>NC_084769.1:14888315-17410815 GCF_028858725.1 Colius striatus | reverse complement strand
CTGACAGCTGATAAGTCCCACAGCTCAGAAACATCTGACAGGGCTGGCTGAAGTAAATTCATCTTTCATCTGCCCATCATGCTCCTAAAGAGGAGAGTGACAGAGCTGTTTCTCCTCTGTCTGAATGCTGCTCTCTCTCCTTCTCCTTCTTTCGCGTGCTGTTGTTTGGAGCTTGGGAAAACCGGTTTCCTTCCTGCCTCCAGCCTTCTCCCCAGATTCAGGGCAGCATCCGTCTGCCCTTGCACCTGCTCCCTACAGCTGAGAGCTGCCTCTGCTGAAACCATTTGCACCTGACCCAGCAGCAGGCTGATGGGGCCCCTCCAGCTTCCCCTCCACTCCTTTCCCTGTCATATTTTCCTTGCTGCTCTTGCAATTAGCGCGCTTGTTCACTGTTCTTCTCGCTAGCTCCTTCTGCTTTCCCGACACGCTCCCCTTTTAACCTCCCAGGACTTCTTGTGCACTCAACAGGGCTTCTCAGATGCAGCTTTTGAGACACGACTCCTCTTCCTTGCTTCATGCCCTGTCCCCAATGCTGCTGAATATCTGCCTTCTGGATGCAGAGAAGCAGTCCTCATGTCCCGCTCATTTAAAAGGCCTTAGCACCTTTCACAAACTGGTTAGATCTTCACTGGCTCTGTCCTTGCCTAACCCATAACACAGTCATTTCTCAGTGTGGAGATGCTCCCAATGTTGACCAGCCACAGCCTCCAGAGTGGCTTAGAATAAGCAAATCTACCTCACGTGCACCAGGTAGTTACCCCAGATCACTTAGTGTGGAATAGTTAGCAGGCCCTTCAAATTACCACCCCAGGCTATCACTTGCAATGGGTCTGATGCACCCATTGCATTGGTGTACTACAAGCCTTGCCCTTTAGGGAAAACTGCATCAAGACAGTAGACCTTTGACAAAACAGTAATTGCCATGGAATGGGAAATCTGAGTGTTTACATGGCGCATGCTGAGATGATGGCAGTGCATGACAACGAACAGCAGTGTCTGAAACTGAGTGACCTGAATATCTTTCCATGCAGAGCACTGTTTCTGTTTCGCTCTTTGTATTTTTGGTACTCATAGAACATTTTTATTGCAGGGGTAGGTAGCAAACTTTTTGAGGCGGGATGACTTTTTCAGTTGAGGCATGTATCATCAAGAATGAAGTGTAGGATTTTCACAGAATCACAGAATGGTCTCTAGAGACCTCTAGAGATTATCCAGCCCAACACCCTGATAAAGCAGGTTCCGCTCGATCAGATCACACAGGAACGTGTGCAGGTGGATTTGGAAACCTCCAGAGAAGGAGACTCCACACCCTTCCTGGGCAGCCTGTGGAAGGGCTCCCTCACCCTCATAGTGCAGAAGTTTCTCCTCATGTTGAAGAACTTCTTATGTTCCAGTTTGTGCCTGTTACCCCTTGCACTGTCATTGCCCTTCACAGAAAAAAGACTCACCCCATCCTCTTGACACCAGCACTTTAGGTATTTATAAGCATTGATAAGGTCCCCTCTCAGTCTTCTCTTCTCTAGAAAATGAGGCATTGACTCTCTAGTCTGCTACTAGGTGACAGAGAAGTATTAAAGATGGCAAAAGAAGAAACTAAGACCACAAGCTACTGAATGGAGATGTTTTATTTCAAAGGTGAGGTTCTTTCCCACAGACTGGTGGGAAACAAAAGAAAGAGAACAATTAAAGCAGGAAAAAGAGACTATAAATTATTTTGATGACAAATGGCACTGTATTTTGACATAAATTTTGGCAGCTAGGAAAAATAGGAATGATAATAATAATTAAAAAAACCAAAACAAACAAAACCACTCTCCAGGCTGCCGGGAAATCTTGCTTTGCTTCCTGCAGCAGAAAATCAATAATCTGATTTCGCTTGAACTTGACAGGCTGCATCTCCCAAATAAGGTCTGCCACTGGACATGCTTCAAAATGCAAAGCTGTTTCGGCAAACTCCCTTCTTTGCATCACAAGGCTGTCATTTTGGTCCCTGGGGATTTGTTTTCTCATGAGTGTATTTTGCCGGACAAAACCAAACAGCTATTTTGCAAAACAAGGCCACTAACATTTACTTTCCTCATGTCTTTTAATGGGCTGCACATCGTGAATTTTTCTACTGTGGGTACTGTAGACCTTTGCTCCCAAAGCTCCTGCACTCATCCCTTCTCTGATTCAAAACTATGTGGCCGGGTTACGTCTGGCCACCAGCTGGGCCCCCAAGTCCGTGCAAGAAGCTTAGCTGAATCCTCCCCATATCTCATGGTTGGTCTCACAAGATCTGTTTATATCCTGTAAATTGGTGCAATGTGGCCCCTAACCAGGATCCTCACAGTTTTACAAGCAACAACACAAGTCTTGCCAGGCGAGAGAACCTGAATGGGCTGATAAAAGCTCTGGTAAAATTGCTCTCAGTTTATTATGCCTGATGGATCTTTGCAATGCAGCTTGAACAACAGAGGAAAAGAGGGAGAGAAAGAGGCGGGGGCGGGAGGGGATGTGGAGAGAAAGAAAGTGTCTGAAATATTTTGTTGAGTTGCCGGATCTGGTTCAGCGCCATTAAGAAAGGGGATATTGAAGAGTGCTTTTCATTCCACCATTTTGCAGTGGGTAATTGCTTTCCACACGGTGCATTGGGTTTTGATGTTAGTCCAGCTGCAGTAACGCAAGTTACGGCAAGGGCTGTTCCAGTGCAAATGTGTTATTTGAGTGTCTCTTTGCTCACACTATGACTAAACAGAAGCAGCTGTGGCCAGAGGGCCATCAGTGCTTTGTATCACAAAATCTGGCATTTAATGGGAAGTTTTTGTGTTTTCAGTTGGAAAAACTTTCTTTCTGCTGTGACTGGAAGTTTTGAAGAAATTTGTAATTTATATGATGCAAAAGAGTGCCTGTGCCCTGAGAAACAATTGTCCTTTCTGTTGGAGATACAAGCCTGGCACCATCTCGGCGTCCAGTATGACTCTCACACATTATGAGCCTAAACATGCCCAGGAGCTGCCACCATATGTTGGTCAGGCAAGCCACCTGTGCCTTTCTGGGGGTTCAAGAAAATATGGCAAAATTGCAGAAAGGACAATGTGCAAGACTGAATTTTTAAGTCAGGGCCAGAAGATCCCATCAGCCTGCAGCCCTGTAATCTGCAGGGATAAAGATTTCTTATTGCTCATCTGTTCAAAAGTGCCCTGGAGAAAGCACTGTAGGAGAACAAGCTTGTAATATCAGAAAAGGATCATAGATGTCTTTAGCTGTGACTTGCACAAGGTTTTAGCCATGTGCAACAGTAAGAAACCCAGGATTTCTGGTGCTCTAATTGACTCCAGGAGAGTCAGGCAAGTAGGGCAAAGATATGCGGTTGTGCTATTTGTGAGACCTGGGGCTGGCTCACAAGGAGCAGCAGCCAAATCTTCAGGGAGAAATTCTGTACATGAATCTGGGCATCTCTTAATTTTTTTAGAAGGTTTTTTTTTGATTATTCTCAGGCCCTCAGGAGTAAACTGTGCAATCCATTGATTGACTCTCAGCCTGGACCACTTGACAAAGCAAGGAAATAAACAAGCAAATGAATGGAAACATAAAGATGGACCATCTAAATAGACTCATTTTACTTTTATTACCCTCTTAGAAAGATGCAAGGAAACAAGAAAGATCTACTCAATAGAAAACATAGTTCCCCAAAGGTCTTATATTCCTTAATTGCAGCTAGAAGCAAGTGACTTTCTCAGGTTTGGTACAATGAGCCTTTGGGAACCACTGGGATTAAAACTCAGGATCTTGAATCCAACTTTTATTTCCCCCTTGAAATTCTAGACCACACAGCTTTCTGCTTATAAGTGTATGGGCACATCTATGCATGTGGAGGGGAAGCTCAGCATCACATAGGTGGTCTGCTCTT
Organism: Colius striatus; assembly: GCF_028858725.1. Taxonomy (NCBI): domain Eukaryota; kingdom Metazoa; phylum Chordata; class Aves; order Coliiformes; family Coliidae; genus Colius; species Colius striatus. Next base: position 17,406,923 of record NC_084769.1, on the reverse strand, counting down.
TGTCTGAGAGAATATGCACAGTAATCAAGATGAAAACCATGAGGAACTATAGGGAAGAAAGATGCTGGTTCTGACAAGCCCGTCAGGTGCCTGTAACTGTCACCTTTTGAACCTTACGTCTTTCATTTTCTCATCCAGTTTGATTTTTTTGACTGATCTTGATGCTTAAACCATAATTTACTAATGGCTTTCCTTGGTAATTAATTTCACACATTCATTACAGTCTGTTTGGCTATAAACATGTGTGGATTTTCTTTTTAACTCTTCATTTCCTAAGTTTTTGATAGAGAGGTTCTAAAACTAAACCACAGGAATGGTCTATGTGTCTCCGGTATATTAAATCTACCCCACAATGCCAAGTGTCTGCAGTGCAGACAATTATTTGGGCTAAGCTATGGTTATGAGAGAATTAATTTCACCCAAGGGTGGATTAAGTCTGTAGGTGCTTTGTGTCAGAATGGTGATGCTCATGCTGCAAGACGAGATGGAAATGTGAAATTCTTTGGGTCTCCTCAGATTCCAGCACATGCTCTGGAGTTCATGACTTCCAAAGGCAGGTTCAGCCAACTACTTCCTCTCCATGTATACAGCATAATCCATGTGCATAAGACCGTGCTTAAAAAGTTGTATAAGTGCCAAAGGTCAAGGTCCTTTGGGTCCTTTATGAGGAATAAAGCCAAGTTACAATTAACTCCAAACAGGCAGAATGTCTTGAGTGCAAGAAACAACAGATGTAAATATGTACAGTCAGCTTTTTAGCAACCATTTTTATACCCTCAGGTGATGGACATTTCAGACTCTTCAAACTAAAATTGGACAGGAAAGAGAAGATGGGAAGGCGGTCAGTGTCTCAGTCTGGTCATATATGGTATTAAGAACCTGTCAGGCAGTTGCAACTATGGATTAGAGAAAGTCCCAAACTCCAAGAGAAGTCCTGTGGTTTGTGGTGGAAGGTGATGAAGCCCCTGAGGAGTAAAATACTGAGATTCAGTCTGACACTTCTGTATAAAGAATTCAAAAGTCAATTGATTTCTCTTTCTCCCTCATCCTGGGCTTTATCATGCTTCTCATTCTCATTCTGGGACACCTGCCTTGTAAAATAAAGTGACAATAAAGCAGCTCCTTACAATGGGTACTATCTATTGTCAGGTGGAAAACATTGCTTTTCCTCAGGTAGCTTAGCTTTGGTTTTGGGTTTTTTTTTTGTTTTGTTTTGTTTTTTTTTCTGAGGAACGTGGAAGAGCTGCTGATCAGAGTTTTGTTCTAGTCTTCACAGAAAAGTTTCTGTGAGGACAGGTAGTTTTTGAAGTAAGAGTGGACAGCAAATCTGGAGAGACAGCTCCTGGCTAAACAAGAGCCCTAGAAGATGTAAACTCCATAAGAATCTGTCATGAGAGACAAGGAAAACAGAATCAGATCACCAAAGTCCTCTTTTTTTATGGTAGTTTTCCAGTGGAATCCAGCATGATCTGTTCAATGGGAGCTTTGGTGTCTGGCAAGACAAACTCCTCCTCATAAAAGATTGCAGAACCACAGAATCATGGAATCCTGAGCGTTGGAAGGGACCCCAAAAGACCATCTAGGCCAGCCCCCCTGCCAGAGCAGGACTATCTATGCTCTGAAGATGGTAGAGGTCTCAAATCCAACCTCCTGCCTCAGCCTTTCCCTGAGCACTGTGTTCACACCCTCTGGTCATCTCAGTGTCTCTTTGCTGACTCCTCTTCACCTGCCCAAAATTCCTCCTATACCAGAGGCCCATAATGATCCAAGGGAGTTCAGATGGAGCCTCTTGATTAAAGAATGAAAGTAAATGATCACCTTTTTTTAATAATTTAAAATCCACTGCCTTCCAGTCTCCTTGGCTATTGCTCCTTTCCATAGACAGTCACTTACAGCTGCTAAGTACTGTGCAAATCTTTTCTTATTTGCCCCTAAATTGGGCTGCTGAAGAGTTTCCATCCACCATTGTTACAGGCTGACAACACCACTGAAAAGCTGAGGATTTCCCAGTGGTTTCAATGGCTTTGGCTGGGCTGACTTCTACTCTTTGCATGCTGAATTAAAGGTCATTAAATCAATAGCAGTGACTCACCAGGGAGGACAGAGACTAGTCAGTTGTCTAAAACCTAACCTGTAAATATCATGGGGTGTGTTTTGCTTTGCTTTTAGCTGAGACGAGTAAAAAGATTTCTTTTCCTTTATGTCATTAGAGGGAGAGAGATTCCTGTAGGCAACTCATACCATGTAAAAGTTAACCTTTCCCCTCAGTCTGGGCAAGGTTTTGTGATAGCCAGAAATCATGTTAACGGCTCTGTCTGCCCACAGCAACTGTAGATCCCTCTCAGCCACAGCTCCAAGTCTTCTTGAGAGCCTACTCTCTCACAGTAAGTGTCCCACTGCCTGACAAGCAGATATAAGACAACATTAAAGAGACAACATGTTCTCAGATAATGTGTTCCAAATATAACAAGTCTATTTTTATTAAATTTGCCCAAAGGTCTCTCTGCTTCCTAATCAGAGCCTGATTTGCTGACTCCCCCAGACCTAGCCGCCCTGGCTCACTACAGCTGTACTGTGAGATAGAATTACATTTTCATAATGACTCAAATCTTTTCCCAAGTCCTTAAGTATTTTCACAAAAAAGGAAAAAAGTAAAGAAGTTAAAAGAAAAAAGGAAGGACCTCCCCTGCCCCCTTCCTGTAAAAACCAGGCCCCAACCCTGAGTTATGTGTGGTCTTTTCTTGTCTTTCTTTTGGCTTCCCTCAAGACATGGCTTGTTGTGTTGGTCTGGATGCCGTCCTACCAGCACAGTTTGCTGGCCAAGCCCTGATCCCAACAACAAAGTCACCTTGGCAGGTGCCAAAATAAACGTCAGCTTCCAGCTACCTGTACCGACTGCTGGCTCTTCTGTGTGTGTCATGGGCCATGATGCTGGAGAGGCAGCGCCCTCTCCCTCCATTCCTCTGGTGTCTATCAGTCCTCGGACCTGGTCTTTTTTATTCAGCCTTCAGGGCGCTGCAACCTGGAGAGGTATTTTAAAATGCCCTTTATTTAGAAAAGTGGGAAGTTGTCCAGAGAGAACTGACTGTGAAATGGACAGAGGCTGAAATGTGTATGATGGGAAAGCTAGATGTGCACAATCATAGTTCATCTCTACAACTTCAGCTTTCTGTGTAGCTTAGCTCATGTGGATGTGTGTATGAGTGTGTTCTTGTGTAGAAAGTGTATGGGATGTGCGCCTGTGGGTGTGTTCCAAAAGGACCCACTTCTGATGTCAGCCATATTTCTTGAGACTGGAGTAGCTCCTCTGGGAGCCAGTCCAAGGCTTTTCAATTGCACAATCACTTCCACTGGATTTACAAGGTGCAGCTAAAATTAGGAGGCATTTGATTTTATGAATGGTGTAAAAATGGAAGTTATAGGTTGTGTTTAAATTGGTCAGAAAATTGCAGGAGTCACATGGGAAAAGGGTGCAGTCTACCCTATGGTGTCAGGCACTGAAGGGGCTGGGGAAGTCGGAGCTGGCAGGCACACAGGAGCATTGCTTTGTTTCCCTTGGTTTTACAAGCTGCAGTGGTTGTTTTTCCATATTCCACCATATAAAATAGACTGGGTCTCAAAGACCTGCTTCAGAGTTGGTTGAAAGCCTGCTAATGGCTTGCTTGGGCTCCAGAGCCCGCTCTGCTCAATATGGCTTCAATTTGAGTCCTGCTTTTGGATTGCGTGACTGGGCAGACCTGACTGGTTTAGGAGACTTCTCCTGCCCTGGATGCATGCCACACCTGCCCAGCTGTGTCCTTTAGGATCCACTAGAATTGTTCCCTATAAAAGACGAATTTCAGTTAAAATGAACAAATGCACAGTGTCTAGCAGAGCCTGGCACTTTCTCTGCCTGCACCACAGCAGATCTCTTTAAGGTTGACATATTTCAACAAGCTAGGGCAAAGCTCAGCTTTGGAGATGGCTTCTAAAATGTGTGCAGATGTTAAAGCACAGAATACAAATAATTAAAGATGAAAGTGAGTAAAGTATAGTCCAAAAATAAAAGCCTAAAAAGTGGAGGGAGGAAGGAGAAGGGAAGAAGCATTATCTTTTTTTTTTTTTCCCCCATAGACTTGTGGAACAGCTGACTGAAATGTCAAAAGGAAACAGGTTTTGGAAGTTGTATTTCAGCTCTGCAAACTTGTTTCTTTGCCCTTTCCTGGTTCAACATCTGCAACCCATATTTCATTCCTGTAGCGCTCGTCGGAGGACTTCATTTCCCAAGAGTGGGGAAGGTGACACATTATGTTCAGGATATGCGGTTCAAATGTTGATTAGAGTTCACAAGGGGAACAGCTTAATGGTTTTAGACGAGCAACAAGACCTTCAGCTAATGCTGGGCCTAAGTGTAATGCTCTAAAACAGGTTCAGAAATCCCAGCATGAGTGGAAGCTGGGGTATGATTTATACTGGGTGTATGGGTTTGTCTGGTTGTTTTTTAAGCCTCGTTTCCTAAAGAAGCAAAGCCTGTGCTACCCAGCTCGATGTCTGTGCACACAAGGCTGTGAGTGTGCCTGTCTTGTCTTTGCCATTTCATGGGACTTTCAGACCCTCGATGTGCCTGCTATCTGTGAGAGGAGCACAGCTACCAGCGATGTTACACTCCCAAAAGCTTTGAGAAAACTTGGCAGCCAGTGAGACCAGGACTCTCACTGTGGTGCAGGCAGGAAGAGGATGGTGCCTTCTCTTACACATCATAGAGACATTTTGTTTGCTTCACAGAGAAAACTATGGTGGTGACCTAAGGGACAGCAATGAAGAGCAAAATTATATGAAGCTAGCACTAGTGCCAGCTCCTACAGAACTACTGTGAACAGGAATTACAAGAACACAAGGAAAATGGTCAGAAGGGCACTCTGAGTACTCAGCCCAGAGAGTGGATGAAGGGCTTAGGTTTCCAGGACACCAAGATGGCTTGGAAAGTTTTATTTCTGACCTCTACAAGTCGAGAAGCAAAACTGCCTAAATTTATTTTCTTCCTGGAGAGCTGCAAAAGAGTAATATCCAGAGCCAGTTAACCTGATAAATCTGTTGAAATTCAATATTTCCTTGAATCAAAGAACTTGAGGGAGAGATTTCTCTTTTGGAAAAAAAAAAAAATTCATTTTGCCAAAAAATTGCAACTTTTTATTTAAAAAAATAAAACTCTTCTTAACCTGTTTTTCCCCCACTTCCCCTCCCCACCCCCCCCCCCCCAGCAAAATAGAAAGTGTTTAAACTTGTGTTTTAATTTTCTAAAGTATGAAGGAAGAAATAATTCAGTGTTTCATGGCAGGAAACCACAAACATTTTAGAGGCAACCAGTTTTCTCCCTAAAATAAAATATAGGATATAAAAAAAATAAAATGATGTACATTTTTCCACATGAGAAAGCCCCAATTCACTTCCTTAGAGTGAACTTAGAGCTTTTCTGGTGGAGAGAAAACCATATAGTAAACTTTTGCTAGGCTCTGCTGGGCTCTGCCGTCCCACCTTCAGCTCGGACACCGCGTCTTTCATAAGGAAGCAGAGTCATTCTGGCAGGTGGATGTGGTTAGCTTCAGTCATGTCATGAGCAGACTTGATGTGCCTCTGGGGAGCAGAAGAAAGGAGAGTTCATTTGTGAGACAGAAGGCAGCTGGCAGGTAAAATCCAAGAAGAGCCACACTGTCTTCTCCAGGAGAAAGTTCAGGCTCTTTCTTCACTTGCCTCATTGGGTTTGTTGTTGTTATTCTTGTTTGAGAGACCAGGAAAGTCCCAGAAGGACACAGCAGAGCTGTGATCAGGTGCCAAAGCAAAAAGCGATGGTATAAAGTCCTGCAGAATGGGAAGAGGCTTAGTCGGATGTCCAGGTTTTCAGAAGTGCACCCAAAAGTTCCTGTTTTGGGACCTGGGTTCTGGGAGCCTAGCCTGGCAGCCGTGCATCCTACATGTGCTGCCAGTTTAATTTCTTTACCCAAACACGGGGTTGTCTACATTTCAGTAGTGAAAGCTGATATTGCAAGAGAGGAAAAAACAAATCAAACCAGGGAAGCGTGTTTCGTTTGACAATGGGTCTTTAGAGTCTGCATTTTTTAGAGCTAGGCTCTTGGAGCTAAAAAAATAAAAAAGGAACAACCCACGTCTGAGATATGTGCAAAATATAGCTCAAATCTAAAGGCTGTGACTGTGTGAGAAAAGTCAGATGTTAAACAATCACAGTTTTATTCCTCCCAGCAAGACGGCCTGTGCACCTGTAGCCATTATTGTCTCTACTGTATAAAGTGAAAATGAATATCAGATTGTATTGAAAACCCTTATGGAATACAATTACTCAACAGGAACTGTCCTAAATCTATCGGCTGTAACTCACTTGTAATTTTTTGCGACTAATGCAGAGAAATGTTTCTCCATGCATAGTTTGCCCCTAGCCATTCCCCCCATTAATACATTTCATCCACTTTTGCTTACGATGGCTAAATTACTTGTAAAAGATTAATTACCTATGGGAAGTGTCTGTCTTGGTCTGTAGGAATGACATTATACTGAACATTAAATGTTGACACTATTAAGCTCTGCTGGATGTGTTTTGATATAATAACTCTGCAGACCACAAGTGAAATGGGTCCCTCACCAATTCACTACCTCATTGTTTTTCTGTCATCAGCACACTTTGGGATATAGTCTCAGCCGACATAGCTCAGGGTTTCATTCATGTCAATGGAGTAGCTTAGTGCAGCTTTTTATTTCCCTGGAAGTTTTGCTGAGTTTCCAGCTGCAAATGGGAATCCAGGCAGGTTTGTGGGCTGGTTGGGAAACTGAGGCTCTCTCAATTGTAATCAACACTTCAAAAAAGCCTCCTTTTTTCTTGCTGTGTTTCAAAATTATTTTTTTGCCACCTTAAAATGTTGATTTGCTTTGGTGTGCAGAAACTGCAAGTGTAGTGGGTAACAGTTTCAGGAACTTCTGCACCCTTCCCACTGGAAAAAAATCGGCAGATATTTGAAAGAACAGTGGTGGAAGGACTCCCTCCAGAAATAATATTTATAAAATGTTATTTGATTTTATACAACCTGTTTTCTTTCCCTCCAGCCATCCAGTTGCTATTTATCTGTTGTTTTACTTTTACCTTAGAGGAGCTGTTTTCAGTCCCCTCTTGATTTGCTGAACACTCAACACCTTCAGTGGAGGAATGAAGCCTGCAGAGCAACTTAGCCCACTGGATTTTGGTTTGTCTCTATTGCTATGCATGGTGAGATGCACATGTGGATCACAGGTTGACTCACACCTGAGACCAGGGACCATACTTGCATACCTGGTTGAGTAGCTCTTCCTTCAACAGGAGCTGGTGGAAAGCATGATCCAGGCATCCCATGTCTTTGTTAGCATTGATAGCTTTGCCTTTGGGAACTTTCTCCATGATGGACCAGAAATCAGCAGAGCTCCAGCTAAATCAACTAAACAATGTGGCCTCCGTTGAATTATTGGATGAATTCCATATCCTAAGGACATCTTCTGAGTTAGGAAAACCTACTTTCAAAATACAGTTAGCTCCACTCCCTACAGCAGCATTTCTCTTTACTATCATCTATTTCTCCCTTGCTTAGGACACTGGTGACTGTTCTTGTTCGTCCCTGCCTGTATCTTTTCTTCCCCCAGATTGTCATGTGCTTCATGTGTGCAACATTCACTGCTGACCTCTGCCATACTCTTCAGCTTTATCCCTTGGAGCTAGCTGAAACTCTTCTGGTACCCAGTAGGAGTGCTTGGCTTGGCTGTCTCACCACAACAGCATGGCAGACACCATCCTGCATCACTGGATCTGTGATCACCCTCTGCTGACACATCCTTGTTGTGTGTGTGGGTTTGCAGGCTCAATGACACTTATAACCAGTCTGTCTGACCCTCCCTCCGAGGAGATTTCACTTGGATCCCTTGGCTGCAGATGTATTTGGGTAGAGCATGAGTCAAGGAGGGAAGACAACATGGTATGTCTTTCAAGGATCAGCATTTTCAACTGCAAACCCTTTTGTTCTGTAATCTGGGATATTTCCTAGCAGTCCACACAGAGAAGAAAAGAGGCATTGTCTGGTGAGTGGCTTCATTACTAATCTCTCCTGGATGCATTTTAATTCATTTTAATGACTCTGCCTCCTGTCAGACCTTTCATTTGTTAAAGGGGTTTGTTAAAGAGATTAAGTGCAAGGGGAATATGAATCTCAAAATACTACGTCCCTTCCCCCAACCCCTCCTGCCTTCCCCCCAAGATTAATATTACACCAATAGGAAGAGACAAGGCATTTTCTGTGAAACACATTACAAGAGTTTTAGGAAGAGAGGGAAGGTGAAGGAGCAGTGGAGTATGCTGGACTCTTTAACCCATAGAGGAGTTTGAAAGTAGCAGTATTGATGTGACGCCTTTCCAGCTATATTGTTCCCCATCCGTATGTCTACCGAAGCTCTGTGCAAACACAGCTGGTTGTTAGGAATGCCAGCCTAGGGAAACAAGCCATCTGCCTCAGTTTGCTTCTCCTGTTGTCTACTCCTGTGGGAACCTGAAATAACCTGCCCCACCCCTGAAAAGCCAATGTACCATGCAGTACATCTAGCACAAAAAACCTTTCGACTGAAATCCAGGCCTTCAGCCAGCTGAAGGAATAAGAGAACTTCTTGGTTTCCCACATCAGCTTCCTACCCAGGGATCCTGAAGCTCTTAACACAGTGTGGGAAGTGGCAAAGTCAACAGAATCCCTACGTGGAACTATGAGTTTATTTTCAAAATTCATGGTCTCAACAGACACCCTTTGAGACACATTTTATGGGTTTATTAGAGAGATTCCCTCAACTAGCTCAAGGGACTATTTCAGTCCATCTTGCAGTCTGTAAGACCCAAAAGCTATTTCCTTATATCCCTATAAACTCATTGTCTCCCTATGACTGAATCAGGCTTCAGCGACTCGTGAGAAGGGTAACAGAACAAAGTGTCATGCAGCAGCAGAGTGATGCATCCTGATCAAGAACATAACCTTCTTACCTACATCTGTAAGTGTTCCACTAATGTCCAACTGGCAGCATGTATTTTATGCAGAATACTTACACAGAAGCGACATCACAGCCTCATTACACATTGTAATGTAATCACAGTGTATTCTTTCTGTTGGCTTCAGAGGGGATTGAGCCAGATCTGCTTTTAGAGGGCAAATAAGATCTATTTCAATAAAGAAACATGCAGGATGTTGTATTTAGGCTGGATGATTGGATGTGTTGCCAGAAAACGGAATAGGATTGCCTGGAGCAGGTCGGATATCAAGCATGATCCAACACAATCTTGGTGTTGGGAAAGAGACTAGTGCCATATTGTGATGGATAAGTGGGAGGGCTGCCTGAAAGTATGAAGCAATTCTTCCACTCTTCTTGCCATTAGTAGGGACTCAATTTAAATATTGTGGGCAGTTTTACCGCTTTTCAGGGGAGATATAGACCAGCTGGAAAGTAACAGGAGTGATTGAAGACCTGACATAGAAAGAAAGATTGAAAGAAGTTGGGTTGTTTAGTCTACAGAAGAGAAACTGAAGGGGCCTATGATAGATGTCTTGGTGCACGTACAAAGCTGCAAAGAAAAATGAACAACCTGTTTTGCCTGTTAATGCAGACAGGGTGAGAGGCAAGGGGGTAAAACTAAAGCAAATGGCATAAGCAGCTTAGGGGAGAATTGTCCATCACATGGGGAGAAGTGTCCATCAGGACTTGTGAAATCACAGGTCTTAAAAGCTGGAAGAGGAGTTTAGAAATTATACAAGTGTAATTATCCTGCATTGGAATGACTTTTCCTGGTGACTTTTGGAGGTCCCTGGCAGTCTGGTTTGCTATGAAACTTTGTATTTTCTATATAGTGAGTCCATAATATCTGATTTTCCCACGTCTGTTCTAGCTCTAAAGGCTGAACACATTCCTGAAAAAGGACATGAAATGATTGTGGGTTGATTTGAGGTGAAATGATAAATATTCAAGAAATAAACCAAACCCATAAAAAGCCTGATGGAGAAAAAAGAAAACTCCACATCTATTATATTTTCTTGCTATACTTTAAGTTTCAGGGACAAATCCATCCTGCCATCACGCAAAAAAGCTCCACACCCTCATAAAACCAATATAATGAGCGGAACATGGTAGCAAATGCTCCGGGTTTTGTTTTAGTTTGGAAGGCATTAAAGAAAAGTGTTGTGCAGAGGGAATGGAAATGTTGCCCGGGTGCCAATTCCACAAGGGCGTGTTCTTCTAGAGCCAGGTATGTCACTCAATGAAAAGCAGTGTTCAGCCCTTGCCATGGTTTGGGGGTAAGCCAAAGAGGTTTGAGAAGGGTGACTGGAAGGAGAAAGGAGCCTGGTACTTTTTGCTGCCAACTTTCTGCTTTTTGTCCAGCTTCCCCTACAAAAATGACATCTAAAATGCAAACTGGCCCCTTTCCGTTATGGAAACCTCAAACTGAATTTAATAGTAGGGGCTTATATTCAAGTGTCCCATAAAGTATTGTAGAAAATCATATTATCACTGGAGCATTTTGTGATGTGGTCCAACCTCTTCAACCTGAAACCTTCCCCACCCTAGAATTTTGGACTAGCCAAAGTTCTTGTATAGACATTTATTAATTTGTATTACTTCACTGCTTTACATCCTGTGAACAGAGTAAGAACTCATTATTCTAGATGGTGGCTGAGCAGAAACTACATCCCACAAGGCCGTATGTTGATGTACACAGCAATGGATGTATGGATCAATATATGGATTTATGTATGGATGGATGATGGTAACCTGATGTGGAAACCAAACAAAATGTCACTGCGTTCACCAGCTTGAGCTATGTATAATTTGGTCTCAAGCAAACAGAACTTACATGGCGCAGGGGAGCTGCTGCTGGACCAGGGTGTAGTTTGGCACAAGAGGCAGTGGTCTTAGCTTACTAGGGCAAGGGATCTACCTCTGTGCTCCAGTCAGCTTTGCAAATCTCAAGTACTGGGGCATTTTCCCTCTCTCTTGACATCCATTCCACTCAGTCCCTGTGGAATCTCACTGCTTTCACCCTTATTATGTGCCACAAGACTTTCCCACAAGGGTTTAGTCTTTCGCTGTCTCAACTGAGAAATCTGTGGAACTAGAAAGAGCACAAGACAGACTAAAGAAGAAAGAAAACACAGTTGTGAATTGTTCAGCCTTGTTCCAAGATGCCCTGTCTCCCTACAGCTGAGATTCTTCTGAAATTCACTGGTACTAAGTAGCATTCATCACTCCAACCCACAGCAATTTACTGGTGGCGATTTTCCACTTCCAGCTGGTGACCTCCTGACCTCAGAGGTTAAGACAATTTTTATTCATGCTACTGAACTTGGCATCTGAATTTTAATGTCATGCTTTTTGCCTCCCCACCCCCTTGGTTTTCCTGGTGGAGCTTTAGAGCCTGTGGAATCTTTTTGGGGAAATGGCGAAGTAATTTGCCACCCCCAAAGCATGACAGCAAAACATGGCAAAAGGATAATGCAAGCCTCAGATTTTTAGGTGAGTGCTGTGTTGCTGGGAGAGAACACTCATTGACAAGTTCAGTTGTCTGATGCCTTAGGTATGGGTCATGTTATGTGAAAGAGAAGTGTCCATATGTAAACACTCAGCAGGCACTAAGCAAAAGTTGCAAAGAAGGAGGGAATCATTGGGACAATGGAACATGTTTTGGATGTACTCTTTCAATGCACTCATTCAGCTGTCAGGGGACAATTAACAACAGTGGAAGTTAGATGGTGGTCATACTGTCATTCAGACTCTGGGTAGCAAAACCCAGGGATGCTCAAACACTGATCAAAATGGGAGCTGCATGACTAAATATCTGTGCTACCTGCAATGGAGGGTTTCACCTTTCTGTATCAGGTCAGTGTTCTCCTAAAGTTCTTTGAAAACACTGGAAAAAAGAAATCAAAGCATTTCAGTGATCTTTCTTTGACTCATCTTCAGTTCTACCTTACCTTTGTCCACAGTCCTTTTTATGTGAGGTCTTTATCACAGAAGATAAAATTAAAAAGAACTTTAGTTCTCATAAATAAACAAAAAACTGAATATATTTCCATTTGTTCATTTAACGCCTGGTAATGAGGCTGGGAGTGTCAAGGCATACATTGGCACCATCACACCAAGAGAAAATGAAACTTCTCTTTTGTCACTGCTATCCTCTATTCTAACAGCTTTGTGGGTTTTGTTAATTGATGTCATGCACTTTAGTGTCCAGAGTTCCTATTTGGGAACTTAGCAGTGTTTCCGGAACCCAGGGCAAAGATGTTGCCCACGTCTCCTTTTATTTGGGTGTAACAAAATATAAATACTTGAGGTGCCTGACAATCTCTTCCTTCTCAGAAGGTGTGCACATTGCTCACCCCACTTGCTCAGTCACAAGTGACATTCAAGAAGAGCACTTTCTGAATTCAGCAGTTATTCATGAAAACAAAAAACTGAGCAACAACAGCAACATTTACTAATTTGTTTTTCACACTAAACAGAAGATTCCCTTTTTGCATTAAAGCGGATTCTCTAAAGCTGTGAATATGAAATGAAAACCTCCATCTGTGTCTCCGTGTGTTCCCCTGGCCTCCCTAATCTGATCCAGGGTAGCTGAATATCAGAACAGATCAGCACTGGCAAAATAAATGAATGCCTCATTTGCCCACAGTGTTAGGATGGGAATTATCCAAATGTTGCCAATACTGGTTGAGTCAAGAACGCTGCAAACAAGCAGGCAAACACAGGTCTCTGCTGGGGGAGTGGAGCAAGCTGGCCCTGGAAGAACCTTCTGTTATTTTCTCACTCAGTGCAAGTATTCCTGGTTCATCTATTGCCCAAGGCATTTCCTTCACTGTGGGCATGTCTGCTGGCCAATCTCAAGGACTGAACCAGGGATTTTGGGAGGTATCAAAGTGGCTCTTCAAATGGTGAAGGAAGATTCAAGCTAGGGCTGAGACTGATGGGTAACTTAGCAAAAGGCCCTCACAAAGATTCTTGAACGTCAGTAGTATGATGGACTCTCCTCCATAATTTCTTTCTCTCATGTTCCCCTCCTTCCACTGCTAGCAGGAGTCCACTGAGTTTCCATTATTTTGAAAATGGCTAGCTTTGGATATGTTTTGTTGCTGTCTTCCATCTGGTGTTGTCATTTAAGCTAGAGCTAAGTGGGTTGTCACGCGATTAGAGATCAGCATAAATGCCCTGGCATCAAAGGTTCACAGCCACAATACAGCAGGCTGCTTATGAAAAGACGCAAGGATCAAGTCCATTGCGACGCAAATGTAGCTGATTCCCTAGCTGGTGTTTTGTTTCTGTCTGGGCTTAGAGAGGAGAGACTGAGGACAAGAAAGGAAATGTTCTGTGGGAAGATGATCTGGCATTTTTTCTCATTCTCCCCACACACGCATTCCAGAGAGTTATACACCAGATAAGCAACAAGCACTGTTTGGCCTGCTAACTACTACACAAGCATTATAGACCATCTGGGGACTTATAAAGCCTGCAGGATATGAGTTGAGGTTGTGCTGGAAGTAGAGGTTGAGCTGGTATCTTGTATCTGAATACCAGCACAGCTGCTTGGAGCAGGAAAGGGGAACCTTCCATAGGAACAGTGTTAGGGGCTCTTTACGAAGTATATCTGGTTGTGACTCTCCCATTTGAGCCCGTAAAGTAAGATTCCCCCCAACAGAAGGAACTGCGGGGGATACAGCAGCAGAACCAAAGGCTATTATTGTTGTTGTTGTCATCATCAACATTGTTCTTTTGTTTTTACTTTTTGAAGAGCCTCCAAAAAGATTATCCAGCTTTTTGAGGTGCATGAGCTAGGTATCCTGTTCTGGCCCTAGAAAGCAGTCACTGTGTTTCAGATGAAGGGATGCTTGAACAACGGCGTTTTCCCATAGTGTGAGGAGAGCTAGTTTGCTGGCTTTCACCATGCGCCAGTGTTACAGGGACAGGAATGCTGTGGATACAATTTCTCATGAGCTTTTAACAGGTGAACCAGACAGAGCTGGGGGGGGGGGGGGGGAGCGGGGGGGAGGAGTCACCCTGAAAACAAACGCGTATCAGAACTTGTGATATTTTATGAAAAAGAGATATGCTCAGGGCTCTAGGGTGGAGGGAGTTTGATCTAAAACAAACAGGGTCTTTAGTCACGTCTGGAGACCTTGTTAAAATTCTTTCTGCTTGCAAATCCCTCTGATAGAAGGGAAGCACGCTTACCTCCAATGTGACCCCAGGCTGGGGTTTTGCCAAGGGTGAATTTGCCCCTCTGTGACTATTTTCTGAGTCCTAAGCACATACTGCTTTTTAAAAGGTCTTTTTTCAAAACACCAGACTCTCTACTCTGCTCCAGTTGTTCAGCTTCATGCTGCAACTCAGCCTCCTGTGATGGTTGCTTTTCAGCGATGTCATTCTAATACCATTTCTAAGTTAGGTCAATGTGCCTATGATGGATCCCAATGACAGTTGAGGGCTGCCTATGCCATGTGCTGTGTGAGAACAAATCCCTGACTTGAAGAGGCTTCAGACAAGGAGAGGAAGGTCTTCAGGGAAATGAAGGAGGGACTCCCAAGATTACTTCAGTAACCAAGGATTACTGAGCCCCTCCAATTTACTGATTCTCAGCCCATACTCCTCTCATTTAACAGCTATACTAGAGAGCAGTTACTATTATACAACCAGCTAATGCATATGACTGTTGTCACAAGAATCAGTTTAGGTTTCACAAATAGTCTGCTTTTGACTTGGACAAAGTTCTTGGTGGATCACATACACCCTGAAACCACTGGGATTCAGGTGAAACTACATGACACATTGAATAGCCTTCTGCTGTCTTTTGTTCTTTGTAAATGTTGAGTGATTTTTTTTTTTTCAGTAGAGACATGTCTCAAATTCCAGGGAAACCCTCAGCCAAGAGTGGGTGAAATAAGAAAAAAACCCGGATCAGTCATCCATCATATCATTTCCAAGTAATATTTAAAAAGTAAACATTGCAGGACATATGTCTTTGCAGACAGATTTCCAAACACCTAATGTGAGAGATCCCACTCTACCCAATGCCAGCACACTTCAGACACAGTTTCTGCAGAACGGTTTCAGATGGAGTGCAGAATTTGGTCTCCCTGCCTCTCCAAAATGCTATGGGCTAGGGCTATTGTAAGTTTTTGGAAAGAACTTCAAAAGGCACTTCAGTTGAAGAAATAATTATTATATAAGTTACAGCTGAGCATTTATGGGATAATTGCCTTTCCAGAAGTGTACCTCTAACACACCCTGGCATTGATGTTTTCAATTCTAAGGTGAAGACCAAACCTAAATGAGATCAGCAGGAAGTCCATATTCATTTCAAAATCATTTAGCTACCCTAGGATACAAAAATAAAGTCTTATACAGTCAAAGATAGAAAATCATTATAATAAAAAAAAATATGGGCTAGATGAAGATAAGTGATTAAGTGTGTTTGGGCAATCACAGGTTTTTCAGGAGGAAATCAGCCCAGATCTTGTCTTTATTTGCAACTTTCATGTTAAAAAAAAGATTACCATTCTATATAAACTAATTAAAAAAGACTTTTGCAACCAAGAATCATAAATAAATAGGAGTTAGTAAAGGCAGAAAAAAAATGGAGAGCATCATACAAAATTAAAAGGCAAGTATAAAATGAACAACAGAATATATGGAATTCCTGTGGAATTCCTTGCTGCATGATGCTCTGGGGTAAAGATTTTTCTTCCAGTAATCTCTTCAACTGAAATATCAGGGGCCTGGGGTAGTGTTCTGAAAAGGTATCAGTACACGTTTACCCTCTTCTTGTGACCCCTTCTTGGACTTTTTTATTGCTTACGGCCTGCTGGAGAGTGACCTGCATCTGGCACAACACAGATGCAGACATTCCCACAAAGGCTACACAAATTTAAAAAAGCCATTTGAGGCTTCGTACATTGGTGCTATCCTCAACCCCCATTTCAACACTCCAGCTCTGAGTTCTTTTGCTTTCATTTTCCTTTCTTCAGAGTTGTTGCAAGCAGATAGGTTCATCAGAGAACCACCAAATGGAGCCACACAGGCCAGGATTCCAATAACTGCTTCCCCCAGTGTGGCAGAGGTCAAGAACACGTCCTTAACACCTATAACCAGTTCACAGTGGGAAGAAGATGTCGGTACTCTGCATTGGTCTGAAGATAGCCATGTGCACTGAAGAATACAAGGTTTCCAGCTGTGTGGAAAAGATGGTCCAGAATGGTGACAGTTGAGTGCAGTCATCTCAGGATCTTAATAATCTTCAGAGTGGTTTTGTGCAACCAGAGTATCCTCAAAGCAAAACTTTAATTCCTCTGCCTGGTGAAAGGGAGCAAGAGCTCTGCTCAGAGGTTTCATTTGAATGGTGGCCATTTAACCTAACACTGTTCCTAGTAAGGTGAAGCTTTCCCTTCGTGAGCTTGTTTTGCTCCAGAGAGCATCACTGCCCTTGTGTGGATAGCAGGGCAGGGGATTATGAGTGTTTATGGAGGATGAGGGTGAGAAGGCAATGTAATCGCTGTTATGCAGATGGGGAAAAGCTCTTGGCTCCAGATGGATTCACCAGAGAATCAGATAAGCCGTTTAGGCTACTTGTTGGCTTCCCATCCATTTAAATTGCTATGCAGTTGAGTGCTTCTCCCATAAGACTTTGGAAAAGCAAAGAATGGGTATAGGTCAATGCCATGAGTTCAACAAGGGGAGGAGATCTTTTCTGGACTCATGGCTGGGGCTTGCTCTCAGAAAGAAATGCAGGAACTGAATAAAGTTTTATAGGCAGGGGAGAGTGTGGGACTGGCACTGGCTGCTCAGAGGTAGCAGCACAACAGCTTGGGAGTGTTTCTTGGGCCTTGCTCTGCAAGCAGGTGGTGAAACACCCTCTTAGCTCAAGTTGCAGGGGAATCTGGTGTTTTGAGATGGAGGCATGGTAAATAACAGCTACAAAGACTTCCTTCTGAGCAGCAGATTTCACACATCAGTAGCAGCAGTAGCTGCTGTTTCTGCTTTCAGACTCAGAGACACCCAGAGGAGTTCTTCCTCCAGTATCTCAGTTCTGTCTCTAGGCAGAAATCCTATGAGGAAAAGCAGAGTTTGACAAACAATGTGAAGTAAGCAGGCTGCTATGGCTGTGCCCTAGGCCTGGAGCGTGTACATGTATGCCATGTCCACAAGTGGCACTATAGCTATGCTAGGTAATTTCTCCCAATGTTGAAATGTTACAAAACAGACAGAATCACAAACAGGTGCCTACATTTAAGGAAAGCTATCTAATTCTTATAATCATCAAGCAAAATATTTTTTTGTGAGCAGGAAGTCTGAGAAAACTGGAAGTCGCCGAAGTTTAGGATCAGTAAGTGGCTGTTTAGACTAAGCAAGCAAGGGAAAGATGGACTGATAAACAGCCTGTCAGAGTGGAAGCTGACAGCTTTGTGCTCTGTTTTCTGTCCCTCTGAATCACGTCAACCCACTGACATGATGTTTCCTCTCATTTTGAAGTGGGGAGAAGGCTCCCAGGAGCACAGGGGGCTGTGCAGGTCAAAGCCATTGTTCTACTGGATGTCGCACTTGCTAATGTCATGATGAGAGCTTACTAACATCATGCTGATTTCCCCCTGACTCCCTCACTTTTCTTTTAGCCTTTCTGCAGCCTTGAAAGGAAGCATAAAAAACCCTGCTTATTATGCATGAACAATCACTTTCAAATGCCAGATCTCAGTCCAGAGCCTTCTGGAAAGGAATCAAGCTCTAAGGAGTTTGTTTTCCTAGATTTTCTCTTATCAGTTCACATCACAGATCAGGGTTTGTGGTTTTACAGCTGATGGCAGGTTGCCTGCATATCTCAGGGCTGAAATGCAAAAATAAGCCAAGCGTGAAGACAGTATCAGCTTGACGCTACATGCCTTTCTAGGGCTATTAGATAAGAGATACTGTTTGTACAGAACAAACCTGTTACCTCAAGAAAACAAAGCTGCTTTTAACTGTGGCTTGCTTTAACTTTCATCTTAAACAAATCTGCAAAGTATATGAGTCAGAGAAATGGACAGCCGGGACAACAGCTCCATACCACTGACCTGGGTGTGACAGGAATAAGCTTAAAACACGGCCCAGAGCTGAGCCATTCTGTAGATGACCATAATGTGTCATGTGAGGGACTCTCTACTAGCCTGTAGAAGACCACCCTTCATTTGATCTTAAGCTGAAAGACCCTTTAATTGTGAAGCATTTCGAGAGGATGGTCTCGATGCCATATACAGTGCATGTGTGTGCAATGTGCTGGGGCACCTTGTGTGAAGAGTACACACAGGGGTCCTTGTTCCTTGATGGTCCATCCTGACAACAGTGGGGCTCCTTTCTGGCCCCATGCCTGGTTTCTTTCCCATGGAAATGATGGCACTGGAGTTTCAGTGAGGACTGAAGCACACAGAAATCTCTATCCTAACCATTTGGTCCAGGTTTGTCTGGGCATGCTTTTGCATGCCCCAATGTAAATATAGCCTGAGTACACTTCTGCTCTGAACCATCCTTTCAGAGAGTCTCTCAGTTTCCCCCCTCATTTTATTCACTCTAGACAGCATGGAGACCTCCAAACTGTAATACAAGTCTTTTTATGCATTCAATGTTCTTATATATTACCTGTTTAGTAAATGTGGGGTTTTTTTTCCTTTACCATAGTTAACTACTGTTGTAAGAGTCATCACATCTCACTGAGGTTTTCTTATCCCAGGTGAGCCCATTTCTATGGGACAAAGTGGATTCTATGTTCTTTTGCTTGTTCCCACTCCTGCACAAGAAAGATAATTGCTGATGGTCTAAATATGATCCTGTATATACAGGGGAAAGGTAGTTTGTGACTACCTTTGTGTCATAAAACTTTCTGCTGAAAGATGAGTTTGCTGGACTGATGTTTACTAAAGAATCAAATTGATTTCCTAACTACCCCATCCTCTCCTTCCATTCTTAAAATCTAATTGTATGTGTGCTGCCACAGTTGCAAAAGCACAGCAAGAACCATCTTTTAAAATGTCTTGAGTCAATCCTCTTTCTTAGGATTTTACAGTTGATCTGGATATGATCTTATATTTGTGTTTATCATTAGAAAATTTCTATATTAGCTGAACTTAAAAATCCTTCCCCCATGCACTCTTATATCACACCAAAACCATCTGTAGAGCAAGATCTCACTTTGCAGATTAAGACTGATTGATATGAAAAAAACCCTGTGGAGTGATGCAATTGGATGCTGAACATCTGAATTGACACCAGGCAAGAATGTGGGCACTACACTTGATCATGAACTTGGCTTATAACGTGAAAAGCGTCTTAAGAGTTTAAACTCTTAAGTTGGCATGACTCTGGTGTACTGAGCTCTCAGCTTCTCCATCAGACTTAAAGTGGTTTAAGAATTTAGTATCTTAAAAACAGTGTGATCTGCTAAACTTCTTTCAAGATTTAAGAGGACTTAATTCTTTAAACCAGTTTAATCTATGATTCTATGAATATCTTAGAGTGACTGAGCCACTTTTGCTGGCTTAAAAAGTTAGCAGAGTTGAGACCAGATGATATTAGAGGGATGCTGTTGTGCAGAGGATTGGATCAGACCAGTGCAGTGAGGCCTTCTGTCTTCCCAGTCTCTGAATCTGCTGTATGTTTTTCAAGGTCATTGCTTAAACAATTCCAAGCAGTTGGCAAATAGAGACTGGGACTATTTGCCAGTCAAATCTAGTTCAAGTATTCTTTGAGTCAATATCCAGTCATTGTGTTACTTATTTGTTCTTCTAATCTTCCAAATCCCCCATAAAACCTATATATTTTTACTCTGCCCCCCTTCTCTCACATTTCGATGACAGCATGTCTGCTATTTCTGGAGCTCCTTGAAAATCCATGCCAAGTTTTCTATTGATGCCAGGTTCATTTCTCACCCTTATGTCTTCCTGTAGGAGATACTACCCTTTTTTACTTGCCTTCATACTCTAGGAACATGATCCCAGCTTTAGGATCTGGTACTTGACTGTAGAAAAGCTGTGAGTATGCTGTGGGCAAAACAGGGGCACCTGAAAGTCTCTTTCAGAGCTTTTCTTCACGTATCTGCCTGTTAGGTTGTTTGTATGTGCCTCCTGCTGAAATCAGGCTGATGCAGGGAACTTATTTGAACATAAAGTTGTCTCCAGTTGTGACTGACATGGGTGTTTCAGAAGACAGGTCATGCAATCCAAAGCAGAGAGCTGTTGGATGGTCTGTCCAGACCTTTCCTCCCTCTGTACTGAGAAAATTCCCAACTGCTTATAACTAGGCAATGGTTTAAACCTCTAGGTCTTAGCATCTCAGACTTCCTTTGGCACTGAGTTCAACTGTCCCATGAAAACAAAACTTTAATTTCTTTTCATTAAGACAGAATTTGTCACTTTTCTATTTCCATGACTGAGCCTTCCCTTACTGTCAGAAAAGGAGACAGACTGTCTGTTTTAGAGATGTCCCTGCTTTTAAAAAGTATTCAGTTCGCCTCACACTTTCATTAGTGTGACCAACCTCTGTGAGACCCAGGTGTTCTCAGCTGTTTTGAACCCGACACCTAGACATGGAAATAAGAGCCCCAGGTTAGGTACATTATCTTGAAAATTTAGGCCAAAACTCTAGTGTCTAGAAGGTCTCCTAAATGTACTGTAATTATATTTGTCATCAAAATTACATTTCAGACAACTTTAGTTCCTCTGTCTTGGTAGCTACAATAGATCTATGTACTCAATAATGCACACATCTATGTAAGTAGAAATATATATCCCAATAATATGGGATTATTTACATGTCAGCCACCTCGAGTTAGATGCTATGTTTTTAGCAAGTCAACAGAGCAGCATTTAATTTTCTTTCAATTACTCCAAGTAGGATGAATTGCTTCCAGAAGCACTCAGCCTAGGCTGGAAGACGGTTCTAGTTGCTAAACTGGTGGAAAAGAAATCTATCCTACAGGCACTCTGAGGAAAGGGTTAAATAGAGGACCTTCTGTTGGCAAATTCTGCGATACATCCCAGTTCAGCAGGTGGATTGCTTGGTTGTGTGAAACTCTGTGAGCACCTATACATGCATAAAGCTTTACCTGAGGCAAGAGTGAGGAGGGAAAACAACCTGTAGAATAGTTAAAATGTGTCTTTGATATTTGTTGCTTAATTATCTATCACTGGGGGCTGTTTATCAGCTCTGAAGAAAGGCAGAAATAGGCAGTTGGGATCAGTCAACTGTGCATCCTCTCAGTGTCCCAAGCCATGGTCATGGTCCCTGAATCCATTGTCACATGCTTTCCTCTGCCCTGAGCATGCTGACGAATTGTCCAAATTGTAGCTCACTAAAGAGTGGCCAACCACCGGATCTTCTGTCAGGGGAAACAAAACAAACGCTGGCTTTTTTGTTTTATTCTAATCAGAAGCTCTCTTTTTAATCATTTGAGTTTCTAGTCACATGGAACATGAACTGTCTAAGAGAGTCTGAGGAGAGAGGGAGCATGAGAAAGGAGGGTAGCTCAGACAAAAAGTTCCTTCACTGGGGACAGGAAAGCTCCACAGCAAGGCAATGGAACAGGGAGCCTTTTGCCTCAAGGTCAGGGTTTCAAACGCATCCATCAGTGGCTTTGGGAGGTGTTCCCTTAGACTGAGAAGAATATGGGATGACATCTGCCCTTATATTCCAACTGAATCCAGTCTCTACATCTCGGTCCAGTCACCTATGTTGAGATCCTGTAACGCAGCTCTGGATTTCAGTCACCATCTACATAAAACCTTCCCAGTTTGCTACTGCTGGATGACCTGTCTGCAGTGACCAACAGAGATTTCAACACTATTTGTGAGATGAAGGAATAGTGAAGAATGTTCTTCACTTCCAGGCTTTACTGGAATATGGACATTTGCTTTCTTCCATGTTTCCACAATATAAAGAACTCTTTCCCTTATCTTCATTCATAATCAAATTCTGGGGTCAAAATATGGTTCCACGTGAGCAAACTTTTCTGGAATGCCCCTGGAAATTTCACACATTCCTCTCACAGGCTGAGCAAGCTTTGCAACCACGCTGGGCTTAAAGGCTTCCAAAGGATGGAAGGCTCTCTACAGAACTTGATGAACATATGTGAGAGATGGGTCTGGTGTAGATACTGGTCCTTTATAGTATGACCTTTATAAAGAACAAAGTATAATGAAAACATTATCATGTCCACTTAGTGAAAGCTCTCTCAGAGATCAGAAAAGCCAGAAAAAGCTCATTTTGATGCTTTTTCTACTTGAAAATCACCATCTTGTACATGGGGCTATATGCATAAAACCTCTCTTGTTCTAGCATTCACCTTGAGCCTCGTAACTTCTTTCTCTACATCAGTCCCCTGGAGCTGAAAGATAACTCTCACTTCCTTTAACAGGGTCCCAAACCCATGCAAATCACTACACAAGGCCAAAGACTTCTACCACATCAGCACAGGACCTCACTTGAACAATGCCTCAGGTCCCTTCTCTGTGAGCCAAGGAACTCTCACCTAGCCATATTTAGCAACTACCAGGAAGGCTTTACATGTAATTTCTCTCTCTACAGTCTCCCATTTGGCCTCTGTGCCTAACAAATGTTCGTAAAGCTTCCTCAGGCCTCATCAGCGATGTTGGTGTGCAAGTGAGATCCAGCTGTGACCTGTTAGGGATAGAAGCATTGCCTGTGGGAACTGTTGGTCTCTTCCCTCTATTCACATACTCAAAAATCCCTTTCTGTTAATATGTGTATAAAAAACTTTGCTCCAGCATTGGAGAGGTCACATAGCCAGGACACCAGGACACCAGGGCCATGGCAGTTACTTCACAGAAGACCTTTCAGGCCTATGATCTGGAAGATATCTCTCTCACCAGTGTATCTGGCCCTGTACTTAACATGGGATGTAATATTTCATGTTCATTTGGGTCAGGACCAGGGACGTCATCCCATGGCTCCAAATGACAGTAAATCCACCCTGCCCCTGGGGGTACAGCTCTCCCTGCACTGCATTACTCTTCTGTGCAGAAATGTGCCGCATATTTCCTCTGTGGGCTTTGCTGATTTCCAAATTGCAGCCCATGGAGTCTCTCATGCCTCTGGCTGCTAGATCAAAGATCCTTTTTATATCAGCATTTTTCATTCCATAAGTCCCCTAATCACTTATTAACCTGTTAGCCCATACGCCATCTCTCCTTTCCTCTCTCACTGGCAAGCATGTTTGCCAGGCTATAAATCTTTCTGGCAGCTCTTCTTTGAGCTTTCTCCAAGTTTTCTTTTTAAAGTGCCAGCTCCAGGACTGGACATAGAATTTTATTCTCACATGTTTGACAGAAAATGGTTTCACAAACTCGTTTGTAAATATGTCTCCCTTCTATTTATTTCTGCCAGTTCTGGGTGACAAAAGGGAGAAGGAGAAGGGAAGTGATAGTGTACGATGTTGCTTCTTTTAACTATATGTTCCCAATGTGAAGAAATCTTTCATGGTTTTCTGGAGACCACCCAGTGATTCTTGGTGTAACAGCAAGCAGTTATTTATAAGATAAGTGGCCTTATCTTTAGAAGACTTGGTAGGAGATGCCCAGAAAAAGCTGTTTTTTTGAAAAGAATCAGCACTATTTCCACCTATATCTCCCACCCTGGCCAAAGGAGAGGTTGCTACAGCATCCCCTCCTTTCCATATTCACATAACATGACCATACTTAGCAAGACTGGGTTGAAATATCACTCTCCCAGTTCCCCTGCTGTGGTTTTCACTGTGGGACATCTCTTTCAACCCCTTTGAACCAGGGAAAGGCTCCACTGATGTCTTTCCTTGGACGCATTATACTCTGGTCAGAGATGCACTTACCAAGCCTCTGCATGGGCATGTATCCACTGCTGCTCCAGAGATTGCTACAGGGCCACCTTGATGGATTAGCCCCGTGTGTTCTCTGGCCTCTGGGGAAAGAGTCACTTCACCTACCAGAGTCTTTTAAGAGGGGATATTAAACCCCAGCAAGCTCATGAGGTCAGGCTAGGCCAAGGACAGCAGTCAAGTCTCACACATGGCAGGGAGGAGACTGTTTGCTTTAGAACTTTTTGGTTTTTAGCTTAAAGAGAGACTTGGAAATGTTTCTAGTAGTCTCCATTTCTTTCTCTCTCATACATACATCTCTCTATATGTATAAATATGTATTTGAAAAATGCAGCCCACAACTTTTTGGTTTAAATTTGATCTGACAATATCCCTTTAACGTGAAACTCTAAAGCCGTAATTGATACCCCAGTTGGACATTATCACAGATTGTTTCCTGTCTGTGTTTTGACTGTCCTGGTCGAACAGCTTCCAAACCTAACATAGAGTCAATGAAGAGAAACAACCCTCAGCTACTATTATTCCTGTTACTCATTCTACCAAAATAATAAAAATAATGAAACCACAGCCTGCCTTGAACAGTAAAGATCTCTTAAAAGCCCTTCCTAAGCCGAACCTTGACGTATCTTGCATATCTTGGGGAAAAAAATTAAGTTGGTAGGTTGGAGGGAGGAATTACTAGTGATGTTCCTTGGCTGGGCTGTGTCCACATGGCTCATAAAACACTGCCTTGGGTGCGGATGCGATCACTGGGAACTTCCTGTGCCACCCAGGGCTGACCACCCAGGCGCTGCGTGCCCAGCCAGACGCCAACCCTGCTGCACCACCGCTGGCCCTGTGTGCAGCTCCATGGTCTGCACTGGTGATAGCAAACCTGCTCTTCAGGGGGCTGGGCAGGGTTTTGGCAGGGACAGCTATGGGCTTTCCCTCCTGACTCTCAAGGTGGGGAATGACTTTCTTGAGGTACAAATCCCAGCAAACACTAGACAGCCATGCTGCCAAAACTGAGCTAGGTGATATTTTTCAGCTAATGATTTATATCCAGAGAAAAAAAATTAAAAAAAGAAAAAAAGAGAAAAAAAGAAAAAAAGAAGAAAAAAATCCCATTCTGGTTTAGTGGTACCAAAATGTTTTATGAATTCATATCCTTTCCCCTGAGCAGCTCACTTAGATGGGGAAAAAGCACCCAATAATAATACCAAAGCCCTTTCCCGTCCAATTGTTTCATTCCAATAGGATGGAAAAGAAATGTTTTCCATTACTTGCCTTGGGAATAAGTCTTAATTTAAAAATAAATTAGTTAATTTACCTGTCTGTAATTTTACATGTGTTTAAAGATGGCTAACACAGAATTTGAAATGTCAGTATAAAATGCCTAATTCAATCTCATTTGGTAAAAGTCTTCTTGAAAATGAAAAAGAATTTCTTCCCCTCTTTGTCTTGTTTTGTTTTGTTTATGAATCTAAGAAAAACTAAGAAAGCAGAAAAAGGAAAGTCAAATACAATCTAAATCTCACCTATTGAGTTCCGTGTATGAGGTTTTCAGTGGGACCTCTGAGTGATGTGACTTTCCCAGATCCTGTTGGCTCATTTGCTTTCTCAGCCCTGGGGCCAGTCCCCTTCTGTCACATGTGCATGGATGTCTCAGCTGAACTACTCAAGAGCTGAAATGAGAGTATCAAGGGACCACAGAGACTTTGGAACATGGATACAAAATCTGTCAGTTGTGTCAGTTTTACCCCAGTGACTTCACAGACTAATTCTTATTTTCAAGAGAGATGTAAATTTACTGCTTTCCAATGAGATATTCAGCTTTTTCCTCTCTTGGATTTCAGACTGGGATTTCTAAACTACTCACAGATTGTCTTGAGAATTTTACTTAGATGTGGTATAGAGGCCCGGATTTGGCTCCATAAAGAGCATCTCTCTGGACTGCAAGAGCAAAATGATGCAATTGCAGTGATTTTTTTGGGATCGGTATGGTTGGGTGGAAGGATCAAGGGCTGCTCCACTCTGGCACTGTTCAGATGCTTGGCTATGATTTCAACATCTGGTGAGAGTGAGCAACTGTCATAAATTGTAACAGGTTTTAGTGCAAGGGATCTCAAGGTACACCCAAATAAACTTTAAGTGTTTTTAGTACAGGTTTGTGTCTGCCCTACCAAGTCAACTCCAGGACATCCAGGTAAGGAACTCCTAGCCACTGTTTCAGACAGTATTTTTGACTGATGAATGTTTTAGGTTCATCTCCCTTTGCTTTAGGAGAGATTCCTCTCTGTAACGAGGTCATAGTCAATTGTATTCAGAGGCCATCAAACCAAAAGACCCCATTCACAACTGGTGAAATGCCAATGTGGGGATGTTAAAACAGGTAGGATAGGTCCCCAAGAACTTAAAATTGGGAAAAGCTCTCAGAGATTGTTGAACTTGTAATCCCTCATGGGAACGATTAGCAGTGACCAAGCAGGAGGAATCTCAGGGCAGCAGAATGAAAGAGAAAAATGTTTTCAGCTCTCATAATCTTTAGGCAGGGAGGGAGGGCAGTTGGGGAAAATTAACTAAAATAAACAGGCGTCACACGAGGTACAGTAAGAAGACGGCTGAAAGAAGGTAAGATGGATAATTAAGCAATAAGACACGACAGGCTGGGTGATTATTGCATGCCTGCTATGATGTTCTTTAGGAGCAAACTTTTTCTGCACAAGAACTGGAATCACCCCCTAGGGACAGGCTGGCAGGAGGGTCTAATTGCTGTTATTACAAAATTAATTTTGAAATTAAAATAATAATAATAATAGGAAGAAAAAGGGACAACCTCTCTCTGCACCATGTTGTTTATTAGAACGTGTTATGGGAAAAGAGATGACATCACCACAGTTGGTCCCAGGAGGATGGGCAGTGACGTCACTGCCAGCCAATCCCTGGCTGCATCCTGGTGGTGTGCTGGCTTTCGCATGGCTTTTCTTCTTTCTCTCTTTCTCATTCCTTGGCTTGGGTTGCCTGCCCTCAGGTCAACGTGCCCATCTTCTCCTTCACTTTCATCTTTTATCCCTTTCTGAAAAGTTCTAGTTTTGCTCCTTGCCTTATTCTATCTTATGCTTTTGGTAAAAAGATAAAAGTTTGAGAATGGAAAATAATGCATACCATGTCTGTGATCCAGAAACATGCTCTTTCTTTGGGATTCTCTCTACAAGGATAACTTTTTCCTTCTACTCTGCCATCCTCCAGCTCCTACTTCCCCACCTCCTTTAGTGAACCTGTAAATAACCGTGGTTCCATACTAGCTCTATATTCAATGAGAAGGAAGATGATATACCAGAAGAGAAAAGTAGTATTTGACTGTGTAGCAGTGGATAACAACAAAACTGTTATTCAGATGGGTTCTCTCAGCACACATGGAGTTTCATCAGCATTGAGGAGCATTATTTTACACACAGAAGTTATCTGTTTAAATCAAATTGATTGGAAACGTTCCATATGAAATATTTTATGGTTTTGGAACCAAATCTTCTACGTTTCTGAAACAAATGCCTTTGGGAATCCTCTTTCTAGAGAAATTCAGTAATATCTTTTAAAAAGAATTTTAAAATTCTATTTTTCAAAGGAAAAGAGATTCTGAAATTTCCCTAGGAATGGAATACCTCTTCCTTATAGTTCTGCTTGGTTTTAGTTTATTCCCTGGCCTAATAGGGACTCTCATCAGATAATGGCTGAAGAATTTTTTTAAATTTTGCATGCCTTGAATTTTCTCTTAAAAGACATAAATGATTCAAGCAGAGCAAATAGATCCCCGCAAACTGGTATCCAGCCTCCACTGTTACTCATCCCAGCTGAGACTCTGATAACTACTGGGAAGCTCTATATCATTATCTGCTGAGTGGTGGTGATAACAGGACTCTGTTCATGATAGCTGCTGTACAAAACAGGAGACAGCTAAGACTAGATGAAACAGAGGTCAGAAAGAAAAGAAGATGCACATAGAAGTGAAACGGCATATCCACGTTCACACTAGAAATAGTAGCAAGATTGGGATTGGATTTCAGGACTTCTGAAACTCAACCCAGAACTGTACTACTAGATGATATTTTGGTTTATTGTTAGGTGAAGTGAAGGAAGACAAATCCAGTTTGCCTTTCTCTCCCAAATCAATCATATTCATGTGAGTTATATTTATTAAAATGAAAAATCAGTCAATAGAACCCTGTTCGGAAAAAAGAGTCTTTTCTCCATCCGAAAACCCCAACCAAACCCTCAAAGTAATTTAAGCCTTACAGCTTCTTTGTACTTGCTACATTAGGAGATTAAATGTTTTTTACATGCCATTGCATATTACCAACACTTTATCAAGGGGATGAACCTCTGACATTTAACATCAAAGCCTGGGCTCCATCATTAGAATTGAGGAATGACCTGCAATACTTGTTATCCTTAGGTGACCCAGCCAGTGGAATGGGAACATGGTGTTATATACGTTATACACATACATACACATGTATATGTTTACTGCTGTAGAAAGAAGGGAAAATACATCTCAGAAGAGAAAGAGTTAAATGAACCACCGGTAGGTGAATGCAAAGTTGCTTATGCAGACATTTTCTTGTAAAGATCTGGTCTCTGTCTATGCATTAAGTACATGCAGAGGCTCGCTGTATCCAGGTTGACAGCTCTGGTGTTGTACATCTGTGGGGAAAGGTTAAGCAGCATCATGGCACCACTTGGAAAGACACAATAGATGGAATTGTACTTTAGCCTCCCACATTTTCTAAGGTAAACTGAAGTGGGAAATTCCACAGGGCTAATAAACACATTTGTAACTCATGAACAGTGTTAAGCCATCATGTCAGAAGGCTGGGAGTGGGGACTGATACTCTCAAGGGAGCAAAGAAAAGTAGGGAATGTATATCAAACAAAGTGATTTTTTCCCTGCTTTTGTGGCCATGAAAAAGTTCCTTCGACTATCTCCTCTCCACATAGCTCATTCAAAGGAATTGGAAGCAGTAGCTCTAAAGGAAACAAAAAGAGACAAGGGTGGACGAAGGACTGGAGGGAAAGAGAAGAAAAGTTTTCTAAATATTCGTTGGGATAATCAGAGAAATGAGTTCAGGCAGATGATATTTGTGATCTTCTGAACGCAGCTTCACAAGCATTGAATGCAAAGAGTTTTGTTCTACTGGGACAGAATTATCCACCTATTGAAACATTAACTTTCTACTTTCCAGGGTCAATTCCCTGCTCTGTCCCAGACTTGCTGTGCTGAATGACCCTTTGCATCTGCCAAGGTCAATGCAAAAAGGTGGAGATCTGACCTTCAACACACTCAACTCATCACTAGGATCTTATTTTTTCCTCTGTCGTTGGCCTCACCCCTGCCATGCTTGGCTTCACCTGCACTTTTTAGAAAGCACTGTCTCTTGGTCTAAGGCATTTTCTCAGGGAAGGCTTGGAGGTTTGCAACATAGTAGGGCACATGAGTTTGGTTTTGAAAGGCTTCAAACCTGGTGGATTCACAGGGGTCACAGTTCACAGCTGCCTCATCTTACTGTTTGGTAAGGTCTTTGCTCTGTGCAGGAAAAAGATTAAAAGGAAGTTGCATGGGACGATAATTCAATGGATGAGTGGGAAGGCTGTTCCACATGGAAGAGCAGAGCTGTAGGTACTGCAAATTTGTGAATTTGTATATGTGTTTCCCAATATTGTTTTTATTTCTATTGTCTCCCGTTGTAAAATCATAGTCTTGCTGCATCTCAGAACAAACTAAACAAGCTCAAATAGAGAAATCCAGTTCAGTGTATAAACCCATCTCTTCCTCTCTTTTTCCTAGCACCCTTGCCTTCATGCAGCTGGACAAGGGAATGGGAACACCCAGAGACCAAGGTCTTCAAGATGCCCATCAGAGCCTCTGTTACCTGTCTGTGGTGTTTGTGTAGCAGGTGACAAACAGGTTTTCTTCATCAGACCATCTGGCAGATGTGTTTCTACTTGTTGGGGAAGGTAGGGCAGAGGGAAAACAGAATGGATCCCTTAACTTGACTCAGTGATGAGATGCTGGAGATGAGATGCTGTGATTCAGTTGTACTTGGGCACTGCACACAGGCAACACTGCCAGAGTGCTTGGTGCTGTTCCTGTTGCATTGGGTGTGACAGTACCAGCAGGCTCTGGCTGTGAGGCAGGGTAAGAGATTAGACAAACATTTCAGGAGACAACTGTGGCCTCATCTTGTCCCAGAAACATAGCAAAATAGACCTAAAGTCAGAGACATTTCTTCTGGTCATGTATATGTGATGTGAACAGCTTCTCCTTCCAGAAGCTCCTTGGGAGAAAAAGAATCCAAGCATTTGCAAATGGACATAATACTTGATAGCTCATTTAAATTCCCATGAACCAAACTTATTGAAATCAGTTTTTGCCTTATTTTCCCCTCACCTTTTTGACTTCTCCTGCTGTCACTTGCACCTTGACTGAGACACTCCCCCTACCCTCTTTTTTTTTCCTACACTTTTATAAAATGATTTAATCTGATTTTCTTATTTCCTCACTTCTTAAGGCTGGAAATATACTTGTTACATTTTTACTGGGGAGGAAAATAATAAAAAGGTCTCCAGTGATATAGAATTCAAATCTACCAAAAAGACAACTAACATCAGGAAGCATCCAGCCCTTCCCAGCTCCCTTCCTGCCTGCCCCATCAAATGTTTGTCATGATTTTTCAAGTCGACCATGTATTTGGGAGCTTCCACACAATAAGTTTTCATTTTCCTCACCCAAGTAAATTTTCTGTGCAAGCTTTTTGTGTAGCCTGAAGTATACAGCTATTTTTGAATCTTTCTATCTTTTTGAGGGTGAGGCAGAGTCAAGTTTCCTTGTCATCAAATTCTCATTTTGGCAAGAAGGGTGGTGGTGGTGAAGAAACAGAAGACTTTACAGCAATAATCACTAACCAAAACACTTCAGAGTGCCTGAACTTGTTACTGTGTCTGTTCAGTTCTTCGACAATATGTCAAGCAGAAAGAAAACAGCTTAATTTTTCACAAGTCTGATTGCTTTCTGAAGTTAACAACAACTTGTTTGGACTAGTGAATGGAGGGAACATGCTATTAATACCAGAGTCACAGTTCACCATTCCCCAAAACCCACCAGATGTCTGAATTTAAACTGTCACCTCACATATCACGTGGGTTTCTATGGGCAAAATCTTGGTCAGTGTTCCAAATGTCCTAGAGGCACTGAGCTGTTGCAAGGTCTTTGATACAGTCTGTTAGTAATACGGTTGTAACAAGCCATGTGCATTTATGGTGCATTATTATTAGTATAACTCCTGTTCCCATCATTGTTTTTTTTTTATTATTTACATGTTATCTCCTCTCAGGCAACTTGATTTCTCTGTGGGCTGATATATACTACAAGTCCTTTCACTTTTCTATCAGCCCAATTTCGTATCCTGCCTGCTTCCTTGCTGGTAGATTTGTATGGCACAGCTATGTGCTCACATCAAACACTAAAGTTTCTCAGAAAAGAGAGAGATTCTGGGAAAATATCTGAGGGAAACCAAAATAATTCCACTCCCCCTGGAATTTGGTTGTGGCAATTCTTCAATGTCTTGCCTTCCATATCCTCACAAAAAAAAAGACTCAAAACCCCTAAATGTTTCGTCCAAAACTTTTTTGGTCTTCATCAGAAAGTCAAAATTCCTGTGGAAAGAAGACACTTTTCAAGAAAATGTACATTTAATCAAAACTGTTTTTCCAGCAAAGCCAGTGTTGAATACAGCTGGGCCAAAGCTGAGAGAAACTGCTGCGCAATGACATCTCCTTCTGCCAGGGAATTGTCTTAGGCCTGGTCCACTGGTCTCACATGGTGAGGACCAGAAAGTCAAGAGCTTTATTCATCTGAGCCATCAATAAGAAATAATAAGAAAGAATAAGCATGTAAGAAATAATAAGAAAGAACATAGCCTGTGTATAAGGAGACTGAGAAGGAACTGGAAACTCAATAGAGCTTATGGACAGAAGAGAAATTGCAGGAAGGTAAGAGGTCAAAAGGTTGAGAAAGTGTTTATGTGGAAGGAAGCAGACCTGCATATTGACCTGGGTCCCAACATTTTGGGTCGGAGTAGCTTCCTAAATGGGTCTTTTGTTGCCGTGGTGTACAGCTCCCCTATGACCCATGCTCTGATGAAGTCACCCATTGCAGTCCCAGAGCCTTTTATCCAAGGCAGCAGAGAGCCTGAGGAAAGGTGAAGCCATTGGCTCTGGTTCCAGAGACCTCATGCTTGCACATATATACCTGTATGTGAGGGTCAGTGCCACTCCCAAATGCACTGTGTGTTTCTTCATTCTTGATGGTTTCTTTTTTTTCCTTTTTTTTTTTTTGTCCTCTGAGATCTAAAATTAAGAAATCATGCAGATGGAAAACATCTGCCTGGTCTCTGTTCATGGAAAAAACATAACACATGGCAGAAATGATAAATAATAATAAATAGTGACGACGATGAAAGCATTTTGAGAGGCGCAATGGTTTGATTTGTCCAAAGCAAGCATCACACGCTCTCTGTCCAAGGATAAATAGACTGCTGTGGTTTGAAATTTTGCAAATGGCAACACAATTTTGAGGCATTTAGGAAGAGCAGAAGCTGAGCAAGGCCTGACTTTTGGTGGATTTTCTCATTAGTGCCTAGTCAGAGGTTCTTCAGGTGTGCAAAAGGAGCCTGACCTCTCCTGAGTGCAGTTCTATTTAGGTATGAATCACAAACCACTGTATGTCCTAAAACTAACACAGCTAGGCCAAAGAATGACATAACCTCCTGGTGACATAATATTTCTCTTTTCTACCTTGTTACCTCATACAGGATTCGAATCCATGGGA
Source organism: Colius striatus (assembly GCF_028858725.1). Classification (NCBI taxonomy): domain Eukaryota; kingdom Metazoa; phylum Chordata; class Aves; order Coliiformes; family Coliidae; genus Colius; species Colius striatus. The sequence goes on along the minus strand of NC_084769.1, from coordinate 17,374,143 downwards.
CAAGTCATATAGTTGCTTACCCAAGATTAGCACAAAAAAGTGTAGTTTTTCACCCAGAAGACAGAATTTTTGGTGTCTGCCAAACATCTATGCACTAATTGTATCCCCATGGATCTCACCTAGACCTTCATTGAGGTCCATCTAAAAACTTCTTCCAGGGTTTGGATTGTGCCTGGTCATCTCAGACTGTAAGTAATGACGTTGTAAAACCCAGTGAGTGTTATCTGATGGAGGGGGACAAAGGGGATTATTTAATGAGTTGTTGGATCTCTGAAGAGTTTCCAGACTGCAGGTGTTCCACTTGAAGTCTGCCAGCAGGTTGGTGCTTTCCCTGCCTTTGTCAGTAACTAGGCCCAAATGACTCCTGATTTTGAATTTATTTGAAGCTGTGACATGTTTGCAGACAGAATAGACAGGGATGGTGGGGAAGGAGCACCATGCACTGTCATAAGAAGGTCCATATCTACGTGAGGAATAGCATTCAGACAACGGAGAAGATGAATCATACACACACACTCACACGTGCAGGTGTGAACACTGCTAAATGAAATGTGCCAGGACTGGGTGTATTTACAGCTGACTGAACAATGTGACACTAAGTATTTCAAAGAACAGTGACAGTCTTGCCCACCTTCAGACTTCAACTGTTTAAGTCATACCTCTAAGAGCCCGAGTTCTCAGCTCCCAGGGCAACCATCCTGTAATGTCTCAGACAGGATGATTCACAAATAGAAATATAGTTGAGAAAAGCCCAATACTAACACTCATGACAAGCCGTGCTCTGTGTGTGTGTGTCTCTGTGTGCACCTTGCCAGAATGTTTGTGTGAGCACTCAGAGTGTAAACATAGCATAGCATTTACTTTTTTTTCGTGTGTGTCTGCTGGAATGATTGAAGCTTAAGACTGAAAAAAAACAGCAAGAAAAAAAGCAAAGGAATCAGAGCTGAGCAACAGGAGAATGATGATGCAATGATATTGCAGCAGCACAAGCAAAACAATCTGCTAAAAATACACCAGAGGGATCTAAATATTTCCATAAACAGATGGAGGTCAGAGCCCAAGTGGAAGAAAAAAATGCAAGTAAAGGAAATTGTATTTGACAGCCATAAGGGTCTTATAGTTCTTCTGTGCCTTTTATCCCAAAAGAGTTTTTTACAGATGCTCACAGTTGGGCAAAAGAGGAGTCTGATCCCACAATTCTTTACTCACATGAGTAACCCTAATTTATGTTTGTAGACTCAAAGGGGCCAATGGAATTGCCATGTGAGCAATACCTTGTAGGAGTTCTTTTAAGGAAGGCATCTGGCAGCGCTTTAGAGTGAAGGCTGCAGAGCAGTTTCCATGCTAAACTTCTATTCACTCATAATTTTTTTTCTCTCTTTTAGAGCATTTACGTTTTCAGCTCAAGTTTTCCAAACGTAGTCCGTGCCTGAACGTGAATTTTATTGGGATACATGAGGAAGAACAGCTTCAGCCTGGCTGCAAAAGTACGTTTTCCCTTAAACAAAAAAGTCCAAGCCTCTTCCTGACTCTTTTTTGATCCTTTATCTAAACAAATGAGAAAGGGCTAAAATTTCATTTGCTGAGGTGTCCTGTGTGGAGTCAGAGATGGTAAGATTTGATGAGGTTTAAAAATCAAAAACACACTAGAAATATTTTAAATTTGTATGTACCTGAAGTCATGAATATATTTTGCAAGGGTGAAATTCATCTGCTAGAGAAGATAACAGAGAGCTGTATGATATGGGCTTCTTTGAAGTCTTTGCTGAGCTCACACCCTGCCTAAGTTCACCCAATTATGAGCGAGAACCTGACTGGGAAAACCAAAACCAGATGTGATACCAGCTGTAATATTTCTCCATGTCCCTGGTGGACCACTTTGTGTCAGGATAGATCTTAAGTGGGTTCAAGAAGCATCAGCATAAATATCTCTCCAGGCTGGAAGTTGCAATCTGCCTATTTGAACCCAATACCAAGACTGAGAGGTACCAGCTAAGGAATCTTAGCTCTTGAGCTGCTGCAGTTCATTTTCCCAGAAAGGAAGAAACCTTGTGAATCCACACCAAGGTGTATTCTGGGCGGGGACAGACACAGGCCCATTTGAAAGCTTCTGCATAAATGTTTTCTTCTGAACAAAGCAAACTACTTCCCTTTCATGAAGGCAAAATATCTTTGGGTTATTTTTGTTTGTTTGGTTTATTTCCAGGTCTCAGTCACATCTAAGAATCAGACTAGAAAGAGAGGGGTAAAATGTTGTTTCGGGAGATGAAAACCTCCCAAAGCAAACACAATGAAATAACATATGTTGAGAATTCTTGACTTTAAAGTTCCACATTTCACACTCTTCCATCTAAAGAAACATGTGTCCAAACTGTAATATTTCTAGAAAAAGATATTTCTTGTAAATGAAGCTTTTCAGTAGGAAAATATGTCTTTGGAAAAAAAATGTGTCATGGTCTCTCCTTCAGTCAAACAAGAGCGACCATTTCAGACAGCATTAGGAAGGCCAGACTGTCCTATACAGCCATTCATGTGGATGCCTCCAGACAGCTTAGAAAATACATTATTATACAGTTTAATACTTGCTTTGTACGCTGCACAATTCTTCCTTGGTACATTGTGTGAGTGCCCTAAGCTGTAGGAGCTGGACCAGAAGATGCACTGAATTCATTTCAATCTAAATGACACTGTCTTTCTAAGCACGGCGTATCATACACAACATGTAGTAAACCCATCAACCTCTCTTTATCCTGCTGTAATTTAACTGTATTCATGATGATGAGAACTAAGCACCTGTAATTATACAACCTAAGATGAAATTGAGATTGTTAGATATGAGGCTTGAAGGGCTGATTACAAGGCATTCGTGTTAACAGGACCTCAAGCAGTGTTTTAAAATGATGAATGATAAGTATGATGCTCTGTGAAGATACCAGAGGAACTATTGTTTCTTTCACCACTTCTGATGTTGTGTAATGCCAAACTGGACATTTCTGTTAGGCTGCTGTGGGAGCAGCAGATCCAAACAGTCTGGTTTTTTGGGTCTTGCTTTTTTTTACCCCCCTCTTTTTCAAAAACATGACCTTGCAAAAATAAAACTGTTTTTGCCCCATAAACATGTCTCATGTTCTGTCCAAAGTCAGGAAAGGTTTTCTTCCACAGCTCTCGATGGTGAGAGGGGTGGTAAGACCTCCTGTATTACCCAAACCAAATCTTTCTGAGCCTCTGCTTGGAGTTTTTACTGTTGTAAAGCTGAAAGTAATTTTCACTTCACCTGTTCTACACTCTGGGTGCTTTGTCTCCATCCGGTGATACACACCATGTCATTGTGCAACTTCAGGCAGCACAAACAGTGTTGGGAAACAAGCTATATGAAAATACAGCAAAAATAGGTTGGTGATGCCCTAAAGCTGTGTGTTGGGAAAGCCCCAGTTTGCTGCAGACAGCTCTTCTCCCTTTTCTATGTACTGAGGTAAACTCCCAGCCTGGGCTTGGCTCACTCTGCCTTGTGAAGAGTCACTGCTGAGGTTGATTTATTTAGCGGTTGAGTGGTAGGTTTTGGAAGAGGCAAAAGGAAGCTCTCCCTTCCTGTTCACACACAGCTGTTCTCCTCTGAGACCCATCTGGATTCGCTGGAGGACCACTGGCCTTTTTGCCAGCTCTCTGTTGCAGGCAGTGTTTACATTTGTCCTGCACGGACAACCAGTGTGTGGTCTGAAGCTATTGATGGAGAAGGGAGACAAGTGCATTCCACAGAATTTATTCTCTCCGCATCTTCCAGAGCTCCACAGATTCCTTGGTATCAGCTGTCACAAACCTGGCTGAGGCAGGGTAAGAGAAGGCTGGCTGTGCAGAGCTACTGGTGCTCCTCACAAAAGCCATTGTATTGCACACAAGCTGTATCTTTTGGGAAGGACTGCAAGGCAGCCTTTGCTTTAGGAAGCAGCCAGCTCATGTGGTATAGGAAGCCTTATTAAAAAAATCTCTGCCAGAGGGGAAGCTGTATATGTACCCGAGCTATCCATCTCTATGCCTGAACAGGCATGGTAAGGGTCACATGAGCTTCAGGAGCATGCATTTTTTAAGGAACCTGCCAAGAAAAGAAGGGCTCTGCAAAGTGCATGTCTTTACAAAATAAAAGTATCTGCAAAGCTTCTGATCTGTGTAGATGAGGAAAGGCTGGATCAAGGCATTCACTTGCCATAATATCGCGAAGGAGAGCTGCCCTTGCTCATCACAGTGCACATGGCAGCCTCAACTCTTGGCCTACACCAGAGGTTACAAACAGGCCTGGTTTCAAAGTGCTTTGCACATATAATTATCCAAATCCTGCTACTAACAGCAGTTAGGAAACATGGAGCTAGCTGTAACAGGTAGATGCCATCCCTATACTATTAGTGGCAGCATTACCACACGAAGCTTTCCAGAAGTACAAAAAAAACCCATAAACTCTCCAGCTCAGTGAAGTCAGGCTCCCATTACAGGCAACAGCTTGTCTCCAGTAACTTCTGCAGCAAACCACCACTTGTTGTCACCAAAGTGGGTAGGTTTGCATTGTAAGCCAAGTCCCCAGACTACTTCTGCCTAACACTGAGAGCTGGACACATTACAAGGCCTCTGTTGTCCCGATTCAGTTTTCACCTTCTTTCCATGTGTCTATGCTTTTTGGACCAAAGGAATGGTTATATGATGAAGCTTGAAGAGCTGGGGAAAAGATTCTGGTTTCCTGGATTGTTGTAACATCAGGAGCTGGGACAACTGCAAAAGTTCATCAGTGCTCTCAAAGTCCTTCATTGAACGTCACTCTACTTTCAGTAAAGGACTGCAGAGTACTTTTCTGTTGCTCTCAGAGGAAGGCAAGGGCAGATTTCATGATAAACCAGGAGATTTGTGGAGGTGAGCTCAGGCCTCACTGACATGGATTTGCAGTGGAAAAACTTGCTCAGCTCTGCCTAAGTATTTTTAGTTTAACTCAATGAATTCCATATGGTGCTGAAGATACCTGAAGCACAATGATGATATGAGCCTATGTAAGCCTATATTACAGACTTCAGCAGATAGTCCTTCTATTGAACCAGAATCCAGAAGAACTTCACTTCTGTCTCTCAAGAGACTATGCACATGGCTCCTCTGAAGGTTCATCCCTCTCCAGTTTAAACCAGTCAGTGTCATATGAATATCTGCCAGTTCTACTCTGAGTCACATCTACTGACTCAAGCAGAACCACATGAATTTTAACAACAAAAAGTAAATGAAGCAGTATTTAACCCTACTACTTTACCTCCTACACTTCTCAATGTATGTCACAAATGTGATGTCTCAGTAACACTAATTCTGGAAATATCTGTCCAGGTTAGACAACATAGTTCACCAAGTGGAAAAATGGAGATTATCCAGGATTAATAACACAGAAAAGAATGTTATTTGATGTGATAAATATTTGGAAGGCAACTTTATTGTCAGGAGTATAAAGACCCACCCGTTACTTGGAAAATCAGGACAAAGCAAAAGAATATCTCACTTTAAGAAAAATATCAATGAGAAAAGAGGAAGTTATCCAAGAACTGGTGAAACTTGACCAGGGTCTGTAGGGATTTTAAATTGCAAGACTGTTTGTTGTTTGAACTGAGTCACACCGATGCAACAGAGAATTTGTCCTTGGCAGCAGAACTGTTAGAATGGAGAGTTAATGCTCCCTTGTGTCAACCCACTGTATCCAGGTCATCATGTCTTAATTAAAGTGTACATGCTATGAAATACCATTGAACGTCAATCCAGTTCCTTAGTGTATAGAATACTATGCTTATTTATGGGGTTTGGCAATCACTTCTGGAAAATAAAAAAACCCTATTAAACCACAAAGATTGCCCATTAACAGGAGAAAAACACTGTCATGCCCTAGATTCTCTTCTCAACTGGTTTTGGTGAGATTCCTGCCTGTGGGTCATCTTTTCACACATTAAAGAGGTTCCTCAGTAGGGTGCAATTCAGTCTTATTGGGATGATGATGCATGCACAGATAAGGTAGATTTATGGTCTAGAATACGTTCCCTATGATGGGCCAACCATGCAGCATGGAGTAGGAAAGTATTTTCAGATACTTCTCTATTGAAATCTGAGACACATCTCAGGGATGCCCATCAAGTGTCTGAGAACTCAAATGCCTGAGACACGTGAAAGAAAAAGCTCTCCCCTCCTCTGTCATGCTAAGCCTAGAGGAATCTGCTCTGGGTATCCTCCCAGCCCTGGAGCAGAATTCCAACAAAACCTGGAAATTCATCACACTCAAAATCATTCCCTGAAGTTTGCTTAACAAAGGATGGACAAGGCAGCAACTGCACTAGCTGTATATGTTAAAATATGACATTTGTCTATGGAATAACTGCTCTAGCGATGCAGCCAAGAAAAACAGCAGAGCAAGTCAGATTGGTAAAGATGGGATAGAAAGTGCCAAACTAAACAAGATTTGATGATGGCTACACGTTGTCCTCTGCCTCTAATTTTCTCTTGCAGGGAATTTCCTAGAAGAAGGACAGTATAAATGGTCCTGCCTAACTCGATAAGTCCCTATAGTTAACCCTTCCCTGGATTGTGGAGTTGTGTCCTCATTTGGCTTTCAAACATACCTATATATATGTCAGCTAAGTTATGCTGATGTTTTTGAACAAAAAGAGAGCAGTTTTATTTTTCTTTTGGAAAAAAAAGATGCAATCAAAAGACCATAATTTTTACTTGCCCTGTTGAAGTTCTGCTCTTGAGATACTTAAAACCAAGATGAGCTAACCTTACAGAACACTAAAACCATAGATTGTCTTCCTTCTCCATCACAGTAACCCAAGATGGAGATAGCAAGACAGAGGGTGTTGTATGTACCCTACTCTCCAAAGACCTCAGAAAAATCTTACCAACAAAGCTCCTGATTTATTTTTAAGTTGACTTAACTTTTGGTTTTTATTTTTAGCTGACTAGTAGGAAGATAGAAATGTTACCATGTGTCTTTATATGAATCAATTTCATTGCATTTGTGGGTCAGGGCTGAAGCAAGTGATTCCCAGGACAATGTAAAGAGAAGACCCCTGTGTACTGTACCCTGTTGGAACTTGTAACTCCTTGCAGAGTGCATTCAAAGGTAGAGTGCGTAGGTGACAGCAATAGAAAAGACCTTCTAGGACCCCAGCAGCATTATAGCTTCACACTAGCTTTATAAATATATCTCTATGAATTTAGATATAAACTGTAGTCTACCTTGAGAACAAGCTTAAAATTGTACTGGACAAGGATGTAGTAAGTTAATAAATGTCACACAGTCCATCTTCCCTCTGTCTCTGGCCAACCAAGTTAAGTACATAAAAATGGACTCTGTTCTGTCTCCTAAAAAGCTCTTTTCCCAACAGTCTAAACTAGAATAATGAGAACAGTGGAAGGGCAGGCTCAGGAATGATTCATTAACTGCAAAACAGGGGAAAATTCATACCAAATGTTTCTTGTAACTGCCCTGCTGCTTCCAACAACATTTCTTGTGTCCTATTATAACTGAGGGGTCAAACCTGATGCTAAACTTTTGCATGAGGTCTATACACATAATCACAGGGAGCATGTGCTTGTAAGATGCTCCCCACAAACATATAAAGCCTGCTGTGCATTTCTTTAGTAGCCAGCTCCTGTAGTTGCCAGGTCTCCTTGGGAACATAAGAATAGCCATGCAGATTCAGGCAAGTATCCATATAGGCAGGTAAAACAGAACATGGTGAGGGAAAAGCCGTGGCAAATGCAGTGACACATCCCAAAGCATGTGTCAGCTCTGCAGGTTCCAGAAATCCCCAGCTTAGGAAAAGCAGCACAGATTCACACCTGGGAATTTCCCTGCTAAACAGTGGATTCAGCTCATAAATAAGGTGCAGGGCCATTAAAGACTTAGAGATGCTTAACTCTTAAGGCCTTTACAATTGCAGCCAAGAGAACTATATCTCAAGACCTAAGCCAGGCTTTGTAGCAGTCACAAAGTCTGAGCTGAAGAGAACCATGGAAGAATCAGAGTCCCTATGCCTGTGGAAAGGGAAAGGTAATCCACATTAAAGGAAGAGCAAATTTGTAAGAGTCTAACTTCTGAGCCTGTCCTAAAAAAAGGATGGTGATGGGAGATATCTCCATAGTGTATGCATGCAATGGTTGCAGCCCCAACCCCTTTGAGTGCAGAAGTGATAGAACTGCTGACACGTCTTCAGAAATGGAGCTGCTAATAGAGACCTTATGCAACACTGTAGATGTTTTATGCAAAAATCCATAAAATTATTAAAAGCCTCTGCAGAATCAAAGAAAACTCAAGATGAGAAGGGCCAACAGTTTCTTGGATCAAGCAGTTTTGTCAGCTCCAATCTTGTTGCTAGGCTTGCCTGCTTCTCTGCTCTCTCTATTAATTTGTTCGGGCTAGTTTGAAATGAGTCAGTGACGGTGCTTCCCTCAAGCTGGTTCTGTGGCTTTGTAGCTCTTGCTGTGAGAAACGTCATCCTTGTATTTGGCCTGCCTTTTATTTAATGATTAACTGAAACCCATGCCCCTCCATTTTCCTATCTCTCACTGAACACATCAAAAGTCCCACCCTTTCTTTTCTAATGTCTCTAAGTAGCTTCTGGGTTTTTATTACCTTTCCCCATCACCTAGGGCATTTCTACACAGAGACATCTGAACAGCTTTGCTCCTAGTCCAAGCAGTTTGGGTGTATGGCAGTTGTATTCCAGAAACCATGTACCTGCATTGCTGAACCAGAGTTTGGGGTGAGAAGTCAAGCTAGGAGGCAGAATATGGTTTAGTTTGGAAGTAATACTCTGTTAATGTATATATACAGCTTTAGAAATGTAAGAGGGCTGTTACAGTGATATCTAAGGTTTCCCTAGACATTCCTGCTCTTTCCACCCTGTAATTTTATATAGTGAACCAGTAAAATAAATGAACAGCAGACATAGCAGTCTGCCTGGATGTACAGTGATCCCAGTACTGACAATCTGGATCCATCTATGGGTCTTGCCTAGAGACGGATCTTCAACTTTCCTAGTCTTATCATCCCTTCTGATTTCATACCTATTGCAAATGCTACTATTTTTGAAATATTAATTGCAGACCTCTTAGAAGTAGTCCACAAGTTGGAAGTGTAGTCCACAGAGATAACTCATCATTTAGCCACTTAGGCAATTTCTTTCTTTCTCCTCCTTTTGTGCTAAAGATTTCACAGGGTTTTAAGCTGGCAATTAAAAACAGTGCAGCACTTTTATTAGCCCTGAGTGCCTTCTTGTTCTACCCATGTTATTTACTTATGCTAATTGGTCAGGTATTAAAGAACAAACACAGCAATTAATTAGTGGTCTGACAGGAATTATAAAGAAATAAAAGCCTTTCATGGGTGTGAGATTTGAGTCACGCACAGAAGCTTACAGAGTGAAAAAAATGAGGAAGGATGAATTATGGTCAAAAGCAGAATTTTCAGCCATGTAATATGGCATCCAGATGTGTGGGAATTGACTAGACTTTTAGTTCAGGGCACAGTCAGTCTCTGAGTAGGCATTTATGCTCTGTAAGGGCTAAGTTTGACAGGGAGCAGTGAGCCATGGAATGACCATACTGTTCATGGAATTAGGCTTTGTGTGGTGAGCTCAGGTGTTCAGGCAGGTCATCTTGGTCAGAGAAACAACACCTTTCCCTTGAGGCAGAACTCACATCTCAGATGGCAAGAGTTGAAACATGGCTTCATTTCTCAGATGTCCCTGGGTGAATTTGGATATGTCCTATTGGCACTGCTGCCTCTATTTCCCTCTTGTAAAACTGAGAGGGGTCTTCTATACTGTACCCATTTCATCTTGTTTGCCAATATGCTCTTCAGAATAGGGCAATTTTGTTTCCCTAATATGAAGAGCAGAAATTGCAAATGTGTAGATAACAACTAGGTCTGTTCCATCTGACAGCAGCCATATTCCAGAGCTCTCTCTCCTCTTTTGTGAAACAGACCATTTAATCTTTAATGGCTAAGTCACCGATGGGGCAACATAATTGGACAGCTGGAGACATTACTCACAGGAAAAATCTCCCATTGGAAACACTGCAGAGTTTGTCCCATAGATGAATTAGGCAGCAGCATGGCTGGGAGAACAGGTTGTATCTTCTGTTCCTTCCAGTGTCATACTATGTTTGACTTGATCCCTGTTTACAGATGAGTAAGGAACATTGGGTGACCAAAGATCAGTCAACTGACCTCTCTGAATTTGATTTATGCATATGGATCAGTGTTCAGTTCACTTTTGGGCCATAGGATCCCATGTGATCTCCAATGCCTGGAGACTAGGAGGGTAGAGGGGAAAAGATTTTCCTGTTCTAATATCCTTCCTTTTGAATATTATCAGAGACAATAAGGTTGCAAGGACAAGCAAAGTTCTTTGGGGCGTTTCTACACTAATCAATGACATCTGGTGATAAATAGTGAAAAGAAAATAAAATGGATTCAGAAATAGATGAAAAATCTTGGATGGACTTAGAATTTTAGGAGTAGCTCTGTGCTAATAAGGCAGTTTATTAAAAGGCAACATTTCTGCTACTCCTTATGGTGTGTGGATGTCATTGGGGGGCCTAATCAAAGCACCCTCATCCTTCACTTGTTTGTACACTGTAAATATCACCTTAAGCAGTCCTTCTCGAGAACAAAGCCATTCAAAGCCCATGGCAGTTTTAAAGTTTGTTGTCCTGTGGTGACTGTTTGGGGAAAAAGACTTCCACTCCATGATTTTTGGGCTACAGAAGGACTGTTAGGATCCATCTTATAGTGAAAACACAGAATATGTTACTGAGGAAAAGCAGACAAGTGCAAACTTGCACTGCAAATGCAAGCATCCATTTCTGTATGCAAAACCTTTACAATCACTAGCCAACACTCGCAGCTCAATACATGAACAGCTCAAAGGTTATTTTAGGTGAGCCAAAATGGTCCTTCTTGGCTTTGTAGTTCATGACTCCACCATAGAAAGATTTCACACCTAAAAAAGCCCTCTGGTAACCAATCCAGGCAGGTAATGAATCACCTCTGAGATAACAACCAATGATGCCCAGGAGACAACAGGATTTCAAGTAGAGGCTTCTGATGGCTACAGTCAGCAGGAGCCAAAGCTGAATGATGAAAAATTATGAAATATATATGCATACATGTCTGTGAGACAAGTAAGTCGTTTCAAACTTTAGGATGTTACTTTTTTTCGCTGCTCCAACTCAGAGTCTGCAAAACCTCTGCTCAGCATTTGAGACAGATCAACTGAGTAGCTGAAAGATAGAAAAAAATTAGACTAACCTCAGGACCGAAACACTCATTAGAGAAGAAGGCAGAGAGATGAGGTCTCAGATGCTTGAGGCTACTCCTGAAGATAGCATGAGTCGAGCAAGGGTTGCATTGTCAAGGGCAGAGGTGGAGCTGAAGCTGCTCATTTTTGGAGGAAATGTCTCCCTTGTATTCACAGCCATCATTCTCAATGCTGACAACTCCTATGGAGACCTTCTCTGATGACACCAAACTGGGAGGACTGGCTGATTCCCCACAGGCTGTGCTGCCATTCAGTGGGATCTCAATCGGCTTGAGAGTTGGGCAGAGAGGAACCTCATGAGGTTCAACAAGGACAAGTGCAGAGTCCTGCAGCTTGGAAGGAACAACCCCGTGCACCAGTACAGGCTGGTGATTGACCTGCTGGAGAGTAGCTCTGCAGAGAGAGATCTGGGAGTCCTGGTTGACAATAAACTAACCATGAGCCAGCAATGTGACTTTGTGGCCAAGAAGTCCAATGGCATCCTGGGATGCCTCAAGAAGAGTGTGGCCAGCAGGTCGAGGGAGGTTCTGCTCCCCCTCTATTCTGCCCTGGTGAGGCCTCATCTGGAGTCCTGTGTTCAGTTCTGGGCTCCCCAGCTCAGGATGATCAGGGAACTGCTGGAGAGAGTCCAGCACAGGGCCACGAAGATGATCAGGGGATTGGAACATCTTCCTTATGAGAAAAGGCTGCAGGATCTACAGCTGTTCAGCCTGGAGAAAAGGAGAATGAGGAGGGATCTTACTAATATTTACAAATATCTAAATGGTGGATGTCAGGAGGTTGAGACATCCTTTTTTTCTGTTGTATCTAGAGACAAGACAAGGAGTAATGGAAAGAAAATGGAAAAGAAAAAGTTCCATTTAAACCTAAGGAAAAACTATTTCACTGTCAGGTGATGGAGCCCTGGCACAGGCTGCCCATGGAGGGTGTGGAGGCTCCTCTGGAGGTTTTCAAAACCTGCCTGGACATGTTCCTGTGTGACCTGACCTAGGTGGATCTGCTTTAGCAGGGAGATTGGACTGGATGATCTCTAAAGGTTCCTTCCAAGCCCTACTAGTCTATGATTCTATAGATGAGAGTGTTACTATGACTTCAACACTAAGAAAGTGTGCAAACTTTCCTGTTTTAACGTTGATATGAGTATTAACAGTAAGATTGATATGAATTTAGAGTAGACATGAAACAAGGCGTGAACTTATCATATAACATTTTATTTTTCATTTTACAGAAATGAGACTCCAAAAGATCTCTTCTCTTGGCAAACTACTGAGGGATATTCGTTCCTTTTTATTTCCATTTAGCTCATTAGCAGAAGATCAGGGCTGAATTAGGTATTTCAGTGCAGGCATACCCAGTTCAATCCAAGAGAAGTGTGTAGCTGGCATTTTGGGAAACGGTCCCAGGCATTCTGCATGATCCATTTCAGATGGATGCAAGAAACTCTTTAGAACAGGGAGAACCACAAGAATTGCTAATACTGGAATTCTGCTGGAACACCAGAATTAATTTGCTTAGCATTGTGAAATGCAACAAAGGAGATATGCAATGAGCACGGCAGAAATGAGGATTTTGAAGGTCTCCTCCAAAAAGACAAAATAACTCCCTTCTCTAAGATGGGCCAAACCCCCCTAAATCTGCCTGAGGAAGACAATCTACAGAATCATAGGTAATTTTTTGATGGTGCTAGATCCAGTCATTAAATAGGCCTGACATCGTTAGTATATAAGAGTCAGTGTTTATGCAGCTTGTAGTGGCATGGCTGGGAGCCATATATAGAATTATATAGACAGGATGAAATGTTTCCAAGGGAAAACATGCACAATGAGAATATGCTCTGTTCTTCCCTAAAGCAACAGGCACTGTTGCCAAGCTATACTCAGTCAAGCTGCTGTACGTACCAGGAAATAGGCTTCCTTCCAATGTAAAGCTATAAAACGAGACAGATAAAAGGGATTGAAATAAAAATAAAAGGAAAGTGGAAACCTTTTCCTTGCTTATATTCCTCTCTAGACACGGCAAGCATTTGGAAGATGCTTCTATTACTATCTATACCATGGGATCCATCAGCTTCCATCATGCCAAGCTCTGGCTTATAGCTTTAGTGACCTCGTCAATTTCCTGTAGCTCAGTAGGTGACTGCCCATTCTACACGTCTGTGTAGCAATTTGCAGGTGGTTTGGAGCAACACCCCTGAGCCTACCTAAATGGGAACGAGAAATTAGTTCTGTCATACAGACCTATAGCATGGCCTTTCATGAAGATTCGAAAGGAAAAGGTGAAGATATTGGAGAGTAACTATGGAAGAACCTCTCCTCCTCATGCTTCAGTTTCCCCATTACCTGTTGGGTGTGAACATTTAACTCCAGAGCACTGTATGGACAGAAGAGTCACTAAGTACTCTCATCATTGCAGGTTACTAAGACATCACTGTAAATATTGCTGTGTCTTCCCCTATCCTCAGCTGAATGACAGGATGAAGTGAAGGGGAGCACATGTTACACACAGACCTTCACACGCTTCCCTGCAAAGTCCTTCAGAGCCTAAGCGTGACATAAAGCAGCTATTTGCTATTAGAAATAACAGGTTCAGCTGTCTTCATATGGATGGTGATGCCACCAACAACAGGCAAGGAGAACTGATGAGGAATATCTTCTGCATTTGAGGGGAAAAGCTGGTTGGAATGGATGAGGTGTGCCCTTCAGAAAACTCTGGTGTTTAGATGTTTGTGTTCTACCCTGAATCAGTTCAAGAAGGTCAACATTTCTCTTTTTTTTGCCCCAGGAAAAAATTCTCTATTTGAAAAAAAAATCTCTATTTTGACGCATTTTAGCAATACCAAAATATTATACTAAAACATGTAACCTGTCCAGGTAAATGTTGCATAGAAAGTATTGATATACATGCCACTCTCTTCCCAAATATAAATGAGAGCTGGACAAAACCAAATTGGGACTGGACAACTTGAGAAACTTGGAAAAAAGTACATCTTTCTTGCTGTTGTAGCAGCCTGACTTTTTTCAGTTACAGATTTACTCAGCGTCACACATTCCCAAGAAACATTTTGCCTTGAAACATCTCTTTCCAATGAAACACGTCTTCTGTCACAATTTTTTCTTCAGCCAGCTTTGACTGTGCCCAGCAAGGTCCCATGGGGATCCTCTGGGGAGAGTTCAGTGTATTTGCTTGGGAGTACAGCATCCCCTCAAAAGATGGTGCTGCAGATTAAGAATAGACAGCATGGGACCCAACATCTCTGCTGCAAAAATGAGGAGGAAGATGAGATTTTTTTTTTTTCTTTTGGCATTGTTTCAGTACAATGCCAGGCTATTCTGAGACATTTGTCAGCACAGCTCTCCAAAACCTGCGGCACATACACACATGGTCTGATATTGAGGTCTGACATCCGAGTGGAACAGAATTGTGGAACAAAGCTTCGGAGAAAATGAAATAAAAGAGATTTTGATCAGTGCAATTAGAAAACTCAATGGAGTTTTCTTGGTAAGGGGGACTACTTGAATTCTGTTTTGTTTAAGCAAGTGCACACTTGTGTTGGTCTGATCTGTGTTTGGGGCTTTCCTGAAGTCCCATTTCATGCAGGTTTTCTGATGTCTAATAAGGGTTATGCTCCTTCACAGCCTGTCTTGGGGGAAAAATAAGAACGTATTCTAGAGGTTGTTGTGTAAAAAGTCATACAGATTTGGACACTTCCACTCTGTGATCCTCTCCACAAAGGCACTAAGAAGTTCTGTGGAGATGTAGGATAGACAGACTCCAGACACCAAAATCAAGCACAGAGAAAAGATCAAAGTATTTGGAATAACACGAGACACTCAGCTTTTACCTAACTCAAAGCCATATTCAGACCTGCATATATAAATTTCAAAAGCCTAGATCCCTGTTAGTTTGTGGTCTACCGCCTGTCTTAGATACAGGGTCACCTCCCAGCCCTGATGATGCACCTTCTGAATGCCAAAGGTTCTCAGCTCAGACATAGCTGGCTCTGCTGGACTGAAACCAGCTCCTCAATAATCCTGACAGACAGAACACTAGTGAGGCTTATCCTTTGTCTTCGCAGGATGATCCAAGAAGTAGGCTGGAATACCTTGGCAGGTCTTGTATGTTCTTATCTATAAACCTCAAACAATCCCATATGGAAGGAATGTGGGAAAGCAGAGATGCAAAGCCTATTTGCAGGACTGCAGGTGGCTTTATTGTTTAATTGTTAGTTTTTCAGTGGAGGAACTGTGGACAGGAAAGATGACACAAAACCAGCCCTTTGACTTGTCAGACTTAGGGCAATAGTGTGGGTGTGCAGACTTTTCCCTTTAGCATTAGTGCTGATTTTAGTTTATACAGATATGTGTGTGCGTGTGTTTGTGTATGTGTACATGTGTATACATCTCTACATACACATACCTGCAGTTGCAGCTGGTGGAAGGCTACAGAAGGCAACTGGGAGAGTCCTTAAAGTGGGAAGCTGCCTGACATTGCCCTAACTGGTTTGCATTGGACTGAGTCAGAGGGTGAGCAGGTTGCAACATGGAGATGATTCCTTTCAGCAGCCGGTTCCTCACCCTACAGCAGGGAGTTGTCGGAGTATCCCCTCAGGCAGAGTAGCAGAGCAAGCCGTGCTCTCCTTTGCCTTACATAACCTCCCAGCAGATGTGTAAAGGGTTGGGATGTGCAGAGCCATGACTCAGCTAGAGAGTGGCCAGTGGAGGGAGGAGAAATTGAGGCTGTTTCAACAGTAGAAGTACCAGATAGTCCAAAGCCAGTGAGTCTCTTGCAGGGGTAAATCAGGCCTGCCATCTCTTTCCAGGAGGGCTTCCTCCACTCTGGTCCATGTCAGGTACATGAGAGGTAAGGAAAGGTGGGATTGCTCCTCCAGAAGTTGAGGACATTTTCAAGGACCTTGAAGCTTTTCAACTTCTTCACCTTAGAAGCAGAGGAAAGAGGATGACCCAGGTGCTTTGATCAAAGCTTTCATGTGAGGGTTGCTGTTGTAAATCCAGTTCCAGCTGGGAACAGCCAAGGTGGTCCTAGGTGCCTGCTCTGCAGGTGGGGGGGAAATTGGGCAAGGATTAATTTCAAACTTGGAACAAATGACCCTACTGTAGTGAGCACTGTGATGTGACCTCTCTGAGGTTATGCCAAGGGTGGTTGGAAAGCAATAGAAAGCACGCAGGAGGAAGTGTAAAGCTGAGGGATCCTATTTGCTGACAGTGCAGTCAGAGAGGCAAGCACAGCAAAATACATTCATTCTCAGGAGCTGCTGTAGGCTTGGGCCTGGGGCTATTACAAAGGTATGATTTACATTTGGAAAATAAGAAATGCGCATGCCTGAGGTTTTCTTACCTGCACCTGTGCTATGCTATGTAAAAAGTGGTGTCATCCTCCTTTAACAGGCTTGTGAACTCTCTACCAGCGCTCACTGTCTCTCGTTTTAGAAGCTATTGGGACTAAGACAGCAAAGGAGAGATGGGGAGGTGTTTTTTTTGGGCCAAATGCATATTTATTTTTCCCTTCTTGTTCATTTTGCTATAAAAAGTCTGAGGACACGCGTGTAAATGCAGTATACTGTGACGTGGAACCAATAAAAGCAGATGATAAGCAAGATTGGAGGTGTGTCACTGAGGTTTGCTCGCTGAGAGTCTGGCTTGTAATCTGGTGCCGTCATGAAGGTTTGTTCAATTTTTTAATCACACTGTATGTTTAATCTGTCAGTGCCTTCCCTTGAAAATGCCCTCAGATCCCCAAATCTGCCTACTGTTGCAAAATCAGAGCTTGCTATGATATTGAGAGACACAAGACCAGATGTGAGCCTGTTATAAGGGAAAGGTGAGTGACAGGATTTTACTTAGAAGTGTCTGAATCTGAAAAAAAAAAAGAATAGAAAATAAGAAGAGGAGCTTTAAGAAAATGCAACCAATAATTAATACAGGGATTGGGCTAGCCTGAGGCTAACATGGGGGCTCAGTGCTTAGGAGAGATAAAAGAGGATTATGTACTTCACTTGTAAGAACAGCATCCACCAGCTCCAGCCAGTCACAAGAGCTGTCAAACCTTGTGCTTCTTGCACTAATGGTGTTGACTGGCAGCATAAGTCAAGTTACTTGCACACATCACACTGATGCACAATAAGCAATGTGCTGCAGGCAGGGTTACTTTCCTTGGAAAATAGAGCTGATGGCTGCAGATGCAGGCAAGAAACTGGGAGGTGAGTGTATTTGAGCAGGATATTTCCTGCCATTGAGGGGTTTGGGACTAATCCTGCCTTCATGCCTGCACAGGTTAATGGAACTAAGAATCTGGGAACAAGAGCCGATTCCTCCTTTCAGTGACATTAAGTAGCAAGACAAACTCAGCACTGGGACAGAGTAGATACATATGTTTATTTTTTAACAGGGCATATAGGCAAACTGCAGAACAAAAAGAATCAGCAAGGTTAATGGATAGATAAAAAAATCTGTTTTTTTTCTCTTGAATGCAAGCTTTTTCACAGCTACTGGAATGAATTATTGTGACTTTGAAAGAGATGTTAAAGCCATTGCTATCTGGTACAGGCCAATTTTGATTACTGAAGACCTAACTTGGCGTCTGAGGTTATTTCATTCAATGAAGGCGATTCTAACATTCTACTCCGTTCTGGGACTCTACTGGTGCTGCTGACTGTTTGAACCAAGATGTGGCCTTGGTTCTGCCTTTATCTGTGATCCTATTAAATAATCTGCCCTATCTGTCTAGCAAAGTCTGAACTTCTAGGGCTATGTGATATCACATTTCAAGAGTCCCTCCTGAGGGAATTTCTACCATTTACCTGGCTCTGCATCCCCAAGACACATCACCAGTGGGAATTCTTCATCCCACTGACAAAAGCTTTCCTTGATATCCTTGATTTCTTTGCGACCTGATCTACATGAACCTGCTTCTGCAGGGAGGTTGGACTAGATGATCTCTAAAGGTCCCTTCCAACCCCTGCCATTCTATGATTCTATGATTCTATGTCATGGTGCTTACTCATTGCTTGGAAACCTGTACATGCTTTGCCCTCCAAATCAATTTTTAGAAGTGGCTTGGTGCCATTTGCCCTCCCTTGAGCCTTCCAAAAAAAGAGATTCCTTCCAAGCTGGGCAATGCTGTCCCCCTTTGTCCAGCAAGTTATTTATTTAGATATATTTTTTTGAGGACACAAAAGCTCTCCATCCAGATCCTCGGAGCTATATATACT
This sequence comes from Colius striatus, assembly GCF_028858725.1. NCBI lineage: Eukaryota > Metazoa > Chordata > Aves > Coliiformes > Coliidae > Colius > Colius striatus. Next base: position 17,355,579 of record NC_084769.1, on the reverse strand, counting down.
TAGTGCGCCTTGTTCTCATATTAGGTCTTGCAAAGAAGAAAAACATCTTGCTGTGCTGGGTCAAACATTTCACAGCATCGTGCCCTGGCTCCCAAGACAGTTTGTCTTACTGGCCAGCTGCCTCTGCATATGGGTTCAATTGCATCAGCCCTTAATCCCACTCAGTAGTCAATGGGCCAAACTCTGTCCTTACTTGGATCTAGGGGCAATCTTAGCAGAGCTGCAAAGGTAAAAAACCCTAGAATCAGGCCTGCTCTTCCATCTTCCTCCCTTCCCTGGAGAGGCAGAAGTAATGGGAACTTGCTTTGCCTGATATTTTTGGTCTATGAAAAGCTATTAACTTTCTGGGACTGTCAGCCCAGGACTGTTCAGATCAGTGTGGCCACATTAATGCTTCCCTGCTGCCCATAAAAGTTTATTCTGTGTGTGTGTGCTACACCACTAGTCTTTTAAAAATGCATGCCCCAAAATGCTGGTACTATTAGGTCACATAAAACACTGGTGAGAATTGTGAGATTTGGAAGTTTATTTCAACAAATTGCTTGTGGAGGCAGGTGTTTCATCACAAATTTCCTTTTTTTTTAGCTGGCCTGCATATCTTCAGAAGCAACTTTGAGGGGAAAAAATAAACCCCTTGCAATTCCAACACCAGAACGAAATAGAAAGTGTCTCTGTTAAATGTATTACTTCTTGACGTTATTCTGAAAAGACACTCAAAGAGTTAACAGTGAATTAATTTTGGCGTCCAGTCTATCTCCTTAGCTAAGAATTTACTAGTATTGCATAAGCTTCCCGTAACAAGGTAACCAGATACAAATTGACTGCTAAAAATAGCTTTACTGTGTTAGTCAATCCCTAATTAACTTGCTTCAGCTGTCTTCAAAGATACTGTGTAAATTTATCCATCTTCTGAAGGCGTGGAGGATACTGATACACAGACAGAGGTGCATGTCAGCTCATGATAGTTTGTGTTAACTACTGGGCTATATGTGTGTTTGAACATAATTCTGGGAGTGATGGAAATCAGCCTGAAGGGAAGAGTTTGACATCAGGCTTGTCCTGTGTTTCTTAACAATAAAAGGAAGATAAACTGAAATACTGAAGAGAAAAGCTTGGAGGGGCTTCCAAATTCTGGTCTTTGCAATGACAGTAAATAGGCAGAAAAAAAGGAATGCTTTGTATCTGACCAGAACTTGATTGCTTTGCAAGGAAAGATTTGTGCAAGTGAAACATTCCCTGGACACAGAAAGTATTAAAAACTCTTTCCCTATGAATTTACACCTACTATCTCCCCTGTCATTCCCTACCATGCAACAGCCTTCTCTCTCCTCTATGACCACTTGCCATTTTCCTACAGCCTGTAGCCCTTTCATTGTCTTGTCTCCTGTTGTTAGATCTTGGTTAGTGGTCACATACTCATAACTAGTTCCAAACTCTGGACCTCCTTGCCAAGCACAATAATCACTGGAGTCACACCATAGCTTTTCTCTTGCCAAGAAAATATTAGTTGTACATTAGGCCCTCTAATCTGCCATTGCCTATTTGGGAATATAATGCCTTTTATACTCCACCAGTTGATGTTTCTTGATGGAGTCAGATGGCCCACATGGAAGCACAGGCTAGAAGACAGCAATTTTGAGATTGTTGATATTATTTCCATTTAGAAAGCAAAGATAAATATATATGGCAAGCTTGGGAGCTGAAAGATCAAAGCAGGAAGAGCTATGGCTCTGGAAAGTGGTTTGGAATAATTATTTGAGCAAAAGTACAATTTTTTTTTAAATGCTCAGAGGACTAAACCCAGGAGATGTTGGGAAAAAAAAAAAAAATGAAAGCAGCCTAGGGGAAGGGTAAGACTTTCTTACAAATTGTTCTCATCTGCCACTGCTACAAGGACAGCTTTAGCTTCAGTTGTCCACACTTAAAAATGGCCTTGAGGAACACAAAGGAGAATTCAGAAAACAGTGGCTGTTTTACTCAAAATCTGTAAAGTCTGCTCTAAGTGAAAGAGCAGATGGATGCTTTCTGATTGGATGATCCATAAAACAGTAAACACGACTTTCAAATACTTGTATTAAGACTATATTCAAGAGAACAAATAATTATCTGATATAGTAGAACTATAGCAGAACAAGACCTAGAAGCCACAGGACAAGCTTGGTAAAAAATTGGTAAATGTTTGAGCATACAGGGGAAAGAGTTGCCTGTTGAATTTGCTTCTGATAGGACAGACTTTGCCACACACTACATGTATGACCCAGAGGCAATTGTCAATAACCCCCGAAAAGGAGGATATTTGTTGCTACATTCACCTCCTCAGAGGTCCTACCATGTCAAAATTTCTAGCACGAATCTGATCTCTCAGACACGTTAGAAGATTGAAACAGCAAATCAAAATGCCCAAACTTTTTGAAAAAGCTCTGCTATTGAATAGATGCAACTTTTTCATCTCAGCATTTCAGAGGCATTCTGCTATTGACTTAGAGGGCCTTGCTGTGGGCTCGGCACCAAGCCCCTTTACGTGGTCATCTCAGGCACATTCAACCAGCACCTTGTTTTCACAACACAGCTCCTGGATGTTCCGACCTCTGTTTCAAGATGGATTTGACTGTGGCAGCTGGAGGTGGACAAAGTGGCTTTTGGAAGGCTCTGCAGAGTGACTCAGCAGCTTGTCTCCGGTTACGTGACCCAGAATCCACTTGGCACAGAACCTGCATCTTCTCCCTGCTACGCCACTGCTCTGCCTGCTGCAGCACAGCTCGTCCTCACCGTTGCTCACCCTGGCCCTCACTACAGGATTCTGCTTCACCTTCCTTTCTGTAGGCACCAAAGCAGTTCTTAGCTTGGTTAGTGCTTTTCCCTTCCAGCTTCTCCAGGTAGGGTTGATTCAGATGAATTTTGGTCCTGCCTGAAGACAATAGGTGGAAGGTACTTCTCCCCCTCACCCCGCCTCACTCTGCCCTTCCCACCCTCATGCTCCTGTTCTGCATCAGCCCTTTGGAATTCTTTTCATCTGCAACCCTTACAACTAGACTGCTTCTTCCTGTCTGGATCACAGTTGAAAGCTCCATTTGTTTAATTTGGCTTTTAATTGACCTCATCCAATGCTTGTTGATGTCTCAGCTAATCTGTATTTCTCCTCTGCTTATCTGGTGCAGTCCTTTGAAGTCCTCAATGTGATAACATGTCCTGTAAGAAGAGAGAACAAAAGATGACTGGGACAAAATTTCCCATCTAGTTCTCACTCTCCAGTCAATATTTTAGTAGTCTCTCAGCTCTGAGGCAAGAAGAAGGAAGCTTCCAAGGAAATATAAAATAATTCATATCAACCCTCTCTTAGCTGGAGATTGTTGTGACAACCTGTGCTAAATAATCAGATCACTCAGCTCTCCATGTGTTGGTATGAGCAGATAGTTCAAGCCTGCTTTCTGCAGAGATATGCCCTCAGCATTTATGAAGTGTTCAAATGCCATTGGGCAGGATGAGAAAAAATATGTTGCTGCCAGTGCTGTTTGCAGCTACCAGATTTGCCTAGGGCAGCTGGGAGGGTTAGATGTGCAAATGCCACTCAAATTGGAGCTGGGGAGAAAAGTTGGATGAACACTAGGGAAAGTACCTAAGACTACATCTTACCTGACATGCTAGCTAAGCCATTCCCCTTCCCCATGTCTGGAGAGGATAGAATGGAGTTTGTCAGCCTCCTTTTTCTCGCCAGAAGTTTGAGCTAAAAGGCTAGGCCAAGTCTGGCCACTGAGGTAAATTCAGATTTTTCGTTCAGGTAAATACATTTCTGAGGTAGTGAAGTCTGTCTGGGACTTGGAGTCCCACCTGAAATACAGGTACCACCATCTCAAGGCATTTGGCTTGCTCTGAACTCAACTACTTCCACTGAGGGCATAGCTGGAGAGCCTGGAGTTAAAAAGGAGGCTTAAGTACCTTAGATTGCTGCTAGATATCTCAAAAACATTGTTTGAGAATCTGCAGTTAGTACCTGATGTCTACTGAAAGCTAACGGAATTTGGGCTCCATAGTATGTGTTCCTGCCTTCAATGATGAATGCTTTAAAGCTTCCAATTCTCAAAGTCCAAAACAGAAAGACAAATGCATCCCTAGTCTAATGGATAAAGCTCCCATTGATTTCAGCTTTTGGGAGATTGTAGTTATGAAAGTGTTCTGTGAAAACTATGCAAAGAAATAAAAGGCTTTGCGGAGGCACAGCAGGGAGCATTACAAATCAAAGGATATGTTCTGCAAAGCTGTTTGCTCATGAGTCATTGCATGAACAGAGTCCAGGGCTCAGAGGAAATAAAAGGGTCTTACTAAAAGCAATATACCATTGACTGTATTTGTATATATGTGCAAAGCCCAGTTTTAGCTTCAGAGGCATCACAAAGACTGAAAAAAGTCCATAGCACAAATTTAACTTGGTTTTGTCAGGTACAAGCCTGAGCCTTATTTTCATCCTGAGACAGTGAATTCCACTTTTTGCTCTGCAGCCCAATTCTGAGCTCAAGAGCTTGACACTCTGAACTATTCATTGTTGATGTTATTTACTCATAAAAATCACTGTCTGAGAATGCAGAGAGATGCATTAAAATGTGTAAAGCAATGGTAGCACTGGATCAAACTCAGAACTGTGCCAGGAAAGGAAGAGATCCCATCCTCAGGTACTCTCCAGATGTGCAGAGCTAGGCAGTTATAGATGAAGATGTAAGTTTTTTGGCCTTTTTTTTTTTTTCAGTCTTGCAGTTTCTCATGTAAAGTTTTTGACAAAATTGCAGCATAAAAATTCATTGCCAAAGGGCACACTGAGAAAAGTTTCAGCCGAAATAAAATGTTCTAAAAGCTGGTGAGTCACTTAATTTCCAGTTGAGGACTTAGAAAAATGAAAAGAACTGTATGAAAAAAAAGCTGTGCTGGTCAACTTTGCAGAACTAAAAGTGGGAGCTCCTGAAACAGGTCTTCTCAAAATAGCCCCCTTTTCAAATTTATTTACAATGTGATTCCTGGAAGAAAAAGAGAGAGAAAAGAAATAGTGCTTGTCTTCACCCCCCCCCCCCGCCCTAGATACCATCTGGGTTGCAGACAAATCACCCAAATGAAGATCAAGCTTGGCAGGGGGAAAAAAAAAGCCTGTTGTATATCTTTCTAAATTGATATTTCAGTATCTCTGTTTTGCACCAACTGAAACAAACCCAAATTTTCTGGTAGCGAGAGTGTGTTAATATGGCTTCTATTTTATTAAGAACGAAAAAAAAAAAAAGTCATGGCAGTCATTTAGCTGTAATGGCCAAGATATAAAATGTCAGTTTTATTTATGGCAAGTAGCTGGGTAGAAAATATGTCCTGGCGTCACTTGAGATTTCAAGAACTTTGTTTTCCTTTTTCTCTTACTGCATGAAATAATGCTGTATTCTTAACAAACAAACAAAGCAAAACAAAGACGGAGACAGCCCTCCCCAGCGAGAGGGATCATGTTCTTCTCCCCAGATAACCACCTCCAGAGTGAGGGGACCTGCTAAAGATGTGGGGACACAAAAGTCAAATCAGATTCAACAGGGACTCAAACCCATGCTTTCCACCTACAAGTTCACATCCTAATCACTGGAGAAATGAGCACTCCGAAGCTGCTGTTCTCTGCTCTGTTTTTCAACAAAAATCCCATGCTGGACGTGAAAACCATTCTTGTCTAAAAAAAAAAGAAAAAGAAAGAAGTGTCACTGAAGTCAGTCCACCCTTGCCACGTGTGCAGCTCTCGATGAACCCACATTTTCCAACAACAAACAATTCCATTGGAAAATTCCTCCCCAGTTCTCAATGATGAGCATTAATTTGTTCCTTCTCTGAGTCCCCAGAGCTACTCGCAGTCAGCAATACCCAGAACGTGGCCGGTAAGACGACAGCCATGCTGAGACTTGTGAACAGCAGCAATCTGGCTTTGTGCTACCAGTACGTGTGTGTAACGCCATTGTTACTCCAGATTTACATCTGATGAGCTTATACAGAGGTCCTTAAATCATGAAAACACCACCTGAGCCAGTTTCATACACAGATCTGACTAAACTGAAGCAGTTAGTATTTCTGGTTTGAGGTTTTTTTTAGCATACAGCTTCATTCTCCCTCCATTATAATTGATTAGGCTGTGGTTTACGTTTAGATCTTATGTATTTCTTTCCCTAAGGAAACTTCCTTATGGGACACCATACCACTGACCACAGACAGCAAGAAAGCTACACTGGCATGTTCCTCTTATCTGAATGTGAAAAGTGACATCAGGCAGAGCCCTGTCTCTTCTTACATTGGTAAATTAGACAACCCAGGTTCTGTAAACAGGGGCTTTTTTTCTGCTTCAGAGAGACTTTATCTGTCCAAAAAGAGCCAAGTATGGATTTCTAAAAGCAGACTTAGATCTATCAGCCAAGACTGTGCTAAAGCCTTGGTTCTTCTATCCTGTGACATCAGAATTATAAAAAGCAGGGCAGTCCCTGCTACTTTTTAGCTTCTGCTTTTACTTGCATCCCAGGGTTTCCTGTTGCATGCCACCAGAATTTTGGGTCAGGATATCAGAAAATGTATTCTCAAAATCTGATTCCGCATGGCTCATGTTTAAACCATCTTTCCAAAAAAAAGCCATGTTTAAACCAACCCCAGTTTAAACCATCTTTCCCCATCTCTGGTCTGGTTAGTCTGGGAGGTTAATATGACTTGTCAGCAGAAGGGTACAATGCGTCTCCTGGATGCTTCTGAGTGGGTAAGCCCCTACTTCCAAAAATGACTTGGTTTTCTTTCTGTTAATTAATGTAGTGTTAATTGCAGTGCTTTTCTTAGAGTGAGAAACCTCATAATTTGCAGCATTTGCCAGACCTCATATACAAGGCCTGGATTCGCCAAACATTTTCATCTCCTCCAAATATGAAGGAGTTTCTGGAGTTCAATACCTAGGGCAAAACCACTGATCTCCCCGCAAGAGCCACAAACCCAGCCACTGGCACATGGGGTTGTAAGCTGAAGGTTTCCAAACATTTTGTATGTAGATTCTTGAGGTATCTCTGTGAGAAGGTAGACAAGCAAACCCCAAAGACCAACAAGCAGGAACCTTACTGCTTTAGACACCCAAGGCAGATGCCCAGCACAGCACAGCATTTCTGGGGCATAGCATCATAGAGTCACAGAATGGTAGGGGTTGGAAGGGACCTTTAGAGATTATCTAGTCCAACCTCCCACCTACCATCTGAGGTAGTGCTTCCTCCATGAAGAGCCAACACACCATCATAAGAGTTGAAATCATATAATCATAAAACTTCCTGAAAAATTATGACTGACACAGTAAAGAGGGATCTTGCTTACAGGCCATGAGATATGGTGTAGTCTTTACTGCAAGAGGTTCTAGGAAGGGTAGAGGCAAAGTGGGTCTTAGCTTAGAGCATGGAGATGAGCTAGAGGATCTCTTGGGGTTTCTTCCAGATCTGTGTGCTAGAGTGTTTTATTAATACAAGACTCTAATTTACTGAATGAAGAACTTACATAATCCAGACGGTGTCAGATGAGTTACAAATAGAGGGCAGAAAGAAACTGCACATTTTTCAACAGTGGAATAGTTTATTCCAGAATGGCCTGGGTTTTCTTTTGCCTGATGACTGAAACTAGATAGCATGCTGATAGTTACATGGTAGCTGAACACAGTCATGAACTTGACACAGGATATATGAAGTCTGCTCCTCTTACACACTATTAGGCTTTAATTTTGATTTTTGAGTGCATTATTGGTCTGAATTAATTAATTACTGTTAATGGAATCATTGAGAGATTGTAGCAGAAAGACACTAGACTAGATGGAAATGTAGAATCATTACTATTGGAAAAGACCTTTAAGGTCATTGAATCCAAGCACTAACCTCACACTGCCAAGCTCCTCACTAAACTAAACCATATCCATAATGATGGGCTGATGGTCTGTGGAGGCAAATTTGCCTTTACTACAGAGCACAAAAAGCATAGTGGAGTTGACTGGGAAGAAAATTCTCCCCTTACCACTTTCTGTCCTAAAAGCAGGTCTCTACATGTCACCTTTAAGTTGATGGACTGTAACTGGCAAGGGTATTCTCTGAGATCCAGAGTAAAGACATATGTTTCAAAGCCATCCTTCAGTAATTATCACAAACAGAGAAATCACCTAGCAAAATAAAACACCCCAAATCCCCATATTTCAGCCACAGTCGATGTCTAACATGAACACCTAGAATACTTACAAGAATTGAATTCGTACTGCAGTCTTGCCAGTTTCTTTCCTTGGTATTGCAGTTCCACTTACCATGGTAAATTGCTGATGTTTACCATAGTAAATGAGCAAGAATTTGTAATGCTATAAAACTCATAGATATACCTGTTAAATGTGGTGAACTGTTGGGGAGGAGTGAGAATATTCTCTGATATAACCCCACCAAAACATCATGGCGCAGCCTCAAGGACTGATTCAAGCTAATTAAAGACCTGTTCCATGTATCTGTGCATTGTTTAAGTAGCGAATATTAACAAATTCAGTGGCAACATACAGGAATGCATTTTGCTAACATGTTAAGCCAAAGTATAAAATATCTGGGTTAAATTATTACTGTCAGCATTGTAGAGTTGTCAAAGGTAACCTACTATCTCTTAACTGCAAAGGGAAGACATTTTCCTCAAGAAGTTATCTTGCAGCTTGCAAAGGACCATACTCACATCCAGAAGCTGCAGCATAGGCCATGTTAAAGCAGTCATTTGTTTCCAGAAACCAAAAAAAAAAAGAATAAGAAATATAATTCTGGTGCCCACAGCAAGGATCTTCTGTGTTATTTCAGCTGAAGAATTTCCATAGTTTTAAGACTATTATTCTTCCCCTTAGGTCTTGGTTCAGCAAAATGTTTCAGCACATGGTTGATTCTAATCATTGAAGTCATCCCATTCAAGCTTAAACACTTTGCTGAATTGTGTTTGAAGTAGGGAATGAATGCTTGAATTTTCTAAGGTCTCTAATTGCAATTAGCTGTGCCAAGGGTAGTTCAACATCTAATGTCTGTATTTGGTGGACAGTTTGGATTAAAAATGTCTGCAACTCCTGTTTAATATACAGAACTCTTCTGACTACATAATGGGAGATTGTAATGCAGAGCTTTGTTTTAGAATAGTTCGGCCCTGGAATTTATTCCAACTTTCCAAAATAGAAGCCAAAGTTATCTTAAAATCCCAGTCTGTCTTATAAGAGCCGTAGGTCTTGTAATTAAGATACTGTGGCTTAACAAGTTACCAAGCATCAGCTAAGCTGAGGTAATTGTCTGGATGCAAACCTTACAGCAAATGCTTAGCCTAAATGCTGAGTCAATTTATCCCTGAGCAAGTGCAGAATAATGTAATTTAACACTTCAGACTAACGTAAAATGAATCACTGAGTGTTTGCCATAAACAAAAAGCAGAGATGTAGGCACTTGCACCAACTAGGGAGAGACAGGATAACTTATAACCCTGGATGCTCGATGAGGAGTTTGAGTCTTTTCAAGCTGCTGAGAGTAGAAAACAACTGGTTCTTAGAAGTTGTGCTCCATTCATAGAATCATAGAATGATAGGGGTTGGAAGATACCTTTAGAGATCATTTAGTCCAACCTCCCTGCAGAAGCAGGTCCATCTAGATCGGGTCACACAGGAACGTGTCCAGGCATGTCTTGAAGACCTCCAAGGAAGGAGCCTCTGCACCCTCCCCGGGCAGCCTGTGCCAGGACTCCCTCACCTGACAGTGAAATAGTTTTTTCTTACGTTTAGATGGAACTTTTTGTGTTCCAGCTTCATCCCATTACCCCTTGTCCTGTTCCTAGATACCATTGAAAAAAGTGATGCCCCAACCTCCTGACACCCACCATTTATATACTTATAAATAAAAATGAGATCCCCCCTCAGTCTCCTCTAGACTAAACAGCCCCAGTTCCCGCAGCCTTTCCTCATAAGGTGTTTAACCATTTACTTATTTAAGGACACAGTCCAAATCCAGCAGGTAGTGACTGAAATGACCATTTGATAACATACAATAAGGTTGATGGTTCTCGGTCTGTTTGTGGAGGTTACATGGTCCGCACAGAAATTGTGATGAAAGTAGAAGTAGAAAATGAGCAATTTGCCTAACTGTACAAAACTAATGAGACCCCCCAAAAAAAAGTTAACCAAGGAAAGGCACTTTAAAAATCTGTGAATCTCTTTGAAAGTGTGGATAATTTCCCCACGGTTTCCTTCCATTCAAGAACTAAGGTACAACAGAAGAAACTAAGTGACAGGTCAAAGAAAGAAAGAAAAGATGCTGTTTCACACATTTTGGAATTCAGCCGTGGAACTTCTTGCTGCTGGTTTCTGTGGCTGTGGAAAGTTTATTTGGGTTCAAAAACATCTAGAAAAATTCACAGGCATAAAATCTATCAAAGGGTTTTAACAAAAAAATAATATCTTGGCTCAGGAGGTCAGGGAGTTTGGTTGGAGGTATCTGAATTAAAAGGAGTCAGACAGAACCCAGCTCTGCGGACAAGTGATCAGGTGAGTCCATTGAAGGGAGCACAGAGTACAGTGGATATATCATGAAGGACAATTAGAGAAGTTCTTCAACCCTTACAGCCTTTGGAAGATATCATCTCATGTATAAAATGTCATCCTCAGCAGAGAATGAGGGCCAAGACTGGGCCACAGGGGTGAACTCATCTGTTGCTTTAAACCAGAGGCATTTTAAGGAAGCGATTCCTTCAAAGTGCTCTGATGTGGTGCATGGGGCGGGCTATTCTGCCGGGAATTTGGCACGTTCAAGTGTGCACAATCATCTCTTAAGCCTCTAGGGTTTGTATCTGATGGGGGTAAGAGGCAGCTGTATGCAGATTCATAAATAATGAGGTCAGAAACTGAAGTGATTCTTGCCAGATACCTTTGCCTGGCAATTTTATTACTGCCATGTAAGCAGCCAGGGGAACTTAAGATATTTTTCAGGAATCATTAGGTTTGATCTATAGACCATAATAAATGCACACAAGATACTGGTAGTGGCAGAATACTCTTTAAATATTTATTTACTCTTCGGAAAAGGAAGAGAAATTGTCCAGTGTGGTTCAAGAACAGACATAGAGGATCCTTTAAATTATTATTTTCTTAAACAGAAGGGACTAGTTTGAACACCACGGAAGTTAAGGACGTGCTTAGTGATGGGAATGTGCCACGTTTTTTAAGACTGTGGGAAGACAGCTGGAGAACAGAGTATAACATTCAAGCATCTTTTGCAATGGTCAAAAGGTTAAAAGTAAGTTTAGCTCGAATCTTAAGGATTTGAAAACTTTAACACAACTGTCAATGATGAGATGGACTGGGATAGGAATTTGCAGAGGCCTTTCTCAGTTGGAACAGCAGACTGAAATAACTGTGATTTCCTACCACAAAGATGGGCATGGCATTTTCTGCTAATGAACGGTTATTCAGTGGCTCAAGCAGGGAATACAGAAGATAGGGAATAAATGGCTAGGCAGCAGTTTTGCATATCCCAGTATGAGGTTTTTTTGATGGATGGGGTGGTGCACCAGGGTGCTCTGCCTACTGAAAAGATATAAGCTGAAGAAGTTGATGCTGTCTTTGATGGGGGACAGGGGTGTGTTCATTCCAACAAAGTGGGAAATAAGATTTCAAGCTGCTATGAAAATAGCAAACACTGCCTTGCAAGGTGTTTAAGGCAATAATCTCCAACTCGGCATTGATAAAGTTTTAGTAAACTAAAACTTTAGTTTAAGTAAAAACTAAAGTTTACTAAACTAAGTTTAGTAAACTAAACTAAGTTTAGTTTACTAAACTAAGTTTACTAAAAACTAAATTTACTAAAACTAAAGTTTTAGTAAACTAAAACTTTAGACAGATAAAGCTTTAGTACAGTGCACTTTCTTGGGCATCACACTTTAAAAAAAAGGAGAAAGCAACTTGTGAGACCCAGAGGAAAAAGAAGAGGCAGACCAAGGGCCTTGAAAACTCTAAAGGAAAGACCAAAACTTTACAGTGTTCAACACACTCTCTGACTTCATATTTTAAAGAGGAATGGATATAAAAGAAGATGATGAACAGCCTTTGAGTTCTCTGGTGAGCAAGAAGAGAAACTGTAGGTTTAAACAAGGGAAATGGCAGCTTTGCACTGGGAAAATAGCAAGGGCAGAGAAGCTCTAAATCAAGAAGTTCTCCACAGCTAAAGGCTTATAAAGGCTAAATTAGACAGGTATCTATGAGTGGTGATACAGGCAAAGCACGTGCACTTCAACAGCCTTCACACAGAGAGCTGCTCATAGTGACTCTAAATTACTGCTATGGAGTCATGGCTTCCCAAGGTCCATTCCTGTCACTGACACTATTCTGCCCTTTACAGTGGAGTAATGGGCACTCCTGTTAAGATGCACTTACACCATTTCTAGTTCAGATGCCATGTCTGTACCAGGGGATACCTCCAAAGATTTATGCAGCTTGTGGCTTGATGCCAGGGAAAAGAAAAAGAACTGCACAGTGGGAGAAAAGTACATTTCCCCCCGTCTTTTTGGCAAGTTAATATTTTCAAAGTTTGTATTCTTAACTTTCTGCCATGTCAGAGGCCTTTTCACAGTATCTTATTAATAAAACATTTTTCCATTTACTTCTATTTGTGTAACTTTCCTACTCATCTGATTTGTTGAAGGCATCAGAGGCAACACATTCAAACCATCCTCAGTGACGAGTGCCTGGATATTTATAGGTCTCTTTAAACCACCTCCTATCCTTGAGTGCCATATATTCAGCTGCAAAACCACTGTCCTGTTTTCTGCATTCTGAAACTGCAAATCTCTTGGTGTCCGTGGGTGTTTTTTACTCTTTCTTACATAGGGGCAATGATAACAAGGGGGTTAAGATGGGTTGTAGATGGTCTGATGGCAACCCCTCAAGACTGAGGATAGGAGAATGTATCTAAGCAACCAGATTGACCCCGGGTTTGGATGCTCATTGTAGGAGCACTATTCAGGACACTGTAGACCCTCTGTACATATATTTGAGAGCAAATGAAGGATGTTTCCTAAGGGATACAGATCCCGAACAGACCAAACTTTGAAATGTTTAAGTCACACCACAGTCCAGGTAGGAATCCCAATTGGATAACAGTCATGACATGGGCACTTCAGTTTTAAGTGTCTCGGAGAGGACAAGCTGAATCCAGGTTCATGAAAAGCTTTACAGAATTTAGGTGTCTCTTTTGTTTCTTATTTCCATAACCTCTCCTGAAAAGATCATCTGAGTTGGCTCTTTGACTCATGTGAGGAACTTTCCCTTTAGACTTTGGATTTCTCTGTGTCCTTTGAGGACAGTACAAAAAGTCTTCACACAGATCCGACAGTACTTTTCACTGGGTTCCTGTCACATAATATTTCCATGAACAAAATCCTGCCATTTCTATTTGGTTGGTAGAAAATCTACCTGTCCCTCAAAAGTCAGTGATCTCAGAAGAATCATTGCTAGATGTAATTCTAATCTTTAGTGAGCCAGTGCAAGCAACCAGCAACACAAGCAGCACAGTGTTGTGAGCGATTTCTGGTGAAAGCAGAGTTGCAGAAGGAAGGAGGGCAAAGTCACATTTGCTAATGTCAAAAGTCAGCAAACTAAGACCTACACAGTTCTAGTTCTTCTGTCAGGGAGAACAGGAATGATTACTAATGGCTCAACTCCAGGATACCCCAAAACCAACCACAGAGGGTCTTTAGACAGGGTGCCAAACCCCATCTACATTGTTTTGGCGTGTCCTAGTGTTAACCTGTGACAATAACATTCTGCTTTAACACCCAACAGACTTTCTTGCATTCAGAAAACAAAATAGTTGTTAAGTCTCCCATCTGTAGGGCTCCATTAGAGAAAAATGAGTGGTTATAGCTTTCAAGAGGCTTAATAAAAATATGGTTTATTTTCTGTCCTTTGGGATGCCATAGGGAGGTCATCATAAAAGTCCCTGGATCATTCAGTTTATAGATATGATGGAAAATGTATTACAAGTTCCCTCTGTGATGATAACATTCATTGAGTTCTCCATTCCCCATCTCTTCCCTGCTGTCAGTCTCCAGTGATGAGTTCAGGTGCAGCAGGCACTTGGTAAAGGTAGTGTGACAGCAGGTTTAATTTCAGTTGGGGACTAAGATGAGACCAAGACCATTAAAGGTGATTTAAGGCAGGTGGGGCTGAACCCATCATGAGTGTTTCAAAATGCTCTGTTATTCTTAATGTATGATTACTCTTGTCCCTACAGATCATCCCCGGATTTATGGTGTTTGCATAAATACTTGGTTGTAAATTAGAAGATGTTTTTAAGTGGTGTTTCACTAGCTGGAAGCCATAGATATGCAGTCCCCGCTGAGCTGTCAACCATCCTGGGCTCAGCAGCAGTGGTGAAAGGCGCAAGACTGTCAACATTTTACAGATTAGTTGTGTTCCTGTGCTTGGGAGAGGACAAGGAAGGCAGGAGAGTGGATAGTATCTGAATTTATGTCTTTGGAATTCCACTTTGCTCTCACCTGTTGAGTGAACACCTTTTCCGGGACCACAGGCTCCACATATAGGTTCTGCAGGCTAGTGTGGCAGCTGCTTCTGGATGTGATGCTAGTGGCATCTATCTCTCAGGCTACAAAAACTAACACTTAACCATGCTGCCCATCTATTGAGCCTCAGGCAGACCTTTGAGCTATTTGTTCAGCTGGGGCAAGTTTTCCTTCTTAATCTTTTCAGCTTGGCAGGAGCACTGCTGAGCACACAAGGAAGCTCATCAGCTGCTGGCTGGATGTTTGGACAAGAGGATAACTCCTGCTGAGGCTGGTGAGCTCCAGTCCTGTCTAATTTACGTTGTTATTTATTCTGCAGGCATTCCTGTGCTTCCGGAGTACAAGCTGGCTTTTCAGCACATTTGAAGCCACACTCCCACAGAGAGCTCATCAGTGGCAGAAAACTACACACAGAAGCATCAACCCCCTTGCATCACGGAGGACTGGTGCTTGTAGGCCAGCAGTAAAAGGTCACTCCTTTCTGTGGAGAACAATGAAGACTAATTCGTGAGGGTCCAGCTACTTCAGGTTCTAAGGCCTTGTATTTTGTTTAGATTTCTGTAGTTTTCAAGTCAGTTTTCCAGGTAATTGTTATTCCCAAGCAAACTTGGAAACTAGTAAGTTGTTTGCTCTTCATCCTATGGATAAGATTAAGATGACTTGGTCAATTGCACATGAACGAGTGGCATAACACATTGCCAAATGTGACCACTGTGTCATATTAGAAAGTCAAACCCACTTGTCTGCCCTGCAGCCTCAGCTGGAAAGGGCTGCACAGGGCAGGCATGTGCAAGTCTGCATAACAAAAGCATGCACAGGACCTGAATGCAGAGCTTGGTGAGCTCTCATCAGCTGGAGGAGGAAAAAAGATCATCTGTGTGGACTGCCTCCAATGGGACACACAGTCACAGTCTCTAGTCTTCAGCCCTGAGAATGGATACTTCGGGGCTGGATACCTCTATGGCTGATGTCACACCTGAGGTTTGATTAAGCTGGAAGGAATAAAGGTCAATTTTCTGTTCCAGAGGGAACAACCCATGCTACTGGTAGTACATCTCACAAATAAGCATCAGAAGAGACAGAAACTCTTCATGGCTTCGGGTGAGGGTCCTGCCATGAGCTCTGTTACCTGGGACTCAAGGAAAGAGAAGAAGAAAGCAACAACTGCTCTGTTACTCCCACTGGTTCTTCATGGGTGCTGTTTTAGCCAGATCTGCAAGATATTAGGAATCTGCACCCCACCAGAACTGTGCATATAGGGTTGGACACCTCCCTGCTGACTATGGGAGACACATAGATAGTGTGTCCTGGGCTGATGGAAGACAGGCACCTTGGGAGATCTTACTTTAGCTCCTGATCTGTATCCAAAACCTCAGTGAGGCGGTCCTTGGTTTTCCCTCTGTGTGGTGAAATGAATGTATCCCTCCACACAAAGAGAAGGAATGTTCTGGAGGCAAAATCCATTTTCTGTTTCAGAGTACTTGAAACCCTTCAATGTTGTGTGGTCATTTGAATGCTCATTCTGTTGGAACGAGCAGAAAGAAAACATCAGTGTAGACTCCCTCAGCCAGTAAACTGCATCCTGGAGAATCTGATGGCTGTGACAAAGCCTTGTGCTTTATCTTTTTGCTGTCACCACCTCTTCTTAGTGCACTTTCCCCTGCCGCATCAAATCAGAGATTAGCTTAGGGTGGCCACAATCATTGTCAGTAGGAGTTGTTCACTTTGAGCAGCACACCAAGTCTGCTGGGATGGAGTCAAAACTTGGCAAGGAGAGAATGGCTTTGGTGTCTTTGGCAGCCAGCTGCACCTGTCTGAAACATTTCCAAGACAAGAACTGGTAAATGAAATATCACTGGATGGACACAGCCTGCTGTAAGAAAAACAACCAAACAAAAAGTTGTCTCTTGCAACAACAGCTGCTAGTATGGACTTTTTGCTCCATGCTGATTGCCTCCTGAATTAGATCTGCCTGCCACGTAGTGCTCATGATGGGCACAAACCTCAGATCAGGAACTGCTGGTCAAAATAGAGTGTCACCTGGGAGGTGATGAACACAAACAAAGGCACCTCTTTATGTTTTATAGCGCTGCTAAGCCCTTTCTTTTGTAGGGTTGGATTTAGCTCAGAGCCCATGGCTGCCTGATGACGTGTGAACGGGATGTCCTGACGAACTGACCTTAGAGCTGATGACAAGCTGTACTGGCAAAAACTGATGTAGCTGAGTGAGGGCTGAAACCGCATAGCAGCAAAACCAAGGCAGGCTTGGCTCAGGGTGCAGGAAGCAGGCACAAATATGTGGCATGGCAACTACAGATTAAGACAGCAAATGCCATGACACTGGAGTGATTAGGACATGGATGACTCAGGAGAGAACAGCATCTCAGAAAAAAACACACACCAAAATCAACCAAACAAGGTATGGGACTGTGAAAATCAATCTGAACTACCACATATGCTATCTCAATATTGTACTCCTAATTTAAGTGAGATTTACAGCAAGAATCATACTTTTCCCCTGCCTCCTACTTTTCTTGTCTGAGTATTTGTTTTCCTTTACCTGGGTACAGAGGACATTCTGTCCATAAATCTTTATGACTTTCCTGCTGTTTTATATTACTTGTGTAGCTCTGAAATAGCATGACTTGTCCCTGCCTTGCCTAAGGCACATTTCCCATGTTCAGACTTCTATTCAAAGTGATCCCAGCACTTCTGGAAAACAAGGATGATATAGCTTCTTATATCCTTCCTGCACTCTGGGCAAAACTTTTCGTGTCACCTAGAGAATTCATTTACGTGATTTGATATACATGCGCATAGATCCACACAGTCTGTTGCAAGCAGGTGGGACATGTTTTGCCCACACTCCAAACTGGTCCAACAACCATGGAAATGCAATCACAAGGTGCTGAGTGACAACTAATATAACCTACTTCTTAAAAGTGCTTATTAGCTGGGCTCAGCAATGCACTAAAATGACTGCATTACTTCCCACATGGAGCTGGCCTGTGTTGGGTCAATTCAGAGCACAATATTTCAGGAAGACAAGCCTGACATTTCATTCCATAGAGTACTGACTTCTTTTAATGAGGTTTATCAGATTCAGATTGAAAAAACAGAATCACAGGAACAGAAAAATCTCCACAGACCACCAGCCTGGAGATCATAGCTGAAGAACCTTTCTGTACAGACTAGCAAGACTCCAAAATGAAGTGAACAAGACTGATGTTGACAGTTTATTACAGTTCTTGGCTGGATTAGCGAATAGACATATACTTTTTCTTTTTTGGAGGGGGGCTAAGGCATTGTATTTTAAGCCAAAGTCTGCTGTGATTTATGCATTACTTTAAATTTGAACTAGGGCTCATTAATGTATTTTCAAAATAAGAAAATTTCACAGAAGTATATTGTTCTGGAGCCAGAGCACGTCATAGAGATGTATCTGTCTGTGACTACTACCCTAAGTCAGGGTAAGCAAAACCAGCATTAATCTGCAGGGGTAAATCCACTTACCCCACATTTCTCCCATTCCCTTCTCTGCTCTTATAGCAGCAGTGGCAGGCCTGTGGTTTCATGATGAATGGAGTCAGGGAACTGATCTGGTTGAAAACTAGTGGAAGCATAAAACCAGTTTAGTTTCAGTTGGCTGTGTTTTCCATTCTCAGTTATCATGTGTGTGGAGCAGGACTGTCTCCTTCAGTGGCAGCAGATTTTGTGCTGAGTGATTCTGCCGAGGAGCTAGGCTAAAGCTTTCCCTATGGCTGCTGATCCTACATCAACACCAAATCACAGGTGGATGTATTCAACAGTCTCTCAGACTTGGTGTACCAGGTAAAAGAGGCAAGCCAGAGACCACAACTGATGTAAGATCGTCATCTGTATTGCCTTCTTAAGGACAATCCCTTGTTCCCTTCGAAGCCTCCTTGATTTGTGCAGTGATGTGCAAACTTGGGTATCCTCATGCAATGGGCCTTGACTCCTCAAGGGTTACTGACCATGACAATAACAGGATGACCCTAGAAAAAGTGTTGGTTTAATGTTTCTGAAACAACTGAGTTGGCCGCCTGCCTCTAGCCTTCACCTATGTGTGCATTCCAATCACTTTTGAAACCAGGAAGGAGAAAGGCACTACAGTCTCAAGAAAAGTATAGTCTGGTGGTAACTCTATTAGAACAGGAGCTACATAACCTACATGGGATGTTTACATCCCAGCATCCAGCTAAAGACATATAACTTACTTGTCTAGTTGCCTTCATCTCTGTCAGATGCAGTGGGGACACTAGTGATTCAGAGCACAAGAAATTGGACTCCTGCTCTGAAACATCTTCTAAAGGAATTTCTGCTTTGGTTTCAAAGGATTGTGTGTCTTTATAGATTTCTAAACTAAATCAAACCACATCTTGTGTGTTTGGGAGAGAAAACAACCAGGTTTACTCAACTTCCTCCCATGAAAATCCTTTTAACTGGCAACATTTTCTTCACACATTACAGAGTTCTCTTCTGAAACCCCCAATGTTTTGGGACCTTGTTTCAGCAGCTGGTTTCCCATGCCCAAAGCCCTCCATCTAGATGTGCAGGTGAGTAAGGCCCCAGTTGCACTACAAAAGAGTTTTTGTTGGTCGCATGAAGCAATCTCTGGTTCTGGATATGTTTTATTTTCCCTTGCTCCGTTCCTGGGAAGTCACAGGATCCTTTCTGTAGGAACCTCAAGGCCAGGTCCAAGCTGACCATCCCCAGAGAAAAGGAGAAATCAGGGCAATCATGAGGTCTGTCTTATCTTCTTGCCTCAGACTAAACATTACTGGACAATACTGACACCTTGGACCTCCTCATGGAGAGGTTAGGTGTTACATGGGGACTCTGCTCTACTATTCTCACACCACTCTGCTTTTTCAGTTTTTGTCCCCTACCTGCTGCCAAGTCACTCTTTCCCATGAAAGGAGTTTCATTATTTTTTGTTGTCTGGGTAGGCTCTGGATTCATTGCTGAGGAACTCATCAGGGAGAGTAGTTACCACAGATGGCTGTAGGGCAGCAAGTAGGAACAGGGCTAGTGTACAGAAATACTGCAGTGTGAGACATTTTTGATACAAGTCCTGCAAGGGAAACTCTTTGTAGAATAAAGATCCCATAAATCAGAGTTTCTGACTCCTCTGAATACCAGTCCCATTCTGCCCTTTAAATCGTGAGTCCTACAGCAGGAGACAAGGAGAACAAATAGCCTGAGAGTTAAGTTGCAATTTGTAGGCTTAGGAAACCTGATTGAGATTCTTGGCTCCTCCAAGAACTTCCTTTCTGACCTTTCCCAAGTGGTTCCGTTCCTTCTGTGGAGCAATGTTTTTTGACAGACTCTCCTCAGTATTGCTTAGACCCAGCCCTGGAAGACAGGGATTGTGTGACTTTTCTTCTTTTAGATATTTTTCAGGTCAACTTAGATGAGAAAGGTGATTGGAGGGTGGGAAACAAACAACAAAAAACAATTCAGCCCGAAGGCACACATCCAAGTTGGAAAACCTGAACCCAAATACTCAGACTTGGCAAAATCATAAACAACTGAAAGCAACGTGTGTTGTAACAGCAGGCACCAGGGAGCCTTGCAAGTGGTCAGTGCTCCCAAGTCAGACTTTAATAGTCACTGAGTTTTGAGCACATCACCAATCTGATTTTTGCTGAGGTTTTTCAGTGATGATGTACTTCCAGTCACAGAATCACAGAATCTTAAGGGTTGGAAGGGACCTTGAAAGATCATCTAGTCCAACCCCCCTGCCAGAGCAGGACCACCAAGGGTATGTCACACAGGAATTTTCCAGGTGGTGTTTGAATGTCCCCAGAGAAGACTCCACAACCCATCTGGGAAGCCTGTTCCAGTGCCCCCTCACCCTCACAGTGAAGAAATTTTTCCTTGGAAGACCTCTTCTGTTCCAGCTTATATCCATTGTCCCTTGTGCTGTCATTGGACATCACTGAGAACAGCCTGGCTCCGTCCTCCTGACGCTTCCCCTTTACATATTTGTAAATATTAATGAGGTCATCCCTCAGTCTCCCTGCTGCTTCTCCAAGCTAAAGAGCCCCAGCTCCCTCAGCCTTTCATCATGAGGGAGATGAAGCACACTGGGTGACAAAAATCTCCCCATCTTGATCGTTTCAAGCCAAAAGATCATCACAATTGCTGCTTCTGTCCCAGCACAATCTATACATGTCCTTTTGAGTCTTGAGATGTGTTGTAAAATGCTGAAAGGGTACGAGGACCATCATATACTCAGGATGAGATTTAGCACAGAGTGTGCTCCTGATTCCTTCACTTTCAGGGAGGAGTTTATTATGGAAGGAGTTCATTATGGTAGGAGTTCTGAAGAACAGATTAATCCCCTCTTGCATCAAGAAAAGCAAAATATCTCTAAAATAATCCATGCCAGATCTGAGCAATGGGGGAAAAAAAGGAAATTCCTTCCCAAAGCCAGATCTAACAATGGGATTAATACGGATGGTATGAGTACCTCACACCTGCTGTGCTCCAAGGGAAACTCTCACTACCTCTAGCAGCATCTGGACACTTGCTCCACAGTTTGTCTCTAGCTACAGCTCAGCCCCAAAGCACCAGGAGAAAAACAGGTAGAGAGAGATAGAATTGGGACTATGAATCATGGGAAATAAAATCTTTCCTTTTCCTCTGTCTAGCTGATGTGAGTAACTTACAACCTCTGCAAACAACAGTGCAAATAGGAGCAGCAAGGTGTCAGTAAAGTATCCTAGCCCTCCCTTGCAGGAAAACACAAATGACCCATGTGTCTCCTCATCAAAACCTTTCCCTTAACTCCAGCTTTACCCTGTTTCTGTCACAGGATCCTAACTTCATCAAGGTCCTTTCTGAAACCATGCACCTTCCCTTCCAGAGAGCTGTTTCAAATAGGCATGCAGGCTTACAGCTGTAAATGTTTCACTGCTTGTTTCAACTGTCACTGACCAGGAAGCATCTGCAATGATTTTGTATAGAGGAGGCTTGGCAGCAGTAAATTACCATCTGACCTGGTGTTGTGGTTGTTTAACTTTTTCTTTTTTTTTTCCTTGTTTCTCCAAGGAGATCTGGGATCCGGGACATGTTAAACATTATTTTGCCGAGTTTAAATCATTTTGCAATACTGCAGTCTATTTGAATGCCAAACTTCAGCCTGTAAACTCTATTTTTAAGCTTGACTTTGTCAGTGCAATGGATACTGTCATATCAAAGCATTTAAGGATTTGTGGTAGAACTTCCTCAAACCATTTTTTTGCTAAGATGAGAATAGTCTTACTGGAAGCCTGTACAGATAGGAGCTATAAAAATTTGGTTCAAAATTGAATCAGGCTGCAGGAAGAAAACAATGCTTTCTTACCAAGGGAGAATGAAAGCAGGTGGTTTTTGGAACAGTGATGACTTCTGTTCATAGCATATGCATAAAGCCAGCCTAACTCCAATGCAGTCTTAAAAGGATCCCATGGATAAAAGCTCCTGTTCTGCAACACTTCTGTGAAATGGTGTTGTATTCATGTAAAAGAGATACTCCTTGTCAACTTAGACAGCATGGTTCTTTCCTTTCCTAGCCCTTTCCTAGTTATATTTGGATCACCTCTGTGGCAAGGGCCCATTGCCCTGAGAATTACGAGGGAGGCCTACAAGGTGTCTGGCTGAAAGAACAGATTTTACCTGAGAATCCAGAAACACTTTTGTGATATTTAGTGGACACTCTTGGACTTGTCTGAAAAATAGGAAAATTTTCAAGGCCTGAAGCAACAGACTCACTAGAAGGAAATGCAGCAATTAAAAGGTCTTGCCCTGAAAAATCCCATGTGTTCAAGCAGAGAGTGTGTGCATCCAACACAGTATGCTCAAGCCACACGCTTGTGCTTGCAAACTGTGCTTATGCAAGGACGTGCTTAAAACCTAGCCCAGGTCAAGTCTCAACTGGAAGAAATTTTCTTAAATGATCCATCTGGAGGTGTTCAACAACCAGATTCTGCTTCTGGGGTATAAATATTCCTGGTTTTGGGCACGAACTCACAAGGAAGCCAAATGGTGTACAGCTGCATCATACCCCCATGAAAAGAAGGCTCACATCTGGACACCAGTCTGTAGACCCACCACCTTGCAACCTGACTGTGCTAGATACACCTTTCCCGTGTTTTTCCTCACTCTTCAATGACTTCTTGGGTCTACCTTATGATGTTACTTTCAAGCTATAAATGACACAAAAAGATGCATTTTCACATGTCTATGCAATGGTGTCCCCCCTTTCTGCCCAATGAACCCTCTACCAAATCAGTTCTTTCTCAAAGCAAACTGAAAAATTACAGTAGGAGATATGCCTGGCTCCTGCTCTGAACAGGTTGTGGTTTTCTTCATTGGATTTGTCTCACCAAATGGTGTTTAACCAGCTTTCAGGATGTGGCTGGTTTATAGTACTTGGATTCACAACAGTAAAACTGGGTCACATCATGCATAGTGCATGATAGCCATATTTAATTTCCATACCAGCACCAGATGCCTTAGGAACTGGACAGTTTGTGTAAGCACCAAATCTCTTCTTTTCTTTAACTTCACCATAATTTCATCAGCATCAAACATGCTGAAGCGTTCCTCTGAAGTGACCAATTGAACCACATTATTATTTAAAAATAAAAATAGATAAAGTAGGGTTTTTTCCTCTCATGTCTTCTGAACCAAGTACTAGGAGGAATTTACAACCCCTTCCAAGGATTTATTCTCGAAAAAGCTAAAATGAAGAAATCAAAAGACAAAAATAAACTCTTTTCATCTTTCCAACTAACATTGCCTTTGAATAAATTGGAAATAATTCAGTCATTATAATTTTAGCTGGAGGTGATGATAGCCTGAGGGATCTTATTTCTTTGTGTGGTTTCTGACAGCAGGGTGCAAAAGTATGGGCTGCAACTTTCCTATAGAAACATGGCTTAAAACATTTTTGTTTAAGAAGGCAGAGGGCACAAGCAGGCTGAAAGGATGTCTTCAGTTGCTCTTATTTAGCAAATGAGGGAGTTTGAGAAGGAGCTCTCATTCCTTCTCCTGTTAAACAAATTGCAGTGACTTTTCTGATAAAGAAAGTTACCTACAAATAGTGCTGGGAAAACATTGTTGGAAATGCATTCAGTAGGAATGGACAGTCTCCTTCATAGGACTGCATAAGTATTAGAGAGAATCTCTAGCAGGAGCTATTGGATTTAAGGTCTTCAGGTTAATTCACACTCACAGGAAAACAAAAACAAAAGACAGAATTAGATTTTGGTGAACAGTACAAAAATTATGAGAACAGTTTTGGAAAATTTGTTATCTAATTAGGCAGAATCTGAGCATCTGTTACCAGATTGATAGCAGAATTTCCTCAGAATGTGGGGATAATATTTCTCTTCTCCAAACTCAGTGGCATATGGGAAAGTGAACAATTACCTATAAGACATTGATGCCTTTGACGTCTTTCAGTGCATGCCCTTTTTGAGATACTGTTAGTCTTCAATAGCCTTGAATCCAAACCTTCCTGCTAGAAATTCAGAGAAGTTTGGATCAGATGCTCCAAATTTGTGTGCACTGTGGGCTCCCAAGAAAACACAGCTGATCTGGAAGGAGCAGATTTTCAGATGATGGGTTTCAATTTCCATGAGCTCAAATTGCATAGGGTTAAGATTCATGGTCGTGCTCCAAAGGTCACTCAGTTGTGCTTGCAGAGGCACACAAGGTGTTGGATACGAAAAATAGACAAACACCTGAGATATAAGTAAACTTGGGCAAATATTTTACACCCGGGAGAGGTCTCATCTGAGGCATTTAGAAAATAAGATACTAAATGTGTGACTTTCACCTTAAAGTTCAAGATATTCCTCTCTTTTTCCTATCCCATCACAATAACTGAATATAAGGAAGAAATGATTGCTTTCCTTCCTGAGAGTAAGCCAATGGAAAACAAAAGAGCTAATTCAGTGAGCATCCCTAGGAGGAAGCACCAAGAGAAAGGGGGAAGTAACATTCAACATCAGTCTGTGCAGAACAGTACTGCTTCTGATGAGCAAACTTTGCAATATTTACTGTAAGGTATTCACCGCTTTTACACAATTCCATTCTCCCCTTACATTTTCTCTTCCTTCATCTGGCTACAGAGATTGCAATCCATCCTCTTCAGTTAATTGCCTCTGCTTTTCACCTCTCCCTGCACTGGGTGCTGGGAATTTGCTTGATGAGGCACTTTTTATGATCCTATTTCTGTTATTCTCAAGCTCTTCTCTTTTTAATGTGGAATGTGCTCTAAGTTATGGTGCTTACAGCCAGTTGCTAGTCTTTTATACTGGTCCCAGGGCTGTCTGCATTCACTCTGAGTATGAATGCTCAAGTTTTATGAGGAGGAGAAGAAAAACCCTGGCTCGTTTTTCTTTCTGTCCTTGCTGCAAGACAAATGTTTAGCTGCCTTCCTGTTAGCAGCATTCAGATAACCCTCAGAGGGTAGGTTTTCAGCATAGACCAGGGGGAAAAGATGAGAGCACATATGGAAGGGTCTCCAGACTTGTATTAGCAGGAATCGCAAGGCTAATTCTCTGTGGTCCTTCCTAGAAGTTTGGCTCCAACTCTTCCTTTAAAAATAAAAAAAATAAGAAATCCCCAAACTTTATGTCATTAGTTTGCATCTCAATTTGCCAGTTCTGTCTCATGAATTGTCCCTTCACCTATTCTCCAATAATGTAGGCAGATTGAAATGTTACCCTCCTTGACCTACTTGGGAATTCCAGTCTTGTTTCTATTCCTGTTTCCTCATCAAGTTTACTAGGGAACTTGGAGCACACTGCAAACTGGCCACGGACACAGAGGAATGCCTTGAATAAGCAATTGCCCCAGCTACCCAAACAAACTCCACCTTTTCTCAACCCATGCTGGGAGCCGATGCGTTTCCCCCACCCTGAGTTACAAGCTCTCTCATGCACTGTTCTGATTGAATTTTCAGCGACCCAAAAACTCCACTTCCAGTGAAAAATCATAGAAAAACACACAGCTGGATGCAGTCATAGGCTATTTTAGAAGATGACTGAATGAGGACATGGTGCAATGTGGCATAACATAAATGTGTTTGCATCCCTGAAAAGTTCTTGTCTGGGTGAACCTCTCACCATGGATGTAGGTATTTTTGGTTAAGATACTCTTGCATAATTGTCTTGGTCTTCTTTTGGACCCATATTCCTGAAGCTCAGGATTTAGAAGGGGCTTTTGCCTGGAGTGCCAAGGCATACTAGGTAAGCTGCAACTAGACTTGATCAGAGTAACAACATTAAAGTGCCTCCTTAAACTCACATTGTTCTGCCAACTCCTCTCCATGAAAAGTCAGAGGTCTGATGAACACTTTTGGGTTGTTGCTGGATATAAAGCATGGTTACCTTCCTCAAAACAAGCAGAAGTGTTGGCTGATCAAATTTCTGACTGAGCTCCTTTACTGGGACCATTTGTAGCTCTGTCACTAAACTAATTGCAAGAGCAATGATTAGTTATTTCTCACTCCTGTCCCACCAGTTCAAAGCAATGAGACTACAGTAACACTTTTTCCTCAATACAAGTAACCCAAAGTCACTAACTCAAGAACTTATCCTGCTGTTTGTTCTCACCTGGCCTCAGGCTACTCTTTGGCAAGACAAGTGGCTTTGGCAAACCGTTCTCCTTGATCATCTTCATTGAGAAGCCACTTCTTAGACATGCATACATATACCCTTGATTTCTTACACATATTGGGCAGATAAGATGAGTTTCTACAACCTCATTCACCAGACTACATCAACAGCTTGGCATAAGTTGCCATGAATTTTATTGGATATGTTCTTTTTGCTCATGTTACTCTCAGATTCAAGTTTTGAATTAAGATGCTCACAAGTTCTTTTCATTCCTTAGTTAGCAAAATAAGTTTGATTACTAGACTCCATATTGCTTCCCTTCATCTATGGCATAAAACTCATGCAAAAGCCCTGGTGTTAAGTTCTTTTAGCTATATGGATCTTGACAGGAATAACCTTACTATCAGAAATAAATTCCCCAAAGGTTTTTGGATGAATTAGTCCTTCAGAAACCAGTGGCAATTTAGGAAAGAGATTCTTCATGTCCTAAGCCTAAAAATCTTAAACAAGCCTAAGGATTCAGATGGCCTTTGTCTAGACTCACTCAGTATTACTTAGTTCCTTATCTTGGGTTTTCTTGGACTTTTGTTACATTCTTCCTTTAGGTCCAGGTCAGCTGAAGAGAGTGACGTAGAGTCCCTTGGATATCATCATTTCTAAATCTCCCAGAGGGTGGGATTGTTTAGTCTGTGCAACAAGAGGGGATGAAAAAAGCAGACAAGTAAGCACAGCCCTTGATATACACATTAGCAGCATACAAAGGTCACAGACCAGGAAATGAGAGCTTGCAGACAGAGAGAATTGTTGACTAAAATCCTTCCATGCATCTTTTTATAAGACAGCATCATTGTAAAATAAAACAAACCCAAACATTCAATGGAGATCGTTTTCCCAGCCTGGTGATGAAATTTCTGATCAAGTGTGGATGCTTTCAACTCAGAACAGCTGGTAATATTGAGGATATATGTCTTGGAATGAATATGGACAGGTCTTAGACTAGAAGAATGGTATTTTGGGGTCTTACCACCTCATTAATAATCATAAAAAGTTGAAAGATTGTCTTAAGCCTGTGTTGACTTCATGGGGGTGATGATTCCCTCCCTAGATGATTCCCTTTGCTATTTCAGTCAGCTGACTTGTTTCCAGAGAGAGATAGTTTTCATTTGTTTGTTCAGGGAGAGGAAGGGAAGACAAAGCAAAACTCCCAAAAATCCCAACTAAATGAACCAAAACCACTACAAAAGATTTTTGGTTTATCCTGTGGTGGGACAAGAAAAAATTCTAAAGTCTCAGAAAGCCTTACAGGATGAGAAAACCATTATCTGCACAGATTTATTTGCAAAGAAACATTCAATAAAAAAAGAAGAGGAATTTGCATTGGCTTTTTTCAAGCAGATTATTTAACTCAAAATAGCTCAGACAAGTCCATTTGTCCCTAAGGTCATTAAAATACTATCTTAGAAACACTTTTTTCCTAAGATTGAAGTCATCAGCTTCACTCCCAAAGTGAGAGCTAAGGTAAATCAAACTGAAGCCACATTAATTCCAAATGAGTCTAACCAGAGGTTCAATGTAGTTTAAACATCAGCTTTAAATTAAGTCCATTGGTTAATTCAAATGAATGATGCTGCAGGCCCCTGTGCAGGCAAAGCTGACAGTCTAACGAAGTCCCAAAACATCCTCTCTTGCTTACACCCTGCAAGGAATGTGCTCTGGAGCCAACACTAGTAAGTTATCAAGTACTTGGCAAGATCATGTCAGACTTTATTGCAGCCACTATTCTTCTCTAAGGGAAGATGGTGGCAACTCTTGTGCCTCTACTCACCTTTTCTTATGATTCCCTGCTCACTCTTTGGCATGCTATCAGACCTTCATTATCTCTACTCACTTTTTCTTTAGGATGTATAGGCCTTGCCACATTTATTTAGGGTATCTATTTAGGGCATATATTCTGTGGAACGTGACTCTATGTAGCCCACAGTCACAGAGGCGTGATTGTCAATCAAACTTCTGTCATGTTCAGTAAAAGCTTGACCATTCAGGAGTGCAATAGTGAACACTAAACCAAAAATCATCCTACAGTTGCAAGACACAAATCATTAAGACTATCAAAAGTCTTCCAATAACCTGTGGCTTTTGCTTATGGGGTTTCTTGCAGCTGCCACTTGTCAGAATCATCAGACAGACCAGCCCTCAGGATCAAGACCTTTTTGTTGTGGGTGTAAGTGGCCTGTCTTATTTCATGTTCAATGCTAATTCTGTAATCAAGTGCAGTAACCCTTTACGTGGCACATCTTGGAGCAGCAGCATGTCTGCAAAGACACATGAATGAACTGAAACAATCCCCCGCTGGTCTGGATCACAAGGCTCAGACATGGCTTCCTTATACTGCAAGTCTAAAGGCAATCAGCTTATTGCCTTGGCTGGCTAGCATGATCATACAATCGTAGAATGGTAGGGGTTGGAAGGGACCTCTAAAGATCATTTAGTCCAACCCTCCTGCTCAAGCAGGTCCACCTAGATCATGTCACACAGGACCGTGTCCAGGCAGGTTTTGAAAACCTCCAGAGAAGGAGACCACACACCCTCTTGGACAGCCTGTGCCAGGACTCCCTCACCTGAACAGGAAAGAAGTTTTCCTTGTGTTTAAGTG
Source organism: Colius striatus (assembly GCF_028858725.1). Taxonomy (NCBI): domain Eukaryota; kingdom Metazoa; phylum Chordata; class Aves; order Coliiformes; family Coliidae; genus Colius; species Colius striatus. Next base: position 17,326,707 of record NC_084769.1, on the reverse strand, counting down.
GAACTTTTTGTGTTCCAGCTTTTGTCTGTTACCCCTGGTCCTGTCACTGGACACTACAGAAAAAAGTGTTGCCTCATCCTCTTGACATCCACCTTCTAAACACCTGTAAGTAGTAATGAGGTCCCCTCCCAGTCTCCTCCAGACTAAACAGCCCTGGTTCCCACAGCCTTTCCTCATAAGGAAGATGCTCCAGTCCCCTGATCATCTTCGAGGCCCTGTGCTGGACTATCTCCAGCAGTTCCCTGTCCCTCTTGAGCTGGGGAGCCCAGAACTAGACACAGGACTCCAGATGAGGCCTCACCAGGGCAGAGCAGAGGGGGAGAAAAACCTCCCTCAACCTGCTGGCCACACTCTTCTTGATGCATCCCAGGATGCCATTGGCCTTCTTGGCCACGAGGGCACATTGCTGGCTTATGGTTGTTTACTATCAACCAGGACTTCCAGGTCTCTCCCTGCAGAGCTGCTCTCCAGCAGGTCAACTCCCAGGTACACGTGCCACGAGAACATACTTCCCATTTTTATTCACAGCTTCTTTTTAAAACTGTCTCAGCAATATGCTCTGCTTCCCCTATCTACTCTCTTCTTTAAAACCACAAAATTTGGTCAGATAGAAGCTATTTTGCGCCTTCGGGATCAAATCCAAATCTTGTTTAACAGGACTTGACACCTGACTATACTAGCAGACTCTTTGGATAAAGATGAGTGTCTCTTAGGTCTTGGTTATTGTGCAATAGTCAGTAGATTTTCATTGCTTTTCATTTTTTTTGTGTGTAAATCCATTTTCTTTCTGCTGACAAGGCGGATGCTGGAGGTCAGCTGGTCTTGGGATGTGAGATATCTAGGAAAAATGTTAGCAATCTTCGGAATTCAGATCTCTGTTGGCTAACCAGGGGTTGGTCATGGGATGGGCACAATCTGAACTTGAACTATAGGAGGAGAAATATCATCAACTGGTCCTAACTGAGGCACTAAGGTCTCTTTTCTTCCCTAAGAAATTTATAGTTATGATTTAGGCAGCATTAAGTAACAAGGGGATTGCTCCATAGTAAAGAAGAAAGCCAGTAGTTAGAATTGCCTTCTTTGCAAAACTATATCAGATAATGGAGGAATGGAATTAAAAAAGAGTGCTATTTCAAAACACAGAACAAAGGGAGGAAATTCTCCTTCTCTGCCTGAGCCTGCAGAGTGTTTCACTGTTTTGACTGTAGGTCCCTTGGCTATCAGAGGTAATTCAAAGCATGGCAACTCCAGCTGAGAAAAAAATTCTGAATATCCATCCCTTGGGAAAATCTGACATTTTAGAATTTGCTTTAGGTTCCAAAACATGAGGTTAAAGAAAAAGAGAAAAAAATCCATAATTTCTAATCTGTATAAAATGTCAAAATCTTTTTTTTTTTAGTAGTAGTAAATGTCAAAACAAGATGTTTTGACATTTAGAATATAAATAATGGAAGCGCTTAATCCCTGAGACAGCCTGCAGAGGATCCCTTCCTCTGAGGTCATTTCAGCACTCAGTTTCATGCTTCAGCAGTGCGTTGCCTTCTGGGAGTTGTTGTCTCAGCCAGTATTTTCTTCTGTGGGCTAGTAACCAGATCGACTACATCACCCATTAAACTCCCCAAATAGGAGTGGCATTCTGTGCCCCCAAAAGCTCCAGCATTTGCTTGCCTTGTGGGATATGTAGTTTTTTAGAAAATCTGCAACCTTAAGAGAGAACATGGTCACCTGTTCATCTAGAAAGTACCATAAAGAAATCTGCATTCCTGGTTTGTTGCACAGATTTCGAAATAAAGCACCCTGAGATCATGTAAAGAAGGACATATTTAGGCTGGAGTTGAAGCAACCGAAACCCAGGCTGATTTTCTCCATAACTCTAAAAGAACAGAAAATTTTGCTATTCATGTATCTCAGTGAAAAGCTTTCACTGCAGCATTTCATATCTTGTGCACAGCTTCTGTTCAGCTGCTTCTGGTCATCCAATACATAAATCGGGGGCAGGGAAGGGATGTAAGGGGAAACAATGAACTCTTGAGTTAATTTCTTGAGTCAGCACTGTAATTTACATAAGACATTTGCTCAGTGACACGGAGCAATCCACAGCCAAGACAGCCATACACTAAACCTTGCCTCTTTATTGGCCTTCAGTGGAGCTTGCTGCTTTTCTAGCAGTTGCTCTAATTCCTGCAAAATCCTGGGTTTCAAGGATCAACATAGCTCAACACTTCTACTGGTTGTCTGTTTTCCTGTAGGTCCTCTGGTACCCATTTGAGGAAGGGGTCTGAATATCTCAAACTTCATCACTTCCTAACCTTGTCTGGGGGCTCATTAGCTCTGGCTGAAATGTAGTTTTGCTGTGTGGCCTTAAAGCCCTGGGGTGGTGATGCCTGAATGTCAGGTCTTGCCCTCTGACACATCTGGATCTGTGCACAGGAGCACTCACTTTCCACAGATATGTGTAGTGATCCTCTCTGTTCCTCAGGATTGAATTACATGCTTGAGACACATAGTTTTGTGTCCCAGTATAAGTGAATCTCCCAGTGTTGCCTAAGAATCAAAAGAACACATAGGTGGAACCTGCAAAGCACAATGGTTGCCTTAACCAAGGCAACATTAAGAATCCTGAATGTAAATGTACACTTGGTAGTAATCTATGTGGTGCTAGTAATATTGTCTTCTCTGTGTCTTTCTTCTCACCCAGGAACCCCAATGCAGCTTCTAAAAGGTAGAGAATCCACTGTCTAGAGATGGAGAACGTGACTTACCCAGAAGGAGCGATCCAGTTCAGCAATGTAGTGAAAAGGTATGGAGTCTAGAAAGCTGGAGGGGGGGAATCCCAAAATATCAGTTGCCACATCTCCACATCTGTCTGCATGGTGTGAAAGATTAGAGGATAGAATGCAAATTCCTTGCCTTCAGCATATAGCAAGGACTAGGCTATTTCCTCCTTTAAGTAGAGTTAACTGAGAAGAAAACGTTTCAATGGAGATTAAAATACATCTAGAAAGAGAAATTATTCCTTGATGGATTTGGACAGCAAGAGTGTGGGAGAAACACTTTTTCAGAGCTTGTCTGTTTTAGCTGGCATGAACTACTCACTAGTGACCCGTAGGATTGATTTGTGCAGTATTAATGACTGTAGAAACACAACTGCACACAGGATGTGGCTTCATCCCGTCAGAGTATAAATGATGTGAATTAACAAAAAGACTGAAGAATTCAAAGCTATGCCCCAAGGCTCCATCACTATTCCAGAGAGAGAAACTTCATCCCCAGAAGATGCCAAGATCAAACTAGCACAGAGCAACTGAACTGGGTGGAAAATTTAGCAGGTGGGTGAGGAAAGTGGGTCCCTTGGGCAGAGGTGGATTTACATATGGTCTCAACAGTACTGCTGCCAGCTGTGCCATTACCACTTCACTGTGGATTGCTATTGGAAACAAGTGAATGGATTGGATTCATGACTTGGAACTGGCTCTTTTTGGGGTTCGGGAAGTGGGAGCATTGCATTTATTCACATCACTTCTCTGGAAGGGGAAGAAACATTTCCCTCTTCCCCAAACAGCATCTGAGAACTTCTTCAGGCCTTTTCCAGCTGATATCCAGCAGGGATGACGGACCACCAGAGACCTTGTGAACACTGACAGCTCTGAGCCTTCTGCCAGCAGAGCTAATGATCTGGGCCTTGCTGTCAAGAGTGCAGAGCAATAAACATCCCAGAATGCTGCTGAGTCGGTCCGTTTCCTGGACGCAAGCTGCGCGTTGTAAAAACTGAGGCTCGGATTCTTTTTCCTGTTTGCACTGGAGCAGACCACAGAAATTGCACAATCCTCTAGGCCAGACCCAAGGTGAATCGTGAGATGGTAGGTTCCAAGGCAATATTTCACACTTGCTGAAAAAGTGATACAGCCCAAGGGAGGGGGCTGTAATTAGGGAGAGCAGTGACAAGTCACAGACAAAGCGGTTCTATAAGCAGAGGAAGAAATGAAAGCTCATTCCAAAGGCTCTCACTTGTGTGGATTCTCTAGTGTTCAATAAAAACTGTGATCCCTGAGTAAGAAAGTCTTGCTCCTTTCTCCACTTGCTTATTTTGATGAAATATGATAGTCACAATATTTTTAGGCATTCTCTCCTGCCTGTCAGGTTACAAAGCTGTTAGCTGGAAGTTGTACGTGCTGACACATAAACAACATGATCACATTAAACTCTGTTTCCCAGGGAAGCCACTCTAGAGTAAAAGTTTTGTTTTGGTGGAGACAAAAATCTGCAGGGGTGATGGGGAGGACAGTGGCAACTTTCAGACAAATAATGGTCGGGGGTTGAAGAAAAAATAAAGATTCTTTTTCTGTCTTGAAATGTCTTCTGGAAGAAGTTTTTCTGAAGACTTTCTAAAAATGTTTTTTTAATGTTGTACTGAAAAAGTAGAAAGAAAAGCAGATTAAATCAGCAAAACACTTATCAAAATGTTTGGTTATACATTTCTCAGCAAATACACAGAGATAAATAGATGTATATATAGACAGACAGATAGGTAAATAGAAATACGTGAGTATTTTTTAAAACTGAAAAGTCATTCTCCAAAAATGAAAAGTAGAGTTTTTAATAAAATATTTATTTTCTTTTGCATGACCTGAAATAGTCTGCACGTGCCATTTCCCGGAAGAGCAAGCTCACTTGGTGCCTGATTCCAGAGGGTCGAAGCTCAGAGAAATGCCGGAGCATTATATGAACCATTCAGCATTAACGAGAATTCATTCAAGAGCATAGATATCTCCATGAATGAATTATTCTCCCCTACTCTTACTTTACCTTCAAGGAGTCATACGCTCCTTAGACTGGTAACCCTGTGACCAGTGCTTCCAGTAAGTGGACAACTGTTCTATGACACCTATGGTGTCATTTAACTAGCATGAAACACAAGAACAACGAAAATGGCAGTTTATTCCTGGACATGAGAGAGACAAACAACATAGAAAGAGAAAGGATGAAAATTATGTCAGTAGCTGGAATCTGTTGGGAACTCAGCAGACTGGCTCCTGTGGAGGAGGTGATAGTAGATAGCTCTTGGTCCATCTAATCAAGCCCGACTCCATGGTTCTTTTGGTATTCAGATCTTCTGGGGTGGATGGAGTACAGACTACTAGGAAAAAGACAAGACTTATATTCTAGTGGTCTCAGCTAAAGTGCCAGAGCCATCTCTGAATGGTATGGAAAAATGATTGTGGCTATCTTGACCTTGAAATTTCACTGTTTTTTTGCATTCCTCCCACTCTGACAATGGCAGACATCCAAAAATCTGATTGGGGATTAAGTAGTGGAGAGATTTTAGAAGTCTTGAAGTCGTGTTTTACTACAATCTTTGCCACTCTCACTCTGTGGCCTGCTGACACTTGTACTCATGTGCATCCATACACATGTTCATCCATCCCTCTCTGCAATTCTAAACTCCACTTGACAGATGCAGAGAACCAGAAAGAAAATCAAGTGCTGTACCAAGATAAATAACATGTATTCCTCCTAGTCTTGGAGGCTTATTTCTGTTGCTTGTCCCAGTGCAAGCCTCAGGTGTCCATTCATACAGGGACTGTGTGCCACTCCAGGCACAGGAGAGTGACGTGACTGGTTTCTAAGTCCCAAAATGAGAAGTCATATATTGTCTTGGAACAAAATTGTTTCCATAACTTCCTTGAAACTTAAAGCATTCAGCAATGTCAAGCCTGAAACGAATACACGAAGGTGTTTTGTACCATGAATGGATCAATCTCAGAAAACATATGTAGTTGTTGACAATGGTTTGAATGCAATTCAAGTTCTAAGCAAAAAGTTTCCTCTTGTCAGATTTGCATGCATAAAGAACAACTAGTGCCATTTACTTTTGTCCTGAAAATCTATTTTTGGCAATGAAAAACCAAGAACTCCATCTCTCAATTCCCAAAAAAACCCAAGAGCAAACAAAAAGCAAAGTCTCTACAAGAATTCATGGTGAAGAAGAATCTCTTCTGCAGTGGTTGCAGGAAGCCTGAGAACAAAGAGATTGTCTTAGATATTAACAGGTCAAGCCTTTTAAAAAGTAAAAGGATCATGTATGACCAACACAAGAATTAGTGTTTCCAATATCAGACTGAAAACTGGAAAGCAGTTGGACAGAGTCAGAGAAAACTTTCTCTAGAGAGGCAGATCTAGAAGAGACTGACTGATGCTAATAACTTGCACAGCCTCTTCTCTTGAGGGAGAGACTTTTTGATAACTTGTTCATCACATATGACAGATATTAATACAGTGTTTCTCAACAAAAGAGATATTTCTTTCCTTTATAGTGTCCATAAACCCTGGCTATTTTGCACTGAATTTTGCTTTCAAGGGTGCATTGCTAGAAATAAGTAACCAATTTGTAATAGGCAAGCAAATACCCTGGCTCCACATCTCCTTTCCAAGATTCAGTGTGAACGTAAACCAGATGTGATCCCAGTAAAGAGGCATCCTCTGATGTACCAGATGGGACTCCTGCATCACTTTCCCATTGGCTAAATATAGTTGAGGCGAAACAATAGTACCAACAGAGAGTGCTGAGGTTGAGTGATACAGGGAAGGATTGTTTCCTTCATTCCAGCACCTAGTGAGGGAATGGGTGTTAAGTGGGGAAATAAAAAAATAAATTTCCCCTCCTTTTGCCCTGCATAATTCTTCTGCCTGGTTAGCTATTATGGACTGCAAAATATTTCCTAGCTTTGGTTTTGTTTTTAATTGCCATTTTCATCCCCATTTCGACCTTAACTGCTATTGTGGGCCTTTGCTGCTGCTGTGTTACAGACAACAGCAGCAGCAGCAGCAATTTTAAAAATAGAGCAGGAAATGTAGCAACCGTAAAAAACTCCTTACCCCAGAGAGCCATTGTTTATACTCCTTCATGTATGCTAGCAATAATTGTACAACTGTCTGGTTAGGAAAAAGGGTCCATTTTACATTAGAGGAGAAAATGTATTTTTTTTTCCCTCCTAAGCAGAATACAAAGGCTGTTTCATGAAATGTGGCTTTTTGCTAAAAAATGGAACAAAAAGTCTACCCATAAAAATTCCCATTTGAAAAAAGTCTTTTCCATCCAAAAATTCAAACAATCGGATACAAAATATGTATCTCTTCTTTAAAAAGGAAAAAAAAATAGCCAATTTGGCCTTAATTTTCCCTCTATTATACAGGGCTGCTGGTTGAGAGACACCTCGCACACACACCTCCCCACTCCATTACAGCCTCCCCACATGTGTTATCCAAAGCAGGAGTGCCAGGCTCATCTTTGCTGTATTTATATAGTCTGCTCTTACTGATGAAATGACAGGTATATTGTGGATATACATCAGCCCTGCTGAGCATGGGCCCAGAAATAACAGCAAAGGCCTGTGGCTTGAGTGACACAGTGTTTGAATACCAACAACATAGCAATACTAAATTAACCATTAATGTACCTTCTGAGCCTAAGAAAGATTTTTGCCATTAGGAACATTTTCTCGCATATCAAACAGAATTTCATGGGATAAGTCCTCTCCTCTCTCCTCTCCTCTCCTCTCCTCTCCTCTCCTCTCCTCTCCTCTCCTCTCCTCTCCTCTCCTCTCCTCTCCTCTCCTCATTTTAGAGATAAGCTTCACCCTTTTGCAGGTCACAAGACAAATTTTTTCAGGGCTTGCATTGAGGTGAAGGCTTCACCCAACATATTGACCTCTGTTGTAAACTCTAAATGGCTGCCACAGCAATGGAGCATTTAGATTCCCCTTTTGGGTAGAATGATTCATGCTTCAATAAATTCAATTTCAACAAGACATAATTATGATGAGTCACATAATCACAGATTAATCATAGCACCTCCCATTTAGCAGTCAAAACAGTGGAGGATTCCAAATGTGATACATATGATGCCTCTCCTCAACTTTTGTTTCACTTGATTTTATTTCTGCTTTGTTAAGCTGATCATACACAAGCTCTAGGAGAAGGCTTTTAGGGTTGTACACAAATCTGTAAGGCAGTATGGCAACTTCTCTTACTATTTTCCATGTGGTGAATAAACCTGAAAGATAATGAATCTTGCCAATACCAACGATTTCAGCAAGAACCTGAAGATCTCCTGTTTGCTGCTCAGCTCCCCTTGATGCAATGCATTGTTAGCAGGAATTCAAGGTAACCAGTGCCTTCTGTATCTGAGCTCACACAAAAACACTGTGAATTCTTCTGTTGAGTTAGTTCTTCAGAGTTGGAGGGGATGGGAGACCACTTCACACTAAAATCTAAGCTTCTTATTCCCATCAGACGTAATCAGGATACTTGAAAACATTCCCTCCTGCTCAGTGCTGATCCTAAGCATCTTGTGTGTATGCTGGCCCTCATCTCAGTTGAGGTATGGTACTATCTTCTCTTTCCTTACTCCATTTTTACTGCTACTGAATCTGAAGAAGAGATCACTCAGCAGAAGCTGCGCTTAGCTCATCTTATTCGATCATCACTCATAGCCTCATGTACAGTTGCCACAGACCAGAGAGGGGGAAATTCCTTCTTTGTGATCAGATAATTTGTGTCTGTCCTTTACCAGACCTTGGGTAGGAATGTATGCAGTGGTTTTTCCAAACATTGTAACCCAACTTGCTCTGTGTGACCAGCTTATTTTGAATTGCTGTTGGATCATTTTATGGAATTGTTTTGCTTTCAAAGCTTTCATTCTCCAGCGTGGTTAGAAAAGAGCTTACTTTATTTTCTTTTTTATTACATTTATTTTTAAGGTGAGAGTGGTGGTGAGGAGCCCAACAGGAGGGTGTGGGTTTTGACAAGAAAAGTGAGAGGGAAAGTTATTCTTTGATATTTTGTTTTCACTAGCACTAATCAGTATAAAGCTTGACAAGCTGAGATTTACTCCTCTGTGCATCTTGTGAGTTTTCTGTAGAATTCAGTCTGGTTATAAAAGTTGGCTAAAGGATCCTTGGAGTGGATGGGGTGTTGATGGAAATGCTGGTAAATTAACATTGTCAGCAAACTAATATAACCTTTGAAAGAAAAGCCTTCGAGCGCAAAGACAAGGCTTCTTTCATCTTTTCTTCTCTCTCTGCCATCCCATGTCTTTCCCTTTGAAAATATTACGTTTGTTTTCTGTGCACAAGGGGATGACAAACACTAGAGGATACCATTTCTGGAGAATTAACAATAGTCTGACTAACAGTAAGTAAAGGTGAATTGACAGATGTTGTGAGGTTGGATGTGTGCAGAAGAGAAGCAGACACCAAAAAACGCGCATTTGTCTTTGGAACTCCAAAAATTACACAACATCAGTAAGTGTGCATTTGAGGAGGTCTGGTAAACAAAAGAGAACATTCTTGAAAAGGAACTGATATGAGTGTGAGGTCTGAGTGGGATATGGGAGGTCCTTCAATCAATTAGCAGGCAAAGACCCATCTCTGTTGGCATGTACCATCTGCATCTCTCTTGGGTTTGCCCAGTCCTCTCTCCCAAGGGCCTGGTTTCCTGGTGCGGCTTCAGGGATGCCAGTAGTCTGCAGAGTTCTTTGGAGCCACAACTATTGTGAACTTTCAGAAATGGTCTGTATGGTGGTCACAGAGGTGCAGTTGAATATCTCTGTACCGACGTTTTCTGAATTGGATGGGAAGAAACCAGAGGAAGTTTCCAACTGACTGTTTATACTCTCCCGCCAGCAAGCACAGGGTGCGGTTTTGAGTGGAGAATGTTGCTCAGGACGACTGCAAGCCCAAAAAGCCACATTTATTCCATGGCTCAAGCCTGTATCCACAGTCCCAGGAGATTATATTACTCACAGAAAAAGCTTATTAAAATCTCCCATGCATCATAAGATATGCCACCCAACAGGAGATGGTGATTCTGTCTCAGTCTTAGTGGCATCTGAGTTGTAGAGAAAAGAGACATCCAGAAATGACTGTATGCTCCCAGTAGGGCCTTCTAATTTCCTAGCATTTACAAGCTACAACAAAAGACCTCTAGGGAGAGGTATGCTTTAGAGATGTGGCCTCAGTAATTCCATGGACATATCCTTCTGTCCAAGTGAAATCTGAAACAAAATTAACGCTAAGGTGGTTTTGGAGGCACTGTGCATCTAAGAGATCTGATGGTCCTTGAAAGGCAAGATGTTTATTTTTTTAAAACAAGTTGCAATGCCATTGCAGCTAAGCTGTATGAATTCTATTATAAACAGTACCATGTGCCCTTTGAGCCCTCTATTGTACTCATTTGATGGGTTTTCTCCCTTTGTTTCTTCCCAAATCATTTCCTGGTTTTGCTGCAAACTACGGACCTGTTGCATTCCACCTCCAACACAGCCACTTCCCAGGTGGGACAGAGACATGGACCCAGAGAACCCTGCTTCTCAACGTGTCTACTCCCACTGCCATTAGATCAAATTGTCTTTATTTAGCCTGGTGGTACTTTTGGCCTGTAAAATATTTTGGGTCTACTTCCAAGTCTCAGGTCCATAGGAACCATTCCCAATACCCCTGGAAGTGTGTGGAGGGTGGTATAGAGTCACAGAGCCAGCTCCACAGCCTAGTATCAAAAACAAGAGCAGACCTGGAAAAATATTACAAAACTCTTCCACTGGCACCAGTAGGTCAGTGTCATTACAGGCAGTGGTGTTGTTCTCAGATACTGTTTCATTGGCTTCCCTCTCCTTTTTCCTCTCCCTCTTCTGAAGCACATTTTCTTTGCCCTGTATTGCATGGTAGGGTTGTATCCCTGGAGATTCACAGTGATGAGGAGGAGTAGGCAGAGATCAAAAGCACTTCTAGCTTTGAAAAGATTATTCCTGGCCTCAAACCAAGTACGGCAAGCTCCAATCCATCCATCTTATTCAAACAGTTTCAAAACTGGTCACCCAACCCTTTTGGATTGAGCTTCACTTTCAACTTTATATGGCACACAGAATTCTTTGATTTTACCTTTTAAAGCATGGCACTGTATCCTTCACTAGCACAACTGACTACTTTTATTATTCAAACCTGAGGCTGCAGACTTTTGTGATGTTTTCAGTCCTGCTCAATGCCTTTCAGGGCCAAAATATCTCAATTGGTTCACAAATCAACTACACCAATTTTACTTTGTCTCATTGACCTTTTCAGAGAAATAAAGCAAAAAAAAAAAAACCCAAAACACTGCATTGCTTTGGAAACATGCTCCTCCAGTAAGCTTAAGTACCAAAGCAACAACAAAAATGTCAGTGATAATTACAAGAGATCTGGCAAAAAAATGGATGCAGTCTATTTAGAAGAATGCTGAGATTTACAACACTTGGCTGAAAGAAAACTTAATTGTTAATGGTTAGGTGGTGACAACAGCATTAATAGCAGAAGATGCATGAGCTGCTTACATTTCTAGTACCGTATTTTCAAACAACTTTTACATTGACAGGATGGATATCAGGCAGGAAGAGATCATCAGACTTCATCTTGTCTGTCTCTGAATCACAAGTTCAGACAGTCATGAAAAGGCTCAGATGTTTGGGAGCATCCTCATCAGCTCCCAGAGTTTCGGAAGCCACGACTTCTTTTTCTTGTGTGTTTGAAGTGTTCTTAGCTCCGAATCTCCTGAAGTAACAGGTGCTTAGTAGTGTATCCATCCATGCACAACTGCTATGAATAGTTAAAACAAAGTGATTTGGTTGATTACTCTTTTCTGTGTATTACGGTGCATAAACAAGTGCAAATGGTAGACATGTCTCAGTCTCTTTACTCATCTCTGCTGAATAAAATAGTAAAACGCATCCTGCAAGTTATTCCAGAGAGACAGATCACAGTCTGACCATGCACTGGTGTGCTTGGAAAATGAATGATTATCCAACATTGCCTAGTTTTTGGAAAAGAACCAGAAAAAACTAAATTGCTCAAGAAAACAACTCCTCTCTCAAATTCAAAATGTTCTGAATGGATTAGGAAGGAACAACATCAGTGAAATCAGTCATTTTATTTCTCCCACATGCTTTGGAAAATACTAGGTCATGAATAATGCTTTGAGGATTTTAGGGACAAGATGTGCACACATATCTTGGTGTGGTATGTAAAGAAAGTTTTCAATGATCAAGATAAGCACATCTAGTATGACTTCTCCAAAAACACTAGCATGTTTGGAAAGAGAGATGTCTGTGGGAGGTAACAAAACATGGATCAAGATAACATGGTGATTTTACTGCAGGAGTATTGAGAAGGCCATTCACTTTTGACTGCTTTTCCTACCTGAGGTAAATCCAGAATGTCATATTTCTTCACTGCAGGAGGCCACTGTCAGTATATATGGGAAAAACGTAGCTAAGAAGACAGACAAAAGAATACGGTCTGTACAGATGTCATTGAAATTGTTGGTTATATTTGATATTAGTTTTCCTCAGCCCCCAAAAAGGAAAGAGAAAACAGAACAAAAAAAGTAATTTTTATGAAAGATTTGCCTTATTAGCAGCAGATAAAAGATCATTAGCTACAATCATTAAAAGTTCCGTTTAGATCAAGTAATAACCGCAGTCTGGTGTGGCAGAGCCCCATGAAGACTGTTACAGCAAAACCTGCTCGCCTTGTATCATTTCAGACCTTATATTTTTCACCTGGAAGGAATAAAAAAAGAGCTTATAAATACACATTAGTTGTACTAGATGACTTCCTAAAGGATTTTTTTTTTCAGCCTGTTCAACTAGCCTGTTCAATATAGACAGCCAAACTTTCAATGAATTTCTTTAACATTGTTTTTTCCTGAGAGGATTGTCCACAATTAGGATACAGAGGTCAAATGTAATTTGTTCAGAAGGTTATTGCATTACCACAAAATTAAAACATCTCTCATAGCTCCTGTCAGTACTAGGCAGTTTTTAGTTCTAAATTCTCTGAATCTAGGCCAGTCCATTGGAGTTATCTGATTTGACTGCTCGAGTAGTTCATGAATACTAGGTGCAGTTTTTCTTCCCGTCACCATCTATTACAATCCATTAACATTGCTCGGTGAAAGTGTGTTTTCTAAGAGAGATGCTCAGGTCTTCTTCGAGAGGAGAAGGTGTGAGAGAGAATTCACTAGTTCTGCAGGCAAATTACTCCAAATGGCTGATTACTCTCCCTTCCCCCTCCCAGTTAAATAATGTGCCAAGTTTTAATTCAACTCTAAGCTACTGATTCTCACTCTGCATTTCTCTGCTGAATTAAAGACTTCTTTAGCAACTACTATTTTTTCCTTGGGAAGGTAATTATAGAGTAATCAACTCACCTCTTGTCTCCCCAGTTGCCTTCATGATTAGTTAAACAGATTGATTTCTTTAGCTCTCCCACAGTGAGGGGATTTCTCCAGACCCAGAATAACTATGTGGTTCTGCCCTGCAAAATATTGTGGCTTTGTATTCTTTCTCAAGTGTGGATTCAGAATGGGATGCAACAATTTGGCATCAGTAAATGGCATCTGCAAAGGCAATAATGGCATCTTTTAGGTTATTACTTCTCTTTCAATGTACCCTATGATCTCATCAGCACTGTTCAGCTTGTCCTCATAAACCAGAACAAACAGCCTTTTGCTAAACTGTATCTCAAGTTAAGACATTTGTGTTGAGGACCAGTCTTTCTGTGGATATGACATACTACCCTTCTCTTATGCAGAAACTTTAACCAAAATATTTAATTTGAATGTATTAATTGGTTGTTTTGATTATAAATCATTGTTCCAGCAATGCTTATGTCACGCTGTAGCCTTTATCAGCAGGGATCTTATACCCATCACTAAATCAGCGATGAAAGTGCAGATTCAAAAAATATTTCATTCTAGAACAGAAGCACTAAAAATAGTCATTCAAGCTTTTCCCCTGGATTGAAATTTTGAAATCTGTCAGTCATTTTTTAATTCATTCATGCTCTCTATAATTGTTCAGTGCTCATTTGTTTTAAATCAAAATATAGAGCCCTAACAATTCAGTAAAACTAATGACAGTAATCCAAACATCTCTAATGAGCTCTCTAATGAGCTATGTTGAATTAGTGCTGCTAAGCAGTAACTGGGTAGTGATTGCTGTTTTCAGAAACCATACTAACTTAGAAGTTCTGTGAAGTTTTTAAAAGATTTCTATGTCCTCACTGGAGACATGACTCCTTTCTCAGGATGGGAAAGATTGTTGCGTCAATACCTATGTTTTAGGAGGGTCACACACCCTACCCTCCACGTCCATGCCTGGTTTTCAGTTGTGTCAAATAACAATCACAAATCTTAGCCACCATGTTCTAACAGAAGATTCAATGTGGCAGTCAAAGGTTAAATGGGTGGGAACAGTAATAGTTTTTCTGCTGACTTGACTTACCTTATGCCTCAGAGTCAGACAACAGGTTACTCTACAGAACAACATCAAGTTTGTTTGACAAGACCTATTGTCCAAAGTGGTTTACTTTTATGATATTTCTTCCACATTTATTTATCCAGGCTACTCTGTATATAACTTTTTCTTTCTTTATTTTAAAAATCAAGTTAGTGAGTTAATAGCCTTCTGAAGAGAAAACAGAAAAGGTTTAAACAGGTTCATATTGTTCATCAATAGTAGGATCTAAGAAGACAGTTATCAGGATAGTGCCTGTACTTGAAAAGATGCTACAGTGTTTAAGTTACTTTATGAAAGGTTACCACATGTCCATCAGGGATGAAGGATCTGCTTTAAAAAAAGAAATAGTAAATCATATGATAGTAATGCATTAGCACTAGAAAGCTCTCAAATAAATGCTATTCAAGATTTAAAAATGTTAGATTTAAAGACCTCTACAGAATCAGAAAATGACAAGAATATTTGTCATAAATAATTATGAAGAAGTCGAGCAAACTGACTTCTGGATGTATGAGTTCATAAAATGATTGTAAAGCTTGAGGAATGAGGATAGTTCAGTTTACACACTAAAAACAGTAGAAGGAAAACTTCAGGTTTCTCACAGTAGTTTGTTCCTTTCCAATTTTTAGCAAACCCTACTAGCTTTTAGCCCTGGATATAATGCAAGTTACAACAGCTGCTGGAGAGAGAGGCTGCACAAGGCAGTCTGTGCCATAGGAAGTCAAGGAAAACAAGAACTGAAACTTCCTTAGTTAGCAGAAAGGAAGACAAAGTCTCCTGCAAATTTGTCTTCATGGTAAGAAGTCTCTGCAGAAATAATTAATTCATGTTGTGGATGTGAAGTTGATGTTGATCAACACTCATTACTCAACCTGTTGAAAGACCCAAAAGTGAAACAAGACACTGGGGAGGGTGATTCCGGTACTGATCTCTAGGAAATTGTGAGAAAGAGTATTTTGATGGCCAAGACAGGCAGCCCCAAGGATACTGTCAGGTGAACACTTCAAACTTACTGTGTAGACAAAAGGGAGATGCAAATTGAGCATGTTTCCCAGCAAAGAAGGGTGGAGAAGGCGGTTGTACATGATCCAAGAGCAAACGCTGACACTGGCAAGCAACTCTCCTATATGTACTGGAGCTCTATTCCCTGCCTGCTGCCGTCCCACACCAGATACCCATTCACTCTTCCTTGTCTGATAGACCATCAGCTTCAGATAAGAGACTGCCTTACAGTTAGAGACCACCACAGGAATGCAGAATTACTGTTGTATGAAAGATTCAAAGAGTGACTACGTTTCACTCCACCTCACTGTGGAAATGGACAGCCTTCTTTCAATTACTGCTCATGGTAGTTCCACTATTCACTGAAGACCAATGACTTCTTTAAATGTAGCAGACTTTCCTAAGTGCCTTACCATCTGTTCAATGCTTTTTACAATGCATTTACGTTGTCAGTCACATAGGGGAAAGAAATCAAAGCACGTCATACTTTTTGTTAATGGAATATGTTGAAATGGCATTAATCATACAGACAGGGAACCCTCTACTCATAAGTGAATGCATGCGTTAAATACTAGGGCTGTTAATGGACCCTTTTTCTGATCACTACTGTCACATGTGATAACAGGTCTGACGCCAATTAAACTACTTTTCACATTTTTCTCAAATGGGGGGAGTGCTGGGAAGGGATCCTAGCACCAGCAAAAGTGCTGAGGTGAGGGGCTTAGTGCTGCAGTAATGTGATCTCTCTTTGCTCATACATTCCAGCACTCCCCTGCACTGCACGCTACCCAAGCTCCTGCCTGCAACTCGAACATGAGGCTTGGCTTCTCCATAACAAGGTGAGGATACAACAGGCAGGAGTTACCAGTTATCAGTCAGTAACCTCAGTTCTCAGTGAGGACATATAGGAATTCTCTGGTTTTAATATCCCATCTCAACTTTTCCATTCTCAGTGGGAAACCTGAAGCAGAGGTCAAGATTTGCTTTGGGGTACGGTTGCAGCTGGTCACATTATCAGAGGAGTCCTTGTGGACAGTATTACCAGTAAGAAATGAGAGAAGATACATCTAAAGAAGCTTTAAACCATGGTCACCTTGAACTTGTAAGGTCCTTGCACGTAGATGATAGTAGCAGAGGGCAGGCTATTTTTGAATCAGTGAGAATTTGCTATTAGTATTTCTATGCTATTGTGGACTATGTTTGGACTTTGAAAGCATAAGGGCTCAGTCATGAAACACACAATGTCATTCTTCAATATTTCTGCTTATCCTCATTCAATCTTGTACCAGGTCTCATTTCACAGATCTCAAAATAAAAGTAACTTGAGGTGATTTATCTAATAGGCAGCTGTATGAGTCCAAGCACCTCTTTACAATCTTTTTCCCTTTTCTTGATGTAAAGATTGCATCTGCCAGGTGAACACTGAGTTGGGATGGTAATGTTCCTCTGGTATGAAGAATGCCGAGTTTTTCAGCAAGTTGTGAAAGCCAAAGACCTCGCCAACTTTTCTTTAAACTTTTTAGACCCAGTGTTTGTGTTTGCTTTCTGTTGCAGGTGAGGAGACGTGGGTCTGGCTAGATAGGGTCTCAATCTCTTTGAAAGTTCTGTGGAAAAACAGGATACCAAGCAAACCTGGGAAAACGGTGGGGATCACTTTCTGATGTCTGTCTCCTTGATCTGCAAATATATTTCCAGGCTGTAGTGTATAACTGTAATAGAAATGAATTTTTTAAAAATCAAGACAGTCAGAGAGACACAAACTCTTATTTGAATTATATTGGTATATTAGGTAAAAGAAAAACCCCAAACTGTGATTTTTATGTGAGACATGTTTTAGGCTTGTTTTTCTTGCCTTCCAGGTTCTGAACCCGAATTTGTTGTTTGAACTACTATAAACTTTCTTTTGTGAAGGTTTTACCCCCAGAGATCTTCAAAATCTATTGCAGATTTGAAGAGCCTGTTTAACTTTTTCTGACATTTAAAAGAAAACAGAAAGCAAGCCCTGCCAGCTGAAAAGCGAGTTAAAGGAACCAGTCCAGTTTGTGTCCAATTGGTTGAAGAAAGGATAGTCAAATTCCTTCCATTTTACACACAGTTAGTCATGAAATTGTACAAGAGAAATAGAAAAAAAGACAATAAAATAGCCGTATTGTAACAGCTGAAGCAAACCTTGGGTAACTGTCAGCAGTGAAATGTCCAGAGAGCATTTGTACCATTCCATTTCATTAAGCTGAAGGGTGGGATTGCAGACTGTAAAAGATTATAGCAGAGCTCTTCAGAAATTTACAGCTCACAGCACAGTGAAGCACAAGGGAAGTCTCCCTTTCTTATGTACGCAGTGGGGAGCCTGGATTTTGTCTCTCTGATGATGATGTGTAGAAGAAGGTTGCCAAAAGCACCAATGAAAACTTAAGTGTGCTCCATGAACCCTTTCTTTTTTCTTTTTTCTTCCCTGTGGCCTATAAAGTGCATTTGCACAGTTGATTTTATTCACTTTCTTAGCTCTTGACTTTGTGGGTTGGATTAGGACAGGAAGCCTTGTGGGTGGTGTTTAGTGCCATGTTTGATGCTTCGGGAGTGTAAAGCATAACAGGAACAAGTGCAATGAATGCCAGAAGAGAGGGGACACTTCTCTTGTTTCGGTATAACCATCAAGAGATACTCCATTTTGTACCCACTGAGAATCTGGCTTCAAGGTCATCACTGAGCTGCAAACAGGAATCTTAAATTCTGGCTAAACCAGGAATATGTGTCTACTGCAACAGCAACCTGTGGCTCTGTAACAGAGCAAGTACACTGGGAAGCTAAGTTCTTTCTCAAAAATCTCTTTGGTTTCAGTCTTCTCTTTATGAGAGAACATCCTCTCCTTATGTCATTGGAAATTCTACTAATGTGCAGTGGAATAAGAGAACATTTAGGATGGCAGTTATCTGTCATCAGAAAAGACATAGATCTGGTAGGGAGAGGGTCAGAGAGAGAAGTCATTTTAATAGGATGACTAACAACCCTACATACTTGTGATGCTTGGCTATAACAGCTAACTTCCTCTGGCTCCTTTTTTGCTGCCTACTTTGATTCACTGAAAGTGCTGGATCATGCTTGTCCTTGCCAGAGTGGAGGAGGTATCCACCGACAGCAGAGATAGTCAAGAGATGTACACTGGTGCAAGTTGCCAACAGGAATGGTAAATTCCACAAAACTGATTTTCCAAAGACAATAAGTTTCAAAATCACAATGGGAATGATGAAAAATAAAGTGTTGCAATCCAAACAAAATGCAACCCAAGTTCAGAAAAGCTTGGTGTTCCTTTTCATTTGTACAAAAAAATATAATTTTTGCCTGATTCATCGTGGCATTCAGCTTAATTTCCTTATTTGAGCATTGCCTTGTGGGAGTTTTAATTCACAGCTCTGTTCTCTCTAGTATGGGCCCATAGTCCTTTGGAGGACTGCAGCTCCCAAGAAAAAAACATGCTCTTGGCTTGACCTGTGCTGTGTTGGATACTGGTGTGACTCTAGCACCATATGAGAAATGTAACTTGGACAGAAAAGTTCAGCCCACAGGGAAACCTGGGGGTTTTGGCCTTTTAACTACAAAGCCAAAATAGAGACCCTCACAAAATGTGAAGTTCAATATGAACTGAATTTCAGGCAAGTTGAGCATGTGTGTCAAATCCAGCAAGCAAAAGGAAGTATTTCAATATAGGTAATTCTCTATTATCATTTCTATACAAGAACAATGAAAGTATTGGCAATTCTTGACAGAACTTATAAGAAATTCCAGTTCTTTGCAAATTTATTACATTGGAAGTACTTGCTTCAGCTTAGAATAATAAGTTTTGACATGCTGGAAATTCCCAAAGAGCAGGAATTCCAACTTTCTCACTGCTGCAAGTCCATGTACATTAATTTTCATGTTTTTTTATGTGCAGGCTCTCCTCTGTGGGTTATAAAGGCTTGAGCAGTAAAGCCAAAACCTTTACAGAGGATTTGTACATGGGTAATTGAACGATTTAATTCTTAAAAGTGGAATTGTATTCAGTTTGGTTTCATAACCAATTTTTTTTTATATAAATTGCATAGGTCAAAGGAAGTGTTCTTAATTGTGCTGATTTTATCCCACAAAAAGCAATGCAAATGGATGAAAGAACCACCAAAATCTGTTACAGAGCAGAGTTTGGAATCTTCTACAACCTTTTTTTAGTTTTATGCTGCAAATGATTAGTGGCAGAAGCTTCTTGTGCAAAATTGTCTGTTCAAACTGGTTTCATGGCTAGATTTTGAATACGTAAAGAAAAATATTTGTGTGTGCAGTGTTGTGGGACTTTTTCTGTCTTTTGTAGGTATGCAGATTTTTGTCCCTTCAACAGATCTGTTTCCATCTTGCAGAGGTAACCCTTTTGGTGACTAAAAAGACTCCAGAGAGTTCAAACAACGTCAAGGACTAATTCCCATTTTGCTCAGTTTGAGTCTGAAGTCTCCAGACAAAACTGTTTCACCTTCAGATTTGGTTTCCTGTGAAACAACCTCCATTTCAGGTCAGCCCTCTGAAGATCTTCAGAAATACAACAATGGACACAAATTTAGTAACTGTGGATGATTTACCCTTAGGTCCTTCCTTTTCTGGAAGGGAAGTTAAAGGACTTTAGAAGCTGTAAGAGCTGATTTGCCTTCAAGCTCCATTCACCAATTTAAATCATACCAACAGAATAAAATGATTGTGCAATTAGTAAAATAGACTAATAAAGTTCACCTGTTATCTCCCAGGCCTCTTATTTTACCAGTCTGAGGTTTAGATATTATAGCAATCATAATTTAGAAGATTGTGGTGGTTTAGGCCCATCTAGGAACAAAAGACCACGATCAGCCATAAGTACTTTGGGCCTTTGGAACACCCTTAAGGACAAGGAGAGCTCAATTGCCACTTACAGTCCCAGGCAAAACAGACTTCTTAACTTGAGGAAGAAAACAGAAATTGATTTAATCCACCACCAACCAAAACCATAACAAACAGAAAACAACACAGAGTGGTACAATGTTGAAGAGTGCAACCAGCCCTTTAAGATCACCTTCTCCCTACTCCTCCCCTCTTCCTGGGCTCAGAGCCCTGATCCCAGGGTTATGTCTTCCCCCCCTTGAATGGTGCAGGAGGCAGGGAATGGGGGTGCAGTCAGTCCTGTTCTGGTTGCTCCTGCTGCTTGTCTCTCCTAAAGGCTGATGGACTCATCACCAGTCCTCCCTGCTCTTCTGTGGGATTCCTCACAGGCTGGGCAACTCTGCACGGGCTGCTCCGACTCACCTTGAGGGCTGCAGCTCCTCCTTCCCTCTACTGTGGGTCTGCTCTGTGGCCCACAGGCTCTTCAGCATGGCCTGTGCCATGGCCACCTCCTCACACAGTCTCTTGTCCGTCTGGGCACACTCATCTGGAGCTGCTGGTGGCTCTCATTCCTGGCATTGCCCTCCATGGGTTGCAGGGGCGCAGCCTGTGTTCTCACCACGGGTTGCAGAGGGGTCTCTGGTCTGGCACTCTTCCTTCCTTCCTCCTTTTCTGACTGTGGGGTCCACGTGATTGCCTCCGTCCTGTACCACTTCTTCACTTCCTCTTCTGGATCAGATTTTCTTTATTAAATAATGATGGCAGAGGTGCCAGGTTGGCCTGGCTGGGCTGGAGGTGGGTCCAAATCAGAGCCAGGAGATATTTTGTACCAGTACAGGTTGGGGAATGAACTCTTAGAGAGCAGTGTAGGGGAAAGAGATCTAGGGGTCTTGGTGGACAGCAGTGCCAGCAATGCGCACTCATGGCCAAGAAGGCCAATGGCATCCTTGGGTGTATTAGAAGAGCTGTGGTTATCAGGTTGAGAGAGGACAGGACCTTCACTCTGCCCTTGTGAGACCATATCTGGAATATTGTGTCCAGTTCTGGGCTCCTCAGTTCAAGAAGGACAGGGAGCTGTTGGAAAGAGCTCAGTGCAGGGCCACCAAGATGATTAGGGGAGTGGAGCATCTCCCTCATGATGAAAGGCTGGGGGAGATGGGGCTCTTTAGCTTGAAGAAGAGGAGACTGAGGGGTGACCTCATCAATGTTTACAAATATGTAAAGGGTAAGCGTCAGGAGGATGGAACCAAGCTCTTCTCAATGATGGACAGTGATAGGACACGGGGTAATAGGTATAAACTGGAATACAAGAGGTTCCAAAGAAATACAAGGAAGAATTTCTCCACTATGAAGGTGAGGGAGCACTGGCACAGGCTGCCCAGATGAGTTGTTGAATTTCCTTCTCCAGAGACATTCAAACCCCACCTGGATGAGTTCCTGTGTGACCTACTCTAGGTGGTCCTACTCTGGCAGGGGGATTGGACTGGATGATCTTTCGAGGTCCCTTCAAACCCTTAAGATTTTGTAATTTTGAGAACTGCTTACTGGGACCAGCACTGTAGCTCCCTCCTCTCTGTTACCCAGTAAAAAGGAACTCCACACAAACCCATGACAAAGATGATGACAAAATAGTGAAGCAGTTGAAATTACAAGCTCAGAACACTGTTCCTCAGTCCTTTATTTTATTTACCTTCATCTCAGACTTAAATGACTGCTCAGGGTTTCACCTTCACAGCAGCCTTTTGGGTACTGTGAGAAGTGACTTTACTGAGGAGAACAGGAAAAAAACCCCAGAAAACAATCTAGATCAGAAGATACGAGAATTCTTCTGGATGAAACGAGTGAAGACCAAATCTTGAGGAATATTTGCCATTTTGCAAAAGGCAATAACCAAGCTGATAACGTATGTCTAAATGGCATGCAGTTCTTTGCCTAGGGGTGAAACTCCTCCAGGTCAGGAAGGAGGATGCCAAGGTTTATTCTCAGCTCATGATGCAAATAGAGATAGAATTTGGCTCAAGTTGATCCTTCTTGTCTTATTGGGGACAAAGGCAATGACCAGCCTACAGGAAACACAGGGGGAGATCCACCCAATGGAGATTGACAGAAAATAAAAAATTCCTTCCCTTTCCTGTAAAAAAGATGGACTTTTGTCTATACAAAAACTAATTCCTGTCAAACTGAGAAACATTCTGCTGCTTTCATGAGAGGTAGGATGGATTCAAGACATATGTGCACTTTTCACTAAAGAAGTATATTTTGTTGAAAGCCTCAAATAAATGTATTTCCCCCCTTTTGTAATTTTAAAGTCAGCCTCACAAAGTTACAGAAGACAATGACAGGACCTTCAACATATTGTAAAAGCATTGTCATCTTGACTTCCCTGCAAAATTTGTTCAGTCTTGATGCCTATAGCCATCACCGTGCCTCGCAGAGAAATACCTGAGATTGTGTTTTCACATAACTGTTCCCACTGTGAGCCTTGCTCTCCTGCCAGTTGATTGTCTGCTAAAGGTTCTGGTTCTTCACTGTGAGCAAATTAAGGATCAGCATTGATTTTCCATGTTGTGGGACAGATTTGGCCCACAACCATCCAGAGACCAGAAAAATAATTCTCATAAAAAAGCTCTGTTCCTACTGGAACCTAAATTTTGTGAAATTTGTGAGACTGTGAGAGCTGGTGGGTGAAGAGCTTTTTGTTGAATCCATTTTTTTTCTCTGCAAGAGAAGAAGAGAGAATTTGGTGTTGAGTGTTTGGTAGAAAGCAAAACAAAAACATAACCCTACTTCTACTAGGCCTGGACCCTGCCCTGTGACAGTCTGTTTTTTCCATTGCCTCTCAAAAATTTATGTAAAGAATAAGACAAAGAATGTAACTGTTCTCTTGCAGTTTCTGCTCTGAACATGTTCTGAAGGAGTTCCCCTTTTTAACCCCTCTGATTATCGATCTTACCCTGTTCACTCCTTCGGTTTTTAAGACTCCAAAGATCCTAAGCATCTGAAGACATAAAGCCAGTGTTAAACAGCATTTCACATTCCGGGAAGCTCCCAAAAAGCCACCAATTTCCCCTCACACCAGGAGACTTTGCAGAATCCAAGGAGCAGCTCCCACTTTTCTGGGGAACTAGATCAAACCACAGCACCAAAAAAGCAGGGAACTGCCAAATATTTTCTTTTTATCTTGGAAAAAAAATTAAAAATGATCCTAGTTCTTCATGAGTTTCACATGTCTGTGATGCCAAGGGAAAGGAATACTTTCCTTCAGTTAATAGCAAGGTAGAGACATTGAAACTAGTGGAGCATTTCAAATCCCAACAGGAAGGGTGGGATGGAGTCCCTCTGTGGGAAGAAATCAGGATGGGGTCAAGGCAAAGCAATTAGGTGAGTGGTTAGCTCAGATTCAGTTTATGCTTTTGGATCACCTCAACATTTTTTTCCCCATTTGTATGTGCCAGCCTACTTGTCTCTCAGTAGAACAGGATTTAAAAATAATTTCCAGTCCATTCAAAGGGGAAAAGAATACTAAAAGTGTGGACTGGAACTCATGTCTGGATCTCAAGTTTTCATCTGTGACTGGCTCAATCACTTGCTAATAGGTTAAGCCAGGATGCTGGATTCTGGAAAGCTGGTATTAGACTGTTACAGAGCATGCTGCAGACACCTGCCCCGCTTTAGTTGCAGCTGATTCTCGTCTGATCATTTTGCCATATGCACCCTTCAATCACTATTACACAGATGTTCCCTTTTAGATATAATCCCAGCCTCCACAGGTAAGGTCATCTTCAGAGATACCCTGGGGAGAGATTGGGCAGCTGGAAAGGAAGAAGGCTGTTGACAGAGAGGGTGCAAATGCTGAGGTTAGTTTCTAACCCCAAAGACTGAAAAGATGCCATTGAGATTACAGTGGGGTCAGATTTCACCCCCAAAATTGCTCTATCTTCCTACTAATGAAAATATTGTGTTTCTGAGTCCTTATCTAGGTGATTTGGGGTGCACAAAAGCAATGCTTGCCTTCATCCTGTCATCAAGAGGAACAAGAAACCCTCCTATTAGAAAAAGGAAAGAGAAAAGGTATTAGTTCAGGCAAACAGCTCCATTTAGCAAAACTATATTTGTGTCTGATGGCTTCTGGAGTAGAAGAGGGCCAAACAGCGTCTGTCAGGAGCAGAGACACTGTGGCATGGAACAGAGACTCTGTGGCATAGAGTAGAGCACAAGTCCATGTCTCTGTTTACAAAAGTGCCTCAAGTGCTCACAATGAGCATTGCCAATCATTGTTTTCTTTAGTGAGATGTATCAGTCCCTTACTAGGAAAGTCACCTCGTCCCTCTTTTTCTCATGGACTGTAGCACTGAGATGCTGCAGCAGAGGGGCAAGCAATGTAGTTTCAATTAAGACCCACTAAAAACAGCTCTTACTATTTTATAAATTCTATATTTATCCTAAAACACCAGACCCATCCTGAGCCTTTCTCCCCCTCCTTTAATTGTTTGCAGAAAAGTTTCCATTGTGTTTTCTTTTCCATTTTTTAGAATCAGTATTGCAATATAAATAGTATTTTTTTTCTTTTCTTCTCTTTCTCCCTCTCTCTCTCTTTTTGCTAATAGTTTGGTTTTTCTACTTGGCTGAATGTACACGACTCTGAGGTTTTGTGATATAATTGCATGATTGCTTCCAAATTTTCCAACCAATGGGGCATCTAATCAGTTGAAAAATTTCATTATCCACTGATATATGCTGGAGGAAGGGCAAAAACATGGTTTCTCCATGTATCATTTCCTTCCCTCTACCCTTTCATATTTGACTTTTTCCCTCTGCACCCAGAGCAGGGACAAAGTCATTCTGGCTGCAAAAGAATTGACTGTTAGTTCAGGAGGTTTGTGATTGTGTTGTGCTCTTTCACATGGAGACAACCCACTCAAATAAGACACGAGGGCAATCCACCTAAAAAATCCATGTATGGGGGGGCTGATGTGTGGTATGAAGACAGGTATGAAGACGGTATCCTTATTCCCTAGAAAGCTGGCATCTGTCCTGAAATGCCTGATTTCAACAGATTTGGTTTTTTTTATTCAGTCTCGCAGTTTCAGCTCAAGAAAAAGAAAGATATTTTTGACTCTTCTTCACCCAATTATTCCTCTTGTATTTGGTTATTCACCTCTTTAGTCTTGCTAATTTTATTTGCCATACAAGGACACTACAGGATTGCCTGCATCCTTTCATATGATATCATTTTTCTGCTGAGATGTCTGACTTCAAGGCTCTGATACATTGAGCAAATCAGTTATGACCATAGGTTGGGAATGAAAGTGGGGGAAGGAGAAAGAAACATAGTCCTTCCTCATCCAAAAAAATTCCAGTCTTCTGAAGGGATTTAAGAACATTTGGTGAAATAGGAAATCAATCCTTTTGTCTCTGCTTGCTTTTGTCCTTGAGGGAGTGAAGCCTGGCTTTGGTGGTCTTAGTGTCACTTTATCCCTCTCCATCTCCCAGGATGTCTCTAGGGCCTTTCATGATGGAAGAGGCAGAGGTAGGAGCTCACCATGCCTTCTTCCTCTGCTCTCATCCTCTGGCTGTTGCTATGCACAAAGCATAAAATCTTCTCTCCTCAGATGACTATTTAAGGATCAAAATATAAGCTCAAGGTGTCACCTTAAGAAAGGTAAAGGAAAGGAAAGAAGAAAAAGGAAAAAAGGAAAAGAAAACCTTTAGCTTCTTTGAACAGTTAAAAAAATAATAGTGAACTTTTCCTGGATAAAGTGAAAACAACTCTCAAGATTTTACTTTAAGTCATTAGTATGTTTTATATATGGTTTGTCATTTGTGAGGTATGAGCTCAAGTGCATTTATCTATCTATCTACAATATCAAAAAAAATCATTTACATCAGGTGTTTCTAAACAGGACTTTAAAAAAATTTAAATATCATTTGCAGGCTGCTCTCTGGAGTGTCCTGGATCTCATTAGGTGTGTGGTATTTTCCTCTTCCTCTAAAATGAAATTTAGTTTCCAATTAAAAGCTGGCCCCTCTGACAGACACTTTGTTTCACTTTCAGCTCCAGATTTCTTACCATGTTGACCCTACCAAATGCTTCCAGTGACTTGTAAAAATAACAAGGATTATGCACAGCTGCACAGATCAAAAATTCCCCCAGCACTCAATTGCTATCAGGAGTCTTTTATCAATCTTCTCTAGAGCAGAAAAGGAAACAATTTTCCCACCCCATGAAACTGAGATTTCATAAATGTTCCCTTTCCACATTATGATGAAAAAAAAAACCCAGACTTTTCAAAGTTTTTGGTTCCATTTGTAAAAACAGACTTTCATACCCCAGGGGAACACTAACTGGGCAGTTAAGAGATTCCCATGGGGTGTGGAATAGCAACAGGGGCAGGATTTCTACCTGTAGTACCAAGGTACATGAAATGAGAGCAAAACTTCAGGAGACCCACATTCACATGTTGTTCCACCTCAGACTGCCTACTGTATCTCTTCAGCCTGCCACTCCTGAAACCATGTTCTCTACCTTTTACGGTTTACCTTTTTCAAGATGGGTTTTACAAGCCAAAAATGAGAATAATGCAAAAATTTGGGCAGCTGTCACCTAGGATAAACCTAATTTCCAGAACATGAGGTTTCTTTGGTTACCAACGCTGAATTTGTGCTAAGAACAACTCCTGGCTTCTCAGTAAACCAGAAACCTTCTTTAATTCATAGGTAATTGAATGGTGTCATCTAATTATTAGAAACATAATAGCCTGTTACATAAACACAACGGCCTCAATAAATATGGTTTGAGTTAATATGTAGTATTTTATTAATAGGTAATAAATAAAATCTTAAAAAGAAATTAAATCCTCATTTGGTAGGTGCTTCATTTTGAAAGGATATCAGAATGTGTCACTAAAGTCAAATGTCTGCATATTTCAAGCCATGTGACAAAAATCCTGTTCCAGATGTTGTTTCAGATCTTGTTTGAGGGACAAGTGGAAGAATGTCCTTGGAGAACAGCTTTTTACAGCACAGTCTCATCTGTTACTCACACATTTTGTCTGAACATGTAATCCTCACCAGTATATAAGTGTTCTGGAGGTCAGTTTTGGGAAATGTGCTCAAGAGGATCTCAAGAAACAGACAGATGGTGTGAGAGCATGGTGGTATTTCTAACTGGATGACCACCCACTTCCCTCTGTAAGATCATTTGAAACAAAAGTAGATGGATTTAAAGCCAAGAAAGACGGAAGTTATTTAAAAATAAGTGTCTTGATTGACA
Source organism: Colius striatus (assembly GCF_028858725.1). Lineage (NCBI taxonomy): Eukaryota > Metazoa > Chordata > Aves > Coliiformes > Coliidae > Colius > Colius striatus. Next base: position 17,299,228 of record NC_084769.1, on the reverse strand, counting down.
GCAGCTAGATGGAAATTGCTAGTTTCCTAAAACCAGATGCTCACTCGCACTGCTGAGGATGCCACACCTCAGAGACCATAGGGGTAGAATGTCGTGTTCTAGGCAACCAAATAGCATTGCCCAGGGAAAGGATTTTTCTATCACTGTGTCTCGCAAGGCAGTTCCAGCTATTGCTTTTTGGTTATAACGCTTTCCACAACAATTTATGAGCTTTCACAACCTAGGGTTCAATTACTGCCATCTGCTCTACCTGGGTCAAAACCAAGAAAGGCAGGGAAACCCTGCAGTCTACAGAATGAAATTAGTGAATAAACCAAAGACTTATGTGAAAACGTAACTGATCTTTCTACATAGACCCGATGGCTAGATTTCCATGTGCTTTAGAAATTTCCTGCAAGCTTCAGTTATGCTGACAGACAAGGAAGAGAAGACAGAATATTCTGCAAGTATTTACTCCTACTGAATCAACTAACTTTGAAGTTCATCACCATTTTCCTTCTTTGTACACTAGTAGCCTGGCAATAGGAGAGAGCAGTAGTAAGACCTGCAAGTAGTCCTACTGGCTATTTGTTTGAGTGTTGCTTTCAGGAGTGTGTCTGTGAGACCAGAAGTAGTTACACAATCAAGAAATTGTAAGGGACTCTTCTGATCAGTCAGACCTCCAGAGAAGCCATGTAAGCTAGACTCCCGAATAAAGGAAGCTATCACAGATAAGAAACGGTTCCTTGGCTACATAGAGAAGAAAAAGGAAGGAGGTACCATCTGCAGATATGTGAAGAGAGACTCTATGTGTGTTTACAACATTGGTGAAATATCTACTTGCTCATCAGGAGAAGGTGGGATAGAGGAACAAAACTAAAAGCTGGAGCTGGTGAAGTGAGGATCAAGGCTTCAAAGCTACTCTTTTGAAGTAGAAAGTGTAAGAAAGACCATATCGAATCATAGAATCATTATGGTTAGAAAAGACCTTTAAGATAATCAAATCCAACCATTAACCTCAGAGTGCCAATCCCAGCACTAACCCATGTCCCACAGCACCTCGTCTATGCATCTTTTAAATATCTCCAGGGATGGTGATTCCATGTGGGCAGCCTGTTCCAATGTTTAATAACCCTCTTGGTGAAAAAGTCCTTCATAATGTCCAATCTAAACCTCCCCCAGTGCAACTTCAGTCCATTTCCTTGTGTTCTATCAGTCATTACTGGAGAGCAGAGACAGATCCTCATCTCACTACAACTCCCTTTCAGGTAGTTGTAGAAAATGAGAGCAAAGTGTCCTGGAAGAGACTTCTGGTTTAGAAACCATGTCTACTAGTTCTACTAACTTAGGGCAAATTGCTCCCAGGTCAGTTCTGCAAGTAAAGAGAAAGAATACAGACATTTTGCTTCAGTGTTCAGGAGGAGGAGACAATGAGGACCTCATGAATGGGAGAGACCACAGAAATGAAAACTTGCACAAATTAAGTGAAAGCAGAATAAGAATAATATGTGTAAATGCAGGGTTATGTCCTAAACAGTTCTCAGTGAAAGAACTAGTGTAATCAGAGTCAAGTAGCAAAACTTATGAAATAGCATTGTCTACTCTGCAGGTTCACAGATTAAGGATGAAGGAGAGGTGATTAAGGAGATTTAATCTCTACAAATTAAGGAGAGAGGGCAGAGGTGAAAGGCAGCCCCTTTCTCAAAGCAACCCCAGTAAGTGAGGTGTTAGGGTATATGGGCATAGGGCAGGTGGAAAACTTTAGCAAGATACAACATGCGCTCAACACCACTGGGTTTCAAACTAATGTATCCAGATACCTGTATTTTAAGCCTTGAAAAGTAGGAGTTCTTGCGTGGTCAGAGGGATACAGGCCTAAGAGTGTCTGTCTGCTCTACTACCTACTGAATGCCAATGCCAATTTAAGCCAAGTTTGGCTGGAGGCCAGCATCTGAGTAGAATCAGTGTTTTCCAGTAGAAATAATAGGTGTAGAAAGCCTTTCTGAACACCAGATATGCAAGATTTATTTTTGGTAATACGTAGACCATGCCATTGTTTGCAGCAAAAGAAAAATTTCTCTAGGTCTAGGTGTGTAGGCACATTGAGTGACAGAGATTATCAGCCATTGGTGTTGCTATGAAACCCTAAAACTTCTGTCCCAAGCCTGCTGTTTAGGAGGAAGTTCAGTCTGTAATGCTGGCATTCTGGTCACTTGTACCATGAGCACATCCTTGGGGAACTTGTTCAAGCAGTAGATCATGTGCAAGTTTGGAAGAGGGAATTTCTAACATACTTTGAGCTCCTAACGACCTGCTAGAAATTTTAATAAAATGCAGGCTCGTTTATATTTCTGCATGCAACTGACATGTCCCTGGCTTTGTCACACTACCTTAGAATCGGCTTCCAAGTCCTTTCCCCTCAATCCACCATAATATTTGCCTACTGGGAAAAAGACTTTGCATCCCTTCCCTGTTTCTCAAAATGTTTGTATGAACCCTAGGATGTTGTTGGTATGAAAGAAACATATTAAGAATAAAATGAGAAACACACCTTCAAATGCAGTAGACAGGGATACAACAATCACTTCAATAAATGCACATGGCATTTCCACTGAGGATCACAAGAAGACAGATACAAAGGACTGTGGAAAGAAATCCATATCTGTATCTAGGGCCTGATCCAAGGTCTTGCTGGAGCTGATGGAAAAATCCAATGGGCTTCAAATAAGGCCCTTATTCCAAAAAAGGGAAAGAGTTTTGAAAAAAAAAAAATTAAACATTAAAAAGCCAAAGGGAAAGAAGAGATAAATAACATTTACCCAAAACAAACCAGATGTTTCACCTCAAATCCACTTTCTGTTTCCATGAGAATAAAGACAAAGAAAATAATGGCTGTTAGCTTTTCTTTGGTTCGGACAGCAGAGACCCAATGGCTGATACATTCTAAGGCATGTGATCCTCACACACTTCCCATGTCATAAATGAGTCATGGCAGTAGCATACTCATAAATATATTGGAAAGAATAATGTTAGCTTAAATGGTTTGATTCAAGCAGAGGCAATAAAAGGCAAAAAAACATGTTCAGCTTGCCTCAAATGTCTGTTTCATTTTTTTTTTCTATTTTACATATACATATTTTAAATGAAAGCTCTTAATTACATTTTCTGTCTCAAAATGAGCAACGTGTTTGGGAAGGGATGAGCAGTGTGTCTTTGCTGACTTGAGCTGTTGGAATTGAGGTCTCTACGGAGCTTTAAAGTAGCTGAGCAAGCAAAGCCAAAGCAATTTTACAAGCTGAGATGACAAGAGCTGAGATGTAGAGCTCCAGGTTGTTCAGGCACATTGGTTTCACAGGACTTGCTGGAGGTCACTGAGCCACAGCCAAGGTCATAAGAGAGCATTTAGGTGTTCTCATCCTAATACCATCCTTTGGTTCATATTGAGAACTAGGGGATGAATATAGATCTTTGTTTTTCCTGCATTTGCAGTCAGCAGCAAGGTTGCCTTAGTTTAAATGTGCTCAGTACCTCTGAAGAAGCTGAGGGTTCTTGAGCTCTTGAGCCTCCAATCAAAATGAATGCTTGGATTGAAATTGGTGCTGTTCCCACAGACAATGGGAGAATATTTCCATGGGATTCATTAAAAAGGCCTATCAACTCATGTTTTCTAAGTGTAGGCAAAGCAGATAGCATTTAACTTTTTTTTTGTTTTGTTTTTTTGCAGAGGCCTCTGCTTTATCATTGCTCTTAAAGCTGCCACACTGAAATGGCTCAACCTGAACTTTTCTGTGGTACATCATCTCCTTCAGAATTGTTTTCTTTGAAATTTTGTCTAGAACAGTTCCACGCCCAAGGCAAAGTGAAAAAAGGCATCTTTTTGTCCAAGTGAAAAAAGAAATAAACAACTTAACAACACCTCCATTGAAAAACTGTAATGCCTTTTCTTAGAATAGGAATATATAACTTGAGAGAAGGGTTGCATTGCTCTCAGAGATGGCACTTGTAATATTAATGTGAAAACCAAAAACCTACATGAATATGGTCAAGTTGTAAACTTCAAAAAAACCCACAGGTTTAATAGAAAATTTGTCAGTGGCAGCTAAACGCTCAGGCAGCTCAACAAGCAATGAGCACAGTCTGATCCCCTTACTGCTCTTATGCATGCAGCACAATAATGCTTTGTGTGCCAACAACTGAATGGGGCTTTCTGGCAGAGGCTACTGGAGAACATTGTAGCACTGTATCACAGGTAGACAGCATCCTCTGCTCTTCCATTTCTTCTACCATGGATACCTGTCCAAACCAGAAAAGGAAGAGGCTTCACACATTAGAGGAATACAAATAATTCAATGTGTTTTCATTACGTGAAGTATGTGTAATGTGTAACAAGGAAGAGAAAAGAAAAAGCTGAACAAAGCTTGACCATGACACCTTTACATCTGGCTTTCCTTAAACTATAAATGTTTCAGTTTTGCAGCTTTATTGTGAAAAGTTGTGGAGTTTCTGACTTGGCTGTTACATAACTCTGAAACACTGGCAGCTGAAATTTAGATTGAAACTACAACCAAAATCTTTGTGTTCATAACAGGTCCCTCCACCCCCACAACATCAAGAAGTTATTTCTATTTGTTTTCAAAAGGGAGAGGGGAGTATTCATGATATCTCTTTGCCAGCAGTTTAATACAGAATTTGTCTCTTTCCCCACCCTTTTCTGGGTAAGATGGGTGAAATTTCTTTTGCAAGAACAGCCTCTGGCTGGCCTCCTGGTAGCCTAGTTTGTTTGACTTTGCTTTTGGGTGACTGCCTGCAAGCAAGGAAAAGCATGGAAGCTGAAAGCAAGCAGCAAGCTGATGCAATGGACAGGGCCCTTCAGGATCAACTTTATGAGAGCTAAGCAAAATCAAACAAAATTGAAACAAGCTCTGCCAAACACAAGTTAATGACAGGATTCCCTTCTCTCTGCAGCTGAGCAGAAACAAACTAAAGACAGAGTGTCTAAAGCAGGGTCAGGGTCTGGGTAGGAGAGGGACAGATGCTACCCTGAACAGTGGGGGAGAAGGTGGGAATAGAGGGCAAACATGCAGCTAAAGGTAATGTGGGCAAACCCATACATCATCTACAGAGCTGAAAACACAGCACAACAGCACATAACTTGCAAGCGATGCTCAAGAAAAGGTTCTTCCAAGGAAACCCTCTTCTGTCTCTCCAAAGCGTATTTGATTAACAGCAGCCTTTTAAAAAGCGGTTCTACTCACCACCCACTATCTTGCTACTTTGGTGTTGTGGGGCTTGTAATGTTAAGAACCTTAATATGCCAACTTTTCATGCTGCAAATGCACAAAAACCTGATTTCTGCTAGAACACCTTAGGCTGATGATACCAGATCCTAAACAGTACTATCTTGAGTCCCCTCTTCCCACCTTTTGGAATACACAGACAGTGGAAAGCCAAACTTCTCAGGACAATTTGCATGGTGTTCAGAGGTAAGCCACCGTAAAAACTACCTACCAGCCCAAGGCTTCCTTCAGGACCAGAGTCATTCCTCCTCTGCAATAATAACCTTGGAAGAGACTACACCAGAAATCTCTGGAGTTCTTGAAGCGGGAATTTAGTCACAAAGCTTTAGCTCACGCAGTGAAGAGATTTTGTGGGTAAAGCCAGACATGCTCCTTTCCCTCTGTTGCACAGCAGGATCTTTTGAGGCCAAGTGACAGCCATTGGTAGCGTGTAGAAAGCATGGGCCATTGCAGATGGTGTTTGTGCCTGATCTGACAGTTGTTATTCCCTTACGGTGCAAGCAGTCACACCATTTGCAGTTTGATCTCCACAGATGTTTCTCCAGAGACACTGGTAGTCCTGTTTGGTGCAGGGAATAAAGCTATTCCCTGGGTTTAGAGCTGATTGAGCTGCAAATTCCACACCACAAGACAAAATAACCGAATGTGATGGACAAGAGTTCTTCTCCCCTTTCACAGCTTCTGTCCCTGTAGATCACTAACACAGACCATTCCAAACTCCAACACTTTCATCTTCAGCTTATTTTATTTCTTCAGAGGAGAGTTGTTTTTCACCTTTTAGAGGAAATTCCTGGTTGCTTGAAGACTCTCTGTATAAAACCCACTGTGAGCTGCATTCCACAGGTCTCACTAGAATTTGGACTTCTTTGTTTTGCCCTTAAACCCCTGCTCTGTGCTCCAAAAAGGAAAGGGAAATGATTGGACCATTTGTGTCCCTGCAGAAGCTGAAGTGAAACATGCTTCTTTATAATACAGGATATAAAGGATTCTTTTGACAATTTCCAGTCATTCTACCAATGACTGGATTTTTTTTTTTTTTAAATCTTTATTACCCCTCCAGTGGCTGCTGCACAAATTCTTTTTGCAGATGTAGGTGGGTCTGGTTCAAATTGCAACAGCACTACAAATGTTGACAGAGTTGCTCTGATTTTGGGATATCCCTTTCCACCAAAAGGGGATGAATCCACTATTTTCTCCTCAGTTGTCCACAATCCCCTCTTAAACTGTGCACTTGTCACACCCAAGTGTACAGTTCTAGCTAGTCCTCTTCAAGAAAGATGAAGCAGGTGCAGGGAATAGCCTACTAAAAGTGGAATTAAGCTGTTATTTAGTAGTAGACTGAAGACGTTCATCAGGAGGGGGGGAAAAGAAGTATTTCAGCCAGCATTGGCTCAGAGAAAGGTATAGGGATAAACTAGCTCTTGAGAGAATGTCAGGTGTTGGGAAATTTTAAAAATAGCTAAGGGGAATAAGGTCCTTGTAAAGTTTTCTAACAGAAGAAAAGATGCAAGAAATTGTTACTGTTAAAAGAAACATTAGATGTTCTCATACAGGACTGTATTATGTTCTCTGTAAAGAACTATATATGACAACCTGACATCTTTCCCAGTCCTAAATTTGACACTGAACTGTCATTCACTGATATTTATTATGTGTCCAGATCAGGGTATTACCCTCCTTCTGGACAATACTGTTGCAATGTTTCTCAGAGAATCACATTGATCCCTCAGTTCCACATCTCTGGTAAGATATGGGTATGTATTTCCAGCATACCAGTCAGTCTACCAGCCAGCAGGCTGCACCTAGGCCTACTGATAAGGGTCTTTCTAGCCACACAAGCAATTCAGAAATTGAAGTCTCCACAACCTCAGTGTACTTATCCATATTTGTACACTGTGGAGGACATTTAGCCAGAGATTTTTTAACAGTTTTCATACAGCACCTGTAGAAACTTCCTCAGCACCTCAAAAAGCAGTTTTGCAAACAAAAACCAAAATCAATTGGCAGAAAAGTGACAAAGACTTTTTTAAAGAAACCTCTAAGTAGGAAAAAAAAATCAGACACAAGTTTTGGCTCTAGAATTCTGACTTTAACAGTTGTTTTTATCACTAATGTAAGCACAGAATAGAACTGTGTGTGCTTTCTGCGTCATCCAATATAAAATTACTATTCAAGCTATGCTAGTTAAGGGACAAATACTTTAGTCTTAGTCCCAGTGTCCAAAGGAAGTGTCAATTCAGTGACCACACTGGCCAGCTGTTCCCCTTCCACCATCAATTACAGCCAATTTCAACATCTCTTGACAGAAACATCAGCACTGTTTTTTTTTTAACTTGTATCTGTGAAAACTAGTATGTGATTGTGGAAACACAACTGTCTTTCTCTCGGAGGGGTGGGGGGAAACCCTCAATAACTTAAGGGTACTCACACAGGAGACTGGATTTTGGTTGAGTTCTACAATTCAGAATGACTTGTTTTCTTAATGAACACTGAAAACCAGAAGTACAGCACAAGCCCTTTAAAACAGAGCAGAGGTGGAGAAGCTACTGCATGAATGCAGCAACACAGGATCATCTTGCTTCAAAAACATTTTACTGTTTTGAAACAGTACACAAAGCCATAAAAAATAGCAATGGACTTTGCCAGAAAAGCATCCAGAGGAGAAGAGGCAAGGAAAGAACAGAGAAGGAACAGTGGAAATAAATCTTTCCAAACAAAGCGACAAGTCCAAAAATAATGAGAACTAAAGTTCAAAGAAGAAATCTAAACTGAAGTAGAAAGAGAACAACCATACACAGACAGTGAGGGCATGGGGGAGATGCATGTATGCTGAGGAGGGGAGTTGTGCACAGCGAACATCTTGTGCTGCCTCCTCAGCTAGCATTAAGGGTTCAAATCAGGACATCAGCACTTGACAGATATTTAGAAATTCATGTTTATATTTCCTGTTACAATGTCTGGCCCTCAAAGTTTTTAGATCCCAAACATTTAAACCATCAGGATTGTTTTCTCCCTACACACTGAATTGAATCTCTGATTTTTTTTTAAGCCTGCATAGTGACAGTATCCCATACTTAGATTTTGACACCTTTCAAGCTGGCGACAACTGGGTGGTCTGGCTGATATGCTGTATTTTTCCTTCCTTGGCCACGCTTCCCAATGGCTTCTTTTTCACCTTTTATTGTCTCCCCAATCAGGATAGAAAGAAACACAAAGCAGCACAAACTGAACACAGAGCACACAGAGGATGTGATTAAAGGCAGAGCTTTTAACTATAGCTTCTGAAGCAGACCACAGGGTCACAGGCAGTGGATTAACTCCTAGGAAGGCACAACATTCCTTTTTTCTTTCCAATAAAATAAATACAACACAGGTGACCATAATTCAAGTGTGCTCACTAGAGGATTTAATACGCTTATGACAAGCTCATTTAGCAGCATGATCTGTGTTCAGAGCCTACAGGTCTCTACAGAGACAGAAAAATAAGGGTGCTGAGTCACGGTGCATTGCTTTGGGTGCTTCTCAGTTCAAACATCAGATATTTCCTTTGGGGAGCTCAAGGACAGGCAAGTAGCTTTCACAAACACCAAGCCAGGGTACTTTAGTTGTCAAGGGCAACCTACCCTTCTCCACCCACTGCAACCAAAAGCTCCTTTTCTGGCTCCTCATGGATTTTTAATCTTTGCTGCTCCTTCACATCATGTGCTCCCCTTCAACTCAAAAGCACAGGGTCGCTAAACAGCCATTTGTCATAAAAAGCTTTTTGAATGAGAAAACCTATCAGAGAAGAAATAAGAGCTAGTCTGAGAAAGTTTTCTCAGTAGTGAGCAAGCAGCCTCTTATTGTCATTAGCCTCTTATTGTTCAGGCTCCTACAGGACCCCCTTAGAGTCATACAGCAGAGGCTAAGTTAACAATACAATAACACACAAAGTCTATCTAGGCTTTCAGACATCTAGGGCAGATCTGATTTTCTTATGTTTTCTTACAGAAAGTGTTCTTTTTGCTACAGTAGACTAGTAACAGGAGCTTTAGCAAAAGAAAAAGCAATCTTATTTGCCCCCATTTTCCTCCTGAATGAGGGTCTTCCCATCCCTCCCTCCCCTACACTAAGTACTGCCCATCCTCCTCTTTAACAAAGCCTATCCTAAGACACAAACTAGCCTAAGATGAGGGTTTATACAAGAGCAATGAACCACAGACGCTGGAGATAACATTAACAAGCCACAGATGTTCCTAGGTCCAGCTTTCATTTAAAAGGGGTGAGGTAGGGTGTAGGCAGTTTTGCATTTTTAAAAGAAAAGGAAGGTTCATACTGCTAAGGAGAGTTCTGTGCTAGAAGTTGGTTTGTTTATTTTCTTCCTCTTTCCTAGAATCTGCTGTTACTATCAAGCCTGATTTCCTAATAAGTAAGTCTGACCTTATGTATATAGACTCTTGTCTGTAACATTGTCTAGGAACAGAACAGTTACTCTAATTCTCTAGAGCATAAATTTAAAGAAGAGAAGAGGGTAAATTGGGTATCTAAATCTAATCTTAGGCTCTTCACTGTGGTTTGAAAAGGTTAAATCTACAGGAGCTTCAGGCTAGATGCTGGCACAGCTGATGGAACAGCTATCTTAGTTTCAGGGGTGAGATAGCTCAAATACTTGGAAATCCAGGCATGAAATGCAATTTATTAAGGCCAGAGCTTTTTCTTTTATGTTAAGTTATCCCATATCCCAGAGTAGTTTTAAAGCAATCTTCAATATAACATGTACTGGTTTTCCCTATGAAACAGGAGACTAAGCAATCTGACATTCTAAATCAGTTGTAGAGGGACAACAGAAGTGTCTTTATTTCTGCTTTGTAGTGGCAGAGAGCAAGCCATATGTTAGTTGACTTTTTTTGTATTGATTACTCACAGTCCTTGTTATAAAGGCTGGCAGTTTTATTATTGCATCTCCTCAAAATAAAAATGCTCTGGAAAAGAAAGGAGAAAAGACTTCTGACTTGAGTGTTATTTGTATTAAAGTGGTGCCCAGAGGCATTGACAAAATCCAGGATGCTTATACTGGATGAGGTAGGAATGTAGGATAAGACACAGCTCTGTTGTAATGTTAATATTTGTTTATGCTATAATGAGGAAAGAGTCACCAGGAGGATTTTGTATGAGGGGCTGAAGTGTAGGTAGACTCAATGATGTGCTTAAAGTTACATGAGAATTTTGAGGCAGAATCAGGAGATTAACCTGCCCCTCTTAAGTCCAACTTTGTGTGCTTCACTAAAATGCTATTCTTTTTTCCTTTATAAGGGCTCTAATTGTGCCCAAACACTGCCTCAGCTCTCTAAAGCTGGTAGCTGCAAGTAATTCAATAACACAAATGTTCTGACAAAGTCATTTTTAGCTTGTTAATTATTCCCAAACACATTCTTTCCCCTTCAAGTAGAGCTAGATGACATCAAAGCTGTTTGAGGGATGGAGGAACACTTGAAGTATTAGCAAGAACAATGGAACAGACTATCCATTTTCTTCCAATTCATTTAAAGGGGAAAAGGCTGGATGTTGACCAAGTTTCACCTTGAGAACTGATAATAGAAAATGGTTGGAAATCCAGCTCTTAAACTTCTTGTGCTTGTACGATGTTGGGACAATGCTAGGGGTGTCCTATATTACAAATCCCTGCTATGTTATGCTGGTAGCATAGAAAGAGACATGTGGGGTTAAACATTGTTTGGAGATTGCAAGGGGCTCTAAAACTCAATTGGCTCCAAAATAAATCATCTACTATACTTCTAGTATGCTGTTAAATTTAGAATAATGCAACTGGAGATAAATATGAAAAGTGGAATTGCTCTTTGAAATGAAAGCTGTGTAATGTATTATTATAGACACAGGAGAGTGATGGGATAGGGAAACAAACTGCACATCATCCTGATGGGTTGAACATTCAGTTCCCATGAAGGCCTAGGCTGAAGTGTTGGATTTGCCTCTTTGGGTTTGACCACCTGAACCCTACTAAAGAAAACTCATGGACTGCATAAAATCCTTCTGGACAGACTTTCCTAGCAGGACTGGTGTGTTAGGATTGAAAAAGGTTGTGTATTAATTTCAGCCACATTAGCTTTCTAATGCTGGATTGAGCCATGATGTAATTACAGGGCAAAAGCCTCTAATGAGGGCTTAGACACACACTCCTTAGCAGACAGAGGTATTGTCATGTGTCTTCCCCTTTCTGCCAGTGTGAATTTGGTGGAAGAGGGCATAAAAACACTCCCTGGAGAAGCAGGGATTTCTCTCCTCTTCTGTGTGGCTTTGATGTAGACATATGAATAACACCTGGCTGAATCATGTAAGCCCTGAATGCAAGTTTAATGAAGTCATCTTAATACTGGAGCCAGGAAGAACAAAAAAGCTCTAGGGAGAAGTGATAGAAGGAAAAATGAAGGAAGTGAGATATGATAGATCATGCTTTTATTTGTGGTAAGGCATTTTGCAGTCTCACATGGAGGAGACAACTGTTAGGAAAGCAGTCAAGGTTTTTTTACACTCTGTAAGATGTAAACCAAATTCTGGTTTGTTTTATTTGGTGGGTGATCCACTGTATGCTCCAGTAAGCCAGAACACCAATTTATTGCTAAATCTATTTGATAAGCTTCAGAATGCCTGCTTACAAATAGCAAACACACTGGCCCAGTGGTTAAACACTGTCCATATAAAGTCTGAATGTCCTTTACCTGGGCAAGGAGTAACACAACAGTGTGGAGATATCTACTTAAAGAGACCAGAAGTTAATCTATCACACAAGACATGTAAATCCTTTGCAAACACAGTGACTGTCTGTGTTACTTGGGCTCCCAAGGGTAGAAAAGTCTCATATCAGGATCTTTCATCTGGTCTGAGGCTTGGGGCATGAGTATCTCTGGGCTGTTCCTGTGCTCTGCCTAAATAAGGGTATGTCAGGCATTGCCAGCCAGTCTTGGCTGTATGCTGAGAAGCATAGAGCAGAATATTATTGTTGGGTGACTGAACTCTGTAGAGTTAAGTTTCTAAATTTTAGGGGCTAGAACTTAGCTGGAGAGTGGAGCCATTTGTATTATCATTCTAACCAAACAACTCAGTTTTTATGCAACATCTTTTAATAGGGGAAACCTATAAATAGGGTTTTTTTTCTTAATGTTATTGACAAGAAATATGCTTGGAGAATATTACAAGTACATGCATCAGCAACATTGAAATGAAAATAGGACTGTGAAGTACAGTCTAAATGACTAAAGGCATTTTGATTCTTTTCAGATCAAAATGGCAAGAAAATGTCAACAGCAGAATGGTTGAATTTCATAGTCTAGTGGGATCATTTTACACTAATTTTTTAATGTTTGGTTACTGGCTCAACTGTGAGAGTAATGTGATCAAAATCACAGCTCTGCTTCTTTTTCAGTTTCAGGAGATGCTGTTCAAATTGCAAACTCTTCAGTTGCTGCTTCAGTAAAGATGAACTTTTAGAATGAATTGAATTTTCTGAATGAACATTCCTAAATATGTTGCCAATAAATTTATTGTCACACATAAATAATGCAATCTCAAGATGATCAGGATTTGGACTAGGAATAGCTTGGCAAACTAGGTGGAAGTTGTGGCCTTGGTTGGTTTTTCATATTGAAGGTGTAAGCTTTATTTCCTGAGCACTAAAGCTGCATGTCTATCCCAGCAAAATGGAGATAGGGGAAAGAGGACTGTTCTGCTAACGGACCATTAAGTGAATTTTGATGATGCACAAAGTTTTAGGAATGAACGTGGGATGTTTGGAGGTGGATCTGGGCAAGCAGAGGAGAGAGGCAAGGTCTCTACAGTACCTAGTTGGTGGCATGACTCCTGACTATGGAGATAAAAGCATTAGGAAAGTGACTTTTCAATGGCTTGTTCTGGATCCAGCTGTGATTTGTTTCACCTGAATCTGTTTTATATCTCCTATATGTTTGCCTGTATCTGAGAGAAAGCAACAGCACTGCATTGAACCCGAAAAAGGATTAATCTCTTCCTAGTAGGGTTTTCTCACCCAACAGTTCCTTTGCCCTTAGAGTCAGAAAAGAATAATATCTTGCACCTTCTTCCTTCCTGTGGTGATAGGATTTTGTTCCAGCAGGTACTTTCCTGCAGTGATCCACCAGAATATAGTTTCTTCAAGAACAAGTTATTTAAAAACATCAAAATATCCAGGAGGAATTATCTTGGCTGCCCTTTAAAAATCTTCCTTTCTCATCTTCTTCCTCTCTTATTTTTTCTCATTCCATTCCTGTAAAATGAAGCTTTTTTAGCAGAAATAGTGGCAGATCCAAAATGTATGAGCTGAGGACAGGATATTGGATCCTCGGTGAAAGAGATGGAACTCAATGTCTGTGTCCATTTCTCTCTACTATGTTCAGCAAGGAAGTGGCCACAGTGGAGCCTGAAATTAAACACACTGCTATTGCTGGGAGTTTTTATTGTTGTTGTTACAATTGTTGTCCCAGGGCAGCAGAACTGCAGAGAGGAGGTGGAACAGAAAATGCTGCAGATGGCAGGAAAATTAAAATTAAAAAATTTTGTGGATTAATTTAAGAGTTAGGAATGGTCCACTAGGCAGGGTATCAAACCACAGTGAGCTGGAGAGCTTAAGGCAATTTGCTGAAGTATAGTTTATAGTTCCTGTGGCTTTTCCAAGTTGAGATTTTGCCTAAAAGATAAGAGTTTTCTTAATATATCTGCAGGTAAATTGAGGACATCTCAGAATCGTGAAAAGGGGGAAGCAGGAAGCAATGTAAAATGATGATATGCTGGATTTCAGGCATGGCCCCAGAGCTTGCTGTGAACTCAGAGTCCAGTCAAGGTTCATAGGGACTAGTTGGTCTTCTGTGCCTAAGAAGATTTTAGTCCAAGATTCTACTAGAAAAAAAAGCTCTCTCCAGCACAGCTGGTCTCTGGCACGTTGTTCAGGATGAGATAGAGACTTTAGATATACTCATGATGGCTCACTGTAGGAATAGGTGGACATAATAACTTCCAGATCCGGATATGGAAATTCTGGAAATAGATTGTCCCCACCAAGGAATCTGCCCTGAGGAGTGCTGGAACAGCAAGTTGTTTGTTTAGCTATGTTGCTGTAACACACCAGAAGGTCACTGCCTGTTGGTCGTGAGTGGATAGCATGGGATCATAACTGCCCTCTCAGTCCATTATTGCTAAATAAATTGGAAAGGGAGTCTGGCTATCCAGGTGGTTTTTCTCTGAAAGATAGCAAACTTTTTGGTTCCTACCCTTTGTCCTGGAACAAATTCAAATTTGTCAGATTTTTATTGTGATGGACACAGTGCATGAGTGTGTAACAGATAACGACTGAACAGTGAGGGTTTCTTTGTAGTGCTACCATTGCCTAGTGAGCCAACCATAGGTCAATTGTTTGATCTCCCTTGGCCTCAGTTTCATTGTATAATGGCAGTAATGATATCAGCTGCTTTTATAAACAGCTGGGAGATAAGGACTGGTAAGTATTATCTGATAATAATCCTTCAAGTATTATTGTGAATTGCTCCCCTGCTTTATTCGCTTTTAAACTATCTTAAGCCTTGCCATGTTTTTCACTCTTGGTTTGGTGAGGCTGTGTATGAAGGGAATGTGTTGGGGTTAATCCAAACCACACATGTCTTCATCCCGCCTTATCAAAGTGAAATCATTTTGTAATAAGTTTTAGGTTCAGCAAGGCATATTTGGTTTTGAGCTCCTGGAATTAAGGCAAATGGGGGTGGGGAGGAGAACGTGGAGGAGCGTGAGGAAATGTCTCCTTTCTCTGTGCTGTGATTTGGCAATGGGGTAGGTTGAGGACTCCAACCCTTAACTCCTGTCCTGTATTAGTGCAGAATTTCCAGTGGTTATCTGTAAGAGGAAACTCTTCTTGCCCAGCTTTGTGTCCTGCCCATTCCTGGAAATTTCCAGGAAATATTATTAGAAATAATTTTGCTTAAATTAGCTATTGGCTCTTGCAACACCTGGATTTGGCATTTCAATACAAACTGCACTTCATTTGTTCTTTAAAGACCCAGCTTTCTTCCCCACCACTTACATAATGGTCACATCCTGAATTGCATCCAGCTGAAAGTCTGCCGTTGACAGACTTGAGGCACATCAGCATTCAGAGATTTTCAAGGTACAGAAATTTGGCAGCATCTGTGCATGCCTTCACACTCCAGTGTCCTCCCTTGAAGGGTGAGGCCGGCCAGTTATTGAGTGTTGTTATACAATTAACCCTGTTGGGAGAAATGTCCACGCCGTCGTGGACTGTAACTGTAAAGCTTATAACAAATCATCACAATGCAATCAAACCTAACGGTGCTGAAAACCTTTCCCTTTTCCTCTGGGGCATTTAAAATGTCATTTACTATGTGCATTTTTCCCTTTATATGTTTTATTATTGATAATAATACAATAATGATGAAAAGATCCTCGAAGAAGCCTCGGGAAAGGAATTTTATAAACATTACCGTGGAATAAAATAAGTGCATTCCATTTTATCAGGACATTTTCCATTATAAATGGCCAGCTTTCTCATCATCCTGCCAACAGCTTTGCCTGCCATCTGTTCACTGATGTCATACTATAAAGTTCACTTGCAAAGCTGCTCGTTGGGAAGCCCAGGGTTGTGATAGAGAAGTTTTGTTTAGGAATAAATATGCTGGTATTTCTCAAGTTTTTGTGTTTTTGGTTTGGTGTTTTTTTTTTTTTTATTTTGAAAGAATGACTTTTTTTGTTTGTTACAGGGCTCAGATTTCTGTCTTCACTATACAAAGATAATGACCAACATTTTCTGAAATTACTGGGGGGTTTGGCTCCTTCTCTTACGGAGGGATGAATGTGGGACATCTTGAGCAAGAGAACCCGAGAGCTGGGTTGTCAGGAAGTGCTGTACCTTTGCCTTCTGGAAATGAGACTAAATTAAGGAAGGCTAAGCTGGCCACCTGAAATTCTTAACCAAAGCCTTGAGAAATACAGGTCAAACAGATCAGGTTAGGAACGAAATGGGAGAAGTAAAAGATGTGTCTCAGTGAAAAAACTCACAATTTTTAAAGAGATATAAAGGAAAGAAACGCAAGCAAGCCAATCTCCCCACATGTCTCTAGTTTTCAGAAAAAACACAGAAACCCTGGGTGAGGAATTAAAATACTTTGTATTTAACACTTCCTCTCTCCCAGGAAAAAGACAATTGTACTTGGAAATGACAACAAAAGCTTAATGGAAACTTGATGTCAAGGTGCTGCTATGGCCAAGCTCAACCTTGGCTGGACTGCACTTTCCATTGTGCATCATTAACATTTTGTAGTCTTTCTAAACTCAAAGCAGCCAACATTTTTCCTTTGCTACCCTAGTCACAGTGGCACCAGGAGCTATTGACTGTGTCCTCCTGTCGCCACAACCTTGGGCAGCTTGGCACTCCCCAAATGCTTCCAGTGAACCTGTCTGGTCCTTCCTGGGAGGTGGAGACTGCATGACCTGAAAACCAGACAGGCTAGGCTGTGGTAGAGATTGTGATGTAGCCTGGGCCAGGAGTGGCTGTGCTCTGGTGCAGGCAGAGGAACAAGCCTGTGGGCTTTGAGGTGGTGGCAGGGTTTGAGTGGCAGTGAAGGAAGGAGGTATTTGAGGTGTAGAGGGGTAGGGAGGATGTGGATGCCACAGCCACACTGGCTGGTGTGGGAGAAGCAGCTTGGCTTCTGTCCCATATGTGTCTGTGGAAGGTCTCTCATGGGATTTCCTTGCTAAGGAAGCCATCTCACTGCTAATGTGATAAGGTGAGATGTGGATTCCCTACCTATGCTGTGGAGGTTTGGAAGAAGCACGGAGCTCAGCCTAGGAGGGTGGGTGTTGACAGGGTTAGGATGGCATTTCTTGGGGTAGACCCATGTAAAATACTATGTGCATGGCCAGAAGCTCTTTCTGAGCTTTTCCCCCAGGACTTGCTTCCAGGCCATCCATGGTACCTCAGCCTTGTTGCTGTCATCTTGAGTGAGCATCTGTATCCGGACCTGTTTCATGACCAGACTTGTAGCCTGTTTCTGTACACACTGAGCACTGAAGTTAACACAGGAATAGCATGGTAGGACTCTGGGAAGAAAAAAAGATATTGGAGACCTTGTTTCATAAGAGAGAGAAGGGAACTGTTCTTGCTTTTTGTAGGAAAAGAAGAGTCAAGAAAGGATGACTTAACTTTCTGTGACTATGCTTAGATGCCAGAAAAGGGGAAGGGCTATTTAAGTTGAAGCAAAAATGTTTCATACCAGAAGACACAAAGATAAATGTGGCCGGGAACAAACTAAAACTGGAAAGAGGGAGAGGGTTTCTGACCATTTGAGGAGTAAACTTCTGGCCTCCCCAAAAGAAGAATAGGGATAAAGAATCCAGCTTGCCCTCCAGTGGAACTTTTTCTGTATGTGAAGAGGATAATGTGTTTGCTAGCAGGAGACACGTGGTCACAGGAAAGCTGAAAGGGTTGCAAAGTCTCCATGCTTTCTGTACTTCTGCCCTACAAAGCCAAAGTGTTTGACTCTGACTTCTGAACCATCTCCTTGCTGAATCCAGTGACATTGCCTATCTAAATTGGAATGACATATCTGTAATTAAGTCTCAGGCAAGGTCTTTATTCAGTAAGTGGCCCTAACAAGCTCTTTTTTAAAAATATTTTTTTTTTGTCCTTGGCCAGATCCCAGATCACTGAAGAAAGCAGCACAGAAGCTAAAGTGAGTCAAATTAATAGAAAATGGGAAATATTCCTGGGTCAAGTGTGCATCTGTGCCTCTTTATATAGCCTAGTCTAAATATAGGTGTTCTGAGGGCTTGCTACAGTTAACTGGAAAGGGGAAGGTAAAAAGGAAGAAGGCACTTAATTTCCTTTTACCCTTCCCTCATCCTGAATAGTGTTTGCAAACTCCTGAGCTGTGCTAGTTTAACCTTTTAAAGGCTTTGAATAGTGAAGCCACAAAACAGAGAGAGTTGGAGGAAATCCCACCTGCAAATTTGAGAGGCAAGGAAAGGCTTTTCTTTTTCAATTGTTGTGCTTAATTCTGCCTTTCCTAAACACTGTTGGAAGCTGGAGTTGGTCACTTGTTTTCTTAAATTACCATAAATTGGAATTTATGGTCCAGGTGATTCTCTTTGAAAAGAGTCTTTGTGTGCTGGAGAGGGGAGGGTGGGGCCAACCTGTCAGCAGGGAGCTTTTGGACTACTACAAAAGCGATTCTTTGCTGTTCTCTATTCTCATCATGTTCCCCCACAGAAAAAAAAAACCCCAAAAAACTGTTCAGCCTTCTTTTAACAGCTGCCCACAAAGCTTTCTTTCTTAACTCTTTTTGTTTTTCCTCGCCTCCTTTTTATTGGTCCTACTGATTCTTTGGTACAGCAAAGGAGGAATAACAGAACTCTAGAGACAGCGAGATCCTCTTGTATACACCTTGCTTTTTTTTTTTTTTTTAAATGTAGGCCATTTTTGGGACAAGTAGGTGCTATTTTTTCTCCTAAGAAAGATTTCATGGGATAGGTCAAGGATGTCTTTGGACTTGCAACCTGCCTCTCTTTATCATGAACCAAGTATATTCTCTATGCTGAGGAGGAGACAGATGTTGTGTTCCCAACATCAACACAGATTTCCCTGGGCTAAGTACTCTGAGCTTCTATACGTTGCTTGTTGTACACTTTTTAATGAGGTTTATACTAACATGTTTTACCTTGTGCTGCCTGGGGCTAAGAAAGGGAATAAATTGCTTTCTGCATCTCCTATGAATTGGACAAGAAGTAAAGGGATTAAATTGCACTGAGAAAGAGTCAGGTTAGACATCAGGAAACACTTTTTCACAGTCAGAGTAGTTAAATGGAATACATTGCCTAGGGAAGGGGTGGAATCTGTGTTATTAGAAATTTTAAAGAAGATGTTAGAAAAATATTTGGCAGAAATAGTTTAATAGAGCTGAATCCTGCCTTAGGATAAGGGATTGGACTCAACTAGTGTTCCTCAGCCCTTGCTTCTCCTCTCCCAATCCATCCAAAGATGACTTCACCTTTCTGATTCTGGAGGAACTACAGTTCACCTAGTGCAGTGTTTCTACAATAGATTGCACTTCCAGCCTACTGCAAACTGAACCATGTTACTGTCGTCATCCCCCGCCACCCCCCTGTCCCGACTTTCTTGCTTGCTCCCACATGTGGAAATGAGTGTATATGCTGGAAAATTAAGTTATTGCAAAGTTTCCTGGCTACTGCCTGATGCCTACCAGACCATGGACCACAGACTGAAGAATGCTGGCAGTGGTGACCTCCTGAGGTCCATTCCAGTCCTAATGTCTCTGATCCTAGCAGCACTCATGCGGTTCATCACCATGGCTCTATTGACGCATGATCATTTGAGCCTCAGTAATAATTATGCTCCTGAGCTCTGGGAGAGAAAGGATTGTTCATTGGCGAGATCAGCAGTCTGGAAACAGGACAAATAACTGCAAACCCTAGACCCCTGGTAAATCTGCTGTTAGGAAGTCCCTTAGGTCCAAATCTAGAGGTGTATCCTCAACTGAAATCAGGTAGCCTTCTTTTCTAGCCACTGGACCCTTGTGCTGTTTCTGCCCAGGGGCAAGGGAGATATCTAAAACATCACATGCCAGCAGTAATGAATTGCAGAGGTATTCACTGAAAATTGAAAAAGTAATAGATAAAATTGTTATCACTTGTGCTCACTTCTGCACATATCTAGTCAGGTTCTTCATGGTTTTAAAGGTGTTATGTTAGTACTTCTCCTGGTTAGTAAGAGCATCCAGGTGAATACAAATCAGAATATTATGTACCATTAAAACTTTTTATAGTTTCCCCATAAAGCTACCTGTCAAACATGTTTAAGAAATGTTTGGCCTTCTTTGCTGTCTTGGGACTTAGTTCTTGGAAGAGGGATTTATTTCATCTGAGTTTTTTGGAAAGGAAATTGGAGGCATACAAAAGACATCAACCTGTCTTGTCCTCTGAGACATTTCCCAGCTATGTGGATCACATGGAAAAGAAGCAAAGGGTGAGGCTCAAGTCAGCAATGTAGCTATGTATTTCACACCTATAGACAAATGAGCCCACTTTTACCCGCTGATTCCAGAGAAACCTGAGAGACTTTGACATTTGCTCCAGAATTGGCTCAACAGTTGTAATCATCCAAGAGTTATGCTCGATTTTGGATATGTAACTGACTACCCAAAGAGGTGATGTAGCTCACACAGTCCTTTAACAAACACTGAACACTTTTCCTGCCAATTTCTCCATCATCCACCCTGCAGGAATCTGATGCATCCAAATCAGTATTTCAAGAGTCATTGTCCTCCACCAAAAGCCCTGGGGGCTCCAGTTCACCTGTCCACACCTGCTCTGCTTGTCTTCTGCCTTTGTCTTGTGCCTCTCAGTAATTTAGCTATAATGGTTTCTGGATGCTCCCTGTGAGACAGGAATGATATAGCACAATAAACTTCACTCCGGGGGTTTGAATCAAATACACAAAATCAAGCTGGATCCTCATGTACTGCTGTGTTCCTCTGAGTAACACAGTGGTCTGTTTCTTTATGCTAAGCAAAGAACTGTTGCTTTTCTCCTGCCCCGGGTTAGGGACACTTAAGATACGGGATTTGCATTGTCTGGAATATGTTTGTGGAAGTCTGCTCCTTTCTTCAGACATAAAATCCTCCAGCTCTAATGACACAATTCTTGACTCAGAGGTTTGTGCTCCTTCCTTGTGCTCAATACCATTGGAAAAGTCATGTGCTTGCTGTTCTTCTGACCCAAATCCAAGGTGACAAGAGGTGTAATTCCCCCTGCACGTTCCCAGCAGCTAGAGGCCTTCGAGGTCTTTCTGTCCAGGAAAGGATGTAGACTACGGTATGTCATTTCTCCCTTGACTCTGGGCTGTGTTTTCCCTTTGCTCTGCAGGGGAAATCTGGATGTTTCCCAAGGACAGGAGAAATCAGACATGGATGAATGTCTGTAGGCTGTAGAGCCAAGAGTACCCTAACAGAGAAGACAGATAACATACTCATGAGAGAGCTGACTGAGTGGCTGATGGAAGCACTGCAGCTTCATGTCTGAACTAAACTCAGGATTATCGTTTCAATATTTTTTCCTGATGGAGCCAGGTTGCTGGGCAATGCAAAGGCTAATGGAATACCCCATCATTTCTGGAGCACAGGAAAGGGATTTGTTGACCTTCATAGAGGAAGAATGATTTTATGGGGCAGGCATTTGGATGAGACCCCTGTGACTCTCAGTTTTGCCACAGATGCAGGCAAGTCACTGAGGCCAAGACTTTCAGAAGCAGTTAGTGAAGGAGAGACAACAGCTCAAAATGACCACATTCCCACCAATTTAAAGTGAGAGCTGGCTTGCTTTGGGGACAGCTAACAGTAAGGATTTGCAAAGAAGCCCAAAGGCAACAAGATATGAAGAGACTTTCTGAATAAAGGAGGAAGCTTGCCACCTTTGCTAGTGAAGCATGATGGACCAGGATGACCAAAGGCCTGAAATCATCTCAGTGGCCTTTTAAAGACAGTTCTATCGATGAACCTCCAACAAGGTTTATTTTTTAATACTTTTAATCTGATGCTTGCTTTTCCATAACAGCTAAGTAATGACAGTCTGCCACCACCCCCTGCTAGATACCAGGAAATATGCATGGTGAAGAAGTCATGACTCATAATGTAATCTCTTTCACAAACTTGAACTCTGTTTGTGTAAGTGGCTTTTCTGATGCCTAAGTGTTACACTTACATATCTTAGCACTGAGTAAGTATCTCTTCTCTAATGGGTCTTCTATTTGTACTTATCTTAAAGTATTTTGAGACCTCTACTTACCAGTTTTGGTTGTTCAATCTCTCTAATAATTGACCAAAGGGGATTCAGTTCAGTTATGTAAGTCTTGTCTCCTTAGCAAAATGAGATAAATATTTATGCATGTATTTGTCTGTTTTTACTCATTAGGATCTGAAAAATAGGCAAGCGATCCACCAAGATCTGCCGGGGGGGTAAAGTTAGGGCCTAAGAAATATCAAACTCAGAGTTCCTGTTCTTATGTGGCAGAGCCTGAAAGAACAAGTTGGATACTCCTATCAGTGGCATGAGCCATCAAAGAAAGGGAGAAGAAGAATGTTTTACAAGAGAGGCACTTTCTCATCCCTCTGCATCACCTGTACTGAAAAAGGCAGTCTGAACACTGCTGCATGGTTAAGAGGGTAACTCCGCAACCCAGTCTCTGGCTTCATCCCTGAGTGCACAGTGGGAACAGGTGCCCTGAGTTCACCCTACAGTGATGAAGGACACAATGAGGTCTTCCTGCCTCCTCTGAGCCCTGGTGAGTTCATCTAGGAGGTGCCTTTCCGAGGGTCATGGAGCACATGTGCCTGCTGCCTTCTCATTCTTCTTCTTGTGTAACATTTGCTGGTGGGTTGGATACCCTTTGCTGGGAAGAGGCGGGGATGAGACAAGAAAATGACTATATTTCAAACTTAATTTGCATGACATTGCTGGCTTAAATACCCAGAGAGTTTTCAAATGTGACTGCAGTGAGGTTTTGTTGGTTGATTTGTTATTTGGTTTTGCCGCTTCTTTTTTTTTTCCCCTCTTGAGCACTTTGGCTCATATGTGTTTGGTTTATTCCCTCATGTTTATACAAAGAATAGATTTACTAGGGAACAAGACATCTTCATTACACACTGCCTTTAAGTCAGCCTGGGACTATCCGTGTTCTCTCCTGTGAAAGGGAAAGAGGGCTGGGGTCACAATGGATCTCTGTCCCAATCAGCACTGCAGCTGCATTGAGGTCCACATACTGACCAGCTCTGAACCATGAGAAATACCTCAAATATACCTCATCCTCAGGTGCTCTGAGCAGATACAGCCCCATTGGTTTACATATCAGAGGCCAGACAAGTGAGTCCTCAAGTCCATACATCTGCTTATAGCTTCTGTAAGTAAGCAACTGATTAAATCCTTCAGAGCATGCCAACATCTGTGCAGAAATATGCTGCTAAAGGAGGGGAGGATGGGGAGGGGAAGCCACTCTCTGAATCTTTGGAGAAAGAAAATATGTTGTAAATAAAGCTACATACCATTAATTAACTTAGCATAATCACCCTGTAATTACACTGATAATCATTTATCTTGGGCTCAGACCAAAAACCTTAATGGGAAAAATCCAACATATCCAATTTTTGTCCAGATGCTTAATTCCACCACTAAACTAATCCTAACGATTCTGTCAGCTTCATTATGGTGCCATTAGAGATAGAGAACTAGAAAGTACTCTGAGCATCTGTCTGTCTCCCACACTTGTCCTAACCCATGGCAAAAAAGGATGGAGGAGAGATGGAAAACACGGGCTACCATAATGGTAATGGACCTCATGAGTACTTGTGCAAAAACTGTTTGGCAAAGCAGAGAACAAAGAGTGAGTGGACTGATTGGTCATTGCTGACATGGAGTGAAAATGTCTAGGGACCGATGCTAACTCCAGGTGAAAGGCTGGCATGAGACAAATACATTGCTTCAGTCCTTCTAAAGCTTTTGCAGAGTCAGATCTGGCAGCTTGGAAAAAAGGAATGGAATTAGGCTTCCTAGGAAAATGTCATTTTTGTTGGTACTAAACTTGGTCTGAAATGCCATGACCCTAAAGTAGCACTTTAGGCATGTCTTGAAGGTGGAGCTCTTCTTCTAGAGTGGAATTTCTGTCAGCAACTTCTGTTTTGTTTGGGTCCTGCAACCTGTTGCTTATTATTTTCTGGTAAGCTTTTGTAAAGAAGTTATATATACCGATGAAGGCATTCAGGTCTCTGCAGTTAAATATGGCTCTAATAACGAACCAGCCTTCAAGGTCCTGAAATGCAACATTGCTTTCTCGAAAAACATCTGTTTCACCTTCAAATGCATTCACACTGTGCTCCTAAAATGAATTCTACTCACCTTCTCCCTTGTCCCTTCTACTTTAGGAAATCCAAGCTAAGCAAAGCACCATTTGGTTGGTTTTTTTTTCCACCGAACAGAGTTGCACTGAATTAGAGAATCACAGAATGTGAAGGGTTGGAAGGAATCTCGAACAACCATCTAGTACTGAGATTCAGCTTGTTCTCTCCTGTGTAAAATCACAGATCTGGCTACCTAAATTCACAGACAGCTTCCTGTGTGGTATAAGAAAATATTTTTGATCATTGGGAAGGCACACATGGGCCCATGTGCTGCATTTCAATGTGATCCTGAAGAATTGGACTGAACCCCAGAATGTGAACGTTTCTTCCTCATACAGGCAGGGCAATGAATGGGAGAGCTGTGCTCAT
The DNA here is from genome assembly GCF_028858725.1 of Colius striatus. NCBI lineage: Eukaryota > Metazoa > Chordata > Aves > Coliiformes > Coliidae > Colius > Colius striatus. The sequence continues at coordinate 17,274,609 of NC_084769.1, read as the reverse complement.
GTGCCTATTGAGGTGACACTGATGAGCACTCTGTGTGAGATAGGGAAGCACCAGGCATTACTGCCAGTCCCTGCAAAGTGTGAACCTAAGGAAGGATAAACATCAGGAGGACAGAAAGATGCTGGGAAGTGATCTACAAGCTAAGGACTGATTGAAGAAGCTGTCTTTGAATTTTTCTTCTATTAATTTGTCAACAGAGGTCAGCATTAGCTTCCTCTTCATCCCTATTTTCTCCAAGAGATTTCATCAGCCCTTCAGGGTAACAAGGCTAAAAGGGCAGGGGAGACCCTTGTATTTGGCCAGGTTGTTTTATGTATCAGAGACATTGCTGTTGTTCTGGTTATCTGGATTTGGGGCTGCTATTGTGGGAAGGAGGCAGCTGGCTCCACAAGGAGATCAGGTCAGATGCCACTGCTCAGATCACGTTCTAGAAGAACTCAAGGCAGAAAAATGAAAAATTAAGGTATGAATATCATCACAAGTATATTCCTTTTGATAAGTGACCCCTCTCTCACCTGTTCACAGCTAAGCTTTGTTGGTTGGCTCTGAACTGCGTTTAACTCTGTCACTCCCTGATGCTTAACAGCCTTTTTTTAGAAACTTTCTGGCCTCTGTCTTCAACTATGAAATCCTCTCCCTCTCTTCTCTGCTCATGCACACACACAGGATGGAGGTGATCAATGGAGACCTTACCAGCTATTTATTTAACAAGGGCAGCAAAACTAAACACAAAGAAAGATGGTTAAAAAAAGAATTTTTAAACAAACTCCAAGAACAGCAGCTGATCATTCTTTTTTTAAAACAAGGCCTTATTGTAATCTTTTTAACTCTTGCCACAAGGCAGATTTATCTTTGGACATCCTGCCCAGAAATCATTGCACTTCTCTTCAACAGAATAAACATTTGAAGGACCTAGCCACATTGACACACACAGAGGGAGAGGTAGGTGGATTTGGAGCCGAAGACAGTGCAAAAACATCTCATTATGATGGCAAGTCCTGAGGTAGAGGAAAAAGAAGAAGAAAAAAAAGCAATGAAATCAAATCCCTGCCTTGATTGTATGTGGGTGGATAATTCACTTCCTTCACATGCTTTTTATCCACTGATGCCACAGACAGCATGCAAGTACTCCAACTCCTGCACCTCCCCATCACCTACTTCTTAAATCACTGCAAATCACTTAAATCACTGCAAATATATGCAGAAAAAAAAGCATTTTCAGATAAAGCTGGCACAGGGGAAGAAATGCAACCTCCCCAGCAGAACTATGGCAGTGTGACAAGCTCTTGGACCTCATCCAATGTGATGAAACAACTGAAACTCAGGCCTGAGTCTGCTGAACAATAGTTCAGTCTGGATAGAGATCTGCTGCAGTGACTGCAGAAGGCAGAGGGAACACCTCTGCATGCAGAACTTGTGTACTGCTGCACATACACACTTTTGGGACCTCTCCACTGTGCCACTTGGCACCCCAGTAGCAGAAGAAAGCCCCCAGTGCTGTTCATTTTTATTTTTATGTGCAAACTTCTGGACAAGTGCACAGGCAATCAAAGCTGGGTGCAGAACTAATGATGAATTAAACTTCTTTTGTGTTAAGGTAATGCTGAGTTCTTCTCTATACCACTAGCAGAAGGAAGCTCACAGCCTTTCAAAAGGTTTGTGTTAGATACTACAAGAGCTGTCTTATTAAATCCTAAAATAACAAACATTAATACAGAAGCCGATGGTGGAGAGCAGTTGTGTACTGATGTTTGCACTTGACTGATATGAACATCCAAAATATTTCCAGATTTTGGCAGATTCTAAAATAATCTGCTTTACTTATCCTATCAGGACAAGCAGGTAATAGATTGCCTATAGACAAACAGTGACTGAGGTACGTCGCACTGTGGAATAGTGGGTATATGGAGGGCTTATGTCCTCTTACATGTCGGAGAGGTAAAGGGCTGGAAAGAACTAATCAGGAAGATGGGTGGCATCATCGCACTGGATAGAAAGAGGCAAGTGAATAAAGTACAACTGGACTGGATGTAAGTTCTTGCTCTCTCCAGTCTGGCCACAGGCCTGGACAAAGTGTTTCCCAGGGCCAGCCATCCGCTGCCAACTTGTCATTAATTACCAATAAAATTCACTTGCTGTTGCACTTGTGCCTGATGCCAGCCTCTGGCCAAGACTGACATAATTTTGTCTGTGATGAACATCAAAGAAAAGGAAGAGAGGCCTAGGAAGCCCACATAAATCTGAATGGAAACAAACAAAGATGTGTCATCAACTCTGGAGAAGGCTCGATGAGGAGGAATGTTTTCTTGCCACTTGCTTTGTGAGGACCTATGCAGCTTGCTCATGGCTCTGCATGAGCAAGGAAATTTTCCTGGGTCTCTTACAGTGGAAAAAGAATAATTGCAATATCAAGTATTTCCCCCTCTCTTCAGTGGGTGAGACAAAATGCAACAGGAAGTTCTTCAGTTCCAAGAGCCATATTTTCTCATTTGTTCATTGGAGAGCTGATGTTTGTGTTAGGGCTCTCAGATCTATGACAGGCCATCAATGAGGGTCTTCCTCTGGTTTTCATTTTCTTCCTCACAGATGCAAAACTTGGGGCGTCTTCACAGGCAAAGTGGAGGAATGAGTCTGCGGTAGGAAGGATGATGCCTGTGAACTGGTTTCTTAAAACAGATTCCAAAGTCTCAGGATTTTATCCTTGGGTGACCTAGGAAGGACTGATCTACATAGTTCTTGAGCATGTGACATGATTGTTAGGAAAACTACAGCTGCAGGATAACGGCCTGAAACCTTTTACTGGGGTACTTTCTTTTCCGTTGGCATTCTTCTTTACTTTTAACTCCAAAGTGTCCCTAGGAGTTCTTTTTTTTTATCTCTTTAATTTGACTTTATGATTTCATGCAATAAACCAGATACTTTTTAATTCTCCACATCTCTTCAGTGCCTTTAAGGGCTGCATGTTGACTCACAGACATTTTTTTTCCTCTTTTAAGTTAAATCTGTTTTTTTTTTTCAACACATAAAGCTATAAACAAGAGATGAAGAAATCCATCTTTTAAAAATAGCTGGAGACGGTCAGGGCACGTGTTCTGCTACTCATGCAGAAAAGAGGAGCATCTGGTTTGAAGAGAAGGCTTCAATGGCTCCAGCAGCAATTTATAGTCATGGAGCTGTCAGCTTGCACCTGCCCTGCAGGCAGCAAAAGAGAAAGGGAAAAAGGATTTATTCTTTTTTAAACGCAAAGTTATCTAATAGAACTCATTCTGGTGACCCCTCCTAGTCTTAAAATGCCCAAATTAAAACCAATGATGACTACACTGGAGTACAGTAGCTAATGTGTACTTTTCTGCCATTGCCTTTGATTTTTGAGAGTGACTGGCTTACAGGCCAGGAACGTGCATTACCAGGAATAAGAAGGAGTGATTTGGCTATGATGTCCCCCGTCCCACTAGCCTCACAAGACATGACTCAAGTCTGCAGGGGAGACTCCTTTCCTCCCCCTCCTTCATCCTGTACCTCTATCCCTCTACCTGTCTTCATACTTGTATTCTCCACCCGATATCTGAACCCAGGCCTCACTGTCCATGCCAGCAGGGAGTGGATGTGAAGATGGACTTCACCCTCCAATACCTTTCACTTGTCTAGATGTTCTCATAAAAAAGAAAAGGAGCCCAAAGTGTCAACCTATAGGACATAAATCTTATCAGAGCAGCAGTGACCGGTGGCCATTTTTTGCTTCTGTGAAGAACTCATCTGAACACAACTGAACAGCTTTCAACAATGCCATTGAATGCAATGGTGGGGCAGAAAGACCAAACTGGGGTCTGGAGCAGGAGTAATGCTTTCATTCAGGTTCAGAATCAATGTTGAGCCAAACTTTGCAGGTAAAGTTGTCAGGAATTCATTTTCCATCCTGTCAGAATTCAGCTGAGGATTTAAATGAATTAACCTGGATTGATGCAAATGATTAAATCACCAGATGATTTGTAGAACAGGAGTCCAGCAATTTATTGACTTCTCGAATCAAAGTAACTATGTGGGAATCTTCTATTTTGGTGCAGTCCAAATGCAATACTACACATTCTATATAAAGACATATAAATGGCTTAAAAAAGTAGTGTTAGCAGTGTTTAAATGTTTTAGCTCATAAAAAAAGTAATTCAAATAAATTACAAGCTCCATGAAATGCTCTAAGGAAGTCCAAATTAAAGTCTAATTTCAGTATGATTTACTCTTGCTGAAAACATATTCCAGCAAAGCATGTCTATTTTGACAAAATAGCATTTCCTAATGAAAAAATGCTCATATTCCTTGCAATTCTGTCTTTTCTGCTTGTTGACCTCCTCATTTTTTATCTAAAATTGCAAATTCTTCTTTAAGGGGATTTTTCTTCCCTACAGTCCATTGGAGACAAGTGAGTTACAATTAACTTTCTCTAGCAAAATGTAAAAGCTAGTATCTTTAATCATACAACTCACGCAAAATGTGACTTGCTAGAAGAGATTTCAAACAGAAGATATTGCCCATGAAAGAAAATGTAGCCATGTGCCAGGAACACAGACATAGACTACCAAAGGAAAACAAAAAAAAGCAGTGAAATGACTGAGTCGGTCTTGCAGAGGCTCATTTTGCTTTGGCCTGGGAAGTGAAACACCCAACATGCCATTTCCTCTCTTAACTAAGAGGGGCAAGGATTAATCAGTCCTTGAAAAAGTAATAATTTAAACAAGTGGAATGCCAGCAATGCTCACTTTCAGGGGAAAGTTTATAGTGCTTATATCCTGTCTGCTTTACTTTAATAAAATGCAAAATACTTTCAAATAAACTATATTTAATGGACTAAAGATACATATCCTCTGGCATTTTCCCCCCATATTCACATGCTGATTGCTGTACAATTCTTCATGTTGTGCAATTTCAATGTTTGCTCTATCTTATTTGGCTCTTAGGAGCTGCATTTCATGCTCAATCAGGGCAGTAACATTGCTCCTCTGGAAAAGAATGGTGGTGGAAAGGTCCAAACTGTATCCCACAAGCCTGTTTTGCTATAGCTATGTCTTTTTTCAAAGTTCACGTTGTTCTTCATCAGAGAGTAATAAAGCCCATGCACAGGAAGCCAACACAAAAGCAAAGTGTTCATGGTTGTGTTCTTTGTCAAAGATAACAACAGAAAATACAACTAGTTGGCCCTACAGTAGCTGACCGGTAGTCACAGTTTTGCCCTCAAGATTATTAATTTACAGACCTTGTTTATTATGTTGGTGCTGAAAAGATATCAATCTGCCTTTCTGATACCTTTTGTAAAGCCTTTAATAAGACAAGGATCCAACAGAAACAGAAAGCAGCAGCAGTGAAGGCAGATGTTAATGAGAGCTGCCTAACCTTGGAGATGGGAATTTCACGTTAGAAAGTCTCTGGGTCACAAGGGTAAGATGGGAAGGCCCCCAGACTTAGAGCTGATTTCAGTGAGTTTAGAGGGAAGGAGCATGGACTGTAGGTTGGAGAAGGCCTCAGTAAGTCTATTAGGTGCCATCAGCTACCCACATGAAGACTTTGCAACTGGCTCTGCTTTATTCCAGAGTCAATTAGTTTTAAAACCGTAGAAACCTGATGTCTATATTCAGCAGTTGGAACCTAAGAGTGGAAACATTTTGCAATTGGGCAATGGGGGAAACATTGGCTTTTTCCTCTTCTCTTCTGCACAGCTTGGTTAAAATACTGTTTTAAACCATTGGTGACAGCTCTCAAGAAAAAAAAAAAGACTTGGAATGTCACGAGGTCCAGGCTCATCATTTCAGTACTAAGAAAAGCAGATGGTTCAATGCTCTTGATAGACAAATATTCCTGACGCACTTGCTCTGTGCCTAGCTCCTTGTGAGTTTTTCCCCTGAGAATGTAATGCTCATCCAGACACACAGTTTCTCAATGGAGTGTTGCCTGCAACAACAGGCATCCTGAAAGGTCTTTCCCAGGGAGTTTGTCTCCTGCACAACACTAGAGGAGATGGATATCACGTCCACATTGCTAGGGCTTGGTAGCTGCTGATGACAACAGGGAAAGGATTGAGTTTTTGCTAGTATCTCCACATTCACCTAAATGGAAACTATATGGTGTGCAGCCAAGCCAAAATAACCTGTGGGCAAAAAAGATTATTGGAAAGTTAGCCTGTCCTTCTACCCTTTATCCAGTTGTCTATGTTATGGGAAACTCTTTATTTAAAATAAATGAGGAGGCAAGGATCCCTTCTGGTGTCCTGAAGGCCTTATCGTCTTTGTAAAGAGAAAAACCAGATCAGCTTTGAAAGGCAGCAGTTGTGTTTATTTCTTTCTCTTCAGAGAACTGGTAAATCTCTAAGTACAGTGAAGTTAGTCCCTGGCTTTCATCTGGCTATTTAGATGAAGAATCAAAGTCACTGGCAGATACTGGCTGCGAGGGGTGTGCTGAGATTCTTCCTCTGCTCTGACCTCTTTACTGCTGTGCTGTGTTCCCAGGGTGCTCTGCACCCTAAATCTGAGTCTTATTTTGCACAGCTCTTTTGTCCTGTCTGCATCTCTGATACCTGTATCCTATGCTGGGTTTTAATAGCATTCATGGCTTCAGGTGAAGAGTATCCCCACCCTGCTTTACAGGCAATCCAGTCATCCCAGGGGCTTCTGGTCTAGATATAGGAGTTGTAGGTTGTACTAAAGAGATTAAGGTGAAAGAGGTCAAAGATATATGTAACTTTGTTTTTGGTTTAGTTTTTTTTTTTCCTGTGACAGTCTGAAGAAGGGGACGACAACTGCTTGTTGGATGTCTTCACATAAATGGCTTGAGACTGTCCTTGGAGTGCACTGAGAAAAGGCATAAGAAAGAAGTCCAAGTCCTGGGAATCTTGGGAGACTTTTGTAAATGTGTAGGAAGCTTTTTTAGTTCATGAAAGGACACATAATCAGTTAGTGAGGAAATTGAGATCAATTCCACATCCAACGATAAAAGGATGATTTGCCAGTGTTCAGCAAGAACATGGTTACCCCTTCTGCCTATCCTCTATTAGAAGAGAAAGACCGCAGTCAGTATGCTGGCATGTCAGTCTTTCACAATGGACATGCCTGTGCTGTGAAAGTGAAGAGTCTTGGGCCCTCATTTTGGTGATTTTCTGAAGCATAAGACTGATAGTTTCTCTGTTGAGAAAGATTTAGGCTAGGTAATATCCAACCCAGTCCTTGCCAGCTATCCGTGTCTCTTATTGCAGAAGGGCATGTAGGGTACAAGTCTCTTGCCCTTTAGAAATATGTTGCCCAGAGAAGCCAAAATACAACTAACAAGAAAAAAATGCTCTGCACAATAAACCAGAATGCCATAAAAGTGTCAGCGCTTCCAAACCTTTCCCTGGTGGGTCACAGTAGAAATATCCATCGTTCCTTTGGGATGCGTCTTCTGCCATCTGCTTCTCATTCACTTTCCCCCTCATGTCACCCCTTGGAAGGATTCTGGAAAGGAGGGCTTGGCACCCATTGTCAAGAGATTTGCATCCTTCACTTTGATTTGAAGGGTTCCCTCCTCTGAGGGAATAGTTGGCATTATCCAGTGACACAAGTTAAAAAAAGAAAACAAAAGGATACATCCAGTTCTGCTGCAATTCTCAGATTGATTTCTGAGATTCAGGTGAAAGGCAAGCCAGTGTTTTTCCACTTGATAGCCAAGAAGAGATTTTCTCCAAGATTGAGTGGTAAACTTTTGTCTCTGTGGCTCATTTGTTTCAAAGCTGGCTTGGCCTGACTGTGTGCTGGAACTGAGAGAGGTTTTAGCACTTGTGGAGTTGACCTGTTGCTTCAAGGTAGCTCTTGAAGCGTGAAGGCTATTTCCAGGTTCCAAGGTCAGCCTAAGAATAGAGGTTACAACTCTTCAAAGTCCTTATTTGTCCCCTTTGCTGGTGCAGTGGTCCTCTTGCTGCCTCGAGCCAATTCAGTTTACCAGGTGGCACAACAGAAAGTCCCCAGCCCAACCCTGCATCCTACCCCTGTGGTGGAAAAGAGTTGAGTGATGTGGCTTTATCAAACCTGAGCCCTTCACTCTGGGAAAGTTAGAGGGCTTTTAGTGCTGGTGTGCCCTCATCTGTCTGTGTCCCAGCTCAGCCTGGGAGGTCTCCTCCCTCTCAACACTGGCAAAACTCTAAACCTGCTTTCCAAGGGGCATCCCCTCCCAGCTCTATGGCTAACCAGAGGAAGGGATTTCCTCCAGAAAGAGACAGCCCAAGAAATCCTAACTTTTCACCCACCCCATCATGTCACTCTTGCTACCCCACAATGGATGGGCATCATCTTCCATCTGGGTCCTGCCTTTGCAATTTACCATCATGTTTTCAGGGGCAAGGCAGTGGCAAACTCAGCCTGTACTCATCCTGTGTGTGTGTGTGTGTGTGTGTTTGTGTGTGTCACATCCCTCCTCCTTGCTGTGATTCTGCAGATGCATGGATAAATTGTGCAGGAGTCGTGGCAAGACTGATGGTATCTGACTGTATTTTGAGTACATCTTTGTCATTTCTGTAATCACAAACATTACCAGGGATGTAACTCTTGCGTGTCTGCAGTCCAGTCCTCGTTATCTGTTGCTGACAAAACAGGAACTTTCAAGACAATGGGTCTCATGAGGTGTAGTAATAGTGCAGCCTTGGTTTGTTTCATTCTTTGTCTTCTGAATGCAGAAAAGTGTTATTTACCCTGGGTTTTAGCATGGAGCTCAGCAGTCTCACTTGTGGAACAAGCTCCCACTGCCCTGGCAGCTGGGCAGCTATCCCCATCCCAGAGATCTCTTTGCACATAAGCCAGCAGCTTCCATCAGGACAATGGAAGGGAACAGAGATACAAAGTCTGCCCAGAGTGACAGGAAAGGAGCACAAAGGAGGAAAGAAGAGAGACCAGATGCCATCCATGTGCATTTGCCTGCTCCTCTCGGACGTGCTGTGATGAGCTCTCACGGCACATGCTGCACTCCCTCTGCTCACAGGGGAGCATGAAAGGGGAGACATACATATCCTCCATTTTGGCCTTTCCAAAAGCGAGAGAGAGATTGGTCTCAAACAGATGTCAGCAGGCCAGGCTGTCAAAATATGACCCTCCCTCTGGCAAAGAAGGACTATTTGTTGCTTACTAATCCCAGAAGGTCTGGGTTTCACGTAACTGCCTTGCAAGGGAATTAACTCCAACATCCATCAAGTGGTTAATTAAGGCCTTATGCCTTATTACTGGTTTCTCCTGTGAACATAAGGGTGTTATGCAGCTGAGTAAGTGCCACTCATACGCACATAGAAGCTGGGGAGATCTTTAACACAACCGGAGGAAAGATGTGCTTTTCAGCTAGCAGGATGTTGCATCTTCCCCTGCTGCCTGTGCAGCAGGCAAGAATTCCTTCCTCGACCTGCCTCAAAGACTGTATCGGATGCATCAAACACTGTGAATGACAAGCTTACAGTCCTACCACACTGCTGAAGTGCAGTTAGAAAAAGGCTTGAAACATTTTGCTCAGCCATGATGCAAATAACCCCCCTCCATCCCCTTCTGAGCTTTTCATTTTAGAGCTAGGGAAAAATGCACTGAAGGAAGAGTAAATTCTTGGCAAGATTTGCAACTGGCTGCCAACCAGAATCAGGGCTGCAGCAAGGCAATGAAACCAGACTGTCCCACATGGAGGATGGCACTCAGTGAATCCTTGGGGATTTCATTCAAATGGCTAGGGAGAGCAGGCTCACCAGATGATGCCGATTAGCATAGCTCAGCATTACTCCTCTTTGTAAGCACTGGGAAATCTGTCCTTTATTGTCTAAGCAACCAAATTCACACACACACACACACACACACTATGTTTCTGGGAGGACTGGTGTTTAGCACAGGTTTGAACACTTGGTGCAAAAGCTTTTGTGCCCAGTCAACTTTTGCTGTAGTTCCTGAGTTATTTATTGACGTGTCCGTCTGTTTGCTTTTGTGAAAAAGCTCAAGAGCTTTTTACCTTGTGCAAACACAGATGATGATATCAGCCGGTATTTGCATCATACTTTTCTGTGGTACTGATCCTTTTTCTAAACTGTTTCTAGGCCTGAGTCATCTACTTGCAGTTTGAATACCATGGCACACAGCTTCTGGACAAACATTTAGACCAGTAAGGTAAATGCACTGGCCCCAGTATCACCTTTTGTGCCCAGCTATTGGGCTCACTTTGCTGTCACGCAGATTCAATCCTCCTTCCCAGCGCTCGGATTTTGGATTAAAGAATATCAAATGCAGACAAAAATTCATCAGAGAAACTACTAATTGTATCAAGCCATTGACAGTGCAAGTCCCTTTCAAGAGTATAACCAGTGGAGACTGGAAGGAGAGACTTTGGGATCTGTAGCTGCAGTTTAAGGGTTTCTGTCAACAGTGAAGTGAGGAAATGCTGGGAATTGCAACAAGACTTGCAGGTGAGGACTTGGTTTTCACTGTGAAGTTTCTGGGGTCAGCCACAGCATATCGAGGTCATGAGTAAAACATAGACCTAGCCCTCAAAAACTCATGACTCTACTCCTAAGGCTGCTAATGCCTACACATACTTGGGATGATAACATCTCTTTCCCTGGCCTCAGTTTCCCCATCTGGGAAATCAAGACCCTGTTCCTCCCCTCCTTTGCAAAGCATTGTGACACCTACTCATGGGAAGTCCTATAGCATAAGTTAGCTAGCTAGTTAGCACCAGGAATATTTTTGCTCTCAAGTGATATATTTCACTCAAATATTTACAAATGCTCAAAAGTCAAATATTTGAAAATCACAAGGCATATTTTTCCATGAATGCTAAAAAAAACCCCAAAATTGAACACACTCCATCTACTTTTGTTGAATGTGTGACTGTGTGAAAACATTAGAGTAATTGTGATGTTAAATGCCTGTCTGAAAGCATTAATTACCTTTAAAATCAGATGTGGTCATCAAGTCTTGTTCTGGGTTTTGTGGACCCTCACCTTTATGAATATGAAAATGGTATTAAAATCAACACCCCAGTTTACAGTGATTTTATAGAGCACAATAAAAAACCATTCCTTTTCTTTAAACTGGTACTGAGGTTCTGTTTCAGGCTTTTGTTTTTCTCTTGCCTCTTTCTCTGCACTGTTTTCCCTTGTGCAACACAACTATACATTGCTATCACTGAAAATATTGAACACAACAGTTTTTGTATGCTTTACATAGCAATTGGTCTGTGCAAACTGAGAATAAGATGTTAGCCATCCACTGAAGCCAAGGGAAAGAATCTCAGTAAAGTTTGTCCTCCTTTTTTTATTGAGTCTTGGTGACACTGGTATGCTATTGAAACCTGTCCCAAAGGTCTTACAAGAGAACGAGCAGTAAAACAGAGCAGGCTCTGAGATTTTGACTGAGCCAATTTCTCTATTTGTTTTGGGTTACAACCTCCCCCTAGCCCAGACTGAAACCACAGCCATTACTAACTGGAGGAGGAGAAGGGAAATGCAGAAACTTTGAGGGTTAACTTTTAGGGTAGTGGAGGGAAAAAGAGAGAGGGAAAAAAAAGTCTTCTTTTGCTTAGTGGGTAAAATCAGAGCATTTCTTCTCCCTCTCCTCCCTCCTTCTCAGTCAGGACAAAATAAATACTGTAATTTCTAATGAAATCAGGAAGGGGGTAATAGTTCCTGGAAGAGGAAGAGAGAAACTGTGAGGAGATCCCTGCCAATGGTGTTCAGTTACTACAGAGAGAGAACTGAGCAGCCCGGGGAAAGCACTTTGTGGGACAGATTCCTTTGGCTAACTCTGATCAGATTTCGCTTCTTCATTGGGGGACAATTTTTTTCACTTTCTTACTCTGGAGTGTGTTCCTACCATGCATTTTGAAGCTGGTCTGTCACAAACAGCCTCAATCTGTTCTCTCTTGCACGCCTGCAGAATGAAATGCCATCCTGTCCCTTTTTCTCTCCCTGCTGAGGTGCTCTGGGGGAGTATATTGCCAGGAATTAGCAGTGCTTCCTCAGAAATGTTAATGATACTAATCAAAGCCTTGTTTGCAGGCCTCACACTGAGCCCTGGAAATTCTGGGAGTCAAATAATAGGGACGCCGCAGCTAAAGATCAGAGGGAGCTTCTGGGAGGGACTGCAGTGAGGACAGCAGCATGATCTACTATCTCTTTGTAGTCTGGGAGTGCTGTGACTCCCAGCACTTCTAGTAAGTGATGCTGGAGCATTTACCCAGTCAGCAAACTGCACTGACACCCGTATGTCACTGCTCACCAGCAGATGGGCTCCACCATTTCTATTACAGTTTAGTGACTGGGACCTGCAGGCTGGTGAGGAAAATTTAGATCCTGACCTCTGTTGTTTTGCTGAAGCACTATTTATCGCAGAGGCTGGTTTGAATTTGTACTATGCCCAGAGGGTGCTAAGCTGTGGACCATTGTGTGCCAGATGCTGTAGAAATGCTAAAGGAAAAAAAGACAGGCTGTGCCCCAAGGAGTTTACAATTGAACCAGAAGGCAAGGGTTAAGATATTTTGTAAATAGATAAGAAGTAGTCACAAACCAGGGAACTACGTATTGAATATTGCTCAACATCATACTCGGCAAGGTGTGACGTTCACAAAGATATAAAAAGAGCCATTGGGAGAGCTAAAAGTAAAGTCTGAATACCCTCGCTCCTCCTTTTGCCTTAACTCCAAAGCAAATTTCCTCCTTTTTTTACATCCTGGGATTTCTTTTAACCATAGAGTTTAGCTTTTCTGAAGCTGTGATGATTTTAATTTTCAGTCCAGCTGGAGTCATTTCCCCAGGTCAGCATCTTGTGAAGTATTCCTGGCCTATTCCAGAGACTCCTATCTGGACAAAATATCCACTGAACAAATGTTTAAAAGACATTCTCACATGCCTGGAAACACGCAGCAGTCACAGGACACCTCCAGTAGCCTGGTTCTCCATGGTGCATGGCGATCCCTCTTCTCCCTCTCAGAAGAACATACTGCAAGGTGGAGGAAATTCCTGGGACAGCAGAACAATGGCATGTAGGGAGAAGGTGGTGTGAAGATGAGAAAGAGCAAATTAAGTGTGCTGTTGAGGATTTATGGGCCTGTATACTGTGGACAAGCTTTGAGCCCTGAGCTAATATGGCACTATCCAGTGCTGTGCAGGCTTGGAGTGCAGGGGTGGGAGGGTTTACAAGTTGTGGGTACGACAGTGTGCCAAGCTGAGCAGTGAAGGCAGGAAAAGGAAGGGAAGGCTTCACTCCAACATGCATGTGCAATGCACACACACACCCTATTGCAGTCCCGAGCTTTGGAAAGGATTAAAGACACACGCTTGTTCCATTAACTGAAATCTAGAAAAGAAGTGTGTGAACAGGAGCAGGGAAGGGAGGGAGAGCAGAAATAATGCAGTGCATTCATGAGATAAGAACTAGACAAGGACAAATAATGTCTTGTTACACCCCAGAGACAAAAGGGCAGCTTCCGGAGGGCTGAGGCTTACACACTAATCATCTTGACTTTGTAACGTTATACAAGAAGGGGCACATTCTGTGGCTTGGGAGACTTTGCTGAGTAAAACCCTGCAAGCCACAGAAAAATGCTTAAGCAGCCTTTTAAAGCCTGGAAATGATCCAGCCCTCTTCCCTTCCCCATACCCCCCTTCCTCTTCCTCCATCCCACCACCATATCCCAGACAGAGAAGCAGGAAAACCCTTGAGACAATCTTTATTGGTGACGATGTAAAAAGATTTTAAAGACAATGGGAGGATTAAAGCATTAGGACCAGTTGCTGTGTTCTTGTAACTGATCAGGGTGGCAACAAAATATTTAAGCTCTCGTGTAGCAAGGCTTTGGGTTCAGTGAGAAAAGGGGGAGCGGTTAGGAGGGAAGGGCTCCTGACCACAAGATTTAACTTGGTTCTTGATGCAGCAGAGCTCAGCCTCTGCATGTTTTCCACTGGCTCCTGATGGAGGTGGGGAGAGGATGGGGGAAAGAATCAGGCAGTGATGAACAGTATTTTGATGGACTGTGACCTTAGCACCCAAAGGCCATCTTGCAACAACCCTCACTCCTAAATGTCACCCTAATGCTCTCGATCTGAACATGCTGCCCTTGCTGCTGCTGCTATTTCAGGAGGTGGCAGCCCCCTCCATGTTTCCCTGGAGCCTGCAGTCTGTAATTTGAAACAGCAAAATCCATTTTGGTTGAACTTCCCACTTCAGGATAAGGCAGAGTCTGTTCTCTCTCAGCTGCACAGTCACTCAGCACTTCCCCAGCTCCTATCTGCAGCACCCCAGCTCTCGACTCCTTAGGATAAGTGCAGCATAGTCAGTTCCTGCCTGTACCAGTCGCTCCCCTCTCTCCTGCCATCGATTACAGTCTGCAGAGATCGTGGTGGTGATGTACACCACCCTCTTGTTGGCACTGGTGCTGATTGAGGAAACAGTTGCCAACGGGAGGCAAGTTTTAAAGGCATGAGGTGGAGCTGTACCAATTTGGAAAAAAAAAAAAAAGAAAAGAAAAATAATCCAGGTATATGCTGGACCAGTCAGGATATGTGCAGAGCTGGGTGGAGAACAGGAATCAGGAAGCCTGATGCGGTTCTTTCAGCCTGACTCTGATTCTGACTGAGTCTGGCAGGATTTAAACCACCCTGAACAGTGGTCATCTCAGATGAGTTTCCCTATGGTTCCTGATAGTGGTCCTGCTGCCAAACCAGGATTGTTGTAGCTAGCAGGAGTTTCACATGTCTGTGGGGAAATGTTTTCTGAGAGGTTACTGCTGTTGATTCTCTAAGGACCCTCTTGAAAAATCCATGAGGGTAGAAAAATAGGAGACACCACTTACCCATGAAATTGTAAGCAGGTCACGGGTATTCAGAGACTGGACTGTAGATGCACAAAGTGTCTGAAATATTTTTTATAATGGCAAAATAAGCTGTCAAACCATTCACAGACAGGAAAACAAACAAACAAAGAACAAGGAAGACAGACATGTTCCATATAGCCGAAAATTTCACCAGAACAAGTAATTTTGGAAATATTTCTTCAGTCAGGAGAACAGCAGGTCTTGATTTAATCTCAAACTACTTCATTTTCCCTGGTTTCAAGCCCATTCCCTTGTTTTTTAATATCCAAAGACCTTTTACTCCTGCAGAACATGAATCCGTTTAAAAACAGGTAAAATCCTTTTTTTTTCCACCTTTTATTTCCAAAGACCTGCTTCACACTGCTGATAATTTTACTTCTCCTTTTCTTTGTTGAGGGAGGAAGAGGCCCTTTTCTGCTTTTGGTCTGTGGATTATTGAAAACTGTCAAACTCACGCTTGTTTCAGCTTTCATGGTGGTGTCAGTTCTGAGTGCTTGATCTGTGTGTAAATCTACACTACCAAACTAGATCTTCAGTGACTACTTTTCATGTTTTTTTTGTCTGGGGCCAGATGTACTCTATAGTATACCTCCTTCTCTCTCTCTTCTTCACTGTCTCTCTCTCCCCACACTCCTATCATCAGATGAGCTAAGTTAAAATGTTCCTGTTGTCTACTTTTTATCCTTATACTCATGATAACGTTCATAAGTGCTGGCACACTTTTCAGTTATGATTAAGCATTGCAAAGAGCAGGAGGGAGAGATGGCAGTAGTGGAACATCTTAGTTGGGGAAGGATTAAATAAATATGTATGCATTTCTGTGCTTTTACACAGCAGGAGGTAAGAAGGAAATCGCTTGACGTGCAAATGGACCTGAAGGTGGTGAGGTTTGGGAGGGTTCTCCTGTCTTGTGAGGATTTGTTTCAAAGTGTTGGACCCACTCCCGGAAAAAGTTCTGTGTCTCTTCCACATGAAAGTTATCCTTACGGTAGAAAGCTCTGTAGTTCCAAGGGAACAAAGTTGTCAGACATCTTTCATCTTTTGTGAGTAGCTATGCTATGGTTGTGACGGCAAAAGGAGATCACAGAGACAAGTTTTGTCCAGAGGAGAGATTTTCCAACTATAACTACTTCCTGATGCTACATGTCGGGTTTCCCAGCCCCAGTCCTCCAGGGAGACTTACAGAATACCCCTGAAATCTGTGCTGTAAAGCTAATATCCATTATCCTTCAGAAGAGTTTCTTGGTGTCTCACATAATATACATATATAAAACCATAATTTAACCTGCATAGTGCCAATGATAAGACTTTAATATGTCATAGGTAATAATTGTGTGCTAGACAAAGACCAGTGACAACCTCACCAACTTCCATCTTGCTAATGTTATATTTTCTTCAAGATTTGAAGGCTTCTTTCCCTCAGAGCCTCCAAGTGGTCCTGACTAGCACATGCTAATGGCTCAAAGAAATTGCATGTCCCATCAGCATTTCTGAGGAGATGATCAGATTGATGGCTGCTTTATACCAGTTTTTCCCTAAAGAGAATGGCTTGCACATCCAGAATATTAACTTCACATCCAGATACATTGTTTTGCAGCAATCCATCTGATGTATGGTGCAGCAATGAATAACTAACACCAGATTGTCTTCTTCTGAGAGCTTGCATCTTTTGGGCAATTATCAATAGCTGAAACCATTACTAATGTTTACTGCTATATGAAGCTTGCAACTTATCTGTCCAAATTGTTCCTACTGAGTTGTTTATTAGTCAATATGAAGTTTTAGTTGTAGAAAATCAGCATGGAGGCTGCAAACAGCAGTTATTTTTTTTTGTTTCCTGCACTCAGCTTGATCTTGAATTAGTTTCAGCTTCAAGAGATTGTTCTTTGGGATGGATTCATCTGTTTTCCAATTCAGAGGTAGTCAAGTGGTGACTTCAGATCTGGATTCAGGACAAGCAAATTCAGATTAAGATTTTACAAATTTTGTTTAAAATATTGTCAAAATATTCATGAAAAGGTAGAAAGGCAATATTTTCATGCCTTTTCTTTTCTTCACCAGTAATAAGGTAGGACAAACATTGCAACTCAGCTGTTTGTGACATTAGGAGCTGAGAACATCCTCCTTTTTGATATGCAATCTGACATGGTTTGAGCTGGAAACAATTGAGAGGAAATAAATCAAGAGTCATGCAGTGTCGCTTTTTGGAGGTAGTCATTCTTTTCTGATTGTGTCCATAACCACACTTCAAACTGTTTGCTTCAATCCTGAGTGCATTTGGAAATTTATGAACAAACGTATCAAGGGGAGAGGAGAGCAAAGGAATCTTTTTGGTAAGTGACTCACTTCAGGCAAGATGATTTATCGTGTGAAGAACATTGTGACACAAACAGAGAGGATCAACAGTGAGATATTGCATGTGGAGTGTTTCCATATTTTCTTAGGCTACCAAGTGGTTATGTGCTGCAATCAGCCTGTTAACCAGTAGTAGGCAGCAGGGTGAAAATGTGTTGCTATTTTTTAATGGTATTTCAGAAATTGGACATGCTGGTGACCGAGGAATGACAGTTGCATCAGCTCCCTTTGAAAAGGTTAGTCCTGCTATACTTAAGTACTTTATTTTAAGTATCCTTTTTTTGTATCCAGCTCAGTGCCAGAGGTACTGATGCGGTACATGGAAATACAACACTATAGTACATCATCATAGATACGTCCCACACTTTCCTTTCTAAGGTTGCACAGCGCTGGCAACACATAAAGCCATGGAAGCTGGAGATGGAAAAGAGCCTAATTAGCTCATCTATTTCCTTTGAAAGCTAACTCCTCGCCAAACATTTTTTAGGAATTTAGTCCAATCTAACTAAATTGCTTCAAGCATTGATCTCCTCTTATCTCTTGGGAGAACACTTAAAGGTCAAATACATATCAAGAAGCACCATGATAATATTTAAGCCACAAATTCCACTTCTCAGCTTCACCTTTTCACTAGGGGCTCTGCTCCCCTGGGCTACCCTAAACAATTCCTTTCTTTCCTTGACCCTTTCATGCCCTTCACAACATTAGTGTAGTGCTATTTATAAACTCTTCAAGGCAGAACCTGGATTTTCATTTGCCTGGTGCTGAAGAAAAAAACATGGAAGTTATCACCATGAATGGGTAGAACTAATATCTTCAGCTTCCCAAGAATGGTGTGGTTGTTTTTTCCCCCCCAACAAAATTCTTAATCAAACATTTTATATGAAGTTAATGTAGAATTCAGAAACGATCACTAAGTGGGTCAGGGGAAAGTCACAAGTTTCCAGCTTCCCAGCTGCTGACCATGGACCCTTGTTAACATTCAAGGTTTCATTTGGTGTGTCATGAACCATCTTTTCAAACTTCTTACTGCACAGTAAAAGGAACAGGATCCAGCGAATATGCAGATCACTCAGCATGACCCGGAAAGCCTCTAACAGTCTTTTAGTGACAGTTTAAGAATCAGTTTCCATTTGCAGAGTTATCTGCTCAGCTCCATCACAAGGTCTTGCTTAAACATGCAGTGACCAATTTGACACTGCACTCCTGTTTAATTCTCCATCTGCTTTTCATGATCTACCTTCTTGATGCAGTTGCCAGTTGCATCTGAATGCACCCTGAAGTTTCTTGCTCTTCCATAACAGTACTTAAAAGAGGAAAGTACATGGTACTAAGCCTGACACTGCTTTGTTTTCTTGATGCCAATGTACTGCTAAAGCAACTGGAGCTACAGGAATTGTGACCATATGGAAGACTTTGGCTTGGGTCCCTGCCTCTTACAGAGGTAAGACACACGATATGTGCAATCAATGTCCAAGCATCTATTGTATGTCTACAACTCTGGAACTGAACCTCCCTTCCTTTTCAAGAAATATCTGAACGAGTCCTAAAGGGCTACTAAGGGCTGTTTATACCACCCATTTGTCCAGGGGAAAATAGTTGATGGATGGATGGAGACAGACCAGGTGACTGTCAATGGAGGAGCTTCTCATGTGCTTCCAGTTCAAGCCTGCACCGCATGTCTCCCAATTTTCACTACTACCATGAGCAAGGTCTGCTGATAGCATGTACTGCAGTGTATGAAGCTCTGATAACAGGAAAGCGTTAAGTCAAGTAGGGTTCCTCACAGAGTTACAGCCTCACTTCTACTAGACCATTGTTAGCCCTCCTCTCTAACAGTTGCCCTATAAACGCTCAGAAGGAATGGATGCTTCCTTGTGTCATTATCAGCATGGCTTTTCAACCACAGCCAAGCTTAAAACACCTCCTAGTCAGATCTGTCAAAATGCTCCTATGGCACCTGGGTTTTTACTTCAAAGAAAGGGTGATAGTCCACAACTCCTGTCATATTTGTTCTGTTTTCTGTGTTTAGTATATTTGGAGTTTGTGCCTAGATGAACTTCTCTGGGGGTTAGTCACTGATCAAGGGGAGTCAGATTTTTCCTTGCATTCTAGTACTTGGATGCTGGAAATACCATGAGGTGTTTAGATTTCATATCCATTTCTCCCTCTGCATAACTCACTGAGGCATCAAAAGCAGTTACACGGAAGTGCATAGTCTTACAAATACCAAGAGTGAGGTATTTTACCTGAGCGGTCCAAAATCAGTCTATTTCCAGCCTCATTTGTGATCCCTTATGGGCATTCTCCAGGAATCGGGAAGTTCAACCCTTAGACAAACTAATAGAATGGTGATTTTGTAAGGGATAAATGCACATGTGAGTGAACTAGAGATCTCCCTGTGCGTATGTGATCTAGTAGCACTATATGCAGGTCTCCAGAGACAGAGAAACTAGTTCATCTCTTCATAGAATCATAGAATGGTGGGGATTGGAAGGGACCTTTAGAGATCATCTAGTCCAACCCCCCCTGCAGAAGCAGGTTCATCTAGATCAGGTCTCATAGGAACAGGCAGGTCTCCAAGACCTCCAAGGAAGGAGACTCCACAACCCCTCTGGGCAGCCTGTGCCAGGGCTCCCTCACCTGAACAGTCAAATAGTTTTTTCTTATATTTACGCAGAATTTTTTGTGTTCCAGCTTCATCCCATTACCCCTTGTCCTGTTGCTGGCTACTATAGCAAAAAGGGATGTCCCAACCTCCTGACACCCATCCTTTAGATATTTATAAATGTTAATGTGATCTCCCCTCAGTCTCCTCCAGACTAAACAGCCCCAGTTCCCGCAGCCTTTCCTCATATGAAAGATGTTCCATTCCCCTGATCATCTTGGTGGTCCTGCGCTGAACTTTCTCCAGCAGTAACCTGTCCCTCTTGAGCTGAGGAGCCCAGAACTGGACACAGGACTCCAGATGAGGCCTCACCAGGGCAGAGTAGAGGGGGAGAAGAACCTCCCTTGACCTGCTGGCCACACTCTTCTTGATGCATCCCAGGATGCCATTGGCCTTCTTGGCCACAAGGACACATTGCTGGCTCATGGTTAGTTTATTATCAATCAGGACTCCCAGGTGTCTCTCTGCATAGCTGCTCTTCAGCAGTTCAGCCCCCAGCCTGTACTGGTGCATGGGGCTGTTCCCTTCTGGCACCACTGCTGAATGCACAGCCTTCGCAAGCAAACCCAAGAGAAACGATAGCATGTGAAGACTTGAGCTGAGGTGCCACTGTGGGAGGCATTGTGGTCACATTCTGTTCAGCAGCTAGAATGTACTTTTAAACAAAAATTTACTATGAAATAACATAATGATTGAGCTTGAGACCCAAACTGCATATGTAGGCTTGTACTGGGCTCTGTTACAAGTGCAGAGAGATTGGAACTCATGTAATATTTTAAAAGTTTTTTGTGGGCTCAGGAAAAGTTGCTCAGGGAATTTCCTAAAAAGCACTGATGACTATTGGAATTTGTAGATTCATTCAAATTAATGCATTTTGAGGGAAAGAGCTGTTTTTGACCATGCATTGCATTTGAAAGTGAAAAATACTTTTGAGGTTTGTTGAAATATCACATTCCAGCATTTTCAAAATGAAAGGAAGGTGGGAGGTTTTTTTGGTTCAAAACTGCTCTCCGTCTGAGTTGTTTTTATATATTAAGAGAAAAACAAGGTTTAAAATTGGAGTAGAATCAACTTTGAAGTATTTTGACTGACGCAACGTGAATACTTCTTGAATAATTGTTTTTCGAACATGAGATTTTTGGCTTTGTCTTCGTTTAGAGTGGGAGGGAAAAAAATAAAAACCTTGAGAGTTTTTGGGGAGAGAAAATTGCATATGTACTCTGTTTACAGAGCACAGAGAAATTAAATACTTCTAAAACACATCTTGAAAAATGCTCAAACAGTGACCAAACATTGATTAAAAACTGGAGCCCACCACTGAAGATATACATATTGGATTTTTGTACAGCTTTCATCCTATAAATACCCTATTGTGACGTTAAAACAGCTTGTCTGAAAAGTAGACAATACTAAATACGACTAAAAGTCGTTAAGCTGCTAATATTTAACTTGCTTTTGTTCGAATCAATCTACTTGATCCCTATCAGAAGAAACAATAGCGATTTCAATGACAGATAGGCATTTACTGTCATTATCTGTGAGAGCATTCACAGGAACAATCTGTAACCAACAGGTAAGATTATAAGGTAGCCATGTGCACTTTCTGTGACTTTTTCTCTTTCACCTCCTCGTCTCTTGAGGTCACTGCCCTGGCAAAGTGTTTTGCCTCCAAGATCTGAGTCACAGCATAGTGCTCTCAAGATGTCTTCAACTCAAGCCTTTTTTTCTAGGTTATTGAGATTTGATTTGACAGCCTTTATGGGAGCATTTCAAGGAGTCTTGACTACTCATCTAGTAAGGATTTTATTCCTGCTCCCAGGACAGCTTCCAAATGCCCTGACAGAGGCCCTCAGGATTTTTTATATCATCCTAGTGCTACTCAAGGTCTGTAGCACTGAGCCTAGAGGGTTGAGGTAGGGGAATTGGTCTTTCTAGGCTATCATGGACAGACAGAAGAGTAAGGAAGTCTTCTTTGTAAAGGATCCTCTCCCCAGACTTTTATTCTGGCAATTCATCTCTCTCTAGTCTATGACCTATCTCGATGGCGCAAATAAACCTGCCTGTTTCAGCTTGGGAGAACTGAGAGAGTAATCTCTTCCTTTGACTTCTCAGGAAGACTATCTGAGTGGTTTAGCCTACATGTCTAACCTTGGTCCATTAGTACACTATGAGATAAAGCTAAGAAACGTAAACCCCATTCAGCCAACCTACCATCAAAAGGCTCTTTTCAGACAATCTTCCTGTTCTTTCCTTTTTCACATTTCTTTAGAGAGTTCTTTAGAAACATGTATACCTAGTCTGACAATATCATATCATACTGAATGTCACAGAGACCTTTACACATAGAATTAGACCTACATATTAGAGCCTTGGCTGCTCTAACTGAACAGAGATTTTGGGATTGAGTCACACAATATTTACAGGAAACAGGAGTTTATCATTAGCTGCAATAGGGAAACCAAAACCTTGGTCATGGGGAGAAGAGATATCTGGCTGAAGGGACTGCATCCTAGAAAGCAGTGGCCCTACTGGTTGGTAGATACACTACCAATGTATCTGTATTAGGGTCTTTGTGGTCAAATAGCTTAAGCTCTGAGAAGATAAACAGAAGTGCCAGGGAAAGGAGGAAAGGGTATTGTCATAGTGGAAGTGATACTGAAACACTGTAGCCATCTGGAGGTTTAGACTGGACTGTTCATTAAAGGAAGTGAGAAATAACAAGATTTTATAGCCTATGCAACAGCCATTGGAATTCCCGTGAGTCTGCAGAAGTACACTTGTGAGCCAGATCTTTTCAGTTTGCAGTAAACAGGTAGTAGATGAGGGTGCTGCCCCAAACTAAATGTTAGGAAGTGCATAGTTACAGTGCCCTGGCCACATGAGATGATACAGATCTATGCATTGCTTCCATCACTGTTACCAAGATGTCTGTGGGAAACCTTCAAAATGTTCCTGTAAGGTTTGGCCTAGCTGGAGATTTTATTTTTAATGGACATAGAAGTAGGATTAAATGATTGAGGAATGACTTAAAGAGAGATTTAAATAGGAGCACAGGCAGGCTTTTCTTGTTGAAGTGTTAAATTGATTATTTGCAAAGATAGTAGGACAATTACAAAGCAATATGGTATCAGATCAAAGAAACCTCCAGCACTGCACCTAGCTCATCCATTTGCTGTGTCACTGCATTTGCAGGGGCATCCTAGCCTCTGGAGGCAGGGCATAGTTTTGATTAAAACACATACTGGCACTTGGATGCTCTAAGAAATGATAAGACTCTAAGTATTCCAAGGGACAAGCCATTGTTCTGTGTAACTTGTTTTCTTTGGAAACCATTGTTTTCTTGCTAACCTGGCCAGATTGTATGCTAATTACATGAACAACAGAAGAAAAAGAAAATTTGGATCTGATCTTCAACTGATTGTCAAACTGGCCTCATTTCACAGAAATGACTGAAACTCTGGCAATTTACACCATTGCAGATCTCAGCACCCACAGATTCCTGTGTCTCAAGTATACATGGTGATAGTGGCAATAAATGACGATACTTTCCAGATTAATTGTGTCTTCCTCTGAAGATGCTAAGATTTACTCAGGATAAATGTTAATGTTTATATTATTTCAGTTTGCCTTTTTTTTTTTGCTTGCATTTCAATTCTTTTTATGACTTTGTAGTTAAGAAAGACCTGAATCCTTAAAGGTGCCAGGACAAATTTTCCTCCAGTGAAAACAAACAGCTGAATTGACCCAAGATATCAGAAAAATGAATAATTTGTCATGCTGAGAACACAGTCTGTGACATTAAAAGCAAGGGGATCTCATGGCAGACCCTGCTTTGAGCAGAGGGTTGGAACAGAGCCCTCCTAAGGTCTCTTAGAGGTCAAACTGTTCCGTGTTTCTGTGATCCTCAAAATTTAAGTACTATGCACCCTTTTTACCTCCTGTGCTTTTATTTCATTACTCTGTTGCTCTTGCTTCAGCCCACCATGCACAGAGACAGATGATGAAAGAGATCCTGAATGTACTTTCTTATTGATGTACAAGGAGCTGCAGAAAGGAAAAAAAGCCTCTCTGTGATCCTCAAAGCCAGATGCAATCTCAGTACAAGATATTTGAGACCAAAATTGTGCAGCTACTGGTGTGTAGCCGCTTCCTTGCTGGAACCCCAGCCCTTCCCCCCCAGGGATGGAGCTGAAGGAATACTTTCTAGCTCTTTACATTTCAGAGCTATGCTGCTGCAAGAGTTGATGAATAGCCTTCATTGTGGACGTTCCTTCCCTGCCCCAGCTTCCACCCTTGTCTCAACATTCCCATCTGGATATAAATCTTGCTTTTCCCTGTCCCCTTCCCCCACTCTCCTCTTCTTCTCCCCCTGCAGCCCCGTCCACACCTTCTCCTCCCCCTTACCCTCTGTGGAGTGCTGGAAAGCTGATAAATAAATCATACCTGCCTCGTTGACCAGGGTGATAGTCACCCAATCCATAACCACTACACAATTTCCTTTGCCAAATGTTTGGAAAATGAAAAACACACTGTCTTTTTGAACAAATCAGCATCTGTGTACATATAGAACTGTTATTGTGGGACTACTGGCATATCTGTGTTAGGGTCTGTCATTTTCCACCACATACTGACCCAGGCAAAAGCTTTCATTGAGCATGACTTACAATTCACTGAGGGACCCACTGTTGACTCAGGCCATTACTATTATTTTGTAGCTATTCCCTGGTCTCTGCCAAAAAAAAAAAAAAGATCCTCAGGAAAGAAATTACTTTAATTGAAAGCTACGTTCATTTTGCCAACCTACCACCATATTGAAAACCATTTCAAAAATGAGCTTCAAATAGACTCCTACAGATAAATATCTTTATGCTTTTATACCTCAGATCTCAGGGGGGCATTTGAAGAGCAAAGGACAGACTGTGGCATTTGTACCAAATTTTTGAACTAGCCCTGAAAATTTAATCTACTCTGTAGTCTTTATCAGATCTGGGTCTTCCTTCTATGGCAAGTAAAAAGAACACATCTCTGATATTCTGAGGCAGCATTCAGAGCCAGGTTTTGAAGTACCAGGCCAGTGTCTTGTGAATTGCACTAGTGAATTAGTTTTAGGGAATTAAAGAAAGGGGAGAGTTTCGAGCAACTTCTTACAGGAGCTGTCTTTACAGCCCCTTCCCCATTACCAGAAATTGCTCCATGACAAACCATGAGACTTGGGAAGGGGCATGATGTGGGGAAAGTGTAATTTGAAGAGGGTCGTTTGTGTCACATCATTTCCTAATTGTGAGAGGTGCCAGGCTGCAGAATAGCCCCTGGAGATAAGTGGTGGATGAGGTATTGGTTGGGCTATTTTAAAAGATGATTGAATGCTACTGAGATGGAAAGAGGGAACATTCTTGTTACTTGTAGATCCTCCTACAGTGAATTACGTGCTCACGTACAGCTTGTTACAACTCGTGTTCCAGGAAACAGGGCTGATGTGTACATAGGAAATGAACAAATTGCAACAATTTGTGATTCCACATCGGTGGTGTAGTGCATCATGTGAGAAGCTGGCTTAGATAGTCCTGAAATCTGCTTCCACTTGCAAAGAGATAACAGAGGAAAGTACAGCCAAGGGGAATATGCTGGTCTACAAGACTAATTTGAATCTGGCCTTGGGCCTTTCCTCTAATTATGCGACATTCAAAAGCCATGAGGCAAAGTGGAGCCTCCCTTTAGCTCAGTAACCCACCAAAGGCAACGTTCATCAGCATCTATGAGAGAGAGATTGGCAGATCCAAGTGGAGATTTCAGTTCCAAAGTAGACTTGGCCATCCTGTGCAAGTGCCTCTCTCCCCTTTTAGCCAGGTGAAGGAATCTGAAACAATTATGTTCCTAATTTGGTATCTCAAGTCAGTCAAATGAGTATTAGTGAAAATTTTGTGAAAATTCACTTACCAGTGTAAGGACTCTTCATGTTCATCCGGCCCCAGCTCTCCAGTGTGAACTTTCCTCAACAGTTCTTTGCTCAGCTTTGTGCACATTTTTCCTATTTTTGTTTTCATTTTATTTAGAAAGATGGACTTTGTAGCATCTGAGGAGCGAGCCCAACTGAATGGGACCATCTTTCCCTGGTTTGGGATGCCGGGAAGAGGTAGCATCATTTAATTTTTATTATTGCCTGCTGGATGTTTTCTGTACTTTTCTGGTATGTGTAGGATTTTCTGCATGGCAACGTGCGACGTGATTGTAAGCAGGCAAAGAAATGTGTGCATGCAAGCACATACACACACACACACACACATATACACACACAGAGGCACGCACGCAGGCACACCTCAGTCTGTTGGGCAGCCTGCCCACTCAGCACTCCATGCTGCAAGTCATGACGATTAGCAGAGTTTCCTTCTGCAGCTGGCTTGATAACAGGGAGATCGGCATATACAGACACACCTTTGGTGTGAGTGGAATAGTATTTACTTTGTTCTGACCAGGTCCTTACAAGACCTCTGTGACAGCTGTGACAGCTGACAAAAGGAAGGAGAAACAGAGTGTTAATAAAAGGTGATATTTTGAGGTGAACATGTCAGAAATGCAGAAGAAAAAAAAAACAAGTAAAAAAAAAGTTGATAAATACAGTCATACTGTGTCAATGTGGTTTCTATCTCCCTACCTAGTTAGGCTAATAGCCGTTTTATTTCTGCCATTAAAGCTCAGAGTGTGATCTCAGTTGTGCTTTTGACACTCTGGATGAACTCCTTAACAGTCAGACATAGTCATGCTCAAAGCTTACAGGAGACACAGAGTTTTAATTCCCAGCCTCTTCTCTTACATTCCCTTGGTAGTTAACTGACATCTGCCTGTAATGTCTCTACGTGAAGAAAACCATTCCCTTCCACGAGTTAATCTTTCCATCAAACCTATCAGTACAGTGAGAGAGAGTTGCCTGTGTAGCTGTTGGCTTACTTGAACACATCCCACTTCAAAAGGTGGGAGCACATTGGACATGGAGATCTAGCCATCCTTCTGGTGCTCTGAGGATGGATTATATCTGTTCCACAAGTATACAGCATTGGCTGTCCAGAATGATGAGAAGGAGGTGGTGTTGCGAGACTCCAGGCTGGTCTCAGTCCATCGGCTGACCTGACACATAATCTTTAAGTCATTCCTTTTTCTGTTCAACTTTGATTTTTGGTAGTTTGTGAGCAGAAAGTTTTTACTTTGTGATATACTGGAGCCCTTTCAACTTGGTACAGATCTATGTGATCTACAGCAATTTTCCAGACATCATTTGTGCTAGTGGGCAGTGGAAGGGACGGAGCTATCGATCTTCAAAACCACACAGACTTGTGCTGTGTTGAGTGGCAGCACTGGCCTGCTGGCACAAAGCAGCAGAGAATGCTTATACAAGTGGGTCCTGCAGTTCCTGGGAACTTGAGAATCACAGATATGAGGACAGCACCCCCACAGCACAATTTGCTTGTTAGGATAGTCTTCCAAAGGAACTGCTGGGAGTCATATTAGTAAACGCAGAGAAACTGCACTACTTGTCCTTTTCACTTTGAGAGATAACAACAAGCTTACTGCAACAAGCTTTCTGCAATCAAAATCAAATGTGCACAGAAGCTCAGAACCAGACTTTTTAATCCAATTCTACTCTGGCTGATAAAAGACTCTCCATCCCCCAAAACAGCTGGGGTCTAAATTTGATGGTTGTGCCTGGGAACTCACAAAAGGTTTGAGTTTCTTGGTTGCCCCCCGAGGACACTTAAACTAGCTAGAACTTATCAGAGTACAGAACAGTCTCATCAGGAAGGCTAAATTTCCTGCCCAAGGCTACATAAATGCACTTTCCAGGTCTCCTTCAATCTTCCTACTTTACTGGCATGCCAACTTCAGGTGTTAGCCTTAAAGATAACTGTTCTTGCCCTCCTCATCACCTCTTAGAAGAGCAGAACACCCCAGCTAGTGCTTCTCATGCTAAGCCAATATCTCCAGAAACAATAAGTTGTTGCAGGAGCAACTGAACTATTGAAGCCAGATTTCCTGTGAAATGGTGTCCTCTTTTCCAGATGTTCCTTTCTTGTACCTCCAATGTAATAACCTCATGTTTTTTACGTCCTTTCCACCTGGCAAGAGATGACGTGCACTGAGGCTAATCCAGTGTGCCTTGAGAAAGTCAGAAAGATAGGACGTTTTAATTCCAATCAATCTAGGGGAAATGATTGCTCATAAAGCAAATTGCCATGGGAAAAAATATGGTTCTTTCTATTGGGGTGGTTATTAATGACAATTTGATAACTGCTCTTCTTTGTTCTTCCCTTTCACTTTGTACTAGTTAAGCATTAATGTGAGCTTTTATTTACTGTGGCATAATCAGACATTTATTTGCATGTCTGTATGAATCAAACGATTAATCTGAAACAGAACTTTGATTTTTTACCTCACTGAAATGTGTTTTCAGTTACTGGACAGCACACTTTGATATTATGACAATGAAAACTTTCAATGGTCTCCTGTCAAAATTTTTAATGTGTTCTTTTCACAAGCAATTTCACAATGTTGGTTTTCTATTCCAATTTGGAATACAAGCTCTCCTCTTTCAAATGCCAGAGTATCCTAAGGAAAGGAAATTCTGGTGTCTGACCAGCTATAATTATAATCCAAAAGCAGCAAATATTTCATCAGGAAAATAATACTATAAACATTGTGTTTCTAGAGGGAGGAGTGGTAGTTAATAAAAGTGACCAGGAATTGGTTTAAAACCAACTAGTAAAGCCAATCTGACTTATTTCTTTAAATATAATATTGAGATGAAGATCATAGCAAAATGTCTCACAAAGGGTTGATCTCTATCTTTCTGATCACTTGAAGGTCTTCGGAATGGCTACCCAAGGCTGCATGTTCAGAGACACAGCTTCAGCTGCATCATTCTTACAAATTCATCTGTCATTTTAAGAGAGAGAGGTGGGCTCATATGTAATTATCAGGGGAGCTCATCTCTAATCATATAGAAATCTGTATATCTCGGGCTTCAGAGACCTGCAGTGGCATGGAGTTTCACCTTAGTGATGATTTCTAAATAGGAACAGTAATGTCAGGGCACTTTTCAGGAGACAACATGCTGAGATTCTCTCATCATTTTGCTTCCTCTACCACAGGGGTTTTTGATTAAGGATTTTTTATTTTTTTAATGTAGTTTACGTTTTTCCCAAAGCAATGAATCATAACTTTGGTTTAATTTATTTATTACTAATGCAGTGTTTAAGTGTTTGAAACTTGAATTTAGCCAATTAACTTTTTCAGTAAATGTTCCTGCCTCCTGTCTAAGAAAGAGAGGTTTTGGATTACTTCATGTGTTCTTTGCCTGTGCACTTTTTTCAAACAATTGTTTGAATCATCTTTACTTGCTAAAAAAACAAGAAAAAGACTGTTTTTTTAAGAGTGGTAAACAGTCTCACAGTTTTAGTTGGTCTGGTTATGAGTAAAAAACATTTGTTACTTTGAGAAATATATATGTATGTAGGTATATGGGATTTTGTGTACATACTTGTAAGAATTTATGAATATATTGTTTTTAATTTTTGAAACCTAATTTTTTCACTAGAAAAACTGGAAACTGTAGGCCAAAACAGGAAAAAAAAATGCTATGTAGAAATACTTTGTTCTTTCCTCTTAAAACCCCCAGACTGTATTTTGAGAAATAATAATAATAAAGTGATGTTTGAAACCTCACTTCAGAAGGTTTTTTAGGCTGAAGCGAAAAATTTAATTTTATGAATCTGCTTCCAGCATATTGGATGATTTCTGCACATGAAATTCATCATATAGCTCTGTGGCTTCTTTCACAAGACAGGCTCAGGTGCAATCCAGTAGGCACGTTTATCAGTCATCAGGAGGAATATCCAATGTGTTGACAGTATCAGATGAAATTTTGGAGTGGAGTAGGGATACTGCTCTTAATGTTTGGATTAACATGAGTTACCAATGTTATAGCTACGATTTGTCATGACATGTACAAGTGCAGTGAGGAAACCTTCTGTTGCTTGATGTTCAGTACAAATGACTGCTGTGTGTATTTGTCGCTTTCAAAGACTCATCCTGGCAATGTTACTTATAGCAAATCTTATTTATTTATTTATATACAAAATATCTCTGTTGTCTTAATGTTACTGTTTCCTGAAACTAGATTTAGAAATTTCTACTTAGCAAGATGATGAAGTGAAGCCTGAACCACCTTTCAAATGGTATTCTTTCATAAGCAAGACTTTTACATGTACATACACACACACACATACACATATATCTATGCATAAATATATATTTCCTTAGAAGGATAAAGTGCAGAGTCAGAAGAGACCTTTGTGGCTGGTTGTATTATCTATGTGTCCCTAGCAAAAGCCAGAAGCTCTCTAAAACTGATTTTTGTTTGAACTAGAAAAGAAAACAAAATACATTTTAAAAGTCATTTCATTCCTGACTTTAAAATCGATGGTGCCCTGTTCACCATGCCCTGTTTTTTACAGTCTGTGGCTAGTTACTCCTGTGTGTGTAAATATAAATGTATATAAATAGGCACACTCTCATAAGTGCCTTAAAAACTCTGACAGCAGCTCAGTAAAGCAGGAGAACTTATCAAACACAACAAACCTCTTCAGGCTTTTAAAACGTTCCTAATCTTAAGGTTGTAGGTGCTCTTTGCCAGGTCAATGTACGTAAGAGGCTTTGGAGGCAGCTTCAAAACTGCACTCAGCTTGATATCCATGTTGTGGCCCTTCAATTTAAAGCCATATGCTAATATTAACAACAACCAAAAAAGCCCCAAAAAGCTTAACATCTGGTAAGAGGGACTGAGCTTACAAAAGACCATCCTGCAGTTCCAGCACTTGGACAGCGATGGGAAAAGGGAAATAGACTTCACACCCCCAGCACGCCATCCATCAATGGAGTGTGAAAGAAATGTAAGGATTACTGCCCCAGCCTTCAGGTGCCAGGCATAATTATCTAGAGATTGCAGAGTTCATTTTTCACTCTGCTCTGCTTATATAGTTTAGAGCTCCCTTTCCTCCCTCCATTCCCTCTGCTGCTCCCTCCCAGCACAAAGGTGCTTATGGGGGCATGAGGGGGAGGGGAGCAAAACATGAAATAAAAAAAAATATTCCAGCTTTGAAAAGAAAACAGCTGTTTCTGGGATCCTGAGCACAGTGCTTTAGCTATGGATCTTGCCTGAGACTTCCAGAAAAGCAAATACCAGAGCCTCTGTTTATTGGCTGTTTCCTTGCTCACGCTGCAATATGGCTTCCAAATGGAGCAAGGCACTGAGCCAAAAGTCAGCAGAACTGGCTCAGAAAAGGGAGGATTTTTTTCAGGGGAAGGAGTAAATTTTTGCTTTCAGAGGATGAACCCTCCCAACTCCTGTGAATCTGAAAAATGTCAAGCCCTTGGTATATCTCACTCTCCCCTTGTGAGTTAGTTGTGGTTAGGGCGATCCTAATAAAACCATTCAATAAAGATACACGTTATCACTTGCTTTATTAATATCTAATCAGTAGCATGTGGAAAGAAAGCAGTGCCCAGCAATGATAAGTGCCACAAGCTTAATGTTTGTCAAAAGAAGGAGGAGATGTTTGGATTGCAAAGCTGTGAATATCTTGCCAGAAGCATTGTTTTTTTTCTCTATCTGCTTTCCAGCATCAGTTTCTCTTTCACTCTTCCAGCTTTTCAAACAGAGCAACAAACTGTGACACTTTTGGGGTGTGAGGATATTGCCTATTTGAAGCTTCCCCTAAGAGATTTCCATCTCTGCTCTAAAGTCAAGACATTTCTGAGAAGCTTAGGGATTGCCGATGACAAGCTAGAGCTTTCCCCCCAACTTTGGTTCTGATGAGTTCACATCAGTAGGTGGTTGGGATGTAGACACAAAATCTGCAATATTTTATAACCTGAACCTGGTCTTCCTCAAGGTGAGACCCTTTACTCAACATCTTGTCTGTCTCAGGGCACACACACTCTTTTTCCTTGTAACAGCCCTAGACATGGATGCACCAGATGATGGCCTCACTGGACAGTATGTTAGAAAGCAGAGACAAGGGTGCAAAGCTCTCAAACCACAATTTTCACAAGAAACCATGGTAGCTGAAGAGACAGTAGCTGAATATTTAATAAAGCCAATGAAATGAAATGCTGCATTTGAGGAATGTGGAAATATTTTGTTTTGGTTGGCAGCTGTGCCTGTCCACTGAAAATGTCCTTATGGCAAGCTTGCAGTGATCCACAGAAGTTGGTATTCTCTACAGAGAGCAAATGATTGTTTCACAATCCATTTTTCCATTGAGGTAAACCCTCCATTTTCTCACAGGGGGAACAACAAACAGTTTTGATAGAAAGTTATAATCAGATCTTTAAATAAACAACTCTGTTGTAGGAAGCACAACTAACTCATTAGTCTATGCAAGGGTGCTCTGTAGGAAACAAGTTCCAGCCAAACCTGTGTTTCAGCAATGTCGGTTAGTAAAAGACCACTTCAGAAAGCCAAGGCTGGGATGTGGGGGAATGTCATGACATTTCTGACATCCTCTACAATGCCTTTCACTGGGAAAGATCACTGTTTTTGTGTCACTTGTCTCATTTACACCACGAGGAGCTAGCCATCAATGGTGACAAGGTCAGCCAGAAGAGCAGATGTGATACCACCCCAATCTGTCATAGAGAAGAAGAGGATATTCAATCCTAAAGGCAGCTGCAAGATGTTTTTGTGATCTTGAGATAGGCTGAAAAACAAAAGGCAAAGGGAAGCTGAGATCCTTGTTCTGAGGCTGCAATACCATTGTTGTACTGTTTCTATGTGTTATAAGCAGCATATACCTGTCAAATTATCAGACTCAAGCCACCTTTATTACAGACCTCTTCCAGCACCAGACAAGGACAGTAGCGGTACCTCTTGTGACAAACTATCAGATAGCCTTGGAGAAGTGCTAAAATGCATGACAGGTTGTACACAGATATTATTTTTGTCTCTTCTGCTATGTTAAATTTATGACTTCTGTTTGTTGTATCCTAACTGCACGTGAGTCCAGGAAAAGTATTCCTAGACTCTAGTTGTCCTTAGATGGAGCTGGGAAAATTTTTGAAAATGAATCTTTAAATGGGTAGAGTGCATTACAACTGAACCTCTTTTATCAAAGCCTAATGTATAGCAGGTTATTTATTTCAAGCAGAAAAGATGTGATAAGTTGTACTCTCTGGGATGGATCCTGTTATTATGACCATGACAGGTTTGCTCCCTTGATATATATTGACTTTAGCATTTACTTTTTCCTCTGGACTAAGCAAAATAAACTCTTTCCCACTTGTTAACCTGTTAGGAGGTCTTTGAAAACAAAGCATATTTGTCATTGAGGTTTCTCAAGGTTGCTTGAGACCAATGTAAAGGAAATTTTCCCATTTGTTTTGCCTTTCTTTCACTCCTACTGCCTTTCATTTTCTATTAATACATTCACTTTTTTTTTTTTAAAAAAATCCAACTAAATTAGGAAGAGTGTGCAGATCTCAGGAATGAGGACTCTTGATTTCCTATCATTTTTTCAGAGCAGTGGTCTCAAGGAAATAGTGTGGAGTGCAACATTTGTAAAGTGTCATGAGGATTAAATTGTAACTACAGTTGAAGGATAACTCAGTGCTTCCTAAATGGCCATGAACAACATTGGTCTAGCAAGATCTCAAACTGAAACTCAAGCAAAGATGGCTCCATGAACATGTTCCAGAGCTAGAGTTACAAAGCAGAGCTTCTTCCCGGTTTTAACCCAGAATCTATTATAACTCTAGGTGTTAAAATTAGAATTGCAGAACTAATTGTTCTGGCAGCTTGTGTACACAGCTTTGTAAGAGACAAGCCCAATGCTAAAGGTCATGTGACCCAAAGATCTTCTCATCTGTCATATCAACATTTATTGCTTTTAATTTGCAACTGAGAAACAAATAAAATCACAGAGAGTCCTGTAATTTTT
Organism: Colius striatus; assembly: GCF_028858725.1. Classification (NCBI taxonomy): domain Eukaryota; kingdom Metazoa; phylum Chordata; class Aves; order Coliiformes; family Coliidae; genus Colius; species Colius striatus. The sequence goes on along the minus strand of NC_084769.1, from coordinate 17,240,754 downwards.
CCTGGGTCACAGAAACACTCTATTTCATAGTCAGGAATTTAAATGAAGAGCATGCTTATTGCTTTAGGCATAAAGTTTCTTGTTTCTGATGTCCCTCCATTTTCAGAGCCCAAATTCTAGGCTTTGATGCACAGGCAATGAAGGATGCAAACTTTCTAATTGCAGCACTTTATTAATCGTTGACAAGGGTGGCAGGGTTTGGAAAAAAATGAGAGAAAGAGCTTTCCTCTCTGTGCTCTCAGCCAAGAAAAATACAATTAGTGAAATTATGTTCCATGACTAGCAAAGACCTAGTTCAGCACAGGAGAGTACCTCTTGGCTAAACAACCCATCCATCTTACCTGGGTAATTGAAAGCTGTCACAGCAAATGCTAGAGTTCTGTCTTCTACACAGTAACTTGCCCTCTTGCATCATCTCTTCAGGGAGCTTTCTTGTTGCATCCAAAGTATTTTTCTTTCCAGAAAAATAATGGACTTCTGTTGGTAATTGATAACCAAGAATATGTAGCAGTATGTTGTGTCCAGAGCTAACTGAAAGTAGAGACAGCAGTAGGGAAGAGTGAGATTTGTAGGAGACTTGAATATTTTTTCAGTGCATCTGGGATTTCCATCTGATATAGAGGTTAATACCACTTGTTAGAGAGGCATCGCCCTTGGGTGTGAATGCACACAAGCACACACAGACACAGATACTGTTTGAAGAGTTGGTGAATGATGTGTAATATTCACATTTCTCTAACCACTTCTTTATTTACTTGGGGAATTTCTTACAAGCAAATTCTCATTTAAAATTTCAAGAAGGTTTGGAAGAACGAACCATAAAGAAAAAACAAATTTTAATGCTTTTGGTCTGTTTGTCTGCCTTTTTACCTCTATGTTCTTACAATAGTTTTAACCCATTAACACATTGCAATGGAATTTGACAGAGGTGGAGGTCTCAGAGAAATGTTCTATCAAGTTGGTTGAAAATTTACTGCCAAGGTCTTAATAATCAAGACCCTAATTAATGTTCCTGATATGAAAAAAACATTTTAATACAGTTCAGTGGCTATCTATTGGGGATGTGTGGAGGAATGTGTGCGTTTGTGTGTGTGTCAAGTTTTCTCGTTTTTTTTTTCCTGAATGGTCAGTTAGCACATACTCAGAAGTACTCACAATGTATTGAGTTTTTTTCCTACTCATAGTTAAGGAGTATGGGAGGAAAATGAAGGTACATGGAAGAGAGTTAACAGACACAGGAATGAACTTGAAGGTGTGGTGGACTTCAAGGATGTGACAGTGTGAAGGTAATCTGGGGGTCTGGGAAGGGTAAAAAAAAAGAGGACAAATGGAGTTGCTAGTATGAGGGTTTAGTAGTGGAGGACACGCACCTGGAAGAAATCACATGTCGTTTATTTCAATCTGGCACCCACTAGACTATTTGTTTCATTTCTGAGGGAACTCCCATCCTGAAACCTCCAGGCATTTTGGCAGCTATTGCTATTGGTATTCTGACAATGTCTGAAGTCTGTAGGCAAGCACTCTCTTTTGCTAATTGCTGTATATACAAAAAAAGTCTAAAGGCAATGAAGTCTTTGAGTCAAAGAGAAGATAAGACATACAGACCAGAGCCCAGAGTCTGAAAATGACTTTGTTGAAGTCTTATGGAGTGTGGGACTAATAAATGTACAAGGAACACCAAATTCATATTTGTCTCATTTGAGCCATGTTAAGTATTTGATATTGGTCAAATCCCATGGAGCTGGTTGATGTTTACTAGAGAGAGGTACCTGAATGACTTAGCTGTTGAATTTCTCTTCAGTTCTTTTTGGGCTCTACTTCTTGCATATTCAGAGGTATTAATTTTACTTACAGAGAAACATGTTATAGGTCAATGAAATTTTACACAAATATTACAGAATAGCCACTGAATGAAAATTTGTTATGATTATTCATGTTTATGTTTAGTGGCTAATCCTATGGGTCACACACAAGCCCTACCACAAAACCTATATACTGAATTATAACAGCTTGGAGCTCTGACCTCAAGTAAGTATTGAGCAAGCTTCATGAAAAAAAAAAGAAAAAGAAAAGTCTGCTAATAATATTCACAAAATTAAATAAGGTCCACAGTTAAGCCCATTAAAAGCTTTCCAAGAGTCCACTTAGACCACTTCTATATCAGAAAAGTGAATAATGGTTGGAAGTATTTTCAGGTACTGGAATGCCTGAAGTATTCTTATACTGCTAGACAATGTAACTCATTACATGGTCCCTATCAGCATTTTGTCCATGCCAACCAGTGCTCTCCAAAATTTATTTCCAGATGTGTTTCAGATACTGATCCAGGACTTTTGCAGGAGGAAGTTTACAGGTAGCCAGCCTATTCTGGGGGTCTGAGAGAGGCTACAAACTAGTTATTTGGTGCCAATCGGTTTCAGTGCCAGAGAACATTCCTGGGCACATGTACATGTTCTATTTGTATCAGTCTAGTTGTGTTTTGGGTGTGTCTGGCTCAGACGCTCAAAGTTAATCAAGTTGCTGGGATTGAGGACAGAGGTGAATTTTTCCCCTACTCTAATTTGCCTTTGTGTTCCTTTGTAGAAAAGTACAAGGTTTATTTCCTGAGTATAACACAATGAATTTCTTTCTTAGAGCAAGATATTAGCAGTGTCCTTCATGGCTTCTGTTAGCTGTCGTGGCAGCTTCCTAGGTTTTCCTAGTTTCCACTTTGCTGTGCATTGGAAGAATCCTGCAACCTCTGCTGCGTGGGAACATAAGAAGCAGAAGATTTGTAGTCCCCTTAAGTGAAAAAGCTATTGAAGAACTGCTGCAATTGTGGAGACAGGACTTGGTAACCCGGGCAATCCATCCAAGGTCTCTGTTCCTAACTTCAGGGGGAAAGAAAACCATGATCTGTTTGTCCTCGAGTCACAGAAGTTCAAAAAAGACAGGCTTAATTCAATTAACAAGTCAATTTGAAACACCCACCAAAGCCTTTTTGCTACCAAGACAAAAGCTTAAGGGAAAGAGAGGCTTTGAGTAACTTCATGCTTTGTAACCAGACCGGGTTTATCCTTGTGCATGGCAGACATACCAATTCCTAAAATGCAGCACTTTGGGAAAAGCTAGCCCAAAGCTTACATTTTCCAGATGAAAGGAATTAATTAGCAAAATGGTTTTATTTTTGAGACAGATAAATACAGAGAAGAGTGAAATGAAACAGATCTTTTTTTTTTTAGTTACCTGTGATTTTTAGCAGTTATCCAATGTCTTAAGTGTGTAAACCCCTGATCACCATGGCTGCTGATTTGCCTTTTGAATCTTTGTCATCTGTGAAAACGAGGGCAGGTGTTTTAAGTTGTCCATCTAAAGCTTTAAGGACTAGACCTTCCTTCATTTCTACATCAGATTTGAAGCAAAGGGGTTGTGATTGAGGTAAAAAAGATACAATTGTTTTGCATCAGTTTTTACAGTATTGATGCATGTTTTCCTTCTGTGTTCTCAGTTTATATTTCATTTTGGTTGTTCCTCTTCAAACTGAATCTGTTTTTGTTAACTCTATGTCAATATAAAGCACGATCAAAGTTGGAGGGGGTCTTCTTTGTGGAGAACCTCTTCCAGCACCTAGCCCTCACTCCTATGTTCCCGTTGCCCTGTAGCTGAGGTCTGTCTGAGCAAGCTGAGTTCAGAAAAGGATGCAAGAGAATGTTGCACTCAAAGGAATTAAGGTGGGGTTTTTCTTTGTTTTGTTTTTCTTTTTTTATGTTGCTCTAAACTGCCTGATCAGTAGAGGAAAAGATCCAAAACTTCAGAGCAATGCACAAGGGGAGGCTTAAAATGTCATTCCCAAATAAGCTGATTTATCTTTCATGGTTTCAGACTTTTTTTCTTCGTCTTCTCCTGCTATGCCTAAATTCGTCCTTCTAATAACATTTGTGTAATATACCATTACATAAAGAACACAGCAAAAGCCCATTCAGCTCAAGCCCAGCTGCTTGTAAAGGCTGGATAAATGAGCTGTTTTTCTTTGCACTCTGTTTAGAGTGTTTCTCAACACCTCTGAGTTTAACTTATTTATTTATTTTAAAGGAAGAAGTGGGACACGATTTTCCTTTTCATTTTGTAGGTCAGTTACCTTTCTTCAGCTCTACACCAGAAGTGTGAGGAAGCGTCTCTTGATCTCAGTATCTTGATATCCAACAAGCCTTTTCAGATATATTGCAGTCTCCTGTAAGTTCACCAGAGGAATTCACTTAAAGGATGTAATTTTCATCAGTCCTGTTCGGAGCAAGAGGACACAATGTGGGCATCTTTGATACACTCAGGTATTGCACTAAAAGAAAACTACCAGAAATTGAATCATGTGCCTGTATGTAGAAATGTGGTATGTTTTGAATGACACATTCTCTGAGACCTATGTCTTCTGTAGTTTTTCATTATATCCGTGATGACGTGTTTACTACTGTAGGAGGTTAAATAAGGTAGTGTCTATCTTTTAGGCACCTGAGCTGTTCCAGTGGTGTGGGAGGGTCAGCCTAGAGTGCATAAACAAAACATGCTCAGCCACAAAATGCCCTGTATGCTTTTAGTTATACAGTTTAGCTTACCAAAAAATTAGTTTCCGAGGAGCAAGACAGGAGACAAAGGCATTGCTCAGTGCCTCTGCAGAAGCAGAGAGGATGCACAACAAGGTTCTTCCATGTGGAAAGATAAAAGCAGTTACTGGCGTGGTGATGTTGAATAAGGAATGATTGTGCACTCTTTCATTGTCTTCTGCTTCTAATAAATTACAGAGAGGCAAATTGAAACAAAAAACCCAAGGTATTTTGTGCACAATGCAGAAGCTGTATAACCTGTGGCCACAGGATGTTGTGGGTGATATAGTGTATACATCTTCAGGGAGAATTAGCTGAGTGAAGGAGGAAAAATCCATTTTTGGTTACTCAAGGTGCTGCTGCAATTTCAGGTGGACAGTGAAGAAAAGATAAAAGGGATTGGGGTACTTGTCCACTCCTTAAGCTATTCCTGCTGTGTGTACCTTGGCAAAGAAAAACACCAGGTGAGATGGATTTCCTTATTTTCTTAAAGTTGTGTCCAAAAGAAAAAATACATTTTGAAAGTCAAAATGTTTCATTTCCACTTGCCAACTTAAATCTGATTTGGTTTACAACTGCTTCAACTTCAGCCTTCAGAAAACATTTAAAAAAAGGCTTTTATTTCACAGCAAATGAAACATTGTGTGTTTTCTTCAAGCAGGGTTTTTGGATTTCCCTCCCCTCCCCATTTGGAAAGCAAAATTGACATTTTTTGTGTTGAGGTGACATGAAACTTCTCCTTTTTTTTTTTTTTCTTGACTCCAAAAATTGATTATATTCATGCAGCTGTCCTTGAGAAAAGATCTGCCTTTTTTTTCCCCATGCTATCAAATTTACTGTTAAAGCAAAACAAAGAAGTAAGAGCAATGGCCTAGAGAAATAGTCATGGAACATTGGAAACCAAAAGGGAAATCTTGCCAATTGCAGTATTTCCAACCTCAAGGGGGATGAGGGGGTGAGTATTGTTGTATAGTTTGCTAAGTCACTTGTAAAGCACTTTGGGTTTCTCTGGGATGAAAGGCATTATGTGAACACAAGTTGTTGTTATTAGGACTTGTGAAATGTGAAGACAATATTAAAAGTTGTGGTCAAATTTCCCTAGGCAAAAAGAAAATTCCCCCATTGGTTTTGCTCACTCCAACTGGATGTTTACAAGGTGCTTGTAGCTGACTGATTCCTTCCTCAGTGTTAAACCCCATTTTAGTGGTCATGTTCCTTTTTGTTGGCAGAATGTTGTTTAATTTCTCATAAATGAATTTTACTGGGGAGTTCCCAGTGCTGCTGGATGTCAGACACCCTGTCTTAACTGCCATTCTCTATTGACCTTTCATCTTTTGCCCTTGAGGGGCAAAGCTGGACAATTCTTCAAGGCTGAAGTTTTGCCATATAGTAACATCAATATCTGAAGTAAGAATGACCCTAAAACAGACCTTTCCCAGCATGTAGTAATCCAGGAGATGGGGCAAAGACAGTGGCACCAGCTTGTTCTCCTCAGGCTGCAGATACAACTGCTGACTTGATTCACAAGAATAGAATTCACCTGCTCTCCCTCCTCCCTCTTTCTATAGGCCATTTCTGCCAAGAAGGCAAATGCTAGTCTTCACAATACTTGATTTGGTGTAAAGGAATCTTCCACTTGCCAAGCATTCCTGTTACATCAAACTCTTCCTGTCCTTGTGTCCATCCCAGGCTTTAAAGACTGACAGTGAGATTGATGCTGACAGTCCCTCTTTAAAAATTACCTTCAGCACAGAAGATAAAGGGTCTGGATTTGGTCCATGTTTACCTGGGAGTCACACATTTAGTAGTAAATACTATAGAGGTAATGAATTTACCCAGCAGCTGGGTTGTGGTTTCTGGTGTCCACCCCAAACTGCTCTCCTAGATGGTCACAACATGTAAAGTAAAACGGATGAGTTAACATCCATTTTATGTGCTTGTCTGGAAGGAGAAGGGAACAGGCATGATTTACAGATGGAGCAATGGAGAATTGCTTCTCTGTATCAATTCAGGGAGTCTGGGGAGAAAAGTGATGAGCTGAGCTTTCACATTTATATATCACTAGGTTCTTCAGATACTTGAATAGTGAATGGAGGGACTCTTCTGATACTCTTACTAATCCCATAGTAATTTGCTAGGTGCACGTAGAAATTGCTGTGTGTATTGCCCTAATGGAATCATTCTGCCTGTCTTCGCATCATCAGTTTTCATAATTTTAGGAAGACAAGCACAGTCAAGAAGTCTCCTGACTCTTTAAAGTGCAAATCACTCAAAATGGAGCAGCAGCACAGAAGACAGTACTGGCCTTTGCAATTTTTCCAGTCTGCTGGCAGTTACTTCAGTGCATCCTCTGACAGATGCGCAGCAAGTGCCATAGATTTCTAAAGGAGCTGTGCAAAAGGACCAGCAGATTGGGAAGCACACAGTGATCCTTGTTTTGTCTGTTTCAGCAGAAGGAGAAGCAAATCTGCTGTCACCTTCTGCCTCAGCATGTGACATTTTGCCAAACCTGGAGTAAGCTAAAGGCTGATGAAGCTGAGGCTACAAAAAAACCAAAAAAAAAGTCGTGGTTGCCTTCTATGCATCCACCTCTCTCTTTGAAAGCACCATCTTGCTGTGTAGAAATAGGTTGACTTCAGGGTAGAAATGTGGATGAAGAAGGGGAAGCAAGCTTTGGGAGAGGCTCATACTCTTAATTAATCTAAACTGCTGTTTTAGGTTATTTAAGGTAGGGATTCAACAACCTCCTACAATCTTCTTACTATCTTTGAATGCAAGCACTTTAGGCTATTTTAAGACTTCACAAAAGGAATAACAGCACAGCATGTAAAATTTCCTCAGCTGACACTAATGGGAGGGGAAGCTGCAAGTAAGGAAGAAAAAGCCTTTGAAAATTCCTGCCTCCTCCACTGAGCCACCTCCAAGGTTGAACTGCATGACCCACTGTGCTCTTTGCATAGCTGTGGAAAGATGCCTGAGGTACTTCATGGAGACCTGCTAGCGCTGGTCATCTATCTAGGAGAAAGGGTGCTCTGCACAAAGATTGCCCCTTTCAGAAGGGGAGGCGATGATTACCAATACTTTGCTTTGCATTTGCACACTTCAATCAAGACTTAACAGGAGATAAAACCTAATCAGTTCCTGGTCTGCTTCTGGTCTCTACAGCCCTTTAGATTGTTAGAGTCTTGAAGGAATCTTCCTCTGTTTCGATTTGTCTTTTTTTTAGGAGACTCGCTTCATGACTGCTTTAAGAAATCAAGAAATGGACCTATATAGGGCATCTCTATGAGCATAGAGATGATGGAGAAACCAGTCCTGAAGGATTCCTGTCAATGCCAAAGAGGTAGAAAGATATTGCTATGTGTGGTATGCAAACATTGAAAACAAAGTTAGCTGCATTTGCATCCACTTGAGAATGTACTTCTCTTCAGACTATTTCACACAGTCTTGTCTGTAAGAAACTTACTGTAGAGAAAAGGGATTGTCATATAATTAAAATGAAAAATTAGAAAAGGCCATGAGAAACAAACCAAATTTCTGAAGAAAATCTGTGACTTGTTTCATCACTTCACTTCACTTCACTTCACTTCACTTCACTTCACTTCACTTCACTTCACTTCACTGTTTCTGAGAAGAATGCTCAGAAGCTGATGCAGACTTCCAAGTTCCATTTGTATTTGATATGATGAATCCAGGGTTGTGACAGGTTTATTTTAGATACCTATTTTCCAGACATCTGAAAAGTCAGAACGGGATGCTGCTACCAAGCAACATCTGTTTGTGAATGTACAGTCTTCTTCTAAATTAGAATATACAACTTTTTATATCACTCTATCCTTGAATTCAGCTGCTTAGAAAAAAAATGAGAAGTATACTTTCCTTTAGCAGCATTTACATTTGAGAGCTTTGTCCATGTGTTCACATTGATCTAACTAAGAATGGAGCACATAATTAATAAAAAAAATCACCAAAACCCCATCAATAAGCAAGAAGACTTCCAAGTAGGAAGCCAAGTAGGCATACTTTATTGCCTGTACAATTTCATCGCAATGTTCAGTCCTGTTAAAAAGTGATGTGAATGTTTAAATATGAGATTAATACCTCATCTGTAACATCTATATGGCTTATTTAGGGCTCAGGCTAGCTCCTAATTCCTGGTTCAGAAAGTATAACGTTTCCCAGCCTCCTTAGGTCACAACCCCTTTCTAGAAGTCAATCATTTTTGCAACTCCCCATAAAAGTAAGAGCAAAAAATCTGCTGGTAATAACATAGTGAAATCTCTCTAATGTGTTTGTGCTCAGGTTTTCTGAGATCTTGGCAGATCATATTTGACCTTGGAGATGAAGGTGGTACTGGGAGGAGAATAGCAAGATTTTCTTGGCCTTGGATTGTAATAACATTTCAATACCTTACAAACCACTTTGATTGCCTTTCTGACCCCTCACTCCCTTCTCCTCTATCTATTCTGGTTTTGCAATGCACAAGTTGAGAAACAATTTGTTACAAAGACAGCTAACCTCAGGGCATTGGTTTCAAGGGGTAGAGAATCAACAGCTTTGTAGCCGTGAATTGCTTGACTCTCTCTGCTAGAAAAACAGAAAACAAAACCAGGGCACTCAATCTAATATTGGCAAAGCTGTGAGGATGGAAGGAGGAGAAGATGGAGGAGGAGAAAGAGAAGGAAAGCGATAAACATCCAGATTGTGCCTGTGACTCTATTAACTGAAGTAAGGAATCTTCTGATATTGTCCTTATGCCTCTTGTTCTCCTCTGCATCCTGTGGGATGAAGTTATCATGGAGGAAAAGAAATTTGCATTCCTTTCACTTTAAAGTACGTTTTCCAGATTTCAGATCATTCTTGAAAACTATTGTTTTGTGTTCATTATTAAAATATGGGTATCACAGCTGAACTCCAGTTGTCAGCCAAAGTCTTCCTAAAGCAATAAATGAAAAGAATTTGTGTTTCCCAATCCTACCTGGCATTTCATAGTATAGTATTGTGCTTTTATAAAATGAGTGACATGTATTTATGCTGGCCAGCTCCGCAAGTCACTCTTTTAGGCTCTCTATAAATGGCAATATAATCAGGAGAACATGTTTACAAACTCTCTTCACACCTCTCTGACTGGTTCCAGCTCTGCCTCACTCCAAGGATTTCCATTTTTCTGAAGCAGTCTGGCAAGAACATTTGTTTGCTTAAGAGCCAAGAGTTTTAATTCAGTTTTGGAACACATAGATTGCCTAAATATGATAGAGTTTCTCTGGTCTTCCTGCCCTGATACTCAAGCCTCTCTCTAACCTCTCAGATAGTGCTGTATCTGAGAGGTAGAAAACAGCTAACAGCTCCAGTTTTTAGTGTGCCCACATGTCCTCTGAGAAGAACTTGCTCAGACCTAGAAAAGAAATCTTATGGCAAAAACAGGACCTAAAGATGGGTTTCCAGATTCCAAACTCTATCTGAAAAGCAAGGCCACCTTTTCTTTCCTGTCCTTTATCTGCAGAAGCAGTGCTCCCATGGAGATTTTGTATGCAGGTTATTCAGCCTCCCAGCTTGCAGTTTTCCATTTCATTTCCACACAACGGTACCACAGAAAGACACTTCCTCTTTTAGTGGATAGCTCTGATTTGCAATTAGCTGGTGCTATTCAGACAGCATTTATGTGGCACTGGGGTTTTTCCGTGATATGGTTTCCACATCTACATTCTGCAGGTCGCTGAAGGTTTTATGAGCTCATACCTGTACTGCATTTCTCAGCTGTGACTCACAAGCAATTGGGCAGCCTATTCACTCCCAGAGCACCATTTTACATTTGGAAACCTCCTTAACTGTAAATAAGTCTGAAGATTACTGTGGATCTGTCAGTCAGTGACCCGTCAGAACAGATGTTTACAATTATTTTCTCAGCAAATATAGGCCAAGAGCTGCAGTAAAGAATATGAATCATTTCTATGCCCAGTTTATCATTTAGGTTAACAGAATCAGTAACGTTAGTCTTGGAAACTGTTGGTTAAAGCTGACTTGGCTATTTGAATATTCACAACAAACATGCAAGATTGGAAGGAAATGATCTTTTTTGCCTTTTGTAAGCAAGTAAAAAAATGCTTGTTACTTATGCAATAGATTTGTGGCCACTGCCATACCTTTGGATTTTCATTAGGATGCATTGAAGGAGTCTGTTAAAGTCTGGAAGATGTCGTAATACATTTTATCAGAAAATGGCAAAAGTATTATGAAAATTTCCCAAAATATCTTCCCCTAGATGAATGTGAGTGGCCAACATGACCATCCTGTATATCTTACACCTGAAAATGACTAACATGTCTCTTCACCTGTAAACATCTTTCTAGTAGAGTAAGGTAACCATACATTTCATCAGCTTATGCAGTTTGACATGTCAGGAGGGTATTAAGTTAGTTCTTCAGTGCCTTGAACATTGGGGGAAAGAATATCATAAACAGTTCTTTTAAATACCCTGACTTGAAATTGAAGATATTATTTAGGGTATTGTTACTGTTACAGTTATTATTTGTTTTACCTCATAGTTTATCTTGAATATTGATGACTTTTCAAGATAAAATTGTAGACTGAGTTTCTTCAACCGTGAATGCAGAATTCACAAACTGCATTAATACACCGTGGTACATTTTGTCTGTTTTGGTTTGATCTGAGGTAGAGCTTGGTTAGCTTATTTTGAATTTTCTTCATTATTGTCAGTGATTAGGGCACAGGTATAAATGATTCATAGTCTTGCTCTGAGTTTTATTCCTAAAATTGTTTAAAAGATAGGGAAACTGAGGCGGGGAGAAATTCTCTTGTCCACCATCACATGTGTAATTGTTGCTGAGGATGGGAAATAGAATCAGAGCTCCTGAAATTGAAATATGTTATATACTTATAGAAGAGTGTCTTATAAGACCTAGGTTTTATAATTCCCTGCTTGGGACAAAAATGAGGTAAAATAGTGAGGTTCACTTTATTTTTGTCACTCAGTAGGTGTGAAACTACAGTTAAAGGCTGATGTAATATTTACTGCTGCTTCCCTGTTTATTTGTTCTTTATTCTGAATTCTCATACATAAACCCTCTGATCTGTGTTTGCCCAGAGTAAGGAGATTTTGACCCAAGACTAAGGCATGCTAGAAGCTACAGTAGTGTGAACAGTTTTCGAAAGGTCATCATCACGCTTTTCCAGCTACACTGTGTCTTTATAACAAGCTGTCATCTGAAGTGCTTTTCTGAGGTCTTGAATGTTTTCCAGTCTGTTTCTTATGGGTGTGAAACCTGATCAGTATTGGTGTCTGTACAAAGGGATGTAGAGTACCAGTGAAAAGTCCATAGGCTTTTAATGTACTTTTTCTCGGCTAGGCTCTTTGACAGCAGGAGGGTCAGAAGTTTAACTTCAGTTTGGTACCACAAAAGGCAAAGAAGGACTTTAGCATTTCCAAATTGAGCAAGGCCCCTTGAATACAACAAACTGTATTGTTCTTGGAGAAACTCAAATAATTTTAGTGTACATTTCAGCAAGCAATTTCTGTCTAATAACCTTCAAGACCTCCTCCTCCAGACCTGACTCTTCTCAAACTTGCCTGGCCTTGAAATTAAACTGTTCAACTGATCAACTCAACTGTTGATCAGTGTCAATCATACTATTTTTCATGTGGTGGAGATTATTTCAACTGAAAACTGATTAAGTTTTCCCTAAAAATAAATTACAGCAACAGGGATCAGGTATGGTTTGGTGCAATGGTGATCAGGCTCTTCCAGAGCCCAGATCCAAGTCATTATTACACCGTGCTTATATGTTAGAGTGGCAAATACCTAAGTATGGAAACAGTCATAGGAGCACAGCAGGCTCTTGTGGGATGGCTGCGCAACTCAGTGGTCATGATACATGTAGTTTGAAGTCATGAGATCAGGGGGTTGTAGGGTTCTTGTGTCTCAAATAAGACAGAGTCACAAGACCTTAAGAGCAGCCAAAGAATAATCAATGCTTTTTTTTTCAGATTACAGAGGGTAGATTCACCAGTCTGTTCAGTTAAGAGGGCTTTTGGGGTCAATCAAAGTTCAGTTAGAGCAAACTCAACCGTGTCTGATTTTATGCATGTCCCTAATGTGCTTTTAAGGAGAGCAAATATCACAGAAATTTTCCACCTCAGCCTTATTGTCTTAATTATTTATCCCTCTCTGGAGCTGTTGCTGGTGCAGAAGCTGGAAATCTTGTGCAGGTGCAGACTTACCTATTAAAATGCAGGGTTCATTACTCCTGTGGCCCATGTGTTGGCTAACCAGATATTTCTTCATCCCTGTATAACTCCATACTGTTCCCTTATGATTTTATGAAGGTAAATGAACTTTCAGGACAACAACTTTGCTGTGCTCTAGAGTTCTGCTGTGGTTGGAGACATATCTAATACAGTATGCTGCATAAAGCTGAATTGTCCCTTCAGGGAAAAAGAGCAAAGATGCTGCATGCTTCTCTAGCTTCAATTTAGACTACAACAAAAGAGAATGGAGACTGGCACTTTGTATGGTCATCTGTGAGGTAACTGTTTAGGCTTCCTGCACATTGGTGAGGTGAAAGAGCCAATCACATGACTTAACTCTCTATTTTAGGTAGTTAGTAGGTTGGAATGAATACAGTCCTTGAATGTCAGGAATGGAAACTGGCACTCACTATACAGGAAAAAACTGTAATGATCTAAGTCACAGTTAAAGGCATGGGTGAAATGTAACTGAGAACAATAGCTGGTTGCAATTTGCAATCTCATCAAGCAATCTGAAGACTGTCCGAGGGAAGAGATTGACTGGGAATCTGAAGACTGTCCAAGCAAGGAGACTGAACCATATGGTCTGTCTAAAGCTGATACAGCCAGCCAGACTGGGGGCAGTGTTCATGGGGTAATGCCGTAAGAGCTTTATTTTGAGGAGGAAATGGCTTTCTCAGATCTCAGCCCAGCTCCAAATCTCTTTAAAAAAATCCAACCTGCATCTGGGAGAGAGAGAAAGAAATGCTAAATTCTTAAAGATCCCATGCAAACAATAAACAGAGTTTAACAGTCAATAGGCAGATTAAACTGGCTGTGGATCAAAATCCATCAGGAGTAGAGATTTATTGCAGAAAACAAGACACAGAATAAATCCTGCTCTGTTGCTGGAGCTCTAAGTAACTGGTTCTACTGAGGAAAGGGAGGGTGAAAGAAAATTACACTGTCTTTATAAATAGGCATCAGCAAAGCTGTTCCTGGCATGCTTTCCTGCCCCAATCCATACCACCCAGTGGGGTAAATATCTCATTCCAATAATACCACTGATTAAATGACTGTGGGATAAGGAATTTAATACATTCCACACAGCATGTGAATAATAATCAGGCCAGGAGCTTTATTCACTTTGGCTTGTGACATATACCACTGGATACCAGATAATTAAGGGAATATTCCCTCCTGTCTCCAGATCTCTGCAGACTGTAGGACACACTGAGCCTTCTGCTTCAAGGAGTATAAATAGAGCAAATGTGATGAAATGAGATGGGATACACAGTTTAAGTACCAGTCAAATCTAAAGGCAGGGGTATGGTCCTCTATAGTCTTACACTTAAGGAACTCCAGATACCCTGGTAAATAACTTTATTCATCCTGAATCCAAGGTGTGTAATAAGCCTATATGCTTCTTTGATAATCCATTTAGACTTCTCATTACAAGGTAAAAGCCTTTCTAGACCAAATATGCCCTGTGTGCCTGGGGACAAGAACAAGATGACTCCTTACTCCACTACATTGCTCTTAATCTGCAATAGGGATTTTTCATCTGAGACATTTAACTCTAGACTGGACTCCATCTCATAAGAAAGTACTTCTTCACTCTTGAAAGTCATTGAATGATCACATAATATGAAACCCGAGCTTGCATATCCCATATTTCTGATCAGAATTCCCAGGTAGAAACTTGATTCATCCTTCATCCAGTCTAAATGAAATGTGCCTATACACATGCATGGAGGTCCTTTCAGTTTTGAGTTAAAATGGAACAAACCCCTCCAGACTGCATCTGCCAAGTCTCCTGTGCATACTGACTGACTTTTGTTGAAGTGTTCAGAAAGTGTAAAAGAATTGGTAACATCCCCATTATGTGAGTGCATGCCACATAATGGAGGGATTGCATCTTCTTGTCACAGATATCAGGAAAATTGTCTTTTGAGGATGCTGTGAAGCAACTGGAGCACGTTAAACTTTTTGGTATCTGCTTCTGATGGAGTGTCACGGAGTAGATGTTGTCCTGAAAGGCAAAGATGTGGAAGAGTTCAGATTAATTCTTTTTTTTTAAGCTCTGTTTTTTTCCTATGTTTTGGAAATAACAAGTTAAAAGTTGCGTGCTGTTGGGTGTGCCTCAAAACAATTTTATCTATCATTATCCAGAGCTTTGGAGGTTTTACATCAGCAAGCTTTCAATACACACTTGGTGCCTTGTAAATTGGTAGGTCTTTGGAGTTTGTATAAAATAAGGGAATGATTTCTATTTTTAAAATAAAAAAATCTGTGGTCTTCTTTTGTACAGGCCAACAGCTTGGCTGAATTACATATTCAGAGGGATCCCTCTCCCCACACTACAGCTCATCCTTCAGCTGCTTGATCTGCAGGAATGGCTGCCACTTCATTTAACCTCTGGAAAAGGGACTGACACACACTTTGCCACAGCATTTCGCAACTCATGAGACAGGAGATCACGTATCTCGGTTCTGTCCCTGACTCTGATAGAAGAATGTGGCTTGGGGGGTCTGATAGGGGGTAATCAAAACTCATTCAGCCTGAAAGACATTGCAACTGAATAGTGAAGATATAGGCTTACTATGCTTTAGTCCTGATTACTGGCCAAGGTGACCTTTGGTAACCTCTGCAATAGCATTGCTGTGAAATATGGCAGCAGTTTGAACTCAACTGTCTTCCATAATTGGGATTTATGGTCTTGGCCAGTAATAAGGACAAAGAAATGTGCAATATCAATCACAGCAAGTTATGAGTGCATGAACCAGAGTTAGCTCAGGCAACTGGCTCTGAGGTTATAGGAACATTGATGTAGGAGCAACATCCATCTAGTCTTCACACCTGTTGCTGAAGCAAGCTTATGTCATTACTGTGATAGCTTTTTAATGGTGTGTGTCTTTTCACTCAGAAAAAAGGTAAGATTAAAACATGCTGAATGCTTCTTATTTGTAATGCTATTGCATTCATCAGTAGTTGGGGATAACTTTGCAAATTACAGTGGTTTTAGATAGATCTTCAAAAATCAAGGAAATCTGATTAAAAACTTGGAAAAAATCCTTATTTTCAAAATTTGTATTTTTTTTTTTTCTTTCTATCAGTCCCCTTTTCATCAAAGGGATTCTGCTCAGGACTTTCTGTCAGAGTGGTGGCTGTCAATTTAAGGAAGTCTTTATATCACAGAAGTTTCTGTAAAAGTGATAATTTCTGATTTATTCTCTTCAATGGAATTGTATCATTGTCTCCATTACAGCTGCTTCCCAGTTATTTCCAACAGTTGATAAAACTCTGTTCTGTTTTCTCGTGATAAATGGTATTCTGCCATAGGAAGCTCATGAATAGCTTTTCAAAACCCCTGGTATGCAAAGGATTGGTCAACTGGCTGTTTTATTTTTCCTCAGTTTTATTTGGGCTATCTCTAGGCGTATGGAATGATAAACATAAGGTCACTCTGTAGGTGTGAACATTGGTAAGCTGTAGTCTTCCAACTGGTTAATAGATTTTTCTAAAATTATATTAGATTACTTCCAAGGTATGATATACCTTTCCAAATAAAGCTAATCTTATCTTTTTTCTCTTTCAAAATTTGTATATTTGCAGTGCAGTTAAGAAACATTGGTTCTGCTTCTTAATTATCCAATCCCTCACAGTTATTATAGAAAGTTCATCACTTTTTTTTTTTCCCTATTTACACTTTTCCCCTTTACTTTTGAGTTGTTTTGCATGTGAAACCACAGTGGTTTTCATGAAACTGAAAGGAAAATCAAGCCAGGTGTTTTGAATCTGCTGCTGCTTCTGTCGTAATAAAAAGCAGTGTTCTGTCTGCTCTTGAACGTGCACATCTCCACTGCCAGTCCTATCCCAAACTCACACCCCTCCAGCTGTGCACATGTTTCGCATTACAAGACAAGTCTGTTGAGGAGGATGGCAATTAGGGCCTTAGCAGTCTAGGTTTCCTTCAAAAAGGAGTGTCTCTTAGCAAAGGGTGATGTAGGAAACCTATATGTTATGTTTAATTTTATTATTGGCACAACTTGTTATTGACATAGATGATCAGAGTGACGTTTCTTATCATTTTGGAATGAATGGAGAATGGACAGTTAAAAAAAAAGCTGAGGGGAGACAGATACACCTTGATGTGCCCCTTAAATCACCATGTTCTTTACAATCAAACCTTTTTATATATTTATTATGTTTTTTTTTTAATGTGGATATGGGAGAAGTAGCAGAAACATTACAAAAGTACTACCTTGTGTTATTTTTGTTTCTGAAAAACAGAAACCTGGAAAAAAGCATAGTGTGTGTAGTGTGTGTGTTCATATTTATACACAAGTAATCATCATTCCTATCAGTGACGCTGTAGTGGAACCATCATGACGTTTCCTGATGTTTCCAAATGGTGCTGTGATGCTTTAATGTTTGTCCTTCCTCATTGAAAAAGAAATGTTTTCCTGTATTGGGAGATCTTTGACCAGGAAACAAACAAGGTTTCTCTCTGGATATCATATGGAAAACAAATTTTTGATATTTAAATGTACTCAAAATTGACATCTAGAGTGTTAGTGGAAGTGAGACAGTGGAGTTACCACAGCAGAAAAGGAGAGGTATAATGTAGAGTATGTGTCCTGCAGATATGGGCAAGATGTGGTAGCAGCTGTAAAACACTAAAGAGGTGGATCTCGATACCCCTGCAGATCAAATGAGAACACCAAAAGAAAGAGCTGGAAGAGATATCAAGTGCTGTCTTGAGAGAGAGTAAGTTAGACAGTCACAGACATCCTTGGTGGTCCTGGGAGCCTAGGGACCTTGTGGACTTGTATTTATGTCCTTTTCGAAACCTCCTTCTACTATTCAGGTGGGTTTTGAAGCAATCCCTTGCTGCTTGACCTGGGATTCTTGTAATTTATGACCCCTGTTCCACTTCTCTTGGCTGGATTCATTCCACTGTCGTCATTCCAATTGGATTCAAATTTCCCTTCTAAAATAAATGTCTGTCTTCCATCAACCTTCATCCCTGTGTCGGCCTCAAAGTTGAGTAAATTACATAGCCACAAAATATTCATGCTGGCTGCTGCCTTCTCCTGTCCACCACTCCTTCGTGTGACAAGTTCGAGTTGGAAACATTGGTTCTGTGTCCTGACTTATTCCTCCAGGACAATATTTTATTCTTTAATTTTATTTCTCTTACAGAAATAGGCCTTCTGAGGGAAGGTGGTGTTGTTTGTGCCGTTTTAGGAAGGTAGGGAGAGTATTTGGTTTTACCCACAGCAGCTAGTGTGCAGCATGGTGTTTCTATAAATGGACTGCTACAGTGTTTTGTTATGAAACGGCCTTTCATATAGGATGGCCGTGGTCTCAAAGCTTCCAAAGGTATTTCAGCTTTCTATGAAAATGACAAATCTCTCTGGCGCACAGGATACATACATACATTTCAACAAAAGCTCATTTGTGCCATCCTGAAACTAAACTGAGAACTGCTGACTTAATTTTGAGAGATGAGTGTTGCCTGCATGTCTTTTCCATTCCTGTTGCTTCTCCCTTTGAGCTCTGGAACTGGACTGACCAATTCTGGGGAAAAACAGAGGACAGGACATGGTTTTATAGTTGTCTGGTTATGACAGAGCCTCCAGTTGCCTGACACAAGAGACACATGCACAGAAAAAGGAGTCTTGTCCTTTCAAATTGAGATGTGGAGTATTGGTTCAGCTCAAGATCTGGAAGAATTCTGCCCAGTCTTGACCCAAACAAAGCTGAAGTTATCAGCCTTTCAAAGACTGTTTCTTGAGTGAAGTGGGAGAGTGCACCAGTTCCAGAAACGTGATAAGGATTTATAGCTGTTGTGGTTTGTGGCCATTTTATAGATAACTTTTTTTTTTTATTTCATTGCTTTCTGTGACCAACAAGGTTAGACAGGGATGGGGGAAAAAGAGATCAAAGCAATAGGCAAAACACTGAAAGTTTGTGGATGAGTTTTACTGCAGAGACACAAAAGATTTCTCCAGACTATGCTCAGAGAAATGTCCAAGCCTTTAAGAGTTTGCTTTGGAAATTAATCTTTGAGTTTTATGTGGTTTGCTCATCAGTGCCGTGGCAATGGGACACGGCATTTCCCAGGGATAATTAAATACTCCCATAATGTTGCTAGGTGATCCATAGGTCCCACGGTAACATTACTCAGAGAGATAGAATGGAACTTCAAGACAAAGCCATTCATTCAGTCATTATTTTTCCTGTTTTCAGGAAAGCAGCAGGTCGTGCAGAGCAAGAGACTCTTGATCCAATGTGGAAGTTTGGCACGAAATTATGGATTTTAGAGAAATTATTCAACTGCTTAGGCCTGGAGTCTTACAAACATTTATTCTGCATGATGTATGTGATAATTGTGACTTAGAAACAAAGCCATATGCCACAGGGCTCTAAATGTACACTTGGTTTTCCATTTTCATTATATAACAATAGAAACAATGATCTGTTTATAGACAATGGCAAGACATTCAATAGCTGACCAGGATCAGTTCAGAGCATCAGCTCTGCCTGGCTAGGCATTAAACTTCCAGGAAATATCTCTCTGCTCCACTGTTATTGCCTCATTATTTACACTTACTATCACAACTGTTTGTATAAATATTTGCTTTTCTGATACTGGCACCCTGAAGGAGTTCAGGTCAGGACATTGTCTGCATATTGTATAGCATTACAACATGCAAATATTTAAGTAACTGTGGAAAAGAACAGGAGGCTTCAAAACTGGCTGAGAAATGAAGGGGTCTGTCTTGGAGCACCTGCTCTGTACAGTTGGCTTTTATTAAACAATACAACATGCAGCTCTGCAGGAGGTCAGAGCAGATGATCTAATGGCTCTTCCTGCCCTTGAAATATAGAGACTATGTTGCTTTGAAACTGCTGTCAGTGAAACCAGTAAAAAGAAATTAATTTAGTCTTGTCCATTCAGATTATCTCAAAACCTGTATTTGGTGGAACGTTTTCCTTGATGTCTTTTTTATTTCCAATGAGTACAGTTTTGTTATGGGAGGGGAATGGATGTATTTGAAGTCACCAAAGAGGGTCTGTATTCCCAAATACAGTGTCAGTGGCCAGACATTGGGGCACTGAGGTAGGCATCGCCTGAGCTTTGCTCCTACTCAGTTTTATTTCCTAGGTATTTTCCCTATTAGGCTGAACTATGAGTAAATTGTATAACAAAATATTTCCTAAAGTTATCAGCACACTGGAACTTAAGAACTCTTTCATGGTGCACGAGATGAAGAATTAGAATACAAAGCACACTTTTCTCTCAATTTGACTCATTAATGTAATAAAGTTATTCAAAACAGCTTGTTCTCAACCTGTAATTAGCTTTTTCTGGGATTTTTTAAAAAATTTCTGACCTGACAAAGGGCTCATATTCCTGGAATCATGTGCCTACTGTTTTCCAGCTGTATCAGTTGGTCCAATTGAAAATCTTACCTCTTCCTACAAACTTTGCCACAGGAATCTACAAGGCTAAACAGTTTTTTGGTTGTTTTGCTGTTTTGTTTTGGTTTTTTTTTCCTTCTGTGTCATTATTTAAATCTGGCACAATTGTAAACCATTAGAAGCATCTTGTATATGAATGGCCTAAATTCTGGTAACTGGGACCATTATACCTATAGTTTAAGTTGGTATGAGTTTCATATATGGAAAATATGCCTTGCAGGCAGATAATACATGAGCTAGATAAACTTATTTTATGACAAAAAATATTAAGAGGTGACTTGAACACTGCCAATAAACAGATGCGCAGGCAGAAAAATTGGATGCATTAACTGAGCTACTGAAGAAATTGCAGGATCCAGTCTCAGACACCAAAGCTAGGACTGAATGTTAAATTTCAGGGTTTTTTTGTTTTGTTTTGTTGTTTTTTTTAAAAAACCAAACTTTCCTTAGTTTCATAAAGCAGTTATATGCCAAAGCGTGTGGTAAATCCTCCATCACTTGGCATCTATGCAGAAAGTTTAGTAACCGCCAACCCAGTTTTGAAGTTTGTAGGCTTGAGAGAAGCAGCAGTGGAGAATCTGAGCAGCCTGTTCTGCTGTAGGATAGAGAAAATGATCAAAAGAAAACTTTTCACTCTAAGTAAGTTGGGACAAGGCACTTCTGAAAGACAGTGACAGTATTTACACATCAAAGTGGCCTCTGCTCCAATAGATGACTTCTAAGAGGTAGCACTGTCTCCCAACAAGAGCATCCAGCTGACTTTCCCTAAGACTTTGTGCCAATTTTCCTACTCATTGTGTGTAAGGCCAGCATCAGTCCTGGACTCAGACAAGTTTGGATTGGACCTGTTGTGGATGGGCACGCTGAAATTATTTTATTAAATGGTGGAGTGTTTGATTTTTGTTTCCTTTTCTACCAGGCTACTGTCCTCAGGAGGACTGTGATGTGAAGAATGACTGTACCCAAGACCCTGCATAATCCCAAAGGCTGGTTTATTCATTCCAGTGAGATAAGGGCAGAGCAAAGTCTTGACATGGGATTCCTGCTCAGCTGAATGGGGTTACTTGAGCTGCTTTGCCACACCCATGATTTGGAGTGTTTGCTCAGAAGATCTATGCCATGGTAGGGGGAAAGTATTTAATAGCGAGAAGAATGACTTTCTGACAACAGTCCAGAGAAGTTTGTGCTGTAGAGAAGGGATCAGAAGGCTTTGGTTGTGCAAAGATTTGACCAATATAGCTCCAGGTGGCTGCACCATTTCTTCCACTCTGATACAAAAACCTTTTGCTCACATCCCCAGCCTTATGAGTTGGTGGACCCATGCAGATTTCACTTGGTAGTGCAATCTTCTGGATAGCTACATAAATTTAATGATAATGGCTAGGGGTTTTTTAGTTATGTTTTGTTGATTTCTTAAAAGTTGTCCATTGAATCTATGGGTTCGTTGAAAATTGCTAGAACTCTGCAAAGCTCCCTTTCTTTAAGTGGTAGTTTTAAGTGCTATGAAAGTGACCTAATAATCCCTTCTTCTCCACAGTTCTCTGCTAGAACTCATCTCTGTTGTATGCCTGCTAGCCTTATAACTCTTATCGGCTTTCATTCTTTCTATTCAATATAACAGAAGCTGGTTTCCATAAACTAGTATATTCTCTAAAAGCCAGCAGTCACATCCTGTTATCTTAAGGCCTGATCAGGGGCAAAGCTGAAATAATCCAGAAATCTGAAAATTATCTATACAGGTTACAGAATGATACGGCTGTTTAGATTGGAAAAGACCTTTATGATCAAGTCCCAACTCACTGACATGTTCATCACTACACCCTGTCCCTAAGCACCACGTCTACGTGTCTTTTAAATGCCTCCTGGGATGGTGACTCAACCACTTCCCTGGGCAGCTTATTCAATGCTTGACAATCCTTTTGGTGAAGAATTTTTTACTAATCTATCCTCCCCCAGTGCAACTTGAGGCAGTTTCCTCTGATCCTATTGCTTATTACAAGGGAGAAGAGACTAACATCCACCTTGCTACAATCTCCTTTCAGTGCTTTGATGCATTGAGGATCCATGGCTCAAGAGTTCTTAAAAGTTATATTTACTAAGCATAATCAAAAACAATAGAATCACAGAATCATATATTCGTTTAGGTTGGAAAAGACCTTTGAGATCATTGAGTCCAACAGTTAACCTGGCACTGCCATGTATAAATTCATTAGTGCCAAAAAACTGAAAGTCCTAATTTCTGGTAAAAACATTTTTTTACCTCCAAAAATATATATATATAAAAGGTAGTGACTAAAGGAATAATATGAGAAATTATTTTTTTTGTTGTTTTGTCAAAACAAATTGGAAAAAAAACCCCACAAGCCATTCTGCCAGCGTTTTTCTCTTAGGAAATGTAACTTATTGATGTCTAAACTTAAATTCACACACCAGTGTTTCTAATAGACCATTTCTGTGGATCATGCTGAGATTTCTCCCTTAATAATAGCAAACCAAATAATTATTTGCCTAGAGGACTGTAATTGAGAACAGCACCTTCCATTCTCTCGTTTGTTTTTCCTCTTCCAGATGTGAGATGAAGACCTGAACCGACTGATAGATTAAACAACTTTGATCCATATAATATTCAAATAAAACAATCACACATAATTGAAAATATCTGTTCTAATCAAGAGTCTTTGAGAGCAAATTACACTTCCCTTCTTCCTGTTTCTTGCTTGGTGAGTTCACTTTCAAGGTATGATAATAAATGTGTCTAAACTCGATCTTTCCTTGTAACCCTTTCTCAGAAAGTAATCAAGGAAGAGTTGTTCAAGACAGTCAGAATTCATATACATTAAGTGTAGTCTAGGCTCTTAGGATGTTTCTTGACTTTGTACCTTGACAGTTTCTGTTGAGGCTTCAGTGACACTTCTCAGAAGTGAAACAACTCCTTGTAAAGACTTACCAATCTTAACAGGAGTTAATTTACCCTGGAACATACTGATTCATAGAGGTATTATATTCTGACTAGTTGTTTATCTTCCTCCCGCCACCTCCCTATTAATTAGTACATTTTCACACTTCTTTTGGAAGGTTTGGCTGCATATGGCACAATTAAAAATCACAAATCTTGGGTGATTAGTCTTAGAAGAATCTTGCTTAATGTCATTGAAATGCTATGCCAAAATTTGACAAGTTAAAATGACTTCAGTAGTGCTTTAATAGAATACAAAATTAAAGTGATTTTCACAGAAATAGGAATGGAAAGCTAATCTCCACTGAGATCTTGATAAGTAACAGCATTTACAATATATGTGCAGAATATTGTAGTAAGTTTTTTATTGAGAATGTTAAAGCTGGTCTGACTGGTTCTTGATTTGATTTTTTTTTCCTTACAGTCGCAAGCACTGATTTAACACTTTCCCTCCAGATATCAAGTTGCATTGCAGCGTTTCTTCTTAAAACTGTCCGAGCTAGCATTAGGCACTTAATACTAGTTGATGTGAGCATCTGAATAAAGACGCTCATGTGCCTATGTGAGTCTGGATTTTGGTAGCTTATTCTTATTAACTACCACTACTCTGCATGTTGTCAATGGAAGATCACACAGTGTGGACTCTGAAAGCTACATAGCCTTGGGGTTTTTTCCATGAAAGCAAAACAAATCAGTCCATATGCTCCTAATCTTATAAACTAGTACAAGAGACAATTGGACTTTCCACAAAGAGAAAAAAATACAAAATTGATACTGGTTGTTTACTAAGGATAATAAACTTAGTGCTTCAGCTGCCTATTCCCCTGTTTATGTATGTGTTATGAAAATGGAAACTTACCGTAATGAACCTGAAAGAAGTTAAGAGATAGCCATGTAAAGTTATACCTGGAGTCCTCAGGTTATTCCTGGCATGATGACTATTGATGTTGTCATCTATGCTATATACAAAAAGATGGAAGAGCAGGCAGACTGTCTCAACAGAGAAGTTCCTTCCCCAAACAGTGACAGAGAGAAAGCATATCCAGGTACATGCAGGTGAAAGCCAATTATTTTGGGATGACACAAAATATTTGCTTATCTGGAAACTGTTGACCACAATGAAGGGATGGATGGGAACACCTTGCTTCTTGAGCTAGCCCAGAGTGGCAATCTCTTTTTTTAGAAGCTGAGTCTGAACTTGTTCACAAGAACATCTGCTCTGATCTTCCAAATACCTCAGCACACAAAACAATCCTAGAGACTAAAAGCTCCTGTTGTGACAACATTCAATTCACGTCTGTTTTGGAAAGCTTTTGCATAGAGTTTGGAAAGACAGAAAAAAAGTTCTGTTGAGTATGCTATCCATAGCATTGAAAGATGCTAATTTTAATAATGTGTAAAGCCAAACACCACCACCTACAAATATTACCATAGAGATATGCACAGTCTGCACTGCACTGCAAAGCTGATTATACAGATAGCTCAAGAGCCGATTGCACTGAATATCACTCAGTTTTACAAATTGAATCAGAAGAGAAAACTGTGAGGAAAAAAAGTATTGTGAGTTGGGAGTAGACTTGTGGGAAAGAAAGAAACACCAGCCCACGGAAAAGGGAAGGGGATCTCCTGCTGGCTTCAAGATCTGCATTTCTGTAGGAGTCTTCCAGGCCCAAGGATAAGAAAGAGTCAGCCTAGCTTGACAAACTGGGTGTTACTGGATACAAGTGACCTAAAGGGGAAAGGACTGTAATGCCTCTCTGGCTTGTGAGTATTCCCCAGGCCACAGCTTTCTCTTTTGTAATTTGCTCTTGTCATTTTTATTTATTACCAATTGTTCATTTGAATGCATCCACTGCTGTTAGTGACAGGAGAGCCGTGTGGTGAGAATGCTGGATTGTGCACCATGAAAATATGTTTTACCCATTAGTGTCAGAGCAAGCCGATGAAGGAAATATTTGTACTAATTTTGAGTGGGTGTTTATGCTCTTAAAAGTGACTCTGTTAAAATGACATGAAAGGGATTCAGGCAGACACAGCCCACCAGTTCTTCTTTCTTCATGATGTTAGAGGAAATTTGTTCCATTTACAAGTCAGAGTACGAGTGCTCATAGCCATTGCAGAGAGCTATGCTTTGGAAGGCATAGATTGAGCTAAGTCTGGTCTGTCTCAAGTGACATTGGCAGGGATTGACACAGTCCAAAGTTGTATTCAGATAAATGTCAAGCTCTGGAGCAGAGTAAGATCTCTTCTGCTAGACTCATCTCCTCTGGGGAACCCAGGGAAGATGAATTTTCCATGTGGTCTAAAAGAAAAACTCTTCCTTTTCCAAGCACTTGTCTTTCTAAATGAAAATATTCACATAATCTCCTGTCTTAGTTGTCTCTTACGATCCTCCTTAAATACTGATTAGCCCTTGGTCTTCTCTCCTAGCCTTCTTGCTTCTTTCCTACTTCCTTTGCCTCCTGATGAGAGAAAGAAATGATCTATGTCAGCGAATCAGCTGATCCTTTGAGAGAATGGATGGCTGGACACCTTCCAGTAGGGAAGCTGTTGCAGGCAGCCAGTAACAGCATTGTATGAGAGCTCAGAACAAGCACACCTCTGAGCACAGGCAGCACACTGGGAATCTACAGTGCTGGGAAAATGCTTCCCCAATCCTAAAAGCAAAGACTGTGCAAACGAAAACAATGCTGAGACGTCCGAAGTGGGGCATGCTGTAGGATTACAACCTATCACTTGCCCTTTCTGAAGTCCACCGTCTTTGGTTAGACGATATATAGATTGGCCTTTGTTTAAATTGGCAATGTTAGAGTAGCTCCTAGCACGCTTACTCTTATGTGTTAATTATAGTTGCCATCACTACATTCTACACCCCACTAACATTTTTGCCTCTTTTTCATCAAGTGCTTTCAAGGGTGTTTCATCTGAGAGATGAACCATCAAGCCAGAAAAGACAACTAATAATGATACTGCTGAAGCTAAATGGTCATTTTCCTCTTCTACTCTGCTCAATCCAGCTACAAGCTTCAAGACCTTTGTCATCCTCAGCATGTGAGATCTACTCTGTGAACCAATTAAAATTACAGCTTCCCCTCTTTTGTAATGATGATAGGTAGCCAGTCCCAGTCATATTTTATTCAAAGCAAATCACTGAAGAGGAAGTTAAATTAATAAATAGTACAGTTTATCAGAACTCTGGCACCCTGGGACATCCCGGTGCTGCCTTAGGGTTTGCTGTAGGTCCTGCCTCTGGGGAGATCTCTGAAACTCTCTGTCCACACTGGTTGCTGCCCCATTGAGTAGAAGATAACCAGTATCTTACCAGACTCAGCCAGAAAAGAGACTCTAGAGAACAGTAGTTAGGCTGTGGTTGGAGAAGTAGCAACTGGGAGATGGCACTTCTGAAGCCTTAAAATATTGCGATGATGTTTCTTTCCAAAAGTCCCAACTGGACTCGAGGAAATATAGACCAGACCAGTCTAAGTGCAGCCCACTGGCAGTCTGTTTGGAGCTCATCACATGTGGCATTGATGAAGCAATTCCCATTTATAAATCATTCTGGGACAACTCTTTCTTGGCCATATGTGGTATTTCACCCAGCTGATCAAGTCCCCAGAGGTGTCTTGCAGCCACAGGCAGCACAGGTTGAATAAGATGTGTTATTTTTCTCTTTGGCATTACCATTTTTTTTTTCTTTACAGTGTAGTCCCATTAAGCTGTTGAGTGCTTGCCTGACCACAATTGACTTAGGATAATCCTGGTCTAGCAGAAAAGGCATGATGAGATTTAGCAGCTGGAAGTAAATTTGACACAAATTTAGTCTAGAGATAAATTTCAGATTACTACTTTTATTTAAACAATGGAAGGTGATTAATCATTATAATAAATTCCCTGGGCTTGTGTTGGGATTTTCCAAACTTGAAATCTTTTATGAATATCTTCTTAAAACCACTGCCTTAGTTTCCATAGAACTTAATAGCTGATGCTAAAAGCTTAATTTGAATTCTTTAGTTTGTATACACAGGAGTTCAGATGAAAGCTCCTAGACACCCTTCTGATTTTAAAATTCACAATTATTCAGTTGATCTAAGCCCTTGTTGACTTCAGCTTATGCTTATTTGCTTATGTTTTCACTCCCAGTATGAAAACTCCATCTATGCTGAGTATGAAGCCCATTGTTATTTATTTATGAACTCTCCATGTACCTCCTAGGTTAATATCTGTGAGTGAGTATAACTCTAAACCTATTGCCAGTGTTGTCCTTGATATATTCTGTTTAGATATCTGAATGTTTTCTCAAACTGAGTAAGATAAATAGAACAAGTTGGAGCAAGTCTCCCTTGCTTTATCTCTGTCTTTTCAAGAAGGGTGGATTTTACTTGCAGTAAGAAAAAGCTCAGACATGTTGCAGTTGGAAATGAAAGGTCAGACTCTTTCCCCAAATCTAATTCGGGCAAAGGTGATTATTTTTGCCTCCATACTATACCAATGCTTTCTCAAAGTATCCTTACCTGTAATAAGCATAGTCTTCAGGGTTGTGCCTTGCATAGTTTACTTATGTGCATCCTGAATAGATGGTCCGAAGCAGGAAGGAACTTGACACCAAAAACAAGGCTCTGTGATGCCTTCCTCCCTTTCCAAGCACAGCTAAACAACTTCACACTGTGAGAATAACATAGGAAACAGGGCTGACAAGGACCTAAAGAAGCTATACAGTGTATGTCTCTGGCTTGTGGCCACATTTCCTCTCCCTAAGCTGTTCCTGACAGATACCACTCTAATTTTCACCTTCCTCTTCAATAACAGCTTCCTAGAGTTCCTGGCAATAAGATACATTTTTCTTAATGTCTAATGTGAGCTGACAGTATGTCCAGGGACCTGCAGAAAAGTCTTTTTACTTGCTCTTTGCAGAAACTTTATGACAACCCACAGTCCTTTCTCCTCTCTAAACTAAGTGAAGTCAGTGCTTTCAAAGGTCTTGTTTTCTAGACCTTCAGTCACCTTTGGGGGACAGTCCAAATCTTGCTGTTTGAGTCCTCCACCTTACTATTGTTGCATGATTAAGCATACACTCATTGTCAGGGGAGGACCTTATAGGTAAGGACCTCTCCTTTGCTAATGGTCCTAAAAGTGTAGTTCTGGTGGTGGCAGTTCAGTCTTCAAAGCCTCACTACATGCCTCATGCAAGATACTGGCCAGGACCCCTGGGCAAGGCCTGTCTGTAAAACCCAGTGTACCATCCACTCTCCCTGCATCCTCAGAGCCTTCTCTCGGAAAGACCTTCACTTTGTTTTTTTCTGACATGGCCTCAGCTCGCCATGAGGAGTCTTGGCAGGGATAAGTTGAATAGGCTTTGGAGGTAGCAGAGCATGTGCATCTGCTTGGAGGCTGTGAAAGAACGTGCTCTGAAGGACTGCCTCCCTCTGCATCTGGAAGCCAAACGTGTGGCTAGATCTGCTGGGGAAGAGCATCATGGCAGGGGGAGGGTGTGCTCACACACTTCCCTTGTTATGCTGAGCCTAGGAATAAAGTAGCCACCCTGGCCTCCCCACCTAGCTTCCAAGCAGCTGACCCTAGCAACGAGGAGGAGGGTCTTCCCATGGGTAGTGCCAGGTTGTGCTATAAGGAGTATGAGTAAAGGAAATGCTCATAGGCGTGACCTGTGATGGACATGTCTCTACAGGGCGGGGTTCTAGTTGTCATTCCATCCATACCCAGGATCATTCAAGAAAGGACCAGGAGTGAAAGGATTTACATTGGAACTGGAAAAAGGTATTTCTCTAAACCTATCTGATCTGTCCTGCACCCAAGAGTCATAACCATCTCTGCACTCACCCATTCCTATTGCCTCCTTACGTCACCAGGGCTGCCCATTGTTCTGACACCTTTCCTCTCTGAGCATCATAACTGCTTCCCTTATGGGGGCAATAAACTCCTTACATCCTTTCACTTTCTCTTCATGATACAGTGCACACCTATGTGCTCTCATGGGTGCACAGATACTCTACTACACATGGCCCTGCAAAATACCTTTGTATCTTGTACTCATATTAAATAACTAAAACAAACAATCCTCCCTGTATCATCTGCTGGAGAGAAAAAAGCTGCAGCTGAATTTCTGTTGGGGGATTATCAAAATAAAGAAGCTCAAGAAACAATTTATTTCCTTAAAGCCAAGACCGTACTAGTTGTTAACTCAATGTAAGAGTTTAAGGCATTAAATATGTCTCTCTAAGCACTTTGCAGTTCTTCATTTCCTTACCACAGGGATTCACTTTTCAGTATCAAGTCTAAATAGCCTGTCTTCTCTGGAAAACCACTCGAGTGCATCTTCCTGATTTTAATAAAATTTGGGTTAGAGAAGGGAAGTGAGCAGCTTATTAAACAATGCATGAAAAATACAAAAGTTGCCACTTGAGCCTTGGGACTGATGTCACATCATAAATCCATTGACACAGCTCTGCTCACCAATTGAAATGAGACAAGCTAGGAGTTTTGAAAGGGATTTTTTCAGTAGATTAATTATTGGTTTAGATGTAGTCCATGCTGTGACTATCCTTTAGGGATATATTTACTTGCATTGAAATATACTTTTTTGCTTTTAAATTCTGAAGAATGAATCAGGAGAAGGGGGTTGGTGATTTTATTTCTCTGCTTAATTAAAGATTAGAAAATTGCATCTTTGTAATCTAGGCTCTTTCTTTGAAGAGCAAGCATATTTTTTTGTGTATATGTGTGTGAAATTTGTAGTGCAAAGCATTCTGCTTGCATGTGTCCCTAATCAACACTGTTCAATTCAGTGCCTGGCTTATACAGATTGTCAGGTTGAATCTCAGTATTGGGGCAATAGAGGGGGTTGGATTCATAGAGACTGAAGAGCAGAATAAAAGACAATAACATCAATGTCAGCAGGATGTAGGAATGGAATGTAGGAATCCCTGGCTGTGCAGGTCAGCACTACAGAGTTGCGCTGAGTTGGTGTTGCTAGTGGTGGCTGAAGTATAACAGAAGTAGTGGTGAGTGCTCTGATCATCTTTGAGGTTCTCCTACATAACTGGCAGTATTCAGTGAGGAGTCACCAGAGAGGCTGTGAAGGCAACATGCTGTTTTAGCATCCCCATTACTGCTCGTGGCTTCTGAGGACCAGGCCTTGAACTTTACAAGTGATAAATATTCATAAACACCATTGAAAAGAAGAAATAGCCAAAGAACTTTAGTGTACTTTATTATACTAGTATTTATACTTCAGCATAAAATTCAAGGTGTAGGGTTGTAAATCCTTTCATTTCATACTGGTCATCTGACTATTTAACAAAAGTCCTAGTACCA
Organism: Colius striatus; assembly: GCF_028858725.1. Taxonomy (NCBI): domain Eukaryota; kingdom Metazoa; phylum Chordata; class Aves; order Coliiformes; family Coliidae; genus Colius; species Colius striatus. The sequence continues at coordinate 17,210,156 of NC_084769.1, read as the reverse complement.
TAACAAGTCACAGACAATTAAAAGGCTGATGAAGCAATTTGACCCTTAAGCAGTCTGAACTTTTCTGATCACAGCGGTTTGTCTGTTTTTTCCTGACTGTCCTTTTTTCCAAGACTCATTGTTTGTGTTCATAAGACATGAAGGTGTTATTGGGAAAAGTTTACTGCTGTTTGCTTTGGCATTGCTAGCTCTGGTAGTGTGATACTGGCTACCTGAGAGAGACTTTCTCTGTGTTGTAGAAAGACAACGAGCATTTACAGTGAAAGCTGTTAAATTGCACAGTGAGATGTCAGCTCTCAAAACGTGGAAAAATCAGACACGGTATTTCTGTTTGCTTTCTGATGTGGGTTGTATTTAAGAGAGCTCTTGCAAATAGCAGGAACATTTTTGTCATGCTGTAACCTATCAAGCCTAATGTACTCAAATAAATCCTTGATATTTCTTCTGGAACAGTAACCTCCTGTGAAATACACTCTTGGTTTTGCTATGAGAACAATCAAATTAAATGCCACATTTTGGTTGGTTTTGTTTTTTTTTTTTTTTTATTCATGGGATTTACAGATTAGGTATTCCAATGATCTTTTAAATATTGATGAATTTTGGACAATTGCTTCCTAGGAATTTGCCAGAGAAATTAATACTTTGGAGGCTACCTGGAGAGGATGGGTTGAATTTGCTAAAAGAGTATTTTCCTTAAAGGGCAACTGCAGTTACCTATGCTCTAGAGCTGATATGTGTCATTTAAATAAAAAGTAACCTCTAGAAAATGTCCAGGATTTGCAGCACTGGTTTCAACAAGGATGGAAAAAGCAGCCTGTAACATTTGCAGCCTTTTCTGTCACAGAGAATCATGATGGTGAAGAAAAAAAGTAACTAATATTTCTAGGAAGCAGGAATGTGTTATGAACAGAACACGGGGTACAATAAGGTGAATGATAGTTTATCCAACAGTACCAGGTGGGAATATGATAGGGGAAGAAGGAGCTGAAACTTTATGCCTTCCTGCACTCTTTCCTGTAGTCTGTGTTACTACCACAAGCTGACTACTGTCCAACTGAGATTAGTGGTCCTCAGTCTTTACTGGCACACTGGCTGGGGCCTCTGCCATCCTAAGAAGGGTGGGGGGAGGTGGGGGGCAGTGAGCAAGAGATTGTCGTGGTGCTTTATTGCTGACTGGGCAAAACCGTGGCACCCACAAACAGCAACCCCAAGAAAGTAACATGCTGTAGGTCAAACCATCTTTGAATTATTTGTCAGATGGGGTAGGAATGGTGGCGGCATTGGCTGCACCAGAGAGTCTCATGGAAGTTTTGAATGATCATGGAATCATGGATGATCATGGATCATGGTTTTCCAGTGCTCAGATGAATGCTTTGTCCATCTCTGTTGGGGTGAATCATGGACGAAGGAGGGATTTGTATTATACTCAGCAGAGAACAGGAGAACAAGGATGAAGCTCAATCATCCAAGCATGGCTTTAGAAAAAAGAGTGAAGATGAGAACAAGGAGAATAAATGGACAATGATGCATGCGAGTTTGAGGCCTATGTGGAGAAAAGAGGCTGGAAAAAAAAAAGAGCTTTTACTGTTCCTGAAGACCATGACAGCCATGCATGATGTCAGGGAATTTGTAACCCCTTGCAGGAAGTCAGTGCCTCAGCCTCTGCCTTAGGAAAAACCTCAAACAATTGGGCGCAAATATCAGGAAAGTAACGTGAAGCTCCATCATTAAAAGGTTGGACTGCCTCTGGCAGACTTTGGAGGAAGACAGTTAATTGTGTCCATATCGACCTGTCACATATGGGATGGTACACAGTCAAGCAGTGAGAGAGAAGGATTCCTTTATGGCTGGAGCACTGACTATAAACAAATAGGAATTGAGCACTAAGCTTAATGTCATGGTAGGCCCTGCACAGGATCCATTGTGCAAGGTGCTTTGAGGTTGTACACAGGGTTATGTGACTGTTATGAAGTCTAATAACACACACCACCTTTGCTGAGAAGGAGGAATATCAGGTATTTTTCACTGCAAGCACTGCTTGTTCTACAGTTCAGGCTCTTTGTTCTACAGTTTTTGGGGAAGAACCTCAGATAATGTATGCCTCTGGACCTTTGTGTCAGAAAGGAGTTTTTCCAAGGAGATTATCTTCCTGTGTAGCTTGCAGCAGTCACCGGGAAAGGAAACTCGGCATCAGGGTATGTTCTGTGCATTCATTGGGGCTAAACAGGAAGTCTTTTCAATGGAACTTACGTGGCTTTACACAGCCGATGGATCTGGCCCATCTCTAATGAAACCACTATATTAAAAGCAGCAACAAGCTCTAGATTTTCTTCAGCAGGAAAGAGGAATTAAAATTGAGTCAGGTGCATTCCTCTCATCAGGCTCCTTTGAGAATGCCCTCAGAGATTTAATGGAGGAAGGTAAAAATGGGCTTAACAGTAGAGATAGAGTGTAAAGGGTCCTGTACAATGGTCTCTGCCTGTGACAAGGAAAGGCTATCCCTATCCTATCAGCTCTGTCTTTCCTTTTCCTTTTCCTTTTCCTTTTCCTTTTCCTTTTCCTTTTCCTTTTCCTTTTCCTTTTCCTTTTCCTTTTCCTTTTCCTTTTCCTTTTCCTTTTCCTTTTCCTTTTTCTCTGTGACCAGTAGGAACCACCTGCAGTTTCATTAATGGCCCTTCAGAGCTTCAAGGGGCTCCTGAAGATAGCCAGGCACTGCACTTCTGTGGAGGAGGGGGCTGAGACACACTGCATGTCTACTGGGCATATTCCCATTACTGGATGGACAGTCTGTTTCCTGATAAAGGGTGGGCTGGTGAGACGACACCATGTCCATGGGTGTCACTGGTGGAGCTGTGGGCATGCAGTGTGTTCTGGTAGGTAGTGGGTGGGAATAGCTGCAAAAGGGAGGGAAGCCACTAATGAGAGGAAGGACAGGCAAGTGGGGAGCTGGACAACATCCTTGGCCATGGCATGTCTGATAAGGTGGGTGTTTATGTCTGTGGGAAGGAACAGCTTTCCAAATAAAAGATTAACTGCTAAGTGATCTCACGGTAGCAGCCCTGAGCTATTGCTAATTTAGCCACCCAGTGTAAAAACAGGGAGGGAGGAAAAAGGGATATTATTCCAGCTCCAAATACCCCTGACTGACATCATTGTGTACTCCTTGTGTCTCCACAGAGCTCAGCACACTCACCATGTTATCACTGTTTTGTATCTTCAAGAGGCTTTGGCTGGTCCACCTCATTGAAGAATCTGAAAATGCTGGCAGGCCTGAAAGCATAGTCAATTTTCCCCTAGCTATGTCTGTCTGTTTCAATAAAGGCATTGCCTCTCCTTGGAAATTTTGCCTCACTGGGTAGATACACAGAGGAGCCTGAATGAGGACTGTTAGCTGTGTATGGAACCTTCAAGCATCTCCAAGGCATAAGAGCCAGTCTAGCATTGCAGATGTTGACCAACTAACTTCTGTCACGAGACTGAGGCAAATGTTTGTGCTTACCCACACAAAGGAGGCTGAGTCCTACAGCTACTTAATTGTGTTAAGTGGTGTTAATATTCACTTACGCACATGGCTAGATCCAGCCTGACTGTCACCAACAATGTCAATGAAAGTTCCCTTTATATTCACAAACATGAAGCTCTTGTCTCCAAGGCTTGTTTAAATCCTATCTGTGAACTCTGCTGGCCACCAGGTCCAAACTGTTATACATCTCTCTTTGGAGTGTTTAGCAGTCAGGGATACAGCAGTGTTTTCTGGACCAGCAGTCCTAAGAGACCTCTCATGGAGAAGATTCTGGGAAGTCTCCCCGTCATTATTCCAACTTCCATCTGAAGAGACACTTTATTCTGTAGTGTCCAATTGTAGGATAAGGGGTAGTAGATGAAAGATTGAACACAAAAAGTTCCACTAAAACGCAAAACTTCTTTGCTGTTCAGGTGAGAGAGCCCTGGCACAGGCTGCCCAGGGAGGGTGTGGAGTCTCCTTCTCTGGAGGGTTCCAAACCCACCAGGACATGTTCCTGTGTGATCTGACCTAGGTGAACCTGCTTGAGCAGGGATGTTGGACTGGATGATCTTTAGAGATCCCTTCCAACCTCTACCATTCTGTGATTCTGTGAAAAGAGGATCCCAATGATGTCAGCATCAACAGTGGGCAAATCTTAGCACAGCCCAGCAAAGCAGTTGCAAACTCATCTGCTTTTTGCAACAGTTACACAAAAAGTTCTCTGCAGTTGCAGGAATGGCTAGTGGTCTTTATCATCATCCCCTCGCTCTTCTGGTGGCCTGATACATTCTGTGTCTTTTGGCTTTTACTTAGAAGTCTTGCAGCTTGTTAAAGGGTACTGGGAAATGTCTGTCCGCATTGCATGATCACAGGATACTCTTAGAATAAAATTCCTCCCTGGTTTGTCTGTGTTTGCTAAGGATGGCTGTGATGACTGAAGCAACCCTGTCTCACCTTGAGTTTTTTGTTCCTGAGTTGTGAAAACCACCAGTGCCTGGGAAGCTTGGCTGGCTTTCTCCTGCAGTCCTTTCTGCTTCTTGCTTGGGTCTGTGCTTGATTTGGAAGATAGCCCTGGAAAATACAGGGCTTCTGGTTCAGTGAAGGAGATGGACCTTCTCTTTCTCACCTGAAATCTGCCTGTTCCTAAAACTCAGTACTCTAGTCCTTCACTTGAATTTTGATGGGCAAGTTCTCATCAGCTGGGGAATTCCCAGGGGATTTCTTTTCCCCCAGCATGAGCAGAGACCTGGTGCTCTCAATGAGCAGTGTGGTGAGTGCTGGTTGTAAACCACAAGGGTTAAGTGGCATGTCAGATCCTGGGCGGTGAGAAACTGCCGCCTGTGTGTGGTCTCCAGTTCACACTCAAGTGTTCTGTCAAAAAAACACCCAAACCTCACACCAACAAAACAACACAGAAAACCTTTTTTTGTAAATCTTGAATTCCAGGTAAAGGCTTGACCTGCACCTCGTGTGAAATCACAGTGGTATTTGGTAAGCAGTCCCTTTCACAGCCCTGGGATTTCATATATTCTGAATGTAAAACAACCTGGGGCCACCTGAGGGTAGTATGTTTTCTTAAGCTAAATATCCCACAAGTGTGAGCAAGTGCATTCTGACAATAGCCTAAACCCAACAACACAGCTCAAGTCAGAGAGAGATAGAGAAAGCCTCTTAGGGGATAGTGACATCTACAGCCTTGTTTATATGATATAATCCTCTACTGCCTTAAGACCAGCCTCAGTTGAAAACTCTAGTTCGGAACTGGACTTTGCAGAGTTTGCAATGGATGTTAAGATGACTTGGGTCACAAACTCACATCTGAGCTCCAACTAGAGAGTAGACACATTTTCTGCTGTGCAAATCTATAGGAAGAAACCGGCCTGTTCCAAAGACCTTGCAGTGAGAGTAGGTGCACAGGAGAAGGGAAGTCATCTTAGCCCCAGTATTTGCAAAGGGAACTGGGAAAGGAAAAGTGACTTACCCGAGGTCATGCAGGGATTTTTTGGCACATCAGCAAACTGAACCCAACCCTCTTATGTCCTAGTCTAACACTTTAAGCACAAAACCATCATTTTTCCAGAAGAAGCAGCTGTCAGATTAAAAAGATTTTTTTTCCTTTTGTTTTTATTCTCTTTTTTCCCTTTTCTTCCCACATTTGATGTACAGGAAAGAACAAATTAGCTCATTTAAAAACAACTGGAATTTTCACCCCAACTTGAGCATATTTTTCCAGATTCAAAGCCATTTTTTTGCTCAATATTTTTGTTTCTTAATCTTATTTTCTATGAACATGAGACTCTCTTCCTCCCAGAACCGCCTGTGCCTATGAGGGCCAAACCACCACTTGAAAGGCTATTCCTGAAGTATCTGGGGCATGTCCAGAGCTGGGGAACACTGAAAAACTTGCAGACAGCCTTGGCCTCTGACCCTTTGTTGGCATATCAAGGCTATCTGCAGAAAACACGTTTTAGAAAAAAAGGTTTAGGTTGCAGATGAGTGATAGAGAGACCTTTGAATAACCTCAGGACATCAGTGGCTTAAAAAAAAATGGAGGCTGACTCCAAACCCATTTCTGGTGTGGGGTTTGGTTTGGCAAAAACAAAGCCTGATTGATGAGGTTTGGCCAAACCGAGCTTCCAGTTTTGTAGCCAATCTCTGCTTCAAGAGATCATCAGTTCTTGGGTGTGCTTCCACACATTTGAATTTCCTCACTGCTTGGAGCCTCCAGGAAAAACAGAAATTGCCAGCAGGTCCTTCTGTGAGCACGCAGAGTCAAAATACAAAGTCAACAATGGTGCAATCTTTTCTAGTTGTGTGCAGCCATGGTATCAGGTCAATGAATGCCGTGCTAAACAAAGAGCTTGCTCTTACTTAGCACAGAAACAGACAGCAGTGAAAGTTATCTTTATTCTTTCACCATCCTTTCCTGAGTTTTCTAAGACATTTTCCTTTCAGGAGAAATCTAAGTGTTGGGAAGGATGATGTTCATAGGGGAAAATGATGACCATGTTGTGGCTTCCTTGGAGAAGTACGCTCTGGACCTGTTCACCAAGGACACACATTGGATCCCAGATCCATGCAGAGAGGCTTCTGCAGTTTCAGTTTTTGGCCTATTCGCTCCATGCCGGGATTGGTAACCAAGGCATCAGTTGTGCTGACAAGCTGCTGTCAATGAGGAAAACACATGGCTTTTTCTGGCCCACATGAAGGATGTGCTGGTTGTAACCCACATGAGTCATTGCGCTGGATACAATCTTCACTCCTCAGACAACTTGTGCTAAAAACCTGAAATAGCTGGAATTGTAAAAAAGGCTCTGAAAGCCCCAGATTTGATGTGAGGGGTGTTTCTCCTGAAGTCAACATTGCCAAGGAAGACTGTGAGAAGACTTTTTCATCATTGCAGCCAAGCAGAAGAGAGTGGAAGGATCAAAGTGTCTTATTTTTGCAGGAGCTTTCTGCAAGATTCTTGCTGTCCTGTTGTTGTGGCACAGAAATATCTTTGTGCCTCTAGGGAGCAGTCTCCAGTAATTCCTCTGTTTTAGGACCCTTAACAGATACTTGTGATCTGCATCTCAATTTATCTTATTGTTTTCATTAATCTTGAGGTCCATTCGTCAGAGTCTCAATAGAAGCCTTGAGGTTTCCTCTTGCAGAATCCCACCTTATTACAGGAGTTATAACTTTGCAGAAGTTATAAATTTGCTTTTTCCCTTTCTGTTGCTAACCACAAAGAAATGGACTCATGGAAATCTATTGACCACAATTTTTCAGAACTGAGTATTGTTCTTTACTTTCAAGCACCATCAAATGCTTCAAATTCCTATGAGAATGAACTTACTCAACAATGTCTTTCTTGGCAGTTCCTGACCCCATTCTAGGTCTTGCTCTGCTTGTTTATTTGTTGTCAGTCTCCCGTGGTTTCTTTTCTGGACTTTGCTTGTCTCGTGGGTAAACCAGGTTCTCCATGACAAAATAACCCTGTCTACCACTTCTTCCTTCTGATACAGCTCTCCATGAAGTTTTTTCTTCCCTTCCTGCCCAGTACATCTTTCCTGTAACTGACACCTTTTTCACTCTTTCCATTGCTCCAAACCCTTCTTCTGCAAGTACGTAAAAAATCAGGCTTTCCTGGTTGTAATCACCTTCTTAGCATGTTCATCGACATCATTAAATTTAAATGTCTCTTCTTGTTCCCAGACTGATGGATGGTTCTTGGCCAAGTTTAATAAACACTAACAAAGAATCTTTCACAGCACAGCAGTAACAATTTGGTAATAACTTCACAAACACCACTGGAATCCACGAGCATGGATTGGTTTCCTGGAATAGCATCGGCCAGCATGAGGACTATCCTGTATGCAAGTGCGGGAGGCTATATGGTGAATCAACCCAGACTCCAGCCATAGGTAGGTACTTCAGGCATGTGGATGATTTTGGACTCTCCCTGCCCTGTATGAGGGAATTGGATCTCCCACTCCAGTCAGTTCCATCACAGTACATTCACTTCATCCCTGTCCTCCCAGCTTCTGCCTTATGTCTGCAACCCTTCCCTTGCCTGTTAGTTGATCATTGTTCACCTCACTCCCTGCCTCTCTATGGAGGATCACTACTGACTGTGAAGGGGGAACCTCTTTCTCCTCCAGTCATAGCTAATCAACTGCTTAGACAGAGTCTCTGCAAGAGCAAAGCCTGTTTCCACATTTGTTTTTGAACATTATCTGGAAAAATAAGTTTTTTTTTTTTTGTTTTTCATTGTCCAAACATAAGCCTTATACTAAATATGCAAGTGAGGTCTGAAAATAATAGTTAAAAAAATCACATAATGATCAGCAGATTCCCAAATTTCATTGAGATAAGCAGATGCTGTCTTTAAACAGGGACAATACTCTGTGTTAGTTGCAGACCTGAAAGTAGCAGCCCAGGTCCAATCACATACTTCACAGGTGTCTGCTTCTTTTATCAGGCTCTGTTCTTTCCCTCTGCCTAGATTTAAAGCTTTCAGAAGAGGATTCTTTGAGGTTTTTCTCTTGCCAGCCCATCTGCAGCCAGAAAGTCAGTGGGAGTCAGAGAGACCCATAAAAGGTAATAGCTAAATAAATAACATGCAGAAATTCCTCACACTCACCTCTGTACTGGCAAGGGAAGATGCAGCTGACACAGATTAGCTGAGCATTAGTTTAGAGAGAGGCTGGATGCAAAGGCCTCTAGACGTCTTTTAACCCTAAAAGCTTTGGAGGTAGTTAACAAAACCCACAACTGATTCAGCTAATCTATCCCTTTGTGTTTGCTCACCTCTTTCAAATGAGGACCTATTGTTTTTCTCTGCTTCCAAGACAAAATTTCTAAATGATCGTTAAAAATACTGTGAAGATCTTATTGCTTCTTGGTCTGTTGTAATAGCCTCACTTGTCTGCATTAGGTCAGTCATTGCAATATGTAGGAAACGGAAAAAAAAGGTGTCTTTATTTCTGCATAATCTCTAACTTTGCGCCAGGTGAAACTGAAGTCACACGAACCTGCAGAGCAAAAGAAATGTATAGGATGGAAAATACCCCTCTACTTTCTTCCTCCTCTCAATAGAGGTAGAAAAAGATGTACTTCCATTTGGAAGATTGTTCGAATGCCTCCTTCTTGGGAGTGAATTGGGGCTTAGGAAAAGCTTAGTTCACTTCCTCAGATCAGCTGCTATTCTCTAGTGCACCTTTGTCCACTTGAGCCTGGGGTTACTCGGCTCTTCCCTCTTCTCTTGTGTGCACAGTTCAGACCCCATTCTCTCTAGGTAGAAAGGGATAATTTAAGTTATTAAATTCATGCACTCTAGGATCCAGCAAATTCCTCTGTCCTCTGCAATTCCTGTACATCTTCCAGAATCAAGTGTTGCTTTAACCCTTCCTACCCTTCCTAGCATCTTGGGCTGCACCTGCTAGAAAGAGAGACTTTGAGTCCACAAAATCCTCCTCCTGTGCAGATAGATCTGCTTGAATGGTTATCTTCATTGTGCAGGCAATGATGAAGAATAAAGTATTGTTTTCTCTGCTCTGCTGAGTGTAGGAGCCTTTCTGTCAACTTGCCAAGCCTGGAGAAAAAAAACCCTAAATTCTGCAACTCAAGGGGACAAATTACGTTTAACTGGACAGTTTGTATTCCCTGGGCAAATGATCTTTTATTTCTCCTTTCACCCAGCTTTAAAATGGGAATAACACTCTTTATCTGTGTAGAACAGAGATGTATGATTCCACAGCAGAGAGGAGGAGTTTGTGGCTTCTAACTGTGTTAAGTATGTAGATTAAAAACTATTCCCAGATACTCTAAGGAATCTGTTTGATGATACACAACTGGACAGCTTGTGGACTTGTCAGAATTATCAAGATTCTGTTTTTGGAAAAGAGATGTCCTTTTTAGCATCCCCCCATGCTGTAGGCTTATGAAGTGTCTGAAATAGACAACAACCCAGGTATCTTAGGGAGGACATTGCATCTGTGACTTTTACAGGGAGTTGAAGTTGCCCAGTTTTCACACTGAAAAACTTTCCAAGGCCCCAGCTGGCCCACATAAAAGACCAGTAGACAGCTTCTAACACTCTAGACTTTACATTTTTTATGCTTTAGAAAAATTACAAGGGAATCACAACCCCATGCTGCAGAATTCATAACGTGTATGATAGACTGAAAAAAATTCTTTTCTACAGTTAGTGTTGTTCAGGGAGGTTTATCCCTTCCCTTGAATCGTCCAGCCACTCTTGAAGCAAAGCTATTGAGAGAGATAGGCTGTCAGAATTCCCTGGTGTAGTAATTTCGATGTCTGTCTTACAGTGGAGGAACCTGAAGCATCAAAGTGTCAGTCTTAATAAATTCCAGGAGGGTTTAAAGCACAAGCCGAATTCTGAAAAGCAATGACATGATTAGCAAGCTTCCAAGAATTATCTCATAATATAGTTCCCACACACATGCAGACTGCTCTCTGATTACATGACTAAATAACATAAATTAAAACCATCTTTTTCCAATATGTCTAGTCATATTGGTTCTTTCAATCTATGAAGGGTAATCACCCAGTGGTCCAGCCAAACTGCAAATTCAAAAGTATTGCTCTCAGCCTCGTTTGCTCTTTCTGTGTGTTGATAAATGGATCAGTGTAACTGTGGTTAGCTATGTTCCACTCTTTCGTCCTGCTAAAACTTTGGTAAGTTTGAGTTGATGTCTATTAACAGAGACTGGAAACAGCAACAAAATGAAAGCTACCTCATCACTGACTAACACTTGCATTAAGCAAGCAGTATTTGTGGTGTAGCATGGCTGAAGGTTAGGTTTGACACTGCACTTGTTCTTGCTTGTTCACTCATTCAAATCTGGACTTTGGTTTCTAGCAGCAAGGATACCTCCTTGACCACTCTTGTGAGATGATTGAGGGGAGGATTTCTGGGGAAAGTGGCATTCTTGCTGGCAGAATCATGAAGGTTATGAAGGATTGAACCAAGGTCTCCATGAAAATAGGAACTGCCTGTGACAAAACGTGTTTTGTGGAGAAACAAGCTGATTTGAGTTTATTAACTGGCTGCTTTGTGTTTGTGTAGGTAGTGGGACTGGCCCCACAGCTACAATAACACTATTATTAATGAAATAAGCAAGGAGAGACTTGTAGGGAGAGATGACATCCCTGGTTAGAACAACTGATAAGAAGCAAAGACAAGGCATTTCTTGGGCCTGAAACTGAAGAAGCAACATTCCAGTTAATAAAGATGGGGGAAACTTGCTTTGTAGCTTGAACTGAATTGTACTAATCAGCTTACTGTTTGATGAGAAGAAGGTATTTGGTACCTATGGAAATGAAAGATATGTTAACAAAAGTAGCAGATTCACAAAGACAGATGGCAAGTGCTTTGGTTATAGTGCAGGGAAAACTGTGACATAAACCCAGCATCTCCATTGTGCTGTGATTCTCAGGATAGAGTTAGGCATTTGACATCCAAAGCTCATCTTTTGAAGATGTTTTGTGGAATGCCTTTGAAGATCAAGAAGTCAAACAGAGAGTGGTTGTATTGTGAGAAACGTTCTCCCACCGGCTGTTTCTGTCTTTTGCAGAGTGTCTGCTTGAAAATATTGTGGTGCGCAGTGGTTGATGGGTTTCACCCACATACTTTCCATGAGGGCATTTGGTGCTTTGGATAGAATAGATCACGTTCTGGAATGAGTACATGTAGGATGCAAAGCTTTGATGGTTTCTTTTGGATGGGACTGGGGCTCTTATTCTATGGGGTATGTACATGTGTCAGCAAGTTTTAAATCTATTGCTTTGGCATGGCCCCACTCTGCTTGGGATATGTTTGCCATGAGAAATTTTGCTGCTAATAAAGCATTTGGGGAGGCAAGGGCAATTTGGAAAGTTCAAAGGGAATTTTTGAGGACAATTTCTCTCAAAATATCATCTGCTAGCAAAGACTGTAGTTTCATGATGTTCTGGACAGCTTCCAATCTAGTATGAAATGTGATAGCTAAGTGTGCTGTTAATAGGGTTTTCCTTTTTATATTGTAGTGCATTTTACATATGTTCTTCAGGAGGCTTATTTACATCTGTGATCTCTGTCTCTGGAGGTTTGTCCTTGTTTTCTGAGTGTTTTGGAGCTGGTATGAGGGTTATCAAGAATATTCTCTTCACTGCCAATCAGATAGTGTCTGGAGGTTTGGCTGCATATTACACATTTCAGGGAGTGTTTTGGATAGCCTCTATGTTTCTGGAGGCAGGTGTGTTGGTCTTCTGTTTTTTCCTATCTACAAGATTATTTGCAGTCTGCCATTTTCAAGGTGGGCTTAGTGTTTGGGAAGTATCCAGAGACAACTAGATGGGTTTTGAGCTATGAATGGGTATTGAGAACACCAGAAATGCAACCTAGACAGAAGGCTATTATTGAACACTTGCAAACTACAATCCTCCCGAGAGCACAGGTTGAGGTCTATGATATCAGTTTGCCCCACACATAACAAGAAACGCTCACACCAGAAAAGTTTCAGTCACCAGTTTCTCTGTTCACAAGGCTGCACTTGTGCAACAGCAAATAGACCTTCAAATTATTTTGTTAAACAGTCTTGAACAAAAACTTAGTAGTACATCAGTCCTAGTAAGAAAGCCACCTTCTGTTGAATACACCTGTCATGGTCTACAGACCTGACATACACAGGCAGCCAAATCAATCCCTCTGGTAGGCAACAGTCCCAAGGCATATCATAAATATCACTCAGGTAAAGGCTATGTGGAAAATGCAGGTGTGGACAGCTCCAGGGAGGCTGGATTAGTAACACAGCTGGTCAAAAAGGGTGGAGAAAAGGGAAAAGCTGGCAAATATCTGCCTCCAATTTAGTTTCTGCCTGATGTTGTGAATTTATGCCTGTCAAAATGGTCTGACTGCCTCTGGGCAATAGCTCCCAATATTGCATTTTCATATGATATGTGGTCAGGAAATCACAGTAATCACAGTACTAAATGCCCAGCACTTCACCCGCAGGGATAGAAAGCAAATGCACTGATGTGAGAATTGTACCGAATTGACAGACAAGGCAGAAACAGCAAACCACTGCTGTTCTGCTTTGTGTGCACTGAAATGATCTATTGTGCTAGATGACAAATTTGTCTTCTTTTGTGTTCTTAAAGAAAACTTTCAGAAGTGCAATAGTTTCTGCCAGAATCATGAGTCTGGATCTAAACCTTTCTTAAGTGAACTTAAATCAGTTTCAGAAGCTTACATTCAAAAGAAAACTGATGTGAAATGACAGTATCATACCTGAAAACTGAAGGTGAACTGTTTGAACAGATTTAATCACTTTATGGTGACTTCCATTTGTCCCGGTGACTGTACTAATGGGCAGATTACCTCTGGAACTTAGTGACTGGCATCAGTTGACAGCAATGAAGACCTGTCATTTTAATTTCTCTCTCTTGTTTTATTCTTCTACAAGTGGTTCTAGAGCTTAGATCTGGCACTGGAATCCTGAGACCATGTGTACCAAATAAAGTTATTCACAACTGATTTTTTTTTCTTTACTGAAAGTGAAGTAGAATTGCTCTCAATTTTACTAGTGGCTGTGTTGTTGGGAACAAAAGATATTGCCATGAAGAGCACTAAAACTGAAATAATCTTATGGATGGGCTTCCTTGGAACTGAGACCTCTGGGTATTGCTACGTGAATGAGATTAAAAAGGACACTCTAGATGAACATCCTGCACTGAAAAACCCTTTCCTATTTTAGTAAAAACTCTGAAGGAGCAATAAGGAAGCAACTCAAAGCACCTCTTGCATTTGTATTGGCTTTTCACAAAGCGAGGTTTCTCTTGCATATTTTACCCACTCTAGACATTTAAAGTAGGATACTTTTAGTGGTACATTTGATTCCTGATTTACAGGTCAAGTTCATTTTCTGGCTGTTGTACTGTTTAAATTAGAAACATAAAAGCTTTTATTCCCTGTCTCAAAACAATGCAGTCTAACAAGCTCAGACATTCAAAAAACGTGCAGCATCACCCCCAAATCATCACTTTGACTGAAATTCACAACACATTAATGTTAAAGATAATAACAATGAAGTTTATGTTTTTCATGTATAATCTGAGTTTTGAATCATTAAGCAGTCCTGAGGTGCACACAAAAGTTTCTCTGTGACTTTGAGAACTAAAATATAGGGAGCTCTTTTACTTATATTTTCTCTCTTAATTGATTGTTTCCAGGAAACTACTTTTATTTTCTCTCTTTTTTTTTTCCTTCTTTTTAACAAGGACTTAATATCACAAAGAGCCGTGAAGGAATGGCAGCAACTTATAACACTGAATTTGCATTCAGTGTATCTATTCTCACTCTTTATGAGGGTGAGTGGTATTTCTGACAGTTCTATTTTGGCATTTTTCCTTTCTGTCTTCAGAAAGTCAGGATGTGAAACCTCTTTCTAAATAGGGTAAGACCACATACTCCCTGACTTCCCAGTGCAAACCCTTCTTTATTGCAAATTACATCTGGGGCCTAATATAGCTGGAAGAACTTTTCTGAAAGACCCTCTATGTAATAATGATCTTGAGAGGGTTAACTTCAGTACACACCATCATTTAAAAGAGGCTGTTGTCCATAAAAAGCTACAAAAGTAACTTGTGCTCCTTTGTGGGGAAAAAAGAAATTACAGCATATGACATAGCTTCAAGAGCGACTATTTCTGGTGTCCTTCTCCAGATGGTAGAGATTATTCTCTTGGTCTCCAAGCTTCTCCCACTTGTTCTCTTCCTTTTCCTGATGGACTTACACTTTCCTGCGTCTCCTCCTTCCAGCCTATGCTGCCCATAGCTTTTGCCACAGGTGGGAAATGACACATTCAACTGCAAAGTCAGATTCCTCTTCTGAGCTGATTGAAAAAGATGCAGCATGAGTGTGAAAAACCTTTATCCACAGACTGAGGTAACTTGCAAGAATAAAGCTACCATAGTCAATTCACCATAGAGTAATTTTCATCCGTAGTTCTTTTGCCACTTCTCATCTTAAGGGCAATAAATCAAAATAGACATGAATCCAGGGAGCTTTCCTCTTGCCAGAAAGAAATGAGAAACCTAAGGAAATGTGGTCTGTACACTCACACCTTGCTTATCTCTATCACACTAGGATGCTGGAAGCTGTTTCCTGGATGTGATCTGCAGATAGATCACAGGAAAGGAATGAATGTAGCATCTTGTGGTTACAGACTTGAGAAAAGAAGGAACAGGAACTGCCTCAAACCTCAATACTGGAGATTCCTACAAAGATGTAAAGTTATTGTGAAAAGGCTTGGAGGGCCTAGTTATCTAATCCATCACAGTTCCCTTGACATGCCTCAGGAAATCCATGATGGAGATATAGCTGTGAGGACATTCAGAAAGTAAATTTCCTCTAAGTGCAAGAGAAAGTATTCATATTCACTGCTCTGTTTTTGTCCAGTGCAGGGGTGGGTGGGGAGTTTTCAGGCAGACCATTCGTGTCCTGAAGTTCTCAGATGTGGAGAAAAGCTTCTCCCACCATGGCAAGAAAATGAGACTTTGCATCTCCATAGGAGCCTCTAACCTATCTCCATTATTTACTTCTCACACAAAAGTGTGGCTCCACCATGGCAAGGCAGAGATGGTGAAGGTGATTTCTCTGCTGTCTGGTGTGGGCAGAAAAGTACCGGCTCTTGTACATGGCTGTGAGTTGAATGACCACTCCAACCACAGGAGACCAAAGAGCAGAAGGAGACAGCAGAGTTAAACCTGGCATTTGGCTTGGAAAAAACAGTGATGGGTTACATCTGAGAGAAAGGGTCTGTTTGGGACTGGCTGCTGCACATAGAGCATCACACTACTGCAGTTGCTAGCTGGCTACAGAGAAATTTGGCAACATGTAATAGTGTTATTTGGCCAAGCATGGAAAAAGTCAAATGCTACATTCAGAGCAGATCTATGAGAAACTGCCTTCTCAGCTACATTTGCCCTAAATGTATAGGGTGCTCACATGGTTCACAAATACATTCCTCCATTTTACAGAAACTACTTGGATGAACCTCAGCCCCCAAATTGACTGCTCAGTACCAGACACAGCATTATCAACTCCAGGTGCATGAGATCATTCTGCCCTTTTCCTTTCAAACTGCTTTGTCTCCTGGTTCTTTCCTGACACTTGTTTGTTTCCAAACCAGCAATCAAGAGATTAAAAACAAATGGTATGCAAAAGGTGACCTTTGGAAATGAAAAACCTTTACAAAATGAATGCCTTGAGTTCTCCTCTGACAAGGCACCTACTCTCCAACGTGTTTACAGACTGTATTGTTGCTTTCTACCATAGAAGTTGGCAGCAGTGGCAGGGAGCATGACTTGGGGTCATGTACTTTGCAACAACAAATACTTCATGCCTCAAATAAAACCAAAATAAATCCTAAAAGCATCTCTTGTACTTTTATTCTGCAACCTGAAGACTAGGAAGGAGCAGCAGTAGCTTGGGAGAGAGCAGCTTGGCTGGGCCTGCAGTATCTTATAACAGCCTCTGAACTCTCTCAAAATCAGTAGGGAAAGAGTCAGTGCCTTTGAAGCTGTGAAGACAACATGTCAACCTTTTCTTGTGCAATCTCTAAGTAATTAGAGATCAGCCAGACAGTCTGTGTAGGCATGATGTTCATGTTATGCATTGCTCCGCTCTTTTCTATAAAGAGAGTGTCTTGATTCTATTTGTAATACTTTGTAAATTGTGGTGATCCATTGCCTCTTAGGCTCAACTGATGGCTTTGACCACCTCACTTCCAGAAAGAACTGCAGAAAAATATCAAGCTAAGTTTGTTTAATCTTTCTGCAGAGAAATTCACTGCTCTGTGATATCTCTGCTCCTCCTCCCTCAGCCATCAAAATGCACTTTGCAGTGGTCATAAATACAGTGTATTGCTTTTAGAGGCAAAGTTGCTCCTCCTCATTCTTTTTCAAGCATGATGGAAATCAGATAAATCAACCCATAATTCTTGTTTAATCTTTCCTCCCAACTAGCCAGGGAGATGCAAAACTGAGTGAGAGAATGATTTTTTAATGCTCAAGATTGATTGGTCTTACAAAGTTAGAACATACATTGAAATTCTGAAGAAAAGCCTGCTCACAGAGTAAGTTTTGATAAAGTACACCTGAAAGGCTCAGTGCTTTATTTTACCAATAATGACTTTTCAAGTAGTACCAGAGTATGAAAAAGCGTATTTCATAATCATAATTTGTTGGAAAAAAGTAGCAAAACCAGAGGCATTGGATTTCCGTGTTTGGGAGTATTTTTCTGTAGTTGTCTTGTGTCTTCAAGCTGATTATAGACAAAATGCTTTTGCACTCATGCTCTGGATGGGCAAAATACTAAACTAACCACATCCTTCCTCAATCAGCTTTTATGCTGAGGTGACTGAGTACCAGGCATTTGGGAATATTCTGAGATTTTTTGTCCAGAAAGAGGAATGTCTGAGTCTCAGAAAGCACAGATAGTTTGCTTGGGCTCTTGAAATATATTTGCTCACTGGGAAGAACAAATACATTGGGTGAAATTTGTAGAGGATGTAACTCAGGCTGGTACTGTTGGCTTGAACTGAGCTGGTTCTTGTACTATGTTGGAATTGAGTCTTCAGGATGTGGAGACTTCACACACAGCTTTCAACATCCACTTTTAATTTAGCCTACCTCGTAATGACATAAAGTTACCACTTGATGGCTCTTTGTTAGTTTAGATGGATGAAATCAGTTAATGGATCCCGACTAGTCCTTCAAAGCACAGGCAGAGCTTGTCTGCAGAATCCTCAAAAGAGAAAGGACTGTGAAGCTGAGAGAACAGTCATTCAAAAGACATATTTCTCCTCTTCCTCACTGGACCAGAACACTATGATGCAATTTGCCACTGTTTTCACTGCCCAATCTGTGGGTTTTCCTTTCTAAAGCTGTCTGACCCAAATCTTTCAGTATTAAAACCAGATGCAAACCAAACCAACAACAACAACAGAAGTTTGATAGCTTCTTTGACTTTTGTACACCAAATTCCAGAGGTGGGGGAGGAGTGAGAGGGGGAAAAAAGAGCACTGTAAATAAATACCCCTATGAAGAAATTACAGCATCAAAATGCAATTCCCTTTTTCATGTTTTTCTTAGAAAGCAGTTCAGTTCCATCTGGCTGTGGGCCTGCAGCCAACGCTTGCTTCAGAAGAACCGAGACATTCAAAGAAAAATAAATAAATAAATAAATAAATAAAGCAATAATGTACCAAGTGGATCCTGAACCCCTCTCTAGAGCTGGGACAGGGCAATGCTCTCAAAGCTGATATTGTTCTGAGCCAGCTTTGCACTCCCATGCAAACATTAATCTTACTTAGACTGACAGGGTTTCAAATAGAGCCATGTTACACACTCATTCAAGAGAGATGGAGGCAAAAAGAGAGGATCAGTCAAATGAGACAGAACAGCCAAGGTTTTGTTCCCAGGGATCGGTCACTGGAGCGCATAGATGGGGAGACACATGCTTGTTGTGATGGCAATTATTTATTTATTTTTGTCACTAACCAGCTCTCAACAATGGTATGTTATTCAATTTCAGGCTGGGAAACTGTAAAGAACCCCTGAAAAGTGTTTTGTCATTGGTAAAATCAACAAATATTATTTTCTCTTTAAAAAGAAAAAAAAAAGGAAAAGAAAGGAGTAGTTAATTTATTTCTAGCAGCTATTGCAATGTTCCATGTGGCTGAAGAAACATGAAGCTCAAACAGAGCCAGCTACTGTTTCTGCATCCTAGAAATGAGGTCTGGCCATGGCTGTCAACAATGACTAGAGCCTTTAATTGTCTCTGGTCAATGGATTTTGACATGCAGCTCCTTTAAGTTTTTGCTACATATGCTGTGCTGAGATGTGGGGTTTTTTTCATGTTGGGAGGCAGAAAGTCCAAAGCACAAGCCACTGGATCCACCTTTCCAACAGAGTTTGGAGTTTTGTCCTGAAGCTCCTCAATCAAGGATGGAAATTGAAAACTGTGTCCTCATACTCATTTCAGTCAGCCTTAATGTGAAGACTGTTGTGAAAATAGGGCCATAGTTAAAGCAAAGGCTGGCACACGGCTTAGTGGGGAAAGGCCTGGCAAAGGAAGTAAAGGGAAGGAAGAAGGGCTTTTCAAATACATCATCAGCAGAACCCACTGATGAACAAGGAGGGTGCCCTGGTGACAGAGGATGCAGAGAAAGCAGAGCTACTGAATGCCTTCTTTGCCTCAGTCTTCATTGCCAAGGCTGGTCCTTGGGAAGCCCAGTCCCTGGAGGATATTAGGAGAGTCTGGAGAACAGAACACTTTCCCTTTGTGGACAAGGATGAGGTTAGAGACCTATTGGGCAAGCTGGACACTGATAAATATATGAGATTTTATGGGATGCACCCACAAGTGCTGAGGGAGCTGACTGATGTGATTGCTAAGCCACTCTCCATAATTTTTGAACAATCATAGAATACTGGTGAGCTGCCTGAGGACTGGAGAAAGGCCAATGTCACTCCAATCTTCAAAAAAGGCAAGAAGGAGAACTCAGGAAACTAAAGGCTGGTCAGCTTCACCTCCATCCCTGGAAAAGTGATGGAACACTTCATCCTGGATGCCATCTCAAAACATATGAAGGAAAAAAAAGATGGTTATCAGGGGGGCTCAGCATGGATTCACCAAGGGGAAATCCTACTTGACCAACCTGATAGCCTTCTATGAGAGTATAACGGGCTGGCCAGATGAGGAGAGAGCAGCAGATGTCATCTACCTTGACTTCAGCAAGGCTTTTGACACTGTCTCCCATAACATCCTCATCAGAAAGCTCAGGCAGTGTGGCTTGGATGAGTGGATGGTGAGGTGGATTGAGAGTTGGATGGATGACAGAGCCCAGAGGGTGGTGATTGATGGCACAGAATCAAGTTGGAGGCCTGTGGCCAGTGGAATTCCACAGGAATCAGTTCTGGGGCCGGTCTTGTTCAATATCTTCATCAACGACCTGGATGAGAGGACAGAATGACCCTCAGCAAGTTCCCTGATGACAGCAAACTGGGAGGACTGTCTGATTCCCCAGAAGACTGTGCTGCCATTCAGTGGGATCTAGACCAACCTGAGAGTTGGGCAGAGAGGAACCTCATGAGGTTCAACAAGGGCAAGTGCAGAGTCCTGCAGCTGGGAAGGAACAACCCCATGCACCAGTTCAGGCTGGGGATTGACCTGCTGGAGAGCAGCTCTGCAGAGAGATACCTAGGAGTCCTGGTTGATAGTAAACTAATCATGAGCCAGCAATGTGCCCTCGTGGCTTAGGAGGCCAATGACATCCTGAGATGCATCAAGAAGAGTGTGTCCAGCAGGTCAAGGGAGGTTCTTCTCCCCCTCTACTCTGCCCTGGTGAGGCCTCATCTGGAGTCCTGTGTCCAGTTCTGGGCTCCTCAGCTCAAGAGGGACAGGGAAGTGCTGGAGAGAGTCCAGCATAGAGTCACCAAGATGATCAGGGGACTGGAGCGTCTTCCTTATGAGGAAAGGCTGAGAGATCTATGGCTATTCAACCTGGAGGAGACTGAGGAGAGACCTCATTAATACAAGTATTTGAAAGGTGTATGTCAAGAGGATGGAGCAATACTTTTTCCTGTAATGGCCAGTGACAGGGCCAGGGGTAATGGGCACAAGCTGGAACACAAAAAGTTCCACTTAAGGGAAAACTTTACTGTTCAGGTGACAGAGCACTGGCACAGGCTGCCCAGGGAGGGTGTGGAGTTTCCTTCTCCGGAGGTTTTTAAAATCCAACTGGATATGTTCCTGTGTGGCCTGATGGACGGGAACCTGCTTTAGCAGGTGGTTGGACCAGATGATCTCTAAAGGTCCCTTCCAACCTCTATCATTCCTCCATTCTGTGATTCTGTGAAAGAGGTCCTAGTGGACTCAAATTCCTGATAATAATTCTGGGGATATCCATTTGGTAAAATGTTTTTTTCTTAGTACAATACAATCATGATGCCATAGTGAAGTACTCATTCTACTGAAGAGTTCCCAATCTCCCTTCTTAAGTCCTCCCAAAAGTTGGCAGAGACTAACAACTCGAGAAAAGGGCAGAGAAGAGAGACAGAACAGACAAGGGAGATGCATCTTACACTATTCCTGCTGGCTGATGAATGAAAGTAGTCTGGTGTCAAGAAATAAATTCATCCCACTCTTTCCTACAGGAAATCAGAATTATAGACTGATTTTCATCTTGGGTTGGGAGAACAGGGAAGAGAGTGAAGTGGAAAATGAGAAAGAACAGATCAGATATGACATTGCTAAGTTATCTGTCCTTAATCTTTGGCCTGATTGTTTGGACAGAAAATCTGTCTTCTTGCAAGTATAGCCTCTAGTCAAATGCAATTCAAATTTAGTCCATTTGCTTCAATGACTTGGAAAAATTAAAGGAAATCAGAGCAATTTAAGATTATGTCACAAATTTAAAACAATCTATAAAGACAAACAGAGAAGGTGATATGACTAGATGTATGTTTTTCTGTATCTCTGGGAATTTAACTTAATGTCTAAGAGCCAGAGTAAACTGAAAATTTGAGTGCTGCCTCTTTTGCTTCAGTGGATGAAAAACAACCTTAACATCTTCCTCTTAACGCTCGCAATGTGATATGTCAGCGTTGTCTAATTAAGGGATTTGTGAGTGCGTGCTTCGCCAGTTTTATTTTTTGGGGTCAGCCGAGTGAGAGGAGATTTAGCACCACCCCAGCTCTCACTGCCAAACCTATAAAATATCTCAATCTACCACTGCTAGATCTGTCATCGATAAAGACAGTTTAAGGAGCTCTCTTGAATGTAGCCAGATAAGTGCAGAATCAGCCGATGATAAGAACCAAGGGCGGGATCCCAAACTGTCAGTAGTTATCAGAGTGGCAAGACCAAATAAGGCACCAGCTCCCCAGCTGCCAAGTACCAACAACGTCAGGACGGCCTTGTGCCTTTGAACACATCCCTACTGACAGCAAATCTTCCCTGCACTTGCTTGAGAAGAAAGGGGGAAGACTACAGCCACCCTGTCACAGATTGAGGATGAGCTCTCAATGCAGCTGAGCTCTGATCGTCTCTCTGCCAAGGAAGCTATTTTGTTTGGTTTTTGGAGGGAAAAAAAAAAAAAAGAAGAAATGTGGAGCCTTTTTATGGGGGAGTGGGGAGGGAAAAGTATTGGAGTTGGGATTTCTGACAGATTTCTAACAAGATAAAAACATTACAAATTTTCACCATGTCTAGCTGCAGCCCATGGTGAATATTCCTCAGGGATGATGAGGGGGGGAGAGAGAAACGAGAGAGAGAGAAAACCTGTTATTTCCATCTGAAAATAGTTGTTCTACCACCGGGTAGAACAGCTCTTAACTAAAGAAATGTGTCTGGTCTGTGAGGTCCTATGAACAACAAAAGACCCCTCCATTCTGTGAGGTGAAACACAGTCTGAAAAGGTTGAAAAGTGCTTCTATAGGCAACTTCTTAACTTTATGTATGTATTTTCTCTAGGGAAAGTGAACTCCATGTTTTGATTTGGGCAGATTCTTGATTTAGTCCCCCAAAGTGAAGAGGCAGCAAGAAGGTATGGGGAAAGAAACTAAATGGCTTGGAAGCTGCCTGCAGCCTAGGCATTAAAAAAAAATCTTTGCTTTACAAGTATGTCATTTAGACCTGATGAGAATTAGTCATTTTGTTTTGGTGAGAGTTTCATTGAAGTTTGCATGGAAAAAAACCATGAGGAGGCACAAGGAAAAAGAAGGATGTGGCCTAAGACCAATAGCATCTTGTCTGCTACAGAAACAGCCCTTCATGGACTATATTAGGAAAGAAGAAGGCAACCTTCATCTTCACTTTCTCTTTCCAAATTTTTTGCTTGCTTTCCCCATCAGACTAGAAGAGAAAGAAGATCAAGATGTCAGGTGGGTTGCCTATGACTTCTTTGACTTCAGTGTTGTTTGTCCTTTTTTTTTCTGTGGTGCTCTGTGGCCAGAGACCAGCTTTATCAGCTCTGTTGATATAAGGCTGAGCATGACAAATCAAGGTCTGGGACTGGTAGATGTTGCCACAGGGAAAACTATGTAAAAGCAGAACAAAAAGACATTTGCTATGACTTAGAGTTTCCTTAATATTTCCTGAAATAAAGTGCTCCCTTTCCACCTAAAGTAAACCCTGGATTTCCCCAAGACCTTCTTTGTACATAGTGTTTTTCTCCAGAAGCTCCAATGACTTGATAGTTTGCCTCATCCTTTGCCACTCACTCATATGGCCACTTGGGACATCTCAATCTCCTTTCATACCTTTGTGGAAATACAGAATTAAGGTTAACTTCTGGAGAAGCTGTTGGAGAAAGAGCGTGAAGGTGTCTCGAGACTCTTCTCCAGGGTGAAACGTTCCCTTAAGGAAGGACAAGGCCATATCAGAGGACTGGGAGGAGAGTCAGGTCCATTGAAATGCAGACATGGCTTCCTGTCCACTTTTGCCTAGATTCCAGAGAAATAGGTGACATTTATATTTAAAAGGCCTGTTTTACCTTACCTTCCTGCTTCTCATCACATATAAATCACAATGACTCTTTGACTTAAAGAAATGACCTATATTTTTTCATGCACAGACCTTGAGCTTCCGATGAAACCCTTTTGTAGCAGAAGGAAAAGCCCATGGAGCAATTAGAACTGGTAACATTCATTTGGATGGAGGCTGTGAAGTTTACAAGTGAACAGAACCATTTCCCCAGGTCGTGCAAGGAATATTGCTCTTTTTAGGCCTTGGCTTATCCACAAGCCAGCCAGAGTTCATATACCTGCCTTCTCCGGAGGTTATATTGCTTCTGGTCTAAAGCAAATCCATGGCTCCTACTCCAAGCTCAGCCAAAATGATCTTGTGTCTGTGTACAAAGTACCATGTAGCCATACCCATGGTAACAGTCTTTGGAATATAAAACCTGAACACTGATCTGCAATGCTTTGAAGAAATGGCTTTGAATGCCAGGACCACTCTTGCTTAACAGATTTCAGCCTAATCTGATTTATTTATTGTTTAACCTGCCATGTGCCTGCAAACCAGCTGGAAGCACAGCCGGCTAATTACTGGGCCGTGCCAGCATAGGCTGTCTTTGATTGCTTGAGACGAGATGCCTGTAAGATGGACAAGATTTAAGGCTCATAGTTATTGTCTATGACCCTCTTTTAGATCCTAATGAGCTCTGAGAGGCTGAGATGTTCTGTTGGAAAGGCAGCAGGGATCTGGCTGCATGAGGGCAAGAGCTGCATCTGGAAGTTATTTCATCTTAGGCTTTCCCTGTCTTTTTTCCCAATCTCTCTCTTATACACCTGTGAGGTGGAATGTGTTAAAGCACAATTCTGATAATCCCTATAGATCTCCTTCTCCATATTTGCATCTTTCAAGGGGCAACTGTGCTAACATGTTTCCCACTTTTTCTCTAGACAAACAAGACATCACAGTTTTTTTCAAAGGCTGTGTGAAATAGTGGAGATGTTTCCCCACTCTGAATGTGTCCACTAGCTGAAATTCCCCTTTGTAAAAAAGATGGGAAAGGTTAGCTCCAGGGAGCAGCTTCATCTTGAGTGGTAGCACATTATATTGGGAATCACTCTAGCCCTCATCTTTCATGCCTAGTTTAGAAGTGGAACTGCAATTTGAAATCACTGTCCATTCCACTCTATTCATGAACTAGTCCTTCCAGTTGTTGCATATACTCCCTTTCCGACATAAAGAGGCAAGGGTGTCATAAAACCTCACAAAATCAGCACTCGAGCAAGCTAGAGAAGCAACTTTCTTATCAGCCAGTACTGAACTTTCATCCTTGAGGAGGGTGTTAAATATAATTAAATATATATTGCTTCATGAAACTTACTTTGCTTTAAGGGCTGCTGCTGGCTTCAAAATTTAAAAATTCACCGGTTTATGTTACATCCACTGTACTGAGAAGATGAAGGTCTGGGCCAGAAAATGAGAAAGTACTAAGTAACTGACCACATTAAAAATAACAAAACAGAACAGAACCAAAAAAAGAAAAAGATGATCTCAATAATTTAAAGTCCTTTTATTGGCCTGGAAAGGGTGGAGGAAAAAGGAGGACGGGAAGGGCAGGAAGTGATCTCTTTACTCCACAAGGGTTCTGGGAATCTGTCTGCCTTTGGGGGACTAGGAGAAATGGGAAAATAAACTAAAAACATGTTCAAAATGCCAAAAAATGATAGGAAATAGTTATCAGCTTGAAAAGTTCCTCCAAGGGTTATTAATAGCTAACAGCAAGGAAATCATGACTCATTGGGCAGATAAGTATATCCCAGCCCCTAAAATCTGAACTTGTTCAAAGTTGCTTAGTCCTGACTATTCTATCACAACACATACAGGGAAAAACTATCACCAAAGTATCACCACATGTACCTAAACCCATCTCTGTCTTGCAAAGTACTTAAATATGTGCATAAGCTCTGTTACTTTTCATAAGGTATAAGCACATAAAAGTGTGTTAAATCTGGACAAAATTCAGCATTGATTTTTCACTGCATGGCAAAAAGAATTGGTGTATTGGTCTTTTTCAGACATTTACGGTATTTTTCACATAAGTGACTAGCTGGACGTAGTTCTGTCTTGGACCATGAAATAACAAATAATCTTTCAATTTCACCTCATCACTTGAATTATATTCTTATTTTCTGACATGTATATGGAAAACAAGGCATAAACACATTATGGGCCACTCTTTCAAACTCTGGTTGCAGTGATGTAGGTGCAAGTGGTCCCACAGAAGCCCATTTCCAGCACCAACAAAGGCTTATTTTCTCAGGAGCAGATATGTGGGTTTAACTACTCATCTGTAGGTACATGAGTAGCAGATTTTTAACCTAACAGAAGTTCCTAAAAAATATTCAGGAAGTCTGGGAGCTGGGTGAAAGTTAAACTAGAGAAATGGTCAAAAGGAATCAAATGGACAACTATATTGCAACGGAGAGTTAGAACAGCCAGTCAGATTCAGAGCCTTGTTGCCCACTGCTGTGTATTAGTTGTAAAGAAAAATCCCAGTGGTGATAGTTAAGCCAAGTAGAAGCTGGGCAGAGTGCAACACTGGAACTGCATTTTAAAGAACAAGTAAGCAAGCAAACAGTGAGCAAATGGATAGAATGAGCCAAGATCACCTGAATTTTGGTCAAATATATGAGCCTCAGTATTATCCTTGCTCTTGAATGGAGTGGTTATTTCCTTTCACATCCGGCAGCTTTCCTTCATCATGTCTGACTGCAGAGATAGCATGCCTACCCTAAAACTATGGCTATGAAAACGGCTTTCTGCATGTTAAACTGACCAAGACATACTCCTGACATAGCAGTTATCGTGTTTTGATAGTCAAATCATCGCTGCATGGGCCAGAGGGAGAAGTTTCAGTGATACCATATGCCATTCCCCTATATCACTACCTCTAATAGATGCTTTTCTACTTGGCATGTAAAATCTCCAATGAAAGGGGCATCCCAAACCTC
This sequence comes from Colius striatus, assembly GCF_028858725.1. Classification (NCBI taxonomy): domain Eukaryota; kingdom Metazoa; phylum Chordata; class Aves; order Coliiformes; family Coliidae; genus Colius; species Colius striatus. Next base: position 17,183,632 of record NC_084769.1, on the reverse strand, counting down.
CAGGTAGTATGCCTGTGAGGTTTGATATCCTGCCCCTTTTAAATTTTCCTAATGTCTGTCTTATACCTCCTTGGTGGCTGTGTGAGCTCCTGACCCTTCTCCAGTGGACATAGAGAGCATATTGCTGCCTTCCTATGATGCTGTGTTCTCCACATCTGGAGTTGGTCCTCCTTTCTCCCCTCACATTGTCTAGCACTGCAAGTGTAAGAACACAGGGAATTTTTTCAGTGTCTTACACAATGGGAAATCATCCTGATTGGACTGCTAGGAAAGAGAAGAAAGGGAAGCTAATAAATCTTTTCCGTCTCTCAAGCCTATGGTTTTCTATTTTTGCACTGGAATGGAACATAATATTCTAAGGCCTTCAGCACAACAATATGTCAGGCAATTGGTAATAATATGTCAGGCTTTTGGGTGAGGGATGCTCTTTTGTGGCATCTATGTGCAGAATGATTTTCATCAAACAGCTTAATGGCTTCCATGAAATATTTGTAAAGTGGCTTCTGCTAGTGTGACTGATTGTCTAGTTTCATTCTATTTTCTGTTTTCATTGGGTTATGTAAATCACTGGGTATTATGCATACTCTGCATTTGATCATTTCAAACCTGTAATTGAAGAATTTGTGTACTGGGGTAAATACAAGATCTCTGTGAAATTCTTGTTTGCTATAAATTAAAGCTTGTTTATCCATATGTCAATGAATAAGGGTATAAAAGGTATTAAGAGTAAACATTTTTTACTTTATTCATTTCATCAATATTAAATAAATATACTCATATTTATGATATTTATACATTTTTATAGAATTACATACATTTTTATATTATATATTTATTTATTTATTATACGCGTTCAGGTCAAGCAAAGGGAAAATTGTTGCTCATTTTTTCATTTGCCATGTATTTCAAGAAATGTATTACACAGGCATTTAGAATATATCAAACAATATGGAACATATTACAGCCTATAGCAGTGCTGTCATGATATTTCAAATATATTACATGGAATGACATAAAATATTTTCAACATATTCTTATAATTTTAAGATATATCATGTGGTGTCCCATATTTTAAGCAGCAGAACAATGGGCCAATTCTCTTTTTTCCCCTTTCTTTTAAAAATTGCATTTTATATATTGTCAGATATATTTTTACCATGTGTGCAATAAATTATATGAAACACGTAACGCACATATGGAAAAGGTATGACTTTTTTGGGGGGGGGGGGAGGTTGTGGATTGCTTAGCGAGGAACTTAAATCCTTTGTGCATTGTTCAAGCAGCAATCGGTATCTCTGGTTTGGTCTGTAGGCAATGACGTTTGTAAAACAAATATTTCTTAAGATGGTAGCATAGAGTCAGTGACAAAGATCTGTAGCCTGGAACAAATAGCAGGAATAACTTGTCAAAGGGCAATCCATTCTTTGCAGACAATGAGAAAGTAGTGAATGTGTGGTCCTGGAAAGGAGATGTATCACTAGCAGCAGGCAGTTTGAGCTAGGTGGGCAGGGTTATCTACTTCTTCCCCCTGAAGGTGGTGGGAAACTCAGCATAATTTATTTGAACTAGCGGAGCCTTAAAGAAGCAAGTGTCTGTTTAGAGAGTCTAATTAGAGTTTTAGCCAGTTAAGTTTGTGCACTGGGAACTGTAGTGTGCAAAAATCTTACAAATGGCGATGTGATGGCATGGGAAAAGCATAGTCACTCTAGGAGCTGTGAGAGACCTGAGCTCAGGAAGGAATGTCTCTGTGGAAATTTTAGGTGATAAAATTGAAAAAAATCTTGACAGAACATTGATAAAGTCTAGGTTTTCTGTCATAATAGTGTGGCACACAGCTGCTGGTTGACACACGAGTCATCTCTGCTCTACACATCAAATGCCTAATGGGTAGCATGGAAAGTGAGGCCTTTCAAAAGAACAATTGCCATTTTGTCTATAACACTAAAGTTGTCCATGACAGGGTGTTACATAGCAGTGCCTTTCTGTGATTGCTGGCAGTGCTTTTAATAATTTTAAGAAAGAACGCTGAGAATAGCTTAGTTTAAGTCACATAACTCAGAAATGACACTTTGTAAATCAATTTACATTTAGTCCACCAAGTCCCTATCTTGAGAGAAAGATGTTTTGGCAGACACACGCACATATATGTGCATAAATTAGTATTTGCATACATACACATACAGGTAATAAGCCTGAGGCAAGACAGCCATTGGCAATTACAACATCATTGATGAAAATTTGGCAATGTTGCAAGGAGACTTCAACAGTGGGAAGTGCTGAACAACCTTCCTGGTGTCCACAGGTCTGGTCAGGATCAGTCACACAGACAGACAGACAGAAAAGTAGACACGCTGTCATGACTTACTCCTCCCTGAATCACCTCAACCACATTTCCTCCACATGAATTCATACCCAAAATAATCTTTAGTTTCTCCTGCCTGTGAGATATCCACACCAGTGCTGCTGGGGTTGCAGGAGACAAAGAACTGAGGTGTATGGCTGAGACGTCATGTTAGTTCTCTCATCTTAGAGATGTAACATGTCAGAGACATCATGCTAGCTCTCTTACCTTAGAGAATTCCAAGGAGGAGGCAGAATCTGCCAAAGGAAGCAGATATTTGTGTACCTCTGTATGAGGGGGACACATTTGCACATCAAATAGTAAGATGAGGAGAAAGTCTCTTCTTCTGCACTTGAAGAAATAGGGAGGACTGTGCCCCTTAGGAGAGAACAGGCTAAGAAGCTCTGACATAGGTTATACTGGGCAGAAAAAAGTGCTGTAGAAGCAGGAGAGGAGAAAATGGCTCCATCTTGTCCTAATTTCCTGCCAGAATTAAGAGAAAGGGAGGAAAAAAAAAGGAGAGAGAAGTATATCTACTTACGAGTTGGAAATGCAATTTTTTTGAGCCTGAACCATGTATTTGGATGGGATAAAATATTAACTTTTTCCTTTTTTCCCCATGCCTTTAGAAGATCAGTCTTTCATTTTCATGATATCATCCCTTCCCTGTCCCTGAGTTGTAATTTTGGGTGGACTGCTGAAAGCAGAAAATCCTCTATATCTTCTCATCATCATCTAAATTTTCCATTCTGCTTTCTAACACACCCAGGGCCAAGAGAGCACAGGAAGTACAGAGAAAAGGACTTCCTAGTGAAAAGTGCATTAAAGTGGAACAGCTCAGTGAATGGCTGTGTGACATTTGCTTCTCAATTTGGCTGCTCAGCAACAATTTGAACTAGGTCATCATCACCACTGCTCTTTCTGTTCAAGTATTAGAGATACACCAGCCCTGAGGTTTTAAGTGTTGTCACTGGTTAAGCAAACGGTTAAACAAATTGTGTGCCCAAGCTCATGGAGTAATGAGAGACTGTGCTACCAGTTCATGAGTGTAAAGAGACTTCTCCTTTTTGTGGCCATGAGTGGTCACTGTCAACTTCTCATGTCATTATCCACATGTTAATTCATACATAACCTTGAGTTCTCTGAGTTAATTCTCATTTATACTAAATAATATCACTGAGGAAACAAAAATGGAAGGAAAAAAAAAGAGTTGATTCTTGATGAGCTTTTCCCATTGTTGGAGATGACACCAGAGTCTTCGCTCATCACAAGTCAACAGCAAGTCACTAAGAAAAATGCAAGTACTGTACTAAGTTGTATAGAGAAAGTTATTACCTTCAAAATGTGTGGAATAAAAGTTCTGTTCTGCTCAAGTGTCAAAGCCACACAGAGGTCTCTGTCCCCTCTGAAGCACCAGGCTTCTTAGAAGTAAATAATGTTTAAGGAGTTCAGAGATGAGTGCTGAGGGCTTTCAGAGTCTTCAAAACCAAGAGTTATGGGGGAAAGAGTGAGAAAGTTGGGATTTTCAGTCTAGAGAAGTCTGAGGAAAGTCTGAGTATAGGTGTCTTTAGACCGTGATTTCCTCTTTTGCCCAAGCAAATGAATAGCATAGATGATTGCTTTTGATGCAGTTGCCTTTTATATATTAACATTGCAACGTGGTAGATGCAAAGTTTTTAAGAGAGGATTATACAGCATCTGTCAGAAGTGACATGGCTGTTGCTTGTCCCACAGTGGGCAGGGAACAGATGAAGATGTCTCTGAAGCATCATGCCATCTCTTCAATGTGATTCTGGAAGTCTCTTGATGTACTAATCCTAATTATTTCCTTCTGAGGAATGTTTTCCAATAACTTAACTAATCTAACAGCTCTACCATTAACCCTCTGCAAATTAGCTATGTGCTGCCCGAATTGTTTGTGCTAGGTACAAATGCTGCATTTTAGCAGTGGTTTTACCAGTGACTAATATAGTTTTCTATTTCCTCTTCTATTTCTTTTCAGTGTATCTTTTTTATATTTCCAGAAATCACATTTTCTCTTCTTGACACCGTGTCCACAGAGGCCCTCAAATAAAACTGCAGCTGCTGTGTGTGGAGTTCTTTATGTTCTAAACTCCATTACACCTTTTGTGCCTAGTTGGATGGCTTTACAGTTGGATGCATGACCCAAAGCAACCTGTACCAATGACCGATCTTCACTATTTACCACCTTCTGTCTCCCCAGCCCATTTGTATTCTCCCTAAGACTTTTTAAACTATGAAAACTTTGCAGATATTGATATTACAGTTCCTCTGAGGTCTCTCAGATCCTTGAAGAACAATGGGACAGGAGTGAATGCCAGCTGGACCTTTCGACAAATGCTTTTGCTTCGTAAGAGCTCTCTCTTTTACAGTTTCATTTGAGTCCCACAAGTCAACCATTTCTGAGCTGTTGAATGAAGGCCAAATGCATTTTTTGTCTTTCTAGTTTCTTAATTAAAACATCCTGCAGGGAAAAGTCAGATGTCGTACAGAAGTCTGTTCCATCAACAAGATTATCTTTAGCCACCAAACTGGTAATTTTATCAAATGAAGATATCAAGTCAGTTTGACAGGATCTGTTTCCCATAAAAATCTGTTGATTGGCCTAATTTATATTTCCTAACATAATTTTTTATTAGTTGAGCCCATGTCATGTCATGATTTCTCCTGGGATGTATGTCAAGCTGTCAGACTTATAACTATAATGGGAAATCACAGAATCATGAAATTTGTTTGGAAGGGACCTCTGGACATCATCTTCTCCAATATCCACAACTCAAAGGAGGGCCAACTTAAAAGTGTGATCAGGGCCTTTTCCAGTTCGATTCTGAGTCTCTATGAGGACAGAGATTCCACAGTCTTTCTGGGAACTACTCCCAGTGCTTTAAGACAGATATTGTACATATTTTGTTCTTGATTAGCAATCCGAATTTCCCAAGAAATGAACTGGGCCCATTGCTTCTCATCCATTTGCTGTGCATCTCTGAGAGTTTTCTAGATCCATCAGCTCTCTAAGACTCCATTAGAAGGTTGAGGACAGAAATAGCTCCCTTCTTGCCTTCCTCTCTCCAGGATGACCAAATCATTTGCAAGTGACTGTATGAGACCTTTAAAGATCCTGCTAAGGTAGCATGATTTTACAACCAGCACATCATCTTTCTAGAGTTATATCATTTCAGTTTGGGGGAATCTAATCAGATTTCTTTTAGAAGTTCCCAATCACCATTTATATTTTTACCACTTCTTTAAATTCTTCGTCTCTGCTGACTTCACTAATAATTAGCTTGGTGAAACTAGCTCATTTGAAACATTAAACATATAAAATACCTGTTCACATGTACACTGCCCGTATATGGATGAACACATAAGCACAGGTGCATGCATACATATGCACGCATGTGCGCACACACACACAATTTTGCTGTAGACCTCTACAGGGTAACCCAATCAAGTTCTGCTTGTTATTGGGCTTTCTCCTCACTCTACCTAGAATCTCTTTCCCATTTAACATTAGGGAAAAGCAAGATAACCAAGAAATTTTTCTGGAGTCAGAAGTTAAGAATATTTGGAGCTTATAATAGTTCCACCCTACTTTAAAAGCTATGAACTTTGTAATTCCCATGGTAACCAAAATGTCTGACCAAGTCATCCTCAAACGCTCTGCTCCAGCTAAATACAGCTTTTAATGTGCATAGAGTAAAGTGAAATCATATAACTAGCTGATTATCCTCTATGGTAAACTATAGATAGAGCAGCCCTATAGTAGGAAATCCGAGAACTGTAAATTATATTTTCATACAAGATACGCTTTTTTCATGTGGAACATTTACTTTGTTTTTGTTGCTTAAACACCATATAGAGGGGTACTTTAGAAGGGTGTATCCTTTCTAAGCTTTTAAGCAGAACAGCTACTCAGATAGACTCCTTTGTTCTTTCTAGTGAAAGAACAGAACTGACAGAAGGAGAAAGGCACCCAATTTCCCTCCATGCTTTTTGTACACTCACAGGTCTCTTTTTAGCTGTCTTTCAAAGTGACCAGCTTTGAGGACTTCAATACTCTTCATTAATATTGATTATTGCTCATTTCATGATCTTTTGGGTGTCAAATGGAACTATGTAATCTTTCCCTGTTCCGCACCTCAAATTCCACACCACACTGTGCTCTCAGGAATATGACTATCATCCTTGTAAGACCAATATTAATTATATCACAGCTCCAAAGAGATCTGAAGGAAGTGTGATGCATAAAGCAGCTAGTTTCAATCTAGATGGTTTTGGGGTTTTATTTGTCTTGTGTCTGAAAAGCTGAGGCACAGCTTTTGTTTTGTTCATACTGCTAGGTCTAATACTCTAATGATCAACACCACCATGGAATGGAGATCCTCTAGTTTTCACAGGGATTTGTAAACATTTTTATTTTTACTTTTTGCATAGGGCATTTTTTTATGCATTGAACATCTCAGAGAGTACTGCTCACTAATCTTTGCAACTTACAGAGCTTTACAGTATTGTTTAGGAACAGAAAGACTGTGAAATAGAGAAAAAGGAAAGGGCAATAAAATCAGAGCCAAACTAATGTAACTGTCTTTCTTCCAGTATTTGGTAACAGACAATTGAATGGCCTGCTCTTCCCAGTTGTGAGGTTTCTCTGAGAGACACAGAGTTGGAGACCTCTGATAGGTAAAAAATGGTTTTGTTTAGAGGAACTGTTGGTAGAGCTTGGTCCACGTCGTTGTATTTTGGACATTGGGTGAATTCATCCCAAAATGTTGGCTTTTTTTTCAAGTTCTTTCCTCTGAGCACAGCCACAAAATGGTTGCCAGATTGGCCTCTTTCCTGTTGCTGCCCTCTGGTTTTCTTTTTTTGGTGGGTATGGAGATGGTCACCACTGTTGTTCTTACTCAGTGATGTGGATTGGTTCACCAGCTCAAACATCTGCCCCTGAAAACCATTCACTTAGAGCTGGATAAAACAGCTCTTTTTTATTTTTATTTTTAAATGTTCTCTTATGCTTTCTAAGAACTTGCACTGGGTCTGTTCCATCTCAGAGATGTTCTTTTTCTGTGTCTCACATTGGCCTTTTTGGTTTGTTTGTTTTTTTTTTTTTCCTGGGAACTGGGCTGAGAGACAAGGAGGATGAGGAAGAAGACTGATACTCTTGCTGTTGTAAGTTGGGTGATTAAAGCCTTGAGAACAAATTAAACTGAAACTACAGTTTGGGAAATGTAACCTGATAAAAGAACACAGACTTCACTCCCTCCTGTGAGAATCAGTCAGCAGCTATTTTTGAGACACAACAAGCTGAAGTTTTTCCCTCCAGCCCCCGTGTTCTCAGCAGCCTTTGTAATCCTGTAATATTCACGTTCTTTGCATATCTCATGCCTTAAACCTTTAGTTCTTTAGTGAAAGTAGGGAAGCTATGTGAAAATGAACACTAAAAAATGTGATATTGGGAAAAAACAAAACAAAACCTAAGCATCTTATCTTTTCTGAACTCTACTCTTCCACTTGGATTTTGATGGCCAATGACCGGGATTTAGAAAGTAATTTTTGTTTACTTGTTTTCACTACAGGCAGATGAAACACTTGGAGGGAATAATCAACAAGGTATTGGGACATTTAGATGTTATTTCCTCTTGGCCTCTTGTGCCTGCTTGTATCTCCACAAGTGGAGATACTGACTGGGAGACTGGATAGCAGGTTTCCCTGTGAAAGGCTCCAATCAGAGGAGAATAAAATCACATTGTTCCTGTCCTGACAACTGCTTCAGAGCCCAGCCGGTCTGGTAGTGATATCCAGACCTGGCCTGGGATACGTTTGCTCTGTTTCTTTTGTTGTACCCTGGATATCAATAGTGATGATTGGTGTCCAGTCTCTATTTGCTAACCTGTAAGAATTTGCCTTTGAGGCGAGACTTTCTAGAATCCCAGGAGAAAATTACACACCAACATTTTTCCATCATTCTCACCAGGGAATGAAAGGACCTGATTTTTGTTCAGTGTTTCACTGAATGATCTATTTCTGATGACATTAATCAGAAAAGACGATGAGGTGCCTTCTTAGGCAGGCCCTGATCTTCTTTACATAAAGGAAATTACTTGATAGCCTCTACCATGGGAGTTAGTAGTTTTGGGCGTTTATTTAAGAACAAGTGACATACAAAATATTGCCAGAATGGTATGACTCCCAGGGATTCAGATAGCAGAAGAAATGGCTGAGTCCATGAGCCCATTTATGTCTTGCCCATTACCTAAAGTTGCCCTGGGCACTTGAGCTATTGCAGCCTGACTGTTCATCCCATCTCCATGCTGTGGTTCACCAGGATCATGATATTGTCACTTCACAGAAAAGGGCCCCTGGAGGCAAAGTTTTCCTGGAAACTGAACTGAAGTTTTGACGCTCATTGTTGGACAATTGAGACTGGGAACCTTTCTATGCCAAGATACAGAAGTACAGTTCATGACTTGCCTTTCCCCTAATCAATTGTTCATACATACAACGACACAGGGGAGCAGACCAGGTATTTCTCCTGCCCCATGAAAAGACAGATGGAGTGGCTGTTAACAGCACTCGTCCTTGGGAATGCTTGGGAGGGATGAGAATATCATGCTGATGGGGAATCTAGTTATAGAGAACAAGGGAGAGAAGACTTAGGACTGTCATAGTGTATCTGCAGAGAACTCATGGCTTTTTTTTTTTTTTTGGTCTGCAGAACACACACACTGAACACATCTTTCAGTTTGATTGCATTATCTAGCAATGATCATGCTTATCTCCAACTACACCAGACAGGGTTTCTATGTAAACCACAACATGGAGTTTTCTTTCAAAAGAAACTTTTCTGGACTCCCAGTCTGACCGTGGCTGAGTATAGAGGTTAGGATCTGGGTCAGGTCTTGTTTTATCCTTGTGGGTTTTTCCTAATCTTCCCTGAGTACTGGCAGCGTGTCTCTAACCTTTTTTTTTTGCCTTTGGATCCCTCTGATAACATCATCTACCAGTCGTGGTCATTTAGATGTCTTCAGTTTGTTTTTTTCCTAAAATAAAATATGAGAGGAAAGGTGCCAAATAAAAACCACCTTTACCCCTCCAAAGGCGGGGAGGAGGTAGGCAAGGAGACAATGAGGAATATTAAGAGGAGAAACTCTTGTCTCCAATGAGTACATTTTCCAAGGAAAACAGAAGAAAGTATGACACCAAGAATATAATCCATTTTTCTTCAGTCAGTCCATTTTATGACTTTAGAAATCAGTCACTTTTATTCAGTGTAGTTTCTGGGAAGGACAAAAAAAAAGGAGCTTTGGGGAAGGATCCACACACTTCTAATCATATTCAAGTGGGCACTGTACAAAACCTGCTGGAAGCCAACAGTGGTGATGACTGGCTCATTACCATTATATAAATAGTATTTAAAGTGCAGCTGGGCTCTCACATGAGCAGAGACCTAATTGATGCCGAAATATGTTCATTTCAAGTCCTGTGACTTCATGTGGAAAATATTACGCTGGCTAATTAATGGCAAAGAGAAGAGATGATGCATTGCCTTATAAAATAAGCAACTGAAATGTTGAGCCTCCATCCAAAACAAGAAAGAGGAGAGGGGAAGGACTCTGGAAGTTTAAAGCATAAAAAGCTACAACAAAATAAAATGTATGCTCACATACTCGCAATGACACACGCATAATCAAGAAATAGAGACATTCAGGAGGAAATGACTTGCTATTTATCTAACGACTCTCAAGCCAAATTTGAGTTTACTGTATGTCCTTCACAGAAAGACAGCATAAAGCACAATGTTTATACAGAAGAGTTTGGGAAAATATATATGCCTTGATTCCAGCAATTCTGAATTCTACCTACCTAATATTGTTTTCAAGCACTTAGCAAAGTTGCATCCACCACTTAATTATTTAATACATACACGTACAAGCTGGCTCAAATTGGGAATAGAGGCTTGAGTTAAGGGGAGAAATGAATTGCGCACTTTTGTACAGCACAGAAGATAGATAATTATCATAGTCTCCTCCGGCCATAAATCGTTTAGCCATACTAGAATATGTAGTGAGCTGTGACAAAGCTATGAGCTTAGCTCTGTAGCTAAGAAGACTAGAAGTGTGGACAAGCCATTTTTAGGTAAGGTCAATAGGACTAAATCTGTCACTCATTATTAGGTAACTGTTTCTGAATGCCAGGCTATCCTTGCCAAGATATGACCTTTCTTTAGAATACATTGAGGAGGAAGCATCTCCTGCAAGTTGATCAAAGACATAGATGATGGATGCTCCATGCAAATACAAGGTTTCAAAGGCTAGAAAACCAACCCTGGCAGCTTCCCATATCTCAAAGGACTGTTTGACACATAGGTATTATCCATGCTTTGTTTCAGGATACAATGTGACAGCCCTAAATACTGAGTTTTCTAATGCACTCCTAGAAGACTTTATGATAGTGCCACTGATTTCACAGTCAGGAAAAAAACTGGCTCCATGTTTCTCCTTTGCCTTTGTTTTCTTACAATATTTATAGCAAGCCTCTTCCTATTTTCTGTGGTCTGGATGTTTTATCTGCTTACTAAGTGTCTGTTTTTCTGTTTTTTCCATGAATTTTGTTTTGGATTTTTTTTTTACGTCTTCAGATCTTTGTCTTTTCTGTGTATATCATACATTCCAGGTCTTTCATTGTTTAAAGATATTTTCTTTGAATTTCACGATCTTGTCATCATCTTTCTTTCAAAAATCAAATTAATTGTTCTGGGTTTTGATCTTTCTAGATTTTGTGGCTCAATGACTTTATTTCCTTTGCACAATTCCCTCTGACCTATCTTGTTGCTAGTTCATGCCATAAACTAGTATTTGCCATAAACACTTGGCTCTTTTTTCTTAGCCTTCTAAATCTTACTTTCCCATTAGTTCTTTGTGGTGTTTTGTTTTCATATGGGCACCAATGAATAGAATTAGACTGCATCCTTCCTTTATGCCATTTACCCTAAAATCATACTCCCCAAATTGCCTTTCTTCTACTTTTCTTCTGCAGTTGTTTTTGTGACTCCTCCCAAATTATTGCTGTTTGTAAATTTCATCAAGCATCTGATTATTTCCATTTCAGAGATTAACGAAGATGTTAAATGAGAGTCTTGCAGAATCCAAGTAGGCACATCTGTCTCCATGAAACAATGTTTATAGCTAAGCCAGTCACAATGATTTTTGTAGTAGAATCTCAGGAAGTAATGTTTGAAAAGCCAAAACTGTCTCATCCGCTCAGAGTTGTTTCTCAGTCATAGTGCAATACTAGTGAGCATTGTTCATGTGGACTGTCAAAGGCTACACCAAACTTGGACTGTTTTTCCATCTCATGCTTGAATCTCCTGTAACACAAGTAGGTGTTATTTGGTTTGTGGAGACCTTAAGGTACCACTTACATCTAGGACATCATGAGACAGCATAGTCCCACCAAGGGATATATTGCATTAGCAACTCTCTTCGATTAAGTTATCTGAACTCTGACTATCCACATTTCCATCGTGATGGCTACTTGTGACATTTGCTGTACAAACAAATGTACTCCTGACTCTCTCCACCAAAAAAAAAAAACCAAAACAACAACCAAAAAACTCACAACAAAACAAACCCACCAAGACAAAGCTTTCCACTCTCTGTGTACCTCCCCTAGGGAAAAGGGTAAAGCAGAAACACCACCAGGCAGATGGCAGCTATTTTATTTTCTGCTGTACTGGCAGGGGTTCAGAAACAATCGCAGTGAAACTGCACAAGATCCAAGACAGACCAAAAGCAAATAGTTTCTCATCATTTCCTTTCCAATAGTTCAACATTTCATTTCTTCAAATGAGGATGTCATTGTAACAGCCATAGTGGTAGAAATTCGGAATACCTATTTCTGAAACAAGCCCTCCCAGCAAGACTTGCTTATATCTATGGACATGTATATTGTGTGTACACTTCTTTTTAATCTTGAAGCAAGAGGGGCTAGTATGGGGCACCTGAGAGCTATAGGGGAGAATGAACTTTATCCAGAACTCCCTTCATATGATCTTTAAGACTCCTCTGTATTTGTTCCCATGCAGTCACACTTCCCAAAGTCATGCCAGCAGTTCCTTTAATCACACTCCCACATGTTTTTGTTTGTTTATTAAGTGCCAACTGCATGGCCTGGGGCAGGCAAAGCAACTGAGACTTACCACATTTCAGACTCACACCTGCATCTGGGATGGAAGTGTGATCTTCCAAATGTGATATGTCTCAGATAATGAGTATTCAATAAGAAATAATGGAGAGGAGGAGCTTGGGTCTAAGCCACCTCCTCTAAGCATTTACCTGGAGCTCCACATCTGTGTCCAGAGACCTTGTCTGCCAGTGTTGGATTCCCTTGTCCACTGCTCTGTTCAATGCATACACCTTTTGCAGCTACCTAAGCCAGTTATAATCACTGTGGTGTAGAGCCTGGATGGAGTCCAAAGTCTTTTGCCTGAGGTTGTGAAGAAGATCACCAAAGAAAGCTGTGATTTAAAGCATTATCTCCTACATCCTAATTAATTTCCCTACTGGCAGGGACCTTTCTCCCTCCTCTTGTGGTTTAATTTGCACACCTGAACTAATGAATGAAAATAGAGCAGGAGTGAGAGGAGCAAGTCTGTTGGGCTGGTGCAGGGCTTTGAACACACCCTCAGAGAGGAGCTTCAGTGTGGAGGCTGTCCCACTTGCTCTGGTGCAGGGGGCTTTTCCAAATCCAACTCCACCTGGGAGCCCAAGTTACAAATCTTCTCAGGTCTCAAGGGCTTGAGATCCCCTTGAGGGATTGCTTCCCCTCACCACCTGCCAAGAAACAAGACCTCCATTTAGTGCTCTGTACTTGATGAGCCTGTATGTGCAGCTGTACATTTACATGGGCACGCAAGAAACGTGCACCCTTTGGGAGCTTGATCTGCAAAGTCCTGGAGAGAGTGATACCAGAAGGTTTTGGGAACGATCATCTAACTTGAAGGCCTTTAGTAACACAGGCAGTTATAGAAAATTTGTGATGACCAAGGAACTGACCTGATTTTCTTGAGTGGGATAAAGTCTGCCACGAGTAAAGCCTTCCTTCTATCTCTTTTTTCTCATGTCTGTTGAAGTATTGACATGGATGCCCTTCAAGTTTTATTTTCCACTGACATGAAAACTGTTGTCCAAAGATTTCTGGTTTCACATTGCCTTTTATTGTACTAACAAACACCAACCCAGTTGAAACAGCAGACTTTTGTGGTCTACTGTTTTGGTGAAGAGGGCACAAAATGCCTATCTTATCCAAAGTAAAATAGACAGGTGGTAAAGTACAGTTCAGCAAAAGTTTCTACACTCCCATCTGTTGGGAGTTTTTCCCATTAAAAAATTTATTTGGAATAATTTTTTTTTAAATGATTACTAAAGAAGGATGTTTCAGAGCTGAACTGTGTCCTCTAAACAGCTTTGACCTAGTGATCTCAGAGGGGAAAAGAAAAAACTGTCTGAAACCACTAGCAATCTCCAGCTGTATCTATGGCTTTGGACAAGTTTGATCTGAACCCAACCACTGGCAGATCAGGGCCTGTGCTAGGCAATTTTTCATTTGATAGTCTCCAGCTTTGATTTCTGGGGAGGGGAAAGGAAAGGGTGGGTAGGGAATCAAATGTACCATCTACATCCACACCCTCATGTTAAATCCAAACTCACTTGCTTTAGGATGCTAAAGAAGACACAGAGAAAAAAACAGAAAAGGAGAAAAAGTAGAAGAAATAATGTTTGCAGAGAGAGAGAGAGAAAAGAGGAAATTTGAAGCTGTGCAAATGTAAACTTTGCAGAGAAACATACACTTTTTTTTTTTATTCCGTTTTAGCAAATATATATGTCCTGTCACATCACTGTCCAAACGGAACATGAAGGTCAGTTTTATCCAGTCCTTTTTGTGCCACACTGTCAGTGGGTCATAAGAGCATCAGTGTAATACCTTCCCAGCTGGCAAAAAACAGACACAAAATGGAGGAGGATCACAAGATGCCACTGGAACAAGGGAAGTTGCATCAACACTTTCCTGAGGGAGACTATGCCAAGGAGTGGGTTGAGCTCTAGTGCTCTCCTCTGATCCATGTCTAGATATCCATCCTCTCACTGGTAGATGGCCTATGACTGTAGACGTGTAGCCTGAGCTCACACAGCCCGCAAATCCCATCTGCCTCTGGGGCACATGATCTCAGGCCTCTTCTAAAGTGTATTGTGGGGTGGGCTTATTTGTCCAACATTGGTTGCCAAAAGAGCAGCTGGGAAATGCGGAGGCAGCTGGGCTGGGCACAGTGAATGTCCTTAAAGACTGATGTAGTAGAAGAGTGTAGTTCCAGACAGGAATCCAGACTGGAGGGATTTCAGGCCATTTGGTTGGCGTCAGGGTGGCTGTCTGACCTGGAGGGCATTGCTGGGAGAGGTGCCATGAGAATAGACTCAAATAAGCCAGTACAGGAAAGTACGGAACTGGCTGAGGGAGAAGGTCTGGAGTGCAGCCTGTGCACCCTGAGAAGATGTATCTAGATCTGCTGTATCAGACTGTCATTGTCAAACAGACCTAATTTCCTTTGCAGGAGCCATTCCCAGAGCATAAGAAACTTTTCTTGAGGACCAAAAGCCTTCATAGAGTCAATAATAGTTTGACATAATGGCTGGATTAAATATTATTTTGTAGACTAGGGCTCACAGACCACTGTGCTACAGATAAGGGTGAGTATGTGGCTCTTGTAAAGGGCCTTAAACACTTCTTGCAGTAAAACAGAGTTTATTTTGCCCAGACATTAAGGCAACAGCTGTTACTGGGACAATCCTGTCTTTAATGGAAGAGAGCCAGGAGATGGTTTGGCCAAGAGGGAGTCAGTTGGGGGTCTCCATCGCTGCATCAGGAGGAGTGTAAAATGAAGCAGGTGTTGTGTCATACTCCAAAGCTTTGAAAGAGCAACCAAAGGGCTTTAGAAAAGTCCTGTAAGGGTGCTGAAGGTAATCTGTTAGTGATGAGATTTGTTGATAGTGAAATATCCTGAAGAAAGTTAGGGGAGATTCTTTAAGGGTCTGGCTTCAGGGGTTTTACTATTGTCTGTTTTCTGTGTAGCTGCAAGTGCTGTTCACTAATGATCCACAAACAGAAGATAATTTGTTTTGGGAGATAGCAACATTCTTCTAGAGCAAAGCCTTCTCAGCAAGAACTAACCAACCCAAAGCCCTTTTTAGAAAAGATAACTTCTGCTAGGACAGACAGATGGCCAATCTTCTGCAAACTTTGACACCATGATAGATAAATGGTAACAGAAACTGGTGCTGGAGGGATTTCCTTCAAGGGCAGGGGATGTTTTGAAGATATTATTCAAACTCTGATCATGTTTCTTTTCCATTGCTGTCTTCTTTAGTTTCCCTTAATTAGTTGGCTTATTTGTCGATGGATTGTCCTCCAGGAGGATGTTGGAGATCATCTTCACAGTGCCCTCCCTTCTTATCTGCTGAAGCTACAAAAACAAAAACGGGCCAAGCTCCTTCCCTGGTATGCTTTCAATAGTGACACTTCAAATGAACTTGGTCTAGTAAGCCACTTGCTTTTAAAACCCCTTTCCCCATGCTAAATTACATAGGTTACAGTAAGTCATTTCTGGCAGAACCTTCTTTAAGAAGTTCTCCTTGTAGAGAGATGGAAAGATTGGTAGCAGTGTTTTATCTGCCTTAATATCTGCATTCATGTTGATATGGGGACTAGAGACCTCTGTATGTCATCATAGCTGGAACAACAACAGCACCAAGTGAAACACACACACAGTCATTTGCCAGTGTACCTCTGCCCCAGCCTGGAGAGTCTACCAAGCAGTTCATTCTGAATGGCATTGTTCATTCTTTGATCTCACTGATAGTGCCAGCAAAGGAGGCCCCACTTGGGAAGCCACTGCAAAAGCCTTATCTGTTTGCATTTATTAATAAGATAGGCTGGATTCAAATGATTCATCTAGGAGAGAATGCATCCCACTTCATAATCCACTCACCAAGACATGCAACTCTTGCTTTCATGAGGTGAACTATTCCTAAAGGTACAAGAGAAACAGCATGGAGAAGGGGGAATTGAGTTTGGAAGCAATATACTTGTTGATGTGTAGCATCCAAGCATAATTGATAAGAGAGTAACAGCTGCTAAACTAGCAGCAAGCACACTGAAGAATGGCTTATCTTGTACAGAGCCATAAGACGTGTTGCTCAGAGGACAGCCTGGAACCTGGACATGATCGCCTGGCACCAAGGTAATGGCATGGAGCCACTGAGTGTAAAGACCATGTGGGTTTAAGAGAACTCGCCCAGATGGCTTCTGCCCTATAACCAGTTTGGTCATAAACAGCATGTGCTGTTTCCTCATCATCTATCACAGAGGCTTCCCTTGGCCAGAGAGAGCAAAAGATTGATTATTCTTGGCTGATCCTTTCTTACTGCACTGAAGCTTCCTGGTTCATATTCGGATTTAGCAGAATTGGTCTTGTCATTCTCAGATTACTAGTTCAGCTGCTCCATTAGAGGAACATCCAGGAATGGAGAAGGGAAGACGTTCCAAAATTTGAAACTGGAAATTCTGAGACATGCATTTCTCCTGTTTTTTTTCTCTTGAGTTCAAACCATATTTAATGCTATGTCATCTTTATGAGGTCATTGGCTGCAAAGTCCAACTCCCAAACCAAGGGTTCCTCTGGTAATGTGAAGCATCATGCGTTGCATCTCCCATATTCTTCTCTGTTTGCATTTCCAATAAAAAGGAGAAGCATGTTCACTCAGGGAAAACTCATGGCACAGCTGTCCCCTTAGTTTTCACCATTACAAATATGTGAGGCTTCCAAAGCCAAAAGCTCACATCAACCTTGATAATTACATCAACGGCAGGGAAGCACCTCCAGCAATAAAGGAGATCACATTCTTGATTGCTGGAATTCTAATCATTTGTTTTTAATTTTGTAGGCATTTAAACAGATAAGAAGAAACAAAGATTCTTTGCTGGATCTTTGCCTTGGAACAACTATTCATCTTACTCTGTTTACCTGAGGCTAAAAAGTTCCTTTCTTCGCCTCTGTCTAGGTGGTATCTCTAGAGACTGAGTTCCTTGAACCCATATAAGTGAGCAAAAGCACTTAATTCAAAGCCTCATGCATGCAAGGAGGATTTTTGCATGTATTTCCAGATGCTGTGTATTAGGTCACTCACAAGTTCTGCTTTACTGTTGCAATAGTGCAGTGCTGAATACCTTTGTCTGCAAAACCAGGGACCTAAAATATCCACAAAGCTTTTGACCCTCCAGAAAGCACAATCTTAACTAGATACATATGTCCCCAAATCTTCTTTAAAATGAAACTGAGAAAACATATTTTAATGTACTAGCTCATGATTCATTCTTTAAGCAGTTATGGCCACATTCGTTCAAAGTGTTAAAAAATGATCAGAGCAAGCAAAGGAATCTCATTTGGAATGGCCATTTCACACCTAACTTTAAGCACAAATAACAGAGATCCAGCAACCCTAAATTCACTCTAGCTCTGTGATTAGAGAACACTTAGAACGGCGCAGGTTAGAAACTGAAACAATAAATTAAGCATTTAAAATGGGGATAAATTTACATTCAATTCCTTGCCAGATTTGAACCTGACAAAGCGGTCTATCTACACATTTTCCACTAGTTGCTGCCTTCCAGAACAGATGACAGATAGGAAACATCAAGCCAGAAATTGATGTTACAGCATACTGTAAGCAAAAGTGAGTTGTAATGGAAAGCATTTTCATACCATGGGCACTGCTGAGTTGCTGCCATGTTACTTATATGATCCCTTCTTCTAAAGCAATCTTCCACTTGGATACCAAGTATAACTCCTGCCAAGAGGTCTCTGAAGTGCCATCAACAATTGTACTTTCTGACAAAAATATAAAGTTAACTAATTGTAAGCACCCTTTGCTGATGAACTCAAAAAAAACCCCACTGGCTTCTCTTCCTGGAGGGACAGAAAGTAACATGGGTCATGTGCATTAATGTTTTTGCAGTGACATAACTTTGGCACAGGCCTTGGGTTCTTGCCAAGGTGCCACCTGGAGCCGACAGCATACATTTAACACAACACAGAGCAACAGTCATATAACATTAAATCACAAGACCCTATCCAGTCCAGTGCCTTACCTCTGGCAAGATGACATAGGAGATATCTGGGGGAGAAGTATTGAGGACAAGGTAGATATAGCATGATACTTCTCTTAACAGTCCTCCCTTGGTCTCTGTGTGATGTAAAGTCATCCTAGAATAAAAGTTATTTCGCAGGTTGCTGGGATTAGAGGCCACCAAAACCTATGACTGATGGACTAAGTACATTTTGAGCTCTTGTGTAATTAAGTTTCATAATACTCTGTAAGAATGTATTTGATTTAAATACACTTTGTGTGAAAAGGCACTTCTGTGAGTTCAATGGCAATCCACCGCCTGTTAACTTCACTGGTGTTCTGCTAACCTTATTGTAATAGAGAAATAATTACTAATTGTTCCCTATTCACTTGTTTTACGTTATTCTTAATTCTTTAGGGTTCTATCATACCCTCCTTTGCCACCGCTTTTCTAAGTAGGAGCTCACTAACCTGTTTGATAACTCCTGACAAAACTGCAGTGCTGTGCCTTTTCCAGCTTTATGATGTCTTTTTTAGTGGAGCAGGACCAGAACTCCACTTGCTCACCCTTGGTCTATAACGTGATGGCACTACATTCTCTGCTTTGGTCTCAGTTTAGTTCCTGATGTTCTGTGGGCCTCAGTGACTGCCAGGGGGAACTAAGTTGATATTTTTAGACAATTGACCATCATAACTCCAAGTTGTCTTTGTGAACAGAAATAGCTAAATTATAGCACATCTAAATAATGATTCTTCCCTCACCCCCATATACGTTACTTTGCATTCATCAAAACTGTATTTATGCAATTGAAATCCCTGATCACTCAGTTTCATCAGAACTTAACAGCATAGAGGCAGCTCATCTGACAACAGAGAGCCGTTTAACCAGTCAGGATTGTTGTCACCCATATAGATTAGAAGTTAATAATTCATTGATATAACAACCTACAACTGCGTTTTACATTTTTGTCTAAGGTAATTTTTCACCTCTGCTTTAATTTGAGTCAGATACTTATTTTCCAGGCATATTGTAGCATAATGTAAATGGTTTATAACAGAATCAAGGCCAGCTTTGCATCCAGATGGGAGCAGTACTGCCCTGACAACCTGAGCATTGTCCTCAAAAAAGGCAAGTGACTGAAAAAGCGAGGACAATCTGTTTTCCAGTAATCTTTCTGGAAGTGGTGCATTCCCTGGACACCTCAAGATTAGAAGTTTAGCAGGTCTCTGCACTTGTCAATACATGGATGGGAGCCTTCATTTTGGCATTTCATGGTGGCTTCAGTTCTTTTCTGCCTCCATTTCTCTCTTAGCCTCTTCTCTTTTCTGATGCCTGCTTTGAACATGCAGCATTAATGAAATCTCCAGCTACTCTAAGTTTTCTTCTGAAAATCTGGATCACTGTACATCTACAAAACACTCCTCTGTAGAAGCAGGTATTCAATTAATTACAAATTTTTCTGGCAGAAATGTTACTTTCTCATACTGACATACGTTCTGCAGACATTGAAATTCTGGATCAAGGACTGGTGTTGGTTTGCACAGAGCCTAGATCAACTGTTACTCGGTTTTAAAATATGAGGAAAAGATGTTTTACAGGATGAAGTTACAGCTGTCACAGAAAAAGAGCTGGCATAGTATATTTTTGGAGAAAAGATAAAAAAAAGAAGGGGCAGTTGCATAGCTTTACTGTGACAGTAATGTCCCTGCTGTTAACATTTCTTATCAACTTCTTAGCATTTCCCACAAACTGTTAAAATGCTTATAATGTCAAAAGGTCCTTTATTCCACTAATCTTGCCTCCTTTTCAGTAATTTTCCTGTAATAAACTGGGGTTAGAAATGGCAAATATGATACTGTGCTCTCCTGGGTTGGACGTGCTTTCAGCCTTCAAAGGCTGTAATTTTATTCCTATCTCTGCCACCAGGCTGGTGATATTGTGCCAAGATGTTTCCTCCTCTGGAAAATGTAATTATTTTGGAATCTCCTTTGCAAGTATGTTGTGAGATCTGCTGACACAACACACTGTGTAAGAGCTGAACAATGTTATGGTTATTGTTGCTGTTCCTCACAAAGTTTGAGAGTTGATTTACAATCCTTTCTCCTTCCCCTTTTTCTTTTCATGAAGGAGGCAGAAATTGGCAGCTGATGGGAACTGCAGGATTTATTTTTTGTTAATGACCTTTTCTGAAGCCTCAGCAATTGTTCCTTTCCCTTTCTAAAATACACATGTATCTCTAAGGACAAGTCAAAGACTGAAGTTCTATTTTTGAAAGGATTTCTACACTTATTTTTATTTGATTCCTTTTTCTTTCTTTGTACTCCCTCCTTAACAAAG
The DNA here is from genome assembly GCF_028858725.1 of Colius striatus. Classification (NCBI taxonomy): domain Eukaryota; kingdom Metazoa; phylum Chordata; class Aves; order Coliiformes; family Coliidae; genus Colius; species Colius striatus. Next base: position 17,162,757 of record NC_084769.1, on the reverse strand, counting down.
ACAGAAATGAATGGAATTCCATTTTGGAAAGGCATGAGAAACAGATGCAAACATGCGTGCATCAGACAAGGCATTTTCTGAAACCTCTTCAATTGGAAGAGCAGATTTAGAATGATATTTGATGCTGGTAGCCTGTTGAATTGCTACCAACAGGCACAGCAGGGTAACTGTCCGTCTAGCTATATAAATAAGCAAATAAGTACCACATATGAGTAAACACATATGTATAAATGTGTGTATGTGTGTTCCTTGGAGTAGAACTGCAAAGCTGGAATGAGGATAACCATCCTCTATATGTCTCTCTTACAATTTGATTTCCCGATTAATCTGCTTAATGCTATTTGCAGTGGTTATTTAGAACAATGCTCTGGTTCTCAACACTTCCTCTCCCTACATTTTCATAGGATTTCAGTCCAGACTTAGATAAGGATATGTCAGGACTTCAGTTAAGCCTAGTACAGAACTTAGAAGATGGATGAGATCTCTGGAAGGTTTTTGTGTTCTCAGCTTTCCAAATGCTATCAAGAAGTTCTCAAAAGTCCTGCCTAACCCCATAGCTGTTCTAGCATCTGGAAGTAGCTTGCTTTTTACCTGGAGGGTGTCTATCAAGGGACTGCCCACAGAGGCAGAATGTCTCCTTCACACATGTACAAAACGGCAGTTCAGAGCTCTGAGCATGTTACTGCCAGGCACAGCACATCTGATCTCTGGTGGATCTTAGCCCCAAATCCTGCAGATTTGGCTGATTTTATCTGCAGAGCAGAACAATGAGAACTTTCTCCATGTGTCAGGCTGAAAGCTAAGGAAATCATCTTTGTTAGCTTGACAGCCTGGGGACCAGATGAGATGATGAATATTTGTGCTCTCAAAACCAGGCTGTGATTCCATTTTGTTTGTGTTTCAGCTAAGTGAAATTTGACTCACTCTGGCTCAGAGAGGAGCTGAACTGGTGGCCTTAGCAGTGAACAATGCTTTTCAGAGGATCCAAGCAGCAGAGCTTCTCTCCGCATGAAGCATTGCAAATGCAATGTTGTGGAGGGGGTCTCTCTGGAGACCTTTGTGACTTCTCATATCAAAGCGGAGGTAGTTGAGATGATAGGTCCCATAAGCTCTATAGTGTGTAATGCAGCCCTGTTGAATGGCATTTATCCCAAGTAAGGAGGGGACGTTTCTGTGGGCATCTCTTACTGGACTGTTGTCAGCACATTACTAGTTTACTGTATTACAATAAGGCACTATGATGTTGCAATCAAACTCCATGCCCATGTCTGTAAATACAACCCAGTGAGGCCCATTTCCCCAGGATGTAACTCAACTCATCTTTTTTTTTTTTCAGTTAGCAAACACTCCTTTGCCAGAATTTGGAATCTGAGTGTTTGAGACTGGATCTTGACAGGACCAGAGACTCCTGTGGAGACAGGTTGAACAAAATGCAGAGAAAAGTCAAATCCAGACACTGACATAAAACAGCAGAGCCCTTTTCACTCTCTTTGAAAATCTTGTGTAGCTTCTTGCCAAAAAGACACTACAGGACACCAGATTCAAGACTCAGCAGGAAACAGAGCTTTCCTAGGGTGACAGTAATGGGCAGAGTTAGATTAGCAAGGAATAAAATGTCAAGGATTAGAAGGATAAAAGCCCCTTGTCCCTTACTGCTCATATCTACTCTCTGGAAAGAGATGTATGTGGGACATACATACATTATGTAAAGCTCTTCCACCTCTGGCCTTGATGGCAGCCTGAGAAGTTTTTCATGGGGCAGTCAGACAGCTGTTACTCCACGGACTTCCCTAAGCCTGTGATGCCTTGCCAGTATCAAAGTGAGCCCATCAGCCTCTGACTGCTTTGGAGTGAGGAGAAATAACTTCAATGGCTCTCATCACCTCCTGTTCAGCTTTCATACATGTCTGTACAAGCTGTCAGGAGCTGGACAGTCAGTCCTTTACTCTGCATCAATTTCCTCCTCTGTAAAACCGCAATCAAGACCTTTTAGTTCTCTCACCAGAAGTGGACTAGAGACTTAGTATAATAAAACATTACCATTGTCATAATGTGACTGCCTCTGTTACTATAGAAGTAAGAATGGAAGGACAGAGCAGATTTTGCACTTTAAGTCTGTTTTTCAACCATACTTGAAAAACATGTTATGTATTCAAAGAGGCAGCACCATAACCTTTAGTCCCATGCCTGGTTTCTCTTTTTCCTGCACGAATTTAACTTTAAATTATACTGGCTAGCAATATCCACCAGGCGACGCTCAAGTAATCTGAGATCCTGGGGCACATCGAAGCCCTGATCACACCCTCTCCAGTCCTAATCCTGCTCCTTATTGTAGCTGCAGGCAGGCGAGTAGGTCGGCAAGGGGCAACCCTGTACCACGGAGAGGAGGCGTGATCTTCCCGTGGTCCAGTGTAACAGAGCCTCCCATCCATTCCAGCCTGAACAGAGGGTCAGGGTGTAGGTGATGATGATTTTACTGTCACTTTTTTGCCTGTGTGGGCTTTATGGCTGGAGGGCTGTGAAAAGAGAAGGAATATGTGTATCTGGCACGCTAAGAGAGGGAGGGAGCTCCAGGCACGGGCGTGATGACAGTAGATGGTGAAATCATTAGCTCAGGATTATAGCGAGAGATGGGGCCTGAGCCACAAGAACAGCATCTGTATCCAGAGCTCGGGGGTGGTGGGGTTGGGCTTGAGCCCATCTCAAATTCAAACTTCAGTGCAGAATTCAGCAAAAAGACGGACCAGGCCCAAGGGAGAAAAAACACATGCAGCTTAGCAATAACAGTGGAGGGGACACAGAAAAGTACCTTCCAAGTACATTTTTAAAGTATTAATGACGTCTCCCTTTTATTTTATGGTTTTTTCCTTTTTTCTTTTTCTTTTTTTTTTTCCCAGTGGGAAAGCCCCTCCCCACTTTTATGTCGGATCTGGTTCCTTGATTTCCTTCTTGCAGAGACATTCCATCCATCCCCAGCATGATGAGCAACACGGCTCTGCTGTGCGATAAACATAATGACCCAGCTCTCCGGATCCCTCCCTTGGAGAGAAAATGTCCAGGACAAATTGCCTGTCAAGGCAAAGGAAGCTGCAGAGTGATTCAGAGCCAGGGCACCCAAATCCAGCCCCTGTTGGGAAAAAAAAAAAGTAACAATAAAGGTCACCTTTAGATCTCAATCAAGATTAGAATTTCCCAGGTTCAGGCTTGTTTTAACAAGGAGACTGAACCAAATTACTAAACTGAAACTTCCTGGCCCGCTGGGGATATTTCAGCTTTGGAGTAAAATCTTGTTTCAAGCTTCATGGGTTTTAATTCCTTTCTAGTAATAAGTCCATATCCTACTTGAATAAACCAGTAGTGAAGGTGGTGGCCAGTTAATGTTGTGGCTAGTTCTGTGCTTGTCCCTTGCAGTGCTTAGGAATGAGGATTTAGAAGACTTGGTAGTCAAGAGGAAGGCTTGGACGCTAGCGTGGCTCTGGCAACACATGAAAAAGACAGAACTACTTTGCCTTACCTCACTTGTTGAAGATAAATTTTACCTTTTTTTATGCCTCCAATCTAGGATGCATGACTGTTTTTTGGGAAGCGCCATTTAAAGGAAAAGTTAGTGGTAGAAGAAAAGAAAGTTGGTAGTAGACAGGTGCACTGAAAACCATCTGTGAGACAAGTGCACTTGTAATACTTCGTTGCATTTAATCATCCTCCTCAAGTCCACTCTCCTCAGGACAAAGATCTATGCCAGGCAAGGAGTTTTCCTCCTGGGCCATTAAAATGCAGCTGAACTGATGGAAGGATGTCATTGCTTCAGCCATTTCCACCTTAGTCTTTACCTACTGGGTGTAAACTGATTGGAGGATTTGTGGCTTGGAGGATTGGGATTTCTGCTGTTGATGTCTTGTTCTGTCACTTAGGGGAATAATCTGTAAACATAAAACCTGTTGCTGCTACACAGGCCAGACAACTGTCCCATCCACAGAAGCTCACCCTTAACACTCAACAACAGTGGGCATGGGGAGAAGAGCATGGGCACAAGGCAATCCTGTAGCATTTTTTTCTTTTGTTCTTGTAGTTTCTAGTCACATCGGTGACTTTATACATAATGGCTTTCCATGGATTTCTCCCTCATGAACAGATCCAATCACATGTTGAATTTGTTGTCCTGAGCAAGGAGTTGCACAGATCAGTTACCTGTTATGACAAAAGTCACTTTTTTTGTTATTTTGAACTTGCCTTCTACTAGTTTAACTTGATACCTGCCCAGTCTCTCCTTCTCAGAATGAGATACACACAGGTGAAAAAAAATCCTCCCTGGGAATGGGGTCAGCTGGGGAGATTACCTTTCACAAACTCCGATGGAAATCTTCCCCCAGGGTGCTTCTAGACCACAGAGGCCGTGGGTTTGGACCAGGGACACAGGGGCTGACGTTTGTGCGATGGGCACACACGCCTGGGCTGGGCTGGACTGGCACAACAAGATGGCTACTTACACTGTCTTCTAGTAAATCTGTTTTGAACTTCACTTCTGGGACATTAGTTTCTGCCCTCACTAGGAAGAATCTTTTGCTGTTGCTGTTTTTATTTTTTCAGTAAATAAATCAATCCAGCCCAGATTTTGACCTTTTACAGAGTTGAAAAGTAAACAACCACCCAGAGAACCTAGAAGGGATGGAAGATGTGGGAAGACGTCTTTGCAAAATATGAAGACATTCATTTTCCGACTAAGCAAGTAAGCTTTTGGGTTTTGTGGACTATATGACAGCACTAATTGGCAAGCACTAATTGGCAAATTTAGAAACTAATCCTGCAATGCAGAAGTAAAATAGCCATTCAGTAATAATCCTTCTTGGAACAAAGACAGGAAATTGAATATCTTTACAGAGTCCAAAGTTAGACTGGGGCCATGGGTTTAGTGAATGGCTTCTCCAGGGATTGAATTTGTAAACCATAAACAGATTAAGAAAACCCACTCCTGCAAAATAGCCTCATCACAGTGATTTTTTCCCTTACTTAAATCCTATCTGCATCTGTGTTGTAATATCTCCAAGAGTCGTGGTAGGAAGGAGTCTTCTTCCAATACAATGTTTTGATTGATCAAGCAATGAAGGGAGGAGAAAAAGAAAAGAGAAAACAGAGAGGTGTCCTGAAAAACAAATAAATGGCAATGTTTGATTTGGGGTTGGTTTTCTGTGTGTTTGGTTTGGTTTTATTTTGTGGTTTGTTTTTTGTTTTTTTTTTTTTTTCTGAAGAGCCCTCCTAAGTGTTTCCATGGCTCTGGGAGTCATGGATTGTTTGCATATTCTTCTCTACTGTCAGAGACCACTCCACAGTCATGTTAGAAAATACAAATATACTGCCTACAGGCGAAGACACTCAAGTGATTGGTTAGAAACCTGGCAGAGGCAGAGGAAAGAAGAAGAAGGGGCTTGTAGGTACACATCCCCCCTGGGACTGGTCATGATAATCAGGTGAATGACGTATAGAGCTGAAATGATCCTTCACGTACAAGTTTCAGATGCTCCGTGTTTTTGTGGCCATGTTTTTCAAACAGATAAAGATCTATCTTCTTGAATATGGTTTATGAAAGTGAAAGATGTATGGCTGGGTTTTACTCCTCCTATTGAAAAAGGTATCCGCAAGGGAAGCCTACAATTGTGAGAAAGAATAAAAAAAAATAAAACCAAAACAAAGCCAATCGCACTGGGAACGAATGACAAAGAGCCACAAGCATATAAACCAGGTTATGTAAAGAATTATACATATCATAGGTAAAAGAGAAAAGCTTTACTATAAAGCAAAGACCACCCCTTACACTCTTTCAGGCTATGCAGAATGCTTTGCAGTAATCAACTCTCGTGAATACACTTGTCCCCAAAGGGTAGTGTTGGTCACTGAGAAGACTGAGTCAACTTGACGGGAACATTTAAATACTACTGCTGCTTTCAACTGAATGGAGAAAGACTGTTTAAAAACTAGTGACTCTGCATTTCTGATGGAGGTTGAACAACTTATAGTTACCTAAAATGTGGGGAAAATCAAGGAAGGACAGAATTAATCTTGCTGGGAGCTTCTGAAGTGAAAAATTTAAGCCTGTTTTAACTATGAAAAAGGAAGAAAATAGACAAAAGAAAAAAAAAGGGGGGAGGGGGGGAGAAAATTCCCTTGTCAGGTCACTTTCTAGCCGCTCTTAAGGTCATTCTATCCTAGTAACAAAGCCCAGGCCATGTGCATGCAGGTGCTGGGTTCATTGCTGAGAGAAGACTTTGGGGATAATGTTCAGATAATCACACAGAGCTGACTTTCTTTTTCACTTTCTTTTTTTGTTTGTTTATTTTTTTCTAAAAGCAGTTGTCACTAAGTTGTATTAATTTTAGAGGGAGTAGGACACCCTAAAATCTCTAAGCCCTTTGCCATTTTTCCATCATATCTGAGATTTTTCATGCACTTACTCAGCTAACGTCTCTATAGTGTCCTTCCTGGATTATTACTCCTAAGGCTTACTCATTGTATTTTAACTCTCTGTTCTGCCATCTTTCACTTCAGTTTATTGCTTTTTTATATCCCTGCAGCATCATCCTGTCGCATCCACTGGAATCTTTTTCTGAGCCCTGTACCAAAAAAGTCCTTTTTTGACCTTTCTGATATAGTTTCATGATCTGAATACAGAGAACCTATCTGATGGGTTTTTTTCTTTTAAATGCTATCAATGTTTCTTTTGGCCTTCATTGAGAGTCTGTGTCTCTGGTAACAAAGCAGGAAAAAGGGATGTGTTATTATACTCATTTTAGGAAACTGAGGTAGAGAGAGGGAAAGAATGAGAGACCAATTGCCTACATGAGTACTGCAAAGGCAACAGGACATCAAGATCCAATCTGTAAGTAACAGGATACCTTAAATCTAACCACTGAGATTTCCTTCTGTGCAAGAAATCATGAATAACATGTTTCTGGTACTCACCTATGCTAAGGTAAAATTTGATGTGGTGGTTGAAGACTCTATGCCTTGTTTTACCCTTTCGTATTCTGCTGATTTTTTCACATAGCAGTAATTAATTTCACCTATGTGCTATGTTTGAAGTGAAACATGGTGGAGAGAGATGCACACATGCAGATTCTTTGCATGCTCCTACCTGATTTAATCATAATTCTCCTTCAAATATGAAATCAACATATCACATGTAGAGCAGCCAAGTATCTGTAAACCAGCTATGGTGGTGGTGTGACAAAAAAGGACATAATATTCACTAAAATCAGATTAATTCTCTTCTAATTGAGACTGGACAGGACTACATGGGTAAAAGGAGATCAAGGCTGGTGTTTCAGGTTAGCTGAACAAGGAACATTCTTGAATCCTGTAAGCCTCATAGCACCAAGGAGTCTTTCTGTTGAGCCAAGCTGTTGGAGGAAAACTACTGCAGAAAAAGCTAGGTGAATGTTGCATTGCGTTTTCCACTTATGCTAGTATGTTGTTTAAATGTCATCCTCTCAAATGTAGCTGTGAAGTTGTGCGTTTATTTGAACTGAGCAGAAAGAGAGTAAATTCTGGTTGTGACTAGTGATCAAATAAACGGATTTCTATGTACTTTTTACACTTAAAAAAAAAAAAATAGTAGCACCGGTTGCATAGAATAATCTTCCCCAGATAACAATATAGGTTTGGAATCACACTCAGGAGTTTCTAGTACCCTGGTTTTACTATCTGCTGAGTAAAAGTGATCCAGAGAAATGAAATACTAGAACATATTTGATCCATGGAGGATTACATTCTGTCTTCCTGACATCATAAACTGTCTGAAAGTCACTTAAAGTTTGTCCCAGACTCATGAACTGATCTCATATGAAGCTGGCATCAAGCTCCCTAGAGGGCATCCTGGTCATGTTTCCTCATATTAAGCACCTAGGAGGCTGGTAAAACTTCACAATCTCTGTATGCAGATATGCAGGAGTTCGGATATTACTTGCTTTAAAAAGCAATAGAAGATAGTGTGAATTCTTGTTCCCACCTTCCCTTTCTCCTCTCATCTACCTGCAGGTGCTTCTGAAATAAAAATCTTTTGGATGCATCCCATGGGAGTCAGTGGGGGAAACGTTGTCTCTTGTAAGATTCAGGCGCCAGCTCTTTGGGGATGTTCAGATCATATGTCTAGACGAGATAACATCCTTCTCTGAACCCAGGAGCTAACCCCAGGGGGACCCATTATTCATGTATAAAATACTAAGAGAAACTTTCGATGCACGCAACTTCCTTTTTCTTTCCCTCCTCCCCGTGGGAATTTGCTTGGTTTAACCCTTCCAACCCTATGAGGCAGTGGCTTCTCTGCTCAAAGCTATGACTGTTTATCCTTCCACCCTTTAGGGCTTAGTACTCTGCACCTGTGAAAACAGGGTGGCTGGCTGAAGAAAGCCAGGTGAGCCTTCAGCATTGGCTTTAATGTAAAGTCCAAACACAGAGAGACCTCCCTTTCCCCCATGGAGAATAAAAGCACTTGGACTTAACCTCCACTCCTGCCTATAGTGCCCAGACAGCAAGAAACACCTGGCAGTTTGCCCTAAGAATACACCTGGAGTTGCTCCTAAGATAGAGGAATATCCAGAGGCATATACAAGGCACAGAGAGAACCCAAGACACTTTATTCTGATCTACTTTCAGTAGTATCATGCCCCTAGAAAGTCTCATGAGCTAGTCTAAGTTTGGAAAGGTTAAGGAACGGCTTGCATTCTGGGTGAGTAACTAGGGTTAAAGCATCTCCCAAGCCTAAAGAGGTTGCAAAACTGGTGAATACTATCCAAACACAGAGTATTCCCTTTCTGGATTAACCAATGGGCTGCACACAACTGTCTCATGGCCATGCATAGGTCATGGACAGATGTTACTGATTTTATGTGAGCTAGTCCCATTGTGCAAATTCATCAGCAGATCTTTTTCAGCCTGGTATCACAATTTTTTCTTGACTTAGTCTCCAGCACTGAACTGTGACACCCATCAAGTTTTGCAAAGTCCTTGACATGTGGAGGCCAATTTAGTACCTCTGCTTTCTGGTTCTCCTCAGCACATTGCCCTTTTTGCCTAAGGCTTTGTGTTTGGTTTCTAATGGTTAGAGCAAGAAAACACAAATCAGCAGTCTCCCTGAGAAGATCCACTTTGATGGGTATCTAGCGACTCGCAAAGAGACATCTGTCCACAAAAATATTCGTCCCAGAAGCTCATCTGTTGAAAGACACAAGGGATTTTCATGTTTTGATGAGGTCAGGCGAAGGAGAAATTGGGTCCCTACAGTGAACACTGCACAGATTATCTGGATCTTTGCTATTACTGATCATGTTTATCTATGAAAGGCACTTTCAGGCAACAGTAGCAGAGTACTGCTCCCTCATATTGCATCTTGACTCTGAGTTGGAAAAATCACTTCTAGGCTGCTGGTGTGTTTAGACAGTGGATCTAGCACCTCTCTCCATTTAGATGGGCAATGAAAGGACAAGCAGCTATGGAGGAAAAATTAAAAAATGGGATCCAATAGATATAAATTTTACTCATTGAACAAAACTTTTTTTTTCATTTCCTGTGCACTGAGAACTGCAGGGTTTTCATAACATCACATCTGCTTCATCACAGTGATAGAGGCCCATTGCTCAGAGAAATAAGATTTTTACTAGCAACAATGTAAAAAATAAAACATTTTTATAAATGTTTCTACATTTAGAAAGGAGTAGGGTGTTGCATTCCTATGACAAGAGAACAATAAACTCAGATCCCAGTCCATTAGTAACTAAGCATAGTTTTCAACAACTTCAATGAAGGATAAACATTTTTAAATCAGTAAACCTGAATAACTTGCACCCAAGAGTCCTAGAAAGGTTGTCTGAAGAGATCTTTTGCCAACTCATTTTAGTTTTGAATAAATCTTAGCCTACCTAGGAAATTCCAGTAGATCAGAGTAACTAATTTTGTGACAATGTTCAAAAAGGTAAAATGAAGACCCAACTAATAGTAAGTCAGTTAGCTTGACACCAACTTTAGGCAAATTAAAAAAAGCCATAAATTCAGGAATTGAGTAATTAAAAATTAGACAACAAATCTAGTTAATGTCAGTCAATACAGTTTAATAGAAATGGGTCATGTAGAACCAAGTCAATTTTATTCTCTGATGAGATCACAAGTTTGGTTAGCAAATGGCACTGTGGAAAGATGGTGGGCCATTGTAAGGACTTTATCTTGCACAATGTGATCATTTCAAAAACAAATCACTCTGCCTAATTCAAACAAATTCTGCATTAAATGGGAGCTGATTAAACAGCTGTACAACAAAAACCTATTAATTAGGGCAGTTTTACAAGTGAAGGTTTTCTGGAGAAGTTAGGAGATGTGGGAGTCAAATCTTTCCCCCCGTGTTATGCAATAGCTGGATCAGATAAAACTGCAAAGAACTTTCAGGAATGTTCATTGATTTTTTTTATATTTCTTTTTTAAAAAGCACAGAACAATCCTCCCACACATAAACATTCCTATCGTGCAAGGAAGCAATGAAAAAGATGAAAAATAGGTAAAAATCTGAATCTCAGTCTAATTTTAACTTGGTTGAGAACAAAACCAGTATTTCAGCTCCTCACAAGATGTTCTGAGGATATTTTTTTCTCTTTAAAATTAATTGTGACTTTGAATAAAAAGATAGAGATGTAGCAATCAAGATGCTTGATAAAATTTTTTCAAGGGATGTGGAAACAAGGGAACAAACAAATAATTTTGGAGATATACTAAAAAAAGGGGTCTGTTTTCTGAAAAGTGGTGGCTCTTAAAAGGTCAGAATGGGCAAGTAATTGAACATGTGGGAAAGTTATAGTCTGAGTAGTTATCAATGGTTCAGTGACAAAATCAGGACATAGCACTAAAGTTCTACAGGGATTTGTTCCTGCTTCCTGTGCTTTAAATATTTTCTTTAATGATTGAATGACAGAATACAGAGATTTGTTATTATGTTTGTGGATTACACCAAGCTGTGAATAACTGTAAATGCTGGAAGGCAGGAGGACAGTTTAGTATGATTATAACAAATTGGAGAAATGATCTGAAAAAAATAAGGTGGTGGTCAGTAGGAATGAGGACAAAGGTTTATTCCTTAGGCAACAATTACAACTTTCCCAAATCTGGAATGGATAATGCTCTTTGGGTAGGGGAGATCTGGGGTTGCAGCAGGGCACAATCTGAACATGAGTCAACAGTGTCATAATATTGCAAAAAAAGACAAACAGCATGGGGGATGTATAAACACAAGTGTTACCTGCAGAATATGTGCAGTGATCCTTTCCTGCATCTCAACATTGATAAATCCTTAGCCGGAGGCTTTTCCAAAGTCCTATGGGTAATTTTGGACCTGTGATGTCAAAGAAGATGCAGATCAACTAGAGGAAGTTGAGAGGCGAGTGATAAGGTCAAAGGTCTAGAGAACATGACCTGGAGAAAGAGATGTTGTTTATCCTAGACTGTAGGTACGTAAAAAGGATGCTGTAGAAAGAAAATGGTTGCTTTGTTTCTCCATGCTCGTAACAGACCAAACTCACAGCTTAAATAACAGGAGAGGATCCCAGATAGGAATGAGGAAAAAATCAGAAAGCAGCAAATCACCTGGGGGCATTGCTGCTTCTGGGAAGTCTTTAAGAACAAATTAGAGAAACATCTGTAGGGATAAACCAGCTGGAATTGATCCTGAGTTAGGACAGGGAGATGGGCTGGAAAGGGATTTTAAAATCTCTGCAATTTATGAGCATCTTAAAGAAAGAAACAATGCAATAGATGTTATAATAGTACAGAAAGGAGTACTAGTTAGAAGTAGAGTCATAAGCTCTGTATGTAAATGCTCTTACTTTCTTCAGCAGAATGATATGAATTATGATGGAGAAAAAAATTAATGGAGGCTTAAGCTTTACAGGGAAAACAGAAGATATCTGTGTATCTATCTATTAATTTGCAGAAACCAGGGATGTAGCTACTGTATTCCTCTACATTTTAATATCACACAGAGGAGTAAAAAGTAATGAAAAATTGACAACAGTGAAGACAAGGGCCTTGATGGCCCAATAAAAGAGACATCAGATGAAATGTAGTGGTCTCTGATACCTAGGAAAGAATGGTAGTACTTTATTTAGATCCAAGCTGAATGGATCTGTAATTTGCCAACATATTATTTCCCTTTCTTTTTTTTTGATCATACATATTTTCTGGATTATATGACCTGTCAAGTGTACTTAATTTGTCTTGTGTTCTTCTAATCCTTCAGTGTGGAGCAAAATTTTCTACTGTGCCTGCAAGTAGAGTTGTAGCGAGCAATCTCACCAAGTTTACCTCTACTTCCTTCTCTGACCTGTCCTATCCACTCACTCCAGGGTCAGCTCTTGACATGTAAGTCAGCAAGTCTCATAGAATTTGTGGTGGTTTTTTTGAGCCCTCTCCCACCTCTACCCCTCTGCTTGCCTGTTTACATCTCCTCCAGACTCACTTCTCAGTCAAGCAGCTCCATAAAGAAATATCAGACTTTTCCTCCTTCAGTAACCAGGCTCTTGTTGTTCAGGGAAGAATTTCCTTTTGAAGTGTGGTGGTGTCAGCATTCATCCGACAGCTGCAGGGACTCCTGAAGGACACTTTCTGCTAAGAAGCCCTGTGGGGTGTTGTCTCTGTATTTGGAGGCCTATTTTATTTCTGCAGTTGCTCTCTTGTGCTTTTAAACACGAGCCTTGAAGAGGGCTCCCGCTTGGGGCAACTTTTTTGTAGTTGATTTATTTATTTTTGGTTTTTTGAAGTACAAGGTGCCTGTTTTCTCTCAGGCAACACATGTAAAATCAAGTGTCTGAGTTAGGTCTTGCTTGCATCAGGACTCATTGACACCAGCTGTGAAGCTTTAGGGGTATCAAACCAACATAAACATGCTCAGAACCGTGCCCTTTGCATTTCTAGATATCTTACATTGCTGAATAAAAAAAGAGAATATTTTAAAAAATTCTCTGTAACCTCTCCTCAAGCAAATCTGTAAAGCCTATGTTCCTCCTCTGATGCTTACTGGACATGACTTCTTTTCTGCAGGCAAGGGAAATGAATACAACTATTTGTCTTTAAACTACTCCACAATTGTCATTTGATTCTGTGTCCTGTTAATTCAGCAACCTCTACTCATTTTAGCTTGTTCCAGCAAGTTATGGAAAAGGTATAGTTTTGAAGGCATCTGACAACAAGCCCACTTTGAGGTCCAGCCCAGGGAGCTTTCAAGGGTTGTGTTTTCTGACAGGTTCCTCCAAGTTCAAGGTATGGAAATCATCTGTTCTGGTGACCAACAGTGTCTCAACTGCAGATTAATCTCCTCTCCAAGCACTTGCAAGGGATTATTATCCCAGGGATTCTTATGTTGTCCTTCATCCCCTCTCCTGACTTTACTGACACTTGCTGCGTCTGAATATTTCCATGGTGTGAGTTTTCTTTGGACTCCTGATTAAGGTGTTTGGCCCTTTATATCTCTGACTGCAACTACTCTAAGATACAAGAATGAACAAATACATTTGAGTGCCAAGAGCAGAAAGAGCTGGTTTCAGATTCTCAAGATTATTTCCTGCCATTAGCACTGACATCCCTCTGTCAACCACAAGAGAATATGGATGATTTTGAGTGATGACAGTACCACTTCACCGCTTTTCCTTCATCACTGTGTTGAATTGTGCAAGGACATTACAGGCAAGCTGTGACAATGAATTAAAATTCTACTCAAGTCAATTGGGGCATAAATTTTCCTTCAGAAGGACTTCAAGAGGAAAGAACAAACTCACCCTAGCCAGCAAAAGTATTCCTGAGGATGAATCTGGCACTAGGTATGTATGTTTAATGAATGTACTCCATGTGAGTACAGTAGATGGCATGGAATATCTCTCCCCAATATAATTTATATCTCTTTTGACACTATCTGCTGTTCCATTTCTCTCTGAATTAAAAAAGCAAGTAATTCAACCCATCTGAGAGCAAAAACAAGGTGCAAGGAATCTTTGTCTTCAAACAGGATGACTGAGTGCTAATGAAAACCAAGAGTCTAGTGTGAGTGTGTTACAAAGAAAAACTTTGCCTCTGAAAAGAGTTTTATGTTTCCCTGAAGCCAGGAGTAGTTGCATTTGTACCAGCTCCACAGCCTGTCTGATATTGATATGTCTGAGTAGTCTTTGAAAACCTGTCTCTTTCTTCTGATAAATATAAACCCAGATTACTTTCACCCATCTGCAAGAGAAATCATTATGAAATTAACCAGTGATCAACCAAACCACATGGGGAGCTCAGAAAGGTTTTTTAGGCTTTTTCAAATGGCTGGCTGTTCTTTCTCCATCTGGTTGTGTTTAGCTCTGAAATATAATTTTTGGTGCTGATCACTTCTGGGTAGACCATACAATTAAGGTATTTGAAAAACAAACATTTCTAAACCACTGATTGCTGGGGAGATGGCTTAGAAAGACAGCCCATTTTCCAAGAAGACATTTGGGAAAGGGAACCTAAAAGCTTAAGATAACATTGAAAAGGAAACAGAAGTAGTCCAGGGAGGGGAAAAAAAAACCAAAAGAAGAAAAAAGAAACCCAACAAACAAACCCACCCTCACAAGTGTTTTAACTGCTTCTCTAGTACTTTCAAACTAATATTATTCGAATGCGTTAAGGAATCCAGCCTGGTTTCTGTGTATGGATTCATGCTATTACACAAGGAACGTACTACTGAGAAGTGGAACCTGCAACATTTTGAAAACAGGAGATGTTTGTAGCGATGGGAGGAATTTCAGCTCTGGAACTCCTTGTTAGACTTTTCAATATGCATTTTCAAGTATAAAGGATGACAGGACTGAAGACAGAGAAACAAATTTGGGTGTGTCTTTTCCTTTTGGTACCCTGCTGATTGTAGTGGTTTTGCCTGGGCTGGGTTTTGGTAACAGGGGGCTATGGGGGTGGCTTCTTTAAACAAAGAGCTGCCAGAAGCTTTCCCTGTATCTGATAGGGCTAATGCCAGTCAATTCTAAGATGGATCCACGGCTGACCAAGGCCTGGCAAATCCGTGACTGAGGTAACGCCTCTGTGAATAACGTATTTGACAAAGGGAAGAAGTTGCTGTGCAGTTGCTGAACTGCAGCAGCAACAGGGAGTGAGAATGTAAAAACATCCCCAGACACTAAGGTCAGTGGAGAAGGAGAGAGAGAAGGGTGCTTAGGCACCGAAAGAAAGATTCCACTGTGACCTGTGGTAAGGACCATGGGGAGGCAGCTCTGCCACTGCGGTTCATAGAGGACCATGAGGGAGCAGAGATCCACACACAGCCCGTGAAGGACTCCATGCCGGAGTGGGTGGATGCCTGAAGGAGGCTGTAGCTCGGTGAGAAGCCCATGTTGGAGCAAGTTCCTGGCAGGACCTGGGAGCCTGTGGGGAGAGAGGAGCCCACACCAGAGCAGATTTGCTGTCAGGACCTGTGATCCTGTGAGGGACTCAGACTGGAGAAGTTGGTACCTGAAGGACTGTTCTAATGGTGTGTGACCCACCCTGGGGCAGGGTGTGAGGAGCTGCCCTCATGGGAGGCTCCAGGCTGGAGTAGTTCCTGATGAACTGTAGCCCTTGGGAAAGATCCATGTTGGAGAAGTTGGTGGAGGACTGTCTCCCATGGGAGGGACCCCACACTGTATCAGTGGGAGGTGTGAAGAGACCTCCCCCTGAGAGGAAGCACTGTCAAAGTCCATCTGTAATGAACTGATTGCAATCCCCATCCCCCGGGCCACTGAGGGAGAAGGAAGGAGAGTCCTGGGAAGAAGGAGAGGGGGGGGTGTTCTAAGATTTGGTTTTATTTCTCATGTCTCTGTTTTGTTTTCATTGTTCATTAATAAATCAAACCTTTTCTTCAAGTTCAGTCTGTTTTGCTTGTGACACTAATTGCTGAGTAATCTCCCTGTCCTTATATCAACACAAATCTCTCCTTATATTTCTCTCTCCCCTGTCCAGTTCAGGAGGGAGAGCAATAGAACAACTTGGTGGGCACCTCTTTCCCACCTAAACAGCTCACATTGAGTCACCTCCTACTATCCTCAGGCAGCTACATTTTTCTTCTTAAACAATTCCAAAACTGTTCATTGTGGAAGTGCCTGGTGCATTCTCATCTAAAAGGTGATTTTAAGCCAAGAAGTTTACCAAATTTCCATTTTGACTATTTGATCAGTTAATCAAGAAGGTAGAGGCAGTAAAAAAATATTTGGTTGCTGGTTCAAGTGTTTAGGAGTGAGCCAGCGATGAGTAGCTTGCAGAGTTCAGATATAAATGCGAATGTTGTTGGAGTACTACTATGCAGTTCATTTCCATCAAATCAAAATCATCCTGGGGAAGTCTCATCTCAGGCCTAAGATGAAAAGCCCATCTCTGGCAATAGTACCCATACTGTAATCAACAGTGTTTTGAAAATAATTGGATAATATAAAGATAGGATGTATCTTTATTTCCTCGAAGTCAGTGGCCACCTTTGACTAAGGAGAGAAAAGGTTTTGGATCCTGCAAAGGAAGGTGATGAAGAGGCCAGCATAGAAGACTCCAGAATTTGAGATAAACTTTGGCTAAGCATTTTAATACTTGGATGTTTAAGCAAAGATAACCTCCAAACTTTTGGCAGCCCTGCCCACAACTAGCTGAAACACAGAAAGACCAGGTAATTATCTGATGTGGTAAGAGCAATTATGAGAAGCGTGTAAAAGGTAACGCAAGTTTTACCTGATACTAAGGTTTCCTCTCACATCTGGGATTTTCATACCAATGCATGTTCTTTCCCTTCTCTTTGGATTTTAATGTCTGTTGAAATGCATCTACTGATGGATTGAACTTTAGCATGATTTTGCCTCCTTCTCAGACAACCCTCCATAAAGCTGGAATGTCATGAGTTTGTAGAGAATTGGGATTTAAGTCCTGTCTCCTTTTCCTGGCCTATTTTGAGGATGGAGAGGCTGTGATAGTTCGTAATTTCCTGATTTCTGTTACTCAGAACATGGCTTAAGTAAAATCCACAAAGTCAGACCTCCCTAGGCTTTGGGAAGAGTGCATTCCCGTATGTAAGCTCTTCTAAGCAGTGTGCAGGAGTTACTGAATCCCTGGAAAGCACCTAGGGAGCTTCCATAAACAACTTTTAAAATGATAATGATAGTTAATGACCTAATTTCCTAGCCAGCCAAAATACCTGTGGAATCAAAGTCCCATATCTGAATTAATCTAAACTCCTGGGAGGTTTTGTCCTGGACTTAATTTTCACAATTACTGCTTTCTGTCTGTCATTTTCTGGGCCAAATCAAGACCTCAGTTTAAATATCCACACAGTCACAGATAATTTTTGATTTTATATAAAGTACCAGAGATTGCAATATTGCCGAATAGGAAGGGGTCTCAAGAGAAACACTGCCCTCCAATGAGGTAGATGTATGTGCAGAACATATTGTAAAGGCAGTCATCAAGCCTCAGAAACTTCGGCAAAAAGAATGTCCTCCTAAATTTCTTGTTCCCATCACAGTTATAGTCTTTTTAATTTCAACCCCAAATCTTCTTTGCTGAAAACGGGGATTTTCTCATCTTCTCATCAATTGCTGTAGTAAAAGAGTCACCATCAACTTTTTTTAACAATTTGCCACATATTGAAAAACAATTTATTCTGACTCTCTCCATCTTCATTTTTTCCTTCCTTCTTTAATCTGTCTTGTAGTATGCAGTGATTCCTGAATTTTATCTGTTTCTATCTCCCAGTTCTAGAAAGGCATACAAGCTGTGTTGCCGTCAGTTCAGTGAGGTGTATCTATATGGGACTCACTAGGCAAATCTATGCAAACTACTAAATCATCATATTCTGCTCTTGCAAGACGGCCTTTTGTGATGAGTTCCTTGTAATTATGACTTAATTGTCATGAATCCCATGTTGCCAAGATTTTGAAAATATGAAGATTAGATGCTGGTACAATTTCCAGCTCAAGGAGTACTTGGAAGTACTTGGCTGTTCCAGCAGACTTCAGGACCTTTCTGCCCATAAGCCTGTATTCTGGTACAAATGACATTAACAAGGCTTCTGACTTGTGATACCAACTCCCTTTCCTAGTAACTGTGGACAGTCACTTGGTTTGATTTAACCTTCCTTTTCCTGGAAATTCTCCTTTGCAATAGCATCTTTGTAGTTTAAAAGTCTCTAAAAGTGAATTAAATGTTCTCCAGTAGCTTGAGACATGGATAAAAAGTCCTAATTCTAACTTAATGAGAGGAAACATGTTTTCCCCTTCCTTCAGTTTTCTGTGACCATCAGAAAAATAACTGCCCAGCTGTATGTGGCAGATCCCCTTTGTACACATGGCTTGTATTTCTGATGTCCAGTCTTTCTCTCCTAGTATGTAGATGCTTTTGGCAAGAAGACAAGGATTTGGAGTCAGCTCTGGGCAGTAACCATTGGACTGCTTACATGATGTTTACCAGAGAACAGGTCACACATCTCCAAAATTGTGCCAGAGAGATGTGGTGAATGTGGTGTGCATGTTTCTACATTTCATTCAGCTGGAACACATATTGTGTGGAAACTTGAGAAACACCAGTTGTCCCTCCTTGCTAAGAACAGAGTCGTTTCTTGTGGTCCCTCATCAAATTTTATCCCTGAACCCAGAGAAACGCAGCTTCCACTTTGTGCAGCATAAGGGTAGGTCAGTCTTAGAGTGTAGTTGCTAATATCTCCGCATGGTTTTAAATTTATTTATGACTGAATTTAAATGTTATCATCTTCCTTGTGTCTTTAGAAACTCTCACATTTCCTCTAGCAGGTCCATATAAAGAAAAACACTTCCTCTTACTAAACTGATAAAAGTATATGATAATATTTTTCATTTCACAGATACTTTACCTGTTTCTGAATTATAGATGATGATTACATATCTTTGCTTAAGAATACTTTCATTAGGAGGGGAAACCATATAAACTGCATTCCGGCAGTTTTAAATTTTGTTTTAGAATCCATCTCAATGTGAAATATGTTGCACCCACTAAAACAAAGATCCATAGATTGTTAGTGTTATATAGTGAACAAAATAGATTGCTATGGCCATGTGGAACCTGTGAGCTCAAATATAGGATGCCATGGACTACACTGTATGCAACTGTATTTACATTTATTTGCTAATATTAAAAATACAGAGGGAACCAGTTAATCTCTGAAACAGTGGGACATTAGGAAACAGTCAGCCTGGACAATCAAGTCCAGGATTTGATTAGCTGTAAGCTGTTACATATGAAGTTGTTTTTTCTCACAATCATTGTATCTTTCCCCTTTTTTTCTGTGTAACTCAGCTTTCCTGGCCTCGATCACAGGAATCAGCAGGAACTCACTCAGCCAGCATACACTGTCCTTTATCTGCATTGCTTTGTAAGTTTGCAGGTACCAGAACAAAGTTCAAATGCTTCTTATCTTCAATTTCACAAACACATACATACATGCAAATGAGGAGTGCTCAGTATATTTCCCATTTAGGATAAAGACTTTTTATCTGCTTGCTTATACAAGTCTTCTGACTCTTTCTAAAAAAATGGTAATTCAATCTGTATTCTGCATGAACTGTATTAATGTAGTATTAGTGTCACTAAAATCATTTAATATTGAATCAGATTCTGAATTCCTTTCTTAAGCCAAATTCCTATTGGCTTGCATGTGAGTTTTGTCAGAGTGAAGATGTCAGATTTTAGCCCTTGTATAACTCCAACTTTCATGTCACTCATTGCAAAATAGTTTAAAAAATAGTTAGATCTAGCTACTAGGTATACCAAAAGCCATGATGAGTGGGATGAGCTGCAAGTCATTTGGAAGACTGTACAGCAACATTTTGCTGTGAGATATGACAGGAAATAAACAACATTACACCTTCAGTGAAAGTCTGGAAAAAAAAAATCAAGTTACCATGCTGGAAAAAAGTTTTGATGCAGAGTTGTGTAATGTTTTATTTTGATGTCAACACTAAACAAGCTCAGCTTTGCAAAATACACCAAAGTTGCTCAAAGCAGGCTACTAATAGAGAAACAGAAGGTTCACTTTGATAGTGGAAATAAGTTCATCACAGGATAGACCAGCTTTGCAGTGTCCTCGAGGATTGGACTAGGTACTAGACTGACTTGGCCACTACCCTGAATTAGTCAGGCAGTCTGACTAGATGATCATTGTAGGTCCCTTTCATCTGAAATCCCAATTCCTATTCTATTCTATTCTATTCTATTCTATTCTATTCTATTCTATTCCATTCCATTCCATTCCATTCCATTCCATACCATGCTGGTGGCTGAAAGAATCCATCCATACACTCTGTACAAGACTGTTTCTCGAACACAGCTAAACACACCTATTTTTTCCTCAATGTTCATCCTCACTCCTGTGTAAGACATACCAAACAGGTGAAAGTGCAATTCACTAGCTAAGTCAAATAGAGAACACTATCTATGGCTGTGGGATGGGATATAGTTGTTATTTTGATGTGTTGAGAATGGCTTTGTATGTGGGGCTGTGTGCATCTAGTGCTGAGCACCCATTTGTGCGGGTAAAAGTCTTAATTCTAATCTTCCTTGCACCACTAGGCATAAAAAGTGGCTTAGTAAAGGTGTAAAGATTTTTTTTTAAAAAGAGGTTTGTGGAAGAGAGAGGTGATAAGACAGACTCCTGTTACCATTGGCAAAGATTTCAGTGTAGCTTCAAGGGAAATAACAGTCTTTTGGGTTGTGACTGGCTTGCTGAGCACTTCTCTTGTCATATAATTGCCCATGAAATTACAACCCATACGGCTAAAATATTAAACAGGATAACATTACAGGTTTTAATCTACAGCTGAGACAAAGCAGAGATCAGGAATAATCCTGCTCAACAGCACCACAGTTACTGTCTGATGTGGGAGATGTTGATTAGGTTTTAAGTAGAAACACATTTTTTAAAGTTACATAATCTGATGCTCGCATTCCCCCCTCCTCCTTGAAGAGAATTAAACTAAATATTGTGAAAGATTAAAAAGTTCTTCAGTCCTTTGGCTTTGGGAGGAAGGTGGTGCACCTGCAGCTGGGGTTTTCCTCTCCCTTGCTCACAAACCCGTCACTCAGTGAAGCATATTTCTGCAGTGTGTTGTGTATAAGATCATACATCCAAGACTTCAGAACCTGACTCAGCTGTTACTTTGTACTTCCTCTGGCAAAACCAGTGGAAATCTGCCTGAAGGAAGACTAGAAACTGAGTGAAAATGGCAGGAGATGTGAGGAATTGAGGCATAGAAATTGGAAAGAGAAAGGATTTGTTACCTGACTCATAACCCATGATGACCCATTCCAGCAGCTTTGCTCCTTAGGACACCTCTCACTGGGCAGTGGGTAATTTCCTGCTGTTTTTCTAATCTTGATATAGCCTCTCTTCCATAGACCTCCTTTTGGGTATTGGACGTTGGACCCAAGCGAAATAAATTTGTCTGTTGCTCTTCATGCAGGTACCAAAAGGCAGGGCATTTCTGGTTCTGCCTGCTATCTGTTGTCATGTATGCAGTTTGTGCTGGAAATTGGTCTTGGGCACTGGCAGGATAAATAGTTTGAGAGAACAATGTTACCCATTCTTGATCATATTCCTACTTGGAGCCTGAGATAAAATGTTCCAACCGTAGTCCTTAAGGTAACATACAGAAATCAACAGAGAAAATCTATGCAAAAAACTTCCATTTTAGAAATGTTCTTAATTTGGAATAGTTAACCTAATTTAGTCAACATCATTTAGAGCACTTAGCAGAGCCAAAACATTTCAAAATGGCTTGGGTTAGGCCAGTAAAGGATCCTAAAGTTGAATTTAAACCTCTGTTATAAGTCATCTGAAGTTGAGAATACTGCTTATTTTCCATTTTCTTCCTCTCTCTTTTTTTTTTCTTTGAAATATAGACATCCCTGCCAACAGACACCTAAATAAAACTGAAGGGACTTTTCAGAAGTTCTGAGTATAAACAAATCTAATCAAAATCAGAAAAAGCTGTGAGTATTCAGAAATTTTAGGTGCCCAAACAGGGATTTGGCCTCAGAGAGAGAGACGCCCTTGTTCAAGAAGTTTTTGGCTCAAAAATATACTACTCAATCCATTGTACAAGTGTAATGTGCAGTGAAATGTGAAATGTCAAGTTTTGTTTAAACCTCTGGGAAACTAATAAAGTCCATGTACACTTTTGCAGTGTTCACCTGGGAAACTGGCCCTTTTTCATCTCTTTCAAGTACTTAGGAAACAAGACTCAATGCAGGAATCACAATGTTGGGGGGTTTGTTCATTTTCATCTTTCTCTCTTTCTGTGTCTTAATTTTTAAGTTTCTTTTTAAAAAACACATATAACTGGAGTGGGGTTTTTTTGTTTTCTTTTTCTTATTTTCATCCCTCTGGAACTTCAAGTATATAAAAGATGCCAAAGTAACAGTCCTGAAAGCAATTTTCCAGGTTGAACTTGGAGGTGAAAGATTACATCACTCACTAAGCCCAGGCTCTGGGGCCAGCTCAATCTTCTGAGGAGCTGCACCAGCTTTTCTTGCAAAAGTGCTTTTTGTGATGGGCACAGCTACTTGCCACAAGCTAAACACATTTCAGCATAAACCAGAAGACACAAAAATGACCCTCATTTTACAGTGACTTTAGACATTCAACTCCTTACAGTGAGGCAATGTGAAGTCTAAGATGACTTAAGAGCTGGTCCTTTGCAGCGCAGGGAGAAACACTGTGGAATAAATATTTTTGCTCTCATGTGCAAGGCCTTGATACAAGAGGATCAAGGACCAGATGCTGTGATTTTGTTGGCTTATTGGTTGATTTTGCTTGTGTCAAGAAGAAAGTACAGTGAAATTGGGGGAAAGGACAGAAAGAAAATCTGAATTTCAGGCTGTTGAAACATCCAAGCATCTGGAAACAGGGTTTGGCGAAAAGAAAAAGGACAAACATCAATCAATACAGATGCTAGTTCCAAGCTTCCGAGAGGGTATTGCAATCCAGATTTTTGGCCCAGGAGTCAGACCTTTGCCCGGTAGCAGCTGCGTTTTATGTCCCCGTTACCCCCTTAACATTTTCTGTTTTAGCCAAGTCTCTCTGTACTTCCGCTCTCGCGCTCTGAAATTCAGATGAAACAGCTGCAGGCCGCACCATGCCAGGCAACTCCTTCTTTAATTTTTCTCTCTCATAGCAATAATAAAAAAATTAAACTGATTGACGCTGTATGAATGAGAAGGTTAATCAAAACCAGACACTGCTTGTGGCCCAGTTCCAGTTCAGCTCAGCTGGGTGGCAGGGGTAGAGCTGTCTCTATGCAAACTTTTGAATTAGGATGCAGATGGTTGGACAAGACCTGGGATCTAAGGGACTGTGCTGAGAGGTCCCTGTATTACAGGCTTTACCGAGGATGGACTATGATCTTGTTGGTGCTCAGCCCTCTGCCCAGGACATCTGGCTTTTCTCCTTTTCTTTCCATCTTCCAGCCTGAGGTGATTGCTCATTGGAAAACCACCCACTGCTTGTTGCAGTTAAGTATGAACAAGCACTCTCAGAAAAGGCCATCATGGGCCACAGGGAACATATGCATCTATTTATTTTGCATTAGTATTCATTAATGGTTGGAATTAGCAGAGGTAAGTCCAACTCTGGGAAGCACAGTTATTTCTCCTAGTGTGAGCATAGACAGATGCATGCGTTCCGAGAAGTTTCAAGCTTATGCCCCAGATGATCAAACATCTCCAGGCTGGACTAATGAGCTCTGAATTAAATTCCTTTTCCATACTGAAACTCACTAGAAGAAACCATTAAAAATTTGTTTTTGAGAAGTGAGAGGCACTTACATACCCAAGCAAAGTCAACAAAAATTGCAGATACCTAAAGCACCCAGCTCTCAGACTAAGAGGTTAAGGTCGTTAGACATTAAATATCAAATTGAAATGTCGGAATCATGTGCGTAATAGATAAAAGCTTTCTGTGTTAAATAGATATTGGCACAGTAGAATTCAAAGTATTAATTTTCTAAAATGCTTTTCAATTTAAACATGGATAGAACCTATCACTTCTTAGCACTGCAGTCAGGGGAGTGATGTCCAAGGTCTTGAGGTCTCCATTCTTCAGCCTGTACCTGCTCTGAATTCCTATTTCCTACTCTTCAACTGGAAATGGCTACATACTGCTATATCTCTGTACAGAGCCTAACACAGTAGTAACTAATACTAAAAATCATAAGTAAATAAAGCAGGAGAGGGTGGTGCATTCTTTACTTTTTCTCTGAGGTCTTGCATGATGAGAGATGGTTAAAAAAGTTTTAAAAGAATGTGCAATTTACACATTTCACCCCTGAATATGAAGGAGAGATGAAACAATGAGAGACATACATTCCAAAGGTTGATAATACAAGAAAAATCTACTAGTTTGGCTTTCAAGTACCAGTGGAGACCACTTGGTTAAAACAAAACAGAACTAACAAAACAACAGAAAGCAAAACAAAACAAAACAATGTCTTAATCTGGAATTCCTTGAGGGTGACTCCCCAAAATGGTTTACTCCTAAGAAAGGAGTAAAGTGGACTCAATCAAATAAACATGATCTGGAGTTAAAATGTCCTCTTGCAGAACTATTGAAGAACTGCTCTATAGGCATAGTCCATGAGTAGTCAAGAAGAAGAACTACAGTTTTTTAAAAATCCCTCTGGAATTGGCTGACATCTTAAGGAACAATTCTGGACATTTCTCACCTTTAGTGGTTTGGCTGGATGTCCTAGCAAGAAAACACAAATCATGGAATTTTGTGTAGAGTATCCCAGCAGTTTTCACTCAATATATGTGCCCAGCAGCAGACTTGTCTGATCATTCAGGACCCTGGCAGCTGTTTTTGCTAGCTCAAGTCTCCTGTAAAGAGAAGGCCTTGAACAGTATTGATGTTTTCTGTACTTACCCTCTGACAGCACCTAGATCCATCATTAAATTGGAGCATTTCCCAGTTCCTCTGGCTAGGCTCCTTGGCAACAGCAAAATCCCCCGACCTAGTTATTCCTAATCCTCATCCCTGGTAAACTGGCAAAAAACCACATCTACTGTCCTGAAGATGTCTCCAGACCATTGAGAAGCATTTGTGAAGCCCTTTATCCATCTAGTATCTTCCTTCTTGCTATGCCAGGTGGAAAGGGAATTCCAACATATTTTGTGCAATTCAGAGCCTCTAAAGAGTTGTCCACATGCCACCATCTACTGAGGCAAAGGACATTTCATGTGGTTTTGGCAAAGGACTGGCAGTGGAAACCTCTGTGATACCTACAGCTACCCAGTAGATGTGCTTGTTTTCCATTTGGAAACATATTTTGGAGTAAAATCCTGGCTAGCAAAGCTCCTTGGCTATCCTATTTATATTATTTTTCAGAGTAGAAGGAAATATTATGTTCCTGCAGAATGGCACAATTGCAGAACCTGCCTCTGCTCATTTCCTCATTAATTCCCTTAGCAACAGGCAGATCAGAACATATCCATGCTGAATCTCTCTAGAAGGGATTTATCTAAGTAGCTATTTTTTTCCCTCAAGAACTCACCTCCAGGTTACTCAGAATTTACTTGGTGATAACAGGGTGACAGGCTGAATTCCCTCCTTTGTGAAGAGCAGGTTCTTTCTCTGTCCTTCAGGACTCCATCTACAGTATAAGACACTGTGGAAGAACTCTGAAAGTAGGCTTGTGGAGACAAATGGAGGTATTTAGAGGGAGAAAAAGCACACAAGAAATATACTTTACAATTGGTAACATTAAAGAATGACTAGAGAACAAGCCATCAACAAATCCTTTGTTGTTGTTCTGAATTTTCTCCTTCAGAGAGACCAGTTTCCAAATTACAAATGTTCTCTGAAAGCACAACTACTTCTTGAACTCTACTAAAGTAAAGGCAAATCACATTGATTCTCCATTTATAATGTATCTGCTTATATTGTTGATAGTGATCCAGCAAGAGTAAATGAATTGAATAAGAAGAGTGTGATAGGAACATGATTTTTAAGCTCATTGGAAATTTGTAATTCAAAACAAAATTGCACAGCTTCATACCAATTTACCACTGAAACAAAAGTTCAGATTTTATTCTTTTTCTCTCTTTCTTTTCCTGATATTATTGTTTTGAAAGAAATGGAAATATTTTCTTTCCATTTTGGCCTTCAGCAGTTCTAAAAGTTCGTTTCAGACTGAAAATGTAAAGACTAGACTGTTAAAATTCCCCAGAAAAAATGATAGTTAGAAGAAAGAAATTCGATAAAATCTCAGTCTTGATTTTATTTCTCCTGTGAGTTACCTAGCACCCACCAAGTTCGGTGAAGCTGTTTTTATCAGCTCTGATTTGGTGGAATTTCAAATGTTTCACATGAGCCATCTGCTCTATAAAAGTTTTTTTAAAAAAAAAAACTGTTTGCCAGAATGAAAAAGCCATAGAGAGAAGTTTCTGAAATTGTCTGTCTGGCTAAGTTCCTGATGGAATGATTCATCTAACGCTACTGGAATTTCCAAACAATGAATTAATTAATTGTGCTGTACAGTTAATTAACTAACGTGTGAGAACTTTGGAAAAGTACATGCTGCATATATACATATTTATACATACACATATACATATATATAAACACATATATCTATATCTCTTTGTATATCTAAGTAAACAGCAGACTGTACTCTGGGGAAGTTCAGGGCTGAAGAAGCTATTTATGCATTAGTGGCCCTGAAAACCCAACCAGAGTATACTAGGGAGACCGGTAAATCATGACAGGGAAACCTGAAGCCGAGGGTGAGTTATCCCTACTGTATGATACATTTTGTGAGTCAGAAGCAAGTTGCTTCAGCAGAACTGGCTTTAGGAAGAAGTGCTCAGCACTGTTAGGCCTGTCCTTAACAAACCTTGATGCTCTTTCGTTTTCACAAGCTTCACTTGATAATGTTTTCAATAATGATGACATCCCAAGGCCAAATAATAAAAAGATATCACCCCATGAAAAGGGTTGGAACAGAAGCTGAAATATGGTAGCAATTTCAACTCTTGGTATATCTCTGGGAACAGGCTGAATGTGTTCCAACTGAAACAGAGACACTCACCTTTGTCTTCAGTACATTGCTGTTGTATGTCATTTAGCCTTTTGTGTTAGGTCTTGTTGAAACACTCCTTTCTAAGCCTCCTAATTTATTCCAACACATACCATCCGGCTTCCTGACAATTAATATATAATAATACATGCTACTATCACTACAAATATCAGTGTAAATACTAGTACAAACACTGGTTTTCTGTGCCACATGTGTTTGCTTTTTCCACTAAATAAAATCATCAGTCTTAACTCAGCTTTTTATTTCCCCTTCACAGATGAATCAGTTAAGAAACAAGAAGATTTGTATTTGGTTCAAAGCCACATAATTAATCAACTACCCAGAGACTTTGTGCATTTCTATGGTGGCTTCGTATTGGTTCTCTTCCCCTTTGGCCCTCCATCACTAGCCTAATAAATATTTGAGAGTCTGAACCTGAGACTCATAGTGTTCTCCTGTGAGCTTTCAAAGGATGTAGAAGCAGGCTGCAAGCCTGCAATGCAATCCAAGCACACCAATGCAATCCAAGCACAAAGACTTGGAGACTACCTCTATATTTTCCATAGGAATGTGTATCAGGCAGCTGGAAGAGATGTGGCATGCTCTTCATCTGTACTTTGTGTGAACAGATCACCAACAGCATGACTTCTGGTAATCTTTTGCCTACATACCCTCTTCTACCCTGCTTCAAGTGATATCAGGTTCCTTTAGGAAGGAGATGAGAAAACTTTCCTGCCCATTTTTGGTTTCATAAAGTTGTGAGGAGATAGAGAAGGTCAAGTATAGACAGAAGCATGGTTTGGACCAGCATAAGAGATGATGTGGGTCCACGCTCTCTCACCATCACACTCCAGACGAGTTTTCAGAGTTTTCTGTCCATCTTGGACACAAAAAGTGCCACAGGGAGGTGGCTGTATGTGAGAGGAAGTCCAGGATAATTTTACTTTTTGAAGAAGTAACAGAGCTCCAAGAAAGTTTGGGTCAATTAACTGGCAAGCTTGCGTTATCATGGATTTCAGCTACAAGCACCAGTGAGATTGGTCAAAGCGGGTGGCACTTGGCAGACACTGGTGTTATTACATGCTATGATGACGCTTCTGCCATGATTTTAGGCCCTCAGGCATGGAAGAAGCCAGCCTCGGACCTCCAGCATCAGAGGGGAGCTGCGTGCAGAAAAGCACTGCAGAGAATCATGTCAGAACAGGGATCTAGCCTGAACATTCCACTTCATCCAGGAGAAAAACAAAGCAGAGGCCAGCACAGACAGGTGTGTGAGCCCTGCTGAAATATGAAGTGCACTCTGGGGATAGAGAGTGCAATCAAAAGAGGGACTTGCCTTGCCTTAGACCGGGACTCTGCATCTTGTCTGTTTCATGCTACCAATTCAAAAAGCTCCATCCTGCCTGTGATCTGTGTTTAGTCCCCAATGCATGTTTTAGAACCAGTAGTAATAGAATTCTAAAATAGGATTAAAATAGGGCTAAGCAGTATTGGCCCTGCAGCAAAGAGCTGTGGTCAGATTTAGTGGGAAGGAGGGGAAGCCTAAAGATTGGAAAGGATTAGGATTGCACCAGTATATCTGGTCATCATCTCACTGTTCTTTGTTGTGGTTCTCTAGAGAAGACTGCAAGAACAGGTTTTGCAGCTCTTGCTAGACATGAACTTCTGAACAAGGAGGCAAAATGTGGAGGAAGGACTAGGAAAAAACCAACATTCAGTCTCTTAGAGCTCTTTGGTGCATCTGCCCTCTATTTAGTTTTATAAATGTCTAGGTACTACAGCAAGGAACACATTGTCCAGGAGATGGACCTTGTATGACATGGCTTAGGAAAGGTGAGGCTTGAAATGCTCATCACCAGTCCAGCAGGGAAGCTGGTAATGTGCCTCATCTGGAGTGTTAGTATTGTTTTTATGACGCTGCCTTGTATTATATGCATGTCTATATGTCTACGTAAGAAGTGCACATTAGTGGGGGTGCTTGCACGTGTGTAACAGAAACAGTCTCTAGGGGTATGTCTATCTGGATTTTTTTGTAACCTGTACATTATAAACCTGAACATGAGGGCATCCTCTGGAGCATACATTACCAATCAAAAAGCCTAAGAGTGCTGTCTGCAGCCTCTATGCAATGCAGCTGAGCAGCCAGGAGCGAGACAGAGCATGTATGATCAGTCACTCATTAACAATGCAGCAGGCACAGGCCCAGGGTGGACTGACCTATTCAAAGGTTTGGGCTGATTTCAGGACACCTATGTAGGTTGTTGGAGTTGGCAGGACAGGGTAAGGTGCCTAAAATGACCCACTCTGGAGCAGCACGCCTCACTGTGGAAAGGAAACATTTCTTTGACCAATTGGCCTATCACAAGAATGATGGGATGTGCTGCAGAGGAGCTGATTGACCGCAGCAGGATATGGGAGAGGCAGCTCCTCTGATGCTAATCCCTTGCCCCACAACCCCACAGAGAGACTGCAGCTGCTGTAGACAAGGCTGTCCACTCCCTCTCTTGGTGTGGTTAGGGCCCTCCCTGAAACACAGTCTCATGCCTCCTCTGCAGGATGGGTGCCTGGGGAAGTACCTGGAGTCAGATCATGACTAGCTGGGCCATGCAGAGCACAGCTGTCTAACTAGATCAGGAGATGGATGGCAGATTTCCTTCGCCATTTTAGACAAAGGGAGCACAGCCACAGATAGTCAAAGGTGTTTAGACACTCAAGTCCTAGGACTGGAACCAGCAGCACTTATCCAGGGACCCTGCAGCAGAAAACAACTTTGAATTAGTTTGCAAACTCTACCCTAGACCCACATTGTCCTGTAGGTGCTGTATGAACCTCAGTGCTCCTGGTTTTCCAAGTACCTGTTAAAGGAAACAGCTTTTCTCAGCCCTGAGAGCATCCCTTTTTAATTCCCTTGCTACATCTGTTAACTTACTTGCCTCCCATGAGAAGGAAAATGAATCATGGATGTCTTTTGTTTGCTAAATGTTAACAGCCCTGTGGAAAAACCCTCATAAAATATTCATCCTATCCTGCTCCTCCAATTAGACAGTTACAGTTCTAACAAGCCCCAGAGAAAGGTTCTTCATTCTCTCAGTCAAAGGTACAGTCAAACATTTCTGTAGGCTTTTCTGTGCTCTGCATCGCCCCCAGCCAAACTTTCTCCTCACTCTAGCTTTGTGCTGCTTTTATTCTTCTGTATCTTTGTGTATATGGCACTACAATCAGAGAAGTAAAGGTTTCCAAATGCATTCATGCACTTTCCACTTTAATAGTAAAGGAATGTATTTGCTATTGCAAATGCAAAGAATGATGGGTGATGGGAGGTGGGATGTGTGCAGGTGTCAGCAAGTGAATACTTTGCAGCTGTGGAAAGGAGAAAGAGATGTTTTCATACCAGAAGATAATTGCCAGACCTTTGACATTACACCATTTACTGCTTTCTTGGGCAGAGAGAAACATTTTTATTCTTGGGAGTGCTTATCCTCTCTCTTGGTTCTGCCAACAGGGCAGAACAGAGATGTGTTCATGGCCTCTGTCTCACCATCTGTTTGCCTCCATTGCTTTCCCATTCCAACCAGGTACACGTTTCCATAAAGAGGAGGATGGGCACAGTTGAATCGGACCAGCTCTCTCTGATCCATGCCTCCTGCTAGCCTTTCCTGTGCTTTACTTCTGAGCTGATGACTCACAACAGGAGGAAACTAATCCTCAGATATT
Source organism: Colius striatus (assembly GCF_028858725.1). Taxonomy (NCBI): domain Eukaryota; kingdom Metazoa; phylum Chordata; class Aves; order Coliiformes; family Coliidae; genus Colius; species Colius striatus. The sequence continues at coordinate 17,131,930 of NC_084769.1, read as the reverse complement.
CTTCATTGCACCAGGGAGTGAAAGAAAAAGAGAGGGAGAGAGATTTAGACTGGAAGAGAGGGAAGAAGGGTTTGATGCCAACTCCCTTTATGGATAATCATTATGGGTAATGACTTCCAGATCTTCAGTGTGTCCTGTATTACTTTAGGCTGATTTGTTCCATACAGTGACCTGAGCAAGTCTGCAAGACTTGAGGTATATGCCTCACTGTTTCAGGCTCTTCTTGGAATCTGAAGTTTGAAGTTGCACTGACCAAGCTGGTGATGACCTTCTGGCTACGCAGTGGGTTCCTGCCTCAAAAAGGAAACAGATTTCTTGGTGAGCAGGGGTTTGACATGGAACCATTTCTGGTAAGGGGGACAGGGCTGTAAAGATGGCTTCTTCCTTTAAGAAGTTGCTTGAAACCCCCTAGCTCTGAGTCAGACCCACTTCTGGGGCTGAGCCAATTAGGAACCTCCATGATCACTTTTTAGGAAGAAGAAGGCGGATAAGGAGGATTCTTCCTGTCCCTTCTTGTTCTGCCCTTCCTTCTTTTCTGGCTGGTGGTGGTGCAAGGAGTTGGAAGGCAGAGTGGACCCCAAGCTCACTGAGGGAAGAGAGGAGGAGGTGTGCTGGAGCAGAGACTCCCCTGCATTCTGTGGAGAGGACTGGTGAAGCTGAGATTTGATTTTTGTAATTGCTGGTAAGAACCCATGCCAGAGATGTTCATTAAGGACTCTGCCATCCTAATGAGGGTGGAAGTGGATGGAGGGCACTGAGCAAGAGAATGTTGTGGTGCTTCATTGCTGGCTGGACAAAACCATGACAAGGGGTAAAATACCACGGATGGGGTTCTGTTCCTGTGGTTCTTGTTACCACTCTTCAGAGATAAAGCTGTCTTTCCAGCCCCCTGAGGCTGCCCTGCATCCCTCAGCCTGGTTTGTGCAGGAGGAGAGATCTCAGAGGGGTAGCACTGGTTTTCCCAGGCATTATCATTTGTTGGTTATAACTAAGAGTGGCCAAGGAGCTGCTGGTGAGCAGCTAGCATGCAGAAACAGTTCCCTGTGCTCTCTTCCTTCCCCACAAAGAGAACATCATTGTCAAGGGAAAAGTGCTGGCTGGCAAGGGCTGTCAGATTCTGAGGGCTGAGGGTGCAGGGAGAGAAGGATGGTGCTTCTTCCCAAAAGATGAAGAAAGGAAGGAAACTTCCCACTCAGAGTAATTAGCAAAGTAGACATGTGTTTGTGGGAGGAAGCTGTTGGAGAGGGAAGAAGCTCTGTTAAGGGAAGGAGCAAGCAGTTAGAACTCTGCTCCAAACCACTGGCAAGTGTCACAGGCCACTGGGAGAGCTACAGTGGCAGAGGAGAGTTTGCAGAAACAACAGGAAAGATTAGGGAGTCAGTCTTGGAGAACAGCTTGTTTCTGAGACACCAAGATAAATTTCTTTGTTTGTGATTGGGTAGAAGTCAGTCAATCTCCTTCACCATTTTTGCTGGCAAGATTTGTTCTAATTTGGGAAAACAGATAAGCTAATTGGAGGGATGGAGTAAGCTATGTTTCAAAGAGAAGGAAGCATGGTTTTCCCCTTCTGCCTCAGCCACTTGTTCCACTGTGTGCCTTTCATCAAGTAACTTTCTAAACTGACTGTGAGGCTACACTGAGATTAGACAACAATTCCACTGAATTTTGAAGGAGTGGGTTGGGATTTCAGATAGGCTAGAGCTTGAGAAAGAAAGTATTAAAAAGAATAACCTAAATCCTCTAGAAAAAAAACCAAAATGAAACTCTGATTTCACAGGGAATAAAGTGCTCTTGTTTCCCCAGCACATATTCTATATGTAGAAAGCAAAAAAAAAAAAAAAGTAAAATTACAGATAATACATTTTTTAACTGCAAAAAATGTTTCTTTTTTTATATACAGGACTGCCTAGTTGAACCACTGAAGTTAAAGATCTGTCAACATTTTTGTTAACCAATCCCCAGCTTTCATGAGTTTATTACTCAGCCATAAAAGCCTGCTTCTTAGTTCAATTTGCTCTCTGAATCTTCAGGTGCTGCCCTGCTTCAGTTTGAAGCTTGGGGAGTATACACAGATGTGATTTGAAATCTTCACTCCACACTGATTTTGCACCACCACAACACCATTGAAAGACTCTTTATTTGTATCTCAAAGAAACAGAAAAAGTAGAGGCATGAGTCTGTGTTTATACCATAGAGGAACAGTGTTAGAATTAGATCCTTTTAAACAATACAATGAAATTGGTTTAGCTGTATTCAGAGCTGCAGGAACGTAAAATGGAACAGGAGGCAGACATCCAGGGCAACATTTCCTGGGAAGCCATCTGGCTTTATGTAGAAGTTGTGAGAGAGAGGGAGTGGGAGATTTTATTTGCAGTTTTGGTACCCAATGCTCAATTATCTCTTCTGTTTAGAGGTGCTTTGAGCTTCCTTTGCTCTTCAAAGGGTTACTAAGGGATGTGTCTAATATTAAAAGAATCTTGAGAACCTTGAGAGATTTCTGGAAAAAAAAACCCAAAAACAAACCCCAGACAAAAATTGTTCAGTTCTCCTAGTCTAGTGGTCACATGTTGAAGAAGACAAGGTCCTTCTTCCAGCTGTCTCAAGCGATGAGAAAGGCAAAGGGTGAAAGTAGGAAATAAAAGCGATATCAGATTTTCAGAGTCAAAACTGTCGCTTTGAACAGGATCTAGTTTTCTTGCACCCCAGCCCAATGTTCCAACCACCAGAGAGTGTTGCTTTGTGACTAGAAATCTCTTTCAAACTTGTCTATATCTAAGGGAGAGCAAGAATCAAGACATCTGCACATCCAGGACAATAGCACCTTGATCTTGATATTTCTATTGTATCTACCTTAGTAAGCCCAATTCAGGATTTCTAAGCATCCTAATTCTTTTTTCCTCTAGACAAGTTCACCTTTGAAATGTTTTATACAACCGCTTGGCAGAAACTCGGTATCTGACCAGGTAGCAGGAAAATGTCTTGTCCTACTTAGGATATGCAGCCATGAAAGGCTCTTTGTGGTAGGAGATATGGTAGCTTATTTCCAAAAAAAAAAAAAAACCCAACACCAAAATGAGTAGATTTTCTCTAGAATAATTGCTAAAAGCATCAAAAGTATTAGTTAAACTCCTAATGCTCCATATCTTGAGATTTTAACTGTCTTTGAGTTTGTCAAAGTCTCCAGCTAAGGGCTGAGCTGCCCTGTGTTTCTGAGATATCTTTTACATGGCTGTAGGGCAATCAGATATCCAGGTAATCCTCAAAATTTATATTCAGATGGTTCAGATTTATAAGAAAGACTTCAGCACCATGGGAACAGATTTGCCAAGCTGATAACCAGTGGTCTGAACCCCAATGAATAATGGGGACATCTAGGAACCATAGATCAGCTTCCACATGAAGAACTGAGAAAGTGATCTCCTGGGACAAGCCAAGGTCCTGGTTCAGTCATGTTTCTATTTCTAGGAAATATATATTCAGGTTCCTTTAAGTGTCAAGAAACTTGGTATTTGGTCTCACCGTAGGTTTATTCAGGGGAAAATTCCTCTGTTGGCATCTGGCCACATAGGATTATGGCTTGGACACCTTTTTGAAATCTACCCAGGTAAGAGAAAACCCTTTGTGGGACTGGACTTTGTGGGGGCAAGTACCTTGTGTTGCTTTAGGGTTAAAAGTATCAGTAGTATTTCTTGGTGATCCTTTGTACCAGTTAGCTCTGCCAGGCTTACTTGCTCCTTTCTGCTTCCTTTCTTTGGCATCATGCTGCAGACACACAAAATGTGGCTATTCATGGCCTGGCAGGTGGAAGATTAATTCTGACAGAAGAAGAATTTCTTGATGAAGTGACTTCAAAGGCAAAATACCATGGCGGGGGAGGGAGAAGCAGGCAACACTTGTGTGAAGGAAGAAGAGGGAGGCTGTGCCAGTTGGCATCAAACACTAGAATAACCTTCGTCCTCAGGGCTGACACTGGCGGCTCAGCATAGTGCATTGGCAGTTCTGCTTGTATTGCAGTTTCAGCTTCCCCCAGCTCCCATCCAGGGGCATAAAGGGCACCTGGCCCATGTTCAATGCCTGCACCAGGTAGAGCAAAGAACGCTTTGAAAGAAATGATAGAGGTATGTAACAAATCCCTCCTGGGAAAACTGAGCTCTTTATCCATCCTTCCTGCTCTGACTGTTGTAGTAGAGCTGACTAAATCCCCGATAGCCCTGAGGCCTTTGTGTAAAGTTTCTCTTCCCCTGGCACAGGCTGTAGTAGCTGATGGACTTTAAAAATTGTATTATTATTATTATTTAAATTTTGTCACAGGATCTTCAGACACATGAATGAGCTGGTCTGCCTGTCTTGGTGAGTGCCATGGAAGAGGTCTGATAGATTATTGTTCTCCTTTCAGGATTGCCTTCCAGTGGAAATTTCTCTCATGAGGCAGATGTCTCAAGTAGATTATGGTGGCATTTCAAAATGAGGGGAAAGACAGAAATGCAGAAACAAATGCCTGCTAGTAGGGGCCAGTAACTTACCTAAGAATGAGGTTTCTACAACATAGCCACACAACCAAAATGATCAGCCTATGGGAGTGGAATTAACCATGTGCTTTTGCAACTTCTCCATCAAGATATTCCCTTTCAAATCACATTGTTCCATGTCTCAGGTGACATCTATTGCTGGATAAAGATAGGCAGATATGCAGTCCTGTGGAGGTAGTTGCATTTCATCCTGAAACATATTATCTGTAAGGATCATGCCGCTGTCTTCAGTGTGGGAAGCAGCAGCTCTTGTACAGCAGAGATAAATGCTCATCATATTCCAGAGCAGGAAGTGAAGCAGAATGTTCTATCAAGATCAGACTATGTGGGAAATTGAAGGAGATGGAAGTTACCACATCATCAGACTAGCCAAAGCTTTGAAGAACATCTTCAGCCCTTGTGAAAAATGTACTTTAGTTTCCTAATATCTAAAGTGTGCTACAAAATCACCAGGATAGTCAGAAACCTCAGCATAGTCCTTCTCAGAAGTCTTTCATTCAAGTTTAAAGCAGAATCATCCGGACTTTATCTACAAGGTTGTTAGACATATGCAAGCCGAGGTTGGTTAAGGCTCTTCAGCCAAAAAAGCCTTTATCTCAGGTGACTTGTTGACATCACTTCACCAGACCTTCTTTCCCTCCTTCTGTTGAAAGTGACTGACTGGTTTAGATAGTAGAAAACTAAACAACAGACTTTGAAATAATAGAGCTTCACAAAGCTCTGGTGCAGTTTTTCTGATTTACCAAACCCAGTATTTAGAGCTGTCTCAGAAGGTGGGTTCCAGAGACAGCAAATTTCTCTGAGCTGGACAGAACTTGGGGAAAGATCAAGCAAAATCAACATCAAGGATTTTTAATGCAAACCAGCAAGGATTATGTATGCGGTCATGGAGAGTCCTTTCATCAGCCTCTACCACCAAGCCAGGAACAACTCCATCTGTCCTTGTGGATTACAAAGATGTTTAACCAGACTGGTTTTTTGGTTAAAGCCAATGGATCAATGCCAAGTGCATTGTGTCTGCTAATGCCCTTGGCCATATAAATGGTTGGCTCTGAGCAAGATAATTATTCTGAAACAATGAAACAGAAGTTCTATGTCTCCTTTCAGCTTTTATACCTAGTTTTAATACTCTTTATCCAACTACAAATATGAGATAGAGGCAAAGCAAGATTCAGAGACTAACAGCAGCTAAGCCTACAGTTTGGTAAACCAGATGATATTGGATGTGCCAGCTGTAGGAGTTCCTGTTGCACTATGTAGCATTTGCTGCTCATTCCAGCCTCCGAAACACAGAACTTTGCATGCTCTACGTTATATTATCACTGCTGTTGAGGTCCATGCTCTGAGCCCTTTGTGTTGCTTTTTAGGGCATATTTCTTTTCTATCACAGAGATGGGGGAGTGAACAGCTGGGAGTGAAGAGGTGGAAGACTCCCACCTTTAGTGGAATGGTTCTTGGAAACAATTCTGAGATGCAAAGCAGAAAATACTGCTTCTGACTTCTTCCATCTAATTTGTTAGTGGCAGATCTGAAGCAATGGTAGCTCCAAGGAACTTGCAGTACTCTTGTAGCAACCTCTGTAAACACAATGTCACAGAAGTGAGGCTGGCTGCCAATTTGCCAGCTCACTGTCAGGGATGCAGCAGCCAATACCTCTTGACCTCCTCCAAGAACACCACAAAGTCCCCACTGGCTCCTGTTGCTTCCTTCAGCTTACATGGTTTGTTCCATTCATATGTTGTCTTAACTCCCAAATCTACCAGCAGCAAAAGCTGATGATAGGAGTAATCCTCAAATCTCAGAACATCTCTCTATCTCCATGCAGACAGAAAATATCCCAAAAGATGGGCTATAGCCATGTCTTCAGATATGATTTACATAATATTCTGGCTTTTCTCTAGGGTCATAAACTTATATCTAGTTCATTAGAGATATGGAGCTTCTCCCAAAATTCAAAGATTTTAAGGGCTGAGGCTTAGCTGTCACTTCTTGGAATACAGTCCAGCAGAAAGGAGAATTGTTGTGATGTCTGGTGAGTGATGGCTGTTCCTGGGAGTCTATAGACCTGGGGAATAAAATGTATTTGCTCCTGGTTCCTATCACCAAGAAGAAGGTGCAATTGTAACTCCTACAGGATTATTTAGCACTCACATATAATAAAGGCAGAGCTTTGCAGCTCTGATTCCAAGGACTCTGAGTAGGTCCTCAGTTCAATAAAGAATCAGAACATTGTTGCCAGGGAAGGGAAAGGTGAATATGTTTTTAAACAAAAAAACCTAGACATTAGCAATTCCTAAAACATTTGCAGGCCGTGACGTACCTTACCAAACCTTAAAGGAAAAATATTCACAATTACCTTGTGTGTCTTCAGCCACATGTGGACCACAGTTCAAGGATGACAGGAACTGGAAGGAGAGATAAGGTACCAAATCAGGCAGATATGCATCAAGGATGAGTTAGAAAAAAGTGTTGCCCCATCCTCTTGACATACATCTTTTAAATACTTGTAAGTATTAATGAGGTCCCCCCTCAGTCTCCTCCAGGCTGAACAGTTGCAGACTCCATAGCTTTTCCTTATAAGAAAGATGCTCAAATCCCCTGATCATCTTGGTGGCCCTGCACTGGACCCTCTCCAGCAGTTTCCTGTCCCTCTTGAACTGGGGAGCCCAGAACTGGACACAGGACTCCAGATGAGACCTCACCAGGGCAGAGTAGAGGGGGAGCAGAATCTTCCTTGACCTGCTGGCCACACTCTTCTTGAGGCATCCCAGTATGATATTGGCCTCCTTGGCCATGAGGGCACATTGCTGGCTCATGGTTAGTTTACTATCAACCAGGACTCCCAGGTCTCTCTCTGGAGAGCTGCTCTCCAGCAGGTCAATCCCCAGTCTGTACTGGTGCATGGGGTTGTTCCTTCCCAGCTGCAGGACTCTGCACATATCTTTCTTCTGTTCTCAGTACTCCATACTCTCCAGCTCTCCACACTTCATACTCACACAGCTTCTCCTCCATCCTTATCTCCATTTGCCCTCTCTGTCCATCCTCAGGGAGTATATAACACATGCCTTTCTTTCACCTCAAGATACTCTCTCTTCTGCTAAGCAAGAAACTAAAAAAAACTCATCACCAAAACAAAACAAAGCTTTAGCATTTTGAAAGAGACGTGACAGTTTTAAAGGAACTGAGTAAATAGTTTATCCCACAAGGACAAACAATATTTTTGTTTCTCTAAATAAGTTGTCCAATGCATGTTGAATTACTGAAAAACCACAGTAATCTCATTTCAGAGCTGAGAGATCCTTTGAGATTGGACTCCCAAAGGGCAATGCTTTCAGTCCATGACCCTCTGGAAGCTAACTTATAGAAGCTAGTGTGTGAAGTCCTAGGCTTACAATTCAACTTAGATATATAACAACAGGATATGTTTTAGAACTCAGGAAAGGAGGGAGCAAAACATTCATAGCTGAGGGTTTTAAAACATAGATTTATGCATCATTTTTCATGACTGATTTAAGCATTTCTGATCCCATCATATGGGAGAAGATGGACTAGACAACACCTTGCAAGCCCTACTAATTATATTGACAGATGTAGTAACATAGAGTTGAGACTTGCCTTCACAGTGTCACCACTGGGGCTTGAGGAGACGTCCTTCCACTTTGTGGCTTTGACAGAAGCTCTGGTGCCAGGATCAAACCAGATTTCAGCTGCTTTTCAAAAACTCCCAGTGATTTTCCACAGGTTGCACTTGAAGCACTTGTTAACTGCTGGTTTGTAACACTGGCCAGTTGGAAGGGTGTGAAGTCCTACCTATCCTTCCTTTCCCTTCCCGTCCATTTCCTTTCTTTATTATATGATTGATGATAAATTCATAGATGCAGTGGGACTTGTGCAAGTTTACACTGCCCTTTTAGTCTTAGGTTCCTGGCCTGGCTCAGATGAAATCAACAAATCTTTGCTGAAGTCCAAACTTTATTAATGAGGAACTTGAGAGTTACCTCAAAAGACTATTTTCAGCATTACTTTTCACTACACCTTGTTTTAATCTACTTTGTTTTATTGCTTGTTTGTGGGATGGTTAAAACATCCTTGTTCTGTGATTCTCTCCCCTGCACACTTAAATTTCTGATGTGCACTCAGTCCCAGGTTAGCATAATTTTTCTATATACAAATATGTATTTACTGAACATCTTTTGAAAGTATTTGTGTGGGATTTAAGATAACATTGAAATTCCTTTTACTGATGATTTATAAAGCTATTTTCCCCCTGTCTAGACACTCTCAATATTTGCAGTTAGCTGATGGAAAAATAAACGGTGGAGTATTCTTTCCAAACCTCCATTGGAGAGGGGAAAAAAGGTCTCCATCATGCAAAGTAAATGTTCTCTGTCAAGTCAGCCAGGAAGAAGCTGCTGAGAGGCAAAAGACATGGAGGATGAGTCCAGTTAGTGCTGTACTCAGGTGTAGAACTTGGATGAAGAAGGAGAACAGAGTTTTTTATAGCTCCAGGGAGAAAGAGAAAACAAGCTATTATGCCAGAGACGTTTTTCTTGGGCTGATTGCAAAATTAGTTGGAGCTGAAGTTAATTGATTGTGTAGGCAGATGAAACAAAGTTGAGATGACTATAAATAGAAATGATGTTGCTTTCAGCACAGCTGTAAATCTGAGCTGGAGAGCTGTCTTAACTTCATTGTGAACATTAGCAAACAAGGGAAGAAGAGTAGAGCAAAATAAAATAAAATAAAATAAAATAAAACAAAATAAAATAAAATAAACACACATATAGTTCAGCGTGGAGAACAATTGTCAGGATCAGCCCTTCCAAGATAGATGAGAGCTAGAATTTTATCTCGCTGATGATGCATTTCACCTGTCTCTCCCTCTCAACCACAGCTTGGGAGAGGCAGAATTCAGCTATTTCTTTCATCTTTCCAGGATTTTATGTCAGGTAGTGTTGCTCCCTTTTCAAGGAAGAGGGGAGTGAAGCAAGGGGATAGATCTGTTTGTGTAGATATTAACAGCTATGGATGCCAAAGAAAAAATGCCACGTCACACTAATGGAAATGGGAAAGACATTGTGTGCTCTACAGAAACTGTGAATACCTGTGGGCAGACCATTGTCATGCCTTTTTTTTGGTTTTTTGCTCTTTAAGGTGTGGGAATTGCTTTTTTAAATCAGGATTAAGCTTTGTGTTTAAGCTCTGCTCTACCAGCAGTGGTGAGCAATAGCTTGATGATGGAGAGCTATGGTTGAAAACCCAAAACAGATATGGCTGTCAAAGTTAGAGCCGCCTCTGCATGTGGCAGCTTTTAATATCTGTACCTGTACCTCCAGACTAGCTGATGTCCAGAGAAGATGATATCCCTGTAGTGTCAAGGCAAGGATGCAACCTTCCTCGCATCACTCCTTGGAGACCTAGCTTTTCATCCACATAGGGCTGCTCTTGGTTATTTGTCCATCTGCAGGAGGGGGTCACCCTGTAAATAGCAGCTGACAACATATTTCTCACAGTTTAAGGCCAGAAGAGTAGAATGTCATAATCTGAAATCACAGAGTAATGTGAAGTAGTAATTGCGTGACTAGAATTCAGCTACAATGAAAGAAGTAGTATTTGGACATTTTCAAAAAGGGTCATTAGGATTTTTTCACTGGCATTACTGTTTGAGTCATGCCTGTGTGCTCCACTCTGCTCTGTCGTGTTGGGATCTGTTTAGTAGGAGAGACTTCCCACACTGAAGATACAGGCCAGACAAAAGGGTAGGAGAAAAATGCAAATACAAAGGTTTACCCATTATCCATTTCAGCAGGCTGCTGACTGGTCTGGAGGCTGCCTGCTTCCCGCCTCTCTCACAGGAAGGTGACTGAAGTAACTCTTTTACAAGTTGGGTGAGTGAGGACCATTTGCATAGTTAGCTGAGTGTGGAGGATGAGCTTGGGTAACTCCCTTGGTTGGCCACACTTCTGCTAGGTGATGACAAGGTAGTTCAGGTGCCAGCAAAGGCTGTAGAGAAAGGAAGGACAGGCGAAGTCAGTACAGCAAGGCACATATTGTCCTTTTCGATGTACCTGAAAGCCACTGTCCATTGGAGAAAGGCTTACCTGTCTTGGCTATTACATCAAAGCCAACAGAGCCCAGTTTAGCTCAGCAGAGAGTTTCTATAGTGTTCTTCTGAAAACAGCATATTCATATGAATTTTAAAACGATGCACCTCAGAGCTGTAGGGAACAAGCCTCTCTGCTTACTCTCAGAACAAACCCATGAAGTTGTGATGTGACTGTAATGCCTGTCTCTTTAAAGCACCCATTAAACGTGACAGAGGTCTGGGACCTCTCCAAGGTATGAGGGGCATCTGGATGTTCTTGAAATGAGACTCAGATAGACAGAGTTTATTCTCCTGGGTTCACTCATGTGTATGGGTTTGACTTAGCCTGCCGGGCAGTCTACTCAGTACATGGTGCAGGGGTTGCTGTATCAACAGCACCAGCTGTGGTGAGTAAACCAAGGCAGTGGTTTGACTGCTAAAACACCTAGGGGAAAATCCTCTGGGATTGTATTTCTCATGTCCTTTGTTTGCTGATAAGAAAATGCCAATCCAAGAGCCTAGGACTAACCCTTCCCTGCCCCCCAAAAAATCATGCATACACTCTCCATCTGACCTGTCACCTCTCTCCTGACAACTGAAAGCATCTGTGTTTATCTTCTTTTTTACTGGATTTCAAAAGACAATGCTCTGCTCTCCTGGGGCATTCTTTTATCAGCTTCAGGGCCAGGAACCTAAAAGGAGTTAACCTGGAGGTCACTTTCCAGCCATTTCACTACTCAGTTAGAAGAGTCATCTTTGAGCTCCCATGTTTAATCAAGACATTTTTACAGCTTTTCTGTTAAAGGGAGAGGTGCACTTTGATTAAAGATAAAATCCATCAAATGATGCAATTCATTTATTCTGGCGTCGTGGAGTCTCTGTCCATTTGAGGAAAATACTCTGTGCATGTATATGAGTGCATCATGGAGAGGAAGGCTTCTTTTTTGGGTGAGAGGGGGAAGGAAGATTGCTGGGCCTGTTCTTCCAGTCCACTTTTATCATCTCTGGCTTGCTGAACTCCATCTAACTACTCTGAGAATACGAGTGAGGCAAATAGCTCCTGTTGAACATACCCTGCCTGTGTCTGTATATCAGATTTGGTCTCTGGTTTCACCAGCTTCTGTGAGCATATCTTCTTCGATTTGGAAGACTTTCATCCCTTTGGTATGACAATATCACTTCATGAGACATGAGAATCAGTTACACAAACCTTCATTTGCTTGCCTGTATCTGCTAGTGTGGTGTATCATTCATGCTCTACTTGCAAAAAGTTTATTCACTCTTATCCTGGTCACAGAAGTGAGTGGGAAACTTGTAATCTGCATGAAGCCAGTGTCAAAACACAGTCATGACTTGGAGTCTCTTCCCTTTGCTTCTGTAGCAAGAACTATTCTTACAAATTTTGAGGCAATGTAATTTCTATCACACACCATGTGGTTGCAGCTCCAATATGAGTTAACACATATATGTCTGAATGGGTATCAGGTGTGTCCAAAACTCAAGTCCCCCACTGGGTTAAGAGGTAAGTTGCAAAATCCCTGAAATACCTGCATTGACACATTTCAACCAGCTGTGTAGCAAGCAAGGAGGAAAGTCTTGTTTAATGCCTCTTACCCACTCACACCTCTTTCATGTTTTGCCCAGTTGGACATCTGGCATGTTTTTTGCTACACACCCAATGCTGAGCTTTCATTTCAGGCGACCCATTCTGATTCTATCAGGGCTGACTTCTGTTCTTATAAATGCATGAAACTCAAGGCTTGTCTTGAGGCAGAGCCAAACATAAGAAATGTTGCTCAGCAATGGGTCAACCTCAAAGGGTTTGAAGCATCTGCTCTTTTGTACTCCCAGAGATTCACATGCTGATGCCCACAACTGTTGGTATCAGAGTGAGGCAGATGGTATTGTCCTGGGTGTCTGGCCTAGCTGATTCCATCACTGGAGGATTCTTCTGCAGTTCATCTTACATTTGTTTCCCACTGGAACCATGCAAGAAGAGACTTGCTACTGGCGTTATGTTAAATCGAATGCACGCACCTGGTCCAGGCCTCCCAGCTGAGTTTGCACAGGGATCTAAAATAATCAGCTGCTGAAATATCTTGGGGAAAGAAGTTGAAGGAGGATCTTCTTTGGCACAATAGAAGGGAGAGAATTATTCCAAGACCTAAAGAGAACGAGAAATTAGTCTCATACACTGAAACATTGAGAATGTTTATCTACACACACCACAGTAATTAAACAGAAAGCATCTATCTCAATCCCTTGGCCCAGGTTGTACAAAGCAAAGGAGTTTTAAAATTGTAGCCAGCACTGACAATTAGCTGGTCTTCAAGTCATAGGTACCATAGGTCTGCAGCTGTGCCAGTCCCAGTCCAGTATGGATTTCAAATGTGTTGTCTAGTTCTGCCTATGATACCATTGTAGAGGTTGAGCAATATCATGTTGTCTGTACTGAATAAAAAAATATCATCTTAACTATTAATTCAGCTTTGTTCATCTCACACCCTAATGTCTCTTTTCTGTTAAAACCAAAACTTTGGGAACATCTGAAGTAAGAAAGAAGCCACCAGAGATGTCAGTAGAATACACTGTCTCAGGACCGGAAAGGAAGGATCAGGGATCTGTGTTCAAGGCTGACACAGTGCCTTGAGATAAAAGTACAGGGGAGTGTGGAAGCTGCAAAACAAGCCAGTATACTGAGTGGGGTGGAGAGAAGCTGAGAAAAGGGTGATGAAGTCAAAAAGGAAAAAGTTGCTGAGCAGATCAAAGTCCAAACAAGGACAGAGCACTGCCACAGGCTGCCCAGATGAGTTGTTGAGTCTTCTTCTCTGAAGACATTCAAGACCCGCTTGGATGAGTTCCTGTGTGATCTACTCTAGGAGGACCTGCTCTGGCAGGGGGGTTTGGACTAGATGAACCTTTGAGATCCCTTCCAGCCCTTGAGATTCTGTGATTCTGTGATTTAGGAGAGGCATAAAAGAAATTTGGAGCATGAATGCCATGATCAGTAAGGGGATTCAGATGTATTCTAAAGGTTTTGGGGTTAGAGTATGAGACATTTCCCAACAGAAGTTTGTCTTCCCCACTCCTTTACCTCTGACTTGAGAGTTCTATGTTTATCTCTGTGCCAGTACTTCCATCTTCACCTTATTTGCAGCTTTCACCTACTTACACTTCTAGTCTCCTATCCTCTTGCCTTGTTACATGCTCGTATCAGTTCTAGGGTGGCTTAGGACTGGTTGCTTAGTTCATCCTAGCTAGGCTCTCTCTTTATTCATTATTTGTTTTCTCAAATCCATTTCATTGAGAGCCAAATGCCCTAAATTCCAAGGATTCCTTTGTTTTTGTATTTCTTTTCTCTCCTTGAGATGCTGTCAACTCTCAATCCTGGAGCACACTGGTGATGGACGCAGAGATGTCTAACGTGGCTAATTCTTCATTATTGTCTGAACAATAGCAGGTAAAATGACAGAGATAAAGAAAGCATATCACTAAAATCTTAGAAAATCCTGGATACATAAAGTTTCTATGACTTCAAGAGCAAGAAATTAATTCTGCTACTTCATCTGGAAAGAGATATCTCCCCACACCAGCTCTTGTCCTTAGCAGGCTTGGAAGGAACAAGCTGGCTAGTTGAAGTGAAAGTAATTAATGGAGACATTTTTACCACTCTTATTAAAGGGAGACCGAGGCTTTGACATAACACAATATCCACTAGATGATGCAATTAATTTATTTTGGCTGTCCGGTGCTCTTGCCTGGGTCTATGTGTTATTAGAGGGTGGTGCAACGGTTGTTCTTCCCACTGCGCACAGGCCCTAGGGTCAGATTCTACTCCACCAATAACATGACTCATCTCTGCATAAAACAATTCCTCAAGTGATACCGAAGTGACCGCAACGTCAGTCAACTTCCAATTATCTCAACCCAGTAATGATGGCTACTTCCATAGAACCCTTTTAGACCAGCTCTCATACTTGTTCCTAACTGGAGAGCGAAAGTCAGCAGGGAACATGTTGTTTTCCACAAAATATCATGTAAGAAAGGTCCTGGGCAGGATATAATTTACACCTCTGCCCTCATTAGTATGTGTCTCCTAACTAATTAATTAAGTTGGACACCCTTGTCTTAGTGCAGGTGCATGCTAGAGAAAGGGATGGCACTGTGACAGTAGGCATCCTACCTGACATTGTCTGCTCAATATAATCAAGTACCTCTGAGTTTAATGCAGAGAAATGGCCATAGAAGTGACAACCTTATTTCTAATTGCCCTTTGGAGGAGCTCAGTTTGGATTAATTGGCTGCAAAAACAACCAAAGTTAATAACCAGATAAATTGATAGCAAAAATTGATATGGAAAGATGTTTTCTCCCCACCTCTCCATTCTTTTTTCTCCAGCTTTTCTTAAATAAGTGTTTTCAAGGTAGATGGGTAGGTCTAGACAACCAAACTTCATCTTGAAACCCAGAAAGAATTAATCTTAGAGCATATTCTCTGTCAGTTTTCCACAAGATTATGAAGAAGAGACCTCAGCCAATCCCACTCCAGGTAATGTGGTGTCACTGCAGGCACAGAGCCACTGTGTTTCTCTTGGTTAATGGATGGTAAGGAGGGGAAAAACAATGGGATGAACATTTTGCATCCTCCAGGATGAAGAAAGCTCTTTGAGGCAAGTAATGCAACTGGATTTTAAAACTGCATTCTTATGGTCTGCTTAATTAGAAGGACTAGCAGTAGCTTCAAAGTTCTTTCAGGAAGGTCAGGTTCTTTATGACATGGCAAATGGACCTAAAAAGGAATCTGCATTGTCAGAGGGTCATAATCTGAGTTTAGTTAGAAAAATATTCTCTGACTCCACTGAAAATTTCTTTTCAGCTGTTATGAATCAAAGTCCTACTGCCTCGCTGTGGCTGAAGGAACATGGGGGTTCATTGTATAATATTTCCTGTATTCAGGTTATTTATCTTCCCTGTGGTGGAGATAATCTATGAAGACCTATGAACACATCCTAATACTTTCCCTCCAACACTTGTTTACTTTCTCCTGTGTCAAGATATAACTATCACTTTCAGGAGTTGGGAACAACGTTCCTTTTCCCTGTGATGTTAAAGCCTAGGCCTGATTTGGTCATGAAGGCAGATCTTGTCTAGGGAAAGAAACCTCAGCCATGATGCTGTGAGAAGAAATGTTGACAGTTCTTAGCAAACATTCCTCTCTTTTGGAAGTTTGGAACAGGATAGTCTGCTGATCAGAGTAATTGACTTACTTGGAAGAATAACTCTGTGATATCCTTGGATTTGATATTAGTTTAAAATGATGAATTTGGTTTCTTCCTGTCCTACATAGAAGGAGCAGTTAAAGGCAGTTAAATAGATGAATGTGTTCTGACAATAGCATCTGTGGGAAAGGGACATATTTTTGCCAGGGAACATTCTGTATTTTAAAATATTTGTTATTTTTAGGGTTTTTTTTAATTTTCATGAATTTGTTAACATTTGTTCCACATGGGGTATGGATTTGACAGAACCACAAGATTCATGAAGATTCGTTCACTTCAAATGCTCTGGGCATTTGAAAGTCTTGACCATGCCGCATTCAGGAGCAATTCCACTTTATCAATAATCTATATTTTTTGCCAGAAACTGATCTGAGATCCTACCAAAATCACTGCACATTTGATTGAAAAAGGAATGTCTGGAGGTGAAAGGTGTCTCCTGCTGGACAGATGTGCATGAATCCCTTTGCAGTGCAGCATATGATATTTTGGGCTCTCTGGAAATCAGTGCGAAGCTCACAGTGGACACACACAATGCTTTGTACTTTCCCTGCTTTGGTTCAGGACTGATGCCAGAGGAAAAAGGGAAAAAAAAAAGAAATTAAATTCTTCCATGTAATGAATATGTGTGAGACTAACTATGATCTCATGGAAATCTCTATTTTGTGGTCATTAGATATTACGAATATGTCATCAGTCTGGCGATGTTACCTGCTCTGTCCCCTACAACTCACCTCCAGCAAAATCATTGCTGTATCAAAGAAGGAATCGGCTTGAAATTATTCACACGACCACTAGCTGTACCTTAACCTCTTGGTTACTAGTGTTTAACTCATAAAAAAAGGTCAGCTACAAATGGAATGGAAAGACAGACATGCAAACAGCATCTTCTAGAATGACTCAAATATTCACTTCAGGGACTAGTTAGCTGTTCAGCACCTATGGGAACCTCAGGTACTGGAAGCATGAAATTATTGCTAATATTTGTTATGTATACTGTGCACACAGGGTGTGTTAGGTGATCTCCACTTGTGTGGAAAGATATGACCCACTCATTGCTTTGCCAAAAGCTTGTATTCACTGGCTGGCAATGTACAAAGAGTGGGGAAGGGCAATACAGTGTAAATACAGTATTTGCCTGAATAACTAGTGTGGATTTTTCCCTACATGTTGCCTCAGTAGGTTATGGTACAGCTGTTAGAAGGATTTATCTGGAAGCTATGGCATAAGTGCCTTGTTCTCTGTGGGATAAGATGCAATAGTACCCTGTTGTCAGCAAACATATATAGCCATAATTTGACAAATACAGTGTTAATGAGTTTGATGCAGATTTGGTGTTTAAAGATACATGTAATATGTTACTGGCTTTTTACCATTGGGTTTGGGGTTTTATTATACTGCTGAGAAAATACAAATCAGCTATATTTCATTGCCTCTCAGCCAGCTGACACCTGTATACTCAAAGTGGACTCCTGAGGAAGCACATAGGCTTCTGTTCCTCCCACATATGTCCAGGCTCCTAACAAAGTTGCAAAATTAGAAGGACAGTCTTTTGAGACTTCCTCCATAATCAGCTGAGGAAGGTTCATCACAGCTTAAGACCTCTCTGAGAGTCCTTACCTTTATAATGTGGCCAGAGAAGAGATTGTCCCCCAGTACTCAGCACTGGGGAGGCCACACCTTGAGTACTGTGCTTGGTTTTGGGCCCCTCAATACAAGAAAGATATTGAAGTGCTGGAACATTTCTTAAGGGCAACGGAGCTAGTGAAGGGTCTGGAGAACAAGTTTTATGACAAGCGCCTAAGAGAGCTGGGGTTATTTAGCCTGGAGAAGAGGAGGCTCAGAGGATAGTTTATCACTCTATTTCACCATCCAAGTGATAGAACAAGAGGAAATGGCCTCGAGTTGAACCAGAGGAAATTTAGATTGGATATAAGGAAAAACTTCATTTAAAGGGTTGCTAAATGCTGGCACAGGCTGCCAAGGGGGTCATGGAGTCACCATTCCCAGAGATATTTAAAAGATGTACTGATATGGCACTTAGGTGAGCTTGGCAGTGTTAGGTTAGTGATCAAGCCAGATGATCTCAAAGGTCTTTTCCAACCAAAGTAATTCTATGATTCTATGATTCTACCATTACCTGAAAGGAGGTTGTAGCGAGGTAGGAGTCGACTGATCGACCTGATCTCCTGAGCAAGACACTATGGGACAAGAGGAAATGACCTCAACTTGTTAAAGGAAAAGTTTAGGTTGGATATTAGGAAAAAATCCTTCACTGAAAGGGTTTTCAAGTACTGGAGCAGGCTGCCCAGGGAAGAGGTGGAGTCATCATCCATTAAGGTATTTAAAAGATATGTAGATGGGGTATTTAGGGACATAGCTTAGTAGTGGGCTTGGCAATTTGGGGTTAATGGTTGCACTTAATGATCTTCAAGGTCTTTTCCAACCAAAATGATCCTATGATTCTATTTGTAGACTACAGAGGCAGGGTTTTAAGTGCTTAAAATTAGATGGAATGAATCTGGGTATTAAAGCAGAAGCTCAAAGCAGAATGGAGAGTTCATGCTTGGGGGGATTACTTGAATTTTAAGATCTGTAACCTGGTGGCAGCCAATTTAAAAGCTCTACACTGCAGTAAGGCTGTCTTATCCTGCATGCTCCTGCTTCTCTGCTAGACTGTCTGGAGGTGTTATATCAGTCCATAGGGTAAAGACTATACAGAGAGTAGGGAGCTATCATTAGGCAATACTCAGAGGGAAAGTACTGTGAGAGCTCCAAATCTCGAGTCAATAATTTATGAAATTTGAAGAGTGAGACTGCCAAGACTACTTTGCTTTTGATACTTTCATGTTAAGGTAATCAAGTATTGCCTTCTTAGTGAAGATCATGAAAACAAGGAAAGTGGATCTGAGAAGGAAAAGTGGTGAGTGTCTGACTGGTGTCACAAAGAAAAACTACACAACTCCACTAAACTTATATTTTATAACCCCAGATTTGTGTTCTTGGGCTATTATGTCCTTCATGTGTGATGGTAGGACACTTCCTCAGAACTAGATCCACTGATTTTTAGGTATATCAGCCATCAAGTGAGACTTGTGTCATCCTGGGCTCCCCTTGGAAGCAGGTGGGCTCAGGCAGAATAAAAAAAATACAGACCCCCCATGAACTGTTTTAAGTTTCCTTTTGGAAAAGTCAAAACCAGGAGTGACCTTAAATTCTGCCTCCTGCTCTGAGCACCAAGAAAATGCCAGGATTCCCAACTTTCTTTTCTTTCCTGGACATAAGTAGATGTGCCATTTTTAGCTCAAAACTCAAAGGGAAACCAATGTCTGCAGAAATATTGCTATTTTGTTAAAATGGTAACTCAAATTGGAGGAAAATCCATATACATTGGAAAAAAAAAAAAGAAAAAACAGTCACCGAACCGAGACAGAATATTTTATTTCTGGATTGGCTGAGAACATTTTGAGTCGAATGACTTCAGTAATGAATTACTTTCCAGTAACAGTGCAGGATTACAGTTCAGGACATTTTCTCAGTAGATAGGACACCCTTTGTTGTCCTATAATTCAATGCAAATGTTTCTCATTTTGCCTTGTACAAGAATGATGATCTGTATGGATTTTCAGAGGTTTTAGGCATGAAACGACTCACATAATCTGATCTTTAGGCATGAAACGACTCACACAATCCAGGCATGGAGACTGCAAAGATAAAGTTTCCAAACTACATATCCCAGAAGGCTACAACAGAAGGGGAAAGCACAGTTTGAACACTGAATCGACTTGAAAAAGAGCATTTTAGGGCCATTGTAACACACCACAAGAAAACACTCTGATTTCAGGAATGTTGAAATGTTTTGTTTTGTTTGAAAATGTCAGGCAAAATACTTTAACTTTGCCAGAAAATAAGTTTGTTTGGGTTTTTTTTCCCCCAAATTTCCACACAGATAAAAAATCTTGACATTTCATCTTTTTGTCCAATGTGGGATAAAACCAAACACTTAAATGTCAGGATTTGCTGCAGGATGAATATTCTGAATTTTGCCAAATTTTTGATGTAATGCCTTGGCCCTAGCATCTTGCTTTGAAGTATGGGTGGATGTTCAGAGGGTGGGGGAAATTTTGTAAGAGAAGATCCAAAAGATGTCCAAAAGAACCTAGAAACATATGGATTCCTGTCCAGATGATGTTTTAGACCATTTCAGGATTGAAATTAACAGGCAGTCAATGCAAATAAACTGGAAGAAGGTGATAGCATGATACAGCATAGAAGTTCTTGTCTCTTGATTTAGCTTTTGCTCCTATAAGCAGGCAAACTCTCTTTGGTCTACATCTGATTTTAGCTTGATTAATGAAAATCAGGAACAACTGGAAGCT
This sequence comes from Colius striatus, assembly GCF_028858725.1. Taxonomy (NCBI): domain Eukaryota; kingdom Metazoa; phylum Chordata; class Aves; order Coliiformes; family Coliidae; genus Colius; species Colius striatus. Next base: position 17,111,662 of record NC_084769.1, on the reverse strand, counting down.
CTTGTCTTGAAGTCTTTGGGAGTGTTGCCTGAGTGAAGTCTGATGGAGTTCAAAAATCCCCCACAAATCAATCTTAGGCAGCTTGACCCAATGCAAGCTTTGGAGACATCTCAGCAAGTACAGCAAATGTGGTCACATGCCCTAATGGCTGTAAGTAATTAAGCAGCATAAATCTGGATTACTGTCACAATTCACTCTGTACAAACATCCTTAACGGGACTCAGTTCTGCAAGCATTGAACTAAGTGGGAATGAGCTACAAAAGGATTATGTATAGATATTGCTTTATGGGTAATGGGCACAATGACAATAGAGTTTGTGGTTTTACTGCCACCATGGATTTCTTAAAAAGCCACCCTTAATATGTCCAAACACAGACTCCAAACTAGAAAAATAAAGAAATACAGAAGAGCTAGACACTGTTTTAACTGGATAATCCAAGTGCTCCAGTGGTGGGACATCAATACCTGTTTTGGAACCCTTCTCACAGGTGAGCACCCAGAGGTAGTAGCATATCCCAGCTCCAAAAGACAAGCTGTGCAGAAAAGTCAAGCCTAAACAGTGCAGAAAAGTACAAGTGGATTAACAAAAGTCCATTCTTCTTCAGTCAGCCCATTTACAAATGGCCTAAACTAAATATTTAGTTTAGGTCTACAGGAAATAATACAGCATGTGCAGATAAACTTTTCCCTCTTCCCTCTGAACATCCAGCTATTAGCAGTGGGAAGTTCTGGTCAGGCCATCACACTTGAAAGCTTTGTCTTTCATGAATTATACTCACCTCTTTTGGCCACAGGGGCTGTTGGCTCTGAGCATGGGCCATGTGAGGCATTGGGCTGTTGGACTTCGCACACTTCCTAACAGCCACTGTCCAGCCCATCTCGTGCAAGGTGGGCCACTGCATACAGCCATCATCTACAAATCTGGAACTAAGAGGCAGCCACTTGAAATTCCCTAAATTAAACAATCCCTTTGTACCATCATATAAATAAAGTTCCTATGTCTCTGCATTTAACAGAACGGTTTTGATGAGAAGGTTCATGGCCCACTGCCCTGGAGACACATTGACTTTTTACTGAACAAGAAGTGATATCTCTCACCTCCTCTTCTGAGTTTGTTGTGTTAGTGGGTTAACAGACCTGACAAGATCTGAACAATTTAATCTAGGAATTTCTAATATGTACAGTCAAAAATAGTCAGATGGGTACAGACATTACAAGGCAGTTCTGCAAGATGAACTGAGGTATTTTCAACAACACAGATGGATTTTTTTTAAACTCTTGAACAGAGTTCGAGGGGAGATCATTTTGAGTGCACAGGGAACATGCAGTTCTTGGGTAATTTGTGGAGAGTGTATTTCACAGTGCAATGAAGATGATAGACAAGGTATGAGTGCTAAAAATCATGTCGAGGCTGCTAGAATTACACTCTTATTATTTATTTCACAATATCTTAGAGATATGGGATGAACTGGGTCCAAAGTTACACATTCACATTAGGAAAACTAATCTTTTTCCTGAAAAAAAAATTGTCTTCCTGTAACACACAATTTTTTTTGCAACCAGACACTGATTTCCTGAAGGAAAAAATGATTGATCTCAGTTGGTCATGGAAAAAGGCCAACATTCCTCCACCTCCACAGTACTATGCCTTGCCCCTAACAGATACCAGTGGCTTGGACTGATGTGTTGTTCTGGCTTTAGTGGCTCTTGTAAAGAGGCATGAGGATAGTTTTCTAGCTAAAAGATCACGATCCCACTTTTACTCAAAGAACAAACTGAAGGTGAGTGGGACAGTTAGTAACAGAGGAGCCTGTCTTTCCTGAATTCAGGGGGAAGCTGACATTTTAAAGATGGCCCTTTGAATACAGCAATCTATCTGTCTGGAGGCTGGACCACTATTTCATAAATGCTTTTGCATGTTTAGGAATGGCCTGACAAGCAAACTCACTGACAGCAGATCATCTACAGTTGTGCGAGTCTCACTCTGGGACAAAATCACTGCCTTGTCAGGCCTCTCAACCCCTGAAGTTTCCCTAAACTAGACATGGTGCCTGTTCTGCTCTGGGTCCCACCCACGCACTGAACCCTGGGCTGCCTGACAGATACCTGCAGTGTGCCTGCAGACCGCCTCCGCAGGCATGCCGAATCCTGTTCTAGCCAGCTGGCAGATTTGACCATGTTGAGTCCTACCTGTCTCAAGGATGCTCTCCAGCTATGCAAGAGGCTATGGTCAAAGGCTTAGCATGTGGGCAGGAGGCAAGCACAGTCTTGAGGCCACCATTAACAGACAGTAAAGACATATACAGCAAATCAAGCAGAAAAAGGATGCTAGCTTTGAGGACAATGAGTTAGGACTCAAGCTAGTTGGCCTTCTCTGTATGGAAGACAAAGATAATACGTGCTACAGAGCCCAAACAATCCTTCCCATTAATCTAAGAGAAATTCCCTGTGAAAAACAGCTGAGCTAGTGCCTTGCATGTGAAGGAATCATGTGTTTTGTCCAGGATGTCAATCTTTTGCCTAATAGCAAGTTTTACAACTCCCCTTACCTTCTGGAACAGAAATGGCTTCCAAAGACACAAAACTGTCTTTAAGTGTTTGCATACCTCATTTGCAACAATTTGCAATTAGAAGTCTGGATCTTTCTCTTTTCCTTTCTCTTTGCCTAAGAGGTGGCAAATCTACCTCTGAAGGATTTTGCTGTTTGCTCTTCTGGACATCTTCAAACACCTATTGCTTCAACGTGACACACCCTTGCAAAACACCTATCACGACACTTTGCATCTCCTAATGATTCTTGCATAGCTCCAGTGTCAGACTAAATTGCAAGCTGTTGGCATCATCAAAAACTTGTTGCCAAATGACTGAGAACCCGTAGCATTGAGAGGGCTGGATTCCAAGCTGATGTTGGACACTGGTGTAGAGGAACCAACCCATTTTCCATTAAAATGTAAAAAATGGACAATCTTACGTCAACAGAACTAACTAGCCCAAGGGGAAAGAAAATAACAAAAGAGGAAAAAAAAAATCTACACAGTTTACACTGCTTTTTCTTCAACAGGAATGATTGAACATTCCCAGCTTCTTCACAAGGGAAATGATTTTACATGGTAATGTTGGAGGAGAGATTTGGAGATTGCCTCAGTGAATGGAGTCATGTAAGACAATATTGGGGAAAAAGAAGTGAAACAGTAGTGGAAGAATAGTGCTAATAAAACATCTTAAAAATAAAACCAAAGATCCAGTGAATGGTGCTAACATCTGAAATGCATCATGACTCACCAGAAAGGTTTCCAAAGGGAAACTATTATCCTTTTTTGCTTTAAGTCAGACATGTCTTGATGAAGCGGAGAGGAGAATGGACAAGGTACTGTATTCAGACTCAACTGAAGAATGTCCTACTCCTGACTTTAACCCTGACATACTGTGTAACCCCAGGCAAGTTCTTGCCCTTTCCTGGGACTCATCTCTTGTCATACTTTTTGCCTGTCTCTTCTGCTGTAATTATGACCTCTAGGGCAGGGAAGGAGACAATGTTCCTTGGTTGAGAACATCCTGGGAATGGCTTACTTCAGCAGAATTCCTCTGAGCAGCCAGAAGGCTTGCTGGTGAAAACACTCCTGTCTCCCTGGCCTCATCAGCATCTTGCCAGGAAGCAGCTGAGCTCTTGGCAGCTCTGCATGCTTCAGGCATCTTCAGTGGCACCAGGAAACAGCTCTAAAGTAGGGGATTTCCCGTTATGGCAGGGATTCCCCATGTCTTCCTGGGATCCAAGACAGTAGCACTGGAATTCCCAAATTCAGGGCTGTTTTTTTTTTCCTTTTCTTTTGGTCTTTTCCCCACCCCCGCTCCCCTTCAGAAAACAGTAAAATCCTTCTAAAAATAAATAATGAAAATCAAACAGTAGACTCTAGTGCATGGCAAATTACATCTGCTCTTTTCCTACAAAATTAGAATAGAAACCCATTTTTTTTTTTAAAGTTAGAATTGCTCAGGAAGTCTTTCCTGCTCAGGGCTATGGGATAGGATCCTTATGTTCTTCCTTAAGCTTCCAGATGTGAACATAAAAACAGCAATGTTGGAGTGAGACCACAAGTTCTATTGTGCCAGTATCCACAACCAGCAGATGTCAAGGGACATCAAGGACACCGCAGATGTGTTGTGAATCTTCCTCAGAGCATCCTTCTTACTTCCAGTCCTTCGTGGTCCTTGCTGAGTCAGAAGTGGTGTTTCAAAGAAAGTATTTTTTCCTAAAATATTTTCAGTCATGTTTTGAACCCGGGTAAAAAATCTGTGGCAGTGATGATGACTTAGCTATGCTGCTTGTGAAGAAATATCTATTTTCGTTAGTACTGAATCTGTGGCAGTGATGATGACTTAGCTACGCTGCTGGTGAAGAAATATCTATTTGCGTTAGTACTGAACAAGTTGGTTTTGAAGGCTGAGTTTAAGATTCGAGACTATTGTCTGTAGAGATAGTTATGCACTCTGAGGGAGCAATTAATCTCATCTTGGGCTACATGTTTCAGACACGAGTGAAAGGCTGAAGGTGCCCATTTCTCTCTCCACCCTTCACTTCTTCCCTTTCCCCTGTAACAACAGTCCAGAGTGATTGACTCAGCTCTAGAAAACTGAATTTTAGACACTCAGGCTGAGGTGATGCCTACTACCTTCCACTACAAGTATCCAGTACCTGTGACAGCTTTACCAGCCATTGCAGGATGATAGGTAACAACACAGACCAAGAACACACCGTATTTTCATGCTTGTGCTTTGTTATTCTTTTGGCTGCCAGAACAGGTATCTGTGTAAAACAAGACATGTAAAAAACAGTGTCTCAAGTTCAACTACAAAATACAGCTCAGGATATGGTATTTCATGATATCTCACCTAAAGTCTAACAGGATACAACAAAAGGTTAATAATGATAGGAATGGAGAAGCAGAAATATTCACCAGTGCAGGAGGTGTTCAGTGCAAGTGCTTATCATCATTGAACACTGAGGACAAAGAATTACGTAATGGCAAATGTCTTAAACCCCATTTCTGCATTCAAATCTCTTCATCACCTCATTCTCACCACAGGGAAGGAAATAAAGACTTTTTGCCTTCTCTTTTCTTAGCCACCACAGATCCTACATTTCTCAGGTCAACAAGGATTGCACCCATACTTCACTGTGCTAGGACTGGGAAGCTGGTCGGTATAGCATAGGGAAATCTGCACAGTGCAGACATGTCCACTGGGAGTTGATATGCAGATTTGCATCTTATGAATAACCACCTCTTGATTCAAAGAGATTCAGCCATACATACAATGTAATGCATTGCTTTCCTCCCTCTCACCTGTTTTGCTGTAGCTGAACGCTGTGACCTTTTGGGAGTTCATTGTTTTTTGCAGAGCCAATCAGTTACTGACATAGGAGGAAAGGCCTGAACATTCAATAAATGTAACATAGCTGAGCAGCATAAAAAAGGTTTAACCAAAGATTAATGACACGGAAAACCTATTTTCTGCATTAAAATTCTGCTTGTTATAGTAAGTGAGTTTTTTACAGTACTCCTCTCCAGCCAGAGTTTGGAACTTTCAAAGCCAGAAATAAGTGGATTGTGAACGACTGACTGTTCAAAATCAGTGGAGGCTTTATCTCAGAAAGATCTCCTTTCCTTTGTCTCCAGCAACTGCTTGAACTTCCACTGTGCCACTTTAGACAGACTCAGTCCTTGAGACAGCTCTCAAATTCTCCCTTTTGGACCTTTTCTCCATCTCCATTGCCAGATAAGCCTTCACCTCACAAGCACACAGCACTTAATTTAATTTTCCCTCCATTGGATTTACATCTTTGGTGCAATTCTGTTAATGTCAAAGGCTTTATGGCAAGGACTCATCTGGGACCTTGTGTACAGCTGTTGTGTTCCAGGCTGGAGGAACTCACACTCCTCCACCACACCCAAATCTGCCCTGGATTACCAATACTCTGATAAGCAACTTGATTGCCTTTAGTTTGGTTAGGTAATTTCTGTAGTCCTTATTTTCTTCCTCCATTTTCCCTGGGCTACTTTACCTTCACTTTGATTTTCTACTTTTCAGGCCACGACATTCCTGACAATTCCTAGATCTCTGGATTCCTGCCTCCTCCTCCCATTGTTGCTAACACACAACTCTGTCTGGAGCCAGATTTAATTAGACCACAAGAAAAATGAACCACAATGAAGTTACATCAAGGGTGTGACTTCAAGCCACAAGAGCCAGGAAACACATAAGTCTGGAAAAGAAAAAAGAAAAGAAGAAAACTTAAGAACAAACTTTGTCCTAACTCTGTGGTGTCCCACCTCTGGCAGAGCTGTGATGTTCAAGCACAGTTTACACAATAGGGAGTTGATGAGGAAGAAGCTTGGAAAGGGAAGGAAGGGCCTGGAGAGGATCTGCTGAAACGCTTTGGCTCTATAGCTTTATTGCATGTGGGTTTGATGCTGTGCCAAGCTTTATGACACTTACATCAAGGTTGTTCCCTGCAGTGATGCACCATTGAAGCTAAAACACCTACCCATAATGGAATTTGCAATGATTTCACTGTGCAGCGTTTGAGAACATGTTACCATTAACTTCCCTTTTTTATTACCCCAAATGCCTTTCCAGCTCACAGCATACTGTGCTTCAGGAACCTTTTTTGCTGCCATGGTTGTACGTCATTGTGTAAATTCAACAGTGAATACAATAGAGACCTGGTCTATCCCAAGGCCTCCAGGCACTGGTGTAATAGAAATAATAAAGCATAAGGAAGAAAATGGCATGTAGCTCTGCCGTGTGGAATATGGAAAAGGATATGGGTGACTGATGTTAATGCAATTCACTCTCACCAAATGGAGGCAAAGGGCCTGAAAAAGTACTCCCACACAGCTTCAGCAGAGTTATGCCAGCTTCAATGTGACCCTGTTCTTTAGTTGGAAGGATCCATCCTAGCCATTGTAACCCAATGGAGTTTGAAGCTACCTTTTGAGGTTTGCTTTTTTTCTTCAATTAATTACTTGTAAAAATTACTTTGTTTTAGCAAAAGGAAAACAAATAGAGAAGACAGTGTTATCTGATAACTTGGATGCTGTGCAACACAGTGGCAGGGCGGGGATCTGTTCCTACATCTATTTCTCACATCTTTGTGCGTGAGCTTCCCTCTTCATGAATAAAGATTGGGTAGAAATATTTATAAACTCTGCACCTCTGTGGGGAATTCTGATCTTAAAAGGATGTAGCTGGTTTGGAATGGTAAATACTTAAGTGTTCAGTTAGAAATTTGCTGTGCAAAATACAGAGGGCTAGCTAACCTTCTATTGATTTTTAATGGAGCTTTCTGTTTTGGTTCTCAGACTGAATTGGATCTTTGTGCCTATAGATTATCCCACTGAGATCTGAAACATGTAGTCATTGATCATTTCTCATTTCATGTAAGACAGAGCAATTCTCCCACCTGGGAAACTGCTGTTAACCCAAACCTCCGGCTTGTAGTTTTCTGGGACAAGCATTTCTGTAGCTGGAAGGACATTTTGGTGGGAGGTCCAGTGTTATGATTAGAGATAGGAAATTTCTTTCTATAATGAACTCTTTAGTGGAGTTTCCTCATTAATTGCACCCCAGGTGAGTTAAATAACAGGCTGATTAAAACCAGAAGGGAACAGGGAGGTGAGGAAGGTGAGGCTAGGCAACTAGGGCATCTATAAAAGCAGGCAGACAGGAGGCTTTCTTTTCAGTAGGGCTCATTTGGTGGCTGTCTGGATTTAGCAGGGGATGAGAGAGTGGGGTTTTTTTTGTTTTTTTTTTAGTGGTATATACCACCTACTTTTAAATACAGCTCAGTGGAGAACTTTCTTTGTTGGGTATGGGAGGGGTTTGGCTTTTTCTAGACCTCTCCACAGATGGAGTCAGGCTCTTCACAGAACAAAGTCAGTCTCCGTATTATCTACCCTTCGGCATTTCTGCGTGACTCATCGCTGTACTTAGTTGAATAGAGAACAGGTATCAAGTCAACCACAGGATTTTGCAAACCACCTGAGCATCGTTGTAGGTATCTCAGTAAAACACACCCACTCTTTCTGCAGGTATAAGAAATGAAAATGCTAGAAATAGGAAAGTGATTTCCTGTGACTCTACTTGCTGGCTTGTGCAGTAAATCAAGGGAAAAAACGTTGAAGCTGAGCAGTATGCTGCTATCTGCCTCCTCTTGTATTTTGAAAGACAGAATGGAAAGAAATGGCAAAATAATCTGATCTAGAGGATCTGCTTGTGAGGAGAAACTGAAAAAAAAATGTGGGAAATAGAATGTGCTGCTTGTTCCTTGAGTCTGTAGATAGATGTACCCACACAAGCAGCTTTTACAGCAATCAGGAGTAAGTGATGAGTTTTCTGCCATTAAATGTTTTTTGCCAAGCACAACAAGCTTTTGAGAAAGCATGAATCTTTCAGCAAGTAATAGAAACATTTACAGTTAGGAATATGCATTGGGGAAAAATGAGATACTATGGAAGAGATGACCCTTGAGATAAATCACCCTGTGAATCAAGGAAGGTAGTTGCTTCTGCTGTTTCTTTCCCTGACCTCTTGGAGGACTCTGCATGAGACTTTTCCCTTCTGAATTTGTTTCCCATTTGGTTGGAATTCTCAGTGGAAGGACCTTCTCTGTGTGTGCAGCACCCACAAAAAGTAATGTTTTGATTTTTTACTGTAGTCTCTAAAAGACCCTCTGACATTAAACAATCTTCTAACTTTTTCTAGGGACTGGAAATCAATTTCTTTCCTGGACAAGATGCTGGTGTTTTCCTCTGAAGCATCAGATAAGACTATGCCTATCCACAGAGAAAGTAAAAGCCACTTCTCCAGGAAAAAGGGCTATAGACCCAGGAAAAATACATGATGTCAGAAGCAGAAGAAATATGAAAAGGGGTGTTTGAAAGACCACTCCTTCCACTGCTTCAAAAGACTACCTGAAGAATTATGTGAGCTGCCTGCTGTGATCCTGTAGGAAGCTAATAGAGGAAGAGGCAGGCAGCAGGTCACAGGGAACTTCCAATTCTTGAGTCTCCCGGTGCCTCCCTTCATCTATCAGCAGGATGAACTTGTCAGATCCAAAGCATGATCTGTTAGCCATTAAGTCATTCAAGTTTCTGTGGACCTCTGAGACTGGGGTAAGTGTTCTCTCTTTCTGTCCTGCTAACCTAAGGGGTTATCTTCATGCAGAGAGAATTTGTGCTGGGGAGAAATTCCAGAAGCAGCAGCAGGCAGAAAAAACAAGAAAGTTTCAAGAGTGCCAAATCGTGGTCTCTAAAGCTATGTCTGCAATGGGGATTATGGGCACGTCTGAGCCTGTGGACTTACTGAACATGCACATTGTTTGCACTTTGCACACAAGAAGGCACAGGCCAAGATATAAACTGGTCTTGAGGAGAAAGCTCAAACTCTGACTTGCTATCCTAACGTGGGCACATGTGCTCTCATCATGAGCAGTCCAAGCAAAGCTGAGCATGCTACAGCTCTGCATGGTAGGAGATGGGCGGAGCTCCTGATGCAGCCTGCAAAGGACATGGAAGAATAGAGGTCAAGCACCCTGGTGTCAACACATCAGTACAGAGATGGCAGAACAGACCCATGTTTGGGGGCTGAATCTACTGCTACTTCTGGAGACAGTGCCTTGGCAGAAGCAATTGGGAGTGGCCCTGTAAATGAGATATTGGGTTGATTTCCTTCCCCCATACTACACATTTCTGGTGGCCTTAAAATACCTTTAGAAAGTGCAGGATATGTGTATGCAGTCAGAGAATTTTTCTAATGCTGGAAATGTTGTTGTTCCTGCACTGAGCTGCCCTCATTCTCCACTTTTTTCTCCCCTCTGAGATGGAAATGCAAGAGTAAGTGTATGTATTATTTGCAGACTTGCATAGAGGCCAGATCTTCTCATGGCTGAATTACCAGCCAGCCACTCAGCCTGTCTCAAAAAAATGCTTTCTCTCGTGAAAGTTTCCAAGCTGGTTTAATCCACCTTGGGTGGCAAATTCCACGTGCTCTTTCCCTGCTGGCACACACTTTGCATTCACTAGAGCCTAAATTAGCCCTGGGTAATTCCAGCAATGCCTCAGTCTGTGGAACAGATTCACCAGCTGAATGCATCATACTGCATGCTCTTCCTCTACCTGGGTAGTCTCTTAGATCATGGGCTGGACAGAAAAAGGCCAAGAAAGAAAGGGAGAGCAAGACAGTTCTTTGGAAATATTAGCACATCCTTTCTCTCCAAGGCAGGAGGCTCAGTAGTTTGAATCAGAGATGCCTCAACAGTTGTATCACAGAGGGACATGGCAGCTGAAGATTCCTGGTGGGATCAAATAGATTCAGGCTTTTTCCTTCTGGACAGACATGTCTCTTCTTTTCTCTATTCCCTCCAATTTCCAAAGTGTCACCTACACTTAACAGCCCTGTTATGGGATGACTTTCAGTTGTATTCCTTTCCCTTTGTAGGGCCAGGGATACTCTTGTGACGGGACTCACCAGAGGGTGCTGTTACACATAGCCTTGCACAGTTTTCCTAGCCTGGAAGGAGAATGTAGCCTTTTAAGGGGACATGGAAACATTGTCACTTTTACGATATCAGCTGTGTCTTCTGAGTGGGAAGCTGCAACATTTTGCAGCTTTTTCCTGTTCTTCCTCTCTATTTGTTTGGGATAGTTAATTTGGGGGATTTTGTTTGGTTGGTTTGGTTTTGGTTTTTGTTGGGGTTTTTTTTTGGGTTTTTTTTTTTGTTTGTTTGTTTTGCTATAAGTGTTCAACAGGAATCAATTCTGGCTGTAGTGTTCTTCCTCACACCCAAATTCTTAATGTTTTGGGAGGAGCTGACTGACTGCCTTTGTTCCAGGACTGCTGTAAATAGCAAAATTAATTGGTTTTGTACTCCTAACCCACATGCCATGGTCTGCATTTCTCCTGTGTCAGAAAACATCTGCATTTGCTGTGGCCAGTTTCCCTTCATCACTTCCATGAAGACCTCTGCAGTTTTGCTTGAACTCACAGGACCAGCTTCACTCCTAGCCAGCTGAAGGGAGTTAAGACAGGCTGCAAGAATTGTCCTTGCAGCAGCATGGGGACAACCAACCTGAAGGAGGACACGTTGATCAATTCTGCCCTCCCTGATAAGAGGAAGAAGGTGGCAAGTATGAGGCTGAGGGACTCCTGAACCAGTCAGCCAGGGCAATTTTACAAGCACAGCAAGAAGCATGTCGCAAACAACTCTCAGACCTGCAATACAGACCTGTTTGTTTCCCCTGTTTAATTTGGGAACCATGTATCCCAGCACATTTGATACAACTCCATGCATAAGCCTCTACTACAGCCTATCGATTTCCTTCACCCTTGGCAAGGATATTACAGCAGATTTTGTCTTTGCTTGTAATCTCTTGAGTGTATGACACTAGAAATTCAAATGAGAGTTGAACTTGCTGACTGTCTGCACTGCCCACATGGTGGCTGCTCCTTTGTCTGAGGTCTGGAGCAAGTCAAATTTGGGCAGGAATGGCTGGTTCTCTTCTACACTCTGCGTCTACAGACAATGTAGATGAAACTGCTCCAGGGACTTGGCTATGCAAACCAGATCTAGAACATGAGCATATGTCCAAGAGACTGCATAGGTATAGGCTCTATTATCTTTTATATATATGTGATTTTAATCTGGAATGCCCCTGGAAGCCCCTGTATGCAGCCACCTGGCTCCACAACAATACTGCATGTCACCTAGCAGTACAAGCAGAAGATTCTGAATCTATTTCTCCCTCTTCCTCTATGAAAGAACCAACCAGAGGAAAGATGAGTTTAGAGTGGAGAGCTAACACTTTATTTTTGGGATGGCCTTTTTGTCGCCATATGGCTTTGGGATCCAATGGCCATTCTTGAAGTAGAACGTTTGGAGATCCAGCCTATAGTTTTGGTAGAGAGCTGTATTTGACTACACAGTTTTGTTTGCAATGTGGTTTCCTCTAAGCTTTTTCACTCGAAAATGCTGCCAGTCATTCTATATTTTCCTGCCCTGACTAAATCTAACTGTAACAAATGAAAATACAGACAAATTTACACAAATGTATAGGTAAGAAACCTTCTCCAAGACAGCAGATACAAAGGAACCAGTAAATTACATTTGGTCACCAGTATGCTAACCAAGTTTTTTTCCAAACTAATTCATAGCTTGAAAGTCCACAGAAGCCCCTGAGCCATCAGTAATGGAAGCAGTAATCCTAACAGAGGTGAGATGTTTATCAGCTTCTATGTGATTTCTTTTATTTCTTAGTAGAGTAATGATTAAAATAAAGGCAAGAATAACAATAATGGTCCCAGGTGACAGTCACCTTTCTAGCTTATTCTAACTGGGAGGGGAAGTGATACTCTTTTTGAGTATCACCGTATAGCTGCTTCTTTACTTTGAATTGTCTGCAAGAACAGTTCTGAGTTAACCCTTCCTGTATTGGTGAATTCAAAATATCTTTCTATTTATTTTAAGTCTTTACAAGAAATGTAAAGCATCTCCAACAAGTGCATTGTGCTTAAGGTCACTGAAACAGTTGTCAGGATATCAGTTTGGTTTCACTGGATGAAGAACTAGACCTCCAGTAGTCAGTTCATGGGGACCTGAATCAGCATTGGTGGAGAGAGGTGGGGAAGGAGGAAGTTTCATTCTTTTGTGTGAGTCACCATGTGATGATGTCAGGCTCTGAAATGAAATCATAACAATCACATACGTCCAGGAAATGGACCGGAAAAGGCTGCTGTCAGTGAGATTCGTTAAATCTTCATTCTCCTACCTACTATGACCTTTTAAATATTTTTAGGAAGTCAGGGAATTATATTCCTGAAGGGGTTACAGTGGCTTATTTTAATAATATTGAAGTAAACGCCTTTGTCTAAAGGAGTTTGAAAGGTTTCACTCGGTGATACTTAATGAATGCTTCCTAGACAACAGAACAGGCCTCAGAAAGGTAAAAAAACCTGTTTTTTTTTCTGTGGATAACTACATGGGATAAAGAGTAAGAGCAGTAAAACCTGTATGCTCCAACTGTTTTTGGAGAGGTTTCCAGAAGTTGTCCTTGAGATGTGTCAATGATTAAATTTGTTACCTCTAAGAGCTGTGTTAATGGAGACCCTAAAGCTGATATCAGAGCTAATAAATTTTGTTCTAAGAAATGGGAACCATCAGTATGGATTTAACATGAACAATTCAAGCTAACCAACCTGATTGATTTTTGTGATGAAATGACTGATTATGTAGATAAGGTGAGTGCAGTGGATTTATTAAGGCTTTGGAGACAGCCTGCCACAGCATTCTTGTTATGAAACTGAAGAAATATGGGCTAGATGATCAAACTGATAAGTAAAAAAAACCCTATCTGGAGTGCTGAGTTCAAAGAGTAATGTTCAATGGCTTGGTGTCCACCAATCGTGGCTGGTAACTAAGGGAGCAGCCCGGGGATCTGTGCTCTGGTCAATATTTTCAACAATGACCGAGATGACAATATTCTGGAGAACAAATCCCCATTATATTTGCAGATGATACTGAATTAAAGGGTATGCTTGATGTTTCAGCTCACAGAACTTTGGAGGAAGATGGAGAAATTTGAGAGCTGGACTGACAAAAACTTTACAACATTTAGGAAGGAGAAGTACCCATAAAGCAGAATAACTCCATGCATTAGTGCTATGTGGGAAGCAATTGACTGAACAGCAGTCTTTCCCAGAAAGACTTGAAGATTATGATGGATGCCAGGTTGAAGATGTTCCAGCAGTGCATTATCATTGCAAATAAGGCAAAAGCTAAGCTGTATTAGGAGGAGCATGCTCTTCAGGTTGGAGAAGAGGAGACTGAGGGGTGACCTCATTAATGTTTACAAATTTGTAAAGGGCAGGTGTCAGGAGGATGGAGCCAGGCTGTTCTCAGTGATGTCCAATGATGGGACAAGGGGCAATGGGTACAAACTGGAACATAAGAGGTTCCAAAGAAATACAAGGAAGAATTTCTTCACTCTCGGAGTGGCGGAGCACTGACACAGGCTGCCCAGATGAGTTGTGGAGTCTCCTTCTCTGGGGACATTCAAAACCCACTTGGATGAGTTCCTGTGAGACCTCTAGGTAGTCCTGCTCTGGCAGGGGGGGTTGGACTAGTTGATCTCTTGGTGTCTCTTCCAATCTTTAAGATTCTGTGATTCTGCGAATGTGGTCAGAAGCTTGAAGGAAGATGGGAGATACACACGTTGCAGCAAAACTACCACAGCTTGGTCTTCATCAGTCTCTGCCTCAGCACACCTTAGATGCTCAGTCTCCTATCATCTGATACCAGCATCATTCCAGCTTTGTTCATGTAGGGACATACAGCGGTAAGATCAAAGCTACTTTGGGTACCATTCTATGGGTTCCAGTTACACTTACAGTTGAAGTGGAGATGCATTTACATCTTGATTTGCTTCTGGGATTTCCCTCCTCTTCCTCTCTCCCTCCTCTCCCACACCTCAAAACTTGCAGTCAACCCCAGCTAAATACCAAAAGACAGCAGAAATGTGAGACAGCTGCTCAGAGAAATGATCTGAGAAGAAAGAGCCAGGTGATGTATCCCAGGAAATGGATCCTGTCCTAAGAGGAGAATGCATTCATCATTCAGAGAACTTCTACCACAGAAAAGCCATCTGGATAAACACAGGCAGAGTTACACAATCATTGTGCAGATCCTCATCATTTCCTGGCCAGTTGTAGAAAGGCAGATGTGTGACACAAGGCTTCATCTGTGAGCAGGGAGAGGAGAATAGGAGACTGTGGGGGAAGAAAGCACAATCTGGGATTTCTGAGACTAACAGCAAAGATAGCTAGTGTTCTGCTTCATCAGATCCTTTGCAACACGTAAAAGACTTGTCACGGGAAGCTGGTTAGTGAAGGTCTCATAGAATCACAGAATCATTATGATTGGAAAAGGTCTTTAAGACCATTGAGTCCAACCATTAACCTCACACTGCCAAGCCCGTCACTAAACTAAACCATATCCCTCAGCACCTTGTCCATGTGTCTTTTGAATATCTCTGGGGATGGTGACTCCACCACCTCCCTGAGCAGCCTGTGCCAGTGTTTAACAACCCTCTTGGTGAAAAAGTTCTCCCTAATCTCCCATCTAAACCTCCTCAGCTGCAACTTGAGGCTACTTCCTCTTGTTCTATCATTCATTACTGGAGAGAAGAGATTGACCCCCACCTCACTACAACTCACTTTCAGGTAGCTGTAGAGAGTGATCATGTCTCCTTTCAGCCTCCTCATCTCTAGGTTCAATATCCCAAGCTCCTTGAGCTTCCATTCATAAGACTTGTGCTCCAGACCCTCCACCATCTTCATTGCCTGTCTCTGGACACGCTCCACCACCTCAGTGTCCTTCTTGTAGTGAGAAGTCCAGAACGGAACACAGTACTTGAGGTGTGGCCTTACCAGTGCTGAGTACAGGGGACCATCACTGTCTCGGTCCTGCTGGTCACACTATTTCTAATACAAGCCAGGATGCCATTGACCTTCTTGGCCACCTGGGCACACTGCTGTCTCATATTCAGATGGCTGTCAATTAACACTCACCGTTAACATTCATTTTTGTGACCAGGAGACATAAGGCCAAGAGAAAAAGGTAAATGGGAATCTCAGAAGTCTACTTATGGACTCCCATTTTCTCCAGCTTCTCTGCTGCTAAACAAGCCAAGGCTAGGTGTCACTGCAGGGTCCACCTTCTTTCTACAGCTCAACCCTGCTACTGCTCAGCTCAGAGCTTCTTTTCATCTGCTGGAATGATTGGCTGTCCACCTTGCATTTTCTGTCCTCACATAGCAGCTCTGTGTCCCCACATCTCCCCCATTTGCTTCTTACCCTGCTCCCCAGCCCCTCAGCAGGAGCTAAAGGGTTTCCAGATCTTTCCTTCATGTCCTGTATCTCCCACAGAGGAAAAGGAAGGAAGTAGTCTGAGGTGTTTGTTAGGAGGCAAAAGAGACCGCTGGAAGAGTGGGAAGCTGAAGTTTGGTAGAAATAATTTGACTATTGTGATGACTTTCTACAAAGACATCATGGAGGAGGAATAAATTCTTGCTAAAGATTCACAGACTGACTAGAGCCCGCATTTTCTGAAATGTTACCATTTATAGCCCTAAAAAATAGGAGAAACATTAAACAAAGAAAGCCAAATTTAACCTGCTTCCAGCAGAGGAGCAGACCTTTAGGAGGAGTCATGTTCAGAGCTGATTTTTCAATTTGGAAAAGTTCAACACTGAAACCTGGCTGACAGTCTCAGAAAGTGGATGAATCCTCTACACCCCAAAAGCCAAGCATGACCTGAGTATTGCATGAATATCACTCTCCCTCGCTCAAGAGGGAAGGCTGTAGGCCAGGCTAAGTCATAACAAGGTATGTGAATTCACAGATTGGGATGAATCCCTCATAAATAGTGGAATATTGTCCAAGAGAGAGGCTGTTAACAAGAACGGACTTGGAAGCTAGCTAGAATATGGCAAATCTATCGAGCAGCTGAGATAACAAGAACACACGCAGGACAGTTAAGAGCAGAAGGAAATGGGTGTACAGTGTGTGCCATAAATTACAAAAGAAGAGTAAGCAGGGTGTGCATGGGAGACTGAATACCATGAGCAAAGGTCAGGACCAGACACTAAAGTGAAAAGGTACATGTGTGATGTAGCAGAAGCTGTAACTTAACCAGCTTATGGGAAAATCCACAAGGAGATGGGAAAGGAAATATTTTCTTATTTACTTTTTTCCCCCCCTGCCAAATACTGTGGGTCATTAGCTGGGACAAGCTCTGTGGATAACAGAACAGACTCTCCAGAGACTGAGTTCTTACATCCCCGCTCTGAGGCTTCTGGTTAAAGCTGAGGTGACTCAGAGGGCCACAGCATCTACAGAAATCAACATTCCCTGTAGGGCAGGCCAGGGATGCCTGGCTGCAGTGCCTGTTTCTCTGAGAGACAGGATGGCTACTTATCATAAAAGTGAAGGCAGCAGAGTGCAAGGGAGATGAGGTACTGGGGCTGGCCTCAGTGATCTCTATGTTCCTTTCCAGCATAAAGGGAGATGCAATAGATAATCCCACACTCTTCACTTTCTCCCACTTTCCTCTGGAGAGCTAGGCATTTCTGGAGAGTGATTTAAATTCCTGCTCTTCTGTCATCTACATTTACACTGCAAAAGCCAGGGGTCCGACTCAGGGGTATTAACCCTGTTTCGGGACCATCACTGCAGGCTCCTCCTGCTCTGCCCCTGGTGGATGGCTGTGCAGTATTCAGAGAAATAATTTACACTGTAGAAGATGAGGGCTTCAGTCGTTATTTTTACTGTTTAAATCCTTTGTGTCCTGTGACACGGTTCCTCATTCATAAACAGTGAAAAAATATCACTTCCTTGTTCTGGAGAAGATGTAGAACAAACACCATGAGATGCTCTGATACAGCTGTGGAAACCACGGAGTACTGTAGCTGTGAAATATTGCCATGTTCATACATAAAATATATTCAGAGTGTTATGTGCACAACAGATGTGAGAATCAGTTTTTCAGTACTTGAGTTGTTTCTTGAATCTCAGAATTCTGGTATTCTCTGACTGAAGATCTGGCCTTTTAAAATATGTATCAATATTTTAAAAAGAAAAGCCAGAGGTATGTTCCCAGCCTTCCTGGCAGAAGAAAAGTTACAAACAATTACTGAATATGACCACTTTTCAAACTGGAAAGCAAATAAAAAAGAGCCTCAAATTTCATTATTCTTTTTCCTTCAACCCCTCGTCCTGCAATTCAGTTTTTTGGTGGCTTTTACACTTTATGTGGTTTGTGCTTTTCCACAGTTTTTCTCTGAAGCACGAGCTCAGTTGTAGAACTGCAGGCAAAGGAAACCAGCATGTTTTCATCAGGCACTGTGGTAGTCTGAACTCCTTGATGACTCTAGCCCACTCCCGCCATCCCCCGCTCCCGCCACCCTGCTCGACATATTTAAAATCTCCAAAGATCTTCCTTTAAGATACCAGGGCTTCCCATTGTGCTGGCTTTTATTGCATTTCAGGTGCCATTCAGTCATCCCCCTCAGCTGCTTGAATTCTTGAAATGCTAGGATCATATTTCACCTGATCTGGCACTGAACCATGTTCTCTATCTCACCCCAAAATTAATTAAACCATAAATTTTCAGAATAAACATGCAGCATCCACTATCACTGGAACAGTCTGGGCTTTGTTGAGCAAACTGCTGCAAGAACAAAGCTGCCTCTTACTCTTTCTTCCCACCCTGCACTTCTCTTGATGTATATCAGCAAATACAGTAAATACAGTACCCTCCCTCCCTGTTACAGAGAGATAATTCTTGTTCCAAAGTTGTCACCATTGTATAGACACAACAGCCCACAGAGTGAGATCTTACAGGAGAGCATTTACTCTACTAAGATGAAGAGGAGCTGTTCTCCAAACCAAATACTCGCATTATCTTTTTTTGCAGGCAACCCTGGAAAATACTGCTTTAATTTGCACCTTACCACAGTTCCCCAATTGTACGTTACATTTTTCTGTCTGACACTGCTGCTGGGCAGTTAAAAATCCATTAATGAAGGAGAGATGATTAGCTAATGCACCCAAGGAGACCGTTTAGGTATGCACAGAATTGTTACTGATAATTTTGTAGCTGTCTTGGAACAAATAGTCACTGCCTATAAATCCTCCCTTTCCCATAACCATGAAACTTAAGCTACGAAAACAATTTTTAAAGCTTGGAAGATAAAACACCCCTTAATTAAAAATACTGAAGAGAAAAGAACCAAAATCTCCATTTCCTATTCTGGACCTGTAAGGAGTCTGGAAGCTGTGAAATCTCCTTCAGATCTGAAGAAAGCCTTATCCCTGAAACTCGCTTAATTTCCTTTTCCGGGTAGCTTGGTTGTTCTGGTTAGAAAGTGTTACCTTTCTCCACAGTTTAGGACCAAGAACTCTGCTACTTCACCGACATGATTCAGAGGAGACCTTTACCCTTTTCCTCGGGTCTTCTAATCTTGTCAGAGCCATAAAGAAAACTGGACAGCTGCTTGGGTGGGAGACCTACAGAGCCTTGCCTGGTTGCTATAGGCAGTGTAACCAAAGGTGGCATTTTTATTCCTTGAATCAACTGTCAGCCAACACCCTTGCCTGGTATTCAAGGTTGCTGTGGGTTGATAGATATAAATCTGAGCTCCTGACCAGCTCTGGTCTTTAGAAAATCTCTAGTACATTTGATTGCAGCTCTGGTGCAAATGCCAGCATCCTGACTGTATTCCAGCTCTACTGATTTACACTCTTCTGACTCAAGCTCTCTCTGTTCCAATAGGATGCTATGCTCTTCTTCATCTCTCAAGCTTCTGTCTAGTGCAGATAAAGCTTTCTCCCTAGCCAAAATAAAATAAGTCTTCAATTTATTCTAGGGTGTTTCTGATTAACAGTGCCACAGAAAGGTGAATGCTGGGGCCTCACATGTTTCATCCTGGGTGAAATCTGAACTCCTGTGCTACAGGGTCTTGACTGTGGACTGAGATCTCCAGGGTATGTGGCCTCAGTTGTACATTTACTGCTGCCAGGATGCTCCAGTTGGCCAAAAGGCTCAAGTCTAGAGCCAAGTGTCAAGATCAAAGTGTCATCAGATGCGGTATGTTATCATTATCATCTCCTGGTTTGCTTCTACTCAGTCCTGAGGTGTGCACATGGAGTCTCCCAGCTCTGCTAGCAAACTAGGAACGCAATGTCTTTGAGGAAAACACAACAAGAACAAGCTCTTCTCCAGCATTTCTGTTTCTGTTATCAAGCTGGGACCTAAAAAACAAGACCAGAGGGAAGGGAATACAGAAGAGTTTTTACACCAGATATTCCTTGAAACTTTGAAACCGGTGATTCATGCCAGGTCTGAATTTTACTTGATCCTACAGGCTATGGCCTATTTTTCACCTGTTGCCATGGACAGACTGGTGAGTAACTGTTCACCGTGAAAACAGAGAGCAGACCCTTGGTTCCTAAGGCATTAATCAGCCATAGTTTAGACAGGAACATTTCTCTTCAGTCTTTCCCTCCCTGCAGGATCTCCTGCCAGGATGTCCCGCTGCCTGCTGGAATTACTGTGGCTGAAATATCCCTCAGGATTCTCTTTGAGGTCAGGAACTCAGCCTCTGGATCCTCTTCAGTTCTTCTTTTGAGCCCCTGAAATTGGATGTTGCCAAGTGAATTTTCCAAAATCACCTCTCACTGGCAAGGAATGACTTGGAGAGGAGAGACACAGGGGAGAGTCCAGGCCTGGATGGCCTCTTTCCCTCTGTAATTTCAGACAACTCTTCTCAATCCTCATATCGTCAATGCATTATGGTGTGCTACATCCCAAGCTGTTGACATTGCCTAGCCCAGTTTGTTGAGTTGTCCTCAATTTTTTTATTTTTCTCACCCTCTGTAAGGAATGCCTGTTCGTTCTTTCTTTCTTTCTTTCTTTCTTTCTTTCTTTCTTTCTTTCTTTCTTTTTCTTTCTTTCTTTTTCTCTTCCTTCCTTCCTTCCTTCCTTTCTCCTTTCCTTTCCTTTCCTTTCCTTTCCTTTCCTTTCCTTTCCTTTCCTTTCCTTTCCTTTCCTTTCCTTGCCTTGCCTTGCCTTGCCTTGCCTTGCCTTGCCTTGCCTTGCCTTGCCTTGCCTTGCCTTGCCTTGCCTTGCCTTGCCTTCCCTTCCCTTGCCTTCCCTTCCCTTCCCTTCCCTTCCCTTCCCTTCCCTTCCCTTCCCTTCCCTTCCCTTCCCTTCCCTTCCCTTCCCTTCCCTTCCCTTCCCTTCCCTTCCCTTCCCTTCCCTTCCCTTCTCTTTCTCTCTTTCTTATCTACTGAAAGACAAAGGAACACTTCCTCTTTGTTTTACTTTTTCTTTTCCCTTTTTTTTTTTTTGCTCAACTGAATCTACCTTGCCCTCCCCCTTTCTGTCCTGTTCTCATCCTGAGGTCAGAACTGTCTTCTGAAGAGACACATCCTACACCAAACTGTACTGCGTTTCTCTGCCTTCTTCTGCCAGTCACTTTGTCTAACAAAGCCTATATTTCTCAGGATAATGGCTCTCAAGAGAATATCTTTCGACTCACATTTCTCCTCACTGAAATCCACTCCAGATCTTCTCGATCTGGAACTAGCTGGCAAGCATGGGTTTTTTCCATCCCCATTCACAGCGTTTTTTTATTGCTTCCTTCCTTTCCTCACCGTATTGCGCCCAGTGAGCTTTTTAAGGCAGGTCAACATCTCTTTGTTTTTCAGAAAAACACTTGGCTTACTGACACTTTCCAAATTTGTGCTGTTAATCAGGTTATATCTAGTCTGACTGAAGCCTTCTTTGGGGTCCTTATGTGCAAATATGAGACATCCAGGACATCTGGTCCTTATGCATTCGCCCTGCAGCTCACTGTAGCCCCTTCTACATGCAGATCTTAACCTTCTCCAGTGGTGTCCAGCAGAGTTGAAGGGTCTCAGGCTCCAGTAAAAACCTGTGTAGGAAAAAGATTAAGCATTAGAAGAATCCTCCAGGCTAGTTAGTCTCCTGCTGAGATACTTACAGGACAATCGGATGGGGTGAGTGCTTAATGGATGTATTCTGCAAGACGTTCTTCTCTGAGGCTTTGGTCCAGCTACTGGCCAGGAACATCTGGGTCAGCTTCTCCTGTCGTCTCCCTCCCAGAAAGTGTTGCTCTTTCTACTCTTATCCACATAATGCTCTGTAGTCTGTACCACCCCTTTCCCAGACTCATACCACAGAGCTATGTATCTTTTACCAGATGTGGCCTTAATTTGACTCTTATACCCTCAAATTGCTGAAATGCCTGATTGC
Organism: Colius striatus; assembly: GCF_028858725.1. Taxonomy (NCBI): domain Eukaryota; kingdom Metazoa; phylum Chordata; class Aves; order Coliiformes; family Coliidae; genus Colius; species Colius striatus. The sequence goes on along the minus strand of NC_084769.1, from coordinate 17,089,772 downwards.
TCACAGGGCTGGCACTGGGTAATTTGACAGGTTGTTTTTAACAGTGTAGGATGAACAGCTGATCTTAAGACAGCCTGTTTCTTTGAGCAAGAAACTAAAGTGTTACTACACTTTACATTTCCCTAGCAACATAGGGAAAATGATAGTTTCTCTGCTGATTCATGTGCTTTTACAGTTTTGGGTGTTATGTTTATTTTCCCAAAGGTTCTTTTTTTTTTCCCAGACTCTCCCAGGTCCCAAGGTCGGAGCTGATGTCTGCACTCCAAGTGCATCCTGTTTGTCATAGAATCACTTAATTGCCATTTAAGAGAACTTATGCAACTGACCTTTAACATGGCAGAGTCTCCCTGCTACATTTAATTCCTTACTCTGACATACGAAAAGAAAGAAAAAAACCTTCCTTTTGGCTAATGAGAAAGTCTTCCCACAGAGAAGATGAAAAAGGCAGGTGGGGTGAGGGATTTGATGGAGTTCAGAGTGGTCGGCAGACACACAAAAGGCTTGATTTGGATGCTGGTTGCTTGCAGGGAAAACTACAGTACTGTTCTGCAATGAGGGGGAGGAATTCTTTTTAAAATGGGGGAAATTAATGATTTTACAAGCAAATTTATTTCATTTCTAGATCACTGCAGAGCAGTTTCATAAATTCCGTTCTCTAACCTTACAAGATCTTCTGTCCAAGAAAAGTGTTAGGATTTGGAGGAAAAAGGGGACTCAGGGTGAAATTGGGAACCGGATTGCTCTCGTCTGTCTTCTGTCTGTTCAGCCCACGATTTTGACAGATAATCACCTGGTGATGTCTGACAGTGTCTGGCTATGGATTGGTTAGGTTGCCAATTCAGATCCAGAGTTATAGGGTGTTGCAACCCTTTCCTGACTGGTTGGCCACCATTTCTAAAACTAGAGAACAGCTGAACTGGAACAACAAATACAACATGTCACACTTTCCAAATAAATAATGGATTAGACAACATGAGGAGAGTCTTGAATACACGACACTCATGCTCTTCCTTATAAATTGACTGTGAAATTCAACTCAGAAGACCAGCCCTGAGACAAATAGCAATCTATAAAATCTCACACAGAATCAAATCATAGCTCAAGATTTTCAGCAGTGATCCAGTAATACTCTATTTTACTTCACCTTTTGTATGTCACAGGCACGGGAGTTGCCAAAGTCCCTGCCCTGAGGACTTTGTGACTTCACTTCTGTTCTTGAAAGTTTTGAGATATCAACTGTAAACTGGAGCCAGAGCTAATGGGCGTGGTAGAGAGTAAATAGGGGTAAATGGAGTTCAGTTACTCTTCATATATCGAAAGCAGGGAGATAATTTAGTAGGAAGGGGAAAAAAAACCACCACAAAAAACCCACCTTTCCTTCCTTCCGTACAAATACGGAATGATACAAAGTGCAACACACCAATACCAATGTTCTTTGTCATGACCTGCATCCTCTATAAGCACCTAAGTTACCTTTCCCTAAAACTAGCCTCCTCTTAAACACATTTTGTTTGCATCACAGAGGACTTACCTCTATACAGGTAAAGGCATGTAGAGTTTGGGGAGAGAGAAACATACTTCTTATTAATTAAAAAAGCCCCAAGTTTTCTGCTGAAGTGCTGAAGACAGGCATAAATACAGTGATATTTAGTTCATTTGTGATGTGGCTTCTTACCCTCTGAGAGCAGGAGGCACGGTCCATTTGTCATTGGTCACAAACAAACAAAGTGTATTTTTGGCTTCTCCTTTCACGGAAGATAAAAAATAGTTTAAGTTAGCATGACATGACTTAGGTGGGGACCCTTTTATGTTTTTTTATTTGTTTAGATAATTGGGTCACAGGAAAGCACTCCTGTGAGAACCATTCTTATTCCCAGAGATCCAGAGAGGTGAAGGGGAGGGAGGGAGTTGAGATTAATACTAAAATAAAACATCCTGTGCAAAAAAAACAAAGCTATTGTCTATGTAGCACTAATCTTAAGGTAATTTAGAAGGATGGCAGAAAAGTTCAACCTTAACTCTGCCCATTTTGATCACATGTTTGTACTTTAAAATACATCATCTATAGAGCACAGCTGCATCTTTGTCAGAGCAAGTATAACTCAGTATGATGTGTGGCCCACATTTGCCCCATTCCGAGTTCATACAGCAATTTCCCACCATGCATTTGTGTATTGTCTCAATGGTCAACATTTTACAACTCCTGTTTAAATTTAAATGTTTTAATTGTCTTTATTTTTACTATTTCCACATTTCAACTTTTTATTTGGTTCTCACAAATGTTTTTTTTTAAAAAAAGTCTTTTTCAATCTGTAATCTAATTACATGTACTGTGTTTCCATGCACAGTTTGTGGTTTTTGAGCTAGCAGCTTTAGACTCTTGCAGCCAAGGAGAATTTCATCACAGAAAACTCACCAGCCGTTTTGTAAATATACCTGATTTAATTAGGAATAAATTCACATATTTGAAAAAAAACCCCTCTTCTATTGTTTTTTGAGCCCTGTGGTGGAATATCTCTGTGTGTGGCAGCAACCTCAAATAATCCTCCTGGTGCCAAGTGAATCACAGAATCACAGAATCTTATGGGTTGGAAGCGACCTTAAAAGAAGACTGTTAAACCTCCATCATTCTAAACATCTGACTGGATGGTCAGAGAGGATGTTTTGGCAGTGATTTTTGTTTTAACATGTTGCAAAAATGGCTTCTGAAAATCAATGATGTGGAGGTAAATGTGTTTGGGTTTGAGCCATATTCCCCAATAGCCAGTCCAGAACAAGCCTGTGAGTTCACTAAGGAGCACTTCTACAGTATGATCAAGACTGTACCATGCATTGCAGTCCCTCTGCTCCACACATTGTAGTGTTAAAGGATCAGGGACATGATCCAGTTAGCAACTCTGTTTGTGGCAGCAAATGAGAACATTTATGGGTCTATATTGTTCTTTTGCTTTACAAAAATGCCAGTCAAGAAAAGCCACCTCCCACTTCCCTACTCTTTCAAACATAATGCAAAAGATTTGAGTGAAGTGTCCATTCAGCTCCTGGACTGCCATCACATCTAACCCAGCAGCTTTTCCTCATATCAGAGCTCAGCTTCTGGGAGTTCTTCTGCTGCTTGTGTCATGGGCATGGGACAAACAGCTCTGTTTCTCTCTCCCAGCTGTTCAAGGTTATCCTTCCCAGCTCCTTTCCCCTCTGCCTCCTCATCCACGTTCTGTTGCCACACATCTGGCTTTGAGCATGGAGCCACTTCTTGGATCTGATCCCTAGCAGCTGTCTGCTGCCAGTGCTTTCCCACAGAGGATAGGGATGGGATCCAAAAGTCAAGGGGAAATGGAGGACAAGCTGGGAAAGTCCACAGCAGGTGGAGGTTAAGACAGAACCAAATTTCTACAGGAGCAATGTCCTTTTCCCTTCTCTCCACTCAACTCCATGAGTGTCTTCTTTGAAGTGCATCTTCGACCCATTTCTTTACTATTTCTGAAAATGACTGCCTCCTCCACCTCCTTTACCTCTGAATAAATTCTTTCTGGATGCAGATTCTACAGCAGGTTAGGTTACCAACATAGATCACTGGGAGCACATCCCAATGGACACAGAAGAAAAGGTGATTAGGTAAAAAATGACACATCCTGCTCAGACCATTAGGATGGAGGCGTTTCTTTCATTTGTTCAGTGGCAGATGACAATTAGTTGCAGCTGGAGAATTTAGTCCATGCAGCTCCTCCTCTTTGTCTGAGCAGGAATATTTCAAGTGTTATGGAGTGCCAAAAGCACTGAGTGAGGGATGAAAAAGGGGGACATGGAGCCAAGAAACATACTCTGTGTGTCATGTGGTAAAAACAGAAGGTCACATTCAGTCTCCAGGGCTGTCAGATGAAACTTCTCAATGCCATTAAGGATCCCAAATTGCCTTGAAAAGCATCTCATGCTGAAGGTTTGTCTTCATGCTGGAGTAAGAGTGAAACACAAGAGAAAACTAGGTTTGACCAAAAACTACCAGAAAATATGGAAGCCTTTCTGATGCTATCCACAGCTTTGGATTTGGTCTTCTTTCTCTCCTTTTGTGGGTTTGGTCTCATGATAAATGTCACAGCTAGAGAGCTCTGAGCAGAAACAGATTAGTATCTTGTTTTCAGAAGCCTAAGAGCAGAATATATGGATCTGTTTATTTTGCAGATGCCAATAGCTAACACATCCATTGTGTTCAACATATGCAGTGCTCTGAAGCTGCTGCTGAAAGAGGACAGACATCTTAGCTGGCTTATTATCAACCTACATGCACTGGAGATGGATCCTTGGCTTTTAGTTCACCCTCACTCTCAGTTTTATTTCAGCACATTGTCCTATTAATGATCAAGCACTCTTTGAGCTGCATTTTATTAAGTTGCCTGGAGGCCCTCTGGCATCAGCAAAGTAAATATACTTGTGGTGATATTATTATTATTAGATTCATGCTAATAAAAGGATAACAACCCAGCAAAAGGCCTTTAATCAGTCTTTGCTGTGTAGGCAAAAGCAAAGCTTTTTATTGGGATTTTTTACCTCTATCCATGTAGGGCCCTGTCCACATGAGTGGAGCAAAAATAAAAAAGACCTTCAGCTGAGTGATTAATTTACAAGGTTGTGTTTCTTTGATTAATTTTACTCCTTTTCTCTACTAAATAATTGGTCTGGAATTTCCTTCCCCTTACTCCGACTTTCACAGAAAGAACCACTAACATCCAGTGATAAAACCTCATTGCACCAGGAACTTGCAGACTTATCCGCTGAAGAAAGATCCCAGCTCTTGGTTAGTGCAAGCTGAAGGAGATGATCTGGTGGATCAAAGGAAAACCAGGGCCAGCAAGAAACTAACATCACGTTGAAAACACATTTGGGTAGCGACAAAGAAATTTCCGAGGGTAATTACTGAATCTACTCAGTGCTTTGTTTGTCTGGAAAAACACAGCAAATGCTTCCCTACTTCATCAGGGCATTGTGAGGATAACTTCCAGTAAAGAGTAGGAAGCCAAGCACTCCTAGGAGGGTGGTGACACATGAACTCCTTAATAGACTGAAACAGCTTCATTCATTCCCTATTTCCCACTAGCTCATGCATGTTTCAGTGGATTCAGATGTAACCGTTTTCTCCACAAAAGGACCTCAATAGCAGCTCTGAAATACAGCCATAAGGATAAACTTCAGCATCTACTGTATGTACATGGTCACATTCCACCTTTCAGTCACTGCCAAACTAGGTCTGCAATTTCTGTTCCAGTACAGTCACAGGACCCTCCAGGGCCTGTGCATATTTGCCTCCTTCTGGTATATATCACAGCTCACCTTTGCTGTGGTTCTGCTCAGAACCACTCTGTAATGGTAGTAAAGATGTCCACTTTTCCTAGCTCTTCTTTTGCTCTGGAAAACATATTTTTGGCTGATCCTCTGTTTCAGACACTATCACTCCAACACCATTCCCACTTTTTACAAATCCAGTTCCCTGGATTTATTTTCCTCTCATATCATCTCCATTTTCTGTCTTTTTTATCCAGTTTGTTCATATGACTATTAGCTGGGCAAACTGCTAGCTTCTACTGCTCATCTGGAGAGAATCATTTTCAATCTCACAGAGATTTTCAGTCTTGCCTTCGATTTTATAAAACCCAAAACCCTAGCTGTGCTTCTGAACAGCTCAGTACTCCCTACAACTGTCCTGAGCCTCAGACAAAGCTTGAATGTTACTTTACAAATTATTGCCTGTAATAACTAGAAATCTGTTCTAAACCTGCAGGACATGCTTACATTGAGTTAAATGGACTCTTTCCACAGATTGCATGCAAGATGCAGGGGTGGCACAGCTGTGAGCAGATGTCTCTCCTGGCTCCCTATGGGCCTTCTGCATCCTTCTGTCTCTGCCTTGAAATAATTCCCCAGCGGCCTTGTGGCAAGTCCAAGGAGTGTGTGGCCTCAGTGGGTGCTCTACAAGGGGGCCTGAGACTTCTGGAGTGTGGATGTGACTGATTCAAATGTTCAGCTCAGGAGTTAAAGCACTTGTGTAGGGTTTTGGTATGAAACAAAGGTACCCTAAAGGGTGGTGTGCTTGCAGTGGTGTGAATGCAATGCAACATGTAACTTGAGGTGAACTAGATCCCTCAGATCTGAGGAGCCTGCGTAAGAGCCCTCTTGAAGGACATCTTCAAGGGCACAGTGGTTGTGTAGGAGAGATCCTGAGGTCAAATATGTAGTCTGTCCACATTACTTGTCTGTGGGAAGGCCTCAGAGCTAATTGTGGTACAATCTAGCTGATACTCCCAGTATAGTGTGAACAGCCTCAACATATCCCCTACAGAAATCTGGAGGTACAGCCAAATTATCTGGCAAGAAACTAGACAGTTATAACTGTCAATTCTGAAGACAACCAGCCACTACTACCCCAGAACCTAGGGGAAACTGAACTCTCATTGTGCAGTTGATCTAATCCCTACCCTAGATCTGATCAACGCAAAGTCATTCCTCTCCCCGGGTCAGACTGTGCTGACTCTCATACACCCTGACAGGCCATAAGCCCTGGAAAGCTGCATTAGCATCCACATGTACAAAACCACAAAATTAGAGCAGGCGTGCAGGAGCTGGAATAGCTGAATGGAGCTTAAGCTTGGTCTCTTTGGAAAGAACTCCAAAGCAAACTCCAGAAAGTATGGCTCCTGGGGAATGGCATAAAGAACATAATCTGAGAGCTGAAAAGATCAGAACAATTATTTAATTTTCACCCTTTGGAAATACTTTGCTGTATGTCTATGTGAAAAAAAAAAAGTTTAATGGTGAAAGGCGCTTGCAAGACTATTAGTCAATTATACAGTCTTCTCTCTCTCTCCTCTCCTCTCCTCTCCTCTCCTCTCCTCTCCGCTCCTCTCCTTGCTTTTTGCTTTTCTTTTCATAGAAAGATATAGTCTAGAATTTCTACATTAAACAGAATTTTTGTTTTAAAATGACATTTAAAATGTATTTAATTCCTTTTTCCTAAGAATACTTCTGCATTCTACAGCTGGGGGGGGCGTGGGTGGATCTTCTCGTTGTTCTGCTCCCTCTCATGGGCTAGAAAGCCTCACTCAGTAATTCCCACTTTATGCTTGTAATTTTGTGGTTGAACCAGCATGCAAATTTTAAGACAACTCCCTGCCTTGATTTCACCAAGTGTTTAGTGAATCTCTTGCAGCGGTTAATTATCCCCATGCTGAAAGTCAGAGACTTGCATCTCATTTTCTAGATTACCTTCTGACTTCACCTTGCAACCACTGGGTCTGCTGGCTTTGCTGATGAACTCAGAAAACTACCCCTTCCACTAAATATATTCTCCCACTGTGTGTTTTAAGACTGCTGTAGGATCTGGAGCTCATTAGGCATGTTCCAAAGATACAAGACAGAGCTGTGACTTTATAATGTTTTTGGAACCTGGAAGGAGAGGGGAAAGAAAATGAGCAGAGGAAATGGGTAAAAAAGAGTGATGCACAGTAAGTCTTTCACTTTACTCTGAGTCTTGACTTCTCTTAGCCTTGTTCTGCCTTGCTCTGGAGGGCTTAGTTTGAGAGAGAGGGCTTACCAGAAGAAAAATCTGAGCCCAAACCTAGCAAGCACTTTGCCTCATCTCCAGTGAGCAAGGAGTTAAGCTCGGCTCTGTGTCTCTGCTACACATTAAAGACTCAATCTGTCTACCTAATTTAGAAGCTGGGATAGTTCCCACCAGCTGAATTTATTCCCTGGAGCTGAGGTAACTTGGAAGACTGATTCAGGTCTCAAGGTAAGCCTGGAGTGCCTAAACACTTTGTAACATTGGAGCAGCCCTTTGCATAAGGAGTTAGTAAAATACTGTTTGCTGGCTATTGCTGCCTTGCTCTGCAGCTCTGGCTAGATGTGATGAAGTGAAGAAGAGGGAGTATTCAGAGGCAGAGGGCAGGAGGAAATTCTGTGACCTTTGTTTGCTTCTCCCTGCAGCACAAGGTTTATCATAGACCGAGCAGCACCTTTTCTGTCTGTGTGTGAACTCCTTGTTACACTTTGAGTTGGATGTTATTGCTCTGTCCCAGGCAAACACCAGCAACGTGCCCCTTTTCTGAGAATGTTAAACAGAGCTTTGGTAGGTCAGCATGAGCCTCTTGGGGAAGAAAAAAGGCATGTACTGTAGACTCAGAAAGACTTGGGACAAGTCAGTTCACCTAAAATGTGTACTTACATATATCCCCTTTCTTCCCAAACAACACATCTTTTAGGTAGCATTAGTAATTCAGCAGCTGGGCTGTCAGATGTGGAAGAAAATGGAAGGGAATGGCAGCTGTATGCAGGCTGAGTTGTACACAGATAGCATCAGGCCCATTTAGCTGGGAATGACTGGTGTAACTGCTCACAGGAGAAAGGTGAGCAAAAGACTGGGATGTTACAGATGAGGCAACACATGCATTGGCAAAGCTCATTAGTTTCCCGCAATGGGACTGAACAGTGGTGAAATTGTCCATGGACATGATAGTCAACTGCAGGCAGGGAGACAAGAAAACAGTCATTGCACAGCTGGAAGGGAGCCTGCTCTCACCCTGAGTGCCAGGTCCTCTCCTCACTGTACGGAGGCACAGCTCCACAGTCAACTCAGAGGGACAAAAGCCACTCAGAGGAAGCTCAGAGCACTGATATTCCCCCTTGCCCTCTCTGTGAATCGGGACCACACCACCATGTCGTGATGGTGGGCCTAGGTTTGTTTTGACTCTAGCCTGTTATTGCTAGCATGACCTGAAGCCTTAATGACCATTTCCTATTGAACTCAAAGTTTCCCATTTAAGCTGGACAGCAGGTAAACAAGAGGAAGAAAGCTTTAACAGAGAGCCTTGCCAAAGCTCTGCTGGATCATCCAGTGAGTACTGGAGAAATTGGCAGGAGAAGAATCACAGGGTTGGATGAGGTCTGTTCATTTTTTGCTAACTACTCCTGACATTTCTCTTCTCACACAGATGCACAGCATTCAAAGGTTTTGCCAGAGGTTCCTCTCTGCAGGTTTGCATCTCACTCTTTGACTGTTCATTGACACAAACCTTGAAAGGGAGAAAAAAAACCCAAACCCAACTTAATTGCTCTAGGGTGGAGGGGGGAGAGAAAAGAAAATAATATTAAAAACATAACTACAACCCACAGGATCTACTGGAGCTGTGGAATAGGGAAGGGTGTGCTTGAGCAAATGCTAGGATGTCATTTGGCGAGACACTTCTACCTCCAAGGTCACCCAAGTGTTTTGATGGAATAATAAAATTTTGTGTGGCTTGTCCTGAAACTTGGGAGGACTGGGAAACAGCAGGAGGAGTAGCAACGAGGGAGAGGAAAGGGGGGCTGTGGGAGAGCAGCTCAGTCCTTACCACTCTAAACCCTATGGAACCTGATCACACAAATATTTCCAGATCCTGGCAAGTAGCATGTGTAACATAGAGTATGTGATCATCTTAGGACTGATCCCACATTTATTTTCCTTTAATTGCTGGATGCTGCAGCCTCTTCTCTCATCTCCTGCAGGGAGGAGAGACAAGAAGCCAGAATCATGAGTGTTGAACTCTATGTCCCCTAAAATTTTGCTGCTGGCATCTCAGCTTGGAAGAGAAGATGATCTAGGGAAGGAGAAGGAATTGTAAGCAGAAAACTTTCCAGTAAGGACATTGTTCTTTCCCTGTGGAATTATGACAAACCATTCAAAAAGAGACAGGAATTCTGCTACTGGTATCTCAAAGGGCAAGAATCAAGTCTCCATTCTTCCAAAATACTTCTTCCCTTAAAAACCAAACCATATCTGCTCCAAAAAAAAAAAATCTTCTAGCATTTTATGTGAGGAGAAGGTGGTATCAGGGCACACTTGTGTGACACCAACTCTCCTCCTCATAAAGACAGACAGAAACTCCTAAACTATAAAGCAGAGAAATTCATCTTCCCTTTGCCAGGATAAGTATCCCAGATTCAGAGCTTTTTTAAACTCTGCTTTTACAGTATCTCCTAAAGGGTGGACTTTAAAGTGTTGTATACACTTTCCTTCTCTAATCAAAGAGGAAAATGCTGTTTTATAAAACTTGGACTACTTAAGTTGAAAACTCAAAATCAAGCTTTCTAACTGTAGATAACAACTGAACAAAAGCCAATAAGGAGATCAGAGGGTAAACCCAGGCTGCAAATTGGAGTAGTACTCCAGTGGCTTCATCCTTTCTGCAAACCTTTCCTGTGTCAGTTGCCTCCTGTAACTTCTCCAGCTCACACTTACCCCAAAAAGAAAAGTTGGATCTACTATTCTGTAGTACAAACAGAGCAGTAAGGACATGAGGTGACACAGAAAGCTTAGAAATAAAAAAAAGTCACTCATTCTACTCTGTGCCCTTAGCATTGCACAATGGTTTTTAATGCAAAAAAGAGGAGCAGAGCTTGTAAGGAAAAAGAGGAAAAGGTACATAAGGGTCTTAGGTGGTCAGCAGTCTTTGTAGTAAATGAAAGCAAGCCAGGACAACCAGATTAAGCACTGCACTTTTGTGGAGAAGAGGACAGAAGTGAATGAAGGCTCTTTACTCTCTTAGTGTAACAGAGGCTTTCTCTATAAATACATTCTTTAAAATATATGATAATTTACAACATTTATCTTTTGGTATGCTTAATTTACATGTCTTTCTGTGATCGCATGAATCATGAAACCAAGAGCAGGAACTATTGAGTAGTTCCCCAAAAGACAATACATTTGTTTTTATCACAACTGTATTATAAACAGATCAGACCAGCAAAGTGAGTTACATCGAGTTCTGTGTCAGTGGATACTGATGGTTAGCACAGGCCAGCTGCTGACTGTGAGATCCATTGCTGTCCATGTGTGAGTTGCTACCTGAGGTATGATATTGTATCTGAGTGAGATCTGGACTGATGAGCTTGAATCAAGCTCCAGTAGAAGGCTTTGTAGGTGTGATCCAAGTCTCTTCAAATTTGTAGAAAATTTCCAAGGGTGAATAGAGTTAGAAAACTGAATTGCTTGTGTAGGCCCACAGCATAAGAAGAATGCAGAATTTTGTTCAAGTGAAAAACCATACTGTTGCTTTTGCTTGTAAGAAGAGTTAGTGCAGTCTCCCAGAGTAAGGCTTGTGACTTTGAACAAGACCCAAATGCCTTCAGGCTGTCCCATTTCCCTGGGAAATTTGGTACAGATCTGGATAATGCCTTTAGTTCTTTGTGACTCTTTGGAAAATGGCTATAATCCTAACTTGACTCCAAGAAAAACTGGAAGTGAAAAGTGAAAGTGTAAAGAACTGAACTGAAAGGAAATTGCATGTTACTTATACTAATTGTGAAAGGAAATTGGTGATTCCTCTGATTGGATTAACAGGGACACTGACCAAATTTCTGTTATGGTTGTGTAGTCTATGGGTGCTCAGCTGTTGTCTGTGTAAAAAACAGGTTGTTACTCACTAGACAGTGTGCCTAATGTTAGTACAAAGGTTTGGGGTGCTTAGGTTTGCAATGGGCTTCAGAGGTTGGGCACCTAGCTGTATTAACAACCAACAGCTATATGGTGATAGGTAGTAGAGGGATTGTATAAGAGGAAATATAAGAATTCCCTGTTGCTCCTACTCAGAATGGTCATCAGAAGCAACAGACACTCAAAGGAACAGGAGGATTATCCCACAGGGTACAAATAAGCTTGACATTTGATTCTTATGTGAGCAAATACTATTGACTATGGCAAATCTTCTGGAAATCATAACACCTTCAAGAGATATTGTATTCTCCATGGTGTAAATGATCAGCTTTTCCCCTGGTCTTCCACAGGATACAGTGGCAAAAAATGGCATGTTTGAGTCAGAAAGTAGTGGGAATTTTAAGAGGCGGAATAATAACATGACTAACACAGCTCCAAGTCTGTGTTAACACCAACAACCACTTCCCTAGAAGATGATTGTCCTCACTGGATAGTCTAAGAGTATTACAAGTGGATAATACTTTTATGAAATGCTTTGTAAGTAGCCACCTTAGCTGAGTGCTGTTGGGTAATTTTTTGCCTGTAACGAGTGCTCTTGTGAAAGAGAACTGAAGAAGCAAGGAATTTCTTTCCTTCATGTTCTTCCTTAGCCCATCAGCTTCCCACTTCCACTGACTCCTTGTCCTGCTGGAGAAACTGAGGCCTTGCCTGAACTGTGTCCAGTCAGACAACATCAGAACTAGATGCTGGTTTTGGAAGAGCAGCTGTCATTTCTTGCACCCATACAAAGACCAAGTGCAATCTGAGGATGTCCTTTAAGAGCTCCTACAAAATAATATTGTTTTTAGTTTAAGCTACAGGCCATCACTGAGTACTCCCCTATCTTTCTCTCTCTGCTTCTCCCTGGAGTCTGGTTCATCCACCGCATGAATTTTTTGCACAGTCTGAACTTGCTTGCTAGAGGTCAAACACTGATGCTTTTATTTCTGCCTCAGCTCTCCTGACTGAAGAAAGAATAAATATTTGCTTAAAATTAAGCCCATTTTAGTCTGGAACTCTAGCAACAAAACAGTTTGGATCATCTGCAAAAGAGGAAAGGATCCAGCATGCCTTGCCTCCCTCCTTCCCTCTATTCCCCCCACCTCCTCCCCAGGATTCCAAAAAGACTCAAAGTATTTTGCACAATATTTGAAAATAAATATTACTCATCCTTGAGCTGATAGTTTGGAGCCCAGACAGGCTCAGGATTTATAACAGAAAGAGTGATGCAAGTTTAACTCTATGTGAGCCATATATTGTTACAATCCAACAAGCCGCTCCCATCCAGTCTCTCTGGCATGAACAGTCATTTTCTTCCAAAACCTTCCAAGGAGCCAAGACACTGCTGATTAGCCCCTTCTTGACGGGTTTGGACCCCAGTAGTGGTCATTATTGTGCCTAGAAATACTATTCAGTAACCGATGAGGTTTTACTATCATTACTCTTTAGATGCCTTCCCAGAAAGGGCTTGCCCTTCTTCCTAGTGCAAAGACCTTTCTTTGATTTCAAGCAAAGACTGGGAAAAAAAAAAAAGAGATCTGTGAAGGGAAATGAAGGGATGCTATTACTAATTTGGAAGAGGGGTAATAGATAAAAAAGTCATCCATCACTCCCAGCCCTCTCTAAAGAGAGCTATCATGGTTTGCCCATAGGCCTAATAATCTTCATCATTTTGAAAGGGAAACATCCCACAAGGAAAAGTCAAGGAAGCAGGAGGTATTGAACAAGCTGACCTATAAAGATAATTCATTCCATGTTTCTGCACTTTTGACTTGCTCAATGGTTTGACTCATGAGAGCAGAGTAATGCCAAGGTGTTATGGACTGGAAGCACAGCTCCCTGCAGATACAGATTTGGCCGGGGCTTGAGAAATTACTTAAGAGGAGCATCCTGCACCTGAACACAAAGCTTCCCATGGAACGGTGCTCCAACAATCAGCTCTATCTGAGGCTCTCCTCACCCATGGCCTCAACCCAACTGGTAGCACACAGGACCGTGTGTGGACATGTGAGCCACAGAGAGAAAGAGAAATCAGGGTGAGAAATGCCCTAGCGCAATCTTTGCCCCTGACTCACCTCTCCACTCATTCCACTCCAGTTTGACCCCAGCTGGTGAGCTTTCCACAGCAAAGTGGTAAAGAGGGAAGGAGAGGAAAGGCAACCCTGGTTTCAGGGAGCAGTGTCACCAGCTGAGCCCTGTGTCATGCACAGCCAGGCACATGACCATGACGACATACCAATTATCCTCTATAAATAGCTGTGAGCAGATGTGTAGCCAGCAAGTGGCTGTGTCAGTTGAAGCCATTACAGCTCACAGATGCTTGGCACAGCCCTTCAGCCAAAGATTACCTCTCCTGCAGCTCTTCTGGCAGCCAGCTCTGCTTCAAGCAAAAAGTCAGCTGGATTATCTCATACCACCTGGATCAGCTGCTTGAGCAGTGCTGGCTGACACTGCACTGGAGCAGATTAGGGAGTGCTCACATGATTTTTTTGGTTGATAGCAACCAAGAGCCAGACATCTTCCAGGTAGCACAGTGAGGTCTGGAGGACAATGTCTTGCCTTGCTCTGCCCAGATGGCAAGATGGGGACATCTTTGGCATGCTCAGATAGAAAGTGGTGTGATAAGAAGCTAGAATGTGTAGACAGGAGTTCTGGTTCAGCCATCAACTTTCTGATGATTTCAAGGCTCTTATAACGTTCTCTCTTCCCTCCCCCTCTTTACTCTGGATGGCAATTCTTGTGTAGCAATTGCTCTTTTATTATGACTTGTGCTGCACCTAACACAATGGAAGACCACCTGTAAATCTATACTGACAAGCTAAAGAGAAGGTGCAAGGAAGTAATTTGGAGTTAACCTTTATCCAGTACAGGCAGAAGATACATCACAGCTGGTCTAAACCTTATTCGGCACCTTTAACTGCTTTCATAGTATACCAGAAAAGATTAGTTTGCTTATATTCCCCCATTTTTTTTTCTGTGCCTCCCACATCCAGTATTACATTCACAGGCATGTAAAGAAACAGTAGACCAATGATGTGAACATATGGCTTTTCTTCTGCTGTGCTGGCACATATATGGTAAGATACACACAGATGTGGGGAAACGTACACTGATTCAAATAAACCTTTCAAAGTGCCAGAGCACACAGAGAACCCCTCCCAAAGCATGAAACCAACAAGTTAGGTAGGCAAACTGCAAGTTGAGAGGGATCTTGTGTTTTCTCTCCTTTTTTTGTTTTTTGGCCTGTTGAGCCTCTAGCAAAGTTGGTATCACTCCCTGACTGGACTCAGATAACAGCAATATAACTCCTGGTTCTCAGCCTCAATGATAACTCCTTTTTGCTTTTCTTAAGCCTGGAATCCAGATTTAATTACACAAAAATTAATATGAAAATAAACCTTGACACAACTGAGCTCTGGGTCACAAAAGCAAGGGGGTGATTGACAGCTGAGGAGGAAAAGGAGGTAAATGATGTGATTTGTTTCCTTCTGATTCATCCATTCACCAATGGGAGGTGGATTTGTGAAAAATCAAATATATCTGTAGGAATGCTGGGTCCAAAGGAAAATATAAACTTACATACACAAAGGAGAGAGATTCTATCTGTACTGATGAATTCTCTGGGAGAGAGCTTGGGAGCCTTAGCCAAGCCTCACAAAGCAGTGAGCTCCTGATATGCATCCAAGAGGTGTGAGACTTGCCCAATGCTATGTTTGCAGGCTGGAGTTCTTGTGTGAGATATTAGCTGCTGCCCCAGCATCTTGAAAAAGTCTCAAGTGACTCAAGCTGTCCTTGAAGACAAATATACGTGTAGAATACTTGCTCCACTTTGACACATGAAATGACATTTTGTCAAGACTTGTGACAAAGGGAGAATTGAGGTGCTAAGACAAGAGAGAAGGAAATTGCTTTTAATAGATCCCATGAGCCAGGGTCCTACTGGCTACCACACCCTCAGTTCCATGGCTTCTCTCCCAGTCTGGGACTCTATGTATCCTCTGTCCCAGGCATAAGTCTGCCTGACCCACAGGAATATGACAGACCATTGCGTCAAATACAGTCTGGTGGGTTTTTTGCCATGAACACTGTCCACTGGCTCACATATGCTTCCCTGCCGTCACAGCTGCATGAAATATAGGGCTTCATGGGGAACCCTTGTGTGTACAGAATCCCTCTTGCTCAGTGCATCTTCCCCAAATGGAGTACTCCACAAGAAAGCAAGCAGTTCAACACGCAGATTCTGCTGCGAATCTGTCATCTCAAATGATCCTTGCTCCCGAAGGCTCCTTTGTTTCTGAAAACGAAAAAAATAAAAAACTACAGGATTGCTATGAAGCTACATCCTAAAGGTCGTCAAACCAGAGTTTTTCCATGGTGAACCTTTCTATTCGTTCATTCACCAGAAGGGAGGAGGGCTGAGATTTGCAGTCTGGTCAAGTCTTCTGATTTTAGCCACAGGAGGAAACAAAGCAAGTATCAGCAGAGTAACTTAACCTTATGCACTTCCCGGGGACCTGTGTTCATTTTGCTACTTGACCATGAGCCACCTGGAAAAGATGCCCAGTTTGTGGACACATGCTCTCTATTTTGAGCCACCCAACAGTAGAGCTCCTTGTGTAAAAGCTCCCAAACTTGTTTCCAATCTGATTGGCCTAAGTCTGCAAAGACTTCATTATTTAAGCAGTAAGCTAATCAAGCCCGTTGTGGCTGAAACGGGTAAGGGAACATGCAGTGGGAGAGCTGTTGGCAGGAGAGATGTGACAAGTACAAGGGGAAGCAATTTCTCCCCTCAGCACAGCTGTTGGCAGAGGGCACATCTGTCTGCACCATTAATTTCTACCAAGATTGTCAGTGGGGCACTGTGGGGAGGAAGCAGTTCACTCCTCTGAAAATCAGCACATTATCTACTGTGGGTTCTGGCACTATACATAAGTCATAGTTTTTAGCCTGAAATGCTCTCAGAGAGCATATTTACCTCTCTTTCTGAAGGAGAGAACAGCAGAGAATTTAGGCACTTATGGTTGAACAGAGGACAAGCTTTCAAGACAGTCTTGGCTTCATGGAGTCTGAAATTTTGGCCCTGGGGGGCCATCTACCCTCCAGGAACTGTATTTAAAGTAGATTTCAGCACACATAAAGCAGCCCTCCTGCCTCCAAGCCTCCTAGTGACGACTGCAGGAGAGATGATCCTGTTTGTGCCATGGCACGTAGCATTGACGTGACTGTCCCAGCCCAGCTTGCCAGCTCAGAAGGAGAGCTGAATTTGTGGTGAGGATGGGCACCTGCTGATTCTCTGCAGGAGTGCTGGAGCCCAGCCCCGGGGGATCTGCCAATGCCCGCCTCTGCAGTTGCTTTTCTGAAAATGAAAGGAAGCTGTTGGAGCTATCAGTTTAGCTCCTTTCATGAGCAAGAAATTCACAGTGAAAGCAGCAGAAACAAAGCTCTTCTGAATCTACTTTACTTTTCAACCTGAAAAAAAAAAAAGGGGGAGAAAGAAAAGAAGCTTAGCTTAAGAAGGGTTTCTGCTGGACATTTCCTACTCTACCAGTAGGAAAATGCTCTGAAGGCATACTCCCTAGAGATGCAGAGCTTGAAGGCCACTGAAAGGCTGCAGATCCCAAACAATAGCTGATTATACAATGAAACAAGCTGTTAATGGTAGTCATTCACATTGCTTGTGGATGGAAGAAATACACAGTCTAAGATCTTCAGGGGTTTGCCTCATATCACTCTCCTTGCCTCTATACAGGAGAGGGGACTAAGTACACATACTGGAACTGTACAAAGCTGGGGATTTTTTTGCATAAAGCAAATGAGTCACCACACCTGAAGCAGACCACCACTTTCTTGAAATCTAGATCACTGCATGACTTATGACCTCTCCACTTGATGTGAGTGCAGAAGCAGTTCAGCTGCAACCATGCAGCTCTGTGCTCAAGCCACTTCTGTTCTGAAGGAATAATGGCATTTTACAAAGTCAGGCACATGAATTCAGCCATGCTACTCTAGACCAGGCAACTCGTCCCCCTGGTACTTGGTGCCTGTTGCACCATGAACTTATTGCCTTAATTAGGACTTGTTTAGAGATCTTTGGTTTGCCTTTCTAGTGCTGGGTGGAGACATGCCGTGAGCTAGGGCTTTTTTGGGGTTTGAATTTTTCCCCTCTTTCTTGCCAGCAAAATTGCAACAATGCCTGTTTCATGTTGTTCCATGGGGCTTGCCTTTGTAAAGAAAACTCATCAGCCTTGCTAATATAATCACTCAGCAATGCCATGTCAAAATGTGAGTAAATGAATAACCACAGTCTTTTCAACACATCTCTCTGTGCAAACAGATGTTTAGAAAGAATGCAATATGTTGCAGGAAAGAAGTCAGCAAGCAATAATGTCTAAGCTGTTGGGGCCTGTAGCCTTATGCCACGGTTGTGGCCACTGCAGCCAATGGAGAAAAAGAGAGATAAACTTCCTGAAAAATGGAAATTCTATGTTGTCAGTAACATTAACTCTCAGATCCTGGCCAATTTTCATGTCGCTACTGCCTCACCACTCCTCCTACAGTAGTGATCATAGAATCATAGATGTCCCTTTCAGTTTGTGGATTATTTTATGGGTTTTCCAATGAAGGCATTGACTGTTAGAAGCGTCACATGAGAAGATTGTCCTATGGTAGAGATGAACTAGTGTATTGCAGTTGGCATTCATTCCCCTCTTAGTAGTAATCACAGAACCAGAGCTGGAAATCTTGCACCTGTACTTGCAGCACTGTGCTTCAGAGCTTCTGGGTAGTTGCAGTGTTTGTTGTAAAATAGCCATCTCAATCCACTCTGGTGGAAGAAATGGAATGCTTTCATAGTGACATCCTACGTTTTTGTAGACCCATAGAGAGAAAGAGAAGGGAACTACAGTCCAATTCAACACAGCTACTTCTGTGTCCTCAGTGTCTTAAGCATTAAGTGTCTGAGCATGGATTGTTGTTACTTCACAGAGGAGAGTTAAAGTATAGCTCTCACACTTCAGTGATAGGACAAGGGGCAACGGGTATAAGCTGGAAAACAAGAGGTTCCAAAGAAATACAAGGAAGAATTTCTTCACTGTGAGGATGAGGGAGAACCGGCACAGGCTGCCCAGATGGGTTGTGAAGTCTCCTTCTCTGGAGACATTCAAAACCACCTGGATGAGTTCCTGTGTGTTTCTTCCTACCCTAATTGTAGATGTAACCAAGGGAGATACTTCAGGCTAAGCTAGTGATCCAAGTTTGTTTGCAAGGAGTGGGGAGAAGTCACTATCAGAAGGTGATTCCCTTGTCTAAACATACATGTTTAACCAGTTCCAAAATATTTCCCTGGAGATTCCTTCCTTGGCCCTGTCATGATTTTTTACACCTTCTCATTAATTCATCTTCCTGTTCAACAAGATGATATTTGTTAAATGGGATATAGGGCTCCTCTGCTTTAGCATTTGCTGCTCCTAGTATAAAAACAGATGGGTACTGTGTCCAGGATACAAGTATCCTTTGGGATGCCTGACATTCTATACATATAAGATAATGGTGAGGATGGTTACTAATGAACCCAAGGAAATCCTAAGAAAGAAAGTTAAGACAAAGGGATGTTTATTTATTCCTAACCGGGCTTCCACGGGGTCAAAGTATCAAACTCATGAGCCCCTTGTGTGTTCGTATGTTTCTATGTTAGTGTAGAAAAAAAGATAAGGTAGTGCCAACATTTCCATTATGCTGCTTCATTTGCAAAGTTTTGAAAGTCAGCCTCGAATAAAAGCACTCTGAAAGATACTTTGGCAGATGGCATCCTGACTCGTGAGTGAATCTGGTTGATTTTGCTTTCCATTTACATTTTTTGACATTTTTTTTCTTAAAAAAACAGACAAGAAGTTTACTCCAGATAAACACAAGACCTAAAACATTATGACACAAAGACACTACTATGGGCTACAAGACCTCTTAGCAGGAGAGAAAAATAATGATGTGCAAATATCTGAAGATCATCCAAGAAGAAAGATCAGTCATTCAGGGAGGTCCAGGGTGGAGGGGGGCTAACGCAAGATGTAGAGAATTAAGAGCAGTGGGTTGAGGCTGAGCAAAGGAAAAGTTAGCTTGAGGAAAACTTTCCTACAAGTGGACTAGTCTCCCAAGGCAGGAGATGGAAACCTGATTGTTTGAGTCACATAGCCCTGGACTGGCTGTGTTTCTGAAGAACCATTGTGGTGAGCTATCCCACATGGGCAGGGAGAGGCCTGTATACCTTGGAGATTTCAGTTCCCCACTTGGATGACTCACTTCAAAGTGCAGGATGAATTTTAAGTTGGTGGGTTAACTGCCCAAGTGACGCTTGCCAAGACACGTGTGTCTGCTAAGAGGGAAGTCTTCATTACTTAATGTTAAAGTTTCACCTGCTCTGCAAGCATACCAGAAATAATCAGTTGTTAAGCCACCTCTACCCACCAGCATGAAACAAATACAGAAAATAATACCTTCCCTCCTTTACACCCAGGAAGATGATCAATGTTCATAGTGCAGAAGAGACTGTCTATTCAAAGTCATAAAATACATAGGAATGGAGAAGTTGAAGACGATTCAGTGCCTGGGAAGAGTGAGGGTGCAACCTTTAACAGTTCTATACAGCATTGTAAGAACCCCAAGAACCGTTTCCAAAAGCTCCTCCATTCAGCAGACCAACTCATGGGTTACTCTCCCTTTCTTTATCCCCTGTGGTTGCCTTATGTGTTGTTCAAGAGAGGAAGCTTCTCTGCCTGCTTAGCCTAGGTGGACTCTATCTTTTCATTGACCCTAAATTATTAGCTCACAGAGTCATTCTCGACTGTTTAATCCAAGCCTGTTTCTACTTGTGGCCGGTGACATTTTCTAGGCGCAAGGCAGAGTCTTCTTTTCTTTGAAGGCTCTGCTAGAATTCAGACAGAGTGAAAGCTTATCCCAGTATAGAACCTTCACTTTCCCCCTCCCTTTTCATTAACATCTTCTTGGAAGTCATGCCTCCAGCTGCTTGCTTCCTCCTACTCATGCTGGCACCTGATGGAAACAATTGCTTTATGTTTGCACTGAGTAGACACACTTATTAATTCCAGCTCTAAACACAGAAAGAGAAAATTCTCCAGGAAATGGGGACAGATTCCTATTACACATCTCAGTTATACTCCCACACCAGAATGACACTTTGAGGTCTGAATGGGATCAGTGTCCATGTGCACGGGAACATGCCCTGGGATACTCCAGACTTGATATGGTACTAAGCATCTTGTTAGGTTAGTGGGCATCTCCACAGAAGCTGCTATAGGTGTGGCAGACAGGTGAGACAGGGTATATGTCATCGTGATGGCCATTGTTGTAGTGCAGGATGAAGAGAAACCAGATAGATAATTTCTGTTATTCCACATGGGAGATTTTGTTCAAGGGTGACATGGCTCTAAGGGGTTTATCCAGACCTTCTCTGAAATCCAGCTCAAACTTGGCCTGTTTATTTCCATGAGGAGAGCATCTGCATGCCTTTTTGAAAATCTCCCAGCAACAATGATATAAATAAAACCCTAGACTGCAGGGCTGTCCTGACAATTTGTCCAGCCCTTTCCTACAGAGGGGGCTTATTCCATGTCATACTACTTATATCTACATGGAAACGTCTTTTTTTGTGTATGTGTGTGTCCTTTTTTTTTTTCTTTTTTTAATCTTGGCAAGGAAGCAGGAAAAGCTCTACCAAGCTAATGATTAATGCAAGGAATCACATCCTCACATATTGAACGAATAAATATAAGCTAATACAAATAGGAAAATACTCTTGGAATTTGTCAGTCAGTGGTCTTATTATCTTGAGCTCCAAAGCCAAAATTGCAGACTATAGTTTACAGATGCTCTTCCCTCTCCTCCTTATCCTCTTTCTTTCTTTTTTTCTTTTCCCTTTTTAATTTTTTTTCCAAGGCAGCTCAAAGGGGCTTGTGTCTCCCTTGCTAGGAATTGCTCCTCTGACAGAAAATTCACTCCTCTTTTCAAATGAGTTTGGCAAATGTTAGTGAAAAGGCTGCTAGTAAATATTCCTTGAAAATATTTGTAGATTTCTGAGGGTGCATGAAAAGTGTTTAGGCTGCAGTTCACAAAACTTCTGCACCACCTGGGAAATTCTTTACCACTTTTTTACCCCAACTACTCCTCCACTCCCAGGATGCTTGAGACACCACTTTCCCTTGAAAAAAGTCCCACATGTGAAAAAAGAAAGGGAAGAAAAACACAGGGAAAAAAGTATGTAAAGGGGTCTCACTGCTTTTATCCCTTGTTTCACTGGTTATCTGAGCTTAGAGGAAATTCCAACCAATTTTCCTAGACATTTAGTTGCTCAGCTCTCAAGTTCAGGAAGATGAGGTGTTTTGTCTGGGATCGTTGCTAAATTGGTGCAAGAAGGCTTTTTTACTATACTTTGTTAGTTTGGGGATTTTTTTTATTTGTAGTTCAGATCCTTAATTTGTCTGAAGTACCTTTTCCATGGCTTTCAAATGACACCAGTCTTACTTAAGTGACTTTGGGACTACTCTGAGTCTTCACTGAGTCTTTAAGTCAGAAGAGTCACAGGATAAGTGGGCATATTTGTTATATTTGTACATAGCTAATACCTGTGTAAGGTCTTCAGTTTTGGATCAGTGGTATAGAAGCACAGTTTCCAGGGGCTGTCCTCAGTAGTGAGAATGACTGAATGTTAAGTGCCAGCTCTATAGTTTGTCTTTCTTCCTTACTGCATGGGCATTAGGAAGGGAGAAGCTGATGAACTTGTTCCTATTTCAGGGTTCATGAAGCTAAATTTCTATGTCAGATTCTGTACTATTCCATTATTTGAAAATTTTTGTCCAGATAATATTAATTTGCCCAGAATTACTCATTAAAGAAAAACAATCCCACAAATCAGTGATTGTTCAGGAGAGAAATATCTGAGAGCTCCTCTACATTAGATGTTTTCATTGCTTTCCTGTCCCCTCTTTGCTGCTTTGACTGTGTGAGTTGTACTTGGCTAAGAAGGACCTTTGTTTGTAAGTCCCTCCAGGATCTTACATTAAATGAACATGATAGGTGTCAGCTCCCTCCTTTCCAGGCTGATTGTCAGGGTCAAAGAAAACTCTCAGTATGACTGGAAAGCTCCAGTTAGAGATCTCAGCCGGGAGGCCGTGTGAACCACTGTCCAAAGCAGCAGCAAAAAAATTGAACTGGTCTCAAGGTTCAAAGGGGAAGTAAACCAAAAGAAAATTCTGCTAATTCCCCACTTTTCTGTTGATTCAGTGTCCAAACAACTGGAAATTTCTCCTTGACTGCGAAAGATGAGTCCAAACATAAAGGGTGGACCTGGCCACGCTTTTGTACTATACAGAAATTTGTAACCACTCTACAGTTGGCCTTTAGTCAGTACTCACAAAGCAGAATGAAACCCCTCTTTGATTGTTTAATACAGCCTGGGCACTAGAGCAGAGCTAGACAATGCCATAGTTTGGGATGAGAGTATTAAGGAGCAAACAGTACACCCCATACTGGGCAATAATTCCAAGGGGAAGGAAACAACATTGTAGTTTTTACATTCAGGGAAATACCAAGGGTCTGCTTTAGCTGGGGACTCACTTTTGTTCTTCAAAGCTGAATCAGGGTCTCCAAGCAAGACCCCAGTCTTTCCAAATTCTGATGTGAATGTTGTAGAGTCAGCAGAACTGTGCTCAGACTTTGAGCTCCAGAAGATTTCCATGTCAGTAGTTTTGCTAATTCGGTCCTTTTTCTACTTCCCTCAGAGCTGTTTCCCATAAGTAATCCATCTGCTCTAAGTGCCTGGGCTGCTGGAGTTGGCCACATAATCAATTTACCATCCCCAAGCTTGGCTGACTTTGATAAAGAGGATTTAGGGGGTTAATTTGAGCCCTCATATTTCTGAGGGGACGCTATACTTAGGAAACTTTCTGCATTGTGCTTCAGCATGGATTAGTTGTTCTGCTTCCCATAAAACCTTATGTCTGCCAGCTTGCCTAGGATTAGAACTAAAATGGAGTGTGTAGATCCCATTGCCACAAATAGAGCTTCTGCAATAGGGCTGCTTTGCTTGGGATATGAGCCAAAGTTATAAATATTGAGGGCCTGATTTTTCATCCCATCACAGTTGCTGTATGTATATATATATTTGTATGTATATATATATATATACACATACATAGATATGTGCTTATGTGTATGATACTTCACACCCATGGTCACTCTATATGCACACAAGCAAACTTTTTGTGCTGCCCTTGAAAACTTCATATGCCAGGACAGAGCCTTGATACTATTAACAATGTTTTGGAATACAAATTAAATTAGAATTTTATCAGAATTTTATGAGAGAAATTTAATGATTTTAACTCTCAAAGGACACGTCTCTCTGTGGCATGACTTTGTGTGACATTCACAAGAAAAGGTAACCTGGAGACCTGCTTGAAAACGGAGGCTTTCCCTTTTACGGTTTCAAATGATACCTCTAGCGCTGTGTATCCATGCTATCTGCTTTCCCTGAGGGGAGGGTCTTCCTTGAGAATACAGAAGGAAAATGTCAGAGTCAGACTAGTCAGCTTGTTACTCGAAGCCTGTTGTCTCTTCCTCTGGCTTGTTTGTAGACCTTGATTAAATCTTGAAAGGGGCACAGCTGTTCCTGGTACTAACTGCCAACCTCCTCTTAAAATGAGCAACATTAATTCTCTGTGTTGGTTATGTTACCGCTCATGAAAGATGGTGAATGGGCTTCTTGCCAACGGAGGTCCGCAGACATGAAGGCTGCTGGTGCAAACACTCTGCAGCATGTCTTGAAGAAGCCAATCTGTGAGGGAGAAGAGCCATCGAGACCTTGAAGTGCTGCTGGCCATGGGCTGACTGTGATCTGGCTAACTTAGCTGAAAAAAGATCATGAGGGGCAGGGGAGGAAAGATCAGCAGAGAGAAGTTGAAAACCTCCATTTCTGACACTCTGCAAGCCTGGTGACTGCTCTGAATGGCTAAAGGGGCTGCACACATATGCAGCTGGTACTGAGAAGCAGAATTAAATCCCACCTCTCTGAATTCCCACTGTCTCGAACAGGAGAAGCATGAAAAAGTGTATTCGCATTCCTGTTCCTGCAGGCTTGGAAGGAGAGAAGTGGAGACAATATATACGAAAAAGAACCCAAAACAGAAACCTCAACAGCTGCTGTAATCACAGGAGGAGGAAGAGAATCCTCTGTCTTCCCAGCCCAATCTCACCTTCTCTTGCAGACTATAGAAGTCCAAAAGCCCTGCTAATGCACTAGCACAGATGGAAGAGCACAAAGATAGATTGCTTTTCCTTTAGAAATCCATAGTGGTAGCACCTAAAAACCCAAGCTCAGAAGGCCCCTATAGAGGGTGATGTGTATATAGGTTGGAACAAAACAAACTATGCCTGACACTAGAGATTTTTGAATTTGAGAGGCTATTCCATGCATCTGTATCAAATCTGCCCACTTCTTGCTGTGTGGGTCATCCTCGTGCCAAGTTTTCCTTGTAAATCAGGAGCGAAAAATATAATCCAGGCTTGGTGCCACGCAGTGAAAACACATGTCTTGTCTGTACATAATTGTACAGAAACCGGAGCCTTTTATTTTCAATGAGAACAGGCCCCTGACAATCAAATCTTGTCTTTCTGAGACACTTATCTGGCATCTTGTCACATAGTTTCTGAGGATTTCATATGTCTGATTTTACCTTCCCTAAACTCTTGCAAGGTTGGGAGGTGCTGTTGGGTTTTTTGAACTGAGAAATTCTTCACAATATATCCACTTTTTTATTAACTTCCAGATATGCTAATTAATTTCAGCTAACATTGCTCATGTTGAATTTCTTAGGTAAAAAAAGGTAAATTGGTTTTATATCTCAAAAATTATTACTATTTTGTTTTGAAACATTACACAGATGTATCTATATTTAACTTTTCTCAAATAGAGACAATACTTTTCTCTTCTCCACCTTACTCCAAGCCATGAAAATTAAACAAAAAGGCTTATTTTGGACTGAATGGAGTATTTATATTTGACCTCCCAATAAAACAAACTGCTTTTTATTGTTGATGCTTTCCTGGAAACATTTCAGATTAATCCCAGTCTACATATTTTAATGTAGATTTTTAAGCTTGGCTTATAAATCAAAACAGTTTTTCATCCCGTTATCACCTATTATATCAATAAAGCTTGTGGCATTGGTGATTTACATTCCTTACCTAAGGTCACACAGGGCACTGGTGACAGAGAACTGCAAGGAGATCTCCCAGTCCTAGGGTACTGCAGGAAAGTGCATGAACTAGGACTCACCCTTCTCTTCAAAGCCTCTCCAATTATCCCCTCACTCTGCAAATCAAGTAAAATTCTTTTCAGAGCTCACCCAGTGAACTGGACTGTAAGAACTGATGCCAAGGATTTTTTGTTTTGAGATATTCTTTCTTTTCTTGTCTTTTTTTTTTTTTTTTCCTGGGAAATTATCCTTCACAGAGCTAGGACACGTTTTCCCTCTTCCCTCTGCTTCCACGCATATTTTCTGTTTCTGCTTTTTTTCACCGTAAATCTGGAAGATTTCTGATTTGAAAAGCGTATTTTCTCTTCTGTTAGGAACGAGTAGAGGTCTGGCAAGCTTGGTCTTGCCATCTGCCTTGTCAGTGAAAGCTCTTGTGCTTCCAACTTAAACCCATGTTGATGACCTTCTGCCACCCTCTCCTTCCTTTAGCGTGAGATACTTCACATAAGCAGACAGACCTGGCTCCAGCTCTGTCAGGACCAGATCAGCAGACGTAAAACCCCCAGAAGTAAGGAGCCTGAGTGCTCTCCATGTGCCTAAATACCTTGCTGTGGCTGGACCCAACGCAGTTGCGACAGCAGGATACCCTGCCTCCATGTTGTAGCTGCTCTATTCGGTGCCCTGAGAAACCCCCTGCTGAATTTTCCCACCCTGTGGAGGGAAATTAAATTCTTTGTCAGAGCTGGGAAATCCCCAGGATGGCCTTAAACCGTGTTCTTCAAAATGCAGTCAACGCTTTGCCGTGTGCTCGGTTCATGCCCGCGCGTGCACACGCACACAGCAGCTTGCTGCTCAGCCTTCCCCAGGGACAGCCGTGAGAGTTTACACTAACTCTCACACAGTGGTTAAAAAATGGCTTTCACAGTCTCTCCCAGGCTTCGGATCCTTCTTCTGGGCTAATGTCAGCACCCTTCGAAAGCAGTGAGATATGCATTTCCTTGGTCAAAAGCGTTACTTCTGTGTCATCTTCCACCCTGTTTACTCACTGCAGCTCTGAGTTGGATACACTAAGTAGGCTGGAGGCCTACCTCCTCTCCTAGACATTCAAGAGAAGATTTGCAAGCTTTTGCTAGAAATAAATGGTTCCCAAGTAGTCTGCCTTCTTGAGAAGAGGGGCCACTTCCACCAGATACTTCAAGGGTCTAGATGACAGAGGAGGGCTTGGGAAAATTCACAGATGAGCACGGCTCCTCCAGAGTGCTGAGTCCTCCAGAATGCTGGGTTGCAAGGGCACTTAGTGCGGATGCTGTCATCCAGACTCCCTGCCTTGTAGCCTGCTCTCAGGAGTGACCAAGGGCTCAGACATTGGGTATAATCAGGGCATGGGGTTGGTTTGTAAGTCCTCTTGTCTCCCTCCCCATCCCTCTCCTGGTGGGACAGCATGGACGCTGTGCCATTGGAGTGGGTTGGGCAGACACAGGTGGGGACCGTACTATACCTGTGACCCTGGCCCTTCCTTAGCGCCCCAGGAAGGTGCAAGCACAAGAGGCGGGTGCTGTCTGCAGTCAGTGCTGTCTGCTTGCTCAACTGTGAGCTTCCATCTGGTGTGAGGAAGATGTCTGAGGAGCACTAAATCACCTGGCTGGGCTAAGGAACAGGTGGGATCCATGTGGCCCTCCTAGCCATGTAGCAGTGCTTTGAAGTTTTCTGCTCAGATTCAGGAACCAGGACCCTGTGCTGACTCGCAAAAACATTTCAGATGCTCTGACAGGTTCAATAAGGAGCTCAGGCTCCACAAAATACCATTGCCTGTAAATTCTGGCCATCTCTAATTAGGTACAGGCTTTCCCTGCACCAGCCACTTTTCAGACCACCCCTGATTTTGCTCTGGTTGTGTGCCCTGAAAAAAAAAAAGGATTTGGGGAGGCAGCTGTGTAAATGAGACTGATCTGAGGAGGAGCAGTGGGATGGGGAGAAGGACAATGTTTTAGCAGAGACATGGGGTGAAGCTTCCCCTAGTGAAAGGCAAGGCTGGGAAGCGATGTCATATGCATCCTTGGATGGATGAAAGTGCTTTCCCAGCTGTGCTCACCTGGATGTTGCCTAAAGATCAAGCTGAGGCAAGAGCCAGAGTTTAATGAGAAGAGCATGAGGGCTGCCAGCTGGGTCAGGAACCGTTCCCATGGTCACACGGAGTTTACAGGACAAAGCAAGAGATATATATTTGCTGCAAATGTCTGAGAACAGGAAAAAAGCTGAACTGGGAAACAGAGTGGGGGGAGGAGGGAAGAAATGGCAGCCAGGAAGGAGGTTTGGCTTCGGGTAGAAGTACTACAACCTCCAGGAGAAAGGTGGTGAACTGGGGCTTGTGTTGGTGTGAACGAGTAAGACCATGATCTCCTCTCTAGTCTGGAGCAGGAGAGAAAAGGTGGGGGGAATGGTGCCTGTGAGGCTACTGTTGGGGGTATTTAGGCTTCAAAACTGTGGGGGCAGATGGAAGCACTTGGCATACTGCCAAAGCCTGAAGGAAGGCTCTTCCATAACTCACAAGTGCTGGCATGAAATGCTCCTATTCCTGTGATGATAATACAGGAGCTCAGAGCAGAGGCTAGTACATTGTCCAAAGGCGTGCAGCAAGTAGACCTCCAGTGAGAAATGTCCATTTTTCAGAATTTCCCCCATCAAAAACCACATTTTAATGGAGAAGTTGTGCTCTCCAGCCCTGTGCATGCTCCTTCCTAACTCACATCACTGAAGATGCTTTTACTGGTCTATCCCAGTTTGTCCTCTTTCCTCTGGAGACCTGTTCACCTGCAGCTGCATAGAAATTCTAGTCCTGTCCTCCATGGGGAATTATTCTTTGTCCACAGTAAAGTTTCAAGGATTCACTTGCTCTCTGGCCCAAAGGTTTGGACACCTGCCTGCAGTACTAAGAGGAGCTGGCTGGGATTTCCCCAGCAGCCCGCAGGAGTCAGGTGCCCAGACTGCCTGCAAGGGTGGAGTGCTGCAGTTCGTCAGGCTCCCTTCAAATCCTTCAGGAATAAAACACAAGCTGCCTAGACCAGGTGTCCTGCTGGCTCCAGTACCCTCAAACCCAACTGCCTGTTGCCTGAGGGGATACAGAAGCCATTGCTGCTGCCGGCAGCCAGCTGAAAACTGCTGATGTCCCCAGTCTGTCTACAGATGTGCCTTCTTCTCCCTCCCAGATCTTTCCAGACTGGTTAAGATTGTTGGGTTTTGGTGTGGTTTACACAGATTCTTTGGGAAAGTTTCTCACACCAACTTGCCCCTAAGTTCCCATAGAAAAAAAAAACCCAAAAAACCCAGACCAAAACCCTGGCATTACACTTGCCAGAAACTTTTAGCTAAAGCAAAAGCCAGTAGCTGTTTTTGTTGTTTTTTTTTTTAAGTGGTTGTTTTAATTTCAAAAATAAATTCAAAGGCACCAATCCAGAAACTGGTTTTAATTTCTGAAAAAAAAGCATCTGAAATCACTACCAGTTTTCTCTTTTTCCTGAGACTTGTAACTAATGTGACCAAAAAATGATTGCATTTTTGGACAATGAGTTGAACAATGTCCTCCAGGCATTCAGAACAGAAACCTTTCTGGACCATCCTGAATTAAGATTCCTGCTTGAAGCTGTGAATTTGGTTCTCAGAAATATCTAATGAGCAGATTATACACCCCCCCCCACCACACACACACACACCCCCCAATAAGTTCTGGATAGATAGACAAAAATCCTCCCTGAAGTCAATCTTAGGGCCTTGAAGGAGAAGAGACTGATAAGAAAACTCTTTGAGTCCATCTCTAAAAATTAAATGGCATAAACTACTGACACATATGGAAGACTTTACACCCGAAAGAATTGGCTCAAAATGTTTTCTTTTTCTGTTTAATTGTTATTTCTCTATTTCACCATTTTTAAGTGGCTTCCAGCTGATACATCTCTGCCAGTAAGTGAGAGCAGAGTGAGTCACTGTTTTATATAGATTTGTCCATAAAGTCATGGAACTGACTTTTAAAATTTCTTGCCAAAGCAGATGAAAGTTCAGAGGAGGGTAGGAGGAGCTGACAGAGGAAAGGGCAGAAGACTCTAGTCTTCCAGACCCTTTTGCTGAGACTTTGTACTGAGAACCTTATTTTTGGAAGATTTATGGGATGGTTGACCGTATGCAGGTGATGTAAAGACTATTCCTGATGGGGCTGTAACAAATAGAGGTTTACAATGGTCGTGCTGGATACAGCATCAGAATGCAAGCTTCAGTCAGTTTTGCACCATCTGATATGAGTTTGTCCAGTTTTGATGAGAGAGAATTGACTCTTGTGGGTGTACAGTCAAATGCCTGTTCTTCGCCTGCCTGTTGTGCTCCAGCTCTAAACACAGCCACTGAGCATGCTGTGCCATGTCTAATGATGAGCAAGAATCTAGATGCTATTTAAATCAAGACCCTCAGGCCTTTTCCTTCCCAATGATGGATTTCCTAGAATTCAGCAGCAAGGAAGAATGCACAGATATTTCTGGACTTTGCAGTTCTGTCCATCTGCAGCTCCTGAGCTTCACCCCATGTTGCCTCACTGATGAAGTGGCCTTACCAAGGAATATGCTACTTCATCCAAGTCTGGCCCCAAAGCTGGATGTGTTCAGCCTCCAGAGTCAAACTGAGGTGCATTTCACAGGAAGGCTTACTCAATTGCAATACAGCATGTGTTTGGCTGACCAGGTTGAGCTCCATGGAGATGGAAAGCAAGACAGAAATGCCAGCAATTCTGGCTTTGCCAGCGATGCCTTGTGGCCTTGAGAGTCTAAATCTGCACCTGATCAGACAGCTTTGACAAGGACACATCTTTTCAGGAGCTGCAACGTTACAATATCTCCCAGACGTGGTTATTTTTGTGAGCTTTGCAAGGCGTGTTTATCTCAGCAAAAGCTGTTTCAGCAGGCTGGTAGTGTACTTAGGCAGGACTCTCTCTTGAACCTCTTTTTTTCCTGAATTATTTTTTAGGGTTGGGTGGAGCTGGTGTAGACAGGACTCAGTTAACTCTGAACGAGATCTCATCTGCTCTGGTAACACAACTTCCTCTCTGTTGAGGACCAAAGCACTCTTTCAAATGTTTGGTATTAAAGAATAACAAAAATAAAACTACTGGGGAAGCGCTACAAAGACCAGGTTTGTGCTGAGACTCTAGTCTGGGTAAAAAGGCTGCAGGTAAAGCTTGGTGAGCTGCAGGCAGTTTTCTATTTTTGAGTTGCCTGGCTGACTATGCCTGCAAGAAGGCAGGGAGTTCTCACTGCTGCTAGTAATGCTGCTCAAGGGCTGTGAAGACAATACAGGCAGCTAACCACCACTGAAAAGATCTAGATGCAGCCAGGAGGTGACACTCGCAAGCTGCCTTAGGTGGACAGCATCTGGAGCTGCAGTATGTGACGTGCTCTGAGGACTCGGAAAGGTACAGGTTTGCATGCCACTGGCCCTGTCTCCTGTGGGCCTTTCTTTCTGCTCCTATGTTTCCCACTGCTGCTTGCTTACAAACTCCTTCACAAGACAGAGGAGGTGGAGGTAGATCAACCTCCCTGTCCTGAAAAGAGAGGAAAGCTTTGCTTGCGTGTTACCAAAGTAACCAAGAAAGTAACCTCCTGACACTGCTGTGTGAGTCCTCAGCTGGTTTTATTGCCTTTTGGCAAGGCCCTACCCACCAAATTATATTACCAGAGCCCATGAGCTGAGCTACACTAATGAGGAAAACTCCTGCTTTCTGCAACTGCTAATGCAATAAATGGAAATTTTATGGCTAAATCAGAAGACAAAAAAACAAGGAGAGAGAGGGAGAAGAAGAAAACCTCTCTATTTTAAAATGCAGCCAAAGAAATCTGCAGGAATCTACTGCTGCCAATTATTTTAACAGCTCCAACCTGTTTCCCCAGCAGAAGGAAAAAAAATAAAAATACCCCCTCCAGCCCCTCCTTCCCTGTCCTTTGGGAAAAGAGGGGTTTGGATTAGCTCTTCAGAATGAAAACAAACACATCGGGGCTTCTATAGAGCCAAGCTGTTCCTGCATCTTGAGAGCAGAGGGAGAAAAGATCTAACAGGTGCTGCGTGATTTTATATGGCAGCATCGCAAGAGGCATTCGTTCTCGGCTGTGAAAGGAGGCTTTCTTTGCCCTTCAGCTGGTGCCCTCCTCTATCCCCGGAGCCAATGGCTTTACTTTAACAACCTGTGGTGGTTATTTAAGCTCCAGGCAGCGCCAGAAGGCTAAGCCTGTGTCTGTCACGTTCCTTCCCCCTTGCCAAAGGTGGGTCCTGGGATGAAGGACTCCCTTGATGGCTGTTGGAACTCCTGCTTCACTCCTTGCCCCACCATGAGTGGGAACCTGGGTACAGCTAAAGTTGGGGCTAGAAAATGGCCTTTCCTAAATGACCCAACCCTATCAACCACCAAGATCAGGTCTGTGTGAAGGTAATCATAGAAAATGGGCTGCTGGGTGCAGCCCAGCCCTTCTCAAAGTCCCAGGATCGAGTTAACGCAGCAAGAGACATGTACCCTACAGTAATAAACAGCTCTAAAATTCCCATGAACCCTCAACAACCCTGGGACAAGAAGTAGATGGGGAAGACTTTGGCTAGAGTGGCTAACCAGCAGCAAAGTGGAAAAGTTTTCAAAATCCAGTTACATGTTAAATATAAGCACTGATGTCATTTCCAGGGAGTCCTCAAATGAACCCTGCAGGCCCTGGCCCTGCCTTGCAATTTGCTAAGCAAGGATTTACAAAGGCTTCTGCATCCTTCAGAGAAGAGATATAGCATGTGATTGCATCCCCATGGCATACGGCTACCAGGCAGAGGTGATGCAATGGGGATGGAGAAGGTCAAATCACAACTATTTTAGAGGTTCTGCTGGGACAAACGCTTCAACTGAGCCACATTTGGGATTGGCCTTTTATTGTCTTGTTGCTCTTGCCATAAAAATAACCTCCAAATTAGCCCCAGCTGTTAGCAGGTTTCATCATTAAAATTTTGTTTGGTATCTGAGAGGAAGGAAATACGCCACTTGAAGAACGATATTGCATTTTTTCTCTCTTCTCCCTCTCCTTCACACTCCCCACATACATCACGATGTCTAGACCAGGGTTTCTCCGCTGGGACTGGTGAGCTGCAGTCAGATAAGACAGCAGACACCAGCCCACAAAACTTTTTCATTTCTTTTAGCAGCCATTCCTTTCCCCCTTGACACGTATTCTCATGCACACAAGCAAAGAAACAAATGCACTGAGGGAAAATTCAAGCTATAAACAAACCTTTAAAGTTTTCGCTATATTTTTGCTTGTCTGGAAATGTGACAATACCACACAAGGCTGGCCGTTGCTGTACATACAGATTCACTAAGCAGGCTAATAGAATGCAGATCAGTAGCAGGGAACATATGCAAGCCACTCAGCTATGCATCCAGATAAATATGGAAGCTCTTTAGCACCTGACTTTCTAGCAGCCCTAGTATCCTCTTTGGCTGCACCATACTTGGAAGAGTAGAGAAGCCCTCAGCAGAGGCAGGAGCATGCCTCTTTGATTAAGCTTTTGATCTATAATGTTCAACTTTTCCGTTGTGCCTTTTGACACCAGGAAGGGAAGACAAACAGGGAACAGGCTATGTTGCAACTTTGTCCCCTGCCAAAAAAGATGCAAGTTTTGAGGACCATCTCAAAGATTGCAAGAGGAAACAGGCTGTGCTGTGGGGCTGATAGGGACATCCAAGCCTCAGAGTGATTCAGCTAGGGATTTTCTACATGTTCCTGTGAGGGCATTATAAATGGCTCTTGTCTTGTTCGGCTGACTTGCCACTAGGTCTAGTTCTTCGCAATGGGGCCAAATTGGCTTTGTTACTAGCTAATCACCAAGGTGAGTATTTTCTGGCAACATTAAAGTAAATCCCATGGAAATGATGGATCCATCTTTCCATGCTTGACAGTAGATTTTGCTTGTGATCTTGTTACAATTTTGTAGTTGTTAGAACAGAAAGGTTTTGTGGAAATGTATTGATGTCAAAATGTCTCTTACCTGTAACAGCAGATGTGGTCAAAAAAGGAGGAAACGGGTACTCATTTGAAATGGAGGGGTTCAGCCTCATATTCTGTGGTCTATGGTTTGCTGTTTTTCTGGATGCAAACCAAGGACATTTCACCTTGGTGCTCTTAGAAGTAGTCCCTGTTCACAGATAACTCTTGCTAGGTGGCTCTGCTTTCCCAGCTGAACAAGGCCACGTGGAGCCCAGACTCAGCTGAAGAGGCAGAAGTCTATGGCACAGGAATAAGATGAGTTTTAGGGACCAGAGAGAGAGCTAAAGCAGCTGTTTACTTCCCTGGAGACAACATGCTGCTGCCCTTGCCTCAGGGAATCTCACTCCTGTTGCCAAAGGGGGAAAGTACTGGGTGGTCACTGAAGTAATCTGTCCTGGCATGCAAGAAATTAGAAATTTTACTCACCCTGACCCACACTCCAATGAATTTCCAGACACGCAGACTTTGGAAGTGAGTAGGAACCCACTTAGGAGCCATTCAAACCCGTATTTTCCAAAACACAGATCAGTACTGTGCTCTCCAGGAGGAAGATGGGAAATTCAGGAAGGGGCAAGAGACATTGAGGGCATTCTCTGTCTCTTGACAGTATTTTAAATGTCGCAGCTTCATTCCACATTGCAGCAAAACCTTGTTTCTGAAACCTCAGCACTTCCTTGTGAAATGACATTCTTGGTCTGCAGCCAGCCTGAGAAGACAGTCTCAGAGGTTATCAGTTCAGCTTCAGCCCAGGAATGATCAGGGAAAGAGAAAAAATCCCCACCATTACTGCCTGACAGCTGGATTTGACTCTGTGTAGAAGGGGTTGGTGGGCTGAGGCCAACTGGTGTGAAGCAAAATGCTTTTTAGATTGTGGTTTGTTTTTTTTTTTTCTTCCCCATTGATAGTATTTGGCAGAAACCGAGGGCTGAGAAGAGCATAAAAAAAACCCCGTGTTACCCCAGAAAAAAAATTATTTGAAATACAAATCTATCCCCAGGTATAAGCCCCATGCCACCCCTGACACACTCCATTGGTACTAAATGGAAATATTTGACTATTAATGTAGTAGGCAAACAAAGAAGTGAGGACTAGAAAAGGCGATTGGGTCACTGAAGCCTGGTTCCCTGCTATTCCCAGTCACTACTGCATATCATCACTTTCACAGCTGGTTCTTAGTTACAGGGGCCATAGGTTCTCAAATATCACAGCAATGTTCCCATGAGAGCACCAAGACAACAAAACTCTATGGAAGGCCATACTTGTTTGGTTTCTTTTTCCCTAACCCCATATTCAGCTATTTGGAGGAAGTCAGCATTTTCCTAACTTTCCTGTTTGAACTTGACTGTCTCTAAGTTTGAATCAAACTTCTTCAGGGAGAAAATTTTTAAGGGTAAAAACGAAGTTCCCTTTTCCTCTGCAATTTTCTCCAAGCCATCTCTCTCAGGACACTCTCACAGTGATACGATCCATAGTATATGTGTAAAGGGAATCAGGTCACATATAAGGCAGTATTTCCCCATGATATCCTCTCAGAAATCACTTGTTTAGGAACCTTTCAAGCTGGAGGATGGATTTAGACTGTTGCATTAATTACCAATAGGCTTCTTCTCCCAAAACTTATCTGATTTTTAATCCTCTTCTGCTTTTGATTTTCAAAGTAACCTGTGACAATGTATCCCAGAGCATTCATTTGAAACATCTGTTTCCAGAAACCCAAAAGACTGGGGAAAAAAACCCCTCTTAAAAAAGGTTCCCAGTGCTTATAAACAACCAGATATTTGCATCTCCAGTGATCTATGTTACTTCCCTCACCCCCAAGAGTGTAGATGAACCCAAGCTGGAGTCCAGAAGGGGAGTTAATGTTCAATTTTAGGATTCACCTATTCTTTGCATCCTGTAAAATGCAGAAGCAGCTGCAGAGCTGAACTTCAGATGTGAACCTGCAGAGTTTCTGAGACCTGTGCCACTGGGATTTAAGTGGAACTAACAGCTCCCTTCAGGTTTGAAATGATGTTTTTCTCCCATTGCTGGTTCTGTTCCTACCTGCTTCTGTAATTCTTGTACTTGAGCATGTACAGTTAACAAGGGATATAATATTAAAAGCAGAATAGTTTATAGACCCATATACACGCATGGTTTCCCTCTAAAAAAATCCAAAGAAAACTCTCTTATAACAGATGTCAGAGCCTCCTGCTGAACTCCAAAGCATTTTTTTGGTGAAATAAGTCAGAAATCTCCAAGTCTGCTAGATCTCCAGGAAGATATGGGAGAGTTGAAGAAGGTAGTATTTGCCTGCCTTAAATACAGCAGAAGAATGGCTTGATTTTTATTTCTTTTTAGACTATCCTGTTCCTTCTTCTGGTGATGTTCACTGATCCTGATATACGGGCTATGTCACAGAGTCTGATGAAAACGGGTTAATAGGTTGCAACTTTGAAAAACATCTATGCTCTGAACTGTCTTCTTGTGCATATGCCACTGTTCTTTTCAACTTTTTCTAGTATCTGAATGGCATGTGAATGAGTCCTGGAGTCCTGGAGTCCTGGAGAAGATAGCAGACCCATCCAACAGTTCATGTGAGACAGTTTGAAGTGACAAGCTGATATTGAAAAACAGTATATGGAAGATCTTAATGTGTGGAGATTTATGGCGTTGCCTCTGAAAAAAGGTAAGAAACACATCCCCCTCACTCACCTCCTACTTTCAACAGTTTCTCTCTTGCGTGGTCTGAAGGTCTGATCTAGCCAGGAGACAAGTTCTTGGGAGGCATATTAATTAGGAGGGACTAAGCCACTGCAGCACCCACAGCACCTGCCAGGGTGTGCTCACTGTCTCTTCCTAAATTTGAGACTAAGACAAATGATCCATCTCATGGGGCAACTTTGAGAAGTTTTTTGCTTCCATGGAAAGTACTTCACTTGCTTTTTTTCTCCCCTGGGCATCCAAAGAAAATCAAAATAATCAACAAAGTGTAATTAATGAAAGACAAAGAAGTGTGGGACAGATGTAGAAAAGAGTGGGCTTTGAGGGCTTTTAAGGTGTATCACATGGGGGCCAACCTTCCTAATCTTCCAAGCCACATGCTAAAACATATGCACAACAGATTAGAAATCTGGTGTCTGGGGAGCATCGGTGATGGTCAGCCTGGTGAAACATGACCAGAAATCCACAGAGACTCATCACTCCTTAGAGAAGTAAGGCTGTGGACTCAGAGAGCTAAGGTGTTGTGGGTCAGGACCAGCAGCTCATTTCCCTAATTGCTTGGAGGATCTGATTGCCCAATAGGACCTACACCAGCACAGCCTCACCATGGGAATGTTAACTCCTGTGCAGGAGCTGCTTGAATATCTGTATCCTGGTACAAACAGATTTCCGCTCTCTTTCTTTCCCCCCCAGCACCCATCTCATAGAGTCTTGATTAGACAGACTTTAGCTTCCTTCTTCCAGACAAGTATCACGAGTAATTCTTTTCAACTTCTCCAGTAGCATATTTCCTTTAAAAAACATACATATTGAGAAGGCAAAGCATATGTTTTCTGTGTCTTCAGGGCTCCAGTTGCAAAAAAGACACCTCAGCCTCTGACTTCCTCCACCATTTTTTTTTTTAAGAGCATTGCTGTTTAATGTCTTTACTTTTGGTGTAGAGCAGCTCTAACTCTCTAAGGACCCTAATACAAGCAGGTATTTCAGCTGTAGTGTTTTACTTCTCTGTTCCCATATTTTCTAGTTTCTTTTGCGAGAAGGAGTGTTGACTTTTTACCAATTTAAAAACAGATTCATTTCGGTTGAAATTGTCTCTTCTGTTTGCAAAAAGAAAAATAGGAAACACTTTCATCCCGCTACGAAAGAGGAAGACTGCTCACATATGTATGCCTCAATGCTCTACAATCTGAGTATTTGGTCTTTTTTTCTGAAATATGATGTTTTTTCTTAGTCAAAAACATCCTGCCTTGTACTTTTCCTCAAGACGCTTGGAGTATTTTCAGCATCATCTGAGTTTACTCTTGTAGCCTGAACTGAGCCCTTTCCACTGATTGCCCATAGTAATTTGGTGCCACCAAATAATCCTGAGCTCTTTCAAAGTGCAGTCATCGCCTCCATACAGTACAAGCGGGATTTGAAGCTTGCAGGGCCTTTGTAGGATTTCTTAGTTTGCAACAAAAAGACCTGGAACAATTATAAGAAAACAAACAATACTGAAGCACAATCCTATCCATCCAGTTTAACTGTACAGTAGGTCTTTAACCTTCCATTTCTTGCATGTATTTATCCTCTTTTCCCATCCTCCCATCAGGTTTGTGCTACTCAGAATTAACTCCACCTGTCTGCAGGGGATGAATGAATTTCCAGCACACTCACTCAGCACTCCACACTTTTCATTGAAAAAGCCCTTGAGATCTAGTGACAGAACAGTCAACAATGCTATTAAAACATATAAAATATCTGTAAAATGTCTTCCTTGTAGGAGCTGACAAGGGGAGCTCTCCTCTGTATTACTCTGTTTGAGGCCATGTTACGGTACCATTTTAGCCGGGGAAAGTAATTGTTTCCATACACTTGAAAGTGAATTTCTAACCTGCTTGAGCTCAGGTATACCCTGAGATATATTTAAACATTGACACCTCGGTGTGAGGCCAATACTCACTGCATGACTGGGAAATGTGTTCACTCCTTAGCTTCATGATTTTAGTAGTCACAGATAACCAAGTTTTCAGTACTTTGTGACATGTAATGCATTTTCTTGCAAATTAACAACCTTTTATGGGTGGGAAAATTATAGGCAGTTCCTTATGCCTGCTCTTGAGGGCAAGATCCTTTCCTGAATGGGCTTTTCATTAATCCTGATGCTGAGAGCTCACAGTATGCAGCAATGGCAGGTGAGATCAAATGAGACTGTGGACACCGATTGAGCATTGGGATACTTGGATGGGTCTGTCTTACGCAACTGCAGCCTCCTTTTTACTCCCGCATCCCATGAACACAGTGATCCTTTCCAAGTGTTACTTTGCCAGTGGCTCCTGTTGCTGCGGCCACAGAGATAGAGGAGAGATAATACTAGGTGCTAAGGAATGGAAAGAGAAGTGTCTCTAATGAAGAGGAGACCCATATGTGATAGGGAAATGAGTACGGCAAGAGATCCTGGTATACACTGGTGTATCTCCTTTGATTTCTGTTTATAACTTACATCAGGAGAGGACCAGGGCAAAGACTGTAGGGAGAGGGAAAGAAGGAGCAGGCGTGACCAAGTCCATATTTGTAGCTGAGAGGCAGAAGTAGAACCCAGGGCTCTCCATCATGACAGCCCCCCACTGCCTTCCCTTGAATTATTGCCTTGATTAACATGATGCCTTGCCCCCGGCAACCATGTGGCATTGAGTCTATGGAGGAGAATATATGAGTGTTGAGAATAATTGGTTCTTTGATATTAGATTGCACAAAGGTCAAAGTATACTGGGGAGAGCGAGACAGCTGAAAAGTCACATTCCCTGCAGGCGCTGTGGCACTGACCTCTTGTGCCTGCAGAAACTGGGAGTCACAGATAATCTCTTGCGATGCCACAGCTTCTTGCACTGGGGGACTGTGAGATCTCAGTGCAAACGCTGTAGTTTCTTAGCTGGTAACACTGGAGCTCTTTGTAGCACCAGGTCAGGTTGTGTACAGTGGGAGATAGATAAGGTTTTCGTGTTATGTGATCTGTCTCACTGCATTATTTTAAGAAATAAGACACTAGAAAGATGCTCTGCTGCCTGTCTGTGCACCACCCTGAGGACATTTCTCTCATCCCCTGAACTCTAGAAGCTCTGATTTACTTGGGACAAGACTGGTGCCTGTGAAGAATCTTGCTGTTTATGTTTGTATGCTCTATGGAAACCCTGTGGTTCAGTGTCCCTCGCTCATGTCTCCATTAGCCATGACAGAATTTCTTAAAAAGCTGAAGACCTTCTCAAACCACTGACTCTAAGCCTCTCAACATGGAGCTTCATCCACCATGAAAGGGTTTGCATGAATAATTTTCCAGTTTTTAACACCTGCTATCCTCAGAAAGGCTCAAGTTTTCAAGATAAGGCTTCTTTTCTGGAGAGTCCTGCTGGAGAAGTCACAATAACAAAACAAAGAAAATTCACATTCATACCTAGAAATCTCTGAATTTACATGAAAGGTAGAGAGAAGAGGTGTGCCAAATCCATTCAGAAGGAAGTGAAGCTACATACAGCACCTGACATACTGCAGCCAGTAGCTGAGAATAAGTAACTGAGGTCCTTTCTAATAAGAGGACCTATTGGCAAAAACCTGACTGTGGGTTGTAGGCAGGAGGTTCTTCTCTCCCTCTACTCTGCCCTGGTGAGGCCTCATCTGAAGTCCTGTGTCCAGTTCTGGGTTCCCCAGCTCAAGAGGGACAGAGAATTTCTGGAGAGAATCCAGTGCAGGGCCATCAAGATGATCAGGGCACTGGAGCATCCTCCTTATGAGGAAAGACTGCGGGAACTGGCATTGTTTAGTCTGGAGAAGAGGAGATTCAGAGGGGATCTCATTAATATTTACAAATGTCTAAATGGTGGGTGTCAGGAGCTTGGGACATCCCTTTTTTCTATGGTATCTAGCAACAGGACAAGGGGTAATGGGATGAAGCTGGAACACAAAATGTTCCATTTAAACATAAGAAAAAACTATTTTATTGTGAGGGTGATGGTGCCCTGGCACAGGCTGCCCAGAGGGGTTGTGGAGTCTCCTTCCTTGGAGGTCTTCAAGACCCTCCTGGACATGTTCCTGTGCGACCTGATCTAGGTGACCCTGCTTCTGCAAGGGGGTTGGACTAGATAATCTCTAAAGGTCCCTTCAAACTCTACCATTCTATGATTCTCTGGTTCTATGATTCTGCCTTACTTTGCTGCATCTCAGCAAGCTTGTCCTTGATACACTGGGAAAGTCATTTAGCTTCTTAGTGTGTTTGCCTCATTTGTGCTGTCATGGCGGTGAACTGGAAGATGGATTGTGAAGATGCATTGCTTCTGCATCAAAGTGACAATGGGAAATTAATGTTCAGGTTCTCAGATCCTTCAAAGCAATACCTAAAACGTAGCCAAGTTTTCTAGTGTGAGGTAGACCATGCTCAATACCTTTTCTCTTGTGCAGAACTGTTATGTCCCAAAGCCTCCATACAATTATTGTAGCACTTCACAGACAGGCTCAGAGACCATGGATTTACAGCACTGTTTCACAACACTTACCCAGTGGCCTCAGCTCACTCACCTTAGCTTTAAGATGTTAACCTGCAGTGAAAGTCAGGTATGATCTCAAAGCAGGAGGAAGATTGGGGAATGTATTAACAATTCTTATCCTATCCTATCCTATCCTCGCCCAGCCTAGCCTAGCCTAGCCTATCCTCACTCCTTTTTCATGCTCTCTCCCTTATGAATCAATGTTTAGATATATTGAAGAGCAGATAGCCTTCATGGTGAAGTCAGTTAAAGCTAAGCTCTTCAGTAAGAAAACGTCCCTATTTCCTTCCTCCTTTCCTTGATTTTCCTCTTGCTCTGCTGGAGTACTGACCACATCCCATCTATTCCTGAGGTGTTGCAGATCTTTTTTCATTACTGTTTTAACTGAAGATAAATTTTTCCAAATAGTTGTTTAGTGAAAGAAAAATGGAGTTTGAAAGGAAAACTCCTTTCACTACAAGAGAAATCTTTGGCCTGTCTGCACCTAGCAGTGGGGCTCAGACTGCCGCTTCCCATCTCCTAGCCACCACAGGGCATTATGAGGGGGTTTCAAGGGTATGACTTCCTGGCAATAGTTATTTCTTCAGAAAAAAAAAAGGAACCTGCAGGGGAAAGCAAAGGCATACTGGCTGTTCATCTCCTTCCAAGTCAATGCCACTCAGTGGCCCAGGGAATACTGCCTTGCTTCCCAAGATTTGCTTCCCAAGGCCATCAGTTGGTTGGTGGCTGAATGAGAAGCCTGGACATGAAAAACCATGTCTTCCTGCTGCAGTGATCTCTGTTCAGGTCTGCTGGACACCCATGTGTTACAGCCAAGACTATGCAAAACTTCTCCTGGTGCAGTATGAAATCTGCTCCAAAAGAGCAGAAACATCTGGCTAGAGACAGGAAGTGGTTGCTGGCTGGGTTTGGCAACAAGGGAACATGTAGTTAATACACTCTTACCTCATCAGTAGGTGTCACTGCAGCAAAAGACAGGGTCCAGTGGAAAGTTTCAGAGGGGAATAGAGAGGGGTATTTCAGCCAACCAACCAGATGCAGAGTCAGTTCAGTGCTTCCTGACTACAGCCAGAGAATGGCTATGGATCTGGGTTTATGAATTGCTTGTAATAAGGCTATAGGAAATGAGAGATTAAGGAAATGAGTCATTAAGTGATTACAAAGACATGTGGAGCGCACACAGTTGTGGCCGCCAGTAACAGAGCATTGAGAAACCGTAAATTTCTTCTATGGGGGTTTTGGGAATGTTCCTACTGAACTTGTATGCAGTAGTAAGTTACGGTTCGGTGGATGTAGCTGAAATGAACTGGTAGCAAGTTTCAGTCACTCTTAGCACGGAACCCGCAAAAGAGGTTTCTACAACTCAAAATCACCCTCTTGATGCCAAGCCTGGTGACCAGTCCCAGAAGAAATATTGTAACAATTAAGAAACAGTCACCCTCTGACACAGTGGGATTTAGGTCTGGCCTTCAGTACAGATGCAGAAGCTCAGTTAAAACTTCTTTGTCGGGGCCAACATCTGAAAGCTGACAATGTAGCTGTATACTAGAACTGCTTTCTGACATCGTTTCTGCCAACAGAGCCCCCAGCAGCTACTCTTCCTCTTGCAAGGTGTGCTGGGACTGGCATTCAGCAGTGTCACTTGAGGAAATGTGGATAACCAGGTTTTGGATCTGCAGAAGACAGGATAGGGCAGGGAGCAGTGCGGCTACACTTGTTCAGCAGGTGCACTACCATCAGCTGGTGAGCAGATGCTCTCTGGTGTGCCTGGAGGCCTTTGCTCACACCACCGTGAACCTGCTTCCGTTCCCAGCCTCTTGGACAGAAACCTTTCTGGAGAGGCAGCCCCCTCATTCTTTCCCTGAAAGCTAGTGCTGAAGATCTGTAAAGGAGCTCTGTTCATTTTAAGAGTCCAGTGGTTCAGGAGAAATATGGGAAGCAAGATTCAGAAGCTGTCACTCCAGGCAGCTGGAATATGTCACAAAATCCACCAAAATGGACACTCCACATGGTTTGGCATAAAAAATAATATTTTTTAATCCTGTTTTCTGGGAAACAGAGTTGGGAAAAAAAACCTGAAAGACAGGGAAGGTCAGCTCCTATCAAATCCAGAATCTCCTGTTCTTCACGACCTTCTTGCTCCAAAGTGTGTGATGCAAGAGAGACAAACACCTTCCACAAACATGTTGCCAAGCAGTCAAATACTGTGAAAGGAGGAAATGAGACAGTTGGGTATCTTTAATGCTATCCTAATGGCTTTACTAAGGACATAGATAAAGTCCCAGTGACCCAGATGCAGAAGAAAATTAAACAATATGAGACAGACTCTTCAAGAGGCTTTCTGAGGCTCTCTCCACAGCATTTTGCCTCCAAGGTGTGCTGGTTCTCTATCAGAATCTCTACAGGCTGCAAGTGATGACTTTCAATCTGTCTCTAATACTGCTAGTTTCCTCTGGCATATATCTGGCTCCCCAACCTATTTTCTAGCCAGGAGCACAGTGATAGATGCAGGGAAAAAAAGTGTAAGTGACCTCATTCCTGTAGCCAGTAACAAGCTGTCATGTAATAAGTCCTCTTAAATTAATGTTTACAAGTATGTAAAGGGTGTGTGTCAAGAGGATGGAACCAGGCTGTTCTCAATGATGACCAATGACAGGACAAGGGGTAATGGGTATAAACTGGAACATAAGAGGTTCCAAAGAAATACAAGGAAGAATTTCTTCCCTGTTCAGGTGAGGGAGCACTGGAACAGGCTGCCTGGATGGGTTGTTGAGTCTCCTTCTCTGGGGACATTCAAAACCCACCTGGATGAGTTCCTGTGTGACCTACTCTAGGTGTCTCTTCCAACCCTTAGGATTCTGCGATTCTGTGAAAACAGGCATCCTGGTTAAAAAAACTGAAACACATCTCCCATTTTCATTCCCCTTCTCAGTTTTATTTCATACTTATATTCAGCCTTCTTAAACTCTTTCTGGTCTTCGATGCAAACAGTATTTTGGCTATATAATATATCATTTTACACCTGACCAAAGATGGGATTATAGTCACAGCTTGGTTTCACTCACTCCCCAAACTAACAACCTCTGTATATAGAATGCAATCAAAACCCATTTCCTGTTTGGTTTTGCTCCCTTTGTTTTCCTTCTACCATGGAGCTAGCTGCTTTAGGAGGCTAAGCCATTTCCAAATTTTGTGTAATGAGGTGGTAGGTGGGAGAAGGTGGAGCAGAAAGGCCACCATTCTTGCTCCTGAAGCAATGAATGGCCTGTACACAAGAGGCTCAGTACATGAGAGTTCCTGACCCTATAACTTTAAATCTGATGAGATAAGAGAGCCAAAGAGTGGGAGGTGAAACAGAAGCCCAGAGATTTGAAAAGATTTGTCATAGCAGATCTGGGACTAGTGCCCAGGCCTTCTAAGCACAGCTGGGTGATGATATTATGGTTATTATTATTATTAATAATTATAATGTGCCAAAAGCTGGTGTTAGAGTAGTACTAAAAGAGATCACCAAATTGAGCAGAGTGTGGTGAATATTTTTGGCCAAGAAACATGTCAGTGTTGACATCTTTCAAAATCTCACAGGCATTTTAAAAACAAAACTTTTAAAGAGGTTTTGAAATGGTACTTTACAATTAAAAATAGGCACAGCATTTAAAAGCAACAAAAGAAAAAAAATCAAACTTTCTAAATGGCCTAAGTAACTAATAAATGTAAAAAGACTTTCCATTTCAGTCCAATGAAACCTTTCATTCAGATCCAAAATCAACTTTTTCTTTTCATCCAA
The DNA here is from genome assembly GCF_028858725.1 of Colius striatus. Lineage (NCBI taxonomy): Eukaryota > Metazoa > Chordata > Aves > Coliiformes > Coliidae > Colius > Colius striatus. The sequence goes on along the minus strand of NC_084769.1, from coordinate 17,044,950 downwards.
AAACTCAAAAGATTATCATGTTGGTTGAATCTTTTTTCCCCTTCTGATTTTCCATTTTGGTGACCAGACCAAAATATGTATCACTCACCAAGCTCCACTCATAAATCCTAAGAAAAAAATGTGTCCCATGGACTACATTAAACTTTATTATGTAGACTTTTCAACAATGAAAATCTCTCTCCCAGGCATTTTAACTACATCACCACAGTAACTATCCTACCATGCTACAACTTCTACTACAATATTTCTTTGTTGCACAGATAACTGTGACCAAGCCCTTGCTAACGTAATTCATGAGAGGGAGCAGCATGATTGAAACAATACTCACGCTTCAGGGTTGACCTCTAAACCTATCATAAGTCACAAGTGTCAAAATCAAGCAAGGTTATACAGGGGAGGTTATGAAATTTCATCACTTATACAGATGTTGGCTTTTCAATGCCATAATGACAGTGAGGCAAAACTTACTTGATTGTGTATGTCTTGATGAAAAGAACAAACTTACTTTACTTTCACTGCTTTTCATTTTTAGATGATTCTCACTATTCCTACAGCAGTTTCTTTTCTGTACTGTCTTTAAAGTAGTTCCTTTTTATTTGGTTGGTTAGTATTGCTTGGTATGAGACAATGCATCAACACCTTTCATTCTGAGCAAATCCAGCCAAGAGACATATCAGGGAGATAGTTGCTCCCTGATGAAATGTAGAGGAGTGGAAGTAGCTGCTTCACAGCACAATGTTTACAGAAGTTCAAGAAAGAAGAAAAGGCATGTGCCTGCAGCTGATGGTGAAAACAGAAAATTCAAGTGGAAACAAAGTAGCTGATCTAACAAGATTTGTACCTAGACATTGGTCATCTATTCTTCTTGAAGACAAATGCCAAGTTATCTTAAATGCTCAGGAGCAACTGGGGTTGATGTTATATCTTCTCAGAAAAGCTTCCTCTGTGCTCTCTAATGAATCTCCCCTCCTGCTATGGGAATACTCTCTATCATCACAAAAACATTGAGATCCCCAGGCATTAAGCTATCCTTGCATTAAGCAAGATAGCTTAATGCCTTGTCATGTCTGATATTGTCTGAGAGAAAAGTAGTCCCTACTAATGACTAAGCCTCTTCTGTTGGTCCTTCCTTGCACGCTAAACACATATTGTATTCAAACCCCTAGATCTGCAGAGAAGAGAGGTAGGTATGAATGTTTTGTTATATCCAAATGCAGGTTAGAAGGACATGCCTGGACAGTCCCAACAGAGTTCTCTAACTCCTGGAGTTGCCTAATTACTTCCAGCATTTCTCAGAAATATCTGGAGTTTCCCAGACAGAGTGGCCTTTGAGAAGCTGCATTGTGACTCTATCAGGAGCCCAATAATTCTGCCCTGTATGAAGTCATGTTGTCCAGAGAGTGATAACATGCTGAGGAGATAAATCAGTTTGACAGAGCCTGGCCTTCAGCTTGCACACACAACAGTCTAATCCTGGGAGCCCTCAGAAAAACACATGTGTATACTGGAGGCAGGATTTTCTTATACCTTTTTTTCTCTTTTAGGAGGGTTAAAATGAACATCAGTAAATTTGGGTGTCAGCACACAAAGAGGAAGAGAAAGTAATAATGCTAAAAACACAGCATCAGCATGAGACCTACCTGTGGCTCAGAAAACCTACCAAAGGAATAAAGATCGAGAGCTATATCCAGACTGGCCACAATAGATGCCCTAACATACAGGCAACAATTACTTTACCCTGCTGATTGCAGAGGGAACCAGGTTCTGACAGTCTATCACTGTAACTCACTAAATATGATCCCAAACTGACAGATGACAAAGCTGCCTGCAATGTTTGCCATCTGAGAGTAGTGGCATGGCATATATGAGATAAGATGGATGGTTGGTCTTACAGTACTTTGATCTCACGGTGCCGATAAGACCTCTGAAGATTGACTGTGCTCTGCAGTGCAGACATTTCCCATTCAGGACAATATGGAACCAAACTAGGGCGGCAGGGGAGGGGAATCAGGTTCACCAGCTTAAGTGGAATAAAGCACTTGATTTTTCCTTCTCCTGGATACTTTTCCAGAACAAAATATTCAGGCTAAGTAGAAAAGCAATAAGCTGAAATTTGATGTGTGTTTAGGAGGTGAAACCTGGTTTTCAGATGTCCTCTTCTGGCTTTAAGAATCTGGATTAAGATTCCTATGCATGAGGTTGACATCCTAAAAACCAGCAAAAGTATTCTCCCCTCTACACAAAGAGATGTTATGCAATTGGTATATAATGTGCTAGTCCTCATTCTTCACCCTTGGCACTGCATGCAGCACAAGACCTTATGTCTCACCTCTGTCCCTATTGTTCTAGTCCACCCCTCTCTAGCCAACCATTGGTACATTTCCGAATTTTGTAGCACAGACGATATTAATGACATTTCAAGATAATTATGAAACTGTAAATAAAGTTAACAAACATGGCTGGGATTTGCAGCCTCTAAAGGCTTCAGTCCAAATAAGTTTTTTTTAACTTCCTTTTTCATATCCGTTCCAAGGCTCTACCAGGGCATTCAGGTGATATTTAACACTAGCTGTACTGAACAGTGTTTGTTACTACCAGTGTTTATGTTCTCTTGGATTGAAGAAGCAACATCTCAAATCAGGGATTATACATATGCAGAATGGCCCTTGGTTTTGAAAAACACCAGGATGGTATTAAGAAGCCCTTCATGGATAACTAAACACACTAGTCTAGGTGCAACCTATAAGCCTAGACTCCTCAGATAGAAGATGCCTCAGCAACACTCAGTAGAGAAGAGGTGATGTGGGAGGGAAAGGGAAAAAAAAATAATTCTACCAGAAATTAGTGAGAAGAGATGAGAAAAGCAACTCTAGTTCACCTTTGAAACAGCTATATCAAGAAAAACAGGCTGAAAGGGACTTTGAAGTGCATGCAGAACATCCCTATCCAAAGACAAAATTGCATCTACCCAACAAATGTTCTCAAAATTACCTGGCAATGAAGACTCTTTACCCTCCTTGTGCAAATCTGTCCTAGAGTTTCACTGTTGTTGCTGCTTACACACTCTGTCTCTTTTTTTGAGCTTGGGATAATCCATCATGGGCATGGACATGAGGTGATTTCTCCACCACACTGTAGCTGTCCTCCCAGTATTGGAAGACCCTGTTCTGTTGCAATGCAATCCAAAGCAATTCCACAGCATCCATAAACTTGATTTGAAAGTTTCTAACTTTGGCAGACACATCAAAAGTAAAAACTCCATCATGAAAATGAATGCCTGTGTTTAGAAGCATTCGTGCAAGAGACAGGACAAGTGGACAGTGGTGTGGAGAAACAAAGAAGCTCCTCTGGCCATTGCCAGGATTCACGAGAGACCAGTCCAAGGAGTTTGCTCCAGCAGCTTTAGAAACAATAATAACAATTCTCTCCCTCCCAACATGCTAAATCTGATCCTTGCTAATGTGAATTAATACCAGGTTTCAGTGCAGCCACTGGAGTAATGTGATGCTCTGGAGTGCTGTAATCCTAAACAGAGCATTAGGAGAGCAGCTCGCACCACAGCTGTGGCTCCTTGCAGGTGTTTCTTCCCTAGGCAGCCCCTTCAGCAGCAAATCTCTGGCTCTGCATGAGAGGCATAGGGGGAATTCTGTCATGGTCAGACAACAGGCTTCCCTGGAAGAAATGGGCTGATCCAGTCCTGCCAGTACCAGGAGGGGTGGAGAGGAGGAAGTCTGAAGTGATACAGGTCTCTGTTTACTGTGCACAAAAGGAGAGAGAAGCAGGCAAAGGAACGAAACAGATACCTCTGTGTGACCCCTTTCCCCTGTGGAGTGTGCACACTGCCTGCATACACATGTGCTCTTTGTTCCTATGAGTGGTGTTCCTATTGCCCCTGTCCCTGCCCCACTGCTTTCTCTTATCCTCCCCTTAAACAAGCCCTGGCTCACATATTTCATCAACAATCCCCACTATTCATTTTTCAGGGGCACCAAAGGGAAACAGAAGTCTCCTAAGCAAAGTTCTGCCTCCCTTGGGCCTGCGTTGCTTTCCCCCCACCCATCCTTCACCACCCTCCTCCCCCAAGCCTTGCACTGTGCCTGTCTGGAGTCACAACTTGATATTAGGTTACAACAGGCCTCCAGCTGACCCAGTGGGTTCATCCTGTAAAAATACCTCTTGTGCCGTTGGTCTCTCTGATTACTCCTGGCTCATAACAGGTGGGGCTGCCAGCTTGAAGGGGGAGGGCAGGATGGAAGAGTTGCTCTTTAGCTGCATGCCCTCCTCCTCAGAGGGGACAAAAAAGACCCATTTGTTCACTCCCCCAGCTTTCTCCCCAGAGTTTGGGTTTTTTTTTAAAAAAGACTTTTGTGTAAGTCCATTTAACATTCAGTACCACTGGCGTCAATGGAGGGACACCAGCAGTACTTGCTTAGCTTAATTTCCAGCACAGCCTCTTTCTGTTTAGATGCAGATCCTTGACACAAGCTGACTTCTGAGATCCTCTCATCACTGCAGAAACAGGTCAGAAATTTAACTAGTTTCACAGCAAAGTCAGTGCTTCCTAATTTTCACTTGGGCCAAGAAATACCCTTTTTGGCTATTGGCTCTTTGGCTTTAGGTCTTGATTGCCCTTGGGGAGTGAAAAGGAGTACAGAAACAACTACGAGCTATCAAAATATTTTCAGTTCCAGAAATAGATATTGGAGGGAGAGACTTGTATTTAACTTAAAGTCAGATTTGAACAGTTTGCAATATGCGTGTGTTTTAGATGTAGACCTTAATGGCATCTTCCACTTCGGCAGTGATGTAACCCAGGAAGTATTGTTCAAAAGTGCAAAGGAGTTTCCTCTTGTTCTTGATAGCAACTTCATATTCCTCCTGGAATCAGGTAGTTATGGACTGCTTGGTGGCCCAGGGTTGCCTAGGTAAATGAGGAAATGCAGAGAAGATTTCTACACAAAACAGAAGAGATTTAATGGCACAAAAATCATAGAAATCCTTGAAGAGACAAGAATGGAGAAGATTCAGGGATGGAAAATGTCTACAATCTTACTGAAGAGCAGTCAGTAGTACAAGAATTATAGATTTGCATTGGAGGACAGTTGAACAAAAAACTTGACTTGAAACTAGAAAATTTATTTCAAAGCCCTTTGCCGACCAAAAGAAAAGGTCAAAGCCTTTGAGAAAGGCCTTGCAAATGTTTCTGATAGATGTTCACCTTCATCTGCCAAAAAAATCCCTAAACAATATCCAAAGAGGAAAAGAGAATCTGTATATCAGGTTACGCCAACTGAAAATAGCCTGACTTCTCTGTATTGCCTTCCACATACTTCTCATTTCCTAATGCATTAATCCAGCTGAAACTTATCCAGTATAGAAACACTGGGTTCATTAAAATGATCAGAGATGACCAGGTACTTGGTAGATGACCTAACCTGCTATTAGTCTGCGTTATAACTGATCTATGAAATCCAAATGGCTTAGTATAGAGACTGATACGAGGCTTTTTATCTTTCTTCCTTGCAAAGCTGTAATGAGGAATTATTTAAGGATGCTGCCACCAAGCTGGATGTATCCTGCACAGCAGGGGGAAGCTGATGGTAAGCATTAACTTTGTCACTTAGAAGACACAGTAATTCTGAAAGCCAAGTGACATAGGAAGAGAGAGAGATCACTGCACCAGCCAGATTGAAGGAGGACATCAGAGCTATACTTCCAAAAGGAGGCATTTTCTGTGTTTTCATCAAACAACATAAGTACTGACATTTTCACTTTTCAGCTAGCAATGATCTCTGTCTTTCCTTCTGCATTTTGCTGGATTTCACAAGGAGAACAAGCAAAAAAAATTTACTTCCCTGTTCTTATATCTCTGCTCAAGCAGTTCTACTTGGGAACCGTGGGCAATGGGAATTCATGTATTTTTCAAGAAACAGAGCTGCTGCTGAAGTCTGAAATATAATTCTAAGTCATTTCTACATACAGATAGTTGCAGACTCTTTTGGAAGAAGAAACTCCTTTCTTGCTTACACTTATCTCTGTTCTCATCAGTGTCTTTTAAGTTACACTGTCCCTTACCTAAAAAAAAAACCCAACTGCAAATTAGAAAAGGACAATGGTTTGTCTGTCTTTTACTTCAATGCTGCCTAAATTAAGCACAAAAGACTTCATATAATATATTATACTGTATGAGATTTGTTTCTACTTTACAGCCTCAGCAACACTATGTCTCTATTCTTTTATGTCTCTCGTCTGTATTTCTTGGAAAAGGGAATTGGAGTTGTTGCTCAGAATTTAATACTCTTTGTGTTTAAAATGGACACATTTTTACAAAATTTCATCCACCCAAAGAGATCTAAGCAGCTGAAAATAAATGTATTCTCACTTCTCCAGTAGGCATCGCTTTTGTGATACCCTCATTGTTGTAACCTTGCCAGTTTTCAATTTCTGCGAGGAAAAGAGACCAGAAAGAACATGCATTTATAAATCATAAACACGTCAATAAATGATTCTGTTTTCATAAAAAGAAACAACTGAGCCCATTTATCCAAGTGCTATAGAGATCCTCAAAATGATGAAGGCCAGTGGTGTTTTTTCCCTTGCAAGTCAATTTTTAAAAAGCAAATTACCTTGTTACAACTGGAAGTATCATCATGATGACTACTTTGAAATCATAAAGCAGGTGACATGATCAACTGTATTTGTTCTTGCTGTGCCTACTTGGCATAAGCTTCCTAAAAGCCTCAGGAGTTGCTCTGGGGATGAATTTGGCCTGCAGGGGTCTTCCATTTACTTTGATTTATTGTGATCATTCAAAGTGTATTCTCATTTGGATGGTCAGGGATTTACACACATAGCTTCCATTAACACTAAAGGGTGATACCATTAAGACAAATGTACAGTTAATCTCTGGCACTGTGGAGATAAAAATATACCTTGGAGAGTGCTCGGGCTGGGCTGGAAGCATTCATTATCTGAGTTTCATTTCACAGCACGGAGCAGCTTTAAAAGGCAGCTTTAGAGTTTTATCACCCCTACCCTGTATTTCTTAGTGGGGAAGGAGAGGAGAGAAAAGGAGGAACTAACCATGGGAGAGATGGAGGAAAATGAGATTTCTTCCTTCAAGCCTTGGCATGCAGACAGTGTTTCATGGGGATAGCTGGGAAAATCAGATGATTTTTGATCTCTCCCTTGGATCACCATCGTTGCAGGATGACTTCTGAACACCAGCGCCCTTGTTGCTTTTATTTTGGTTGTGTCACAGTAGCCCTTGTAGAGCAAGCTTCCTATTCTTTCCCCAAATGCAAGCCAACCAACAGACTTATGTGAAACAACAGATGAGCTGTACCCAGAAAAGCTTACAATAGATGGAAAAATAGGGTCAGATGGGAAACCAAATCTTAAGAGGCAGGAAGCATCTTTTTATTGCTCTCATCTCCTTACAGACCAGCAGGGTTTAATACCACTAATGTTGATACTGTGGTATGGTTATTTTTTTTTTTCCCAAGTGAATGTCTAAACAAAGAAAGAGTAGATAGGTAGAATTGCCCCAGAAAAAGCTCTGATGAATCATCCAGGAGTTTCAGATGAAGATCACATTAAGACAAATAACAGATGCATGAAGACTCCTACTTTAGGGCTCTTAAACCTGGTGGCTTGGTTTTTATTTCCAAGTTTTATGCACAAGAATTGAGAGCCAGCCCCTTTCAAAATGGCATCTGACAGTGGCAAACTCTATGCAAGCCTTTGTCCCATCCTGACAAGCCTCTCTTGAAGACACAAGCTGACTAGGTTGTGGAAATAAAACACTGGCTCTTAGATACCTTTCTCTCAGTTGTCATTGTCACCAGCTGAAACAACTCATTGACCTATGGGCACAGTAACATGGGAATTTGAAAAACACATTTGTAATCTAGCCCTATTCACCCAGTGCTCCCACAGTGTTCAAAACTCCCAGCACCTTGGATTGTCACCACTGGGTAGTTACTTCACCATTATCAAGTTAAAGTATGCCCAGCCTCATCCAGCAAATCACAAGCAGAGATGTATACAGAACCCAAAGATCTGTCTCACAGGTCTTAAAATGAGTTCCTGTGTGATGCAGTCTCTTTCCATGCACTTCTAAACAAAGAGAAGTTATTTGGATCAGAGGATCACTCTGTTGTTGAGCACCCATAGTACGGTAAAATGCCCAGAGGAATCAGATGGGTAAATATGTCCTTTTAGATCACTTTAAGCAATAAGAAATTCAGGTAGTGCAAGGCAGTGGACATAACACAAAATAGTGCCTCAATTTGAGCAATATACTTCATCTTTCTATCTTTTTCTGCCTTGTCATTTACTCTGTGTCTCTTTTATAACAAATACAATTTATTGAAGCTAAACCACAGGAAAACAACTTGTCTACGTTAGAGGCTTGCACTAATATCTTCCTTGGTTGCTTTATTAAAGCTATTTACCCTAAGCCCAGAGACACTTTGATTTGGGCAGAGATTCTGCCTTTTTGTTTGTTCTGACTGTGACTTTATTATTACATTGGACACCATGACACATTTGAAGTGGTTCCCTGTCTTCAGCTGTAACTGAATATTACGTTTAGACAGCCCATTAGGCTCTCTTGCTATGGTAATATGGATTCTATATTTCCATTCCTGTGAGTGAATCCAAGTTTGTAAATTTTTGCTTTGCTGTACAATGTCATTCAACAACCTGACCCAGCAAAACTCCTACGGATCTCACAAGACCCCTGGCAAAATGCAGAAGAGAAAACATTCTGTGTAAACAGCAAATGCAAGCAGTGAGGAGGAGGCAGTGGGGAATGAATGCAGTTTTCATTTAATTGCTTTTAAAGCTTTTTGTTGCCTTTTTCTCATTCACCCCCCCACCCGCCCAAGACCAGAATATCATGCTTGTAACAGAATCCGTTCCGATTAGAAGGTTTTGTTACAGCTGTAATAAGCTTTCACACAGAGAAAGTCTCCCGAGACCTATATTTCATCTCAACTTTCCCCACCGCATTAAACAGAGGGTTTGATTCTGGAAAACAGAGATCGAAATTCTCTCCTCCCGCACTCAACACTGGGAAGTAATGAGAACTGACAATTCCAAGGCTCAATGTGAAGCTAGAGTGGTCTGGGCTGAAACTACTTGTGTGATAACAGGTTTTGGGAATGTTTCCACTTTCATCTGTTTATTTATTATTATTATTAATTATTCTTAGGCTTGTGATTTGGGGGAGAGAAGGTGGGAGGAGGAAAAAATGGAAGAGAAAAAGGGAGTCAGTAGCTTGGCAGCACACAGCCTAAATCTAAACACCCCACACATTTGCTATACCCTGGAAAAACCTGGATCTTATACAACAATTTCTGTAACAGCATCACTTGGATAAACCAGCAACTTACTTGGAAGGAATCTGTGCTTTCCTAGAATTCATGTAACTAAGAGATAAAATGACCTTGAGGGATGGCAGCTTCCCTTGTAAAATAAATTAACTATTTTAGGGCAAGCCTCACTGAAGAGTCTCCTTTATTACCCATTCTGTGGCAAATTAGACAGGATAGCAAGGTCTGGCCAAAGCCTGCCAGTGGGTCTCATGACACTAATATCACCAGATCTCCCATCCAGCCTCAGTTCTGATCATTTAGAAGGGAGAGTGTAAAAATGTCTCGTCAGCACCATCTGTGAGTGTTGATGAACTTAATGCAAACAAATAACTTGACCCATCTTTGCTCCTCCCCATTCAGATGACCTCAGAGCTGATGACTGTGACCCACATCATGGTCCCTTCCAAAGGAAATGAACCGGCATCCAGGTTAGCACAAAATCTCTCCCAAAGTGGTAGTCCCTTGGATTGTTCTCTTGAACTTTTGCTCTTCCCATGGTCTTGAAACAGTAATTTTTAAGAGGAAAATGAGGAATGAGGCAGCAACCAGTCAAATCTGCTGTGCAACTGCATCAGAAACAATCAGTCGTGTGAAGAACAGATCTGCCCAAGTGTGGACTCTGGGGCATAATGTTATTCAGCTGGATTTTCTGGTGTTTAAAAATAGTCTTTTCCCTGCTGTAACTTTTCTCTTCGGAGGATTTCTCTTCCCTCTACCCTAGTTGCCTGTTTTCTCAATAACAGTAGGAACACAAAACTTCTTTTTGCCATATGTCAGTTTTAATCAGTGGACACATTTAAGGTTATTAGTGTGTGAGGGACAGTGAATGGTAATTCCTGTTTGCTTGAAGAAGAGTAAGGAATAAAATTCAAAGTTGTCATGGAAGCAGCTCACTGGGATCATTTAGAGGGAACAGATAAAAGGGGCCACTTGGGAGAGAGAATCAACAGGAGCTGAGGGCTGTATACTTTTTACTGGTTGCTCTATACCCAGATATCGTGTCTGTAAGGAAGGTTGTTTCATACTTCAGCATATTTCCACAAAGACAGATCCTACATCTTCCACTTTCCTCTCATTTTAAAATGATGCTCTAAGACCAGGTGCTGTAAACCTTTTGGAATTAAAGAACCCCATAGAGACCACTTTGACAGAGCAGAGGTATCCCAGCTGTGCTCAGACAACACTGACATCCACCCTCCCTTAAATTTGTCACTCCTTTTTCTCAAAAATGAGGGCTTTCCTCCTTTTCTTGTACGTAGTCCTGGGTTTCACCCAGAGCTGGCTGCATTTCACTGCCAGCTGAGCTGATACAGCGGGATGAATACTGCCTTCTGCTTCATCAAGAAAAAAGAACCTAAGCCATTAGAAACTGCCTGCAGAACTCTCCTATGTATATTCCTCAGCTGTCATCACTCTGCAAAAGGCTATTTAATCAAGCTCCAGTAAGACTTTTGAAGTGACAGCAGGGAAGGGTCTACCTCCTCAGTCATTGTCACCTGCTGAGCCTGTAGCTATCAGTGAACAGTTCTTCAAGCTGTTGCAGCTTCATGCATTTCTCTGCTAAGAGGGAGCAATGTTAAAATCAGACCTGCTATCAGAAAAGCAGCAAAGAGCTAGATATGCATGGAAGGAGGAGGCAGATGTGACTCTTCTATCAGTTCTGTATTAGGGATTTACATGTTTGGGAACAGGAAAGAGATAGATGGACTGTATACCCCTTTCCCCACTCCCCCAGTCTTAACAGAAAGGTGAAAGAAACAGGTCTATAAACCAACAAAGTAGTGATTTAGCCAGGCCAGAAGCTTGTGCAGCAACTCTGCAAGGGCTCCTACAAACACACACACCTTTGGCTGCTGGAACCTGTTTGACTGCCAGAGGGGACATAAGCCAGGAGACCGGGTCACCCAAAACCACCAAATAATAATAAAAAAAAAAGAACCCAAAACCACCAATAACAAAAAGAAAGAAACAATACACAGCCCTCCTACAAACTAACAACAGAATCAGCCCCACGACAGCCCTGCTGAAGGTAAAGGAGTCTCCACCAGGGATGAATTTGCCCTGGTGTAATTAATTCCCCTTTGGAAGAGTTGCCAGCAGGGACAGCAGATTAAAATCTCTCTTTCCTCCAATAGGAAGCACGTCCAGGAGCTCAGCATCTCCCTTTCCTTCCCCACAGCGTGAAGCACCAGTCCAAGTCCCAGTGTGAGATTTGAACCTACAGTGACCTGCTGAGCCCTGCAGTAAGGGATGTATTAGCCAATGAGTCATGTTGACTCTGGCTTGAATCTAAATGGACCTCTCCTCTCATCCCAGAGAAATCGTGTTCACAAAGCTGTGGATGTCACGCGTGTTGGGTAACTCTCAAAGCTGGGACTGGGTGGTGTATCCTGCCATCATCCTTGACTGAAGGGAAGAGGTGAGCAATGGGGTGGGGATGTCAAAATCCAGTTGCTCCAGAAGTTTCCATAATTTTGGATACAGAAGAAATTGTCATACAATTTGAACAGCAGAGACTAAACTAGCCCTCAGGTTAATGAAAAGGATGACCTGTGTTTCTCTGTTGCTGGGCTTTCCTTTGTAGGGTGAGAACAAGTGATTTTTACTTGTGTTACATCTTTTTGAGATATCATTTTATACTTCCTTGTGTGTCTATCCTGTACAGGGCCAACTCACCTCACAGTTTTGGACATGCCATCATAAAGGTACTTTTGGGCCTTCCAACTCACCTTATGCTGTGGCCTAGCCAGCCAAGTTTGTGGCCACTCTTGGCTCTCTTTTGCCATTCTCCTTACAGAGACACCAGCCACTTGGGATCTCTGCATCCCTTCAGTGGGTATCAACTGAGTGAAGCTGGAGTAAAGCGTAAGCAGATGATCAGGCAACCCTTCATGGAAATCCTAGGGAATGTGAGTAAGAGTTTATGACCAAATCAGCTTGTCACATTCCTGGACCATATCTAGGAAGGCAGCTTTCAGATGAGAAGTCAGACCAAGTGAGCCTCCCAGCCACAGATGCTGTGAGAAGATCTGTTACTCACTGAGCAAAAGGAGGCATGTTGGTTGACAGACGGCTGAACATGATCCAGTAGTGTGCTCTGGTGGCTAAGAAGGCACCCTGACTAGTATCATAAGTAATGTGACCAGCAGGACCAAGGAAGTGATTTTCCGCCTGTACACATCACTGGTGAGGTTGCACCTTGAGCACTGTGATCCATTTAGGGCCTATAACTACAAGAGGGACATTGAGGTGCTGGAGTGTGTCCAGACACAGGCAATGAAGCTGGTGAAGGGTCTGGACAACAAGTCTGATGAGGAGCAACTGAGGGAGCTGGGCATGTTTAGCATAGAGAAGAAGCTGAGGTGAGACAGGATCACTCTCTACAGCTACCTGAAAGGAATTCTTCTCTCCAGTAACGAATGATTGAGGAAATCAATGACACGAGGAAATGGGTATAAATTGCACCAGAGGAGCTTTAGACTGGACATTAGGTAGAACCAAGAGAATTGTTAAGCATTGGAATAGGCTGCCAAGGGAGGTGGTAGGGTCTCCATCCCCAGAGATATTTAAAAGACTCACAGATGAGGTGCTGAGGGTCATAGTTTAGTTTAGTGATGAACATGGCAGTGTGAGGTAAGACTCAATGGTCTTAAAGGTCTTTTCCAACCGTAATGATTCTATGATTCTATGAGACACAGTTATCTCTTGGCAGGACACCAACTTGCTGTTGTATAGAAGGGATTTTACCCATTATAGAAAAGCAGCCTACTCTCAGCTGGATGGAACAGCTGGTCAGCAGGATGCTTAATCACACTTCACTTGAGGTGCTCAGGTGTTTGAGAGTTTAATGCAAGATCACACTCCATGTCTGGGTAGGGCATTCTGTGTGCAGTTGTAAGTAGAGGTCAATGAACTGTAGTTACTCATGCTGGTATTTGACAGGACATTGACCATTTCAAACAGAGGCTATCCTCTACTTGACTCTCTCTATCTGCATGATAAGCAGCAGGATATTTGTGCTAGAATATTTTGCTTTTGCCTGCCTGCTTGTCTGTTTTTTGCAGCTGAACAAAGAAAGCATTGTTTTCAAGATATCAAAACTGATTTCACTTTGATGGGATTGAGTTACCAGCAAGGGAAATACAGATCAGCCAGGCCAACACCTCCTTTTGCAGCTCCTGTATCCACCCACCTCCTGCCCCCCAGAAGTACATCAATATATACTCGCAAGCCCTCAAACAATTCTGAACCCTCACTGATGCTGTCTGTTACCTATTGACATCCCTAATGATCTGCAAGGAAATGCAAGTCAGCTTTGATAGGAAACCCGAGAAAGCAACAGGCAGATTTACTGGTCAGGAAAACACTAGATTTTCCTTTCCTTATTCAGATTGTGGTTCATCAGGCTGTCATGTAATGCAAATAACATTCATGGTATTAGCCGGTACTTAAAATAAATGCTTCCTGTGGTTCTTACATATCTCCATTTCATCATATAGCACCTGAAAGAGCAAAAAAAATAAAAAAAGGAAGGAAAAAAGTTGTTCATTGCCTCTTGTACTCTATTGATGCACATGTTTGTCCTGCAGACATGAGTCCGTGGGCTGCACAGCTGTAATCCTGATTTCTGTATACTGTGCCTTTAAATATGAGTAGGCAGCCTGCCTTAGGGCTGGGAGGGCGTAAGGCTGGAAAGGCATTTAAGAGAAAGGAGAAAGAGATACCTTTTGCAATGTCATTCCTGTAAGAAAGCACAAGACAGAACAAATTAAATGGGAAACAAGTCACCTAACCTGAAACCCATGTTTATCCAGAGAAAGCAAAATCAGATAAACTTCACCAGCTAGAGCTGTTCTCCAAGGAAACCTCTGCTGGGAGAGCTGGCCCTGCTGAGCAGCCTTTTGGATGACCCTGCCTAAGGCTGGATGTTTGTGCGGCTAGCAGCCCCACCGTGGAGCGGTACCACTGAGGCTGTGCACCCATCCTTCTGGGGATACCCACTGACAGCCCAGCTGGTGGGCTTCCAGCACACGTTGCAGTCACACTGACCACGCTGACCGTGAGGAAGCAGCCGTCTGGCAGGGTTTGCACTGCTGCTCCCCTGCCACACATCCCCACTCCCTGATCCCATCTATGCCGAGCAGACGTTCTGAGACAATATCCTCTAAGTTGGGTAAATCTATGCCACAGAGCGAAGAGCAGTTTGGGAAAGAATTAAGCATCCTGAAGCTTATAGCTTCATTGCACGGTTGGCTGCAGCTCAAGCTTAAAATGCCTATCCTTGGGTTTAGGACAGGCTAAACTTGGAATAACTCTTGATGGGATGGACTGTAGCCTAAGGCATCATCTACAATTCCCATTTGCAAAGACTCACGTGGACAAGAGCTCTGGCCTGATTTAAGGCAACAAACAAGTTCCTTCCCTGGCAGTCAGCCTATGTCTGTGCCCACGCGCATGGGCTTGGGCCCATGCAAACATACCACAGTGGTTCCATAGACACTGCTGTGTAGCCGTTACACTCAGCTCCTCTTACTTCACACAATTTCCAAGCTCTCCATATCCAGGCTATTATTTTCCTTTTGCTTTTTCTTTCCAAATGGAGAAGGACTTGTCCAGAATCCAGAAGCAAGACAACACCAGAACTAGGAGAGCAACCCAGCCCTTTTGACTCCAATGCCACAGGCTTTGTCCGGTAGGCAGAAGTGCTGGTCATGTTTGAGTAATGACATTATCTCTGCTAGACTAGTCAAAGCCCAGATGTTAGTCATCCCCTCCACGAGTTTCAATGGATTGCTGCATATGTCTCCAGGTGACTGGAGGAGTTGCCTGATATTTTTTGTTTCATTTGTTGGGATTTTGATGGGTTTTCTTATATTGCAGTTTAAAAAATGAACAAACCATCTATCACCATCCTATCCTTTGAGGAAGGAGATGGACTACAAACAACATTCCCTGATTTTTTGACCATGAATTTAGGGTCATTTTAAAGAATCATTAGCAAAAAAGGTAGAGCATATAGATCAGAAGCAAACTGGTTAGAAATGGATTACTGTGGTGCTGTGCTCTGCATAAAGCAGGAATGAGTTAAAGAGATCGCCTGGTCATGTTCATTGTGTGAAATTTGAGCACATATTCGGAATCAGTGTTCATACAGAGGTCAATAGGGGACAGAAGATGCTAGCTGGTCTTGGTTACTTAAGAAATTGTTTGCTTATATGGTTTAGGCTTATCTACAGGAGAAGACACAGTCGTGCTAGATTATTTAGCCGACTCAGTCAAAGTTGTAGCCACAGTGTAAATCTCTCTGCTCCTTTCATCTCACACAGAGGGAATCAGCATTTTGTATTCATCAACAAAGGACTGAAGCCATGAGTCAGCATTCAGCAAATGCTTCCAGTTCTGTACAGATGGTTATATTACCGCTTGGCAGCTTTAGATAACCTGCATGGAGGTAGAGAAAAGCCAAATGATTTTATCCTGGAGCTCGGGACATAAGCTTTTGCTGTCCCTTACCTACCAATAGGATGTTTCCCATGCACATAGCTGCATTTTAGAGCCTGTCCTCTACAGATGAATCCATGATGCCATTGAGACAGAAAGAGACATGATCCCCACACTGTGTTCCTCAGCTGCCTCCTGAGTTTCCCATAAGCAGGTGAATTCCCATTTCTCTTCCTCCTAGACAACCATCCCAGCCATTGCAGGGGTACAAATATAAGAGTGATTTACACTATGTTTGGCAACAGTTGTGACTTTGCAGAAGCTGCACTGTGTCAGCTCCAAAACAGTTTGAGGGTGAAAGACTTAGAGATCTCTCTACCTTTAGCTACTAGATCATACTTGGAGACAGAACTGAGTCTTTTCATTGCATTTTCATGGCTTTATGACTCTGACTTCTGTTTGTGTACATAGACAGAGAACTACACTTGGACTGTTCTCTTGTCAGTGCTGAACACCATGTCCACCACACGACATATGGATGGGGGAGGGTTTTCACACTTGTCCACCATGGCTGGCAGTCATTTATAGGTCCCCCAACACACTTTCTAGAGAAATATACTCCAGGTGTCTGACCTTTGTTTCCTTGTTGAGAGAAATCAAAGGCCAGCACATTTCAGAAGTCTTAAGTGCTCCATCCAATGTTTTTGCTCATTTGCTCAATTGCCTCACTTCAGCCAAATTTTGCAGCTGCCTTGTTTATTTACTGTAAGCTGCACTGGAACCCCATCTGATCCAATAGTATGTCTGGATCTCACAGCAGGTCCTGAACCTCTTGAACAAAAAAAATGTGTAAAGGTTTATTATTGTATATACTGCAAAGAAAACAGATCAATACCTCCATAGGTGCCTAGAGTCTAGTTTTCCTTGTGACGTGAGGAAAAAAAATTTCCTTGAAAATTATGCACTGTATGATACCTGCTCTGAAAGGGAATGCTGCTTATAAAAGCAGTCACAAAGAAATGCACCAATGGCTTTTCAAATGCCTGACAAGACATCATAGTGAGTGACACATCAGGAAAAGAGAAAAGACACATTACTTTTGCTTGTTTTCACAGACAAGGATCTTGTGGATGAAACAATTTCCCTCCAGGATAAATCCTGGAAAGAGAGAAAGTGCCTAGATATGCTTTTTGCTACTCCACTGCAAATTTCAGAGACAATCCAGGAACATGGCACCATCAGACTTGTCATGATTCTAAAATGGCAACTCCTCCTTACATGTCATGAGCTCGGTCCCTCATGTGGGGTTGCACCTCCAGTTGACCTCTAGGGGTGGGATTGTGAAGAGAGAAGATAACTGGATTTGGATTGCTTTACTTCAGAAATTGCCAGGCTAAATACAGTTCATACCTAGACTTGCTAAAAGTGGTTAATATCTGAGGGGCGCTCAGCAAATCACTGGTCTCCAGTCTCCTTCCTTTGAGATGACTGCCCAGGAAGCCACCTTTGTTGCTGGCACTAATTTGAATCTTTTCTGCCAGTGTTAGGCTTGGGTTGTACAACCTGTTATGCCAGTAAAAGCTGCCTTCTGTCAGCACAGCCTGTGTCCACATCTAATACTGAGGCCTGGAAGGGGGTAAAAAAAATCCTATTTCTCTGAAGTACCACCCAAAAAAACCCTTTCCTGGCACAATGCCACCGGTGCAGATGGTGGATGCTGTGTTTCCCCTGCCAGTCCAAACAGTGCTGGAGCAAGTCTCTCATAATCCCATTCCTTCCCAAACATTTTGAAAGTCTGATCACATCTTTAAATATCACTGCTTGGAGCAAAGGGAAGCTTAGCCACAAAGCTCACCCATGCAGAGCCTTCTACCATGTACCATGCATTGGTAGGTTCTTGTGCGTCCTCAACAAGGGAAGCACTTAACTTCATGCAGAGGGGAGCCTGGGTCCTAACTCAAATGTTTATGTCATGGAGAGAGTCCCACAGACCTGGCATGTCCCATTATGAATGCAGAAATAAATGTCATCAGGGGAATTTGGGGTTGGTCTGGTGATGGAGACACAGCTCCATGCCAGGGTTATGTAGGTGGAAAGTTGAGACTGCTTTGTAATGACCATATTGTGTCAGACTGTTGAAGAAAGACAAGCCTTCTCTCTTTAACACTCTTCTTAACCTATTCCAAAAGAGCTCACTGACACGGAAATGCAATAACTATTTACAAGCCCTCAGAATCACCTTGTGAAACACTAATTCCCTGTCAAGTTCATGGAAGACGATTGTTCTAGCTGCTTGCAGAACCTCAAAGTTCTAGAAGCTGAGGATAAAAGATAATCTTGGGATGGTCTTTCATTACTTCATTTCTCTCTGCCAATGAAAAAATTACAGGTGGACAGGAGAGTAAAAGTCTGCCAAAATTTCTGCTGTGGAGTTCTCACAGCAGTGGGACACGCTATAAAGAGGAGAATGGAAACCCACTTGCCAAGATACTGAGAACATGACTGGGCAATGTACAAGGGTGGTTATTTAGGAACAAACTGTCATTAAGCTGATAGAGCTTAACATGAGCTTTGGGTTTCATTAGACATTTTTCCCCTTTAAGGGATGATATCTAAGTGAACATGGCTGCAACTCATTTATCTCCAGATGTCCAAGGCTGACTGACACAAAAGGCCAATTTAGCAAATTAGAATTGAGCTCTGAGTAAAGTGTCCCAGAGGCTCCAGAACATGGGTATTGACTCATCTTGAGAGCACCAGCCTTTCCTCTTAAACCTTTTCCATACCCTGATGCAATCCTAAAAGCCCAAGTAAGGAAACGAATATCTTTTAAAAAATTAACACTACTTCCTTCTGCCCATCACATTGGACGATGTTTCCTCGTGTTGAACACTTGCCACATGAGAGAATGGGAACTTGTGTATGCACAGTTAGGATTGCAAATCCGCTTGACCGACCTTTGTATTTTCAGGGGGTTTGCACATAGTAGCAGATAGTTAATATATTTTTTTCACATTCTTCTAACATTATATATTTGTTGGGTTTTTTTTTTCATTTCTTTGTTACTAATATCCCATTTTGTATATGTAAGTTGTACACGGAAGCAGAATTTGGAAGAAAAAAGGTGCATCAAGTGTTCTTCATCAAGATTTCTGGGTAAAGACACTATTTTTCTCACATGTGTCGAGTTTCCTCTTCTGCCTGGATCTGTCATCTTTGAGGTCTACCATGGTGCCAAGCTTGCTTAAACACACATGTATGAGGTGATTCCTTTAGTATGCATGTGTGTGCATGTGTATAACTGAATGTTTAGAAGTGAGGCCATGAAGTGAGCACCATTTTAAAAGCCCCTGTTTGTCTTGGCATCTTTCTCCTCTCCATTTTTGTTAATTGTTTGACGAACTCTCGCTTGTGCCTGATGTCCTTCCAAATGAGAGGAGCCTTCAGCCAACTGTGCACCATTATTCAAACCTTCAGTTATTGCTCTGCAAAAGCCTCTTCAAAGCCCGGCCTGCTGCCCTTGTTTCTGTTTATCAAACAGCTGTGTTGAGGTTGGCTGCATTTGGTGAAGTTCAAGAAGAGGAGCTGCCAAAATTATAAGGGAGAGGGGAGGGGAGAGTGAAAATGCCTCTCACCTCACAGGGAGTGGGAAAAGGGAAAATGGCAGCCTCTGGTCCAGGGTGCTATAAATAACCATTTTGGCACTGCTGTACAAGAAACAGCTTGGCTAGTCCTCTCTTCTTCCCTGCTGGGTTTATTATGTATTTAACCCTCTGCAGCATTTACTGAGGGAGGAGGCTGTGTCAGCCAGAAGACCTCTCTCTAGGTAACCCTTTGCACACCACATAATTCTCCACCATAACAAAAAAGGGCAATGGACCTAGTCTGGGTCAAAGCTCCTTGGCTCTCAAATGTTTACTCATGCAACAAGCTTTCAAATAGCATCACAGCAAGTGCAAAATTAAGTAGAGGTTAAAAAGTTGTGTGTTTCAATCTCTTGATATTAATAAACCTACCAAGATAACTGAGAGGAGAAAACATCTGTTTTCTATTGAAAGAAATACTTATTGACTAAGATGATGGGCAAGCTTCATTGTAAGAGATATGAGGTATTCTTCAGGTTAGTTACTGTGGGAATTGTGCAAAACCTTTGGGAGTCTTTCTCCAGAAGTGTGCACATTAGGAAGGGGCAGTAGCTCAGAGATATCCAAGCAGAGGGAATGGGAATAATATTTAGAAGAATGCTGCGAAAGGGCCCAGGAAAACTGCAAGGCCTCTGGAGGTTTTGGCAAAATAAAGATTGCCTGCTGTAGGATGCACCAAATTTTTCTCCAGTCTGCAGAGTGTTTCTTAGTTTTGACAAAATGCTTTCACCTCCTCCACAATGTAAGGAATTTTAAATCAAAAGGGATTAGTGTCAAATCCAACAGTCCCTCTGAGCACAGATCAATGTATTGTGTTTATTTGCCATTGGCATCAAGCTGGGCCAGGCAGAGTGATTAATACCCACCTGAGGCTGAGGCATAAGCCTCTATAACAAAGTCTCTATGCTTCAACCTCCAATCTCTGCCTCAGCTGTGTGTTTGGGACATGGCTGGTTTGCAGAGAGCTTCCTAGGGAGAACATGATTTTTAAGAGTACAGGTGAGAGAAAAAACTCTTTGCAGATCTTGCTAAAAGGTAGGGTTTTCAAGAGCCCTATCTGACAAAACCACTTCTTTGGGGGTTTTTTGGGAAATCTTTTTCACGGTTCTCTTCTCCCCTCAGAACAGTTTTCTCTGTTCTCTTCAAATAACATAGACATCATTTTGATCCTCACTGCACAGTCCAAGGCAACAGCCCCAGCAGTGCCTCCATTTGCTGACCTTTCTCCCTCCTTGTCAGCACTTTGGAGGGGTCTTCCCTGGGTCCCTTTGTTCCAAGTCTCCCTGACCTTGTCTGCCTTTTAACAAAGTCCTTGGATCATCAGTCGCACACTTTCTTTGTTACTTGATTTGGCCAGCTCTCTTGTTTTCCATCCCCTCTGATATCCATGTAAGTCTCCCAGATAGCACTATTCCCTGCTCCATTTCTCTTTATTCAGAGCGTCTCACAATACCTCTTTCCTAATCTCTCCAAAATTCCTTTCACTGTGTTATTCTGTTTTGTGCAAGATCTAAGCCACCATTGGAAATAATCATCCACTTAACTTACACTTACTTTGCTACTGGAAAATGCTCTAAGTTATGTATTTATCCTGGATGAGAATCCTTGCCAGGTCCAAAATTTCAAGCACTTCCTTGGATTCCAGATGGAAGAGGTATGTTTCAAAGAATCCTTCAATTAATACCCGTGTAAAAACATCTCAACTTCAAATACTCCTTGAATGCACCCTAGATCAGAAATCTCAGCAGAGATGCTTTCTTTCACTGCCATCCTCAACAAGGAGGCACTTAAACTCCTAAATCCCACCTCTAAAGCTGTTCATAAGATGAGGTTTACCAAAAGAGCAATAGAAAGAGAGACAACATGGTATGACTTTGTCTTTGGATATGCCCTTTCAGCCACTGACAGCACAGGGACTGATGAAAGAGTGATCTTGATGAGCCCAGTTTAGTGGACTAAGTAGTGGAAAGCAATCAACTATCAAAAATGCTCTCAGAATATATAACTCCTTTCCTAAATTAGCAATGCCCAGAGAACCCTTTTTTTTTTTTTTTTTTAATCTTTGGTTGTAGTTCTTGAAGATCAATTTATCTTTGAAAGTGCCTGGTTGAAAAGGAGTCATATATCTCTACCTTGGAGACTCAAAGCTGACATATTCATCTGGTGCAGGAATGAAATATCTGTGCTAGCTCAGGTACCTGTGAGCAAGAGTGGAAAATATCACACCAAGCATCTTTTATCCCTTGCAATAACTCTCCCAGTATCCAGTCAAGTTTCCTCAGAAACAGCTCATTTGCCTCAGATGCAGATATGATGAGATCTGATCATTTGGGGACAGAAACTTATAATTCCAGCATAATATCTAAAGGACACTCTTTCTTGACTAAGCCATTTTATGTTTAGAATTTTTCCATATCCCTAGTTTGTCCTAGCTGGAGCGAAGGCAATTGATAAACTCAGTAATTTCACATTGAAATTTTCCCCAGAGCATAAAAACAGA
Source organism: Colius striatus (assembly GCF_028858725.1). Taxonomy (NCBI): domain Eukaryota; kingdom Metazoa; phylum Chordata; class Aves; order Coliiformes; family Coliidae; genus Colius; species Colius striatus. The sequence continues at coordinate 17,022,985 of NC_084769.1, read as the reverse complement.
AGGAGGCCAAGTTTGAGGTAGTTTTCTGCTGTGCCTCACCAGAGCATCCAGTCTTTTCCTTCTGGGTTATTCCCTCAGTTTCTGGTTTCATTGGGAGTTTTCGGTAGCAAGCTGACTGCCTTATTTCAGATGTTTGTGGAATTGAAGAGCAGAGAGAGAAAAATGCCAGGGCTGAGACCTTTTGCTTGAGAAACGTGAAACTTCCTTTTGATATATTTCCCCTCAAAACACGGTATTTATTTAACAGGCTCCCTGACTGACTCTGGAAACCTGCTATTTTGACTCAAGATTTTTTCTCAGTGAATTATATTAGATAAATATAACCAAAGTGTGTGATTATGCTGGGTCGATTAACTCCTGATGTTAAAACAGAGCCATTCCTTTGGCTCTGTTCTCACCAGCAATTTGTCACTGGTTTATGTTAAAAAAACCCCCTCCTTATGACTGAGTGATGGAAACTTTAAAAAGCCATTAAATCTTGCCCCTGCAGTTAGTTGTTCCTGATGTTGCACATTGCACCTATTCACAGTCACGTTTCTGCTCTGCGGCCGACACGCTGGTGCTCTGTGAAGGACCTGAAATTTGTACAGCATTGCACTTTCCTCAGTGCTTTTCCTGCAGTACAAGTATTGCAAAGTTCAATTTCAATCCACTTTGCTGGGAGAGTCTGAGCTAAATCCTGCAATGCACCGACTATTCTCATCTCCTGCTGTCAGGGGGAGATCCCAGGGGAAGAGTGCATGTATGGATCATGCCTTTTGCTATATTTCGTAAGTTCTAAAATGTGATTTTTAAGCCCTATTTCAGACATCTTATATCACATTCCTGTCCTGTTTGCACTTCTGGGAGATTAAAATACCATCTTTGTCTCTCTCCTCCCTTCTCCCCTCCCCATCCCTCAGTGTGTCTAGCTTCTCTTGCACAGTGAATTATTTCTTACTCTGAATACATCCCAGTGTGACAGTGGGATGGATAATCTTCATTCAGTCTTTGTTACACTGAGTTGCTTGCAAACACTGATAAGTACCACTACTGCTCAAACCTTCTAGAAGTGTTCAGCACCACCACATCCAAACTCTTACATTTCATATTTGGAGAAGAAGGAAATGCAATTTTGTGCTGTTGAGCCTCAGTGTTTTTTTCTTTTTGGAAAAACAATAGAGCTAAGATGTTTGCAACCAGGAAAATGTACTTGGAGTTATGAAGCGTGGGAAATCTCCTTGATTCAGTATTGCAGCAACCAGAAAATGCCAGAGAATGGTAAAATGGACTTAATAATCATCCTGGCTTTTTTGATTTCTAATCATTAATGGGCTCTGAACTCTGTACTTTTGGCTTGATGGTAACAGTCCACCTGAGCAAGAATTAATTTTGTTTAAGGAAGGTCCCTGGAAAATGAATGGGACATGGGTGAACTGTTGGAGGTTTGCCAGGCATGAGGCAACCAACCCACAGTGTTTGTAGGCATTTTATTCTAAAAGAAAAAACAAACCCATTTGCCTCAAAATGTCTGGATTGGGGAATAGAGGAGTAACAGCAGTAACACAGGATTGTACTCAAAGCCAAAAGAATTAAATGAACCTGGGTAAACAGGCCTTGGAGAAACCAATTGCCCACTCAAATTCCTAAACCTTCCCACAGGCTATGGAGTCCCAGCAGCAGACAGCAAACACCTTCTGGGGGAAAGTTAAGGGTCTTTGCAGACAGTGCCACTTTTTGACACTGTCTGATGGAGATAGAGAAAGTAGGTTGTGGCACAAGGCAGTGAGGAAGGAATAATAGTTTGTCTCAGTCCTTTGACCTCAGAGATTTCCATGTAGTTAAACCAGGAACATGGTTCCCAGGGTTTTTTGGGAAATGAATGGTTGTCAAAACAAATACCACCCTCATGACACCCTCCTTCATTGTAAACAGCCTTTAATCACTTCATAATAGTCTTCACCAATGGGAAATAGTGATTAATAATGTTTACCACTAAGAAACTTCTGTTTCATTTTTACCAAGGAGTCATTAGAGCCAGGTTTTACTATGGCTACAGGGCTATCTTCCTTTGAAATCTCAGCTCAGGGATCCTACTGCCCTCCGTTATTGCTCTATGATGGGATTAAGATGAGTAAAATGAGGAAGAGGAGGTCTCTTGCTCTCTGTGGCCCTTCTCTGTGTAGCTCCACAAGCTCCTTAGAGATTAGTAAGTATTTACAGCCTCATTTGTAGGAAGAAAGGCACAGGACAGAAACAGCTGTTTCATTTGTACAGTGCTTACCAGTGAGAAGGCCGTCCCTTCTGGTGTCTGTTGAAAACATTGACCCAAAGCATTTCTTAAATTGACATTGTAAGCCGGGTACCTGGGACTAGAAACCACTTATTTGGTAAAGTATTGGAGTTAAACAATATAATCTATCAAGGAGGCTTTTTCTTTTTGGTTTTTTTTCTGCTGTGGGTATTAAGTCTAGGTTTACTAGGCAGTTTAGGAGCTGTGACTAGAGCCATGTGAAACATAATCTTGGTGTCCTGAACAGACAGAAGGCAAATTGCTCACAGGTCCTTTATGGTGCCCATACTCCTCCAAGTATGCAAACTCCAGTTTCTATGTGTCATATTGGTACTTCTGAAACACTCCCAAACTGGACCATTTGCTCTGGCTTATTTTTCCAAATCAGTAGGATTCAGGCTGAGCTCATGGGGAGAATCAAACAAATATGTTGTTGGAAACATCACCACAGACTTAAACTGGTTCCAGTCTGAGGCAGGAATCAGGAGCCCAAGGCTTGATTTTTGCCCAAACAAACGTGAAACCAATGGAAATTATCCATCTACAAGGACGCAAGTTGCAGTTGCCTGCTTGGTGAAACTCCTGTGAGTCCATCTTACAAACGTATTGAAATGTCTTAATTGTCAGAGACCATTAAGACTTGCAGGGTCTTACTTCCTGCATAACACGAAGAACAAAATTTCATGGGGAAATCCCCTATCCAGACCCGTAATTTCTGGCTGAGAATGAATAAATGGCAGCACTTCACCCTTGCAGCAACGTGTCTTAGTGAAAATGGCTTGTGTGATATGACATGCCACCTCCTCCTCCTTTCTCTCTCTCCTTTTCTTTCTTCTCATTTTTTTCCTTACTTTGTGTGTGTGTATGTGTGTGTTGTGAATGTGGACCCCACATTTTCTGTAGGATTTTTCTGAAGTGATACAATCAACCTGAGCCACAATGAGGAACCAGTGCTGTGCAACCTGATGAAATATACACAAGATCAAAGCTGAGATGGTTCCGAGCCAGAGAGTGGGAATGTGGGTCTGAACTTTCCGAGAGTCTGAAGGAGGTGGTTCAGCCCATTGTGAAAGCCCTGGGTAGATTCCAGGTGCACATTTTCCTAAAACGTGGAGGTAGTTAGATCATTATCTCTCTTTTGAGCTTATTACAACAAATCAGCTTCTCTGTTCACTTCCTTTATAACTGGTTTGAAGATTTCATTATATACACATATTTTAAAAGAAACTTTTACAGCAACATGGTATTTCTTGAATGTGAACAGGAATATCATGTTTAAAGATTGATGATGCATAACACAAGGTGAAAAGGTGTTACATGGGATCATACTCCTTTCCTGCAGTTCCAAACAACATAGCTGTGTCTGCCCAGCAGAAAACATTTCTTCCAGCAGCTGCAGTGAGACAGTGAATTCCTAAGGGGCAGTAGGTACAGTACTGGCCAAATGCACCTCTGTGAATAATAACCCCAACCCATTTATTCTTGCATTCTGTAATTATCATTGAGAATAACAATATGGCTATTAAATTATTCTTAACACTCTCTGGTGTAAGTGCTTCTTTTCATGGATTTATATCTTTGTCAAATTTTAATCATTTGGACTGGACCTTTCCATGTTCGTGCTCCATCTCAGGCTATTTTTTTTTCTGGCAGTTGGTTGGATTGGTTTTTTTTTTTTGGTGGGGTTTTATTTTGGTAATTAATGTTTTAACAGTCTGGCCATTTCTGAAAAAGAGATGGAGGAAAATAAATTACTCTTCTAAACCAGACATTTTTTCCTTCACTGTTTTTCTTGAAACAGTCTGTAATCTTAAGGCATTCAGGAAGATATTTGAGAGGGAATGGACTGGGGAAGAAGAAGGTGCTCTCATGTTGGGGTTAAACGCCTGAACATGGTGGTATGCGTGTGGTCTTTAGACCATGTAAGGCTTGTATGTGGTCCAGTCAACAAAGTGTCTTCATGTTGTATCTGAAAAGTGCTAGTCTGTGCTATGAACTTGTTAAACAGCAGGCAGACGAGTTGAAATTCTAAATAAGAGGACATAACTGCAAAAAAAACCCCCAGCAGTGTAGGTGGTCACAACAGTGTTTGTTCTTTGAGCTACAGAAAAGTGCAGTGATCTGCCAACCTCATGGATGGTCATGATTATTAGCTTCAACTCCTTTTTTTCAGTTTTCCATTTAAGTCAGCCCTATATCACTGCCTGAGGAGACAGATAGGGAACATTTATACATTTTAAAAATAAGTTTGTGGAAAGGTTTTATAAGAGATGTATACAGAACTGAGATCTCTTTTATGACAATATACTTTTCAGAAAGACTACACACTAAATCTAGGTGATTGATTGTGTTGAGTGTACTGGCTTAGGCCACGTTTCCTCCCAGAATTGGTAAGAGGAGCCAGAAGTTTGAATATCCATATATTTTTGCTGGCTAGTAGAGACATAAATGTATCGCATCCCCTTTTAACCATCTGTTCTTGTACAGTAACAGCATACTATCTCTGCCAGTTGCTCCTTCAGTTTATGTAGAGGATAGTAACACGAATTCAAAGGCAGTGGGATCTGACTGATGCATGAGGTTCATGCCTGACCCCTGACTCCCTACCCCTTGCCCCTTTTCCCTCACTAGCATACACTTCCTCAGAGTAATTAAAGATCCAAATCTACTGCAGCATTCACTCCAACTTGCTGCGCCTGCCAGCCAGTATGAAAGATGAGTCTCTGTGCTCTCACATCCATCCTGAATTAGTACCTCAGCATGTTATCCATGGGCTCCTCTCCTTCAAGCTACTGGTTACCCACAGCCACTGTGAAAACCATGAGGAAGCCACTCCCAATACAGGCTTGTTCTCTCTGGTTTGTTTTCTCATAGGAAGACATGAAAGGAGAGAGAGAAAGAGAAAATCCAGATTACTTCAAGAGCACTTTTGTTAAGTAGGCGTTTATTTTAGAAACATCTCTTCCCTTGAACATCCTAAATTCTTCAATTATTACTTTCTGGTAAAGAAAATATTCAGAGTAGCTGAAGTCAATAGCACTGTGCAGAGTTTGAAAGCTGGGACTAGAAACGATGACGCTTGATTCTTCCCATGTTTTTCTGTTGCACTCCCCAGTTGGTAGAGCCGGAAACCTCATGGGAGACCTTGTCCTTCTACAAATCTCCAGTGACAAATGACTGGGTAACTCTGGAGATATGGCTGAACATTCAAGGTGCTTGCTTTCTCCATGAACTTCAGGACCTCTCTTTGTTTCTGCTTGAATCAAGCCCTCTTACCAACTATAGGCTCTAACAGGTAGGTTCTACTTTCCAAATTCTGCTGTGAGTAAAACAGGTGCAGCTTTTTTTTTTTTTTCAAAATTGATTACCTCAATTATTCACTTTATTATATGAAATCTAAGGAAAAGATGAAATGTACTAATTTCTGGCCACCTGCCAGTTGCAGCTCAGTCGTTAGAAATTACAAATTGATGTTGGTTGTTTTGCACTGTTCCATGGGAAGATTTATGTCTTTATGTAGCCAGTGCTGATGGAATAAATTAAACTTGGCATGAAAAAGAAATAAAGATTTACTCAGCATCTGAAAGACTGACTTCAATGCCTCATGCAAGAGTGTGGCAAATATTCTGTAGACATGCAAATATATCACATATCGCTAACAAAGAAAGCCTGGGTAACTTGTCATTAAAGCTATGACATTTCACCTCAATGCCCTCTCATTCCCAGAAAAGTCCTCTACAGTACTGGTAAAAAGAACATTGCATTCTCCCATTGCAGGGGAAAAAAAATTGAAAAAGCATACTGGGCTTCAGTGACCATCAGGTTTCAGAAAGGGACCTAAAATGAGACCCAGCCTCAGTCTATTCCTTCTTTCAAGCTGAACAACGTTGCCTCTACCAGAGATATTGCTTCCTTAAAAAGAAATTGAAAAGGTGAAATTGGTTTTAATTGCTCCACATTTTGCTTTCTCGGGAGAAATGTGTTTAGTTGAAAACTAAACTGGAAGTTTTCAGGTCCTTAGGGCTGAAAGCCTAAGGACCTGAAAAGCCTTACTACTGGAGCATAATAGTCTGCAGAGGTGCGGAGAGTCTAGAAGATGAGCTTACAGGCACAGCATGGTGTTGGAAAAGCCTGCTGTGCCTCTCCATGCAGACTCTCTGGCAGATAGTCACCTGGACCACACAGTTCTTGCGCCATGCAGGGCTTTTCAGTAAACATATTGGCACTCTGATATTATTTTAGTCTTAATTTTGAACAAGGGACAACCCAAGGAAAGAGACTAGACTTAAACAGATCATCTTTCCTCCAAGCCTGCCGCCAGCAGGAACTGAAGTTGGTTTCCATTCGTGTCCTTTTGGCAAGCCAGCTCTGTGACTTAGCCTAAATTATGTGTTCAGAGCTATGTACAGGATTTTAGTCATTCTGCTTGCACTGCTTTGACCACATTGGTCATCCTTGCCCAGTTGTTCTCCAAGAGGAAAAAAGGATATTGATTTTACAAAACTGTCAGTGTTCCAAAAAGTCACCAGACAGATCATGGAAAGAAAAGAGTTAATACCCCTGCCTTACCCAAAATATGAAACAGCTAAAGGCGTGGGATTTTTTCCTGCATTTTACATTAAGGGTCCATTCAGAAGCATTGGTCCCATGCAAGACTTGAATCTGAAACATGCTGCCTCATGCAAGAATTTTGCTGTTTGAGACCTCTTTTTGCAAATGTACTTCTTTGTCAATGATTCATAGCAAGTTGTTCCTTGGATGACTTGTATTTCATTTTTTTGCTTTCAAATGTACATATTATGTGAGTCCAGCTGTGAAGTTATTCAAATAAATAGTCCTTTTCCCTTGTCCATTCATAGGCAATTGATTGCTGAGATTTATCCATTCTGATTGAGCAGCTTGGACACATGGTTTATTTTAGATTCACTCTTCATGAGTGTTCTCTCTAAATTTACCTGCTTGCAGCCTAAAATGTGTTTCATCCTTTCACTCCATAAAAGAACGCCAGAACTTGTGTGATTGGATAAGCACAGGGCTGAATGCAAAGCCATTTGCTGGATCATTTAATGAGGAGCAAACAGAAAGGGAGTGAGTCAAAGTGAAATTGCTGATTATCCCAAAAGTGTATGCACAAAAATCTATGCCCATGACTCATCTTGAGAGAGAGAGAGAGGCCCTGGATAAAACCAACTTACTCACTGTAAAGTGAAAATTAATCTCATGATCTTCTTCCTCTTGATGCATCTAGAGCAATTTGACTGATCCCATGAGAATTTCTGGGAAATGTTGGAAATTCTTCTTCCTTACACCACTTAATTATACAACCTTACTGCTCATATAGCTACTCCTTAGGTATGTCAAAATGTAATGAGTACAATCTGTGGAGCACTTAAAGACCAGGGCCTGCCAATGCCCAGATCATGGGCTCAGTGTCTGTAATAAAGAAACAATAGAGACAAGGCAACATGTGACAGACTTTAGTCCCATTGATTAACAAGGTTTTCAAATACTATTGAAGATCACGAGAACTTTAGAGATAGCAGCAGAAGCTACAGCATGGATACATAGCTACAGCACTAGAAACAGTCAGCTTACAGTACTGAAAGGAACTTATCATTTACAAGCTTGCCCACACGTAATAGGAGAAATATACTGGAAGGAGAGATAGAGATGTAGATACTACCCACACTCTATATAGGCAAAGTTTGTGTTTATATCAGATGAACAGAGTCCTCATTTGTGTCTGTGTATTCTTGACCAAAGTCCTCAGTGAACACCCAGAACCACAATTGTTACTTATAGGTATTTGAATGAAAGACTTACATGGAGGTTTAATCTCCTGCTATGGCAGAACATAGACAAATCTGGTGCAGACAGTCATCTCAGGACAAATTGAAGGAACGCATAGCATATATGGCAAAGGGTAAGTTCAGATATTTGTCTTAAGCACTAGCCTCACACCACTACTAAGTGTCATTTTTCCTGTAATTTGCTTAGTTCTGACATTATTTCATTTTGTCTTGAGCCATTCTTAAGCTGACATTAACCGGATGCACTCCATTAACCTCAATGAAGTCAAAGCTCCTTAGTCTGACAGTATTTTACTTTACTCAGGGGTATAAAACAGCTTTAATGCCAGGACTGGCATTAAAGGACTACAGGCACTGAAATCTAAACCTGAAAAAGTTAAAGGGTGTTGCAATGCAAAATCTATATGAAATAAAAGAATGCTTTTTTTCCCCTGAAGGAAAGAAATGCTTTATTGGTTAAGCACTCTTATGTACCGTTTCTTAAAAGGGGAAAAAACAAGTACAAATTACTTCTGCTAGGAAATACCAGCCAATAATTGGTAGATGTAATTCTGCAAAGTGTTAGTGGCAAAATCTCTCTGCAAGAAATATAGGGCCAGTTTTTAGGCCAATTCCTTCTGGGTAGCCCAACCAAATCCCACAGCACAGTGCTGCAAAACATTCAGCCCATCACCTGACTCCTGCCTCGGAGGCTGGCTTTCATAGGAAAGTGTTTTACTTCTCACACCCACCTCAAAAACTCAGCTTCTGCCACTAAATAGACACAATGGTTTTGAGACATTCCATTAAGGCCCCAAGCCATTGACCTCAGTGCTACTGAATTTCAGGCAAGATGTCCCTTCTGGTTTCACTTCTCTTGAGCAGCTTGAGGTCAGAGGCTATAATTGTGGGTTACAAGCACAGAAACAGAGAGAGCAAGAACAGATCCTTATAGAAGGGAGGTACTGAATGTGATAGGAAGGGAAATATCTGGACTCAACTGGACTTTCATTTTTAGAGCTGGCACCAAAGGATATTTGAATTCTTTTTGTCTCTTTTAAAGACTCTATTTGTCCACTGAGGGGGAAAAAAAAGAGAGATAATGAGTGACTTGGAACATCAGCACTAGAACATGGAAAGAAATGGTATCCAGCCCTTTTTTAGAATGGCCTGTTCAAATGAAGTTGCAAAGGATTGGCTTTGATACTTCAGACTGCCAGGGAGGAAACCAAATCAGCATCAGAAAGGAAGATGTGTGGATTGCCCCAGGTACAATTTATGGGTTTAATTTAACATTATGAGAGTCATGTCAGAGAATTTCGCTGCCACAGAAACCGAACCTGGGTAAGATGCCCAGGAAAATGACACTGAAAATATAAACTGGAGTCCAGATGGCTGGAGACTAAAAAATCTTCCTGGCAAAAAAACAATTCTTGACTCTGCTGCCTCTTTACAAGCAGAGCTACAGTTGAAAATTAATGCAATTAGCTGTATGACCTAGAAAAAAGCAGAGAAAGTCTCTCTTCTCAGAGAGTTGCTTGTAGTTGGACCAAAGTCCCATTCATGAGAAGAATCCAGCAAGAATTTCTCAGCTTACTGAAAAGTGGTTCAATGCAATCTGGCTGAATTGAATGCAATATTTCACTCTAGTCCTGTGCTCAGTGTGAGCTAATCACATTTCCACCCAAGGACTAGAGGGAGTCCTCAACATAACTAGGTAGTGAATCTTCACTGAGTTCCTAGGGTACAGGTAACCACGTGACACAAAATAACATTCAAAATCCTGAAATTCTTAAAATCTGGGCCATGAATGCTAATGTCACACTACAATAGAGTAACTTTCCATTACCTGTGGTCACAAACAGAAAGCAGGACCCACAGTTAAGGTGGTTTCCAATGATGACAGCACTCACGGGGTTAAGACATCAGTCATTGCTGAGTTATTTGTAGCCCTAATTCCTTTTCCTCTTTTAAGAACAACTCTTTTTCTCTCATAGTCTGGCATAAAAAGCCCAGCGTCCAGAGCCTGATCTCTGCTGCCCAGAAAAAAACAAACTAGTTCCTTGCTCTCTTTTACCTTCACGGCCACATCCATTTGTGCCATTCCCCCAGCCAGGAAGGCACACAAATGAGACACAGGAGAGTCTATTGTAACAAGATCCCATGAATCTCCCATCCCTGAAGAGCTTTACAGGCATTTTCCCTCCTCCAGGGACTGAAACACAGCATCTCCAAATGCACTTACCCTCTGCCAGCCTAGGTCCTGGGAACTTGAGTTTATTCCCAAACTCAGATGTTCCAGTTGACAGCATTAAGTAGTGGCTGCCAAGCCAACAGGCCAGTGAGTGAATGGGTTTTATTAAAAATAAATAATAATTTTTAAGAAGAGCTGAGCGAACTTTATCTTCACCTTTGAAACAGAATGGATATCAAACCTCTGGGTTGGACTTCACTCTTTACCTGTAGACCCCTCCAAATTTGAAATAAATCTCCCCTCTGCTTTATTTTCTTTGATGTTTTTTGATTTTTCTCCGATAAATGGTACGAAAGAGAATTTTTTTTTTACTTTTACATGTGCAGAATGGCTTTTAAGCTTCAGTACACTACTAGAGGCAGGTTCCTAAAATGCAAACTTCAAATAGGCATTCAAGTCAGTATTTGAACTCCTACAAAAGTTGGCCTGACGTGCACAGGTACAACATCTACTGATATCTTTGCCAATTGTGTTTGATATGAATCTAGAAATCAAACTGCAAGCATTTTGTTTCGAGCCTCTGGGCTAAAATGTAAAGGCCTGTTATTTAGGTGTAAATTAAGACTGTTTCCAGTCAAGCCTTTTTGTAGTACTTCTTTTTATTAAGCCATTAAGATTATTCCCAGACAATGAGAAAAGATGAATTTAACTAAACAGGCATTTGCAGTGGTACCATAAGAATCTGTACCAAACTTCACCAGAAGAACAGGAGGAAGAATAGGTTTTACTTTTTTGGTTAGTTATACACTCAAAATCCGAACAAAAAGGTCAGCATTGTTTCTAAAAAAACCCAAATCCTTACCAATTAATTATTATTAATAACTTTTGGAAAATATTTTAAAGGTAACTCCTGGTTTTTCAAAGCTTTTAACTTCAAAAGCATCTGAAGTATTTGGTATTTATTTGGTATCAAGTATGTATGTACTGAGAAAGGATATCTGTCTGTCTGTCCTCACTGAACACAAAGGATCTGTTTTTTATCTCCCTATGAGTTTCTAGACCAGGTATTCCTGGACCAGAGAGGTTAATGTGTGAGAAAGAGGAGTTCCTGGTAATGGTGAGGAAGAGAGGAAAAGCCTTAAAAAAAAAAAAAAAGTTTCTATAATACTGCCTTGCTGACTGTTTCTAACAAATAACTGAGTTTTTAAAGGGCTTTTAAACAAAGTCATTCAGTCAGCTTTGCTGCGTCTTTTTCCACTTCACAAGTTTTTTGTAAGTCTGTAAGAGCTCTGGAAAACGTAAGAGTGAGTGTTGAAGGATGTATCGTGCACCACAACAAGGGAAACCTCTTTGCCTTCCAATTCTGAAGTCAGAATTTACCTAATCTCACCCTGTTTGGAAGTTTCCAAATGAGGTGTGAATGTAACTAAGTTTCACCTGCAAAGCCTTGAGAGGTGTAGGTCACAGTGATCTCTACATTCTGTATCACTACAAAAACTAAACAACTCTTGCACATCCAGAGTGCTGGCAAACCTCCCTGGAGTCTAGAAATAAGTATCACAGATGGAGAAACAGATCCTTGAAGATTAAACAGGTTTTTTCTGAGAACTTTTGGCAAAAGCATGGTGGAGCTGGATACCAATGTAGGATCTCTGGGACCTTTAAGTTTAAGATTGAGGCAGAATCATTGGTGCTGGAGAAGATATGCTTGAACTGAAGTTGAGAACAAATATGTGTTCTGTAGTTTAACTTCTAATTGAAGGAAACTGAATGTTCTGTGTGTGGGTGAATACAACTGTTTGAATTTAATTCATATGATGGATTTCTAATGACTATCTTCTCCACTTATTTCAAATAGTCTGGGCCCATTCACTTTGAAGAAGAAGGACAGATTTGGAGCCATGTTTGGTTTTCTTCAGCAGAAGCTAATATGACCGTGTAAGGTTTTCTAGCTACAGAGCTGGGATAATTCCCACAAGAGACCACAAACAGTGATGAAACAAATAAAGAAAGCTTATTAAAAGACAGAAAAGTCTGGTAAGAAATAATAATCTCAAGGTAAAACTTGTTTGATTTTTCTAATTCATGTATATCATGAATGTTATTGCAGAACAGAAAGTCCTTCCCTCTACCTTTGTTGCTGTTTGGGGAAAGCAGAGTAAGGGGCAAATGCATTAGCTTCATGCAAAAAAAAAAAAAAGGGCCTTTTGAAGGCATTATGGAAAGTACTGATTCCTCTCTTGTTTTTTCCATTCTTTTTCACCACCCATACTTCCATTATTCATTCAGTCACATTCAGTTCTTGTCGCTCTACCTAAAGCTCTATCCATCACAGAACACATCCTGTGCTGGTCCCACTACTCTAACCAGAAAAAGAGATTGTCCCAGTGATGCTGTGAAAGTCATTGTAAGAGTCCTTGGAGGGAGACGGAGTGTTGATCAGTGTCATTGTTGATAAAACAGAGAAGCTCTTGCCAGATAGAAGCTAGAGAACTAGAACAGCTTACATTTGTGTCAGGTCAGTCAGCTCAAGTCTGGGTATCTTCAGATATGTCTTAGCTTTCTAAGTAAATACCATGTAGTGTCTGCAGCTTCTGAGGATTGTTCAACTCAGATTCTGACCTTAGGCTACATTCTCTTTGGTTCCAATCCAAAATAACTCTGCTGATTTCAGTGAACTGACTCTGGATTTGTGCCACTCCATGCAAAATTAGAATTTGTCCTCTGGGAGACAAACTGTCCCAGCCCAGTTTATGTGTGGTGCTCATTCAAGCCACTAAGAATAAAGTACTGCAAGTTGGGGATGAAATGATCTTCTTGCTGTGTCCCTTCTGTCACCAAAACACAAGAGGGCTCCTGCCAAGTCAACCATCCAAAGCACAGAGCTGTGGAACCAATCCAAAGGGCCTTCTTTTCCCAATATAAGGGAAAGAGCTCAGTGGGCAGCTCTAAGATGTATGGATCGTGTTTAGTCTACATGCTTAAAAATAATAATAATAAAAATATTGTTCAAGCCAGAAGGAATTTACAGGCTTAGAGCATCATGGAAAGAAGCTACCTTAGTCTGCAGAGTGAAAATATTTCAGAGAGACCCAAATAAGCTGCTTCTTATTCTATTAATTCATCAAACTTGGCCATGCATCATTGGCCCAACACAGTACCCTTTACTAGGCAATAATCTTCCTGTTCAGGGTCAGTCATGAGCTGTGCCAGGCTTGTCTCAGCCTGTGCAAACTGGATTGGCATTGGAAATTAGCCAAAAAGCCAACTTTTCCTCATGTGATTCAAATTCTCATATACCAAAGAGCTTCTTCCAGCAGCATATATATAGGGCACTACATTGAAATTTATATGAGGCTTAGATCCTCAGTACTCCTTTAATGGGGAAGGGGATATGTCTGAGATCACATCCTTAGCAGGACCACATCACTCTGTAGCTAGGAATGTTGGTCTCAAGATAATTAGACCAGACAGATTTTAATGGCAAACCATATTTTTCACAGTCCGAGCAGCCAGACATGTTTACCTCAATTCCCAGGATAAGCAGAAGTTAGAACACTGAGACTCTCACCATCATTCAGCTTAGAGGCTTAACCTCTTTGCTGGGAGCTAATTTGGGAACACTAAGCAACATATCAAGGCCGTCTCAGCACCACCATGTGCAGCTGCAAAAGGCCATTTGGAATTGCAGCTGGATGCCTTTTGCCTTATCTTAACAGCCGCCATAAATATTCCCATCTGACTTCATGTTGGGACAGGAGGCTGGAGATTTAACAACGGTGATGGCAAGATGTGATCTGGAATGATGGATGATCATTATAAGAATGATAACTTTGATTCTCTAGTATTTATATATTTAATTTTGGATTTATTTGGAAAAGGAAACTCCCAGATGGAAACTCCCAGATTGTGATTCCAAATAACCTTACCATTTGACAGCATCTGTTACTATTCTTACTAGGCAGACAGTATTAAACTCTTGCCATGTCTTTGGATCCTTCAGGTGAAAAGACCTGATTATTTATTCTGGACAGAAAAATGTACTGACTCCTCTAAATTCACTTTATGGATGGTCATTTAAGAGCAATGAAAGTCAAGGTGAATTCAGGCAACTCTGGGATTTGTAACTCTATACTAACAGAAAGAGAAAGCCAAACTCACTGCTGAAGTAAATGGGAAAAAAATCCAGTAAGGTTAATGGTTCCACTGTCACTGACTCTAGCAACAGTTTGGCTGGGTATGTGCAAAGAAAGTGTCAATCAATTTCATCTTAGAAACCTACACTTATTCTTTAGCCGAAAAGTATAAAGTCAGCCAGCCAAAGGAAATCCTGCACCTGAGTAACACTGTATATTGGCTTTGCCAGAGGGGAAAGCATGGCCATTATTTTGAATAAACATAGACCTTCTCTTTAAATGGATATATGTTCATGAACAGTACAGAACTGCTGTACAGCTTTTTGAAGCACATGGAATGGCAATAAAGATGCTTTAAATTAGGGCCTTGTGATCTCATTGGTCACACATTGTCTAGAGCCACCATTTAGGCTGTTCAGTGAAAAATATCTTTCTGCTTTTCTGTCCTCAGGAGAGCTCCAGACTGTCAAGAGGTAGAAGTGAAGAACAGTGTTTCCCTGGGGAATGTAGAATCGAAGTTCTGTGTGAAGATCAGAGGGGATCACAGTCAGTAGAGAAGAGTAATGCAAGCAAATAAATCATAATAGTCACCAACAACATAGTGGACAGGGAAGCAAGGTCGGATCCTAGATTTCTTCTTCACTCTCAGCTCAGCTCCATTCACTACTCAATACTTTCTGTTCCAGAATCACAGCTGTGACCAATGAACAGGACAGGGCTTGATTTCCTTTCACCATGCTCAGTATTTGACCCAGGCACCAACTGAGGAGACGTTTCTGAGCTCTTTAGATCTACTATACAAGCCTGGGCTAGGCAAAGCATGGACCATATACAGAGGAACTAAAGTAATTTGCATTATCTATGAAAATACGCATCTGGTTTTAACTTCTTTTAGAAGAAGAGGCCAGAAGACTAGATCTGAGGATTGATATCCTTATGGCACACACAACCAGAATACACATTTCTTTAACTCTTGACTTGCTTTATTCTGGGAAAAAAAAGCCTAACATTTCTCTGAGGATCAAAGGTCCATCGTGCATGGAGCCCTAGGGCTTTCAACCATCAGTGTGATTCGGGGGGAAGCAGCAGAAATATGTTCACCTGGGAAAAGCTGTGTTCACTACAATGTTGGAGACAGAAAATGCTTCATTTTTACTCCTAAATCATCTGAAAGTCTCTAATTGTCTATGCTGAGGTAAAAGTAATCCCAACTGCTCACCAAACCCAGTCTTCTCCCAGAAACACCCTCTCATCTTGTCTTAGATTTTGCTCCTCTGGAACTGAAGCTCAAGATCCTTCCCAAGGAAGGTATGGGTGTGGTTGTGGATGTCTGAGTGTGGAGGGAGGTAGCCACAACTCAGAGCTGTAGTCTCAGCAACTAAGATACTGGGGTTTTTGTTTACCATAGGGCCTTGCTTATACATATCATAACCAGCTCAAGCAGCTTAACTTCAGTACACAGAGCTGCCAGGAGACTTGCTGTGACTACACCCAGAAGATTGTGCTCTAAGGACTTATTCTGACCCCAGAATAATGGCAGAAGATTACTTTGGCCTCTTTCTTTGCCCCAGCCTTGATACTGTAGAACACATAAGATAATTCTTTGCTACAGATTACAGTTTCAGACTGTTTAATAAACAGAAGTCTATTTCTAGGCAATAGATTTGCCTAGAGAAATTGTGGAATCTCCATTTCTGAATGGTTTTAATCACAGGTTAGTCAAATCATTTAGGCAAAGGCAATCTTGTCTTGAGGTAGACAGATTCTTTTAACTCTGTTTTCTGTGATTCATTACATTATAAGGAGAGAGGAAGGAAAACTTTAACATAAATTGGCAGTACTTGCATCTTTTTTAAAGCAGGCAAACTACAGTTTGGGGACAGATGGTGAGAAAGGAAATAGAAGAGGAGCTGAAGAGGAAGTGGAGCATTTGAAAAAAACAAAAAAATAAAACCAAAAACCAACAACAAGGAAGAAGAAATGGGTGAAAATTAGATTCTTGACTAGAATTTAGAAGCAAAGCAGTGATGCCTTTCCCCACAACTAAGAGACTCAGTAAGGCCAGGATCTAATGAATACTAAATTTTAACACATTGATTCAAGAAACTTTTCAGATCCCCTCTTTTGAGCCAGCTACCTCAATGGAAGAGTGAATGAACAGCTAATGCTGGGTTGGCACAATCAACAGACCTTTAACAGGTAATCCTTATACACACTGAGAATTTTTGCGCCATCCTCCATACC
Source organism: Colius striatus (assembly GCF_028858725.1). Lineage (NCBI taxonomy): Eukaryota > Metazoa > Chordata > Aves > Coliiformes > Coliidae > Colius > Colius striatus. The sequence goes on along the minus strand of NC_084769.1, from coordinate 17,006,350 downwards.
CAGTTCAGTTCACCTAAGCTTTTTATTGAAGCTGAATTTCAGCAAAGCCAGCTGCAATCCTTGTGCCCTCCTAATCCTGTATATATCTGTCTGCTATGTCTAATACTTTGCTCCTAGGATACGATCCCTTTTTTTGGATTTGTATCTGTGCAGCCCTAGAGACAAATGACAGGGGAACCCAGCAGAGGAAGCTCATATAGAAGTCATACGAATAGTTCCTCTTTAACAGATAGCATTCACCTTGGTCTGCAGCTTTTCGTAAGATACTTTTGCAGCCTGATCTAGAGAGGCACTCATATTTTCCAGGTCACAAGCAGAGAAAAGAGGAGGGGGATTTGGAGCCGGGGATTTCTCAGCCTGCTCTGATCATACTGGGAGGTGGGGAGATGGGACTCCATTTTAGCTGCTTTATCTTCCTCCAGGTTTGGCTGCACTGTCTGAGCTGTCTTTGGTGAGGGTTTAACCAGCAGTCTCCTGTTTGGTCTCGCTGTGCTGACAGACCTTGCTGCACTTAATTAAGAGTTAGATACTTCAGACAGCAGCATAGCAGCCCCCAACAGTATTACAAAGAAGCACGTGTGTAAGGAAAAAGAGAGCATTTCCCATGCAAACAGAGATTTGCATGCTCTGCCAGGTCAATTACAAGCTTTTGCAGCCACAGAGGAAACAGTTCTTTCTCCTTTTTATTAAAATGGCTACTCCATCCTTTTGTGGATTGGAAGAGCTACTTGGCTGCCCTTGCATCCCAGCTGACCTCCAGCCACAAGCCTAGAACTTTACCAGAAAGGAGTGGGAACCATCAATCTCTAGATGAAGTCATTGTCCTCTTGATTATCTCTTTGTTGCCAGTGGCGTGTGAGGTTATAGAAAGGAAAAGAGAAGTTCCAAGATGGCTGAGAGTGAAGGAGTATGTACCAGCCTTGATGAGGCTTTTATTCTGTCTGGTGCTACACAAACTGCTCTGTCAGCAAGAGATGTCTCTAGACACTAGTCATGAGTTTTCTGGAAAACACTAAGACTGTTCCCTGCTCGGTGTAGCACATCACTTCAGCCAAAGTGTCATGGCACCATGGTGTGCCTGGAGGCTCTACCAGTTTCTTTCTTTGTCTGGGCTTGGATTAACCTGGCCACATACATCTAGACAGTCCATTCAGAGAAAATTTTGAAGATATGAGGAGGAAACACGCATCAGTCACTGGGGCTTACTGAAGGAAGGAGGAGTTAGGACATTCATGGATATCTGAGCCAAGACAATGAAAGTGTCCCCATAGGAAAGAAACCCTACAGCTTGGGTCACCTGCAATGGTCAAAATAATTTGGTGGAATGGCTTGCATAGAAGGGCTTGGGGTTGGGAGATCAGGAGAAACTGTTTGGAGCAAGGTCCAGATCATCAAGAAGACAGAAAATCTTGCACCAATAAAGTTTATGGCAAAGCTCCACCTGATCTCACTGAGGGCTGGACATTGTTTTTGGTCTTTCCTTGTCCCTGGAAAAAAAAAATAGATATTTATCTAATGAAAAACACATTCTGTCCAGCTGCAGATTCAGTGCTAACCTTTTGGATAACCAGCTCATCCCAGAGAAGTATCCTCTGTCTTTTCTAACTCTTTACCTTGATATATAGGATTCCTGACGGTGAAGGCTAGAGGATGGGTTTCATGCACCACGTTCCTAGAAAATAACACAAGAGGATTCCACTGATGTCAAGAAGAAAGTAATGATTTATTAAGAGCATACAGCCTGGAGGTATCACAGGCAAAGCTGCCATTCAAGCCAGGTGTTCACAGACTGACTTTCTTGTTACCTTCTCCACATCCTTTGCCATGTGCTCTGACCTGCACCTCACCTGCAAAGCTTCACATATGTTGCTCCATCTTTCCATTTTAAAAGTTATCATTGTGCTTTGTGATAGTATTTGATAATGTTCAAGAGTCAGTGTTACCAGCACCAGCTCTACAAGATAGAGGCAATTCCAATATTATGAATGGTTCACCCTCAAATGTCCTGGATTTTTCTTTAATTATCCTCTAGTGGCTGTCTGCTTTGTCACTGTAGGTGAAGAATTTGTTTCCATCCAATTTCTGTCTTCACTTCTTTGATTAGCATCCTGGTTTCTTGTATGTCAGCATTCAGCATTACTTGTATCTGACTCCTTCAACAGCTGAAAAGCTCTTGGCATCCTCCTGAGTTTGACCTTAGCTATGAGTTATTTACTTTTGCGTGTGTATTTTCACCCTCATCTTGATCACCCTATAATTTATCCTGACTTTAATGCCTTCATTGCAACATTTAGCTCGACACTCTCTCAAATGGGCGGTGTACCCGTCTTTGTTCAGGGAGATGCAGAATGCTGGCTCTCTGGCTCAGCAGTCCCTGAGATAGTCCCTGTTTCTCATGAAAGTGTACTGCAATTTTGGACCATATCATTTTTTTCTGATGATGTATCATCAGAAAGCTCTCTATTTCTGTCACTTCTGACCTTCCTGAATTTTAGAATACTTGGGGGAAGATAATGTAGGCGCAAATTCCTTTTTGCTGTCAAATTGTATACTTTCTGCCAACGCGTACTATCACTCACTGTCCAAGCACAGTGAATCATACCTTGCAAAATGCCCTTCAGTTTCTAATTAGCACATTCTGGCTGAGCAGCCTCAAGATTTTTCAATGTATCTTGTAGAAAACAAGTTAGTGTTAATAAGGATGACACTGTATCTGGGGTCCATAGCTGCAAGAAAGGGACTCCACTTTGCCAACTGCTAAGTAACATAACTTTAAGAGGAGAATAAATTGTTACAGATTCCATGATTATTTGGCTGTTTTGGACTAGCCAAAGCGTAATTTATTTTACAAAAATGTAATTTATAGTCTGGCTTGGATGTGATTCCTCTTGTTTGTCCTCTACAGAAGCTTAAATATGTTGTTCAGGCTATCTTCTCCCCATGACAATTTCCTACAACTGCTTCCGTTGTCAGATGTGTCTCACCTCTAGTGAAGCATGGTACAATGGTTCTATAGGTTCAGCAGCAGCAAACAAAAATTCTGCAGCAAACTTCTCGTCTCCTGCTGTCAGCTCCTAATGCACGAGCCTCATTCCTTCTCTACACCCAAAAAAACTTTTAATGCTGCAAAGGTGTTTGACCACCCTTCCATGCCTGAGTCATTGCTTGGCCCCCGTTGAAAGTATTTAAGCATTGCTGAAGATGCTGCTGTGGTTCACTGAAATCATACATACTTTCACCCTGGAACTATCACTGAAAAAGTTACGTGACGCAGACTCACTCCAAGTTAGATTGGTGGAGTTGGTGGTTGCCTCTGCTGCCAGTGGTGGTTGAACATAATCACAAGCCAGGAACTTTCTCTTGTGATATTTCCTCCTCAGTCAGTAGCCTTTTTCCCAAATTGTCACTTTTGGGAAGCATGGGACACTTATGAGGAAATTATTCCATTTGTTGCCCATCTGTTCTTCCTTATGATGAACAGGGATGTTCCCTACTGCACCAAAACATAGACTTGGCTTTTAGGACATCAATCTGAGCCCATTATAATAAAGAGTCCTTTTTTCCTTCTGCTCTTCCAGGCCCATGCTGAAATGCAATTTATATTGGAGGACAACATCTGAAGCAAACACTCCCCAGTGAGTATTTTCAAAGACACTTGGATGTACTCCTTGAAAGACAACAGTGGTTGCTCCAGGGCCTCCAGTCTCTGCACTGGAACTGCTCTACACACACAATAATGAGGTCCAGAAATATGGAGTTAATTGGACATGTTGGTTTCCACATGTCCACAAAATGGAGCGAACTAGTGTCTGTCATATCCACAATGCTGGAGACCTTGCATGTCATCATAGACACAAGCTTTTTACTCCAGTGTCAGTGTAAGACTCCAGCAGCCACTCAATTTCCATTTGGGCAGGCCTGTCTATTGCTTTCCATTGCTACTTCGTCTCAAGTCCTCTCATGGGAGGGATGAGTAAGTGATGGGGAGGAGGTGGGCAGCGATGGCTCTGACAGAGGCATGTTTATGCTGGACTTTCATGTTGCTCCTCTGTATCCAATGGGGAAAGGTTCATCTCCCCTGCACAGTGAGGGGTGCATAAAAAATCTCTGTGTTTGGAAGGAAAGGCTGAGTTGTGCCAATGTTACTACTGGCTCATCATGTGTGATTGGGAGGCTCTAATGTAGTAATTCCTTTCTACCACCCTTACTGACTCAGATGTCCTGCTTGCCTCTGATGGGGTTGAGCCATATTGGCTCAGCCGTGTCCCAGGAACCATCTGCAGTCCTGAATCTCCTCTTCTTCTGTTAGTACTTCAGCACCTCAGTGATATTGCCCGTGTTATGACAGAGCACTGGCTCCAAATCTGAAGAAATTCCTCTGTTGGATTTATCTCCTCTCAGCACGGCTAGGCAAATTGTTTCTTGTGACACCCACTGGGATCCAAGAAGGAAAAAAGTAGTGGTGCCGACTCCCACTTTTCCAGATATACACAGAAGGATTAAAACACTCTGTCCCCAACTTTTTCATTTTTTAACTGTGAAAATATTGTAATCATTTTTGGTTCCTCAGGGAAAAGAGCTCCTTCCTTTTCACACGAGATTTCTTTACAAGTTTACACATTTCTTTTTGGCTCTACTACACAGTACATTTGGGCTTGCTGTGTATTAATGAAAAATCTGAGAAGATAAAAATGAACATTCTCTGAAACATTTGGATTTTCTTGTTCAAAAGAGCTTCTCATTTTGAATTTTCCAGCTTTTCTTATGCTTTACAGCACTCAGAATTACACAAGTTGGCCTATTTCAGAACGGATAAAATATTTCATTGATACAGAGTATGTTTTCCCACATTTTGCACAGAAACCTGCATATGGTTCTCCTCCTTCTTTCCTCTATTGCTTCTCTGTTTCTCGGAACCTCCAGGAAATAAGAAAAGCCCTGGAGTTCCCCAGAGCCTTCACCACTAACACACACATGTTTACTAGATTGCAGTGCATTTCAAGATCCAATTGAAAATTGCCTCTTTCTTGAACACTTGGTGGATGCACTCCAGCCCACATCATGGCTCATCCCCATGTCTCCCACCGTGACCCGCCTTAATCTGGCCTCTTCTCTGCTGCTGTTGCCATTCTGAAAGGGACCTGCCCAAACGGCAGATTTTTTGTCTTTTCTCCACAGTGCTTTGCTTGGAACTGTGCTCCAGCAGGGCTGCTGCTGGAGAGAGCTCCCAGTTTCTTGTCTTTACCCACAATGGAGGGTGGAAAGTATCTTGTATTATGTTCAACAGGGTGTGGGGGAATAAAGGGAAGAAACTAGTCACTTCTGGTCACAGGGAATTGTCTGATTTGCCAAAAACAACCAGCTCAGCCGGGATTCCCATTCCAAGTTGGATGTGGTGATTCAGAAAATCGAGCAGATAATGAACTGTTTATGAACAGGTCCTGTTTGTTTACTTTGCTGCAAAGCTGTGAATGGGCTGTTCATAAGAAGCATCCTGGTCTCTGACCTCGCAGAGGGAACCTGAGAGGAGCAGAGAAGAACCCAAACCTCTGCCTCAGCAAAGGAAAACATGGTTTTTTGAAAAGGACACCTGAGAGTTGACCACCCCACAAGGCCACACAGAAGACATTCGCCACACAGTAATCAAATGAGCACATGTCCTTGTTCCTAGGCCTTTGCTGTAGGAGAACATTGCATAGAATACTTCCAGTCCTAACACATCAACTGGCCCAACACCAGGCTTGTTGAAAGAGCAGATATTTTCCTCGAAACCAGATTTCTAGATGGAGTGGAAGAAAAAGAACATGTTTTTTCCTTTCCTCCTCTGTGCTGGCATCCAGCCAGACAGCAGCCAAACAAAGCTGAAAATCATGATGCAGTTCTGGGAAACTGGAATACTTCACGTATGAGATGCTGGAAGGGGCTTCTGCTCTTCCTAATACAGCCTATAGGAGTTTTCTCATCTCCAGTTCGAGATACCCCTTCTTCTTGAAATAATTATCCAGATTTGAATTAACCTTCCCAATGATGTAAATACCATCCCTAGCCCTTAAACATTCCTCTTTTACTGTAGAGAAAGTATTTGCATCTTCTTTTTTTAAATTATTTCCTGTTATCTCCTTATTATACCTTGTCATACTTGTCCTTACTTGAGTGAAAGGTCTTTCGTTACTACCATTAGCATATGGAGTTTATTGCCACAAAATACCACAAAGAACAAGCACTCAGCAGAATTCAAACATGGGAAATATGACAAGTCTTCCTGAATTTCTTTGACTTCAATGGTACATTCCAGGGAGCTCTTTCCATAGAGGGATACTGTTCATCTCCCTCAAAAGCTGTAGTCAGGGGAGTTCTGACATTTTCAGACACTAATTTTGCAAAATGAATGTTCATCATCATTGGAAAGAAGGGAAAGGGGATTGTTTGCTTTTTATAAAAAGGAAAAAGAAACATTGGCAGAGCTCAGGGTTTTGACATTGTGAGATTCTGCAGAAACATTCATGGAGCTTTGCTCTTTGTTTGAGGTATTGAGGAAAAGGGGGAGGAGAAATAAACCAGCAGTAAAACAGGGAAAAAAAGAAAGATGACCAAAAAAAGATAAGAAAATAATAAGTGGGAATGACTTAGTGGCAAAGCAAGGGGATTGGCTTTGAAGACTGAGAGTTCTGTTTTATAATTGTGAGAGCTGATGAAACAAAGCTCAATTCTGAGAGATCCTGGAACTGATTATTGAACTTATATAATAAAAGTGGATTTACAAGATATTTTCCATTATCACTTTCATAGGTGATGCCTAAACGTACACCCACAACTACTTGCAGGCAATATGTTTTACAGTTTGGGGGTTTTTTTATGCTGCAAGATTTGCATGAGCTAAAAAATCCATGTGGCCATGCTTTGTTTGCATAGGTAATGTAGGGAATAAATGAGCTGAGTAAGTGTTTTCCTATTTGATTTTGCACACGGCACTCCAGGCACTCCAATCAGTACACTAGGCACTCCAATCACTCAGGAATTGCAGGCAAACATCAGGCAAAACATATTCCCACTGTACAACCAACAGTTGGCATTTTAAAACTTGTTAAATTTTGCTGATGAGAATGATCTATTCCTGTGCTTTTCCCGTGAATAACCTCTAAGATCACACATTTGTGGATGCTTTCTTGCATAACATGGAAATGCAAGACATCAGTTTACATTAAAATACAGGACATGCATTGACTGCTGCTCACAATGGAATATTCCGTGTTTTTGTCAACACTGCTTGTGTAAACTAATTGATAGGTCCTTGGAGATGGATCAAAGCCAAACAATTTTGGCACTGGCTTGAACCCACCAAGAGACAGATCTGAGATATTTATTTGTTCAATAACAGGGAAGCAGCTCTAATAGAGACTGCAGCACAGGGTATAGGTTCTAGTGTCTGTACATAATGAATTGCATCCACATACACACAGCTAGCGCTATGGGAACAAATGTAGCAGCCATGACAACAAAAAAACAAGTCTTTGTTACATGAACTAAACCAGTAACTATATAGCTGTGTGTAGAAGGCCTCTCTTTTCTCCAGGGCTGGCCACAAGAGGCAAAAAATGGAGTTACAGGCTAAATCAAGGCAATACAAGAATGTCTCCAGGAATCAGAGTTTTGGGGTTTTCATAGTATATGGGAAGTTGGTGATGATAATAAGCTGGCAATGACAATTATGACAGAATGGGGAGCAGTCAGGAGTGTTCCAAAATCTCTAGGCAAATCAAGACCTTCCCTTCTTGATCCACAGCTCCTTCTGACAGTAACCATAGTGGAAAAAAGCAATTGGTAGGAAAGGTGAAAAATTCAGTGCTCAGATTCTTTACATTTCAAGCTCTCTATTTCATGGAAAGACCAGGTGAAGCTCTTTGGTGTATGAAATGCAGGAAGTCAATTTGGACAGTTCCTGGTCATCAGAAAATTAAACTTTAGCATGACAGATTCCAAGAACAATTGACAAAACTACTTCTTCTTGAGACTTACATTCCAATCTACAGCTTCGTACTGACACTGACATCAGTATGCTAAATAAAATATAAATACAAATCAGAACATTATGCAATAACATAAGTGTCATCTGTGTAGTTTATGGCAGGAAACCTAGTTTCATGTGCCACCAGGAGCTTCTTTAATGCTTTGATGCAAATTTTGATGCAAATTCCTGGCCTAGAGTGATACTTTTCAACAAAAGTAAATATCTCCCTAGATATCACTGGCATTATGGATCAGTTATGTCAACGTTCCCTACCAAAACTCACAATGAGAAGGTGTAAGAGACCTTGAAATAACTCAGCTTTGACTCATAAAAGACAAATAGACAAATAAATAAAAGGAAAAGTTCATGGGTACACTCCATAATTTCTTCTAAGCCTCTTAACTCTTGAAGGATTATAGCAGTAATCAAGCAAGTAGATAAACTGATATATACAAAGGAGCTTATTAGAGAGTGTCGTATTTTTTATCCAGCAGAAGCCACATGATCTTGTTGTTTAGAAGATGAAGCAAGAAAGGACTCAGGGAACAAAGCTGGTGTGGGTCTTTGCCTCAGAGATGTGGCCACATGACAATCATTTGACTGGAGTTTTTGTGTTAATGTCATGCTTAGTTGGCGAGTTGGGGTAATAGTATCAGGGACTTCTGTCAAAAGGAAAAGGATGGAAAAAAGAACAAGAGTGATCCATAGATACTTCATCTGTCGAGTTTTCTCTGAGTTGGGTAAGATGGAAACAGGGGAAGAAGAAAAGAAAAGGTAAAAGGAGAGAGAGAGTGAGGGAAAAAGGAATTAATAACTATTTTAAGTCACATGAGATTTGCTTAAAAATCACAGAGATGTGACTGACCTCCCCCAGGGAAGAAGGGCAAGACTCTTACAGTGACATAGGGTGTCACATATAACTTTACCTGTGTTGCTCAGTCCAACTCCTATGACTTCAACAAAAAACTGTCAAAGGAAGAAAATAAAATTGTGTTTCAGCTGTAGGGTGGCTCATTTGCATGGGACACTGTAGGCACAGACGTAGCTTGGACCAGCCAGCTTGAATAAAGATGGTAGGGATAAGTTAATGCAGCTGGCATGCTACTTCAGAAACAGGTGCTGCAAGTTAATCAATTGGGCCCTGGGTGATCTCATGGGCAGAAGCAGCATATAAGGAGGTAGCTAGCAAAGGAAGGGTGGCTTCGAGTCAGCTCTGGTGGTTGTACTACGTTGCCCCTGTATGTCTCTGCACGTGCATTACTTAGACCCTCTATGTCTTTGAGTGATTATTGCCTTCACAACAACAACACCCCCTGCAGAAGCAGGGTCACCTAGATCAGGTCACATAGGAACATGTCCAGGCGGGTCTTGAAGACCTCCAAGGAAGGAGACTCCACAACCCCTCTGGGCAGCCTGTGCCAGGGTTTCCTCATCCTCACAGTGAAATAGTTTTTTCTTATATTTAAGTGGAACTTTTTGTCTTCCAGCTTCATCCCATTACCCTTTGTCCTGTTGCTAGCTACCTCCTTATATGCTGCTTCTGCCCATGAGATCACCCAGGGCCCAATTGATTAACTTGCAGCACCTGTTTCTGAAGTAGCATGCCAGCTGCATTAACTTATCCCTACCATCTTTATTCAAGCTGGCTGGTCCAAGCTACGTCTGTGCCTACAGGACACTGTCTATTCAAAACTTAGTCTGAGGTCTGTTTTCATCTTTCTCTCCTGGAGGTAAGTTTTGTGCATATGTTCAATCTGCTTGTCTTCTTATACCAGCCATTTCCAATCCTTTTTAGCAAAGACTTCCAATTTCCACTGGGTTTGTGGCCTTATGAGGGGCAGAGACACTAAAAATCTACATGAAAACCTATCTTATGATCTAGAGACACCCCTCTCCCAAACCACTAACGGACAGCCAGCCCAAGTAAAACAAGTTTCCTTGGCTCTTCTCATTATACTGCGTGTCAAGATACAAGGCACAGTTTGATCTCTCATATGTTGCATCAATGTAGAGAACTGAGCAGCTGCTGCAGCTTGGGAGTAGCTGATGTGGATTCCTCCCAAGGACCTTGTTCATTTCCAGCCCTACAGATTCCCTGGCAGAGGTGTCCAGCTTGCCACAGAAAATCTTACAGCACGGAGCTAACCTAGAGCATCTTCCCTTAGAAGTGTGCTAGCTAGCTTTCAAGACAAAGCTGAACAAGAAAGTACAAAAGAGGGCTCTATGCCCAGCAGTGAGGTCTCAAAGTCACAAAGTAAGATCAGAGCAAAGAGTCCTCCTATAATTTGAATAATGTCCTCCTGGCATTTGCATATGTCCTGCTTTGTGCAAGAAGCCCATGCTCTGTGTTAGCCATCTGGGACAGCATTACTTGCATTCATTCTGACATTCAAAAGTATTTAAATATATTTAATGAAAGGCAAAACTGGAAGATAAGCCAGTGAAACAGCTGAGATAAATAGATGTGTTTCTGATCTCACCCTGCAATACATCTATAAACTATCCTACTTATCATTTTTGTTCCAACTTTTTCACCCGCTGTTCCATCTCCGAAGAGCTCGTTTTAAATCTGCTGTAGAAGGAAATATATTTCATTAATGCTAAAATCAGTGGGATTTACCTTAACCTAGTTCTGAGCATTGAAAGATTTAGAATCCTGTTACCCAGCAGAAGTGCTTCACAGATATGAGCCCATCAAGCCTGTAGATGGGACCTGGTTCCCAGGTCACCTAAGCACACTTTGAAAATGTTACTTTCCAACACACTGGGGATTTGCCAGCATTATACACAGCAGCCCAATCCAGTCATTAAGAGCCAGACCACTAGGATTCCTCAACCACCAATTTCATAACTGCAGCACTCATCAGGTTTATGGAAAATGCTCCAGTTCAAAGCCCAATTGCTGCTGGTCCTTGTGGCCAGGATTCAGATTGGTGTAGCTACAGAGCTAGGTGGTCACACTCTAAAACCTCCTGCGTCCTGAACTGCATTGTACCCTGCAGCTGATCCCTGCCTCAGAGCAACAAGAAAAATATGTCCTTAGCTTAATCACCAGTACCTTGAACACAAGCACTATAAATCTTGTCAAGGCCTCGACCTTAATTTTTTTACATAAGCTCAGCTTGGCTGCTGACTTGTGCACCTCTCTCATCAGCCCTGGATGCACTCCGAGCTCACTGTGATGCTCTGTATTGGGAAAGGCCATGGCTCTGGCTCCTGGCAGCACACAGAGTAGATCACTGAAAATAAACAGAGAGCAAGCAGCTTGGTTTTCATAACCTCGGTTAAACGCAGGGGGTGAAGGATCCGAAGCGGCAAAGTCATGCGAGTTCAAGAAAGGCAGAGGGTAACCTCTGAGGGGCTCTTTTCTTTGGCAGCAGAGGGAAGGATGATGCATAGGGGAGTGGAGAAGGAAAAACTATGGAACTTTCTGGCCCTCTGTGCACAGCAAGTCTGTCTTTATCTCCTTCTGTGGTTGTTACAACAGAGCTAGGGTTCATCACTGATACTGACAAAACTGCTTTCCTGGGCTCGTATGACAAAATAGTGTGTCATAGCTGACCCCTACTCACAAAGCAGAGGGAAATTAAAACTGAACTTATCCCATGGGCTAACTCACTTCTTCTTCAGGCCTCAAAGCATCCTCTTTCCTCTCTTCACCTAAAACATAACTTATCTTATTTCTATTTGTGGTGGCAGGGAGATTTTTCCCTGCCAAAGTCATGCTGGGATGGTGGGAGGTCTGCCCTCCTCCACTGCCTGTGGCAGGGAGTGAAGAGCAACCAGTCATTGCAGCCTGGGGAAGACGGTCTATGTGGTGGGAATACATTTCTGCTTCTTTGGGCAGAAGTAGGACATAGCTAGATCCTTCTGTGACTGGGGGGGAAAGAAAAAAGCTTACATAAATCATAGGAGTAAGCTGTGCCACTCCAGAGTTTTGGGGTATTGATGAGAATAAACTCCAGACTCAATGTGAGTGGAAAGATCCTTCTTGGAGACATAGAGCTTCCCACAACTCAGAAAATAATGCATTAATTAAAACCACACCTGTCAGCAAGGACCTGCCTCCAAGTCACAGGAGTCCTGAAAAGTCTCCAGCATTCATTTGAATGGTTCTTGTATAGCATATGTCATTACATGCAGTATACTAATAAAGACTATTTCCATAAATTAAATCAAATAAATACCCAGACCAGAAGCCTAGACATAGATTTGAACAGTTTCTCTCCAACTCATTGTACCTTTTAAGCCCAGAGGTCAATGCAGGCTATTGGAACTTCGATCATTGCTGAGAATTTGTGTATCTTTGAGGATTCTATCCATGGCCTGATGAATCTTGCAATATTAGCAACTATAGGGTAGGAACTTACAAAGAGGGTCACTCCCAAGATTCAGGAAATACATCCATCTACAAATAGATTTTTTTTTTGCACTATTCCATTCTGTCTCTTTGTTCCTACCAGAACTTAGTATTATGAAAATACAGTAGATTTTTTTCAGATATCAAAAGAAATTCAGGTTGTGTTGAGGCAAAGCTTTGGATTAAAGTCCAGATAAAGTTATTGCTTTGTTGAATTTCTCATTTATTTAAACAGATAAGGAAGATCTTTGGCCAGTATTATGTGAATTTACTTATTTATGGACTAAATTTGGAGACCTGAGGAGTTGCCTAAGCTTGATGTTGTGACTATGATATTTGATTGTTTGAACAGAAGGACAAGATTTTGTTGCCCAGCAGCCTGAATTATTCATTACTCTCCTGAATTTATGTACCACAGTGACTGTCATATCTTAACAACAGCTCATTATAGTTGATTGTAGATGTGGCACAAAATAGAGCTGAAGGTTACTTTCTTCAGTGACATTAACTCTGTCTGACTGCCCACAGACAAAACCTGTCATTCCTCTGTCATTCCTCTGATATACTGTGTCCAATCTATGATTTTACAATCTGTCCTTAAAAATCTCCAGTTAAGTACAAATCTTGTACTATTGCAGGGCTTCATTATCATTCCTATTAGGAAGGTTTTTTTGGCGATATTTAACCTAGATGTCCCTTGGTATACTTTAAGTCTTCTTCTCTGTACCCTGAACATAAAGAATAAATTGTATTCTTCATCTCTCTTTTATGTATTTAAAGACTATTACCATATCCCTTCTCAGTCTGATCTTCTTTAGACTAAACAATCCTCCTATTTCAGTCTCTCCTCATTAGCTATATTCTCGGGATTTCTGATCATCCTTGTTGGGCTCTTCTGGACTTTGTCCAGCGAGTCCCATCCGTCTTGAACCATGGTGCCCAAAATTGGAGAGAAGAAAGTACAGCATAAAAATCCCATCCCATGTGATGCAGATGATACTCCAGCCTCTGTATCTGAGTATAGTGTTTGCTTTTCTCATGGCAATCTTAACTCTTCTGACTTCTGTTCAACTTGCAATTCACAATTACTCCAGATCCTTCTCTGCTGGCTATATCACATGCCAAATTTGTACATCTGATCATTCTTGCCTGAATATAAATTGTATATCTTGCCTTTATCTTTACTCAATTTCATTCTTTCCCTCCCCAAACCTCTGGATTATTCTTACATCTATATTTGATAATTCTGAAGTTCAGGATTGTCTTCTTTTGTGCTTGTAACTCTTTTCATATTTATGTCATCTGCCAATTTAATAAGTATATTCTCAATTCATTCCATCTAGGTGATTAATAAAAATCCTGAATAGTGACAGCTTCACAGACTATCATCGTAGAATCTTACCAACTGCGCTCCTGTAATATGATGACCATCTGAACCCAACTCATTGACAACTGAATTTAGACATGAACCTACAGCTACACACTGATTCTCAACATGCTTCAGCACCTGAAGTCCTTCCTGACATTTGTACAAGCTGAAGGAAGTTCAAAAGTATCAAAGATCAAACCATCGATATCATCATCTATCAAGAAATACATGCTCTAAATTCATAGATCAATGTATTTATTCTGTGTATCGTACTGCATCTTTGTAACACAGTAATGCAATAGAAGACAGTCTGCACATTGGTGCAGGTGTTACGTATAAACTAAAATGCCATAAGTAAACCCTGATGAAAGCAAGGTAGCAGATCATTAACCATTGTGAAGGACATAAACCCACTTCTAGAATCTAAAGCACTTGTTCCATGTGTCCTGATGAACTCACCCCATGTTTTTTTTCCTGTAGTTGGTCCAGTTTCACTAAGTGTACCTTTTACTCATGATGATTTCCTGAATAGTTTTGAAATTTGTCTATATCTTTCTATTTCACTCTCTTTCTGTAGACCATTCTACTTTCCTGCAGACAAGGAGGTTTCCTTCTCCCCATTTACAGGGTATCTGGTCAGAAACATTTTCTGTCCCATTTGGGACATGAATATTTTTTCAAGACTCTCAAAATAAGACTTCAAAAAGCTAGATTTTTTATAGTCATGATTGATCATAACTGTCATTTAATCTGCAAATGTTCGTGTTGCAAGTTGCTAGGGACAGGGACAAGTCTAGGAACAGATCTGGACACAAGCTCCACTTGTTAAACAGGAAAACATGAAATAGTCACTCAGAGAGATTCTCACAGGCAACATGACCCATGTATGTGCTTCTATCCAGAGAAGCTTTCTCCTAAGCCCTGGAGAGACCCAAGACCCATTTGTGCAAACACAGATGCAGAAAGCAGAAATGCCAGGGAAATGAAGCTCTTTGAAATTCAAGCAAATTTTTATGAACTCGTTTGGCGGGATTTGACCAGTAAAGTCTGAATCAGGGACAGGGTGAGACATCACCTTTCTCTTGTCTCTGTGAGTCTAGTGATGAACAGTCTCTGTGGCTCAGTCCCCAAAGCCAGAAATTCTTGCAATTTGCCTCATTTATTTTTTTTTACTTTTCCTCCCACAACTCCTCCTTCTGGAAGTCACTTATCATTACCTCAGGATTGTTGCCAGATTCCCTTCTGGCATCACTTCTCTCCCTCTTTTTTGCAATCTTTGCTCATAAGGTACCTTAATCACTTCCCATGTCAACTACCACAAAGCTCTTTTTTTATAGCTCTCGTAAATACTTACAGGCTTTATATATATTTCCTCTCTAAACTTCAAGGGAAGCAGATCATTGCTTAGAACTGAAGAGGTGGAAAGGAAGGTAGCCTGATTCAGATTTCCACATGATCCAGGCATGGCAAAGTTTCCTGCAAGCTGAGAAAAGATTGGCTCTGGTATTAGGGTGCAAAAGAGGTGGGTTTTCAGCCTTGGCTCTGTGTTACCTCTCCACTCCCAGATATCACAGTCTACTCAATAATCAATACTTTCCCACAGGGTTACCCAGAAAAGTGGCTTTACTTCTTTTCTTTTCTTGATAAGTTTGAACATTCTGGTGATGTTCATTTTGTTATTTGCTAAAGCAGAGGTTTTCAGTTTTTTTCAAGCCGTTTCTTTTCTTCCTTTACAGTACTTTTGATCCTCCTGGCAATCGGTGATTTGTCTTGTTTTTGTTCAATAGCCTCCTACAAGAAGTAGCACAGAGACCCCACAGATCCATTCACCACAGATCAAAACTGTCCGGCTATATTTCTTCGTGACATCTGCTATTTTTCATCATATGTGTGACTCAGGTTAGTTTCAGGATAATGGGAAAGGAATTTCTTTTTCTCCTGGTTTGAAAAGCAGAACTGTGTTTTGTTTTTCTCCATTTTGGGGTTTTATATGAGCTGTCTGTTGGGTGTTTCAAAAGTAATTGTCTTGTTTCAGCACAGTAAACTCACAAGCTAATTCCCATAACACTGGTGATACAAAGCAGTCAAGCCAGCCAAGATATTTGTGCTTCAATGTTCCAAATACACTTCTGATTGCCTTCAAGCAACAATAATTTTATAGGGTTTTCCTTCCTGAAAAATTGTTCAGTGATGACCTAAAAGTTAAAAGTTCCCTCTTTCATTATCATTTATATCCAATTCCACATGAAATTTACTTAAAAAGCTGGCTTTGACTAAACAAAAAGCCAAATATAAGAGCTACAAGGCCCTGATTAAGAAAGCACTTAATCACTTTCTGTACTTCAAGTTGAGCAGATGCTTTTCTCCATCAAGCACCATATCAGTAGCTGGGGGAGTACTGGGGAAAAGAGCTTGGCTTAAAGCCTATGAGAATTCACAACCCAGAGATACAGCTGCAGAACCTTACTGAAAGTACTGGTTTTCTCAGACTGTCAGCTGTCTCTCATTTTGCTTCGGACTTTCCAGGATACTTACTCAATAAAACTCGGTGGCTTGTGTTGCATTTGAAAACAGAAGCCACAGAAAGCCCTGGGAATCATCCTGGGAGCACCTACCTTTCATGGAAAACCGAGAGAGGCCCAGAACAACTTCTACTTAGATTAGATTGCCCTTACTAAAAATAGGAAGCCCTTTAGTCCTCCATCTCTCTTGATAAAGCTTTATTTTTAAGCATATGTTTTGTTTGACCTTGAGGTTCAAAAAAAAAAAAAAAAGGAACGAAAGAAAGAAAAATAAGAGGGAGCAAAAAAGGCTCCTTGACACAATTCCAAGTAACACTGAAGATAAAGCTGTGCTGTGGTTAGTTGGGATTCAGTGAGTGAGAGGTTTTATAGTCTCACAACGTCCCATTTGCATTGTTCAAGTCATTATTTCTTGGCTCCAAAGGGATGTCAAACAACACTTCATCCAGCATGTGTCTAGTTCTGGTCCATGAGGTATCTCTTCTCCTTTTTTTGGCTTCCCAGTGTATTTTCCCTTTTCTTCCTAGCCCCCACAGATATGGCAGACAAAAAACAGTGGTGAAAATTATCATCTGCACCTTAAGATCACAGTAATTTAATTTATTGGCTTTAGCATCATCCCATGGGATTGTAGGCACTACTGTCCCTCATAATGACTTGACAAGTACTCTCAACAGTCAATAAGCCAAAGTAACCCAAATGATCAGAGTTCATATCTCAGTTAGGGGTGACAGGAAACATATCTCCTTTCTTAACCTAAAAGACTTTTTAAACTGTCATAAATGTGTACTGAAAACTCATACTGTCATTTGCAAAGTGTGAATTCTATTTCAACTGTAAAGAAGCTTTCTGAGACAAAGTATGTGATGGAGCCTGTGACTTACTTGTAGCTGCTGCAGACAACTTTCACCTAGAAAAATCATATGAGCAGGCACTAGATGTACCCAGCTTTTAAAGGAGAACAACCCAATCAGAAAATGCATCTCTAGTTGAAAAAATAATTCCTGATTAGTATTGACAGTTTCTTATCAAACAACTGAAAACATGCACAGAAACAGTGACAGAAGCACAGGGTTAACATGTAGTTTCGGGACCAACAGGCAAGAAGGATGTGAGTGAACCTTGCACAACCTTGTGAAAACAAAAAAGCCAAATAACTCCCTAATGACTTTGGGACTCCACATAGTGCTGTTTGTCAATGCAAAGCTGATGTGAGCTGCACAATCCAACTTACCTTCCATCCTAGGAGGATGTTAATTTCCACTCCCTTTTCTCAGTACCAGCTGGATCCCTGTTTCTAGCACATTCGGGGTCCATGAAGCCTGTGCAGATGTTTTCACGGACATAGCAAAAGTCCCCTCTCTCTGCCAAGACTCATACTGGGCTTTCCGTAGGAGCAAATGTATCTGTCGCTTCTAAAGCAATGTGGTTTTGGAGCAGCACTAATTTAATCTCAAGTTGAGAAATAAAATCCTCCTGACCTCGTCGTTGTATTCTCTTTGCCCTAAACATTTCTGACAGTCGAATGGCTATTACTTGTCTTTAAACTTGGAATCTCAACCTGAGGCAACCACTCTTTATAGTAAATTTTACTCCTGAATACGTTTTTGAAAAGCTATTCTTGTTCTTTTCCAAAGCAGAAATGCACAGACTCTTCTGATTGTTATTAAATATTAAATATAGTTCAAAATAAATACATTCAGATTTCCAGACTTGTTGGCAGAAAGTCTTTTGCCACATGCACACATCCTGAGGCTTCGAATTTCCGACTCTGGACCACAACCAGTTGAATTTGATAGTCAGACAGATTTAGGTGTCATGCTTTAAGGAATATATAGAGTCCTGCAAGTGAAAAAGTTGTTGTGGGTGCTTAGAGACATTGGGGGTTTTGTAGTTCAGATCTTCACAACACTTACATATGTTTATGTATTCTGGAAGCTTTCCATCATGTCTTACAGTGTAGGCTCCTTGAGTGAAGCTCATGAACCTTTCAATGCTTCTTAGTAATACTCCAGAGCAAAGCACTGTAACAAAGCAATGAAATGGAGGGTTCTTTTCTGTGCAGAAGGGTTTTCTTAAGAAGAAACACAGCACTTCCCAGAAGAAAACCTACTTTCTGGTCATCAGCAAGAGCAGTCACCTACAAAGGTGAGAAAAAGCAACCATGTCCTTCTGCACCCACTTGTGAACATCAGCCACTGCAGTAGCAAACAGCAGGCAGTAAAAATAGTATATATGAACAGATGTTTCTCCAGAGGTGGAGGCAGGAGCTTGAGCTCTGAATTCTAGGATCTAAAAGGGACATATGCATTTTTTGCCAAACTTGTACCAGGATTATATCTGCTTGTCCCGATTTTTTAATGTCATAGTTTTGTCCATCTCCAGTCATGTGTCTCTGACTCTACTCTCATTTTTCATCTATGTAGTTGCACTAGATTTTAAGTGGTTTGGAAAAAACACTGTCCTGTGTTGTGTATAACACTTCAACAGTGGTCCGGGTTTTATCTGGAATGTGTCAATCTTTCTATTAAATATTACTAAAAAGAGTCAGTAATTTTTATCTCACTGTTTAGTCCTGGATTTTGGTGAGCAGTCCTGGACATACATCTTCTGAAAGTTTCAGTGTAATCTTCATTTCTGAATTCCCAAAGACTGTCAAAATTAAAAATTTAATCAACTAAAGCAAATTTTTGAAACCAGATACACAATCTTCCATTGTAAATTTCTTTCTCTTTGGAGTCCTAGATACAAACTTAGCTGTTTCTACATGACTAAAATTCAACGCAAGGTTGTGCATTTTATATCTTTTTGTTCATACTTTAAAAAAAAAAAATCAGTCCCCTTTTTTTCAGTCCAAATTTATCCTCGACAGTCACATGGAGATTCAACAACCTTGGAAACCACTACTTCATTCTGGTGTCTTTTATTTTTCTCTTGTCAATAGCTATTTTTCCTCTGAATTTGTGCTTTTGCTGTCCTTGGTACAGATTTGTTCAGTTCCATGACAGAGACAGGACCAGTGCAGAGAGATGTAATTCATGGTTTCTCATACAGGTACAGCAGAAACAGATCAAATATTACATTTGGATCTGCTGTTATTCATAGAGCTGTCAAAAAGGTTAGGAGAGGTCATGAAAATTTACCATCATGAGTTTGTACATCATGGTGATATATATCACTTGTGGATCCTGATGCCTACCAACAGACAGAGGAAGGTTCTTCTAGTGTCACCTTTTTCAAATCACATCTTCAGCCATCCTATCTTCCAGTACTGCTAATTTCACCTGAAGAGTTTGACTAACACTGTAGGTCCTTCCCTCTGACTTGTGAAGAGTTACCAGAGAGCAGAAAGAAAGGGTTAAATAATATGCTTATGTGCCAAGTTAGGAATACTGTGCAGCCATGTAGAAAATATCTGACTAATAATTTACTGTGTATTTATAGTTCAGAATGGTTGTAATAGAAACAATTCCCATAGCAGCTTTTGCTTTAAAGGGAGTCTGCACTTTGCAAACGGCTCATTGAACAGATCATCTTAGCTATTCATTATGGAATGTGCCATCCTTACAAGAAAGGAATGTACTGGGCTTGGCAATAGACTGGTCTAACTGTTCAGTCCTGTACAAAGCCTATTTGACAAACTATAACGAAGACAACTTTGCAGCAAGGTCTTCACCGGGTTTGGGAAATAACTTGGGATGGACAAGATTAGTGCTTAGGGTTAGGGAGCCATTAACTGAAAGAATGTTCATTCCATCCTACAAAAATAATCATCAGAGATGACCAGCAATGGTTAGAGAGGAGTAAGTATTTCACTCACTATACTTGATTTCTGCAAATTGCCCTGCATCCCTGGCCCATACCCATCACACAGCACTTCTTTCTTGAAAATATGCTTTAGTCTCTAACCTTAAAATACGAGGTTACAGTTCTTCCCTGGACAGCACCTTGTTTGTTTTAGAAGAGAAGGTGACCTTGATGGGGGAACAGAGGGCACTGTCAGCAAGTTTGCTGATGATGCTAAACTAGAGGGAGTGGTTGACACACCAGAGGGCTGTGCTGCCATTCAACGAGACCAGGACAGGCTGGGCAGGGAGAAATCTAATGAGATGCGACAAGGGCAAGTGTAGAGTCCTATATCTGGGAGAGAATTATTCCATGTACCAGTACACGTTGGGGAATGGACTTTTAGAGAGCAGTATAGGAGAAAGGGACCTGGGGGTTCTGGTGGGCAGCAGGATGACCATGAGCCAGCAATGTGCCCTCGTGGCCAAGAAGACCAATGGCATCCTGGGATGTATTCAAATTGCTGTGGGTAGTAGGTCAAAAGAGGTTCTCCTCCCCCTTTACTATGCCCTCGTGAGACTGCATCTGGAATATTGCATCCAGTCCTGGGCCCCTCAGTTCAAGGATAGGGAGCTGCTGGAGAGAGTTCAGTGCAGGGCCATCAAGATGATGAAGGGAGTGGAGCATCTCCCTTATGATAAAAGGCTGAATGAGCTGGGGCTCTTCAGCTTGAAGGAGACTGAGGGGTGACCTCATTAATGTTTACAAATATGTAAAGGGCAGGTGTCAGGAGGATGGAGCCAGGCTGATCTCAGTGATGGCCAATGATAGGACAAACGGCAATGGGTACAAACTGGGACATAAGAGGTTCTGAAGAAATACAAGGAAGGATTTCTTCATTGTGAGGGTGAGGGAGCACTGGAACAGGCTGCCCAGGTGGATTGTGGAGTCTCCTTCTCTTGAGGACATTCAAAACCCCACCTGGATGAGTTCCTGTGTGGCCTACTCTAGGTGATCCTGCTCTGCCAGGGGGGTTGTACTGGATGATCTTTCAAAGTCCCTTCCAACCCTTAAGATTCTGTGATTCTGATGTCATAACTCAAGGCTGGATTGAAGAAGGGTGTGACAGGACTGGTAGGTCTCACCAGAATGGCATGAGGTAGAGGGAGTTATCGCGTAGCTGGATGGATTCAGGTTAATGTAGTGTCTTCAGAGTATGAGCAGTGAAATGTGATCTGGTCCTCTTGTAACCAGTAGTTCTGGCCTCAGGTTGGGTGGAGGCAGCCATGCAGAGATCATACTCTTCTCTAAAGTTTGCTATTTGGTCTGTTATTAAATATTTATCATAATTACAGTTCCTAGTAGAAGACTTTTAACCTGTTTTCAAGGGACACTGCTAATACTGTATCAGTGGAACAGTGTGAAATCCAGGATAGCAAGTTCTGGTTGTAGATGTGAGGAGCATGATGGCAAATCCACAAGAAAAGCACATATGGGACTGAGCTATCTCTTACATAGCTGGCACAGGATAGCTGAGAAGCAGAGCAAAGGTGCTTTTCGAGTGGTGTCTTTGGGAAACTTGCCCAGCATTTGACTACACAACCTTAACTGTGCATCAGGTTCATTCAAAATACTTTATTGGATGCAAATTTCAAAAAAAAATGCAAACAACAGTAACAAGAACAAAAAAATAGGCTAAATTCCCCAGAAGGAGTGAATGGAAATTTGGAAGCTAAATTCTTTTCACTCTGTTTAAAGACACTGCCATACTTTTCTTTCTGGAACTTCTCCCTTGGCTTTTGGGAGGTTATAGGAGTATTATCCATCGCTTCAGATCCTTCTCTCACATCTATCACTGAGCTTTGGCAAGTAGAAATTTAGGTAGCAGAAAAGGCTCTGACCTTTCCTGAAAAGGCTGGATATTGCAGACAGCTTTACAAGGTGCCTCCAATGATCTCATTCCACTGGTTCCCTCTTCTCTCTATTTTATTTACCAGGATAAAATTTTAACTTTCACTGTTTCCCTTCTAACTCTAAAAAAAAAAAGCTTCTTTTCGGAGACTGGAAAACACAGAGTCCTTTTTGCTTATCCCTTCTTCTTCTGTTCCAGTGGAATACACTCCTGAAGTATCCTGGAGGGCCTCAGTCCTTCCTATAGCATGTTTGAAGCATGCATCTGCCTTGCCAAAGTATCTCAGCCTGAAGTACACCCCAGGAGCCAACCAACTGCATAAAGATCCACTTTGTTGCCTTCAGAGCAGAGACAGCACCTGCCCCCAGTAAACAGCATCGCCTTGCACAGGAGTAGGATTAATTGGCCAAGAGATCTTTGACCTCTTGCACCTAGGTTTTTAGCCTAGATTTTATTCTAAACGAGCACAAGGCTTTAGAAACTGACATACACACACACACACTCCCCCCCAAAAAAGGCAAAGTTTACTGGTTATAGGTTGTTTGGTCTCAGAGAACTAGAACTGCAGGACAGGGAGTAAGGAAGGCATCTAGGGATCAGACAGTATATTCTTCTCTTTGCAGTACTCATGAGGAAGCACAAGGTGATGGTCACTCCTGGACAGCAATAACTGGTTACCTTTCACCATTCACAGTTATTATGAAAGAATTAATATCTGTGGAGCTATACAGGCAGCTGGTCATGTGCTTAGTGAACATAGCCATGGTGTGCCCCACTCTGCATCATCTGTACTGCAAGTGCATCTGGTTTTGATAAAGGCTCGAGCAGTTGCTTACTGAGAACAGCAGACTCACAAGACACCCTGTGCCCATCTGTAACTAGGGATCTTGAAAATAGTTTCCTGAAACAGAAAAGTGCAGGAAAGAGAGGGAGATAGGCAACTTCTGAAACATGACTCAACTATTCAAGGCATAAACACCTTTTCTATGTTTCTCATGGGGTCACCTTCCTCTGGAGAAACCTTGCTGTACATCCTGCTGGTGTTATTTTGGTCCCTTTGGTTTCACAGCTGCCATCACAATCATAAAAGTCATATATATATTAAAAAAAGGGTTACGATGACACTATGGAGGCTGGAAATGAGATCTTACAGTCTGTCCTGGTCTATATATCTATGATTCTATGATATATAGACCAGGAAAGACTGGACTGTAAGATCTCATTTCCAGCCCCCATGGTGTCATCACAACGCTTTTGGGGTTTTTTGTTTTTGGGTGTTTTTTTTTTTTTTGTGAACAGATCAGTTTAAAATTATTCAAAACCACAAAAAAGGGACAAACTAAGAGATGAGCTTGCTGCACCCCTGGCTGTTTGGCTTGCTGCCATGGGGGAGCCAGAGATGTGGTTACAGTTCAAACCAGGACAGGCTCCTTTTTTCATTTTTTTCCCCCTTCTTTCTGGCCCTTTTAAAACACTAACAGAACCCATAACCTGAGGATCAAGGGGCAGTCATCCATGCTATAACAGAGGATCAGAGTGGGGAATGCTGTGTTATGTTGTCTTTTCTAACATCCTTGCTAGAGCAGGGGAAAAAGAGGCACACAGAAAGCGAGAACATTAATTGAAACTCTAACTTCATTGCTGTGAAGGAAAGCAGACAGTGATAAAATGTTAAACTTGGAAAGATGTTTACACTTGTTTTAATGCAAAGCACTCTGTGATTCATATGCCTGCTAGATACCCCTGAAGACAGGTTTATGTGTATGGCTGTGCACTGGTGAACCTTATTACACCATCTTGTTGAACTTGTTTCTAAAAATGTGGATCTGTGTAAGAGGTTGGTATTCTAAGTGCCCAGTAAAGGTGAATAAAGTGACTGTCTGGCAATTATTGAAGCTCAAGGGCAAGATGAATGTTTCAGACCAAGCCTCCAGAGCACTGTTGGAAAGTGGCAGTTGTGGCACTGAAGCAAATCACCCATAATAGGTGCCTAAGGGTGTCAACTGGAAAGCCATCTGGCTCAAACAGGGGACTCCTGCCAGTGGTCTCTGGTCTGTAACAAGCCTTGGCAACTGTTACACTGCAGGAGGACACTTTGGAAAGAGTTAAGTGAGGCAGGAAACGTGAAAGATTTAGGGTGGGAAAAGAATCACAAAAAGATTAATTACAAGTTCTCCCCGTGCTTTGGACCCAGACCAACAGTCTGCTTCTTCCTCAGAACATTTGGTCCAGAATTTGGGGCAAAAAATGAATGTTCATAATGTCTTTGTGCATGACCTTTCATTGTTACAGGCTACAGTGACTATTGGCAGTCTCTGAACCAAGATTTGGCTCTATTACTACTTGCCTTCTTGCAAAACTTGCTGTCGCCTAAAGTCTTTGGCAGAAGATATGAAAGATACTTTACAAAATAAAGCAGGAGGGGGTTCCCACTGCTACTAGAGAGAGATTGTTGCTAGCTCAGCATTAGCTTTTGAAATGTGCTTTACATGAAGTATGTTACCCTTCTGGCAACACCTCCAGGCCTGACTTTTCTCCTTTGTCCTCATGTGGATCTGGGATAGAGGTTCCTCAGGGAAAAGTTCTTACACTATACAGCAGAAAAGCTGCTTCCATGCTGTGATCCCCCTCATTCCTCTGAGTATTTTCGAGTTCAATCCCAAGTAGGCCAATACTTCTGAGTTTGGTAACCAGTGCTGGATGGATGTCACCTGAAATTGTCTTTTCTCTGTATTGTTACTGAATTACTCCATTGAACTCTGGCATCAATTTTTAATGCATTTGTTCAGGGTGCTTTTGTACTGTGTTTACAGTACAAAGACATGAGATGTGTGAGTGTGAACCATGGCCTCCTGTTGGGCGTGGATGATGGCACATAAGGCTCAGACTGTGGGAGAGCATGGAGGTATTAATCGTATCTGAAGCACAAAGAGAAGGTGTTAACGTGCAAGTTCCTCAACAGGATAACTAAAACTTCTCTCTTTAAAATCTTTCCTGAAGGTCAGTCTTGTGCTTAAAAAGTAGGACTGGAAGTAAAGATTTTAAAGTGCTGATTTCTGCTTCATATCCGACTTTCAGTCTTTGAAATCTTATGCTATCTTATCCCTCCACCTCTAATATGTGAAAAGGTTCATTGATTTAGCCCTGACAGATCATCAAAAGTCTGTCTCCTTTATATCACCAGCCAGTTCTTCTCACAAGGATTTCTTATATACAGTCCAGAGATTTTGGTTATGCCAGTTGCTTCAGATGTTGAAAATACTGAGTGCTCTATGAAGAAAAGTTTGCCCACAGCCTGGGATTCTGTGATAGCAGTGAGCAGATGAAGTGGGCTACAAAATAATGACTCTGCTGAAGACCTATACCTCATGGCAAAAAGGTAAATCCCATCAGAGCCTCTGCTAGTGAACATTAGGGGCAAGCTACTCAAATTCGTTACATGTTTGGGATCACTGCAACCCTAAGCAAAGATTTCCCACTTACTACTTTCCTTTTCCTCTCTCGTTCCTCAATCCTTCCCTGCTCTACAGCTAAGGATCAACTTTGTTATCCCTGAGTGGCAAGTTCCCAAAAGTTTCCCTATCAAAATCTTTCTGTTACCTTCACAAGCTTTGTGGCACTGGCACAAACCTCCCAGCACCGGCACAAACCTCCCAGGCCCAACACAAACCAATGATGAGCTCCCAGCCCAGCTCGACATAGATGATGAAATGCCAAGCAACAGCATAAAACTTTCCAATCCTAAAACAGGCTTAGCTTCTCATGAACTTCTCTGAGCAACTCATTACTCACTATCCAATTTTTGAACTGGAAACTGAGGTCAGATACTGCCTTAAGAATGTTTTCTGGATCACACAGCACATGCTCAACAAATACTAATAAAAATCATCAACCTAATTAATTAAGCAGCCCTGAACTCTTTGGACGTGAGGGCACTAGAAAATTGTGCTCTGTTTTGTTTAGCAACATGATGCAATAAATATTTTCAAAACTCTCCCAAGACATATTTTTCTAATAATTAAATAGGACAATTTCAGGTTTTGTTTGTTTCAGATTTATACAGTTTTATTAGGTAAGTACAGCACAGAATGTGAATGGCTTGTACATTCACTTTGATGTATTGTTGACTCATGTCACTGAGTTCCTGAAACTTGTAAATAGCATTTTCATAGTACTGTATGGCCTTACTGGTCTTATGCCACAAGCTTGGGCAACTGAAGGCATGTATACCATCATTTATACTGTAGCCTGTCTCTCACCTGCTCAGGTGTTCAGCATTAGCACTCCAGGCTGGTCCCAAATCAACCCAGGACCACCTCTGGGAACCATGATGTACCTTCTGTTGTAAAGCTTCTCTAGTGAGCACGAGCTAACAACTGGTGAGCTGAGATATTTCCAAAGCCTTGGCCACATATTTCTCAGCAGTCTTTGTGCACTTACTCTCTGAAGACCTTATGACATTTGATGCATCAAGCTGCTCAACATCTGCTTTGACACAAGTCAACAAGTAAAGCCCCACTTTTCATGTACAGAGGTTGAACTAACAAAGGAGGAGTCCACACAGTCACCTTCCATAGATTTCAGAACTTCAGTATTGATTAAAAAACTACTGTTCTTGCAATACCTCTTTTTTCCCTTATGTCTAACCAATGTTTCTAGTTAACTTTCTGGACTAACTCTACTGATGATCACAACACTCTGTATATCAGAGCTCACAGGGAGGTAGTATCTAATGGTGGCTCTCAGGACATTTTTCAAGTCTCACTCTCATATGATTCAAGTCCCTCACAAATGGCTTGTGACAGTTTTTAGCATTTTCCTGTCCACACAGATCGAGTGAGTGAGGCACTGAAACCAGCTGATGAAGGGAAACAAACAGATTGTACTTTTTCTGATGACATTGCTAGATTGCACCTCTTCTGAAGTTCTTCTCTCAGCTATGATGGCAATAGATGCTCTTGTTTGTACAGATAAGGCTTTCGAGCAGTCCTTGCAGAAAAGCTATGGGCGGTACAAGATACAGAGAAATCTGTGATAATCAAGATAGATTCTGGTGGAAAGCAAATTTGTAGTACCTGACTCCATGCTTTTAGAATAGTAAAGGAAATCCTTTGACATTGTTAAATGGACTGAAAATAAGATTCTTAAAGCTAAATTCAAAAGATAGTTCCCTCACTTTTTCTGACCTGGACTTTGGGGGGAAAAAAAAATGAGAAGCAGTTTCTAAGCAGTCTTCCTCAAATTCTCTATGGGATATGGTGCATTTTGGGGTGGCATTCTTTGGACTGTTAAGTTCTGTATCTTGCCAGCCTCTCTCTCAGCTGGAAAAAAGTCTGTAAAAGCTACTGCTCCTTTACTTTTGGGCCAAGTCTTGAAGTGTTAAAACACAACTCCTAGTAACATGGATTACAATAAAATCTGAGTTTCTTTGGTTCACTTTCACTGCTAGTTTATAACATTGGGACCCAAAAGGTTGTTTTGTAAGCTTAAAGAGGACCAAGTGTCCAGTAAACTTTTTAATACCATGTGAAATTTGAAAACCTTAACAGCAGAGGCTTAGTAGTAATGTCTCACAATGCTTGGGTATTTAATGAGTTGCATTTTATGAGTCTGTTTTTCTTGGGGGCAATAAAAAGATATATGAAAGGGTCAAAGCTAGGAGACTCTAGTACAATGTATCTTGCCAGTGTTACATACAGCTTATCTAGCACTTTCCCAAGGGAAGAATAGATTAGGTCTGCAGCCACGAAGTATTCTGGGTGATATTTAAAAGCCTTCAAACAAAAGAGGGTACTGTAGACCTTTTTTTGTGATGTGGAGGTGGAGGGGAAGCAGAGACAGACATTGGCAGGCATCTGCGACCTGTACGGTTCAATGCACAAATGCAATCCCAAAGCAAGTTGGAAGCACCTGGCTCTGGTGATGTGATCTCTACTCCCGTTCTCTCATTTACTTTTATTTTCAATTTTTTTTTTCCCATCAAGAGTAAACATGTGATGTGAGATCGAAATTTGTATAGCTGTTCTCTAGGCTGCATACGAGCTTCTATTTAACCAGTTATTGGCTGTTACTAGTATCACTGCAGCTATTACATAGATATCTCTGCTCTGGAGTCTTCATCTATAGGCAGCAGAAGCAGAAGAGTCTCAGATATTCCATGAAGGCAGTTGGTTTACTAAGTCAATTTGGATCAATCTCTACTAAAGCTAAATTCCTATAGAATTCATTTTCTTCATATCTATGAACTCTTACATATAAGCATTCTTGATACTGCATTTAACAAGATATTTCCAAAATGTGTTTGAGAAGTACAAGTCAAGAACATGACAATATCTTGTGGAAAACAACATCTTTCTCATGGTCCTCTTGCCTTTGAGATATACTTCTGTAATACCTGAGAAGCTTTTGATTTCTTTTGTGTTGCCCTTCACTTTTGGGAAAGGGAAACTCATGATTTTCTTTATTATTAAGTAAATCCTGCCTGGATATGTTCCTATGCGACCTGATCTAGGTGAATCTGCTTCTGCAGGGGAGCTGGACTAGATGATTTCTAAAGGTCCCTTCCAACCCCTACCATTCTATGATTCTATGAAATCCAATGCATTTTCAATGTTTTCTTGTTTATTATTGAAAGTGTAACACTTGGAAACAACTGGAACATGTTGGTACGGAACGCCACACAAAAAGCAGCTATGGACTGTCATCCCAGATGTTCTTTTACTATGGCCAATGTCTCTCATCTTTTGCACAGCCACGTAGTGAGATGTGTATCTGGGTCCACATATTACCTACGCTATTACTATCCCCAATGGCTTTAGATGCGTACTGCATAAACATCATTACAGTGTTAAGCTTATTGTCTCCTGACCCTTGGCAGCAGCCCCGTGGGCTCGTGGGTAGTGGAGAATGCATAGCTGGGTTTGAGCAGTGGGCTTTTGCTCTTTAGGGAACAGCCCTCACTGCTCTTGACCTCAGCTGTGCCTTGTTGAGTGGCAGACGATACAAGAGTGCCTCCCAGCTACCAGTGTGTGGGTGATGACTAACTGGGACATCTCCATTTTTCCAGGACCAGCTTCTCCTTGCCAGTGACAAACCCTCTGTGCTGGGGCTGCTGCCCCCAGCGTTCCCTGCCTCTCCAGCTGGAAGCAGCTGCACTTTGCCAAACCCCAGATTCATGCGGTTTGGCACCCTCTGTTCGTCAGGAGCAGGAGTTCCAACACATATTGCTGCATACAAGTCAAGCAACTGCCACAGTGAGGACTGGGCCAGAAGCTGGCCCACAAGCTCCTCTTTAAGCTTCAGGAGGTGGGTTAGTAGCCGCAGGGACAGGGTGACGGGAATGCTGTGTGCTGGGAGAAAAAATGAGCCAAGTATTTGCCTGAAAAGGAAGGGAGGCAGTGGGGAGTTTTACAAGCTGCAAGGGAGGCAAGGAAGAGGCCAATCGAACAAATATGATGTATTTTAGACAGTCATTTCTCCCAAACTATATCCCCTCCCCCTTCTCTTGTTTGTAGCCCTGGTTTTCAAGGCTGGAATGATAACCTTTGTGCCTGCTATTAAGAAGACAGTGCACAGGTTTTTCTTCAGCCCACAGAACGACCCAGAAGCGAACATTCATGAGAACACAGAGGAAGAGGGCTGACAGGATATGTGGCTGCCTGAATTGTCCTTCTGAATCACTTGTCCTAGATGTGATGTCACATCTTATTTTCCTTATTATTACTATCATCCATTACAAGAAGTTTGCTTATGTTCATTAAACATCTGTGCAGCCTAAGGATTCAAGGGAATGTAACATCAGAAACAAATCGGTCCGCAGAGATTTAACCACATGGCTCCAGCAGCTTCCAAGGATCCCGCATCCCTTCTGGAAACCATAAACTCCTCCAAACACCCATGCATCTGAGGCTAGGGTGTGGAAGGGTCATCAATGAGGGAAAGAGGTAGGGGTGGGAAGAAGTGAGTTGCAGCACTCACACACTCCAAGCAAGCTGGAGCTTTCTCAGCAGCAGAAAGAGACATCTTTCACCTCCACCCCAGCTCAGTGAGGCTATGGGAAGCACAGCCAGCTTGTTTCCTGTAAACAGGCTGCTATTCCCAAAGCCGTGGCAGTAAGACAAGCCACTGAAACACAAGAGAGTCCAAGACTGGGACAGGTGCCACTGTTGGTGATGGGCTGAAACGCTTCACTTCTCCCCATCCTTCTCCAGTGTCCTTCTCCCCTCTTGTGGTTCAGGCCCTTCCAGGAACAAACGATTATGATCAGCCACTTGCTCACCAGCCATTGTCAGCTCCTAAAATTTCTCATAGGCCATCACAACTTCTTATCTCAATTGCAGGTGAAACAGGAACCAGTTGATACAACCTTTGACATCAGCTGTGGTTTAGTCACTTCTGCTTTAAAGAACCATCGGATTCTCAATTTCTGTGTTTTCCTTAAAACCTCAGCTCCTGGACTCCTCAGTGTTACCAGATAATAGTTGTTTTATTTTCTTTATAAATTGTGTGTGAACATAGACATCAAGATTTTTGTAAAAAGCCTGATGATGTGATAAAAAACTGTTCAAAGTGCAAGCAAATGTATCTTGAACATACTCCTCTCAAAACTTGTGTTTCTTTTTCTGTCAAATATTGTGATTTTTGCTAGTCTGCCTCATGGTAATTGATCACTTATTACTTAGGGACATGATAAACAGTCAGGAATATTGCTGGATTCCCCGAAAGAAATATGTAGACCCTTCGTTTCCCACCAAAATATAAATTCAGGGTACCTGGGAGCATTAAATCCTGTTACTGCGTGAGGCTGGACAAGGTGTTTGAAGTTGGCCAGTGTTAGTATGTGGGGGAAAGTAAAACAGGCTCAGGCTCTTGGCTGTCTGCGAAGCAGGCGGATTTTATTTTGTTGTTGGTTAAAATTCACTGATTTTTTAATTTTAACCTTGTTCTGTATATACATGATTAGTATGAGAGTCCCTGGGTCCACATTTCTTCAGGCTCTATGTTCCCTATTTTCTGCTGCTGAGGAGAATTAAGAAAGACTTTGTCACCATGGCAATGAAGAGTTTACCTGTTTTGGAAAATGTATAGGCACCTAGAACTAAACATTTCCAAGTCAAAGGCTGACATGATATCTTCAGTTCTCTCCCCTTGATGACAGATATTGAGTGTGAAAGATGTTTCAATACAACTAGAGTAGAAAAACCCTTGCCAGAGCATGGCTAAACAGCCCTCCTGGGGGTAAACTGAGCAGTGGTCAGTGAGGAGCGACCAAAACACACTGACTTGGAAGAAGCCAAGAAACCCAATTCTTAGATGTAAGTGAATCACTTCAAGGTGTAGTCATTTAAAGATCAGGCCTGAAATCCTCAGAGGTGGAAAGTACAGCCTTGAAAAATGAAGTCAGTGGGAAAATCCAAAGATGAAGAGCCAGTCTGTTGTCAGGGGCTGATGATACCCACTAGGGTACAAAACTTTCCCAGAGAGCTGTGGATCATCACTCCTAAGAAGGAAACAGCAAGAGGAGAGATGCAGGAACACTTGGAAACCTTCAGAAAACATCCTAAGTAAAGTAAAAGGTGGTGAGAGGGCCATTTCTTGCTCTACTAGAGGAATGAGTATAGCCAAGCTGTGTTTCTCTCCCATCCTAATCCATTACTTCTACTCTTGCTTCAGAAGGACCTTCACTTGCTTCCTTCCTATCTTAGCACCTGGCATGGATTTGGGGCCTTCCCTCAACTTTGGCTGACCTTTATTTGAGAAGATACCTCTTATCCAGTGTCTTGGAGGTCCTCCAGGTAGCTCTTTCCTTTGCCTTTCAGCAGGGATTACACAAGATGCCCACAGTTTAACCTGGTACCTGCAATGAACAGAGTAAATTGTGAGAATCCTTTAACGTGTTTTCTTCTAACGAGGAAACTGGGGCTTACTGTCCCAGAGGATTTCAGAGCTCTTACTGAATGAGGAACTCAGCATCTTACTGTGTGTGTCTGTGAAGCTACATTTACTTAATATCTAGAACATCAGGCTTCTGTACTGCCTGTGTTTTATTAATGATGATGGTTTTATGCATTTTGTTTTTCTTGTACCCCTAAGAGGAGATGATTCTTTGCAGGAAGACAATTTTGTTTGTTTATTTGAATTTTGAATGCCACAGTCCACTACTGGAAAGTTGGGATGGCAAAATAACCCTTCCTATATTCACACACTGTGAATCTAAAACCAAAACCCCACGACTGGGCAAGCTTCAGATATGACATGGGCATGTGAGACTGAAAATAAACAGCCGGAGAGTTGGCTGGGAGAACCGGCCCTCCCTCCTGCCTTGGATCCATGAGTCCCTAAGCCAGATGAGGCTGGCTTAATGCAGAGACTGCTGATTCTCAAACCAGTTCTGTCAAGGTGGGATGTAGAAGAGGAGGGACAAAGTCTATTTGTGTACCACCTTTTTAAGTATTTGGAGTTCCTTTCATACCTGTACTGCTTTCTGCCATGAGACAAAGCAGATCCCTACAGCAGATGCTCTACAGCTAGCTAGAACACAATGAAAATTGTTGCCAGCTCTGGAGCAGCTCAGTATAAAACGATCTCATAAACAAACAATTCAAACTCATCCTAACACCACCCCTGAAAGTAGTCTTTGTCACTCTTTCTGTATCTTTGAAATGCAGTCAAGAGTATCATGAGAGCTGTGATCTAAATGCCATGAGAAAACACATGTCTGGATGATTCTAGTTAAAATCCTGAGTGAGATCTGAAAGTTTTGGCCTTTGAAAGGCACATTGGCTCTGGCTCGGAGTGGTTTCATCTCTAAATAAGAATTGCCCATG
Source organism: Colius striatus (assembly GCF_028858725.1). NCBI lineage: Eukaryota > Metazoa > Chordata > Aves > Coliiformes > Coliidae > Colius > Colius striatus. The sequence continues at coordinate 16,973,567 of NC_084769.1, read as the reverse complement.
TCTGGCAGTATATAGCAATATACTGTTCTGACTCAGGAGGCAGGCAAAATAGCAGGAAATGACTCCTTGAAAATTAGACTGTAAATTTAGATATAGCAGTTCTGATCCTGGCATGATTTGTTATGAGTAAATCAATATACTTTTTGGCAGAGATCATGAAACACACACACAAAAAAAGAAAAAAAGAAAAAAGAGAGGGAGAGAAGAGCAAGACTAGAAACAGAGTTTTGTAGAGGAAACTCAACAGAGATATGTCAGTTTGTGTTAATTGAATCATAGATTTCACATCACTGGTACTCCAGGCTGTTCCCAGCTGCCTTCTGATGTATTCAGTACATCCAGGTGGAAGGAGCTCAGCACAGAGTCTCTACAAACTTCAGTCCTGGTTTTGCATCTGGCTTAGGCTCACCACTGTCTCTCCCACTGTCCCTGCCCTTAACAGTTCTCCTATTTTTCCTCTCTTTTAATGGCCAATATTTGGGGCAATGAGGGAAAGGGGACAAAGCTGCTTCCAAGACCAGAAAGCTGCTTGCCCAGAACAGGCTATGGTTCTGCTACTGAAGCTCTGGGAGGTAATGGTTGGTGCAAACATGGAAGTATAAAGGCTTGGTACAGGAAGTGAAATCCATCAGGACCTGGAAAAAGAGTCAGGAGCCTAGAGAGCAGAGCAGCTGGCCTAGGCTTCACACCAGGTGTTAAGCACCTGTAACTAAGTGCCTAATGGCCTAAGTAATCACAGCAAATCCCACTACCAAAGGAATAAGAGGACCTAGACTAAACATTGCCTAAGATGAATCAGCACACCATTCAGCTCCCTCTATCCCCACTGCTAAAGACCCCTCCCCCTCGTCATCTGACGAGTTATATCTTAGCAGGAAACAACACTGTGTCAGGTCAGCAAGGTGCAGGTATGTTATGACAGCTGGAGAGGAACTTCCTGAGTGAGTTGCTCCATTTCACTGGATGTAACTGGACAGGCTGAGGCAAGGGAATCCCCTTTTATAGTCGCTGCATCCTTGGGCTGAATCTCACAACAGAAAAATGAAGGATCACTTAAGAAAATGTCCCAGATCTGGGAGGGGACTTGGCAGAGTAAATGTTTCCAAAGGTCAGATTCCAGAAATTTGGTTAAAGTATAGCCCTGGAAAAATAACCAAGTCTGCAGATCTACATCATGAAAAGGTGGCTTGTGTCACTCAGAGGGGTGGGGAAGGCAAAGGAAGAGCCTAAAGTATGATTCACTTGGCACTTCCTCATTTCCTCTGATAGAGCCTCACTAAAACCTGTGCAGTAGACAGGGTTGTATACCTACCTCTGGTCCTCTGTCATACATGCTCTTAGGTAGCAGAACACTTCCCAGTCTGTTGCAATGCGTCTTGCAGTGGAGGATGATGAAGATGCTCTGATTCACAGCAAGGAAAGATCTAGCCCAGCAACTGCTAAAAAGTGTAATCTATTCAGTGAATTCAATTAGTGAATTTCTAAGAAATTACTCTCAAAGAGAAGTAAAGGGACAGCAAAATTGCTGAGACAATCTAGCTAGGCAGAATTCTATGTCCTCCATTTGCATTTAATGAAAATACTGGTTTTAAATTGTACAAACAGAATATTTCTAGAAGTCACATGCAGACAGGTCATTGCTTTTCTGTTGTCTCTGCCTATCAGTACAGTCCAATGTAGCTGTTTGGCTCCATAGAAAAAGCCTGAAAATCCAAATTAGACCCATAGAAACTGACTGTCTCATACTTAGATCACCTTTAGACATGTGTGCCTGTGCAATGCAAATAGTACCAAATGAGTAACGTTATTTGTAACACAAGCATTTGTAAGGCAACATCCAAGAATTATGGCAGTGGAAGGAGCTTCACAATCCTATTGGAGAAAGAAGCAAAGCATTTTATCCTCTTAGAGACCTCATTAATGGTCACGTCATACCCATCTTAAGTAGACCCGGCAATCCTAGAGGAAAATAGGGAAAGAACAGAGCATCAGAGCTGAGGTCAACATCTGGATGGACTTAGGCTTCACAAAGGAATTCACTGACTCATTGGCACATGTGAGGACTGTCATCTCCTCTGTAACATTCAGTCTTTAATCATCAGAGCCCATTGGACTGCGACTTGGCTTTCAGGAATATTAATAGAGTAATAATGCTATAGAAAGAAAAAAAAAAAGAAAAAAAGGCAAGAAATTGAGTGGTTTTAAGCAACACTACTATGACTCCCTCCCTCCATGCACACACACATACATATACACACACAGGAGGGAGTAGTCAAAAGTCTGTCACTGAAAACTAACAATGTCACCGCTGGGTGTTTGAACAGGGATGGGACAGGAGTCTTGTCTGTGGTCTGACCCTACCTGACCTTCAGGGGCTCCACCAGTGGTGCAAAAGGTTTTTGGAGTGACCAAGATCTCCCTGTGACCTCATCAGGGTGTAACATGGACTCTCCCGACAGGATATCCGCAACAGCATATCCCCACTGCTCTGGGGCAGCGATGTCCAATCCGGGGAGAGGAGGAAATAGACTAAGAGATGATAGGTAGGGTTTTCCTGTCGCAATTGTTTGAAAGAACGTGGGCCATAGTGTCACTTCTGGACAAAATGTGCCTTGAATGAGTTGCTGCATGTACAATGCCTAACCTTACATATGTTATGCTGGATATGTTCCCTCACATATCCAGCACACTCCTCTTCTACCTGATAGGAGAAGCTCCACGGACAACCAAAGGACAACAGCTTGCAAATCTGTGCCAAGACATGCTGCTCAGTATGACATGCTCACCAGCCTGGACTGCATCCTTGCCTTCTCACTTCTTGGAGTCCTTTGTCAGCATATGGAGCCTCACTGGACAAGGACACAGAGAAAAAGCTCAGACCTGCACTATCCCATGCATCTGGGCTCACAATTCTGCTCTCCTGCAGGTTATGACTGAACTTCTGAACCTCCTGAGGCTGATGGATCACAGATGACAACAGGAGGTGGTGGGGAACGTTTGCTCATGGTTGCTCAGTTGCCTTTCTCTGTTACTTAAACTGTTTTATTAGGTTCACTTCTTGTCATCGGGAGGATTTGGAAGTGTCTGCTTTGATTGTCCTATTGCAATGACCTCACGATTCACAAGGCCCCACATTGTATTTCTCAGAGAACTGAGGAATTTCCAATGGCAGTTCCTGTGAAGCAGAGAGGACAATGGCTGCTCAGATATCCTGTGCTCCACAGGGGAAAGGCCTGAGTAGAGGAAGAAATTTAGATTCTGACTTGAATTGGTGTGAACAGTTCCACCGTTTCCTTCTTGCCTGCTGTCTCCCCTATCCACGGTTTCAATTTATCCAGAAGGTAAATCACTAGCTTTCTCCAATCTATTTAGTCTGCTCCAATCTATCAGTAGCCTGCTCCAAACACGTATTGTTTCATGAACTTGAGAGCCATTCTCTAGGCAGTAAAAGATGGCCTTTCCTGGATAAGGAAAATTAAAGCAGCAATGCATCTCAGTCATTTATACTATACTCAATAATCAGCTGAGCAATAAATGAACATTAAACTTTTCCAGTACCTTTGGAGACAGTTTTGTTCTCCCACTAAGGCTGAACTGCTACTCTGAGTAGTAGTAGTACTCAGACAAGCCATTTGCTTCCCCTCTTTTTATAAATCCTCCCAGTCCTGGAGAATCCAGAACATCCTTATGTACACCAACAGAAGGTAATCACATTCTAGGGATATCATAGAATCATAGAATGGTAGGGATTGGAAGAGACTTTTAGAGATCATCCAGTCCAACCTCCCTGCTAAAGTAGATCCACCTAGATCAGGTCACACAGGAACATGTCCAGGCAGGTTTTGAAAACCTCCAGAGAAGCAGACTCCACACCCTCCCTGGGCAGCCTGTGCCAGGGCTCCCTCACCTGAACAGTGAAATAGTTTTTCCTTAAGTTTAAATGGAACTTTTTGTGTTCCAGCTTCATCCCATTACCCCTTGTCCTGTCATTCAATACAATAGAAAAAAGTGATGCCCCAACCTGCTGACATCCACCATTTAGATACTTGCAAATATTAATAAGATCCCCCCTCAGTCTCCTGCAGACTAAACAGCCCCAGTTCCCGCAGCCTTTCCTCGTATGAAAGATGTTCCAGTGTTTCTGGAACAGTGTTTCTTGTCCCCTAAAAGAGAAGATAGGAAAGCAAGGATAAGAAACATTCTTAGTCAGAAAGTTGCTAAAGGTATCAATGGCAGGAGTTAATTGTCCAGTCTGCTCATGACACGTGTTGTTTTGATGAGTTTTCACTGAATTTTACATAATGCTTCTAAGTACCTCTGGAAATAAAAATTTAGTGTGACATAGGGGAAGATGACACCACTCGTTTAAGTCTACCTAAATATGATGATTTAATAGTTTAACTGAGTAATCCAGGTTGTTTCTTTAGGCAATGACACATGTATTTTCAGGAAATGATCCATTTGATCTATCTTGGTATACCTTAGATACTTGTCTACAAATCCAGCCAAGTACCTACCAAGCCCTACAAACATCTGCCTCACTACTGGTTATGCTATATTGAATTATAGTAGTGCACATGAATATCTCATTTCTCCTGTGCGGTCAGACCTCTTTGTATGCAAACCACCTGGTATGAGTTGGCAGCTAGTGGCTAAGGACTGTGATTTTGTGGTACTATTTATTTATTTCTGAAATTCCCTTCCCCACACTGAGTAGTTATCACAAAGCATTACATATGACAGTCTGCAAACCTGTGGCCACCTCAAATGGCATGGATGCCTTTATGGTAGCTTCACAGACAATATCTGAAACCCATTTTCTCAAAAGGATGTATCATCCTTGAGACAGAAAGAGGTTTCCCTGTCTGGTCACAAAATAGTCCATGCAGTATTTCTGGTTCCACCAGGATGTTTCGGAAAGCCTCATCCTGGGACAGTATTTCCACTGTTCAGTCCAAAAAGCAATACCTCTTGTCCTTCTCTTCTTTAGCACTGTTCTCCTTCTTCCTCACTTCCTGACTGTTTTTTTGCCTTAGCCAGGAGCACTGATTTTTGTGTTCCTTCTTGTTTTGTATGTATCCCACCATTACTGTTTTCAAGATCACGGTAACAGGATGACAGCTGCCTGGCAGAGCGACCTGCTTCTCTGATGGATGATCTTGCTCTGAATGACATAGTGACTGGACATGTGTCCCTATCTTTAGAGGCCAGCTGCTATGACATATATATGAGCGTCTCATTCGATCTCAGAACCCATGAACTTGGACTAAAAAATTTACCTTTAGGCTTTCACTTCAGGCTTTTCACTGTGTCATGGGGAGGGCAAAGACAGTGAAACTGAGGTCTGTGATCTCAAGGACAGAACTGAAGCTCTATAGTTCAGAGCTCACCAATGTAATACTGTCTTTTATGAGGCCTCTCTCTTATAATCAGTTCTGACATGACACTACAATGAAAGGGGAAAAAAAGAAAGAAACAGGGAATTTTGTCAAGGACAGAAAACACAGACTCATAATTTGTTTCTATTAATTGTTTTATTTCCAGTCCAGAAATCTCTCCTATTAAAGCACTGATGTCTGCCATGTAAAAATTAAATGTCAGAAAAAACAACCACCCTGTAACTACAAGAGTATTTTCTACTCTCTTGCTGAAGTGACATATGAATACTGTGAGGTTACTCCTATTGTGCAATTGGTGCATTGTTGTATCACGTAGCAGGACGGAGCTGACCCTAGAAACTCCCAACACACAATAAATTGAGATCTTCTTTTGGAAATGACGCTAGCAGTATGCATCTCAGTAATGATAGCCTTTGGGTCTTGTTCTGGAGTCATAGGGAGTTTATGAGATGTTATACTCTCCCATTTCCTCCCTGCTGAAACTTCCCTGGGAAGGTCTTTCAGCATAAGGATGTGTCACTTCCAAAAGGATGTTTAGGCAGAGTCCATGGCAGACAAAAAGATCAGACTACTGATCTGGAGCTAGGTAGGCAGAAGGATGTAGTCTAGAGCCAGAGCTTTTCCCAGGCCTGCACTACTGGTCTGATTTCCAGAACTAGACATATAAAAGCTTTCAGCCCCACAAATGGCTTCTATTACGTTAGTGAAATTGTTTGGCCTTCATACACAGAATACAAATATAATGCAGTCACAATGTTTCATATAGTCAAATATCATCCCTCCTGCACATAGGTTTCAGTCTGACCACAAAATATCAAAGTTAGTACTCCAAATAAACCTAACATTGTCAAACAGCCCAAAGCATCTGGTATTCAAACTAAAAGATGTAGTTTCTCACTTACTTACTTACTTACATAGTTTATTACAACCCTAAGTCCTAGATCTTGTTTTAATCTCATGGCCAGAAAATCAGAAAAGCACAGTGGCTTAAGGAGTATGTACTTTTATTAATTACAAGTCAGATACATTGTGATTCATACAGGTTATTATTTTCAATAATGCAGCATTTTTTTTACAATTATGTCTATAATACTGCATTGTGCCCAAGCCAATAGCTGATCCCACAGCATGTCAACATTCATAGAATTAGATCACAGCCCCTCAGTTCAACACAGCCACCCTCGTATGCCGAAGAAGCTCTACTGACACATCATATTAGTCTACCTATACCCTGTTCCAAAGAAGAGAAAGGATTAAAAAGGAAAGAGAATCTTAACTGCTTCACAATTTATCCAGAGACAGTCTTGTTTGGAACAGTAAAATGGCCTGATATATCTGCAGATGCTTCACAAATCCTTCCTCTGTTTGCTAGTGTAAATTTGAGAGACTGGCAGAGAAGGGAGGACAGATGAAAGAACAGAGTAGACACCAAACCTAGCAGTATTTTGTCCTTAAAACCATTGCTGAGGTGTCTCATGGTTATTAAATATATGTAGTGAAACTAAAAGTCTCTATCAACGTAAAGCAAGTCAGCTCTCTGCTAACATGCTTGTAAATCAAGCCAGTTCCTTGCCACCAACAGATATCCAAACAGGCGTGAGATCTCACGCAACCCACTAGCATCTGGGTTCTTCGGCTTTCCTAATCTTTGTGATTTGTGACACTGTCATCTTACTTGTATGATCAATTCAGTGCCACAAACAGTTAACAGTCTTAAAGAGCCATCATAAGAGAAGTTTAATAAGGCCTACAGGTTTTTTACGCTTCAGTGAAAGAAGACAATGCAAGTCCTTAGGCACTTTTTTCAGAGTGGTTCCAAGCAAAGATCTTCTTTGTCTACAGTATTGTGTCACTCCTTTAAAACCACCAGCTTATTAATTTTTTTAGTGTGCTGCATTTTACTGTTAAGGAGGCATCCTCATGAAAAAAAAAGTGCACTTGATCTCTATAGAAAAAGTAACTACAGTAAAACAATGACAGAAGTTTACATTAGGTAGGCAAAGGTGGTTTCTCACTGACTTTTACGTTCCTGTTTCATTTTCAAGGTTATCCAAAAAAAATGCATTATTAAGTGTAACTTGCTGGCCATGACTGAGAAGGTAAAACAGCAGAAATCCATAAACTGAAAATATTTCCTTGCTCTTTGCAGACGTCAGCCTCGAAATGGACAAGAGATATTGTATACACTGTGCAAGATAATGAAGTCAAGTATTATCAGTTGCATTGGGGGTGATAGCAGGTACATGCATGCACAATGTAATTTGATGAACCCTAGAACACAATCTATCAAAAATGCATATACACCTATTCTGCCGAGGTAGTCCAGAGAGTGGGGTATGACTGGCATAGGAATACAGCAAAAACAACAAAGACAATCTCAGAAGAAGGTGTCCTACTGTACTTTACTATCATATGCATCTTGCCAGAAAAAAAAATCAAACCAAAACAAAACATAATTACTTATTGCAGAAAAGGACAGGGATAGCCAGTGTCTCTCTCCTTAAAGGCTGACATGAGCAGAAATACACTCTCCAGTCTTCAAAAGCACCACTCTCGGTGTACCACCTCCCTCAAATTTCAACCAGGGCTGGCCTTATGTCTTGGCTTTATCCATGACCTTAAAGCTATTCCTTAGTCCTAAATATTTCAATTTGTTTTCTATTTAGATACATTCGTCTAGGAAACAGGGCCTTCGGAGGGGCCATATCTTTTATTTTGTTGGTAGGGCAACTTTTTTTGAGTCCCTGGTTGATTATGCCTGTTTACCTTCCGATAGCTGTGTTTCCTGGATAGCTGCCATGTGTTTTTCCTTTCTAGTTAATCTCACAGCGATGATCCTGGCCTTCAACAGAGAGTGTTTGTCCTCCTGGCGTTCAATAGGACCCTAAAACATAAACACTTTTTCATGTGTTTCTGGGTACATCAGCATTCAGAAACCAAAATCCTTTATGAGTAGCCGTCACATCCAGCACTCAGCATTTTCAAACCTCTGTGGACACACAAATTCACGCTCCCTCTGCCTTGAAAGGCAATAAAGTTTACAAATGACTCTCCATACTTCAGGGGAAGAAAGATGAGAAATGGAAAGCTCCAGGTTGCAGGAGCAAGAACTAGTTACAAAAACAAGTAACCAAATACATAAACAGGTAACCTTTCTTGCAGTGGTAACACTTCATAGCAGGAAACCCCTGTTTCATGCTGGAACACAGTGGGCAGGTTTGACTTTTTGTCTGCCTAGATCTTTCCTCAAGGTGCCTGTTACTGACTTGGGAACCCCACTGACATTTTTTATCTCCGGAGCTCTGTCATGTTTTTCCTGTTTTGCTTTGGTTGGTTGGTTTTTTGTCTTGTACTCTTTTGCAGGTTCAGCTTTTGTATCTCAACGAAGCGTCTGAGTTTTCTGTAGCTCCTTCAGTCCCACAGAGTGCTCTAGGGATGCTGTTAACTGAGTAAGACTTTTCCCTGACATCAACACTCAGCAATGTTGAGCTGAGAAAGCGACAGATCGTGGCATCTTATTGTATTTGTCTGAGATAGGATTCAATATGAAGAATCAGTGCATTGTTTCAATGTCTGCACACCAGTTAACTATTAATGAATTTGCAGCCAATAAAATATACTCTCTGAGTAATATCCGGTCAACAGTTAACCTAGTAGTTATGTTTGGAAAAGAGTTTATGATCAATTCCCTGTTGCCACAACCTTATAAGTTCTGGAATGTTCACTTGTTGGCCTGAAACTTCCCAGAAATCCTAGGGTGGCAAAATCAAACCTTACATGAGCAGAGGGAAGCATACAGCTTCCCAACAATATTGCTTCAATATTTTCAAGCCAGTGATAAAAGAAATATGTACCAGTTTGGGATTAAATTTTGCCAGGGCAGGTGTTTTTTGCAGAAAAAAAAAAATTACTGTCTTGCTTGAGGAAAGAACACATATGGCTATCCTAAAACTAGAAGCACGAGAACAAAATGTTGAGGATATAATTTTAAATTATCTTTTTCTTACATGTACAGCTATTGCATCATTTCTGGAAGAAATTTTCCTATCCTCATTAACTAGATGAATAGTTTTCAAGACTGCTTTGTCAGACTCCACTGTTCAGAAGTTTTATTTACATGACTGCACTGCAAGTCTTCAAACTTGATTGCTTGGGACTCTCACTGGGACCTTAAAAAGAAGCTATGTTTGAATAAACGTGGTAGAGTTACAAACCAATTCCAAAGTTATCAACGATACACATTTGCACACACATATATAGATGTATTACTTAGCATTGCACAGTTACTTGCAGTCTTCAAATACTTGAAACGTTAATAATATTGCAGTGGTTGGCATCACATGTCATGTCTAAATGCCTTAAAGATGCACAAAACCAAACAGCCAAACCAATAAAAACCCCACAGTTCTTAGCTTAGTAGTTTTTAAATTACTCATATTTCAGCAAAGGACCTAAAACCAATCCAAACTGAAAACAGCACTCAGAATCTGGTCCACTTTTGACCTGATCCTACCTTTCCACATCCCACTCTTTAACCCAGTAAAATCACATACCTATACATCTACATGGGAATGCGACACAGGAATGGGTGCAAAGCAGTTTAACAGGATGGCTAGAAATCTGTGATAAGGAGTAGGTACAAGCAGGGTTTCTCCTGAGTTGAGGCTTTCCCTGTGCTAATATAGAGTGACTTGATTTTTGTTTATGGTGGGGAACCTGGATTTCCCACAAAGTTCTTTTTCATGAAATGCATTTTCTCGGTCCCTCCTCATTAAAGTAAATCTGATTACATTTCAGTCTCATTTTTTTGAAGAGAGGGGAGCTAGCAGGGGAAGCTGGAGCCACACACTTAGATAATTTCCATTCAAATCCAACACAGTAGTCCTCCCAGCCAAGTCACACTTAGGGGAAGGAGACAGCAGGGGAAAATTTTGTGCTATTCTTTGATGGGCTTCATCGGGTGGGTGAAGCATGACCGATCATCCATAACCTGACAAGGCCTTGGAAAAGGCAGAATCGTGACTACATCACGAATACCTCCAATGCTAGCACAATAGGGGATACTGTTGGGGGCTGCAGGGATGGAAAGGAAGAGCATTTAAAGTTGTAAAAAGGAGCAGTCTGGCAGAGGATATCAGAAGCAGCTGGGAGGGGGGTGAGGTGTCTTGTCCCCTCCCTGCCCTAACCTCCATCCTCCCCGAGACATTTCAACAGTCGTTATCCAAGCAGCAAGCTCTTTTCTATGACTGGGAAGAAAGAAATTGATTGTGTTTTTAAAAGCTACTTGGAGCCCACAAAAGGTGCATTGTTTCAAAATGGGTTGAGGGGGCTGGGTGCTTTGGGGGAAAAGAGTTGAACTTATACCATCATTTCATCTAATTATGCCTGATGTTATTCCTGTTGTCATGTGGGTTACTACAAAGCCAACTGTCAGCTTGTTTTCCTGAGAGCAAAGACTAAACTGTTACGCTTACAAGGACAGGAAGCTTGTTCCCCCCTCCTCCCCCTCTCTCATTACCTCAGGCACTGTCTCCTCCTCCTTTGGATACCCAAACATTTGGAAGAGAAGTGGGGAAATGTGGGAGCAGAAACCACTTAGAAGATACCAGACATTTCTACCAGTTAGGAGACAACCATTGGGTTTATCCTGTAAAACTGCAGGGACTTGCTTAGTGATATTCAACCAATCACCTAGTGTCCTCTGCTTTTCTGTTTACACAATGTGTTTGCCATGCCCAGTTCCCAGTCCAGGTACACATTGGAGATGACTCAAAAGCAAATTGTCCTGGCATCTCCTACAGTTTTCCACTCAAACAGATGTCTTTGACAGAAGAGAGTTGGAGGCCACCAGAGTGTTGCATATTGCCAACAAGGAAGGGCACAGACTCCAGGGCAAAATGGAGTAGACCACAAAACCAGAGCAGCTACAGCTACCACCAATTTAAAATCTCAGGTCCTTCATTATGTTCCACCTTCTCATCTGAAAGCCAGCTCCAGCAGGTTAGTGACTTGACTATGTCCTGCTTGCACTGACCTTTACCTTGTCAAGGTTGGGGCCTTGCTGTCTTTCTAAGATACCTTCTGATGATGTTTAGAAAATAAGCGGAGCTAGGTCTTCAGATGTGCATGCATCCATAAATGCTGTCCCCTGCCAGTCTGGCTCACTTTGGCCCAGGGAGAGTGTATCCCAAAATTGTTCTTTGGGTAAGAGTGGAATTCCGGCTCTGTCCCTGGGTTTATGATAGCCAAAGCCAAAAATAACAAAGTCAGAACTTGATCGGTTGGTAGACCCTTGCCAATTCAGGCAGGGTCACACGGTACAGCCAGGAACGAGTGAAAAACTAACGCAATGTCAAAAGCAGCTAGCAAATCTTTCCTTTGTTTTCATTTCATCTTTTGTAGGCTGCACTCTCTGCCCTCTGCTGTTGTCTCAGCCTAACAGGACACACCATTTCATCACAGGATGGGCCTGGAGTAGACATTTGAGACAGACTTATGTGTTTCTCCAGTGCTAAGGAAAAAAATCTCTCAGTCTTGAAGCAGTGAGGTGCACTGTAAGCACTGCCAAGAGCTTCCAAAGCCCCAAAGGTCCTAGCAGGTTTTTACAATGTTCTTCTCCTGTTTGCAGATATTAAAAAAAAAAAAAAAATAGAGAGAGATGATGGGAAATTAGCCTGGGAAAATAATCTCTGTCTTACTTAAGTATGCTGTGCAAGAGACTCTTTTCTTTGACTTTTTAAAAAACTCTGTTTTATAAAGACACGTCACCTGCTCTGGTCCCAGTCTCATCTGAGTACTTTCTGCTGTACAGTAAAGAACATTTTTCATGTGACATTTCTCCCACACTCAAACAGTGTTCTGCTTTGGTTTGTTTTTAATGTGTAAGGACATGCATTGCCATACACCTATGCTAGAAATGGCAAAGTTAAAAACCAGATGCTTACTTCCAAAAGCTGTCCTTGTTTTATACTCACCAATTTCAAATCCTTCTCCTCATGTCCTTTCTCCTTTCTTTATTACAGTGAATTACAGTGAAGGACTTGGAAGACAAGTGGGTCTTGGAGCGAAGTAGGCAGATATCTGACCTGGTTTCTATAGGTCAGACATACTGACCTTCAAAGCTAATCTGTAAACTCACGGTTGCAAAGCAGCCTTCCCAGCTCCAGAAATGATGTGAGACAGACATGGTGGAAGTTGTAACAATAGTTGTATTGATGGAAAGGAAGATTTTATTGTAAGTGGGATTTAGGAACGAGTAATTATGCAAACAAGCAATTAACTAAAATAAATATGAATGGCTTCCTCATTCAGGGATGCTTTTAGCTAGACTTGTAGCAAGATGAGAGTCAGGAGATTTCTTAGGGCTGAATCAAGCCTTTAAAACAAAGATAAAGGGGTCACTGGCAATAAGGAGATAAATACTGGGCTTGTCTTTACTATGCATCATTAAATGCTATGTGCATACATGTATGCAGCTGTAAGTTACAGGATCAGGAAATACTTTAAAATACCAAAGATTTTAGGCAAGGTAAGGTCCACTTTATTAACCCACCATCTGTGGAGCAATATCATTCTATTTATTCCCATAAATTTCACTGGCGCAAGACAGGACACATCTTTTTCCTCTCAGTGGTGGCGGCTGTGTTCTGATTTCTCTCCCTGCCAAGAAGGCAAGACACGGGATGCTTACAAGACAGCTGAATACAGTGATACCACTGTCTTTCATATAGCCTCAGCTAGCTGAGCTCATCAGAGCAGACACTTTGGAAATCCAAATGTTTCTGAGGTCAGCCTTCTCCTTCTGTAGTGCATCACCACCTTGTTTACTAGGCCCATTCTGCCCCACACTCCTGCTCTGATGGAAGGCAGCTGGGCTGAGAAAGCAGTGCCAGATTCCAGCAAGAAAGAGAGATCTTCCTGTAAGAGAAAAGGCAGTTTCTGAGTGGGAGAGGAGGCAGTGGCAGATAATGTACGTCATCTTCCCCTGCTCAGGAACAATTTAGCAGAAAAGTTTGGATCTAGGCTTTCCTTTGGGAATATCATGGTGATGAGCCCCTAGAGAGGAATTGCCTGGAGATGCAATATTAGGAATCACTGAAGAAATTTGTGAAGTTCGATTTGAAAAGCAGGGGCTAAAAAAATCACCCCCCCACTCCACACCTCTCCTCCCCAGGATACTGCTTTTACATTTTGGAAACAAAATGTATACAAATCGAGTTTCCACATAACTTTTGATGTTCATAGAATCATAGAATGGTAGGGGTTGGAATGGACTGCAACAAATTATCTAGTCCAACTCCCCTGATAAACAGGTCCACCTAGATCAGGTCACACAGGAACACATCTAGGTGGGTTTAGAAACCTTCAGAGCAGGGGGCTTCACACCCTATCTGGGCAGCCTGTGCCAGGGCTCCATCACCTGAACAGTGAAATAGTCTTTCCTTAAGTTTAAATGGAACTTTTTGTATTCCAGCTTTTTTCCATTACTCCTTGTCCTGTCACTAGATACAATAGAAAAAAGGGATGCTCCAAACTACTGACATCCAACATTTAGATATTTGTAAATATTAACGAGATCCCCCCTCAGTCTCCTCTTCTCTAGACTAAACAGCCCTGACTCCCACAATGATTGTATTGTACAACAGTGATCTTATATTCCCAAATAGTTCCTTTTATTTTGAAATTCACCTGTCTTTTTGTAAAGTAGCATCTTAAAAAAGGTTATTAAATAATCCCAATGCAAAATTGCTTGTTTCATTTCAGGTTGGAGGAATTAAATACTCTCTGTGGAACAGAAACAATTTTTTTCCATATCATTTAAGTCAGATATAAAACTTGATACATTTGCCATTTAAAAATCCTTTTGTTATCAGCTGAGGTCTAGAGCCCCATCTCCTCAAGTCAGGTGATCATATTGGAAGCTTAGTTTAGCTTATTTTTAACTTTATTGGAAGCTTAGTTCTGACCTTTCTTGCCTTTATAGTTTGGAAGGAGATCTTGAAAATGTGTTTTAAGCATAATGAACACTGTGACATCTGCCTGAACTTCCAGATATCTGTAAAAAAAAAAAAAAAAAGTTTCATGTACAGCAGTCTGCTCCAAGTTTATCAAGACAATGTTAACTCCAAGCAAGGCTCATTTACGAGGCTCCGCCAGCATCACTCATGGAGAATTTGCATAGAACCAGATGCTTGTAGTCAAAGTCAGAAAGATGTAGTTTATCCCCTCAGCTGACCCTCTAGAGCACACCAGAAGGAAAAAAGTACTCAACACAAGTAAGCCTGTTCCTCTGTCCTATAGGGTACCAAGACCATCCATTTCCTGATCAACATTCAGTCTCAGTGCTGCTATATTGTTTTGCAAAAACAGCATTTTGCTGTTCCCTTCAAGGATTTTCATTCAAGCCTCTGGTTCACAGGCAATGCCAACACACATTGATTACAGTTCAGAACCCAAAGAGGAGGAAACAACACTGACCAAGAGTTCTCATGTTTCGTGTGACTCCAATGGTGACGGGGTAAAGACCAGCCTGCGTTACAGCTACAGGCATGCGGCGGACTCATTTTCAGTATGGCCATCTGTGGTGGTAGAGTCAAAAGAGAACTATGAGTCTGAGCCAGAGCCTGGTCCAAAGCCAAGACCATTTCCTCTCTAGCCTTGGTGTTTATGCCCTTCAGCAATCTGGAGGTTTATCAACACTCTGCCACTGCCTCTCTCAACCGATTTACAGCTATTCATGAAGTCGTGGCGATTTGATTGTGAGTCTGAGCTCTTCACTGTCATTTGGCCAAGCTGGGAAGATTTTACTTTCTCAATTGCAGTTCAGAAACCAAGCTAACTCAGCCACCTCTGATCATTTTGGTCATCCTTCCTCTGAACTGCCTCCACTCTGTCTCTCCCTTCCTGGCAGTGACTCGAAACCAAGCTGTCCTCTTACCACTTTTTCACAGCATTCCAGCTAGAAAGAGGTCTTCTCTCCCAACGGTAGAAGCTACTGTAAAGGGTTTCTCTGTTCCATTTTGCTCATTTCCCGTCTCCCACAGATTCACTGTCAGGTCACAGGCAATTAAAGTCCATGTCTGGTACCTCAGGTTCAACTGTCAAAGGACAAGAGCAATACTCCTTTATTCTAACTTGCAGTGTAGCTAATTCAAACCTAGCTGAACTCCTCATCAAACCAACATGCCTCTCCCCACCAAAGAAACCATCCTTTTGTTTGCTTTCTGTTACTGCCTTCTGAAGACAGCAGCCTGTCATAGTTTGAGGAGGAAGGGGTGCCATCCATTTGTTCCTCCGTCCACTCAAACTCTTCTCTGTTATCGACCGCAAATATATTGTAACCAACACTACATAGCTTTTTGCTTCTCATTTGGACCCCAAAATCCTTCCATGATAGATCCCAGCAGGCTTCTGCTCCTCTTTGAGTGTATTCATCCCTCTCATAGATGCTCAGCTCTTTCTGAGTTTGCCTCTACCTTTCCAGTCCATTTCTCTTTCCCCTGCAATTCCCATCATCCTCCGCATCCTCCTCACTTTCCTCAAAACATCTTGCTCAGTTCAGATGGTGAGTTAATGATTTCTCAGAGAAGTTCCATGGATCTCTGCGTCCCATCTGCTAACAGAGATTAAAACTTCCTTAAGAGAACCTGAACTCCTCCCTTTGAGGAAACAGTGGGTCATAAACCTTTCTGCTGGAGGGTCTCTGCTGGGGCTGAGATTTGCCAGCTCTGGGTGTTCAGGGAGAAGCCAAAAGAAAAGAAAGTCAGAGTAGCTGCAGAGGCTGGAACAAGGAAACAGTGTCCCAGCACATCCAGGGAGCACACCAGCAAAGACACAATGAAGAAAGGCATTGAGGGGTAGAGGAAGAGAGAAGCAGAAGATTTAAAGGAGAAGGTGAGGGGAGATAGGTTAGAGGTGATGGAACAAGGGGGAATGTCAAGGTGAAAGTGCTAGTTGAAGTCTAGGAAAGAAAGCGAAGGGGCTACAGGACGGTAAAGGACTACTGTCCCACTAGCTGCACCCCTGATAGGAATTATGAACTCACCTACCTATCTGCCCCACACCCTGGCCTCAGACAATGTGGACAGGACAGAGAATATGCCGAACCCACAGAAACAGCAGAGAAAATTGATCTGACCACTCACAGAGAACTTCATAGTTGCATAGAAAGGCCCAGGTATCCCCAGGAAATAACTTCCAGCCTGTATCAGATATTTTTCCAGTCCTCAAAAGCCTAAAAGATAACAGCCTCTGTGTGAGAGTAAGAGGCAGCCGTTCAGGGGGATGGTGTATGCTTTTCAAGATGTGCTTGGGTCAGGCATAGCTGCTGATAGGCCATGATCTGGAGTCCCCAGGGCCCACCCTGGATGTAGAGATCAACCCTCAACTCAGGCCCAGGTTGTAGACAAACAGATGAACACTGTGCATTCAGGACCCACAGCAAGCAGCAGCTCCAGGGAATCGGATTAGGGACTCCCCAGCACCATCATAGCTCTGGGCAGCAGCTGGACCACTGCTGCTGAGGATCTCTGAAGCAGCAACAGGCTGTCCCTTGGCAAGCACCCCTAAGGAGGAGGCAAAGTCTGTAAAGAAAAGTAATAACTTTAATTGAAACAGGCCTATATGACTTCAGCACTGCACAATTCTTACTGCCTCTGCCCCACAGAGCTTCTAGTTATAGTCAGGCAAACCATCTGCTGGGGGTAAGCAGAGGAGAGCAGCAGTCCCAGCTTGCCAATTTTGTGCAAAACGCAGGTGGTTTTACTCTGGGGACCATAACATCAGCGAAAGTGCAAGTGAATCTGGCTACTGGAAAACCAGGACACAATACACATTTCTGATGTTCCTGGGGATGATGGTGTCTTAAAGATGATAGGCTAGCACGCCAGCTGCTGGCCTTGCAGCACTTGGAAAGGAGCTAGGGACAAAGTTCCTGTTTGTGCAGAAGTGACTGAGTAACCAGTAATTTGGGGAAAGGAGCGTTACACACTCCTAAAGAGCAAGCTTCCACTGGGAGGTTTTCAGTTTGTGGTCAGTCCTTGCAGTGTGAGTTTCACGAGCTGCCATATAATATGCCTCAGGCTCAGATCATAGCTGAGCAGCTCAGAGAAAGTCCCCCAGAAACATCAGGGAATCTGGTTCCTGGCAAATGGGAAGCAGATTTGAGACAGAGATGTGACATGCACGCAGAGTCACGCAACAGACACACATAGACGCACAGGAGTCAAATGGGACCTAGTAAGAAAGGCACGCTAAGGCTGGATATGTTGCTGGGAGCGGATAGCAGTGGGAAAAAGCTCTCCACCATCTGTACCCCATGCAATTGTATGCTGCTACCCAGAACATTAAACTTTCTCTGTTCTCTCCATGGCTGCAAAATCTGCTCATTTCTCTATCATCTTCCAGCTCACTGCTGTGGCCTTTGCTGTCTACCCCGGGAGCTGAGAGGAGCACCATTGGCCCACGCTCACAACTGAAAACAGAGAAGAAAAACCTACATTTGCTTTGCCCAGGATGTGGAGTCTCAGCAAGTAGGATGGGCCATTAACATTAGTTTGGAGTCCAGAATTTACCACAGGGACATAAGAAGTTGCAGGTCCTGATGCATCAGGTGGTGGCCACAGTAGTTGTCCCTCATGGTGAAAATTGCCCATGATGAGCCTTGTTGAGTGTCACTCATAGGTAGCCCACACACAGGCTGAGGCCCTGCAAGTGGTGTGCTGTCAGAGCAGGCCTTGCCTAGGGGCTACTGAAGGCCAAGGCCTTGCAGCAAAGCCATGCTGGTGAGCCAGGAGCCCCATCTCAAACAACACTAAGCCAAAGAGCTGGCAGCATTAGGAGCCCTGTGTTTAGCTGAAGCAAAACTACCTCTGCATCACAGTAAGAACTCCACCATTCCCCATCCACTTCAGTCTGATTATAAGCTTCAGGTTTATCACATTAGGCTTAAATATCTGCTTGTGCTGAAACAAAGTTTAAGGAACTTAGTGGCACTGAGGGAGGACAAATCTCATTTTTATAAGTGTTAGGCTGCTCTCACCAGGTGATGCTGTGACCACAGTTTTCCCTGGCCTTGTTGTAGCCAGGGTTTCATTCATGTTTCTTTCTTTTCTATGGACCTTTAAGCCAAAGCTGAAAGATCCCCCTGGAGTCTTAGTTTCCAAAATGTCAAATCTCTGCTACAATCCTCCTTTAAATGTTTATTTTTTTAAAAAATGATAAATTTAATTTAAAATAAATCATCCAGAAACTCCAGCATGAGTACTGTTTGAAAGGATAAACCTGCAAGAAGAACTGGCCAGTGATTAACAGGGAACAGGCTGCACAGTGCCCAGGTGCTAGGAAGTCTGGGTGGGAACCCAAGCTTAGTATCTTGGAAGAGACAGTTGCTGGTACAGTGGTTTCTTGAAGTCTAAATATCCAAGAAAAAAAATTAATACATCTCTCCATGCAGAAAATATCTTTGCTGATATAGCCAAGTCAACCAGTTTACAGTTTTCTGACATTTGCCCTGGAAGTTTGCCAAGCAGTGTACACTGAATATAAAACGTTACAGAATTCTGACTGTTTTCCTTTCTTTTTTCAAGATCCAAAGACAGAGATGGGACTTTTTTTCTTTTTCTACTTATTTTTCTAAAAGTGCAGACACAAAGCTATTCCTTATGTGAGGAAGCAGAGATCCTGAAAAGAATTATGGTTTTGCATGCATGGCTTTACATGTCTTCCTTAGTCAGCTCTGAGAAGTGTTCTGCTTTAAAAGAATAACATGGCGTGCAGATGCCTATAAATGGAAGATGAAATTGTTACTATTAAGCCTTGGTCCTGCCAAGGCAAACAAGTGCAGGGCAAACTGTGTGTGCGAAGGAAGGGAGCTGAGAAAACTTGAAGTCAGCTGAATCATAACTTCACTTTAATTTTAACATCACTTAAACTACATAAACACAGCCATCTTATTAATAACAAAGCTAGCTCCTCAGTAGAGCTGTTGTTTGCAAAGCCAAGCCCGTGCACACGGGTGCAATGGGAAGAATGCTACAGGCGAGACATGCCTTCCAAAGCTATGTTTTAAATCAAAAATAGTTGGGATGTCTGAGATGCAGCAACTTTACAGGAGCCTTGGATAGAATTTGATATCCCTGCTACAGTTCACCAGAGTCCCAACCTCTGCAGAGCCAGTGGCTTGTCACAGCTGGAGCAAGGAAGTGAAGCTCAACAGGAAAGGATGCTACCTGTGCACCAGCAGTGCAGCTCTGCTTCGAGCAGAAAATGCTCACAAATCCCAGAGGCTGCCTAGCCTGGCTTTCTGCTTTCTAGTGGAGGACTATGTATTAGGGTGCCTTCGTCCTCTTCCTTTTAGGCTTTACAAGAGCTATCAGTGTGACCTTGAACAAGCAAATAGTGTATGCTCACATTTAAAGTGCACACACCTGCTTCTTGCACGCAGAAGTCAATGAGTGCAACAACATAAATCCCCAGTGCATTTTTCCTTCTACAGTTTTGAAGGTGAGGGGCTCTATGTGATATTCAGTCTCTCACATAGTGCAGAAGGGAGCAGGCTCTGGGGATGCACTGTCATGAATGTATATAGTTCAGTCCTGTGCTTTATTTTCTGTTTAGGAAAATGGAGAAAATATCATTTTGCTAATGAGGAGGTGAAAGTGATGAAGTTACAAGAAGAATCTGCAAGAGTTTTGAGACACACTGTGGCAGACAACAGAGCAGAGAAAAACATTTTTACTGTTGTCTTGAAGGAGCGATTTGGTATCTGTGGTGATCTGATGATCTCAGGGTGAGGAGTGAAAACACACTGGTACAAGTCTTATTCTTTATTACTTCTGACATTTTATAAAGGCAGGCTGGTTCAGCATCTCCCCTAATATATAGCCTCTAAAGCAGAGATGCAATTCCTAATGCATTCCTAATGAAACTCCCCTGACTTCCATGGCCTTGTGTTAAGACTGGATTTGGCCCTGTCAGTAAAGTACATTTAGACTTCCAAACTGAAAACTGCCTCTGGATTCCAGGGAGACTTGAAAAACTCCCAGAGAGTTGGAGTGCAGCAGTGAGATTTATGTTTTTCCCTGACTTTTCACTGCTCTGTAATACATTTGTATGGCCAAAGTAAAGCCAGATCTGGCATTCTCCACTCCTAATTTCTCTACTACCCAGGGAAATAAATGACAGTGTAGACTGGAACTGTAGTGCTCTAAGCCCCAGAAGAGCTTTTTGGGCGTATTTTTTGCAGCCTGTGGAAAGAATGCATACATGAATATTTGAAATATAAGGACTTGACACTAGCTCACCCTAGTCTGGAGAGTCACTGTGGTGTGTGGTGACACAAGTTCCTGTGCAGAGGCAGAGATGTGAAGTCAAAAAAAAGCTCCCTCTGATGTTTATTTGTAGAAAGTAGCACACCTAGGCTCCCAGTTGATAGGGGACTTGGTTGTTATTGTGTACTATTTTTACCCACTGCAGGCCCTGGAATAGGATGACCATTAAACAGGTAAGACAAGCAGATGGAAGGAAGAAAAGAGGCACAGGAAGGTTGTACAGAGCCAGAGCACCCCATCAGGGGCTCAAGGCCTCTCAGCAGCATGGGGAAGTTGTCTGTTGCTGCCACAGTCCTGAGGCAAGAGCCTGGGGATGGGAGAGCAGTAGAGATGTAACTGGGAGCCAGGAGTTGTCTGGGAGCTTCTGTTGTCTGGGGTTGGGAGAAGGTAGGGGCTGCATTTCCCTCAGCCTTACCCACTACCCCACAGACTTTAATGACCCCTTGGCATCAGGTGCCACCCTCCTGGGGATCTGACATGAGTCCTCCATGCAGCCCCCAACAGATAACTATGACTGCTCCAGGGAAAATTCCCTGGCTTCCCTTTCCAGTATCTCATGTCTCCCTTGCTTGGTGGTGGGTCTGGCTGAAAGCTCTAGATCACTACCACCATTGCCCTCCTAGGTCTCACATTCTTTCAAGCCTCACTACTTGCCTGGTGCTAGGAGAAATCATAAAGACTGAGGTCTGCTATTAGCAGCAACCATATCCCCACGACCTCTCTCATGAGAGTATAAAGAATGAGGGATGTTCTAGCTGTTTGTGACAGGGCTTTGGAGCAGAGGATTGCAGTAGGGCAATATTTCTCAATTATGCATGAAGCACTGTCAGACTGAAGGGCTGTGAAACAACTGCAAATTATTAATTTTAATATTTCATTTTCTCATATGCAAATATACAGACAAAAGGGGCAAAAATAATAAGAGGAACATGCAGGGGACAGTCTTCTTGTCAGTAAACTGCCAATGAAAATTATTGTGGCCACACTGACAAAATAGTCTCTGGCTTTTCTCTTTCAGGAACAGTTGTCGTATTACCAAAGGTTAAAAAGCCCCAAATGAGCAGGTCTCCAGAGGCCTTTCTCAACTCTATTTCTATGACTTTTTAATCTGAAAATTACTTGGGTTCTTTTTTTTTTTCACTTTTGTTTTTCTGGTTTCCATCTATTCCTATTGTCTAGATGCATTCATGGCCAGCTTGTACCCAGCTGTTCTTGTGCCAACATTGTGCTTGAGTTAAATAGCTCTTTTTCCTCCTCAGTATTTGGGCCCCTGATGTATCTGTGGAAGCCAGTCCTCTGCTTTTCAGCCTTCATTTCACTAAACTTAATAAGCTGAGCTCTGCCAGTAGTTGTCTGCAACATAAGTGCATTCTTCTCTGGGTTGCTGTGGGACCCTTCCTCTGTACCTCCTCTAACATTGGTGAGATTAGGGTAGTTCTACTAGGATTTGCTGCCCATAAAACATTGTCTAAAGGACAGTTTTCCAATTGAATTCAGATACAGAGAGAAATGGTGATTAATGAGAAGGGGAATGCCACTATGACAGCAGTTTCTAGAACTGCCTATATATAAAAGGGATGTTATTGCTGTCAGAGTGCTTCTGTTTTGCATTGTGGTTCAATAGTTTGGGGAGATACTCAAGGCAGTAGCCTTTCAACTTCTCACTATAGTCCATCCTAACCCCTGATGTCAAACTGGATGACAGAATCTTACTCTAAGGAGACAGATCATTTGTTCTGCAAACATTGCAGCCGGAATGAAACTGCTACCCTTGGGCTCTGTAAGATCCCCAGAGACCTGTTCTGAGCTCAAAGCCTAGTCTCTTGGCTTCCTCTTTAAGTCCTCCTGCTAGTGGCACAAACTGGTGAGCTTTTCTCTCAGATGACATTATCCCTTGTGAGGCCATAAGCTGTAGTCCTCTCTGAGACACCAAAGAAGAGTTAGAATGTGAGGAAGGATTTCCTTTGCACAGGGTCCTGAGTGGTAAAACCTTATGGAGGACAAGGTAAGCATGCACCACTGCTTGTGGAGCACAGATAGCAATCATCTCACTCCTATCTATCTGGGGAACAGCAGTAGCTGAGAAGCAAAAGAGAAGCAGGCAAAGCATTGAAAAGTCACTATGTACTGAAAAAAATATAGCTGCATTTAAAGAGAAAGGGGAGACTGACACTCCCAGAAGGATTTTATTGTTTGCATTTGTAAGACACTAGGCATTTTTAATGATGTGTTAATGACCAAATTCTATTCAGATGGGATTCATCACACTGCCCTTTCTCTAAAAATTTAGCATCTAGTTTTAGATGGCCGTTTAGGATCCCCCTTTGCTGAAAGGCAGGAGATCTGTCTCTCTCCAAGAACACATTCTATGACAGAGAGGATGCACTGCTATCCAGAGCTGTCAGCCTTTTTCCACATGCTGCAGCAGCACATCCAAGCTCCATCTCAGCTGTGTCTCACAATCATCCCTTAAGCAATGGCCACTGTCTCCAGTCATGGCCAGGGTACAACTTGAACTGTCCCAGAATTAGAAGCCAAGACACAATTAGATAATGGGAATCCCACTGTCAATGCTGGTGAACATGAGATACACAGGATCAGAAATACACCCCCAGTTGCTTGTCACATATTGTTCTCCCTCCCCTTTAAGTTTCACATATTGCAACTAACATTAAGCTTGGGAAATTAATATTTGTAACTTCTTTGCCTCGTAAATTGCCTTTCCCACTCTCCAAAAGTCATTACTGAGTGTGTTCCACCCTCTGCTGCCCAGAGCCAGATCGAAAAGGATGATTAAGGGCAAATATCTGTAGTCACTAGACTACACAAAGGGCCTGGTGGTATATCAGCCCCTCAAAGGGCTTGCTGGTGCTGACAGAGGACCATTTCGTTTGAAATCATGCTCTTTTCCTCTCTGTTACACTAAGCCAAAACTGAAAAATAACCCAAAACTGCCAAAATTGAAAGCCTTCAAAGCTCTGAGTGATTGTTGAAGATGGCAGTCTTTATTTTAAATACTTCAGGGAGGGACTGTAAGCATTGGCTGCTATGCCTATTGCCTCTAATTTTGATTCTTCATCCTTCAATACACAGGGGTACGGAAAGCCAGAGCTAAACGAAGAGTCTTGACCCTGGCCTTCACAGACATTTGTGTCATTCATTGACTAATGCAGATAATCTTAAAACCCGATACCTATTTTTACCACAGTTATACCCATGGTGGATATGCTCCAGACCTCCTCCCGTCTGCTGCTTAGAATATCTTTTCTCATTTCTAGTTTCTAAGTTCATTCATGGCTAATTCAGAAGTCCTTCCCTTCCCTTCCCTTCCCTTCCCTTCCCTTCCCTTCCCTTCCCTTCCCTTCCCTTCCCTTCCCTTCCCTTCCCTTCCCATCTCTATATAAATAAGCCCCAGCAGTCTGGACAGTTTGTTAGCAGGACTGGAAGCTGTCTTCCATTGAAGGCTTTGAGAACCCTAGACTTCAGTTGAAATGACATCACAACTAATGGCATTTGCTGCTTTTCACAGGGAAGGAGAGTGGACTTTGTGGTTCAGATGTTGCTGTGACTCAAGGGTTGTGTGACTCAAGTGTTGTATGGAAGACACTTTTTTGTCTAACAGCCGTTTTATCTGCAGCATTACTCAGAGATGAATTTCTCTGTCCTTTGACCTGGGGCTCTGTTTTTTTGGCACCACCTGACATTTGATTCAAGAAGCAGTCAGTATTTCCACAATGATTAACCCACTGATTGTCAACATTCACAGCCCAGTGTTAAATATGGGAATACTTTGATTGCACAGATGCCAAGTGACTGTTACTAACCAAATAAAAACGTGTCTTGAAAGCCACCCTCCCAGGCACCCTCAGTGCTGCGGGGCAGCTTCAGGAGGCAATCAGGAATGCACTTGCTTTTGGCTGTGCTGCACAGAACTTCCAAAGTGGTAGTTACAGTTCAGAGCAAAACATATGATTGGACTCATTGGCAATGTCAAGGAAAGAGTTAAAAAAAAAATAAAAGAAAAGAAGTTTTGGCTCTGGAAGAACCTGAGGGAAATGACACTTTCAAGGGAATTTAGTTTCTTTAAACATAAAGTTTTGTTCAACTTTAAGCCATTTTCTCTCCCCTTTGAAGCTAATTTGCTTCTCCATAAATGCCAACGGTTTTCTATTTTAGCTCCTCTGAAAGGATTGGGGATTTTTATTATCTTCTGAATGTTTTCTAAAGAAAATATGGAGCCAGAAAGTTATTTCAAACAAACAAACAAATGAGAAAATAACAAAAAGTCTGATTATAAAATGAAACATTTCAGGTTTTTATTCTCTTGCCACTCTTAAAAAAAAAAAAAAAGAATAAGTTTGAGTTTTCTCTCTCTCTGTGTTTTTGCATTAGAAAAACTTTCATGTGGGAAGTTTTTTTGGAAGCTAATCAGAGGTACTGTGCAGATTACAGGTGCAGCAGGGCAGCTAGCTGCTGTGGAAAGACAGTGAGCTGGGAAATCTCACTCTTTTTAATTAATTTCTGTCTCCCCCTTTGCAGTCAGGCAGACAGTAAGAAGTGTAATACCAGGTAAAGCCAAATACTTCAGCATAAGAATTGATAAGGGCATGAGAAATCCTTCTTATCTTTAACACCTTGTATCCTGCAAGCAGGGAAACTAGCTCTTTTCCTTCATGCTTGTTTGTTAGTCGATGTTAAGTGAGTCATTACACTTAGTATAATGGAGCAAAACTTTCCTAGTGTCCTGCATATCATAGACTAACGCTGCAAAGAGAGTGCAACGATAACCACCTCATCAACAGAGGAAAGAATATGGTCCCTAGGCTCAGAGCATTCAAGGCAGGAAGAGTCTGCTGGAAGAGAGCAATAAAGCAGGTCAGAATATGGACCTGCCACTCCAGTGATGCAACTCTGACCTGGAATGACTGCATATATGGGTCCAGGAGATCACGGGATGTTTGTAAAATAGATCTTCTCTCTTGTGTAAGCAAGAGGATAAAATTATCCTGGCAGCAGCTGTTGTTTCCCAGAATGAGGATCAAGGCTGGCTGTTTTTCTTGCAGTATTCAAGACATCAGGCTTTCTGATCCCCATGATCCTGCGGTTGCCATCCTGTGCAAGTGGCCTCAAACACGCAGACATATGCACTTCTCCCTGACACATGCTAGCATGGCATAAGGTTCCTCTTAACATCTCACACTATGCAAAGCTGTTTCCTTACTCATTTCTGCAACATAAAAAGCAGAAAGAAAGAAAGAAAGAAAGAAAGAAAGAAAGAGAAAGAAAGAAAGAAAGAAAGAAAGAAAGAAAGAAAGAAAGAAAGAAAGAAAGAAAGAAAGAAAGAAAGAAAGAAAGAAAGAAAGAAAGAAAAGAAAGAAATGCAGAGAAAGGCAAGAATGAAGAGCAAAATAGAGTAAATGAAGTGACTTTGGCAATATAATACCATCTTGCAGCATGCCCAGGGCTTGAGCAACAGACAGGGTTGTAGCTCACTTACAAAGGTTGAAGTTAAGTCCCATTTCCAATTTTTTTAAAGAGGACATAGACTATTCCAAAGTCTCTATCCAAACATGTGCTCAGCTAGCACAGTGAGGACAGACCCCTTCAGCAAGGGTGGCAGACAGTCATTCAGCCAGCCGGGAGAGAAAGGAGGGTGGTTGGAGGAACAGATGTCTCGCCACGTGACGCCCGACAACCCGGCACCACCAGGGGAGATAAGAGAGCCAGAGCCACACGGGGTTCCTGACCCAGTGGCCTGTGGGCTTCTTTGGGGCTTGCCGCTTGCCGGCTGGCTGCCAGCCCACACAACCCCTTCAACCTCACGTCGGTAGGGCAGGCATGAGCTCAGCAAAGATAAAGGACCTTTCCACCACACCATGAAACCATACTGCTCCCTCTTCCCTCTCCAAAGGAGTCCATGTACTTGAGTTTTTCTTTTCCTGGGCAAAGAGGAGGGTATGTAATACATTTGCTTTGTTGCCGGCAGTGCTCGCCACTGAAGTGCACCTCTGTGTCTGCTGTTGGATATATAAGAGGAGATGGCTGCGTGGTTCGGTGATCATCTGCCCAGAGTTTTAAGGCCCATTGCATTTAATTTACAAGCAGAGAGAAGGTTTAATATTTCCATCTCTCTGTAAATACATTCAAGTGGCATCCCCCACCTGTCTCCTGGGGAGCTGCCACAGGCCATGAAACTGAGCCCAAACTGATTTTTCAAGATGGTGCAGCCAAACGTAGATGTGGATGGAAGTATTAGCCTTTATGATAATGCAGCAAGGGTCCTATACCTACAGCTGAGGGGCAAGCAAACACCTGGCTGGCTGGGTTGCATTTATTGCAATATAAAAGTTTCTTTGGATTGTAAAGAGGTATTCAGATAGATGCATGCTGTCTCCATCACTCAGGTCCAGTGTACCTCTTGTGTATACCATCCTCAAGGCACCCTCCTGACAACACACCCCCATCGCCTGCCAATCCTGGAACCCTGGCAGAATTTCCTTCCATGAGGCTGAAGGAGAAGAGCATCGGTTACATCCTGTCCATAATATCACTTTAGCAGTTTGTGAATTTGTCCAGTGCCCAGGGCAGTATCTCCAGAGTCATGACTCACTGTGGGTGGGAGCAGGGGACAGTGAGGGTGTCTGTCAGCAGTGAGAAAGCTCCACCTCCCTCTCCTCACAGTAGCCTGCAGGGTTTATGGGAATAATGTCCCCGAGTACACCGCGGCTGGCCGGATTATCAAAGATCTTCAGCTGAGATCTTTTCACACAGTGCAAAGTGCCAACCGCTGAGCAGCTAACCTGATATTGAAGGACACATTGCGTTACAGCCTCTGAACTGCCATTGTTTTAAAAGTGCTGTCTTTTGTCTGTAGTTCTTCAACTTTCCATCTCTTTTTACCTTCTCTGGGGCCACTCTCTGCTTTCCTTTTTCAGCCCTTATTTTTCTTCTCCTGAGCAGACAGTTTTCCTCTCTGTGATGTGACCATCGGCTTGTGGCTTCAGCTCTCTGAACCTAAATTTTAGGCATCTTTACTAAACTTGTGGTCTAAACTCCTATGGCTGATGGAGAAAAAGATGCTCCAGAAGACAAATCTTTCCCTTACATTTTGATTTCTTGGTTAGATTGGCAGAAATCTTCTCCTATAGTTACCAGTATTTCTCTAGTCTCTATACAGCAAGTTTAATATATGTAAATCACCTGCTTCTTATGCAACCAAATACAGTGAGATGAATCCTGCCCCTATCTTCAGATCAGTGACAGATAAGTGACTTCCTGGTGGCCTTTCTGAAGAAGTGTAAACACACAGAAAGCTTTGAGATTTGTTCATTTTTCAAAAGGAGGAGTTGAATTGCCTAGATCATTAGAAGGGCTTGATGCCAGTATTGAAGTAGCACTTTCCACCTTCGGTTCACATCAAACTGTTGTTGGGTTCATCTATATCTAATGAGTATGAGCTGCCATCAGCAGACATCGCAGCTGCTGTCTTGCTTAGTTTACAAGGGCTGGAGCAGAGCAATGCAGAGTGAAAGATGTGAATTTTCACTGCTTCTCCCCAAAATCAGTCTCTCTCTACCACTTTGGACACTGAACACAACCAGGAGCCTTGCATAAGATCTCACAGCTGGCACTTCTCATCACCAAAGCCCCTTGAATGCTTTTAAAACAAAATATCCACAGGAATCACTTCATCTAGAACTTGAATACAAACACTCCACAGCAGGATGAGGCTTTTGCTTCTGATACAGATTTACTGCATGGTCCATGGACTAATGAGGATGGTTCTGTACATCCAGGCCCAAAGATGTATGTCTCTGTTACCTCCCTGATATGCAGCATCACATAACACTATAGGGAAGGAAAGGAAGAATATTACTTCCAGTTTGAGCCAGTATGAAACCTGTATTTCTAAGATCAAACATTCAAAAACATGAGTTCTACTGCAGAAAACAGGAATTAAACTTTAAATCACAAACACTTATTTAACAGGAAGAAGTATGAAATGTTTGATTTTAAATTTTTCAGTCTTTTAAATATATCTTTGTAATTGTATAGACTAACTCCAAAAGTTAAGGGGCTTTTTATTGTTCTTAGCTAAGATGAAGTTGGTATACAATCCAAGAACAGGCCTTTTAGGAAAAACACCTGCAGTTTGTCAGGGTGGGGTGGGGGGCAATTTTAATGAAGACATTTGATGAAAGGATGCAATTCTTCCATTCTCCCCATCCTCCCAGTCCAAACCCAGAGGCAGAAATGTGAACACAGATCAATTTAAATCATGGTTTCAGGCTATGGGAGTTTGGCCCGCTCACTGCTTACTGTAAATATCAAAGCATGAAGCGTTTTACATGCAGAACAGTTGGGAGTTTTACTTAGCTAACAGCCTCTCTGACTGCAGCTATGTGAGCTGCTAAGATGCAACAGAGCTGGGAGGAGAGTCGGTCGTCCCTGGACCCTTGCCCTGTCTCCTCTCACCATTACTCCTGACTGCCTCTGCTGAATGGCCAGTGTAGGCAGCTCTGCAATTACCTCCAAACCCAGCTCACTCAGAACAGCATGGGCTGATTTTTTGAGCAGTTAACAAGCAGTTGAGCTGGTGGGTTGAGAAGGGAATTGGGGGAACAGAGATGAACAGCTGGAAAGTAATAACTTTCTAAGGGGATTGGCTGCCACTGGAACAGCACGACTGATCACAGATTTGTTGCCAAGCATCTGTTTTCCTCCTACCTCCTTATGTGGTTGAGCTTCTTTGCTCTGACTCTGCTCTCTCCTTCATTTTCAGAGACTGTGTTTCTCAGACCCTTATGCAACCTTCTGGATACAGAAAGGGCTCAGCAGCTCCACAGGCCCTGACAGTGTGTATGAGAGTTGCCCGCTATCCCCTTGTGTGCTGTACTGCCTAACAATGTCATGCCAAACAGGCTTAATCAAGCTCTCCTGAACTAGTCAGATCTCTAGGGAGTCAAAATTTGTATATTTTCTTAGGCAGAGTAATATCACACTGAGCAGTGAATGATAGTTAAAAACCACATCTGGATCTTGGTCTATTATAATACATCCATAGCCCTAAGGGGAAGCAGTGTGGTTTAGTGATTCATGAAACCTGTGTTTTATTCCCAGCTCTTCCACTGCCTCCTTCGGTGACCTTAGCTAAGTTATTTTACTGCCTTGGACTTCTCTTTTGCCCTCTGTGACAACAAGGAGAGTGATACTGTCTACTGTCCAAAGTCCTTTGATAGCCTCTGAAGGCAAGTGTCAAGCACTATTGCTCAGTCTCACATGTCATTTCCACTTGGGGTTGCATGCAAACGGGTCATATGTCCCACACCTTTCCTCTCCATCCACACATAGGTTCCTCCACATCTCAGTGTACCTCTGCAAGCTCCCTGCAACTCTTCCACATCTCTCTGCCACTACTGAAACTGACCATGCCCAACATAAACAAAGATGTGTGCCAAGATCCATGAGCAGGAGAAATGCCAGAGCATGGAGCAGTATTTGGGGACTGTGCCATCCAGTCTGTTCTGCTAGAAAACACCGTGCTTAGTGGCAGCCCTGTCATTTCTCCTGCTGTGATAGGCACGTCTTTAATGGCAAAGACAGAAGCAGAGAGGTTTGGCAGACTGAAGGTGCCAATCCTTTTTTCCTCTTGTATAAAAATAAAAACTAAGGAAAAAAAAAAAAAAGAGAGAGAAATGTCTGTGACATAAAATGTATGTCCTGTGGAGAGGGGGCAAACACATCCAACCCTTCTGCACCACGAAGTAGGTGCTGACCCTCTGTGTGTTACACAGCTTACCTAGCTGGGACCTACCAAGACACAAACAGTTAAGCTCCTAAAGAGCATAAAGTGACAAGCCTTGCTTTTCCTTTGAGAAATATTCCCATATACACCAGGTTACAACCCGCTAGATAACAACCTTGAGCTGAATGTTATCACGGCTGAGATTTCCCACCGCTGCAACATACAGGATACTTTTTTGGTTTACTATCCACTTTGAAAAAAAATGCATACAGCTAAATAAAGTGAAGGTTCACAGCTCTGACAAAGCCTTTCAGTGGGAATCTGGGACGCTTTTCAAATGTTACCAACTGCTTTATTTTCCCATGGCTCTTTCCAAGATAATAATTGCTCCGCAGATGTTTCCCTCAGGACAGTGAGATGTTCAGGTACCGAGGCAAAAGCTGAGGCTTTGGGCTATCGTTCACAAGGCTACTGTTACCTGCTGTGTTCTTGCAGAGTGCAGCCTTTTCCCATCACAGAATTTCTTAGGCGTCTAGTTTATCAGAAGTGCTGTAAATTTGAGCCCTCTGGCTAATTGTGCCTGATTTATGTGAATGACGCGGTTGTGTCTGCATGCAACACAAATAAGAAAAGGGAAGGTGCTTTATTTCTGCCACACACAGTAACTCGTACATGTCCAAGTGTGCCACTCTGAAGTATGATACTCAGCACTTCAAGAAGACATTGTGAAGACTGGAGCTTCCGGTCCCTGACACACTATTACTTCTTATAACAGTTGTGCAAAACCAAAAATCCAGTGTTTTATGTTTAATCTTCCACTTCGTATGTTCTTTTTTCTTTCTTTTAACTGTCAGAAGCAATGTGGACTATTCCTTTGCTTGAGGGTGGCATACCTCTGTAGGAAGAAGGGATGTTGCTTAATGCCTCCAGTGTCACCATGAAGGTGGTAGTTAACTTCCTACCTACTAACTTCTTTTAAAAATAGGGCCCATTAAGTAGATGACTCAGGCCTTAGGAACAACGATCCTCTTATGCGGTAATTTGATTCACTGAGTCAGACACTTGTGTGGACAATGTTTACTACTGCTCACGATGGGGATGGTTTTAGAAATTCAGGTGATGGGAAGAGTAGCTCATATTTGTGGAACAAGCTCTGAGCATCAGACTGCTAGGCTTTATCTTGGTGGCACACCCAGGAAAGATGTTGGAGCTGTCCTCCTAAAAAGTCTATGGGCTAAATCCAGAAGTCAAATCTAAAAGTAGGCAAGCCATGCTGACACAAGTCTAAAGCAAATGAAAGGAAGGGCTGCTTCACAGCACATTCATATCTCATGAGACAGGACAATCACCTGCTTAAAGGAACTGATGGCACAAGGCTGCTTCCCTTTTCCTTCCAAGACTGCTCACAAAACGCTGGCTTTATCTAACTTGAAAAGACCTGGCCCAGAGCTACAAATTAGCAGTGCTCCTCTGTAAGAGCAGAGGAGGGGACTTCCCACCATCCAGACTTTCCAGGAAGGGCGACCACTCAATAGCTCCTCAAGACCTGACTTGGAGGTCTTTCTGACAATTGAGAACTCTTTCAACAAGGTAGCCTTTATGCAGGACCTATGAAATTACAAGGAACATCATGCTCTCTTTCCTCTGCCCACTGTAGGTCCAGCCAGCCAGTATGTCACATGCTTCCAGACACAACAGAGGTTCTCTTTTCTCTACAAGTGCAGGGGAGAAGAAAGGGAGTAAGAAACCCTGAATGCAGCTGCAAAACTTGGCTGTGACTTGGTTCGGAAGAATGTGGAGCGCTATGGAGGTCTGGCCAGGCAGAGATTTGTACAGAGTTAAAAGAAAAATATACTCTGCCTTACACTACTCTTTTAAACTAATCTTTCTTTGCTTTTCTCCCATATAACAATGGAGGAAATATTTTTTGCCTAGTCACATTCACACATACACACAAACCAGGCTGGAAAAAAAGCCAGATACATCTCTTGGGATCTTATCCAACAATCTCCTAGAAATAGAAAGCCAACAAGAGAAAACACTTGGTCACTGCCAGACTCCAGTGCCTCTGTCTGAGTTCAGCTCCTTGGAGCCAAAGCAGTCACTGTAATGTCAGGACACTGGATTTCATCAAATCTGAGTTTGTTGTGAAGAGCCCTGCTTGGGAAGGGCAGCCAGCCCCACAGCCCATCAAAGCGGGGGATCTTTGATCTTCAAAGTTTCCTGAGTGCCTGTGATGGTGCCAAGAGCCTGTACCACTGCCTGGTTTTGGCTATTAGCGACAATGCTCTTGTGCTGTAGAAACTAGTAGGAACTGTTTTCCACACAAGACTCTCTTCTCAGAAGCTCAGGTTTGTGACTTCATTTGAGTATTGCTGCTATAGCCTGAGTATATGCCAGGGGGTTGGACATAGCTGGCTTTGACACCAGTCTTTTCCTAGATGACAAAGAGACTAAAAACACTAGTGACACTACCTTTTTCCTCTAATGCACTGAGATAAAACTTGGCGTAGTAGCTTGAGGGACCTCTTTAAACCTTAGGACAGATTCATATTCCTGGAGAATTTGCCCAAACTCACCATGCTGGAGTGCTCCACAGCAGCACCTATTTTATGATCAAGTATAAAAACCTCCTTCCTTCCCATTGCATAGTCTTGCAGGAGAGGTAGAAATCAAGGAGAATACCTTCCTCCAGACAATCAGCTAATTAATTAACACATGCCTGGATGTAATGCTTTCAGCAAAGCCTTGTCTATGTGCTAATTAGTATCATTAGCTGGTCCCCCAAGGAGCAAGCTTTGATTATCCTTCTCTTACTGATTATACAGGAACAGCCAGGCAAATGCATTCATAGATCATAAAATTATCTCAGCTCTTCTTAAACCCCATCTAATAGCCATTAGCTCTCTGGCCTGCTGTGCTGATGAGTCATCCATGCATTGACTGAAAACTATCCTTCTTACTAGTCAACACCTGCCATTAGATGACCTGGCATGCAGGCATAGAAAAAATACAGCCTTTTATGATGTTAAGCTTTTCCTGTAAATTTACATATTTTTTTTGGTCCTGGGTGTGGTCTAATAAAGGATGCATCTTTGCCTGGGCCGTCTTCTAAGAAACGATTCCCTACCCCAGATTTTTCAAGTGATCCCTGACCAGACTGCGTAGGAAGAAGCTAACTTCCTAGATAGGCTCACCTCTATTATTATTTTAGTTTCTGTGGACACATTTGACCTGGACCTCTCAGGTCTTCCTTCCAATATCCTGGATTCCTGAGTCCTCCGAGCTCCATGGAGGGAAGTGAAAGAACACAGCATCTCCTGCAAAATGTTCCATGGTCACTCAGCTCTTCCCTCTGTGCCAGGACTTGTCCCACTGGATCTGCTCCTTCCACTCCTCTCTGGATTCCTAAGATTAATAGACACAAAAAATGGTTGATTGCTCACAGAGCCTTCCTGTGATGTGAGTTTTACCAGCAGAAGTCACATTTCAAACCCATGAGCTCAAACATTTTGTGAAACCAAGCATTTATCTCTAAGAATTAACACACTAGTGTTCTATATGCTCACTCTCCTTCAGATTGAAGCTTGAAGCTTGTGAAAACAGGTATAATTAGTTGTGTCACTCAGCTCGAGATAAAACTTGATAAAACCTACATTCAAATAAGGTGCCAATCAAATAAATGCAAAATAACAGTGAGCCATCCTTTCTTCACAGCCAGCTTAATAGCATGAATTAATAACCGCAAATTACTTAGTTCAAGGGAGCACTTCTGTAATAATTAAGGACACACTTAAACAGACACGAGCAACTCTTTCATCTCTCTGTGGGCAGCCAGTTTTTGTGCTGAGTCATGGAGGGTGGTGGAGTGAGGAAAAGAGACTTGCAAGCACAAGAAACTAACAACATCATAGAAAGAGAAAGAGAAGGAAAAAAAGGACACGGTCAACAGCACAGCGCTGTCTCAGACCTAAAGCATAAATGTAAACGGGGCTGTGGTTAGTAGCTTGATGCCCTTCTGGCTCCAAGATAGAACTGAAAATAGCTGAGAGTTCATGCAGAAGAAAATTAAATGCAAACAGGGATGTTTTTTCTTCTCAGAGATAAAGTCCACCATATGCATTCATAGCATTTGGTAGGCACAAGAGTAGAGCAGGAAGGATTCTGGAAAATCCTAGAAGTGCTTTTCAACCCACAGAATCAGGAACGTTGTCCAAGGAGTTGAAAAACAATAGATCACTATAATGCCAAACTGCGCAAAATGGCTGACTCATGCAATTATCAGAGCCACTATCACCAAGCAGAACAATATGCTCAAATTGAAAAGGAATGTTAGAAAGACATGGGAAGACTCAACTGAACCAGTCACATGCCAGTTTCAAAATCAGGGCTGGAAGGAAGCCGGGAATACATTGTACGAGAGAAATATTTACAAATGTTCTCATTCATCTTCCTGTCAGGCTTGAGAGGGCACCCAGAGCGAAGGCCCAGATGCCTCTGGAGAGCGGAGCTCTTCAGGCAAACTGACCTGCCACCCTACGTGGAGTAATACGCAGATGAGGTGTAAGCTGGAACGTCATCTCGTGGAGTTTCTCAAGAACAAGAGCCAGGAGCCAGGGCTGATGAAACTGACTGGCCTTTTCGCAGCACCCATCACAAGATAAAACAATGAAAAACCTCAGCCAGCAGTTACCAGTAAATGAAACCCTATTTCACAGGCTCTACTTTCGTACTTTATCCAGGAATGGCTCTCGGGTCACGTTCCACCAGAGAACTCTCAGGCACGAGGTGAATTTCCTAATTTTAATAAATTAAAATATACTAAATTGGATGTTAAAATTGCTAACACACTCCCATAGAAACAGGCAAAACTCAACAAAAATATTAGGCCAGTCATTCTCAAATTTCTGCTTGCCTGCCTTGATAGCACTCACAAGCACTGACATTAACACACATATGTGACACATATATATCCCTCCATGCGACTAGTCCTAGCACTGCTAGAGCCTGGAGCAAAGGTTTAACAGTGAAAAGGGAGTCTCTGACTGAGAAGCAAAATATCAACCTTGGACAGCCACACAGATCACCAGTCAAGATCCAGTTAGTTCCTCAGATCATGCATATGAGGAGGAAGAAACATCAGTGGAAATCATAAATCCTTGCTTATGCAACAAGCTGGTTAGTAGCCATGGACTTTACTGCAGCCAAACACCAAGATCTGGATAAAAGAAAAAGCTACAAGCTCATTAGAGGAAGCTCAAAGGGACACTCCCTGTGTAGACCTCGCTGCTTGTGCTCTCTCCTATTCAACCCCCCACCAGGCATTTCTGGAAAGCAGATATTTGGCTAGGTATCACCTCTTCTTCCCAGTAACTATCAGAATTGATGCCAGAACATACCTCACCCATCAGAAAATCAAATGGAGAACAGATTCATGTGATCACAACACAGATGTCCATTAAATCGCCAGCCCACCTGTGTAGTGTTGAGGTGGGCAGAGGAGCCTTTGAAATCCTGCTTCCTGTGAGTACATGAGCTAACTTACCCCTCTGAGCTGAATTGTAGTTCTGTAGACTTTAAGATCATTGCTAGCATATTAACTACCTAGGCAGAACACAGCATTTAAGATTCATTTTGCTGTCTCTTATAAACAAGACCATAAGACTGTTAAAATTGATTGTGATGTGAATAGGAGGGAAGGTGTAATGCCGAAGTACAGGGAGTGCAGAGTGCTTTATTCCTTGAACATGCTTATTGCAAAAGGGTGAGTACCATATCCAGCAACAGTCTTCTCTCTTCCTTTCCCAGGCACCTGACCAAACCTGGTTCTCTTTAGCTGAAGACTTGTTGATGTCCCAGAACAGAGCATGGCAATTTTGCATGAAGTTTCACAACACAATAACAAGCCACTATCGTTGTCATCACTTGTCCTGGCTGGCTTGGTCATGGGGCCTGCTCAATGTTTTAACAAAAGCCTATTTGTCTAAGATGCAGGTATTTTTAAGAACACATACCAACCAATTGCTCACAAAGCCTTCATTATTTAATTCTGCAGTGAGGGCTTCACAGAAGTGAAAATGCTTTTATATGTTGCACGTAGCTGTGAGCCTGCACATTTTCTCTTTTGTTTTCAGAGCAAAAGCTGGAACAAAGATAGCAGGACTAAATCAGAGCCCCTTTTTCTTGCTGGTAATCCACTTGGACCCAGTCCAATTCTGTGTCATCAAGTAACTCTCCTCTCTGCAGAGTTTGCATCCATTTGTACTTCCTTGAAGAAATGCTGCATGCTCAGTAAGCAGTTAATCTGTAAACAGCCTTGGTTGGTATCACTGACACCTTTTCCTATACTGAGGGCTTTTCTTAAGTTATGTGAGTCAGATATTTCATAAAACAGTCATGCTCCACCCAGTCACAAGCTTCTAGGCCAATGAACATGTCATCTTTCTGCTGTAAGGGAGGAATCAGCAGTAGCTATTTAAGTCCTAAATAATGGTGTTTCCATGGCTGCTGAGAAAGGACTTTTTTATCTTTCGAGATTTAAAGGAAAAACTGGGATTGGGAAGTTTCTTCTGGAGAAGATGTCTTGTAACCTGACATTTTTCTCCATGCTTTGGAGCAGAACAACACCAGAGAAAAACAAAAATCCCAAAAAACAAACAAACAAACAAAAAACCCAGAAAGAAAGAAAATTCCCATCAGATAAAATATGAGGCAAAGACAGTTGCAGTATTCCATTTCTGGGGAGTAAAAAGTGGGTCTTGTTTTTGGTAGTTCTGCTATTCCTCTTACAATGTCTATTATAAAAAGATAAGTTACATTTTTCAAAAATAACACAAAAATTTTA
Organism: Colius striatus; assembly: GCF_028858725.1. Lineage (NCBI taxonomy): Eukaryota > Metazoa > Chordata > Aves > Coliiformes > Coliidae > Colius > Colius striatus. The sequence continues at coordinate 16,936,250 of NC_084769.1, read as the reverse complement.
GTTTCTAACCAGAAAATGTTAGCTGTACTGAAAACTTACCTTTAAATAGACATTCATCAAAGTTCATGTGTGCCTGGAGTTTTTATCTTTCCATGAATTGTTCTTTTATGAGAGAAAAAGATGTTTTCTTGGGAAATTTCCAAGCCACTTTTAGTCATGATGTTGTCTTTTTGTGTAGTAATGGTCCTCTAAAATCAGGAGCAATAAATACTTGTTTAGGTTTGAATTCTCAAGTCACTTAAGTACTATATGTTCATTAAATCACCAACATCCATACTCTCTATAAACATGCTTGTTGTTTTCCTTCTGACTACATCTAGCTTTGCTCCATGGGCAGAAATGCTCTAGTGTGGATGGAGAGCACTAGATTCACTTCTGATTAGCTTCATATCAGACGACTCTGACGGACAATGAGGTTTCCATGTGGAGAAACTGGTGAGCAGATGTGGCTCACAAATTTCCTGACCCAAACTAATGCACCCATGTAGCTGCATGCAATATCACACTGAAGCTTGCCCCAGCCTTTAGCAAGTTTGAATAAAACTTTATCCACTCATAAAAAGAGTTAAGATATAGTAATGTGTTCTTTATATCTCTCATTTTAATTTTGTAGCAAGTTTCAGAGACACTTGTAAAGGCATTTCATGTCTACAAAACAAACCCACCCTCATCATTGTGAATTGATTTACTCATTCTCTCTGTAGTTTTTAAATGTGAGTTTATGCTGGGTTATATGGCAGATAAATAACAGACAGTGGGTTCTTTGAGTAAACCCAGTAAGTTTCACACTACTTAACCTTGGCACTGTGGATATGATAACCATGTGAGCAAGATACTCCATTATATTTTACTACCTGAGGTTTCCTTTTAAATTCTTTTTTCTCTGCAACCATTCCTGAGATTATGTTTATCCAGATAATGATAGCAACATTCACCAAGGTTGTTCAAATCTACGTGAGCTGTAGTCACATCTTACGACTTTCTGAGATAGCAGGAGCTGCAGCAGAGGAAGGACCTTATGGAGAAGGATCTGTCTAGTAAACCAGCATGACCAGCACTGTGTGTTATGATCACCAGCTGCCAACCATTGCTGTGATATTTCCTCTAACAGCCACCAACCCTTGTGTGACCACTGATATTGATGGTGGCCCTGATCCACAAAGGGTAGATTGCCTTTATCAGAGTTGCCAGCATCAGTCCCTGAGACATCATCTCAGGCCCCTGAGGGCTCTTCAGAAGAAAAACAGACACCTTGTATCCATCTGAAGCTTGCAAGCAGGGGGACAATAAGAACAATGTCTCAAAACAAATTAAAACAACCCTCCTGATCAGATCATTCCCTGTCACCTGTGCTGGATAGACTGGGATCTCTTGGCCTACCTATTTCAAGGAAGACAAGTTTTCTCCAAGATTTTGTGTTTAAGAACATGCTCCAACCAATTGCTCACAAAGCATCCTTTCTTTAGGTCTACAACACAGGCTTTGCAGAAATGAAAATGCTTTTATATTTGCACAAAGCTAAGAGCCCATATATACCTCTCTTTGTTTTCAGAGGGAAACTTGGAACATAGAGAGTAGGAGTAAATCAGAGCCTTTTTTTTTTTTCTTTTTTTGCCAGCACTATTGGGTCTGGTCCAGGCTCTTGAGTAACTGTTTCTGTGCTCTCAGGACAGCCATACAAAGCCATAGGGTTATGTGCGCTCTGCTCATGGTACTTCAATTGAGTTTGATGGTTGGGCTCCAAGTGCAATGGCAACGTGAGTAAGAATCATACAGAGAGCAAGAGAGGGTCCCTGGGAACTGCTGCTAAACAGAAGATAAACTATATCAAGAATGAATGAAGGGGAGTTGGTTTAAAAAGACGATTGTGTCCATCTTGCCAGTAGAGTGACAAAGTCTACGTGAAATCCCAGTATAGTCTAAATGACAAATGTCCACTGATGCAGCTACGTAAGCACCACAGGAAATGTGTCAGGAGATAGCACTGCCCAACAATTTCATTTTTAAACATTTGCATTTTAAATTTGAAAGAGATTGTAGAGGTCATGAATCTAAGGAGCAGAGAGATAGTTCTAGACCTGACCCGTAGTGTGTCACAAGTCACAGTGCAGAGAAATAAAATTCTTACCAACATGAGGGAGTACTGTGCTGAATCTGGAGCTTCTCTTTCCCCCTGAAAAAGAGGTTCTTAACTGAGAACCGGGGTGTCTCACAGAGGATTTGCTGCAAACCCAGCTGCCATGCCCGTTCAATGACTCATTTGAAAACAACCATTTTCTGAGAGCCTTTGTTTATGGATATTTGAGCAAATAAATGTCAGCTCCTCCTCTCTGGTTATTAATGATGCAGTTGCTTGGCTCTGTCTGCACAAATTCTGCATCCTTATCTGGTGCCTCATCTCAGACACAAACTGAATGACCGAGCTAAGCCATGTGCATATCCTGTACTTCAGCATCATCAGCAACAGCTAATCTCCTCTAGTATCACCAACCAAGCTCTACCTGCAGGGGATTCATGGGGGCAGATATTATAACAAGAGCTATCATTTCTTCATGTCCAGATACCTTCTCTTGAAACTCATGGTAGAGAGTGGGAGGTGGGGACATAGCCTTGTCTAAGAAAAACAAGATTAAGGTGACCTCTGCAGGAATAGCCTAAGAAACCCACCTGGCAGTCAGCTGAAGAAATTTAAGGATCTTCTGGTTCTCCTTTCCCCTCACATAATAATTTTCATAGGGTTTAGGGTACAGAAGAGCATAGCAAAGCAGGTTTAGTTTGGTTTTTTTTTAATAATAATAAAATGCCAATTCATCTCAAGTTAGACTGATCAAAAGAACGTTAAAATTAACAAATTTTGCTTTGAAAGTCATAACTGCCAAGAGTAAATATTGTATTATTTTTCTTTTTATTGAAAAAGTATTTTGATTTTAAATTGTACAGTGGAAAAAAAATATTTAAAGGTTAAAATCTAAACAAAGCATGCAAAAAAATTGATTTATTAGTATATTTTTTTACTTTATCAGTCTAAAAGAATTGTTCATTTCAGAATATTTTTACCAATTTGAGAAAACGGGGAAAAAAGTTTAAAAATCTCAAAAAAGTCCTTAAGAAAAGAGTTTGTTTTACAGACATGTATTTGTCTAATGAAGGTAAATGCACAGTTTAACTCTGATAAGTGCAATCACAGTGATGGAAAAATAGACTGTTGCAACATTGTCTCTTCTGAACTACTCTTTTGTTTGCCTCGTTTTCAGTCAGTTTCTTTTTGTTCTTTTGAAGCATAATTAGTGTCTGCAATAATCTAATCTTTACTTTTCTTCATGCACTTTACACAAACAAAAATTAGATTTTCCAAATTTAAGTGATTCAACTGATCTAAAATACAGGTTGTTGTGCAGGCATGGTGTAGTGGGGAAAGCCAAGAGACCCCTACCAGCCACCATCCTGTCTCTCTCTTGCACCTTTCCCCTCTTACCAACTGCTCACTCTTCTAATTGAAGTCCACAGAGAGCTTCCTTCTTTCTTTGCAAAGAAAAAGACGTGAAAATTATTTTTACTGTTTTGGAGCCAGAGACCTGGATTGTCCTTTATTTCCTAGCTCTCTCAAAACTGAGAGACTGCAGCTTCAACCTTGATTGTTCCCAAAATGCTCATGAAACTTCCTATAGTCCCTGTTTCCAGACAGAATTAAGGACTCTCTTGGTCTGAGATACTCATATAGACTTACTGCCAAATTGTTTGAGTGCCTCACAGTCCTCCTCCTGTTTGTTTTCTGAGTATCTCTGGGAAAACTCTTGTTAGCTGTGAATCAGACAGATTAAGGCTCTCCCCAAGCCCAGATCTTTCTTAGGTACCTGACATTTTTTTAAGTGGAAAAACCTGCTGAGTTCCATGAAAGCAAAGCTGTTAAGGACACTGTGGGCCCACAGATGTGGGCACATAACTATGGCAGCTTAGCAAGTTACCCCCTCTAACTCTGAAGTTTAAGATTAACCCTTTCACCTCATGGTTAGGACCAGGTCAAACATTTTTGCATGCATCAGCTGATGGGGAATGGCTTCCTTCCCTTAGCCCATGAAGCTGTACTCTCATATTAAGATTTAAAACTCTTTTTAAGGGAAGGGATATGTAACCATTCTGGGTGAAAAGCTAATCTGTAGGCCTGTTTGTGTAGTTTTACTATTTTGGTTCTCATCACAGCCTGCTAGAGATCAGACGGGACTTTGTGTTCAGCTACTAACTTTGTTTTCTCCCATTTTGCATGTTTGCTTGCACATAAAGGACTAAACATGAGCTTGGAAACAGGATATTCATTTGGTTTTAATTCTTAGACATTTTGATGCCACTTTTCGAAGGTTTCAGTTTTTACATATTCTTCTAAGTGACTTACCCAGGGCCACATACCAGCAAGACCTACATCTGCAGAAGTTCCTGACAGAGGCTATACTAACAGCTTCAGACTGAAAAATATTTCCTATCATTGCTTCACACTGGAAATTCCCCACAGCTCAAAGATGATAAGGCTCATCAGAAATAATTTGTGACAATTGATAAAAACATACAAATGGAGAGAATCCTCTTCACTCTTGCATATACTTTGGAAAAGTAACAAAAACCCATAGTGCCTAAGAGTGTACGTGAGTTTCCCCTAGCAGCTCGTGGCTCTGAACCATGTTCCTCTTCACGCCAAGGTTAGTTATTGAAAGGTTTGTAGATCTCAATTGCTTCTCTGTCCCTCAGCTAGAGCAGCTTTGGCATACATGAGGCAGGTAAAATGGCTTGATTTAATTAGCTCAGCTCTTGCTCACAGTTTCAGTGTAGACTCAAAATAAGATAAATGAAATGCATTTGTTTTAGTTAGCAATAGGAACTTGTGTTATCTACAAAGGCAGGTAGATGATAGATAGATAGATCGATAGATAGATAGATAGACAGATAGATAGATAGGAAGGAAGGAAGGAAGGACAGACTGACGAATGAACAAATGAACAGCCTGAAGTCATTCTAGTGATAATCTATTTATTTCTCTGTATTTATATGGGATAATCTTCTTGGCTGAAAAATATCCTCAGAAGAAGTCCCTACGGCGTCAGTTTGCACAAACAAAGGCAAAGCAGCAACAAACAAATAACTTCATCTCACATGCTGCATGGGACATGAAACACAGGGTGAGCACTTTGCCCCTGGAATGTTTCCAGCAAAATTTTACCAGAGGCAGTTTTGAAGGAGATGCTCTATGCTTTTTGGGGATCTATATGCCCACGCCATTATTCAGAGGAGAGAAGAAATGCGTTTGTGAAGCTGCACCGTGAAATGCAAAGAAGTTGCTGTAAGATCAGTTCTGGAGTCATGTACTTGGATTGATTTATTTGCTAAATCTGGTAACCATATATTTCTTTAAGAGCATGTTTATTTCGACAGGAATAGATATAGAGGGTAGGGAAATACTAAACCCTGTTTCTGGGGAATCTGCTTCAATGTGTTCACACAGAACAGCCTTTGTGGGATGAAAAAACGTTTGGAAATAGTCCCAACAGAAGATCAGGGGCAAGAGAACGGTCACACTTTCCTGAATCATCTGTTATCATCAGAGTCAAGATACTGATTGAGCTGAACCTTGGCAGGTTCTTGTCTGACCTCCTTAATGCTCCTGTCACAAGAGTATTTTAAGTTTCTGGCCAAAGATATCTTCTCTAGCTTTTGCCCTCTGTTATCCAGTAGGATCTGAAACAAAGTAGTCAGCAGAGAGACACTGACTTGAAACACAGAAAGGAGCAAATTGCCTAAGTCATTTTAGACCCTTTAGGGTATCTTCTGTATCCACATGGGGCTGCCAGATATGGGGCAGGACCTACACGCCCCTCTCCTCATTCTGCATATCCAACAGAGGCCAGATGTGACACTCCACTGGCCCTAAAATGACACTGCTTCTTTTGTTTAGGCAGTTTCATCCCACAGACGCTCTGGGTGTTGTGTTCTCACCACCAGAGAGACAGCTTCATGGAAAATAAGGTTGCTCCCAGCCCAATGTCCCAGTCGTGCCCTGGCCTTTCTGCTGTCATGCTATTTGTTGATTCAGAATCTGTGTGAGCATTCTTGAACAAATGTAGCCACTGTGTCAGAGGAACAACACCCACCAAAAGATGGGGCAGTTTGATGGAGACCACCTTCCTATTTCAAAGGCAGAAGTTCAGAGCTACCCAGCTCCAAGAAGCACGAGTGAATACTTTGGGCCACCTGGCCTTCAAGAGAATCAGCTAATTCATCTGTCTTACCATGCAGATAAGCTTTCATCAGACTTTTCATCATCCTGTTTAAACACAAGCTTGCTAAAGTCTACCTCCCTTTTAACACATGATTCATTCTACTCCTTTCCTCATTAAAATTCCTGCCCGGTGCTCAAACACCAGCAGTGAGTGTCATTGTCAGACGTGTCATTTAAGTCCCAATAAATCATTATTAGTGCTAGCATTGTTTGGAAACATGGCTATTAATAGAGTGCTCCAATGGAAATGCAGGGAAGCAGACAAATGAGAGGTGATGGGTGAGCTGGTGTCACACCCACTTTGCCAACAGAGACTCCCCCTCCACCGCTCATGATTGCTAGAAGCTCTGAAGACCTGCCAAGGAGAGTGTCCCATCTGCCTGGTAAAGGCAAATCTCTGTGCTGGCCCATAGCAAGCTGAGTCTGCCAAAGGAGATAGGCTATGTCACAGGGAGACATAAGAAATGGACATTTAACTGGGAGCTGGAAGGGATGGTTCACAGCAGCACAGCAATGCTGTACCAAACTGCCTATATTGTCTGGCTCAGAAGGGTATTTTGACATCTCGTGGCAAACAGGACCTTCTCTCATCCCCGTGTGGGAGTGCTGACTCTCTGATGCACTTCGATCTTGTGGTGATGAGTCAAGGGAAGGTTGATGGATGGTTGTTTGAATTAGCTGGGTAGCACACGCTGACTAGAAAAGCATGTGGAGACCAAGTGTTTATTTTTCATGTGCAGCAGTATAAATCCTGAGCACCCATTCCTCCTCTGAGCTCCCAGGAGCAGCCTGGCTCTCAACACTGCCACCCTCCATCCCACCTGCCTCTGTGCTGAGCCAGCTGTATTTGTCAGCTAGCCCACAAAGCTGGCTGATAGTCCTCATACAAAGAGTCTGAAGGGCATTTGTGGAGAGAGGCAGAGGGACACACAGCTGTGTGGACACACAGCAGGGAAGGAAGGAGAATCTGCCAGCAGTCTCAGCGTGCACGCAGGATGCTCATGGATCAGAAAGTAAAGCTTTGCCTCTGAATTGTAAGAGATTGATACTGCTTTTGTCATCAGACATTTGGCTCGGGAGAGTAAATCCCAGGGAGTAAGATTGCTTGGGAATAAACTATTTTCTCCTCTCCTCTTTCCCTTATCCCTTTGGTAGTTAAATGAAGATGCCTCCAAACCAAGCTCCCATTATGCTCTTCCTCCTTTGCTGGGTAGAGTTGCCTTATTATGAGACACTACTAGAGAGTCTGGACTGCTTCAGACTTTTGTACCTTTCCTTCCCAAAACACTGTCTTTTCAAATTAACTCCATCACAGAGAGTGACCTGAGGGAGGCCATCCTCAAGGAACTCCCTTCAGGAGGCATTTGCTTCACCCCTATGGAAACATATAGGAGAAGACCACAGAATATCTTGTGTGTGGTTACAGGCCTTGCATGGGTAGCTGGGGAAAGGTGTGATTAGGGCAACGGGAAATAAACTTCCAATCTTCTCCAAGCATATCTTAAAGAATGTGCATGTGCCTCTGTGTGTATGTGTTTTGGCAAGAAGGAAGAAAGACGGAGGGCGAGTCTTGCAACTGCGGGTAGCAACTGAGCTATTTCCCATCTTGCTCTTCCCCAGATCTATCACTGTAAATAACTTGGCTTACTTTCCTCACCTTCTTTTTTGTGCTTTCTAAGACTACAACTCACATGAAAACACGCAACCTTAATTGGCACTGTCAATTCCAGCTGACAGATCTCCCATAAAACACACCCAGCAATAAAAAATGTAATCCCTTTTCCCTCCCCCACAACGAAGTTCAATTAAAGTGAGACAAGGAAGACTCCAGTGCATGGCTGTAGGCAGACTGCAATTTGCTGGATTTATGAAAAAAATGTTGTAATCTTGCCAATACTTTGATGAGGACCACTTTGTGCTAACAAAATGAGATTGTATTTACTCACTGGAAGACCTTAAATCCCACTGAACTAATGGGTGGGTTTTAAGGCTGCCCTAGGTGCTTCACCATGAAGCTCATTGTGATTTACCAGCAAACAGTCAACTCCTACCCACTCTTCTGAGCCTTGTGCTTTTCACAAACACTCCGGATGGTTTGCTTTTCTTCCCCTTTCTGGCACAGCTAACTGCCACAACATTAGAGGCTCTGCATGCATTTTATTTCTCCTTTACAATTTCACAGAGACTTACCAATGTTTGTGTGGCAAAACCTGCTCAGATCCAGACTGAAAAGAAGTAGTAGGCACAAAAAGGAACAACTCCCTCCAGCTAGACCCCTCTGTCCTTTGGTATGCTGGGGGATCTTCATGGACTGGGTTTGGAGTTGTGTCCCGTGCCCTCAGCTCCTCCAACAAGAGCCTCAGGTGGGAGGTAAGAGAGGAACCGAAGGTATTCTTACCTCTTGATCCTATAACATTTCATCCCTCCTCTGCATGCAGTCATAGGACCTCTTCTGCTCCCTGGCCGTGAGCCACCATTACAGCACATGGAGGTGACAGAGGAGAGGAGCATTGGTAACACTATGGCCGGGGGCAGGCAGGGAGGAGGGGAGCAGGTAAAGGCAGAGAGAGAGCTGGCTGAGGAAGGTGGGATGGTAAAGTAACAACTATCTGGAGCCTTCCCAAGGGAAATCACAACCAAATGTGCTTGTGGTGTTGCAATGGGACCTTGAGGAGAAAACTAAGGGGGATCTTTTGATCCTCATCTCTGAGGCAGATTGAGTGAGAGGGCCAGGTTTGCTCAGCAAGTGGGAGGTGGGAGGAGGAAAAGGCAAGACTTATCCTGAAAGCTGGTGGAAGCAAACTCCTCCTTTGCCCTCTGGCAGAGGACTGAGATGCAGAACCATAACCAAGGTGTGAGGGGAGAGATAGAGAGGGCACGGGAAGAGCCTCAAGTATTTGAATTTATTTTTTGTAATCAGTAACCCTTGCAAGAAGAGATGAAGACCTGGTTGGTGACAGAAGTGGTTCTTGGGGAGGCAGGGCTGGTGAATGATGCTCTCCAACATCCAAAGCAAAAGCTTCAGAAGCAACATGGGTAATGATTTTGGCAGCACTGAGAGAGAGTGAGACACTCCTCCTGCTTCCCCACTGCCTCACTTCTTGGGTGGCCACTTCCCTGGGGCAGAGAGAGAGTGCAAAGCATTGTGCAGTAAGGAGGGGAAAGGCATGATTGAGTGGGGGCCAGGAGAAGATAGCAGAGAGGACTGAGAGGAGAAAATTGGGACCCTGTGATTCCCACTGCCACCTGAGCATCATGCTGCTCCCCAGTTGCCAGCTTCCTTCCTGCTTTCCACCAAGACACCTCCCTGCTCTGTTCCCATTGCCTGGGGCTTGCTGTCACCATGCCAGGTGGGACATGGGTCCCAGTAACAAGTTCAAGTCCACCGTTTTGTGTGTCTGCACATGCTCTTTTGTGCACAGGCAGCCATGAGGGAAGACGAAAGTCAGTGACAGCTTTTCCCAGGCTTTTTGCACTGTATCTCTCCTCACTGGTAGCTCTGCTGGGGAGGAGGAGAGGTAGGCAGCCAGGAATGCAGGCTATGAGCAGAGGGGGAGGCGGAGGAGGTGGCTACTTGGGACAGGGATGCTGGCTTGTGCTGTGGGTCTCAGTGGTGATAGATTGGTGTGGGATGCCAAAGCCAGAGTGCCTGTGGGGGAAGGTTGTACTGTCTGGCACTGCTTGGATGTTCTCTCATCTTTGATAGAAACAAGTGAATTTATGAACTTGTTTCCCACAAGAAAGGCCCTCAGTGTTCACAAGGAAACAGATTAGGGATTGTCCTAAAGCCTCACGGTGGCCAGGGCAGCACAGAAAGCCAAGTACCAGATGATTTCCTTGGAATGCAACAAATCTCTCAGCTCGATAAGAGCAACAATAGCTTTCCCTCTGGCCCTCCCTCCGACCTCAGACCCAGCTCTTCACAGGATCTTCCTCTCTGGGCAAGTGCTTTGCAGCAAAAGCAAAGCAAAGGTGAAACCTCATGAACTCAGGGGTTGATGGGTCCAGAAGGATGGGTAAAGAGCAACAGGCTGAGCAGAGGAGGCAAGAGTTGCCTCCATGTAACCAGTGTTCTGCTTGCAAGTAGCTCCTGCCTAGGTACAGTGAGACAGTGCTGGTTGGCTCTATGCATTGGGGAAACCTACAAGTAAAATGCTGGGCTCCAGCTGTCTGCCTCAGCCATAAGTCTCCTCATCCAGAAAAAAGACTAGATTCCCTGCTTAGCCTCTGCCCATTGATTTGGATGTCACATCCCTCCTAGTCCTCTGTAGAGGTCCACTGATCAAAGGTACAAGAAAGGCTTGCTGAATCTTCCTTTCTTCTTCTGTTCTTCACTGCATGATTTTTCATCTCCACCTGCTCTACCCTTGAAAATAGTCAGTGATATCTCTGGGACATGTAGACTTGCTACCACATTGCCATCAAAAGGTGAATGGCCCTTGTGACTGATAGGTGTACGCTATCTGCAAGCTACAGTAAAATATCCCATCACAACACTGCACTCAGTTCTCAGTTTAGAAGTTAGATCTTTGGCCCATGAGAGTCAGATGCATAACTTTAAAAAACTGCAAGCATTTTTGTCTGAGTTACATATGATTGTTGCATCCCATGTATGATTAAAACCTTTTTTCTAGGTGTAGAAGTTACGTGGGTTACCAGAAGAGCATTGTAAATGGTGGTGATGCTGATTGAGTGGAGGAAACTCTTCTATCCTAATTGCTGCTCTGCAAATGAGTCAGAAAGGCCTGAGGGGTGTTATTTGTGAGGAGAGCAGCCTCAACAGTCTGAACTCCTGACTAGTGAAGGAATAGAAAGATTTCCCTGGGGTTACCACAAGACATTCAAACAGCCATTCTCCTTGTGGCCTTTAATCCTCACGTCCCAGATAGTCTCACGTTTACATCATTGACCATGATGAGGATTATTAATCCTCATCACAGCACAAAACAGCAGGCTGTTCCCTGTCATGAGAAACTTAACAGCGTAAGGCAAAAGGCTGCTGAAGGTCATGGGCAGATGCAGCAGCACAAAGTAACCATGACCAATGCAATGCAATGATCACCTTTGAACTCCCCACTCCACAGTGCTGATGCACTGCAAAGCCTGTGATCCACCCCAGAAGCAGCTGCATTTCAGCTGAAAGACAAAAGTTGCCTGTGAAATCACTATACGGAGCCCTGGGGATGAAACTCCCACTGGCCATATCACAGCTATTACAGCCCATGATTCCCAATAGCGATGATGGTGGGGTTTAAATTAATTTGCCGTCATTTCATCATTTGTGCTAAATGTCATGGTTCTTTGATAAACATTTCAGGCCTTTTTCCAAACAACTTTTTCCATTCGGAGCTGATGAAAACAGGCTGTCAGCACTCCTGGTAGAAACAGCCCGCTCATGGCAACAGTCGCTGTCTGACCTAGTGGTCTCCCTGGAGAAAGTTCAAGAGGGAAGCCAGTCTCAAGGCTCCATTGTTGGAGCTGATTGGTTTTGGAAGGAAGATGACCCCTGTTTCAAAAAGATAATGATGCTTTTTCCCTCCGAGGGACTTAGGAGTCAACACAGAGTGGGTTTCATCAGCCTGGAGGCTGGACTGGCACCAGCCAACCCTAGAAAAAAGGAGGGTTTTATGGAAGACCTGAGTTCTAGAGGAAAGGAACCATTTTCTCAGGGAAAGTATGGGTTGTCTTCCAGATGTTTGCACTAGCTGCCTTTATCTGGTAGGCTCTCTAGTATTCTCTCTCTAGACCCTTACAGGTCTGATGAGGGGCAGTAACATCAGGGGGCACAGGCCCTCAGATCACTGGGAGATACCTTGTGGGGATTGTCCTTCAAATGCTCTTACTTCTGCATCCATCAAGCAGAGCTGAAAGAAGATCTCATTTTAGTCTGAGAGAAGTCTGAATCTGGAGCAAAGCACAGCACCACTAGAGTCCATTTCTTTCTGTGGGAGGTCATCAAACACAGAGCTAAGGCCAAATTCCATTTTCAGGCCACACTGTGCCCAGGGCCCATAGGACCTCCTGAGTCAATGATTGCCACCACAATTGGAAAGATGTCCCTGAGAGGCAGGTGTAGGACTGGTGAAACATCCCAGACCTAAGAAAAGAAGCATAACCTTCCCTTGATTTCTGCATGGATCCTGCCCATAAAGAGTCCTGCAGCATCTTTCATCTACACCTCCAAAGTTTGTCTTTAGGAATTGAGGTCATTGTGTCAATACTAAAAGGTAAAGCTTAACTAGATCACAAAGCAGGAGGGAGAGGATGACAGTCTGTATGTTGAGTTATGAGTGTCTGGCAGCTTCTTTCTAGAGTATTTATTAGGATATTGTCCAAAGAGTCCTTCACTGTTTATGACACACCATAAATACCATGTCTCCCCTCACCTCCTGAAACAGTGAGCTGTTCATTGCAGCAATGCTGTTTGCAGGTCATCTTGATAACCTGCCCCACAGGAGGAAGTGACAAAAATAGATCTCCCCGCTTAAAAAATCTCTTTATTTGCAGTAAGCACCGATATTTTGCCTCTGTTGATGTAATCAAACACCACATTGACAGCGTGTGAAAAGCCTAAAATAAAGACTCCCTTAATCTGGAAATCAGCACCTGGAAGTGTGTGATCAAGGATAGCTGAAGCGAGGAGAGAGTAGAGGTTGTATCCAATATACTGAGGCATTGTTCAAGACATCCAGCTTTACTGAGGGCGGGTGACATTGGTAGGAGATAGTTGCTCTACAGAGAGATATGTAAATAACACATTTTTTCCTGGCTACATTCCATTTTCTCATCTGGACTTCTACTGTTTAGGTAAAAGTATGACCTGAAGGAATCAAGTTTTAGTTAACAGTACAACCTCCAGCATGGGAAGTATTTTGCCAAGGATGAGGTGACTTTTTTCTAGTTGGTACCCTGAAACAGGGTTGAATTCATGGAAATCTTCAAGTGTCACTGTTGCAAAACTACACAATTGAAGATAGCCCTCTCAACTTCATAACTGGTGAACCCAAAATCCTCCTAGAACATCTACCTGGGATCATATGGGAGATCAACAGTAGATAGCCTAAATAGCCAGTGAAAGGAGATAAGCTCTTTAATGTTAACTAATCTCAGTGGACAGCTGACAAATGAGTCTATTTAAAGAACTATTTACTGTCATTATTCCAAATTGAAGAACAAATTGTTTTGAAAAATTCAGCATTGCTTCAACTGATCTGAGCTGAGGAAAAAGACAGAAAAGGTCAGATGACATATTGTGAACTAGTTTCCCTTCTCTGAAACTGTCTAATCAACTTGGCTCAATTACAGAACACAGCCCCCTCAGAGCTGAGGCTGCAACATAGAAAAATCTGTGGGCAATTTGGATACAACAAAAAAAACCCCATCTCACGGAAATCCCTGATGTCCCCATATTGTTTGCATGGGAACTAAGTTGTTCCATACACACGAGTCCTTGTTTAGATTGTTTGCTGCCATCCACAAGAGAAGATATTGAAATGAAAGGGGAGAATAAACTAACATACTCTAAACCATTCCTTAGTCTCTTAGCTTCACATCATGGTAAGTAATGAGTTTGGTACTACATCATGGCAATGTTATGACAGAAAGTAAAGCCTTCCTGACCTTGTATTAATCCTGTCTTCTCTGAGAGCTTTGTTTCAGGCCTCACTGGGGACATGTATGTGTAACTTTAGATGATATCTGAAGGCATTTCAGACATTAGCCAAAAATGTGCTTTATATTTCTGCTGGATTTTGTTGCTCCTTTCTATCCAAAATAATTTTGGGGAAATCTCAGGTGGAAAGTCTCTTCACGTCCCCTGGTTCTTTAAGTTACAAACTTTTAAACAATTATCAAAAATGTCACTGCTGCACGAGCTGTGTCTGCTGAAAAAGTGTAGAGCTGTGTTCAGGACCATTGTAGTCAAACTAGAGTGAGAAAGTAAACACAATCACACATGGAAGGAAAGAGCTGGTTATCTCAGATCAAACAGAGGAGAAGAACAAGCCAATTTATGCATGTAGATCATAGAAATCAGAAATGAAAGAAGCCTGGGAGGTATTTAGACCAAGCACATTTTGACATTTATGGAAAATTTCCCTTGTTAGTCCATGGAAAAAAGTCCCATTCCCTATTGGTCTACAAAAGATATTCAGACCATTCCGTGTTAGCCAGCTTCTGTCAATCAGCCTTCTCTTCCATCGGCATTGTTTCTGTCCTCAGGATGCCTGAGACACTTTTCTGTTATCTGGACATTGAATAATTGATGCCTGGTTTATTTTAATTTTTGCTCCATCTAGTTTCAACTTCAGGTGAAGACAGAGGATGTAGAATGTTTAGTGGAGAGTTTACTTGCATACTATAGGACAGCTCACGCATTCAGTTTTATAAGATCAGGGAAAAAATTAGAGTAGGATTAGAAACTCCTTGACTTCCTACTCTTAAGATTTGTACACCTGTCCTTGTAGCTGGCAGAGGAGGGCAGATCTTGAAAGTGCTCCTTGCCTTTTCTAAGCTTTCTGCATTATGGCAGGCAGAAATAGAGAATGGCCCTATGCTTACAGGCAAGGAGAGCTCTGCTGGGAAGTGAGACAAGGAATTAATGTTGAGCAGCAGCAAGGCCACAGCTATATCACAGAATGGCTGGACTCTCTAGGGGCAGGGCTGGAGAAAGTTTCCCCAACGTCCCATAAAAGAGGTTGGCCAGGCTGTTGATATTCTTTTTTTCATTTGTTGTGGGATGGAGAAGTCTTTCTCTTTGGATTCTGACAAAAACCCAAAACTTTGAATCGTGATCAAGCTAGAGGAAACCTTTGAATCTTTAGTGTCTTCTCTGTCTGGTAGTTCCAGTCAAGTATGTTTCTGTAGTGGCAGTGAGGGAGTAGATGATAATACAAAGAGCCATAAGGCAAATAGAAAGTAATATTTCTTTTCTTGTGGTACAGGAGAGGAGAGGTTTGAGTCCCATGGTGTTAAGTTCAAGGGTTAGCAAAATCCCCCAGAGTTTCATGAAATGAGACCATCTCCATTCCCCTGTCTCTAGGGAACCTCTACCTTCCCTGCTCTTGACTGTCTTTGGATTTTTCATCTAAGTGTAAGGAGAGAAGCATAAATTTCAACATGGGGAAATAGTTTGCCTGGTTTTCCCCCCTGCTTTGAGTCTCTTTCATGTGTCCATTTCTCTGCTGCTTGCTTGCAACAGTTGAATTCTTGTGAACAGTTCCAGTGTTGCTACGTCAAATGGCTTGGCCTGAAGTGTCCAGTTCTGCCCATGCAATGGTCCAGCTCTGTCTCCTCGGGCATTTAAATTAGGATCCTGCTAGCTTTCAGCTCCCTCTACAGTTAACATAAAGAGAAACCATCTGAAGGTTATACAGGTCACCTGAGGCACAGATAGAAGGCCCTGGTCTCTCTCTCCATTGACTGAATGGCGAGCTCATCTTGTTTGTGCTCCCAACCTAAGCAGCTCAGTTACTAGTTGTTAATTTAGGGAAATCATGATGTAAGGGGTGTAGATGAGCAGGGAGTAGCTGAGAGAGGAAGCATGCCATTGAAAGCAGTGAGATGCACCAGGGAGAGGCTGGCAAAGGATTTGTGTCCCTACTTAGGGTTTAAGAAGAGGGAGGACATTTTCAAACAAAACAAGGGAAACAAACCTTGCTGCAAGATGGCAGGCGGAAAGAGGAGCCACCCAAGTACATGAGGAGAGGAAACAGGTAATAAGGAACAGTAGCAGAAGATGGTACTCGGGTTTAGAGTAATTTGTGGAGCTCTAACTTATCCCAACAATGAGAATATGAAGGGCAAGCAATGATTCATATTTCTGTGTGTTTCACAAGCTGCTACAACCTCTGCCAGTGCAGCAGAATTGCCCCCTTCACAGAGTGGTTGCATATCAAGTGACCAGGCTGCCTCTGCCATTAGAGTTGCCTTTCTTGCATCAATGTCCTTTACTTTCCTGACTCCCACATACCACCAAATAAACAAATGTTTTAGTGCAGAGTGGACAAGGGGGCTTCTGAAGTGCTTAGAGGTGCTCTTTTATGAACGGAGATACGGAAGCAAGGTCTTAGAACTGCAGCCATTCACATACTGTTTTTTTTGTGGAGAAAATAAGTTTTCATGTTTCCTGGCTCCTGCCTTTCTTAACTTCCCCAACAAATCCTACAGACGACAGCATTTCTCACCCAGAATCAGATTGTACTACTGTTACTGTCCATTAGACACACATCAGATGGCTGTTTCAGTAGCAACAGCTCCCTAGAGTCCATGAGGAGACAGAAATATTAAGCATTTGTGACTTCTGATGACTTGAAAATGAATAATGTTCTCAGCACAAAGCATCTTATTCTGTAATATTTGGGCATTTCTCTTGCATCCTTCACAAAGCTAGTCCTTTTAGATGAGCAGATCATGCAACAGAATGCAATTAGGGAGAGTTTGTTTTCAGTTTTTTCTCATTTTTATGTTTGAACTCCTATTTTTACCATTCAGCATTCAGAAGACCAGTTAAACTGATTCTTTTCCACTACTCTATTCATATGCCTTTCTAAGGTATCTCTTCCCAACAAAAAGGCATGATATGAACCAAGAAGCAGGGGTATAGCCAGTCAACTGAAGGAAGGTGAGAAAAGACTGGGAGATCTAAAGGTTGCAAACAGGCAAATTTATGATGAAACTGAAAGACAAAAAAAACCAGAGAAGAGTCTTTCTGGGACAGTAGAGGGCATTTTTTCCAGCCTGGTGAATGAGGGGTTTTTCTATATCCCAAGGAGGAAAGTTTTGTTCTCCAACTGTTTGGGGTTTTCTTTGCTTATAATAGAGAATTTGAATCTGTGGCACTTGTCATCCTTACATCTGCCTTTAGGAATTAAGCACACTAAGAAGTATTAGTTTCACTGGCACAGTGTTGATCCAAGAGCTTGCTGCTAGCCCACCTCATTGTTTCTGACGTTTCTGTGGTCAAAAGCAACAACCAAGAGCAGTCACAGGCAAGCAAGTCTCAGCATCCTGGGAGCAGGATTTCATTAAGGAGTGCCATGGCTCACTGCATGGGTGTCTTTCACCTCCTTTCTATTTGAAGCAGAACAGTCAAGAGAAATAGCCAGCAAGCTAATCGCTACCACAGCCTATTGGGAAGATAGGAATAATTATTTAAACCAGTCTTGAATTACTCATTGGCATGCATCTAATTAACAAATTCCATTTATTCCTGTAACTATTGTGCAACAATTAGTGGGTGTTAAATTGAGCTCTTCTGCCGGCATTTTCAATGATGTAATTTTGCCAAGATGTCTCTGTTTTGCCTGCAATGCCTGGTGCCACTGAGTATAGTCTGGAGGTGGTCAGAGCATTCTGACTAAATTTACTTTTGCTGAAAAGTACCATTCCCTCACAGCCTGAGGCATTTTTGCAGGGAGAACAAAGCGATTTCCAGCAAGTTTTTCTCTGGCCAGATTCCTGAACTCTGGGACCTGCTGGTCACTTCAGACAAGAGAGGAGGAGACATCTGAATAAAGGCATAGAGCTGAAAACAGATGTTCTAGACACAATTATGCTTCACATGTGTGTTGTGTTCTTTTCTTTTAGAGAGAGGAAAAAAAAAAACCTGATCCTGCTCTAGGACAGACCAAAAAAACCAAATTTCAAAGCCTTGAAAGATTTCACATAGCTAATTGTCTTCCTCAGGCAATGCAAGTGTGCCCACCTGGGGTGCAGAAATGTTCCTCAGGCTAGTAGAAGGAGTAAGTCCACCCGAGAGCACAGGGCTCTGCCTTGCAATAGTGCACCCAGTGCCAAAGACATCATAAGGCCATGGTAAAAGGCCATGGTAATCATCAGAGGAAAATGTATCTCTTCTACGAGCATGTCCTGAAGAGTTGGATTGCCATAATATGCTGCTCTCTACCTGCTATACGCAGTGTCCACAACTCATCTTCTTCCTGTGAGCTTGTGGGATGTCCTGGGCAGATGTCTTTGCTGTGTTACCTAAATATGTTCCTGAAGCTTCAAGCAACAGTATGGGTCTAGAATGGGTCTATCATCTACCAAAAAGAAGACAGAACATGAGACTTCTTCCTGTATGCCACCTTTGGTTCTCCTTTTTATAATTCAAGCTAGCTTCTGTTTCATATAGGATATCCCAGAGCCAGGCAGAACTGTGACTATATAAGTCAGATCCTAAAGCAAGGACTGATCTGTGACTACAGGTATTTCACTGCAGCTCCAGATACGGCGTTTCCCTCATGACTGAGCTCTCTAACATTGGGAGATTAATTAAATAAATAAACAAGAAACAAAGTCCCAGTACCAGCTGTATTTTGCACAAAACTCACCAAAGATCCTGAATCTGGTGTCTGCCAACATGAGGCTGTCGTCTTCTGCCACACATGCAGGCCTGATTCTATCAATGGTGACTTTAGGTCCTCCTGGGAAAGATGAATACCACATCCCATCATTTCCTTGAGGTGTTTCCCTTCTTTCATCCTTTCGCATCTTGGCTAGGTAAAGTCTAACCTGCTTTATATGAGTTCATACTGCTCCTATGTTAATTATCACTAAGAGATCTTGGTTTGGCCTTATTTTATTCCAATAAGAAATGGTTTTACAACATTTGTCAGCCATTTAGGGCACTTGCTACTTTTCCTTTGACCATCCTCCCTCTCTTCCACTCGCTTTTTATGTCTCTCCTATAAATAAAAGGTTCCCTGAGATATCCAAAGTGTTGCCTAAAAAAGAGGTGGGGGGAGCTTGCTGGGGGGGAATGGGCCATTATGGAAAAGGCCAGGTGCTTGGCATGTCCCCAGCTTGCGAAGGTGGGAGCTGTCATGAGTCTGAAAAATATCAGTGTGGGAGTTATAAATAAAAGCTTTAAAGCCAGGGTTTTAGAAAGTCATCTTTAAATGCTGCATAATTTATAGACTGCTGCAAAGAGAAGAGTGTGTGAGCTCTGGAAGCTGAGCTAACTCGTTCTTTGCTCCCTCCATAGTTGGGCTGTTCTTATGCATGTGACGAGGTGCAAGCTGGGCATCCATTTTAACCATCAGTGCTCCCTTCCACTGGTTTACCTGGGTCGCTGTAGTTGGGTTCCTTTCACCTTCTAGTGTCTCAGTATGAACTGGAAATAAATATCATTGACTTCATATTACCAAAAAAAGGAGTAATGAGTAGGGATCGTAAAATCATAGAATGATTTGGTTTGGAAGGGACCTAGTCTGATCATCTAGTCTGAGCCCCTTGGAAATGAGCAGGGACATCTTCAACCAGATCAGGTTCCTCAGAGCCCCGTTCAACCTGACCTTGAATGTTTCCAGGGATGAGGCATCTACCACCTCTCTGGGTGACCTGTTCCAGTGTTTTACCACCCCCACTGTAAAAAAAATTTTCCTTATATGGCCTCTGGAAGAAGGGACAGACCATTCACATTGAGTACAAGAATGTTGTTAGGTTATGTAGGGAGATAATTAGAAGGCCAAAAGCCCAGCTAGAAGTCCAACTGGCTTTAGAAGTAAAGGGTAATAAGAAAAGTTTCTATGAATACATGAACAATAAAAGAAAAACCAGGGAGAGCCTCCATCCCCTATTAGATCCATAGGAAAATTTGGTAATAAAAGAGAAGGATAAGGCTGAGGTGCTTAACGCCTTCTTTGCCTCAATCTTTAGTAATAGGAGCATTTCTACTGGGGAAAGTCAGACCCCAAGCCAAGAGACAAGGGCAAGGAGCAAAATGCTCTCCCTACAATTCAGGAGGAGATGGTCAATGACCTGCTGCTCCACACTGATATACACAAATCTATGGGGCTGGATGGGATACATCCTAGAGTGCTGAGGAAACTGTCAGGGGTGCTCGCCAAGCCACTGTCCATCATTTATTAGCAGTCTTGGCTGACTGGAGAGGTCTCATCTGACTGCAAGTCAGCCAATATAACACCCGTATGTAAGATGGAATGGAAGGATGACCTGGGAAATTACAGGCCTGTCAGTTTGACTTCAGTGCCCAGGAAGCTGATGAAGCAGATCATCCTAAGTTCTATTATGCAGCACATGCAGGACAGCCAGGTGATCAGGCCCAGTCAGCAGGGTTTATGAAGGGCAGGTCCTGTTTAACAAACCTGATCTCCTTCTATGACAGGGTGACCCTCTTGTTGGATGAAGGAAAGGCTGTGGATGTTGTCTACCTTGACTTTAGTGAGGCATTTGACACTGTTTCCCACAGCATTCTCTTAGGGAAATTGGCTGTTCTTGGCTTGGATGGGCAGATACCTACCTGGGTGAAAAATTGGTTAGATGGTCAAGTCCAAAGAGTCATTGTCAATGGAGTTAAATCCAGTTGGTGGCTGGTCACAAGTGGTGACCCCAGGACTCAGTACTGGAGCCACTCCTGTTTAACATCTTTATTAGTGATCTGGATGGGGGGATAGAGTGCACCCTTAATAAGTTTGCAGATGACACCAAGCTGGGTGGAAGTGTTGATCTGCTTGAGGGTAGGGAAGCTTCACACAGAGATCTAGACAAGCTGGATGGCTGGGCCAAGACCAATTGCCAGGTCCTGCACTTGGGCCACAGAAACCCCCAGCAGTGCTACAGGCTTGAGGAGGAGTGGCTGGAAAGCTGCCAGGCAGAGAAGGACCTGGGAGTGTGGATTGACAGTGGCTGAACATGAGCCAGCAGCATGCCCACCCAGGTGGCCAAGAAGGCCAATAGTATCCTGGCCTGGATCGGGAACAGTGTTGTCAGCAGGAGTAGGGAGGTGATCATTCTACTGTACCTGGCTTTGGTGAGGCTGCACCTCAAATACCGTGTCCAGTTTTGCACCCCTCTCTACAAGAACACTGAGGTGCTGGAGAGGATCCAGAGGTGGGCTACCATGCTAGTAAAGGATTTGGAGCATGTCTTATATGAGGAATGGCTGAGGGATCTGAGGCTGATAGCCTGGAGAAAAGAAGGCTCAGGGGAGGCCTTATTGCTCTCTACAACTCCCTGAAACAAAGTTGTAGCGAGGTGGGGGTTGTTCTGTTCTCCCTAGTAACAAGGAAAAGAACAAGAGGAAACGGCCTCAAGTTGTGCCAGGGGAGGTTCAAGGTAGATATGAGGAGGAATTTCTTTACTGAAAGGTTTGTCGGCAATTGGCTGCTCAGGGAGGTGCTGGAGTCAGTGTCCATGGAAGTGTTTAAGAGGGTGGATGTTGTACTTAGGGAAATGGTCTAGTTGTTGATAGGGCTGGGAAAAAGGCTGGACTCATGATCTTAAAGGTCTCTTCCAGGTAAAACGATTCTATGATTCTGTAAATCTACTCTCGTTTAGTTTAAAGCCATTACCTGTTGTCCTAAGAAATTAGTTTGCAATGGTTTTATTCCTACACTCCACAGTTTATTATCACTTCACAGAACAGAATCATAGAATGCTTTGGATTGGAAAGCATGTTAAAGATCATCTAGTTGCAACCCACCTTCCATGGACAGAGACATGGGGATGCTGCACTCGGGTAGGGCAGTGTTGAGAGATACCAAGAAAATCAGCAATAAATAAGCAGGCTCACCCTGATTGTTCAGTAAAATCACTGTACAAGTGATTTACTTTCTCGTTGGCTCAACTCCTCTTTACAACAGGGATTATCCTAAAGGGTTGAGAAACTTATTTCAATAGCAGCTACAAAATGCTTTTACTCTTCTCTTACAGAACAAAGCCATATGAGAGGCAGGGGGTAAGAGCCTGCCCCAAGGAGGGCTGGAATAGCTGCCAAGTTGGCATTTACAGCAATCGTTTCATCGAGCTCTGGAAGTGCATCTACCTCTAGGATGTAACATAGCAGCTGTGCTCTTGCCATCCAACAATAATAAACAACAGGAAGCAGAACGGGCTTTCAAGGCAACTGAGTCTCCTGAGATGATCTAGCCCAATACATTATCATTGCTCCCCCTTTTCCTCAGCTGGAAACAAGTCTGGAAATCATGAGTCCTAACCAAAATAAAATAAAATAAAATAAAATAAAATAAATATATTACGTTGGAGCTTTAGTGCCAATGCCAAAATGCTGTGGTGCTGATGTCTTCCCTGAAAGATGATCCAGTGTGTGCTCTGTTGCCTGTTTCACCACCTTGAGGCTTGCTTCTGTGACGATGTAGAAGGACCAGTGCCACCTCTCTGGTCTCTCTCACCTTGCTTCTCCCCAGACATCTGCATCCAAGCCTTGACTTGTTCAGAGCCTGCTGAGCTGCTGGGATTTAACAGAATCTCACCGCCCAAAGTGCTGTGGCTTGAGGCTATAGATTTAAGCAGAAGCATTAAGCACCCTGCTCTTTAACTCATTTCTAATCCATTTATTTAAACTTCAGAGTGGTTTTAAAGCACAAGAATCAAAGGAGAGAGCAATTTAGAGTTTTCCAACTCGGCTCTGAGATCTGACCTCTGCACATATCCTGGCTGCCTTTAAAAGTGCGCAGGCATAAAAGCACAGTTTGTGACAAAGCATCTGGAAGGATTAAAAACTTTCTGGGATGGAATATACTTCTGTCAAGGACCTCTTTCCTATCTCAACTCAGTTGCCAAAAAAAGGTTTTTCCTCAGGGGGCTTCTAACCTGCCTGAGGGATTTAGAGAAGAGTTGCTGAGAAGAGTATACAGCGATTTGATTAAGGGATAAATGTGAGAAAGAGGGAGGGGGGTAAGGGACAGAAGGAGGGAATAGGATTAAAAAGAAAGTAGAAGAAGTGGGAAGTAACTGAACTGAATGTATCTGTGTAAGGCAAGTTTTATGGAAGT
The DNA here is from genome assembly GCF_028858725.1 of Colius striatus. Classification (NCBI taxonomy): domain Eukaryota; kingdom Metazoa; phylum Chordata; class Aves; order Coliiformes; family Coliidae; genus Colius; species Colius striatus. Next base: position 16,913,228 of record NC_084769.1, on the reverse strand, counting down.
ATTTTAGAGTCCAGACTTCTGGGGCAGTTTTGCTGCCTGGTATGTACTGACAAAGCTCAAACCTTCATTGCTCCTCATTCTGTCTGGATTGTCACTACGAAGTAAGTGGTGACCAATCTGCCAGCCCGTGGAGTCAGTCTGTCTTCTTATTTCCTTATTCATTAAAGCAGACACCTTAGAAAGGCTGGAAAACATTATCAAAGACCAGGAGACTGGCATTTCAGAATTAAGGAACCAAGATTTCAGTCTGGGACAGAGCTGGGTACGAAATAGGCCTTTCAGAAAGCTGAGGACCAAGATGTCTCTGGACACACTGATGTTTTCTTGGTTTGTCTGAGATTTTTGTTGTTAGAGTTGTGGGATTTTATTTTCTTTCTTTTATTCTTTTCTAGTTTTTTTTTTAACTTTCTGCTCCCTCACCTCACTACCCTGAATTGGCCTAACATTAGAAACTGATGTGAAGATGCTGACTGCTAGGACAATTTCTTCCCTTTCTCTTCATGATCCGTCCTGCACGCCAATACTCCTGCTGTGTTATTACAAGTGTATTTCTGTACACCACCGTGCTAAATGTTGTACAGATTCAAACTGAAAAAGAAAAAAGAAAGGAAGAAACACTGGACAAACAAACTGTTTGTTCATGTAGTACTACCAATGCTTGTTTTCCCACTGATTTGTGTCTGGTGATTAATGAAGACCTCTGTTTGAAACTTTTCCTGTTCTCAGGACTCTAATTTTAAACACATGAACTTGTGCTACCACGTATCTCTCTGTATCTCTCTCTGGGTGCTTATTTTTGCTTATGTCTCTGAAAATCTCTAAGAAGACTATTCCTTGGCCAGCAGGTTTGACAGTTGTTTGGAGGAGAACAGATTGGCACATACACGTACAGACAATAAAATTGCTCAAGTCCAGTTTCCTTAGGAAACTGGGTGAAGAAAATCCTTCCCAAAAAAGATGAGTCCTCCTAAGAAAAGTTATTACCTCACAGTCAAACAAGCTGCAAGATTTTGGGGCTCTTGTGGTCTTAACTAAGAGACAAGTGGTTAATGCAGATGGACAGGCAGGGGAGTACAGCTGAACAATCAGACAATATTGAGCTTAGTCAGCTCAAGCAATGCCAACAGGCACTTGAACTGCTTTTTCTCCTATAGCTATACTGCTTGCCAACTGTTGAGGATTGGAAGGCATCTATCCTACATCTCTGCTAGAGTCAGAAAGTTTTAGGTCAGCTTGTTCAGGAATGAACTGGAATAAGGAGAACATTTCACTCCATTGGATGGATGCCCCAATTCAGCTTCCTTGTACTGTGCTGCATGTTGGAGAAGACATCCTCACAGCAATCTGGTGACAGCTGTGGCTTTGGAAGTCACATCTCAACTAGCTTTATTCCTGAGGGGAATATCAGTGTGAGGTAAGGAGCTCAAGCTGTAAAAGTGGACCAGAAATTTTGGCAGAGAGCCCACATCCAAGTGAGCTTGATTCAGTTTCAGATCTGTTCAATTTGAGCTCCACTACTGCCTTTGGCTGCTAGACAGTTGTGTCCTCAGAGAAGGAGGATCTTGGTGCCACTCAGTCACAACTGTACTGCATAAGGTGACCCCTCTGAGTTCAATGGCTGAACCAAAGAAGAGAGAAGTGTTGAACTATTGTAAGGTCATGGAGCTACCAGAGGGAGTAAGGAAGGCAATGACCAAGAAAATGAGCCTCATGGTGACAAATGCTCCATTGAGGAGTCACACTAAAGACAAGGAAAAAAATTACACTTTTTTAAGTATGTTAACAGCACAGTGAAAATGAGAACTGGAGTGTAAAATATGTGGCACAAGCTTCTACTTTGATCCAAGAACAGACTGGAATCGGAGGTCTGATTGGTCTTCACTGTTTCATGTTTCTTCTGCACTCATGGATGGTTAGCACCTTTCTAAAGCTACTGTGGTTGTCATGTATGTCAGTTTGCTCCAAACAGCACAGTGGGTTTTAGTACCACAGGTTGTGAGACCACATATTGTGTCCCATTCTGGGCCCCTCAGTTCAAGGACAGGGAGCTACTGGAGAGAGTTCAGCACAGGGCCACAAAGATGATGCAGGGAGTAGTGCATCTCCCTTCTGATGAAAGGCTGAGGGAGCTGGGGCTCTTTAGCTTGGAGGAGACTGAGGGGTGACCTCATTAGTGTTTACAAATATGTAAAGGGTGGGTGTCAGGAGGATAGAGCCAGGCTGTTCTCAGTGATGGCCAATGATAGGACAAGGGGCAAGGGGTACAAACTGGAACATAAGAGATTCCAAAGAAATACAAGGAAGAATTTCTTCACTATTGAGTCTCCTTCTCTGGAGACATTAAAAACCCACCTGGATGAGTTTCTGTGTGACCTACTCTAGGTGGTCCTGCTCTGGCAGGGGAGCTGGACTAGATGATCTTTCGAGGTCCCTTCCAGCCTTTGAGGTTCTGTGATTCTGTGAAGATAAGAATAGGTAAGCTGTGTCACACTGGGTCACTCTATTCCATTGCTGACAGGGGTTAATAACAAATGGCAAGGAGAAAGATTATGGACAAGGTAAATACGGAGTGTATTATTCTCTCATCAGTCTGTAGCTTCAGGAATTCAAGAGGTGGAGATGAGGGCTTTGTGCTTAAATAACTGTTAGTACTTTTGGTTTCTATCTGCTCTTTATATGTGAGATGCTGATTGAGCATAGCTAGGGACCTCTGCAATGATGAACTGTTTTATAAATGTTACCTCATATTAAAAAAAAAATCAAGATTTTAAGGTCTCTGGTTGTATCTCACATGGAATACATTTGTCTAGATGCTGACTACATGAATCCCTCCCTTTCAGACACATCTAGCATGTCCATCACTAATAAATCTTGTCATCCCTAGACGATAAATAGAAAAATACGAAAAACTTGTAGTCTACCAAAGGCTTAAACATATATTTATACTCTTCTCTATGATTTGGCTCCACTCCCACCCTTTTCCCCAGTTTATGCTATCAAGGGCAGGCTTTTCCTGCTGACACACTGGGTGGAAAGCCCTTCAAAATGCCTAATGTTACCCCTCCACCTTCTCTTTTGTCAGTCATGAGGCTAAGTCCCTTGAGAATAACCTTCCAGGAGACACTTAACACATTTGTTTTGGGAGGAAGAGTTAAAAGGAACTTTATCACTTACATCACTCTTGGCATAATTCCTAAGACTTACAATCAGGTCTGCATAACACAACTTTCGGCAAAGCTTTGTTTCAGGTGATGGCTTTTGGTAGGAACTCTTTTGTCTTGACACTGACACTCGACACAAACCGACCTGCTTTGATTTCTCTTCCTGGAATAAAGAGAAAGAAAATATGTTCCTTCAGCACCACAGGTAATAACCTAAAGGAAGGTCATTACTTGTCACTGCTGAAGGAAAATACATAATACAGACCCAGTCCAAGAAGACTAAAATTACACAGTGCAGGTGTAATTGTAACTAATCATAGAAAATACAACTTCTTGTGAAGAATTTCCTGGCCACTGTCTTCATTTGTCACTTTCCAAGCTTACCTGGAAGACAGGTAAGTAAATCAAGGAAGGAGTCAAGCCTTCTTCTCTGTTTCCCTTCCCTCCCATACATAGCCAGCTCATTCTCACTGAACATGTTTGTTGTCTTAGCCAATTTGTTTGGTTAATTCATCTATGGAAAATCAGAGGTATCAGATGTTGTTCGATGGAAACTTGAAACAGAGCACAAGTGCAAGGTGGATATTTTATCTCTTTGCATATTACGGAAATCCTTTCCCTTCCTTTCTCTCTTGGTCACTGTTACTTTGCTGAGGACTTTCACTGTTAACTGTTCATGTTCAAGACCTACTCAGCCCTTGGAATAGGTAATTTAAAGAGGACTTTCTTGGGGCAAGAGAGAGAATAAAGTCTCTAAGAGACAACAGGGTTGAAGATTTGACTCATTATGAGTTATTTTAATATCAAGACACTGTCTCATTTTTCATGCTGAGCTTTGCCAGAATAACCATACATCTCTGCCTTAAACACAAATATATTGACTTGTCCAATGTAAGGTTTTGGCTGCCCCTGCCTTATGTGGTTTGACATCGCTTGATAATTGCTAATCCAGTCCAAGCCTGAACCACATATGGATGGGCTTCTCTGACCTCTCCTGTGGTCCTAGTCTAATGGTCTGATTAATCCTAAGCAATATGTGGTTCCTTCCTTCAATTTCTGTGGGTCTTTGGAAGAAGTCTCTTAGCAGAAACTCAGTCCTTGCGGTTTCTCAAACCCTGACTGGATAAATCTGGACTGAAATTTTTTCTCTTTATTATTATTATTATTATTATTGTGTTTTTGTTTTCTTTTTCTGTGGAAAATGTTGAGATTTCACCAAACAATGAAAATGTCTGGCCAAGAGCCCTCCATTTCAGTTCAGAAATGCTCCCCTGTGGGAGTTGTAGCTGGTATGCTTTGTGTCCTTGTCCTTCCTTGTAAGCTGACATTCCTGGTTTGCCCACATCTCTCATGGTGCAGCATGGTCCCCTCTCTCGCTGAGACAATGCCATGCACCATGGAAGCATCACCATGGTGCTTTGTGAGAATTCCACTTCACATGGCCAGCCCAGCCACGAGAGCAGGATGGGGTCACAGAGCCCTGCAGTGGAAGCCTCTAGGAGACACTGTCCCAAGGTTTCCCAGCTGAATCTCCAGGCCTCTTGCCACACTCTGAAGCCTTGTTAAGAGATTGGTTGTAACCTAAAAGCACAAAACAATTTTGCTTTTATTGGAAGGCAAATTTTCCACTGAAAAATATACTGATGGAAAATTTCAAACAGCCCCAGAGAAAGTTCTTTCCAATGCCCTTTGCATTGTCGTTTACCAACCTAATCTCAATTTTGTTGGATTTCTTTTCTGTTGTCTCTGCTTAATCTCTGATAACAGAGAGAGAGTTCCTTTTCACACAAACATGACATCAGGGGAAGCTGAAATATGTTACTAAAAACATATGGAACGGTCTGTACCTTTCCAAATGGACAGATTTACAAGGTGAGTGCTCATAAGTCCCTGAAGAAAGGAAGACATTTCCCCATCTTTTGTATGTATTTAACAATGAAAGGAAAATCTTTTCAGATCTAAATCCAGCAAATAAAGATTCTCTCTTTTTTTGTTTGTTTCTTTGCAAAGAGTTTTGAACATCAGTATCCCATTCGACTTGTTTTAGTTTTTTTCTTTTTAACTCATTTCAGGCTGGTGAAAGGTGTCAAACTGCTGGAGCTAGAGATCTCACTTGCACTTGTTTGGTTTAGTTGTTTTTTTAAGTTTGCTTCTTTTTTCTCTTTTTTTAAGACAGAATCAAGAGAAAAGTCCCATGCTGTAACTGAAGCCCCATAACTGACTGGACATCTAACGTGCTTTCAAAAAGTTTACTTTTACAACTAACATGTACCTTGCTATCTTAAGGAGGTAGTAAGCCTGTTCACCTAGACTAGTAAAACCTCCCTTCACCCCAGACTACCACGTAGCAGCTTTCACTCACTCACCAGTGTTTCTAAGCAGAGTGGGACCAAAAGGGGTGACCCAGAGGTTAAGAACTGGGTGTCCTTTAGCTGGGCAGTGAGCTATGTGACATCCCACAAACTTTTTTTTTCTTTCTCTTTTTTTCTCCTTATCTTCCCTAAGTCTCTAACTTGCATGTATTCCTTTCTCTGAAGTGGTGCTGTAGCAGCTGCTAATTGCCCAGTGGCATTTCTGTTGTGGATGTGCTCTAAATCAGCTGCATTTCCACCTGGAAAGAGGGGTAGGGGGCATGTTTATATACTTGTGGGTGGGAAAATGCAGTAGACAGCATATTCTGTTCCAGGCTAGTTGTACAGTTCATCTGCAGATCCCAGGTTCCCCCATCAAAACCTACCCCCTGCCCCAGGGAACAGCCTGGCAAGCTCTTCTGACCCGACAGCACTGGCAGCTGTTTGGCAGCTTCTGAAGTGGATCCAATCTGGTATGAGTTTGCTACACTTTCATTTTGTCTACATCTTCCAAACAAATAACTGAGTCCAGAATCCCAAGCTGTGTTTTGCAATGGAAATGCTTCAACGTCTGGGAATTGTTTCTGCTGCAGGGAAGATATGGAATACTGTTAACTGTTTAAAGGGTCAGTGAAGAAGGGGAGGCAGTCTCACATTTTTGGGCCAAACACTTGCTTTTAGGGCTTCCTAATGAATGCCATATGGTCGAGGAACCTGGTGAAAACAAAGAAGCCTGGAGATGTCTGTCTCTCTGAGCCAGTGCCCTCAACACTCTTGGACTAGTATTTTTCTGTTAATTTCCCACCTCTTTCATGAATCTTCTTTTACTATCAGACCTCCTGATTGGAAACACTATACCTTTACTGTTCATCACAGTTCCACTGAATACCTGTGAGTCTCATCCCACAGCCTTGTGCACGATCAACGCAAATTGAGAGATATCTTGGTATTCAGACAGATGGAACTTCTCATGTTTAACAGCACTGGAGTTGATGTGAGGAACAGCAGAAAGAAGAACTCAGTGGTGCTCAAGATCATATCACTTAGTAATGTACACAGATGTCTTTCTGTACCTGACATTCCTGTGTAATCCAAGGCAAGAGAGTGAGTCAAGTAACAGCTGATGCAAATCTTCACTTAAAGCTGGAAAACAGTGGGGAAAATAAGGCTGTAGGAAGGCCAGGTTTCCATTCTTGTTTGTGTAGTTCTAGAGAGAAGAAAAATTAAGAGAGAATAAATTCTTATCTTCCATCCAGAGGTCTCTAGAGCTTTTGATTCCCTCTGCAATAGCCTCAGAGCATCCACGTGATTGGACTTCATGGATTAGCTGGATTATATTACAATGTTTATGTGAATGGACAGTCTCAAAGCTTTTCCAAGCAAATACAGTTGCATTATTTTACAGCTGGAGAATGGGAAAGAGAAGAGGCTGGGCATCCTGCCTCAATCCACATAAGAAATCAGCAATAACACCAGACATGGAATCCCTAGCCTTGCTTTATTCCCACTACTGCTCCTCCATCCTTATCCCTCCTTAGCAGAACTCTCCTTTCTAAAAGCTAATTAAAAAGAAAGTTAAACTATTTATTTGAAACTTCTCTTTAGAATTTCTTCTACCTCCCCATGAGAAATTCTAGCTGAATAGTTAAAAAACAAACCCACCAATATTGTTGCTTTATTAAATTACATATGTCTTGGTCACAGAGCTAATCATAGCTCATTTCATCTCCCATTCCTTCCTTTTGTTACCTCAGTGCAGAAACAGAGGGGTTGATCCAAAGTCACATAACTCTCTGAGGAAAAGATGTCATTTTGAGTTGTGTGTATCTTTAAACCAAAATTTGCCCAAATACAGAAGGATGACAGATCAGATCAATGCAGCATCTTTACTTTTCCTGCCAGACTAAGTCTTATTCAACTTTCCAGCTGCTCTGACTCAGGTCAATGATTTGCCAAAGGTCAAAAGCTGAGTCAAGAGATTGGAAAACTCACAATACTGCTGACTCCCACCTCAGCTTAGACCATACAAGCCCTCTAGGTCAAACACCTCGTCACCTTCATCAATCTCTCCTATCCCAGCACAAACAATTTACTTTCTTCTTGGAAGAAGTAATAACCCTCTCGAGTGCCTAACCAAGCAGGATAGGCACAGCTGCACTGGAACACACCTGTACTTTTCCTAGCCAAGTACCTTGCAGGTATCTAGAGAGTGGCTGATGTCAGGTAAATTCAGAAGAAAAAATTATCTCTAACCAGCTCATTTGCAAGACACCTAATCCCTAAGGCATAACCAGTTTTATTCCCCTTTAATTCACAGCTCCCCCCAAAGCACTGCCATACCCCAAGCTATATCCAGCTCCCAGAAATTCCTTCTGGCTCAGAACTGCAACTCTTCTCTGATGACAACACTGGCAGGCAGAGGCCTGGGTCATATTTACCTCCTTTTTTGGGCATACCTCTCTCCCTCCATCATTGTTGTAGCTCTGCCCTAATCACAGTGCAGGGCATCCTGCAGCTCCATCACAGTTCCAGCCTAAGTTGCAATCCCAGCTGGTGGTGGGATGGCACTGGCTCGAAGCCCAAGGACTGACAGAATTTGAATGGGACTCATCTGACATGGTGCTGACAGCCCCATCTCAATTAATCACGTTAAGTGTTCTCTGCAGCCCATTGGAACGTAATCAGTGGAGTCAGTGGAGACTTGGGCATGGATCACCACATCCAGAAGGAACTGTCTACGTTCATACAGATGAATTGTATCTGAAAGTGTCCATTTCTCCTCCCTAAATACAGCTGGAGAGACGAGTGTGTATGACAACTTCTACATCACAGATAGCTAAAATAAAATTGGGTAAGTCCTTCACTGCATTCAAGTGAACCAAGAGATAGAAGTTCCCATGCAAAATCCTCTTCTTTCTCCACTTTCTCTGCAGTTACCTTTCCATTGCATCAGAGCAAGGAAGACTAAGATTTTCACTCATGTTGCCTGGGAGAGCCCAGTCAACACTTACCCGTTTCTAACTCTCATCTCACAGCCACTGGCCTATTTCTTCACAGAACAAGTACCATTTCATCTTAATTTTATCCACTTAGAAGACTGTTGGTCCAAAATATGTGTAAACCCTCTCAAGTGCAGAGGTGAGACCACCCCTCTCAGGAGCAGACTTGGCATTAGATTGGGTTGTCTTAAACCCTACCCAAGTAACTTAGGGTTCACTCACAGTTTATCTGAAATCCTTGGTAGAAGGAGGAAGAACTTACCAAAGCCTCAACCAAACTCAAGGGATATGTTATGGTGATGATTCATCAGGAGACACCAGGATATCAGGAGTCATTGCTCCCAAATAGCTATCATTTGATTTGGAAACATTTTGAAACATGACGTAAAACGGAGGGAAAAGGAGGGAAAGACAGCAACCTGCACTGTAAAATTTGTTTGGTCTGTGTTGTGCCAAGACATTGGAGAATGATTTAGTTTGGACTTGGTTTAGGAAGCTTTTGCATTTTTTAAACAAACGCATACAACCATTACTCCACAACGGGCACATTTGTACTCAGGACTGACTGTCTGGTGGCTTTGCAAATTCAGAGAGTGGTGCCTCTCCAGAGAAGAAATTCACAAAGGGAGATGTGAAACCAGCTATTTTTAGTGTATTCAAAATGATATCTTTCCTACTTTTGTGTTTACACAAAAGCTCTCAGAGCATCTGACAAAGTCGATTGGGACTGTCAGGGGAGAATCTCAGTGGGGAAACTGAGGCACGGTCTTAGCTGGAATACTCTCTACCCCTCAGGCTGATGTAAGAGCTAGGAATAGGCTACAGCTCCTCCCACCCTTATGGGTAGTGATAGCCAATATTTCCTCAGAGTTTCCTCCATGGCATGCCTCCAAATGGAGTCCTCATAGCAAAGTTGGACTCATATCCCAAAATAAGTGCCGATACCCTCAACGGAGTCTGTAATTATTCTCTTTGCTGCCTGGCTGCCCTCTCCCCTGCCTTCCCTTCGGGCCTGGACACCTGCATTGCACCGTGATTGCCTCCTCATTTATGGCAAACAAGTCTAGATTCTCCCACTGTATATTTTTAAGACATTTTGAAAAAAATCTGTTTTCTTTTTTCTCTCTTTTTTGCTTTGGCGTGTGTTTTCAATTGGATCCACTGCTGTTGTTCCCCTGTTTGCTAATGCTTTTCTTTGGGGAAGCACAAGTTTTTAAGAGTCCTGCAAATACTCACTCCTCTTTGCCAAGCCAAGTCCACTTCTCGGGGATAACCTGTCTTTGACCTACTTGTCAGTTACACAAAAAAACGCTCTGCTTTCAGATCAGCTTACTACTGTTCGAGTCCACATCACTCAGCCATCGTTTGTACACCTGCAGGAGAGGAGAGTCACACTTGGCAGCTGGTCTCTTCAGGAAGGCTAGGTGCTTCCCCTGAGGGAAATCTCCCATCCATCCCAACAGTACCAACATTCAGAGATGTCTCTTGGTGCTCAGTGCTCCTTCCTTATTCCCCTGCAGTGACTCAAGCCTGACGCCAGGTACCTGGTGTCAAGGATATCATCCTTTTCAGTTTCTCTCTGGTACTGCTTGCTTCGAGGAACATTCCTGTGGTTCCTGCCAGGCTCCTTTCCAAGGGAAAAGATTCAGGTGGCTTCATTCCCTTCGTCTTTGCCAAACGTTTACATTCCTGCTGACGCAGCAGGATAGCAGTGTCACAGACAGGAGCACTGGCAGCAGAACTGGCCTCTGCTCCCTGGCCGTGCTTACATGGCATAGGGTATGGAGCAACTGAGAAAGGACTGATGTGCGTGGCTTCTGCTAGGAGATCCAGCAAGCACATTTTATACCCATGACTGTGCTAATTAGCAGTGCTGCCCTACCCAAAGGTAGAGGATTCTTTAACTCATGAACAACAGTAGCAATTAAATAAATTCCCCATCTATGTTCTGCTTGGAGCTTTGGGATTTTTCCTTTACTACAGATTGCAATGAAGACACTTGAGGACAAATTTGGTGGCTGGGTCCACACTGCTCTGAGAAAAGGCTCCCAGAGAAACACACAAAGCACCTTTCACCTCGCACCCCTCCTCAGGAGAAAGGACATATGTGCTCAGCAGATCTCCCTTAGGTACTGTTCTCACCATGGCAACAGAAAGGCAAATTTCTGCCAGATCCCCTAGTACCCAAGATGGTTTTGGTCCAGGGAGCTGCAACGTCTTTGCATTTCACAGCTCAGCAAGGAAGGTCCAAGCTGGACATCTTTGAAATTTCAAGAACAGTTTTAGTGATGTGAACCAAAACTTCCCAGCCAACCCACTGCCACAAACATGGTGATCTAGGGCACAGTAAGGTGGGAGAAAAAGAATAAAATCACAGGTTATATATATGATCAGCAGCCTAAGGAGCTTTCTATGCATTGCTAGCAGATCTGCAAGGAGCTCTTCCAGGCCTCCATAATGTTGACTTGCCTGTCAGATCAAGAAAAAGTGGTTGCTATGACACCGCAAACCATATTTCTCAGGCTGAGATGTGCCAGGATTTCAAACAGATGTGGCAGTGCAAACAAGAAGCCCCCTTGGGAGTGTGCCAGGAGGCTCAGACAATGCAACAGCATCCAAACATGGTTAGAAGCCATTCAGAGCCAGTCCAGCAATAATGGCCTGTACATGTACTTTCTGGTCTTCCTTGCAGCCCAGCCCAGAGCAACTCAGCAAACAGTGGTACTGGAAAGCTTTGAAAGAAAGTTGCTGAGTCGGGAACTCTGCTGAAATAGCACCTGCCTTTTTTTTTTTAATCTGCCTTTTTTTCTTTCTCTCTTTTATTTTTTTTCTTTTTTGCCTTTTAGGGCCAAGTTTAGAGCTTTTTTTGCTGCTTGGAAAAGCTAACCTGGGGCCTGTTTGGCATTTGCTCTTGGCCTGAGCCTTCACATGAAGATTCTCTGTAAATAGGCTAATGTTGGTTTCATTTCCACTCTGAAAGTAAGAAAGGATCCTTCTGTTTCACTAATGCTTTCTTCTCTGGCTGTAACAGAGAGGATTGGAGCGGTGCAGGAGGGGGGTTTTGGCTAGAAACATCACCAGCCAGACTAGAGAGGTTCTGCGGGAACAGGTTGACTTTGTCAAACCGTTTGCCTGAAAGCAAGGTTTCCCAGGGAAATGTGCCAGCTCATCTTTCATGTCGAAAGGTCAGAAACCCACTTCCAGAGAATTTGGACATTTTGAGGTTTCACTCTGAGGTGGAATTAATTATTTTTATTAGAAGTGGGTTTTTCAAAGAGAAGGGATATCTCTTCTTAGACTGACTAAGAGAGCTAGAAAAACAGATGCACTTTCAGGCTCACCAGTCCTTCTTCAGGTCTGAAACAGGAGTGCACAGTTTTCAGCTGCACACAGGTGGGAAACACTTGTCCTTAGTTTAATGTCTCCATGTCAGCTGTTTAGATGATTTGAGAAAAGAGCAAGCAGACTCTGGAGGATGAGAGAAAGAGGTATTAGCAAAGAGAGAGGGAGGTCAAGGTAGTAGCATGAGACCAAAAAAAAAAGGTACAATTAGCTGTAGATGTGTGTCTCTCTTGAATCCGTACTTTTTAACTCCTGTTTTAGTATCCTTCTTATTTTTGCATTTTTAAAAAACTATTCTTTCGCTCTTGCAGCAATTCTGATATGTTTTCAGGTACATGAATCCTGGGCTTTAACTCCTATCCTGCACAGGGACTAAAGAGCAACAAGTCTGTTGCTCTGGGAGAGGGCAGGAAAATGCTGGCATAAGAACAGACAACAGAGAATATTTTTTCTCCTTTCTCTGAAGGCTAGGGAAGCCTGTGCCCCTCATCCTAGTTAAAGTAACTGGAGATATCCTCAGTTTTATTCCAGCTGTGGTTCACTACTGGTCATTGTGTTAAACTGAACTAGTCAGTACATGGAAATCTCCCGACCCTGACTCTTCTCCATCCCTAGCCCTTGTCTCATGGTAAACTGGTAGCAGGACAAAGATTAATTTAGCTCACTTGAGCAACTTATGTGACAGAGCAAAAAATAACTTCACTTGGATGGCTTAGTTCTGCTACTGGTGGTGCTCGGAGGAAAAGGGTATTTGTATTTGAATAGAGAGGGAGTTGAATATCTAGAGAGAGCAGGCAAAGAAAGACCTTCTTTGCTGTCATGTATTTGGATCCTCAAGCAATTCTGAATGCTGAGCTTCTTCCTGAATTCCCAGAAGTAGATGGGCTAATGTAATCACTAGATCTCTGCTTATTTTCTTAGGAGAGAATTCATGAGAACAAATTATGGATTACAGCCCTGTTCTCTGCATTTCTGCAGGTGTGTGGGCAGCTGAGGACATGACAAAGGAGGAAGGAATGGTACATGGTTGTGGGAGACCAGCTCCCAATTAGGAGAGTCAGCCTGGGGAAGCTCAAAGAGGTTGTTTGAACACATAGTAGTCTTTTTTCACATTACATGCACTTTCCAGAGAAGTTCTTTTGCCACTGAATGCTGAGGGTGCCAGAAGCAGGAAAGAGGAGGATTCACTGAGGACAGTGCTTATTTAACACAATGGTCTACAGGGAAGCCTTCTCAGCAAGTCTTTAAGGAGATGATTAATAGGAGTTTAGAGGTCCCAGCTAAAGAATGGAACATTCTCTCTTACGTTCTTTCCCCTGGAAATTTGCCAGTAATGGCAGTAGAAGAGCATGCTTGTCTGGGTGGATGTTCAGTCTGACATTTTCAGGTGACATTTGACAAAACGCTCAGGTATCAGAGTGCCACCAAGACAGGAAAACTGGGAAGCAAAATGTCTGCCAGTGGGCTGCATTCAGCCATGGGAGCAACTTTCTGCAGTGTTATTGAACTCATTCAGGACAAACACATCAAGAACTAAATGCTGAGGAAACTCAAGCTGGACCCATCCAGCACTGTCTGACCCCGATGATCTCACACAGCAGAGAGATTTCACTAGGGAGATCTGGAGACAGTGAGTGGCAGGTCTCACAAAAAGCAGTCAAAAATTCTCTCCTAGGGAGCAAACATCATGCTTTCCAGCACTGTCAGCACCCAGTGCCCAGCTCTGCACACCTGCAGATGATTTGCTCCTCAATTTCACTTCAGTCACTCTCTCTTTTTTAGCTGAGCAAGGTGAGAAGGGCACAATTTATGTTATTTATTTATTTATCTATTTATTTGACTTAGTGCACATAAATCAATTCCTCCTTTGCCGTCCTGGCAGAGTTTCAGCGAGCAGGAGGACGCGTGGGAGCAGAGGCTCCTGAATGGTTGCACACAACTCCCTACCTCCTTCCTGGCAAGGAAAAAAGGTTTCCCAGCACTGGGTTTCCATATTGCTCTGCTGGAAGAAACAGAGCCAGGCATGCTCTCTCTGGGCCTGATCTTATCTAAAAGTGCTCCCATAGCTGTGTTGCGTAGGTATGGGATGGCTTGTGGAGAACCCTATTTTGGCAGTCTTCAGCAAGCTGTATGGGAGCTCTGATTTTCACATACCCTGCAGGGTATTTTGTCTCCTTTACATCTCAACTTTTTTTTTCTTCCTTTGATCTAAGAGAGACAGAGCTTCCTCCTTTACTCCCTTGTTAAGTTTCAGGCCCTGGAGGATGTATGATCATTGAGTCATGATCATACAGAATCTGATTCAAAGTCTTCTATCTGCCCTCTCCAAGAAATGAGTTTCCAACCTGAACCTGACCCAGGAGAGAGAGGAAAAGTGACACAATCAGTATCAGGAGAGGATCTGAAATTGCCTTGCAGAGAAGAAGATAATTTCTGTGGCAATAACCTATTGGCATCTAACCCCAACAGATAATTAGTAATGAGAGACTCACAACAGACCAGAGCCACAGTCTGGACTCACAGCTGGCTCAAAACTCGCCTCTCGCTTCACCAAAGTGAAAACACTGCTATTTCTTAATCTAGGATCCCACTGGCAATGGTCCTGAGTCAATTTTGCAGTAACATGCAACCTGGGAAACCAGAAGTCATACACTTCTTCCTTGGAGATCGAGCAATTAGAACATGCCAGTTAAAATGGATTTACCTTGTTCTCTTTTGTCTCCTCATGGCAAAGTGTCTGGTGCTTGAGCAGTGTCATTCATTAAAGCCAGAAGTCTGTGAGAGACAAAAGAGTAGAAAGAAGCTGACTGAGACATATGTCCTTTACATGTGTGCTATCCTTTTTCTTCATCCATATTTCACTGGTTTCCTTCTGTTGCTGCCTACCTTCCTCATCCCTAGGTTACATCCCTGAACCTACCATTGACCTGGTGGTCTGGGGAGAAACCACCAGGGAGAAAGCAAGGCTTTCTGATTAGCTGGAGTTAGTATGGTAGGACTTTCCCAAAAATCCCTCTATACACTGCTTTAAAGCAACTAAGCAAAAGACTAGAGCTGCAGGCATCCAGAAAGCAGTGCTGGCACAGTCAGGCAATCTCTGGTCACTCCTGAATAAAGGTCTTGTGGCTTAGCTGAGGCAGTGACAGGTTTCAGCCATGATCCTGCCCCTTCCTAGCAAACCTACCTTCTGAGAAGCATATTGGCAGACACGTCTGGTTGGCTGGACCCCAGGCCTTCCTGGATCCCTTCCCTGACTTCTCATCATGCGTGTTTTAAATTACTGTTTAAATCAAAGATGTCAGTGATTCAGGCCAAAGGGTTTTACTGAGAGGTAATCTCATACTTTTTCTCTGGCGTCCTTCCTCATGCTGATCCCAGCACTGAAGGCTTGGGGATCATGAGGGGGCTGGAAGGGGTGCCCTTCCATGCTGCACAGAGTATGGCCCACTTCTTCAGAGGACCAGAACATTTCGTCTAACATTTCATGCTATAGGAAGAACATGGGCCAAAAATTACATGCCATATCTCTCCTGATTTTTGACACGTTGCAAGCTGTAGCTTTTAGGTTTGTTTGCTTTCTTATGTTTGTTCTTTTGCAAAAGAGTCACATTTGTTCCAGGGCCTTGGGAAGAGTTTGAGGCGGGTGTGTGCAATGGTGTGGATGCTGTATAGACCATTACTAGAGCAAATTTAGTTTGCAGAGTTTGGCTGCAGTGACCCGGCTGCTTTGGTGCTCCTCCCTCTGGGTATGAGGTCACCTCCGGCTGATGGGGGATGCACTCATGCCCCAACAGTGGGCACCACGTGAGATGACAGATACTTTCAGAATCACTGCAGCCCAGAAGGAGTGTTTTAGAGAACTGCCCAGCTCCTCTAAACTTGGACTATAGGGCCTCAAAATGCGGGAGAAGGGATCTAATATCTGCTGCTGAACTGTGGGAGAGTGGAAACTCCTCTCTAAGCATCACAGATATTAATGTATGGTCCCTTCCAAATGACACTAAGGACATTACCTGTACCATTGTTGATATTTGAATGCAGAGGAATAGCCTCTCCTGATTCAGTAATTATCTGCAGTACTGAATTCCCTGGATTGAATAGAAAGGGAAATGCCTTTCCTTCCCTATCACCTTTAATTGCATTGCATATCCCCCTCATCTCTTGGACACAGTACTAACAAAATGCCCCTGGTGGAGTGGCTCACGTGGCAGCTTGGTATTACATCCTCCTTCAGGTCCAAATAGGATCCTGACTAGGATCTTGGGGAGTCAATCAAACTGTACATTCATCTTTAGCCTGATGGATAAATTTGAAATGTCTAAATCAGATATTTGCTTTGACACAGCTGATTCATCTTCATCGTTGCCCAACAAGGTTTCTGTGGGGGCTTATTTCTACTCTGCTCTCAGCTTGACCTTCCGTATATAGTTGTCTCTCTCGAGCTCCTTCTCTTGTGTCTCCTTTCCTGCATGTCTCTCTATCTCAGTCTCTCCTATTAAGCTGGAATTTTGCTGGACATAAGAGATCTTTTTATAAAAGCCCAATAAAATATGATCATGGCTTTATAAAGTGCACAACCATGAAAAAGTCAAAGCTGTAAATGCGCTTCCAGTTGAAAAAGTTCAGAACACAGGCTAATGCTCTCAGGCATGAGTGAGGCTCCTGGAGTTAGTCTGAAGGGCACAAACTACTTTTATTTCTACCCCTGGCAAAATCTTCAATCTCAGCACCTCAGTAGCAATCTCTGCATCACTTCTGTAGGGGATGTTTCCCCCAGCCTCTAACTTGGCTCTAGTGCAGCTCTGTTACTCTCCAGGCTTCTGTCCTCAACAATCCTGCCAGAGACTTGTGTCCAGATCAATCTTTTCTTGTGTTTGATTTGTTGATTTTTTTTTTCTTCTATGCTAAGGCCTTGAACAGCTGCATCTCATTCTAAGGAGCAAAGTCTCCAGTGGGTGGGAAGGATATCTCCTCATTGTGATCTAACTTACTGTTGTCTTTTAACACAGAATCACAGAATCACAGAATGGTCAGGACAGGAGAGTACCTCTAGAGATCATCCTGTCCAACTAAAACAGGTTCACCTCCACCAGGTCACATAGGAATGTGTTCAAGTGGGTTTCAAACCTCCAGAGAAGGAGACTCCATGCCCTTCCTGGGCAGCCTGTGCCAAGGCTCCCTCACCCTTACAGTAAAATAGCTTTTCTTATGTGTTTGTGTTCCAGCTTACATCTATTACTCCTAGTCCTGTTACTTGAGACAACAGAAAAAAGTGCTTCCCCATCCTCTTGATGTGCACCTTTTAAATATTTGTAAGTATTAATGAGATCACTTCTGAGTCTTCTCTTCTCCAGACTGAACAGTCCCAGGTCCTGCAGCCTTCCCTCATAAAAAAGATTCTCTGTTCCCCTGATCACCTGCTTCTCTTCTGTTCTCTAAACGCTCAATACAAATGGACTGAACTGCCAGTCATGTCCTGTTCTTGCACTGCTTTACAGACAGGAAAACATAGATAGAAAAATTAACATCTAGCTTTTTAAAAAATATGTGTGTAAATATAGATATGTCAGCATAGTTCTCAGATGAATCCTTAATAGTTTTTCCCTAAAAAAAGCAAATACTTAAATGCTGTCATGCACTTGTCTCGTATGTGTTTTCTGTGGTCAGTCAATGCTTTCCCTGGCATTCTAGGAACTTTCATGGAAATATTCTGGTGAACATGAAAACCACTCTGGTTGTGTGAGATTTACAGAGATAGATGCTGTCCAAGGTTTCTTACAAGTCTGATTTTTAATGACATTTGCTCAGACATGCAGCTGGGACATCAGCAATATTGAAAAACAATCTAGAGATTCTTTCTTTTGTCTAGAAGTGCAACAGGAGGAGACAGTCACCTCACAGGAATACTTGTCTTTTCTGAAATCCTAAATCAGTTACTTCCATCAAAAATGAAATCATAGCCACCTCCACACTCCAACAGAGGTTTAGTAACGAAGCACTACTAGACAGATGCAGTAATAGAATAAATCCTATTACTAAGGATTTATCTGTATAGCAAACCAGGCATTACCTGTTATTGCCCAGAAACTATCAAAATTAAGCATTAGATCTAACTTTAGCTTTTGAAAATTTCAAATTTGGAGACAGAAAGCTAAGCAAAACTACAGCACCAAGCCCAAACAACTCCCAGTTTGAGAGTAGACTGGAAAGATGAACCCACAGTCACAGATGATGTTTAATCAATTTGTCCTAGGTAAGGCTCCTCTGTGAAGTAGAATCTGGGTGGTTTGGGAGGCCAATTCAAGTTTATCCACTGTTTTTCTCACCTAGTCTACAATGTTTCTGAGATTAGGTTGTTGTTACTTTCTCCCTTCTAGAGCTAGAGCATCCATGCAAAGGCCTCCTAGCACCTACATGTAAAAGGGAAGAGCCTGTTTTCAGTTTTATGCTCAGAAGGAAACCAGAATACCAATACAAATACAAATACTTTTTTTAGGTCTAACATCTGACTGAAATACACCAAGACAACAGGGGATACTTGACTTGTTCCTCTCTCATGTATTTTGTCCTATGGATGTTTCTCACTTTTCTTGGAGTAGACAGTCTGATATTTGTGAGCACTATAGACTTCCCATTTAGTCCTTGTCACCTCTACTGGGTTGGACAGTCAGTGCCAATACCCAAGAGCAATATGCTTCATTTTCTGTTCCCCTGTCCATTCCCCGAAAACAGAGACGTGGTCAAGAGATAAGCATGGGCGCTATGTGTAGGCTAGCAGTTATTTCCAAGGTTCACAGCAATTTAATCAGCTGCATATGTGACTAACCCGACTGTGAACTCTGTCTGGGAGGAGATCTCTGGAGAAACATCTTTGTATATGAAAAGTACCAATGTCTACAGTTTCTGCCCAACAACCCAGGTACCCAGTACCTGCCCAGGTACCTCCAGTTTCCCATGCCACCAATCTTTGGACCCACTTCACAGGTCCTTCTCCAATGAAAGAACTGAACTACTGATACTATAGCAGAAAGGAAATCTGTGTGAGAAAGAGGAGATCTTCATGTGATGAAGATCTATGGAGGGTGACCTCAGAGCTTCTGCATCAACTTTTGAGGGGAAAAAACAGACTTTAAAACTACATTAGCAGGGACTAGTCTTAGCCCTTAGTCTAAGCCTTTAGCCTTAGTTTTGAGGCCTCTCCTCTCTCTTCAAAAACATAAACACCCAACACCTCTATATACTTTGGTTAGTCCAGTTTGTGGAAGAGAGGCTCAGGTTTTATTTTGTACCTTTTCTGATTGAAAGTTCAATCATGGGCTAACCTCCATGCCTTGTAACATTTCAGAGCAATCAGGGAAGACAGATACATGGAAACACAGGGGGATGGAGGGAAGCTGATTTATATGCAGCTGAAACACAGCCGTGGGGCTGCTGCCAAGCCATATAGATGTGGTGGCAACACAAACAGAGACACGCAGAACAGCCTGTGCAAATATAAACACTGCCACACGTGATGAGAGTTCACCAAGTTCATGCAAACACTAGGGAAGGAAAAGAAAAAAAAGAGACTTAACTGGGGAGGCAAGTGCAAAGATTATGTCAGGCATAGGAGCTCTGTTAAACAAGAAATCAAAAAGAAACTGCCTCTTCTCTTGTTCCACAGAAAATGGATTCTTAGATAATAGGAATTTGCAACAGATTTAAAGGGCACAGGCCCATCTTCTTGTGTCATCAGGAGATGTTCTTAACACTCCTGGGCATAACAGTTGTTATCAGTGATCAATTTTCCTCTCCTGTATAGATCTGGTAGCTGGTAATTAATCAGATCATGTGCCTCAAATCAATCATTATGGTTTTTTCTCTGTCAACTCAGGATTGTTTCCAAATGTAGAAGGCTCATTGCAAAAAGCTGGCCTGGCACCGGCCACTCTAGGGAACTGGCATTTCTTCTCTAGCTTTCTCATGTAAATCTACATCAAGCTCAGCAGGGACTAGAAGTCATCATCCTGATAGAAGGAGGTTGCATGGAACGAATTTGTGGAGCTGTGTATAGTCCCTAGAGGTTATGAATTGCAGGGTAGAAAACACCAAAGTAATTATCACTGACTGCCATCCTAGGACAGAAGGGACATGGAAACTAAGCACTCAGCCATAGCTGAGGATGTCTCCTCCACCACCACAACGTCCTACTGGCCACAGATGTAATAACAAACCGTATTCTTGCTTTGGGGTATCGTGTTGCAGAGATGCCAGTGTAGCATTTTTTAGCAGCACCAAACTGCAGAAAATATTGTATTCCAGATATGGGGTTTTTTTTCCAAGATGGTATGCTTTTCTTTCATAGTAAAAACAATTGCAACACTTCTGTTGCACATACGCCCACTTTTCACATCTTGGTGTCCCTCTAACATCTGCCTCTTTGCTGCCATCCTTTGGTGGCCTACAGGTAGAAAAAAAGGAAGAGAGTCACTGACTGCCATCTGTGAAATCTTCAAATATCCCTACCAAAAGCTAAGCACTCAACAAACAAAGCTGTGGTGTCTTACCAAGGGCCCACAGGGACACCGCAATTTCCTTTGGATTGAGAGATTAGATGGTTAGAGCACAGGACTGTAAGCCAGAAGGCTCCCATCCAAGCCCAGCCACTGACTCAAAGTCCATAACCACCTACAGGTCTTTGCCAAATACAGCTGTAAGCAGAAAGTTATATCCATGAGACTGATGTGATACAGTGTCCTCTTGTTTATTGCTGTCCATAATACTGGCCTGAGCAGGCCACGTTGGTTAGTTGAAATTGGTTGAGATATCCTTGAACAATGGGCCTTCCCGTTTCAATGCCCCTAGCTACAGACACACTCTTGGCTGTTGGCACATCCTCTGTCCACCCACAGAAGTCAGCTTCACAGACCCAAGCCTTCCAGCCTTTCGCTGCTCCAGCCTTACCATTTTCACAGAGCGGTTCTCCCCCACAGAAAATCGGTATGAGATTAGGAAGCTGAAGTTCCACCTATTTTGTATCCTATAGTGTCTTGTTTCTATGGAATCTTCTTATCTATATGGGGTTACTTGGATACTCATCATTTGTATTCTCTGTTCCAGCTGGGTGAGGCTGTGCTGGAATCTCTCATGTACTAATCAACCTGCCTGCAATAATAAAGAAACACATGCTGTTCCAAGATGTCAGTCTATCACAGTGATTTCCTTCAGACTCATTTTCTTGATGTTTTTTTACTTTTTCTTCAAGGTCTTAATCTCTCCAAGTCCTTTCTAACAGTTGTTAGACATTGTTGTTACCTCATCTACTACGTGGCTGTGCCATTTGCTCTCCAGACAGATTGAGAAATGAAAATGAAGTGGCTATTGCTTTTTGCATTGTATTTTTGATAAGGAGATGGAGTGAACTCTGAAATAATATAGCAGTGCGGAAGCAATTTGTCTTTCCAGAAACGCATCAAAATGTCTCCACATATGTTTACATTCTCCAGTTCTACATCTCACCTCCACAGGGACTGTGCAACTCTGGTCTTGCCTTGAAGTCTGGATATTTGTTCTGACTCCTTGTGAAGGGTGTACAACCCAAAGCACAGTCCTTTTGGAAACATCCTCATTCCAGCAAGATCACATTCCTTTTTTTTTTTTTTCCCTTTATAAAGTGCTCTCTGTAGTGTGAAGAAGATTCAGTTGACAGCCCTGGAAATGGAGGTTCTTTGCTTAGCCATAGTAGATACAATATAAGTTTCATTACCCCACCCACTGGCAGCAAGACCTCAGCTTGGAACCTGAGCAAAAAGAAGAGCAAATAAAGTTCATCCTCCCTGACCAAAAGTTAGCTCTTCTGCTGTTGGAAACAATAAAAGTGGTGGTTTTGAAGAAAAGGTAGATCTGGGCAAGTCTTGCTTACTCTCTTTGGATTAGATACCATCTGTTCCTCCTCTTCCATTAACAATCCATTCCAAACATTCATATTTCACCAACTTTCCTTGGTTCCAGCCAGGAACCCAGCTAGCAATGATTCAGACTTGTTCCCAAACCAATCACCACCATCAACCTCAGTTCATGCATCACTTTGAAGATCTGGAAGGCAGATAAGAATCCATATTTCTTTTGGTTGCCCTGCATGCACTACCCAGCTTTTGCTATTCCCCAGCTCAGCTGGAATACACAGCCAAGCCAAGACTGCTATGAAGCACTGGGCACATGAGAGGGCCAACAGTAAGCCTGCCAGCAATCATGACTTCAAATTAATAACATTTTTTTAAAGTTTACATTATAAAAGAGGTTCAACTCCTACATAAAACTATTTTACATTTTCAGACAACTCCCCACATCCTTTAAAGAAGACTGCTAAGAATATCTACAAAGTCATGATGTTATCTTCTTTGAAATCCATCTTTAAACCTTCCCGTCTTTATAACATGGAAGGCAGTCTCAGCACTTGTTAGATCTCTCATATCCTGAAACATTTAATCATTTTATTTCATTGTTCTCATTGTTCAGTATCTCTGCATATATTTTTCTGTCCCTTTTCTTACCGTGCGATATATTTTTGTTTGTACAGTTTGTTGAGTTATCTAGTGTTGGCTTACAGATGAACTTCATGAACACCAATGAGCATAAATAAACCACACTGATAACGTGCATTTTGAATACGATGCATTCATCCTCTTCCTTACTTTCAGAGACATGAAATCTGTGGAAAAGCTGAAGCTGGGAAAAAGTTATTTAAAGAATAAGATAGGGAAGAGCAGGCTGGGAAACAATTACAAATGATTCCTTCTTTCCTGGAAATGGCTTTTAAAAGGTACTAGTGTTGGCACTGGAGCTACAGCTCAATAAAAGGAAGCCTTTGAATGCCCACATCACCTTTCTTTTTAGTAGAGCTGTGTCACACAGTTAAAGTGTGAAAGCAAATATAATCTGAAGAAGGGCTCTGAACTCTGAACTATTCTCCTGCTCCATCACTTCAGGTCAGTGCTGTCAAAACGAATTAAAACCCACCAGATCTACATATCTCTCCCATCCAGAATCATTGTTTCAGTCATCAGAAAAGAGTGAGGACTATTGTCTGGTATTTACAGCTGCCAGTGATTTCATGAGCTGCTGTAAACATCCCTGCCACTTAAAGATCACAAAGTGTGTTGAGAATATATTGACCGTATACTGTCACGGTCAGTGCCTTTTTAGTAGAAATGAAAATGTATTTAAGACCCCATGGCTGACTGTGATGGATTGGTTTCCATCATAAAAACTGAAATGCTTTAATGAGAACATGCTTTATGAGTCTAGCTGTTAGCCGTGGGGGTGTCATCACACTGTAACTTTCCAATTCCTTCCCTCTGGGATGAATCAAAGGCGGCTGAGCCACTAATTTATTACAAAGACAGGTGCTGGAGACAGCACAAAAGAAGAAAGCAAGAAATAGAGAAAGAGACAGAGAAAGAAAGCAAGCAAGGAAGAAAGAGCAAGAAAAAGCAAACAAGCAAGACAGAGAGACTGACAAACTTAACTATAAGATAGAATTTGCCTGGGTTGCAGTATGTTTGTATGCCAGATGTCTGTACGGTTCAGGCTGACAGCATTGCAGAGGGTGGGAAGTTCAGCACTGCCCAAAGCCAAAGAAAAGAGACATAAAAATAAAACCAAAAATGACTTTACTGTTTATTTCCTTCACCAGTAAAAACTGGGTTCCTCCAGTCACGTAGTTGACCATACCATGCACTAACACTTTCCCTTGCAAACATGTGGTTGGAGGACTCCTCAGAATTTGTCCAGATCAGCTGAAAAAATGGCTTTTAATGCAGTAGGCTGAAGGAGTCATAAAATGCATCTCTCAAACTGATCAGTTTGAGAGTGAAGGACTTGGGTGAAGAAATTTAATCATGTCAGTTCTGTGATATTTGAACAGGTTTATTTACATTCCTCACCTTATATCTTTTGCTTTCACACCCATTTTCCTCTCTTCACCTCCCTCCTGCCATTCTTGTTTCTAACTTGCTTCTTCCCAAGCCCATTGTGTACCTGGGGTCAGCAGACAGTTGTGCAGATGGGTTGATGATACTGCAAAACTCAGTGTGAGATGTTTCTGTCTGGCCTACCGATGGATTGATAAGCACTTCATACACCCAGTCCTCCTTTACTGGTTTAACAGCTTTTTTACTGGAAAGCCAAGAGCTTCCCCAGACAATGCAAGGAGTTGCTATATGTTCATTATAGTAATAGTGCTTCTAAGAACTCATGTTTCCAGGCTAACAGAAGTGAAATTCTTTTTTTCTTGCTCTGTTTGTAGTGGTTGAGAAAGGATTCAAGTACATGGGCTGTTCTATGGGTATTGGCAGGCTTTGCCAATTGGATGTGTGCAAGTGTGAATGATGCTTTTTGTCTTAAGTCATATGGATTGACTGCCTTTAAAACATTCTGCAATGGTATCTTCTGCCCCTGGTGACACTTCATCACAGCTCCTCAGAGACACATCATTTAATCTGCTTGAGTCAGATCCCAGTGTTTCTGAGAGAGTTGCATATATTTGTGTAAAAACTAAGCAGGAAAAGAGACTGCTCTGCACCTCTAGAGTTCTACTCCACCCTGCACAGAGCAATGGGCCCCTTTGAAGCCAAACTGTCCTGGAGCAGGAGATAATTAAGAGCATCCTTTTTCCCAGTGAGATTCCAAGTGTGGGCTTAGGACATCCACATCTGCTGGACAAGAAAGTGCCAGGATATTCTTCCATTTGTGAGGGCTAAAGGTGTTACAGTATTCCAATAGAAGAACCAGTCTTGAATTCCTTTGGTTAACATGAAATGGAGACGGTAAAACAATGAATCAGGTGCTGTAAGGAGCAGTGAACATGATAAAATGCTCCTTCATCTTCTCTATTTTTTCATGAAGTGCTAGGAATTGAACACTCTGCCTCTGTCTGATGGCACCCCAAGGATGTAGGACTCAAGCAAAGACCACATCAGTCTGCAACACTGGATTCCAGCCTGCATTTAGTAGGAAAAAGCTCATTAGCCTTGGTTTTCTGGCCAAGACACTGTAGAGAAATTGCATTCTTCTTCCTGAATCCCTTTTGTGGTTTGAGTTTGACAGAGCATCCTTCTTTCCACACCAGAAATACTTGAGCTGTGTTGTTCTATGCCACCTTCTGTCCTAGCTATAGTTTTTGGGTTTTTTTATTGTATATGTAAATCCCTAAGGAAACTGTAAAACGTTCTGCAGACCTTGGTGAAAGCAAACTGGCTTCTCAGTGAGACAGAAATGAGGTGTGCTGAGAAAAGAACACCTCTAAAGGGAAATTCAGAAAGTTATTCCTCGAGTCTTGTGCCAAATTCTTTTGTAGCTTCAAGGTCTTGGTGGCCAACAGAGACTACATCACTCTTAGGAAAAGGCTAGAAAACATGACTGAAAGTGCTAAAATGTCATTGTGTACACAGCATCACTCCTCAACCTCAAGCATAGTTTGAATCACCAGCCCTCAGAAGATGTGTAACATAAACAAAAAAGATCTAGAGCAGAAATGTGGAAAGAATTCCACATAGAAAAGACTTAGAAAGGAGACCTCTGATGCAGAACACTAACAACTAAAATACAAGAGCAAAATATAAAACTATGACTGAAACACCGCAGTCCCTAATGCCCCCATCACACTCCCAGAATGAAGGACTTTCACCTCTTTCTGAAGCACCTGCCTAGTTTGAAATAGGCAAGCTGTTCTTGTAAGATCTTCAAGAGAATTCCTCAGTTTACTCATGAAATTTCAATTTTGGCACCTGTCTCAGGCCATTGTTGAGTCCATGCCCCAGTGCTGAACTGGGACTGGGGTGAACTGCAGGTGGAGAGAACTGCCCCACTCACTGCAATGGGGCTCCATGGACAGCAAAGCAGCACTTGTGATTTCCAATCCCAGACCAGCAACTGACTCATCCTGATGTCATTCTTGGAGCCTTAGTTTCTTCATACCAGAGACTGTTCTTCCTTCAGATTAATTCAATCTCTATGACATTGTCTCCAGCCTGTGTACCCTGGGGATGACTCTCTCTACTCTTCCCTGAAGAACATTTCAGACCAATGAATAAAGTTCTGTCTAGCTGTGCTACATTAAGCTAACTAATAGCCCTCAGTTGCACCAAGCCCCACAGTGATCCCCATCACTAATATGAGGAAGATTTCCACAGAGAGAATGGGGATTTGTATTCAGAAGAGTCTGATATATGCTGTAGAAGCTATATAAGTGTGGTGACATCTTTGTATATGCAAGCTGCCTTTAAAATTTCAGTTCAATAAAAGGCCTGTCCCCTCCAAAAAAATACCAACACTTTTACATTAAAACCAGAATTCTTAGAAATCTGTTTCTTCTTCTGTTAGTTGCAAAAGAGAGAAGAAATTAGCCCACACTGGTAATTCTTTTGTCTACAATACTGCACGAAGGCCTCAGAGTCCTCTGCAGTCTTGTCAAGTACTTCTTATTGTTACTCACATGGTGAAAATAACTCTTCTGTCTTATTAAATGTGGTGCCAGAGAATATTCATGTAATGAATTAGATGAAGAAGGCTGGAAGGACTCACTCTTATCTATACTGATGTTCATCCCACCAGCTTTAGCCATTTGTAAATTAGGTCCCTAAATTAAGTAGCTCTCTAGATTATTCAGTTAATGAAGAAACGAGGCATTTCCAACCAAGAATACTCTCCACCTCTGAGACAGGCTAGGATGAAGATTCCTTAGAGATACACATCTTTCTCCATTGCCTAATCTAGGATCTATATATCTTGCTGTATTGACAAATACCTAAATACCAGACAAATTAAATTTAGCTGAGTTTGACCCCTAAGTATGCGTGGCCTCCTATGTAAGATTAACCATGCTGCTAACTAGATAAATTCTTTCATGTTATGCTGCTCCTGTAATCTGCTGAGTCTTTCCCTCTCTGGTAAAGCTGTGCCAGAACTCTATGGGGCAAAAGAGTGTTTTTGCTGCTCTTTGATGTGATATTTTCCCCTTCCCAGCCTATCACTGGGTTGGTAGTTCTTCTTGTTTCATGCCACCACAACAGCAGTCTTCTTTCTATAACTGACTCTTCTGCTCTTAGTGTAAGTTCTGGGGACTTTCCCACCCTATGTCACTTCATCTGGTCACAAAGCCACAATCCCACCACAGACTTGTTTGCCAAATGTGTTGCATAAGATTCAGCCTTGTGGGTTTCCTTCAGAGCAAGGAGACGACAAAAGCCCTCTGTGGGAGCAGAAACACCAATCTGCTCTCTCAGGGTGCACTAGAATGGGGCTTTGGCCTCATCATTTCCAAGTGATTATGGTTTAACCTGAAGTGGGATTACGGAACAGGAGGAAGACACTCAGAAATGCGTGAAAGTACTGAAAATACTAAAAGGAGATAATTTTAGTACTAACTTGCCAGCTAACAGTCAGGGTATGCCCAGGGGTACTGCCAGCAGTATCTTCTAGCTGCCGCTCCAATAATCTCACAGATGGGTGTCTCCTGACCCTTGCCTGGGGCAGATCACACTCTCAACCATCCTAAAAACTCTTCTGTGTCTCCTGGCTGTTGTCCCTGTACCTTTGACAATCCCTGTGGTGCCTCTACATGGCAGTGCCAGGTCCAGTGAATGAGTCAGGGTAAGCTTATTAATTTGTGTCTTGCACCACACCTGCCGTGGTGCAGAAGGCTCTGGATTAGATGCAGGTGGCTGGACACTGAAGACATCTAGTCTGGTAGGAGTAAAATGTCAAGAAGGTTGTGAGGCTGTATGGTCACCCAGCACCATGCAGCCTACAGCAGGAAAGCAGGCTTTACTGCACACGCTTTGCACATGTGAAATCAAGGGAAAGCATCTAGTTCTCATGGTTAGTATGGAAACTTGCTTCAGTGGGTTTAAGCACCATTGTTTTGTGGATCACTAGCTGTGCATAATCATCTTGGCTTATCATCAAGGATTCTATGATTCTAGCATTTCTCCCCTCATTCTGCCATTGACGACCAAGAGGGTATTCTCTATGGACACTCACATCAGTTCCAAGAAGGGCATACTTAAGGTCTGTGGCCCACTCCAGGAAATGTTCATATTAAGGCAGCTGCCAAGGAGCTAGAAGACTGTATATAAGGACATGAGGGCAGTTGCTCCAGTGCTCCAGCCCCTCTTTCACAGAGTTAATGCTTCACATATAGCCTGTGCTAGACAGGTACAGGAGACAAGATAGGGATCAGCTGACGTATTTTGGAGTTACAAACTGGCTGGGAGTGCTGTTCTCCAAGACCTCCTCACGTGCACCAGGAGAAAAGCCGCTGAGCATGAAGGAAAGAGACAGCTCAGCATGTCAGAGCATGACGCTTGGTCCTCCTTCTGCTTGGCATGAGTAAGGAGGAAGCAAGAAAGCTTTCCTCAGGCTTTTCTAAATCAAAGTGCTTGAATAGTTGAGGCTGAGGAAGAAGTTGTCCCCTGCCAACACACACACACATGCACTCACAATTGTTTCTTCCATCCATATCTCCTCTGGGCAACTGATTTTCTGGTTAAGCCAGATGAGTCACTGAGGTATAAATTCAACCAATATAAAAATTTTCCTCCTCGACAGCAAAGAAAAAATGTGCCAGGGCTCAGAGCCCTGTTGAAGGTCTTACAGGTGGTATCTCAGCATCTTCTCTCTGCAACAACCTGCCCTGGCAAAATCAGAGCCATCCCTTTCCTGACACTCCACAACAACAAGCCCAAAAGAATTAAAGCTTGTTCCTGTGAGACACCAAGCAAGCAACTGTCTACTCCTACTTAAATCAAGAGACTGCAGAGAGCTTTGCACCTGGTAGAACAAGATCTTTTGAGTCTTGGAGGGAAGATTCTGCTTTATAGCTGGAGATGAATGACAGCCATCTGAGCCCTTGTCCCACACTGTGATGGGTGGCAGGGCTGCTCTCTGAGCTGCTCTTGCCAATTTCTATAGTGGTGCTGTTATCAATCAGCCATCTGGCAGGCATAGCCTCCACTTTTTCTGCATCCAGCCCTATGTTGGCAGATGTTAAGTGGAAAGGGAGGTTGGCAGGGAGATACTGGAGATTTGACATCTCATCCCTTCTCCCCTTTGCTAACATTCCTTTGGCTTGTAAGTCTAACAAACCAGCAACGGGAAGAGATTGTTATCAGATAAGTTATTTGCAAGGGCACTGTGTCACGTGGTTTTCATCCATTTCTTTTAAGACTTCAATAGCAACACACAAGCACATTTCCCAGGAGCCAGCAAGAAAAAGCCTATTCAGAAAAGCAACCAGGAGAAAATCTGGGTTTAGTTTTGCTGTTTGTAAGAAGGTAGGAATCCTCCAAAATATCCCTGAGGGTCACTGATATTGTAGGTTATTAAAAAATCTCTCATCGGTGCCAAGGGCAACGCAGTGGGCGTAGCTCAGAGAGAAGTCAGAGTGGGGACAAAGGTCTTCAACACGTTGTCACACAGGTTTCACATTCAAGCTGCCGACAGAGGCCGAGCGGCTCCACAAGCTCATTTCCTGGAAGGAAAGAGTGTATCCTCCCCAAATATGACCTGGTTGCCTCAGCTGATGATGCTGTTATTCATTATTTTAAGACCCAAAGCAGGGATTGAGGTCCCATTGTTCTCGGCACTGTATTAACAGAGTAAGGATGAGATGAGCTCTTGTAACCAAACCCAGCAGGAGAGGGGCTCCCTCACACTCAGCCCCTTCCCTGGGTGGTCTCAGCAGAGCTTGGGCTCTTCTGGAGGGACTGGGCTTGAGTGACCAGTATACCTCTGAGTGGTTGAGTACTAAAAGCGAAGGTGAAAGGGAAAGCAAACAGTCAGAGGAGCTGCCCGAGGCACTCACCCGCACCATGGAGCACTCAGAGCTCCTCCCCAAATGGGCTCCGTGGCTTCTGCCAAGGGCAGACTCATCGGGAAGCTTGTCCAAAGACAGCGTGTCTCGCTCTTCGAGTTTAACGTGACGCCTTTTGGTCTCTGCAATTCCCCTAGCACCTCTCAAAGGCGCATGGATTTGATTTTGGCAGCTGTTCAGTGGGCCACATGTTCGGCTGATCTGGATGATGTGATTGTTTTCGGGAGGACTTTCCAGGAACATTAAAATTGCCTGGAGGATGCATGTAGCTGGCTGGAGCGGGCTGGTCTGAAAGAAGAAACTCTTCCAACTGTGACTAGTTATGGTCCCAGGTGCAGATCGTTGGTCGCGTTGTGTCTTCATCAGGGTGTGCCTCCACCTCCACCACGACGGACACCCTGAGCACACAAACACACCCCAGGAATGGCAACTGCAACGGCCCTGCACGAGGTGTGAGAGTCCTCATTTTGCTCTATATTTTCTGGCAAAAAAAGAAGGAAAGGGAGGGAGACGTGAAAGAGCAGCCTGGATCTGAAATCCCAGCCTGAGGCCTTTAGCACCATTTTTCAGCTCACCTGCACTGCTCAAGTGGACAGCAGTGCTGAGAGGCTGGTCCAGTTATCCATCTGTGTATCCAGTTATCCACTTTCATCCTCCAGTGAGGCTTGGCTTTTGGACCTAGGAAAGGAAGCCATGCCATGTCCCTGCTACAGCCATTTCAGTGGCACAGAGCTGTACACCTCAGCACTCTAACTACAGCCCAGAGGGAGGAAATATGAGGATTTCTTTGAGTTAGTTGGCAACGAGAAAAATCAAGTGATGCTCTTTGGAGTGAGATGCTGGACTCTCTTCCAGCAGAAGGATTTTGAGCCTGAACCTCAGCCTAAGGAGCTGTCATGAGTAATGTTCTGGTATCACACTGGCTACCAGTGACCAGAGGCACTGAGCCCCCCCCAGTCTGGCAGCAGCACTCTCAGATCACAGACTGCTCCTTGTAAAAGAGAGAGAGTAAAGTAGGTAACAAAACACTGAGGTTTTTCACTGTGATATTTGGCTGATAACACACCAGAAACAGGTCTCCACATTAGGATAGCTTTTCTGTCCTCTTGTCGTGGTTTAAGCCCAGACAGCAACTAAACACCACGCAGCAGCTCCTTCACTCCATCCTGTCCCAGTGGGAAGGGGAGAAGAATCAGAAAAAAATAAACCTTGTGGGTTGACATAAGAACAATTTATTAATTGAAACAAAATAATAATAATAGCAACAATGAAAGGGAAGATAATAGGGGTAGAAAAAGGAAGAGAAGAAAAACTCAAGACAGACAAATGATGCACAATGGAATTACTCACCGTGTGCTGACTGACGCCCAGCCAGTTTAGATAGTGGGTGTGACATTTTATGGTATAGAATAGCCCCTTGGTTAATCTGGGTCTGCTGTCCTGGCCATGCTCCCTCCCAACTTTTTGTGCACCTCCTCATTAGCAGCACATGGGAAATTAGCATTAAAATAGCATTGGTGTGTTATCAATATTATTCTCCTAAATACACAACACAGCACTGTACCAGCTACTGGGAAGAAAATTAACTCTATCCCGGCTGAAACTAGGACACCCCATAAAGAAAAAGCACACAGTACTATGCCAGCTTCTCTGGATGTTACAGAAAGATAAACTTTAAAAACCTTGCTTTTGATGAGCAAGATTTAAAATGAAGAGTAAGTGGAGGATTTCTAAGACACCAGAGTAAAATAAGCACAGTGCTTGTCCCAACTGCCTGATCCTTCATCCCAGAGTCAGTTCTTTCTTCATGAGTCTTCTCAGACAGCTCCCTCCCGTCCATCTCTCAGCATTCGCTATGGACCTGTTCAACTGGTCACCTCACAGGAGGGGCACAGACAAACCTTCCAGTGGAAAAATGCTGAAATCACATGGAGATACCTTTCACAGGAGCCTGCTTTAATACAAACCTTCTCACACACTCAAAACTTCCTCGGAGTCTCATCACGTTTCTTCCTTATTTGTAACAGGCTTCAGCAAAACTCATTGTCCATCAAATCCATGTGTCCAAGATCATGCAGTAGGAATCCTGGAGCATGTGTGAAAGTGATTGCAATTTGCTGTTGTATGTCTTAGCTAAGACGCAAACTGGCTGTCACTCTTCAGTGAATTATGTGCTACTAAGCTTTGCTATGCTCCCTTCTTTTCCCTCACGTTACAAATAAACATGCTGGAAGGATGGCCTCTCCTACACATCTAGAGATGCTGATAGCTCAGCCAGGCATCAAGTCTTTCTGTTTATAATAGTTTACAAATCTTGCAACTTAAAAACTACAAACCACATGCACATGCTGCTAAATCAGCCAGCTCCACATGGCTGGGGGAACCCACCAAGCCCAAGCACAGCACAGAAACCCAACAGGAAAATGAACAACAGATGGGATATGAACAGAGGACCGTCAGTCTTGGGGGAGTTAGCCCCTGTACAACTAAAAATCTGTTTGAAATTGTCTCAGGTAGGAGCCATGGCCCGTTTCCTTACAGATCTTTGCTAGAGAGATGTCAACTCCCATCTTTCTGTGTTAGCAAGTGCTGGTTTTGACTAACACCAAAGTCCAGGTGCACTCCAAGCCTCAGGCACTAGGTCGTCCTCCGACAGGCTGCCGTAACCGCAACCAGGAATGCCAGCCTCTTGCACTGAGACCTTCAGATGGGTGGAAATGTTGTTTTATTACTAGCAATTGCAGCAAGAGAAAATGATTTACTCATCGCAAGTTTGGGTTGTAATAAAGCAGCTGATGCTGGGCCTCTTGAGACAATTAATGCAGCTCAACTTGGAGAACATGACTATGAGAGCTAACAGCCAGCTGGAAGACTGCAAGCAGCCTAGTAAAATGCCAAAATTGGCAGTTATTACCTTTTCCTGGCTGGTTGTGTATCTCATATTAAAGAGAAGTGACAAGCTTTGGTCACTTTATGGGCTTTAATCACAAATGGTGCTCTCAGCAAGAGAACTCAACCTCCCACAGCTTTGCATACTCTGCTGTAGTCCCATAAAGCACGTCATTGCACCACAGGCTACTAAACATGGACTGCCAGCCAGCACCCCGGCTGCTGGAAGTGGGTGTATCAAAAATCAGCACAATAGTGTGTCTGTGAATAACAGGACACTTGTTCCCAGGTTCAGCCACCTCTACAGTTCAACTCAGCCCTTGAAAAACATGTGAGTGTGGTATTATAATGCAGTCCTGAGTGTGACATCGGACAGGAGGAGATCTTATTGCTGGAAGGAAGTCTTGAAAGCCAGCACCAAAATCAGTGTGAGCAGGATGGCTGCAATAGGCCAAAACTCCAAGCATTGGAAAAAAAAGTAGCAAAATCCAGAGCTGCCTCATGCAATGAGCCAGCACTTGATGGAGGAAGGCATCATTTTCCTAGGCTGCTGCTCTCTCTCTCTGTCCCTCTGTCTAAGTGTGGTATTTGCTGAGGAGATCTGCTTTGCACCACTGGGGTCAAAACCTGAGAGATAATGCAAGACAGAAACATAACACACTGTACAACTGTATACCAGACACATCTGGATGCAGTGTCTTTGTCAGTATAACGTTATGCATTTATTTCTCCCTCTGGGAAAAGCAAAACCAGTTCAGATCTGTGCAATAACAAAAACAACAACTAAAACCAAACCAACTTGTGATTAGTGATGTGGGAATGCTGTTAGGAAAGGGAAGACCATGCAAAATGTGGACTGGTTTAGACAAAGCAAGTGAAACATCCAACTCTGTCCAAAACAGAAGCCAAAGTCCTCTTCAAGCAGGTTTTCTTATCCTCATAGGAGGGAAAAGAGAAACATTGAACTACAGGACTGCTCATGATGGAGATTACCCTCACCTGCTCTCCCCTGGATATAACCCTGAGAGTTATTGTCTTCTATAGTTCTAATGGACTTCCCATTCTCCACTCTCCCATCCTGCTGACCTGTGATGTAAAAAATGTGACAGCTTCTCCAGTTCTCAGCTGAGCAAATATCCTGGCCACACCAACACATCTCCTAAATCTCCCCACCACTCCCTTCCCCCTCCACCTTTCCTGCTTTGCCTCACACAATGTTACCTTCGTGGGACTGGCCATCCTCATTCTGCCATAAGCATCCCAGAAGTTTGTCCTGCTGTCCTGCCATCACAGTAGGTTTCACAAGAAGCTGACAAGCTCTCCTCTCCTCACATGGTCCACATCCAGCAGATTATTGTATAGGCACAGATGGCTCTGCACCGTCTGCTAATTGGAAATTGTTCCTTTTTATCTAGTCACTGGGGCTTGTCCTGGGCAGGGGCTGCCTGATTTCTTTCTCTTTGATTTCAGAGGGTTTTGTAAGAAGCTACCAGGCAGAACTGAAGGGCTGGTGGATGAGGCATTCTTGAATGCCTTGATTTGAGTGGCCTGGCAGGTGGTCTGTAGCTGTGCAGTCAAACACACCAGTGCTTTTTCAAGGATCCATCCCTATCTGCACTGGGCAGCAGGGCTACACAGAATGTATAGAAATGTGACCCAACAAGTCTCCAATCCTCAAGATAAGGATGAAAATGGATTTAGAGTAGGGATGGCTATTTTCCCCTACCAGCTCACCCCCTCCGTCAAGTCCTTTAGTACCAGGGGTGAATAAGCTCAGCAGGCACCATAGGCCAGCGTGTAATGAGCTGTTTTTATCACCTACTACTCAGAGCTGCATAACATCCATGTACCACTCTGCTCAGCTCTGCTGGGGGTGATGCATGAGAAAGCTTCAGCTCAGAGCAGCTTATAGGCACTTCTCCATCACCACCTGCCTGCGGCTGTAAAGCATGGGCCAGGATGGTTCACGCAGAGAAGTGACTTCTTCTAGGTGCCTTTGAATGGTCTTTTCAGGCTACTACTACTCCTGTCTCCCTGCCTGTTTGCCTTCCTCCCTAACGCACCTTAGCCTCTCTGGCCAAGGCAGCCTGGAGCACAGTGGTAAGAGCAGGGAGAATGGTGGGCAAGACAAAAAGCTATAGCACATCACCCAGATGGACAGAAAGACAATTGTGGCCCCTGGAGATGTTGTAGGAGAAAAGCTTGCTTGGAAGTGTGGGGACAGCAAAGAGAGTACCCCAAAAACCACCAGTGTCACAGAGATGGAGCAGTGTCTCCCACAACAAGGGAGCAGGGAGGAGGAGATTTCAAAGCAGTGGTGAGCTTCAGCTCCGTAGGAGGATCAGCTAGCCCAGTCTTCTCCCGCATGTCTAACCCATAGCAAGAAACAGGCTTCACAGACTCCTCAGCACATCTGGCCACACTCCACAATATAGCATGGCTCATCCCACTGCCTCCATTCCTCCTGGGGACACAGTCTGCCCGCAGTTCTTGGGAGGGCTGACATGATGGTGTGATTCTGTCCTATATTAGTCTTTAAGAGGGAAAATAATCTGCAACTAGGACATCCAACACCTAATAAAAACTGCCTTAAAGAGACTTCTGACAATATTCCCTAGACCTCACATTTCAACTACATGTGGGCTCAAAGCCTTCTGCTGGCACGGGCAATTCTTATGTAGGTGAAGCTAGTGGGGAGCATTTCCCAATGTGGGAACACTTTTGGCAGAAGAATGAACTGTCTGGTTGGCAAATATCATGCAGGTATTCCTTAGATGGCCATGTCCAAACCCCTGCCAACTTGGAACAAGCGAGATAAGTAAATAGACCTTTGACTCTGCTGTTGAGTAGCATCTCAGGAGAGGAGCACTCCTTTATCCTTCCCATGAGCATCACCAGCATCCCTCATGTGCTGAAAACCTCAGCAAGGACATGACCTCATTGCTTTGGTGACTGCACAAATGCAGCTACAAGATGTTCTCTGCCCCCAAAGAGCACATAATCATATACAAAATGCTGGATGGGGAACATTGATTGATTGAAAGAGAGTGTGAAGGAATAATAAGATAATAC
This sequence comes from Colius striatus, assembly GCF_028858725.1. NCBI lineage: Eukaryota > Metazoa > Chordata > Aves > Coliiformes > Coliidae > Colius > Colius striatus. Next base: position 16,877,563 of record NC_084769.1, on the reverse strand, counting down.
TGCAATGTATCCTTGGCCAGTCTTCCTGTCCTCAGTGTGTTACTCTCTCAACCCTGATGACGTGATGTCTCATCTGCAATTCTGGAAATGCAGACCATGTATGTCCTTGTAAGTAAGAGATCAGGGACTGTACTCTGGAGTCTACCTGGCACAAGTCAGCTCAGTTTGGCTCGTAACTAAATTCCTTTCCCTTCTCCATGCCATGGTAGCCACCTCCGCAAACCTTACTGGGAATGGTCCTGGGACATGCTATTCCCCAGGCCAAGCCTAGGAAACATAATATGAGCTGGCCAACTAAATGGAAATGTTTCTTATGCCCGATGTATAAGGCTAAGAAGTTGAGGTTAGGACTTACCTATGGCCATGGAGAAAGCCATATCAGAGATCAGGCTTTCCATTCCAAGGGTCAGACCAGAAGACAAAGAGAAGCATCTTGTTTCCTGATTAAGGTTAGACCTTATTGCGTATCTGTTGCTTTTTTAACACAGCATTCAGAATTAGTTGTCATCTAAGGTTCAGCTTCATAAGGGTGTGCAGGCACACAAATCCTAATGCACGTGTGGGTCTTGTCAAGGTGTCAGGTGTATTGGCTACACATGCAAACAACCATGTCAACCATGTTCAGCAAACAAAAGTCCTCTCTCTCAGGAAGTACATGGTCACTGCTGCACACAGTACCCTGGCAAAAATGGCCTGCAGCAAGTTATTGCAGCTCTCAGTGGAAGGCTTCTGGCATAGGGTACTTGAGGAGGATCAAGTTAGTTCCAGCTGAGGCCCAGATGCTCAGCCACAGCTTCTGATCCTGCACCCACTGCCAAGCTGGAGAGTAGTTGTTATCAAATCTTCACCAGCAGTGTCTTTGGCCACTTCTGAGTTATAGCTTGAAGTTAATCCACTGGAAATGTTCATCTCCACTGCCATGGCCTGTAGCAGCAGCCACTTGGATCTGGGAGTCCTCGATAGCTCAGGGTTCCCGTGAATCACTACTCCTTTGAATCAGAAGGTAGCATTTGTCACACCTCTGCTAAGCAATTATAATTATCAACTTTAAGCTACAGCATCACGTTGCCTAGATGTGAGGCTTCACTGTGCGAGGCTGCAATGGGAGAAATGTCACACTGTCTGCTTGTGCTTCTGTCCTTCCTCTGCTCCTGTGGAGTGTCTGAAGCGAGAGAGCGGGGAAGGAATATATTTTTTTGGTTAATATAAAGTGAGTGAGTAAGAGTGAGAAGACAACTGCAGATTTGACCTTGAGTGCTGGGAGAAATCATAACACACAGTCTGTATAAAGTTTCCTCATGAAGAAAAATAATAATAATAACAATAATAAAACTTTTTGTTCCTCTACCAGAGAAGACTACAAAAATCTGCTCCTGCAAAGCTGGAGTGGATTTCACAGCCAAAGCGAGGTCGTTCAGAAACTGTTGCCAGGTCAAGTTTTCACTTTGAATATTTTCACAGTTAAAGGAGGATCCAGAACATGTAAGAAAACACAGCTCCAGACTTTCCACTTTAAACTGCTTCTTGCTTGAACCATAAGGTGCAAAGAAGAAAGGAGGGTTGAGGGAACTGGAGTGGCAGGGCTTGGGTGTTTATCTAGAAAATCTTTGCATCTGCTCTTTTGAGTGAAGTTCCCATTGCTTTTTTTTTTCTTTCTTTCTTTCCCTCTATTTTCCAGCTGTGTAGCACAAAGCACAGGCAGGTCAACAGCCTTACCGAAGATCACAGAGTGAGTCAGTGGCTCTGAAGAGATCAGAGCCAGGATCCCACTGTGTGCCAGCTCTTTGTGCTTCCCTCTGGTTTTAAAATTCATTTCAATCCCAGGTGCTAAAACAAGGTGAAACAGGACAAATTCCAGACTGTGACTTTGGCAAAGTCTTATGAAGGACACAGTGAAAACGGCACCAGAATGCTGTGACACCAGACACTGCAGACTGAACGGTACTCGGTCATATTCATGCTTAGAGGTACAGACATTTCTGTGTCCCCATGGCTTTGCAAGAGCTTTTCAGCCCACTGGTCCATTTCAACTCAACCTGACAGCACTGCAAGGTCCTCCCAGATGTAACATTTCTACAGTTTTCATGAAAGCTGGCAAGCAGATAAAGAGAGACTTAGAAATTAAGCACCCACTATAGGAAAAGCTGACTCAGCCACAGCATTACCACCAGCAAATGCACTCAAGAAAGCGGGGTGGGCACAAACCAGAGGCTGTGGCTGCACTGGCACAGGCACGTTAAAGAGGACAGGGGCTTGAGCACCAGCACGTTGACTGTCTGAGCCATGTAACTGCTATCACACTCCTCGTCACAGCTGCCACAGCATCTTCTGAGCCTTGGAATAGGTAACACATGCGCAAGAGATATGCCCAGGTATATGATGGGTGACATTGTCCTCTTTGGTGGGGGGACACACACAGAAAGAAGTCCCACAGACCTGATCTGTGACATACGCAGGACTTTGATCCTCCAGACTGACATTGGGTGCTCCTTCCTTTTTCTAGAGTGGACAGTTAACCTATTAAAAGCAATCTCTGACTTTTCCCCCATTTCCCCTCCTTTCTTTTATTTGTGCTCTTGTTAATCAAAGTTCTGGCCACATGTTTTAATTTCTGAAATGGCTAAATAATGAAATAAATTTAGAAAAATGCTTTGAGATATTTGCAAAGAAAAAAAAAAGAAGAAGAAGAAATCTGACTATTTTGCCAGCAGTGGATCTCAGTTTGTTATTGTAGGGTCACTCAAACGTAATGGCTGGCAAGGGTGAAAGTAATTTGCAAGGCCTCAGCTACGTTGATTAATTGTGGCCAAGTTGTGCAGCGATAGTGGGGTCTTTTATTGAGAGGTCACCGGAGGGTACAGGGCTGAACAGAACAGATCATTACTGGAGGGCTGCTGGTTAAGAGAAACTATAGAGCTGTTTATGAACAGGGGGCTCGGCTGGTCTGAACAGGATATTCATGAAAACTGCACTACAAAATGGTTCGTTGTTGTGGTCATGCGCTCTGGGCTGCTAATATTCGTGGGTGCACTTGTGTGGGCATGTTCAGTTTATTTAGAAAATAAGGGCATTGAAGCACTTGTTTTCTGAGGGAGAGGAGAAAAAAAGCACCGAGTAAGAAATAGTCCAACTGTGCAAATATTGAAGAGAAAGAAAGGAGAATGTCTTGTTCTCTTTTTTTACCAATTTTTAAATGACAAAGCGAAAGATGTGAAACGCTGGGCAGAGCTGTGCTTGCCATCACCTGGGGTCCTCAGCACAGCAGAAGGCTGCTAAACCAATAATCTTGCTTTCCTGACCTTGCAGCCTCCTAACAAATCCTTTCTACTTTAGCAGGATTTGTTTCAGAGAACTAGGCTGTGTAATCTGGTTCTCTGGTAATGTCCTCATTTAACAGATTTGAGGCCAAATCCTGCTCATACCTCCACTGGCACAGTCCCATCACTTTTGGTGCGACTGCTCTGGTTTGAGAGCAGACCGTGACGTTTTTCCCATTAATCTCATTCCCCTTTCCTATTGTGTTTCATTTTATGGTGCCTTGGAAACTGAGAAACCAGAATGTCTTCAGCCATTTGATGTACAGGAAATGTAGTTGCTTAACTAATCTTTTCCCTCAAAAGAGGTAGGGTTTTTTTGGTTTGTGTTGGGTTTTTTTTTTTAATTCAGAGCTGGCTTCACAATGCTTATGGAAACTGCTTATGGTAGAGGGGAAAAAGATTAGGGATGGTAGCTCAGCAGCCACATGCATCACGCTCGGTTAAAACTGTATCCAGGCAGCTCCAGGAACAGAAGTCTTGAGTCCAAACTTTGACTAAGGCCACTCTCCAGCTACTCTTTCAGCTAAAAGAGCAGTCCTTCAGGCTTTTCCACCAGCTGGAGTGCTTGCATCCATGACTGAGCCTAAGACATCCCGTGCAAGTTGCAACTGTACCAGGGTGGGTATCAGCCACCTGTCATCTGCCCCTGCCTGGTCCTGGGAGCTGAGCAGTCACCAGCCATAGGACTCTCAAGCCTGCTTGAAAACCAGCAGAGCCCAGGACACAAAAAACAGGCTGTTTTGTAGGAACAACTAGAGGCATCAGCCCTGCAAGCACTGAAGCAGTCACCACTCAGTCAAGTGACCCTGGAAAGGACAGGATTTCTCAACATCCACTAAAACCCCCAGGTCTAGGGACATCTCAGATCCCCCACACCTATCTTTAACCATGAAAGACCCCAACTACCTTCAACTAGACAACCAACTATTAGATGTGTAAAGAAAGGTGAGATGGATCCTGCAAGCCTAGCTAGTTAGGGTGTGCAGGCTACCATACTGATTTGGAAGAGTGTGTAAAGTTGAGGATGAGATAGTCAGAGGATGAAGAAGGTCTTAAGGGACTCTCGCTGTGACTTCCACAACATCTTGTGCCACTGCATTATTTCAAATAATGCAGTCTCACTGTCCAATGGAACCTTCCTAAAGCTGAATACACTTCAATGTTCAGTACAAGATCTGAAAACTTTTCCCAATGCTGGCAAAGATGAGATTTTAAGAGGCAGACAAGAAGGTTTTCACGGAAGAGATGGGAAATCAAGCAATGTGTTATTCAAACTTGGAGACCTCAGAAAAGCATCAAGGAACTGGTAATGGGTAGTGGCTTCGATAGAGCTATAGCAGAGAGAATAGCTACAGGAGCCAGTCACCTGGGAAAGCTGCTACAGTAAAGTTTATATTGGATCGGGCTGTCCTGAGGGATTTTTACAGGAAGATTGAAGAGGCTGCTGCAAACTCTGGAAAAAGAGTGCAAATGGGCCATAAAAATGAAGGCAAGTGGGAGGTATGAATTTTTTTTTTCCCCTTTGGTCTAAATTTGTGCACAGGCTTTTGTTCACAGATGAAGTTCTTGTCCTGAGGAAGAATCCATCACTCTGGTATACGAATGTTGGAAGAGCTGGCATCATTGCTGGGATGCTTTGCTTACTGTGCTGCTTCCTAATATTTCAACACCAAGAAATTGCTCTCCAGCTTTCTTATGCTGCAGGAGAGGGAGTTCCCTGTCCCTCTTACTAATTCTGTTGTAAATTGCCTGCTCTTCATGACACTATGTCCTCTAAGTCTACCCTGGCAAGTTGGTCCACATTTCTCTTGACACCTTAATTCTCTGTTGCCCATTTTGCACACACTACTTCAATCCCAGGCTCACATCTGATATGTAAAATTTAACTCCTTTAGAGGAAGTCCAATGTCTTAAGGCATCACTGACACCAGACTTGCTCCAGACAGAGGGATGGTGACCAACGGTCCACAGATACCAGTGGAACACAAGACCCACAGCTACGGAGGAGTTCTCCTGGAATTTCCTTTCATAGGAGGGCTCAGCTTCCTTGCCCTGTTCCTGTCACTCTCTTCTTGCCAAGCAACACACAGTTGGTTGGCATTTTCCCTAGCCCATTGCAAGAAGTGCCTTCAAAGACGCGACGTCACGTGTGCCAGAGCGTGCTTCCAGTCTGAGCGAGTTCCTGTCAGCCTGACATGCAGGGGGAATACTGAATTAATTCCTGATGCTGTTTCACACATCGCAACTCGAAGATGTCACCCACTGGCATGAGCGTGTTGAGTCACTGCATTTCCCCAGGGCTGCAAAAGCACAAGAATCGTAACTGTTTCCCAGCACAGACCCACGAGGCAGCTGGCTCCTGCCAAAAGACCTGTATGTCCTGCTCAACCCCCTGACGACTCTTCCAAGGAGTCGGCACCCATGCAAGGCACCAGCAGGTCTGCCTGTCCCTCTCTCTCAGCCTACCATGGCATGGCTGTGGAAGGAAAACAGGGAGTGTACAGAGGAAACTACGCGGCTGCCCCAGGTTGTGAAACTTGGTTCATATGAGGCTGAGGAGACTCTGCACTCCAGAAAAGAAAAAAAAAAAAAAAGAACAGGGGGGAGGAAGGAAGGAAACAAGAAATGATGGCTTGGACTAAGTTCATGCCTTTGATTGTGCGTGTGGGAGCCTGAGAGACAGTTGTACATTTAATGCACCACAATTTCTGTACTGGGCACAGACCCCATTTTCCCTCCTTGCCTCCTGGATTGCATCTGATCTTATTTCAACTACCTTTTTTATGCATATACTTTAATACCACTTAATTATTATTTTTTTAATATTAAATGAAACTATATGTTTTATGGAATAGCCTCTACCCTATGGACTAGCATGTCCCAGGGCTGTTCACCAGAGGGTAGCAAGGGCTCTTGCTGGGTCATCCATGAGTGATGCTCTGCTCTGCTGACAGGGCAGAAACAGGAGTTCGGATGCTCCACAGGAAAAACAAAGTGCAAAGGAAAGGATGTTTGTTTCACAGGAAGAACATGCCTCCTCTCACCAACAAGGCAAGGAAGGCAGGGCAGCAGACTGGTAGCAGGGCCCTACAGATCTTGTTCTATGTACTTTTGCTAATACTGCACAAGTGGGACAAGAAAGGGGGACCACTGCTGAAAGCTACTTTTCAGGAGTGCCAGGGAGATCTGTCCCTGGCTCACAAATACCACCTGTGGCTCTCTGCTGCAATGACTACGCCTGTCTAAGTTAAAGGAGCCAGGAAAAAGGGAGTTAGGAAGGCTGTTGGTCCCGGAAGGACAGACAGACGAGTAATTATTCCGTTTAGGATCCTGGGGGACAGGTAAATTGCAAGGGAAGCTGTAATATGTCATAAAACAAATATCTTACGTTGAGGCTGTGATTTGTCATAGCCAGGAGAGTTATGAATTTCAGTTCAAGAGTCGGTATTATTTTAGTTTACCCTTGAGGATCAGGATTCACAGGCTGGAGATGAAGTGGATGTTGTATAAAAATGCTTCCCCATCGCTAAGTGGGTGTTTCTGCTCTTCACTGAGTGGCCTGTGTGATATGCAGTTTTAGGGAGGGCATTTGTTATAAGGCATAAAACATATCACATTACAGGTGAGAATATGTGGGATCTACAGCTTTTGATGGGTCTGAAGTAAGAGAGATTTGAAAACACAGATAACTGGGTCAATGACAAAATGTGTTATTTTAATGCCTCTGAGGTTTTGCTTCTGATGAGTATGTGGGTCCCCACACCTCTGGCTTGGGATTGGAGAGGGGACTTTCAAGTAGGAAATGTTAAGCACGTGCAATGAGAGGAGATAATAGCTTGGTCTGTGGTGCAAGGGAGAGATTTGCCAGGGATCCCAGCACTGCAAGAGTCTGGGAAGGGTGGTGGCCTCAGAAAGAGACAACAGAAGAAGGGGACAGTTGGAGAAAGTCCAAGTGCCTTTTGACATCTCTGCTCTCTTTCCTAATTGATATATCCCTTTGAATAAATCAGGAACACTCTGACTCACGGGGGCTGCTCCACAGCACTGTGTTTATCCATTAGACCCATCCACGCAGGTGTATATAGGGAGATCTGAATGAGGCACAGTTCAGCCCACAGCCAGGAGACAGTATCCTTTAATTCAACTTTACCTTGAGTAGCAGCTTTAGACAGTCCTGCATTTTGTACCCCACCTCTGCCATGCTCTGGACTGTAAGGGCATTGGGTTAACAAAACATGGCACTGAAGTTCATCCTCAGAGGCAGCAGTAAATTGGCAAGCCAAGCTAGGACCCATTGGCAGGAGCAAGGTGTGCCATGGAGGGGATGAAGCCATCCACCCTTCCTGCACATGGGATGAAGGTGTCCCAGCAGCAGCTGCGAGTCACAAAGAAGAAAAGGAAAAGCCTCAACACACACATAGGTTCCCTGCAAGAGTCAATCCTGCTGCTTGTCAGCAGCGTAACCCTCCGGAAATTATTGTCAATGTAATTAATAGTGATCTGGGAGGATTATAACTTTCTCTCTCTCTCTCTCTCTCTCTTCTTCCCCTGTCCTCTCCATACTTTCTGGTTGTGCTTTTTTTGGCAACCCCGAAACAGTAATTTGATGCAAAATCTGGCCACAAATGCAATGGAGCTTGATAGGCTTTAAACGAGGGGAGGGGAGATAGGCAGGGGTGATTGCTTTAGTAACTGTTCTTGGAGAAAGGCCATTGATGTGTTTTCATTACTCAGAAGAAGAAAGCCAGAAAGAAAACAAGTGGCAGGACAGCCATTAGAAAATAACTATGAATAATTATAGAGTCAAGGTAAGGGGAAGTCCAGGGAATTACTTCAGGGATATAATCATGAGCCCACATCCAGGCATGTTACTGGCGACTAAGAAGAGGATGTATCCAAGTAGTGTTTGAGGGCCCCTCTGGTTTGGTTCCATCTCCAGCTAGTCTTGCTTGAGCCTGCATCCCCATCACAGAACCTGTTGTCCCCGGTGTCTCAACATGACCCTGAAACACAACATGCATTCCTGACCTTACAATGTTCTGCTGACCTTCAGGGACGAAGTTCCACACATGTATGTTTGGCACAGGATATTTCCCTTTCACAGTGGGGGAGCTGGGTGTCTAGCTGCAGACAAGACTGGTAAGGACCTTAATTGGATGATATGACTGCTCTAGTCATTGTGAGTATTTAATGAAGGAGGCTGTAACACAGATATCCCACTAGCAGAAAGCTCTGCAAGAAATTGAGGTATGATAGTCAAAGGGAGGAGAGAGTTTTCCCTAGTCAAGTGAGCTAAAGACGGAAGCAGCCAGTTCTTCCCATCCCCAGATCCCAGAGCAGTTTGGATGTCCCTCGGAACTTCTGCGGCACCTCATCATAGCAGACAGCCTGGTTTCTGAGCTCTTTCCAGAGTCAGGCTGTAGAGGCCATGCTCTTCATCTCTGAAAAGCCTCCAAACCATCCATACCCACTCCTGTCAATGGGGCAGACAGACATTCACCTGAGGGGGTCTCCATGAAAATTACACCTTCCTGCCCTTTAGTGGTGTGTTCCCGGTGGTGATATCACTTCAGACAAGAACACTTCCAGACACGTGGCAATGTAAAAGGAGATGAAAAGCCCAAATCTACCTTGGCTCATGTACAGAGAAGAAGAGAATCCAGAGTGGTTGAAAGATGAAAAAAGAGAAAATAAAATCAGCAGGGCCTAAGAGATTATTTTCACGCCAACTCCTCGGGCACTATGCAAAGGTTCAGGAGTGAACGTGCACAGCAGGCTTAGGGGGAGGTGATGGTCAGAGCCAGGAGTCATCTCCTCCAGGTAAAGCACTGCTTACTGCCAGCTCAGGCAGTCAGGCATCAGGTATGTGATCACAGAAGCAAAGGGCATCCCACATCACACCCAGCACACCCTGAAAGGGACCTCAGGATTGTCAGTCAACCCCAAGTGTATTTCAACCCTAAATGCTTATCCTAATGCCCACGGCAGAACCTGGAAAACCTTACAAGGGTAGAAAGGAGCATCCTTCTGAGGACAACTGCTTCTTCCAGGAGATGCTCTTCTCCTGCCACAGCAACAATCTATTGTATTTCTGGGTCACCCATCACCATGGAATCCATCTGCACAGCAAGGTTTCTAAAGCTCCTTAGTCTATGCCAGAGAGGCATGACAACCCCCTGTAATTTATTGCACTACAAGGTAAATAGTTAGACAATACCTCCAGAAGACAGCAGGCTGGGGCATCTGTTCAAGTTTCCCAGAGACCATCTGAATTTATACTCTTCTTTTTATTTACACCATTTTTTCTTCTGGTTATTGATGATGTTTCTCATTTGTTTTTATCAGATGCAGGTGTTTTCTGCACTTCAGCTGGGAGCACTTTCCCTTTTCAGCCAATTCCAGATCTACTTTGTGTCTCTGTCACCTTTTGACTGTGATACTGGAGAGGCAGAGAAAGAGAGAGGGGGGAAAAAAGAGAGATACCAGTTTTTGCTGCTTCAGCAGATGTGTGTTAAAGTGTTTTAGTGATTCAGCCAATGCGTCTGCCTGAGGCCAAAGGAGAGGCATTGTCTGATTCTAAAACAATTAATAACAAAAAAAGAATGTGGGCAGCATAGAGTAGGGGAAGGTGGAGGTGGAAATCAAGTGAATCACAGGGATATTTCCAACAAGGTCTCCAGTCGCTTTCAAAGACAGTGCTTTAAACCCACCCAGTCCCCCCTGAGATACAGCCTCATTAGCCCTGTTGTGCAAATTGGGTTGATTGAAGCTGCTTTGGCAACTCATCCCTGTCACCCAGCATCTCTGGAAGAGGCCCAGCCTTCTCCCCAGGGCCAGGCTGCCCCTTCCCAACACCCATGACCCATACGCAGGCCCATGTACGTGGCCTGTGTGGCCAGAGGGCTGGGAAGGCTGCAGGCCCTGCAAGTCGCTGGGCCACGCACGAGTGCTGTAGGGGACGCCGAGCCACTCGCCCCACACTTGGGGATTCTTCTCAAGTCCTTCCAGAGCCACCAGCAATGAAATGAGCAATGAACAGGAAGGTGCAGAGGGGAACCTCTGTTAACCGCTCGTGATGAAACATTTGCCTTTTCCCTGCTAGCAGAAGAAATTCATTTTCTCTGTGCTCAGGCAAGAGGAATTTGTCCCCTGAGCCATTTCTGCCTCTATCATTTAAACATCCAGTACAGCCTTTATGCTTTAGTCCTGGTGAAAGACTCTGAGTACCTCCCGATGTTCAGGGTCTGAGGTCCCTCGCTTACTGAATCCCCCCACCTTGCAAGCTGAGATGGAGGCACCCCGGTCACTAGCCACCACTGGAAATCTTGGCAGCTGAGCCTTTATAATGTGGAACAGAGCCAACACAGCCCCACAGAACACCCAGACACTGATCTGGTGAGGGGAGACTCCATTTCTACATGCGGTTTAAAATTGATACCCCCATGAGGCATGTTAGAAAGCAAAACATTGATGCTGTCTTCACTGGAAGCATCGGTTGCTTTGTTTTTTTAATGACACAGAAAGCTGCTTGCAAAGAGATAATTTCATTCAGCCCAGCTCTTGCTGGATGTGGAAGGAAGTCCTTGGAGGTGACTCTCCAACGTATCCAGCATGCCACCTAGCCCTCACTAGCTCTACTACACCCACCGCTGTAGGACTGGGTTGCTCAAGCTTGCTCCAAAGGGGCTCCCAGCCTGAAGCTGTGAACACTTGTTGGGGTTATCATGGCAAGTAAGAAGGCACTGTCCAAGAGAAGGATGAATATCTTGGGAAGAATTTGCATTTTACTTCTGACACACAAGCTGGTGAAATACCATGTCAACATCTGCATCGCCTGCTGTTGTTCATCTTTCAGCACTTTTGTCCCAGACTTGCCCCATCAGTTCCATTTTTGTCACTTGCCATTTTTCCCTCCAAGGCTGAAATATTAATAATGATCCTTCAGGCACCTGATGTCACAACCTGTTGGCATTTTTTAATACTTCCATGTGAAAAAAAAAAAAAACCAAACCAAACAAAACACAAGGTTATACACTGTCCTGTATAAGCATCATTTTGCTAATAAGTTTCAGATGCACACAAACTGGACAGTGGCTTGGAGGGAGAGGGAAAAAAATATCTCACTCTTGTATCTATGATTAAGGTCTTAATCTTTCTAGCTTGCCTGAACTTGTTTGATGTTCTAAGTGCCTCCAAAACACATAGATTAGCCCAAACTGATTAAAGCATACATTTTGTCCTCTTTATCATACCCAGGAAAGTCAGTGCTTCTGTATATTACAGAGAGTATCATAGTGAAGTGCGATGTATCTGAGATGTAAAAAACGGTAGCTACTTTCCAGATAATTGTTTCTCTTCTTGCAACGGAGCCATATGTAACACATGAAGCCTATAGCAATGAAGTATATTACAGGACGCTAACAGAAACCTTAGTTTCATCTGAACGCTCTCTGTTCACTCCCCCAGAATAAGAAGGCATGTCTTATAAACGTAAAACATGATTGTGATCTCCCTTGGAAGAACACAAGCCAGAAGAAATGTGATCTTTGTTAGCTGCAGGCTCTCCTATAGCTCACGACCAGGCGTACGCTGTGCACTACCCCACTGCTGTCTGACTTTCCCAGGGTAACGGGGTTTTTTGGTGTCAGTGAAAGATGCCAAAAAGCTCTTTCTGAGAAGCATGCACCAGGTGGTCATCTGCAACTCCACCCCCACTGCTGGGCTCAGTGTATGGGTGGCAGCCCCAAGATCCCCGTGGCTGAGGCTTCTTTCATAATGTGAGAGAATACCTGCCATCAGAGCTAAAATCTTGTCATCTTCTGGCTGAGGGTGTGACTCGGCTCCCGGGCATGCTTTCATGGATGAACGTCCTCATGGCACAGCACAGAAGCAAAATGAGGGCGGTTGCAAGTCAGCTTTGCACCACCTGGATTTCAGCCTGCTCTGAAAGCCCAAGAGAAAGTTCCCGGACACCCCCAAATTCGAGCAGCTTCCCCAGGGATCCCTTGCAGGATTTCTGCCCTGTGGCGATCCAGCCGTGCCCAAGATACCTATGCCAGGGCTTGCAGCTGGGCTCAATGGAGGCAGTTCTCTACATGCCTCACCATTTTGTCTCACAGGTTGGAGTGGGAGTGAAACCTCTCCTCCACCCCTCTAGATACTTGCTGTCTCCATGGCAGGTATTAACATATGGGGCACACTGCTTTTTCAGGGGTGGAGAAGAGAAGGAGAAAAAGCAAACTCTCTCTTGCCCTAAGCCCTCTCACAAAATGCTTCCAGATCTCCAGGTGAACAGTGCTTGCTCTCTGCCTGCTGCTATTTTCTGCAAAGCACCCATTCAGACCAGCAGCAGATTCTCATAAAAAATCAGTGGCAGGATGCAATTAATATGCTGTAAAAGTCGTAAGTGTCGACTGGAGAAACCATTGTAAAACGCTTCTAGATAAAATCCTAAGGGGTTACTACTCTTACCTTAAGAATGCCTACCTTTCTTTTGCGTTAACAATGATCTAAGCAGAGAGTCGGGTAATATTAAATAAAAACTCTGGAAAACCTCTCAATTGAAAGAAAAGTAATGAATAAATAAATAAATAAAGCTTTGAAATGTGGCTTTCTTTTTTGAAGGGCACAGAGTTGGTCTTTACTAAAGAGTCTACATGGGGTAGGAAGGCAGCAAAACAAGGAACACCTGAGAGGTACAAAAAAAGCCTTAAGCATGGAAATTCTGGAGAAGAAGGAGTTAATGCTTTTAAGCAACCGTCTGTCCTCTTACCATAGATAAGGGTGCATTCTAGTGGTAAAATCCATGCAATGCAGCTGCATAGATGACTGATCTAAAAAGAAACCTGGGGAATATGAGGTTTAGGAGGAGTGTGCACATGGGGAAGGGGGGTTGACTGGGGCCGCATGTAAACCTCACCCAGAACTGGCTGAATCCCTTTTAATTTCCCACTCCGCTGGCAGATAACCCCGTGCTTGTGTTTCTGAGCAAACTCCCACCCCTCGGCTCAGCCTTTGCTCCCGGCCGGGTTCAGCTCAGTCCTGCTCCAGGTGTAACATCCCGGTGCGCAGATGCCTGGGCGGGCCACGGGGCTGCAATTTTGGAGATTCCCTTCCCCACGCTTCCAGCTTCCCCGCTCCTCACAATGAATGAGCACTAATGAGGCAAGTGCGAAGGACCGTGGCCCGGAGAGCTGTAACCCTTAGGAATGCAGCAGCGGAACAAAAGACAACAAACCCCAAGCTGTCTGGGACAGAGGATGAGCATTGCAAAGCAGCTTGCTCTTTTTTGTTGTTGTTGTTGTTCCCCACCTTCCTTCTCCCTCCCCACTTTGTGCAGGGTAAGAGGCAGAAGAATGAGCTAAAACGTGCAAATTGGACTTCACGTGGCAAAATTCCCCTTGTTTTCTGGCATGCCCCGAGCAACAGCGAACTTTTCCAAAGAGGAATCTAACACAGTTCTTACGAGCAGCTCAGCCCTCCCTAATGCTCACTGTCCGGCTGCGTTAACCCTTTCTGTTTGGGTGTCAGAGGCACACCCTGGCCCTGGGCAAAGCCTCACTGCGGTTTTTACATCTCACCCAGGGGTGGGGGCGGAGAGCTGGGCAACCTGCACTCACAAAGGTTCCATCCAGCACCAGGGCAGGCGAGAGTGGCACCCTGGCCCACATCCAGCCATCTGGCTCCTGCGCTCACCTTTGGAGTTGATGGGGAGATGTTTGCACCGGCTCCCTGCTCTGAGGGTCCCCAGCCCACCAGCCACCCAGGCAGCAGATGGGAGTCCCTGGCCCACCAGTACAGGGTACAGCACGCAGGGTCAGGCCCTGCTAACCTAGTCCCCCCGCTTCCTCCCCAAACTCAGAGAGCCCTGACCTCTCCCTCCCAGACTCCCTGCAACCCAGGCTGCCGTGCAACCCAAATGCAACCATTTTTCTCCTTTTTTTTTCTTTTTTTTTTTCTTAAATCATGAAGATCCCCTCATCTTCGGCTTCTCTTTCCCCCTCCTCCTCCCTTGTGTCTCTCCTCATAATATTATCCTTGATCGCTGCCCGGGTTTGAAGCCCAGAAGTCAGAAGCTGTGCACCCCACCCCCACCAGCTCGAGTGTGCACTGATAGGGCCCTCGCTGCTGGCACCTAGTCAAGCTGAGGTGTCATTGGGATCTCAAATTGCAGCTAGGGGCTGGCAGGCAGCCAGAGGCAGTCTATTTAAAAGACAGCCTGTTCTGCAGTATTCAGTCTCTTTAGAAACTTCTCCAGGGGAAAAGTGTTGGGAGATCTACAAAGTGGATTTTTTTCTCTCTATTTTTTTTCCCCTTCCCTGTTTCTTACCGCTCCTCTGCAGACTTTGCAACAAACCACTCCAACTTTGCAGAAAACTTCTTTTTATTTTTTTCTCTCTTTTTTGCCATTTTTTGGCGCTTTTTTCGTGCTTTTTTTTTTTCTTTTTGCCTTTGCAAATCTTGGAAGAGGAAAGCGGGGGGGGGGGGGGTTGACCTGAGCCGATCGAAACACAACTTTGCTTCATACCAAGCTTCCCAGCAGCTCGCTGCGCCGGGAGAGACTTTTCCTCCTGCTGCAGAAGAAGAGAGAGGGAAGGGGAGGCTTTGCATCCCCTCTTCCTTCTCCTGCGGGTTTGGTTGGGATTTGGGTTTGTTTTGGTTTTGTTTTTTTTTTTTTCCTCTCTTGACTGCTTTGATGCATTAATAGCAGGACACTGGTTTTCAAGGAACTTTGCTCCCATCCCAACCTGCCTCCTCCCAGCCCTTTGGGAAGAGTGTGCGTGAGCGTGAGTGTGTGAAATCGCCGTCCCACCTCCCGACCTCCCCCCCCCCACCCCGCTCCCCCACGCCTCCCCCTGCAACCTGTAGCCTGTGCAACCCCTGCGGGCTTTTCTCCCTTCCCCCCCCCCTCGCCTCCTTCCCTCCCCCTCTTTTTGCGCTCCTGCGGATCGCAGTGCGAATTTCCCCTTTCGAAGCGAGAAAAAGCTGAAAGAAGGAGAAAAGGGGGGAGGGAAAAAAAAAAAAACAGACAAAAAGCAATTCAGTCGCCCCCCCCCGCCCCCCCACGCGTAAAGAAAAGCGGGAGGGTCTCGCACCCCGAGAATAAACCCCAGAGCGGGGCGCCTGCGAGCAGGGGCAGCGCTTTTCTCCCTTTCTCCTTTTTTATTTTCTTTTTACATTTTTTGACATTTTGATTTTTTTGCCCCCGAAGGGGCAAGCGGGAAGCAAGCGCCGCCCGCCCCCGCCCCCCCGGCGGCATCCCCCCCGCTGCCCGTCCCGCAGCATCCCCGCCGCGATGCTGCTGCGGCTCCTGGTGCTGCTGGGCGCCTGTCCGGGGCTCTCGCGGTGCCTGGGCTCCTTCGTCCAGTGCGAACCTTGCGACGGGAAGGCTCTGTCGCTCTGCCCGCCGCCGCCGCTCGGCTGCGAGCTGGTGAAGGAGCCGGGCTGCGGCTGCTGCCTCACCTGCGCCCTGCCCGCCGGGCAGCCCTGCGGCGTCTACACCGAGCGCTGCGCCCGCGGGCTCCGCTGCCTCCCGCGGCAGGGCGAGGAGAAGCCGCTGCACGCCCTCCTCCACGGCACCGCCGTCTGCCTCAGCGAGAAGAGCTACCGCGAGCAAGCCAAGGCCGGTGAGTGACCCCCCGCCTCGCTTCTCCCGGGCTCTCTCTTTCCCGGAGGCTTTGCCGCCACCTTTTCCCATCTTCCCGACTGCTTTTTTTCCACCCCACCGCCATCTCCTGGCTGCATTTTTCTCTCTTTCCGGGTGCTCTTCCATGCCACTCCGCTCGCTTTTCTGCCTTTCCGGCTCCCTTTCCATCTTTCCGCTTGCTTTTCTGCTCCCTCCTACTGGCTGCTCTTCCCTACCTCCCCACCCCTCCACCCCCCCCCCCCCCTCCGAACGCTTTCTCATCCTTCCGGCTGCTTTTCCATCTTCCCAGGTGCTCCTCCATGCCCTCACTTGCTTTCCTGCCTTCCCGGCTACTTTTCCATCTTCCCATCCGCTTTTCCACCCCTACCCTCCCCAAGCTGCTCTTCCATCCCCCCTCCCCTTGCCGTGTGCATTTCTGTCTTCCCGGCTGCTCTTCCATTCTCCTCCACCACCACCAGCTGCTTTTCCATCTTTCTGGCTACTTTTCACTCTTTGTGCCTGATTTTTCTCTCCCCTCCACACACACATGTACACACCCGGCTGCTTTTCCATCTTTCCAGCTATTTCCCCATTCCTTCCCTTCTCCGTCCCTTCCACCAGCAGCTTTTCCAGGCCCCCTGCTTGCTTTTCCATCTTTTTCCAGCTGCTTCTCCACCACCACCACTTCCCCTGGCTGCTCTGCCATCCCCCTGTTTCCACCTTTCCAGCATCTTTCCCATCTTTCTGGCTGCTCTTCCATCCCCCCAGCAGCTTTTCCGTGCCTCCCGCTGGTTTTCCCATCCTCTTTTCCAGCCATGCCCATGTCAAACCTCCTGTTGCATCATCTCACAGCTTCCCCTACCCCCAATTCATTTATCACTTCTGGGTTGTCCCATCCCCAATGGAAAGCTTTTCTTCCCCTGCCTCCCAGATGCACCCTCTTAGTCACAGCTGCATCCCCAGTCACATCCTTCACATCTTTCCAGCATCCCTGTCTTCACTCCCTCCCTGACCCTCTTCTCTCACCATATCCTCCACCTTGCTCTGAGGCCCGAGCTGGGGTCTGCAGCTTGAGATACAGGAGAGGGCAGGACACCTCCTTGCAACCATCTGCCCCATCCTCAGAGAGCTCAGCTCCCTGCTCAGGTTTGCTGCTCAGCCTCCTCCTTTACCCTTGCAATCATTGCAGCCTGCTCCGTCTTTGCTGGGCAGTGGGGAAAGTGAAGAGAGCAGGTGCATGAGGGTCAGGGAACCTGTGATGGCAAAGAAATGACGATGGTGTGGCTAAAAACTGGAAAGAAGAGGTTAACAGCAAGTGGGAAGGCTGGCGTGGTAGCACCAGTGCAAAGCCAAACTTCTGAAACATTTGCACCTTGCACATGTCAAAAGCAGGAAGGGAAAGCGCTGCCTCGCCTTGGCACTCGCTGAACTCCCGTTTCTGGATCCCATCGCTTGCGCAAGGACGCTTTCCCTGTGCTCTTCCAAACACATCTGTATTCCTGCCATGACCTGAAAGGGAGGCGAGGGGGTTGTCTGCATGTCCAGGGGACTGGAGAACCACTTGGCAAAAAAGCCCTAGAAACAAACCCCTCACTTGTTTTTTGGTCCATGAAAAAAGACATTTTTGCTTGTCAGCAAGCTTCTGCTTAAACCCGAGCGATGGGAATACATTTCTCCTTTCTAGCACCTAATAAATCTTGATGCTTTTATTATTTTTCCCTTTTGCTGCTCGCAGGCAGTGGTTGTGTTGCTCTGCTGCATCCTTCAGAGCAAAACCAAATCCCATGTGATTACCTTCCCCCATCCCTCAAATGACAACGAATGTCCAAACTCTTAAGATCAGTCGGAAACAGCGAAGCTGAGCTTGGTTTTGTGAAGGGGAGCTGGAAGGGGTGAGGGTTGGGGAGGACTGGGGAGCAGAGAATGAGGGCAGGAGCCCAGGAAGCCGGGCAATAACTCGCTGGCAGCAGAGCTATGCGAAGTATCCTGGGGCGCGTCATCCCCCGGTGTTTATTTACTCTGCTCTTGTGTGAGTGTGTGTGTGCACGGCCAGGGACAGGCAGTGTGGCTAGGAAGGCAAAGCTATGCAACTCAAACCCAGCGGTGGCTTGGAGAGCAAGGCTGATCCTCATGCCCATGGCAAGGATGCCCTGTGCAGTCCAAAGGCACCCAAAAGAGCTTTGGGGCTTGTTTCCTGGCACGGATTGCCTTTCGTTCCACCTGCCTTGCTCCTCCCAAGGAAATATCCTCCAGCAGGTGCTCTGCATGAAAACGTTGGTCAGTCCCCTCGTGATGTTGGTAATTTTGATTTTCTTGGGATGGGGAGCATCCGTTGAATGAACGAGGAGAGGGACAGGAGAGAGGTTGCAGATCTGTTGTAAAACCAAGCCCCTGGCACTACCTGCACTTCCAGTTTGGACTCAGCGAGTGCCGCAGGGGGCTCTTTTTGATGGGTTTTGTTTCCAGCTGGGAGATGAGCCTGGGTTGGAAAGGCTGCTGCAGGAAGCCCTGGGAGATCAGCAGGCTCCTCTTGAGATTTGTGCAATTGCAAAAAAGAAAAAAACAAAAAGAAATAAAAAATAAATCAGGAATTCCTGAGGACGGGAGAGAGAAAAAACTCTCTTGGCATTTGACTGGTAGCGTGTGAGAACAAAGTATATTTTCATAGGCGTGTTTCTAAGCAACAGGGCAAGGAAAGAAATGAAGTTTGACTTGAACTTTCTGGCCTCTGCCAGTTTGGCCAGCAGTGCAGGGACCATGTGCTAGGGAAGCTGGCCTGGCCCTCCCATCTATCAATGACCAAAACTGGCCCTGAGCTGCAAACTGCTGAGAAAGAATCAGCACTCTGCAAAATAAACTATGTGACAGCGGTGAGGACTAGATCAAACTGCATTTCTATCTATTTCTGCTCTTGTGCTAGCCAAGTTTAAAATCACAGATGCTTTCCTCCTTATAGCTGAGGTGGAGATGCAACAAGCAGTACTGCAAGAGCCTGAACCTGGCAGACTAGGCTTGGCTCTCCTTGTAGACCAGATGTCTTGCCTGGGGATAAGGTGCTCCCAGGTACCGTGCCTCAGTTTCCTCATCTGTAAGCTGGGCGCAGTGGTACCGAGAAACACGAGAGCTGCTGGGCAGAACGTGCTTCTGGTTTGCTGAGAGATTGGAAATAAAAGCAGGTGTGGGATTAAAGGGCTTTGGTCAGGCTCGTTTTAAGTAGTTGGATGTGTAGGTACTGACAGGACAGTCCCTGTAGTCCTTCCTGGCACAACAGACAGATACTTTACCAAAAGCCAAACATCACGGCCGTAATTGACTGTTCCTGGTAAAAAAAAAAAAAAACATGAATGAGCTTCATTTATGGCACAGGCTGCAGGATTCTGGGTTTTCTCTGCTTTGTTTAGGTTTCCTTTGAAATGCACCATGTCTTTCCATTTTTCTACCCTGCGCTCCCGCCAGACTTCCTCCTGCTGAGACAGCAAGGTCAGGCAGAGCGCTGGGGACCGGAGGGCACAGATTGGAGCTCCCTGCCCTAAAAAGTCCCGTGGAAAAACAAAAGTTGTCAAATATTTCCTTTTCCTCTCTCATTCCTGCTCTCTTTCTAGAAAGCGAGCAAGACTTGGCAAGTTTCCTTCCAAAACCATGAGCCAACGATAACCAGGAGGGGAAAGGATGGGGGGGGGGGGGGAGGGTGCAGAATTAGCCCTAAGAAAATCATCTTTGCTGCGTCAGCTGGAAGTAGGCGGAGGAGTAGTGCTGCCGAGACCGTTTCCTGCAGCTCATGTTCACTGCAGTCCTTTATCCCTCCCCTACATATTCCCCCCACCCTGCTTCTCCTTCCTCTGCTCTCCTGCTCCTCATTTGGGGATGCGGATCTTCGGGGGCGAGTGATGGGGCAGGTGGGCAGCCCTGCGCTGAGATCCAGGTTGAGGGTGAGGGTTAGGGCAGGGGTCATGGGAGCAAGGCGCTTGGGAACATGTGTCACTCGCCCGGGGAGGGTCTCGGCCGGTGCCGAGCGGCAGGTCCTTTGTGTGAAGCAGCTCCCCAGTTGCCAAGGCAAAAGCTAGTAGCAACAGGCCCGCAAAGCCTCGGATCCAAAACAGGAAAATCTCCATTTTTCTTTTGATCTGAAGTTTCAACAACAATAACAAGATATTAAAAGGGGAAAAAAAAAAAAAAGAGGGTGAAATCCATCAGGTGCCAGCAAGCCAGCAAGAGAGCCAGGTTTCTGCGGTGTGTGTGTAGAGGGGAGGGAGGGATGGGGTGGTTCAAACAGGAAAGGAGGGGCCTTGGCTGGAAAGATTTTTCAGCAGCCTGGTTTCTAAGGAAGGAGCGAGAATATCAAGTAGTTGATACAAATGAAATCCCTGCCGGTGCCAACAGAGTTCTCTGCAGAGAAGACGTGGTTCTAAGCGTGCATATGTGTGTGCATGAGCGATAGAGATGGTCCCGATCTCCCCACGCAGCTCTGTCAGCCTGGAGCTGCTCCAGGTGAGGGAAGGGATCCCCTCCAGAGCCTGTGTGACTGCAGCCGAGAGCAGGGGCTGCCCTCAAACGGCAGCCCCTGCAAACCCAAGGGATGCTGTGCCCCTCTTCCCGTTGATATTTGAGCACCAGCATCCCGTGCCCAGAGGGCTGCTGTGGTGTTGGTGTGTTGGTGGTGTGAGTGTGGGTCATTTGCAACTGGCAGTGTTCACACAACCACGAGGTGAGATGTCCCGTCAGGCCCGGAAGAGAGGGGTAGGAGAGCTTAGGTCGGTTTTGTGCCAGCTTCGGGACAGCCCCGGTTTCTTTTGGTTGCACAGTTTGTGCCAGGGCAGCCAGGGAGGCCTGAGAGGAGGTGAAGCGAGGAGTGAGCGGGTGCTGCCTCACACAGAGCGCGGTGCTCTGCCTCCTCCTAACGTCGGCTGGAAGCTTTACCCAAGCTGGGTCCAAGGCATCACAGATGTAGCAGCAGCTGTGGGAGCTGTTAGAGCAGTGGCAGTTCCCAGCACTCTTCACCCAAACTGGAAAGCTCAGGAGCAGCCTGGGACAGGAGCAGAACCGCAGCCCCTCCAGGGTTCATCCTCCTCTGCTCAGTGCACGGCTGAGGTGGTGGAGCCGCTAAGAGCAATTGCAGCTCATTTCACCTGTGTTAAGTCACAGGGGAGATAAAAGGGCTCATGGCACAGCAAATCCTGCCTATCTTTTTTACCAAGCACTTAGTAGTGCAAATTCAAGGTCGAACATTAATGAAAGCAGAATATGGCTGGAACACACCTGCCCCTCGATGTGGGCTGCAGAGCAGCGGGATTAATATGCATAGGGAAGATATGCATGTGAGCATATGCCCACATGTGCCCATGTTCACACACCCACACATGCCCACACAAACATTTAATGTGTGCAAACACACACACAGAGCATTTACATCCCTGGGGGCAGAGTTGCTTCCAGGCAGCGCACACAGACCTCTCCTTCATGCAGTGATTCTGCTTATGACTGGCACATGAGTATTTTGCTGTTAAGATCAGACACTGGCGTACAGACCGTCCTACCCTACCCTATCCTCCCACTGAGGGCTGAGAAATGAGGTGCAGTAGATGAGGATATCAAAAAAGGAAGCAGATAGAGGCAAGATATTCCTCCCAGACAGCTGTGTGGATCCAAACTCATCCTCTGTGTCTGGAGGTGGGTTATACTTACTAAGTCTACATTATTTCAATACCCTGAGAGCTATCCCAGTGAAAGTGTGGATGGGATGTGGCTGGCAGAGGGCAGGCAATCCTCCCACTGCATGCCAGGGCTGGAGGACATGTGCAGAGGCAGCAGTGCCTGGTGGCACTGGGAGAAGAGATGGGTGCCAGGGGCATTGAGTGCACCTGGACCCTGCAAACTTCTCTTTGCAGCAACCACTGACCTTTGGTAAAGCAGTAAAGAAGAAATGAATTGGGAAAAGATGGCAAATTCACTGAAATGTGGCAAGCTGAGGGGCAGGAGAAACAACCTCCACTGGTGAGGAGCAGGACTTGAAGACATTACTTGGCAGAGGTCAGAGGTAATCCAGAGAGTTTGGCTTGGGTGAACTCACTGGCAGCCAGTGTAATAACTGCCTAGGCATATATAAATAGATTTTTTTACAGGTAAAAAGATAGATATTATCTGTTTATCCTCAGGACAGGTGCATTAAAAGCATGAGAAAGCTCTGCTGGAGAGGAGGAGAGGGAACCCTGGCCCATGTGCTGTGATCCTCCAGGGCCTGAGCTCCCCAGGCTCATTTAGTGAGAGCATCCCTGCTGGGTATCCCTGGAGTGATGTGCCAGGCTGCCCATGGATCACAGAGTGGGGTGACAGCTATGCCAGTGCTCCCAGACCCATTTGAGATCACTGGGCATGGGTCAAACTGGATGCTTCTGCCCACCCAGGAAGGGTCACATCATGTCTAGTGATGAAGGAGTAAAATCCCTCATCCCCTCACCACTCAACCCCTACAAGACACTCTCTATTCCCTCAGCTGTGTAGCCAAGGCAATTCAGCAAGAGGTGGTTTTTGAGGTGTCTGTTTGATACTAGTGATCTGAAGGGACCCCTTAGTGTTTATGTCAATCCACAGCTCACAGTTAATCCCAGCAGAAGCCAGCGTAATGTGTTTGCAGAAATTTGGGGCTCTCAGTGCTTTGATGTGGACAAATTTTCTGACAAGGAAGCCATTTCTCAGCACAGTTTGGAGGTCGTTCTGTCTGGTTATGATGTTTCCAGGACAAGTGTGCTAACTGCCTAGCAGTTCACGTCTTTTAACCATCAATTTCAGGCTGGGAGACCACACCTGCCTTAAGCTATGCCTGCAAAAAGGTCCAAGCCTCCCTGGCTGCAGAGAGACTCTGCTCAAAAGGCTAAACCTTGAGGAGGCATATTAAATTTATGCCTACGGAGTCAGTGTGCACTTCTGGTGTGTGTTTGCACAAGGCCTTGCTCTCACTGTTGTACTCATTCTCCAGACCCCTCTGATAAGCTTGTATTTTTTCCCTGTGCTTCCACCCTTTTGGTACTGCCTCTTTCACTCAGAGGGTGGAAGGGCATGTCAATACCCAACCCCCTCCCCAAACTCCTGCCCTGCAGCAAACTGGCACTTCATTCCATATTAGCCTGGCAGGGCTTGATCCTGGAAGATGCTGAGCACCTCTTTGCCAGGCCCAGAGCACCATAGGCTTTCAGGCATCTGATCCCTTCATGGGAGCCAGCTACCTCAGTCCTTGAAGGACTGTGAGGCCAAAGCTGAAGGCACTTTTGGTTAGGGGTGTTAGTTGACAAGGAGTTCAATGTGACCCCTCAGTGAATGTTTGCAGCCCAGAAAGTAAATGTATTCTGAGCTAGAGGTGATTCTCCTCTACTCTGCTCTCATGAGACCCCACCTGGAGTACTGTGTTAATCTCTGAGGCCCCTAGCATAAGAAAGACGTGGACTTATGGGAGTGAGTCACAAGTAAGGCCACAAAGACGATCAGAGTGCTGGAGTACCTCCCCTGCAAAAAGAGGCTGAAAGAGTTGGGTTGTTCAGTCTGGAGAAAGCTCTGGGGAGACTTTATAGCAGCACTTCTAGTGCCTAAAGGGTGGCTACAAGAAAGTCAGAGAGGCACCTTACAAAGATGTTAGTGATAGCACAAGAGATAATGGCTTTAAGCAGTTTTAGATTAGGTATTAGGAAGAAGTTCTTCACTGAGAGGGTGGTGACGTACTGGTACAGGTTGCCCAAAGGCTGTGGATATCCCATCCCTGGAAGTGTTCAAGGCCAGGTTGGATGGGGCTTTGAGCAACCTGATGGAAGTTGTCAGTGCTCATGGCAGGGGAGTTGGAACTAGATGGTCTTTAATGTTCCTTCCAACCCAAACCCAAACCATTGTACAATTCTATGTTGTTGGCTTCAGCCGGATTGGAAAGCTGTTAGCAGCTGGCTGCCTTGAGGGCTGTTAACTGCAGTTTGGTTTGTTTGCTTGTTGGATGGACACAGCTGGCTCACTGATGGAGATAATTGTTATGTTGATGGAGATAACTGGTCTGGTTGCTATTCAAGGGAAGGAAAGTAATCCTGACAGATGCTTAAGGAAATTATCCCTTAGCTAAACAAGAGAGGGAATGTATCTTAAAGGTAACTTTAGAAGGAAAAATGGCCAATACTCATAGTTCCTTTTGCAGAAAAACAGTAGAAATACTTTATTTTTCCAAATTCAGATGGGATTCATCCTGGGAAGACAAATCAACAGGCCATTTATTATTCATGCTTAAGAATTCAGATGTTGGACTAATGATGACAAGCTAGTAATTAAATAAGCCAGTGAACAACTATGGAACCCGACTTTCCCTTTTTAATTAAAAGGACATGCTGGAAAAGGGAGAAAAAAAAAAGTTCATTAGGGAAGGACTGCACATCTTATACCTGTGCAGCACTCAGTTATGGTGCTGCCAGAGCCACATGTAACACAATATATCTTGATAATACCTAACACAAAGTGACGTACAGTCACTTGCTTTTCTTTTGTGACTCTCACTTTACTGAAGAAATAACAGAAACCAGCGACATTCTACTGCATCATTTCATAACCACTTCAGTGTTCAGTTATTTGCTTTTGTAATAGCAGAGACAGTTAGAGGTTGCAGGGAAAACAATCAAGTGCAACAAGGATTTTACCATTCCAGAAAGGCTCTGGACCCATGGAAAAAGGTGAGCAGTTGTCTTAGAGTTTCAGACTGCTAAATGGCGGTCTGCATCCTTTGCTTCATCAAGGGACTCCTGACATACTTTTTAACATCGAAAAACATCTTTGCCTTGTGTTGGACCAAGGAGAATTGGTTAGCATGTGCAATAGTACAGTGCAGGGAGAGGGAGATGGCTAGGAGAGGCAAGATTCATCTGTTAGGATCAAGCCTGGGCAAGTTTCTGCTTATCAGTATTGTCAGAGTGTGAACATCAAACTTCCGGTACTTTTATTGTGGTGTTACCTAGGTGGATTGAGAGATTAAGTGATGTCCAGGCCTACTCCAGGCAAAGGCTTCTGAGAGAAGAAGCCATTAAGAAAGTAGAAGGGAGTCCTGAGGGCAGAGGTGGAAATCTCATCACTGGAAGCTCGTAAAAGTCAAGTCAGATGGTACATGTGACGATGTGTCATCTGGTTGCTGACACAGAGATGAGCAATGGATGATCTCACAGATCTTTTCCATCTGGTTTAAGGCAGAGCTGTGGAATTCGGGCTGAAGGCCTAGAAATTAATCCAGGCTAGGCTGGAGGTTGCCATCACAGCTGCACACCTGAAATTCTTGTGATATTGGACCCGTTCCCATCCAGCATGTGATACAGGTGCATCTCTAGACTTCATCTGATTTGCTGTCACCTCTGTCTGAGGCAGGCAAAGGGTTTGTTTGGCTTTCTTGTCTCTCTTGAGAGCTGGCTGCTGTTGAGGCTGACAGAGAGTAAAATGCTACTATATCCACAGTGATATACCAGCTTTCGATGCCTGCCACCAACAGTCTTCCTAGTTACAGTCCTCTAAGGCCCTCAGCACCTGGCTCTACGATGATTCATCACATTTGGGTTTCAGTGATCAAAATAGTATCAGTGTCTCTGGCAGCATCCGGCTTTCAAATCTAGGTTTCTTGACATCTCATGTATATTGAGACCAGCCCTCAGCCAAGTTTTGGACACAGGTTCTACATAGCCCAAAGGGGCAAAGCTACCCACCCTTCCTGCTGATGTTTCTTCTACCACTGTTGAAACACCTGAAAAAGTCCTCCTGAAAAAGTCCTTCTCGTCCCTTTGTTTCTCATACGATAATGATGTTTGGTGAATGCTATAAGGTTTCTCTTAGAACCCATCATACCTCGGTTCCTAAAGACATAGCAGAGGTTTTCTCAGGTCATCCTTTCCCACCTGCTGCACAGATGAGCAAGCGGTTCACACCCTTTCATCTTCATTCAGAAGACCTGAAAATATGTTTGTTTTCTATGAAGGGTTTTCCTGTCTTACAGAGGAGCTGCTGGTAAACAGTTAAACAATGCTTGCCATGAGCTACTTTAGATTTTCATCACCTTTACTGCCAGCTAGGCAGAGGCTGTCATTCAGCCTTCTTCCCTCAGTTTTCATTCTTTGTTCTTTTCTGCTCTTAATTCTTTGTCAGCCTGGTGAGGTTTTTGCCACCCTTATCACAACCGATGGAATCTGCTGCTAGGGTAGCTTTCTTGGAAAAGATGCAAGACTAAGAAAGACTGAATGTTTTCATCCTTTCCAGGAAGGAAAAATATGTCTTGGTCACTATGATACTGAAAGACGATTTATTTAGATTTCTCTGGGTCATTCCTCAATTCATCTCTCAGCTTCTTCTACAGTTGCAGCACATGGAATGGGGAACATCTGTAGTCTGCAGATGATGTGACAAAAATGTGTTTTATCTTCCTATCATCCGTGCATCAGCAGCAGGAGCTTCTTGATGTAAATCTAATCCTGAAATACTTCCTTCCTCTCCACTTGCCATTTCATTTACTTGGAAGATGGCCCTGTTCAGGAAATGTCAGGCTGATACAAGAAACAGAGTGCCTGAGGTTTTGCAAGATGGCACGTGTTGGCATCACTTTGTTGTAATGGATGGATATTTGTTCATTGTCTCACTGGAGGGAGAAACTGGAAAATTTCCCAACTTTTACTGGCTAGCCGTTTTGGGTTTCCTCTTACACAGAAATGATTGTTGCTGGGAAGCCCAAGTCTCTGGCCGTGCTGGCTGTCCACCTTCACCAGAACTTGGTGTGTCCTCTATATGCATTGCTAGCTCCCAAGCCTCTGTTGAGAACTGATTGTAGTCAGATTTAGGAGCATTCTGGAGAGAAGCAGGCAGATCAAAGACAACAGTGAGCCTCAATGATTGCTCGTACATCTCAGATCAGAGCCAGCCCAGTCCTCCAGCAGATGGCCAAGCTTGGCTCTTCCGGCACAGCAGAGATGCCTGGAGCCTGTTGAACTAACAGCAATATGTAGGGAAGGAGCTTACATCATGGAGCTTCCCATCTCCAAACCTTCTTTTCTCCTTGCTCTAGAGAGTTGCTTCCAGGGAGTTTTATTTTGTGCATGCAGCAAGGAAGGGCGGCTTAAGAAAGCATCATTTGGCACACAGCAACACAGATCCTTCCTTCCTTCAGGTTCCCAGTGCCGTACCTCTCCCACCTTTGTGGCACTCACTGGTACTGTGGAGAGGTGGTGCTGACCCAGCACCTACAGATAGGCCCTGCACTTCCAGAGCAGACCAAAACACGAGCTGGTTCCCTTGAGAGCTCCTTTCCCACATGCTGAGCTGCATTTCTCCCCCATCCAGCTCTGTGTGAGGACACAGAGGTCATCAGGACAAGGATCTCCCTTTCCCATGAGTGCTGTGTGAACATGGGGGCAGCCCAAGCACCTGCTATTCACGCTTTGCAGGTGAGCGCTGGCTGATGCAGCAGAATCTGCATCCGCAGGTTTCTGCTGAGGAGACAAAAATCTCCTGAGAAAGAGCTGGTCTTCCAGGCCAATTCAGCAAAGTCCAAACCATAACTTAAAAAAAAAAGGCCACAGTAGAGCACATGACTCTACCATCCATCCCCACTCTCTGAGGCTCTTTGGGTATTCCCAAGCTGTTCCCAAGCACCCCACTGCGCCTTGGCTTGATAAATGGAGATGTGTTTTAACCTAGCCAGGGTTGAGTCTTCCCAGCCCTCTGGCTGCTTTTCCATCTCTTCTCTAAGCTTGGCTCCACTGATCCATATCCATGTCTTTAAAGGTGTCTCTGTGGAACAAGAGAATGACGTCCCAGCAACTCTGACCATTCTGTCACAGGGATTTAAAATACTGGGATATCCCAGAGCTGTCTTACAAAAGCCTGTATGGCTTTTGTTCTGTGCACTGTTTGGACTCTCATCATATGTCTTTGGTGGAGGACTGGGCATGGTGGGGCAGAGTGGGTGTTTTTGTGGATGCTTCACAATGCCTTGACTGTGAAAGACTTCCTTCCACATGCTGCAAATCACAAAGGTGTTTTACTCCCTTTGGCAGCCGTTGAGGTTACAAATTCCCAGAGAAGGAAGTAATGTCTGAGTTTTCTTACCACTGCTCCTCTGCCTGTAAAACAGTTTGGCACTGCCACCTACAAGGGCTGCACTGCAGGCTGCAAGGGGACCAGTGCTGAAGAGAAGGTAGGGTTTATCTTTCTTAACTTCAAACCTTTGGAGGCCTGAGTGATACCATTGTAGTCACAAGAGCAGAGACTAGAGCCTCCAGAGATAACACCGCTCCACACTAAAATCAGCATCCAAGCTAAATGACGGGGCTGGTCACAATTTGGAGGGTTCAGCATCACTGCAATTAGTTAGACATGGAGTCAAGTCATCCAGTGAAGCCCCGACACTTCTGTGTTAGCATTATCTGACACGTATCTGTCACAGCAAATAGTTTCTTCACTGTGAGGGTGAGGGAGCACTGGAACAGGCTGCCCAGATGGGTTGAGTCTCCTTCTCTGGGGACATTAAAAACCCACCTGGATGAGTTTCTGTGTGACCTACTCTAGGAGGTCCTGCTCTGGCAAGGGGGTTGGACTGGATGATCTTTCAAGGTCCCTTCTGACCCTTTAAGATTCTGGGATTCTGTGATCATTGCTGGGACTCTGGAGGAAGTGGGGTGGCAGGACAAGCAAAGCTGCTGTTTTTCTGTCCTTCTCAGTGTGTGGTGTCTCCTCCCAGTCTCTCACCGCCCTTGAGCATCCCCAGTGCACTCCTTCCCCTGGCCGCACTGAAGTGGCCACACCGGCCTGCCCTCTGCCCTCGAGTTCCCCCAAGAGCACAAAAGTTCGTGGAAAGTCCAAGGCACAGTGCAGCTGGCCCTGCAGCAGCCACCGCCCTGGGCTAGCAGGGAGCCTGCATCCCGGCCCAGGCCGCTCCCGCTCCAGCGGGTGCCAGACAGCCTGGGGATGGGCTGCCGCCTGACATCACTGCCTGACCTCACCAGGGCGGTGGTGCGGAGCGCTGACCCCATCCCCAGGCACTGTGCCTGAGCCAGCTCCGCTGCCCATCCCCACAGGGCTGTGACCATGGGCTGGGGTTTGTTCACCGCAGTGCTGTGGGGCTTTGCCTGCAGGGGGAAAGTAAATGACTTGCTCCTCATTAGGGCTGTGAAATCTCTTTCTGTCTGGGCTGGTGCTAACAGCCCTTGGGAGCTCGAGAATGCTTTTGTTCAGTTGTGCTCTCCAGCTGCCAAAGGGTAAGAGATGAGATGACCCTCCTCACTCTGCATCCCTTCCCTGCCTGCATTTCACAAATGTAAACGCAGTGGCTGTCCCTGTGGACTGACCAGGAGGAGGTCACAGGTTACAAGTCCAGGCTGGGCAGGATCTTGCCTGCTCATCCCAGGAGGTTTCAGCACAGGTCAGAGATGTCCCTTCCTCTGGAGTGGGAACAAGTAGGGAAGACAGCTGGGGGGAAATACATGAAGAGAGTTTTTACCAGACAGGAACCTGAGCACAGACTTTCTATCTAAGACTAAATCTGAAGAAAAACAGGTAGATCTCTTAACATGACTTTTCAGAGACAGCACGCTATTCTTCCTCTCCTAGACACATGAAGCCCAGGAAAGCTACTTTGTGTTGCCCAGCAAGAACCATTATCATAAGGGATGGGGGATAAAGGAGAAATGGGAGGATCCAGGCCCCGTGACAGGTACCAGGGAAAAAAAGACAAACATTGATTTCAGCAATCATTGCCTCTGCTTGCGTGTGCGTGTAAAGTCCAGCAGGAAGACATAAGAAGCCGGCATGGGGCTGGGCAGATAATGGAGCTGCTGAAGATAGGAACATGCAGGTGTTTATGCCAGGGAGCTGTTTTTATGGGTGAAGCTCAGAGGGAGTGCCTGAATCTGGCTCTGATTAGCACCTTGGGGTCCCAATCAGTGGGAACTGCAGAAGGATCTCTCCCTCTCTCCACCAGCCTCTCCCATAATTTTTTTCCCTTCTCTGTCTACAGCATCAGCTGCCTAGGTATCTGATCCTAAAATACTGTCCCTCCCCCAAAAAAAGAAAACCAAAGTGTCAGAGATCACCTGTCTGTGCTTGGAGGATGCCGTGTTGTTGTAAGCTGCAGTGGGATGGTAACTGGGGTCCTCCAAAGACAGCTGCCACCAGGGCCCAAAATCACAGTTAGATGGAAAAGCAAGGTGGGGGAGATCACTCAGAGTCGTGCAGATGAGGATATTCCCTTCATGGGAAAACTAGGAAAGGGCTTTTCATTATGGGTGTAAATCCTTCTCCAGTAGAGGGCAGAGGCATTGTGCACTGTTGCATTGTGCTGGATAGTGGGAGGCACTTGCTGCAAGGTTTCAGCCTTGGATAACTCTTAATTTCCACCTTGCAATGAGCACCTCTGAGCAGAGATGGCTGAGTTGGCAGATGGCAAAGTTGGCTGAGATGGCAAAGGAAGGACTGGACAACTACTCAAGGTCTCCACCAGTGACATTTGCTGTTGTTTCTGTGCTAGAGGCTTAACAGGTCCCCATTAACTTTTTCTCCAACACCTTTCTCCTTAAGTAGTGTATTGTGCCAATGCTCATGCTGCAAATAATGGTAATAATCAAGACAGCTACTTAGCAAGGTTGTGCTATGGTTGTGCTTGTCCTTAGGCGCATGTGGCTGTTTTTGGGTGTTTGAACAGGACAGCAAGTCCTCTAGCAGTGGGCTGTGGATGTAACGAGCACGGATCATTAGCAGAAGCCGTCAATAGATATTTTTTCCTGCCTTCCTGCCAGAAACCAATGAAAATGTGTTAGAAAATTCAAGGCTCCTAGCCATTTGGAACAAGGATCCTGCTCCTCTCTGTAACATCAGCAAGCAGGGAGGTGGTGTTCCCAGATGCCCTGCACCACATGCATACCCATACACATACCCTGTGGGGACCTCACATATGCCCAAAATATCCTGAGCACAGAAGCACCCAGGCTGGGTTTTGGCCCAGGAGCACAAGTTGCTTCAGGTGATGTCTGGCAAGGACAGCGGGCAGCTGGACAGGAACAATCTGCAGCTTCCTAGAAACTGTGTCTGGTATTTTGCTACTCTATGTCCCTTCTGCAGGGGCAAGGTGGAAGCCTTGGGAATGACTCCTGCTAGGGAGATCCCTCTGGCCGGCCTGGAGTGAGGAGAAGGCACTAAGCCCTCAGCCCCAGGGTGGAGGACAGCCCACTATGAGTATTTTCTGCCTCCCAGGGCTCATGGGAGCCTATATGAATTAAGTCATCAGCAACATAGACCTTCTGGCCTGACGTGTCTGGAGCATCTCCAGATGCTTGTCGCTCTTCCCTGGGTCCCCCCTGGGCACTGCAGCATCAGATCAGACACAAAGCCATGGGGTGTCTCTGACCTGAGCTCAGTCTCCTGCCTTGGCTGGAGGGTCAACACCTCCTTCAGGTGGATATAGCCCAGGTCTCACATCCAGGCTAGCCAGGCATTCTCAGCTTGGCCAGCAATGTCTTTTTTCTGTGTGTCCCAGTGAGCCTGGGCCCTCTGCTGTCATTCCCTCCTAAGGAGTAAGGAGAAAGGATGGAGATATGAGAGCTCCTGCTTCCATCTGTCCATTGGCTGGAGACACAGTGAGCAGGGCCATCCTGCCTATCCCATAGCTGAAATACGGAGATGTGGCATGCTCTGCCTCTGCAAACAGCCAGCTGCCTGAAACCCAGTCACTGGGTTCACAAGGTGGATGGAGTAGGCAGGAAGGGGCTGCACAGTGGGCCAGATCCTACCAGTGATGGAGGAGGAACTCCAGCCTCCTTCCTGAATCTCAGACAGGCCCAATCAGGGCTTATTCAGAGAAACTAGGCATTACTCCTGCTGACGTCTTGGGTAGCAGAGATGCAACAGTGCCAGCCCCAGGGTGTCAGGGATCCCCAGGGAGATCAGGGAATGAGCTGGTGGGTGAGGATGGGCAGGTGGGTGCAGGGCCTCTGGATTTGCTGTTGTGGGTGCCTGGTCCCAGCTGCAGTATGCAGCCACAGGTTGATGGGGATGGGTCAGACAGGAGGCAAAGAGAAGGGACTGCATGGGGGCTGCCTGCCCCAGCTCTGCCTGACTTTCTTGCCTTGGCACCTCCTCTTGTCAGGAGTTTGTGTGTCAGAAAATCTCTGCCCTTCAGTTTGTCAAAATTGTCATGTTGGTATCAAATTGGGGAACTGTTAGATAATCAACAGCCTTGTTGCTGAAAGAAATCAGACTATAAAAAACATATGAGGGTGGAGGAAAGGAAGACCTCGGAGGCATCCCTGGGGATGATAAAGAGAGATCTTATCACTCTATCATCACTGGGAGATAAAGAGCCAAAGTTGATGCCACTGCTGAGCAGCAGATGGAGGAGTCCCACCACAGCCATCCCTTGTCATATCACTGCTTGAGCAGGGACTTGTGTGTGCCAGTTCCAAGTGCTTTTTTGGAAGCACTGAACTCAGGCTGGGAGCTGGGCAGCTTTCAGTGCATGCCAGCCCTCTGCTCCCTCTACAGAGCGTTTGTGTCCTGTAGCTCCCATCTTCCCTTGCTGACAGGGATCCCGGTTAGCCCCAGCTCACAGCCCATTCTGGCTGCTTGGCAGCTTGCAGGAGGCAGAGAGATGAGGTGTTTGCAGAGGCTGAGGTTGCTGACTGTGTGAGCAGGCTGAGTCCCTGCAGACACCCATTACACTGTGAGTCCTGGGGACTGGACACCCTGTGCTGTTTTTCTGACTGAATCCTGGCTGCTTTGTCCCGTTTGTTTGTTATTTTAGGTTTGCCCAGGTAGCTGTGCCTCTCGTATTTGTTATTGCAGAGGCAATGAGCTGTGGCCCTCTTGTGTTATTACAGGGTTTCCTGTGCCACAGTGGATCCTGCCTGCAGCCCAGGGAGATGCCCTGTCTCTGGTGTCTGGCCCTGGCAGTCAGTGCCTGAGGGGATTCCTGGGACAGATTACTGCATGTTTCATTGCTGTGGAGGGCTTAGTCACTGCAGATGTCTCTGACCTCCTCTCAGACCTTGGGTTGCTGCAACATCTTTGTTGGTTCTACTGCACCTTGTACAGTGTCATTACTGGGGGACAAAATCATTCTCAATTTAATCCATTTGTTTCCTACCCCTTGTCTGTCATCCCCTTATAATACAGGAGCCCCAGCTTGTGGGGGCCTTTTGAGTCCTGCAGCAAGAGGAAAGAACCCTGAACATATGAGCATCATGGGGCAAAATGGCAAGAAAATCCCATCCTGGGGATACGTGCATGTCCTGTGGATGGTACATGGGGTTATTTACAGTGCTGTGGGCAGTTAGGAGGGTGCAGAGTCTGGGATGCTGACGCAGTTCTGTTCCTGTGGAGAAGAATTAAAAATAGGCTGCTTTAATAAATAAGTGGCCATGGAAAACTTGCCAGTTTTGCTGGGAGAGGGTAGGTCTGCTTTGGCAAAGAGGAAGAGGAGACTAGTAACCGTGACAGGCCTGTGCCCTCAGCCACCTCCAGGGCCACCCAACTGCAGATGTGTGTGTCTCTCGTCAACAGGCATGCTCTGGGCAGAGGCATCCTTCTTCCTGGAGTGCATCTGGACTCCAGGGAGCAGCCAATCTGCAGGGAGACTCCTTTTGCCTTGTTGGGGCACAGGGTGTTTTCATCCTGAGCCTTTTCCTTTTGTCCCAACAGTGATGTTGCAAGGAGGCGCAAAATTGGTGCCCTGTTGTCTTCACTGTAGGGTTGCAGAAGGGAATGAGCCAAGTTCACTGACATTGAAGTCCCTGCAGAGAAGGATTTCAGCCACTCTGGTGCTTTTCCTCCTGCAGCAGTGGGTTGTCCTGTGCCTGCCTGCTGACCCCAGCACAAAACTGCTGTCTGTGCAGGGCTGCTGGGAGCCAATGACTGGGAGACCCAGAACCTCGGGAGCCTTAAACTGTATTCAGATTTAGTCCAGAAATAACCCTTTTTCACTTGGGTGGCTGTACTAAATGTCACAAGTCATCTAAGTTTAGACTGTCACCAGCTCTCTCCTATATATAACCATGCAGGGCTCCTGGCTGCATCCTGCTGGAACAGGTCACACTGGGCAATCTGGGGGGTGTGTAAGAAGGTGACTGCATAAGAAAGTGACTGCATAAGAAGGTGACAGCATAAGAAGGTGACTGTCTAAGAAAGGGCTGGTTTGGTCCTGTGAGCGTGGGGCTACAGACTGAGGACTCTGGATTCCAGTACTTGTCGTGTCTTCAGCATTGCTGCTGAAGCACCTGCTCAACCATGTGGTGGCTTTGCTGTGGGACTGACCTTGCCTTTGGAGGTGTCTTCCCCTTCAAGCATCCCTTTTGATCTTACATCTGCAAGGTGGAGTGAGGCGTGACTTTGTCACTTAATCCTCTCACTGTGGCTAGAGGGATTCTCTGCCACATTTGCTGTGTCATCTAGTCCTTTCTGGCTTTGGGATAACCCCCTCTACAGTCTTTCTCCACTGACACACTGCAAATGATAATGGCCTTGTGCGTAAGACCCCATCCTGACCCCTCCATGCTCTAAGTCACTTTCCTATCCTGAGCTCAGTGAGTCACGTGAAAGCCACACCAAATCCCACACAGCGGGATAAAGTCAAGGCCGCGGGCAGCATATGGGAAGAGGATTTCTCTGGTCATTTGTTCCCATTCTGCCTGACGCAAAGATGCTTTATGGGATGAGGCAGAAAGCTCTCCATGCAAAACCAAGCCTCAGTCATCTCATGGAGACCTGACAGTTTGGTACCCTTTCCCTTCCAGAACGGGAGTCCCGGGAGCATGAGGAGCCAACCACATCAGAGATGACAGAGGAGACCTACCCTCCCAAGGCCTACCGGCCCAAGCACGGGCGCCTCTCCGAGCTCAAAGCTGAGGCCCTGAAGAAGGACCGCCGGAAGAAGCTGACCCTGGCCAAGTTTGTGGGCATGGCGGAGAACACGGCACACCCTCGCGTCGTCATCCCTGAGCTCCGGCAGGAGTTCGAGCTGGTGGGTGCCTTTGCCTTCCCAAGCCACGGGGGGGCTGTGGGAGGCCTTCGCACCCCTGCGGAGCATTGAAGGGGGATGGGGCACTGGGGAGCATTAGCAGCTGGAGGCTTGCTGCGGGGTGCTCCCCTGCTCACCCTCCATCTCCTCCCTGCTCGCAGGGCCCTTGCCGCAGGCACATGGAGGCATCCCTGCAGGAGCTCAAGAGCAGCCAGCGGATGGTGCCCCGTGCTGTCCACCTCCCCAACTGCGACCGAAAAGGCTTCTACAAGAGGAAGCAGGTAAGAAAAAGCCCCCTGGATGAAAAGGATGGAGGGTTTTTTCCTCTACTGGGCTGGTGGGGAGGTTGCTGTGAGCATCTGCAAGCACAGTTGGTGGCACGTGGCCCTGCTGGTGGCTCCCAGTGCCATCCAGCCTAAGAGGAGCATCCTGGAAGGAGCTGGTGTGGGAGGAGGAAGAGTCAGAGCATCCCAGGCTGGGGTAGCAGCAGGGATAGAGATGTGCTGAAAGCAGAGAGCAGGAGCTAGGTCCTACCCAGGGCCTTGCATCAGTAAAGTGAGAGGGGCAAAGCGCAAGGCTGACCCCGAGCCCCAGCATGAGAGATCCACATGGTGTCTGGTGGCCAGCTCCTGATCTCTGCCCTTGGCTGTTTCCGCAGTGCAAGCCCTCCCGAGGCCGGAAGCGTGGGTTGTGTTGGTGTGTGGATAAATATGGCATGAAGCTGCCGGGGACCGACTACCTGAGCGGAGACCTGCAGTGCCACGCGTTTGACAGCAGCAACGTGGAGTGAAGTCGCATCCCCTCCCTCCGCCCCATCACTACCTACCCAGGCTCCCTTCCACCCTCCCCTCCGCACCTCCCTGTGCCCCAGGACTCCGATTCCTTTCATCTCATGCAAGAAGAAAAAAAGAAAGGAAAAGAAAAAAGAGTAAGAAAGGAAAAGGAAAAAAGAGAAAGGGAAAGAAAAAAGAGAAGTAAAGAAAGGAAAAGCAAAGAGGAAAGAAGGCAGAAAGAGAAAAGGAAAAAAAGAAAAGGAAAATAAAAAAGAGAAGAGTAAAGAGAAAAGAAAAGAAAAGAAAAGAAAAGAAAAGAAAAGAAAAGAAAAGAAAAGAAAAGAAAAGAAAAGAAAAGAAAAGAAAAGAAAAGAAAAGAAAAGAAAAGAAAAGAAAAGAAAAGAAAAGAGAAAAGAAAAGAAAAGAAAAGAAAAGAAAAGAAAAGAAAAGAAAAGAAAAGAAAAGAAAAGAAAAGAAAAGAAAAGAAAAGAAAAGAAAAGAAAAGAAAAGAAAAGAGAAGAGAAAAAAAAAACCACCCTGAAGAAACTGAGGACTCGGAATCTACAGCAGCCTTTTGATAGCAAGGACTCAGCAAGGAAAGGACAGAGCCAGAGACAAAGCAGCCTCAGCCACCCCCGCTGTCCCCGCAACCTCTCCTGCACTCCACCTGCGGCCCCCTGCCGTGAGCAGAGCCCACCCTGATGTAGGAAGCTCTCCAAGTTGGTGATTTTCCAGTACAGGTTTTGGGCATGTTAATTTCTTTTTTTTTTTTGTTAGCTAGTTGTTTTCTAAAGGGTCTCAATAGAAAACCTTGTGGCCCCCAGTGTTTCCCCTCCTCACCGCGGTCCTCCGGAGTCTCCTCCTCACATTGCTGGGACTCACTCGAGTTGACTTTGACTTCAGTCTCAAACGACCGCCCTGGATCCAGGCAGATTTTGACACGTTGGGAGGAGGAGTGGGACTGCTGGCTTCGTCTCTGGAGCTGAGACAGGGAGGAAAACATGGCTCCTGCAATGGCATGAATATGCCCCCCAGTATTTCAAAAAGAAATTAGCCAAAAAGGAAAGACATCCTTCTCCGTCCAAGTCCTCTTGAACAGGAGGTCAGAAATCTTTTCAGACAAGTGGGACTCTAACTGTTGTCCCTCGGGGTGTGGAAGTGCTTGTCACATGCGTGTGTGTGCACAGACGGGGCTTTCCCTCCTTGTGAAACTTCACCTGCAATCTGAAGGGCTTAACTGTAAGCAGGGGGAAAGATGCAGCCCCCACCCTGCCAAAAAAAAAGAAACCCCACCAATAATAATAACCTGCCAGACTAAGCATGGGAGCAGAGTTCAGAGGAGCATCAGTGCCTGTGGGATCAGAGTCCCGCTGACACCAAGGGCTGCATATACTCCATCACTGTCCAGACTGAAGCATCCCTATGTGGGGACAGGGAGATCGGGGCCAAAACCCTTCACCATCCTTTGCCACCAAGAGGAAGACCAACTATGGAGATTTTTATTTTATTTTTTCACAGCCAAAAAAGTGGTTTGCTCCTGGGGGAAAAAACAACAACAACAAAAAACAAAACAAACCTACATATTGTTTTGTCTTGGATTTTTGTTAAGGCTGGTTTGTAGCCTTTCCCATGGGTAGGAAAATGCTGGTCCCCATCCTTTCACATTGAGGATACTGCTCACATTGCCATGGCTGATTCCTGCCACCCTGCAGTGAGGTCTTGCGACAGGCCCTCACCTTTCACCTGGGACTCAGCTCCTTGTTGAGTGACAGCAGCCACCTCACCGCGGAGACCCACTGTGTCAGGCATGCTGGGACAGACCTCAGCTGCCTTCCTGACTTTTTTGTTGGTTTTAATCTTTACATTTGATTTTGGGACTGTTGCTTCTTGTTTCCCCATGACAAGGGTCTCTGGAACATTGGTGCTGGGAGGAGATCCTGCAGCAAAGGAAAGGAAGGAAAGGCAAGCCAGCCGTGGTGCTGAAGTCCCAGTGGGCAAACACACACCCACCGGGGACCACATCCCGCTGCCAGAGCTGGAGATGGCAGCTGGCACTGGGCAAAGGACACGACTGATCTCAGGGGGAAAGTTTCTACATCCCCCAAAGCTCCTCTGAGCATCCTGAAGCTGGGCAGAGAGGAAAGCGGTGTCCGCAGCACCAGCAGGGATAGGACAAGGGGGATTTGATGCCAAGGAGGTCTGGAGGAAGCTCCTTTCCATCACCAGTTGAGCACCCTCATAGCCTCCCATAGCATGGCACCAGTCCCCTGACCACCCCACAGGCCCCCACCAGGACAGCTGCCCCAGTCAAGGGCAGGACTGGATGCCCCACAGGCACTTCCCTCAGAGTTACAGCAGGGACAAGTTTTGCCGATGGACTTCCACAGAGACCTGGGGGCGCAGGAGAAGCACGTTTGGAGCTGGGGGCAAGGCATCTTTCCTTCCTAACAAGAAGGAAGAGTTCCACCAAATGAAGATCTGCCCCCCCTAAAAAAACCTGGCAGAATGGTGCAAGCCCCACGTTACTGGAGGGGAGCGCGACACGTGCTCCGGCCAGGGGAGGGACCCCTCCAGACTCTGCAGGGCTGATGGAGTAGGGTCGGTTTGACCAGGGTGGTGGGTTAATGGTGTGGTGAAGGTTGGGTGAATAGGAGTGAGAAAACCAGGTGGAGGGGAAGGAGGAGCCTGTACCAACCCCAAGGGCCACAGGTCACCATTGTCACCACTGTCTCCCATCTCCTCCGCTCACCGAACCCCATGCAAAACCTGATTGTTATAGGCCAGTACCACCTTCCCCAGCACCCTTCCTTCCTTCTCTCTCCCTCTTTCTTGCTTTTTTGTTTGTTTGTTTGTTCATTTTGTTGTTTGATTTCCCAAAACTTGAAAGCCTTTGGCTGCAGAGAAAGGAGATGTTCTGCTGGGGTGGGATGGGAGCAGGCAGTGGGATGGCAGCTCCCCACGGGCCTCACTTTTTGGGGTTGCAGCATGAGGGTCAGCTCCTGAGGCCCAGTGGTGGTCCCATGACATGGCCACCACAGTGACACTGGGAGAGGGACACAGGGTGCCTCCCTACAAAGCGAGGCTCAGTGATGGCCCTGGGAGTCCCAGAGCACCAAAACCCATCCTGCACAGCCTCTGCCCCTCTGCACATCAGCACCGGGATGGCACTGCCTGTCCTGTCCCCACCAGCCTGGGGAGAGGTGGATGCAAGGAGGAGACTGCACCACCTTTGCTTCCCCAAGCCACCATGGCTCCTGGGATGGGGCACTGAGCAACCTCCTGGCCACCCGCTGCCCCAAGGGTCCCTGGCAGGATCAGGCTGTTTGCAGGTTGCACTAATATTTAGGCCCAGGGCTGGAGCCTGGATCAGGCTGGGGAAGAGAGTTGATTCAGGAAGGATTGCCCCCCTCTCCCAGGGGGTGGCAGTGACAAG
The DNA here is from genome assembly GCF_028858725.1 of Colius striatus. Lineage (NCBI taxonomy): Eukaryota > Metazoa > Chordata > Aves > Coliiformes > Coliidae > Colius > Colius striatus. Next base: position 16,838,424 of record NC_084769.1, on the reverse strand, counting down.
GTATTCCCATCCTCAGCACCCAAGGGCACCCCTTTGCATTTGGGGTAAGAAAACCAAAAGGGCAGGTTTGGGATCTGGGGAGGGCTGGGTGAGCAGCGGAGTGGGGTGGGGGTCGAGGCACATGGGGAAGTGCTGGCAGTTTGTGTATTAGAGGGAGGCGTGAGGCTCGGGGGTCTCCAGCTACAGTGTTTGCACCACTGGAGCTGGTGGCAGTGCCCAGGATGCAGCCTGGGAAGGAGAGGACAAGCACGGCGTAAGGGTCAAGACAGCCCTGCCACCACATCCCCGCAGCGCTCAGCGGCTGGGCTACCCCTTGTCTGTACTGCAGTGGACTTCGAAAACCACTAGTACAAGAGCATTTTGCACTATTTCTCCGCTCTCTCTCCCCCTCCTCCCCCCTTTCTCTTTTTCCTCCCCCTTCCCCATTGAACCTCTTTTTGTTGTTGTTGGGGTTTTGGGGTTTGGTTTGGTTGGGATTATTTTGTTTTATTTTATTTTTTTTCCCAAATGGAGCATTGTATATTTAACAACAGACAGTTCACCTCGCTTGCAGACTGCTGTCCTGGCACTGGCTAGGAGCCCTGCCTCCTGTGCCCCCCTCCCCAGCCCTCCCACCAGCCCCCCCCTCCACTGCCACCGGGACAGACCTCACTCACCGCGCACGTCACCCACCAGTTGTAGCACACTTGTTAACAACACACCAGATTCCGAGTTTCCTGCCTGGTTTTTATCTTTAAGCAATACTCACTACACATTTTACGGTAGCTTTTTATAGCTTTACATACATACAGTAGCTCCTGTCGTTTCGTTTCATTTTGGGTTTTTTTTTTTTGTCGTCGTCGTCGTTCTTGTTGTTGTGGTTTGTTTTGTTTTTTGTTTTTCCAGTAAACAAGAAATACTCATAATCTTTACTGGTGGGAAAAGGAAAAAAAAAAAAAGCAGTTTGTGAAAAACTGACAATGGAAGAAGAGCTTAATGCTCTGTTTAGCATTTTGTACTTAAAAGAAAAAAAAATCTCACATTTTATTAAAAAGTGAAGATTGCTGTATACTATTTATTCAACTTATAATTTATGTTACTCTTTGATCTTTGTCTTTTCTCATGACAAAGCATTTATTTAATAAAGTTATGCATTCAGTTAGCTTGTGCCTGACCCTCCTGGAGCATCTGCGTGCCAGGGCCTGCCAGTGAGCTACTCCGGCCCTCAGCACCTCCCAACCAGCTGCACCGTGCCCCTGGGGGGCTCAGTCAGACCCATAGCAGTGTAAGGGGAGGCACTGGGCATGGGATAATGTGGTGGAAGTAGTTTAGGAGAACTTTAGATACCAAAGCGTTATACTAAAGTTGAAAGTTTGAATTTAGAGCAGCTGAGAGAAGAGCTGCCCTATTTTAATTTCTTTTGGCAATTTCTTTGCATGGATGCGACAATGGAGCATAGCAAACACATGCAGCTGCGTTATGGGGGGAGAAGGCCTGGCTGATGCTGCTGCTGAGTCACTGGCTGCCACCACAAACAGTCTGACATCAGACACGATGTTTGAGCCTCTTGACATCTCTGAGCAGCAGGGAGATTTGCCCCAGCATATAGGAGCATCCCAGTGCCACCCCTGGGCAGCCCAGCCAGACCACGGTCCTCACACCTTGTGGTGGTGCTCAGTGGCCCTTCCCACTGTCCCATGTCCTCCCCAATGCCAGGTCCAGCCCCTCCTTCCACCCACACAGATTTCACCCTCCTACACCCTCCCTCTCATCTCCAGTCTCCTGTATCCCCCATGTTCTGCAGCCGCCCCGGCTGCCAGCATCACCCCCCATGCTCAGAGCAAAGGGAAGGGACCCACCCAAAAATGTCACGTTTATCCCCCACTGAGGACCATGGGTTGCCAGGGATGCGCTAAAACACATCCCTCATATTATTTGCACAACCCAGGGCTGGCTTAGCCAGCTGCTTCCCCATGGCTTTCTCACCTCACAGCACGAATAGAGCCAAACGTGCCACCCTGAGCAACCCGAGGCAGCCGGGGGTATGGGGGGCCGGAGAGGCGAGGACGGTCTGCTGGCCGCTGCCGGGGGTCTGCTGGCCCTGGCTGCGCAGCCCCCGTCCCGGCACCAGGCGGCGCTGCCGGGCAGGGCCGAGGCGCTGCTGCTGTTACCAGCCATACACGCACCGAAAACGGGCTTTCCTCCCAAAATGTTGGGGCTTTTTACCCAACTGCTCCCCGGAGCTAGTGGGCCAGGATATCGTACGCCTACCTACAGGCCACAGTTGCATGCTTGTACATAGGTAGCTGTAGCTGTGCGTAGACACAGCCCTACAGTCTCACAGGATTTGTGTTCTCCATATTAAATGTTATTTTTTACATTATAAGAGTGCATAACTTTTTATGCTATACTACGATTTCAGTTTGCCAGTTTGTGTGTGTAAACCAGAGTTGCTGGGGTTCTGGCTAGTACCCTGTGTGCAGCTACGTGCCTTATTGCCCAGTGCCCAGGAGGCACAAAGCCAGCCCAGACAAAACCCCAGAGCCAGCACCCATGCCGTGACATCCACCAAACACATGCACACACACGTGCAGTCTTCAAGGCCATGTTGTAACCTTGGGGAAACCTAACCAGCAGCTCTTTGCTCCCCTTGCCTTACTGCTGTCCCTCTGCAAGGTGTCTGGCCAGCTGTAAACATCCACCAAGGTGCCTGCACTGGGTAAGAGAGACCTGCCCTTGCAAAGCTGCTCCTCTGCTCAAGGAGCAGGAAACTACAGCTCTTATACAGCCTCTCAGCAGCTCAGAGAGTTCCTTGAGCATCACATCAGACAGGGCATCATGGGTCGTCTTCTCCACTCAGCAAAGTGGGACATGACCACCCTTTTCCACCAAATCTAGGTCCTGTCAGGAAGGGAGATGGTCTCCACACACATGCTGACCTGATCCCAACTTGAGAGGCCTCAAGAGCTCAGTTTTCCAGGTTCAGAAGGTACCATGTGTTAAGCAGGAACACAGCAGATCAGCAACACCAGTTCCTTGCAGAACTGAGACCAGTAACAATGAAAGACCCGACTGCCAGTGTTTACAACACCCCCTGGACAAAAGCTGAACAGAATCAAATTCGAGTGTGATACATCAAGCAAAGAAATGTGTCCAATGAACACAGGGGAGTGGGGAAAGGGGGGAAGATGACAGTTTTCTGGCATCCCATTTAATTTATTCCAATTTTATGCAGCTCAGCTTTTCCAGAAGAGAAAAAAAAAAGAAAAACACAAAAGAAAACTGATTCCTAAACAAAACAAAAAGTACAAACTGCAGATGAGAGCCAGCATGTGCAAGGTTTACATGAAAAAGCAGAACACCCTCAAATGTTAACAGAAAACAGGTAGCATCATTTTTACAGTTACTTGGCTTTGCATGCAGGTGTGTTTTCATTCTCTCTCGTGTGCTCTTGCTCCCTCTCACACACATCCACGTGCACGCACCCCCATCTCCACTTTCCAAAGGGAGTCCCGTTCCCTTCCTCCCCCACCACCACCTCTAAACCCCTGGAAAGTCATGAGGGGCTTAATTTGCAGAGACTACCTGTGCCCCTCACACTTGGGATGTGAAATGTAGAGCCAAGAAGGAGGGGGGCAGGAGGAAAGCAACAAACCTCAGTGCTCCCCTTTTTCCAGAGCCCATTAGACTGCTTTTCCTTCTCCAGCTGGAAGTCTCCAGCTGAGGGAACACCAGCAGTGAGGACCCCTTTATGGTGTTTCTCTAGCACTGTCTGGTGTTTCTGAGGTGTGGGGGTAGTCACCAGGGGCTGGTCCCATCCCTGCAGGTTGCTGTCACGGTCAGGGAGCTTTGCTTCCTTGCCCCACCATACAGGTGCAGGGTGCTTCCAGCCAGCACCTGCACTCACCAACCAAGGAACCCCATTCCTCCATCCTATTCCACCTACATCCACGGAGGCCCCAGGATCTGTTTGCTATTCAGAAGCATTTGCCAGAAAGTGGGAGATGCTTTATTTCCTTACCTCCATCTTGATTTCATTTAAGGAAAGTCTGAGACTTTTACAGTGAGGAGAGGATTTTTGCAATTACTCTGCAAATGGTGTCCACATTAAAAGGGGGGGTGGGGGGCAAAGACAGAAAGAAAATAATATCCTTGCTTAGACAACGGGGGAGTTATTTATTCTCAGCATCAATGTGTTCTGCACAGAAAGAGATCACCAGGCGAAATAACAGCAGACACACAGCTCCCCTGGGAAGGGCATGTCCAGCGTAAAACCTCTCAGAGTGCCTGGGATCGCTTGGATTTCATCTATACAAATGTGTATGTGGGCAGAGGGGTGCGTGTGTGTCAGGGCCTTTACAAAAGCAAGATATATACTGTCATTTACTTACAAAAAGAAAAGAAAGAAAAAGTGTGTGCTGAATAGCAGATGCTCACTCCAGTCCCAAGCGACAATGGAGGGACAAGGGCAGCTGCTTGGGAGTGCAGGTTTTAGATGGGTTTTTTCTCTATCTAGAAATTAAGAAAGAAAATAAATGAGAGAGAAAGAGAGTGAGAGAGAGAGAGAGAGAGAGAGAGAGAGAGACACTCCCTGGCTTGTTATCCTACATCTACACAGGCATCCTTCCACCTAACCCCAGCAAGTTCACTTTAGCTCCCTCAGCATAAGCTGATCCTAAGAAATGGCGGGCAATAGCCCTTCAAACACCCTGGAAAACCAAGCACTTCACCATCACCCAAAGGCCCCATCCTCCCGAGCCAGCAGCTGGAGCTGGGTCCCTGCGGGGCTGGCTCTGCCCCAGCGCCAGGAAGGGAAGCACCGAGGAGTGTTTTGTGGGGAGCTGGCTCATCCTTAGCCCTTTCCCTCACTGATGCCTCCCTGGGGGATGCATCCTGGCCACACCAGCATGTTCCAGCTGGGATGCATGGGGCTTTCCTCCTCCCCTCCCTCCCACACCGCAGCCCCTGCCAGGACCCACGTCCAGGCTGGGGCACGGGGGACACAAGAGGCAAGCGACACAGTATTTACAGTCTTTGGTCTCGGGGAAGGAAAGGGAAGGAAAGAGGGGGGAAAGGTGGTTTTCTCCTTTTTTTTTTTTGTCCCATTCCCCCCCATGGTGAGGAGTTTTGGCCCCTGGGAGGTGCCAGGGAGCACAGGGCATTTTGTGCTGAAGGGTGCAGGAAGATGCCACAAGGCAGCAGGGAGGGCAGGGCTATGGGGCGAGGAGCGAAAAAGACCAGTTCTCTGGCTTACATTGGGTGAAAGACTATAGGAAAGCAGTCCCTTCTCCTTGCAACCCTCCCTCCCACCACCCTTCCCTGCCCGTTATCCCTCCCCTCCCCAGGGGCTGGGCAGCAGGGGAAGGAGGGCAGCGCGCAGGACCCAACCCCAGTCTCTTCCAGAGCCTAAAGAGACACGCTGAAACCCATGTAAAATCCAGCACTGGGGCCACAACGAGCTGCCTCCAGTGAGCAGGATCACATCTGTCTACTGGCTCCGCAGGCCACGTGCTCCCCGGTCCTCCTGCTCATGGGCTGTGTAGAAGAGGTGGCACTCGGGGTCCCCGCGGATGGTGGGTGCTCCCTGGATGACCTTTCCGTGGATAGGGTCCACACACCAGCACTCGCCACGCTGCCCATTCACCGACATCTTGCACTGCACAGAGAGGGACAGGGTGGGCATCAGATGAGGAAACGGGGACAAAATCTTCCCAGCCCCACCAGTCCATGGGCACAGGCAGAGATGAGGTTTCTCCAGCCACCTAGCACTAGTTTGAATTGGGCAAGGTTCAGGGATGCTGCACTCAAACACCACAGGATCTGTGCTATGCCAGCATCACTGCTCCAGCGGGTCAGGCTGAGGGCTGGATCCCTTCCCCCAAGGGCCCTGCCAGGGACCAGAAAGCTAATTTTAATGAACCATGAGGACAACTGTCCCTGAGATACAGTGCACTATCAGCTGTGGATGAAAGCACCCTTAGAGTCAAAAACGCCTGAGGGAAAAGGAATGAGACAGTCTGGCAAAGGGGCTGTGTAAACTGCTTCTCACCTGCAAACTGGGCTAAACAAATTGAAAACAAATTGAGAACAAAGCACCACCAGACAGGCACAAGCATGTTTCCAGAGTTTCCCTCTGTCCCAGAACAAAAGGTAGGGGCCATGGTGCATCTGGACCCCCAGCCTGGTTTGGTTAGAAAGAAGTTTCTTGCTCGAATGGTTATTATCCATCTCTTGCCCTGGAAGGGCTGCAGGCACTTTGAACCTGACGCTTAGCTCTCCATCCCCAGCAGATGTGAGTGTAGTAGAAGATGCACTTCCAAGCATGCTGATGCTGGGGGATCCAGCCAGCCCAAAAGGCACTTCATGAGGAGGTGGAGGGTGAGGGTCCAGGTGGGACAGAGGAGAGAAGAAGGGACAGAGGGAGATTATTTCAAGGTTATCCTACTTTTCTTAATTGGAGATTTTTGTGGGTTTTCTGAAGTCCCCTCCAAAGACTCAGTGAAATACAGCTGTAAGGGGTGCTTGTGTCCAGGTGCTATTCAAATGTGCCTGTCAGTCAACCCCAGACAAGCTGAGGTTTTCCTGCCAAAGATGTTTTTCCTGGCATTTTTTCCCCATGCCTCAGCCACTGACACCTGCTGCTTTTGCATGAATGCAGCCAGGAAATCAGAATTCAGACACACATGAAGTCATCCAAGTCCTTTTGGGTCCCATAAATACTTTCAGAAGCACGCTGCACCCCAATCCCCACCTCATCTGGAAGGAATCCCTTCTGGAGCTGTGGAACCAGCCATTGCTTGTGGAGAAAAATCAGTGTGCTAGAAACCTTCCTGACCCCAGAAGAAGTGCCTTCTGCTTTGTCTGCAAGACCAGCCAGCATTCAGTCCCTCTGCTTCTCCTCTGTAGCAGGGCCCAGCCAAGACAAAACCTGACTCAAAGGACATACAAATAGATCTGGACGAATAAGCAGCTCTCACAGGGAATACAGGGCTCTGAACTACACAGGTTTTCCATCTCTGAGCTGTGCACATCTCCATTTACTAGCCCGTGGCTGCAGATACACGTGGGTGTTCTTAAACCTGTCCCTGCCATGTGCAATACTTGTTTTCCCTACAGCAAGCCCAGTCCCAAGTTGTCCATGTCCTCCATGGCTGCACATCATGGGGGACACAAGCTGAGCTGAGGGCTGGGAGCCAGGAGTGAGGCAGTCCTGGGGCTCTGACTCTCCTTATTTACCTGTTTGAGATTGTACAAGCCATGCTTGTCACAATTGGGGATGTGGAGGGAGTAGAGGTGCTCCAGGGGACCTCGTTCATCCGGCAGCCGCATAGTGGAGATGCGTTCCAGGACCTGATCCAGCTCCTGCTGACAAGGGGTCTGAAAAGAGCCCAGAAAGCAGAAAACAAAACTAAATCAGGGCAACAGGACCATTCAATATAAACAACACTTTGGATAATCGAAACACCAGTACAGTCAAACACCTGTGTGCAGAGGCACTTGCAGACACAAAGTCCTGCTGCAGACTTCACCTGCAGGCCTCCAAAATCAGAGTACTGTGCATCTGCACGTGTATGGAGATACACACAGGGAGACATGCGTATCACTCCCATGTGCCTCATGTGGCCAAAAGCCAAAACAACATGAGGTCACAAGCCCTGGAGACAGGAGAAGCCTCAGACGTGCTCTGATGGGTCCCACTGGTGGTGATAAGTGATGTGAGGCAGGAATAATCCAGACCGACCGGGAGTTTCCATGAGCATATCCCAGATCCCACACCTGGGATGCTGTTTCAGCCCAGCAGTGCAACTCAAAACGTGTTGAGACTCCATAGGAGTGAAGGAGAAGTCCCAGGAACAAGAGTATCCACCAAAGCCAGGCTTTGGAGGCATTCCTTTTGCTCAATAGCAGCTCCATCCCAGGGCTCCCAGCCAAGGCAAACTGGTCGAATTATACCTGCTGTGAGCTGGAGTGGGTCTATACCCCTTTGCTTTTGCAGTTACTGGTGTCAGAATCTTTTTTCCAAAGCAGCAGCAGGAGAGTGGGAGCTGACAGGGAGTGCACCTTATTTGAAACCTCTGCTTTCCTGCTTTTGGAGGGCATGGGGGTTCTCTTTTAAAGCCCCTTTCTGTTCCCGTGCTCCCCAGACGTAAACACCCTGCATGTTTATATGTATTATGTATATTTTGAAGTGGCTTTCTATCCCCATGCCATCCCGTTGCCTTGATCAAGCTGCCCACTAGAGGGAAACCACGGCCAAGGACTGGAAGGATAGGGAAAGGGACAGGGAGGACCCCGGGCACTCTCCCTGCCCTGTGACATCCCCGCAGCTCAGTCTCGGGGCTTCGACTCCCCCCCACCCCGCCCGCAAAAGCCCCTTGGGCCATCTCTAACACTTGCTTAGGGAAAAGTGTGAGAAAGCCGGTGCGCAGGCAAAGGGCACACTCGCACCCCTGCAGAGGTAGGTGTCGAGCCAGCTCTGCTGTCAGGAGGTGAAGCTGCAATAAAAATAACACCTCCTTGCCAGCACATGAAAGCCCATCAGATGGTGCATTCGGCCCCAGTTTCAGGCCAAACCAAACGTTTGCTTTTCCTTCCCCCCCCCCCCCGCTTTTTCCTTTTTCCTTGCTTTTTCCTTTTACAGTCAGTTTGTTGCAGATATCACTATGGCTTTGTGTTCAGCATTCCCTCAGCAAGCCACAGTTGCCTCTGCTATCTTTTGAACTTGATGGCCAAGGCCAATTGCATGAGGTTCAGGTTCAACAAGGCCAAATGCCAGGTCCTGCACTTGGCCCACAACAATCCCAGGCAACACTACAGGCTTGGAGCAGAGTGGCTGGGAAGCTGTCCTGCAGAAAAGGACCTGAGGGTGTTAATCGACAGCCAGCTGAACATGAGCCAGCAGTGTGCCCAGGTGGCTGAGAAGGCCAATGGCATCCTGGCTTGTAACAGAAGTAGTGTGGCCAGTAGGCCATGGAAATGATTGTCCCTCTGTTCTCAGTGCTGGTGAGGCCACACCTCGAACACTGTATCCAATTCTGGGCTTCTCACTACAAGAAGGACATTGAGGTGCTAGAGATATGTCCAGAGAAGGGCAACAAAGCTTGTGAAAGGTGTAGAGAACAGGTCTGATGAGGGAGCAGGTGAGGGAGCTGGGGATGTTTAGCCTAGAGAAGAGGAGATATGATCACTCTCTACAGCTACCTGAAGGGGAGTTGTAGTGAGGCGGGAGTTAATTTCTTCTCTCCAGTAATGAATGACAGGACACGAGAAAATGAGTTCAAATTGCACCAGAGAAGGTTTAGATTGGACATTAGGAGGAATTTTTTTTCCTGAGAGCAGTTTTTTACTGACAGTTCCAGTTAAACACTGGCACAGGCTGCCCAGGGAGGTAGTGGAGTCACCATCTCTGGAGACATTTAAAAGATACACTGATGAGGTGCTGAGGGACACGGTTCAGTTTAGTGGTGGGCTTGGGAGCGTGAGGTTAGTGGTTGAACTCGATGATCTTAAAGGTCTTTTCCAACTGTAATGATTCTATGATCCCCCCATACCCCCCTGTCCCTCTCACCCTGCCTGCCGACAGCCGGGATTTCTTCGAGTCCTCGTGGTTGTGATGGGCTTTGCCAACTTTGCCCATCTGCCGCTGCTGCTCGTTCACCTTCTCTCTCATCACCGCCAGCTCCTTCATGCCTGACTTCATGGGCTTCCTCCCGCCAGCTCCACTCAGGATGCCTGCAGTGCCATCCACGTGGTTCTCAGCAAGGATGCTCTCGGAGCGGTCATCCCCATTGTCTGCAGAAGATGGGGCAGACAAGGAAAGGGTCAAGCTGAGCCAGGCGCTCTCTCATGCATTCATCCCATCCTGGATCACTTCCAGGGATGGCCAGCTACCAAGCCATAAAACCTTTGCATGCAAAAACTTTAAATTGCATTAGTCCTTTCATCTGGAAGGTGAGAAGAGATCCTTTCATTCTGGAGTTATTACCACTCTAAAAGGCAGTTTAGAGAGCAGGGGAAATTGCTGCTGGAGAAGTTCTTTCTGGTTTTTCTTTGACCTTCTAAATTACTTCCCGAAGAATGTAATTTTCCCATCAGAAGTCCAGTTGGGTTAGGGATGCCAAGTGCATTTCAGCTCCAAAACTTAAAACCACAGCGATTAGTAACAATACCTTGAGTCCATCTATCATTCCCCAGAGTATCTCCAGGAATACTTACTCAATATTAATGTGCTAAAATAAATTCTCAGGCCTGCTTTCAAAACATCTTGACTGTTTTATGGCCACCCTAATTTCCCTCAGAGATCCTGCCATTTCAGGGATCGTCTGTGGTGTATCGTCTTTCTCATCGTTTGTCATACAGTGAATTACTCATTTATCTTCTGCCTACTTCTGCATTTGGCCACTTCTGCTGACCGTGGAACAGTCCCAAGTGTCCTGGGCCCAACTCTGCCACTGCCGCAAGACTCCCCAGCTATTTCAGCCATTCTGAGTCAGCCAGCAGATGTCTGGGGACAAACACCAGACTTTTTCCACCCCCCTCCACTCTCTGCTTTGTCAATTTTCCAAGTTTGCTGGGTACCATTTCTAAGAGCAATCTTTGCCAAAGGAAGACATGATGGTCACAATGCTTCAGAAACCAGTCTGTTTGGATTTTGGGGTGGCAGTGGGGATAGATCTCAACTTCTCCTGCTTGCTCCAGAAGCCCAGAAGGTCACAGCTGACCTCTCCTTGGTGCCTGGTCTAAGCTATCTGAGCAAGCACAACTAACTGTATCTGGATCTAACATTGAAGTTGGCTCCTTGGACCAAGACCTCCAGAGGTCCTTTCCAGTTCAATTTATGATTCAACCCATGCACGTACATCACCTCTCACCATAACAACACAGGCTACTTAGGTCTCTGTATATAGGAGCTCTTCAGCAGTTCCACAGTGACAGACCAGGACATTGTGGTCCTACAGTGGTGACAAACACGATGTCTCTTTCAGCATAAGCTAAGAAGGAACTGTAGCACCCAACCCCTTCCAACATCAGCATTCTCTCCAGCACCTCCTGTCTTGGCTTTCCAGAATTCTAGAACTCAGGCACTTCTATAGAAGTAAAGAAATCACATCAAACTACACAATTGAGGGCAATCAATGCTTTAGCTCCTGTAACAATGCTTAGCTTAGGGATCTCTCCCACTTCTTGGAAGACCAAGCACTCAGAGCATTTACAGATTTTCATATTTCCTTTTTTTCAGAAGCTCCATAGTGATGTTTTGTCAATAGCTCTGCTGTCGTGACAGAGGCCAGAAAGTTATAACAGCAAGCGTTTTATTTCTGCATCAGCTTTCCAAGCTCTTTTCAGGTGTGACAAGCCCAAGGTCGCACACGGGAAACTGAAAGGGTTTTGTCTGAACTTACTCAGCAAATGTGTGGCTGCCTCCAGACTGATGGCAAGAGAACGGCCCAACTGGGCTGGATGAAAGAATCAACACAGTCCCACATGCCATCCATGCTTGGGCACACACGTCAGAAGGACCATTCCTAGTCTGTGCTACAGACCAGCAGTAAAAGCACTTTCATGGCTGGAGACTGCATCTGCCTCAGAGAATTTAAAAGCCATTGACAGACCCATCCCTCAATGGATCTGTCAAAAATCCTTTTGAACTTCCTCTCCATTTTGGCCTCAGATCTCCCAATACTGGGATTGTCCCACTTCCTAGAAATACTGAATGCATTTGTTCTCCAGGTTTTTAGCTGCTTAGATAAGAAACTGAAAAGCGAACACGAGAAAAACCAATCTGGCAAAGTCCATGACTTTCCTTAATACTAGTTCCAGATGAGAACTGGGACCAGGTTTGACAGTCGGATGGACAAGCCTGAAATCTGGGCTGCTGCCTGGCAATTGCTATCTGGCTGTCATCCTAGGAGCTGGACAAGGAGTATTTTGAGCAGGAACCTTCTGTTTATACACCAGTCTCCCCGTTAATTAGAAACACACAGTGAGAAGAGAGAAGGCCATAAGGATCAAACAAAAGAGCACCATGCAAGTGATGGGCAACGCTGTCCAGGCTCTGCTCCTCAGTGAGCTGCTTTGCTTAGGAAGGTTTCAGCCTTCCAACAGCCTTGTGTGCTCCTCTCCTTGGTGTCCCAAGAGCAGAAGAACAAGCACAGCAGCAGGGCAGTATCTCTGACATGCTGCAGTCGCCTGCTTCATTCAGAAAACCAACGCCACAAACTGACAGAAAAGCAGCAAACTGGAAGCAGCGCCTTCCCCCATCGATTCTCACTCCTTCCTACCTCCAACTAAAATATATAGACATCTGCCCAAATAAGCACGGCTCTAGTAAATGGAGAGCTGGTAAGCCTCTTGTCGGCTGATTCATTCACAAAACCTGCTTCTGATAATATTTTTGCTCATTTTTCTCACTTTCCAATGCTAACAAAAAGAAGCCCAAAGAAAACGGACGATGGGACCAGAGTGTGCAAGCCTATGTGCATGAACACACCTCGGGACAGGAGACATTGCTCTTGGCTCCCCGAGCACCATCGCAGGAGAAAGCCTGGAGCAGAGGCCAGGAAGGTCTATAGCTGCTATCAACTGCAAGCTCTCCTCTCTCAGGCAGAGCCAGACACTGCGAGCCGTACCATCACACTTCTGCTGAGCTGACCTGGAGCCCCCTCACAGCTTTTCCTTCCTCCAGACTCGGTGCTTCTCTTAGGACAAGCTCTCCTGACCCAGTGTGCAGAGTACTAGCATTTCCTTCCCAGATGAGCTGCATGCATCAGGTGTGATGGACCACATTTCAGAGAGCAGACAGGCCAGGTGGCCACGACAAGAGTAGAGGCATCGAGACTTGAGGTTGGGAGAAGATAGAGCATGCCATGAGCTAAACAATGCATTTACAGCCAAATAATGCTTTTTGACACTGCTCAAAAGCAGCAAGTTGTGCATGCTTGCTTATGACTATCCATGAACTAATTAATCATCACCCATCATCAACCCTACCGGCATGGGATGGGCAGGTATGCAATTGCCTCAGCTACACAGCCCTAATCCATTTGTCATCCCAGCAAACGCCCTTCTGCTGACCAACTTCAGTTCACACTAAATATATCTGTGAACAGAGCAATGCCAAACTCCAAAACAATTAAGTTTTATAGTTCTTCCATTTTCCTATGGCATGTGGAAAACATCTCCTCTGCTATTTTGGATCAAAAGGTAGAGCACTTTGTGCAGGGTGGGACAACTGTGGCAAGAATCAAACCAGATAGCTGAAGTTCTCCTGAACGCTGATGTGGAGCCCATGAAACACCTCTCTCCATGCCAAGAAAATTATTTCTTTATTGCCTTTTTCAAGGAAAATTCCCATTGGCTTCAATAGGGCGAGGACTTGGCTGAGGTGAAAGTGTGTTCAAAATGGCCATCAGCTAACATCTGTGGGGAGCTGCACAGTCTTGCCAACAGTTTCAAAGGTGGCTACTAATTTCCAGCACTAAAATTTTCAGCAATCTGGTTTGAGACCTCTAGGCATCTCAGCTGAGCAACAGAGGGGCTTAAAAACAACCTGCCACTTGCAGAGCAACAAGAAGAAAAAAAGCACCACACAAAAAGAGGCAGCTGCCCAAAGTTAAAAATACATTATCCCTTTGAACAGCCCCAAAGCATTATCTGGGCTGTGGGACAGGACTGAGCCAGTAGCACGCACTCAGCACGAGCGGGCCAGGCTGGATCACGGGGAACATGCACCATGCCAAGGACTGCAGCCACCTTCGCCAGTGCTCCTCTCCCTCTGCACTTGTTTTCTTTGAGGACAGCTCATCGGCAAGGTTTCACAGGCATTTGTTTATCTGCCCAGGGTGTTTGCATAGTGTTTAAGTGCTGATTAAGGTCCCAGGCCCACAGAAGGTTTCACCCAAGTGGCCTTCAACAACCTGCCTGGACCCCCGCTAGACCCAGGTCCCAGCTTCATCCCAGGCTGGATGGGGCTTCCATCTCCCTCCTGCAGCAATTGCAGCCTCTGCTGGATAGCACTTTCCCTCTGAAGACATCAAAGCACCTTACAGTTCATTAATTACCCTGCAGAGAGAGGTGTTCATCCCAGGTTGCACACAGTTAAAAACCAAAAAGTACAGAAAAATCTGAGAGCCTTGCCCAAAACGCCACAGGGAATGGCTGAGAGAACCATGAGGCTCGTGCTCCTGCCCTGCCTCCACACCAGGCCCAGCAGCCACAGCGCTCCATCCTGTGCCAATGCACCATCCAGAGAGTTATTTTTCACCCTGAACAGTGCTATGTTTCTCATCTAACCAGCTTTTTTAGTTCCCCTCCCACAATTTTAGCCTCTTGTGGCCACAAGTTCTACCATTTTGCTGTCATTTAAATGTCTGTTCTGCATTTTGTTTGGTACTTTATATTTTAAGCAAAGCTGCCTGTCACAGGCTGCCAGAAGTCCAGCACTTGTCCTTCACAGCCTGAGAGCAGACGGAGCCTTTAAACCTTACTTTTACCAAGCACAACAGCCATGGCCAGAGAAATACTCACAGGAAGGTGAGCAAACAGCAGACAAACCCTGACCACAGCCCCCATGACCTTTGCCTCATTAGCATGCAAAACGAGCGCCCTGGGCAAAGGTTCCTGTGCAATAGCTCCAGTGTGGGTGTTGTTGACCTGGAGCTTGGATACCTCAGAAAACGTTTGCCAGCAGGGATTTTACTGGCAGGAGCTGCCAAGAACAAATTTTACCCCCAGGCCCTCTTGGGCCCATCTTGCCCCAAAAAGGGTTTGCAGATTACCGCTGCCAAACGGTAAAGCACTGCGCCATGGCACAGCACCTGTCAGCACTCAGCTGGCGTCAGAGGGGAAACACAGGGGCATCAGTACATGGTCTGGCTCCAGGCATAATCAAGCTGGGCTGGATGCAGCTCTCAAGAGGCAGATGAAACCAAAGCAGCCACTCAAGTTTCACTCTTCACTTCACACCCATAAAAAACACAAACAACTGTGACGTGCCACAGAGTGACCACGAGCAGCAGGCTGTGTCAGAGAGTGGGTGACGGGAGAAGGTTTGCAGAAGGGATGTAGAGCAGAGAAGCAGCCCCTCTGTCCCAGGACCATATCTCTCAAAAGTCAACTGTGGATGTTTAGGGAGAAGCAGAAAAAACAGACACAGATATAGAGCAATCCTTTCCCAGTTGTCCTCCTGGCAACCATCTCAGGAACCAAAGGATGCATCTAGACTGGGTTTAACAGCCATTGACAGGCCTAACTGCAGAGGAATCATGCATTATCCATTTCCAGATTCAACTACAGGAACCCCCCTATATCTCCTCCTGCTCCCCTCTATCCAGGCAATAGTCCATTCTGCTAAGGCTGTTACTCGGTTCTGCAGAGATCTGAGCATTTGATTTGGTTGCAAAGGACAAGCAGTGAGCATTCCAGAGCAGCCTTGGGGGGAGTGTCTGTGCTACCCAGTGCTTTGGGGAGGGAGACCAAGAAGGGTGGTCTCCCAAATCTCTCAGAACAGTAGGCTGCCATGAAACAGATATGGACATCAGCTCAGAGCATCTCTCCATCTGCCAAGGCACGGAGTTATTTCATCCCAGCAGCTTGCTCAATAACAGCAAGGCAAAGGTACACCACAGCCAGAAAATTCCTCTATCAGTCTCCAAGAGCTTGTGCTACCTCTTCGCTAAGCTGTCCGAAAAGCACTCTGAGGTCCCCTGGAGCTGAGAGCCCTGGGGCTCTGCAAACACTTTACTTTGGCCATGAGGTCTTTTCAGCCTATCTCTACAAGTAGGGAGGGCAGGACTGGGGAGAGAGAACAGCATGTTCTAGACAGAGGTTGCTTAGCAAGCTCCTCTCCCTGCCCTGAGCAGCTGGCACCGAGGGGTGATCCAAGGGGCACCCAGGGCCTCCCTTTGGCTCAGGCATCCTGCAGGAAATGCTTTATGCTCTCTAAAGTGCTGGGGACATTGACTCCAGGCAGAGCAGCTTCCAGCAACCTGCTTTGCTCTCTTTTCTCTGCCTATTCCTAGTGTCTGAAGAGACCAACTTTCCCCTCTTCCAACCACCTAAATCTAGAGCCACAGAAAAACCTCTAACCCACAGCACAGTGCCCTGTAGTGCACCTGTGCTCCATCGCACACAAACTGCTCTGGCACCCTGGAACAAACACAGAAGTGGTACTGAAATGGAGCTGATGTCAGATGAGAGATCAAGATGTCCCTTCCCCTAGGTTTTACTTCAAACATTTTTTGGTTGGGTTTTTTGTTGTTTTGAATCATGTTTGTAGACTGGTTTCCCAAGGATACAGGAATTGTGCAATAACACAGCTTGCCTCTATGTGTTTCTGCATGTGCATGTGTTTGCATGACTGTCTGTCTCCCTATTAGTCCTCCTCCACCTCCCAATATATCTACAAACACGTCAGAAAATGCCAACTACATCTCAAACAGGAACACAATTCTCAAAAATAGTAAGTATCCACCATTTCATGGCAATGTGCAGCCAGGCTGCAGAGATAAAATAGCAAGGTTTGTTTTGTTAGCTTTCTTTCCAAATGACTTGACTGATGGGCCATGTAGCACATCACCAGCCCACTCTGTGTAGACTCAGCAGAGCACAAACCACTGCTGTGGAAGGTCTGCTCCAGCCCTTCTTCTGCCAACAGTGAGCCTGCAAGTGCTGTTTGCAACACCCTGCTCCCTCTCATGCCAGCTGTTCGCTGCATATCAAGAACAATAAGGGAAAACGCTGTGCAGGTCCCTCAAAAAAAAATGCAGGGGAGCACTTCAACTGCCCTCATTTACCCAGCTCCCACTTGCAACCCTGGTTTTCTTTCATCCACTTCTTACCCCAAGCATGGGGCTGCTGAGGATCCCATACACACCTCACAGCAGAGGCTCTCTGGACTCACCTAAAAGCTCAGGATCCAGAGGGTCTCATCTGGTGACCGATGACAGTGGTTTTGCACGTGTGCTTAACTTCAACATGTGTGTGGGCAGTTTGCTCAGGGGAAAGACCTTAACATGTTTGAAAGGTTTTGCTGAGTTAGGCTCTCCAAGCTCCCTGCTGCCATAAAAGCATTCCCCCTTGTTAGCGAACCGTATCTCAGCCCTTTCAACATGTTTCTCTGATTAGCCCTCTGCAAAGCTGCCACCTTCCCAGCAGAACTAAATGAATTAACTTGAAAACACTTCCAAGCTTAAATTAATTGCACTGCAGCTTCGTAATTTAACCTTGACCCCATCTGTAAAATTCCCCAGAGTAGCTGCTACTTAGTCATTGGGGGCTTCTGCCTGAATTAAATGAGCCATTAACCTTACCAGTCCAAGTCTTCACTCTCCTTCCCATTACTCACGTGCATCCACATGGTCTTCAGTGCCCTAGCCACCCCAAAAAGCCTGCACCAACTTCAAGTATAAGCTGGGCTCCTAAATTCTCAATTCCTATGAATTTCCAGAATGAAATCAGACCACAAAACCACCTCATTCATTTCCTACGTGTTTTGTTACTGTGTTTGAATTACCTTTATTTCCCTGGCTCATCTCTGATCCCGAGTCCAAGTCCATCGGGGCTTTTGCATCCCATGGTCCCAACTATGCAAGCACAGAAGGAGTTTCCTTACGACGGCCTCCATGTTGATCTAGATGATCCCTGTTTGGCATTGGGATGCTGTACCTCTCCTTCCAGCAGGAGAGCTGTACCTGATGCTGGCAAAGTTACAGGAGCTGTGAATCTCAAACAAGGCTGATTCCCAGCTAATGACACTGCAGCCAGCCAGAAAGGGCTGATCTGAAGGATGATCTGATGGATGCACAAGCAAGTAACTTTTCTCCAAACTCATACTAAATGTTTCTGCCACTCTCCCACATTTTTTTAAAAAGTATAACACAAAGGACCTGTTCAGGCTCTTCTCCTGTTTTAAGATGATTACCTTCCTAGTTGCAGGCAGTGACAAACACGCCCCTAAGTTAGCTGGAGACAGACTGAAAAAATCAATTTGAACCTCCACCAAGGAAAGATGTGATACTGGAGGAAACGCTCACATCTGTCCATTGAGGTCTTCAAATCCACATGACGTCTCATTTGTGTAGGGTGCTTTAGCCAAATACAAGATATCTTGCTCTAAAGAGAATTAGCTAAGCAGAATTTTGTGGTCTTTATCATATGAAAAGCCAGGGCACATATCCATAAGGCTGCTTCTGGCAATACTCTCTGCCCGTTCTGGCTCCTCAAATATGGCTTAGCTCACCAGAAAGGTGTCCTCTGGCTTTGGAAGGCCAACTTTGGTGCCTGTTCACAACCCCCATCAAGATCAATGGCTGGTGAGGAAGTAGCTCTGGACAGGGCATGACCAGAGGAACCTATGACAAGGTATTTTCGCGTGCCTTCTGGGAATGCTGTTTGCAGAGCAGCCAAAAGTCTGACCTTCTGCCCTGCAAAGAGGTGGAAAAGTTTCAAATTCAGGAGGAAAAGTGGTACAAGTCAAGCAAAAAGGACTTAAAATCTCCAAGAGGTCAGAGCAGTCCCATGTCCTGTCCTGCCTGTGAGAGTCAACTCTCGCCTATCTCCAGCATTGCTCCACATCCTTCTCAGCCACATTGGCTCCTCTGCTTATTATGACTATTGCATGCAAATGGTATGAACCCCAGCCATTTGTATTACTAGCTTTTTAAAGAACACCTCACTTTTCCACAGTCAATTTTCCAGACAGTGGCTCAGTCCAATTCTCTCCTCACCACCCACCCAAATCTCACTGCACATTTCCTCAAAGTCTGCCTTTTCCAAAATGCACTATTATTATGGCAAGTCCTTCCTACCTTCTCAGAAACCCTGCCAGAGCCCAACAGCCATTGCCACCAGTGTCACCTCAAGGTCTGCTGAATCTACTGTCCCCATGGACCTCTCCTAGCCAAGCACCAGCACTTGTATCTGCTGTTTCCCCAGGAACCTACTTTTCCCAGGGACGAAGCACAAGTGCCTCCAAATAAAGCCAGAGCACTGAACTGTAGATGGAGAGAGGCAGTGTTTGCTGTAATTTAGTTCTGAGTCTCCCAGCTGCCTCCAGCACTTAGACATTATCCTTCCCTCCTCGTGGGGCTATTACTGAGTTGCCATATCCCACAGTTGAGCTGTTCAAAATTTGGGATTTTTCTCCTCTGATGTTAAACAGCATTGCAGTTGTGTCAGGTTATGTAAAAACACTTTGCTCATCTGTTCTTGGGGCAATATTTCACTCGGTTTTGCAGCCACTTTGCTGGATTTCTTTAATCCTTGTTTTATCCTTCTCACAGGTACGGTCAGAGCTGGATTTGAACCATCATGTTATAGTAAGCCATGAGAAAGGATTGAACCTTCTCTGGAGGTTTTCAAAACTCACCTGGATGCATTCCTGTGTTACCTAATCTAGGTGGACCTGCTTTAGCAGAAGGGCTGGACTAGATGATCTCTAAAGGTTCCTTCCAACCCTACCAGTCTGTGATCCTGGTCTTGCTTCTGTATTCATTATGCACATTTACTCTTCATCTTACTATGTGCACTTCCTGAAATAAGGCAACTGCCACATTCTAGGCATGAAATCTGTATTGATACCATACTGCTGTGGAAATAAACAGGAGTTTTATCAAAACTAAGACTTGAGGATTTGTCCCACTGCTGAATGACATGCACAGACATGCAATAGGACCACAAAGAGCTCAGGCTCACGGACAGGCAGCAATTTACTGCAGATCAGCTGATCTGTAATAACTATTTGTGGCATACAACGGCTACGCACACTCAAGTACTGCAAGTTACCTTCAGGGTCCTTCAGTGACCTCCAACCTCCACAGCCTACAAGCATGGCCAGGTCAATGTCACTTGACCTTTAGAAAGGGATGTTTCCTCTCCCACAGGTGGAAGGGAAGCACTGCAAGGCAGCCTGCTGCTTCACTCCACTGTCATTGCTTTGGTCTCTTGCCTTTATAGGAAGAGAGCCTAGATCTCACTGTTTGCAAATGACTCTGTATTTTGGGCCACCCATGAAGTTGCCCAAGCTCCAACCTCAGGAGTATGCAGGCTCCCACTGAGCAAAAGGCAGGAAGAGATACTCATAAAACTGTGGTAGAGGAAGGAAGAAAAGAAAGGGGAACATCAGTCAGCTGCATTCCCAAGGAGGAGGGAGGCATTGGAAAGCTTAAAAAACAGACCACCACAAAACAGAGTGATGGAGACAGATGTGATAAGCCAGCTGAACCACTGAAAGGGAAGCTCGGATGTGCAACAGTCTGCTTTCCAATTAAACAACTCCAGAAAGCAGCGTGTTTCATGCATATGCAGCCAGCACACTTGGCAACCAAGTGCCCTGGTGTGTTTGCTGTGCATCTGATCTACACGGCTGCACCCTTATCCTGGTGAGACCATCTGGCTACCACCTAAAGGCTTAGAAGATACCCAGGCTTTTGGCAAAGAGCACTTTAAAGAGGGGAACCACTGATATGCAGTGATGGGGCAGTCCCCAAGTTAGTGCAAACCACTGTGTTAACAAGCCAAATAGTTAAAACACTGAGCTTTTGCAAGAAAATGCCTGGGAATCCCGTCTTCAGGAAGGACTGGCGTTCCTATGGAGTTCACCCTAAAACACTGGACAGCTTCAGCTGGCTTGTGGCACACTGGCCTTCATCCATCTTCTTACAGCCAAAAGCAAGTCACAGTTTTCTGCTGCATTTTCAAAACCCTAAATTGGCAAAATAAAGTGTGGCAGTCATGAAAGGGCATGTAACTTCCCAGGCATAGGGTCTGGGGAAGGAGCTCATCAAGGGGGCCACCACAACTTCCTAGGAGCACTAAGGTGGGAAGCTGTCATTAGGTAAATTACCTGGAGTGCTATAACTGACCCAAGTTCACTGCTCTCAGACCACTGCAAATGAAAAGCACCATAACTGCAGCCATCCCTGAAGCAAAATGGGCAGGAGCCAAGGACACAGTGGGAAACACAAGACCTGAGCACCTACATACCCCTCTGAGGTCATTCTTCAGCCCCTAGAATGGCAGCTCTGCTGCACCATTCCCTGTGGGGAAGCAACAAGCACAGGCACCCACCTCCATCACAGTCTGTCCATAAAACTCCACTGCATTAGAGACACTGTTGCCACATCTGTTAGTGCTTTAAAGCACGTACATCTGGTTTAATTGAGCACTTGACTTTATTGCTGCTTTATCTCCATTTTCTGAGCAGGCCTTGGGGAAAAGGGTTTGTGCCTTTGGGGTTTGGGTTTTTTCTTTCTTCCTCTTAAAAACTTTTTGTACTGAAATCCCACCTGAAGCAGGAACAAAAGCCCCTGTGACAGTTGCTCATACACTTGGGGCTGCCTTTGAGAAAGTCTCCCCTCTAGGTAATGAGCTCCACCCTAAATATTCTGGTTTATGTGCTCCAAAACTTCAGAGCCTCAACACACCAGTCCTCCCCTCCCACTCTCCTTTTGTTCCCTCTGGAAAAGAAGTTATTGGCGGAAGGTATCACAGTACATGCCGGGGGGGGGGGGGGGGGGGGGGGAAGAAGAAAAAGGATCTTGCTGCCCCTGCAGACTCTGAAACTTTGCCTCTGCCAAGTTACAACAAACAGGAAAAGCAGAATCAAAACACAGCCCCCATGTCCCACTCCATCCACCCAGCACAGACTGTGCTAATGCCAGCTACTGCTCACAACCAAGCAATGCTGTGAGCTTCCTCTGGCACGTCCTTCCAGGTGGTCTGAACAACAGAAAAGCACACCTCTGGAAGCCTGCATCCAGTCGTGCTGGTTAAACCTCCACACCAATGCATCAGGTGTTTGAAAGCTCTTCCAGAAAATACAAAGGTCTCATGCTCCCAGAGAGAGGTTACCTGCAAGCCCCTTTGCCAGTCTTTACACTGGATGGTGCTTGTGTTTCCCTGTGAAAGCAGGAGTCAGGCATGCAGCAGATGGGAATAAAGAGGAATAGTGGCTATAAAGTTGTCTCTTTTGCTGCTAAGACATCCAAGTGTTTCCCAGCCACTGGGAGAATAACAGGACCAGCCCCTGAAGTTGGTGCACCATTTCTGGGCTGCAGCACCCTCCTGGGGACCAACGCCCAGCATCTTTCCACAGCTTTCAGGCCATGATCTAGCACAAGCAGGTACCAGCAGTATCACCAAAGCCTGGCTTTAAAACAATGCCCCAGATAATATTTCTCTCACTGTAGACTGAGGCTGGGATCACTCAGTGGGCAGCCTAACTTACACTAAGCACCAAATGCACAGCAGGTGCATTACACTAGCTGGTGTGAACACAGGATGCATCCCACACATCCAGCCCAGGAGCTTTATACTTGCTAAAAGCAGGATGATCTGCTGAAACCAGAACCACAGCAGCTTTAGGGTAAGTGGCTAGATGGAAAGTGATTCTTTGTCACACCACCACACATCACAGCTGTGATGCAGAAATGCCCACAAACTTTCAGACACTCAGAAGCAAGCTCCTCCATTACAACACTTGTTTTACATGCCCATCAGGTACACTCCTCATCCCCAAACAGCCATCTTCCCCAAATCTGCTGCCTTAACTGTCAGCTACTTGTTCTCCTGCCCCCCCACCCACAAGGGAGTCCTATTCAGTCAGCATCACACTTTGTAAGCTCTGGCTTTCAACTCTTCCGATGGAAGCAGGCATCTATGTCCTGCCTGTCCCCCTTCCTATGAGAGTAAGACATTCAAAGCTCTGTCAGCTTTCCCAGTGCCACGTTCCAGTTTGATTTCATGCTGCAGTGCTGAGTCCAACCATCTTTTATCCCTCCTGTCTGGTATCTTTTCTCAGATGTCTAAACACAAAAGCCACCCTTGAAGCGAGCAAAAAGCAAGGCATACTAACAGGAGCCGAATAAGCTCCCCCAGCCCTGCCTGCCCCAGTCCAACAAGACTTCAAGCCCAGGAGAAGAAACATCTGAATAGTGAAGTGAAGGAGGGTCAAAATGTAATTAAGCTCTGCACTTCCTATCCCAAACTGTTAGTGTGTGTTGCTACGGGTTTAAGAGTTACTCAAGGCACTCTTGTTTCACTGGAAAGGAACACAGTCCCATCTTTAAGAAGATGGGCTCTTCTGATTCCTCAGGAGGAAGGCGGCAAGCAAATTACAATTTCTAAACCCTTTCCTGTTCTCTTCCCTTCCTCCAGCAAGGCTCGTATGCACAAAGTAGAGACATCTTTTCTAGTTAAAAAAAAAGAAAAATCCCTCTTTAGGCTTTCCAACTGAACTCAGCTGTGCTCTCCCCATGGGAAGACCAATCCAAGTCATCCTCACAAGGACATGCCGTCTTTCAAAGTTGGGAAAGGCAGATAAGTTAGCTACTGCAGTACAATAGAACCCAAAACCTGCAGCTGGACTGTATGTCCTCCACTCAGGGCCCCTGTGCCCCATGAGCTGAATATGGCTTACATGCAACCCACATTATCCCCCTTCAACAGAGCCATGGGAAGGTGAGAGCGGAAGGCATCTGCAGCAATGTCTGCCAATGACAGAGGGAGAGGACCGTGGCAGATCCTTGTGCAGATGCCAAACCAGTCACGAGTCCACCCCACAAGCTGATCATGACACAGAGGCTCATCCACACAGAGGCTGAGGGAGGAGCAGAGCTGACCCTTCCAGCTGCATACAGCTTGAGGCCCCAGCACGTGACTCCATGTCTCGCTGCCAAGGCACCAGTGTGCTCTTCCAGCGATTCACCAGCAGCTACAGCTGTGGTCAGGAGCAGATGTCAGGAAAATCATAAGGACTGGTCTTTTCCTCTGCTTCTGGAAACCAGCAGTATAGGGACTTTCCAATCCAGAGGCTGCACACGGATCTTCATATTTCATAACCAGCCATTCCTCTATGAATTTCTGAACTTCCTTTTAGAAGCCATTTATATCAAGGACATTTCCAACCTTCTATAGCGATGACTTTCATAGTTTCTGTGTCTCGCTCCTCCAGATGTGCTGCCTGATCTTTTCATGGGATGCCACATGAAACTGAAAACCAGCAATCTTCTTATCCCTCCCCCTGTTCACAACTTCTTAGCTCTCCATCTCAGCTCAGAAAGATCTAAACACCAGAGTGCAGGTATTCATACTCTGTTGAGACAGGTTAAGACCCCTTAATCAAGGGGTGACCTTCAGAAAAGCAATATGCACCTGCTGTGTGCCACGGACACCTCCATCACACCTCCGAAATCAACTGCAGCCCTCGTGAGGGGCTGGGAGCCAGAACACCTCTTCTTGAAAGAGAAATAGAAATGCCCGCCCTCTTCGCAAATACAGAAGGCCTTGGCACAAGCCAAGGGCACAGGAACAAAGCCAAAGCACATGGAAAACAGCAGCAGCAGAAGTTCTTAATGATGCCTGCCTAATTGGAGAGCCAGGATGCCTCCTCAGAGCAGGGGATTCATAGCAAGCTCCTGACAAACTGCACCAGGTGCCCCAACACAGGGAGAGACCCCTCCACTGCCACTCTCCTCACTGCTTCGGCAGCCTCAGCCCTTCAGCACTCTTGTCATGCGCTGCTCTTCCTCAAAAGCCTGCAAAGCATGTTGGCTGAGCCCCAATAAAAGCACCTTCTAACAGGATTTTTTCAGGTTTCAAGGATATCAGTGTCTGTCACAGGCTGAAGTAATTAAGAGGACATTCAACAGACTATCTGGCAATGATTAACTAGCTATTTACCGCTGAACATTACAAGTCCCACTCTCAAACTGCACCAAAACACTTGTTTTTTCCTACTTTTCCTCCCCTTTGCCCCATCCCTGCCTTTCACAAAGGCCCCTCTCACACCACTCCCTCAGCCTCACCATGCTTTGCCTTGCTAAATAAACCACGATGATGTCGGCTGGGCTAAAGCTGGAAGGCTTGCTGGGGGTTAAAGGGAAAAGTGTGTTGTTCTTGGCAAACAGATAAACCCAGTTTTCATTGGACAGGCCTCAAGATGGACAGCAACAGGCACATGTGCTTGCAATCATCATGTTTGCACTTGACTCTTCCTATTGAATAGCAGGGTAAGAAAATCCTTGGGCTGATTTCATTTCTACTGGCTTCACAAGGCTAGTCCCTTCACAGCCACAGATCTGTTCATCAGCAAGTTCTTCCAGACCAGAGACAACCCTAAAGCTGAAACAGCTGATTCAAAGACTCATTTTATCATGATTGCCTCCTACATCACTTAGGAAATGTGCCTGGAAGAGCAGTGAACAGGTAGACCTGGAGGGAAGGGTTTGTAGTCAGCAGTGAAGAGTTACTGGTGACATTCAAAATTTCACAGAAGCAGTAATGCAGGGAGAGAGCATTTGAGACAGGATTTTTCACAGCATCTGAGATAGCAGAATTGGCAGGTCCAGTTTCACTGGAAGCAGGCTGGATTTCTCCATCCCAGCAGAGGAGGGTCCCATGCAACAGGCTGGGTGAACCCTGCAAAGTTTGTCAACAAATCTCATCATGCAACAGCCAAACTCATGGAGAGAAAGAGAGATTGATATTTTTTAACAGCAATTTTAATGGTTTACACAGACTGGACATCGTAATACACCACATGGGACACCTCTGCTGGACACATCAAGCAAATTAGCAGAGTACTGCCACACTCTCTGCATGAAATACCACCAGCAGCTATGTCCTCCCTTCTCTTTAAAGAAGTGGGAAGGTTTGCCATTCCCAAAAAGCTCCAAAGGAGCAAAGTGCACCCAGCACCTCCAGTATTTGGGTTGCCCACAGCAAAGTCTTATCTCTGCTCCCAGTGCCCACACAGCAGCGTGGGAGATGCATGGAGAGACTAGAGATCAATGGGGCACAGCTCTGCTTATTTTGAGGTCTGCAGAATACTATGTAAATTGATGAGGCAGCATATATATTTATTATTCAGGGAGTGTAAGAGAAGAGGAGAATGGAAACTGCTAATCAATAATGAAAAGCAGAAGCAAATATAACCCGTAGAGAAAAATTCCCCATGAGCTTCTTAAAATACAACCGTAAGAGTGTCATAGAAGACAACGTGACAAATTGGTCAAGTAAGATATTAGAAGTGAAAAAGCAACCAGGGAAAATTTGCACTCACCAACAGTGAGGTATATGAAGACTGAAAAGGAATTACCAACTCTTGCAAATATTCAGTCGCTACTCAGAGGAAGACTATTTACTGGATGAGGCAAACACAATCCAAATACTTAGCCACTGGCACAGTTTGAAAAAAGAGTTGTGATAGCATCTCCTGTTGTGAGTGATTTTAAAATCAAGACCCCATTTTCTGTAGTGCTCTAGTCAAAGCAGCAATTCACACAGCAAAAACCTGTGGTCTGAAATAGTCCAGGAGTCAGGCTTGAGGATGCAACACCATCACTCTGGCCTTAAAGTTGGGAAAAAATAAACCTGAAAGCACCAGAGATGGATGCACTTAGGAGAAGACCTGACACCACATAGACTTGACCCCTACACCATGTACTTGGAACAAAGAAGAGGCCAGTGCTACTGTGGAGCTGGTGAGTATGGGACAGAGGTCTCCAGATGATGGTTCCTTACAAAAGCAGTCTTGATCAGTTGCCATGATTGATGAGGTTAGTATAAATCCTTAAATCAGACAGGAAAAGAGGCAGCATCGACACAATGAAACAGCCCCAGAGACCGACAAAGGAACAAACTCTTAATAGAGCATCAGGTGGTGGAAAATGTAAGAAATCATCAGAAAAGTCATCCAGAAAAATTAACTGGAAAATGGCAGGAGGCTGATGAATATTTGGCACCAAAAGAGCCATCAGCCTCCCTGGGATGTTCCCAAAATGAAACTGTAGAATGAGCCATAAATAGTCTGAAATGCACCTTGCTCTTTTGCCCCAAAGGCAGCATGGCCGTGCTGGGGGAGCTCAGAGATGAGGAAAAGCAAAGGCCTAAAATCCAACCCTCATTGAGTCACAGGAATAAATCACTCTACAGCAATCTACAAAGAACCACTGTAAGCCAGGGAGGAGCCTTCAAAGCATGTGACACTTCTCAATTTCTTTCCTGCCAGCTTTTGTTTCATTTGCAATTAAAGTATCAGGGATGCCAGCTATCCTTCTCCCTGTTTCTGTCAGAGTTGTTGTCTTCAAACAGTGTACCTGATACCTCCTCTTGAGTGACTGATTCTCTTATCGAAGGCTTCTTAACTTTACCACATTATGTAGCTATTGGCATGGCACAATGGCTTTGTGCTAAAGTCTTCCCCCATTTCCCCATTGCAAATATTCACTTTCTGAGCACTTGCCATTTTTCCACTCCCCAAATCCCCTTTCATTGAAAGTTTAAGGTTACAAAGTACAGATTTCCTCATTTCAGTTTCCCCCTAAACTGGCGTAATTTGTCTTGGCTGCAGGGCAAACCCCAGAGCCTAAAGAAAATAAACACATAGGACACTTCTGTTACTCTGAAATGCTGAGCAATAAAATCTCAGTAAAATAAATACATGGAAATTTGCTTTAGGTCAGAGTATGTCATGCTGCTTGCTTTATTAAAAATAAAGTCTATTTAAATAAAGAAAACAGACAGGCAGACTAAGGTCCCGCACCTAGAAAGCAGTACTAACAAACATCTCCAATCCCTTTGAAAATTCAGTATAGCAACTTATTGTGAAACAGGAACACTGCTTTGGCCTAGATCCAACTGTGTATTGAACTAGACCCCAAATTCTGACAGCACAATTTTATTTTGAATTTGGTGGATAACCATCTTTAACAACCACTCTCCCAAGACAAAACCTCCCTTTTGCCAAGTCAAAGGAATGTTAGTCTGGCAAGGCTGGCACTAACATTTTCCTGTGCACTGACAAAACCTTCTGGGCCTGTGAACAGAAACAAATAATTTTTTAACATTATTAAAAAAGTAAAAAAAAAAAGAAACTCTCCCTGAGATTAGTGCAAAGGCTTCCTGAGCCACTGGACATGGGACTTGTCAGTCACCACATTGCACCACACTCCTTGGTGGCAGAAGAGCATCTGTCTTGCCCTCAAAGAGGAGATGGAGAAGATGTCCTAGAAGGACAGTGCTCTGGCCAACGGAGGATGCTGTGTTTTCTAGATGTGATATTATCAGGGCTGAGTTATGGTATGCTGTCCTCATGCCAGCACTCGGCTCACAGCACTCTTTCCCCTCCCCGTCTTTGTTTCCATCCTGTATCTCAAGGGAGCAGTCAAGTCCTCCCCTGCCAAGCCCTCCCCATGGCACACACTCCCGCTCCCCTGGAGCTCATCCCTGCACCTGCCCACATCGATGTTTTCAAGCTCATGACCATGGCCAAGGGCTTTGCCAGCTGCTTTCAGAGGGGTTAATGCTCCCCTCCCCAAGCAGGACGCTTCTCTCTGGATATAGAATAAGCCTGAGTGGTTTCTGTGAAGCAGGATTCGAGTGACAGACCAGTCTCATCCCGAGATCAATTAGAACATACAGACCTTAGCTGTCCACTGACAGATTTTGCTAGAAAAAGCCCTCTTCAGAGTCTCCAGCCTGGGCTTTCACTGCCCATCCCAGCACTCTTCTATTCAGTTATCCCAAAGAGTTTTCTTAAGCTTTCTCTCTCCGTGACAATGAACGTAACTCAGCATAATCACAAATATTCAACACTTTCACACCTACAGTGTGAACCTCACTTCGTATCCCTGGGGTCGTGTGCAGCCCACCATCCTTGTACAGATCTCTCTCACTCATCACTTCTCCAGCTGACTCCTCTTATCTCTATTTTAAGGAATATTTTCTCACATGCATTTGTATCTACTGCTCCACAGAAGATGGAACAGAGCAGATAACCAATTTCTCAGAGAAGTTCAGAGTATTGGACAAAAGTATTGGCTCAGCATGATCTCACTTTGCTTCATCTGCTTGGCATTTACCTTCAAGTCCTTAATTGCTCTGTCTTCCAGATCTCCCAGTATCTGAGGCTGGATTAATGGGTCTGTATTTGTCTGAATCACTTCCCAACCTTTGGCAATCTGAAATACTGGATCCCTGTCTCCTATTTCCCACCATGACCTAAACATCTTTATACAGGACACAACGATTTTTTTTCTTTTGGTCTTCATCCCTTCACAAATTGGTGCCAGCGTTCTTGGCTTCTGCTCTCTGATCAGTTTCAATCAATTTAACTATCTTTTGTTTTTCTCCCTCAGTTTTCAAGGTATACTTAGACGATCTTTAATCTCCAGTTGGTCCTCACTGCACAGCGGCTTCAAATCTTTTTTATTTATATAGCTGAGAAACCTGTTGCTATTTGTTTTAATTTCCTTTGCCAGGCCTAACACAGCTTGACTTTTGGCAATTCTCATTTTATCCCTACCCTTCCTGACCTCCAAGACATTGCTTTTTTGGCCGATTAGTCTTTTTTTCCATTCCTTACAGACTGTGTTTAATCCCAACTATCCTTTTTAAGGTGGCTATTCATCAGCTTCAGTAAAGAGCCCTTTCCTGTTGCGTTTTCCTCCTTTGCTTGGGATCCCTGTTCCAGATAGTTTCTGTACTTCTGAATTAGAGAGAGAGAGAGCGTCTTTGCATCCTCTGCATTCAAGTTCTCATGCCTCTCTGTCTGGATGACTTCACCCACCAGGTTTTTTAATTTTTCAAAGTTTGCCCTTTCAAAGACAAGTATCCTAGTTGCAAACCTGCTTTTGTTTAGGCTTCCATTTAATTTAAAAGGAATCCGTTTTATGAGCCCTAAGTCCAAGATTCCTCTGTACAGCCAGGCCTTCCTGTAACATCAACATTAGTTACCAAAACAAAATCTAAAATAGCACCTCCATTTGCTGCTGTCTGGGCTATCACATCCAGGAATATTTATGTTTTACCTTATTAATACCATGTGTTTGCCAATGTGTATTCCTAGATATTAAGATACATTCCAAAGTTCTCACAGCAATGTTATTTTGGTAATATTTATCTTTCTAATAACATTACAGAGATATCTATCTACACAACCCCTGCCACCCTTCATTTCAGTCTGCAGCTCTATCTGTCCTCTCATGGCTATTTCCCAAGGTACTTATATGAACCAGAGTCTTCTAAGGTATTTTGTGAATATCTTCCAAGCAGTTCTTTCACCAGGATGTCTCTCAAAACAACCAGCCCACCACAGGAACAACTGTACCAGCTCAGACCATAGATCCACATAGCCTCTCCTTCTACAGTAGACAAAAGGGGGTGGAGATCAAAGACTGAGGGGATTTTAACCCCCATTGACTTCCCTGGTCTCCCCTTGAGCACTCAGAAATGTTGAGCTTTCATAGCATCCTCTAGAAAGCAGTTCCACAACTCAACTACTCAGCTGTCCTACTTTCATAGGAAAGGATAAGTTCCTTTATTTGGTCAGCCTCTGACCTCTCAGCCAAAAGGGACCCATAAAACACCTTCAAAAGACAAACTTGGAAACAAGCATTTCTAAAACTGCTAGATACCAGAAATCCTGGTTTCAACAGGGAGATGGCTTCATTTACCCCTGTAGTCCTGTCCTGCCTCCTCCCAGTTAATCCCATGTTTGACATGGCCTATTCTCTCTTCCCCATAGAGGCTGATTTGCTTAATTTCTTTTTTTTTTTTGATAACGCCCCTCTTATATGCAGGTGTGAATTATCTTTCTCTTCAGCAACCAACCCAATCAACCTACCTCACTGAAGTCTTTGCACTGAAACTAAGCGCAGCTTTGAAGTTTGCTATCTCTGCTTCAGACTTCAGCTCCTGTCCCTAAAGGCTTGTCCGTAAACCTAATAAAACAGGTTTCCCTTTCCCACAAAGCTTGACTTGCCTATGGTTTTAGACTACTATAGCTAGGAAAAAGACACTACCAGTCCACATAATCTACATGGTAATGCTTGTGGTGTCACCAACTCTGACCAGAGACACCCAGACTTTTCTCCTTTCCCAGGACAGAACTAAACAGAACACATTACCACACAAAAAAAACAGCACAAAACCTCTTGGCTACAGATGATTTGAGTTTTTGCTACTGGTGTCCTCATCTTTGGTCTATTTGAGATGGAGTAAGTTGTCTCAATGTGAAGGACTTTGAATGGACTTGTCATGGAAGTCACAGGCTCTGGCATGTTTCTTCATCAAAACCAATGCTATCCAAAAAAAGGGGGAAATGCAAATGAAAGATGATGAATTAGACTAAGACAAAAATGGATTCTGGTAGACTAAGAAAGTCCCAGTGCCCATTCTGCTACTGACAGTGAGGGCAAAGGGCTTTGCTTTCAGTACTGTCTTTTGTTCCTGCTCACACTCCAATTTTTGTGTGCTGTTTCACAGTGAAGTCCTTGAAAGCAGCTAAAGAGGCCCTGGCCATCAGCTGCTTAAGGAGGTTTATGTTGCTGCAATATAGCTGACTGAGGGAAGTCAATCTTGACACCAGGAAGGCCTCATAAACAGTCTCAGGGTCAAGTTCATAAACTGGGATTCAAGAGAAGTGGATTTAAGCCCTCTTACCCTGCTTCCCCCTTCTTAAGAGACCTTGAGGAAGTCATTTTACCACTCCATCCAACAGTATGCATCTATAAAAAAGGACCATAAAAATCCCATCCTTGACAGAACGACTGTTAGCATTAAGCCAGCAGACAGAAGGAAGTCCTTGTAACTACAGCAAGGACAGCCATATAACCACACTGAATAGATATTTAGGCGCAAATCCCTTGCTCTGACACTGTGCTTTTAGTGTCACATAAATAATTCCACCTTACTTTGGCATGTTATTATCTCAGCCTATACAGCTTAAAGAAAAAACGTCACATCTCCTTCTCTCTTCAGCCCTGCAAAGGCTGAAACTGTTTAGTGAAATCTGAGAGGAAAAGGACCGTGGCAATTATCTCACCTGTCTTGCTCCAAAGACTGCCTCTTCACAAAAAAACCTCAGCTGCCCAAACTGAGACAATTCCAGGCATTAACCCCAAGCTATGCATCTGACTTGCTTTTTATCTCAGGCTATGCAAATTAAGCAAATCTGACCCCATGCAGGAACCCAGGAGAGACAGCTGCCTCTGAGTGCTTGCCCTGACATGGCTCCCACCTCGACCCACCCAGCAGGTTGAGGGAAACACAGCTGTTTCTCCAAAGCACCAAACACAATACACCCAACCACATCACCTTGTTACCTGCTCAGAAACTCCTATTCTTGCTTGGCACCAGGCACTATGATTACCAAGTGAGGCACAGGTTGAACACTCCTCAAACTTGGGACTTTCAGGAAAGATTTGGGTACATCTTTTTTCCTCCCAAACAAGAAGAATCAGTAGTTTTGCAGAAATTATTTGCATTTTCTCAACCCAGACATTTTTCATATCAAAGAGACATACATGCCAAGACACATGTGAGCCTAGGCACGTAAGAGGCAACAGTAGTCTCCAGCTTGCCCTTGAGAAAAGTCAGGCAGTAATGAGCTATTTACTCGTGGGGAGAAAGTTGCTCCCAGTCAGCAAACAGCTTCAAAGGGAAGCTTTATCCAGCTTTGGTCCTGTATAAAGTGTTAGGCCTCAGACACAAAGGTCAGACTTTGCCTCCTGGAACTGATAAATCTAATTCTACATCTGAGGCACTTCATCAAATACTATTGTTATCACTTAAGAAGAACATGTGACCTGAGGTCCTTTCACAACAACAGATTCCCACCATACAATTTGCTGAACAAACCTATTGAGAGATAATCTTGTCTCCTCAAGACTTCCTCAAAGTTAGGCTTTAAGGGAAGAGCTGAGCACCTCTAACCTCATTGCTTCACAACTAGATTAGCTAATACAGATCCTCAGGTTCAGGTCTTGAACCTGAGCTCCCTCAAATCCACCTGCTCCTGCTGAACCTCCTGGGGCCTGGATGAGTCAAAGACTGCAGTAACCAACCACACCATGAAGTCCTCCAGCTCCACTGCACCATTGCAATGTTTACATACGGTAGACAAGCAAGCTGGAGCAACTGAGGTTCATCTGCTCAAGACCACGAAGGCATCAGTGGCAGAGCTGGGAACAAAGTCCCAGGCTCCAGCCCTTGTTTTTTCCACAATGCATAGCTTAACTCCAGTGTTAGGCAACTTGACTTGTGCAAAGCCAGACTGGCTGCTCCTCCCACCATAAGGAATGCTCTTGCCTGCTCTCCATTGTATGGTCTGGATAGCCATGGGTTTGGAAGGAGGACAAAGCAAAGACAAAGGAACAATACAGCGGTATAAGACAGCAGCCTGGTCTCTCATGTTGCCCTATCTCCTCAGCTGGTTATAATTGTTCCACAAAATGAAATAACAAGAGGATGACTAATGACTGGAAGAGGAGAGTGCCTTTGCTGAAGGAACACAGCAGGGCAAAGGACCCTTGCCAAGGACAAGGGAGAACCTTATTTCATTGCTTCCATCACTACAGCAGCTATTTACCTGTCTCACCAGATCCCACTATGCTTTCAGTAGGCTGCTGGAAAAACCCAACCCTTTTCTTCCACTGATTAATGGCCTTAAATCACCTTAGTTACTCTCTTAGTGTTCCCAGCACTGTGCTCTTCCACCACAGCTGTTCACAAGCACCTATTAGAGATATCTCAAGCACCCAGAGAAAGCAGCATGAACAGGATCAGCAAGGAAATACCCAGATGGCCTAAAGAGATGAAAAAAAGACTGCATGATGCAACCTTGTGCTGAAGTAGACCTGCTCTAACCAGTTCCCATCCAGAGTAATTTCTTCCCAAGGCAAATGAATTTCTTCCCAAGACAATGTTTCCTTCACATACAGATGTCCAGAAGCAGAGACCTCCTTGTTTATGTCACTTTGTCTCTACCACTTAAGCCATAATGTCAATTACATTCTAGTATTATTTCACTCTCTACTTTGAACAACAGCTTGTTTTAGGGAAGGACACTCTTCCCTCTTCTTTTTGCTTCCCCTCCATGTTTCCACATCTTGGACCAAGCCTTCACTGTCTCTCTGAGAGCAACGTAAGTTTGTGACCCTGTCCTTCCTCCACTCTGATGCCAAATAAGCACTAAATCAAATCCGTTCCTAATGAGAGGTCCCACCTAGGATGAACCTCTGAGGACTACAGCAATTTCTTTAGCAGTTTACTCTGAACTTGAGGGTTGTATTGCATGATAAAGAAACACTTGGAGAAACGGAATTGGGCTCAGGGAGCTGAGAAAGGAAAGCCTGACAGATATCAACCTGCCATCAGGAGGGGTGGAAGAACCAGTAGGTCTTGGGAGAATGCAGAAAATAGGAAAGCAAAGGTTTGACAAGCCAGAAAGGAACAACTGCTTTAAAATGGACAGATTGCTACCAGAATACTCTTAGGTTGGGAGAGGATTAGGCCAGTTTTGGCACCTTTTCTGCCCAAAATCACAATGAATTGGTGAGTCCTCAAGGGACCAAAACCAAGGAGGCAAGCTGTCCAGGGGACTGCCACAAACACCTTCGATGTCGTTCTCCGACATCTAATTCATAGCATTAAAAGAGTCTCATCTCTGCCAGTTTTCACAAAATGAATAACAAATCATTTGAATGTCTTCAAAGAGTGGGAATGCAATGGAATGATTGAAACATATAGGGAACATCAACAATTAGGTTTAAAAACATGCTGAAAAGTCACCCATAGCAACCAATTCCCATAGTCAGTCTAGAAAGATGGACAAGAGACCATATGTTTGCATACCACTAATCTTTCCTTCCTATTACCCATTCCCAAAGTCCTGCCTAGCACAGAAGTGCCCAGAGTCAAGGTGGGACTGTAAAAACTCCTGATTCCAGATAACAGCTGTGTGCCACTGTGGCTAGACAAAGCAGAGAAAGAAAAAGGACTTGGCACATGCAACTGATGGTGCAAGACAAGCCAATAAGTCTCCAATGAGTGTCTCCATTCTAAGAGACCTAACACCTGCAGGAAATATAGTAACATAAGATAATCTACAAGGTTCCCCTTCCAGTCTCTTGTTTTAGTTCCTCACACTCACCACAGAGTATATGACCTTCACAAGGGGAGCAGAGACAATGCTCAACTCAGGATAAGCTCCAGAGAGGCCTGGAAGACAGACATCCCTGTGATGGCAGTCTCAGCAAGTCATCTCTCAGAGCCAGAAATACTGACTAATTAGAAACATCTTTAAATCCCTAACTGAGAAGGTGCCTGAAAAAAAAACAGCCATATCATGACAATGATATTTGTAACTACTGTTACTTGTTGTCTTCTCAAAATATTGACTGCAGCTCTTAGCAAGCACACACCAGTGAATAGTTTACATGCACTAATTCTCTCTTAAAAAGCATATGTTTAATTTTCATCAGAGAGAGCCCTTTTCCACCCCAAATGCGACCTTAGGGATTGCCAAAATGATTTAAAACCCCAGCAAACAAGAGCTCTTGGAGGAGATAATCAACTTCCTTCTTGCCCACATTTGACTCTCAAGGTCTGTCTTATGCTCTACAGTTTCCAGCTGGGAACTATCAGCAAGCTATCAATTGCCCCTTACATACAGATGAACAGGTAATTAGTAAAATGACCTAATTAATATTAATACACGAGAGTGAAAGAACTAATGAAGCTTGATTTTTCAAGGGTTTGAGGTGGGTTTTTTTATGTAGCTCTTCACCGAGACCGTGCTTGAGAGTTTGTTGTTGGTTCTCTGATGTCTATTACTGGCTGAGTTTCTCCTACAACCCATCAAGAGATGTGAACAAGTTACAGTCTCGCCACCCAGCAACTATTTTCATAAAAGCTGTAGGAAATCAGTATCTTAAGAGCTCAATCCCTTCAGTGAATTTTCTGGTTCAAAAGTTTTCAAGGTAGCCATAGAGACAAAGATAATCCACACGTGCCCACACACAACGCTTGTTTGGAGGAAAGCCAGGCTCAAAATGGGTCATCCAATACACTGCTTTGAAACAAGAAAGAGAAGTCTTTACTGAGTGCAAGAGCTAAACAAAGACCATGCTTGCACTTTATCACCCAGCTGCCCTCCCAACAGGTTTAACATCACGTGTCACACCACAGAGGTAGTAAGGGGGAAAAGATCTGCACTTTGACTGTAATTGGGTGCTCTGGATGCATGAAGCATGCATGCATGCACATGATAAGGATCAAAAAGGTAAGATTTGGGAGCTTTAGGGGGTGGGGGACAGCCAAAGAACAGGTGGAGCGATGCCAGCCTCACAAGACACATGCACACACTCGCCTGCAGTAAGCGAAGACGCCAAGAGCTTTGGCATCAGGTCCTGGAGCAGCCCAGTGAATCCCTCCCTCCCCACCCCTGGGGCTCAGGCAGCAACATGAACAAGCAGGGACAGATGTGTTCCAGAGCAGCCTGCAGGAAAGCAGAAAGCCAGTTCCACACCTCACAAAGCCCACGGGCAAGGCTTGCTCAGCGCCTGCCCCCAGCTGCCGTGCCAAGGGGACACCATGTCAGCAGGGCAGCAGCCCGGCAAAAGGGCTGAGATGGGCAGCCCCACACTGAGGAGGGAAACATTTTACTCCCAAACACTATACAGGGATTAGTTCCCACATCTCCATGATCCCAGCACATCCCATGTGGAGAAAACTCAGGGATAGAGCTGGGTCAAGCAGGAGAAATTAAGTTTTAATTCACTTAAAGCAACTTTAAAAGAAAACACAGCAGATCAGGGGATCCTGACAACTAGCTGGGCTGCAACTGAGGAATTCAGGGGCACTTCTTGAGAGACCTCCCAGCTCCACTGTCTGCAAGGAGCAGTACTTGCCACCATCCTGTATCACTCAAGAGGCTGTCAAATTAGTCAGAAATTCAAGTATTCTCACATGTTTTCTGTTCTCCTCAGATGGGGGCAGTTTTCAAGGAACACTGTCAAGGCTGACATGCCCCTGAAAAAACCCCAAAACACGTCACATCCCTAGCCTGAACTCTTCAAAACAGAAAGGCAGAGGGAGAGGAGAGAGAAAGGAAAAAGCTGCGTCAGGATGGAGGATACAGCACAAAGGATGCAAGTACAGACACGTCAACAGCCCCTGGGAAAAGGCGGGTGGGGGGATTGAAACACAGCCCAGGCCTGCTGTTGAGCAGCTGGGATTTTAACGCTTGTTGCAGCAGGAGAAATTAGGAACAGAAATCAGCACAGAAGTGGATGTCAGGTTCAAGGCCTGTGATGCACCAAGGCAGAGAAGCAAAAGTGATCTTTATAGAAGGGCTGATTCGCTTTGTTCTGCTTTGGTTTTTTTATTTGTTTGGGCTTTGAGGTGGTTTTTTTGGTGTTTTTTTTAAACAATACTTCAGACTCCTGACCACAGCCTCAGGAGATGCACACTCTCCCTTATATCTTCTTATGCCACCTTCTTGGTGCATCTCCAAGGCACCAACACCCTGGAAATGAGAACAGTAGGTGAATTTTTATTATTTTCTCTGCTGGAGCTTCTAGGGAGTCAAAGGAAAATGCTTTTGTGAATGGCAACTGCTAGCTTTATTATCCGTAGTCCCTTCCACTGACCCTTGCAAAGGACTGAGTAGGAAGAGTAAAGCAAAACAAAAAATAACCCACATTACCCTGTCTCATAGCAGTTCAGCTCCAGCCCACATCCTACAGACACCTGTGTCACCACCATGCATCAGAGCAAACCTGTGTGTTGGTGTTGCCCAGGCATGGCTCCTTCAACATGAGGTCACTCCACAGCTGAGAGACAGAGGAAACTCACAGGAGTGAAGGTGATTGGGAGCCACACTATTTTCTCAGGACAACCTCATCCCCGTATTCCTGTTGCAGATACTCCACAACCATCATGGCCTGCACCAAGACCATGGGTTTAGAAGGAGCCTTCCCCACCATCCCATCAGGGTACACATACATGGGATCCTTTGGACCCAAAGGGAAGCTTCTGGCACAGCACAGGGCACTCGCACCCCACTGAGAGCAGCCTCCTGGGCCACCAGCTGAGCCACAGCAGCCACTTACATGCAGCGCTCCCAGAAGTCTCAACACGTCAAGCACCTTCAGTTGGTTCATACAAAACTTGAGCATGTGGGGTAATTTAGGCTAAGCCATTTTGTTTCACAGCTGGAAGAGAGGAAGAGCAGGCTTGTGCTCAATGGCCCTGCTTCAGCCAACAGGAAAAACGTCTGCCCTGCAAGATGCTCATGCCTACAAAGACTTGCCCTCCACACCAGTTCCCTCAGAATTATTTTCACACAGAGCTAATGAAGTAATAGTCCGCACCAAACTATGATTTTTAACCGATGTGTAGCACAGATAGGCTCCTATTTGAGATTTAACAGGTGCCAACAGCAACTCAGGTTCCTATGAGTCGCCCTGCATTAGGACAAGCAGCAAACACCTCCATCTCACATTTGAAATTGTTTGAGCAAAACAAAACACCAAGCTCAGTGACCATCCATCTCAGCCAATATTATTGAGATGAAGGCAGTGAGCTTTTCCCAATACTTTTGTGCTGGGATCACATTCAAGTTATGGCTGCAGATCATGCAGTCATCTGCTTCTGGGATTTCTTCCTGCAAGGAATGTGAACTACTCGGAAACGCTAGCGGCTTTCCCACACGGATGCAGGGAAGAAAGCCGAGACACCAGGCAACCGCAGCCTCTCAGACAAGAATTCATGATGAAAAATGATGGCTTTCGCTCCCAGCAGGAGTAACCTTAAACTGGGAGAGACTCTAAACCCACTATCTGCACCGCAGCTACTTGCTCCAAGCAGATCTTAGAGCACAGAGGGTTGCCAGATCAGGATTGCACCTACGTGTTAACAGTCCTTCTAAAGCTTGTCAGTCAATGAAGGGAGTCTGCAGGAGCCTGGTTGGGCTGGTGGACAAAAGGGAGGGGGCGGGGGAAAAACTGTGACAAATTAAAAATTCAACATGGATTGTGTAACTGCATGAATAATTCCCTTCAAGCCAAAGGGGATTCCTGCAAAAGAGGTAGTTTGCTGCAGTCTCTCACCTCAGCTTAATGATAGAGCCCCCAGACAGCTGAGTGGTTTGGGTTGTTTCTTCCCTCCCCCCCTAAAAAAAAAAGAAAAAAGCTTACAACCCTGTTGAAAGGTTAAGATGCAACTGATCTTCAGCAGAGATCTGGGGGAACCAACCAAACAGGCAACACTGGAGACAGATTTCCCCACCTTGGCTGGGTGACAATTTTGCTTGAAATGGCTCATTCCCACTTGCTTGAGACAATTCTCTATTAATGAAAACACAATATTAGAAATATTGGGGGGGAGGGGGAAAGGATCTCCTGACAAATATTTTCTCTAAATTACTGAGACTTATTAAAGCATGGGATCACCTTCCAGCAGGAAAAAGCAACTGGTGAAATGAAGCAGGGAAGGCTGGAAAAGCAGGAAAAAGATAGTCCCAACACTGAGACATATTGAAGTTAATAAGCAGCATGCCTAGAAGCATGGAAGCCCCATCTCCCAAGTTATAGGATGCAAACCTGGAACCACCCAGCACAAGGAAAGGCCCTCTCCCCTGCATTTCCCAGCTGCCACGGCAACCCTAAAAGCAGCCAAACTGATCCAGACCAAAGGCCTTTTTTTGCCCTGCATCCTGTCTCCTACCAGGGACAACTGAGGCGCAGAGGAGAGCGCAGGACCAACAGCCACCCCAAACCTGAGGCTTAACAGTATCTTCTCAGCAGCAGCCAAAATGACCCTAAGCAGCCATCACTAAGAGGGGAGGAAGGAGTGTCCAAAGCATTTCACTTGGTGAGAATAGGAAACTGGGTGGTAGAA
Organism: Colius striatus; assembly: GCF_028858725.1. Classification (NCBI taxonomy): domain Eukaryota; kingdom Metazoa; phylum Chordata; class Aves; order Coliiformes; family Coliidae; genus Colius; species Colius striatus. The sequence goes on along the minus strand of NC_084769.1, from coordinate 16,798,764 downwards.
GGAGGTGGTAGAAGTCATCCCTGGACTGAGAGAAGATTTTATTCCTCTCTACAACTACCTGAAAAGAGGTTGTGGCAAGGTGGGTAGTGGTGTCTTCTCCCATGTAAGAAGTGGTAGGACAAAAAGACTCTCAAGTTGTGCCACGTAGGGTTTAGATTAGATATTAGGAAAATTTTCTTCACCAAAAGGGTTGTCAAACATTGGAACAGGCTGCCCAGGGAGATGGTTGAGTCACCATCCACAGAGGTATTGATGAGTAAATGTGCTGAGGGACATGGTTTAGCGGTGGACTTGGCAGCATTCGGTTTACAGTTGAACTCAATGACCTTAAGAGTCTTTTCCAATCTAAAGGATTCTATGATTTCAGAGCACTGTTTCCCAGAGGGAAAGCAAGATGTCTCAGGGGCATCTATGAGGGCATCTTGGGTACTAGCACCCACATAGATACCTTGATGTTTAATATGGGAGTTGAACCTATGCTACAGCCTTCCTCTCCAAGTAGGCCTTGGAAAGGCAGGGCCTTTCCTCCTCTTCCCGGCCAATGATTTTCAATAACTTTGTGGAAAGAAGTAATTGGTTAGACCTCTGTTCCACTCCACCTTCAGGGAGCTGGTTAATAGATCCAAAAACTGGTGGGAAAGGGAAAACCTTTACAGAAACCAGACTAAAGTGCATTCCCTCCAGTGGGATCTTTAGAAGCCAAGCTCACTGGCTTTGGAGCTCCCACATCATATTTTACACTGGTTGCCTAAAACCAGATCCCCAACTCCCTGCCAAGCCCTCCTAATCCATTGTCTTTGAGGCCAGGACTGCAACCCACTCCACAAGTTCCTCCTCCCCTCTCCTGGGCAGCCCTACCTTTTCCTTCTCTTCTCCAAACAGCAGCCTCATAACTGCTTATTCACTACTTTCCATCTCTAGCCCAGTTCCCCTTCCTCCTCTTCTTGCTTCCCACATGAATACCATGAGCCCTAACTCTCTTCCCAGACAAACACAGGCCCCATTTTGTTCAGGAGAGCCTGTGCATCTATCACAAGCTCCAGCACCAGACGTGAAGATTAGAGAAAGAGACAGGATGGTAGTTTGGAGGCTGATGCTAATTATTAGGGTGAGAGAGCACAGATCCCTTTTTCCTCTGCTTGTGTCTTTATTTGGGGATAGGGATGTATGAAAGAGGTTCAGGACTGCCTCCTCCTTCTTCTGGTTGGCAGAAGCAATTTTGCAACCCAGTGCTTGATGTCTGCTCAGGACGTCTCTGAGCACCCACATTCTACCAGGAGACATTTCTCCACTTGCTCCAACACTCAGGATGGTGCTCACAGGGCAGAACCAACCCTTGTCCAGCTCAGCTGGGGCACAAGCAGTGAAAGGCACAGCCCGACTCCCAGCTCAGGAGCAGCTGTGCCGCACAAACGCTGACTCAGGCATGAGCCACACCAGCGTGAGGGCATCACCTGCCCTCAGCATTCGGGTCCCAGACAGCCTACAGCTTCAGCCCAGAACACACTCTGCCCCAGTGAATCACACACCAACCCCGGCAAGTCCTTTCAAGACCCATCAGTCACCAGAGGGGAAAAAAAACCCCAAAATTACATGCACACAAAGTAGTTAGAGGTGTAACCCTCTCCCCTCCCTCTGTGCAGACTTAATGCTCCCTTTGTCAGGGCACGTTTGCCTTACTAAGTCATGCCTTGGGACAGCTTTCTTGATAGAAAAAAAAGGTTAATTATTTTTTAAAAAGCCCAAAAAAAACAGAAACCACTCATTAAAATGGCCACCCTCTCAGCACAGCTCTCTACCCAGACTGGTTCTTCCTGGAAGGAGAGCATTGAGCCACGGTTGTGATTTCTGCAAAAAAGACAAATTACAAAGAGCCAACTCAAGGCCACGTCCAGGGATGCAGAGGTGGGAAACCAGCCAGGAGAGCAACCCTAAGATGCAGCAACACACAAACGCGACGGCTGTTATACACCTCACCCACTGAAATCCCAGCCTCACTGACCGTTTGTCTCTAGTTAAATTAGAACCTTCCCCTGGTAGCTTGCTGGCACACATACTGTGACCTGATGTAGCTCTGCTACGCCCCTGCACCAATGGCTCTTGGCAGTACATTACAGAGGATGTAGGATATCAGCTATCAAAGATACTCTGCTCCCATCCCTTCTCCTCTAAGCAGCTGAAACCACAGCAGACTTCACTTCCAATTTACCACCTGTATTATCAAATACTTCACCTCCACAATGGAAGTCTCTCATTACATCACACATGACATACATCAGTAAAAGTCTGCTTCAAACCTGCACTCTGTACATGCAAAAACATCTCTCCAACCTACCTTGGACACACATGAGCACTTCTGATCCTGTTAGCTAGAGAGAACCGGTGGAGGCACACAGGCACATGCATGCTCACCAGCCAGCTCATTAAATCTAATTAGACAGTTTTCCATGGGGAATTTTGAAATACATATCCAGCAATTGCTGTGCACTGCTCTTTCCCCAACCCTCTGGATGTATGAGCATGATTACTCACCGCATGAAAAAGAAAAACTAGTCTGAAACTTCAGGTATCTGCCATATTTGCAGGTTAACAGAGGTGCACTGTAATTTATTCAGAGGCTTCCTGCTTAGAGACAAATACCGTGGCAGGGGAAAGAACACATAGGCCTTGGATCCAAACTTATCCAAGAAACTGACCATCCAGAATACCAGATTTTTTTTCCCCCAGCAACTTAATAAAAAATTTACACCGTTGACATTCTGGTGTATAAGGTGTGGAGCCAACACACATATGCATCAGGAAGATATCTAAGCCAAAGTACAAGGGACTGAATTTTGAGAGACTCAAAGAAAAAGACTCTCCATGAACTTCCAGGATGGGAAAATTGTGGCTTCAGAGGTGATATAGCATGTATAGGATATATGAGGGCTAAGCACTGGAGGGTCTAATGTATACCCCAAAGTGTTCTCCATCCGCGGCTCTGCCCATGTTCCCATCCTGGAGCAGTTAATGCCAGCTCCAGGGACATTTCATGTGCTGAGGACATACATCCTTTACAATTTCCACTTAACAGAATCAATTCATCACACAACAAAATCCCTCAACTGGCTTGTTTACACAGGGGAAGCTTAATCTGAATTCACTTTCACAGTAGAGTAGCCAAACTGTGTTAAACATGCCAACTCAATACACAGCATCCCTCCTCTGAATTTGCCCTCTTATTTGCTGGGAGAATTCTGCTTACTTTGAACAAGGACCATTTTGATTCTCAAGCAGCATACTGCATTAAACCTTCTATAGATAAAACAAATCCAGGCTATATACATATCATTGATTCCTGACAGTGCCTGGGCATCCAGACTCAGTGGCCTCCCATCATACCTAATCCAGAAGATCCCAGGTGGGTTTGGCAAACTCCTGATTCCTTGCTGATGTGAAAGCATTCTAGCAGGTTTGACAAGGAGATGTTAATAGCATTCCTCACCTGAAGCAGCCTATGGAGGGTACTCAGGAGACAGAATAGTATCCTCTTCTGTAGACCATAATTTCTCTAAGTTACGTTCTTTGTTAGAGTGATTGCTCACCTAGAACTGCTCTTCTGAAAGCAAATTAATGGTGTCTATGGAAACCATTTGACATGTGTAAAATATTTTTTAAAACACTACTTCTGCATTGCAGAGGTCATAGTCTGGTCTCTCTATGGCCCAGTCTGAGCAACCAAATTCAAGCAACACACCACTCAGGACAGAGCTGTTATTTACCTCTGATCCTGACAGCAGGAGGAACTAGTTTCACTTTAACACCTACCACCTTTGAGATGAGATTTACAAATGCTTTAACACACAAGGGTCACAAACAACTTCAAACAGACATGAACCACTGAAAGTTGAAGAGCAGCTGGCATTTCAAACCCCAGCATACAGCATGGAGGCCTTCACCTGGCCATGCCACTTTCCTTCAAAGGGCAATGCTGCCCTTCAAGAGAGTTTTGTGTCAATACAAGGACCTGAATCAGAGGATATATACCTCAGCTGCTGTTCCTCTTTGAAAAAAGTTAAACTCTCTCTTGCTGTATCATGAGTGCTCTGCTTCCAGCTCCTCCACTGCCTGGTGACTGTGGATGAAGACTACTCACAGACTCTGCACTCCCAGACTGCATCATAGCATCTGGCTGCCCAGTGGGAAACACTGGAGAAAAATGATACTATTGAATCACATAGAATCACAGAATGGTAGGGTTGGAAGGGACCTTTAGAAATCATCTAGTCCAATCCCCCTGCAGAAGCAGGTTCACTTTTTTCACCCTTGCTCTTTCACATCCTAAAGACCAAAAAACCCAAACAAGACCAAAAAAACACAAAAAAAAGAAAAGAAAGAGAAAAAAAGTAAAGTAGGAAAAGTCATGGAATACAACAGACTAAACCAACCATCAATCATTCATATGGATGACACAATCATAGCATTTGCCTTTGTTTTTCTTGCTGGTTAAGTATCTAACATATTCCTAGTGAGGACAGTAGGAAATGCAAATCCTAAAATATGCAGGATGACAAGTACCCAACCAGGGTTAGTGCTCACAGCTGCACTGCTCAGGCTCTTAGAGTCTGATGATTATTGCAATGACACAATTTAGACACAGACACTACAGTTTCAATTTAAGAGACATCAGAAATTAACTGTGAACTGCAACACATAAAGCTAGAGAATAGCTAGATGTCAAAAGAAGACACAAAAAGACCTAAAGCTATTTTCAACAATAAGGCTCTGCCGGAGAAGATCAGATTTCAGCAACGTGATACAGCCAGTAAGTGACAGAAGGAAATTGTATTCAAAAAAAAAACCCCTCAGGAACTGAACCCAACAGATTTCCATAATTTTTGTGACTCCACAGTAGATGATTTTTCATTGTGGCTCATGATCAGAGACAGCAGTGATATATTTTCAACTTTTTTTCTATTTTGGTCTGAAAACTTCAAATTGTAGTTAGACTTTAAATAAAAAGAGAACCTGTAAAAACTGAGACACAACCAAAGGTTTAGCTGTATTACAGAGCTGGCTTTCTCTGTAAAAGTGTAGTTCTAACAAGAAAACAAAAAGAAAACAAGATATTTATTCTGACTACTGGAAAATACAGATGTTAATTGTAGATCGTATCCTGTTAAAAAGAAAAGCTATGGGAAGGAAAAAAAACAACTTTTTTCAAGTATTGGAGTCACAACAGCTTTTTCACAGAAACAGAGAGAAGCAACTTGCATATAAATAAGTGTCCAAAATAGGTCAGCACTCTTTTCTTGGCCACTGAAGTTTGATACTTCTCACTTGAGGTTAGCCTGGACAGTGGTGGCACACACGCTGCCGGGACGGAAGCTGAGCCCACGGGCAGCTCCTAGCTTGGTGTAATCCCCAAGCACAGCCCAAGGTGATGGATCAGGGCTCACACACAGAGCATCACCAGGCACACTCAAGGCAACAGCCACACACTTTGCATCAGTATCTGTACAATTCCTGGGGGAAGCACAAGTTTCCAGTACTACCTCACTCTCATTCCAGGGGGTTTTGAAATACTGTGTTGTCCACAGCCAGTTTTGAGTTACCAAGCAAGAAGTGTAAGGGACGGGGATTTCCACAGCCCCTGACAAGACTCACCAGCTCCATACATTCAGCCTTGAACATCCTGTGGCGGGGAGCAGCTCCTTGTGCCAAGACAGGGCTGGGCCCTGCACAATTCCAGTACAGTGGGCATTATCACTACATCATCACCCCCCGCCAGTCGTTACAGCCCCTTAAACTAAAGCAGAGAGTAGTTTTAGACTCAAAAGTCAGTCCACGAGGTGCTGCTTCCATAGGGATTGCTGGTGGGAACAGTAAGATCAGGCTGACAGACAGACACAGGTTTTCTCTTTTTTTGTTGTTGTTTTTTAAAAGGAAATAAGTGAACAAGTTATTTCTGCAGCACTGAGAGGCAAGCCTGCCAGTCCAGCCTCAGCAGCATTCCTGCCTAGCTCTGCTTGTTTACCACCAATAAAAAGCCCATTAGTTGCACAATGCGCCTGTTAAAAATAACTCAAAAAAAATCATCACTGGCAAATTAGTAAGACATCAGGATGCACAGACACCTCAGCATGGTGTTATGGAAACCACAGAGGAGTCAGACATCCCTCAGGAGCTTTTCCCAAGGAAGATGAGCCCAAAGATTTCTCTCCCTTTGAGTGGACTCTGCTAATTTGAAGAGATCAGGATCCAGCCAACCAGCCCAGGGATTTCAATCAAGTAACTTCCTGAGAAAATAAACTCACCAGGCTCAGATGCCACTGGTTTGTGCTAAAGATAGCACAAAGTTCACCCATACAGGGACAGCCAGCAGAGGAGGCTGCGATGTTCTGGGGCTTCCCCAAAACTGATACTGCAGTCTGATACAGCAGTGCCAAGAGATACTAAATGAGCACATCCCACTCCCTGGCCACCCAAGGACTCTGCTTGAAAAAGCATCACTGATAGAAAACCAAAGGAGGTATGAGGTGAATCATAAGGGCCTGGTCACTCTGCACCAGACTCCAGTGAGTACTGCTGGCACAAGGAGAAAGACCTACATTTCCCTCATACTGTAACAGAGCTGCTGTAAGAAAGCTTCCAGTCCAGTTCTTGACCATATGAAACACAAAGCTTAGCCTTGCCACCTGCATGCACACCAGTACTCCTCAGTGAAACGAGCCAACAGCAGCAAAGCTCAGACTTTGCAGATAGGGCTTAAAGTGCCTTTTCTGATCACTGTCCCAAATTTTTTGCAATTCAGAGGTCACTCTATAGCTGTGGGATTCACACAGGCAGTGGAAAAAGTGGAGGCACTGGCTAGCTTCCCACAACCCTCCTCAAGCATCCAGAGCCAAGGACACAAGGGGAGAGGTAGAGTAACTTCAGGAAGGTGCTGCCCTGTAGGTTACAGGCAGAAGAGGGTTTTTACAGTAGTATCCCTTTTAGCAAATCCCTCTAGAGACTGATGAATCCTGAGAGCTGCTCTAAACTCAAGAGTAATATTGTTTTTCCTTTAGAGGCCACTTAGTTGTTTCAAGACAATTTAGATGGAGGCTGCCCCAGACATACAGCCCAAATCCCTAGCATGACTACCAACCCTACCATTACCTAGTTGGGGAAAACCTGAAGATAACACTTTGCAAGGATGCAATTTAGGTTTATTCACTGTCTCTCTCGCTCACAACAACAGGGCATCTATCATTCCTCTGCAATTAGGGTGTTTCTGTCTTTCTTCCATGTGAGCATTCAGAAACCCTTCCGCAATTCCAGTCATCCTCTCTGCAGCTCCTCAAGGGGAAGCTCTTTTGGGAACATGCCAAGTAGAGATAGATGCTGAAGACACTGTATTTGTGAAATACGATGATGATCCCCTTCCACTCACAAGGTGGTTAAGAAGGGACTTTAAAAGCAGCTTCAAGTATCCAAGGTGATGATTTACAGAGACCATTTCACAAGAGAAAACTTCCTCTTCCCACGTCCACACAGGAGAGCTAATGTCTTTTCCAGGCATGCACTCAATCCTCCAGATTTGTAAGAATAAAAACAGACTCACCCAAGCAGGTGAGCAAGCACTGGGCTAAAGGCCTGGCTGAAAATATAATCTAGATGTAAGAAATAAAAACATTCATCAGCACAGAGGGCCCACAGTATCTGCTTTGCTTCTAACTTCTCCTAGAGAGCCCTGAACACTGAAAATTCCCAGTCAAGACCTCAATGCCGTGTCAGAAACACTCACCATTCTCTGGAAGACAACAGTTAAATATACCACCTCAACAGTTACATCCAGGGGAAGAATAGCTCCTCTCGGCCTGAGAAGAAGAAAGAAAAAAATCCAGCCAGCCCTTCTTCTCACCTAACGTTTACATTCATGTGGGACTTGATGGAGGCAGCAGAGGGATAAGAGCTACCACCAAATTAGCAGCCAGTGTTTGGCCAGGATGATGTTCAGCTGCTTCAACTGTGATCATCTCCAGGTGGAAATGAGAGCTACTCGCCTTGCAGGGTCTCTGTTTCTGAAACCTGCTTTATGATTTTACAGCTACATTCACAGCCTTCCCCCTGCTAACAAACAACTTCCACAGTGACTACACCAGTAATGTCAGTGAGGTTACACTTAGGAAGAGTTTGGCCTGTCCCTACCAGATATGTTTTTTAACAAACATCCAAGGAACTTCTTCAAAACAAGAAACTAAACCACAGTGTGCTTTGAATGCCTCACAGAAATGGAAGTAAATCTTTCTACATCAGAACAAGCCGCAGCAGAGCTGTGCTGGATCACTCTCTGCATGGAAACCTCACTGGCCATGGCTCATGCTGCAGTGCCATCACCTGTAGCCCCACTAGAGTTATATATTCCTGCATCATTTTAACTAAACATCTTATGTTGGGGTTTCTCGAGACGCTTAATCCATCCTGAGGGTGGGCCTGGACAAATCAGACTCAAACCATGACGGCCAGTGACCTGCTCTGCACTCATCCCTGCCAAATCTACTGTATCCAATGCAGTTTCAGAGGAGAGGGCAGGAGAGGCAACTGTGCTCCTACAGATCTCGTGCCATGTAGAGTACTGCACTGTCAGGACAGCCCTGTCAGCCCTGCCCCTGCAAGGCAACCTGCTGGAACAACACCGCACCAGGGGCTCTGGCTGCTTTAACAGCAATGCCATTGAATTCTCAAGCCAGACCCAGAGCATGGCCTGCCAGCCAGACCGCACACATGCACCTCTGGTGCTGATGCCACAGAAACTGAGCTTCATTTTGCCCTGGTTAAGCCTGATTTTTGGGTGTGTGGCTGCCCTCCAAGCCAGCACAGGGGAGGTAGGGGTGCAAGTCCCAGGAGTTTGCAATAAAGGAGATCTGTGTGGCTGGTGAGTGCAAGGTCTCCTGGGAACAGCCCTTTTACTGGGCTCCAGATGCTGTGGAGTGATTGCTTATATGAAGACGGGAGAGGCCTCTTTACTGTTTCTCATTTCCTCCTTTTTTGCTTCCCCCCCCCTCCCGATTTCCTGGTTTTGTTCAGAAGCACAAGAGAGTCATTCATCATTTTTCTTCCAGCACAAGGAGAGCTCTCACCTCCCCCTCACCCCTAAATCCCTCCCCACCAGAAAAGGGCACGCGTTCGCCAGCCAAAAAGGCTCACAGCAGGGAAGGCAAAGCTCCCCGGCTCCTGCAAATAGCTCCGGCACAAAGGGCCACATTCTCGGCTGGGTTCAGTGGGTGTCCGCCCCCAAAGGGTGAAGGCCAAAACTCACCAGCGGCAGAAACGCTAAGTCAGAAAACCGCTATCAGCGGCAGAGGAAAGCAATTTGCACCAGTTTGAATCACACGCGATGCAAAGCGGAGAGGAATTTGCATGCTGAGGAGACAGACAGCGCCTCAGGTAACCGCGGAAAAATGAGTAGAGAGATGAAGGTCTGCTTCCTTCTCAGCCCACATGCCCTGATGGTCACTCAACTCATTGAAACCTGGGAAAACTTTCCTAGCAGAGTTGTCCCTCCCGGAGCTCTGGAAACTGGATGGGCACTGGTCCAAGCACAGTCCAGGCACTGGATTTGCATTCCTGTACATGACAGCAAGCCACTAGCCCCAGCTTTGGGATGGGCTTCCAGGAAAGCAAGGTTCGGTTTGTAGGAGGGGAGAAAAAAAGTGGCTACTGATGCAGATACTTAACCCAGCCAGAGGGTCAACAATACTCCCAGGAAAACTTCATTGTAGAGCTTCCCTCCAAAGTCCATTTGGGTGCACAGTCATACTGCTCCCCCCATGGCTTCTTCATGACCTTTCCTTGCCCCCATCTTGGATAAAGAGAGCACCAGGACAAAAACATCTCAGTGCAGCAGCAACAGATAGATTCTCTCAAAATGCCCTTGAGAAAGGCAGCAAGAAGGCAAACCTCAAAGTAGTTCAAATTCTTGCACATGCTTTTATAAATCTACTGTGCATCTGCATGAAAACCAGGACAGGGCAAACACCTTGGGTCTGTTCAGGGCCATTTGATTTGGATGATGGCTTGGAAAAAAGGAAATAAAACCGGATATACAGAAAATGCTCCAGGTTTTGGTTTTGTTTGGGTTTAGTCACAGTAGTAACAGCAACCAAGTCAAAAAGGTCTGCTTGCAGTCAAACCCAAGGCTTCTTTTTGGTCCTTCTAGAAGGGAAAGAAATAGAAGACTGTGGTCAGCACTGGGCCAGCTGAGTGTAGAGGAGCCTGTGTACCAGCAGCTCCACCAGTGGGGTATGTTTTTGGCACAATTTCAGCAAGAACTGGAAGAGCAATGAAAACACAAGTCACCAAGAGTCATTGGCCATATAGGGTTAAACTCTTCCACACCTGCTGAGACAGAGATCCTGGGGCTCCTGCAGCTGCTGCTCAGGAGGCTGACCAAGCCAAGGAGGATTGCTGCACTCCTCCAGGCTCTCTCCCAGCCACCACCAGCTGCTCACACCAGCTGAAAGACCGTCCTTTAGCGAGAACTGAGTGTTTACGTGACAGGAGCCCAGACAGCCTGTCTCAGGCAAAGGAAGAGTTTGGGGCCACTTTTTGCACGTTTGGTCACTGGATAAACTGGTGATGTGCTCTTTGGGGCTACTTTGGAGAGTTTGGCTGTTCACACCCTCTATTTTCTTTAAAGATGCTCAAATGGTAAACTTTTTTTTTGCTGCTGGTCTTCCTCAAGATCTTTGCAAGCTTGTTTTGAGGTTCCTTTGTGCTCTCAAGGAGAAAGACTGATATTTCAAAGTTACTTGAATAAAACCTTAGATTTTGCTTTTTTTTCTTTCCTTTGTTCTTAATGGTTTGGCAACCAAACTGAAATGATCAGCCCCAAGCAGGAATCAACATGTGGACTCCATAATGCTCAAAACCCAGAAAGCATCACCTCCACAGCTCCCAGACGTGCTCACGCGGAGCTCTGCACCTGACGCTCCCATCCCGGCGGGATGGCTTCTGACAGCTCCTTTCTCTGGAGCAATAGCAGGTCTCAGCAGGTCTTCACCGAGCCAGACAGGTCAAAATGAGACTGGTAACACCCCGCTGAAAATATGCAAAGTAGATCTGAGAGCAGGCTTGGGGAAGGAAGGTGAGGCTGGCAGAAATATAGCTAAACAAGAGGAAGAAAGGAGAGTGTGACACTGAATAGCAGTAAAAAAAAATAAACCTGCTGACCAAAAAAAAAACTGCAATGGGAAAAATGTACAGGGCTCTGAGGAAAAAAAAAACCAGCAGCAAAGGAAGAAGGCAAAAGGGGCTGGGATGAATACTGTGACCTAAATGCACACGGTCAGTGTGGGTATAACCCTGCCTATTTTTTTCTTGGCATCAAAGAGATCCCAGAGGGCTCCCAACAACCTTTTGCAAATCAAGAGCAAGCTCTTGACTTCTCCTGGGTGCAGCAGCTGCTGAATCATTCCTTTCCCGTCAGGCTTTCGTCCCATAAAAATCGAGGCTTCTGCTATTGGAAAGAATGTTAAAATAAACTCAAAAATGTCCCAGGAGATTTTGCATTGAAGCCTTTCCAGTGTTTTCCGCACCCTGGCATCTTCAAACTAGGTGACATGTGGCACCATCATGGTTTCTGTAGCATTCATCACTGGAGCAACTAGGAGTCTGTTCAGTCCAAGGAACTTGCTCTCCAGAGATACAACCCCATCACTGGGTCTTCCAGGCCCAAAGGATACAAGAACAAAACACTTAGCAGTACCTGCTTCATCTTCCTTCGCTCCCACGTGGGGCTTTCATGAGGCCAAATGCAGACACTCATGGCCAGCCTGTGCCTGGGGGCCACCAAACCACAGTGGGGAAGGGATGAGATTAATTACACAAATAACAAACGGCCGGATGCCAGTCCTCACCCCATGCAGCTCAGGCAGCACAGGGCATGCGGGAGGGAAGCTAGCAGCTCAAAATCCAGACAAGCTCCCAAATGAGGCCAGTCTTACCCTATTCCAGCTAAGGACCTGCATCTTGGCCCTCACAAGGGACAGGAAAAGTCCTGCACATTTTCTTTAGAAAGGAACACAACAGTGAAAAGCCCCCAGTAGGAGAGTTTTCCTTTCAGCCTGACCTGGACCGTCCTGTGTATCCGCCACGAGGGCACAGCTGACGGGAGCCAGCTCGCCCAGCTCGGGCAAGAGAAAAGGGAAGTTAATTTTTGCAGCCAAAAGAAAATAGGGAGTTTGTTTCAGATGGCAGGAATGTAACCGTGACATTTAGTCACTTGCTATTTCTGCTTCCTGGGTATGTCTCTCTGCAGAAAAGCCCCCGGACAGAAGTCTCTACAGGCAGCATTGCAACACGTGTTTGCCCAAACTTCGGTGTCTAAACCCATTCAGAGTTCCCTACATCAGCTCCTTGGGGAGCTGTGGGGCTTTCAGGGTAGTTCAGTCTCGCCCACTCTGTGCCTTGCCTGCCTTAAAACAGATGCAATGTGTTTAACTGGAAAAAGAGCAAACCTGAAACCCTGAGGCTGTTCAGGGTCTAACTCATCAGCTGAAAACAGCAAAACCCTCACTCTCCCTGAAGAAGACACTGGAGCCAGGACACGACAGCAGCACCGCATTGCTCCAAGTCCAGAGCACAGGGGAACCAACACAGCTCTGAAATGCAGCTCATTGCCACCATCACAATGGGGAACTGCATTTGCACTGCATGTAGCCATGATGGTGAGTGGTCCTACCTCGTGCCGCTGCTCCTGCAATGAAGCTAACGCCCCTAGCCAAACTCCCCAGCTCCACCACAGGGACAGGATCTGACCTGCCATGCCCCGGGCCCTCCAGGCCCTGCACACACTTCCACAGCTGGAGAGAGACAGGAATAACCTGTCTCGGGGTTACTCCAGTCCAGGACAGCCTGCACACCTTGCACAACAGCCTCAGGCAGTCAGCTCAGCTGGGGCCATGCTGCCGACACCGCTCAGCTCACCATTTCAGGGATTCCCAAAGCACAGCCCAGCCTGATGGCTGCTCACAGGGGCACCTTCTGCCTTGTGTTACCGTGTTAATTGCAGTTGTGGATTGCTGATGCTTTGTGACCACAACCTGAAGTTCCACCCATTCACAGCTTGTTCTTGGACAAAATTTTGGGAACTCCCTCCATTAAAAATTTTCATAAATCTGATGGGAGTCCCCTGCCTTAAAGGAAGAGCTGCAAAAGCTGACTGCAGACTCTGCAGGGTTTCTCAGGATATGAGTTGCATCACAGTGGGCAGCCCAGGGTGGGTTGTAAACACTCCCACAGGAGAGCTCACACACTTAACACTGAGCTCAATGTCAGTCTCAAGCATGGGTAATGATGGCAAGAAACGAGCAAGATGCAAAACCTAACTGCCAAAAATGCAGATTCATCACAGGATGCCATGGATAGGATATGCATTTAGTTGACTATCCCTGCATAGATAGGAAAAACAGAACTGAGGGTCAGGAGTGGAAAACCAACCAACCAACCAACCACAGGCTCCGTTAAATATTTACAGGGAGGCGCAGGTTTTTAGGTCAGCAAGGACACTTCAGCAAGGACAGGACACTGCTGACACCCATAACCAGGAGGCTGAGGTCTCCTAGCATGTAACTCATGGGAAAAACAGACCTGGGCATGGTTGTGATTCCATTGAGCACAGCTCAATTGATGGGACTACCCTTTTCTCTCCATGGCTATTGCTCCCAGACACACGAGGTGGTAGGAGGTGGGTACAGGTAGAAAACTGTATGTGTAAGAGCAACCCCAAACTGGTCTTGCACATGGAGATCTTCCTATCCTGAAGCCTCAAGACACCACAGTAATGTACACAGACAAGGGTTTGCTTGCCTCCCCTAGCACTTGAATCCCCACTGTTAGAAGTCAGGAGGGTAGCTCACCCAACAGAGAAGGTCCCTCTGTGAGCAGCCAGCAGACCAGGCTGTGCTTCAGAAATCCCTGAAATCATGGGCTGAGCAGTGTCAGCATTGTGGTGGGTTTCCATAGCACTGCTCCCACCTTGCAAGGCTCACTCCATACTCTTTTCATCAATTCCCAATTTGTGCACTGCTGCCTACCACCTAAGGCTTGATGGACCTTTGGCCAGGTTTGTCTGCTGTCCAGTGCTATCTGCACTGCCCAAGTGCTTTTGGCATAGTCTGAATTTGCAAAGATTGGTTTCAGCATGTGTGGGACCAGCCTAATGGCCAGAGGTTAAAGTAACAAATCCTTGAAACCAGTCTGCTAAAAAGAATACACAGAAAAATGCAGAAAAGCAAAGACTGAAGTCAATAACAAACATTACTAGAAAGACAAAAGCTTTCCTTGTGTCTGAGGTCAGTAGAAGCTATGTCTGCATTACCTTTTTTTTACTCTTTTTTACCAGACACATTTTGTTAATGCTTACAGTTTTGTGTTTCAGCCCTTTGTCAGCTCAGCTGGCCTTAGTCCCTGGAGTCTGAAGCTCACAATTTTCAAGAGGGCTGAGCACCAACCTAACCACATTTTGTGCACTGGGACCTGCAGAAGCTTTACCACCTCCCTGGTCAGCTTTGTCATGTTGAACTCCCTTCATCCAAAACGAGGGAAAGAAAAAGCAAACAAGTCGAGCCAAGCAACCAAGGTGAGGTTGGGCAGAAAGGAGGAGTTACACTCAAAGAACCCCCTGTCCAAACACAAGTATCTGAAGCAATATTCGTAAAGCAAACACTGGAAGGACCAGCAAGCAGCATGCATTTTGGACACTTGCCCTTTACCAGCAGGCAAAGCTCAAGACAACATCAGCACTTCTGAAAAAAAGGGATTAAAATAAAAGCACACTGAGTCCATGGACAACCTTTGTTTAAAAGCCACGTAAAAGGCGGTAAGTTTCTACAGGCAGACTCCCCACACACGTAAGTAAGGGAAAGTTATCAGCTCTGGGCTCCCAAAATATTTACTTAATCTAACATTCTGACTCTGCTTTCCAAAGTCCCATGCTGTCATTTTTATGGCATACCCTTGACCAAATGTCAAATGCTGAGCACCCTTTCCCAAGGGTACTTCCAAGCACTGCCATAGAATCACGGAACAACATTATAGAAACTCGCCTTTAGGGAGAGGAGGCTGAGGGTGTGCAGTACTCACTGTGCAACACCCCAGCACCTAAATACTGCATCAAAATGAAACTGCAGGAGGAATCAAAAAACCTAGACAAATGGCTTAAGCTGAGCAGGGACCAAGAAGCTGAGAGAAGACACTCTCGTGGAGCAGGCTGCAGCATTTTAGTGACTGCAACTGATCTAAAACTTGGGTTTAGATCTCATCTGGCCAAAAGCCACAGCTTGGGAAGCACATCTGGTGGAGGATGTCGGTATACCCTGTGTGTTTCCTCACAAAGGCTTGGGATACTGGTTCTTATTTTTAGTACTATTTTCATTTCTTTGTGTAATGAGTTCAGTGTTTCAGGCAGCCCTGGAGGAGCAAGAAGGACATGTCCCGTAATAAAACTAATTAATTCATATGGAATTTCTAGCCATTATTGTGAAAGTGGCCAAATTCTTCACTCCTGGAAAGCTGCCAAAATGGCTATTAATCTGGCTGTGGTCATGAGCAGGATTCCTGTGGCCTCCTGCAACACCCAACCGGCCCTCGGGACAGAGACTGCAGAAACCAAAGTGGATGTTGTTATTTCCTCACATCGACTCCCACAGCTCGAGTTTTACTAAACAAGACAGTTGCCTCAGAGGGCTCCATGCCAAATTCCTCCCAGTGCCCCAAGACCAAGCATGCCACAGTCATGTGCCCAAAGGTCTAGACCTTTCTAGACCTCCAAAATCAGCCTGAACCAGCCACTTTGGCATTATTCAAACCTCTGCAAACCAACCATTTCCACCTGCTCAGCCTTGGCCATGGTCTCAGCATCAGGTGCCTTGAAGGGAACAGGGCTCTGAATTTGACCTGGAGATGTCAGAAATTGTATTCCCATCACCTAGCTGGGCATGCTAAGAGCTGAGCTTTTTGGGTCTCATCTACAGGCAGTGGGAAGCCAGACTCCTCCACAGAGAAATTCCAGGTCAGAATCCCATCTACCAAAATCCCTCAATAATGCACAAGAATTAATGGAATCTGTCTCGGTCCCTAAAAGTTGGAGGTGACAGGGTCTGTGGAGCTTGGCAGGAAAAAAAGAAGCATGGAATAAAGAGGGGGAAAAAAGCATGGAATAAACTTATTTTAGTCACTCAAATCAACAACAAAATGACTCAATACCCACAGGGAGCTGATGTGTTGTGTAAGAAGGCACCTTTTTGCCATAGTCTCGTGTTTCTCTCCCAATTCTGGACTGCTCTTTATATTCAGGGATGGATTAGCCTCTAAATAGCACCTCTAGTGTTGTCCCACCATCCAGTCCCAGGAATTACAGTATTCCCTGAACTCTACAAAAAATCCAGACCTTCTGCTCCAGATGTCCTGTGTAATGGACTATCTGTAACAACCTGGATTTCTAACAGCCTAAACAATATCTTCCCAAAACCACCTCTGCACAAGCCATGGAAGCATCACTGTTCACCATGGCCAAAGGAAGAGGTCTTCCATCATGGCCAACCATTGCTTTAGGCCTCCTCATCTCACTTTCCATCATGGCAGGTAATTCACCTGTCCATTCACAGCACAGTTGGATCAAGACAGTGCGGCAGTGATTTCCCAGCCATTATATCAATACAGTTTATATGATGTTCCTAAGAAAGGAAAGTGTCCTCTACAAATCAGGGTTCACATCATACTCACAGTCCTTGGTTAGTGCTGAGCACTATGCTAGAAAATGAACAACTGCTGGGGCCCAGTAGTGCAGAAAGAGAGAAGGCTGTAGCATAGGAACATTGTCCTTGACCAATTGGACTAAGAGATGCCTTTTCAGAGCCTGAGATGGAGCCTGGAGCAGTTCTTTCAACCTTCAGAATGCACTGGTATGACTCATTATGGTGTTATCATCCAGCATTTTCCTCACACTGGTTCAGCTGCAAGCAGGGAGGGTAGATTGCAGCACACCTTGCTTCCCAAGAAGCAGGCCATAATTCACCAATATATCTGGAATTTCTTTAGCACAGGCACTGCAGGGTGAGTAAACATGACCAGAAGGAATAAAAAATAGCCACAGAAAGCTCTGAGGTTGTTGGGTTAGCCTCACTACAAACATAAACACTATGGTGACTAACCACAACGACCCTACAACCAAACTCTTTCACTTTCACACCAAACTCTCTCAGTGACCAGGACTCAGAGTACACAAACTAGGCACCATGGGGAGCTCCTGAACCAGATACCTTGGATTATCCACAGCCCTGGTGGCTATTCAGCCCTGCCAGGGCTACAGGGCAGAGCCCTAGCACCAGCTCCAAGCTCCAATGGCATGAGAGGATGGAGCCTCACACCAGCCACCCTTCCCATTCCTTCTTCTCATGCCACTCCTCTTTGCTAAACCCGAGTTCCTTTCCCCATTTCTACTTGCTTTTGAAGTACTAAAAGAAAAAGCACCAGATGGAGGTCAGCTGAGAGCAAGGGGAGTTTAATGTTGCCACATGGGCTGCGCAGGAGGGCTGCCATCGTGCGTGCCCTGTGGCTACCCTGGCTCAGCTCACAGCTGAACAGCACATTGAGCACCACAGACAAAATCTCCTGGGCCCAAACAGAAAATGGCCCCCCAAGAAACTCTCCAGATGCAAAAAAACAAGGTCAGATTCTAGACAGTTTCACTGCTTCTGGTCTTCTGACTTCACTGGAGCTGCTCAGGATCTGTCCTGTTTCCCTCAAGACTAAAATTTGGAACTTCTAAAATACAGAGCATTCCCTACCCTACAAGAGACAGATCACACTGGGGGACATATACCCGATCTTTGGAGGTACCAAAACCCCTTCAACAACTCACTGCACCCACCAGTTCCTCCAGGCTGAACAACAAGCACTCCTGAGATGTGGACATCAGGTACCCACCCTTTTTCTAGTTTTAAAACAGCAAGCAGAAAACATGGGAACGTTATTGGACAACCTTCTCACCAAGCCAAGAGAAGCATGAACGGGGTCATCTACAACTAGCTAGGACAGCTGAGAATAGACTGCCCTGAGTGAAGTCTGAAAAGCAAGATCTTACAGGGAAATCTTGCTATGGTCTCAAGGAAAAATACTGGGCACAACTTCACGAACTTTCCCAATATTATGGGACTGTCTCACAGATGACACCATGCAAGTGGCTGCAACAACATGTCACTGTTGTAGGCATCCTGCATCACTGTGCTACAAGGGCAAGCTGTGAGGAGGTACAAAAATTGTCTCCAGATGGCAAAGTGTTGGAAACATTACTAATTTCAAAGACAGAGCATTAGAAATCTTCTCATAGTACCTGAGCTGGTTTATCTGCAGAAAATTGTAGGAAAAAGCAGGGATTTCAACACGGTCCAATTCCCACTAGTGCTTTTGTCACTCTCAATTACAGTCCAGAATGAAATACCAAGAAATCATTCCTCGCGGCTGGCAGAATTAATGGGATCTTTGACTACAGAGAGCACCAAGCAGTGAACTTGTTCCCTTACCAGCCAAGAGGCACAGTGCAGCTTTCTTCAGAATAAAAGCTGCAATGTCAAAGAATAGTTTAGGGCTTATAAAAGTGACCTGATGTTTCCCAGTATTCCAGACTGTAAGAAAGGCACGTGATTATTGACCCTTTCCTTTCTAAAACAATTTATTTCTACCATAAGCTGACTCAGCAAGAGACTTTATCTTCATACTGGTATCTGGCTAAATTATGTGTGGGGCAAAACACTGAACAGAAGACAATCAATACTGCAGTTACAAGCAGCTGTCAAATGCGGGGCCGCAACAAAGCTCCAATAACTGTGCACTAACCTCTTTCTCTTAAGCCTGTGATTAGGAGAGCCACCACATCACGTTCACTTGTAATTAGATGTTAACTTGGACGTTTAGTGAGGTCACGCTTGGCCAGTTTGTGAATGAGAAACGCCTCCTAGCATGCTGACAGCAACTGCTCAAAGTAGACAAAGATGTTTCAGACTCGGTCTGCTGAAGGTAGTTTATCTTTGTAGAAATAAGAAGACTGGATTTGCAATCTGCTAAACTGGCAAAAAACTCATCCTTCCACAAAAGTAAAGATCTAGTTGGGTTAACTCCCTGTTGTGTTTCACCCAGGGTCCAGATAACAACCAAGACCTGTATGACAGGGCAGGAGAATGGTGTACCAGGACTGGGAAGGAGAAGGGCACAGCTGCCACGAGACCAGCTCAACAGGGATGAAAGGTGGCCAAGAATAATCTGCACAATGTTAGGACTCCCAGCAAGGAGTTTTCCTGCTCTCCCAAGTCCATATCAGAAGCATGTGCCATGGCTAGCCTCCAAATCTCACAGCACGCTCAGCACCCATAAGGCAGCATATTGCTGCATGTTACACAAACTACAGGGCACTCACACAGCTTTCTCCACAAGCCTGATGCCATCCAGTAAAGCCTCACTCTTCCACTGAGTACAGACTTGCTTTTTCTGGCAAATGCAAACAGTCAGACAGGACAAGCCGGAATGCCAAACCCAACATCTTCAGTTCACGCTGCTAAAGCACATAAATTGGTCACACATACACTGATTCAAGCAGCACCTCAGCAAGGAAGAGCCAGAGGTGAAGATGGGTGGAAGCAATAGTGGAAGGGCATGCAATGGCAATGCTTTTGCATCCCTCTGGTATGGAAGGGGTCTGCCAAGCAGCCACTGGATCCCAGTTATGTATTTCACTCTGATTCTAGGAAAGAAACCAGGAATTGTTACACCTGGAAACTCAATGCACCACCAAGCTCAGCCCTCCTCCTGTAACAGAAATGCTTTAAAAGCATCTTTAGATTTTACCTTGGCCTTCCTCTCACTGTCTGCCTAGAGCAAAAGGTCCTTCCTGAGGGAATCGGAGCCCCAGCAGGGAAGGCAGATGTGACCACGCTCAGAAAGCTAAAATTGCCCAACCCAAGCAGAAACGCAAAAGAAAATGCACCAGGGAAACTGCTGTTCTTCCCAGCTTCTTAGTGCTAAACACGTGACCAGGAAAAGCTGGTAGAGGAGTGCTGCTGGCCTGTGGGATGGAGCCCTGGCTTCACAAATCCAGTTGTGCTTGTGGGCAATAGCAACAGCTGCCCACCGGGCAGATAAACAAGCCCCAGCAAGGTCTAATACAGTCGTACACAAACACACCTTCTCCCATTCCAGTTTTCACTGTTTTGCCTCTTGAATTGTTTATCTCGGCTCAATTCCTGGATGTGGATAAAACAAACGACATGGACTTTCTCACAGACAAGGCTTCTTGCTGTTCCCTTGACAAATACCATGCTCAGTGAGTATGAGCCTGAAACCT
Source organism: Colius striatus (assembly GCF_028858725.1). Lineage (NCBI taxonomy): Eukaryota > Metazoa > Chordata > Aves > Coliiformes > Coliidae > Colius > Colius striatus. Next base: position 16,778,402 of record NC_084769.1, on the reverse strand, counting down.
AGAGGAAAGGAAACAACTGCAAAGTGCAAGAAGGAAACAGATCATTTGCCAAAGGACAGCAAGAAAACACATTTCTCCTTTGGGCCAGAGGCTTGAAATCTTCCCAGGCTCCCCTCTCCCTGCAAACCACCATTTTCACACTGCCATCGCCCTCACCACAGCAAACTCTAGTGGGACTGAGGCAGGGGATGGCATTATTTTCAACAAGCTGCTCCACAAGGTGTTATTTATTGTCTTAAAGCTGAGAGCCAGCCCAGGGCCCAGCCAGATTAGCTCAACCAGACACACAGCTACCACGAAGGAACTTGGAGACCTGTTCCACCTACTGACAAAACCTCAGAGGCAGCAAGGAATAGGTGAGCTGTGTGCTTTTTTCATTCATGTATCATCCACAGAGCTGTTATTAATTGCATTTCACTTTTAATAATTTCTTCCAAGGCAAGGAGCTCTGCAGATGTTTAGTTGATCAAAGGCAGAGCTGCTGTGAACATATTAACGTGCTCTGGTTGATCTTGGTTCTTGCTGTTGGCTTCTCTGATGTATAGTAGTGTCTAAGCCTGCATAAGCCAGGCTGAATGCCTGGTTGCAGTGCTTTTAACTAGCCTCTATCTTGCTCTGTGCTTCTGCCTCAAAAGATATCTAGCATAGGATAAGAGGATGCTCATAGCCTAGCTCTCCTCTACCCCTCACCCACTTTTTAGCAACATGATGCTTTCAGAACGTTCACTGCTGCCTTAGATCTGGCCAACTTGACTGACAAGGTCAGAAGTTGTGGGGCAGAAGGACAGATACACACGTGCACATGCAGATCATGACGGACGCTTCATTTCCCTATAAAAGTGGGAGAAAAACAGAAATCTTCCTGGCAATTCTGTGGATGTGAAAAAAATGCACTCAGAGCATTACTGGCATGGTTTTCAAGTTGCTGTTAAAATTCCACTTATATTTTGCTACCTCCAACCTCAGAGTCTTCTGTGTTTTGGAGCAATACATTAAACTGTCTTTTAGCAGCTGCCTGCCAAGGGGAAATGAAGATTTTGACATTTGACCCTTAAGGAAGGATGTGTGGCATTTGGGGCTACCCAAATAAGGGTTTTAGTTGGATGCTAAAACAAGCTGTGTTTTTAACAGTTAACTATTTTGACGCTGTTTTTGTATCATGGGAGTTCAAAGTGGAGCCTCTGACCAGGTGAATGAGGCAACCCCAGCCTTGCAAGTTCAAATTTTCTTGAGGCTCCATTCTTTGCACAGCTTTCTTTCCATTTGGAAAGGTTACTTTGCACTGGCATGGACTAAAAAAACCACATTTGTTTAAATAAAGAAGTGAGATTCCAAAGCAGGGCTCAACAGCCAGCAGTGGGTTCTGTGGCAGATCCCACTGAATTAGTACAAATATTCCCACAACAAAATAAAACAATATTACAAACCCAACTGAACTGCATTGGCAGAGGGAAAAACAATTCCTTTAACTGGTCAGCTTTGAACAGTGGCTCAAGAATCTTTTTGTTTTTCAGAGTGGAACAAGTTTTATTCCCAGGACTTTGTCTCCATTAGGAGAACATAGATGTTCTTCAGCTATTCTCACAACTTGGGCAAGACAATTTAGGACATTTGCTGACACCGTGAAGATCTGCCCTGTTCCACGTCTTGGAGGAGCAACTGGCACCTTGCTTCACCTTGCACTGGTTCAGGTCATTGATCTGACAGAAAGCCATTGACTTGTTTCCTGGGGCTGGCTTTCTGCAGGATTAGCTCCTGAACAAGCCTATCTGACACAAGGTGAGAGCTAAACCCAGCAGAAGGAAGGGAGAAGGACATTGCAGCTGGGAGCTGGAGAAGACCTCATGAGCCCCTGCTTCAAGTTCATGATGGCTGAGGCAAAAGGCAGCATCCCCACCCTCTGGCTGAGACTGGAGCTTGAGACACCTCGACAGTACCTGAAACACCTTTCAAAGCATGTTGCGTCTCCAGGACTCATTTGAGAGAAGATGGTTTACCAGGGACTAGCAAGTTATCTACCAGGACACAGACTGCTAACACAACATACAGACATCTCTCACTCTGCTCCCTATGTCCTGAAGGACCTCGGGCACATCATTTAGCCCATCTGCAAAAATCTCGCTGAGGTGCTGAAAGAATAAACACATTTGAGACTGGCATGAGCTCTGCGAGCTTTGTGTGCACAACAACCGCCCTCTGTCCCCAGCTCAGGCAGTTCCACTCAGCAGTACGTAAAGTTTGTTGTACGCAATGACCTGGAATAAACTGCAAAAGTGTGGTCCAGTGGCATCAAAACTATTTCAGAGGCCTTGATCCCTGGAGGTATCGAGCCTCCGTCTCACCCCCACCATTGGTGGGAGTTCATGCCCTTGCCTCCCCAGGGTGGGGAGAAGTTCTCAGCCTGATTTCCACAGACTAGTGCTATTTTGTTCCAACATTCCCAACATCTTCAAAATACCCAAAGCCTCTTGTGCAATGAGAAACATCCCCTGCTTCCTAGCTACATGGTGGTTTATGTTACTTTCCGCCTACAACCATTTCAGGATTGGCTTTACAGACCTAAGTGGAAGACTAAACAATGCTGGAGCCACAGCAGGAGAATTTGCGGAGTTTTAGCCCTTGTTTCATTTGGGCAATCCTTCTGCCTCTCATCAGGGACAAAAAAACTTGCCAACCTCTTAATTTAGGAATAGCACGAGCTCTGCATTCCAGTCCTGAATCAGCCAAAGGAGCCTTTTCAAGCTCGAAAGGGGAAAAAGGGCAAATACCTTTAAGCACATTTGGAGGGGGGGAAAAAAAAAAGCCTCAACACCTGCTTTTTTGCAGGCGAAAACCTGCTCTCGGGGCACTCTTGAAGCTAACTTGACATCAGCATTTGAAAGCAAATTCCAATCCCTGCTCTTTCGGGTGCCAGACTGCTTTCCCCGCTTTAAACGAAAAGCAAACTCTCCTTCGTGTATGTTTGGCAGGCACGCTGCAGATGGGAGCAACAACGTGAGTCTGAACAGAAGAATATCAAGTGAAGCTGGCAGATTCGGGGGAGGGGGGGGCGGGGGAGGGAGGTTGTGGGCTTGGTTGTTTTGAGAGCTTTTTTTTTCTTCCCTTCTAATGGCTGCAACAACCTGTTAAAAGTTCTGTAATCTGAAGAGAGCAAACCCTTTTCAAGATCCTCTGCCAAGACATGCTCAACTGTGAATATTCCAGCTGCATGTTTCACATCACGCTGGCTAAGGATGTGCCAGTATTTTTATTATTCACCCCCTATGGACATTACAGAGCACCACATACATTAAAGTGTCCTTAAACTGTGCTATTTATGTGTGTGTATTACACACAGAGATATAGTAAAATAAATCACATCTATTGTAAAGGATTAAAGATAATAAAATCAAGTAAAATACCCAGTGAAGTAACAGAATTATGAAATAAAGCCGATAAAAGCATTAACTCAGAAAAATCACCTTTCAAACCATCACTGCAATGCTCTTCCCCCTCCCAATTTCTTGTAAAATCAAAAGCCTGGAAGTCAGCACCAAATTCCTTTAACCTAAATGCCCTTGGCTTCTTCTGGAGAGTGTAAAATTCACTGCCTTGACACTCATGTTCTGTAGTCAAGCAAGATTTCCTATCAACGTGTTCTCCAGAATCCCGGCTCTCCATAGCCCTTGGCAGCTGGGCAAAGGAGGGGGGACAGGAGTGGGGACCACAGCAGTCGTATCCTGGGTGCATGGAAGCAGCAGCTTGTAACGTGCAAAGTTTCCCCTGCTGCTGGTTTTTCTTCATCCCCCCCTCTCTGTCTCTCCCTCCCGAGCAGAGCAGCGTCCGCGGGTACTCGGAGCAGCCGCGCGGGTACGGGCTGCGCTCCCATCCGCCCGCGGAGCCAAGCCGGGAAGTACAACCCTGCTCCTCAGAGAGCTTTTAAAGAAAGCCTCAAGAAGAGGGAAGGGAGGGAATTCAAAGTCGTGCTGCTGAACTAGTTATGCAAAGAGGGTCATAGCCTCAGTCGTAGCCAGGGGAGCAAAAACAGCGAGGCGGCAGAAGTCAAAGAGTGATTTCAAAGAAGAAAGTGATGGTTTTTACTTCCAGATCTGATTCGGCATTTTTCAGCATTCCACGGAAAGGGAAAGAGCTTGCAGCCGATTGCAAGGGAGAGGAGGGATTAATAAAACCAAGCTCTGCTGCATTGGTATCCCCAGCAGCGATCCCTCCTACAGCAATCGCGGCAACAGGTCAGCAGCCTGTTGGCATCCTCGTCCTCGGGGCTGTGCCCTCGGGGGACGCTCCCCTTCCCACCGGCACTCAGAGCCTGGATCAGGGGCTGCAGAGGGGGCCAGGACCCCCACGGGAGCCACTGTCAGCGTGGGCTCTGTTGGGAAGGAAGCCATAGAGAAAGGGCTCCTCACATAGCGGGCATCTCACAGTCCCTCCAGTACCCTCTCTACCCACGAAGCAGCACATGGTCCTCCCACACCGCCTGACCCTGTGTCCTTGGGGCATCTGTAACTCTCCAGGGTGATTTTACTCCCCTCAAACCCCGAACTGAACCTCCATCTCCCTCTGCTTCCCAAAGGATTCCCACTCCCCTCAGCTGCAGCTCCCCAAACTTCATCTTTATCTGGCCCCACGGGTTTTCTCTAGAAGACACAAACCTCCACCCCATCACCCTGAGCAGTCCCTGCATTCCCTCCCGTTACACCCCACCCAGTGCCAAGGAAACTTCTCTAACCCCCGGCGTAGCTGCACCCCCAAATGCCCTCTTTCCCCACACCTTCGGGGATTGCACTCTCTCCTTCTCCCACTCCCGCGCACCGCATTCCTGTCTCCTTTGTCCTTCCCTGGATCCCCTCTCTTTCCCTTCCCGCAGGAATCCCCCTTCCCTGCCGCTCCGACGGGTCCCTCTGCCCTGAGAAGCCACCTTTTAGGCTCCCTTTGTCTCCTGGACGTGCCACATGCCGCTGCCCCACTATCCTGGCGCTCGGTCTCTGGTGTGCGGTCCCAGTGCCCTACGCTCGATGCGCAGCGCACAATGCACCGACCCCCGTGCCCGGTGTGCGGTGCCCGGTCCTCAGCACCAGATCGCCGGTACCCGGCGTCCAGTCCCAAGAAACATGTCGCCGGTATCCGGTACTCCATACCCAGTGCCCAGTCCCCAGCACCAAGTCACCAGTGCCCGGTTCCCAGCACTTGGTTGCCGGTATCCGGTAGCCGGCACCTGATGCCTAGTCCCCAGCACCAGGTCGCCGGTATCCGCTGCACAGTGCCCAGATCCCAGCAACAGGTTGCCAGTACGTGGTACTCGGTGCCCAGTCCCCAGCACCAGGTCTCTAGTGCCCGTTCTCCAGCAACAGGTGGCCGGTATCCGGTGTCTAGTGCCCGGTCCTCAGTACCAGGTCGCTGGTATCCTGAGCACAGCGCCCAGTACACAGCAACAGGTCGCCAGTGTCTAGCGCCCGGTTCCTAGCGCCAGGTCGCCGGTGCCTAGTGCCCGGTCCCCGGTTGCCAGCGCCAGGTCGCTGTTGCCTAGTGCCCAGTGCCCGGTTCCCAGCACCAAGTCACCGGTGCCTAGTGCCCGGTGACGGGTTCCCAGCGCCAGGTCGCCGGTGCCTGGTACCCGGTGCCCGGTTCCCGGCGCCAGGTCGCCGGTGCCTAGTGCCCGGTGGTCGGTTCCCAGAGCCATGTCGCCGGTGCCTGGTACCTGGTGCTCGGTCCCCACCATCAAGCAGGTCACCGGAGCCCCGTCCCCGGTGCCGGCGGCGCGGGTTGCGCGTGCCGGGCGCTGCTCACCTGCGGGGCGCTCGGCGCTGGCGCCGTACTCGGCCGTGTCGCGGCGGCGGGCGCAGGTGCCGTGCCCCTGCACCAGGGCTTGGAGGGGCAGCTCGGCGCCGGGGTCGGGGTAGCAGCGCAGACCGGCGGCGCAGCGCGGCGTGTAGACGCCGCACGCCTCGGCCTCCAGGCGGGCGCACACCGGGCAGCAGCCGCAGCCCGGTTCCCTCACCAGCTCGGGGCAGGACGGGCGGGCGGCCGGGGGGCAGGCGGCCAGGCGCTCCGCCGTGCAGGGCGGGCAGCGGAACAGCACCTCGGGCAGCGCCGGCCCCGCCAGCGCCAGCGCCGCCGCCGCCGCCGCCACCATCAGCCGCGGCCAGGCGGCCCGCGCCGCGCCGCCGCGACCGACCCCGCCGAGCGCCATGGCGGGACTGACGGGCGGCGGGGCCGGCAGGTGGACACGCCGCTCGGCCCCCCGGCGGCGCCGCACGGCGCGGCGCGGCGCGGCGGGGCGCGGAGGGGCGCGGAGCCGAGCCGAGCGGAGCCGAGCGGGGCCGGGCCCGCCGCACCGCCGCCGGGTCCTAGAGCCGCCCCCCACTACTCCCACTCCCGCGGCCGCCCTCCGCGATGGGGTCGGGGCTGCCCTCGGAGGAGAGAGGGAGGCGATCCCGAAGGGCAGAGGAGATCAGGCGGGAGGGATGTGACGAAGACGGGGAGAGGGCTCAGGGCAGTGGGGGTCAGGGGCGGCCCCACGGCGGGGGAAGATCTGCCACAGTGGGTAGAGCGCGGCCAAGCACAGAGGGAGTGGAAGCCTGGCACGCAGCGGGGGCTGGGGACTGCCCCACGGAGAGGCCATGCGCAGGGAGGAACGGGGATCCTGCCCCACGGGAGGGTTGAGGTCCTGCCCCACAGGGACATCTCACACAGAGACAGAGACCCTGTCCCACAGGGGAGCTGGGGTCCTGCCCCACAGGTGCACCTCAGGGAGGGACACAGATCCTACCCCACAGAAGGGTTGAGGTCCTGTCCCACGGGGACACCTCACACGGAGAGGGACAGAGATCCTATTCCATGGGGGAGCAGGGGTCCTGCCCCACAGGGACACCTCACACGGAGAGGGACAGAGATCCTATTCCATGGGGGAGCAGGGGTCCTGCCCCACAGGGACACCTCACATGGAGAGGGACAGAGATCCTATTCCATGGGGGAGCAGGGGTCCTGCCCCACAGGGACACCTCACACAGAGAGGCACAGAGATCCTATTCCATGGGGGAGCAGGGGTCCTGCCCCACAGGGACACATTGTTCTGGGGAGGGGGGGGAAGCAGCTGATTTCCATGCCCACAGGGAGAGCAGAGAGGAAGGCTGGGGGTAGGTAGGGGCCCGGTCTCAAAGTGCCAGGCCACAAGCATGAGCAGACACATTTCAAACCAGGTCCTACCGTAGGGATTGAGGGGTAAAATCTCGGGACAGTCCCACCATCCAGCCCCACACCAAACCACCACACTGCCTCCATGGGAGCAGGAACCTGAGCTCGGGTCTGTTGAGCCCCCTTGGAGACACAAGGCTTCATCCCTGTTGGGCTGCTTGGCTCTCCACAAGGGCACGCACATCCCCAGACCAAATCCATCTGCAGAGGCTCAGTGCCTCCTCTCAGCACTGCCCCATATGCGTGCCTGAAAACCGGAGTACAACCCGGGGTGCAAAGCCAGAGCTCTCTGAGCTTTGTAGTTTTGGTGTGAAATACCCCATTTCAAACCCCATCACACTCTTCTCCCTGGTGTCCAATTGTCAGAGGCTCTGCAGAGGATTTGAACTGCAAGGAGTATTACATGGATGGGACTTTTTTTAACTCACAAAATATAACAAAAAGTCAAGGGAATGCAGCCGAGCTAATGAAGCTAGAAAACTCAGTTAATATTGTTGTGGGGTTTTATGGTTAAAGTCAGGCACTGAGGCAGACCGAGTTCCCTCAGCTGCGGGAACGTCAGCTTCGGGGCACTCAAAGTTAACATTTGCTGCTGTAGTTTTTTTGTTGGTTTGGGTTGGGGTTCTTTTTTTTTCAAATTAGGAAAAATGCAACATGCTGCTGTTGGTGACTTGTGCAGCAGAATTTTCAGCACAAGATTACTCACGGTCCCGGAGTTATACAACAACATGTTTGTTTGTAGGATCGATGAGTGCAGGGTGGGATGATGGTCTACGGCCTTCAGTGCACTCTGTGAAATCGCCATGCTACATCCTGAGACCGTGCACCTGGTCCCATCCTCGAGTCTTCCCAAGCAACAACTTGGGTTTTACAAGGGTTTAATCAAGCATGGCCCCTTTCTCTGGCTGCCCATCACACTGCAGATACCATCACCATGTGGAAGAGCTGCCCATTCTCTTTCCTTTTTAAAACATACCATTGCTTGTTTGCACCTTGCTCAAGCTGTATGGTGATTTTAACCATCCCCATTTCAACTTCTGGAGGAATCCAGTTAGTTTTGGGGTCCCTGTGGCAGCAGCACTCATTGCTGTTTGCGGCTCTCTTTGCCCTGAGCATAGGGGACTGAAACTCCAAGCCAAATAAAATGTTCCCTTGAAACTAGAAGCAAACAACAAAGATAATTTTATTCCACTTCACATTACAAAATCTCTTTCTGTACTACAGAACCCAAATTTTCGTGTGAGCAACTCAAGGAAGCCTCTTCAAGAAGACCAAAGAAAAGAACATATTGATATTTATATAAAGAAAAAAGCCCACCACAGGCTTTGCATTCGTTACTTCCTCAATTCACAAAGTGGGAAAAGGGGATGCAGAGCCCTGCACACAAGCAGCCCCTCAAAAGCCTCCCTTTAGAGCAGATTTGCCAGCAGATGTTCAGTAGAAAAGGGAGCGAATTATTTTCACTGCACACTCACAGTTTCTTGGGGATGGGGGGAAGGAGGCTCTCAGTACCTTTTTTATGATCTGCCGTTGACTTCACTAATGACTCACATTTGGTTCCAATGAGATATTTTCATATGACTAATGAATCTATATTTGGAAGCGTAAGAGGGTTTGGCTAATTATCTGTTGCAGTCGGTTAAATATTCCAAGTATTTCAAGTAGGTTTCCTTCTAAGTGGCAAATGTTGTGCCCCCACGGTCTGTCCTCTCCTGGCGCTTTAAAACCAGCCCAGCACTTTGACTCGTACCAAGCTGACATCTGGGTTTCTGCATGTGTAAGCACAAGAGATGGCCTGAACTTAATTATACCACAAACCGATCCTGCATTTTTTAGGTGGCCGATAGGTCATTCCCCAAGGGATGATTTAAACCCGATTTTTCAACACGCGCTTGATGCTTGCAGTGGCCTGTTTTGCTGGGGGCATTTACTGGGGTGCCATTAATAACTCCTGGCAGGGCAAATTCTTTATGAGCACCATTGTGTAGGCTGCTCGTGCACAAATCATTTTTCCACAGGGAAGGCTCAAAATCTGATGAGAGAAGGGAAGGGCGAGAGGAGGGGAGGGAAGGGGCTCCATCAGCTCAGCTGCCTGAATTGCAGGAGGACATAAAACATAATGATCCAGGAGGGAAAGAAACCGTACGCAGCTGAGATGTGGGAACGAGCCAGGATTTCCTGTTCATATGCTGCTTTACTAGGTGCTCGGGCTGTTCTGCTTTTATCACCGTCATTTTCTTTGTCCGCCACCGAGGCAATAACGTGGGCGCAGATACAATGGATGAGATGTTCCCTCTGCCCCTGCTGCCGCAGCCCTCGGCCAGGAGACTGCTCTGTGCTGCTCTCCAGCTCCAGCAGAACAATAAAGAAGATTTTACAGCTGTTGTGGCGATGGGGGGAGGCAAGGAAGGCAGAGGGAAAACAGCTTGAGTGCCCATGGCCAGCTATAATTTCTCCAGTGGGTCTTCGCTGACAGTTTTAGGATTAACAAGTGAGCTCTGTTCCCAGGCATTTACCCCTCTGGATAAGCTGGCCTGTTTGTTCTCAAGGGTTTATTTTACCCTACAAAATATGGCATTGCCAAACAGATGTAGGCTTGTTCCTAGAAAGGCAAGTTATAGCTGGAGCTGCATCTCACAGAGGCTTTAGCCCCTGGAATTGTTTGGAAATGCTACAGTATTCCTCCGAACCTTTTCAGGGCAGTTTTTTCCCACAGACGTGCTGGTCGATTCTTTTATGGCTCTGTCCTTTGTCAAGGATGAATTAGGAAAAATAAACTCGCAAACAAAAAGTGGAGGCCCAGCACAGAGATCCTCTTGCTCCCAATAATTAAGAAGTATTTTACAGCTCCGGGTGTGTGGGGGGAGAAAACAATGTGTTCTGCGTTTTTCTTTCCCTCGTTTTTAACTCAGTGGGTAAGAGGGGAGGAGGGAAGACGAAAGAAGAATTAAACAAGTCTTCTTATTTTTAAAGGCCTCCTTTTCAATAGACTGACACAAAGTGCTTTAAGGCGAGTGCTGGAGAAAGCCTCCCATGTCCCACAGTGGGCATGATGAGGGGCAGGTGATGAGGAAGGGAAGGCATATGGAGGAAGACTGTGAGGATGTGTACTGGACCTGATGTGAGTATTTAGTGGCCAGCATCTTGCTTTCTCCCTGGAGATCCTCCAAACTCCAGCTCTGAGACCTGAGAATTGCCACCGACTCCCAGTGAAGTGCATCGGAGTGGGCACAGAGAGGAGCCTGCCGTCCCTCACCCCTGTCTCTCCCCAGAGGAGTGGCAGGGAGATGTGGTAGTAGGGGCAGAAGGAGCTCTGCCCCCATCCCTTTCCTCTGCAAGGGGGACCCTGCCTCCCCCTCAAAAACCAAAATAGCCTTAAAATCCATATAAGGAGATGCCAAGTCTCTCCAGGAGCTGTGTGTGCATTCATGGTCTCGAGTGCTGCCCTTCCCTTGCTGGCCATCACCTTTTTTTTTTCCCCTCAGCAGCAGGTCAGGCAATGTTGCCAGAGCTTTGAGGGTCAAGCATACTGTCTGAGCTTTGGGGTTATGGATCACCCCCTCACACACTCTTGGAGGGAAATCTCACCTCACCCACAAGCCCAGCTCCCCTCTCCTATGCTCGCATTTGGGAAATGGCTCTCTGTCCCTCCCCTACATGGTCCCCAGGGCTATAGGTCTCGGATGCTGAGCAGGGCATTGCAGGGAGGAGGGAGGCACTGTGAAACTCACTTGATCCAGCCTGGCCATAAGTGCTAGCTGCTCCCCAAGGCAGTCACTTCGAAGTGGCAAGCTTTCAAGGAAACAAAAGAATTGCCCAGATGTAAGTTGCCAGCATCACCTCTGCTTCCTCCTCAGGGTTAGGTGCCTAGAGGTTTGCTGCAAACCTCACCTGTGCTGCCAGGATATGCAGGAGGGAGCAAAGTTTTAAGAGGTGCAAGACCAAATTTGCTCCCCACCAGGCTTGGTCAGCAGAAGTGGTTGAGCATGGAAGTGGAAATGGTTCTCAACTGAAATGAAGCTCATGTTTTCTCCCTTGGGAGGACTGGGCAGGCTCCGAGCACCCTCCCTGCTCCCACACAGGGCAGGGATGGAGCTGGGCTGTTGCATGTCTCCCCAGCACACCCTCTGCTTGTCCCTGCCTCCAGCCTTCAGTCTTGGTGGTGATTCACTGCTGTTTGCCCTGCAGTTACACCTCAGCCTCTTGTCCTCCACCCCATCAAAACTCATCCTGTGTGTTTCATACTTCCCTCAGCACTCACTCTCTGGAGTTTGGTTGGCCCCAGTGCAAGGAACACAGGGCCCCTGCGAGCTCCTGCAGCCCTGGTCCCACACCCTGAGCTCTGCTGCCCCATACTCAGACATAGGTCTGAATCTGCCTGATGCCCCAAGCCTGTCTCTCCCTCCTCAAGTTATTTTCCCCAGGTGCATCGGCCCTGTCAGCATTCAGATGTCAGCAGAAGGGTCAATTATAGGCCACTTTTTTTGTATTTACCCTATCTGAGATGTTTTTAGAGCAGCCCTAAATGCATTATCTATGAGCCTGATCCAGCAATTATGAATGCTTTGGAGTGGTCCAGGCTAGTTTGTTTAGGTTTCTCCAGCACTGATAAGGGATTAGCAGAGCTAAAACCACCCATTAGCTGGAAGGCATAAAGCAGTGGTTGTTTCCAGGGTCAGGGGCCAGATTCTTCATACTCACCCTCTCCCAGGCACTGCTGCTCTCCATTGAGGTTGCAGGGGAGGGAGGGTGTCATGAGTTTGTCTGATCTGCATTTGCCATACACAGCAGAGGCTGTGGATTTGGATATCCTGGTAGCCAAACTCCTCACATGTCCCTAAGCGTCCCTCAAAGACACCTTCATTAGTCTTAGGTGTACGAAGCAGTTTGAAACCAAGCAACTGACCAGGAGGAGATGATGCAAAAAAGGGTTAAATATTGACCTAGACTGATCAGGCACAGTGACTTGGCTTACAAGGAATGATAAAACAAGAGCAGAGAGGATTTGTGTGGAGATTGTCCTTGACTTCAGCAGCTACCGGGGTTAATTGCTGTTGGAAGATGGACCTGGAAAAGATGAAGGAGATGTAGCTGAGGGAAAGGAAAGAAGAGCCTTAATCTCAGTCCAAGGTAGCAGCTCATCTTTGGAGAGACACTCCTTCTTTAAACAAAACTCTGTTTGAAACAGGCCTTGTGTAGCTAACGAACCTGGTACTAGCCACAGCTTCTGTATTTCAGTTTCCCAGTTGCAGTCCTAAGGATATCAGCAGAAAGTGACCTCTTTGCAAAGACTTTATTTCAGCACCTTTTCAGCCATCACAAAATCCCAGCCCTACCTAACCTATAGGGAACTGGGATTAATACTCTCTGGGTCTGGTGGCTAACAGCCCCATTTTCTTAGCTGAGGACCTGCTCCTCTTGCTCATAGACCTTCCTTTTCTAGGCCACTCAGCTCTGATTTCCCTTCAGTGGTAGGAGCTCCCACAAACTGACAGGCCTAGGTGTAACAGCCACCACATTGTTTACACCTACCAAGCCTTCCAACATGCTCTTTGGTTCCTATGGGGACTTAGATCCCCAGATAAAAGCTAGATCCAAAATCCCTTTGTTTCAGCGAGACCAGATGGTAGAGGGTCTGGCTTCTTGGAGAGGGCTGGATCAGCCTCCCAGCCCTGTGACACAGTGGGAATAGGAAGCGTGCAGGAGCTCCCTGACAAATATGAGAACCCAAAGATCCCTTTGACATTTACATTGACAGGCCTTCCCTCGGTATCTGGTACCCCTTGAGCAGGGCAGCAGGATAAAAGCATTTCAAAGCACACATAGATGCCTAAAAATTTTATTAGCAGCATCAGCCAACGTCTCCACTTGCTTTGTATTTGCTGTTGGAAAAGTAATAACAGCTTTGGAGAACCTACTCAAGAGAGAAAACAGCTCTTTCCTAGGCACCACACTGGGATACTGCTTTGAGTAACAACATTGCATGCAGGAATGGAGTAGAAAGGGACTGCAGCCCCAGGAGGAGCAGGGTTTGCTTACATGAGCCCACAGAAGAGTGTTTGGATGGAACAGGATGAAGGAAAGGAAAGTGTGGTGTGACTACATATCAAGAAAAGACTCCAGCTGCTGGTCCCTAGCTGCCTATGTCAAAGCCTTCTCGGGGAAGTAACTTTATTCGTCTCCTGGGACAAATAAAACAAGTACTGGAAAAAATACAGGGAACAGTGTTGTGTTGGCTGAGGACAAGACAGATCATTTGGATCTTAACCCAGAAAACAGAGCTTTCCTAGGGCAAGAGATGTATTTGAAGGTGTATTGATATTTGCTGAAACACAAAAGAAACCCTAGACCCGTGCAATCGCCAGGCTGTTAAGGAGCAGGAGCTGCTTCAGTGCTAGGAAGCACCCAGGGCTGTGCTGCTGCCTTTCACCCCCTGCCAACTCCAGAATCTCCTCAGTCCTGTTTCCCTGGTCCTGTGTCTGCACATCTCTTGCGTCTGACACATTTCTGGAGCTGTGGCCAAAACAGAGGGAGACAGAACCAAGAGCTGAGGGAACAGAGCATCTCGCAGTAACAGATCCTCATCTCACAGCTCTCCTCGCCTCAGATAAGCTCTGTCCCTGCTCAGTGGTAAAGGCAAAGACCATTCAGAGGGCACCACCAACTCTGCCTTTCTGCCTCCAGATAAACCCCCTTGCCCTCCTCAGCTACAGCACAGGAAAAGGACTGAGGAACTAGCCCTGTATAAAAGTGTTCTCTTCTGCTAGCAGCTACAGATGAACATCCCTGTTGAGGACCACAGTCATTCAACCTATACCAGCCCTTAACCAAGAAGCCAGCAGAAAAATATGAGGCCTGGACTTAAAATATGTAATGGTATGCTTTAAAGCATGGTACCTGTCAAGGCAGGTGTGGGAGGGGGTGATCTGGGTGATCTCACTCCGAGGTAACAGGACGAGGAGCCCTTCTGCAGAGCTGCTGAGGTAGCCTGGTGGGGGGTTCCCCTTGCAGGACACTCCCACGGCACTGACTCTTTCCATTTCTTCAGTGTGTTTGTATGTAGCAGCCTGTGAACACAAGCAGTGACATGCAGCCCACAAGCGAGACCTCCTCCACACCTTCTGCCCAGGCATCACTGCTCGTTTCTGGCTTGCCCCTCTGGACCCTCACTGATTCCCGTTACACAGAAGGAGCTGGACTGACAAGCTCTCCCCTTCCTTGCTGGCATGGACACCCTGCCAAAGAAAATGCATGACAAAAGTAACAAGTATGAGCCACCACTTCCTAAAGCTGTATATTCCTTCCACCCCAAAAGAAGGTCACCTGGTGGTCCCACAAACCAGCACATCCTTGAGCACCCCCCCCCCCCCCCAAGCAAACAGATGCCAGGCAAAGCAGAGGGTTCAGCTAGAGACTGAGGGAATGGAGACCCCACAGCCTCTCTTGGCTAAACCACTCTCCCTGTGAACTTATTTTCCTCGATACAGAACTTCCCTCTCAGCAACTTGTCCCTGTTGCTTCTAGTCCTTCTGTGGTGCCCCTCTGAGAAGAGACCTGCTTCATTCTCTCTGAACCTTCCCTTTGGAGACTCAAGTGCTGCAATTAGCTCTCGTCCTCTTTTCTCCAGGTTGAACAAAGGCAGCCTGCAGCCTCTCCTCATCGCTTGCTATCACATGCTAGTTATTAACCAGACCTTTTATTAAAGATTCTGGTGTCTCACTCAGCAGTAGAGCATGAGTTTAGGTTTATAGCTCTGTGCCTATTTCCAAGAATATTTTACTGGCCTGATGTACAATGCTACTTAAACCTTAAAGTGAAGTCATCCCTGCTGCAGAATACAGCTCGCTAATTAACCCTTCACAAAAGCACTACAGCTGAGATCTCAAAGCACGAGCACCAGTGCAGCCCGACGAAAGGGCAGAGGGCTTTTAGGAAGGTAACAGGACAGATCCAGATCACTGCTTTGCCTGGACATCAGAGCTGCATGAGCCAAGCTCTATCATGTTGCTTTGAAAGCAAGTGGACATTAAAGCTGAGGACGCTCCCACTCAAACAAACTAAATTTGGATTTTAGGCGCAGCCCCGCTCTGCAAAGCAGCTCTATAAAAATGTCACCGTGGGACTTCCTGTTTATTGTCTCTTACAGACTCCAGATTAAACCCATCCCTCCAAGGACAGCTGCTTTCTTGTTAGCTTTCTGCATATGCAGGTACTCTTACCTCACCCTCCAGCTCTAAAACAAAGGATCCAAATCTACCTCCTTAAACCCTATGCAACACCCTGGCTTTTGGGACATCCACACAGCCAGAACCTGCTGATCTGCTTTCTTGCTTTGTCATGGGTCCATCCTCCTCCAGCACTCGCCTCTCCCACAGGTCACTCTATCCCATGGTGTGGCTGCAGGAGGGTATGGGGAGCACTCAAGGGCAAACACAGGCCTTATCTTAGGCAATAAAGCAGTTGTTCACCTTTTTTTTAGCAGCCAGAACAGCTGTGAGCTGGAGTAAAACCTACTTACCTTCATTGCTGGGATTTTTCAGGAGAGCCCGAGAGAACCAGCAGCCTGTTCGCTACTGGCATTCAAAGGCAAATGGGTACATGATTTCCTACAGCATTTTTAACTCTCCCAGCCTACAGCAAGTACAGCCCAACCCTGACCCTTCCAAAGAAGTAAATGCACAACAACTGGTGCTGGTTTTCCACAGCCTCTTTTGAGAATTGAACTGCACTATAAATCATGTTGACGATGCACACATACTCATTTGTCCCAAAAAGAAAGAGAGAGCATCCCAAAAAAGAAAAGACAGAAATATCTGTTTTACTTCAAACTTGTTTTGTTTTAATTTGCTGGCTAAATCCTAAACATTAGCCAGGTCTAAGGTTGAACAGTGCACATCCCCAGAAAGAAGGGGACTTGATGAGGAAAATTGTGTCCTGCAGCATGTGGGACTGCATACCTGCCAGCTGGAACAGTAACACGTAACAGCATGAATGTATGGATGCACTAGAGCTGGAAAGGAGCAGCAGGCACAATTTGAGCAATGTTTGTTCACATCTTGGGCAGAACTGCTTCTTGCTTACAGCAGGCAGGCTGCTGCTGATTCCAGGGAGTCAGTTTTCAAGACCCCAGGGCTTGTGCTCCAAAGTGGAGTGAAAAAAGAGGAAGATTCTTCCAAAACAGCAGGAAACAGACACAGGAAACAAAAAACACACAAAACATACTTCTTGTATCTAGCAGCATTGGCAAGGATGAAAAATAGCTTAACATTTTGCATACAAGTTCATGCCAGTACCAATAAGGACAGCAACGAAGCAAATAACAGGATACCCTGTTATCGGCCAGGAGAAATGGCAAGATGCACACCTGTGAAAGGGGGGTGTGGGGGGGGAAAGGGGTTAGATAATGTGATCTTGTCTGCTGAGAGCCTAAAATAATCCCAGAGGATGTTTCCTGCCCAGTCTGCTGGATGTGCTGTCCTGGGCCTGGCTGAGCAGTGCAGAGGGATTGCAGGGCCAGGTTGGCTCTCTTGGCTTGCTTGCCCTCTGCCGGATACCAGGAGCTGGGTGAGTCCAGACTGATACCCACAGCACAGGGTTAAAGTCAGCTCCCTTGCAGGCCAGTACCATATTTCTGCAGGGCTGCAGGCACCAAGAACTGCAAGGGGAGGGAAAAGGGAAAAGCTGAACACAGAGCTAGAAACTGCAACGGATGCAGAAAGTGATGAGGGCAAGTTAAATAAAGGAAGCATCTTCCTCCTGCCACTTGTACCTCTCTGAATTGCTTTGTGTCTCAATGAAACAAGATTTTTCTAGCTCAGCTTCTCAAGATTTCAGTGTCTGCCTTCCTGGAGGAGATTAACGCTCCTTTCTAGTGCTGCATTAACATGCCTAGAAGAGCAAGAGGTAGATGTCAGGAAGGTACTGCTATCATTCTGTCCAAGCAGGACTGTCCTGCCCCACGGAGAGGAGATGGAGGCACAGCTGGCACTGTGAGAAGACTTCCAACTTTCAAACTCTTCCAGCCAGTGTAGAAACAACTCCCAGCCCAATGGCTTTTGTGAGCCAGCCCAACTCAGCAGAGCATAAACACAAAAGATCTCCTAGGAAATAGCTTCTGCGTCTTTTAATTTCATGGGACAGGTCGGGGCAGGGAGCTGCATGGGAGTCAGCCAGTATTCCTGTGTACACACACCACCAGCAGCCTGTACACCAGCTCCCATGAGGTTTTAATCATGGACTGTGGGAAAACATCCACTTCTCTAGACAACCTATTTACATTAAAAAAAAAAAACACCAGTAGTGGTAAGCACCTGGAGAGGTTTATTAAGGAGCTCAGAGTGACCCACATGGCACTGTGATGCCTGCTTTTCTGCCTGTGTCCTCCCAGACAGAGACAGTCTTCGCCAGGACACTTCATAGATCTCCCTCTGCTGAGAATCCACTGGAAGACCCACCCTGGTGTGGCAGAGATGGATCCCAACCATGAGGGATCTTATACATAACACTGCTGCTTGCAAAGTCACCAGTTGCCCTCCACAGATGCAAGCAGATGCCCCCAATCCAGTACAGCAGTAACCTCTCACATGAGGACAAAAGGGTGTCACCCTGTGCATGTTCACGTTTTGACAATAAATACAGTCATTACTCAAAACAAAAGGGGAAGCATAGTAGACAGTATGAAGTACATGGTAAACCAGTTCACCACATTGGTGTGAGATGGGAAGAGCTATGAGAGATCAGCCTGCCAAATCCTCCTCTACTGGAGTCCTTCCACAACCCAGGCCTGGATGGCACAGCTTGGCCGGGAAGCCGATGAGATGGGGCATTTTCGGGCAGATGGACTTCCCCTGTATCTAGATAGACTTGGGGAGGGAGTGGGTTGCACTCCATGACTCACCCTGAGCACCTGGCAGCATGGCAGAGGCCTCCACTTTCCTCTGCAAAACTCAGCAACCAGCTTGGAGGAGGTCGTGTGTGTAATGCCTAGAATCGGTCTGCAGCTGGGCCTGGGTGCTGAGATATTCCAGATGGGATCAGGCAGTCTGTCTCTGAGAGCACAGGCAGACAAACCTGCTCTATCACCACTTCTATCCATGCACTGCTCCATACCCAACTCGTGAGATCACAGGGAACATGACTACTCTTCTTGAGCTTGGCCCCAAAATTGGACTCATCTGCTAGCCACAATACTTGCATATGAACAGGTGCCCCATGTGAGGCCTGGAGCCCTGCAGCTGAAATCCAAGGCTTGGTTCACATGCTCTGGGTGATTAGAGACACTGCTTCGGCCCTGGACAGACATTCAGAGCCTAAGCCCTTTGCCAGGTCCTTTCAACACGAGCAGGTCAGAGCTCTGGCTATCTGCTTTCAAACCCACTCTTGACCTTGCAGCATGGATGTCACAGCTAGCTTGTGACTGCCACAGCCTAGTGTGAGCCCAGAAAGTCTAGTAGGGCTGTACTTCACAATGGGACAATGAAGCCACCGTCCCCTGGGACAGCAAAAACTGTCCCCAGAAAAGCACAGAGCCAGCTCTGCTGGTGTAACTGCACTGGGGACTTCAGTGAACACAGCTAAAGTGACTCACAAATCACATCACCCCCCCACCCCTGACCCGCATAGCTCTGGGGGTTAAAGTCTGTACCATTGCTCTGGCCAGAACCATTAGACATAACAAATGTATTTTTAAAACAAGGGGGAGGAACATTTTTCAAGCATAGGGGGTAGAGGATTTTGGCTTGAACTGCAGGGGAAAGTTCAAGGTCAAATCTTCCTTCATGCAAACCAGCTTCCCCAGCAATGCTTTGCAGCAGTGCCAAGTATCAGCCCCTATTCTATCATCTCCCACACAGGTACCTCTCTGCTTTGGGCACACACATATTGCTGGAAAATACCAGGCTGTAAATCAGTTCTGCTACTAGCTGTTAAGGTTCTCAGTGTAAGGACAATGTCCAAGTAATACCTGAAACCACATGACAGAAAGTCAGGTGATGCTGCCTTTCTCACATCAAGATGTAGATGCATCGGCCCGTACTTCTCATTCAGGATCCCAACAGAAGGTCTGCATAGTTCTTGTTATCACTTCTCTCTCAAGAATAAGACAGATGGGCAGGTGGAAAAGCAGAACATATATAAGTAAAACGGATTGCATTTGGGGCACCTCTGACTCTTCACTGTGGCTTCATCCCACTGGGAAACCAACCCAAAAGACCCTGGACCAGTTTCAAGGGACACCTATCCAAAACTCCTTCCCCAACAGAAATTGTTCAAAGCCTTATGATTTGTAGCAGTTACCCCAACCAACAAAAGGGCTACTTTGTGGATTGAGCTCCAGTCAGTTGACAAAAGCAAGAGCTAAAACCAGACTGAAGTCCCACCTCGGGCCTCATTGCCAATAGATGTGGTTTTATGAGTTGCTTTTCTTGGGTTTTTAAGTAATTTACTCCCTTCCTTGTGAGAAGAGACGTTACTGGTTGACTGTAGGGAAGGAAGTGAAGAAACCCACTCATTCACAATGTTTTGTTGATCTCACCCATCTCCCCCAGCCTGAGATACAGAAGATACCACACAAGTTAAATTTGTAAGACAAAGTTATCTCCTAAAAAGTGCTTAGTTCAACATTTTGGTGAGCAGTATTTCCTGCAACGAAACCCCCTCGTGTAGGTAGATTTCCTCCCTTGAAGAAATGTCCTTGTGTACAGCAGATTAATCACTGTCCCCTGGGCACAGTGTTCCTTCATTTTTATTGCAGTAAACTATTTTCAGGAAAAATGCTGCATCAGGAAATTAACTGCACTACAGATGCTAAAAAAATGTATCTTGTATGGCTCAAAGCAATCAGCATGGGCATTTTTCTGTTCTACACGTTTTTGGTTCCTTGCCACCCTTAAAAACAATTGAGGAAGATGCATAATAAAGGTGCTGCAATTTTGTCCCAAGGCCTTTACCTGCTCTTTAATTCAGCTAAATCCTCAATAGAATGTTTTTCACATGTCTATCTGAAAGCAGTTCACCATTCAAGAGGTTACCCAGCTACCTGTGACTTCAAAGCACTCCTGTTAACTGCTTTCTTCATAGTGTCCCTCATTGCATTGGTGTCCCAAGTACTTGTAAAAGGTTTTGGAGAGGCAGTCACTTGGCAGCCCCTTGGTGGGGCTGAGCAGAGTCCCACAGCTGGAGGGAGAAGCTCTGGACATCTCACAGGAACACAATGTCAGCGTGCCAGGGTCAACGCTTATGCTGACCTTCAACTGTGAGCAAGAAAAATCCCCTTAACAGAGACTGTGCCACAAACATCTGTGCTCTCACCATGGCCATGGGAAATTCCTGTAATGGACTGCTTATTGGCCTCTCCCTGAAACCCATCTGTGGGCAGCAACGCAGAGGATTGTGCAGTACGGGAGGAGCAGTGGTTGCACTCCCCAGTGTGCTCTCCACCCGGGCAGCCCCATTCCTGAGGACTATGGGTTCACCAGCTGGGCTTGCAACGGGTCACCTTCACAATGGCTCACCTTCCCGATCAGCAAAGCCACCCCATCTCCAACAAGGTCCTTCACCCCAGGACTCTCTGCTCAGAGGAGATCTGATGAGCTGAGCCACCTCATCCTCCGGGCTGCCCACAGAGACCCAGCAGTGTCTGGCTGGCCCACAGGGAACAAATCCTTCCCTTGGTAGCTCACCATGCCCTACAGACACAGCTCTCCTTCTGCTGGTGTCTGCTATTAGGGAGCTGCTCCCAGTGCCAGGTTCTCCTCCACTGCCTGGCTTTACACTGGGACATGTTGGCTTCACGTCCAAATTTTTAAAATATTTTGCTTTGTGGTTTTTCATGCAGTGTTCAAGATATTTTGCAAAAGGCATCTTACAAATTGACTCAATAAATACACATAAAAAAACCGTGGTTAATCCTTCCTTTCACATTCTTCTTTTCATTAATAAAATGTCCCCAACCTACCGTCTCCCTCCCCATCCTGTGTTTCGAACCGTCCAGTCCAGCTGAAAATATTTTGGCTTCTACAGGAAGACTGTAAAATGACTATTTTATTTCAAAGAAGCTTGTTTTGGACTAAAATCAGGCCTTGTAAGTAGTCAAAGCAAAGAATGGCTGTAATCACTATCAGATCAGGTGCACAAAATAACGACAGCATGGTGGTGTTTTCGTGCCAAGCAGCCCAGTACTGTATGACAGGATCCCCATTCATCAGCCCTTCCTCACTGGGGCATCCTGAATAGGAAAAAGCAAAGGACACTCAGACATGGGTTGAGCAGTGCAGGTACAGCTCTGGGGACAGGCAGGACCTGCCCATACCAATGGTGGGACTGTCTCCTTTGTATGGGCGCCTGACTGCAGTGAATTACTTCTAAAAGGTGTGTTCAGGCCCTTCAAAAACCAGGTCAGGTGGGCACTGGTTTGGAATTCATTTTGGAGGAAGATCCATCAAATCTGCTTTGATTTCCTCATTGCCATGGTGTTTGTGTGACATCCAACACTCAGGATGCTCAGCCACCAACTGTCTGCTCTCGTCAGCCTCCAGCTCCCATCTTCTCTTTGCAGCTCAGCTCTGCTCAGCACCAATGAATGATCTCCAGACTGTCCATGCATTAAAGAAGTAATGGGACAAGCTAAGAAGGAAGGAGAAGCAAAGGTAAAATTGTGATGATAGCAGTTTAGACTTCACTGGCCCATGCTCTGCACCTCATAGTTCTCCTCTGGCAGCTGAGAGATGGAGAGAGACAGTAAAATACTAGAAGAGCATTTTGTACATCACCAGGTAACACCTGAGCATTCAAGATTTCTCCTGCCACCAGGTGAGACATCCTCATCTGAAAAATGAGAATTAAGCTTTGTTACCTGCCTCAGAGCCATGGGGCATGGTGGGAGACTCATGCCATCCACAGGGGCAAGGAGGCCTTTATCTGACAGGGCCCTGGGAGACAAGCCCCAGAGGATAACAGCCCTGCTCTCTAAAAAGCACAAAGCTCCTAGATAGGGTCTCAACAGTCAAGAGGTCAGAGCAGCTGAGAGAGAACACTAGCCCACATTTTGTTCCTGGAGCTCTAACGCTGTGGTTTAACTTTCTTAAGATTCCTTTAAGGATCACAATGTTCTGGCCAAGAGACCTTTGGGACCTCTTGGGTAAACGTGGGCATTTCTTGTATTCATTACCAGCCTCTGGCTGCATTAATACCTTAGCTATTTCATCACAGGCCTCTCATGCCTGTTAATATGTCTTTTGGACTCATTTCAGCCCGCAAGCCTCCCAGTTCCACAGTTTTGCTGAACAGCTTTGTCCTTTTTCAGAAGGAGCTGAGCACTGTGGTCTGGAGGTTAACGCCTGGCAGGCCTGTGCATGGGATGGCTGCCCTGTATCCCTGACTGGCTGCAACCCACACACCCCTTTGAGCCTGATGGAGAAAACCCAGTGACAGCAGGCTGAGCTGGCCTGTGGTGCTCGTGGGAGCAGGAAATACCTGTGCACAGGTACGTTTGTGTACATCTGACCTTCTCACTTCTTCACCAACAACCTAAACGATCACAGCAGCAGTGAGGTCAGGCCCAACACCAGCTCAGTCAGCTACATCCAACACTTGGAAGCTTTGCTGCAACTCCTGAAAGGCAGAAAGATCAGGCTGCTTTGTCTGATAAATATAGGAATAAGCACAGCTTTTGACACAACTCTAAAGATGGACACAGGCTCAAACGGAGCTTTGTCTTAGAGGTCTGAAAGGGAAAAGACCTAAGAGTCCTCTTCATGGGAATTTTCTGGACTTTTCTTTGTGGAAATAGTTTGGCCCAGGTGTCAGGGAGGGCCCAAAAGCAGAGCCAGAGATAGCAAATCCAAGACCAATTCAACAAAAAAACAAGCCTTGAGAAGTGGGCATGGCAATGGCCTTCAATGCCTTCTGCAGGAGGAAGATTCACAGAGCAGATGGGGACCAGAGTTCAGTCCTTGCTTCACCTCCCTGTCTATCTCCCACCCCGTCTATCCTCATCCCCTTTCCCTTGGAGATGCAGAAAAACTAGAGCTCATGTGCAACATGGGGTTTCCCCCCTCTGTGCAAATGAATCCCACTTGGGCCAAAATACCAAGGCTTGGCTCACAGGAGTGGCAAATAAGTGAGTCAGACTGGCCAGCTTGCACTGGCAAGGCTGGGACACTGTTGCCAGACTGTTGGAGGGTGAAGAGGGACCTTCCAAGGCAGCTGGCTCTGGTGCTACCTAAGCATGGAGGTTTTGCTCCTCTCTAAGGCTTTTAACTGTCGGTTAATAAGCAATTAGCCAAGCTGGTCAGAAAGAAAGGTTGTTAAAATGTTGTTGCTTTTTCTTGCTGAGAAAAAAAAAAAAAGGCACTATCCTTGACCTCTTTCTAACATGTTTCTCAGGTTTAGGATGAAGAAACAAAACCTCCAAGGCTTTCAGCAAAGGCTCATAAATCTGTTTTAAAAGAAAACAACCTCAGAGTTGGGGTTATTTGGTCAATTTCCCATGAAAAAACTAGGGGAAAAAATCCTGTTGATTTGCCATGTTGAAATGCTCAGTTTCACTAAAAGGACTGGTTTTCATCATAGAAAAACAATTTCTGTAAGAAAATCAGGAGCATGTCTGATGAGATAGTTCATATGGGTTTAGTTCCATAGGATCTGGTAGTCATATTTTTACACTTTCACACTCCTCCTGAAACTGTCAGGAAAGGAAACTGCATCCTATAACCAGGTAACTAAACAAGATTGACACATCTTTGCTCTTTTCATTATAGACAGGGATTTGTTGTTATTCTTGAAGGCCTTAATTTGCAGTATTCAACAGCTTAACATTTTCCCCCACGCCTTCTGCTCATTAATTGGATCTATGAAAGGAATGCATTTGATTTATATCCATCTACAGCAAAAACCATCATGAGTGACACTTTTTAACAGGAACAATGTATTCAGCAATAAGAGAAATGTCACAGTGCTTTCCAGGCTGACAATAAACTGATAGATGGAGTTTTAAAAACAGGGATAAGGTAAAATAATTCAGATTGTTCCTCCTGATGCCAAGTCTGAAGCTGATGCCTTGCCAAACTCACTATAGAAGTGCAAATTGGTGAGGAGAAGCAACAAAAGACACAAACTTGTCACTTACTTTCCTATTGCTCCAGACAGGAGCTCAAACAACCTTCTCCAAAACAGTTGGCTTCACAGCACACACATCCTACCCAAAGAGAAATCCCTGAAGAAAGCCTTCCACTCAAACACCCCATTTTCTCATCAACCTTCAAGGGAGCAAGAACAGGTCAGTCCTGAGTGTGAGCTGCAGGTGGTGACTTCAAGGACCTTGCCTATGGGTTGGACAGTGAGGAAGGAGGAACTGGAACAGATATGGACACTTCTGCAGCCCAAATGAAACTTTTCACAAGGCCAGAGATGCAGATAAAGTGACTTTGTGCTATCCAAAATGTACAGCACCCCTACTGCTCCCACATTTAAGAAAAAGACCAGGACCTGTATTAGGCAGACAATGTCTGGTTCAATGTCTAACCATGTTTTTACCTATCAGCAAGTCCACCAGATATCCATACCTGTTTGCCTTTCCGCTTCCCATCAATGCTGTTGTTCATGTCTGATCACTGAAAACAGTTCCAGGTGGCTCTGGAAAATTCATCCCTTTTTGCATAGAGGAAAACCCAGTTGACTGGGCTTCGATCCAGCCAGGAATGGAGAAAGACAAGTCTATCTTTTACCACTGCCCTCTTCAGACACATTTGTTGAGCTGAGTTTTGGATCTGAGGATGAAGTATATGGGAAAGAAAATGACTGAGAAAATAACATAAGCGGGGAGGGAGGTTCAGAGCCTGTGTTCAGAGATGTAAGTTCAAATCTGAAAGTGTGGCGTGAACCATTCAGCCTGTCAATGACAGAATCCTGGGATGACTTGGTTGAGGCAGTAATTATGCACATGGAGAAGAGAACAGATAGATGAGAGGGTTTCAGGCTGTCAGTATGGCAGCATAACTGGCCAAATTCATTTTAGAAACAAGTTTGGTAGAAGAAAACACATGTTGGCATAACTCACCGACAGCTGTGATGGCTTCTCCATCACCAGCAAGAAGAGCAGGTGGGTATCTCCTTGTGAGATCTGCTCTTGCAATCCTGAAAACTTCTACCACCTAGAACTACTCAGGAGACTGGATGATCACTGTCCCCTTCATCTTACCTGAGCCACTGCTCTGACAACTGCTGTGGACTGCTTGAGATGACCAAGTCAATCTGTTCAACCTGCTTTAGCAAGGGAGGTTGGACTAGATCATCTTTAGAGGTCTTTTGCAACCCCTACCATTCTGTGATTCTATCAGTGAAGGACTCTCAGCTTCAGCACCAGACTCCTGAACAATGCATTTTGCTAGCCAGATATTTCTCTCCCTCTGCCTAACCCATGAGCTCAGAAACCAGCCAGAAGAGACCAAAACGATCACTCAGTCTGAACTCTTGCACAAAACAGACCACAGAGCCCGCCCCAGTAATTCCTGCATGAATACATTGCAGTCCCCTGGAGCCACTGGGAATACAGGACTGGAAACAATAGCTTTGAATGAGCAAATCAGACTTATAAAACAGATTTTTTTAAAATAGGGGGGAGGATGCGGAGAGGGGAGCAATAGAAGTCATGATGAGTCAAGGAGGTAATTAGGTGTGATAGCATGGTTTCTTTGACTGGGGACCAGCAAAAGACACTGTCTGAATCCAGCCCCTAGGATGAGCATGACAGAGCAGTTCATGCTGCAGAGAACTGAAAGTCTCCAAACAGCAGAAAGGTGAGGGAAAAGGCAGCAATCCAAGATGGGGCCAGGCCTAACTCAGACATGCACAAGTCATTAAGCTAATGTCTCTTAGTTAATTGTACACACAGAGACATATCCTGCAAGGAAAACAGCCTGAGAAACAGCCTGATGGAACAGGCATTAAACAAGCATGTTGAGCAGAGGAACAGTAATCCTTTTTCAATGCCAGCGGGGTGTGAGGCATTTCTCATCCACAGGACCGCAGCCATTCAGTCACACTCAGCCCACGGGAATCCCACAGAAGCAAGAAACTGCAAGAACCTACAAGCCCCCTCCCCGCTCACTGCCTCACGTACAAAGGCTCAGGGCAAAGAGGAAGAGATCTGGCTGATGATACGTGCATGCTGTTAAACATACCTCCCTGGAAAGGACTGTGAGCCTCAGGTTTAGATTTAGTAATAAAACTGTGAAATGGGAGCAGAGGAAGGAGGCCAAGACTTCTGGGTATTGTTTGCAGCTCTGCCCGTGTTTGCTCAGTGATTCAACCCAGCATTACTGGGTCTTTTAGAAACAGACTGTGAGTCATCCACAACATTGGTTCCTTCCCTCTTTAAAAGCCCCCAAACCCAGGAGGGCTGACATAGGGGAACAGCACTTTCCTTGGTGAAGACATTCAGCCTCCCAGGTTGTTCTATCCTTTCTCATGCCAGGTATCTCCAATCCTCAAGCCCCTCCAAGCAGAAATGGAGGATGCCCTCAAATGTCAGTGCTTGAAAGGCAGTACCTGCTAGTTTTTAAAGACAAAGCCAGAAGGGACATCAGGAGGTCACTCTGCTTTCAATTCTCCAGTGTCAGCTCTCCCCAAGCTACTTCTGACAAATGTTTGCCTTATCTCCAACTTGTAACTTCCAGAGATGACTTTACTGCCACCTCATTTCATCACTATATGGCCATCCGTATTGCAGGAAAGTTCTTCCTATTGCAAATTAGGATTTTGTTGTTGGAAAGGGCCTCTGGACGTCTCTGCTCTAACCCCAACTAAAAGTAAGGCCAATCAGGCCAGATGTTGTCCAACCAACACCTAACCTGTATCTCTCTTCCTGCAGTTTTAACCATTACTTCTTGTCAGGTCTGCAATGGATACAGAGAACCAATGAGACTTGTTCACCTTAGAGGAAAATCTTTTGTGTACCTAAAAAATGTTTTCAAAAAGCCTTTTGTTCTTCAGATCCTTCAGCTGTTCTGCAGAGGTCATGTTTTTGAGACTGATGAACTTTTGTGTCTTAATCTCACAGATAATGACCAGTCTCCAGCTGTACGGATACTGGTGTTCCCAACTTCATGAAGATCACTGTGTCTGCAAATAGGAAGAGTTAGTAGCACCTGCCTCTACAAGCTTCCTCCATGGAGAGGATAAGATAGAAGGCAGACAAAGCAGAAACAGCTTGTCAAATGCTCTGAACACCAGCCTTCCCTTGGGCTCCTTCTCCTTACATCTCCAATAACCTCAAGCACGAAGAGGCATAAAAACCCCAAGTGCTCAGTTGAGCTGTTGATAGCTGTGGTACTTCTTCCTGTGCCAACAACATTGCATATCCAGCTCTTTCCCAGGGCTAGCAGCATAAAAGAGTGGAAAACCTAACTCATGAGACATTACTGTTATTGTTTTCTAACAGAGCCATGCTAAAAACCCCTCTGCCCAGAGGAATAGGCCTTACACAGTCCAACTGCTGACTGACAGACTGGGAGGAGAGGCTCGTGGCGAGATGTGTTCCTCAAGATCCAGAAAAATTAGGACCAGGTCTCCCTTGGCTGTAAGCCCACTCTTGTGTATCCTCTGCTCTGTAAATCCCTTAGCTGCTTTACCCCATCCTCTTTCCAGTCCTATCCTAGGAGGTCTGCCACACTGTCTTTCCTTGCCTATCCCCATTGCCCACCCTCTCAACCATGAGAAAATCCCTTATTCAACCTGTCTTCAACCTATCCTAGTGCTGCATTCTCCCCACATCCTCTCCCGCCCCAAATACACATGCATTTTAGGTCTGAGAAACTCCAGTCAAACAGGAGGTGCTCTAGGAGAATAGGGCTTTGAAAAGAAAGGGCCTTGCCATGTTAACTAGAGGCGCCTGCCAGCCAACAGCCCAGCCCCTGAAAGCCCAAGGAATTTTGACCTCACAGAGCAAAATTTCCTAGAACTTTAAACCTTTGTTTTTGTTGTTGTTGTTGTTGTCGTTGTCGTTTCTTTGGCACTCTATTGCTTTTCAATTTTCCACTTGGCAACTGCTTTGAAATGATGCAAGGAAGCAGCCGCTGCTTCACTGCAAGTTGCTAATTAGATGCCAAGGAGTCTGTGTGTGACTGCACGGAGGGCAAGGGGGGCTGTGTCCTACATTACAAAATCAATGGACTGGCTTGGCATTGCTTTTCTGCCCAGAGATATAATTTAGTGGCAAGACTCCATTTGCTCCAGAACTGATTCCTGAAAGAGAAGGCACTTGCACAGTCTATTAAGGGGGAGAGGAGAAGGAAACAACAGAAAAAAACCCCTCATCCTTGGTGACCAAGAGCTGATTCTTTAGCTGTTGAAAGTCTTTCCTAAGAGCATCTATCACTGTTAAAACAAATACTAATTGTTCTTAGCTGGGGACTGGCTATAAATAGTCTGACTGAAGACCTTCTGCTGTAAAATCCCAAACCAATGAAACTGAATGGTTTGGGTTGGAAGGGACCTGAAAGAATTCAGGTGCTCTGGGCTACCCAGCTCTCCGGTTTTTCCTCACACTTACTGCTATCCCAGTGGGAGCTGACACCCCTCTGCTGAGACAGCATGTCTGGCCACATACGTCCTCCCAGACTGCTGCAGTCAACTGAAAGGAGGTTTGCACAAGCCGTGGCTGAAGACACTGCATTTTTCGGTGCTGTAAGTACACTTTGCCCTAGACACATCTCTGCTCAGAGGACCTCATAGTTTAAATACTGGAGACCAACAAACATCCCAGGGGGGATCTGTTCCAATGGGTAGTTACCCTCATTGTTAAAAATTAACAGCACAACAATAATTGTAGACAGCTGGGCCTTTCGTGCCTTTTATAGCGACGTTCCCGCGGCTCCGCGAGAGACATTGTTTGGGATTAACAAATAAATTTTCACCCCAATTCAGGATAAATCCTTAGCCGACTGTCAGACGCTTTCCCGAGAGGGAATGACAAGTTCTCATGTGGCTCTAGCCATGGCATAACTTCCTAGTGTGCATACCCCAAGCAGTGGGGCTTTGATGTTTACAGGAGCCGAGCTCCAGGCCACGCTTATGCACCCAGAGCTGCTGCATCACTCATTTTGTTCATGTTTTAATTCATGGCATTGCCTGGCCTTGCTACTGAAGGAGACTTGGGAACCTTTGGTCACCTCCTCTCACAACAAGAGGTTGGCTGGTAGCAGATGGCCTAGGGCAAAGGGAGGTTCAAGGAGAAGCGTAAGCACATAAAAAAATGCAGCCTGCTCATCTTCAAGAAACTAGGCAGAGGTGATCAGGAGATGGGCTTCAACTCAGCAGAGAAACAACCCCAGCTCCTACAAGCCAAGCTGATAACCTACAATGGTAAAGGGATGTTGGTCGGCTGTGATGACAGGCATCCTACAAAGCCAAGAGAGCATGCTTGACTTGGGAGTGCTCCAAGGGCCAACTCCTGAGTCATCTTGGGACTGGCATTCAAAGGCAGATCTCAGCTGCACCCTGCTCGTCTCAGGCGTGGGTGTCCCCTCCCTCTATCACCTCTAACAATTCATATTTCTGTATGCCGGGAAGTGCTAACCAAGATCAAGGCTGTGGTAAGTAGTTAGTGGTTCTTACCACTTGCAAGTGGCAAGAAAAGCCTTCTGCAGCTTCCCTAGATGCTGTGGAGAATCACCACCACTGCACAGCCTGACACAACACCAGAGGAGGATGATGCAAACCATCACACAGACCCTGTCAGGATTAGCAGGAACAGCCAGTGCTTAATTCCTGCCCCACGAATCAGAAAGTGTCAGTGGTCCAGACCAAGAAACATCCCCGGGGAATCTGTTCCACTGGGTAATCACCATCACCCTTAAAAGTTAATAACAGAACAATAATAGTAGACAGCTGTGCTTTTCCTGCCTTTTATAGCAATGTTCCCACAGCACAGTGAGGGACATTGTTTAGGGTTCACAAACAGCTTTTGGGACGTGTTCGTGCCTTCATCTCTTTTTCCATGGCCTACCTCTCACCTGCTGGCCTCCACTCACTAGAAGGCAGCCAGCCTGCCACTTCCACTGCAATAAAACCAGCTGCAGGCAGAAAAGCATACAGACTGTATTGCATTTGCATAGTAAGGTTTTGGTAGCAGGGAGGCTACAGGGCTGGCTTCTGTTTGAAGCTGCTAGAAGCTTCCTCTGTATCTGATGGAGCCAGTGCCAGACGGCTCCAAGACAGACCCATCTCTGGCCAAGTCCGAGCCCATCAGCAATGCTGGTAGTGCCTCTGTGGTAACATTTAAGTTGGGCAAGGAGAGACAGAACCAGCAACTGCAGCTGAAGAGAGGAGTGAGAATATGTGAGAGCAACAACTCTACAGACACCAAGGTCAGTGAGGAATGAGACGAGAAGGTGCTGCAGGCCCACAGCAGAGATTCCCCTGCAGCCCATGGTGCAGCCCATGTTGAGGCAGCTGTGCCCCTGCAGCCACAGAATATATGAGGGAGCAGAGACACACCTGCAGCCTGGGGAGGACCCCACACTAGAGCAGGGGGATGCTCGAAGGGCCAGGAGAATGCCTGACGTGGCATTCCCAATGTGGGAAAGCCACATTGGAGCAGGTTCCTGACCAGACCTATGGATCCATGGAGAGAAAATCCCCAGCTGAAGCAGGTTTGCTGTCAGGACTTGTGACCCCATGGGGACTGTAGCAGTCTGTTCCCAAGGAACTGCACCCATGGAAGGGACTCACACTGGAGCAGTTCATAAAGAACTGCAGCCTGTGGGAAGAGCTCAGTGGAGAAGTTCATGGAGGACTGTTTCCCATGAGAGGGACTCCACACTGGAACAGGGAAAAACTGTGAGGAGTACTCCTCCTCCTGAGGATGAAGGAGCACCAGAGACAATGATGAACTGACCACAACCCCCACTCCCTCACTGCAGGGAAGAAGGCAGAGAAAACCGGGCGTAAAGTTAAGCCTGGGAAGAAGGGAGGGGTAGGGAAAAGGCAGTTTTAAGATTTCATTTTATTTCTCATTATCCTACTCTGATTTGATTGGTCATACAGTAAACTCATCTCCCCAAGTCGGGCCTGTTTTGCCCATGATGGAAACTGGTGAGTGATCCCTGTCGTTATCTCAACCCATGAGCCTTTTGTGATATTTTTCGCCCCCTGTGCAGCTGAGGAGTGATAGAGCAGCTCTGGTGGACACCAGACATCCAGCCAAGGTCAACCCACCACACAGACACATGCAGCAAGCTTGGTCTTAGCCTGGGTGAAACTTAGCATTCCTTCACCTTCTGGGTTGTGGATAGAGTTGTTCAAACCAGGCTCATAGCAACCTTTTAATCGTCACACACAAAGTTATGTAAAATATTTTCCCTGATTGGGTAGCTGGCAAACTTTGTTTTCTAAGACAAATGGAATTTATTAATGCAAAATATTTATCAAGTCTTTGTAGTATTTTTCTTCCAAGGGAGCAGAGAGGTTGACCAGGAATCTTTCATTTTTGCGGGCTTCTGAATGTTAAAAATGCAGCTGATTTAGTGCAAGACCACAAGCCAGAGTCTCTGTCATTCCCACGCAACCCTTGTTTCTGTAAAGTGAAGGCAAGTTCTCCCTTTGACAAGGGTACCATCTTTCTGCAGTAATAGTAAGGAATGCTCCTGACATGTATTCTCAAAGGATTGGGTGTTCTTCACCCTACAGAAGAGCAACAGAGCTAAAGGCAGCATGCAGAGTCCTCTGTGCCCAGCTCTCCACAGATCAGCAAAGCAAGAAGATATTCCACAGCTCAAGGACCCCACATCATCCAGGAGGCTGCGTGTACGATGAGAACACACAGAAACCAGAAGGGAAGTAGTGAGAAACGGGGGGACAGTACATTGGCAAATGATGTAGCCTGATCCCCACTTGCAACCACTCCGGTCATTTATCTCCACCCATTGGAAACAAAAGAAGTAGCACAAGTGGCAGCCGTACTGCCATGTCTAATGCCTGGATTCTCCAAATGAGCAATGGGAAATGGCTTATCAGTGCTTAAGCTCCACCTTGTGAAAACCACCATTATCTTAAACTGGTAAACACTGATTCGATAATAATAATCCAAACCAAATCCATTGGCAATGGTCAGGCTGCTGGTGGGCTCAGATTACAAACCAGTTTCTGTCTGATTGTTTATCATCTTCTGTCACTTCCTTTGACCGTTCCCTTCTTCACTTTGACAGGCACCAGCGTTGTCTTTATTTGACGTCCATAAGCACTATCACGGCGTTCACAACATTTTTGTCAGAAGTGGACCTACTTTGGACCAAACACCTCTGCTTCCTACATGAAGTTGCATTTCTTCCTGTCTTATCCTACATCTCTGGCTAACTAAGGTTAAAAATCAGTTGCTTAATGCCTAGATTATTTATTTGTTCCCCTGTTTTCCTTGCATGACTTGGGTGTACTCTGCACTTAAGATTTGCCTTTTGATCTCAAATCCAATCCATTACAGTAGAACCAGCTTCAAATCCAACGGCTTGATTGGAAAGAGACTATGAGTGATGGAGACCAAGATCCTGTCTTCAATTCGCCCTCACAAATGGGATACTTGAGACAATCTCACTTTGCATTAAAACTTCTCCTTTCAAAGGTGAGGCCCAATAATAGGTGATTACTTGGAAGAACTGCATTCAGTGAAAAAGGCAAGTGCCCTCTTAGTCCACCACTTATTGTCTCCCATGAAATAATATTTATTTGGAGGAATCAAGTCTCCTCACGACACTTTCAAAGAACTGGAGGCGTTCCAGAACTGCCTGAAGGGGAAAGCAAAGGAGTGACTTGCAGGACATTTGTCTCATAGTGGGCAAGGACTGCAGAATAAAATGTTCTTACATAAATTGATTTGATCAAAGAACTGGAGAGGGGTCACAGAGCAAATTCCTGAAACTGAACTCATGAGTTATAAATAAATATTCCCTGGTGTGGACAGAGGTCCTTTTGGAAAAGCCCACTGAATCAAGGCTGAAAATCACAAAATCATTGAGTCTCAAGGGGTGGAAGGCGCCTCAAAAGATCACCCAGTCCAACTCCCCTGCCAGAGCAGGGTCACCCAGAGTAGGTCACACAGGAACTCATCCAGGTGGTTTTGAATGTCTCCAGAGAAGGAGACTCCACAACCCATCTGGGCAGCCTGTGCCAGTGCTTCCTCACCTTCTTTGGAACCTCTTATGTTCCAGCGTGTACCCATTGTCCTATTATTGGACATCACTGAGAACAGCCTGGCTCCATCCTCCTGACACCCACCTTTTATGTATTTGTATATTCCATTTTGATGATTAAAATACAAAAAAATAAAATAAAAAAAAACAAGTCATCACTAACAGGAGAGGTGTCAGGTCCAGGAAGGACAATTCTCTCTTATCACAGGAGTGGGCCAAAGTCACAAGTCTCCAAGCAAAGAGAGTGTTAGGAAGCAACACCTTAGTGGAAAAGCAGGGAGTCATGCCTTGGCCTGGACTAACCTTCCAGTTGGCTCAAGTTGCCTTCTGTGCTGAGGTCTGCCCTTGGCTTTCCAGCCCCTCGGCTCATCTCAGACTGTAGCATGATGAACACAGGCTCTGGGGCCTCACAATCCAATTTGCTCTGCAGGAAGATTCCCTGCATCCCCTGCTGAGCTCCTCCCATGAAAAGCAAGTAGGACTCTGAGCACAGGGAGGGGAACCATCACCCCAACCAAACACAAACTCGCTCGCGAGGCGTGTTCATCAGATGGCCAAAGGCCAGGGAAGCACATTGGAAGCAAAGCCCAGGGAACCTTCTACAGAATTCACATTTAACAACGCATCCCAAAGCCTCAGCTGGTGTAAACCGGCAATATCATGCTAGTAACAGCAGGAAAATAAGAATAAACCCTGGAGAGCCCTTCCTCTGCTGCCACAGCGGCGAGAGGCAGCACTGGCATCTCATGACAGATGAGGTGAGCCAGCCCCAGGGGCTGCCCATGCTCCTTCCTGGCTGCACACGGAGAGCTCAGGGGCCACTTTCCCACTGTGGCACTGCTCACACGCTGGGTCAGGACATGAGTAAGAGAGGACAAGAGAAGAGAGAAGAGGTGGGCAAAGGTCGAGGGAAAGCCATCCCTTTAGCTCTCCAAATGCTTATGTAAGATTGTTTTCACATGAAGCTCAAGGGAGGTTTGTAGCCTGACACATTGATGGATGCCACAGTCCTAGGAGAAGGTTTCATTTTGGGGTTTCAGCGATGCTGTGCTGGCTTTTCACCCCTTTCTTTGCTTCAGCAGCTTGCCATGCCAGAGCAGCACTGCCCTTTGCCTGAGGCAGAGGGAGAGAAGCAGCTTGGACCTGTACATCCCTGCCTGGCTGTAGTTACCAGCTCTACATCAGTATAAGCACTGGGGGAGAAACAAAAGGGAGAACGACAGCCTCATTCACTTGCTAATAGGCTCCTGAAAGACAGACATCAAATCTACAATTGCCATGCAAGGATACAGTCCAATTTTTGAAAGAGGGAGGAAAAAACAACAAGGAGGCAAGTGAGGAGAGGAAATGGACTAGGTTTTCCAGAAGCACCTCAGAATCCACCCTTCCAACTCCACAGGAGCCCCAGTAGGCTGAGCAGGGCAGTAACACCAAACTGTTGAACACAAGCACTTCTTTTTGGCTTTGATGAGAAAAATTCTTTCTTGCAGCGCTGCCATAGTTCATAAGCTCAGAGCAACAGAAAGCAGAAGGGCTGGGGTTTTTTGGGAAGGGAGGTGGAAAGAAAAAAGAAAAAGAGCACAAACTCTGTACTGGGAAAGCCACACCGATGAGCTTGTTAACATTTGAAGAGACTGCTTGGCGCGATTCCTTACACAGATTCCTGCCAAGAATTTGCAAGAAGAAAGTATATTTAGCAATCCAAAGCATGCCAAAGCCTTGTCAAGAGAGAAAAAAACCCCCAAAACCCAACATTTTGAATATGTGGAATGGCAATTAGACATTTTCTAAGCAGCCATTTTCAAAATGCATCCAGGCATCTAATAAGGGCACCTGAGGGTTATCCACAAGGCTGCCACACTCTCCCTGCCTCAAAAGGATGGGATATTGGGAGAAAGGAGATGTCAACAAGAGCAACTGCCCACTTCCAGAGCCCTGGGGCTGCTCTCAAGCAGGTGATTCTCTGACACCCTAAGGCACAGCAAATATACAGTCTCATGCCACTGCTATCACTTTGTAGCATCCCTTAAGGAATCATTTCTGTGAGGAAAGCTGTGAGCCAAGCTGCATAGCTGGGGAAGCACAGAGGTGTTGCCTGCCCTCATCTTTCATCATGGGTGCTGGACTGTTGCAGATACAAGATTATTTTAGTCAATAACCTAACACCACACTAACTAGCTAAGCACTTGTTGAGCACTTGCTAATAATTTAATTAACTAGCTAAACACTTGCAAATAGTTTAATCACCTAAGGATTAAGTAAGTACTCCTTTAAATTTTGAAAACCCTCAAGAGCTGCAAAAAAGTGGTTCATTTTCTCCATCGTGTTTGCCAGGTGGCCCTTCATGGTCTAATTCCTCTGTCATAGTGACACGACCTTTAGCAGTGATGTGTGGCAAACTATGAAACAAGTGGTTAAAACAATAACTATTGTTACTTTGGTTTTCTGTACCTCATAATCACAAGATACCTGGAGCAGGTGTTTGTTAGGAAAAACTTAGCTGTTGCCAATATAGGTGGAGTGGACTGATATCTTTCTATTAGCATTTAACCAAGCACTATGATACTAAGAAATATTATAGTAGTTAGGAACCAAAGAGGATAAAGGGCAAATTAAAAGATGGGCGTTTCATGCATGCTTTTTGTTGGCAAATGTAGTTCTTTAAAATGCATAAAACCTTTGAAAATTGCAGCTAACAGCAGAGCACAATTGGAGGAGATATCCTCAGTGTTCCCCAGCGCTGCATAATAAGGAAGTGCCTGCTTATCTGCATCCCTGTGTAGATAAGTTCATTTCCAACTGCGGATCCATCAGCAGGACCACCAGCTCAATGATGCTCGGCTTGCCTGAGCTGAGCTGCTGAACATCGAAGCAAGATGACCAGCAGGTGGAAGCTAGGACAATATGTAAAACCAGATGGTGACTTGCAGCCCATTAAAATGGTGCTCACGTCATACTCCAGCTTTGGATGATTCTCTTGTTGTCCAACTCTCTAAGCTGCAAAGCCAGCAATAAACTCCACTGTTAAACCTCCTTTCTTTCTAGGAAGAATGCTAGGAAATTGTCCCAGATTAGGGTATATCTGCCCCAGGAAAGTGACTCACCTGGTCAATCACTTGTTTCTGAAGTGCTGTTGGGAACCTTACTGGGATACAGCCTGGAGGGAGAGGCATGAAGGAGCTCAGGAAGGCAATGGGCAGCCCTTGATTGTGCACAGGGATGAAAGCAGCTGGCTGCACTGCAAAGCCAAGACAATGGCTGTTCATGGAAGTCTGAAGTCACACAATGGTACCCATTGTCAGGCTGCATTACAGTCAACCCCCTAAAAAAGACACAAAGCCAAAAGGGAGTATGTGCACATGGGCTGAGTTCACATCACCTTTAAGTCAGGACACATCGAATGGACAACCAGTGCCTGTGACTGAGGTTTTTCGTCTCTGTGAGCCCTAAGCCCCAACATAATATTGGCACACCACAAACGGTGTCCCCACGGCACCAGTGATCCCCTATGGACCAAACAGGCTGTCAATGAGCAGGAGGGAACAGGAAGCTGATACCACAAATGAGGTAAAGCCAAATGAATTCTTTTCTGTTGGAAACAAATGCTTAACGGAGAAATGAGAATGAGGATAGCTGCCCTATTCTCTTTCAGTTTTCAATTTCCAAGTTTCTTTGGGCAGCTGAAATGCCATTTTGATTACAGCCACCATCCCCTTGGGCTATATCCTCCATCCTGAAAAAAATTCCCATGGGACTGACAGATTGCTAAGAGGACCCCTTCTCAAAGCAGTCAAGATCAACCAACCTGCTCAGCCACATCTACAGAACATTCAGTCAGATTCAAAGTCTCTTTTTCCACCAAACTCTCCTCCAGTTCCTGTAGCTGTAGCAATACAGCTGTAGTGATGGGTCAGACACTGCTGTAAGGTCACACCTTCCAAGACACCTGCCAGCACTTTGCTCTTTCCTTCTACATCATCTAAGACAACTCTAGCCAAGCTCCTGACTCAGGTTCAACAACGAGTATAGAGTTGCTAAGAATTCCTGGTTTCACCCTAGATTCCCAGAGGAAACAACAAATTTTGAGGATCACCTGACCAAGTCACATAATTGTTGATACAACAAATTCTCCTAGGACATAGACAGGGTTTGGACAGAGCAACAACATGCATTCACAGAATCACAGAATGATCAGGATTGGAAGGGACCTCTAGAGATCATCCAGTCCAACTCCCCTGCTAAAGCAGGTTCACCTACATCAGGTCACACAGCATCATGTCCAGGTGGGTTTGGTAACTTTCAGAGGAGACTCCACACCATCCCTGGGCAGCCTGTACCAGAGCTCCCTCACTTGAACAGGAAAGAAGTTTTCCCTTGTGTGTAAGTGAAACTTTTTGTGTTCCAGCATTTGTCCATTACCGCTTGTCACGGAGACAATAGGAAAAAAAAGGCATCCCACACCTTTGACATCCACACTTGTAAATGTTGATAAGATTCCCCCACCCCACTCTTCTCCAGGCTAAACAGCCCCAGGTCTCTGTAGTGTTTCCTCACAAGAAAGATGTTCCAGTCCCCTGATCATCTTTTTAAGGTCTTTCAAGAAGTTCCCTGTCTCTCTTGAGCTAGGGAGCAGTGACAAGTGACCACAAAACTCCCGTCTCGGGCCTCCACATTCCCATTTCTACCTCTTTTGGCACAGACTGCTGTGGCCTGCTTTAGGGCTGCGTGATGAGATGCAGTGAGACACGGCGCAGGGCGATGCAGTGTGGTGCAGAGCTTTGTGGTGCACTGCTTTGCGGTGTGTTGCGGCGCAGTGCCACGCGGAGCTTTGCGGTGCGATGCGATGCGGTGTGGTGCGGTGCGGAGCTTTGCGGTGCGGTGCGGTGCGAAGCCTTGCGGTGCGGTGCGGCAGTGTCGCCCGCTGGCCGCTCGCAGCATTGCCGCCCGGCAGCGCCCGCGCCGCAACACCGTTCCTGTCCCGCTTCCCTCCACGCTCTCCGCTTTGTACGACGTGGGGAATTGGCAGCCGTGAGGGCTCGCCGGCACAAAGCGCTTCTGCTGAGGAGCAGGCGCGGTGCAACGGCGCTCCCAGGAGAGCTGGACAAGTGCAGGAGATCTGCGGGCACAGCCCATGCAGGGAAGCAGGTGGGACTACCCCAGTCCACATCAAAAAAACATCTCATGTCCTCTTCCCCCTATTGCCACCCTGAACAGCTTCCACCCTCTGCAAATACCAGTCCCAAAGGTAATTAATAACTTCTGCAGTAGGAACAGAAACCACCTGAGACCTGTGCAATCGCCCTGAGATAGCACCGTAATGAAACATACCCTCTGCACCTGTTAACGAATGGCTGCTTTAGAGCAGCTGGGTGGGCTTTAATCAGCAACTTGTCCTTTAATTATGACCTCTATGTTAATGAAGAAAGCACAGAGGTGTGCAGGGCTGTGACCCAAGCACACTGAGGCAAGGATAAAAGGCAGTATGCAGAACACTATCCTGTCTGTAAAGGCAGCATGAGCCAGTGACACATTCCTCCACACTGTGGCTGTCACAGACAGCTACAAGTCTTCAAGGCAACAGGTAAATCCAAATTTGCCATGAGCACACCCACCAGCTCCCCCCTTACAGCTGGTTTTAGCAGCTCAAAAACTCCATGAAAGAGAAGGATGTATTTAACCAGGGGACACCCACAGCTGTTCCAAGGCCTGAGCAGTACTTTTCTGTGGTGGTCACTGAGGCACTGCCTTTCCCATGGCAGATGAGCCACATCCATGGCCCCTGATCACTGCTGAACAAGTTTTGCTCCATGCAGGTGGTGATGGAATTTCGGACCTCTTCAGCAGCTTCACACAGAACAGCAATTACCACTTAATAAGCTTCCAAGCTGTCAGGCCTCCCCTGCCTCAACCGGCTGCATGATGCCTCCTTGTAGGAATATGGACCCTCACAGAGCAATCAAAGCCCCTCAGAGGTAGAGCTATATGGCCACATCACCAGAGGAATCTCCTTCCAAGCACATCTAGTGTTTCATCAACAAGGGCTTTTGCACAATGAAGTAGCAAGCAATCAGTGCTCACATGGTTTCATCATGGTTTCCCAACAAAAGGGCTCACATGAACACCTTTAGCATAATGGAAGTTGTCTTTCCTTTGATGTAGTTTATGAAGTGGTGGTGTTGCTCAGAAACCTTCTGGAAAGCACCCTGCTGAGGTAACACACAGACACATGGCCAACACGTCCTGAGCTCACTCATCTTCACATGAGGGCAGCTCACTCCCCACTTCACCCCTTTTCCTGGAGGTCCAAGAAGGACACAGAGCTGTTTCTGCACATCCACTCTACACCAGCTCCCCAACCCTTCCTTCTCACTGAGGTTTCCCTAAAAGACAGCTCAGATAACTGCAAAGCAGATCCTGGAACACAGCACTTCACAAACCTATGTAGGAAGGGAAGCCAAAGCCAGGGACAGCACCCTCTGATAAATGCACTGGTCAGCAGCCACTTTTCACGTAAGAAAAGCAGTGGCAAAAATGAGTGTTGAGCTGGGTTTCTTGAACCCACAGGTTTCCTTCATAACCCTTCTGTAAGAGAAGATGCACCTTCAAAAAGCCATGATAGTGTTCATCTACATACAGCAAAATGAGCTGCTGCTTCTAAGGAGAGGCACCTACTGCCACCTCCACCTCAAGCCTGTCACACACTTTCACACCACAGGCAGAACAAGGTGTGTCAGTGCAGAAATGTGCAGTGCTCTCTCTCCCAAAAAGCAGATTGTCCGAGTCCCAGGGACTGACCCTCGTCCCTGTTGGGAGGTGATGTGAAGGCCGTGCAGGCTGGGCTGAGTCACAGTGTGTACCCTGAATACATTCATTTCCTTATTAAGGGCAGTTTAGAGCATGGAATTTAAAATAAAAGCTTAGGGAACAAGTTCAGGGACACTGCACGTGTCTGAAGTTTGACTGCAGTCAGACTCTTTGCAGCTTGGGGAAGGGCTCCCACTTAGGCCCAGTTCTGGATCTATCTTTTGAAGACATCAGTCTGGTTAATGACGTTATTGCTGTAGCTCATCACCACCCAAATCCATTCCAGAGCTTAAGTTAGAGCAAGAGCAACTACTATCCTACCTGCTCACTATTTTTCCTCCAGCAGCTATCAAGATTATTAAGACTCATGTTTTCTGACCTGTGTTGTTAAGGACAGGAGATGCTGTAGTCACCAAAAAAAAAAAACCCAGACAAAACCAAACCTCAAACCAAATTGAAACTCTCCCGACAAACAGACCACAAAAAATCCTCCAGCATCTTGGCAGTCCAAAGGGATGATTTGGAGGCAACTATTAACCCAAACAGTAGCTTTTCCTCCAAGAATGAATGTCCCAAAGGTTGTCTCAATATGAAAATGTATTGTTGCAACTCCATATGGATTAGGCAACTCAAAGACAGAGGAGCCTGTGAGTGGGCCAGGGAAGCACAAGCCATAGTGCCCAGGTGGATACAGCTTGAGATCTGCAGAGCAGAACACATTACAGGCTGTGCTCAGGAATAGTCTGCAGCTGGCACTGGAAAATCAGCATCATCAGGCAGGAACAGAGGCTGCTCTATAGCACTCCAATCTCTGTGCCCAAGCCAGGCCTGACTCTTTTCCTCTCCCTCTTGCAGCTCATGCCCCTCACAGCCTACTCTGCTCAGCCCTCCATGGTGAGGCCAGTGATGTTTACATGTTCCCACTTCCCCCTCTCCAGTCCTCTACTCAAGGAGCTCTACACTGTTCCTCGAGGTACAGACACAAAGGACACATCACCACTAGCAAAGTTTCTTCAAGCTAGTTAAGCTTCAGGTTCACCTCAGCACATTCAAACAACAAAGTTGCAATTAACTGGAACAGTGCTTTTTAATGGCTTCACCAGTAACAAGAGCCACTCAACTTCAAGTGCTCAAGTGTAGATGGAGAGTAATGAGAATATGTGAGAGCAACAGCTCTGCAGACACCAAGGTCAAGTAAAGGAGGGGAGGAGGTGCTGTGGGCCCAGAGCAGTTTTCCCTGCAGCCATAGAGGCCACAGGGAGAGCAGAGATCCACCTGCAGCCTGGGGAGGACCCCACACCAGAGTGGGGGGATGCCTGAAGGAGGGTGATCCTGGGAAAATGCTGGAGCACACTCCTGGCAGGATCTGTGGAGAGAGGAGCCCCTGCTGGAGCAGGTTTGCTGTCAGGACTTGTAGCCCTGTGGGGGACCCACGCTGGAGCAGTTCATGAGGAACTGCAGCCCACAGGAAGGACTCACAGCACAGCTCATGCAGGGGACAAGTGTGAGAAGGAGTGATAGAGCAGCTCTGGTGGACACGGGGCATCCAGCCAAGGTCAACCCAGCACATAGAGCAAGACAGACACAACTTTCTGCAGAGATGAACGCAATTCCACTCCATTATCACCTTTTTATTGTTAAAGGACAGATCTTGACAGTGGGGAAACAAAGGCTGTGTCACCAGGAGAGCAGGAAGCAGCTTCTACTGGTCTTTCAACTCCTTCAGTCTTCTGATGGCAGATTTGACTGTCACTGCAGAGGTGGTACTGGAAGAAGAAGCAGTCATTTGTACGTGCCAGTGGTGGGTTTTACTGAGAAAGCACTAATCATTTCAAATCATCCCTGTCTGACTGCACTGTTAATAGGGGGCTAATTCCACTTCTGATTTCCACAACAACACAGCACACACACACACGTACACACCCCCCAACCCAACTGCACAAGCTGCATTGCAACCCCAGTCACACAGCCACACACAGGCACAGGGGCTCAGCCCCACAGCAACTGCTGTGTGTGGGGCAATGCTGTCAGGATGGCAGGTGAGGAGTGAAGAAAGGGAGTAAGCGAGGGCACCGTCACAGTGAGGATGATACTGATTCAGTACTTTTAAAATAAAAGCAAAACGTGGAGTCTGGGGGGAAGCTGCATTTAACCTGGTTTCACCTACTGCAGCTGTGCCTCTGAACTGAAAAGGCTGAGGCAGTACCACAAAAAACCATCGCCTCCACTTTGAAGGGAGAGGCAGGAGCTCCCTCACACAATTACATTTTTATACATTGAGAAGAATCAAGGAAGAAAAACGACCCCTGGGTTAGAGGCCTAATTTAGTAGAAGCTGTCGGAGCTCTTTTTAGATTAGGTCAGAAGGAGATCTGCCAAGTGTCATCCACACAGAAGATTCCACCCTGTGATGGCTGAATGAACCAGCCATTCTCTCTGCTCCTTTTCTTCCAACATCACCAAAAAAACTGGGCCAAACAGAACACTTTGTACAGGCAACAATGGTAGTTCACATCTCCACTAAGAAACACTGCTGCAGCCAAGGCACAGGAGAGACTACTTAAATGGAAATACTTGTTTCATCCTTTGCAGATGTTTCAATTCAGTTGAAGTTTGGGAGGCTTACACTTCTGAAGAACAAAGCAATTGCTTTGATAAAAGCCCAGGGAGACAAAGACAGTTTGGAGGGGCCCACCAAAACCAGCAGCACTAATATGATGGCTAAAATGCAACACTCTCAGAAGCTGCACAAACAGACACTGGAAAGAACCGCAATCAAACCCCACACATTCCTTCCCAATCACATTTTGGCACTGCAGGAAAAAAACACCCTCACATATCACTAACTTGAGACAGATCTACTTCATGGTTAGCAGATTTAACATGAAAATTCAAATGAAAAGCTGTACTA
This sequence comes from Colius striatus, assembly GCF_028858725.1. Classification (NCBI taxonomy): domain Eukaryota; kingdom Metazoa; phylum Chordata; class Aves; order Coliiformes; family Coliidae; genus Colius; species Colius striatus. The sequence continues at coordinate 16,735,317 of NC_084769.1, read as the reverse complement.
TATCCCAGCTATAAATGGTGATAGGAGCCTCTTCATTCCCTTACTTGTAAGTCCAGGCACCACCAGCAACTGTCTTCATGCAGGATCCGCAGTGCCAGATACCCACAGCCTTCCTCTTCATTTTGGTCTGTTAAAAAGGCAAAATAAAACCAAAGGAATACAGTCTCCATCAAATGAACAAGTCAAACCATGACCTTGGGGTAAGGACTTCACAGCACAGCATCACCAATAAGCCTGGTTAAGACCGAAGTACTGGGGAATGTTTTTATTCAAGTTCTTCAGACCAGGGAAAGTCCTGAAACACTTTTTCATTCCAAGTGGGTCACTGTTTAAGCATATCATCAAAAATTCATCTCTTTCTGAAGGGAGAAAAATGGGAAGGAGTGACACTGGTCCTCAGTAACTGATGCTCTCACCTGCTTTGATGACCAATTTAACACCACTATTATCAGTGCTCCCTGGACACCTTCAGACTGCTCCAGCCCAGAGTGCCTTTGAAGGGCATCTCCAGAGCAGTGGGTACTGAATTCCTTGCACCTGGGCAAGTCTCCAGCACTTTGCAAAGACAACAATGGGTTTGCCTACTCCTATATTGGATTTAGGCAGCTCTGCAAGTGGAGTTATCAACATCCTCCAAATGAGAAAGACATTAAAGATTTTTTTTAATCGAAGGATTTTTAAATTTCCAACCACTTAAAAATAATTTAATTCCTGTAACTTCAAAGATATTGTAAATCCTACCTTACAGACATTAACAGATCTGAGCAAAACACAAGCTAATGGGGCCTCTCCAACAGTCAAGAAGGGATTTAAGACTGAATTCTGATTATGTACATGAGCAGGTAAGATTATTTCTCATCAGAAATTCTTCCCCATCCAGAGTTACACACAAATCCAAGTAAGTAACTGCAATCAAAAGCTTTCAGTGGGAAGTCAGCTCTTCTCCTCCTCCAGGTAAGCTGTAAAGTTACTGAAGAAAAAACACTAAGCCTAAAAACCACACCTTAATTACCAAGAGAACAAGTGCACTGTTTTAATTCTGAGTCTTTTTGCTAGATACCTAGAATGTGTCACAAGGCAACATGTCTCACCATTTTATGTAATGAAATAGGTTTGTTTTCATTTAACTACAACCAAACGTGCCCACAAACTGCCTATTAGCTTTTTGTTTTATAAGGGAGTCACAGAATCATGGAATCATAGAACGGTAGGGGTTGGAAGGGACCTTAGAGATCATCCAGTCCAACTCCCCTGCAGAAGCAGGTTCACCTAGATCAGGTCACATAGGAACATGTCCAGGTGGGTCTTGAAGACCTCCAAGGAAGGAGCCTCCACACCCTCCCTGGGCAGCCTGTGCCAGGGCTCCCTCACCTGAACAGTGAAAGAGTTTTTTCTTATATTTAAATGTAACTTTCTGTGTTCCAGCTTCATCCCATTACCCCTTGTTCTGTTGCTATCTATTATAGAAAAGAGGTATGTCCCAACCTCCTGACACCCACCATTTAGATATTTGTAAATGTTAATGAGATCTCCCCTCATTCTCCTCTTCTCCAGACTAAACAGCCCCAGTTCCCGCAGCCTTTCCTCATATGAAAGACAGTCCAGTCCCCTGATCATCTTGGTGTCCCTGCACTGGCCTCTCTCCAGCACTTCCCTGTCCCTCTTGAGCTGAGGAGCCCAGAATTGGACACAGGACTCCAGATGAGACCTCACCAGGGCAGAGTAGAGGGGGAGAAGAACCTCCCTCGACCTGCTGGCCACACTCTTCTTGATGCATCCCAGGATATCATTGGCCTTCCTGCCCACAAAGGCACATTGCTGGCTCATATTCAGTTTATTATCAACCATTCCAACAGTAACCTAAAGCTCACACTAATCACTGTCTCAAAACTAGTCATCTCTTCAGTAGAACTACTAAAGCACCAAATTGCATTTTTATCACCAAGTTATTTTAAAGACTACTTTTTTCAGGGAAGGAAGTCTCTCACCTTTCCACAGAAGGAGCAGGTATACTTGGCATGCTGGCTAATTTCAATCTTCTTCACCATTTTCCTAAGGGATGCACCGTAACGGGTACCATATTTACCCACAATCCCGACCTTCTTGGTGCGCTTGGCCTGTTGGGAGACAAACCAGAGTGAGCTTCAGCTTCCCCCAGATGACCACCTCCCCAACACAGCAGCAACATGCTCGGCACCCCCACAGCACCAAGGCCACTCCCTGTCCTTGTAAGCACACCATCAGGTGAGAAAGAGCAAGAGGCTCACGCTGCTGCAGCCTCCCAGCTCCTGCTGATACCAGACACCAGAGATTTCTCACCTACAGACCCAAATACCCATCTTTACTTGCTGTTTTACACAAGCATGATTTGAGGTTTGAGTTAATTGATGAGAGAATTGGAAGCAAAGGGTTTAAAGTGCTTAAAAGCACTAGTGCCTGCAGACACCTGTGAGTGAGAGGCCTTCAAAATCAACCTGAGAAGCAGCCTGACAATAGCAGCCGTTCTGGTTTTGCCATAAATTCCTGTGTGACCCGACTGAGGGGAAGCAGCTTTAGCAGGGGGGTTAGCTTGGATGACTTCTAGTGGTCCCTTCCAACCCCTACCATCCTGTGACTCTACTGTGAGACTGAGCAGAAAAACAACTTCAAAACAGTTTCAGGGGGGCCACGGTGTTCAAAATAAGTCAGTTGCTTCACTTCTCTGTGCTGTCTGTAGGGACAGTTCTTTGTTTCTCGGGGTACATGCCTCAGGAGGAGCGATCTCTCGTGCAGCCGGCGCCGAATAAACTAACGCTGCTTTCTAATACCAGACTCAGTGTCGGAAAGTTTCCTCTGGGCTGGTTTAGGGGAAGGCCTCCGGTGCGCCGCGGGCCGCAGCCCGGCAGCCGGAACCGGGCAAAGCTGCGTCCCTCCTGCGGGCCAGCTCCTGCGGGCCAGCAGGCGCTCGCAAGGGACGCGGGGCCGGCAGAGCCGCCCCCAGCCCCGCCGCCGCTCACGGTGCAGCCCATTGGGAGCCCAGGCCCGGCCTCCTGCCGGCCCTTTGGCCTCCCAGTGCATCCCCATCGCCCGCTCGGTCCGACAGCCCCTCAGTCCCACGGGCCCCCCGCTGCCCCCCATTGTGGCCCGCGGCCTCAGCACGGCTGCCCCGGGGCAGATGGCGGCGGATGGGCCGCGCCGCCTCAGCTGCACTCACCATCTTCCTGCTCGGCGCCGACGGGGAGAGGAAGCGGCTGCTGCGCAGGCGCGGGATGAGGCGGCGCGGCCGGAAGCGAGGGGACAGACGGGCACAGCGCGGGCGGGTCCCGGCGGCGGCGCGGCCGTGCGGGGTCGGTGGTCTCAGCGCAGCTCGGGGTGCCGCGGCCGTGCGGGGTCGGTGGTCTCAGCGCAGCTCGGGGTGCCGCGGCCGTGCGGGGTCGGTGGTCTCAGCGCAGCTCGGGGTGCCGCGGCCGTGCGGGGTCGGTGGTCTCAGCGCAGCTCGGGGTGCAGCGGCCGTGCGGGGTCGGTGGTCTCAGCGCAGCTCGGGGTGCAGCGGCCGTGCGGGGTCGGTGGTCTCAGCGCAGCTCGGGGTGCAGCGGCCGTGCGGGGTCGGTGGTCTCAGCGCAGCTCGGGGTGCAGCGGCCGTGCGGGGTCGGTGGTCTCAGCGCAGCTCGGGGTGCCGCGGCCGTGCGGGGTCGGTGGTCTCAACGCAGCTCGGGGTGCAGCGGCCGTGCTGCGTTCCGTGCGTTCCCCTCACGCAGCGGGGTCACAGCGCGGCCTGGCACACGCACCCCTCAGGAAGCGCCGCGCAGCACTGTGATACCCGAGCGGGGCTTCAGCCCCGGCAGCTCTGGAGGATGTGGCCCTGAGGGACAGCGTTCAGTGTGAGGTTGCCGGTGTTGACAGTTGGATTCGATAACCATAGGGGTTTTTCCCAGCCCAGGTGGTTCTGTGAGCTCAGATGCCTGGGTTTCCACCCAGGGAGGTCCCATGATGAGGAGCGATGGGGCAGAGGTCCGTTCGCTTTTTAAAGGGAGGCAGTAATAGGCAGATGTCAGGATTGAAAAAGGAGCAGCAAACCAGACTGGAGTTGCAGAAAGGGTAATAAATACCTACCTCTAAATCAATGAGGGTGAATTCTAATCTTAAGACATACAAACGCTAAACCCAGAGGTTTCAGGATGACCCGATGAGGTGCAACCACAGCATTTACCCCATCTCCATGAAGCCACCCAGCCTTGAGACAGCCAGCCAGAACAGCCTCAGAGTGCCGCCACGGAGGTGGGCTCCTGGCACCCAGTCACCCCAGACGCCCAGGGCACCCAAGGCACCTCTGCCATCAGCACCAAAGCACGAGGCTGGAACACAGGGAGGGCTCCTGCACCTCTCAGACCCTCCACTGTTCCTGTGACCACGCTGCTAAACTGCAGTGCTGAGGTGCAGTGGTCATAAGGGGATTAACAAACCATTAACCTCCATTAAGAAATGTCAGCTGCTCAGCCCAAGAGCCTTTTAATGCACAGAGTCAGCTGCAGCTAATCCCCTTCCCCTGGAGAAACCATCCCAGGGTATTTTTTACAACCTCATACCCCACTCCAGCTGCCTCAACCCATGACAGCTCTCTGCATGTACAGTCTGTTTAATTAATAGGGAGTTAATGGTTAGAGCATCCCCTGCTTCTACCTTTGTCTTCCCCTGGCCGAGGTCAATACTTTTGAGATGCTCATGATCAGGCACTGCATCCCCTCTTGGCTCTTGCTTTCAGGGTCTGAAGATTCACATTTTAAATTCCCTCTGGTTGTTCCCTCATCATCCCTGCAAGCTCCGACCCTCCAGGGAGATGGTGGGCCGGAGGCCTTTGTGAGATGAATGTTCAGCAGGGCTTTAGGCAGTTGTATTTATATCTAGGACATATTTGATATGTCCTAGGAATATATTTGTACTTTTCATATCCTCATCACAATGATGACTCCCAGGATACATCTTTGATACCAATGAATTAAAAGAAGAATAAAGAGAAATGAAGAAAATAGCAAGTTCCTTTGGCTGCTTTGTGACTATTTAAATTGTTAAAAAGAGAAATAATAAAAATTGCCAGCCAACTGCATCCTCAGCAGATCTACTGCTATTGTCCAGGCTGCCCCTACAGTGACAGTACAGCACATGGTCACATCCTTCATCTACCAGTATGACACCAACAACCCAACCCAGCCCCCTCTGAGGACAGCTGTCCCAGCACTGCCAGATGCAGCATATGTTTCAAATGACCAGGAAGATGGGTGGATGCAGACAGGCCAGCACAGCTCCAACCACCTGTGCCTCAGCAGCCCATCCTCAGGCTGGCCAGCTTTGTGTGCTGGAGTTCAGACTGCTCCATTTCATTGTTTGAGTGTTTGTAGCTGTTGTTCCTGGTTTGGAATCCTTCCTGAGAATATACCTTTCCCTGAATATGGGTGACAGCACAGACAAGTTTACAAGCAGGCATCCAGGCACAGTAAGATGCTCCAAGATCTAGAAAGATCACTTCCTTTTATTCTGCTAGGATTCAGGTAAAGCCAAAAAAGTTGCAGCTATACCATCTTCAATGGGCAGGTGCAAGAGTCCCCAGGAGCAGCCACTGCAAATTCCTGAGCCTGCCTGTGGGTCTCATTGGCCACCTGCACACTACCTTGTACAAACTCTCATCTGCAAGCCTTGGAGATCCCGTCTGAGCCTGCTGGCAGCTTCCCAGCTACTGCCCCTCCTATATGAACAACAGAGTAACACTGTAAATGGGCCAAGGCCTGCACAGTCTTTCCAATCCCTTGCTGTAATGTCTAAAAGCACTTTCCTATAAGGTTCTTCTCCCCTTTTTCATCTAGTAAGGATTAAGAGATCCTCAAGTACACTCAAAGAGCTTTTGTAACTCTGCAAACAAATCAGCTGAGATTTTATGGGTCCTAACACAAAGGAAGAGAACATCTAGCATTCCTGTAGCAGGGCTGGGATTTATCAATATATGGATAAGAGAAATTGAATTTATGAGAAGCAGAATCCACCAAGGGCACTTTCAGCAGATTTCAGAAAAATACTGTTTTGAAGTAGCTGTAGCTTTACACGGAGGAAGAAAATTACTCCTATGGGAGATGACAATATATACAAATAATGTCTTCCATATTTATTCTTTTCAATAGATAGCAACATTTCTCACTCCTTACTCAAAACAAGCCTCTTTGCAAGGAGAAAGATCACATGTCTTAGAAACAGGTTGAATACTCTTGTCTTCAAGAAAACAGCTGTTTTAAAATGGCAAAAAGTCTGTATTTATCTGCTGGCCAGCTGTTTGAGCAAGAGAAATGACATTTACTGCTTGGCTTCAAATATAGAGATGAAGCATTTCCTCCTGTTGGCCGGTCACACGATCCTTACCCCTGCTCCATTTGCACACACACCAAAGCATCTTCTGCAGCCATGAACAAAAGGCAAGTCCTTACCCAGCACAACTGCACACACAGCCTGTAGAGCATTTTCATGATGACACTCACTGAAAATGGGATAATCAAACCCTTTGATGCAGGAAAAAATATCCCAGTTATTATCAAGTTGCTTGTAGCATGAACTTTTTCTTCCTTGACCATAAGAGAAAGGTCATTTGTCCATGTCTGGGATCTGCAAACAGCCATGTTGGCTGCACAGCATGTTGGCTCCCAGCCTCCAGAACTTAAATGCAAACCTTTGGTTTGCTTTTCTCCCCACCCTTCTCTATAGATTATGGCTGTAAAGATACCCAACTAGTATCTCTGTGAAATTATATCTTCTCCTGTACTCCCTGGTCACATTTGCTTAACACTACCCCATTTCAAATTATTTTTAAGCATCAAGACCAGAAGCTTGAAATATTTCTGCTTGGGATTATGCTACACTGCACTGGCCATAACACACAAAAAAATTATAAGATGACCATGCAGAAATGCCTGAAAAGATCAGTCTTGATGAACAAAGCAATTTACCTTTACAGTGAGCCCACATCAAAAGTGGCCTCAAGAGCTTTTGTAGAGGCACCACTGCTGTGAAGCGGAGTCAGGCCATGCCCAGGGGATGGCAACTGTGCCACAAGCTTCTGAAAAGAATCAAAGAGCAGGTTTGCTCAGGTAGCAGCAAGGCTAGGAGTTCAGGTCTCCCTGTTCAGAGGGCTGAGAGCATTATAAGAGACTACCACAAATCTAAACCAGGCATTTTAATCACTGCATCAAGCATCACTGCTGCTTTTAGCATTCTTAGTGTAACCTGCATAGAGCTGTAATGGGAGCAAACAACCGGTCTGAGGGTACCAGCCTAACTGTCTTATGGAAGTGGCTGTTGATTTATCTATAAGCAAAGTATCATGGGAGTTTCCTTGTGAAAGTTGATGCATTTTAGAAAGCACAAAAGGAAGTGTCCTCAAAAAGGCTGATCTTTCAGCCATTATAAATGTTTTTTTTCAAAAAGCTAATATTTACACTTTTTTTTTTAAGCTTAAGGTTCAGATAAGAGATGACATTCTAAAATAGAAAAAAAAACCCAAAGTCCTAGGAACTTAAAGTAACTTTTTATTTAAATAGCTCAGTCCAGAACCAGTTTCTTACAAAACAAGAGCAAAACTCTGCACGTATCCTCCTCCCTTCACTCATCTGTAGAAATCAGTCTTCAGTCTCAACCAACACACACACTCTCCACTGATACAAGAAGCATGTGCCACGGAGCAGGTCCTAAGATTTCACTGATGAGGCCAGAGACAGTGTGCTCAGCAGATGTGCCTAACAGGCAATATACACCTCCGGGCAAGACAGCTATACTGCTTAGTTTCAAGGTACTGACTGCTCTGAACAGACAAAAATCTGCAGCTCTCCTTCTCCCCTCCTTCCACAAAACATCTTTTCTCCTCACTGTCAAGTTTAATAGCAGAGAGCCAGTTTGTGAGTGACCAAAGTAAGGGACAAATTTTGCTAGTGAACTGACTCCTATTAACACAGACTGACATTCTGGGGAGCCAGAAGGCTGATCGTTAAAAGCACTCTGCAGCCTGTTCAGAAGTTAGTTTTTCAAAACAGTTTTGCCTTAAGGACAGACTACCTTTATCTGCTTTTTAAACAAAACAACTCTGGAAGCTGACTTGCTGAAACAAAGCAGCATGCTTACTTGCCCATGGCCACTGAGTCACCAGCAACGTCAGGTCTCCAAAACCTGCAGGCTGCCAGATGCATGCTGCTCATCTGTCACACTGCCAGACGGCCTTTGTGTTCTTTGAGATGAAACACACTGGAGATACAGAAAACTTACTCTTTTTTGACTTTTCGAAAATAAAATACTTTAATACTTGATTGTGGGTTTTTTTAATTAAAAAAAAAATCTTCGTCACTGTCTTTTATTGTCACTGCTGCACTTTAAAAAACTCCTCAATACACTGCTTTTTGGGGGGACTCACTGAACACGTCTCTCCTCCTGTATCTTGCAAGGCACTGCCAGAGTCAAATTCACAGCAAGCATCAGCTGCCTCCAAAAGCAAAACTTCATCAGTGTCATCTCTGCTCTCAGAGAAGGTCTTCTGGAAAAGGTCGTAGATCGTCTTCTGCTTTGGATCAGTCTGAGAAGTTAGAATAGACAGAATGTGCATGTGCACTGTCATGTAACAACAAAGCAAGCGACAGTCAGAGGGCACTCCTGCAAGATAGTGCCCATGTGTGTATATACCACATGACTGATGTATCTCATACATACATATATATGTGTGCATGTATCTCAGAGACATATATATGCTATGGAGGCTTTCATGTCTCCCTGCATGCAGCACCTTTGGGAACTCTCTATGGAGAGTCCAAGTCAAGGCATGGATCCTGGGAGGAGCTGGAGAGTCTGGTCTGTGACATTAAAGGCAGCACAGGTGTAAAGTCAGCCTGCCAGCCACCTGCCAATATACACAAGCCAAAACCCATTCACCTCTCCCAGGGACCTGCAATATTCTCTCAGGTCACTTACCTTAGGGCAGTAATTAGTGGATTCAGCTGTTTCTGAGAAAGTAGTTTCTGAAAGACCGGCCTCCCCCAACACTTTGATTTTCTCTTGAATCATTGGCCTAGGAGAGACAAACAAATATTATTGAAAGGAAGAAAGTGTCATGCAAGGACACTGTGTCATTTACTATGTGTGGATGAAAAGAAGATACAATATGGATACAAAGATGGCATTTCTCCTAAAGCTTGTTAGTAGGAACCTGTCTTGCTCTTGTTACAACTTTTAGGTATATGCTGTCTTGGGATATCAATCAATCCAGTTGAAATAAGTAACAAGAAGAGGATTTTAGGCTCTGAATATTTGGAGAACGCACATATCCAATAGGCAAACTAGTTGACTGAAGCAACACTGATGGTATGAACTCAGAACAAGAAGATGCAGCTAAAGGGAGTCCCCATAGCCTGTGTGTTCCATCTCTAAGGTGAGCAATGGCAATCCCAATCAACATACTCATCAGTATTTCTTGAGTATCTCCCAATGTATGGCAGGGCCCGAGAGGTCCCAGCCACATCTGCAGATTGGACACAAAAGGCCACAACACAATTAACGCATTTACCAAACAGCCTTTTTTCTTGCCTTTCAAAAGCATGCCACTGTCCTTCTTTGAAGAACCATATTTCCTTCCCATTAAGCATTAATGACAGCACAGACAGCATTTCACAAATAAAGGCAGAATTACTGTCATTAACTTTCCATGAAACGTGGGTGACACACCAGTTTCCAGATCCCTGCATTGTAGGGTTATAATTATTTGCCATCATGATATTCTGGGAACCGCACGAGTTCACTTAGTTCATTTGTTCCTTTAAACAAGGTAACAGAGATGTAATTTTGGACTTTAAATGAACCAGCTGGTGGATAATTTCTTTTTATCATTTGCAGGTCAGTTAGTTCCCTTGCAGCATTTAGGATTCCTCAGATCCTCCTCTAGGATATCAGTTTCCCCATCCTTGAGGACCCATGTCCACTGATAGCTCTCATTGAAAAGAGGCTCAGAACACAACTCTGCAGAGGTGGGTCACTAGAACTTCTTTGTTCCATTCAAAGGGCTCACTGAAGAGCAAGAGGAAAGCAACAGTGCAGTTGTCCTCCACAGCATCCTATCCAACCACTCAGAAGCCAGACCGCTCCTCAGATTTGGTCCACAATACACTGAACCATCTCCAATGCCTATTGGCTTTGCTTGCAAATACTCATCACTTTACAGTACACCTCAGCATATGAATGCTCTGGGCTGTTTCTAAGAAAACTCCTCCTCCTTATACAAAGAGCTGTGAAGATTTTAGATACACCAGCTCTCCCAGAATTGCTCTTAACAGTCCTTTCCTTGTCAGATAACTATTTTTATTCCTCCTGCTTGTCATCCACTTAGTTACATTCCCCGTGGCCTGGCCATGTCACTAGCTCACAGCAGCCCTCATTGGCAGGCAGTTATTGCTCCTCCCTTCACAGGCTGTGAAAATAAGCACTAAGATTAAGAACCTTTCATCACATATGTGACAAAGAGTGAAAACAGGTGGCAGAACCAAAGTGTCTTTCTCGCTTCTTACCATAAGTAGTCATCTGCTGTGCCTTTAGCCACCAGGTAGTGAATGTTAACGGAGCTGGTCTGCCCTATTCGATGTGCCCGATCTTCTGCTTGGATCAAAATCTTTCAGTATAAACAGGACAAAGAAAATGAAGTGAGAACTGTAACATCTAAGAAATAGTATAAGCACCAAGAGAGCAGGGAGATCTTGTTTCTGTGCTTAGCAACTATTTCTCATCTGGATCCCATTAACACCTGCATCTTCAAACACAGACTAAGCCAAGTAGTCATCTGGAGCACCACGTTCCCAAAAGGAACTGAGCATTTTCACAAACAGTGGGTCAGCATGGGTGACGGACTCTTTCAGGTCCTGGCTAGCTAAATGACTGAGCTCTGTCAAATTAACAAGCAGGAGTATGTTTCTCTTTTGCACCACCTTCTCCAGCCAGCAGGCTGTGTAACCAGCCTTACTGCTTCACGCTGAGGTACCTGGTGGTGCACAGACAAGTAGTCATCAGGGAAAGCCAGGAGAAAAACACAAGGGGAAGCCCCCTGCCTATTACACCTCCTCCTGAGGGCCAATATTTCTGCTCTCCAGGGAGCATCCAACCCCTGTCCTCTCCAGGACACATACCCCTGGGTTCCAGGAGAGCTCTGCAAACACCACCAGGTCCGCAGCTGACAATGTCAGGCCCATGTTTGCAGCAGTGAGGGACAGAACAGCCACAGTTTGCTTCTCTGAGAGCTGGAACTTCTGGCACAGAGACTGTCGCTCAGCTGAAGGTGTGGAGCCATCAATGCGAATGTATCCAACACACTGTAGAAAGGCAAAAGACACTTTTTAGAGACCTTGCGTCCCCTTTCCCTTATCCTCCTTCCTGTTGTAGCAGATTCTGCCCCACTTCCCCATGGCAGAACCAGGAAAGTGGAAAGGCAACAGTTGTCTTTTTATTTAAGACCTTTCCCCATCGTTAATGTAGAGGCACAAAGTACCTCCCCTCTGTTCACAGCTCATGGCTTGCTCTTATGTCCATTGCTCTCCCACCAGTCCTAAGCAACAGGAAAGATGGCAGCAAGCTGGCAACTCGAGTATAGTGGAAAAATTGGCTTAATACAAAGCTGAACACTGTGTGCTGATGTCACTAAGTTTTCCCTTGTTTGCAATGGGAGGAGATGGGATCCTACACATCTCAGTTGCTGTGACAGGCACAACAAACAAGTGATGCAGGGCCCTTCAAGCATCCAACCTTCCTCCTTGCTCTCCTGGAAGATTCTACCACAGAGGCTGCAAAATCACCACTGCCACTGTGCTTTATAGCTTGGAATATTAACTTAAACCATCCTTCACACTGCCCCAGCGTGACCTAGAACTCTTTGAGAGGCACCTATGTAAGTCTCACATGACTAATTAACTAAACACTTTTGGATTCAGAGAGATAACTGGCAGGTCTATCAAGTCTCCCTGCAGTATCCCAGTTCAAAAGTCTAAGAACACCACAGACATAAAAGGCAGCCATAGCTGGACTTGGGTTCTTGCATTCTCCCTCTCTGAGGAAAGCCTGGAGGACAAAACAGAGATGGCCACATAAGGTAACACTCCTCTAAGAATTCACAAGCCCCAAGGCAGAAAATGGACATTAAAGAACATTAAATGAAACAAATGCTCATCAGCTAATACAAAGTGCATCCTGTGAGGCATTCTTCCTGACAGCTCAGCTCCCTCAGTGAAGGGCAAGTTCATAAGCACAGCACGTAAATGTTATCTCTGCCACTAACTTTCATAAACCACCTGACCGGCCACAACTCTGGGGAGCTCTTAAACAGCTTTGAAGTTGGAATAGTGATAAAGTTAAGATGACTGAGTCAACTACTTACTTTCTTCTCCAGCTCTTCAACTATTGCATCCAGCATTATCTTGTGATGAGCAAACACCAGGAATTTGTCATTCCCACTTTCCAGCAACTCCAGGATGTATTCTCTACATGAGAGAGAAGAAAAAAAAACACACAAACCCCAAAACTCTATAAGATTATTTGCTGAGACAATACAAGCTTTGCTTACAACAAATCTTGGAGATCCTCATCTCTACATACAAACTAGGAAATAGACTAGCATTAAAAAGCTGCAGTAAACACAAGTACTAGGTCAAGTCTCCTAGAGTTTAAAAAAGACATAGCAGAAAAATCCACTCATGTTCCTTTACCACAGCTGGACAGTTGCCTACATTTACACTTGGGTATCTCTGAGCATCAATTTCTTATCTCCTACTTGAAACACAACAACCCAGACCAATCAGTTGGAAGTCCTCTGTATTTATTTGACGATCTCATTTACCCTCCTGCATTTCTAACTTATGCACAACCACAATACACTAAGGTAATCTGCATAACATTATCCCTCCCATGTTTACCTAGGATTATTTTTATTTTAGAAGAAAAGGTCTCTAAACACATGGACTGGAGTATCCTGTAAGTATTTTGTCTTGAAAGGATTCACATAGACAATTTACTACAGTTTAACAATCTAAATACATACTGGTAATTCTAGAATAGCTGATATACACAGGCTAATTATCAACAAAAGCTAACAAGCTCCTTTTAAACACAGGTGAAACGTGATAATCAAATGAAAACATCTGGCCTTTGCCATGGACAAACAGCAGAGCTACAGTAGCCATTTGTATGAAGTAACTTGTGTTACAGTCAGGTCAGCTGGAGCCTAAAACCATAACCAAGTGTAGCAACAGCTATCCTAACAGATTATACAAATATCATCTTCTCTTTGGAATAGCACAGTTGTTGTGAGTACCAGGAATACTAAGTTTTTGCTAACTACAACACAGCTTGGGTCAGCAGCAACTGTCATAAAACACCACTGGGGATTTCCAGTACTGCATTAAGATGTATCAACACTCTGCAGACAGTTCCCAGGGTTCGTGACGCTCAGATCCCAGTTTCATGGCAATATCATTTAACAAAAAAATCTATGAGAGATGTGGGATTGATGGCTTTTTAAAACTAATATCAAAGCAAACGTTCAGTGTAGAAAGCAGATGCCAACACATTACAGTTATTTTCTCTCTCATTCCCATATTCCCATACTCCATTTAACAAATGGTTAGTCATTCCAATGGGGTAAGACACAGGAGGTGCTAATGATCATAGGACAGTGCCATTAGCTAGATGGTTCTGTACCTTCACAGCTTTTAATAACTGGTATTTTAAATGCTACTAGATCCCAGAAAAAACAGTGGGCTAGCTCCTACCAGAGAATCAAGTAAACAGCACCTTATGGTTTAATATTCAGTTCACACTTGCAACTGAAATAAAAGTAAGAAAGTCTTTTAACTGTTCCCTAACATTAAAGGAAGAAACTCGTCCACAGAAATGAGCGCTGGGACTCTGAAGTGCAGTTCTGTGCCAAACAGGCAAATTCTGCAGCAAGGTCTGAGACTGTGAAATCACACAGTGCTCATCAGCTGGTCCTTACACTCAGAGTGCTGCAGAGAAGTAAACTGTTTTCATGTTATTAGCATACTACTTTTTAATAAGTGAGGCTCTGTGACCTAAAGCAGCTCCTTTTCAGTCCCAGCAGAAAGGCTAAGGATAAAAGGGCAAGGAAAATACCAGAAGGAAATGATTCCTCGGGAGACGGAGTTAAAAAACACACCTGTGACAGAAAACTTTTGCAGCTGAGGTCCCATGTGAACCCTGCAGAAGAGCCAAGAACTTCAGTAGGCGCTGTGACATTCTTACAGCATGTTACAACTAAAGCTCAGTCCACCCCATAAGCTTTTCGGCTCAAGGTTCCTGCTGCAGCAGGACTGCAGCATTTGTTTTCTCAAACTCTGTTGATACTTCCAGTTCTATTACTCCCCCACTCCTTAAACTGAAATATGGTCTGGACCAGGGAACTTTATCCAAGTCCCATACACCAAGTAATTTTAGATGGTTCAAATGACAGTTTAGATCCATATCTGGAATGAAATCAGAAGAAATATTCATCCTAGGAACTCTGAGAGAAGAAAATGTTTAGTGTATTGTAATTAAAACCTTTTTTTTTCTAAGCTGGCTTGAGGCTATGCTTCACGTCCCTGCACTGTTATCTCTAAGGCACTGTTTTCCTGTTCTCAGTGGAAAAACACATTTTACTAGGCAAGAATGAAGCAATGACATGCAGCTTACATGACTGAGTGGATTTTAGCTTCTGCTGTTCTGTTGTAGAAGAGGAGAAGAGCTTCCTTCTGCTGTTGTTTCTGCAGAGGGAAAGATAAAGAAATATGAGTCTCAGAAATGCCTTTTCTCCTTCTTATTTACAGATTCGGGATGTCTGCTGCTGCCAATAAACACTTTGCTAGGAAAAAATCAGCCTAAAAATGCACAACAAAAGGGGACTGGAGGGAGTAGTCTCCTACTTGCCACTGGGTATGGCAGATACTCACACACTCCTATTTCAGACACCTCCTTTCCTACCTCCTACTCAACTCCTACAAGTTGAATGACACACATATCACAAACATAGTTTTGGTTGAGAAAGCGTTTTCCAACTAAAATGGCAAGGAAAAACCTCCTAAATCATTACAGAGCTGTATTAGCAACCCAGGAGCCTAGAAGATGCATTTGCCATCTATACAAGAAAAAACAAACAAAAAGAGTAAAAGACATTCTTCACATTTTTGGCTACTGCTGGTGTTCACAATGCAGCTTCAACAAGGCTGTGTTTGTAGGTCGAATGGGACTACAAGGCAAGATAGAAGAGTAAGTAGACACGCAGGAAGTACAAATGACAGTTTAAAGAGAAAGGAAATGTTATTTCACACAAAGGGACAAAGAATCACTTAAATGAAAAGGAAAATAAAAGCTGAGCTGTTTTGATTGTATTGTACATTCACTTAAAATTGTGCCTTCAACAGCTCTCCACTTTACCTTCACATGAGGTGTGGCTCTGACCTTCCTTGGAACTCAGGGTACTGTTTTTCCTCTGATGTTTTTAAATAAAAGCACCTGAAACACCAGTGGCTCATCACAAAAATAGTTTCTGACTTACACTCTCATATCCTTTGGCCATCTTCTTTGTTTCAGCTGCCAAGGCAGCTTTGGTCTTTGCACTAATGCCCTCAGGAGCCACCACAACCATTTTGCGTTGCTTTGCTGGGAGCTGGAGAAGCACATCTGATTTCAGGCGTCGGATCATGATGGACTCCTCCAGCAAAATTTTCAGTTCAGTTAAGTTGGATGACCCAGAGTAGTCCCAACCCCACGGCATCTGGGAAAGACCAAAGCAGTTATCAGTGTCAAGCTTACAAGAGACTGGTCTGCAGGCGATCCAAGTGCAAAATAAACTTCCAGGGAAGCCAGACAAGGCAAGAACTTAATGGTCAGGAGAAAGAAAGGTTTCCAAAAAGTGTCAATAAGATGGGAGTGTACAAACTACTCCACGCAACATGAGAAAGTTACTTATAAACTCCCCTTTTTCCTATCAACAAGTGCTCAGGGAGGTGCAAGGAAAAGGACTATGCAGAAAGGTAGGGATCTGTACTACAGTACTGTGCCATGGTACTCGTCTTCACACAGCAAAGCTTTTCTTCAGCTTTGGGCAGGCTGACAGAACACACTGCAGTTCTGTGCACACATATTTATCTCAGTCTTAAGCAGAGACACACAAAAAAGTCTTCACTAACAGCAACAGGACAAACATCCTTAACCAAAATGCCTTCACAGAGATGTTACACTTGTCTGACATGTCTAGGAAATGCTAGGTATAAATTGTCTGGCTTCCACTGTGACCTGTCCTGACATACTGTTTCTGCCATTATTATGTTTGGCTCAGACTCAAGCATTGTGGCCCAAAATACATCACTCCAAGCACTGCCTCTTCAAAGCATCATCACTTCAAAGCTCTTCAGAACAAACCCTTCATTTACTCCTCCTCGACGCACTCGCCTCTGAACCTGCTCTATCCTCCAAGATCCTGTCTGCAGACAATATCTACCTGTTCAATTAATCTCAGCTCATCACTTCTCCTACTGGTACCCCCACAGCCTATCATTTGTCCTCTGGGAAAGAACAACTAAGCTGACAAACAGTGGCATAAAAATCGGTACATTCCCCAAGAGAAACATCTTTAAACAACTTTCTTTTGGAGAGGAGAACAATAAGGTTTTCATGCTGAAGCAAAGGATAAAGAGATGCCTTTCTGCTGAAGCTTCACAAATAAGTGAAATTCAGCTACAGTAATACTGCAAAACAAGGCAGAGAGTAGGTGAAATCTTCCTCACAGCTTTAACTCCAAGACTTACTAGCAGTGTCACCAAAAAAATACCAAACACACAGCCTCTGGTCTTGCAACAACCCAATGTAACTCCCTACATATGTATACATACATCCTCCTGAAATGCATGTAATGGAGACATGAGGAGCCTCAGCACCAATCCCTTTCCTCTGCTGCTCAACTCTCATTGTGCTACATTAATTGCTAATATTTAACCTTAAAAATCCCTGTCTCTTTCATTTGCCTTCCCCAAGAGAAATCTGCTGTAACACAGAAACAAAGTGAAATGGGAAAAAACTCCAAAGCAGTCACAGCACTCTCCAGCCTTTCATAGAATACATCAGACAAAAACCAAATCATACTAGTCACAAGGTTAGTCATGTTACTGACTGTATTAAGGGATGGTGCTTTGATGGAACAGGGATGAGAACATGCTATGAGACAGAAGGAGGAGGAGGCATCAAGCAGCTTATAGGCAATTAAGACCTCTCTGATATCTGGAAGCAAACATTCCTACTTCAGGTTGAGATATAGTAGGACAATGTGCAATATTATTGCTATGTTTTACTGATGTGAAACATTAACTGACTTCAGATTCTGGCACTTGAGGCCACCATTGAAACTCACTTGACTTAATCTATTCCTATGTAATTGTGGTACCATCTGACTATCTATAGTTGGTTCATTAAAGGAGGAAACAATTCAAATCCCAGCCACACAGTCAGTTTGGATCCTGCAGAGTTAAAACTTTGGCTGTGACAACAGCACAGTGGTACACAGCTAGAGGTAATAAGCCCAGATGGATCTACGCCAAGCCCTCAAAAAGCCAATGTGGGTATTACTGCTCTGCTTCCCTGAAAACAGGACTCCAATGCAGATATTTCTCTCATGCCTGTGAAAAGCTGGCTCAAGTCTAGCTGGGTTTATTAGCTTTCGGC
Organism: Colius striatus; assembly: GCF_028858725.1. NCBI lineage: Eukaryota > Metazoa > Chordata > Aves > Coliiformes > Coliidae > Colius > Colius striatus. The sequence continues at coordinate 16,717,575 of NC_084769.1, read as the reverse complement.
ATGCTGCATGAAAAAAGCTGACAGTGTTAAGCCACACTCTTTGTCCCCGCTTTCTGCATTTCTTCAGGTTCTGTGGACCCAGTAGAGCAGACATACAAAACCAAGGACTCACCTGGTGCTGCATTCAGCCACCTAAGTCCTCTGCCCACTCTGCTCAGTGTGCTGGTAGCTAACTAGGAGGCATTAACACTGACTAAGCCAATGAATAAGACTGGCTGTGGGGCCTGGACACTCCTCAGGCTACCTCATTGTACTCATGCAGCCCATGTTTTTCCCCTTTCCACTTCCATAACAAGCAAGTAATACATATGTTTTGTGTCCATGGAGGCAACAATTCATTTCAGAAGAGTAACATCATCATAACTGAAAGAAAAGGCACAAACAGAGCCAATATATTATCTACTGTCACATTAAAAAGCACATGCAGGCAGGATCCTTACAGTACATTCAGATTACTCTATTTCTTTTATGGTGACTGTTGCTGGAACAATTTGAAAACAAGGAAACATGTTAATCCTGTGCTGCACCTAGCTAGTGATAAAAAAGAGGATTATTTTTAGAATTACCAAACAGAGTTTAGTATATTCCATTGTGGAAACGGAAGAGAAAAAGAGAGGGACATTTATTTTGCCAAAATACACATCTAGCTTTGATCCATAACATTCCAGAACAAATGCTTCCAACTGTGATTTTCTTACCAAAGTGTTACAGCATCTTACATGAGTCAGTAAACTTATTACAGTGTTAGCAGAAGCTGCCAAACTCTTACAAATTCAAAGCATGTGCTCAGATAGAAATTATTTAATATTTGCCAACATCATCCAGTTTGAAAAATGAATTCACAGCATGTATTTTGAGAAACAGACTTGAGATATTTTGTAAATAAGCAGGTGACGTTTCACTTGCTGCATTTTAGAAGTACAGATGCTGGCAGGTTGAATTACAAAACGATAAACTTCTACATCTTGTCTAATCACATCTGCCAGATATTTGAAATTTTGTGTCATAAAAATCTATCATCTTTAAACAGAAACTAATCAAGTTTTTGTTTTAAATTGAATAGTTAAGGTTTGACAATTTTTCTCTAATCTTAATAATAAATCTGATTGCTTTGCAATACTAAAAACATTTTTACATAGCACCTTTCACCCTGACGTGTCTCCAAAAGCCTTACAAATCCTCCCTGGTTCTGGGCAATTCCATCCCCACTCATAATGCCGCCACTTTCCAGACACAAGGAACGTACTTAAGTAATGACAGCAAAAGTACCACAACAGTTCTTCAGAGAGGATGTAACTCTTAAAACTCTTACATTAGAGCTGCAAAAAGGAACATGAAGGACATACTACAGTCATGAAGGAACAACTACAATCACGTAAACACCTTTTAATTTACTTGCTAATTGAATCAATGGGAACCCAATATTCAGTAGTCCCATATTTTTCCAGTAATACTATCCACATGTTTACATTTCCAGCAGCCCCACTTCTCTACATAACCAAATTCTTTCTAGGTTCACTGTCATTTACTGACATAAGCTGTGGCAAAAATGTCCCAGGCTGTCCCAAAAATGTTCAAATGTCTAGTAAGGGCAGGTCAGACAGAGAAAGAAAATTGTACTTAGCAACACTGCAGAGGTTTTGAAGGGAAGCTGATACAGACTGTGATCTACCATGCTGAGTTTCATTGTAGGTGGAAAACTCATTTAAACAGAATACACTGTTCCAACCTCGATCATGTAAAACGATTTTATTTCTTTCACCCCATTTAACACCTTACCTGAGGTTCACGTGCCTCAAAACTGATGCAACAGCTAGCCATGCAGAACTTTACCTTCAAAGGGTTTAGGAAACTTCAAACTTATTTAGAGTCACACATTGCAATTCAACTTTCCAACAAGATTAAACTGCATCTCTTCATCTTCACTCTAGGAAGCATTCTGGACACTACTTAGACAAGAATCTTTCAACAAAGACAATGATGCTCAGCAGAAGACTTGGTTGTCTCCTTTCCTATGATTCTTACTATGGATGGAGAAACAGTAAGTTGATCCACTGCCAGGAAAGCAGTGCTTTGCTAACACGAATGCTGTCATAGCCCAGAACTCAAGCTCTATAGCTGTGGTTCATAGAGGAACTTTTGTTTCCCCTTTTTGTCTATGCCACTAAGACAGAAGATCTTAGAGCCTCCTTGTTCAACAGGCAGCAGCAGGAGCTCTTCTCTTAGCACTGTGTGTTCCATTACAAACTGCAGCCCTAGAGGAGGCAAATCCAAGCATAGCTGAGTTGCCCATACATTGAGAGCAAAGCAGATACACTTGTCATCATAACTGCAAATGCTGGCTTCCTGCAAAACCAAGATCTTGCAGTGGCTGGTCTCAATGACTCTGCTGAAATCACTGCTGAGCAGCCGACAGAGATAAGCAGAGTTAATTCATTTTCAAGATATGCCGAGGATCACATCTATTTCCTGAATTAGAAGAGGGTAGAATATAAAGATGGACTATAAGCCTTAATCATTTACCTACCTGGAGGTATAAAATCCAAAATCTCAAGCAACAGAGCCCATACTTTGTGCAACTGGGTGGGCTTTTTTTGTTTTTTTCAATCAATTAGCCCAAACGTGGAGCTGCTTAAAGGCCTCATAGTTACTCTCCTCATTTTAAAGGGTAAGTTCTTATTGAAATAGGCTCCTTCCCCCAGCTTTGGCCAATTTTAATTTTTATGGGTTTTTTTTTACCTCCCTGGCTTTCAGGGCAGATTTTGACAAGCAGCATCACTGTCCCCATGTCTCAGGCCCACCACTGCAGCACCTAGAGATTCTCAGGTTGAGAGATTTTCAAATGTTACTCTGCAGCAAGACCTTCTCAAAAACAAAGATGCAACATCAGACAGAAGGAAGGAAAGGAAAAGCATCCACATTTAGGGAACAAACCAAAATCAGCTGCATTTCATAGAGTCCCAGGCTGCCACTTTCCCCCTTAGGTACCTTCCTGGCATCACAGTAGCGTAGCCCAAAGGAGTGGAACTGTGGGAAGAAGGCTGGCTGCACAGCCGCAATCTGCGTGTACAGCTCTGCGGGCCGCGACATGGCAGGTGTTCCCGACAGCAATATCACTCTCTTGGCAGCCTGGCAGAACAAAAGAGAGCATTGTTATCGTACAGCTGACAATATAAGCAGAACCTGCTAAGAGGTCATCCCTAGTCCCAAAAGAAAATCACAGAGCCATTGCTCAAGCACTCTAACTGCAAGAGTACTTCACCTTCCACAGATATTTTCAGACTTCACTGCCCAAAGACACTCAAGGACAGTGTTTTAGGACTTCTAGGAAGCAGGACAAGCCATATTGTTTCTTATTCATCATAAACATGCTGCAAGGGAAGGGGACACCAATTTTTATGACTACTTTCTGAATTGGCATTTACCCACTAGAAAAGCCAATATCTTATGTCAGCATTTCACAGAAAAATGACACACCCTCTCAGGTACATCCTCACCTCAAAAACATTTTCCTGTAATAAACCTGCCACAGCAAGCCATAAACAGACATCCTCACAAAAGCAGAAATCCAGGGAAGTAGGATTTTTTTTCCCCTTACTTTTTGTTCATTTGTCTTTTTTTAAATTCTTATCCAAGAGAGAAAGGCAAAGCTGCCTGAAGCAGGACCAGAAGATGCCCATCTGACAGCCCTGGTGAGTCTAGGCACAGCTGGCTGAATGCTAAAACATGAGCTCATAAATTCAAACCACGTAAAGCATGTGCTGTAGGGTAGACAGGAAGGAGGTGGGAAACATGTATCTCAAGTAGGTGTTCCCAAAAAGTGGGGAAAGAAAAATTACACTCTAGACATAAAAGACTCCAAGATGCATTTCTACCCTCATGCCTCCATTATTATCTAATTTTTTTATTAGATGAGAGTTATGAATTTCTACTGCTGTAAATTCACATATAGTAGTTGAATTACACATGCCCTGTAATTTCCTGCATGGTTTAATGCAAGTTCATTAAAATAACAAAGAGATTCTTGAGTGACACCTGTACCAACAGCTCATTCACATTTAAATGAAAAAGAAAATGAAATTCTTTTATCATTTCACTGAGATCTACCAGTCACCCAAATCTATTCAGATGATTCATCCACTCACCAAACAAATCTGGTGAAAAAAGAGTTCACAGATCAGCTACAGGAAATTAAATTCAGGTTTCTTTATCAGATACTTATACATAGGTTCTAATCTAGGCAGGACTTGCCTTCTCCCTCCATCCCTATTAAAAAGATGTGAAGGAAACGTGATCACCACCAAGATTAGACAATTCTCATAAACATTTAAAAAGCAAGACATTTACTGAACTAAGTAACAGGAAAGGTCAAGCCTTTGGACATGTGGGAAAGGATGAGTTAGTTCTCACAACACAAGAGGTGTCTGTGCCACTCAGAAGAGGGAGAGGTCACAGAGACCAGAGATATCAGATCCCATGAGGAAACAAAGCGATAAAGCAGAAATTGGGTCAGGTTTTACAATCAAGGTAACAGCAGAGGACAACTGAACCCAGACATTATCTGATGCTTTGCAGAAGCCTGATAGCATCCTGAAATCCACTGAAACACAAGACAAGGCAGTCCCACATGTGCAAGAAGCCTCCAAATTAACTCTTCCTGAACTAACAGAAGGCCACTGCTAGGGAAAAAGTGTCATCCAATTACAGACAATTCATCAAGTAACTCTAGATCAAGCTACAGCAATAAAAGTTCACTCAGAACAGGTACATATTAAATGCAACACAAACTCAAGGTTTTATGCCATTGTTAAGGTTCCTCCTCTTTGGAGGGTGTTCCCCAGGAGTTACAAGAGATGAAGTGGCAACACTAGTTCCTCAGTAGGCAGAACAATTAGTCAGGCTCCTTCCCCAATCCCTAAAGGGGTATCAACACAGAGAATGATAAAGTTACAGGTTATTTGAATTCTAAACATGTCCAGCTACTGCCTTGCTGTGAGCAATTTACTTCTGAAAAGATAAGGTATCTAACCACAACAAATACTTACCAAGGGCTGTGATACATCTTCTATAATTAACCATTTGAAAAAAATCAAGAAGTAAAACACAGTAACAACAAAAAACAACCGAAAAAGCCACAAAAAATCCCACAAAAGACAATAGCTCTACAAGAGCTGTGAAAAACTTGAAATTTGTTCCAGAAAATTGTGTGGAACCTAGGTAGTCTAAGTTATTATATCTCAAGGGTTGCTTTCAGTTTTAAAATCCATGACAGAAGGAGCCCAAGAGAAGATTAAAAAAATCCTAGGAAGACAAGTTTCCGAGTGTTGAAGGCTTGCTTAAATTCTGGATGAAAGAAGTGGCTTTGATTCAGTTCTTTTTTTTTTCCTAGTGGCAACTCATTTTGAATATATGCCAGTAAAGATTTGCTCCTGCAGAGAGGCTCTGCTGATCACTGCTTAATTCATGTTTCCTGTTGAACCTTCTGTGCTGTCAAGAGTGAGAACTCACCCTCTTTCTTCTGAGGTCTGTAAGAATAATGTGGAACAACAGCACAGAAAACAAGATGGCAGGGACCAGATCTGCAGGACTTTCTAGCAAAAGCAGATCTGTAACAAATTGATACGTATTTCCATGTAGGAGAACTAATATTAGGTGCTCATTAGTATTTACGCATGAAGGTTAATCTTCCCCAGAAGCATTCCTCTCTCATGAGTCCTGGTGATTGCTCTTAAGCAATTTCTTAAGTAGCTATGAGGGAATTCTGACAGTGACTTGACTAGTGGAGACCTGGTCTGTAGCCTTCATTTACTAAGTAATTAAATAAGGCAATTGTGCCTCTGTAGCATTACACTTGCACTCACACAACACCAGCAAGAATTAATTCCGCAGCTGTGAGCACATTTACAAAAGTCACTTTTGAAAGACAAAGAATAATTTATGAAATAACCCCTGATGGCACCTACCTTAGAGGTGAAAACCCAGCAGCAAGCTGATTTGAAGGGGAGTAGGTGAGGAGAGGTTATGCCACAAACAAATAACTGCATATGGGAATAGCCTCATTAACACACAATGACTTTGTGTTAAATGCATTTCACAGCATAAGCTCTACCATACACTAACAGACTTATGTACTTTAAGTAAGGGTAGCTGGTTCTGGCTGTACAATTACTCCTGTCCCCAGTTTTTGCTTACTCTCATTTTGAGCTGTTTAGCATAAGAATACCTTATCCTGTGAAATGAAAAATTTGAGCGTGGCCATAATATAATAGAGATAATCACGTGATGAAATAAAAGACTTGGTAAAGCGAAAGGGTTGCAGCTGCTTTGAGGAGTCTTTCTGTACAAGGGTAAGAGCTCTGCATCTCACAAGACAGTGAGTTATTACAAAAGCTATAAATGCCTTTCCCTATTCTTAAGTGACATCTAGGTGGAGAATGCCTATCAAATGACAACAATCAGCTGTGACAGAAGCAAATTACACTTCCTCCCAGTTTTGAGAAGGAAGGGAAACTGGAAGATAAGAGCGGATCTGAAGATGCAGCCTTGTGGGCCCACAGCTTCTCCAATTTCAAGACTAAGTTCCTTCTCAGCAGGTGACAACAAGCAACGGCTTATTTATCCAGTCCCTATGGATTTGTAATGCCCAAAGATAGCTGCTATTTATTTCCCATTGGAAAAGGAGATTTTTGTGTTTTCTCCTCACCTTCTACCCTCAGCATTGACCTATTTCCCTCCATTACTTTTAAGCATCTATTTAATAAAACAAGCACAAAGAGTATTAGATTCCAGCCACACAATGTATTTGGGACTTCCATAATAGAAACAAAAGACCTTTAACCCTACAAACATCACAATGTGCACCATGCTATTAACCTGAACAGCAGCTCAACAGGAACAGTCACATTATTAATATTACCCAAACACTGTAGAACAAAGCCCACAGGGAACACCACAGGAATAAGACCATTTTACACCACTGGAATCTTTGATTAGATATCTTCTTTTATTTCTCAGTTTCTAACCCAGTTCTTCACTGAAAACTTACTGTCATGCTTCCAAAAAACTCATCCATAGTCCCTTGGGACCTTCTCCAGTTTCCGCTGCCTTGTGGTACTCCACAAAAAATCACAGAAAGACAAAGCTGCACTTGGCTGGTTCAAACATGGAGAAACCTTCTCACCAAAGAGATATCACCACAAATGAGTTAAAAACTTGTGTTTTGTTGCTATTTCTTCATCTACACGACTAGGGCTTTGCTGTTTATGGATACTGGTACCATGTACGCTTCCTCTCCTATGTTCATGTCTCTGAGACAGACTAATCTTGGAAGGTGAAACCAAAATGCTTACAAAATGCACACCACCATGACACTTTCTGTCTCTGAGAAGGAGGCAGATGCAGGTCAGAAGCGAAGGGAACAACCAGTACTGTCAGCAAGACCCGGGAGAACTTAGTCCCAGTCATGAGAATAAAGAAAACAGCAAGGTGACCAGTAGGTCCTATTACTGATTGCCACAGCGCTAGGTTAGGGGCAGGGACAATCCAGGCCTGATCAGGTCTTTTGGTGACTCAATCAAAGCCCAAGAGGTTTTTCTCACTTTGATATGAACAAAAACAAGACTGAAGGGCCACTTTGAACACAGGAACTTCTAGCCCTCTTGAGTACCATGAAAGATGATGAAGCTGGGGACAGATCTCACACAGCTGCTGCCACAGACTGGCCAGTGTGAAAGCTGTCTGAGCTTGAAAGCAGGACTTCTGCCAAATGCCAAAACATCAAAGGATTGTCTCTTATTTTGGCTTTCAAACCATCCGCCTCCATAATTCTGTACACAGTCTGTGTGTAGCCCTGCAAACTCTGCCACCTGCTTCCATGTAGGTGGATGAAGCATTCCTCCCATGTACAAGTCTGCACACCCACAACTTTGCACATCCAACTGGGAATGTGAAGGGAGTGAGAAATCTGGCCTAAACATTTTGTTGTTGCTATTTAAGCTCACCTTATCTTACTGTTTGTGTTAATTATAAGCTTCTCTCAAAGTTTTGTCCAATAACAATAAATAGGACACAACATGTCACTAAGCTAGTAACAACCTGGGGCAAGCTACCTGGTGCAAGTATGGTCATTGCACACATTCAGCCATTATAAAAGTGTACTCAAGAGTCTTTCTGATCACACTAAGCACTGTCCCAAGCAAAAACTCTCCTAAATCTGTCAGGGTAGCAAATAAGTATGTCACAAAAGATGAATACTGAATACTACACACACCAAAATACTGCACACACACGTAGTTTGTGGGGGTTTTTTTAATGTTAGAAAATGTCTAGAAGTTCCCAACTGACATGTTTAATACATGGTTCTGCTTGATAAGTCCACATCACACTTGTTCTGCAAGATACACACAGGAGCAGGAAAGGATGAATTATTGCTGAGTAGATAAAAATACCACTTCATTTTGAAAACCAGTCAATGCCAGATATTAAAACTAAAATGAGGCTTTAATTGCTGTAACCATGGGTTAAATATTCCAGAGGTGGAGATTCAGTTTGGCTGTCTAACAAAATAGATCATAATTAATATCCAAGGTAAGTCATCGTTATTTTTAATGTCTTGATTTCATCTGATTATTGTTCAGTTTTATCTGTACACAAGACTTTATATTTTACTCATTATTCACAGGAGCAGACTTTATCAAGATAAAAAGAAGCCACTAAGTACATATGGAAGTGATAGAAATATTCCAGGTTCAGGTAAAAAGTAACATAGATCTGTCCCCTGTCATTTTGAACTCAATCTCTGTCACATGTATAGACCAAGGTTCACATTTTTAAGTGCTTTTTTTCTCTCTTAATTTCTAAAGGCTTAAAGTAGTATAATACTAACAGTAAGAAGTGGCAATGCTTCGAAGACAGCATGTTTATCAATGTCTCTTATTCAGTAATCTCAAAGTATCATGTAAAAAAATGAAAATAATCCCATTTTTACCCCATTGACTGTTTACTATAAAGATGACCCAGTATAGTTGTCTAAGCCAGTATTCAAGTGATGAAAACCGCTCACATTTTGGCAGTTCTTTTACATAGCAAAGCATTGCTGGGATGTGCTGTGCCAGTAGTGAACATAGCCATCACTTACTAGTAGTTGAAGATAAAGCTGCCAGAAGGGCTAGTTTTAGAGCAAAACCCATATGTTAGAAAGCAAGGAGGGCAGGAGAGCGGGTATTACAGCAAATACTCATTTAGGAAGTTATAGTCAGTAAGCAGAAGGACAAAATTTACCCAAATATCTAACACAAAACATCCAGTACTGTAAGCTATTTGCAGGTGAGATAATGTATGATATAAATATGAAGTTCTTCATGCTTTCAGAAGAATGGAATTCTGTTTCAGGAGCATCAATTTTCATTTCTCTAAGACCAGTGACGTGACAGCTTAAACCTGTATATTGCATACAGGCAATTAACGTCTGCTTAACAGCTACCATCTTTTTCACTCTCGTATCTTGCAGCCTGCAAGTAATTTCAACCAGCTGATCCTTACAAAGCCACAAGTAGGAAAGGAAGAGATAGCTTTCTGAGCATTTTGCAATGAGGTAAATTTGTTATTTTCCACAATTTTTAGACATACATCCTAATTATTGTACTTCAGACTGCTCATAAAACTGGACCTCCTACTTAGTTTCCAAACATTAAAAGCCTGAAGTGATTTGAAAGTCAGGAGAAGACAAGAGTCAGGCCTTTAAAGAGAACAATGAAGTTATTCAAGGACAGCCACCTTCGGCTTGCCATTAAGAATGCTGCATACAAAAGTTGGTTGCTATAAAGCCATCACAGATCAAATCTTCTCTTTATACACACTTGCTGATAATTGCTGAAGAGCAACTGCATTTACCTTGTTCTAATGTACAGACTCTGCAGTGTCTAGAAGGTACTCATAACTTTAATCTGCTAGAGGCTACCAGGGAGAGTTTGATTCTTTGATCTCAGGAAAACAGACAGGCATTAAAATCTACATTTCTCTTGTTACCGCATAATTGAATATCACTTCCCTTCTGTGGGCCACTTGTCCTGCCAACCTCACAGTCTGCCATTTCCTACTAGTTCTGTACGTTTACCCAGCAGGAGAGCTGAACTCTAGCTGCACAAATACATTGGAAGCTTGCAGGAACAGAGTAGAGACCAAAACCTAAGCCAAGAAAAGGACCTAGGTAATGTCATTTTGATACAGAGCAGTGATTTGTGTTCCAAGAAATAACCGACAATTATTATTTCCATTAAAGAAAATATGTTTACACTAGTGTATTCTTTCTACTCTCCCTGAATACATTGAGTTTTGACATTGCCTTGTTCCCCACCATAAAAGTCATCAGTGGCAGTACCACATTTAGATCAAGGGAGCTTCTGAAGTACTTTTGTTGGGTCTTAACATATAACATTTGTATGGAAACAAGTGCCCAAGTCAGAGATAGATTTTGCTCTTGGATCTACAACATGACCTGGACTTTGTTGGCACAACAGAATTTAGCTGCTGGCTTCTAAACCTGGTAAATGGAGCAACACTGTTTTGGGAGTCTGATGTTACCTGCTGGAGGTTCAGCACAAAGCATACCCACCCTGAGTAGAGGCATGGCAGCTCGGCACCGTGCAGTTTTCACGTTCTTTAGGAAATGAGATTCATCCTGAAACAAAACAAGCATGAAAGTGAAGATGCTTCTGATCCACAGTTCAACTGCAGACTACAGAACAAATTCCCACTATTCTCAGTTACCTACTATTACAAGCCTATCACCCCCGAGGATATTTCAAGCACTGGGATAGTCACATCAAATTTTAAATTAAAAGACAGCATGGACAGTAGCAGGCTACCTACATTCAAACCTGCAACTGCAAGCAAATCAAACACAAATCAAACCTTAAAGCCATAAAATCTCAAATGACCACAAACAAGTGAGCAGAGGGAGCTGGAGAGGTGAAGAGGAACATTATTTCCACCACCATTCATTTGTCTCTGTGTCCTTTAAATGCAGCAAACACAGGAGGTCTATATCGTGCCTCTTCCCTAAATAAGGGGTTAATGAAAACAATACGGAAAAAAGAAATCTAATTAGGATCCAACTGTTCTGCTGATAGAGCTCAACAGGTGGATAATAGACTCCTACTTGAGACATCACTCCCAAACAGGCTTCATTTCTAGTGCTGTAGCAAGGTAGAACTTAAGACAGAAAAAGTAATCGTCGCTCTCCAAGGGTACATTCTCATCTTTCCACGTGTGGATGAGCAAGCAACCATGCATGCACAGACAATCCAACTGCTTAGCCTCTCAGGCACAGCCTTCTCCCTTCTGATTAACAAATAAGCTACACTAATGTTACCAGCCATTGAAAGAAGACTGGAAGGACAAGCAGAGAAGCTCAGCACTCAGCAGGACTATTCTCATCCGTAAAAACATATGCAGGGCCCAGATTTTAATATATAAAGACACAGAAAGAACATCTGCCAGCTCAGGGCTGGTAAAAGGTTCCAGGGCAGTAGCACTGGAACCCATGTCCCTTTACTCCAAGCATCAGCACATGAAAGTAACAATCTGCATTTCCACCCTGACAGAAATTGGTCAGGGAAAAAAAACAATAAAAATGAAAAAAAATAATCAATTCCCCTATGTGTAGTTTGGTCTCCAAAGAACTCCATCTATTTCCATATTCCTATCCAATGCTGAGAAACAAACAGATCATTACGTTCCAATTGTCCTGATCTTAGTGACAGGTGCATGTGTGTGCTGAAAACTAGACTGAGAACATCAAACACTCATGGTAAGCTACACATATACTTTTGGTATCTATTAATCCAAGCTGGATTTGAAACACTAGATGTTTCAAAATCTAGAAAAATGCCTTTTTGCTATGGCTTTGTAAAAGGTTAAAAAACGGATTTCAAAGTAATTGACAAGAAATGATACAGGTGATCAAAGAAGGCTTAATGCAGATTGTCAGCGAAACACAAGCAAATGGAGACTTTTTGATGCTTTATCCACACACTTCATGCTGAAAGGTTGTCTGTTTTACTGGATAAACACTATCACCACCCCAGAATTCAATCCCATTAGAAAGATACAATTCCAAGACTACTGTACAGACACACCACATTAAACACCTTTCTTCTCTCCAGCAGAGGACATGCCCAACCACAACGTAATCAGAGAGGCACCATAACCAGTAAAAGATAACACAGGTCCTCAGGAATCAAAGAGGAATTAAACCTTACTAGTTATCCCAAAATGTTTCAGAGAAACCTCATGCTTCTACTCATGAAGAGAGCTGTGATCACTGCCAAAATTACAAAATAGCTTCAGGCCTAAATAAAACCTACTTCATGACTTTCTGGTGTACAACACAAAGGTTACCCCATTGGCAGCATACAATTAACTTCAAAATTGTAGTGTACTACTTACAATAATAACTACTTGGAAAGTGCTCTTGAGTTGCTTGTCCATCTTGCTAAGAAGGTCAAAGCTGATGATGTTGATCAAGCTTGCTGTCATGCTGTCCTTCCCAGTCACTATGACATTGGTGCTACCTGGACTCAAGGATGGAAGCCACCTGTGAAATGCCTGGAGGAAGAGAAAAGCAACTAATTGTGTTATGGTGGTTATGTCCTCTGTTGGGATCCCAAAGCACTTCACAGAGCATCCTCACAAATGCTTAGAACATGGAGCCACCCCACCCACCATTAGACATCATCTGGGAACACAGCAAGGGTAAGCAGCCTTCCCAAGGCAACAACCCTAGTAATAGGAAGATCAAGAACAGAACTCAGGTTATAAGGCCACATCTACCTTCCACTGCTAGGCAGGCTCAAAACATGCTCTATTCTTGCTACTTACTGAAAAAAAAAAATCTGTAGTAGAAATGTGCATAACCTCCTGAGGGTGTTACCTCCTAAGCTCAGAGCCATAGAATGCCAGTGACCACTGCCAATAGAGAAATTTAGTTGTCTCACTCAACAAGAAACCTCAGGTTATGAAATAGACTCCCAAGCATAAACATCTCTCACTATAGCGGTGTTTACTCCACGGTGAGGATGAAGTACAATTCATACAGATCAACAAAAACTCTTCCACTAGCTCTCCTTAAATGTCTACCAAAAAAACCCCAAACAAACAAAATGAAAAGATCAAGTTGACAACACACCAGCTGCTCTATGACAGCAGCTGAAATACATGTGGTAATAGTCATTCAAGTGAACATCTTGAAATGCTCCACACACCAGAGCAAGATATCCTCCCCCAAACCCATCTGTTAGCTCCTGAGCACCCACCATTTCCCTTGTAATTGTGTCCCCAGTGACACCAACCCTTCTGCAACATTTGTGTTCTGCTGATGCTGCTCTGCAGAGAGCTGGCTGGGGCTTTAGCAATCAGGATTTGGTCCCTACACAAACATATCTAAGCGGTGAGGAGAAATGGCATCTCTGTCTAGGCCCTTCACTTGTGGAAATCCCTCAACTCCTGCCCTCTGTTCAGCAACCACTTGCAGCAGCCAGAGGAGTTAAATGAGAGTTTCTCACATTTCTCAGTACATGAGAAACCAAAAATTAGCAATCCTTCAGCAGTTACTGTACACACAACCAAAACAGGCCACATGCAGGCAAGATTACATGCCAAACAAATATGTGGCTGACACTAAGCCAAAGCTTAGACAAAGGTGGCAACAACAAGAAAATATGTGGAAGCTCCTAGCTATGCTGCCCTCTCCTTTTATAAAGAGTATGTGACTAATTCATGCCGTAACAGTAATCCTCTATTTCTCACTTAATGCTGAACTTTTTCCACAAGAAATGCTTTAAAATTGCCCTGACCATTAATTATTTAAGTTTCAATGCTGAACTCCAGATGCACATGGCTGCAGTATTTCTGACCCAAGAGCACCACACATCTTCCTGCTAGCTTCCTATGGCATCTTGAACATAAAAGCACTCAGTGGCCTGAGCCCAGAAAGCCAAAATAAAGCACCAACAACTCTGAGAAGATAATTTCTGGCAATTCAACTCCAGAGACATCACAAAAGCTTCTACCATTACAGTAAAACACATCTGTGAAAGAATGAATTGAGTAGATTACAGACAAAAATAAACTCCCCCTTCTTCTATTTTCTGTGACACACTTTTCTTAGACCTGCATCTTTCACATACCCACTAAGTAACAGATAATTTTAAAGCAAATGTCCTAACAAAACATCTCCCACAACAACCTTCCTAGAAGAAGGAAGAAGAAATCAAACAAAGAAAACAAAAACCCAGAACAAAACAAAACCCCAGGAAACCAGGCCCCCAATTGGTCCCAGTAGGCATCCCAGAGAAGTAATGGATCCAGGTTAGGTGTTGACCCAGAGGTCTACAGGCCTTTGAAATATCAAACAAAAAGAGCATCATTTCCTTGCTCAGTAAACAATTTTCTTGTCACCCAACAATTTTGTTGCACTACTAGACGTGAAGTCGCATCAAGATGCTCTAACAACCTGGTTACAGCACAAAACCAGCAAATTCCAATTAATACACTTCTCATCAATGCAACATTCCAGGTAAAGATAAACTCCCACCCACTCCTGCTCAGGCATGAAATCACTGGCCTAAAACCTTTGGCTCACCTTTTTCTCCCACAATGAACATTTCTCTAGCCTATGGCAACCCAACAGACAGTGACTCATTTGAAGATACATTTCCCAACTATACAAGCTTTCTTGGGCTTCTGATCAACATTAATAAACAACTCAGGCGAGTCAGCAGCATACAGTGGACAGGCCAAAAGATGTATTATGACAGACATAATGACGACGATAACGGGGCCTCTTGAACAGAGTGGAGAATCACAGCATCTGGGCTTCTATTCCAGCCAAGGGACTGGCAAGTACTGCTACCAAGGGCTTGAATACAACAGATAATTGCTTGAATGCAACTATTGTCTTTGACATTGATGAGTAAAACACCCCCTTGGAGACAGCTGACTTGCAAGAACAAAGTTAACAGAGGGTCAGAGCAGATACTTTCTCTACATCTCCCTCTTTCCAACAGATCGGTTGGACCACAAAAAGGAAACTGGCCAATAAAAGAATACAGGCATATACCATACAAGCATTGCCAAGTAATTTCCCCCCTCAAGTTTCTAAACGAGTACCATTTTTATTTCCTTTCCCTTAATATACATATTTTAAAAATTTGAACTTGTGCAGAGTGAACCACAGCAGAACCATTACACACACGCCCTCAACTGACAACCTGCACACACCCAAGCTCACAGTACCTCTGCCCACGTAAACCTCACAGAAGACGGAGTCACCACCAGCAAGGGCCATTCCTTCCGGTAGTAGGCAGCGATGCAGATGGCCTGGATGGTCTTGCCCAAGCCCATGTCATCCGCCAGAAGCAAACGGCCATTTCTGAAAATTGCAAAACTGGGGAAGATAGAGAAGGGAAATAAAGAGGAGGCAAGAAATAGGTTACTGTCTGCCTTGGGAGCAGAGATGAGCACGACTCATCACGAAGCCTACAACGTGGATCAATTGGAAGCAAATTGGGTTCTTCAGTAAATCTGAGTCTTCTCCCTTAGTGAGCAACTCTCACAAATCTCTTAAAGCTTGGAAGCTCCTGAATGGAGTGGTTCAGCCAAGTCCTTAGAGGCTTTGATTTCATATGAGAAGTACTCTAAAGATCTTACAATTATTTAAAACACTTAAAGCACTTCATTATTCTTTCCATGACGTTACTCACATTCTGTCCCCAAGTTCATCCCTGTTGAGCTGAGAGAATATTACTCATAACTGCCACTTTAAACACCAGTAAGGACAGACTTTCCTGGACTGCACCTTGAAGTCAACAACTAATGACCACAGATGATGTGGACAGGAATATTTATAAGTTCATCTCTACATAGAACTATCAATTTAAAATCTTTCAGGGCCTGGGTCTCATTTTTTGGTACTTTGCCACATGTACTTAATATTTAAAACAACAACAACAAAAGAGATGCACTTGGAGGGGGAAAGATGACCTTACAAAAATCATATGACAATTAGGCACATTCTGAATCACAAGGAGATCAAAGATGTATCATTTGAATAATTTTCTGAGACTAGCAAAATGCTACTTTCTTCCTGACTCATGATGAAGAGTTCTAGCTAGAAACAAACTAAATATGTCACTAAAAAAAAAAATCTACTGAAAAGAACCTCAATAAAACAAACCAAACCATACCAAACAACCAAAGGCACAGAGTGCCAGAGTGTAACAGCTCAAGACTCTGGAGAAACATGAAGCTCTCCATGGAAGAGAATGCAGCCTGGACATCAACATGAAGTACACAATTCTAGGCAAGGACTAGCTTTTAACAGCATGCAAAAAAAAAGAGAACATACTTCACACCTTCCCGCTGAAAGGGCATGAGGCTCGTCACAATTTTGGAGTCCACTACTGAAAGGTCAGCATCAGGAACGTCTGTCTGTGGTGTAGATCGCTTTATTTGAGCAGCAAAGGTTTGTATTACTGCTTCTGGCAGTGGCTCCACTTCTACTGTCACGAGGCCCTGCAAGACTCCCACTGCAAAGAACAGAGCAGTTTGTTAAAAGGGGCAACATACACACAACTTAAATTATGAATGTCAGGGCACAACCCTTGACCTCATCAACAATATTATTTCCTACCCCGAAACAGCTCAAGAAAGCACTGCATCATGCACAGGTGTTGGCCTGGCCTATTCCCTGAAGTCTATTTCAGAACCACATGATGAATCACATCTCCTCCTCTCAAATTTAGACTTGGTTATAAAAAAACGAAAGTCTGATGCCACCATTCAGAGATGATTGTTACTAATACAGCTGGAGCTGGATTATTCACACTGAGGGCATCTTAGGGCACAGTTTACTCAGAAAAAAAAGTATGGATTTGAACAGAAGAGTTCCAGAAGTCTAGAATTCAGAGGCATCTTTATCTTGACTTTGGGATTCTGCATTAAATGCTGCTGAAGTCTCCATCATCCCTAAGTGACGAGGAGTGACCTTAGACACCATCACACAAAGAATATCATACATGTTCAGCTTTGGAAGCTCTCTTCTCCTTATTCCCCAAATTCACACAGGTTTGGCTCTGTCTCCATCACTCCTCATTTACCAGGTCTGGGTGAGAAAACAGGAACGATACCAAGACTTAGAGAAACTGCTCTTTCACCAACATCAGTAGCACTCTGACAGACATCCTTCAGAGACACAGTACCAACAGGAACTCTCTGCGCAGCTGGAGCCCACAGCTGTTCTCCTAGACATAAGCAGCTTGCAGGACAGAACCAGCCCAGAGGTGGCCACTTGGGTCCCTCACCACTACTGTTGTTTCAATCATCAAGCTTCTCAACTTTATCTGCAGTGTAAAACCTTCCTAGTCAAACTAAAGGGATCCCCAGCCTCCATTATGGAAAGACCTCTGGGACTTTTCAACCCATGCATCAGAAGCAAAGCATCAGGGCAACTCTCTTCCCAGACAACCTTATTTAAGTCCCCAGCAGCAGCCTGTCTATCCCATCCCCAAAAGAGAAAAGCATTTATTTTTAATCCAAGAGTAAATTTCTATGAAAACAAATACCAGTTTAAAACATGCAATGAGCTGAGACCAGGAAAATATGTTCAATAAGCAAACACCACTGAGAAACAAAAGACACCTCTACACTAGGAGCACAAATGCATGTGCAAAGATCCTTTATTGCAGGATGCAGCTTCTTTTATTTATTTAGGGGTTTGTTTGTATACGAAGTCAGGAAGACACAAAACAACTCTGCAAAAATAACTGAATTAAGAACTCACTCTACCAGCAGTGACTGCACCTCTACAATTCAGTTTGGTATTTTTATTTCAGTTCTCTCTAAGAGGAAAGCAGCAGGATGGACTCCTGCCATATGAAGGGGGAAAGCAATTCCAACAAATATACATATGAAAAGATTTCCATTTGTGGTTGGGCAATGACCAAACTTTTTAAACTCTCCAGTTTAATTTATACTCCTTCAGTAGCAGGAACCCTCTCCATCCTAAGTACAGCACAAGCTTGTTATTACACTCAGAGACTGAGCTATGTGTTAGCATAATTGCTACAATTTGCTCACTGATAATTCTGTTGCTATTGTTCTGTACATGAGCTGGAAGAGTGATTAAGATATATCTGCCACTAGCATGATTCATCCAATAGACATTTTTTACTGAAGTGACCTTTATATAAAGATGACTGAGCAACTAGGCAAAGAGACATTAACCTCTACAAACAGTTTCCAGCTAACAGATATCTCTGCTTGAAATGGCAACCAGCCTTTCAAAATTCTTTTCTTTTTTTGATTTTGACGTAGGTAAATGAAGAGGCACAAAGCAAACGCTATTCCTCAAAAAGACATGTGCTAGAAGCCTTAAATGCCCTCACAAATTACAGCCTGCAAGAAGATTTAGGGACGTTTCATTTGCTTTCCTCAAATCTGTGGGATTTCTGAAGACTCCATGCAAGGTATACAACTGCCAGACAGCACAGTCGAGAGACTGACAGCCTGGGAGATGATGAGTTTGCCCAGACTGCCTGGCAGGTGCTATAGAATCAGAACCTTTAAACATACAAAAGGCCCTTTCAGCAAATGTTGAGAGATCACAGAATCATTTTGGTCAGAAAAGACCTCTGAGTCCAACAACTCACCTCACACTGCCAAGCCCAGCACTAATCCATGTCCCTCAGCACCCCATCTACCCAGCTTTTCAAGATCTCCAGGGATAGGGAGTCCACCACCTCCCTTATGAAACAAATTACTTCTCCTGCTCTTTTTAAGGCTTTCTGGGTGCACTGGGACACACTACCCTGACCTGCTGCTCCCTGCTCCTGCCTCACGCCAACATCTGCACCACAGACTGCCAGCAGCTCATCAGCTTGCACTGAAATCGACGCCTGTCAACACTCTAATCCTGGAGTTTCATAACAGTTTCCACCAAGAGACACTCATTTTCAAAATTCGGCATTCCTACAAGGCCTCACCACATGGCTTTCACCATTACAACTGTTAATAAGACATGCATCCTAGCAGCATGCAGATACTCAATTATAAAATGTGTTTTGATATCCCATGGAAGCAGGAGATCACACTGATAAAAGACTACTCTGAGCAACAGCATTACATCTCCAAATACTCAGTCGTGCTTTCTGAGTGCAAAGTACCTGCGTATCTGTCTGAAGCTTAGCCCAATCAAATTCCACAGCCACATATCCTCATAGAAGTACCAAGGCAAACACAGCAGGCCAACCGGGATGTTAAATTGTGATACCCAGGTCTTGTGTAATGCTGTTCATCTCAAAGCACTCTATAAAACTTAACTAAATATAAAACCCTATAAAGCAGATGTGTTGGGAGGATGCTGCTGGGACTGGATTCTTCTACAAAGTGGTACTCACTTTAAAAAAAAAGAAACAACACCCAAAACACAACAAACCACAGCTCTACATTTCAGTTCAGTGAGTCACAGCTTCTCCAGCACTACACAGATGTATAAAGGCAGGGGGCTACTGGTCACCTTCTACCAATAAATGATTACAGCAACACTTTGTGCTTAGATTCCAGTTGTAAGAGAAAATTTTATGCTCTCTTTGAAAGATTTTTGTTCTAAGCTTTCTTTTAAGCTTCCATGAACCAGCACTGAAGCATTTCAGTAGAGTATGAAATTCTGCTTCAAGAATGCCTCTGGCTTCAAGCAGATATGCACATTTCTGCAAAAGAAACAAGCACCTCTTCTTGTTATCTTCAAAATTAACTCAGCTAGGGAAGCAACCTGAATTCTAACCTGCCTCATATATCAATTAAAAAACAGTTGTGCACTGCCTGCAAAGCCATTATTACCAGTAGCAACATATAAGGCTGAACAAAATAATCCAGACAGCACCTAAACTGTAACTGTGGATAAACTGGTTGTTACAGAAAACATCAGGTAGCTTGAAAACCCAGTGTCCTGACCTGAAAAACAAAATTTGCTGAGTGTGAAATGCACAACACTACTTAAAGAAAAGGGAGTAAAACAGTCTGGTATATGTTTGTTTTCTAAGCAAGTAGTGGCTGTGCCAGTTTATGAATTGATATACATACAAAAGGTGCCACAGTGGGCTGTCATTGAGGATAAGGGGAGAACAGTCAAAAAGAGTCAGTGAGACAGTTTCTGTAAGGACAGAAAGGCTTGGCAGTCACCATGCCAACTTCTTCAAATTTGGCAAGTGGGAACAGCGGAATCCATTCTCCTCCAACTCCTTAGTTCAAGTAGAGCATTTGTACTTGTAAGCAATAAAAATAACTTTGTGATAGTAAATACATCCATGTGCTCTACGAAACAGTACAGAAATTCAGTGCAGAAACTAAAAAAAAAAAAATCCCAAACCTGAGCCATCCTCATGATAGATCGTCTAAAGAGCTGCCTTGAATAACACAAATTTATCAAGTTTGGGGCCTGGGAAGAGTGCAAATATCTGACAGGGCAGGAAAACATCTGCTTCATGGTTCATTACCAACTTACCTCCTCAGAGTGAAAAGGTTCAGCCAAATAAATGAAGTTAGAATTCATTTGCCTCCCCAGAAAATAACCCCAGCCAGAAAAACAGTTACTCACTCAGTTTGGGATAGTCCCCCAGGAGGAAATTCCACTTTCTGGTGTTCATATCTGCAATAGTTATAACAAACACTGTCATAAGTTCCCTTTCTTAAAAAGAATGAATTCCCTGACCATGTAAGCCATACAAGAACATAGCTACCCATCCATATCCTCTGCACTTCAGACAGAACTGCTTTAAGAGAATTCTTACCTTGTCCAGCAATCAATTTTCCTCTGTTTGCTTTCACGTTAAGCAAACGGTTTGAAGAAGGCTTAAAAGTACGAGCACACTAAAAGTGACATTATCACCAGAGCATACCAAGGTCAACCCCCCTAATGAACCCACTTGCCCAAAGATTTTGGCAACCACTTTCTCTTCACTGCAAGCACTGATGAAAATATGTAGGAAAGTTCTTGCTTTTTAACCAAGAAGCTCTGACTTCAGTCGGTAACACCATCACTGTTCATCGCTGCTGACGGGAAGTAGAGAGTAACAGCTTTATCTGCTTTTGCTTCGCTTCCTGCGTGCGTGGCTTTGCTGCTTCTTCATTAAACTGCTTTTATCTCAGCCCACGAGACTCTCATCTTATTTTCTCCCCTTCCCTGGCTTGCTGAGGAGGTGGGTGATAGAGTGGTGTGGTGGGCACCTGGCATCCAGCCAGGGTCAAACTACCACAACTGTATTCTACATATGATATGCTCAGAATGGTACAGAGGAAACTCAATTTGTCAATAATCAAAATGTAGGAATGCTAGACTTGTCTGGCAGGTTTATCCCTGGGTAGTACATGCTTATACAACTTTCAGGGAAGGTAGAGTGAATTCAGAGTCAGCTGAGGACACAGTGAGCCAGGTAGGGCCCTGACCAAAGAACAAGGGCTCCAAAATTTCTTCCCCATGCTGTCACTGACCTGTGACACCATGCAGGTCACCTCATCACTGTGTCCCATTTTCCATATTACAAGTGGGGAAAACTGATATTTACCATTTAAATTTGAATGCCATCTTAAGTGCTGGCAAATTATCAGCACATCCCACCTTAACAGTAAAATGTAATCATGCCAAATCCTTAAATAACACCTTGGCTAATGGACCCAGATGAGGACATGTTCTAGAATGGTGTGAAGTGCCAAACACAGACACAGCACTATGCCAGAACTACAGGAGCTCTCCACATCTCCACCAAAGCACATCCTCTTATAGCCTTTCAGAGGGATGTACTGTCACAATCTCTCTCCTCTGAAGCACTCATGGCACTTTAAGAGCAGCCTCAACAACATTGTAAGAATAAAGAAGAAACAACTAAAGACTCACCATAATTCCTGGAATCCATCTGTCTGAACACTCCAATCACTTCTGCAGAATAGCCAATATCCACCTCAAACCGCAAGCGAGAGATCAGCACGCACTTCCCTTTGACAAGGGCAGAGGGCTTCTTCCAGTTCTTACACATCATCAGGAGGGACTTCACATCAACCGTGCTGCCAACAAAACGAGAGCCTGATGCCAAACCAACTGCATTTTCTCCTTCCAATGGTGCCAGAA
Organism: Colius striatus; assembly: GCF_028858725.1. Taxonomy (NCBI): domain Eukaryota; kingdom Metazoa; phylum Chordata; class Aves; order Coliiformes; family Coliidae; genus Colius; species Colius striatus. The sequence goes on along the minus strand of NC_084769.1, from coordinate 16,695,395 downwards.
TTACCGACGAAAGTTGATTTGCTGCTTCCACTGGGGAGCAAATCATGAGATACAGAGAAAACAATGACTATCAAAGAACACAGGTATACTAAAGATGCACAAAGTAAAAGATAAAGGATATAAAGATAAAAGGATACTTTGGGAAGAGAAGGGAAAAGAGGATGACAAATCATACATCTTCAAGTTTAAAAGCAACGATGACTCCCTGCTTTCACACATAGGAAAGACAGCGATGGCCTGGATGAGCAAATTGGTGGGATTTACCACAGAGAATACAGCAGGGGCAGAAGAATCATCTGACAGAATGTGAATAAGGGCCTGTCCAGTACTCTTACTGCATTAGGCTCCCTCCCTGTCAGCAATCTCAAAGCATGTTTCACTAGGTCAGGGCAAACAATGTGCAGAATAACATTCAGCAATAAATCGCACACAGCCATACAGTGTTTTCACTTAAAGCTGCAGGGACAGGGGCATGGTAATCAATAGTATGTGCCTGAAAAGATGGGAAAGTGCTTCTGCAAACAGCAAAGGAGAAAGAGATAAAAATATCTGCCTCCTGCCTCATATCAAAGTCTGATATGCAATCTCACCTAGGAGGAATGATGTAGATACCCAATACTGTAGGAAGGAAACTAGTTCAAACCCTTAAATCCCCCTTGTGACAACTTAAGTCCATCAACCTTATCTTACAGTTAGACTTGTATTTCCTCCACAGCCACCTGCACTCTGTCATGATGCCAGGTCATGGGGAGAGAAGGGACACAGCATTTTACAGCTGTTAGCCTCAGATCACAACTATTCACACTAATAAACTTTCCACTTTTCCCTGTGTCTCTCTGCCAGTCTACACCCATATGTTGTCTTTATTAGCTTAAGTATGATGGTTAAGGAACAAGAATAACTTTTTTTCTGGTATTTTTACAGCATGTAAAGTGAAGTTTGTCCCTGAGACTCCAACTCACAGGTACCTCAGTAACAAAAAGATTCATGAACACCTCCAGAGTCCATTAGACTCGAAAGCAGGGGATCTCTAAGCTTATTCTGCCTTTGTGCATTTGTAGAGATGCAAGCTCTTCTATCCAATAGCTGTTTACAGTAAATCTAAGTGAATTCAGTCCTTTCGGCATTGAATTGCACATCATAATCAACTCTGCTCTTTTTATATAGTCTAGCTTACTGATAATGCAATAAAAACATACAAAATTTAAGTTCAGTTGTTAAGATTTGAAAAAGGAAGAAGAGAGGGAAAAAGAAAGTCATACTCTTTTTTCCTAGCTAAAGAAATCATCTGGATTTCATCCAAAATAAAGTGACTTCCAGAGTTAATCCAAGTGTTTGAGATTTCAGGTTAAAAAAAAGAAATCATTTAAGAGCATCAAGTGAAAATAATTTCTCAAGTAGAGGTCTAGGAAACCATCAATTTAGGCTTTCTCCTCCCAGTGCGCCACGCAAAAGACCTGAGATGCTACTTGTTTCAGCATAGCATAGATCTCACCCCTACAACTCTCCTGAGAGAAACTGATAAAACACCATATTTTATTCTTTTATTTCAACATCTGTTTCTAGGCTTCATTGCCTGTTTAATTTATAGTACAAAGAAAGAAATGTAATACAGGACAACGTTATTCAGAAGAACAAAATTAACAGTGAGAAGTTTTACACTAAATTTTTTTACACTTCCAAAACTTCAAACCAAGGCCCTTTTAAGTCAGTTCCTTTTTCTCAGGGTATTTTTTCCCCTGCTGTCATTGCCCAATGTTGATCACATATTGTCTTCACTTGTCAACAGCAACTTTCCACAGAGAACTCTTAATTTGATAGCTCTAAGGAAAAAAAGCCTCATTTCTATAAACCATCCTCTTCATTTGCAAGTTCCTTGGTGCAGAGACTCCACACTCATCTGTACTTGATACATTTCAAGCAAACCAGCAGCATTTAAATGATGAATGTGTGGCAACCCACATGGGAAGCTAAAATACCAGCACTCAGCTGTGGGTTTTTCAAAGTGCTCAACACAAGCCTAATTCAGTTCCCACTGAAATCAATAGTGATTTATCACCTGCTTCAATACAATGTGCTTTTGAAAAGCTTACCTGAAGTGTTTGCTTCTATCATCTCTCAATCTTTACAGAACAAAATGATAGGAGAGGGGAAAAAAAAAGATAGAACTGTTCTTGTTATGCCAAAAAAAAAAAAAAAAGGAAAAATCCATTCTCAGTCTTGCTCAAAGCCTTAGAGAATTACCTTTTTTTCCTTTGGCACACAAAATTAACAGGAAAAAAAAAGCTAGGAAAAAACAAAAATATCAATTTAAAAAGAAAATATCTCAATAGACCTAGAAATTAAGAATTAGCCAGTGGAATACACTCAGTTCAAATGAAGTACCTGCACAGCAGGTATTTTTACTATGATCGGGCTTCTTGGTTGCTGAAAAATTTAGCAACAGCAGAAAAAGTTAAACTTATGCTTGATACTTAGATTACGTGAAAAATTATTTCTGATCAACTACAAAGCGTCAGAAAAAAAGATTATGAGCTACATCTGTAAAAGATGGGTGTTATGTTTGAGCACCACTACTTTTATCACTCCAGACCATAACAAAGCTAAGTAATAATTATGGACAGCAAGGGAAGAAGGTCAAGATTCGTATTTTTTATCATTCAACAACCCATTTACTTACTGAAACTGCTGTAATCTTCCAGGCTGAAGTTCCATTTTTTCATAGCAGGATCTAAAATCATGCGGAATATTAATCATTTGGGGTAGAAAAACAGTGGTGGTATGAAATGTTCATGCAAGCTAGGAGAGACTTCAATCTACTCATGCAAACTTTTTGGCACAGGTCTGAAAAACAGAGTATGTCCAAGCTCTGTGACGCCAAAATAGCCACAGGACATGTCAGTACTCAGATGATAATAATGCAGCAGCCATTCAAAGTGAGTAGCAAAACAGGGAGGGAAACAAGAGTAAACTGTAACAAATAAAGGCAGAGAGAAAAGATCAGAAGCAAGCAAAAAGGTGGAGACTCCAGTGCTCTCAGTAACCCAGTTAATGGAATCAGCTCATCAACTCTGAACTACAGCTGAAGTGACCCATTTTCCCATATTGATTTATGAATAACTTCACTTCTTTCACTCCCAAAACACTCTGACCACCTGCTGACACTAAACTTCTCACAGCACCGTTCATAACCCAGAACTTCTGATTTCTTGGCTAAATCCAAGCTGAAGCCCAGAGTTTCTTTCCAATTTCAGCTGTCTTTACTTGTCCAATTCCCTATTAACACCAGATATTCCACCCCAGTAACAGGTGCACTGCTAAGAGCATATAGCAACTACAGTTCCAGCACACACTGAAACTTCTATCCAACGTAAAACAAAGATGGAAGCAAACAATTTCTTCTTACCGTAGCTTCTGCTTGGTATCTTCTTAAACACAGCAACGAGTTCGGTGTTATATCCCACGTCGACCTGGAATCGGTCTTCCCCATATTTAACACATTTTCCTTTGGTAACATTATTGGCTTTCTTGCAAGGGGCAGCTTCAAAGGTAGAGCCTGAAGCAGCAGAGCTGGTCAGCTTTTGCATCCTACCGCTGGCGTGAGAGGCACCACATCCCCACTCTCGTTCTGACGGTCTGCTTGTGTTTCTCAGTGTTTCCAAGTCGCTGGCACTGCTTGGTGCAGAAACACATTTTATGGCAGACCTGTCCCAGTTTTGCAAATCTTTACTACCATCAGGGTGCCCATTATCAGTTAATCTAGGATGAGATAGTTCTGAAGGGTATTTGAAAGCTGGGTAGCATTTGGGCTGCTGGGATACTCCAAGATCATTTAAAGTTTGTTGACCGTGTTCTTGACCATCAGCATCCAGGCAACGTTTATGAGAATAACTCAGAGAATTCGGGATGGTTGCAGGGGACTGCTTAATGCCACTTGCATGTTCCAAGTCCTTTGAACACTTCTTTCGTTGCTCTCCACACAAACCAGCCAGCTGTTGGTTTGCAGTGCAATGATTATCTTTCTGAAGACAGCCCCTCTGCTCTACAGGGCTGTTTGGATTCTGTTGGTGCTGGCTAACAAACCTGACATGATTGTTTTCTTCTTTCAAGATTCCCCAACTTCCTGGACTCTGTTCTTTCACTTGAGGTCCAGTGATCCCCACCTGCCCACTTCTCTGGACTGCTAGCCTCTCTGCTCTCCTAGCCAAAGCCTTCTGGCGGTTCTCTTCAATTCTCCTCTTTTGTTCCTCTGTAAGACCTGATGACATCTTCAGCAATTCAACCAATAAATCTGAATAGAAACTACATTGAGAATTAATCACAGAAGCACCTGTTTCTTTATAGGAAAGGAGGCCAGCCTACAAAAAACAACCCTCAAAAAAAGAGAAACAATACAACAGCAAAAAAGAGAAAGTTTCAACCATTTCCTCCAAAAATGTTTAGCATACCTATAGCTCAGTATAATTAGTGACTATTACTGTAAGTGATGCTACACAAAAACCTAGTAGCACAGCAAAGCTGTTAGACCAATGCTGAGGTACTATCAACAAGCAGATGACAACTGCTGCTGGGGCTTTGCATGCCAGTCCCACGGAGATAAAACATATGGAAAAAGGAGAAAACTCCTATTCCACTACAGTTTTAAGCAGTCTTCCCTACAAATCCCAGCAGAACCGATAAAATACACAAGCACTGAGACACCCTGCATGGCAGGGACAGCCCTACAAAGGCTAATGAAGGCAAAGTAATACATTTCTACACAGTTGTATGTGGAAATGTTTCATATGTCTGGTACCTAACAGCAAAGATGGGATGAGACACCGTTATTTCCTGAACACCCTACAGTTCATGCCATCTCACAGTGCGTAGCAGATACATCCTGAACCCCAAAGGGCAGAGTCAGCTTCTGCTTTAAGAGAGGGTCGCTTACAGGTCAATGGCTTTCTGATAAAAACCGAGGACCTGGCTCCTACCACATCTCCCAGGAGACGGCCTCACTCCATCTACTCCTTGCGGAGTACCCCGAGATCTACTTTGCTCACTGTCCTGTAGGAAGTGAGGCTCTGTCCTTGCCCTGCTCCCGCCCCAGGCACCAGGCTCCCCTGTCCCAAACACTACTGAGGTCTGGGACCTCTCCACGTCCCCAGGTTAGAGTGCCCTGCCGTCCGCAGCGACCACCCCCCACCCTACAGGGGCCCAGCACCACCGCATCCCTCTGGGGCCCGGGGACCACGCCGCAGCCCGCCCCGGGCCCTTCCCGCTCGCAAGGGCTCCGCTGCAGCCCGCCCCGGGCCCAGCACCGGCCCAGTCGCTTCCTCCGCCGCGGGTCCGCGGGCCCGCACACCCACCGGCCGGCTGCCGCCAGGTCCGCCGTCACAGGGCCCGCGGCCGCACGAACTACAACTCCCAGCAGCCCTCGCTCTCCCGCGAGACAGCACCGGCCAGCGCGCGCCATGCCGGGAACTACATAATGGCGCGCAGCGCGCTCGGCACGATGGGAAATGTCGTCTTCCCCTCACGGCGCCATCTTAGAGACGCGGGGGCTGCGCGGGGTATCTGCGGGCGTTTGAGGGGTTGGTGGCCGCCTCCGCCAGCGTCCCGCCGGCAGCCCTTTGTGCCCAGAGTCTGGCACGCCAAAGCATGTGGCTTTAAATGTGTGACTGGGAGTGGGGAATAAAGGATTGAGAGATAAAGGTGTGAGAGAGTGTGGAAGCGCCGTTGTGAGCAATGAGGGGGGAATCTGTGACAGGGTGTTGAGTGTAGAGACTCATGTGGGTGCAAGGCCACAGTCTTTCAAAAGTGGTGGAGACGAGAAGGTGACCCCAGTGACTGAAAGAGGGGAAATGTCAGAGTTATCTACAAGAAGGGCCCAAAAGAGGACCCAGGAAACACGGGCCCAATTGTCTTAATCCAGTCCCTGAGCACATCTTTCTAGGAACTCATACGGGTTATTGGGAAAAGCCAGCACCGATTTCCCAAAGGCAAGTCATACAGATTTCACGTGATCACCTTCTGCAATGAAAGTACATTTCCTGTTTACACGGGGAGAGCAGTGGGTGCTGTTTACCTGGACTTCAGTAAAGCGCTTCACCCTATCTCCATCACTTCCTCTTGGACATCTTCCAGATGTAGACTGGAGGGGTGGTCTGTGAGATGGGAGGAAATTGGCTCACAGGCGTCATGCAGAAGTCAGTGCTCAATGGATTTTACTCACACTGGCAGTCTGTCACAAGTGGGGTCCCTCAGCAATTGATCCTGGGCCCTGTGCTGTTCAGCAAGTTACACCAGAAGAGGTTCCATCTTGAAAAAGAATTTTTTTCACATTAAAAACAAAGAATTATAGGAACAACCTCCCCATGGAGGGATGTGGTCCCCATCACTGGAGGTTTTCAAGATGCAATTGGACAGGGTTCTAGATAATCTCATCTAGGCTTCTTTTGCCACTAAAGGTTGAGCCAGGTGATCTTTTGAGGTCCGTTCCAACATGGGCTGTTCTGTGATTCTGTGAGTGCTCATATTGGCATCAAAGTTCTGAATAAAAGGTTCTTCTACGGTTTCTGTTACATGTGAGGCTTGCTTACACACAACAAACTGCCCTGCCTGGGCAGTCATGATCTCCATGTGTGTAACCGAAATGATACATAGGGAGAAAGCAGAGAAAAGGCCCTGGGGATCACTATATCCTCCTCTCATCTCTGACTTGACCCTGCCCAATGACAGCATTTTCTCTCACCTGACAGACCCTTTGGCTGGGGATACCAAAGCCAGCTGGCTGTTTCACAGTTTATTCGTTCTTCTCTCTGCTGGTTAATTAGAAAAGGTTATCCTTAAATCGCTTCCTGATTAAGCAGCAGTGACTGCCATTAGTCAGGAGCTCATCAACCCGAGAAAAACAAGGCAGGCAGCAAGAACGTGGTGCAACTCGACACATGGCACAACCCTGGGAGTGCTGTTACTCACCTGGGAACCACACGCGCACGGGCACGGGCACACCGTGTGCTTGCTGCCCTTGGAAACATGCCACTGCTAAAGAAATAAACCATGAGACTGAGAAGAGGTCGCTGATGGGGTTTTTGTCCCAGCTTCTCTTCAGAAAAAAAAGAGTAGAAGTCAAACCTTTTTCCAGATTCCAGGGCCCCTTGCTGCAGAGTAGGTTTGCTAAGAAAGGATGCTCAGCCCTGTGGTCTCTGTTCAAATCCTCTGTTGCTGCCCTTTCTCCCACTGCAAGCCAGCAGACTCCAGCTGGCTACGCAGCAGAGAGAGAAAGGAACGGATGAGAGACCCTTCTTTTTCTCCTTGTCGCTTTTAACTGCCCAAAGCTAAACCAGATCCCAGTGTCACATATGGGAGTGAGAGAGAGAACACGCAGAGCCTAACGCTGCAAGTGTTTCCAGCCACCTCCTGCCCCTCCCAGCAGCTATCCAGTTCCAGCTCTCTGATGATGGGTGCTTACGCTTCGGGAGATCTGGAGGGGGAGTGAAATAGACTTGTTAAAAATGAAGAAAAGCCTTTATTGGGGACTGTCCCCTACTCGTGAAAATGATGAGTGCAGAGCATTGTTTGCGGAGAGCTCTTAGGTTGCATGGTCAGACAGACACAGACAGACGTTGGAGCATTTGTTCCATATGGCACAACTTCAGCGAGGCACAAGGAACAGCCCAGCCATGCAGAGAACAGACCTACAAAATGAGAGGCCATTTGTGAGCTGTTTGCTGGTAGCACTCCAGGTGTCCTTTCAGTTGGAACATGCTTCCAGCAGTGGCTTGGACGCACTCTCCACATACAGGGTCAGGGAGCAGAGATGCAGGACAAAAATCCTGGGAGGACTGGAACGGATAGCGCACCCCAGCTTTGCTGCCGAGGAAATGGTTCACACACTGAATGAAATGGTTCTCAAGAATGTTCTTACCAGGATCTTTCCATCACTTGGATTGTGCTCTAAATAAGGGCTGGGCTGGCTGGTCCTGACTACTGGCTCCCAAATGAGGACAGAACTGCCTGCATAGTACAGCTTGTGTAAGCAGCAGCTCCTGTCTGAAATACAAGTGACCCGAGACCCCAGGGCTATTCTGGAATCTCATGGATTGTCCTCTGAGTGGTTTTGAGCTTTTAGGAGGTCCTACTGCTGGGATATTGAATGTATCCACCCCAGTCATTCCAACATACCTTGGTAGTTCTCCACACGGACAAAGCTGGTCCCCTTCATCCTGGATGTGACCAGCCTGCTGCCTCTGCTGGGGCTGAATTGCATGCAGAGCTGTTGTGTGTAGCAAGGCCATCCAGCAGGCAATTGGAAATCAGCCCAGGATAAAGGCCTTCAGACACCCCAGCCTCTTGAAGGATTTTGTATCACACACTGAGCTCAGAGACACCATTACCAGTGCTCGAATGTGCCAGTCTTTGACGTGCTGTGCAGAACTTGCAGTTGCACCTTCTAAAATAAATTGGTCCTGTGCTCATGAGTTTTATCATTCCCATCCCAGCTAAAACCAGTTCAGTGACTGGACTGGGGACATGCAGGTCAGCTCTTCAGAGAAGGTCTTGGGGCAGGAGAGACAGAGAAAGGCCCTTGGACTAGCAGAGTTTCTTCTTTCTGGAGAAACCCTTTCTTGTGGGCTGCTGGGTTCTGACCTGAAAACTTATTACAGCACTTGTCCTCTGTCAGCTGTGGGATTGTGCAGCTTTTCCTCTGGTTTGGGGTTCTCAGCAGGATCTAAGCTTCCCCTGGGCTTGGGATGCCAGTGAGTGCTTGAGTTTGCGGAGGGATGCATCCTGCCCCTGTACTAGTTCTCCTGGGATTTCCTTTTTTAGCTGTTAATCCCCTTTACTTTCCCTCTGCCATCAAGGCACATCAAGGCCCGCTGGCCCATTTGATAGCCCAGCTCCTACCGCAGGTTGACTCTGACCCGGATTCTTTCCTTTAGCATGTTTATATCACCAAACCCTAAATTTGGTGTTTGTTGAATCCATCTGCCCTTGAAACTCTGGTAGAAGAGGACCTGTAGAGGCTTTTCTGTGAGCTTTTCTAGCATGAGGAGGTTACTCATGCTAGACTGCCAGCTTAGTGAAGAGCATTTCTTTTTTCTGGCTCTTTGGCCGCCTGATGCAAGGAAAATTAGTCACCCTCCACTCTTTTGAAACAGCTTCTTTTATCTACACAGCTTGTTCTTCCCTGGCACGCTGAAGCCTTCCTGCTCTTGTTTATAGTACAACCCCTCCAACAGATTGCAGGGTCTCTTTTCCACCTTCTGTCCTTCTTGGCTGGATTCCTCTCCACAGCTCCAGTCCAGAGCAATGGTCTGCACAGCACATGGCCTCCTCTTTGCTGCCAGGCTGCTGCCATGTTCACCTGGCTGCTGCAAAGCTGAGCTGATTCTTGATCTGTTATGCTATACAAGATGAGGTATGGGGGCAGTTCATTGGCACCCAGAACAAAGATTTAAACAGAAAAAAGAAAACCCAAACCCTACACTGAGATGCAAACTGTTTCCAAACCTTCTGTGTCACCAGCATTTAACACAACGTGAGCTGTGATCCAGCTGGGATGAGAGCATTAGCAATGTGGACTTCCAATGACTTATACTCAGGATCATGGCAGAGCACATCCCTCTGCTCTACACAACTGTTGGTGTTTTTTTGTCCAGATGCTGAACAGAACTCTGTATTGGTGAAAGGTGATTGAACTGGCAGAAGAGTGTGAAGTTAGAAGGAAAGGCTTGTGTGCACACAGAGAATTTAACTGCATAAGCTTTATTTCCTTAGGAAATCCAGCTAAACAAAACAGAGTTGCATTCCGAGTTCGATTCTGGAGCTTAAATTATTGGCCTGGTTTTGAAGCTCAGCATAAGTAGCTAATCCTGTGGCCTTAGCATTGTTGTGAAGCCAACTTTTGAGATCGTTTGTTAAAGCTAGCCACAGTTCTTTGCTCTTTCTCTTCTTGGTGCATGAGAGGCCCAGAGATACAGAAAAATCCTTTGAGAAGAAGCATCAGAGATCACTGATGTTAAATAATTAACCATCAATGTAATATTAATAGTCCTTTGCCCTTGTACAGGAGCAGCATCTCTCCTTGGAAGATCTGAAAGCATCCTCTAGACCAAGAGGAGCTGGCAGAGCAGCTCTAGACTTCAATGGCATGCAAGGAAGACTTCCAAGAGACAGACCCAGGGTTGTGGCATGACCAAGACCTTGCTAAAAGCCTTGAGCTTACAGTGGATTCTTATACAACTGTTTGCTCTCCTCTGCTGCGACTTAGACTGGAGCAGCATGAGACTACTGCTTTAATTAGCAGTGTGCACTCAGCACAGGGCTCTCTTCTGCCTCAGTCTTCACTCAACCAATGAGGCAGGAAGGTTGCTCTCATCTTAGAAACCTCCATGAATGCAGTGCATGGAAAGTGAGCCAGACGCTTAACTTGAAGCATGTGCTTAAACTTGTTAAGCCTCCTCCTTCAACAGAGATGCTTTCCCTTTATGTTGGGAGCCTCATCTGCTACAGAAGGGGGGAATCACAAGGTAATTTGTTTGTTATATTTTGTATAGCAGTCTGATCTAGAAAACACTCGCTGTCAGACACAGTATTTTGCTACCAGCTTGTCTGAGTGACTTCCACTGGGCTCCTTGGATAGCAATTATTCCACAACAGGGAATAACTGTTGAAGTGTGAGGGCAGTGTGCTCAGCAGGCGCTGCTGCAGTCTGCCCGGGCATTGCTACATGCCTCTCATCACAACCAACCAGGCTCACAGGCAGTGGGAATGCACTTGCCTTTAGTCGGGGGACACTATTTCCCCATTTTGAACACCGTAAAAATCATGATAACCAGATCCCAAGAAACGTCCACAAAGGTTATGTTTAAAAGAATGTGGTTACAGAAAGCAGATGCTCATCAAGTTAAATAAGGAATTTAATTAGCCTGCATTTTATCTTGTTTTCAACAATATGATGACAAATTGCATCTTAATAAAATAACATTAGGGAGCGGCACAATTCTAGTGCTTCAGGAAATGAGACGCAGTATAAGTTATAGGCCTGTTCCCACCAAAGAAGCCATTCTCATTCAGAAATCTGACATGATGTGAAGATGGATAATGTTTTAGCAAAATGGTTCTCTGGCATTTAGAAAGATTTACAGCCACTTTTGGCCTTAAAAGGCTTAATATAGGGTAGGGTTAGAGAAGGAAGTGGCCTGAGTAGCTCAAGGGACTGATAGTGCACTTAATAATTTTTTTATTCCTAGGGTGGCACAGGCATGCAGGGTTCCTTACAGGTGAATCAAGAGAGTTTTCATTTCCCTCATGGGGCTATAACCGAACATAGACATTATGCATTGTACATCACTCAGTGAGTTTAGTGTTTGTTATGTAGTTGGATATCATGGAATCACAGAATCTCAAGTGTTGGAAGGGACCTCGAAAGGTATTTCACTTGCTGATAATATTACTGTTGTAACAGCAGTTATTCCTGGTGGCCTATTTGACATTTCCCCCTTTCAGGTTCAGCAGTCGCTCTGTAGATCTTCTATTAGGAAAGGAGAAAAGTGTAAGAGTTTTGTGATTGGATCTCTTGTCATATGAGGTGCACACACTGAGTTCGTATATGTATTTGTGAGTATCATGGCATCATAGAATGGTCGGGGTTGGAAGGGACCTCTAAAGATCTAGTCCAACCCCCCTACTAAAGCAGGTCCACCTAGAGCAGATCACACAGGAACTCATCCAGCCAAGTTTTGAAGACCTGGGGAGAAGGAGACTCCACACCCTCCCTGGGCAGCCTGCGCCAGGGCTCCCTCACCCTCACAGTAAAACAGTTTTTCCTATATTTGCTGACAGAGTTAATTTTGAAGAGTCATGATTCAGTGTGTTAATCTGAGATTATGCTGCAGTTGCTGAGGACAGAGATGCTTCAGACATCATCAATGAATCGGGATCCTTCTGCCAGTGACTTCTTGGCCTGCATTTGGTTTAGATTAATGAGGGCTGAAGGCTGTTGCTCTTTGACAGATGTTCACTGGTGTTTATGAAATGAGTTTATGATTCTCAGACCAGGTCCTAGAAAACAGACATCCATGCTACGAAACCCGCCTTTGCTGTTTAGACCCTCACTAACACTGTCTAGAGGGATGGTGACGAAGCTCTGCTCGTTGCTATGGGACAGCCTTGAATTGAAAGACAGTACAGAAGTATGGGTTGGAAGTGGGTCTCCTCTTTTTAACAGGCAACAAATTCCTTTAAAAATTGTCTTGCAGGAGCTAGGTTTAAGACTGAATGTGGAAGGGTGAAGTTTTCCCTTCTCTCTATCAGTGGAAAAAATTGTGAAATGTATTGACCTGGAAAACCCAAGCTCAGAGCAGCAGCTGGGCTTTCAGCAAGTCCCTTGTTTCTTTACCAGTTGTCCATCTTGATTCACTGTAACACAGAGAAATCAAGCATTGCCTCTGTGGTCAAGCAAACTTGAAAATAGCCACCATGTCTGTACAATTTTGCCAGGATGGGTGGTGCTGCCCTGTACTGCTTGCTGTATGGGAAGGGCTCAGGTCTGAGGATGGCTTTACTCATTTGTAGAGCTGTTTGCAGAATTGGACCCTAAGCCCCCCTGGAGCGAATTGTGAAGCAATGCACAAATCAAATCAAGATGCTGACTGTGGCTGTATCACGGCACAATATCATGCCGACAGAATTTGAGGCTAAAAGCAGTGACATTCACGTCTAGTGATGTCTATGGTTGTAAAGTGACAACTGAGTCCTGAAGGACAAAGACTAACCCCTGTATGCCCTGCAAATATTTTCCAGTCCACAAACAAGTTAAAGACCATTTCGTGCAGAGCCTGAACTTGATCTCTTAACAGCAGAACAGATAGTTCCCTCTACATTTGCACATGTTGTCAGGTTTTATTCATGGTCATGACACCATGGGATATTAACGTTCCCTGTGGATGCAACCAACTTTTTTATAGATTTTCCACACTTTCATTAATTACTTAATTGGTGCTCTGTCATATAAGAAGTGTACTCCTATAAGGCAGTCATATTTCAGACAGGCACCAAGCTCTTTGCAAGCAGAATTAAAAGCAAACAGAAGAAACACTTTCAGTTGTTCCTGTTTCATCCACGATTTCAGCAACAAAGCTGATACATTGCCAGGTACCGATCCCACTGCCTGGGATTTGTCCAGGTTGAGAACTTATTAGTGCTTATTTGAGAGAAGAGGGAGAGAGGGAGAGAACACAGCTTTTATAAATCAGATTAAAGTATTGACATCTCCTAAGCAATGCTCATTCCAGGAACAAGCTCACTATGTGATAACACCACTGCTATAAATGAAGAGCATTTTGAATGCGTGCTGTTTTGCAAGTACCTGGTGGGTCATGAGTTCTTGAGGCTTAGTTCCTAGAAGAGAAACCAGGATTGCTGGAAAAGTGAAATGCTCTAGGTGGAGATTATCTGAATGATTTAATATCTGAGAGACTTAACAGCCACTGGACCTTGCTTAGCCTGTAGTAGACAGTTCAGAACCATTTTGAGTCAGAGTAGAGTTGAAATTTACAGCTGATAGAGACTAATGAAAAAATCAAAGTCTTGACCCAGGCCTCATGAGGAAAGAACTGTGTGCCATGATTAGCCTTGGCTTGCACATTCAGCAGGAAGGGCATGGTTAAATGTGAAACAAAAGGAAAAAATCTCTTGTCTCTCCCCTCACTGTGGTTGCTGGACGTCAGGACCATAAAATATTGATAGTGTATGTAAAGAGTCCCCCTCTCTGCCTGATCCACATGCAATGTGCATCTGTCTCTGCTTTCAGCCACAAAGCTCAGCTCAAGCTGCAGATACTGGTGCTTTTTGCTTGGGAGCCCTCAGTGCACCGGGCAGCAGAGGAGCTCTGCCACCAGTGTGGATTGCAGGCTTGGCAGATGGCTCCAGCTCTCTGACTGTCACCCTGGCATCTTGCATCAGCACTAAAAACCCCTGTGCTGTTTTTGTTACATTAGTCTCCTTTTTTTTGCTACAAAACAGAACATGAGCAAAGGTTTGGAGGCAATGTGAGATGACCAGAAGAGGGATGGAGAGTGGGGTGATGGGAAGGAAAGGGGAGAGCTACAGTTGCAAGCAGAGAGATAGATCTTCAGTGGCTCTACAAGTATCCCATCCCCTTTCCCCATCCCTCTTTCTCACACACACACAGATACACACACAGGGAGTTGAGCAGTGGCAAATGGGGAAAGAAAATAGATAAATAAAAGTGTCAGTAGGATGGATCGGTTTGCACTTGGTCTCTCATCTCTCTACGTACGTGGTATGTAAAGATCACACAACCGAGGGACTTGGCACTGACCTGCAAAATTTATGCTACTGAACATAAAAATGAATCAAAAAGGAAAATGTAGAAAGGGGGTGGTCAGAGAGGAGAACAAAAAGAGATTAATTTGTTTTCCTGTGTACATCAGGATTTTGTTGGGACAGCAGCTTTGTGGGAGCACATATTGCCAATGCCACCACAGGAGCAGCTCTGCCTCAAAGGAGAGAGACTGGGTGGGCAGTTTCCTGTGCTGAGGTCCTTCATGGTTTTGATCCTTATCTGCCTAAATGAAGGTTCTCCAAAGGGCATCAGAGCCAGACAGGGGTGAGCTCAGCAGCAGAGTCCAACACATGATGGTTTCATACAGAACAGACACCACCTCCCTCTGCAGTTCTCCTGATATCACTCACCCAAACCACATTAGAGAGGGCAGCAGGAGGATATATCTTGGAACAATTCTCCTCTGATTTTCCAGCTTTCCAGTAAGCTGGTGTATCCAGAGAAAAACCATCTTCTCTGTGTAGTGCCACCATGTAACTGAAAAAGCAGAATCCCAAGGAATAGATTACTGGTCTGCCTGCTCTGCCTTTTGCCTGGATGACCAGGACTCCTGCAATGGACTTTGTTTTGCATATGTAAGGAGCAGCTTGTCATTCATCATAATGTACTTAAGCACTGTCGTTTCTGCAGTCCTGCTAGCATATGATCTTCCTCTGGGTCTCATCAGACCTGGGCCTATTCCCAGAGCTACCATGGGTACACCACAACTTTGTACCTTGCAGGTGACAGAAAATAGTCCTGCACTGGGCTGAGCCCACCTTGCCCCATGCACCTTTCTGTGCAGGGAACCTTGGTAGAGACCCACAACAAGGCCACTGTGCTGGGCTGAAGTGATGGTTGAGAGCAGGGGAAACAGTGGGCACCAGCTCATCCAGTGAGCCCATGGCAAGCTTGAAAGTACATCCCCACTACTGCTAGGGTTGGTGGGAAGGATCTGGGGCACTGTGCTGCCGGCTCTCCTGGCCTCCATGCCCAATATGGCAGCCTTAGGCAGGACCACCTGGCAGGACCAGATTCAAGGGTGGGATGAGGTTCAAATTTGTCCCATGTCTTATGTGTGGAAACCTTTTTTTTTTAGAACATGCTGGAAACTTTTTTCCTAAGGCACTATCTATCCTCCAGGGCATCCTTTCCTCCTTCTCATTGCTAGTTTCTACTCAAATGCGGAATCTTTGGTGCTTAGTCACTCTACTGTTCCTGCTGTTTATTGCCTCCGATAAGCATAATTCTCTGCTTGGGAGACCTTTGTGAGTTGCTGTGGAGGAGCCGTGGGCTGTTGTCATCCCGTTTCCAGGGGGCAGTAAACAGCAGCAGTGAAACTTCCATGGAACAAAGATTGTGTGATTATTCAGTCGTAAAGAGAGAGAAGAAAAACAGATATATATTGTGTGCGTGCTTATTTGCACATTGCACAAGGATGTCCAAATTGCTCTCAGAAGAGAGTTTTGCTGTGAGGTAAAGTGGGTCCCCACGTAGTGCTTTGCTTCTGACTCCAGTGAGGGAGTTCTCCTGCCTGTGCCTTGGTTTCCCTATGCAAATCAAAGGCCTTGTAGCTCTTCCCACCTAGCCTAAGTGCTTTTAGGGCCAGGAGTTTATTCATGCACCTACAGGGCAGGTCACGAAGGCAGGGATGTGAGCTTGAGAGTGGCATAGGGAGGACAGTGTTTCCTGGACTTGTGTTTTACCCCTGTTGTCGAGTGAGAGCAAGCATTTGTTTGGGAGGAAGATCCAGAGAAACCACATTAGTCTTAAGATGGAAAGGACTGGTATTAGAGCCAGCCCATGACCGCAGTCACCTCCATCTGACCTGAGGGTTAAAAAAAACATCATCAGAGAGAGATGAAGCCTGATAGAAAGCAAAAGTTCCTTCAACAGAAGAAAATTGCTGCCTAAATGCAGACACTGGCTCAGAAGTGAGTGCTTTTGAGGTTTTCCTTTTGGGGGCTGTGAGACCAAATACTTCAGTCTAGTGAGACTGAGTCATTAAGAACTGTTTGACCTCAAGGACCAGAGAGGATTTTCAGCTCAGTGGCAGCGAGGGTTCAGCCCACTGGGAAACATTGGCGCTCAGCAGCTTTGTGGAGCTGTTTGGCACCTGGCAGCATCCATCCCTAAAACACTGCCCCCACCATGAAATGTAATTACAAAACCCTTTAACTACAAGAACTTATTAATTAATTAATTATCTTAGCAAAAAAAATGTGCATGGTTTTCAAATCTCCCTTTAATTAACATAAAGCCCATTAGGAAGCAGCAGATCTAGGGCATCACTAGGTCTCTCACTTCATATGCTCCCGAGGGCCTGGGAGACTGTGTCAATGCCATGCTCAAGTTCCCTTTCAAATGCTATGTCTGGGCCATATGCAGGGCCCAGACCCCCCTTTCAGAGCAAGGTTTCCATTCTGAGGTGCTATTGAGGGATCCTCCTTAGAAGTGGAATAGTCAAGAATCAACTTCTGTTTCCACTGGTGTAAATCTATTAATTTTTCCCTCTCATTGCTCGTCCTTTTCTCTCTGCTTCATTTGCCAGCACCATTCCATCTTTGACAGCCTTGCCTTTAAATCCACACTTATCCTCTTATCTGTGTCTTATGTCTTCCTGATGGAGCCCTCAGTTCTTGCAGACACTGGACTTGTCCTTTGTGTAAAGATGTAGGGAGAAGTCACCAAGGACAGTGATACCTGCCAGTGCAATCTTTGTGCACTTACTAGCAACAGTTCTGAGCTTTCTTGTGTTTCTGATGTGCATTGGAGCATATTCAGGGCAAGAAAGAGAGACAGCACAGTATCTTGACAAGCTGTGGATTACCCCAGTGTTTTGTACCTGACATTTCCGTGCAGATCTGGAAACCTACCGAGTGCTCCTGCTGTGAAAATGGTGCTGGTGCATGTGGTGGGTGCTTCTTTAGCACAGCGAGAAAATGGGATGTCCTGCCACAATGTTCTTCACTGTGTGCCTTCGATGTCCAATGTCCCCTCCTTTCTCAGGACACTATATGCAACGAGAGTCACTTATAAGACACCTAAAATGGTCTTCTCCTTCTTGTCTGGACCTTGGCCTCTGCCAACATAGAAACTCATCTATTGCTGATGAAACTAAGAAGATTATCTGGCTTGTAAGCAACTTCACTGCCTACATTGTACTTACGCAGCATGTGTATATTTGCCTGTTGATCCAGAAACAAGCTGCTATACCTGAGGAAGTTATCTGGGCAGCCTAAGATGTTAAATCCCAAGGTATGGATTTCTAAGAATTTGGGGAAACAATTTCAAATGTTTAAGATGTTTATTATATCGAAGCAGAGTTGTAGCTCAAGAGGGATCTCATTTCAGCACAGGATTCACAGGACTCACCTCCTGGATGGCCTGGCACAGTGTCACTACCCATGACCTCTCTGTGCTGCAAATGGGTCCTCCTGAGGTTAGACTTTCAGTCTTCCCATACAAAGTAGCTCTTGTTTTCTTAAGCTGAGTATGACAGTGTTGTGCCATGTAATCATGATAGTCCTAAGGGAAATATCCTCAGTGTTATTGTGTCTGATCATGAATCTACATAGCTAAGCAAATGCCTGATGACATGCTAGATTCTCTAGATTCACCTTGATTTGGAGAGTGTGGCATATCTCTCAGGATATGAGCCCCTAATGAGCTTGTTAAATGACATTGTTTTCTCTCTAAATCTCATGTCAAGACAAGTGAGATCTAGTGCCTAGGACTGTTGCATGTTGCTAAAATAACACATCCAAGAATGCCGTTAGAGTCTTGAAACAAATTTGACTTGACTCAGGAGAGGGGTGATTATATACTTTCTTTTTGTTTAATGTCTAAATTTCAGGTCCTTTTAGGTTTGTGATTTCATGACAATTACTACTTTCCTGGATAGTTAAAATCACTCAGCATTTGGCTAAATGCCTTCTGAAGATATCCTGAAATGCACCATCTATTGCAGCTGCTCTATTCAAGTCACAGTTCTGACTAGTCACCCAAAGGGACAAGGAATTCCTTTTGTAGGAGTTAGTGTAGGACTTGTTACCAGGAAAGCTCTATGTTTGGAGTTGTCTAGTCCTGAAAAGAAATGCTGTGGCTTTGCAAGTTTGAATTTGAAATCCAAATCCTAAAGAAGGAAAGGTGGGGGTTGTCCTCATCAGCAATTGTATCGTCTCTCTCACATACTCCTGCACATTGCCTGGCCTCGGGACTGCTTGTAGAGAAGGTTCAATAAAGCAAAGACCTAGATTTCTTCCTAAAGCCAAGAAAGATGTGCTCTTGTGCTTCCTTGCTTAGGCTCCTCTTGTGAGACATGCTTGATTTTTCAAAAAAGAACAACTCCTTATCTTGCCTTTTAGCAGAGAGTAAGCTGCCATGGAAGCAGAAAAATATACTCCGTATCAATTCAGAGGCACACCACGATCATCACAGGAAGAGAGTGAGTGGAAGTTCAGTCTCTACTTCAGGAGAAAGCACAGGGACTCCCCATGTCCACAATACCCTATTTTTGCTGCAGCCAAGACAGCAGATATACCAAGTCACAGGACTTCAGAAATTATTTGTGATCTCCTTTGAGAAGATTATTTCAATCAATACACAAATTATTTCTGGATGCTTGGAGGATGCATAACCCCCACCTGGCTAAGCCTGGCTTCCCAGCAGTAGAATCCTGTGCATCAGCACATTTGCAACTGCTCAGAAAGCCCAAAGAAAATGTGACAGAACTCCCTCCAGCCCCCAGCTGTGTCTGCCCACAAGCTTTGTCAACTGAGTTATGGTAATTACATCACTTGAGAATTATTTAACATCTCCATCCGGGAAAAAGAACCAGGAAGTCTGGCTGTGACAAGCAATCAGAGGGTACTCAGCTGATGAGCAGCTCACAATCACTGAGAGAGCGGTAGAAACCTTCGATGGATTGTATTGAAGTAATGGTTTGCCAGAGGGATGGGGCCTGCACCACAGCAATCAAAGCTCCTCTGCACCATTAAGGAGCTGTAAGTGGAGCGGGAGGCACAGTGCAGCTATTGACCAAGTAGGTGGGCATGAAAATTGGTTTAGGTAACTTCCTGAGAAATGGAAAACACAAAGGAATGATTCTCTGGCAACTTTCTGCCTCTCTGATCTTGGCTGTCCACATCAGCATTTATATTGTCTGTCTCTCACGTACTCATGCAAAATGACCGCTATGCTGTGTTCGAGCTGTCAGACTGCAGTCCACACAGAGCTTTCATGCTTTCATTTGCCCTCTCACCATCTCTACATTTTAACTCTTTGACCTAACAATATGCAAAAAAGAGGAAAATTCTGATACCATTTTCTATCAGACCATCACATAAGGCAGATCAAGTACTGCTGCAGCTCCAGCCACCGTCTGTCTTCTTTCCTCCACCCCATCTGCACTGAGCAATGGCTTGTACAGAGAGAAAAAGAGAAGGCATGTAAACAGCAATACTGGTGTTGTAGCTAAGAGTCAATGGGCCCACACTATGCTCTAGAAGACCAGAGTTAGAATATCTGTTGTGAGACCAACCTGCAACCTGACGCCTGAATCCATCCTGACATGGGATCTATAACAAACAGGCATGCAGATCTGTGCTGAAATGCCTGGGCATCTTCCCTTCTAATTTCACAGACAGATGTAACCAATCAAGAGAAACCAGTTCTCCACTTGCAGATGATAGATCCACGTTTTTTCTTCCTGTACCTGAGGAGGGCAGAGGTAGCATGGGCCCGAGATAATGCCTCCTGTATGTTTTCTTCTTCTGTTAACCTCATGACTATTAGTGGACTCAAGAGATACAGCATCAAAACTCCTAGAGACTGGCCCTTCTGCAAAGGGAGAAGGTGTTGCCCTTCAACTGATGCATGTTGCCTCCTATGGAGTCAAGTTAGGATGGCTGCATTGGCCTCCTGACAGCACCTTGCTCTTACTGGGATCTCAACAAAGTGTCTTGGGCTAGCTTTTTCCAGTGTGAGCATTTTTATGCAAGGCATCTTGATCCATACCAAGGGACATGAATGCAGCATCCAAGTGTGAAAACATTGGCTGCTGTCCCATTTACCAAAAGAGGAATAATAGTACCTTCTCACATCTGGGAAGCATATGGAGCACCTCCGATTTATTATTTGTTTTATTTATTTTGTCACATTTATCAGCCATTCAACTCTCTGGGCACATAGCCCATACATTAAAGCTCCGAGTATAACACAAAGAACTCCTCTACTCTGAGCATATCCTTTCTATAAAAGCAGGCATGGGAGGGAGGGAGGGAGGGATGAAAGATGCTTTACACAAGCAAAGGATGACAACAATGTATTTTTCTCCAATTCAGTTATTGATGGAACCATTCTAAAAATGTTGGCGGCATCAAGATGAGAAGATGAGGGCAATAAAAAGAGGAGGAGGTGAAAAGCCATCCTGGAGTATGGGCACAGAGACTCAGCTTCTAGAAAGCCTTTCTCATGCTCACAAAGTCCCCAAAATACTCTTTCCACTATTGTTTTTCTAATGACCCCACTAGACACATGTGAAATTCTGAGAAGCCTTAAATATGTTGTAGAGAGCCACACTGCCCAGCTTTTGGAGGAATGGAAGGCTGCAGTGATGAATGTTTTATCTTTAGAGCATCCCAATGTGTAATTTATTTGCTGGAAATTAATTGTGTGTGCTGGTTTCATTTTCCTGTAGCGAATAATCAGTTTTGCTCCCTTTTTAATTAGGTAACAACACAGATTCCTCTGCTGATCATGGCACAGTTGTTTATGCACGTCACGTCTTATTCTAAGGGAGACAATTTCAAATTGTTGTCTAGCGCCCAGAACCACTTTTGAGTGACATTAGATTGTCATCTGTAACTCCTGAGTCATTGCCAAAGAAGACTTCATGCCCAAGACCAGCTGGAGGACCCAGCCAGAGTGTTGGGGCACGCTAGATCTTACTGAAGCAGGAGTCTGAGGAAACCCTATGGAGAAACCAAACTAAGGAGCCTGAAATTTCAATGTTGTTGATGTGATGTTGGACCCAGGCCCAGCTCTGTGTCACCAAAAAGCATGTCCCATGTGACAGGGTGGTCTCTGAGATGAGACATTGCACTGGCAATAGCCAGACTGCGTAGTCTAGAAGCCTTCAGATCATCTGTATTGTTAGTATTTTGGGTCCACATCAAACCCAGCAGCTTTGTCAACTGTTCCAGCTGGGATGGTGAAGACAAAGTCCCAGCAAAGAACTAATTTTCCCTTTGTATTCAGAGGCTGGTTGGGGCTTCATGGACATATGCGGCAGGACAATGTGGAGAAAGCAACCTCTGCTGATGTTTGCAGAGAGAAGCTGATGGATTCCAGCAGCTGCTTCTTAACATTTTCAAACAGGCTGAAGAGGGTAAAACCTGTCAGTGTTGGCTGCTGTTGGTTTCTTGCAGCAAAACTCTAATTAAGCGATATGTGTTCTGCCACATTTACCTTTCACTGGGCTACAAGGAACCCACACTTCTACTGAAATATATGCTACTGAAAACAACCGAATCTATCAGTAAGCAAACTCTGCTGGAGTGAAATGGAAAAATATTGATTATCATAGCTATTAAACCATGAAATCCTCCACAGTTAATTAATCTGCTAGGGAAAAGTTTGTTAGTGTGATTTCGGCTCCCTGCTGGGAACCTGTAAAGCGGGCACCATCACCCGAGATATCACCCCTCGGTCGCTGCCACCCGCCCTGGAAAGTTTCCCCGTTGCGCCCGTCCCCGCGATGGCCGGTGGGAGGTGTGGGGCGGCGTGGCTGGTTCCGCTGCCTTCCGGCTGCTCCGCGGCGGTGGCTGCGGGGCCGGCGCTCGGCGGGGCCGCGTCCTGCGGGGCCGGCGGCGCGCGGAGCGGCGCGGGGGCGCGCGGAGGAGCGCGGAGGAGCCGCCGCGCCGCGCCCCGCCCCACCCGCGCCCGCCGGAGCTGTCCGCGGTGCTGAAGCCGCAGCGGCCGCCCAGCCCCTTCCCCCGCCCCTCCGCCCTTCCTCCCCGGCGTGGGCTCCTGCAGGCAGCCGGCAGCCCGGGGCATCACAGCCTCGGAAGGGGCCTCATTTCTCCCTTTGATTCTCCCCCCACTCCCCACCCCGCCTTTTTGTTTCTTCATCTTTTTTTTACCTTTTTTTTTTTTTTCCCCCCTAAGCCGGGGGAGGGAGGAGAGTTCTGCCACGTTACACCCCTCCCTTCCTGAAAATCCCCGCTTGCACTGCAAACAATCTGCCGTCCCCATTGCTTCCAAGGGAGATAGCAACAGCAACATCATCGCGGCAAGCCGGATGGGAGAGCGGAGAGGAGGCTGCTGCTGAGGGAGAAAGGCACACAGGCACACACCAGCTCGATGTTGCCAAAGCGGTAGGAGCCGCACGAAAAATAAGCCATGCTGCCCCGTGTGTCTGGCGCATTGTGCTCCATCTGAGCTTGTTAGGAGGAAGAAAAGGATTATCTGCTCCGTTTTGGGTTTTTTTTTTTTCCCTGCCAGTGAGAGTGCGACAGACTTGAGATGGTTGAATGTCAATGCCTGTGAGAGAGAACAACAGTCAGAGGAGGAGGAGGACAGAAGGAGAGGAAAATGAAGGTGGGGACGGTGGTGGAGAGAAAGAAGAAGCCTCGTCTAATGCATCAAAAGGAAGTCCCTGCAATTGCTGATCGAGTCCTGGCCGCCTCGCCATCCACAATGGTCTGTACAAGCTGCCAATGCGTTTGATGACGTTCCTGTTTTGTGAAAGGAGGAAAGGAAACGTGACCATGTAAGATCCACGTTTCCCCGGTCAATTACATGCGAAGAATAGATCCGATTTCGACGGATTTTTTTTTCGTTCAGGATGGTAACAGCTTAGGGAATAATAGAGCCGCCTTCCCTCACCAATTTCGTTCTGATTTTTTTTTGGTGTGGTCCAGATAACTGCTGGAATAGAGAAGGTCAGATTATATAAATATATATATGAAATATATATGAGAGTATATATATTATATATATATAAATATATTTATCTCAGTACATCTGGGATTAAGCTCGTTGAATGCTAATTATTTCTTTCAGGACTTTTAATATTTACAATGAAATCTTTTAAAGGCAATGGTAAAATCTGAAGCCACCTGGGAGTACAGTGTTGGAAATGTAGAGTGTTTTCCCACAAACAATGTGAAGGTCTTCTTTTTGGTCAAAGAGGCAATTTTGATAATAACAGCTACCAATTTTGCATTTTGATAGCCAGACCGGCTGCTACTTTGTCTGGGCGCACACTGGCTCTCGTGTGATCGCGTTTTATTTTTTCATTAAAAAAAAAAAACCTAAAAAATAGAAGAAAAAGGAAAATTACTTGAGATGCCAAATACTGTCGAGAGGACCATATTCTCCCTCCTCCCCACACCCACCGGAGACGTGGACCCTTCTTTTTTACAGGCTTAGGAGTTGCGGGAGCCGACCAGGGGCTTTCTCCCCAGCCCGCCGCCCGCGCCCCCGACCCTAGGGCGTGGGAAATTTATTTCCTCCTCCCGCTGATTTCTACACAAACTTGTGGAACGGGGGAGGGAGCCTCCCCCCCCCCCCCCCCCCGCCCCTTCCCGGAGTGCAGAGTCGGGAGGGTTTTTTGTGTGTGGTTGTTTGGGGTTTTTTTTAACTGTCATCCTCTCCGGATTTCAGCGGGCTGCCGGGGACTTCACCCCCTCGCCCTCCGGTTCTGCTTTTGTCCTTTCCTCGCCGGCCAGCGCAGTCCCCCCCTGCCCTCCCCCAGGCACTGAAGCCGCAGCGGAGCCCCCCCGGCCGCGGGGCACTGGGCTCCTGCCCTCTTCTTTCCCACCCCGTTCTCCCCTGCCAAGGAAAGGCACATGTTAATACCACCCGGCGCGGTCATTTTCTGCTACTGCTGCTGCGGGCTCCTCCGTCCAAGACAGATGTTGCGAAACCAAGGCCTCCTCAAGTGCCGCTGCCGCATGCTCTTCAATGACCTGAAGGTCTTCCTGCTGCGGAGACCCCCCGCGCCGCCGCCGCCCTCCCCGCCGCCGCCGCTCCCCATGCCCGGCGGCGCAGAGGCGGCGGCGGGCGGCCCGACGGGAGCCGCAGCGCCCGGGGGGCGCGGGCCCGGCTGGCGGGCGGCGGCGGCGGCGGGCGGCGGGGCGGGCAGCCCGGCCGCCGAGGAGTGGGGCAGCCCCGCCGGGGAGCCGCCCGCCTCCCTGCCCAGCAGCACCTCCTCGGATGACTTCTGCAAGGGCAAGGCCGAGGACCGCTACTCGCTGGGCAGCAGCGTCGACAGCGGCATCCGCACCCCGCTCTGCAGGATCTGCTTCCAGGGGCCTGAACAGGTGAGTCCTCAGAGGGCAGTGGGCGGGTGGACGGCGATGGCCCGCGGCGGCGGCGATGCTCTAGACTGCAGGAGCCAGGGCCTGCTGCTCGCAGGGCTCTTCCCCTTACCTGGGACGGGACCTCAAACCCTGGGCAGGGTTCTGTCCTCTGCCCAGGCGCTGGGTCCCGGGACTTTGCGCTTTGGCGGTGTTTCCCCGGAAAATGTGGGGTGGAGGCCTGCCCCTTCACTGCCTTCTGCCCGGCAGCCCATGCCCCCGGGTGCCCATGCCCGGCATCAGGGCCATGTGGCTGTGGCGTGGCTGTGGTGTGGCAGCGGCTTGCAGACTCCCTCGTGGAGCAGAGCACATCTTGGAGACGGGTTCTTCTTGTCACCTCGTGGGTACCCAGTTGCGATGATCCCTGAAGTGATGCAAAGGATGTGTTTAATGTGCCGTTGGCTTTTGAAAGTACAACTTCAGTTTGTATAAACATGTGGCAGGAGGCAGCCACACCTCGTTGGTGGTTCCCAGGGGATGGCTAGAAGGAGCTCTGCAGGTTTGCCACTGCTGCCATGCTCCCATTTGCAGGAGCTGGAGGGGGAGAACCAGTGGTTACAGTTGTGCCTGCTGAAGTTGCAGCCTTGAGATGCTCCTTGGTACAGACTGAGGTTAGGCCAGTGAAATTTCTCTCCACCACACAGGAGAATGAGACAAATGCAGCCTCACTAGAACATAAGGTGCCACCCTTGGGCCTTATTCTCTCTATGTAGTGACAATTAAAAGCAGTTCACGGATTTTCAGGCTAGTGACTTCCTAACAGCTGATATACACAGCAACATTCGTATCTAAGGTGACACAGTTGCAGGCAGCAATGAAGGCTGCATACCTCTGCTTTTAGGATCAAGCTTGGAGATGTAGGTAGCCTTCTTTACTCAGATAGTCCCATTACCTGTGATAATATGGGATCCTTGCATGAAAAGGTTTGCAGGGCTTGACTTGGCTGATACCCGTTTTCATTTTAGGCACAGATCCTGGCACATAAGGTGATACATTGAAATCTCAAGCAAAATGGGGTTTGCCCCATGTAATCTTTCTCTTTTGCAGACCTGTGTGCTCTGTTAAGGAGAGCCAGTGCTCATCTGAGAGTGGCCATGCACTGGCACACGTCCTGCCTGTCGCAGGGCTGCCCACATGTGTAATGCAGTGATCCTGCCTTCCCTTGTGTCGGTCCAAAGACAGTGGTGATGGGAGCAGGGAGGTGGGGAATGGGCTCTTGTTCTTCTTTGGGAGAAGCAACTCATCCAAATATGCACAGCCTTGCTCTGTCTACCATGCCAAGGGTTTCATAGATCAGAGCTGGACACTCAATGGACTGTAGCATTCTCTAATGGTTTGTGCAGCTGACTGATAGCTGTGAGATACCATTTTCACTACAGGCTTTTAGATGGGGGATGGAGGAAACCTTTCTTTCTTGGAGATGCTGTATGCCTTCCTCACTTGACTGTCTTCTCCCCATCTCTTCTAAAAGTTGGAAGTCATGCGATTCGCTCCCTGGGAATTTGCATTATTCCACATTTCTAGTACTCTTCCCTAGCTTGCCATGCTGCCTGTGTACACGAGATGTAGCGCCTGCAAGATTGGCTTACGTATCTGAGCAAATAGAGCCTAAGCAGAATTAAAATAGAGGTAACTGTCTTCCTTGGAGAACATTAATGCTTGAAAATAATTGGATGCTAATTTTCACACTGAAAACCTGTGTAGGTTGCATTGTGAAAGTGAGACTATTTGCTGACCATCTGCCAGCCTACCTGAGTAAGAAGCTGAGCAGACGTGACTGGCATCTAATGGAGAGTTTCACCAGGATTTCTTTGTCATTTCTCACAGTTTCTGACCAGTGTAATAAGACATTTACAGCTGGACTCTGCCACTTGTCCTTTACCACCAGTACCTTATTCCGCAAATCATTTTTTTTTCTTCACCAACATGGCTTGAGAAGTATCTGAAACCCTTTGCCCTGCAGCAGCTGGGAAGCACAAGTCATTATGAAGGGGTTTTAAAGCATGGCCAGATCCTGACACAGCTTCCTGGAAGTAAGGTTCAGAATGACTGAGAGTTGAATCAGTGCAGCTGATGTCAAGACCTGCAGTTTGGGTTTTTTGGCCCTTATGTTAATAAAACTCCAACAGGCCTAAATCCCGAATTCCTTGTTCTTTTTTATTATGGTGGTTATTGCTGGTTTAGCCTTTATTTTCCATTTGTTTTCCAACTCAACAGCTGAGCAAACCCTTCATGCTTTGGACCTTCATAACTATAAAAGTCATAGATGCACATTATTCTATATCACCCCTGCCAAGATCATAATGAAAATTTATCCACTTGGAAACAAAATATAATTGCTAGTTCTTTACTCTGCAGATTAATAACAATGACAGATAGAAACAGAGTTTTATTTACCTGTCAAAAACTGCTGCAGCTGTGGGCAAATTTGCAGGGCTGCATCACAGTACCAAGAGCAACAGCCTTCATTATAAATTGACTGTTAGGTGCTCTAAGCTTATTTAACCAGATAAAATGACAGCAAATCTCCAGAAGATGTTTTAATCCCATTTGGATTTTTTAAAAAATAATAAATAAATATATATACACAAAAGAGCCAAAAAGGATTCTTACTAATCTGGCTTCATGGATAGGTTTTGTTTAATATCTAATGCAAAACAAAATCAGTAGGGATTTTCACTTTAAATTTATAACTGCTCAGCACACATGATACTTCAGGCTACTGAATTGCTTATATCTTAAGCTTGTCGTGTTTGTTTGTGGCTGTTATGGGTAAGCTGATTCTTTCATTTAAAAATGTGCTGAGGGCCACAGGAAGGAGTAAAGCTCATTATTGTAAAACTGTTCTGATTTTTGCATGTTACTCGAGAGAAACCAGGGATGCAGATGAGAAAGAGGGGATCTGATGACCAGGTGATCACAGCATCTTGGGCTCCTGTTTTGAGGGCATGAAGAACAAGCTCTGTTCAGATCTGGCAGTTTAAAGAGGCAACTGCTTTTATTGAAAATGAGAGCTTAACATTGTGAAAGCTGATGAGCTGAAATCTGTGCTTGGCAATGGAATTGCCTTTTGGGGACTGGTTGGGCATTTTCAGAAGTTTCACCGACAGAACGTCCTGCACCATTGTGTCAGCTAATTCTGAGACCCTGGACTGAGCGGCAAAGCCCTGGGGAGAAAGTAAGAAAGAAAGATGCTGAAGTATTTTCTGCTGTTTTGGTTAATGCTTGGTGTTTGCAGAATTTTGTCTGCTTTCCTGGATCTCTGACAATGTTCTGCAAGAGAAAGAAACCAAGATGAGCTCCTCTCTCACAAATGTTTCACAGTATTTGGTATGGTTCCAAACTGAAAGCAAGTCATGGAGAGCAGCAGGAAAAGGCATGGGTGAAAAATCCCTTCACATCAGCAGATGAGTTGTTTTGCCCTTGCCACAAGGAGTTAGCAGTATTGCAGAGTTTAGGGTCTCAGAAGTGGTGCTAGCTGTGCTGAAAATAAATAGAGCAGCATTCGTAAATGAAACTGAGATCATTTGGAAATCAGTGTGTCCCCAGAATTGCTTGTTAGATTGTCAGAGTGTGCATACATCCTTTCTTACCTGTCAGTTTCTATCCGTGTTTCTCTAATTCTCTGCTCTGGGGTAAAATGCTGTAAAGAGAGAAATTTGAAAAGTCAGTGCAGATGGGATTGGTTGACCAAGGAGGATCAGAGAGAGCAGCCTGTGGACTCTTTTGCCTGCTGGCTCCTCACTTAGACTCAGCTTGGTATTCAATAGAAATCTTTGAAAAAAGACTATTCTCCTCACCAAAGCCCCCTCCAGACTTCAGGGACACCAACTCATATATGAGTTGGTGCATGTCCATTATAAGTTGCCTTCCCTTCCAACTTCCTTGAAGGCCTTCATGTTCTCATATACAAGACCTTCAAGGAAGTTGGAAGGGAAGGCAACTTATAATGGACATGCAGTTCCATGTGGTATGTAATTAGGCTGTGGAGCTCCTTGCTGCAGGATGTTGGCAGGAGAAAGAACTTAACAAGGTTTAATGAAGGACTGTAAAGCTGTGTGGTTATTAAGAATATCCAGTCATCCCAATTAATGATAACACGCCTCATGTCTGAAGCCAATCTGGGATCAGGGTAACTCTGAAGAGGAGCAGAGCCCTGGGGCTGGCCTCTAGCCCTGCAGCTCACCACCACCTTATGCATGGACAGTGAGATCCATCTCTGCAGGTGCCTGTCTGGATTTCATATATGCATAATGTAATGTCTGCATCACATAGGCACCAGCGCTCTAGAGCTAAGTGGATCCTGAATGACTTAGTCTGGATTAACACACCATTCTTGGTGTCTCAATGTAGGATCAGTGAAGGGTTAGTACCATTGAATGGCTGGTCATTAGCATGTGTTGCTTGAAATAACTAGTGAGAATCTTAGCCCTTTTCCTGTTACAAATACAGGCGTAGGCAAAAGACATAATTAGGTTTCTGCCTGGTAGCATCTACAGAGAAGGCATGAGCAAAGCCAGGCAAAACTGCCACTCTACAGATTGGTCTCTCAGCAGGAGACAAGTGGAAGAAGTCTCTGGGATGCTTGATTTCTGATTTACAACATTGTAAGTTTGAGGACAGGCAAGTACCTCTTTCCTGGAGTGAGACAAAGAGGAAAAGAGGTAGCCTGTAGCAGAATTCAGGGCACAAGCATGATAACAAAGGAGTGGAAGGAGAAACAACTGTGCAACCAACATCACAAGCATGTCTAAAGGCAAGGAAACTTGGGAAGGGGGATGCTGGTGTTTGGTGAGGTCTGTCCAAACCCACCACACCATCAGGACACTGTTTTCAAACAAGTTGAATCACATAATGATGGTGCAGGCTTTCCATGGTATTTCCTTTTCATGGCTATGTTGCTACAAGATTCATTTGCTTGTTGTTAGATAGAGAATCATTCATCGGAAAACATCCAGTCCTGCTAAAGCTGAAGATGGAGAGGTGCTGGGATGCAGCCCTTTAGTTTTCTATCTCTGTATTGTAAAGTATGACAGAAAGGAAGGGAAGATGCTTCCTGTGACATTCAGTCCACCTCTCTACCTTCCCATCTTTGAGTCTTAATTCCTCTAAAGCTAACTCTCCTCAGGTTCAAATCTATACTGTGCAAGCAGAACATTTTTGGCTTTGGCTAAGGCTTTGCTCTAGCCATCAACTGAATGGAGCCCAGGATGTCATCTATTTTAGATTTAGATTGTTGCCACGGAGTTGATTGGCAAAGCTCCCATTAACTTTAACAGCAAAAGGGTAGGCATCCAGTTGCAGGGACTTGACCCCTGTATTTCAATAATGTTGTGCACACCGCGGGGTTTCTATAAATAATAGCAAAGGCCACTAATCCCATTGACTTTTAATTGCTCCAGGAGACAGGGTTTTCACCTTTTGTGCCTGCTGAAACTCTGATGCCTGACCCATTTATTTCAGTGCCACTAGCTACCCTGAGGAGCAGTTTTTCTTTTCTTTCACTTTTCCTCATATAAAAGGCTTCATGAAGGAACTTGTCTATGTTTGTGTCACCATTTCTTAAATATACATTTCAGGCCATGATTAACAGTGGCTGATGTCAGTTAGTGACAGAACAAGCAATGCAAAAGCATGTAGCTCCATTGTTTGCATCTGTAGAGTCACTGTTATTTCCACAAAGGCAACACTTGCTCCTGGAAGGGCTCTGTTCGTACAAAACTGAATTGCATTCAGGTTGTCGTTCAAGCAAAAATTCATTCCCAGCGAGGGCCTCCTCTGTGCCAGCCTTTTGCTCACATTGGTATTTTTCCATTCAAGACTGGCCCAGTCCAGAAGTCAGATACATGGTTGTTCCAAAAATCTGTAATGGTGTGTGTCCTCTGTGAATGCTGCACATGTTGCCATCGCTTCTAGGCCTGGAGTAAGTTAATAAGATAGACTGTAATTGTTACTGGTGCATATCTGTGGCCACCACATCCCTTTTAGTAGCTTATTGCTAAAGGAATAAAGTCATGTGACATTGTTAGCCTTTAAGAGTGTGTGCTCATCAGCCCTCCTCAAAACCTATTGGCCGACTTTAGCCAGATTTGGCATACAGTGGAGATCTGGAAGGCAGTAAATTTCTGCAAATTTCATGAAAACTAGCTGAATGAAGAACAGGAAATGTAGAAATGTTCTGCTGCGGGAGAGATTATAGCATTGGCTGCACTAAACACTGTGATGTCCATGCAGGACACAGCTGGAGGAAAGGCTTTAACTGGAACATGGATCCCATTAGACAAAGAAACCCCCACGACCCAACATGATATAGTTTCCATGGGAAACCAGACTCAAATAATACTCACTGAATAGCTTGTTAGCTTTGTCTTTCTCCTTTTCCTTTGTTAATTAGGATTACTTGCCTAAAATGAATTCCTTGATGCTGAAGGCTGTCTTAGCTTCCCCCATCTTTTCACAACCAACCTTTTATGCTTTTCTGATTTATCACTGGTTACAGAGAGCAGATTACATTTTTGGCAGTGGTGAGTGATGAGCAATGAGTGATGACTTTCTTCTGGTGAGGAAAAAAGCAGCAAGACCTGGAAACCCATGTAGATGATATGTGGGCTGTCCTCATGCCCCTCATGTAGAGGATATGTGGGCTGTCCTCGTGCCCCTCTGTCAAAAGTGATGAAATAAGGCAAAATGTTGGTGGGCAGACTGGTTCTAGTAACAGGGCCCAGATCCTGAAATCCTCAAACATCTTTTCTTCTGTTGTGTCATTTCCTCTTCTTTATGCTCTTTGGTGGTTTTCTCTCGCCTCCTCTTCCTTCTCTTCTTCTTGGCCAAAGCCAACTGATGCATCAGACCTTGGTCCACCCATCCTATCTGACTCTACTCTGCACAGGTTCTCCTATGGCCTATGTGCAATCACATCCAAGCACTTTCTGTTTGCAGCTTGAACAGTGGTGGCATCACTCACAACAGTCACAGCAGTTTAATCTGCCTCCTCAGGTGGGAGTCAGAGAAGGGATGGTACAGAACGATGAACAAAAATAAGTTTTATATGTCGTTTTCTTTTTTCCGACATCTGGTGCCTTGGGTTTATTGGAAAAAAAACATACTGTGTATGGGGAAAACTGTATAAACTTCATGGAGAATGGAGTGGTTAAATCCTGAATGATTCCTGAGAAAGTTTTGTCTCTGTAGAACAATTTTGTAGGAAACTTTCATTATTGTTGGAGAATGGGACTGTCAGCCATACTTTTTACTGTGGAGTCACAGGTATTTTACGGCAGCAGGTGCACATACAAAATGACTTTGTGGAACAGGAGAGAGAAAATGAACTTGATATGCCACCAGTTTGGGAGGCCAAAGACTGCTACTCTCTTTGTGCTGCTTTGTTGTGCCATGTCACTCTTAGCAGAAGTTTACCAAGGATTGTTTGATTGACATTGTGTATACATGTAAAGTAAGGCCATGAGGTCATCTTTTCCATGCAAAAAGTATGTGTCATGGATGACACATACTAAGCTAAGAGGCCCGTGTAACAAACACCTTTAAAGTCTGTAGTGCATTGAGCACGTGGAGTTGTTTGCTTCATTGGATGCAGACAGCCCTGTAGCTGCAGCCGCTGTGAAGTTGCTCCCCGTGACTGCCATAACCTCTGCAACTATGTGAATTTAGCTTATCTTACTTAATCCATGCACTGATTATGCCCAAGCACTGGGCAATGCCCAGGTCTCAAGAGATCAATTAGTCCTCCCGTCCAAAATCTAACCAGTTCTTAAGGGTAACCATGGTTGAGACACCGTATTTCCTGCTGCAGCTTATTTCTTCTTGCCCTGCACATTAGGAGAACAGCAGATTATTTTTACCATTTCCTTTTTTTCCAATCAATAACTGAAGCTATTATCCAATAGTTGCATGTAAATATAGTGAAAATTCATTCTCTGAGGACTTAAGCCCCAATACTCCCTATTCTGTAGGCCAAACAATCCCAATTCTACCTTTGATCTTGTGACATGTTTTCTATACCTCTAATAATCCTTGGTGTTGTATTCTGGACTCTTGCCAAATGGTCCACATTTTGCTTTAAATGCATGGTCTAAAGTTGGAAACAATTCTCTAGGTAAAGTCCTTGTCAGTGCCGAGCAGCGCAGAAAGGTTTTGAGTCCTGTAACAGATGCTATCCATTCCACAGTGATGTTTGCTTTATTTATCTATCTATTTATTTATTTGTGGAACAGCAGAAAGTTATTGATTGTTACTGAACTCATGATCCCTTAAAACCTCCATGTCCTTTAGAACTATGTTGTGGCCAGTCTCCCTCCATCCTGGCTCTGTGCAGCTGGCATTACTGCCTCAGTAGAGGAGCTGTACAGAGCCAGGATGTGGATGCTGACCGTACTGAATTGCATCCTTTTCGCCCCAGTCCTCTCCCCCACTGCAGCAGCCTCCAGGTGGGCCTGCAGAGGCAGTAAGCCTTAACAATTGAATCTTCCATGTCATTAATGACTTCAGCTCTTCTGTCTTGACTCCTGAGTAGATTTGGAAGGAAAAGGCTGGAGCAGCAGCTGTGCTTTCCTTCAAGGATATTTTAGTTGCCAGAGATGAGGCATATGGTTTGGGTCGGTCCTGTCAGGGCTCACTTATAACCATGTGGAGGGAGAGTGAAAGGATCCTTGTTACTTCAGTTTGTGTGTCTGCTCTCTGCTCTCAATTAAAGCCACTCTTGGCAAGGCTGAATATAACCTTTCCTGACAGATGCAGGCCTTCAGCCAGTCTCATCTGAAATGTTGCCCCCATCACACATTTATCCCCTGCTTCTCCAATCCCTCTGTCATTAATGAGGTGGCCCATATTTCCTCAACAATCCCCTAATGGGGTCTCACAAAGCTCCTTTTTCCTTGTCTTCCCATCTTTCTCCAGGTCATCCACTTCCTCCATTATGTCAGCCCTTAAGGCTGGCTCTGCAGACTTGATTTTGCTTCAGTCCAACCAGAGATCTTCTGCCTCCTGGATATCTGTTACTGAACACTCTGGCATGAGCTCAGATTTCTTGTATCTTACATTTTCCTCCAGGTTCATTTTTTTTCTGCCTTCCTGTTGTGCTAGCACTGTCACTCGGGCATTAACCCTACCATCAGCTGCAGCTCCTTTCCTCTCACTTCCCAGCTGTATTATTCATATTTTGCCCAGATCTTTATTTTCTTTCAAGTAGCAGAGACACTTGCTCCAGTCCTTGTTTCTTGCCTTCATTTCTGTGATCCCTTCATCTCCGCCTTCCTAGCACAGGCATTATCTTGCTTCAGTTGAGCAAAAGCCAAGGTGTGAAGTGGTATTTTGATGGAAGAAGGGGTTTCCCTGAGAACTTCCATGTGCATCTCCCCTCCCATCCATGTTCCCTGTCCTCACCCAGGTAGACCCTGTGTAGACTTCAATTCCCGGTCTTTGGGAGAGCCAAGAAAGCCCTGTGGATGGATCTGATGAAGCACACAGCACTGGCATGCAGGAATCCTGCTGACACTTTCACCCACATCACATCATCACCTACCTTGGCACATTCATGCAAGTGCTGAACTAATGCTCAAAGGATGTTTTACACTTTCTGCAAGTACAGGGCCATGAGCTAAACCTGCCCCTCCAGACACTCTGGAACTTTCAGTTGTGTCAGGTACTCTCATCCTGTCTGATATCGTGCATGACCTTGCCCTGGCTGATGAATGCACTTTCCCTTTCCTTTTCTTCTTGTTAAGCACACTCAGACCTGTCAGGATTAAAGATGCTAGAGAAGTGCAAGCAGATTATTATCCCATCCTAAGTGATATTAAAAGAACATTAAGATGGATCAGATGAGCATTCAGGAAAAGTAGGTAATAATAAAATACTATAGCAGAGGTAAGTAGCAGATAAGTCATTAAAGAGAGGGTTTGCACAAGGGGCACAAGTAAAGTTATAGGTGCTTCTGGTCTCTAGACTAATCTTTAATACTGTAGTAACCTTTAGAGGGTGTCAATATGTCAAGCATTGCACCAAGAAGCGAACCAAATGCTTTTCTTGACCTAAAGAGTTCACATTTTGGGACATAAAATCCCAACATTTCCTTAGCATTGAAGTGAGGTGAATTCTTGCAAGATTTAGGGCCAGAAGGGGTTATTGGGATAGTCTAGTCTGAACCTCTCTGTAATAGCAGTGGAATAACCTCCCCCAATGAAATTCTTGCAGGAAGGTTAATAGCTGTGTAAGAACTGCAGAAGAAATATCCTGTCTTGATTTTAAAATCTCCAACAATAGGAAATTGTTGCAGTGCCCAAGGAGAAAATTTGGAGGAACAGAAAACTGGAGCTGTCTTTGCACATGAACTTTAGTCTTTTCTGTCAAAGAAAGGACTATGTACTGTGTGCATTCTTAGAAATCAGCTTCAGAAGCCCTCGAACTGGCTCGCAGGAAGGATTTCCCTCATGGAAGAAGGCCTATGTTTGAAGACAGTTTTATTCCACATCAAATTAAAATCAAGAAATGAGTAAAACACGCATGGGATCCAACAAGTTAGGAAAAACCAATTCATAGCCTCCTCTGACATGTGAAAGCAGAAATACTGTCACCTACATTTAACCCACATTTGGAAAATTTTCTTTGTAGACAGGATGGCTACATCATTTCTGAAAACGTTTCTACAGCCTTCATAGCCTGCAGTGAGGACTCCTGTGTAAAATCCAGCTTGCTAAGCTGCCATGACCTGTCCCAGCTGCTGTCATTATTCTCTTTCCCAGTCCTTATGGATTTTTTTTCTTGCCCTTCTTGCAGGCATGTGAAAATCTGCAAGAGAGCCTGCGGCTTTCCCATCCTGCAGCTATTCAAGAGATTTCTTCCCTCACCTTTTCTTGTCTGGTGTTGCCAGACAAGAGCTTCATCTCTTTGGAGGTGTGCTCAGGTGTGTGATGCAAATGTCAGGTGAAAGTGACAGTTCTGAGTGTTAGAGCTCAGATCAAACAAAATCACATAGCCCCAGAATAATTTAGGATGCAGAGACCTCTGGAGGTCATCTTATCCAACTCCTGAGTCAACTCCTACTCCCTGACCAGACCACATTGCTCTGTGCCTTGTCCAGCTGAAAGGTGGATATTTCCAGTTGTTATTCCACTCACTTGTTTGGACCCCTGGTCCAATATTTAATTGCCTTTGTGGTGAAAATGGTAGGGTTTGGGTTTTTTTCCTGATTTCTAATCAGAATATATTGTGTTGCAAACAGTGTCTGTTGCCTCTTGTCTTACAACTATGCACCTCTAAGAAGAGTCTGGTTCTCTTTGCTATACCTTTCCATGAAGTGGCTGAAGACAGACATTAGCTTTTACAATGATTTTAGGAGGAGTTGTGCAAAAGATAGGAGTAAATGTCTGCTCTGGCTCCCCAGGGTGAATTTAGACAGGGACTGAGATTTTTTTCTAATGGCACTCAGATAAACACCAAGGGAAAAGAGCTGCCCAGCCATAGACTGAAGAATGAGAAGAAACATCGCTAATAATAGCAATGTCTCAGATATTTCTGTTTGTCATAGTCAAGACATTTCTTGATCCGGTAATCACTAAACTCTGAGAGGTGATACTGTTTCAAATCTGAGTCTTACAGAAATACTGGTACTAGAAAAGATTGATTGAGTAACATTGTTTCTTAAGTTGAACACAAGGATAAGCAAAAAGAGAGCTGTAAATAAGGTTTTCAACTTTGCAGAAGCAGATTTTGAAAAATTAGGAATCTTTAAAAATATGCAATATAGCAGAAATTTATTCTACATTGTCTAGTGACTTCCATAACAGCCATCAGCCTCTTTATAACAAACAAAAGCAATCTGTTGTTGCTTTCTGGAAGTTCACAGCCATTCTCCCTTCTACAGGCTATTTTTGCTTTCTGCTTTCAATTAATTAGTCTGGAAAGTTCTTCAAAGCCTGTCCCAAGATGTATTTTAATAAAACTGAAAAGCATAATTTTCTCTTTTTCTAGCTTTCTTTCCTAAGCAACAGTTCCTGTCCATGTAAGTTCTGTTTATATGTCCATGAGATGGACTCAGTGACATTTGAACTTCTTTGTCAAATTCAGGTATCTTTGATAAATAAAGGCTGCAGAATTCTTAAGCTTTTATGAATTGCATGTGGTCAAGTGGAGCATACCCTCCACATTGGGTTTGTGATGCCATGGAGGATAACTGTTGTTAGAGGTACACCCCTATTAGACATCAAAGAAGCCACCTTATGTCCAGATACAAATCAGGAAAAGCTAAGCTTTGAGAACTTCTGGGTTTGATTTTTGTTTTGTTCCCCTATCTGTTTCAAAAGGCAAGCAAAAGATGCTTATGCCAGCAGAGGCTGAGCCTTGCAGGTTTGAATGCAATACTATGTATTTCAGAAAACTTTACGTTTAGGAGAACTGGGGAACTGCACAGCAAAAGTTTTTTGAGTCTTCTCCCATTGAACACAGTCCAGGATCTGGTACTTCAGGCAGCCTCTTCCAAGGTCATTTCACAACAGGGCCATCATACGCAGCCAGATGATGCTGTTTGCCCTTCAGGCAGCACAGGCATGGAAGAGGTTGATGCAGGGCTGCCTAGAACAGCGTGAAAGCCTGAACCAGCATCTTTGGTAGTTGGCTGTTGGATGCACCTCTTTCCCAAGCCTGAAGACTTGGGAAAGTCTTGGTGCGTGTCACTTGATCACTATAGCAAATCCAACTGGAGCAGAGAGCCAGATGATCAGGGCAGAGGTTATAAACCAGTTAAGTGAGCAAGGAAAACTATCAGAAATAATTCTTGATGAGAGGGGATTCTTCGATCAGAGCTAGACAAAGTACATCTCTCAGTGGGAAAGTGGATGAGACTCTTCACAAGTTGATATTGTCGTAGTAAGACATAGGGGATACAGAGATGGCTACAGGCTTATGGATTTCCACAGAGCTGTCCAAGAGGCTCCATGTTAGAGATTATTTGCAAACATGAGGTATACAAATGTGTGTGTGCATGTAACTAAGCTGCTCTCTTTGTGCTTAGAAGAGTCAGATGTTACAGTGTCCCCTGAAGCTGGCAAGTATGGCTCTATTTTTTGTTTGATGCAGTCATCTTTCCCTGTAATGGATGTGAGGTGGCCAATGAGATCAGGTTTCTCTGGTGAAACAAAGTGCATGGAGATGATCTTGTGAGAGAAGAAGCTGGAAAAAAAAATGTGCTCTGCTTCTGTGATCAGCACAAGGTTGTGTTGCACCTGATGGAGCCTCACTTGTTTGTTCCTGCAGGCAATCCTGCTGCCACCAAAGATGTTAATCTACTCCTTGCATCACTCCCTCTTCACCATTTCTTCACTTGTGTAACTCCTTCCATAGGATTTATAACTCCATCCATCTCCAGGTGATGTCTCTCCAATGGGGGAATGAAACTCTCCGATTTTTCTCACCAGATAGTCCTCAGACCCTGAGCACTGTGATCAGAACAGCAATACCAGCCCTCCTGGGTTACAGGAGAGGTTCTCACCTTCTCTAATGACATCCTGAATGTTCCTAGTTTTTCAGCGTGCTCTGCATTTTGGCCTGATTAGGCTATTTGTTCTGTTGTGTTGCAGAGACAAGGAGTAGTGCTTAGGCACAAGAGAGTATGTTCTTTCTGTATCTTGTAAAATAAGAGAAAATTTGCTCATCTGGAAATGAAACAACTTGGAGTTCAAATCTCACTCCCACTGACAGCTGTTTTGCATTTTCATTCACTTAGCAGCCATCAGTACTGGCCAAGGTCTCTACCCCTAGGTAAATGCCCCCAAGGCACTTAGGTATTTGTATGCTGGAGATACTGATGAGTCAAAAAGAGGCTGTACAAGCACATGGAGATCAGTAAAACCATCCAAATACTTGCCATTCAGCCTGTCTTAACCATGTCCAGGACAAATACGCACCCCCGAGACCTCTTTCTCAGACTGTTCTGTGGTATTTGGTTCCCACAGGTGAGAGGAAACCTGTGAGACCTCCTGGTCAACATTTTGGTAATAGCCCTTACCATGATATATATCTTGTCTGGGAGGAAGGAGGGATTTTTGCCAGATATCTACCTACAAATGTGTATGGCATAACTGCTGGGATACAGCAATTCCTTTTAATCGCTGTGTCTGCATTGTCTTGAACTGGTGCGTTTTTTTCCCCCCGGAAATGTGCAAAGCAACATTGGAGGTAGGCATCTTCAGCTCATTGCTCCACTCCCAGACTGCATGCCCTCCAGGGCTTTCATGAGATGGTTGGAGGACCATGGAGGTCAGAGACCTGGTTTCCTACTAGCACACCCCCTGACCCATCTGTCATTGGAGGATTGTCATGATGTCCAAACAGCAGCCAGCCACCATGCACTGCCACAGTGGGCACTGATCCCAGCATTCACTATAAGGCAGGGCTTGGCTGTGTGTGCATTTGCAGCAGTGCAGTGGAAGGCAGATGCCACGTGGCTGAACCAAATTGGATAGAGAAGGGGATTAAGTGGTCACTTGCAGGTCAGCTTTTCCTGCAGAGGGCAGCTTGGTGCCACAGTGCACATCTGGGATGCTGGGCAGAGGCAGCAGAGTTTGGGCTGCTGCAAGGCTCTTTCCCGGAGCTCTCAGCTGAACTCACTGAAAGGCTGGAGACACAAACACCCACCAAGAGCTCTTCCAGTCAGGGGTGTTCCTGTACAGAAAGTGGTCCTTTGGAAGGTAACTACTTTTTGCTGTTACTGGTACATTTTGCTCATAGATGAGCATTTTGGCTGTTTCTCCCAGTAGAGTATGCATGGCATGTCCAGTGCAGCGTGATGACTCGCAGTGTGTAATGCTGCGTGGGATCACAGTTGCTGAATCACAGGTAAGGCCAGGGTGTCTTTTTCAATCCCATAGCAGTGCTCTGTGTCCAGCCACTGAAAGAGTTCTTTCGATCTGGCTGGTCAGCTGTGAGGTTAACCAGGTCATGAGAGATGACCTGGAAAGATTCAAGGTATGAGGATGTCTCAGAACTTAGGCTTAGTTTAGGTTTGAACACTTTCTGATACAGGGGTATCAGGGCTGTGACTGTGAAATAGTAATGAGCCCCTGCTGGATGATACAAATGGTCAACAAAACTTCCTGGTCAGGGCAGTATTTAATCCATGTTAGAAGACCTCTAAGCAAACAGCACACTGTGGTATGAAGGAAGACTCTCTGAGCCTCTATGAGTGTCTGGAGAGGGGCACCTCAGCTTTCTGTGGAGCCAGGATTTGCCTTTCTGCTAGAGACAATGAGGTAGACTTAAGGATATGGGGAACTGAGCAGCAAACATAGTCCTCTCAGATGAGAGTTGCCCTAAAAATCCCAGATTTTAGAGTCAAGGTGGCAGCTTGGTCACTGGAGAACAAACAGTTCCCAACCCAATTGGAGAGTTGCTCACTTGCTCTAGGAGGACATATTTAGCGTAGTTGCCCCATGGCAACAACTCAACTAGAGGATTTTCGGCTTTCAGTTCAAGAGGAGGAAGGAGAATGAGCAGCAACTCAAGGATCTCAGCTTCTCCTCTGAGTTTTGTAAACAAGCTGTGATCCTGGGTATATGAAGCAGGACGCAGTTCTGGATTGCAGACATCTCAATGTGAGTGTCGCAGCGTAGGTGTCTGCATGTGGACTGGGTGTCTAGGCAGTGAAAAATCAAGAGCTTGACTCATGCCCACACAATAATTTCTTAGTGGAAAACATCTCAAGGTAGGTAATTGCGCCCCTAGTCAATACAGTCATTGGAGCTGGAGAGCTAGACACCTACATTTGCTCAGCTGACTCACTCCCGGGGCTCCACTGTCAACACTGACTAGACCTCCATCGATTACATGGGAACACAGATACCCTGTACATCTATAGCCGCTGCAACTAGATACAGCCTGTCTGCACCTGGATTCACCTGTAGTGATGTGCAGGGCTTTTTCACGCTGCCTAAAAGCAAGACTAGAAATCTTCATTTCCACCTTGGAGAGCTGTAAGGGATCCTTGCTCGACTATAAAATATCTGAAGCACTTCAAAGCTAGGTGCTCTGCAAATGCTGAGTGTTCACAGAGTTATAAGTAAACAGCGATTTGGAAATGCACACACAACACTGAAGAGTAGTAAACAGATGGGAGAAGTTGCCAAGTAAGGCCACGCTGAAGCGGTGAGCAAAAATAAGTGTTAGAGACAGTCTGACATTTTTATAGCGAGACAGACGCAGCCAGGATTTGAAACATATAGCAATGAAATGGGGTCAAGGAGGTGAGCTGCCTTTTCTTGGCCGAGTTCTTCTCCTGTCGGGCAGTCCCTTCTGTGCTCAGGCAGCAAGCGCTCCTCATTGCTGGCCTGGCTGGGAGTTATCAAGATAGTCACGGTACGACACAGCTCCAGTGGGCAAGGCAGGAAAAGTGATACTGTTTATGATGAGCTTCTGTGTGGGAGAAAAGAGATTTTAAACACAGCCTTGAAGTCACTAGGTTAAGCCAGCACTGGGCTGAATTGAACTGACAACTATTAATTACTGAGAGAAAAATGACTCACTAAAAACCAATAATAATTGTCTTACAACTAATTAAAATGGATGATTTACAGTCCAATAGAAAACTACAGTCTTGGCACAGGGGACACAGAGGATGTGATAGACAGCCTACAGCCTCACGTAGCTTTTACAGAAATAGAGTTCAAAAGTTGTGCAAGACATACTGGATTTTAATTAACCGAAGAGAAGCTGTTCCTCAAACCTAGGCAGAAACTGCACATAAGGACTCTGTTCTCCTGGGAAAACACTGAAAGTCCAGTCTGATGCTGCTAACAGAAAAACTTCTCTGGCTTATGAGAAGTTACTGTTTTCCCTTTTCCAGGATTCAACTGGAATTGCTGCTGGCAACTCTCTCATGGGGAGGGGAGAGCATCATCAGAGGCTGTCACCACAGAGAAATAGTGAAATGGAGCAATTCTCAGGGGCTGATACAGTAAACTGTGACAGGCACTTCTGAAAATACATGTGTCTGTCAGAGACATTAAAACCATTTCCTGTTGGTGTAGTAAAGAGTATGAAATATTTGTTGGGGTTAAACAAGCATGGATTATAAGGAAAGCTCTTGTATTTAAAGGGATTACATACTTTATTACAGTATATGCTATCTAAGTAGTACTGAGAACAGTTTGTGTGTGTGTGTGTACACTACAAGGCAACAGTAAGCAAAAGGCAAATAGTTGTTGGTGGTTGTAGGCGTAGTTTGTCATTTTGTCTTTTTGACATCCAGAATAATCTTTTCACCTACCTAAGGCAACTTGAAATCTGTGTTGAGGCTTTCCTTATTTGGGTGTAAATGGCCCCACCATGCTTCTTGGGCCTCAAAGCTCAAGGGATATGTCTCTCCTTCCCATTTGACTTTTTAACTTTGAGCAGGTCATTTCTACTCTCTGTTTTGGGAGGGTCAGCTCAGCAGACCTTGGCTCTGAATGCCAAGCTGTTGGGCCTACTCAGCATGAGGAACAAGGCACTTGACATCTCAGGAACTGGCACCTTCAGGTCAATGTCATTCTTATATTTTAAGAAAAGATTAGTGTGGTTGGTCTTTGTGTTAGTCACCTTCCCATGCATCCCTCGGTAATTCCTTGCTGTTGGGTCATTTCTGTTTGCAAAACACTTTGTAAAAGTACAGTTGAACATCAGTGTGGAACATGCTCTTCCCTGACATTGGTGGCCTTCTGTTCACCTCCCATTTTCTTTTTCTCTTTCTCCTGCAATGGCTTGAAAGTTCCCTTGAGCCCTTGCTTAGATGGTTCACCCTGGACTCAAAATAGTAACAGACTTAATCCAGGGGACTTCTCTAATCCCAGGGTCAGAGTGGGAGGCGTGAGTGATTGCTCTGAGCTGCAAACCCATTTATGCTAAGTGTTTCACTCTTTGAGCAGCATCATTGAGGAAGCATGAGATTAGAAGGATATCACTGGCAAAGTGACTAAGAGATTTATCTTATTCGTAGGCTTGGCTTGTACTTAAGGAATTTACATTATTGGGATTTTTCAAAATCCAAGCTGGCTGAATCTGTCGCGTCTTCCAGCAGTGTCACAGATATTGAAAGCTCGTTGTTTCCTTTCTATTTCATACCTTCCAGCACCAACACATCTCTTCCATTGCTTTCTCTATAGCTTTTCCACACTTGTTTTCAAATGCCAAGAGTATCACAGCCTCCCCCAAGTCCCAGAGAGATTATCCTAAGGCAATTCAATGTCAAAGCAGTTTCTCAGGTATTCAGCCTGGGTTTTCTTTTGCTTAATTAATTTCTTCTTGGTTTGTCTAGTTAATACTGTTGGGAAGGATTAAGAGGGATGCATTTCCCTCTGACACTGACGTGTCCTGATATTTATAATAAAGAACGTAGATAGATCTCCTTGAAACCTCTAGGTCAGAGACCCACTCTAGAGAGGGAGCTGGACCAGATCACAGGATGGAGATAGATATTTCCATGCATCTATCCTGAGAGAAAACCCTTGAGAGGATAGATCTCAGGGAGCCCTTACACCAGCTGACGTCAGGGATCCCAGCACCAGGACGTCAGGGATCCCAGCACCAGGACCTCAGCTTGCAACACTGAAGGAAGTTCTGGAGTGCCTTTGATCCACTTAGGACTGTGTATTCAGCCAGAGTACTGGAGAAATTATATCAGCAAAACCCCTCACACCTCTGCTAATGAAGACTGATGCCTTGCTGAGGAGTGGGGATGGCTGGGCTGAGCTGGCACCAACGAGTTCCTCTGGGGAAAGGGTGCGTGGAATAGGACATGCAATGCTGGAAGGCAAAATGTCCATGGTGAGCAAAGTCAGGCTAAAGTCAGTTCAGAAACTGTATCTGCCCAGCATGATGTCTCCCTGTTCAGCAGTTGAGCCAGGAGCAGGAGGAACATTCCCAAGGGTGAAAAAAAGGTGTCACTGAAGTAGAAGAAGTGGGTGTCACTGAAAGAAGGTGAAGTCTAACTGCACACATTCATCAGTACAAGGATGACTTTCAGGTCTCTCAGTGGTGTATGTTCATGAGCCCATGCAACTGTAGTGAGCAGGAACCTCAGCTTTGCATTTCCACCCTTTCCAAGCTTTAGCACCAGTGACCATACAGCCAAGGACTTGATCCAGCAAGAATCAATGCTTTTACATTTTGATTAGCTTTCAGCTGGACCTGATCTGACCACTCAGTCACCAACACAGCACTAGTGGAGGGTCAGGGCAGCACATCCAGGAGGACAAGGGAAAAGGGGAGATGGCAGTACAGACTCAGGCAGAAATTGTACATGGAATTGCATCCTGAAACCAATAACTTACCAACTGCCTTCTAGCAACAGTGAAGTATGAAGCATTTGAAGATATACCACAGCAATTTCAAGGGTGTTATTCTAAATTCAGCCCAGTGAAGTAAAGCATACTTTGGGCTCAGCTTTTCAAGAAAACA
The DNA here is from genome assembly GCF_028858725.1 of Colius striatus. Classification (NCBI taxonomy): domain Eukaryota; kingdom Metazoa; phylum Chordata; class Aves; order Coliiformes; family Coliidae; genus Colius; species Colius striatus. Next base: position 16,651,259 of record NC_084769.1, on the reverse strand, counting down.
AGCTCCCTGCCTGGTCTGACATGTGAGTATCTGTACCTGGAGGGAGTCCCTTTTACATCTGTAAAAGCAAGAAGAAAACCAAGGGCACTTTTAGGCATGGAGCCATGCTGGTTTTGTTCTCATATGCTTGGCAATTTTCCCAAGTGACCATGAAGTTGTTCCCAGATAAGGGATGCAATGTCTTCTGTCTGTGCTGGGAAGAAGGACTGTACTAAGGCTACATGGGGTGGCTGCAGCTGCAATTTCAGACATTCTTTTTCTTAGCTCCCAAAGATCCCCAAGTACAAAAGAAAGGTGGATAATCTGGGCTGGTCCAGTGGGGCTGCCAAAATGGTGAGGGGGCAGAAGCACAGTGCACGTGAGAAGGCTTGGAAGGAGTCGGACTTGTCCAGTCTGGCAAGGAGATGAAAGGGGAAATCTGCTGCCTTCTGCTACTTAAAGTCAGATTATAGAATCCCAGAGCTGAAGGGTCACAGCAAAGTATGAGAGGCAATAGCACAAGTTACAGGAAAGGAAATGCTCATTGAGTATACAGAAAGAAACTTTCATGGTGAGAACGGTGCAGCCCTGAGACAAGCTCTCAGATATATGGCAGGATTTCAGTCCTCAGAGATCTTCAAGGATCAGTTTAAAGGAAGCCCTGAGCAGCCTTGAAGCTGGCCCTGGTTTGAACAGGAGGTTGGACTAAAGAAATCCAGTGACCTTTCACAACCTAAATTCTGCAACCCTCTGAAAACCACAGGGTAAGGGGACAGAGAGAGAAGTGGTTGCCATGTCACTGCTTGTAGGATTTAGACTTCTTGTTCTGGGGAAGGGTGTTGGGGGAGAGGGGGTGGATTTTTACAGAAACAGAGATGTGCACCCACCCACTTGTCTGCCTTCAGATGCAAATGTGCCTGCAGCCCTCTCAGTGGTGTCCCAACTTCTGTCTTACTGACCTTTAAATGGCCAAGTCTGCCCAGCGTGAGAGCCTGCCCTAATGAGCACAGAAAAGCCATGGCCTCTTGAACCAGCAGCAGCAGTTGGTGCATCACTGGTTCCCAGCATGTGCCTGTGCGCAACTTCCCACTCATTCTGGGGGGCTCGCTAGTGCCATCCTTTACTTGCTGTGCTTTCAAGATCAAATTAATGTAGAACCAATGAAAATTGGAGCTGGAAAGGGTTGGATAGACCTGCTGGATGCCCACCATCTGCCTTACCTCTAACGTGGCTGCTCCCCTTTACCCTGCATAACCCCCAATCTCCCATGTCATCCTGCTTCTCTCCACCCCATGGCCTCCAGCTGATTCCTCACTACACACTTTTCCCCTTGTTTCCAAGTATGGTTCTCCTGCATTTTCCCTCCTCTCTCTCTCAGGTCTAGTGCTCTGACCTGGAGAGAAGGTTCCTTCTGTCCTCCTTGGGGTTGGCAGCACAGTAGTACTGGTGTGGGAGCCATGCTTGGAGGTCTACTTATCTCTCATGTTGAAACTACCTTCTGATGAGCATGGGTCTGGGTTTGGTGCCTCTTTCCCAATTGCCTCCCTCCCAGCAGAGATGGAAATAATTTCCTGAAAGCCTCTCTCTGGAGTGCCTGGACAAACTGTGTGCTCATTTCTGTTACAGTACTGCTGCTGCACTTTCTCAAGCAGGTAGTGAGAAGCGGAAAGCAGCCGCAAACTTCTTAGACCAGCATGGTTTACTGCAGGTTACCCCAGGTTCCTCCAGTGTAACATCATACCCATGCTCCTGAGGTCATCAAGTCCTTTATTTTCAGTGTTATTCCATAGCCTATCTTACTGGGGCATCCCATTCCTAGTGACTGTCACCTCAGAGCCACGCTAAGCACCTCTCTTACACCTATCTTTCCCAGAGCCCTTCGAAGCTCAGTACTGCCAGCTCATCACACTCTCACAACTGTCCTCATACAGGGCTCTTTCAGACATATCCCCATCACCTGTACATCTCCCCGCTTCACCCAGTAGCTTTCCCAGCCCAGCCTCCAGAAATAGTCCTTCCACATGCCCTCCTTTCATCTTCACCTTCCTCCCTGGCAGGAGTGTGGGAGGAGAAGGCAGGCAAAACCTCTCCCTGTAGAGTGGGTGTGCTTAATTTGGTGTTTGTTTTCAGTGCAGTCTGCTCAGTCACTGCTTAATGGAGTTCATTTGTGACGTTCAAAGAAAAAAAAAAAGACATTTATCCCTGCCTTGCTGCAGCACCTTCCTTCAAGGGAAAATACCTTGCCTGTTTGTCCATGGATGCTAGTTTCTGTCTCTGAAGTTCAGCTACAAAAAGGGTTGAGTGTGATCACCTAAAGCATGGTTTGAAATGCAGCTTCTTTCCTTCTTCAAGGGGTCAGGTGAAAGGTTTTCCATCTGGTCCTGTTCTGCCAAGGGAAAAAGCAATGCCAAAATGCAGCCTGCCCCAGTGGAGTAGCCAGGTGGAAAGGATGGCTCTGGAAAGGCAACGTGGGCTCACCCAGCCAGGCCCAGCCATCACAGGCAACCCCTGTATCTCCTGAGCATACCCAGCACCAGCAGACAGGGGGTTTCTGCCCCACTTGCTTTTGCTGGGGACAAACACTGAGCATCTCTGGCTGGAGCTGCCCAGGAAATCTCAACTGACTTCTAGCTTTCCCACAAGCCCAGGCTACTTGAGATTCTTTTTGGTTTATGTCCACAAAGTCCTCTATTTAACCAAAATAAGTCCTTCAGCCTCCATAATTGTGAAATAGTTGATTCCTATTTGTTATTAATCTCCCCTTTTAAAATTGCCTTCACATCCTCCTACACCGAGTTTCAATCATAGAGTCATAGAATCATTATGGTTGGGAAAGACCTTTAAGATCGAGTCCAACCACTGCCCAAGCCCATGACTAAACCACACCATATGCCTCACCACCTCATCAGTGTGTCTTTTGAATATCTCTAGGGCAACCCATTCCACTGTCTAACAACTCTCTTGGTGAAGAAGTTCTCCCTAATGTCCAATCCTAATGTCTGTCGCTGGACAGGAGCAGGTTTCCCAGCCTCTGCCTGGGGTTTGGTACTTGGCCACTGGTTTGCAAAGGAGCCATTTTCCAGACTGTGGTGTGGGCTTCAGCTCTTACTGGAGCTGCTGTGAAAGGAAAGGCATTAGGGAATGGCTACGAGGTCTCTGGAGAGCCAGGCCCAAGCAGAAGTGTGAAATGTCACTGTGCCAGCGGGTGAGAAGCAGGAAAGTGTGTTAATGCTTTCGAGAAGCACTGTCAGGCCACAGACTTCATTTCTCAGCCATCCACCTCACCACCCTATTTGCAAACCGCAAATAGTAACACCTCCCTCCTTCTCTGCCTCCTGGGAGCTGGGAGGCAAGATTAACTATTGCAAAGCCCTCTGGGTGCATGAAACAAAGAGTCCAAAGGGTTTATGGAAAAGCCTTTCCATGATGTAAATTCTCACTTGTGATGTATTTTAGGCCTTCCATAGAATTAAAAATAAAGCGAGACAAGCCTGCTCCCAGGTCTCGGAGCTGGCTACGTGTGCAAGGCAGGTTCTGACTCAAAACAGGCTCTGCTCTCCACACAGCATGAGCACCTGAAGGAGTGAGCCCAGCCTCGCGTTGTGCTTTTAGCACCAAAGGATGGATTGGAGTCTCACTGCAAGGCAGTAGTGCTGCCTTTCCCTGCCTCCGTGCCCCCACCTTCCTTACGGCAGAGCGTGCTGCCAGGAGCGGTTAGGCACAACGAGTTCTGTTCTCTCTGAGAGAAAGAGCTCTCTTGTGGCAAGGTTGGTTCTCACTGCTAAAACTTGTCTTAGTTCCGGAATTTGCTGTGGTTTTTGAAGGGGTGTTGCTGGGCAGGGTAGGACCAACAGGTTGTGTTAGAAAGAGGATGAGTGCAATGCCAGGGAGAGGCATGCAGGCTGGTTTGAAGGAAGGAAGGATGATGCCAAGATAAAACCTCTCATATGGCATTTGGAAAACCGTGGTGTAAATCCCTGCTCCACCTCAGACCTCCTGTGTGTCCTCCAGCAAGTCTCTGCCCACACACCAGCTTTACCCTGGGCGCTGGGGACACCATGCTGTCCCTGCTCCCCAGGGAGATCATCAAGGTAAAAGCATCGACAGTTACACAGCCCTCAGACAGCATGAAAAAAAAGGAGACACACGTGCACATGTCCAAGATAGTCGCTTTTAACCTTGCCTTATTTTATATACTTTTACAGCTGCAGCAAATGCCTCTGTGTCTCCCTGGAGGGACATTAGGTACTTACAGCCTTTTCTGCTCAGTCAGAGCTGCATAGAGGACCTGAGGGCTTTGGCCCCAGCTCTGCAAGGCTTCTTCCTTGTGGACAGGGTGATTTAAGACAGTGGATGGTTCCTGCCCTGAAAGGGACTGGTCTGCCAGAGCACAGTTGGCTTTTGGCAGCTGGGTCAGTGCCAGCAGCTGCTCGCCCAGATCTAATAGCAAGAATGGGATGTGAGACAGAGATAAGAAAGGATGTGCTGGAAAGCCCCACGAGAGGAAATAAGGATATTATTATTGATTAATAAAGATAATAACAATAGTAGTTATCGACTCAGTCTTGCAGCCTTGAGTGCACCAGCCATGTTGTGCTAATGCAGGAGAAGCGGGAGGTGCAGCAACCCCTGCATGCCAGTCACACAGCTCATTTGCTCTCACTGAGCTGAACCAGAGAGAGCACGTTTGTAAAATGTAGCCTGAATATCATAAGCTAAAGTGACCTGTAGGATTTTCCTGCTACAGTCACCTGGGGAGCTGTTGGCAGCAGTAGTCCAGAAATATTTTTCAATGGCATCAGCCCAGAGGGCAGACATGTTGCTGGGAAATGTGCTGAATTTGGGGAACTTTGGAGCTCTCTAGAAGAGTCTTGCAGATGGAGAGGAATTGGGTTTTGGTGTCAGGGTGGTGCTAGCTCTCAGTCACAGCCTCTGTACCAAACTAGACAACCCCTTTAAGCTCCCTGCAAGGGAGTGCTGGGTTCAGAGAAACCACTCTCTGGTGAGATCTGTACAGATTCATGGGGTAGAAGAAAACACCTGTGATTTTCACTTGTGGCGTAGCCACATGTGGCTATTATGTTTTTTCTCATCCTTCTCTGCCTTCCTTCTTAGCTGTTTGCTGCTTGTCTGGCCCTGGCTGGTGCACTCTCTCTTCAGCACGAGGGACATCTTAAAATCCCATCTCCAGGCACCCTAAGTGGTGAGTTAGCCTGGTCTTGAGTCAGAACTTGAAGGAGGCAGGAGGAGGACACACTGATCAGGCAGCTCCATCACCTCCTGCTCTCCATCCTATCCACAGCCCCAACATGGGCTGCCCAGCCCTGCTCCTGTCTCTCTGCTCTGCCTCCCCATGTCCTCACTGGTTTGGCTTCCAAAAGCCTGGTAGCTACATGGAGATCCTCATGTAAAGGAGCATTTTGCAGCTTTGGGGGTTACTTGACAGATTTGGTTGCTGGAGAGCCAGTGTCCCTGGCACATCCCATCTCTCTGCAGTTACCACCCTTTGCTCCATGTGCCTTATTTTCCCCATGTATGAAGTTCCAATGAGAGTAGTCATTTCTGTTTGGCACTCCAATGCTTAATTTATTAAAGATCACACAGCACCTGGATAGCCTTGGATGAAAGCAAATGGCTCCACAGTTTGATCACAAGCTTTTCTTACCATTAATTCTGTGCTGTCTCCCCAAAGCCACCAAGTCCCTTGCAGACAAGGCAGAAATCTCACCCTGAGCAGCCAAGCCAGCCATGGGGACCTGCTGGTGGCAGAGCCATCTCTGGGCTCACCATGGCTCTCTGGGCTCAGAGCTGGCATGGCTGCTGCTGGAAATGTTCCCTCCTGTCCCACCTCAGTGTGCACAGCCTTAGTTTCAAGGAAGGGGTTGCTCTCCATGGAGCTAAACAGTAAATGTATTTGCTGTCCCCTGCTTCCTGGCCCCCCAGCCACGTCTCCATCCGGCCCTTCACAAGGCAGGTAGCTTTTAATCAGGGAAAGGACTACCAGGATGCTGCTGCAGCTACTGGCTATGGAAAAAAAAAGTAGCAAATGGCCTGAGTGAGAAAATGCAGAGCTCAGGGAATCCTCACCCACAGGGGCTGTGGGGTGAATACAGCCCTGACCTGGGTAAGAGGCTTATGTGTGTTATGGAGAGCGTATGTTGTGCTACACAGGAGCAGCTCACGTTTGCTCTGTCCTCTTACACCCTAAATTTGATTTAGGGTGGCCTTGTCTATGAGGAAGGCCGCTTATTTCCTATTCTCTTTCAGTCTGCTTCAAATCACCCTGCTGGCCACCCTGCTAGCATAGGGATGTATGTGTGTGTAGAGGGGTGTTAAGCCCTTTAGAGCATGAAATGTGATAGCTCTCCCTGCACACTGTGAACTGGGACTGCACAAGGAGCTGCAATTAATTGCACCAGTGGTAGAAGTTGATTGACAGTCAGCATCACGGTGGTGGCGAGGTGAGTCTGCAAAGGGGTGAGCTCAAAATGCTGGGAATCAGCCTAATCAGGAGGGATTTTCATCAGCTAGGAGCCGGGTAGGAAACACATCTATGGGCATTAGTGCCTGAAGGCACCAGCAGGGTGGAGCAGGGCAGCCAGGTAGGTGCCAGTCTGGGCCTGCAGAAGAGCACCCTGGAGGTGCTGCACCACACGCCGGGTTTGATGTGACTGTTGGAAAGGGGCCACAGGCCCCTGGGATGTAGACTGTAAGTGAGGGTGTGGGACTGCCCTGACATACTAGATTTTAAAGGGAATTTTGGAGGTGGCAGTTTTCAGAAGTAAATTCAGGTAAGTCAGAGAATAAGGGACATTTAGCTGCTCATCCTACATGAGACTGAGCCTGGCATTTCTAGTCCCAGAGCATGGAGCTGCCATGATCCCATTGTTTCAGGGCAGGGTAAAGCACAGTGCCAGTTAAGTTGGTTTTATTGTGCCATAGGCAACACTAACAGCTATTCTCCGGTCTCCTAGCTCACTGTGGAAGACTTTATTAACATCTCCATAACCCCAAAACCGCTTTGTACAACATACTGACTCAGGGTCCCTCCAATGGCCAGATCCTCAATGACTCCAACTTGGTATCTTTCTCTCCTCCGTGCCATGGAGAGATTTTATTGTGTGCATTGGAGATGTGACCACCCAGGCTGATCAGTCCAAGGCTGATAGTAACCATAATGATAAATCACCTCATGGCTCTTCCTTTTGTTACAGGGCTATTGCCACCATGTTCATGACATACAGATGAATCATTCTGCCCAGCAGTAATGCACAACCTCCTCTAGAATGGCTGCTGGTTACTCATGCACAGCAGCAATACATGCTGGCTTACTGCTCCAGGAGTGTCACCTCCAGCTGCCACTTCAGAATGCAAGAAGGGGCGATTTAGACCTGCCCCATGCCATAGCTGAGTGGGGCTGAGCCTAGGGATGGGCAGAAAGAGAAGGAGCAAACTGTCCCTGTCCCTATACTGAGAGCAGAGTTGCTCAGAGTCTCTACTGACTGTAAGAAAGAAACAGGATTTCCACCCTTGCCTAAAGTCCTTTGAGCTGCTCTCAGTGGGAGGCAGGACTGGGCAGCAGGGCCCCTGAGCCTGCTATTCGGCTTGGAGCTGACACGGGAAAACGAACTAGGGCTTGTCTGCACCAGAGAATTTCTCCCCACACTAATCTGCTCTGGCAGGGGAGGCAGAGCGAGGTGCCAAAATGCTTTCCCCGCCCCCCCCTTCTTTTCTTTTCTTTTCTTTTTCATCCTCTTTTTAATAGCAGTTCAGCTGATGGGCAAAACACAGTCTAGAGTAGCATTTCAGGCAGCAGAAAATTAGTTCAGCTTTTACCCTCATTAGCTGATTGCCAGTAATTAACATTTTGTCATTAACTACAGATGTTTATGGCCTGGAAGAGAGGTTTTGGTGTCTCCACATTAGCTCTCAGAAATGCACTGATTATCTCCATTTAATTGGCTGCCCATGCCTCAGTTTCCTTATCTGCTAAGGGGAAAAACCATTTATAATGACTCATCGTTTACATCACAGCCTATGAGGGCTGTCTGCCTTTAGATATGTGTCTTTTTAGGAAGTTCAGCTTCAGAAAATGCAGTTTTTCTCTCTCTAGCTTGCCAGCCCTTCCCTTTAATGATCCTGATTGTCAATAGATCATAATCTCCTTGGCATTAAATGACTCTTCATTGTGTCCTGGAGCTTTATTCAGACAATTATCTTCAAATAAGCACAGATGCCCACATGTCCATTCATTCCTGTTTTTTTGGATGGCACCTGGTTCTTTTGCAGCTGTTTATGCTAAAGTGTCTTAAAGAACCATAGCTGGGGCCTAGGTGGACCACCCCACTGTGAAGACCCTGCTTCTCGTCTAGCAAAGCAGGTGTAGCCTGGCATTTGGGTCCCAAACTCAGCAGCAATTGGGACTGGGTAGCATTCATTCATGTCATCCTCATGCCATCTCTTTCTTTGACAAGCTTCTTATCTCCTCAAGTTTCAGAACAAATCCTTCCATAGTGCTTGTTTTCTCATTAAAATCACAGAATCACAAAATAAATTCATTTATGTAGCATCTTTTGGAGGAGTAACTCCACGGTAGCAGATTCATGTGTGCTGCCTGGCATTTCAGAGCAACGATGTGACGAGAAATAAAGCCAGAAATAAAGCATCAGGAGAGCTAATCCCCACTCCTCTTGCCTGGGGCACTGAGCGCAGCCCCAGCAACGTGACATGAGGTGGCTGTGGCTGTGGCTGTGCTCCCCTCCTATTCCCACTGCAGCTGCAGGCCCCAGAAAACATGAAAGGCAGCAGCACTCAGTGCAAAAATGTGTTTCCAGAAGGCTTCTGTAAGTGTCACTGAGTGAACAGGGAGCCTGGGTTGGTAGGAAGAACTGGGAAATCATGCACAGTACCCTGCCAGTTTCCCTTTGAAAGTCATTCCTGTTTATCTCCCCTGCACACCCCTCTCCCACTTCTCCCGCTGCTGCTGCTGAGAGCCTCACTGCTCTCTGCTTACCAGTCATTCCCCTCTTTCTCCTATGTAGCAGTCGCCACCTTTTGATGCTCTTTCTCGGAGCTGGAGGGCACAAAGCCAAGACTGAAGACAGAGTTCCAAGACCCTGGGGACTGAGCAGCAGCACGTTCTTGCTGCTGTAGTGACTCTAGAGTCTCTTTCTGGTAGCTCCACATACAGGATTGTACACCAGTGCTTCTCCCAGGTGTAGCCACAGTCTATGCAGGCTGAGACAAAGGCTATGGCTGTATTAGGAGATAGTGGCGGTCTTTGGTAGGAGGGAATATATGTTTTCAGCAGAGCTAAAGGCAGCTGGGTGGTTTCTGGTTCACGGAGCAGGCCCAGAGCTCAGCAGCTCTCTGCAGGGGCAGAGCGAGTTTGCATGTGCCAGCAGAATGCACATTGCTGCAGCCTCCACAGCAGCATTGGCTGCCAATGCCTTCCCTGCTGCATTTATACCCCAGCAGTGCTCCAGCCACAGTTAATAGGTGTCAGCAGCAGCACAGGCAGATCTGACAAACCCTGGGGAGAGCTCCTCTGAAGGATTGGGATATGAGGACACTGTAGTATCCAGGCTAGGGCTGCTCAAGCACAGGATGGGAGTATTGGTGTTGGAGTCTGGGGACAGACTCTTGTGTTGAGGGCAGGAGGCAGGAGAAATGGGGTTTATATGCATTTTCCTGCCCTCACACCTGTTTAGTTTCCCCTCCTCCTCCAAGGATGTCACCTGCTGAGTCTTTGGTCCTGGTTTTCTGTGTGGCATGTCCTGGCTTTGCACAGATTAAACCTTAGTGTGTCTGAAACCCCCTGGGCAGCAGTGGGAAAGCATGGCAGCACAGAGCGCACCAACTCAAAGGCAGCCAAGGTGGAGGAATTACTGGGCATCCCGGTAAAATCAAGGAGGATTCCAAGGATCAGACTGAAGTGGGGCCAGCGTGTGTCCAGAAGCCACATCACAGCCACACATAACGCCAGGGCCTTATGAAGGAACAGGACCCCAATGGCTACCCAAGCTGCGCAGAGCATGTTTGCACGCAGTGGGAGCTGCGTCTTGGAGCGCTCTGTGCTCGCTGGGACATCAGGCTGGGAGCATGGGACAATCACACTTGATTTAATGTCAGAGCAATGACCCTGTTGGGATGACTTGTAAGTCCCAGTGGCTGTATTAGCTCTTGCTGGGCCATTGCTCAGTTCTCCAGCTCTGCTCCTGCAAGTGCTGTCACACTGGCACAGCTTTGCACATGGCAGGAGTATGCAGTCCCTGGATTTCCTTCTGCTCCTGGCAGATGAACTTTTCCCATGTAGTAAAACCTCCAAAACCCTGTGGGGTCTCTATGGAGGGAAAACTCCCAGTCTCTCTTTCGGTGAAGTCTCTGCTTTCTCTGCTCTTCAGCACACTGCCCAGTCACCTGGGGTGACATTTTCTCTCTCTGCTTAGCAGGCAGAGAGGGAACTCCAGAGGAGCCTGGAAGATGTGCTTCTCCTGCTTGTTAGATGCTCCACCAACAGCATCAGCAAACACAGTCACCACTGCTGGTCCTCTGATCCTAGCTTCATGGTTTCCAAGAGGAAGAGACCCTGGGTCTTCAGTGGAGGTCTTGAAGAAAAAGGTGGATCAAGGGTGATCAAGATTGCTTTTGTCTGTGCCTTGCAATCAAATTCTCTGGTGTCTAACCATGTGAGCTAAAGCAACTTCCAGAGTACCAGGGCATTTCCTGCTCCTGTCTTTGTGCCCTCTCCATCCTGTATAGCTACTCCAGAGTCTATGAAGGAATTTAGTTAAGTCCATTGATTTTGCTACTTTGGTAATTTTTAGTAAGGGCTCTGTTTTCTATCCATTCTCCTATTTTCAAGAAACATAATCACATTTGTTATCTTGGAGCCCTGCAATCCATGCCAGATTTGGTTGAAAGTGGCCAATAACTTAAAAAGGAGTTACTGGATGGTATACATAGACCCACATGTTACCATCAACGTGGTCATGTAAACCTCTTTCCCATTACAAACCATGCTAAACAGGGGAAGAGCAAAACCTGGTGGGACTCCATGGTACCTAATGAGAAGAAAAAAGTCAGTGATGAGAGATCAGAAGTAGGATAGCCCCGACTGCAGGGGAGAGTTAAATTTGTCAGTGCTGCTGAAATGATGGGATATATCTGACATAGGCTAGCCAAAGTGTGTTCTGGAATAATCCAAAAGACTGCAGCTCTGGCCAAAGGTTCATACTTCAGGTGTAACTGAGCATTGGTTTGAAAGCCTCCATGCTAATGTCTTGTGGGTTTCCCAGAGTTTGAGCTAGAGAACTGGACAGAGCATTGGTGGTCACTGGGAAAACTGGAGCAGGGCAGGAACTGGTGCACACATTTCTGCCTGCATTAATGTACAAGTGTGTTGTGCCCTGGGGAAGTGCTTGAGGGATAGACTGACAAAGTGTCTCAGAGAGTTTGGACAAAAAGGTCTGTGGCAAGTGCTCAGTGTGCCAGTGAGAATGGAAGAAACCCAGGGGACGTGTCATTGCCAAGACTGTGGTAACTAGGGGAGAAAGTCCTTGATTGTCTTGTGTGGCTCCTGTGGCCCTTTGGCCACCAGATGGATTTTGCTCGTGGGAACTTTTTCAGTCATTCAGAGTGTAGCGGCTTGGTCAGAAGACTGCTTCCAGGTGGAGGCTAGAGAGGCATCTGGGACTCAGCATGAACCTGAGCAGCACAGAGATCCTCCTTACGCCCCAGCAAGCATGAAAACAACGAGAAACACGTTCCAAACTGGGAGCCAGATGTTCTGACTGGGTTGAGACACATTTGCAGCCTCTGAGCAGATCCAGGGGAGAGACAGGGAACCCAGGAGATTTAGGGAGAAAATGATGTGACAAGAGGGCACAAGGCTAGGCTGCAGGTTATTCTGGTCTGGAATATTGTGTCCAGTTCTGGGCCCCTCAATTCAAGAAAGACAGGGAGCTGCTTGAGAGAGTTCAGCATGGAGCCACAAAGATGACGGAGTGGAGCATCTTCCTTCTGATGAAAGGATTAGGGAGCTGGGGCTCTTTAGCTTGGAGCAGAGGAAACTGGGGGGTGACTTCAGTAATGTTTACAAATGTGTAAAGGGCAGGTGTCAGGAGGATGGAGCCAGGCTGTTCTCAGTGATGTCCAGTGATGGGACAAGGGGCAATAGGTACAAGCTGAAAGAAATACAAGGAAGAATTTCTTCACTGTTCAGGTCACGGAGGACTGGCACAGGCTGCTCAGATGGGTTGTGGAGTCTCCTTCTGAGGACATTCCAAACCCACCTGGACGAGTTCCTGTGTGACCTACTCTAGGTGGTGCTGCTCTGGCAGGGGGGTTGGACTGGATGATCTTTCGAGGTCCCTTCTAGCCCTTGAGATTCTGTGATTCTGTGATAGATGTGGAGCGGAGGTCAAGAATACCATAGGGCTCTTAAAAATTGAAGTGGGAGAGGAGGAGTATGTACAAGTGATTAAAAGCCTGATTAACATTCTCCCATGGAGAACGTGTGCAACCACGTGATGCATAGCTCATGGCTGGAAGGCAACAGCTATTAAACAGCCTTTAGGAAACAAAAGTAAATAAATGGAATTTTTTTAAGTGGATCTTTTATAAAGCAGCCGTCCTGGTTTCTCAGTGGTGTGGAATTGTATCACATTTCCCTGCTTTCAGACCCAGTGACACCTATCATTTAAAACATGACCAGTTTGTTTTTTAAGACTTCAGAAGCTTAGGGACCTGGTGCACCTCTCCATAGCTTCTTTCATTGCTAATTGATTTCACTGTTTCAAAAAAAATATTCTTTATTTCTAGACTGTATCTGCCCACCTTCATCTTCCATCCACTGGATCTCATTCTGTCTACCAGACTCAAAAGCTCTCCACTGTTAAGAGCCTTTTCCCAGTGGTGGTACTTAACAGATTGCAGTTGTGTCACATCTTCACCTTCTCTTCATTAAACTAAGCAGATTAAGCTTCTCTCTCCGCTCACCAGAGAGGCCGATTTTTCCAAACATGGGCTTACAGTTCTGTTTTTCACCTCTGAAAGAGCCATGGGGAGTCAGGGTACACTCCAGATGACCCCACTAACCTCAAGACATGAAGATGAGGTACAGGCTGTGTTTGAGAGGCAAAACACATTCTCCCTGAGGTGCTGATTTGCCAGACCCTGGTCCATGGAGTTGAAGTACAGTGCAGTATGGTCTTGGAGAGCCCTTCTCTCCACTGTATGCCATTCCAGAATACATTTACAGGAATTGGAGATAACATTTTTTAACTTTCCCAAATTATAGCAGCTCCTCTCTGCATCTGGCAGTCCCTGGGTTAATCTTGCACTTGGAAGTTTACTGATTTGCTAAAATCTCCATTTTATTTCTTGTGTACACTTTCTTAAGGAGAGGCCCATATGTCCTGTCTGTTCATCTAGCATGAAGAGGATTGACATAAACGAGTGGTGCCATCCACGGTCTGATCATAGTTGGCATCCGTGCATTTGGCAGAGGCTGTGGAGCTAGTTTTAAAAAAGAAGAAAGTAGAAAAAACTGTAAGATGCTGTCAACTCTGCTTTCCTAAAGGGCTTATTAGAAAGTATGTTGTAAGAATCTGCTCAGCATTTTTGTGATTTGACCAAGAGTACCCAAGAGGGAGGAGTGAAGCAATCTAGGAGGAGTAAGAATTGATCCAAAGTTCAGCCTGAAAGCTACTGGAAGTTTAGAAGTTTGAGCAGCTTCATGTAATTGTTTCCATTGCTACTTTCGTGAGCTCCTGCCTTGCTAACACTGGGACCAGGGGCCCAAGGAACAGAACTGCTCTAAAGCCAGGATGTGTCCCACCTGACCAGACATGCCAAGCCTTGAAAAGGATCTCTGCTTCTGGATTTCTGTCCAAGGCACGCTCCTTGATCACATGTTCCTCCCTCAGTGTAAACGCATGGTTTCTCATCCTGGCAGTCTGAGAACATGCTGTCATTGCTGCCACCCAGGAGCAGTGGGTGGGATAAGCGTCTGAGACAGGGTCTGAAAGATGTCCAATCCTGTATCTTTGCATTCTATGATAGTGTCTATGAAACATGAATCCCTTATAATGTGCTCAGATCATTTTATGTCAGGTCCCCAAAGCCTTTTCTGTCCTCTTCTCTCTGGTTTGTGAAGAGTCAGGAAAGGAGTGTCCAGCTGACCAAACTGTGCCGAGGACTAAAGAGACTTCAAGGCTCAGAAGTCCTCAAGGTGACACAGAAAGATTTAGTGAGGGAGAAGACAAAACTGAAAACAGCTCCAAGTTTCAGAATGGGCAGAAAGAAAAGTAATTGTTGGAAGTGATCTCACTGTTACCACAATGGATCTGCCTGCTGCTTGGGGATCTTTCCAGCCCAGGCCCAACGAACGGCCTGGAGCAGTGTTACTGAGTTAAAGAGATATCTCCCACCTGCCTCTGGTCCCCAGTGTGATGTTAGGGCTTGTGTTTTTCTCAAGAAGCTTGCTTTCAGTCAGAATGCCAGTGCCTGTTCCCAGGCCGGCATGAAAGTTGTCATGATGTGTTTGAAAAGGGCATCCAAACAACAGTGTCCTGGTGAAAGGGCATCCAAACAAGTGTCTGGGCCACTCGCCAGGCTGGAGAAATCACAGCTCCTGCAGATCTTTCCTCAGAGATATTAAACTGTGGTAGGCCTGCCAACACGAGTGTCACTGAGGGTAAATTACTACTTTTGGTGGCAGTCTACTGCCTCCCCGCTTTGGACCTTAATCTGCCACATTTTCAGTTATGTATTGACATACATACATCTCCTCTCCATGTGTAAAATATGTGAGTTGTACATTGAGCAGTAAATTTGATGCCTTCTGATGGCACTGGACATTCCAGAGCAACTGGACTTTTCCAGGCTAAGGATCTGCTTTCCAAGGAAGTGAAATGATGGTGGTTGGGTGGCAGCCCAGGAAATGCCTCCAGTGTATCATACCTTGTGATGGAAAAGACAATGTGGGATTTCATGTCTAGTGCGTGAAGTTTAGCAAGTACCAGGGCACATGTTAATTGTGGAGTTGTGCAAATACTAAGTGCATAATGAGGACCCAGTTCCCTTTCCATCCTGTTAGTACAGGAGAAGTGAAAGGTCTTAGGTAGCAGACACACTCAGTTATAATGTTCTGACTAAAAATAATTAATCCTGTTGAATGCTAAGAAAGTGTTTAAGGAGCTGCCTGCCTGATTGGTTATAAATCCCAGCTAAATACGTTTACCACAGTCAGTCAAACATGTAACTTAACACTGACCAAATTTCATAGTATGCAAGGAGATTCTCAGCTTTCTGGGCAGGAAAAGTGGATGAGAGTGAAAGAAAGCAAAGTCTGAAGGAGCAATGCTGGGCTATTCTATCTCTCCCAGAAGTGGCAGGCTGCAGTGTGAAAGAGTAATATACGCTGGCGTCATGATTTTGCCCAGCCAGCAATGAAGCACCACAACAGTCTCTTGCTTGGTGCCTCCCGTTCATCCCCACCCTCACAGGCCCCAGCGAGATGGGAAATAAAAAAGATAACCAAGGATGTTGTGGATTGAGACAAGGACAGGGAGGGCTCACTGCCAATTACGGTTCCGGGCAAAACAGACTCCAGTACTCGACTTAGTAAGGAAAGTTTATTCTACTACAGATGGGCTCTGCCGCTTCTCTCTTCTCAGATGACGACAACTCCTTGCATTCTTCCCCTGCTCCAACACAGAGTCCCTCCCATGGGACACAGTCTTTAACAAACTTCTCTGGTGTAGGTTCTCCCCAACAGCTACGGCTTCTCAAAACCTCCTCCAGCGTGGGACTCCTCTGAGGCCAGCAGCATTCTGGGCACCTTCTGCTGCAACGCTGCCCTACCACAAATTCATGGCCTCCTCTGGACACAATCATGGCCCCTGGTGTGGGGTCCTGTGCAAATTGCCAACAAATCTCAGCTTCACCATTCCTCTCCAGCACACCTCATCTCTTCCTTTGCTGACCTTGCGGTCCTCATGGTCGCTTCTCTCTCTCTTTCAACTCCTTGCACCACTACCAAACAGAAAAAACAAAGGACAGAAGAACAGCAAGAAGGAACAGGAAACACCCTCCTCTTCCACCTTCTTCTTCTTAAAAAGTGATCGTGGAGGTGCCTAATTGGCTCAGCCCCAGAAGTGGGTCTGACTGAGAGCTAGGGAGAGTTTTGAGCAACTTCTTATAGGAGCCATCTTTACAACCCCTTCCCCATTACCAGAAACGGCTCCACTCAAAATCATGACAACTAGTGATCAGCACTGATTCTCAAAGGGGAGAAATTCAGAAAAAGCTTCACAATAAGAATATCAGGAAGAGAAAAATTACCTGTAAGAGGAGCCTGAGTCCTTTGTTTGGAATTGAGCCTTGCCTTGCAGTCGTGCAACTTGATCTACCCAAAAACTAGAGCCATTGATCAGACAGTTCATCGTTGTAATCTACATCTAGTTAAAGAAATGTTATCTTAAATGCCAATCATGGAAAAGCTTCCTTTGAACACAGAATATTCAACCTGGGAAAGGTGTAGTTTATTACATACTTCATCCCACTAAGTAGCCAGGTCTGTTCTCAGGAGGCATAGAGAGATTTGCTCTGATCCAGCTCCTACTCTCATAAACAAGAGCACAATAGACACCAAGACCTTGTCTCAGTTTTTTCTCAGCTCTTAGGGATTTGTAGAGAGTAGAGAGATAAGATGCCAATCACCAAGTCAAGTGATTAAACTATCCAAATGGTGGTCTGTCAAGACATGGCTATTTGAGGGCAAGCTCAGCTGAGTAGCAGGCAACTGGGTTTGGCATAAGCTGTAGCTGATTACCCATAGCTACTGCAGGCTCTTCAGAGGTTGCCTCTAGTGACAGTCCCATTGGAGCTCCACCATCTGTGCAAGGCAGTGCAGCCTCTCCAGCACCTGAAGTTGTCAACATACCAATTGGTCCCTGCTAGGAGAAAACTCAAACACTCCCAGGAAGTGCAGCTGGGAATCAAGCTCCCTTCCAGGGCCTGATCTAGGGGCAGCAGGCTTTCCAGACGGTGTTCAGAGGACATACAGAGACTCTGTAAGTCCACACTGAGAAATTGCAAGTTCTGATTTGATCAGGTAGCTTCAGCTTTCCTGAGCAATCATGAAAAAGTGGAAAGTACAAGCTGAGACAGTTGTTGGGGCGGCTGATCTCTATGGGAAGCAGTATCCTGTTCCCCCACACCATGGGGCAGACCCCTCCACCTAGGATCATCTCTAGCTACCTCACAGCACCAGAAGTAAGGGTCCAAGAAAGGTGGCAGCTGAGCAAGAATGAGTTTGGCCATGCTTGCTGGTCCATCCCAGAGTGACTGCTTTGCATTTCTCCTTCAATCAGATGAGGTTGTTAGCCGTCCTCAGCCCCAAAACAAACTTTGTATGCCATTATTCCTTCAGCCTTCATGCATGGTAGGAGATCACACAAACTCTTAAAGTGCTCCTCACTCAGTGTTCTCCTGTAACATCATTTCTCCTGGTCCTATTTAGGCCCTATGCATAAGAACTGCAGCTTCTGCTGGGATTCCCAATCTAAAACATAGTGGATTTGAATGTACCCTCCCATACCGTGGAGAGGCTTAAATTACCCAGCTCCTGCCAGCTGCATAGAGAGCATTAAATGACTCACTAGGCTTTTCTGACAGTTTGTTGAGGGTTTTATATTTTTATTATTATTATTTAGCCTTCAAAAGCATTTTTCATATCCTCTCATCTACTTTTAATGGAATGCATTTAGTTTAGGGGTTTTTTTTTACCCAAGATTAAGGCATGATTTTCTGTTTTTAAACCTGTGCTGGTCATTAGCTCTGTCAAAGTTCTTGGTACGTCTTGGAGCTTGTTTTCCATATGTGTTAGGCAGAGCAGGACTTGAGGCAAGAATAGACGTCTTGCATTTATTCACCATGCCTTCCATGAGAACCTTCCTGTTTGAGATGAAGTCCTGTTATATCAAAGATGTCTCTTACTTCTGCAGTGGCAGCTGCCAGAGAAAATGCATTACTCTTCCAGCTTGTGTAGAGGGGCTTGTGGCTCCATGTATGGAAATAGAGGAGTGGGTTTTTTCTGGAAGGACCCATTACCCAAGTGCAGATGCCTTTCCAGCACAAAATTATTGGTCCTGTGATGAGAGACACCAGGAGAAGATGGAGTTTGGTCCTTAGTAAAATATTGGAAGAGCAAATGAGATGAGTGTTGTGAGCATGTTGCATTTTTAGGCAGTCTGTACTGTCGCTCAGCTCTGGTGAAGGCTGACGTGCTTTTTCTGGTGGAGCAGAGGGCCTCTGAGAGGAGCAGCACAGCCCTCACTGCCCACCTACACAGCAGCACATCGAGGTCTCAATCCCAGCCTTTCCCAAAGCCTTTGGAGATGGAGGCGTGTGTGGATGAGACGGGTGCCTCTCAGAGCAGCTCTCCAAATTACGTCACTGGAGAAAAACAAGGAATGCAGACAGGGCGCAGGGAAGAGGGAGGGAGGCAAACTGGAAGGGTGAACCCAGCAGCAGGCAGGGGAGAGGGGAGAGCTCAATGCTGTCGTCAACCCGGGAGGATCAGGCAAAGAGCAAGGGCATCCTGGGACGGTGTGTGGCTGTGCTGGGATGTGTGGGTGTATTTGCTATCTGGCAGAGATTGCACAGCACCTTCATCATTCCTATCTAATATATTGATTGTTATTAATGCTATTACATAGCATATCTGATTAATTAACAATGGCTTCCCACTTGCAACTGCTCCCAGCCCAGCCCGTGCATCGGCGCTTGCCTCGCAGATGCTGACAGTGGTATTGCTGTGTATCTTTTGGTATCTTTTTCATGGATGGTTTTTGATAGCTGATAACTTGTTACCATGACAACCAGCCTCTGTTGTGACACTGGTCTTGAGACAAGCCCAGGCTGATGTTTTTCAAAGTTCCCACATGTCTCAGGCGGTCAGAGGGCTGCCTTAGTGCCCTCCGTTCATCCCCGGCATGTCTCCGAGGCCAGGAGGAGGAGGGTAAAGTTTCCCTCTGATGAGGGCAGTGGATGCCTGGCTACATTTTAATGTATTAGGGAACCAGAGAGAGATTAAGGGAAAGAGGCTTCACTAAAGGATTAGCAGATTTGGGTATTCAACTATCTCTTTAAATTATTATCCCTAATTATGAGAATGATGAAAGTCCATTTGGTGAGGGATTAGAAAAGAGTCGGATGCTGCTCTCGGGGCTCTTGTGCTCGCATCTGGCTCTGGGGAAGATTGTGTCATGCTTTTGTGTGCTCCATTCTGCTCTTTCTTTTGCAAGTGGAGAACAACTCACATATAAGAGGGCTGAGGTTCTGGTGTGTCCTCTCCTCCCTCATGAACCCAGTGAGGTGTCCCAGTATGTAGGAGAAGACAGAGGCAAGCAGGACCCCCATATTTTTCCTGACTCCTCACCATCTCCCTTTGCATCCACTTCTGATTAGACATGGTATGTGTTCCCACATCACGACGTGATGAGAGCCTCACCATGATTTGCAAAACTCTTTGAGGCCCTCACATACATAAACTCCAGACAGAAAAATAGTGTTTTAAACCCACGTAATTGTTGCTACATACAGATTTTTGCATTTGCTACATTATTTTCCACTTAAGGGGCTCCAAAGCGGTTTGCAAGGACAACACTTGGATTGCTACTGCTGACAGGACTTGTGGTGGGAGGGAAGAAGGTATCACCAGAGATACAACAGCTCAAGCAGGGCCAGACTCTGGAGTTGCTTGGGAAACAGGTGAGCTGAAGAATAAGGCATTCTTCCTAGGACGAAAGCTGAAATTTGGGCAGGAGATAGGGACTAACCCACGGTCATCTGGAAAGTACACACAGAGTTGTTTTAGGTCATTTTGGGCATCATGAACCCCCATTTTCCTGACAAGCTATCATACTCCTTCCTGGCAGACTGCAGGATCTGGAGCAAGAGTCAACCACAATGCAGAGCTGAGCATCAGGGACCAGAAATGGGTCTAAGCTCAGGGGCTGAACTAATTAAGCTCAAACATCCTCTGGGGAAGGGTGAGGCTGAGCAGGACTGGAGAGAGGGAGAAGCAGCTGGCATCCATGAGCCTGAATTTTGTCAGAGCCTTGGCGGTGCTAATCGCATGGGAAGAGCAGACCTTGCCAGCAGCTGAGGGAAGGACCCTAAAACCCCATGTGAACCATGCCCTGGGACAGCTCTGTGTGGTCTCCAAACTCACTGCAGCAGCCTGGGCTCTCTTGTGGCTGCATTATTGGGCTACAGATTTGTCTGAATAATTTCTTTTTTTGGATGTTGGGTGTTTGAGGGTGGGGGAGGGGAGGGTAAATCACTGGCAAGAATTTGAAACACAGAAATTAATAGGATTAAAGTGTCATGTTTTACAGGACTGCATACACAACTTACAATAATGGGAATTGTAATTAGAAGTTCTCCCAGCTGACAGGGAAGGACAGCTTTGCCAGTCAGAGTGTCTTATCCAGCACACCACAGCATCTCTTTGAGATGGGGAATGAGCAGCAGTGTTTGAGAATGGCATCATTTTTTGGGAGGAGTTGTTACATAGGCTCCTAGAGGAAACCTGAATGGTCACAGGTGGAGAATGGAAACCACATCCAAACCAAACATCATCATTACTATCAGGGCTACAGAACTCCAAGTTATGTCCTGATTACCACAGCAGTATTGCCCCCAAACAGTGATAACCATGGCTGTGCTGAGCTTCTTGCTGAGAAGGGAGGAGATCAGAGAGGAGGTGAGAAACCATATTTTGATCACTATGGTGCAGTGGAGGTACATGCTCTGCTGGTTTCTCTGCAGTGATGACCTTAGGTTTGTGCATCTGGGAGAATAAGTCTGACTGATGTGCAAGGAGCTCTATACAGGGGGAGCAGCAGCATGGTAAATCAAAGGGCTCCTTTTACAGGGCTGGAGCCAGTGCCCATCTCTCTCATTGCCCTGTACAAGGCACAGTGACTCCGTGGTCCAAGTCTCAAAGGAAAGGTCTTTAGGACATACTCAGGGTGATGAATTAGTGACATCGTGGTCATGAGCCAAGGGGTGTCAGTAACTGGACTTGTCCATTTATTTTTAGTAGAGGCAGTTGTTTCTCCTGCACCATTTCAGCCTGGACCTCTTATGTCATGTTTACAGGGTGCTGATGGAACCTTGATTCATAGCTCTCAGCTGAGAAGCCGGGCGTGTGTTTAATGAAAAGCAAGAGTTAGGAGCAAATGTTTCATTAGATGAGATCAGTTGTTACAGGTTTACATGTTTCTTCAGCTAGATTTATACCCCTGTTTAGCTCTGTTCTGTGTCTGGGGGTTCCTGCTGCAAATAATTAGTTAATAAGTGAAAAGCTGGGCTGAGATTCATGCATTTAAGCAGAGACTTCCTCTCCTTTGGTCTAATTTTCTGATGGCCAGCAAAGAACAGAACTCCGAAACTCCCTGTCTCTGTGGCTGAAGGCTCTTCCACCACGTTTTAGTAACAGTGTTCAAAGTCATCCTCTTGCTGATTTAAATGTTTCACAGCTTGCAGGGTCTTCAATGAGTTGTGTATTACGAACAATAAATTACATCACAGTGTGTGCAACTGGGTTCATGAAATACTCCTCCTGAGTCAGCAAGTTTTCCTGGATAGCTCTTAAGGCCATTCGTGTTTAAATGTCATTTGTGCAGAGGATCTGGGACCTGTCTTTTTGAAAGCTGAAGTCAGTAACTGCCTACTGAATGTCAGCAAGAGCAATAAGGATTTTAGTTATCCACACTCCTTTTGCCAGGGAGATTATTGCTTTGTTCACAGAAGTTGTGTATGGTTGGGAGTATTTCAGGGGATTACAAAATATGCCAGGAGGCTGCAGTGTTGGATGGCTCGAACTCTGTACTGGGTCTTGAGTCCTGAGTTGGGTGCTTAAGTCCAAATTTAGTCCCTTAAGGCATCTACTTTTCCATGCCTCAGTTTCCCCAGCAGTGAAAAGTAGGCAACGTCTCCCCCTTCCTATAAAATGCTGCAAAGTAATTCTGAAAAGCATCTCATGTGAGAGAGTTTGTATTTTCAATAGAGTGTTAATAAATACAGCAATACGAATAATTTGGTAGCCTTACAGATAATTATGTACCCCCCTTAAATATTGAACAGCTGCTTTAATAAAACATGCAACAAATAATTCAAAATCTGTTCAAGGAAAAAGATGTACAAAAATTCTTCCTGTAAATATGTACAAAAATTATTTTCTGTTTTATTCAAAAATCAGAGCAGTCCTTTGCTCTGTCTATAGAGAATAATTGAACAGAAAAATATTGAGGTTAGTAAACAGCAAATTAATAATTCACATAGTATTTACAGTCACAGTACACCATATTTTCCACCAAGTGCATGTTTTCTTTTCACTAATCACCCAAAGAGATGCTGCAGTCTGAGGCACTTGTGCCTGGTCACTTTTGTGAGCCATTTTGTGACTGAGGATATGCTGCTGTAACTTGTCAAGTTGTCGAGCTGACACTGGGGCCTATGAAAACTTGCCAAAATGGAAAGCCAGACCTCCAGTGTCCAGAGCATCGTGCAACCCCTGCTTCATGTGAGGACTAATGATCTCATTTGCATGCTCTGCATCCTGGTCTCATTATCACAGACTGAATCCAGTTTTATTACACACAAAAAATTGATTATAAATGATTTTCCTTGCTCCTAGCTCTGTCATGGTCAGGTTTGGAGGTGATTGTCCTATGTTAACATTTACTCTTCTCCGGAATTGCCTGAAGACCTATTGTTTGGCCAGTACCAAAATTTGGGTGTTACTTGGGAGAACTAGTCCTTTGGTGTTCTCATTTAAAGAGTAGGTGGGGACAGAAGTCAGATTTTGCCACAGACCTCCTGTGGGATCTTGACGAATCACTCGGAGCCAACCTGAAACTGTTACTGCAGTGTGCAGATTTAGGGGAAAAAGGAATAATTTGGGTTGCCTGCTCTCCAAGATCCCCTGCCTACCCCCCAGGGGGATCAGTACTGAGAGCTGTGCACCCTCTGCACCCAGATACTGGGTGTCAGGGCTCCTCAGTGTTGAATCAGCACCACTACAGGGGGTGATTTGAAAGTAACCGCTCATGGTGTTCACATCATGAGATGGTGTCTCTGGAGCAGCTTGTAGACAACCAGATTGTACCCCCAAAGGCAGCCTAGTCCGGCAGTGGGGGTATCGCCTCTCCATTCCCATCCCCAGCTGTGACAGAGGGGAGATGTCCTCACAGCTCCCAGGCAGAGCAGTGCGGGAGGAGACGTCCCCAGGGCAGTGGTGGGCCAGCCTCCATAGGCAGCTGTGGCAGCTGGCTGGGGGTGTCGGCACCTGTCTGCAACCCCCTTAGTAACTCAAAACCCACAGCTGCCATTGGTGAGGCATTTACTGTGGGTCAGACCTTTGCTTTCAGCTCCCATCCCTACCAGAGGCCGTTGCCCAGGAGTCAGACAGGTTTCATGTGGGCATCCCTCTGGGGAGAGTTTTGGATTCAAACTCAGCAGCTTTTGGGCCACTTTCGTTCAGCTCAACTCCAACCTTCTAGTTTTTCTAATGACACTGCCCAGGGCATGTCTCTAGAGTTCAGTGTATTTAAAAGCCTTTTTCCTTTTCTTTTTTATTTTGTGCTAAGTCTTGGGGGAGAAGGCCTTTTCAGAGGCTCTTAGAAAAAAATAGTTCAAAGATCTAGATTTCTATTGTCCCCCTTCCCTTTCTTCAGATCTTAAAATTGAGTGCTGACAGACATCTGCAGGCGTTTATCCCCACAGCAGCAAGATGCTGCTTCCTTTCTGAAAACCCAGAGCATTCACAATACTTGTGAGCTCAGGGGACTGGAATCAGGAAAAAATTACTGGTTTTTCCTTTCTAGATCATTGGTCTAAATCCTGGTCAGCAAATGCCCACATGGGGTGGTCCTGTCAGGAGATGAACCTTCTTTACTGTCTTGAGCCCTGGATGGGGTGGTTTCAAAGGTGCAAGATGCCAAGACATGCTCACAGCTAGGTGTTAGTGGGGCTGGGATGGAGCCAGGAATTTTGGTGAAAGGGGAGCAACTGGTAGGTGGCTCTCCAGTATGGACCATGCTCAAGGAGAGACCAGGAGCAAGGGAATAAACCTTCAGCCAGGAGTTAAGAGTGATAAACCTAAAAGGGTGGAGGTGTCTCTGCCAAGCAAGGAGGGGGAGCCATGGTCACATTTTCATGACATCAGCCCTCAGGGGTGCGTCTGGATCTGCTGATGAGGGTGGGGAGCGGAGTCACCACAGATCTGCATCATAGGTTATTTCTTCAATCAGGCTCCTCTTGGATATCCTCCTGGGAGCCCCTGACTGACAGTTCTCCCGCAGGGATTCGTGCAGTGCTGTCTGTCATTCACTGCTGCTGGAGACATTATGTGCTGATGGCAGCCACTGATGGGATTGCAAAGGAGCCAGGGGAGGTGTCTGAGGGACAGGAGGTACATCTTACTCCATCTCTCACTTCCTTGCTGGGGCTTGCATGACTTTATACCTGACAAAGACAAGGGTATTATTCTCCAGCTGTGTGACCAGTTTTTAAAGAGGGAATTCTTTTATTTCTGCTTTACATTCATTGAATCCCTGGATGTGGAAAAGAGGCATTGCACAAGGATTAAACTGTTATCAAACCTGCCAGAAGTGGCAAGCCAGAGTTGCCATCCATGCTTCATGTCCCAAATCTCCCACAGAGGCTGTGGCAACCACCTTGTCCCAACCCACAGTCAGGAATTTCAACAGGGGATGGTCAGGCAGTTTGGGGTGAAAATTCCTCATAAAAACCAGCTTCTTACCCTTGAAGGTTAAGACTGTAAGACCTTGGAGCATAAAAGGCAACCATGGGTTTCACAGACACCTTGCTATCCCATCAGGTGAAGGTTCTGGGTACATGTTATGGCTGGAGACTCTCATTTGTGCTCTTATATGGTGAGGACTCAGGGGGCATGATGAGGTGGTCATACACCCACTGCTGCCATCAGGGACTGGCCCCAGACTGCCTCAGATGAGAGCAGGGAAGATGGATTATCCTGAGACTGCAGCACAAGTGTACATTGAGTACATCCCAGATGAAATGACCTCTTTGGTTCATCTCTTTTTGTGCATCTCCTTGGACACTCACAGCCACGTTAGGGAAAGCAAATGGAAGTGTAATGATGTGATCCCACATGGCAACATCTGCTATTTCAACTTCTCCATCGTCTGCCACATTTTTTGGTTCTCATAATCTGTAACTGCCTGCTTGGGTGAGCAACTCAGACACAATCTCACCTTGGTAACAGAGCAGTGCCTGGAGAGAGGCAAGCTTTGTGTGGATCGTGTCTCCTGGCACCCCTGCCAGGGTTATCTAGTCATGGGTGTAGTCCTGGTATTGTCCCACTCTTTGGGTCCCACGTTGGCAGGTATCTAAAGTTAGAGGCTGGCTGTTTCTGGCAGCAATACCTTCCATTTTTTTTCAAGGAGATCATGTATTCCTTTATAGTTTTATCACTGGAGATAAACCCCATTGCTACCATGAGTAAAAACTCTCTTCTGGGCCTTTGGCATATATTTAATATATTTAGCATCTGTTTCATGCTTATGCTGCTGTGTCTTTTGCTCATGAGAACACCAAAAGAAGAGCTGAAGTGAGATTTAGATTATTTTCTCCTTTGTTCTCCGAAAAATATGAAGGGCATTATTCACAGTAAAGATATATTTACATCAACTATAACAGAAAGTCCGTCTCTCTCTAATGTAATTCCAACTACAATTAAAGTTATCCCTATAAAAACTAATTACATTCAAAGACAATCAGTGTAAACGAGACTTTAGCTGATCAAAAGTATTTTTGCATTTATAAAAAATTTAAGTTCAAGTCAGCCTAATTATGCAGAGGAAAGCCTAAAAATATCATGTCTCAGACTTCTCAAGACAGAATTTCCACCACTGAGATTGGAGAAGGAAAACTTCCAGGTGTGAAGGGTAGGGTGAGCACACTGCACCCCATATACCTCCAGAAACATCCAGAAACCAAGCACTATACCTGTGCATTAATAACAGATATGGTGCAGCAAGGAAGCATCAAGACTAACTCATTGGACGTGACTGGCTAATGGTTACTGCTGTGGCTCCCGGCCTGAGCCTTACCTAATGTTGGTGTCATCACATCTAAAAGCAGGTGTCCATGTCTGCCCTAGCCTCCACTAGAGACAGTGGGCAGTAGGACAGGCATCATTGCACCCAAATAAGCCAAACAAACCCTTCCTCACCTGTGTTGACTGGCTGCTAAAGCAGGAGCCCAGGGAGACAACCTCAGATGGAGATGTCTGCATGGGAGCACTGAACAATAGATGTGATAAATCCCACGTTCTGTGTCTCTCAGTCAAAGTGTTTCTCTTGCTGACAGCGCCTTTCTTAATGTTCCTCTCCATTTCAGGTTTTAAAAAAGGCTGATGTGGTTGCTATCTATAGGTTATGCAAATGAAACATCAATTAGTATTTTTTTCCCAAAAATACACCACTTTGCTATGTTTCTAGATAGGAAAGAAGCTAAATAACTAGCTCACTTTGGCTTAGAGAAGGAGTGCTGGTAGGATTAGAGGGCAGAAATCTATAAAATCCAGAATGGAGTGGAGGACAAGAACATGGAATATTGACTGCTTCTTCCAGTTCAGGAACCAAGGGTGCCCAGTTGTCAGGTAACAGGTCGAAAGGCAGCAAAAGGAAGGTGTTCCCACACAATGCATCAGCTGGGCAGCTCGTTTCCTCAGGGTGTTGCAGGAGGAAAAAGAATAAAACACCTGAAAAAGAGATTAAGAGTTAGTGGTCCAAAAGTGACTTCCTTCAGTGAACTTTTGGTCTGAATACCATTCTTTAGAAAGCTGGTGGTAGGAAACATGAACCTCAGCCACTGTTGCAACCCCAAGAGGAATACCAATTAAAACACAGTTGTCTGGTCCAGGGCAGACATTGTCCAGGGCTGAGGGGAAGAGATTTAGCAGATATTGGTGGCATTAGAGGCAATACTGTCTTCTGTTAAAAAGCAAAGGAGCCCAGCAGGGCTCTCAGAAACGGGAAGCTGATCTGCTGCATGGCCTCAGGTAAACCATTTCCTTGGTATTGCTCTTGACCCTGGTCTGTCTTGCTAATATGATGGTCACCCCTGTAGGGCAGGAGCAATCTTTTACTATTTGTGTGTTCAGTTCTTTGGAGAAATCAGCCCATCTCTCAGGCAGTGCCTCTCATTTTGCTTGCAATACAAACCCAAATTGGCAATAATTATGCCTACTATGGAAAAAATCCATTCCACTGTGTATTTTACTCCGCATATTTGAAGCTGTTCCATTTCCAGACACCCTCCATGTGTCACTCCACTTACAGACTGATGCAGAAGGTCCAATTATTTATTAATCCGGTTTTAAAATACCCTCAGTGTGTTTCAGCAGGAGACACTTTCTTCAAGGTCTCAGTTTCAGCAGAGTCAATAAGAATGTTGTTGTTGAATTTGCTGGAGAGCAGGATTGAGTCTTGAGAATGACTTTCTCACCTTCCCTTTCACGTACTGCCAGAATCTCTTAGACCTGGGAGAGGAAGTTACTCTTGTGGTGCATTCATATTTTTAAAATATCTCATATTCAAGGAATTACGTCTTAAATCCTTGCCTGCATCCCTAGAGTGCCTTCAAACTCTCACAAGCCACGGCAGCGTGGATAAGAAAGCACAAAAACGTAACGTTAATTGTTAAAGAGCTGGGTTGTTTGGGTTGGGTTTTTTTTCTCCTTTCTGCTGCATGTCCCGGAAGACTCAAGTCATATGGGATGCTGGCTGCAGGCCTGAAGGAACTGGTTTTAGTAGCAGCTTATTGGATTTTGTCCCTTCTCTTTATGAGTATGTGAAGCCGACCAGGTGATTCATGCAATCCAGACACCATAGCTGAATCGAACACCACTGTGACTCAGGCTTTTCCCTCGCTGTGACATGGAAGACATCTCACTGCAGAATAAGCATAGTTAGCTGATCTCCATTGGCCAGCCACAAGCCATTCATGGTTGTAGGACATGTGGGCTGCACTGAAGCAAAGGCCAAATTCACACAAACTATGAGTGGGGGAACTTCAAACATCAGCTTGGGCATTGTGCCCTTCTTGTGCAAAAACAAAGGAAGAAAAGTGCTAAGAAACACTTTCACCACCTTGTTGCACCAGCTTTTTGCTTTTCTGGCACCATTTCTGGTGTGCTCATGAGGGGTGGTGCACCAAAGGAGTCCAGAAGCCATTCCGAGATCAAGGCTTGCAGCCTTCCACTGGCTTCACAGGATGGGGTGTGAAAATAACCATAGCCTTCAAAAGATCACAGCAGAAAATAACACACACAAGACTTGACTCATGCATCCTGTGGGCCTGAGGTCGTGGTACAACACTGCTACTGCCACAACCAGCCTGGGCACACCTGGGACAAGGACTGCCTTGTACTGAATGGCACCAAGTGTATTTTAGAGGTCTGAACCTCTGCCTCCGGTTCACTGCTCTGCCCCATATACAGGAACAGCTGGAGAGGCAGAGAGGAACAGGGCAGCAGGTTTCCCCAGACTGGGTCTGTGTTTGGCCTTATATCCTGACCTGCCTCTCAGAGTGCCTGTCATTCAAATCCCATCATTGCAAGGTTAAGCTGCCTCTTGTTGCACCAAGTGAATTTAGAAACTGTTAGTTAATTGGTACATTTGTCTTATGCCCATTAAATTACAGTGCAGCAAAAAAGGTTTCCCAGGAATCAAACAATTATTGTGGAATATGAAAGGAGCTGTTTAATTCCCTTTGGTGATGAATTGTTTGGATAGAGCAACATTTGAGCTGATGAGCAGGAAACAAAGGAATTTTGCCATTCAAGAGAAGTGAAAGTCCTCCTAGCACTGCTGACAATCCTCCCCCTTTCAGGTCTAAAGCTTTGAGCATCACTGCATGAAAGTGCTCCCTGTTCCTCAGGTCTCAGAGGGAAACACAGACAAGAGGGAGACTGAGGGCTTTTGCTTTGCTGAGCTCGTCTGGGCTTTTTGCCTTTTTGTGCTTTTCCTCTGTATTTTTTGGCCCTTTGTAGCCAGGGGTTTCTGTCACTTAAAGGCCCTTTGGCTTGAGAGGCAGCTCAGATTCTTACCCTGTTGCTGAAGCGGGCAGGAGGCAAGGGAGCAACACAGGCCTTAGTCCCAGAAAGACTTGGGCTGGTCTGAAGCTGACCTAGAGTGGAGCAATGCCAAAGGCATGTCATCCTCTTGTAAATTCTCTCAATCCCTAATGCAGAAATATTAGAAATGTTATAAATGTGAGGCTTCTATCTCCAATAGGCCCCAACAGACACCATCTGGTACAAATAATACTCCTGCTGTAAAGCCCTGCACACATCAGAAGCAGAAGGATGTTTCCTTGTGTCTGACATCTCCACCCCTGGAAGAATTAATAGCAACAGAGAAGATAACTGAGCTCCTCAAGGAAACTTGGTGTCTGTGCACTTGTAATACAGAGGGACCTTGGTGACTATGTTGAATATATGGTGATTCTGAATGACCAGGGTTCTTCTGGGCTGAAGACAAACAGGATCTTGCAACACTGTGGAAAACAGTCCCCACACCAGCTCTCTTGCAATATTAATATTGATACCTCTGTGTCTATCTGCAGGAAAGGCTAGGTTAGGATAGCATGAGGAACAGACCATTCACTTAAGCTAGGCTTAAAGGGGAAGCATTTAACTCAGAAATAGCACAGAACCAGGCTACACAACCTCGGTGGGGTGGGCTCAGGAGTCTAGGAAAAAGAAACAGCTAGGAGGGGATTTGATTTATTCCTGTAAGTATGCAAGAGAGGAAGAACTCTGGTTAAGGAAAAAGAGCTGTTCACGCCCCCAGAATTATTTTGCGTTGGGAATATTTAATATAGTTAGAAATGCTACAAGTTTAGGGTGAAAATCATAAGCAAGTTTTGAAATGACCAAGTAGGGAGGTTTTGGAGGAGCTCTCCAAAAGGAGCATTTAATGGAACTGATTTTATAATGGAAATAGACACGTTTGCAAGCAAATTTCTATGACATGCAATAACAGGAGGCTGGAGCTGGCTGCTGAAGCAGTCTCTTCAATCTTATATGTCTTTTCAAAGCAGGCTGCAGTTTCTTAATGTAAAGGCATTTACCTTAGGAAGGATGTGTGGCTGGACACCAGGCCACAGGTCTCTCTCTGTAGTTCGTTTCTGCTTCCCATGATGTGCTCTCTCTGTGGTTGGGCTGGAGGCTCACATTCTTGGAAATACCATCAAGCTACAGTGCAAAGCAACAAAACCTTCTGTACCAAGGAAACGCCGTCCTCTAAAGACACACCCAGCCTCTTCCTGAAAGAGCCTCTCTAATGCTTTTTGGCTTTTTACCTCTGGCTATAAGAATTAAGATGCATGGTTCCTAATAAAGAAGCAACACAGAGAAGGCATCCCCAGAATGGTAGAAAACTCAAATACTGTGTTCAGTTCTGGGCCTCTTACTACAGGAGAGATATGGAAGTGCTGGAGTGTGTCTAGAGACAGGCAACAAAGCTGGTGACGGGTCTGGAGCACAAGTCTGACGGAGAGTGGCTGTGGGAACTATGAGTATTTTGCCTGCAGAAGAGAAGGCTCAGGGGAGACATGATCTACAATTACCTGAAATGAGGTTGTAACAAGATGGGAGTCCATCTCTTCTCCTGAGTAACAAGTGATAGGACAAGAGGAGATGGCCTCAAGTTGTGTCAAGGGAGGTTTAGATTCGAGATTAGGAAGAACTTTTTCACTGAGAGGGTTGTTAAGCACTGGAATGGGCTGTCCAGGGAGCAGCCTTTTAAATACCATGGAGTTATTTTAAAATGTGTAGATCTAGCACTTAGGGACATGGTTTAGTGCTTGGCAGTATTGGTTAGGTTAGTGGTTGGACCCTATATTAAAGACATTTTCCAACTGAAACAATTATATGATTCTCTGAAACATTGTGGCTCATGACACACAATGGCTAGAGTAGAGTCAATGCAAGGGCAAGACCCTTCCCAGTCCCATACAGGCCAAGTTGAGCCCTTGTCACGTGGGGGAATTTTGTTCTCTTTTTCCTATTGCTTCTCCTTGAACTTAGCAAAATAATCACTATTCTCCCTGATCTCAAAGTTTTCAGCAGGCCACATGCACAGTGGAGCTATCTGTTCCTCTCCAGCCTTTTTGCTGGCTTTTGGCACAGGTATTCTCCTGTGTTAAACACCCACTGGATTTTGTGACTCTGAATCAGGACAATCCATCCTCAAATCACCACAATCAAAGCAACCAGCTCCAAACTCACATAGTAAGGGAACAAGTAAGCCTCAAATTGGTAAACAGCTTGTTGCTCATTTAGTATTATCACTCAGCAAAGCTCCTAGTTTGCTAATACACCTGGGTGATCTTGTTACAATTACTGTTGAATTGCAGAGGAGCATCCTCTAAAATAGTTGCAGGTAGGTAGTGCTGTCTGGCTGACAGCTCTGAGTATCTCTCAAGTGAAATAAGTACCATTTCCACCTAAATAGGATCTACCGAGCCATTCGGGAGAACAGGGGGGAAAAAAGAAGTTTGCCCTGAGGAAAAGCATCCCAAAGAACTCAACAGCATCTCCAGGCTGCTGCTGGCAGTGCTTGTATCTCAGATAATACAGGCTAAGATAGTTTTCTTAAAGTGTAAAGGAAACCACATTAGGCAGAGGAAGTGGGGGTCTTTGGGGGTGCACATTTCATAGTTGTTCCCAAGAGTCTGATTTAAGATGATTAAAGATGGATTGTGGTGGTCCCAGAGACTGCTCCCTGCTTTTGCAGAGAGCCCAAGATGACAGGTTGGAGCTGAGTGATAGCTCATCGCAGGTTCACAGCAGTGCAGGTGACAGTGTTGGTGCTGCCAACAACCACAGCTCACAGAAGCACAGAATTACAGCAAAGTCACAGAAAAGTGAATGCCTAGCTGAAAGGCTGCTGGGTTGTGACAGCATGTTTCTGTGAGCCTGGGGGTAGGGCAATTTCATAGTCCACAAAAAGGTTTGCAGAGAATGGCAGTGGTGTTCCATCAGCTGAGCTGATGCTATTGAAAAGCTGGCCTTACCCACAGAAAAAAACTCTATATCAAGTACAGGCCAGATGCAGAGGCTCTGTATTAATCCAGTTGCACAGAAAGAGCCAAGGGTGGGCAGCCCCAAGAGGTATCAGGCTGCAAGCCCCGGTTGGAGAGAAGGAAGGATGCTGAGCACCAACAGAAACCAGCGCTGGGTAGCCTCATTATTGTGGGCCTTAAACCTGAAAGAAAAAATGGTTCAAGGACAGAAAAATGATTTTTAGCCCCAAGATCATCTCAGACTCTTGAGGATCACAGGAAAAAAAATTAAAAAAAATCAGAGATGGATCAACTCCTGTGGAAAAAATATTTCCTCCTCAGTGAATGGGTGTCTCCACTCAGGTTCATGGGACAGGGGACAAGTCTGGAGCCTAAAACACAGCAAGGATGATGCAGGTTAGACACAACCTACCATGCTTTATGTCTGTACAAGTCTCACTTTCTAGTCCTGCATGCACAGAGCAGAAAGTCTCCTCTAGGGACTGGAGAACATGGAGGCTTCCGAATCCCAGAAGCTTAAAGACAAATTGTATTTGACATCAGGTAAAGAGGTCTTGCCAGCTCCCTGCTTACATTCAGCCATTAATCTGCTCTTGAGACATTTTGTACCTGAGAAACACATAGAATAAAGGTGGATACAGGAGGAATCCCAGTCAGATCACCTCAGAGCTCATGTTTCCCTCCACACCTAGCTGCGTTGTTGACCAGGACCGACAAATATCTCTCAAAAGAGCTCAAAAGCGGCCCCTGGGGTTACCCAAGCTGAGTGGGGGCAAATTCCTTTATGAGAGAAGGAGTTTAGGTGTCTTCTGCCCTGTGACAATAGCTGCAACTTAGGAATACATTTTGTAGTTTGCTATTAACCCCTTAAAATACATGGCTGTGAATTAGCTCACAGAGTACATGCAGGTAGTACCTACCCACTCAGGCAAGCAGAGGAGACAAGGGAAAAGGAGGCTGAGAAAAAAAACCCAACAATGGTACCTGCTTTCCATAGGGCTACAAAACCAGTGAGCTAATCCTCCTGGGAGGGAAGTGCAGATTAGCATTGTCACTCTACAAGGGAAACTAATCCTGCATGACTCAGAGTAACGTATCATGACCTACTGAAACCAAATCAAGATCATAACATCGCTGCCTAAAAGGTAGCATAGACTCCTTTCCCCCTGCTTCCTAGGACAGATTCCCTCCTATGTATCAAATGCACAGCCATCCAAGAACCAGCAAACAAAAACTTCCCAGATGTCTGTGTCATAACAAACCCAGACCCAGCCACCTCTCTGCTTTAATAAAGGCTTAAAAAGTGCCTCATCACAGCTGCTCTGAGAAGCAACTCAGCTATGGAAGCTGTATTCCTGGGATTGTTCCTAGCCAAAAAAAAAAAACCCACTGCCTCATTCTAACCCTAAATCACTCTTGCTTTCTGCTCTTAAAGGGTGTACACATGGGATGCTCAGCTGTGTCTGATAATGAGGGACAGGACTGTGGAAATGAGCACAGTGGCTTTCCACAGGTGTTCTGAGTTAAAGTGAAGGCTTGGGCAGAGGTCCTGGGGCAGATTTTTGAAAGGTGCAGTGCTGCAACAGCTGCATGTAGGCTGTCATGCTGTGTGATCCCTGCTGAGGAGGCCTCAGCCAGAGATGCCCTGGGCTCTCCCTGGACTGTGTTTTAGGAAGTTGGACTCCTGGAGTTGTTTTCTACTTCAGCCAGGATGCTTTTAGTTTTAATTTAATATTAATACCTTAAAAGAAAGGCTGTGACAGGATTGTTTCATGTTTCAGGGCTCTTTAGCATCTTCCCTCTGCTGCCCAGTGGGAACAGGGAAGCTTTTATCTGTGTGACAGCCTCCATAACTATGAATGTGCAAAAAGCCTGGGTACCCCCATTGATGATGGATAACGGTGTTTCCCTTGTAAGCTCTTGTTTCCTGTGTCTGTCCCCACATATTGGTCCCATCATCTTTTGCAGGTGTACTCTATGATGTTTCTCCTGAAAGAACAGTGCAGGTTGACATGTAAGTGTAAGCAGCCATCTATTGCCATTTCCTCCTGACAGTCTGGGATGAGAAAGGAGAAATCCATGTGTGCAGAGGTCACGTAAAGAGAAGACAGGAATGAAAGGAAAGGTTATGGCAGGGTCAGGCAGGCAGGTTTGAGTGACTGTATCTGAGCTTGTTTCATAGTTAGTTCAGGGATAATACTTTGTTTGCATCTGGAAAACAATGTGCAAGGATCTGTACAAAGCTGGGGATGGTGTAAAGCCCTGCTCTGAAGGGCTCATGCTCTCGGATGACGTGCAGGTCACCAGCCCTGAGGTCTCCCTGCCTGAAATCACAAGGCCCAAAGCAGGCAGGCAAAGCATCACCCAAGTCAAGGCAGGCCTGGATCTGCTGGCAGTCTCAAGGCAGTGTGACTCTAACACATTCATGCCAGGCAGCTCTGCCTCATGGGGAAAACCAAATCAGGGTCTCCCTGAAAAAAGCAGCGGGCTGGGCTAGGCCCACACTGGCAGCCTCTGTTTACTCCTCACACCACAGCTCTCCCTGTATGTGTTTCCTTTGCAGTTTCACACCTCACTCCCTTTCATCACATCTCGCCCAGGTGACCGTTTCCCTCCAGCCCAAGCACTGAGCATTGCCTTCCCATGCCTGAGTTACCTGCAGGCTCTGCAAATAAAATCATTCCTGCCGTGACAAACATGCCCCATATTTCTGGCTCACCGTGGGGAAACTCATTCAGCTCGTGTCCCTGTTTCCTTACAATCTTATCAGGTAATGGGGAAGGCGAGCTCCTCTCTGTAACCATGGGCAAATCTAATAGTTGCAGGCTTGATTCATTTCTTTTTTCCTATTAAGCAATGAATTTAACCAGAAAACAAGCTGGTGAGGAGCAACTCAGGCACCCTGCTCTCTGTTTCTAATATAGCCAGCCCTGAAACATTTGACAGTGCAGCAGAGCGTGTTTCAAAACCTGCTCCTTGTGTGCTCACATTCACCAGCACTGTTACCAGGCAGACTTTCATCTCTGACATCTCCAAAGAAATTAAAGAAAACAAATTAAATTAAAAATTCAAAAGCAGTTGTTCTCCTCCCAGCAGCAGGAGGGTAAAATTGCTGGAGGTCTTGGACAGTGGAGCCCAGGATGCAGGTCACACCCAGAGATCCCACTCAGCTTCCCTGGCTGCTGGCAGAGCCCAGGGATAGTGGCCAAGCACAAGGAGGAGAGGATCTGGAGGACACAGAAGGAGAGTTTCCACCCGCCAGGCCCTGGAGCTGTCAGAAGTTCTCCAGCTTCTCAGGATGATTGCAAGTACCCTTGCTGGCAGGCACCACCGCTTGCATTTCCCGCTCGCTGCCCCTCAAAAAAGCATCTCTGAGTGAATTCACTGCCTGTGGAAATGTAAGGATATGATATGAAGGCAGGCACAGCTTGGGAAGGAGCCATGGATGCAGGCACCATGTCTTTGCCAAGGCACTTCCACCCTGCTCTGCCATCCCCAGAGCCAGGGGCCTTGCTGGGCACGGGCAGTTCGCAGAGGTTCGTGTGGTAGCTAGTGGTACTCATTCTGGAAATGAAGTTAAAAGGAATCATCTTTCCCTGCCAATTCCTTTCAACAAGGACACAGAAGTCAGACAGGATTTGTGTGTAAATGTATTGAATAAGAGAAGCCCCCTGACTAGGTGGATGTGCAGTAGTAGGATAACTTCTTTCCTCTCAAAGGCTCACCTTGTTTTCACATGCTGCTGTCAAGGAGCTCTGAAGGACACCTTCCTTTTAAACACTCCTGCGTGTGGACAGGGCTGCTGCCAGGCATGGGACCTTCCTCCAGAGCAAATATGCGCTGCTCCAGTGCTCAGAGCTGAGACACTCACTGCTAGAGCAGCAGAGGCATGCTAGTGAAAATCAGTGTCCATGCAGACCAGTGGCCAGCCACATTTAATAATTTGTTCCTCAACAGCCTTGTTTATTCAAGACCTTACAGCCCTTGACAAACGCAGACAAATGAAGTCTGCAGTTGGCCATGTGCGGTGGATGAGCCATTACCCTGATACACAGAACATGGATCTCAGCATGGACATTGCCCCAGACCCAACAGCTTGTTATCAGTGGAGCTGCAGGAGGGAGAGCTGGGGCCAGGACCTGCTCCGTCCTGCCAACCTCAGACAACTGTGCTTCCCAGTGCACTGGAGCCCATGAGGAGCATCCGCGGCTGCCGCAGATGTTTCCCATTCCTGAAGCATACAGTGGAGGGTGATGGCTGGGTAATGAATTTCTTTAGTCTTGCATGAATGCTTTCAGCTCTGCAGACACAACTTCTTAGTGTTCAGCACCGA
The DNA here is from genome assembly GCF_028858725.1 of Colius striatus. NCBI lineage: Eukaryota > Metazoa > Chordata > Aves > Coliiformes > Coliidae > Colius > Colius striatus. The sequence goes on along the minus strand of NC_084769.1, from coordinate 16,614,790 downwards.
AGAGCAGATGAATAGCTGATTACACGCTACCCTGCCCTGAACACTAATCCCAACAATTAGTGAGACTTCCAGGTAGTACACATCTGTGAATAGTGATCATTTCTGTGCTCACCTCTATACCCTCTCCAGTTCTGTAAAGGCAAAGAAACCCTCAGAAGCTTTCAAAAACCTCTTAAAATCTTTCTGGCGTATCAAAGTCCAGAAGTGCCGCACTGAAAGATCTCAGCATTTGTCACTTCAAGCCCTGGCCACTTTGTACCCATGACACCCAGGGCAAAGCAATAAGAAAAGAGTGTCCCTCTTTCGTCTTCTCTATGATGATGGCTCAGCTGGTGACCCTCATGCATCCCACCTGCTGCATCATGAACAAGAGTGAAGGAGTAACTGGTCCTGCCAGAAGACAGCAGGCCCGTGAGGGAAGCGGGCTGGCCAAGCATCCTATTTCCATGTTGCTCTTAGCTTGGTGCACCGGGAAATGAAACAGAGCAGCTGGGTGGATGTAAAGGACAATCCCATCCTAAAAGCTGCCTGCGGATCAGGGAAACAATAAAATCTTCATCACTGGAGAAGGTGGTGGAGCAGTGTCTCGGTGCAGCTGGAGTGGCTGAAACCTCTGATCAGTGCACTCCAAATTTTTCTTCCCAGCACTGCCCAAGAACAGTTCAAGCACCAGTTTTGTTGCTTGTGCCTTTGACTTCATTACCAAGGCAAAAGAAAAACCTGCCCAGAAGCAGGCACTTGAACCTTCCTGTGTGGAAACACAACTTGTATCTTGCAACTGTGAATTGTTATGGAGGAGATGAGCGGTTTCAGAGGAAGGCAGTCTACCCACTAACTAAAGGAGGATGCTGGCAGACCTGTCACGACCCCATCTGACTGAACGTAGTTCACCGAGTTAAAGAACCTAATCCAGATGTAGTAGGAGGAACCTCACATGGCACAAACTGGTTCTGTATTTGACACAGCAAATCCCATGGGGACTGAGCAGGAGAAGCAATTTGACAAAGCACTGTAAAGACCAACAAAAGAGAGGGTGATAATTCATGTTTCCAAAGGGCATCTTCGGTGCTGAAGGATACAAATGATACGACCATTGTTTGAAATTCAGCCACCTCTGGAGTGGAACATAGCCGTGCATAACATCTGACATTGCCTCAGTGTTGATGTGTTTGTTAATATGCAAATTGCCAATCAGTATATCCTCAAAAGGTTATTGCAGAGTCAGATAATAAATCAGCCCCATGTAATGCTTAATATCTTTAACTGACAGTGCTGAAACCTCAGAGCCCTGGCACTGTTTATATATACACGTCTGTGTGTGTGTATTTCATTCTTACATACACAATAAACCTGATACTGTTCTTGTGCAAAAGGAAGACAGAAGAAAAAAATAGAAAATGCCCTCTGTATCCCACTTTACTGATGTTACAGCTCTTCTGACATTTATTTCTACTTTTTCTCCACCTTGTTTTATACTCTGCCTGTGAAAGGGAAGGCTGGATTCCCCAGCTGGAGAAGGAAAACAGAACAAGTCTTTTCACCAGCAGATAATATGCAGGCAAAGACTGAAACACATGGATTCATGCAGCTTCTTATACAGGGGGCCTTTGGCCAGGGCAGCATTGGAAAATCAGAATTAATGTCATGCGGCTTCCCCTGGAGACAGTGCAGCCTGTGCTGCTGGTACCTTCGTCTCTGAGCTCTTGAGCTTCTCTTGGATGGAAAGTTGTCATGCAAGGCAAAGGGATTTGGGGATTAAGCTGCCTGTTCTCCTTTCCCGTGGTTTAATTTTGCCACACTTCAACTAAGTGGGCCTGCAGCTTTATGAGCTCTACACTCTGCTCCTGCAGTGGTGGGGAGGACAGTGCTGAGAGGCGTCAAGAGCACACTCACCCGTCTCCTAATCCCAGCCTTTCCTCAGGGGACTTCATCTAATTTTTAAGCACCCAGGATTCCTTAAAAGTAAGGGGCAATGTGACCACTCTTATCATGGCCAAGTGGTCTGAGACTCTTTGCTTTTATCCCCTCCCTTATCCCATCACTTGCTCTGGCTGCTCCACTCTGCCGCTGGTTCTCCCATCTATTTAGGAGCCTCCTGACTCCCACAGACGTGACCCTGAGCTGTCAGCCCTGCAGACACCTCACACCCCAGACTCTGGGTCCTTCCCCAGATCCTGTGGGAGAGGTTGATTGGTTGGTTTGGCCTGTTGGGTTTCCTGAGCAGCATCTGCCATTGCTGCATGAGTGTGTCCTGCAGGCAGCTGCCTTGCTGCCACTCCCCTCACCAGCTCCCCAGATACCTGCTGAGGAAACACTTTATACTTATAGCTACTTTTTAGCTCACTGCCAGTAAAGAAAGTTGAGCCTTACTCTGTAACTGCATCATTTCCAAAGGAGGTGCCTTTGCCTCTAGTGTACATTTGTGCCAGCAAGCATTTTGACTTTCCGCCAAAAATTTAAGTGACCTTATGGCAGGATTGGAAGGCAAGGCTGTGGAGCTCTGCCACCTGCAGTCCCCGAGGGCCTCTGTTCACCCCTCTACTGCCTCACTCATATATTTCTGTTCAGCATCTCTGCTTGCAAGGTTGTCTCAATTGCTAAAAAGAAATGCCTTCCCCACTAAGACTGTCTGTAGTAATAAGGAACTTGATCTCACAAAAATTGGGATGTTCTGAGAACCATTTTAATTTCTGCTAATCAGCAGATGAAAAATGAATTACTTCAGATGTCATGTCCTCCTGCACGAGCCTCGTAATGTTTGGAAAAGCTCTAACGGAGTTAGCCGGTAATTGAAGGGCTCTACATGAGTGAACTTCGTAATTGTGTATTCTTCTCCTTGAGTCCGGGAGGCAGAAAGGAAAAGTGGATCAGGCCACGTCTTAATGAAACAGATCAGTCCTGCAGCCCTACCAAAGCTAAAAGTAAACAAATGGCACTCATTATTTTATATGGCAGCTCCCTGGCCGCCGTGGCAGCCCTGTTGTGATGTGCTACCTCTCACTTCCCTGCCCTTACCACCACTTCTGCTCTCAGCCTCACGCTGGGCTGCCCTCGGCCCAGCACCCACCTTCACCTCAGGGACACCTGGGCCCAATGGCTGCCCCTGTCCCAGCGCTACCCCATACGGCAGGAGACATAAAGGCCTTTGGAGACAGATTTGGCTTTGGAGGGTTTCCATTTCTGAGCTGCTGGTCCTGACCATCCCAGGTAGAGCAGGAAAAGCTCCTGCATAACCATCCCCATCCAGACCTGCTGGGATGGCCTCTCCTGCCAAATCCCTGTCTCTGCTCCCAGCTGGGAAATGCTGCCTTTGAGTGCTGGAGGTGTTCTCTTTGCTTCTATCTGCACCTTTTATTGGCTTCCACCTATTGAACATGCACAGAGTTTCCCTACTTCCCCACCCCACTGCCCTCAGTCCTGTGTTTTTTCATGGTACTACTGCAAATAGGAATCCTCAAACCCTGTGGTACCAGCATTTTCCACTCCTCTCCACTGATGAAGCCGATGGTACTGGCATGAAGTATCTCTTGAGCATTTACTGCACTTTTAGAAGGAACATCTCACTGCTGTAAGGCTGCCGACAGCACCTGGTTATTTTCTCGTTTGGGAAGAAAGCGGGAAGATGAGGCAAACATTACAGAATAAAGATTTTCCTGGCTCTTAAGTCGAAGGGGTTTTCAGCTTTCAGGGAAAGAAAAAAAGTAAACAAGTCTGATGTTCTGTTTTTGTCTTTAAAGTGGGATGTATCATGTGGAGTGTCCATGGCTGCTCCTCAGTGGCTGATGGCATAATGTTTTCTGAAATGGCCATTAGCTGAGTATCTTTATGAACAGCTTCCCAGGGAAGCAGCTGCAAAGTTCAATTTGCTGAATTATGAGCACATCTCTGATCAGAATTGCATTATATGGTACTTGCATGCTGAAAGCATTAACTTTATACTTCAAACTTTTAAAACACTCATTGATGGATCTGGTGAGGACTGAAGAAGTAGAAAGGTGAAGGTCCCCGAGGAATAGAGATAATAAGGAATAATTGCCATCTTTTATTTTTCCATGAAAAAAGAAGCGGTATATTTAGAAGAATTCTATTTAGCTGAGGCTCTTTTTTTCACTGGAAAAATCCATTTGTGGGGGAAAAAAAACCCCAAACTTCTTTAATTGGTTGAAAATTTCTTACAAGGGTACTTGATTTATGCTGAAGTGCTGTTTGTCTTCGTGGAGTTGCATCAGATTTACCCCAGCATCCTAGGGAGCAAAATTGATCTCACTCTTGCTATCTCACACAGAATAAATCTAAGTATTGTGTGAAATACTTTTGGTTTTTAATTAAGAAGAAGCAGACTGAAACAACAGTGAATTTCTCTTTCAGAAGATAATAGATTGTTCTTGCTCATAAAATGGATGTGGTCTACAGTAAATCTCCTGAAGTTTAAAGCCTTGATACTTTGGATGAAAGCCCAAGAGCTACAGATTAGGACATTTCTCTGGGATGCTGAGACAGCTGCGCTCTGTATTCAGGACAAGTCTAGAGCTGAACTTGCTGTAACATTGCTCAGGGTATTCAGATACCTTGATTTCACATGTGCAGCACTGTGATTTCTATGCACGGAAGGCTCTTCACTTAATCGGTGCTATTATCACACCTGATGAAGCACAGCAGGTGATTTTTGAGATGCTTGCCTTTTGATTCCTTGCAACTGAGCAACATCTAGTAAGAATTACTTAAATCAGCTAATCAAAAACACGTTCAATGACATTAGGATGAAGTGGGCTCTAGAACACCTAAGTAAAGTTATTTTTCTTATGGAAATCCTTCTGTAGCGAGAAATCTCTTATGAGGAAAGGCTACGAGAACTGGGGCTATTTAGTCTGGATAAGAGGAGAGTGTGGGGGGATCTCATTAATATTTACAAATATCTAAATGATGGGTGTCAGGAGGATGGGGCAACATATTTTTCTGTGGTGTCCAGTGACAGGATTAGGGGTAAGGAACACAAGCTGGAACACAAGAAGTTCTGCTTAAACACAAGGAAAAACTCCTTTCCTGTTCAGGTGAGGGAGCCCTGGCACAGGCTGCCCAGGGAGGGTGTGGAGTCTCCTCTGGAGGTTTCCAAACCTACCTGGACACGTTCCTGTGTGACCTGATGGAGGGAAACCTGCTTTAGCAGGAGGTTTGGACTAGATGATCTCTTGAGGTCCCTTCCAACCTTGACCATTCTGTGATTCTGTTTTTATCTCCTAGGAAGGATGTTCTCTGACTTCAGGAAAATAATTTGCATGGAATTTGGTTACCCAAAAGTGTTGATGCTGAAAGGCACTGGTGGAGCTAGAAGCATGCAAAGTCCAAGGCTTGGTGCAGGTGCAGAGCAAGGGACAATTCACCTCCAACCTCTGGTCTTGGGAGCTGAGCGAGCTCCTCCTGTCCGCACAGGGCAGAGACCACAGTGCTTGGTGCTGCAGGGCCCTGATCGGATGCACACCACCCAACTGCCTGGGCTCTGCAAACCCAGGGCCTACGTTTTGCTGAGAAACAAAGCCAGGGATGTAGCTGGCACAAAGTGCTGGAGAAAAACACCTGCAGAAAGTCAGGGCCCATGTTTTTTCCTCTCTGAAGTTGGTAGAGCCCTTCTGCTGTATTGCACAATGCAGAATGGCCCAGTCTGCTGGGCACCAGCCAGGATCAGATACAGATTCATCATCTTGAGTTCAGTAGTAGCAGACATAGCGTGGCAGGAGTGCTTGCAGGTCTCTGTGCTTGCTCTGTTATTTGCTCTGAGGACAATCAGTGGGTCAGAATTCCTGTTCAGGGGACTCTCCTCCCAGAAGGGCCTGTCTGTTGCCAAGATGTGCACATATAGATGGAGCTCAGCACCTTCCCTCTCAGTTAAAGAGACCCTTAGGGACTGTCTTACCCTCTCACTTCCCCAGCAGTGTCTGTCTCAGGTGAGAACTAGCTCCTAGCATCCCTTTCCATGCTGTACCCACTTCGTAGCCAAGTGAGACTCTCTGCCCTTCAACTTTCACTGGCCTGAAACCAGATGTTAAAATCCTCTGTAGCCTGTTGCACAAAAAATTACCCTCTGATTCTCTGTTGTTGTTGTTTTTCACAAAAAAATGTGTGCTTTCTGCTCCTTTGACATACTTTCTCTTAAAGGAAATAGTTGTTAAGCTATGAGACACCTGGTCCTACCTGTACCAGCTCCCTTTGGCCTTCACCAGTGGTGGCAGGGATGTGCTCAGAGCTGGCAGATTGTGCCTGCCTGCGAACAAACACACAGGCAAGTTACTGTCAGCTAAATATTGAAACAGCTAGTTTAAGCTCCCTTTTTCTTTTCTTTCTTTTGTCTTTTTCTAATGGGAAGGGGTAAGGCCACATCCTAGTATTTCACATTAAACTCCACAACATTCCTGCTTTGCTTTTCCATTTCTGAGGCATTGTGCAAATGTGCCCCAGCTCCCTGACAGCTCACATTAAGCTCTGTGGAGCTGCATTCAATCACTTTCCCCTGGAAATCAGTGAAGGAATGAGGGCAGAGCCATGCAGTGAAGCCACTGCTCCAGACTGCTCTGAGGATGAATCACAGCAGCAAAGGCTCCTATCTGAGGGAGGCAGAGCTGCCATTCTCTAATGTGCTGAGTTTCTGCACCGAGGACTTCTTAAGCCTCTTTCTTTTCTTCCTGAGCATTTATTCCTTGTCTTTATTTGTCTCTCACCCTCCCTCCTGCTCAGCTGAGTTGGTTGCACCATTGCTCTCGATGTGGGAAAGGTGAAGTACAGAAGTTACCCTCAGGATTTGTTGAGATGGCACCCATCCCTGTTAATAAGTGGTGAGGATCTCATGGAGGCACTTGGGCAGTGCTTTGTGGGGTCTTGCTTTTGAATGTCCTACTCCGAGGTAGCAGAGGAAGGAGCTGGGCAATTTGGTGAAGAGTGCAGCCAATGCTGTGCTGTGGCTCAGGGCTCTTTGGGATCCTTCCTGTGCTGTGCTGACCAGAGCACAACCCTAAGATTGGCACCGGCCAGACCCCTCTCCCCTCACTGTTGTTGGGCATGGTCTGAGCCTCCCGAGTCATCTGCTTGGACGGAAAAACCCATCTTTTGGCTTAAAAACATGAGTGAGCTTTGCGGATGTCCTGGTGAGCAGGCCAGATGGGGCGATAGTCACTCAGCTCTGCAGCGACAGGCAGTCCCAAGGAGTCCCTGTGGGGATTGGTAAGGCTCAGGAAAAGGAAAGTCTCCATCCCACTCCCAAATTCTGAGCTGCCATCTCTGTCACTGTCCGTCCATCCATCCATCTGTCCCAGCAGCAGTGACAGGCACAAATCACTGGAGATGGAAGAGATCACTTAAAAATTCCCCTCGGCTGCGGTAAAGCTGAAGGCTGTGGGCAGCAGCTGCTCAGCTGGAAAGTCACGTTGCTGGTGGTAGCAGTGGGAGAAGTTTTACTGCAGAAGGAAGCAGAAAAAAGCAGGTCTCTCCATCCCTCCACACAGCTGTGGCTGCAGCCTGTCCTGTTTCCATTACAGAGGTACAGATAAAGCCCGAGCAGCATGGCACCTCTGCGCTCCTTGCAGGTGCCGCAGCAGCAGCCTCCGTGGGCGGAGAGGCAATTTGCGCTGTTTTCAGAGGATTGGGAGCTCTGCAGGCTTGATGGTTTTTCAGGCAGGACTCGCTCTGGAACAAGCACTGGGTCTCATCTCAGGATCATGTGAGATGTATCCCTCTCTTGGCCAGCACCCATGTTTTCAGACTTTGCCAAAATACGGCTGATGGTTGCGGAGTGGTGCGTGGTGGTTTCGCCGGGTGCATTAGAGCTGCTTTTCTGCTCATACCCAGCCTGTAGGCGGAGGGATGCCTGTGTTTTGTTGCTAGATTAGTCATCACTTTGTTGGAGGTAAGTGCCCTGTCCACAGGGCTGCCAGAACAGCTAATACCCATTGAAAAATGCAGAAAATCATGAAAAAGCAGATCTGCCCCACATCTCACAGCACTCAGGCTGCAGTGCCCAGCTGTGGCTGCTCACTTGTCATGCCAAGGGGAGGAGGAGCCTCAGAGGGGGACCCACACCTCTACCATGCCAGAGCCCCACAGAGATGTGATCCTGCCCCAGGGAGCTGCCAGGGCAAGATCTCACAACAGAAACTTCATCCACAGCTGAGTGACAGAAATAATTGCCTAGAGCTGGACTTTCTTCCAGTCCTTTACATGTCCTCATTTTCTCCTGCTGCTGGGGTGCAGGGTGCTCATTGCACCCCAAGGCACATGGTTCTTGCCTGACACAGGACAGCGCTGCCTCTACATGCTACAGGGAGGCTCAGTCTTGGAGGGGAGCTGTGGGATGAGCCAGTTCTGGTCACAGACATGGCAGTGCAGCAGTGCTGGAACCTGTGGGTAGGAAAGGAGGTGCAAGGAGTCTTGGTCATTTCTTTTTATAATCACTCACATAGATTTTCCTATGAGTTCCTCAGGTTTTAAGGAGCTGCCTAGTTGGAGGATCCTGTCCCCCTAAGAAAATCTCACAGTAAATTGCTGCCAAGATGGAGACTGGGGGCAGCACTGAGCTCTACCAGGATGTCTGGGGAGATGCCACTCCCCCACAGAGCCCCATACATAACCAAGTGCTGTGGTCACCCAACACCACGGGAAACATTAACCCACTCCCAGTCTCCTCCAGTGCTGGGGAATTCCATGCAATATGTCTATATATAATCACAGACACTCATTTCACGTACCTTGTGCTCTGTTGCTGGCTGGCACGGTGGTTGCTTGGGAAGAATCTGACATGCTGATAGTAACGTTTGTGTTGAGTTTAAAAGGATGGAGGGGCAGTTCTTGTAAGTGTGTGTGAAGACAGAGTAGTAATTAGTACATATTTATTGATATTTATCAGCTCAGTAACAATGGGTTTCCCTTTGCCATTGGATTTAATTCTTTGTAATTATGTTCCTAATATAGAAATCATTTGGCATTTATTTGCCATAATAAAACTTCCCATTGCATTTAAACTCAATGTGAAGATTTAAGTGTATTTAGGAGACTCCGTTGAAGACCCAAAATTAAATATTCCTGGTTTCCTTTTCCAAACAAGACAAACTGAGATAAATGCTGGCAGTCAGATCTGTGTGTGCAGATACTCTGTGAGCAGTAGCATCTGCATGTGCATACTCAGAAAGAGATGGTAGTCCTTGTGATGTGGATGACCCTTTCAACTTCTTTTCATTGCTCCACTATGGTCCAAGGCACTCTTCTGTGGGTGATACTGATGACTGATGCTGCTTTGTACAGGGAAATGCACAGCCAAGGAAAAACTGCAGGTGTTCTGCAGCCATCCTGGTTTGCTGAACAGATTGCACCAGTTTTCAAAATGTTTGCTTTAATAGCTGTGGTAGTAGGATGTTGCTAACATGGCACTTTCCAGCTGAGCTGGTGCCCAGGAGCAGCCCAGGCATCGTAGACCAGCACAGCTGGTGCTGGAAGAACCCAGCAGAACCACATCCTGGCTCAATGACACCATCGTCTCAGCCCTGCTGTGTTCAAAGGAGACAGGATGGGCAAATTTGTTATACTTAATTTATAGCTAAAAAATCAGGCCTGGGATTCACAAAATCATTTAGGTTGGAAAAGACCTTTAAGATCACTGAGTCCAACTGTTAACTCAGCACTGCCATGGACACCACTGAACCATATCTCTAAGACATGGAACAAAATTGCTGTTGTCCGAGGATGCCATCCCAGTGATCCGTGGGCACTTATCACCTTGCTACGGGCAGGGCCAAAGGGTGTATCACAATGGTAACAACTCCTTGTTGTCCCAAAATACTGACCTGCATTGAGGGAAATCCCCACTGATGTCCCCAGTGAGACTGCCAGCCTGTACCCACCTTTCCAATGCCATGCCAAGCAGAGACGTGTCACAGCATTTTGGAGGCCAAGGGCTGTACACTCCTGCTAAATCTGAGCAGGATACCCCATAGCATCACTCTGGCTGCTGGCTGTCAGAAAGGTACTACTGTTGCACCTTCCCAAGGACTGGCAGCAGTCTTCTCCAGTCTCAAGCAACCTATATGTGGAACGAGGCACATGGGAAACACATCTCATGACTGTTGGTGGGTGAGCAGCTGCAGCTTTGGTAGCAATGTGCAGATGGGGTCCAGCACTGGTAACTGGGAGGTGAAAGGGCTGGGTGTAACACAGACACTGCCATGTCACAGGAGTGATGCTGCTCCAGGTGTTGTTATTTTCTCTCTAGAAATACCCAGCATCAGTAGCACACGTTGGCAATAATCTTTTTTCCATCCTTTCTCAAAACCCCTACCAATAGGCTTAAAATAGCAGGGCCCAGATAATCATTATCCACTTCGACGTATAGCAATGGGCACAGATTGGGAATTCATAAGGAGAGAACAGAGCTGGAACAGACCCACACTCATCTCCAGCACTATCATCCTCCTCAGAGTAAAGTCAGTTCAGCCTGGCCTTGCCCTTGCTGCTCCTAGAGACAAGCTCCCACCACAGCCAGAAATTGGGAAGAATATGATATATAATTGCTTAATATTTTACTCTTCTCTGAAGTACAGAAGAGTAATATATAGGGAAGAGCACTTCATCCATGTGTTGAGAAGGTCATGCCTGAAGCCAAAACATCCTTCTGTTTCTGTTAACTCTGGTTTCCCACCTTTGAAATAAACCTTGTTTTAGACTTGGATAACAACAGAAAAAAGGCAAGTGCCCTGAGTGCCAAGCCTGCTTGGTTCTTTCAGGAGAACAGATGGTACTGAGCACACTGAAGATGAGCCTTGCAGCTGGGGAGCATTTCTCTACTAGTTGCTGACAAAGCAGAAATGCTGCTTGGGCTGATCTGAGTGATGTGATCTAACTTTATAAAGGAAAATTGCAAAAATAAGTGTTGGGAAGTAGACCCTTCACAGGGTCTTTGGAGAGCAGTCAACAAAAGGAATCAATAGGAATGCATCAAGTTTGAAGCACTAGAAAATATGTTGCTGCCATCTTCTTCAAACCTGTAGGAGGGGGAATTAATTTCTCTCTCTAATTGCAGTGATCTGTGCCTCATTTTGGACTTGCTTTTGTGTGTGTGTATCTTTTAGCAGAGGTCTCTGCACAGTGTGTGTCACAGCCAGTGAGCCATTTCCTCAGCTTGCTCTACAGCCACCAGTGAGACTCCTTCTCCTTTACTGGACAAAGGATTTACTCCTTTAATATGACCCTGGTGTTTATTTTTCTACTGGTACAGGAATGTGTGTGGCAGTGCTTTACAAAAGCCTGCTGTGGACAGAATTGGGCTTCACAGTATGCAAAAATAGCTGTGCACCACACATGAGGATATAATATTTCACATGGCTGGAGAAAATGTGGATAAATCAGGGTTTTGCTGGATTTGCAGAAATAGGAGACCAGGAGGTTTTTCTCCACAGTTGAATCCTGAGCTCTTGCAGGAGCTGGCAGGACTGTAAGGGTTGGAGCGTCCCCATCAGGGTCCCCACAGCCGTGTACAGCGTCCATGAACATCTCTTGGCTCTGAAGGGATGATCTCAGATTTTATAGACTTATTACAGAGCCCAAGAATTCAACATGAGTTCAGGCTGCACCCACAGCTTTTCTCCTCTGCCTTCACCTGGTGGTTGTGTGTCTCAGTTCCTGCTCCGTTCCACCCTGTTCCTGATCCCTCACCGCCAGTGCCTTTTGTTTGACAAAACCGAGGTCCTTCACTCACCGTTCTGAGCCCTAAAGGAGACCCCAATGTGTAGTGAGGTGGAAAGGCAGGGAGGCTGTGGAGCTAGGAGCTTTCTGTGTCATGTGTTTGGTGCTGGGATCACACTGGTGTACATCACTCAGGGACTGAAGCTTGTGAGAAGATAATGCAACAGGGACTGTGGAGGGCAGACCAGAGGCACAGAGCAGTGGCCCTTGTTTCAGGCTAGCTCTTGGTGTGGAAGAGGTTTGGGGAGAGGGGAACAGAGGAGCTATGCTAAGCCCTGATCCCATCCTGGCTGGCAGTACGTGCTCATTCCTCTTCAGACTTACACTTTCAAACTCAAGCCTCTCAAACTGCACCAAACATGGGGAGTTTGAGTGTCAAATGTCAGTGCTTTTTCCCACACGCACCTTTCTCCCATCTAATCCTTTCCCTGCTTCTCTTCTTCTGGCTTGCCCTGTGACACCTTTACAGGTGAAAAATATTCACAGATCCTACAACCCCCATTGCTCTCCGTCTCCCTTTGTTTCCCCTGCAGCATGTAATGAAAATCAGTGGCAGGTAGAGCCGAGCCTGGTTTTGTAACCCAAACAATTATTTACAGTTTTGCTAAAACTTTGTGGAAGATGACATTTTTAGGTCATCTAATGGAAGGAAATGAAGTTATTAACATGTTTGCATTAAGTTTCATCCAAACAAGTATGTCTCTTGCCCAATGTGGTGCTCAGTTCCTCAGGTCCTGAGATCTGATGTGGTACCCTGAAAGCTAAGACAGTTTCCCACCGGGTTAGCAAGAGCAGGAACTAGTTTCCTAACCCAAGGCAGCCGTGATGGATGTCTTTACTGATCCATCAGCCTGAGACACCATAGTCTGTTATCCTGATGCTCCATCAGCGGTAATGAAGGGGCTGGTCTAGAGGTGTAAGAGGAAATATCCTCTCCCCCCACATTGAAAGCATGATGCCAGCTTTCTCTCTCCCATAGATATTCTGCTTTTAAGAGCTTTGAAATCTTGGAGCACAGCTAAATACATTACTGAGGTCTACACCGTGGCATTTAAACACTAAGAGATGGGGAGTAAAATGTAATGGCTCTTGTTCTGCCATAAATACATGATGGCAAATGACTGTAAAATGAGCTCCCAGGCTCATGTGTGCAGAGAGGAATTTTGTCCCATGGTGATCACAGATGGAGCAGAATAACATTGGAGTTTCCTCAATGCCCCATTTAAAGCTACACCTGAAACAAGGGAATGAGCCAGGAGCTTCAGCATTTCAGCCACCATTCATAAATGTATGTATGTCACAAGCCAGGACATAATTTGTCCTCTGTCTTGCTTGCTTCTAGGGTGGAAGTAGCTAGCCTTACAGGCTATGCATCAGTGTGACTCACTGTTGGGACAGACTGTCTGGGGGAAGTAGAATGGGAGGGTGTGAAATTTGAGGACCTTTTCCCTGCTGGGCTGTGGATACACAAAAATCTGGACCCAAAGCACACACCTGCCACCCACAGTCAGGTTTGTCCCTCATGGTCCCAGAGCACTGGGAAGGGCAGTCCTCTGTCTGGTGCTGCAAACATCCACTGCCTGGAGAGTCCTGGGGGTTCTGTCTGGCCCTGGGCCCAGGCCAGCTCCTGCGGAGGAGCAGCATCTCCATGGCTGGCAAGAGCTATATAGCCTGTGCAAAGTCCAAGGGCAGCCCCATCTGTGCTCCCACTCCTGCCCAACTGGGCTCCAGGAAGCTGCCCTGGGCTGAGAGGGACAGCAGCCTGCAGCAGAGACTGTCCCACAGCTATCCCCACCACCCATCTCGCCTCCAAAATAGGTAGCAGAGAGACAGAAACCTGAGCAGTGAAACAGCGGCATCTGTTTGTCAGCAGAGCTGTGTCCACTGGTTGTGGGCTGGCGTGAGTCCTCTGGTGTCTAGTAAGAGTTGTGCTTGTCTAGTTTTGACTTCAATGGTAATGTTAGGTATCTCGTACCTACCCAGCTGTCTCCTTCCACAAAAAAAATGTAAGACAAGTATTTGAGATTGTTACATCCCTGTCAAACTCTGTTCACATCAGCCAAGAATTATTAGAGGGAAAATGGTTGGAGGCAGCACCATTACTGAAGCTAAATCAGCTAAAAAGGAGCAAAGAACAAATGGGTGGATGATGGAGCTTCTGTCGTGCCGTGCTGCCTGTAAGAGGAGGGGAGCCTTGCTGATGCTTTCTCTCTTTTTCAGGGGGAGTTGCTGAGCCCATGTCGATGCGACGGCTCGGTGAAGTGCACGCACCAGCCGTGTCTGATCAAATGGATTAGCGAGAGAGGCTGCTGGAGCTGTGAGCTGTGTTACTACAAGTATCACGTCATTGCCATAAGCACAAAGAACCCTCTGCAGGTAAAGGTACTAGAGACATTTCAAAGTCTATTTATTCTCATTTCTATTTTCATTTCTGGGAGCAGGTGGATTTTATCTGCTTGGGTGTTCCTTCCCTGTGCACAGCAATCCATACGTCTGAGACATTTGGAAAGGGTTGTCAGGGGCTGGTCCAAAGAGGCCCTGTGTTCTGCTTGGTGGTACTGAGAGCAGCCCTTGGGAGTCTGCTCTTTCTGCCCTTATTTCCTAAATTCCCTTGCCTCCTGTTGAAAATGCCAGTGTGAACATGATAGTGCTGTAACACCTCACAGCCCTTCAAATGCGTTCATCCACTGGAGAACACAGGTATGCCACTGTCCCCAGGGGTGGACAGGGACGGAGCAGTTACGGGATTTGCTACAACGGAGCACACAGTCTGTAACAAATCAAAGAATCATAGAATGGTAGCGTTGGAAGGGACCTTTAGAGATCATCTAGTCCAACCCTCCTGCAGAAGCAAGTCCACCTAGATCAGGTTGTACAGGAACATGTCCAGGCGGGTCTTGAAGACCTCCAAGGAAAGAGCCTCCACAACCCCTCTGGGCAGCCTGTGCCAGGGCTCCCTCACCTCAACAGTCAAATAGTTTTTTTCTTATAAGTGGAACCTTTTGTGTTCCAGCTTCATCCCATTACCCCTTGTCCTGTTGCTAACAAAGTAGTATCTCAAGACTCCACGTGTCTATAGTTGTGCTGTTAACCCAAATCTCCTCCTGCTGAGCCTCCTCTGTGTTGTCGATGAGGGACCGGGAGGCAGATAGAGGGCTCTTACAGCTCTCCTCTCTGATCTTGCCATCTTTCTCACTTTACTGCTCCCCCATGGTCAAATACATCCTGACATGGTACAAGTTGTATTGGCTCTGATGCTCTGGCCAATTCAAGCCTGATTCTTGCTGGACATTTCCAGATAGTAATGTGGCTGTGAAAGGCACCTGAGAACTCACTTTCTTTCTCTTCCGAGTTCTAAGGCACTGTGGTTTAATAAGCCCCACTGCAGGCTAGTAATTTAAAATCAAGATTCAGAAGACCATTAAAAATGGGGTAAATTATCCTTAATGGCTATTGATTTATTGTGGGGGCAACACCTGAAGATGGACTAATTGCTGCAAGTCTTTGCTGAGCACCATTAGTGCTTTGGATGTAAGGAAGCACAATTCATCCAGGCACTGCTGCATGAGTAGCATCATGTGGACTGGAGGGACACTACAGCAGTGTGCTGTGGTTTAGAGGCTGGGGAGATGTCTGTAGGGATGGTAGTCTGTCTGCACTTGATGGAGGGCTTTGGCTCTTTGCTGGTCGTTCTGCACCCAGGAGGCAAGGACTTTGCTAGTCATGATGCCCAGTTGTACAGGGCAGGGAGGAATGCAAACTCCCTCTCCTCCAAACTGCAGCCTCTGTGTGTCTTTTTCCAGGCCCGAGGTCACTAACCACAGTGAGGAAACAGGGATAGCCCTTTAGGACTCCAGGCTTAAATGAAGAAGTAACATTAGTGGAGTATTGTGGGGAAATTTTGCTGGGGGGAAAGAAAAAGACTGCCTGCTCCTTGCAAGTCGCTACAGGTTCTGATTCAATTTTCCATATACCATAGGCTGGAAAGATCAGTAGTTTCATCCCAAGCGCCACACCCAGAGTGTTTTAATTTCTTGGCTGTAATAACTCAGAGCAGATTGAAACACAGGAGGAGAGATGTGGACGAAGCAGCATTTGTTTGTTTCTGGAAAGCTGGCCCACGAGTACCCTAATGCTCCCTGAGTCTCAGATCGGGGGTGCAACGCTAAGCAGCATCAAAGGTCTGTGTTTGCAGGTTTGACAGTGTGTGTGTAGCCAGCACTGTCTTTAATGAATAACCTCCAAATGCTCTACACCTTCAGGTAGCTCAGGGCCACAGGTCAGGGACTTTCCTCCTGCTCCCCACTTGGCTAAAATTTGTTGCAGCTATTCATAGACAAGCTTCCCTCCCACACACACGTTTCAAAAGCCTGTGCAAACTGTTGCTCTTTCTGGGCTCCCCAGTGAGAGAGTGTCCTGATCTGCTGGCCTTTGCCACAAACACAAAAACCAAGTAGCAGGAGCAACTGAGTCAGAGAGTTCAGCCCCGGGAGTGAGGGTCCCAGAGGCTCATGCAGACCTGGGGCTCAGAGGCTTCACGTTGCTGGCTTAGACTTTGCATCACTTCTTGCAGAAGCACTGGGAGATTAGGAGGGTGGGATGAAGCAACTGGAATGAAAAGCCACTTGATCTGGAATAAATGCAGTGTGTGCTGAGTTACAGCAGCGTGCCCAGGCACCCTGTCTGGTGCCAGCAGAAAGGCACTTCTGGGAAGCAGATGCTACCTTAGCCCCAATGTGTGAGAAGTGGCTGATGTACCAGGCCTGGACTTCCCATGAGGACAGTGGGAAAGGAGGCAGAGAGAACCCAGGGGCTGCAGTGCCCTGACGCTGTGTCTATGCTGTAACAATGTGTCACAGCCCATGCAGGTGAGCATCCTTTCTGCCCAGTCTTCACCCCACAGTTTTATTCTTACTAGAAAGCTCTGAATTTCTCAAGCACAGGATTTGGAGGGCAAATGCTGTAGGAAGTCATGGTCATCTGTTTATTCCAGACCAAACATAGTACAGGAAAGAAGGACATAAACCTCACCTCCTTGTCAAATGAAACCTGTTTGGGTGATACTGTGAGCCTGGATAAATTATAAACAGAAATGTATCCTCTGTGTCTTCTCATGTGACAGACTGCTGGAAAGCCATACCTAGGCAGCTGGCCCAAACCCAGGCCCTGGGCTCCCTGAAGCAGGTCCAATGGGTCTGAGCAGAGCAGCGCACCTGACACCCACATGTTCCCTGGGATCTGCACATTCCTCTGCCCATTTTAACATCTGCTGCATATTTTTTGGAGAGCCTAGGAGCACAGCATGGGCCAGATGTGTGTGGAGACTTGTGGCGTGGGCTGAAAAGTTACAGCCAGGGGAATGTGGTTCATATATAATTAACACAGACTCCTTCCAGCCTCCAGGCTGTTATGATGTCTCATACCAGAGAGAGGCCTTTAGTCTGGTGTTTTGGCAGAATGAATCTCTATATATTAACCCCACCCCCATCCCTGGGTTGCAGGCATTTAAGAGCAAATGTCTTAAAGCTGCTACACTGCAAACCTGCTGAGACTGGGGGATTGATTGGCAAATGTCCTGCCAAGCCAGTCAGGCAGCAAATGAGCAAAAATGTCTCACCAGTTGTGAGCAACCTGAAGATCCAGAGTTTTTGTTTGTCCATCCATCCATCCATCCATCCATCCATCCATCCATCCATCCATCCATCCTCCTTCCTGCATTCTGGTCTGCCAGTCACCAAGTCATGAGTCATGGACATGGAGGCTTTAAATGCTCATCTCCATTGCAATATTTGTGCAAAGCTCATGATTATAAAGAGACCTTGAAGCCACAGAGTTTTAGAAGCATGTGATAGTACTGCAGGCACCCTGGTGCTGATATGTAGCAGTGTAGGTATCTGCCATGATGGGACTCTGCAGTGGGTTTCGTCTGTATAGCTCCTTTGTAGCTGCTCCTGAGCCACATCCACTCTGATGCTCTGACTTTAGCAAACAGAAAATCCGTTTGAACCAACCTTCCCAGACCTACAACTGTTTGCAGTCTCAGGGAGTTCAACTCCGCTTTACAGTTGTTATCTCTGACTGTTCCTGGATAATGGGTAGTTTCAGCTCCAAAGATCCTCAGTTATCCAGTACTGGGTTGAGATCTGGTCCCAGTTCTCCTCTGACTCTATTTTGACTGTGGTGATGCTCTGTGAAGAGCTGATGATTGTTGGTTCATATGGCCTCTTCATTAGGACACCCACATCTGCAAGAAAAGTGCAGGGTATTTGAACTTCAACGTGAGCTAAAAAAGCTTGAGGCAGTTTTCCTGGTGTTTTCCTGGTTGTCCCAACTTGCTGAATCACTCGTGTTGAGAATAAGCTTTGGCTAGTCCCTGCTGAGCAGCAGCCTGCAGCGTGCAAGCAATGGGTGCACTCACAGCAAGAGGGACTTCATGGCCTGTACCTTATACCGGGGGCTTTCTAGGATACTGGTACTGTAGCCTGAGTCTTACCAAGTGCTTTGGCACATGCAGGAGAGAAGGTTTAATCACTGCACATGACCATTACATGGCCATAGCAGACTGTCCTTACTCTCCACTGCCTTTCCATTACCTGAATAAGCCACAGCATCTGTAAATGTACAGCAGAGGAGCTATTGCAGCAGTGGCATAACTTTATGTTGTGAATTTATAGAAAGAAAAGCCATCCTGCAAAAGATAATTGAGAAGGATAGCCAGGGCTTCAGGATAGCAGCGAGGGGAGAGCCAGGCATAAGCAGTGCTGGTTATGGTGCACTCCAACCTTCTAGGAAAACTTTCCATTTACTTGTGATCCTGGGTCTGCAAATTAAATTGCTGACTAGCACAGCTCAGGATGTTAATGACACGCACTAAGGGGACGTGTCAGATACAGCAATAAAAATAAACTGAACTGCCTGAGGCAGGCATGAGGGAGCTCTCAGAGGAGTGTAGGAAGGCTTTTCCAGAAGCAGGTCTTCTATGCAAGCTGCTGCAGTAAGACATAGATATCTTCTGCAGGCAAGTATCTGCCTTGGATCTGCTCATGCTGGTGCTTGGGAACCTTTGGAGACTGCTGGTGCCAAAGAGAGGGAGATACAGATCAGGCCTTAAATACTATAGGAATGACATTGTTAATCTGTGTTACAATAACAGCAGGAGTTTTCACTCACAGACCTCTGAGTAGAAGCACTGAATCAAACAGGGAAATGAGTTCATGCCAAGTGCAACACATACGTTACCAAACAGTGGAAGAGAGCAAGAGTGACATGACTGACAGGCACTAGTCCCAGCTTGGCCCCTGGCTAAGGTCATCACAGATGTCAGACCTAGGCTCCTAAGAAACCCTTTCTGAGGCATCTGGGTCACAGAGCTTTGGGATTTAGGGAAAAATGGGGCAATCTGGGGAGTATCAGTCCAAGAGAGCATGGTGTTTTGCATGTGCACATCTGCGTGGTGTGCCAAAGCACTCAGCTGGGGCGATTGCAGCAGAGGACAGACAGCTCCTGAGCAAATGACAACGTTTCTTCAGAGTGGTCTGGAGGGATGGGGCCCTTTTTACCAGCACGGGTGGCAAGCCATCACAGAGAGCTGTTTGAGCATGCTCTGAAGCCACTGTAAGCCTTGGGCTCACAAAGCTGCCCCTGATAATCCTGCTAGAGCCTTCAAAGCTTTCTGGTATCTCCAAGTCTTTAGTTCTGCCCCATTCAGCGCTGAAGAACATCAATAGGTCAGCCATTATCAGCTGAGGAGAGAAGGGCTCAGTTTTAGGTCTATCCCTGCAAGGTGGGATTGCTTGACACTGTGACCTTGCTAGAGCTTGAATGTTTGAGATGGAGATTTGGATGGAGTGGGCTGTATCTGCACCCAAGCATTCAGACAAAGGGGTTTGGGGGTTTCAGATATGCTGATAAAGGGACTTTGTAGAATTGCTGAGACCTTTCTTTGCAGCTGTAGCAGTGACCCAAACACAATAGGGTCACCCACTAAGTCCCTGGTCTGTTGGCCATAATGATGGTGGAGAGGGGTTAGGAAAATTGCTGATTTTCTAAAGGCTGTTATGAAATCTGAAAGGCACAGTGCAGTGATTGAAGTGGGCTCCCAACACCACCCGTGCAGAGGTGCATTAGGCCCAGCTTCATCGGCACGTTCTACTTCTGAACACCTCTTGGACCCTTCTGTCTGTGCTCTCACTGGGTGACAGGAGTTACCCATCCTCTGTCTCACCCCTTTTCTTCTCTCTGTGCAAACCTCACACCCTGTGTAGCAAAAATGGAATTAAAAGATGAAAAATAATGACTCGGTTATTGGTGGCTCGGGCTAGATGTGGGATGCTAAATTGCAATTCTCAGGGTTGCCAGGGAGGAAATACAACATTCATTACTTACTTTTTTCTTTTTTTTTCCCAGACAATATTAAATTCTGTTGCAAGCTGGTTATTTTCCCCAGTGTTCAGCTCTGACCCATTTACCTCCTTGCCAGAGGGTAATCACACCCCAGTGCCACCTCCCGAACAGAATCAGGACTGCTGCTGCCTGTGTCACTGTCACTTGGAGCCAGATGCCAAGGGAGAGTCTGCTACCCGCTGGCAGAGCTGATGGGCTCTGGGGGAGAGTCTTCTCCCCCTGGCACAGCTGATGGACTTCAGGGGAGAGTCTGCTCTCTCCAGCACAGCTGATGGACTCAGCCTCTGCAGTGAGATTCTGGCAGATGCTGCCAACAGCGCAGGGGCCCTGCCTGTGCTTCAGCCTCTCTCAGCCCCAGGCAGAGAGGGGTTTGAAGTTTGCACTCAGGTGTAACTTCTCTCTGTTCCGAGCCCTATCTCCTTTGATGACAGCCTCCCTGTCTCTGCAGACCAGTGGTTGTACATAGCTGCTAGGTGTAGAAATCAGCTCCTTCTTAATTTTCTGTCTTTAATTGCTACCTTGGAAGGACCTGTTGCCACCATAGGCCTTGCAATGTGCCAGACAGATGGTGAGGAGCCAGTCCATTACCTCCTCCTGAGAGAGAAATGATGCAGAAGGATTTGGCTGGCACAGGCGCACATGGGTCAGCGTGAGGGACCTGCAGTAAAGCCTTCGCATACAGCACAAGCTGTGCATCAGCCTTCCTGCCTGCTTGCCCCATCGGCATCTACCAGAGGTAGTGGAATGGGAAATGAGGTCTGGGAAAAGCTTCAGGGCTAAAAATGCAACCCCACACATGTACCCAAACCCCCACCCCACCACACTCCTATAGTCCCGGAGCCCTGAGCTGATTACACTGGTGGTGGATTTGACCTTCATCTGCTCATGGTGCTGTTGAGAATGAAGCTGAAGAGCTGACAGGAGGACAGCACAGCTGCTGATCTCACCCAAATTTGGGGGTGTGGGTGGCCTTTTCTCTGTCTTTTGTCAGGAGAGGATTTGCAGAGCTGTGCTTCTACTCTGTCTCCCAGCATCTAGCTGTAACCCTTTGCAACTGGCACCACCAAGCTTCTAACCCTAAGAGGAGGGCTGTTGACTATCTCAACTTCTTCCTGGCACAAAGGGGCCGCTTGTGTGGCTGGATTTGGTGATCTGAAGCAGATTAGACTACCGTAGAGTGGGAATGGGCTGTTCAAGAAAGCAGCGAGTGTCTCCAGTGCTCAGTGTTTGCCTTAGGCTGAGCCAGCTGGATGGCAGGAAGGGGATTTGGGTTAGCTGATCCCAACCCTCCAGCAGGAAAGAAGCTCTCTCTCGGCTTAGCAGCTTTATGGCCATCTACTGTGTGGCCAACTGCGAAATAAACTGTTGCCACCCACCTCACTGATGTGGCACATCCTTGACATACAATTTGAGGGCTGTCTGCCCTTGCAGGATGTAAGCCAAGGAGCAAGGCTGCCAGAGGCAGACACTTCAGCTCACCTCTGAGCCAAGCCAGGCAATCTCCTTCCACTTGCAACCTGCAGACATCAGCCTCAGGCTGAAGCTCTCATCTGTTCCTCTCCAAAGGCAGCCCTTCACAGGAGAGTGCATTTAGCTCAGGGATCATTGGACTGGTGGCAATGCCATGCAGGTCTGTACCAGCAGAAGTCACCTATTGTCCTTCTTGCCCTGCTGAAGGACAGCGGAGGGTAGATAGGATTCAGTCTTTCCTACCTCCCAGAAACCACTGGTAACTCCTAGCTGCCCTGGGAACTAAAGAGGGACCCAGCAATCAAACTCCCTTCTTGCCCTGCAAAAGGATGGGATAAGGCTTGATGGGTGATGCTGCTGTCCCAGAGTATGTCTGACCAACTCATGGGGCGCTGAGGACTCAGCAGAGGTGCCACTTCACAGAGACACTGAATTTAGGGTGAATCCAGGCTAAACGTTTTCAGTTCCCATGAATCCTCTATACCTGCAGGAAGTTGAAGTCTGCCTTTATTTATCCTTTGCCAGTCCCGCTGAGATTTCAAGGGCAGGTATCTCACAGCTAAAGGTGGCCTATATACTTCAGTGCCAGGAGAGACTGTCTCTCCCCAGTCTGCTTACATGTTTGATTTCTGATTTGCAGGAGGGACTATGGACTGTGTCCCCAAGTCTTGTTAAATAAAGTAATTTCTGCTTGTGGTTTTTACAGGGCAGTTCTCTCAGCAGTGTAAATCTGAGTGGGGAGGTTTTATGCTGGATGCCAGAGAGGAGCCCGGGCTTGGGATATTTATACCATAGCTTATACAATGCTATTTGACATAGTGAATGGATTTGGGGGAGTTGTTCCTATTTTTTTCTTCTTCTGAGGAAGGAGCATTGACGTTTACCTTGGAACACAGCCTGAATGTGTCATCATCTAAAGGCAGGGTGTCCTGACCACAGCAACTCGTGTTGTTTGTAACAAGTTTTGTGGGATGTGCATTGCCGCTGCGAGATCCTACCTAGTGCTGTGATCCTGTCGGATCTCACAAAGCGGCACAGAGCCAGCTCATGGGAGGCCTCCAAAGGAAAGCTTGGCTCTCTGAGACACTTCTCATGGTAACAGGATGCCCTGGCTGAGGATGCTGCCTGGTGTCTGTTTGAGGTAGCAATTGAACGTCCTCATTTGTGATGGCTATCACAGACCTACTGTGGTGGGAGTGTTATTGCTGGTGCTTTGCCCTCAGTCCATCCTGCCTCCCTCAGGTCTCTGTGCTTTCCTAGTGAGGTGCAGGATTCCTCCCCGTTGCCTCTTCAGCAATGCTGTCAGGAACCATGGGGCTCATGCGCCGTTGAACAACTGCCATGCTCTACCCCAGATGTGGACTGGGTAAAAGCACCTGTACTCATAGGTGCTTTCTGAGATCTCCAAAACCACCGCAACGATGAAACACACTGATGTGCCTTGAGTAAATAATCTCTTCTCTTTTCCTTCCCTCCCTCCCCCTTGTCCCGTCTCCTCTCCCTGTTGCCTCCCTTTGCAGTGGCAGGCCATCTCTCTGACAGTCATTGAGAAGGTTCAGATAGCAGCGGCCATCCTTGGTTCTCTCTTCCTCATCGCCAGTATCTCGTGGCTCATCTGGTCGACCTTCAGTCCTTCGGCCAAGTGGCAGCGCCAGGACCTTCTCTTCCAGATCTGCTATGGAATGTACGGCTTCATGGACATTGTCTGTATAGGTGGGTGATTGTATCTCCTGGCACAGCATGGCTGACGCCGCTCGCTCACGCGCCTGCCAAGCGCAGTGGGAGGCGGCGTGGAGAGTGCCTGGTGCAGCTCGGCGCCCCTTGAGCCTCTCCGGCCTTTCCTCCTTCTCTTTCCTTCTTCGGCACCTTTTTTTACAGTCCTCTCTGCTCATCTGGGCAGCCCCAGAGTGTCTCCTTGGCTGGGCTGGCGAAGGGGCCTGCAGCAGCCCCTTCCAGAGAGGAAGGAATCTCTCTTTAGGGCAAGAAGAGGATGGGGAGGTCTATGGGAGGCTGCGGGGGTGGGAGGTGTAAAGCTTTTTTGAAACTCCTTTCTTTCTGGAATAGCTGATTTAGGGAACTGCCCCATGTCTGGGTAGGAGAGAGTCTCTCCACTTGCAGCTCCTTGTCTCTGCTGCCCAGTCTCACTGCCAGGCAGGGATGGCTGCTCCCTCTTTGGCTCACCCTGGAGCTGCAAGTCCCAATCAGCTCAGGTCATGGCCCAGCCTGGGGTCCTTGTCAGGTTGCTGGTACAGAGCAGATCTGAAAATGAAGCAAGCCCAAACAGCAAATCAAATAGTGTCAGCCTGGCCCCAGCAAGGTCTCTCTGAGAGCTTGAGCTGTAGCTGCAGTGTAGCTCTGCAGGATGGGGGGACGTCACTGATGATACATGGGCTTCAGTTTCACCAGTGAAAGAATGGTTGTTACCAAACAGTCCAGTGGACAGCAGCCACCTCAAACATGCTCAGGAGCAGTGTCCACCCAAACACAGGCCACCAGATAACATCAGTTAAGTGACTCTGACAGGAAGTTAAGAGAGTCCCAAAGAGCTTTTCATGTCTGGATCATTCCATCATTGGTATAAGACAGAAGGAGCCTCCCAGAAGCTTGGTGGGGCAGGGCAGGCATAGAGTCATAGAATCACAGAATAGTTTTGGTTGGAAAAGACCTTTAAGATCATCAAGTGCAACCACTTACCTCACACTGCCAAGCCCATCACTAACCCGTGTCACTCAGCACTTCATCTACACATATTTTAAATATCTCCAGGGATGGGCAGCCTGTACCAGGGTCTAACAACCCTCTCAGTGAAAAGGTTTTACATAATCTGCAATCTAAACCTCCCCTGGTGCAACTTGAACCCATTTCTGCTTGTCCTATCACTTGTTACTTAGGAGAAGAGACCGAACCCCACCTCACCACAATCTCCTTTTGGGTAGTTGTAGACAGTGACAAAGTCTTTTCTCAGTCTCCTCCTCTCCAGACTAAACATCCCCAGCTCCCTCAGCAGCTCCTCGTCATTTGTTCTCCAGACCCTTCACCAGCTCCGATGCCCATCTCTGGACACCTCAGCACCTCAGTGTCTCTCTTGTAGTGAAACTCAAGCCAATTCTTCCCACCACTGTACTGACAAGGTGTGAGCTTGGCCTGTAAAGATCATCCTGCTTTTTCCTGAGATGCTGGTGGAGCTACCACATCTCTCCAGGAACAAAGGGTGGCAAAGAGAGATGGGCAGCACCCACACATTGGCACAATAGCCTCTGGTAACATCTTGCTGGTGGAATGGAGAGTGGAAAAAAAATGTATCCCTCTGTGTGTGTGTTGTGTGCTTGTGTTGCCTTGTTGGCAGAGAACAGGACTGGAGAGCTCTGGCCTGGGCGGACGTCAGTAACATGATTAACTGGCTTTGATAAAGCTTCAAGAGCTGAGAAGGACTGATTAGCTCATCTGTCAATAAGAGCTAAATCCTCCCACATAACAGAGAACAAACCATGCCAGCCATGAACTGCAGGGGAACTGGGCAGGCAGATTCAGATTTGAGGTTCTTTGTTTATGTGTTACTAATTTTTCTAAGAGTCCAGCCTCTATTTCTCTTTTCTACCTTCTCTGAGCAGAAAAAGATGCCCATTGCATCTCCACTGATGTTGCCATTAAGATTAATGCTGCAAGCTGCAATTTTTTATTTTGTTCAGACAAAGAGTAAGTGGCCACCCTGTTCCTAGGATCATTTCAGGCCCATGGCTTGGAACATCTCTTGGTCACATCATCCTCCATGGTGGGCCAGGCTTGCTGATGTCCACACAGAATCAAAAGCATCTGGATGCTTTTTGATACAGATGCAGTGAGTTAACATACTTGTATGTGGCTTCTCTTGCCCAGAATTTGAGAGATTACTCAGACATTACTCTGCTTATGCTCTGTCCAGGCAGCCCACCCATGCTCAACCAGGAGAGAGGATGTTGCAGACCATGTGAGCCTTTGTATCCATTTCCCTTGAAAATCTCCTCTGTCTATGCAGCCAGCATTCTGCCCCTGCCACAATCCAGAGTAAAACCTGATTGTATTCTGTATCAATACCCTTTGCAATCCCAGCAGCTGGAAATTCTGCAGCAGAGGGGAAGAGAGCTCTCAGGAGTGCTGGCTGAGATCTGATGTCCACTCTCCTCCCCACCTCTTCTTCTTTCCCTGCCCAGGTTGAACTAGTTACCAAATGAGGTCTTCACGGGGAGCTGTGACTCACTGGCTGTCAATATAGTCAGGTCTCTCCCCTGAGTGACTTCTGTCCAGCCCTGCTAGTTTCAGAGGTTTGCACTAGCACTAGCCAAAAGTCTGGTCTGCCTTGTGGATCGGACAGGCCAGGTCAGGCCAGCAGAAGGGGCTGGTCAAAGGCAACTCTGTGACTGGGTTTAATTCCTCATTCATTATAGCTCTGCTCAGTGGTGACGGATGCAGTGGAGATGGATGCACCATCTCCCTAGAAGACAGGCAGTGAGTTTCTCACTGTAGAGCAGCTATCCTCTTTATCCTTCTACCAAACCTTGCAGCCTCATACAGGGTCTTTGATCACAGCCAGGCAAAGCCAGCTCTGGAGATTCAGAGTTCTGCTCCTGACTGCCAGCATGGCCCAAAGCCTCTTGTTAGTCCTCCCTGGGCTTTAGTTCCGCTTCTGCAAGTTCAGGATAAAATCTCTCATGGATAATTGCAGTGACAACAGTTCTTGAAATATCAAGGTGCTGTCTGTGCATCTTGGCATCTCCTCCTTGGCAGTCCAGCACTTTTCCCCTTTTGTGTTCCAGCCTGTGGGCAAGTACAAAAGATTTAGGAACTAAGAAATGCTCAGTGATGGGGAAAGAGCAGGACATGAAGTGCACTCAGTTCTATCACATTTGGTCTCTTCAGCTAACATTAACACACATTGCCTGTGCATTGTTTGGTAACAATGGGCAGCCTTTGCTAGCAGGATGTTATACTGTAGCTCTCACACTACTTGTAAGAATTCCAATTGTTCCTTCCCCAAGTTCTGCTCTCACTGGCAGAGGAACAGAAGCTTGAAAAACAAGGTATGTAGTAAAGAGCAGATGTGCTGAAGCAGAGCTTCTCTGTAGCTCCTGCCAGTTCCCACCTCAGTTGTCCTTGGATGTCTCCTGTCCATTGAGCAGCCCGTGATATTTGTGTGGGGGGATGGTTCACACACCCTGACACTGGAGGTGCTCAGCAGCCACTGATGCTTCCACTGGCACTGTAGAGGCTCAAAGCTGGAGAAGACACCAAATCTGCAGAGATCCTCATCAGACAGGGAATACACTCCCAGTCAGCACCTGCCCAGCTGTTTTGAGTGATCTCCTCTCCAGCAAGTCATTAAGGAATTAACGTAGCAATTTGCTGAGACAGAGATATCTCTGGTAATTTGCATGGGCAATCCCATGGCAGCACTGGTCTTTCCAATGTGGAGTCAAGAGCGAGGGCACAAGTGCTCACTTGAATGTATATCTCCCTAAACACAAGTCATTTGGTGGTTGTTATCTTCATTTGAGCTGTACTTGACCTGAAATAGTCAGATAATCTCCAAGCCAAGCTCTCAAAATACAGTTGTTAACTCAGAGACTATTGATCCATGCATCAAAATCCAGGGGTCCTGGCTTTGACCCTCAGCCATTTACATTCATTAGTACACTCATTTTCTTTGGTCTTTGCTGGATCCTAGTGTGCTCCACAAAAGCAGTTGTAAGGGGCAGACACCATTTGCTACCCCTTCACCTACCGTGGAAACAAAACCAAGACCAAAGTAAAACGAAGATATTCCTCACAACCAGCAGGACAGATGGTATGGTCCCAAGTGCCAGAAGCTACATCCATCTGGGCAAGATGTGCAAGATAGTCTTTCAGCATTGTACTCCCCCTTGCTTGCTCTCAGGTGTCTAACAGGAGGGCAGGAAGCCCTGGAAAGGAGTGCTCGGGGTTTGTGGGAGTCTCCAATACTGGATATTTTTTTCTAAGAACCTGTTAGAAAACATATGTCAAGAACAGGTTTTGGAGAGATGATCCCAGATTGTGAAGGAGGAACACACTAAGTGCTTCTTGATATCCAGCCAGCCCCAATGTCTTTGATTCTGATCTCTCTCTCTTTGTGTGCTATCTCTGGTCATGTCTGTAGGACAGATATGAGAGTTGGATTAAACTTGAAACTGGTATTGGTGCCAGCATAGGTATTGCTCTGCTATGAAACCATCTACAACACAGATATTTGAGATCAGCAACCAGGAAGTGAATGAAAAGTGAGATGGGGACTGTTCATTTGATTAACTGCTCTCTCCATGTGTCCGTGAGAGGTAAATCCAGAAAGCTGCTGTAGAGAGGGATTAGCAGAAATGCAGTTATTGAAATGCAGAGATAAACAGAGTCAGCCTTCGTCAGCCTGAGTTACTGAGTAGGGAGAGTAGCAGCTTAGAGCTGGGCTGTAAATCCTGAGAGATACCTGCCTGTTAATTAAATGACAACCCTTGGACTGGGAAGGAGGGGTTTACCTCTCTTTCTGTCAAGGTGCAATTAGGGAAAGTCAGCATTCATAGATTAAGGTGTCATTAGGGGTCAGGAGGACAGGAAACCATCTCCTATTAAACAAGGAGGAACTCAGCCAGCTAATGAGAGCATGTCACAGTCGAGGCTCGGGCAGTGCTGATGGGCTCCAAGGGGGAAGGCCATGGTCAGGCTGTGTGTGTGGGGCTCTCGCTGCCACATCCTGCTCATGCTCACATAGGAGCATCCCCGTAGCTGGCTGCTGGGAGGGGGTTCATCCCCTGCAACACCAAAGCCATCCCATCTGACTCTCCCAGGAACAGTGTCTAGTGGGACTGTTGCTTTGTCCATGCCCTCCCAGTCCTTGCTCTCTGACTCACCCTGCCTTGGTGCTGACAGCTGTGCACTCTCCTAAGCACTAAATCCTCATGCTCTTTGAAGCTTTTCCCTCGCTTTCCTTGGCAGCCAGTCCCTGAGGATATTTGCCTTCACAACAGTAACTGCACTGCAGCTCAATAGCACAAGAGACAGGCAAAGCAGGACCATTCATCCTGCCAACGATTTTTGTTGGCACACCATGGCAATCCATTACAGATCAGGAAGTGTGTGCCCGCTGTTTTTCATCCCAGCTGCCAGCAAGAATAATCAAAAGCATCCAGTATGTCTGACGGCATCTCAGCACAACCGTAGGTAATAACATAAGAAATCAATAGCCAATTAAAACCGATCCACAGCATTTGATCTTTCATAGTGCAATGGAACAGTAATTAATGGAGCTTCCTTGAGACAGTCACAATTCAAACTTCCTGCCAAGACTAATGTGGCTTTGTTTTAAATGAGCTTTGCTTCCTAGAGGAAATGGCAGGCTGAGGTAACCTCAGGGTGTTTAGTCAGGCCACTCGGGTATTCAGCACTCGAAGGATTTAGGAGTCAAAATCCCAATAGAATAAAGAGAAACTGACAAATTAAGTGTCTTCAGGGTCTTCATTTGTATTGATCTGATCCTCAAAAGGAAAGCAGAAGTTTTCTTTCAGGTCTGCATAGTCCCCCAAGGTACAAAGCAGGAAGAATTGCTACAGCAGAAGGGAATAAGTTCTGGGGAAATACCAAGTCCATGCTTTGTCTTGATGACACCCTAGAGGCAGCAGACATTGCCAGAGGGCAAACCTGAGACCTACCTTGAAGAGACAATGTGGGAGTCTTCTGTGATCTTCAGCTTCATGCACTTCTGGCCCACTTTGCCTGCAAATTGGAGCTACCAGGAGCTAACTGGAGTGACCAGACCCAGGCCCTATCATGACAGCAGGCAGCTGGGATAAGGACAGGCAGCCACTTGGGGTTCTTTGCACTGTGAATCCTGGTCTGCATATTCAGCCACAATGTGCGTGCTTGAAAAGTCACTGAGCAAGTCATTGATTTATCAGCTTGAAGCAGGGTGCAGAGATTGGAATAGTGCCCACAGGGTGCATTGTGGCACCTGGGCAGGGACTGTCCCTCGAGAGCAGCCTGTGAGGGCCCTGTACCTGGCCCAGCAGCAGGAGGAGGGACGTTGAACAGCTGATCTGCCAATTGACTTCTTGGCCTCTCTCCAGGAACAACGGATGCTTGGCAAAGCCGAGACACGATGCCCCTCTGTTCCTGAAAGATGGGACCTATTTTTATCTAATGCTGCATTGATTATTCAATAAGAGAGCGGCAGCCAGCGTGGTGCATGTGTGCTGCTTTCACCAGGGGCATTTCTGCAGAGGCTCGGTGCTCCTGCTGAACTCCAGAGCAGCTCTGGCAGCTTGCTGCAGAACAAGCACGTCGCTGCTGAGCAGAGCCACAGGGTTTGGACCCAGCTCTGAACCTCCTCCCCTTTTGCAGGGAAGGAGCTTGGCTTCCAGCACAGTCAGAGCAGCACCTGGCCTTTCACATGTGTCCTTTCAACTCCACGATCCTTCACCACATCCATCTCCATGCAGTTTCCCACTGTTGCAACAGGGCTCTGGAGATGTATTTTATCATGAATAACCATATGGTGCTCTCTGCTCCAGTGGATCAATGTGTTTAGCATTTAATGAGGGCAACATAATTAACATTTTCTGAGGGGGGAAAAGAAATTATTTTACCTTGTGAACTGCGCCTTCTGATTTTGAGGGTGATATAATCAGAACGATGCTTCCCTATCACTAAATCCTATGC
This sequence comes from Colius striatus, assembly GCF_028858725.1. Lineage (NCBI taxonomy): Eukaryota > Metazoa > Chordata > Aves > Coliiformes > Coliidae > Colius > Colius striatus. The sequence continues at coordinate 16,584,502 of NC_084769.1, read as the reverse complement.
TGGAATGACATGCTTTGGTGTCCCTGGGTTAAGTTCCCATCTGTGGGCAGAAGCAGAAGTACTCACCTGCCTGTCACAGCTTCTCCACCACAGCAGGAGATTCCCTCATAGGCAGCTGGTAGGACCTCCTGCACCAGCTGCATAAATTATACTGTCTGGTGAAGGCTGCAAAAAGTCCTCAGCTCTGTGCCAGGCTGTGTTTTCCTGACTGCCTTCTGTTCCACCACTCCTCCTGCTGCAGCCTCCAGCCCTGCAGACATGTCACTCCTGGAGGTGAGAGGCTGTGATCCATGGCATTGCCATCGTGGCAGCAGCAAGAGAGGTCAGGTCTGTTGAGTCAAAGCTGAGACCACAGGTGAATCATCCCCTGTGCAAAGTGGATGAAGCTGCTTTTGGTGTGTCCAGTCAGAGGTAAGAAGAAATTCAACATGAAGTCACATTGACCCCATTCTGGGGTTGCTTCTTAAAGTAGCGTCTCCCGCAGGGATGGCCACAAACCCAGCCCCTCTGCCCCGTGACAGGGCTGCATACACAATATCCACACAGCCATGCAGTGTTTGGCAGAAGTTGTTCAATGAGATTAAGTAATGCCACAGATCCTGGCCCAGGAGTCCAACCAGCACTTGACCTTCTTGGAAGAGGCCCAGCCAGTATACAAACCCACAGCAGGGCCATTGTGGAGTAGGCAGTGAGCACTACCTGCTGAAAGGAGAAGCCTGAAGAGATGAAGGTTCAGGAATTTACTGTGCCAGGTGGGAAGATTCACTTTGCTCAGCCACAGCCGTGCCATACCCGAGTATTGCAGCCCTCAAAAGGTCTTCAGCACTGGTGGAAGATACCCAGAGCAGGAAGGCAAAAGTTTTGCCCTCCCAGGGATCCTAGCTAGTGATGGATCAGAAATGGTAGACTCTTGTCCTCTTGCCTTCTGCTGCCTTCCTAATTTCTCAACAGTGCCTCTCTGTGAGAGGTGAGGACATTTGCAGGGGGGAGAAGGTGAGACCTGTGGGGACAGTGTTGGGGAGCAGAGAGGAGAGGCTCCAGTGCCCAAGGTGAAAGGCTCCTGGAAATCTCACAGAAATCCTGGGGCCTGCAACAAAAGACTTTGTCACAGCTGTGGAAGACAAAGCAGCCAAACACAGACTGCACCATGCAGTGTCCTAGGGATACGTTTATCCCAAAAAGAGCCTGGCCAAAGAGCACCATGAGCACCTTTTGCCTCATGTCTTGGGTTGCTTTCCTGCATGGCAGAGGGGAAAGGTGTTCCAACACCTGGCTCCAACAAGGGGTTAGAAGAAATTGCCACACACACACACCTGCAACTTCAGAGGCACTTCCAGGGGCACTTCTAGGTCCATTAGTGTAGTCTGTGTGCCCTGGGGGATGCTCTGTTAAGGGTGATGTGTACTCATTTTTCTCTCTGTCCTAACTTGTCCCAATTTCTTGTTAGTGAAAGAGCACTTGAGTGGCTGGAGCAGCCTGGAGGGACTGGGCTCAGACAGGACCCACATCCCTTATAAAATGAAAAACTGTGGAACTATCCCTGTTTTTTTCTTACAGAATTTCATTTGCTAATAAAAGCAGAGAGGGAGGCACTAATTCTACCTTCAATAAGCAAATGTCATGTTTTGATCATTATTGAACAAAGCATTTTTATTTAGCATTTGGAAATGACTGCTCATGCTGACTAATTTAAATTCAGTGTCAGAATTGGAACACAACATTTAGGGTAAAAAAAAGCCAAGCCCAAATGAAATGTTCTCACCTGTCTGACAATGACTGTGCATTCTTCCATTCTGGGGGACAGCGTGTCTTTTCCGAATCTCAGCCCAAGCAAGTGTGAAGCCATACTTCCAAGCCCAACATAAACAGTACTGTTGCCCAGCTCTGCCTTTAAATAAGTGTCCCAGGAGTGGCTGAGGTTGCAGCGTGGCTGCACAGGCAGCTCCTTGGCCACAGTACCGTTAGCTGGAGGATGGTTCAGGACCCAGGCCTGAAGGACTGACTGCCGTGGTGCAGGCGTAATGCAATGGAAGCCACGTGCTTCTTCTCACCACAAGCATCCACCTCTGTGGACTTCTGATAGGAAATGTCTGGCAACAGAGAGCCAGGGATCAGGGTGTGCATTTGGCCAGTGGTCTGTTCAATCCAGTTAGAAATTATTTTTCTATTCCCTTCTTTTGAGAGTATCTGCCGTGAGCACAGGGAGTGACTTTCACCTCTCGTGCATAAAGGCCTTTCAAGACGTGAGGTTCTGTTCTCATCTCCTCTTTAAATCTGGGGGGGAAAAAGACACCAAGAGGGGCTATGTAATCCTAGATACAAATTAAGGAGGGACAACTTTAAGAGAGCAAGAGGGCACATGGGTAATGCCTCCAAACCTCCTATACTGGTGCAGTTATGGCTAGACTCACAAGTGAGGAGTGGTGTTGGAGATGTATGATTCAGAGGCAAGGCTGCACTGCTGGTGGAGCTCCAGTCTTTATTTATTTATTTGCTTTTTCCAGGAAGAGCCTTGTTTATTGCTGCCTGCATAGCTAGAGATGCCCTTTAATCCTCTGCTTTATTGTGCGCTGTGAATTTCATACCACAGGAGTACAAGAACCCTTAAGGGCACAACATCCATTTTGCTGTGGCTGTCCACAGCCAACTGAGTTTACAGAAGTGTTTTTGTTTACTGTTTATCTGTTGCCTGAGTGAGGATTTTGCTGGGGTTCATTTTACCTGTTTTTGCTGTTATTTACTGGGGGGGGTGGGATTGTCCCCATTTTGAGGCAGGGTTTAAAAGTGCTAGTTGTGGCAAGGCAGAAGAAATTTGTGGTGGTTGGTAGCTCCTGTGCTTACAGCCGAGAATACTGTGGCATTTCCAGAGTGATGGTGTGGCTCTGTGTGGTTCCTGGGATCAGCCTAGTTCCTCTGTCATCCTGCAGACACCTGATGCCACTTTCCCATTGCAAACAAATCATGTGGGAATGTTGAATGAAAAGGAATTTCCTGTCCCCTCAACTCTTCCTATCAGCTCCTTAATTTTGACACTCTTTCCTCATTTGGGCCTTACCAGCTCAGCCCTACAGGGCCCAGCCTGTGTATTGTAGAGGAACATGAAGGTGGGCAGAGGAAATGAATGAAGAGGATGCCTGCCCTGGGATGAGGGTAGCGCCTCACAGAGATGCTGTCATCTACTTGGCAGCCACGAAAGCTCTCCCAATGTTCCTACAACATGCTGCCACCAGCTGCCACCAGCTCCCCAAGCCCAATGACAGGCAGTCCTGCCTGTCCTCTCAATTCATCCTGCTGGATAAAGCATTCCTCCTTCCCCAGTTACAAATGCCATGTAGGTGGGATGAACTGCTCTTGCTTCCAAGAGGAACTCCTGGCACCCTGTGCATGCAGGAATCACTGCCTCATACTCGTGTTACATCAGATCAAGATGTGCTCCATTGTCATCACCTGGAAATTCTCTACCCATGTATCTCAGCAGCATCCTGCAAAATCAGAGTGCTGCCTAGAGGAGAGGCACTCCCATCAGGAATAAAAGAGCTTCCTCCTTCCCCTGCCCCCCCACGCTCAGCCCCAGTGTGGCAGGGGTGAGGTCTGCCATGGTTGCTCACCTACTGGAACAGCAACTGTGGAGACCTTCTGAGATGTTCTGGATCCATCTCCCAGCCGTCAGGGCTCGTGCCGAGTCTAGGGGTGGGTGTTAATGGCTGCAGAGAGCTCAGGGCATAGCATCACCACCTGCCCAGATGGGACCTGCAGCTCCTGTTGCTCTACCAGGTGGACTGGAGGAGGCAGAGAAGGAGAAGGGTTCTTGCTGCCTTTGGGTATGTCCTGGCCCACCTGGGCTGAGGAAGCTTTGAGGCAGAGCCAACCTTGAACCTCAGCTTTCATGGGAGGAGACAAGCCATAATAAGTGCAAGATTTCCCTTCTAGTCAGTAGTTGAAGGCTTGGGGGCCAGTCCGTTGGTGCTGTTAATGATCCAAAATGGAAGAGTCCACACTTCCATATAATACTTCTCCAAGACAGTCAGGAGCAGCTTTCCTGTGGTGGGGGCTCGGCCTAAGCCATGGAAGTCTCACCCTTCGGTTTCACTGGAGTTATGTCCCCTGTGGTGTGGCCTGAGGAGAGCCAAGCATGGCACACATATTGGTGTGAAAGCTGCCTGCCAGTTGAGCCCCCTTACACAAATGCACTTGAAGGACAATGGGCAGGAGGAGTGTTCTGTCTTCCCCAGATCCACGTGCTCCATGACAGCACATTGGCACCTTGTGGTCAACAGCACTCAGCAGGGGCCAGCCATGCAGCTGCCCGAGTTCTGCTGAGCCTAACCATGGCCCAGCCTTGTACAGACTGAATCATTCTTTAGATAGTAAAACATGTGCATGGAGATTGGTTGATGAGGAAATGCCTGACTATAGTCAGCTAATTACTTTTTGCATGCTAAGCATTCACTTGAGTACATTTTCAGTTTATGCTATGTGTGATGTTACAGGCCCACCATTATTCAGAGGAGACCTTTGCTAGATGTCTCGTGTACTGAAGACATCCTGCTCACTGGTCCAGTGTCTTGCAACTACCAGAAATGTCTAAAAGGCAGCACCAGAGTCCCTAGGTTATCCATTAGCTGGGCTTCTCGTGTAAGCAGGATAAACTGCTCACTAAGCTCTTGGAACATTTGGGAAAGAGAATTTGTGTTTTGGAAAGCAGAGGAAACACTTATAAAGGAGTCTACCTTCCAATTTGATTTCATCTGAAAGCAAAGAATCTCTGAAAATCTGGATGTGGCAGTAGTTTGTATGAAAAGTGACTGTGCGATGAAAGTGCTCCTGAGCTGAAGTATGATGTGAGGATAATGGACTCCAGAAAAGCAGCAGCAGCAGCCTCAGGGGACCAGGGCAGGGAGTGTCTCTTGGGAAGGGAATCTGAAGGATAAAAGAGCCATGAACAGCTGAGGCTGCCAAAAGGGATGATACTAAAGGCACAACAGCAAACTGTGTCTGTGCAGGGGAAAGCTCAGAAGCGTGGGAAGAGAGCACTGAGGCTGCATCAGGAGCTCTTTGAGAATCCAAAATCAGAAGCTGCAATCACATGAAAGGCAGAAAGGAGAGCTTGCAAATAATGAAAAGTCTCTAGAAATCACACAGGCATGGGGATCCATCTGAGCTGAAACCCAGGATAGCCATCCAGAGATATAAAAGGCAACAAGAAATGGGTCCATAAGCATATGTAAAGTAAGAAGAAGTAGGCAAGTCTAAGAGCTCAAATAATGTTTGATACAAAAAGGGCCAAAGAGTTAAACATTGCCTTTGTTTCAGTCTTCAAACGTTAACTAAAATATTTTTAATGAGGAGAAAGGAGCCCGGGGCAGAATCAGAAAAGAACAGACTCAAAAATATTCAAATGCTTTAGCTTTGTCCTTGTCAGCATGTCCTAATGAACTGCAGAGGAAGCTGCAGGAGCAGTCCCTGACCCACGAGCATCAGGAACCTGGGGAGGATGCAAGAGCTGACCCACGAGCATTTCATCATCAGGAACTGGGGGAGGATGCAGGAGGTGCCAGGCAGCTGGGGAAATGCAAGTGTACCTAGCTTTTAATGCAATCTCTGTCATTAAAGAAGGTAGGAACTGAGGATCAAGGAAATGAAGGGCAAATCAGCTTAACTGATTTATGGAAAGATATTAGAATAATCTTTTAACTAACCAATTGATGAGCACGAGAGTACAACCACATCTGATTTGAGAGGGTAGTTGTCCCAGTGGCTAAGGAGGATGCAGTCAGTTTGACATGCTGTGATTTGGACAACGCTTTTGGTGCTTTACCTTAAGATTTTCCTAAATAAACCAGAGAAATGGGGTCTAGATTAAATAACTATAACACAGGTGTACAGCTAATGGAAAAAGTGCTTTCTCAGTAGTTGCCAGTGTTGTAATCTGGAAACACATTTCAAATAGGACTATTTTGGACTGTGCTCTCTTCAATATTTTTGTTAATAGCTTAGATAATGAACTAGGAAGTGCTGTTTTAAAGTTCACAGATGACACTAGGCTTGGAAAGGCTGCAAATAGATCAGCATTTGAAATGATCTTGGCAAACTGGAGAAATCAGCAAGATGGAATTCAATAAAGAGACATGCAAAGTGCTACTCTTAGGAAGGAGAAATCAGAACCTTAAACACAAGCTGGCCCAGGCAGTCATGCTGCCAAAGACAGCAATGCTCTGACATTGCATGCTATTTCATCAGGGTATCGAAAAGAAGATGGGGTGTAAAGTGGGGTGTAGGGTGCTGAATCTGCACCTCTGTGCTCTGCAGACTGCAGCCTCCTGGGTAGCTCGCTTGTAGGAAAAAGGGGATGAAATTAAGGCATACTGGAAATGATGAGCAAAAGTGAGGAGAGGGAGGTCATAACCTGATTAGCCTCTGGTTAACTCCAGTGTTCACACCTCCCTTCCCAAACCAGCCCACGTGCAAAAGCCCACTGCTGCCACAACATAATTTTCAGTTACAAATCCACCTCTGACATAGTTTTCAGTTACAAATCCACCTCTCCTCAGTCCTTGGTTCCCTCTCTTCTTTGAGTCTTGGCCACTAGAGGATTTACAGATGCTAAGTTGTTTAAAGAAGTTATCATCTTCAGCTGGAACTGACCCTGACACCATGTTGAGGGATACCAGATACTGGATGCCCCTTCACCAGTCTATATTCCCCAGAAGAGTTCCCTCTATCTCTCTTTTCCTGGTTTATCACCAGGGTCTATCTTGGATAATGAAATACAGAGGATTGCACTGAAAAGCAGCATGGATTGCAGGGGTCCAGTGGGAGCCTGGTGACTCATCTCCCACACACTGTGAGATGCCTGTGAAGCTGGAGTGAGGCAGAGTCGTGGTTGTTTCTAAAGGACTTCTTGGAATTGAGTGATCTCATGGAGACTAAGAGAATTTGGGAAGTGGCCTAACTTGAGTAAATGCAGAGCACAGAGCAAATGTCAATACAGTTGACTGTATTAACAAAAGAAACCTATGGTTAGGGAACATAAATGAGCCGAAAGAGACCATCTGTGGCTAGGTATGGCTCCTGCAGTGTGCAGAGCCCGTCACGGAAAGCATCACTGTCCTGGCTTTGTTTTCACACCCTTCCTTGTACTGTTGTTGACTGCTGGAGGTAGGATTCTGTAAGAGACAAACCCCTTGGCTGAGCCAAGGCAGCCATTTTTCTGCTTTTAGGCTAAGATAAAAGGCAGCTAAGGATGGAGCATATAGGATGAGATTAAGGCAAAGAGATAAGTGAGGGCTGAGCTGCTGGAGCTTTAGGAAACAAAGTGGGGGAATTTGAGATGGCCACAAAAGATTAAAGTATTCACAGAAAGGATGAGAAGGGTTTGTGTATGCAATGATGTCAACAGAGAGAAAGCCCAGCAATGAAAGTGTTATCTCCCAGGAGGATTGGTTTACCTTGGCTTGAGCCAGTGCTGCCATGGATGCAAACATCAAGCTTTGATCACAGCTGCCATAGTCTTCCCCTGACACCTAACAATGAAAGCAACAGAAACAGGCTAAAGCGTGGCAGCTGTCTGGCTGAGGTGAAACTGCGTTTCGAAGGGAAACCAAAGAGGTTAAGTGCTGCTGAAGGTGGAAACAAGAGGTGACAGCTCAGGTGGCAGGACGGGGGCTTTGTGAGAAGCAGGACAGAGTGGCTGGCTAGAATGGACTGTGATTTTTCCTCCTGTAAATGATCATCAGCACAGGGTGATGTGCCATGTTGTCAAGAGAAGTTTTTCTTTGGTGGTTTCTGGCAAATAGGAGAAACCATTGTTGCCCCAAGAATTTACCTGTCTTTTTAAAGAAAATGCATAGCAAGTGTTGAAATGAGAGGCAGGTTCATTAGAGGCTGAAAGTCCCAGTGAAAAAAAATCACTTGGTGGCAGAGACTGACAAGTTAATCTCACAGGATGGTGGTAGACCAAGTGATCCCCCATTGCCCATTCAGAGGCACAAATGCAGATGTCCTTGTTACATCTGGGTTTTGTCCATGCTCTTCCAGCAGTCCTTCTAACCACTGGGCCAAGGACCCCTCTCTTGACCAGCCTTGCCACAGGCCACTGATGGCAGTGCACCTTTGTCCAGACTAATCCCAAGAGACAAAGAGCCACCTGCAGACAGCCCATATGTGTCCACCCTTGGCACCAAGAACATCTCCTTGTACAGAGAGTGCCCACATGGATCAAGATGTGTTGTGGGCACTGAAATCCTACAATGACATGAACCTTATTTCTGGATTTTGATACTCACCCTTGGTCATGCTCCCCTTTCTAACTTTTAAAGTCCAGAAGCTCAAGATTAGTTGTGGCAATCAGTAGAACATGGAAATTCAACTGCTTTCACTGGTTCTAGCTCTATTGTAGACTGTATCTTGATCATCTGGAAAAGAAACAGTTCAGTTATTCTTGTGCTGGGATAAAGATGGGTGTGAGGCTGGGGGGTAAATGGAAGAAACAAGTCTTTCCCCAGTGTCTGCAGTTGTCAGCTTGCTCTCTCAGGTGCTGTGCACATGCAGCTGACTTGACAGCCCTTGCCAAGTGTCCTGGTTCTGGCTCAGCCAGACATGAGGATCACGCACTGCTTGTTCACTCTCCTCACTCATGGTGGGATGGGAAAAAGTAACCGAGGGCCTTTGGAACCCTCTAAGGACAGGGAGGGCTCACTAACGACTTACAGTCCCGGCCAAACAGACAGGACTACTCCACTTGAGGAAGAAAGCAAAACTAATTTAGTCCACCACCAACTAAAAAACATAACAAACTGAAAACAACACAGAGTAGGATGATGACAAAGAGCACAACCAGCTCTTCCAGACCGCCTTCCCTCCCCCCTCCCCACTTCCCAGCCTCAGGCACCTAATCCCAATATCTTTAGCCCCTCTCCCTCAGTGGCACAGGAAATGGGGGTTTCAGTCAGTCCTTTCCCATGGCCACTTGTCTTGCCTCAGGCCATGCAGACTCCTCATCGACCCTCCCTTCTCCAGTGCAGGGTCCCTCACAGGCTGGGCAGCCCTGCACGGGCCTCTCAGCTGTCGGTCCATCCTGAGGGCTGTCTCCCATGTGCGTCTCCACCAGCCTGCCCTCGGCCCAGATCAGTCTGCTCCACGGCCACCTCCCTACACGGTCCTGACCTCTCCAGCCTCACTCACCACTCCACTGTGGGGTCCTCCTAGAGCTGCTGGTGGCTCTCAGTCCTGCCGTTGCCCTCCACGGGTTGCAGGGGCACAGCTGCATTCTCACCACGGGTTGCAGAGGGATCTCCAGTCTGGCACTCTTCCTTCCTCCTTCTCTGACTTCGGGGTCCGCATGGTCACCTCCATCTTGTCCCACTTCTTCCACCTCCCCCTCTGCTACAGATTTCCATTCTTAAATAGTGATTGCAGAGGCATGAGGTTGGCGCAGCAAGTCCAAATCAGAGCCAGGGGATGTTTCACAAACTGCTTACAGGGGCACTACTGCAGCCTCCTTCCCTGTTACTGAGAAAAAATGGCTCCACACAAACCTGACACACCTAGCTAATCTGTATTGGTGCTGCTTATCTGTTGCTTCAAATCCAGTCGGGAACCAGGCTCTGTGCTCTTTGGGACTGGGTCATCTGCTATGATAGTTTTGCATAGGAGCAGTGGTTGGGTACTAGGGAGTCTCCCATGTATGAAAGGAAGCATAAGATATCAGCCTAAGCAGTGTGTACTGTTTTGTTATAACCTACTGGCAAGGTGTGTTTGCCTGTGCTGTGGAACACAAAGCAGCTTCTCAGCTCTGGCAGGTAATCTCTGCACCCAGGATAAACACAAGTCCCTCCTGCCTGGATTCCACAGAGCTGCATAGGGCTGACTATGATCCGACCATCTGCATGGCCTTAATAATAATAAAACCACAAGAGAAAGAGAAAAAACGTGCTAATATATGGACACATGGTGAAAAGAGATCAATGTGGCTTCCTGCATGTGTTGTTCCAGATTCAGTGTGTGTTAATTCGTAGCACTGCACTGGATTAGCCCCTCCGTGTTAGCTCACCGGTACTATGTCCCGTCCTGGGAACAGCACAGCCACATCAATGTGGCAATGCAAGCAGAGGCATTACTTTTTTTAACCTGACTTTGCTGTCAGGTTAATGACCTCATCATATACTATGGGCTGTCTCCAGCTCTGGAACCATCTGGGAAAGCTTCTCATAGCACAAATTGAAATGTCTCATATAAGAATGGCCGAGGCTCCATCTGGCCAGCTGCCCCGTTTCCATCAGTGGCCACAAATAGACATATGAATGAAATAAAATCAAGTTAAGTGTGTATTATAGTTGCCCTGAATACTTCTTCCAGAATTCAATAATATTCAGCTCAAGGAGTTTCTTCTGGTGCTGGTCCAACCAGGTGTCTACGTGAGAAAATGGAATAAGAACAGCACATCTTCACTGCCCACATTCCGTAGGAGTTTAATTTCATGAACACCACACACAAGGGATTTCATGGACTAGGCAACAATCTGGACCAACAAATTTTGCATGAAACTCCGAGATTTTCCTTCCAAAGAGGATGGTTTTCATAGAGGATCCATTAAGAACAGGTTTTGTGAAACAGAAGAGGGCAAGATAAACTTGAGAGGAGTGGAGAGAGACTAGGCCACTGCCAGAATCCATCTGAAATTCTCATATAGACATTTCTATGTTAAAGAGAGAAGTGACAGAGAGAAGTTCACACCAATCTGCTATCTTCCCCACATACATAGAATTTGGTTTATGGAATAATTGCTTCTAGCCAGACACTTCCAGTTGAATACAGTTCTTCCTGAAGGATTTACCACTTAAATCTGGCCTTTAATTGGAAAGTTTCACCTCTGTAAACAAGAACGATCCTCCAGGGAGGAGGGTTTCTGGAGGCGGACACACCAAGCTGAACGTGGGAATTCCAATCCTAATTTATCTCAGGCAGACAAAATTTGTTTCGATGGGAGCATTAAGCGTCCTGCAGCTTGATATAAACTGATGGACTCTTGCTTACTCGTGACATTTACTCTTGCAAATTAATCACTGTTACTTCCGCCTCCCTGCCCACCCCTCCACTTGGTTCTCTTTTAATTTTACAGCTTCCTGAGCTTGACACTGGGAAATCGATAAGTAATTTAGAGCCCGGTAAATACGGACGAGAACAAGTTATTTTGTACTTTTATAAATATTTGGAAACCGAAATTATCTAAGAAAACAGGTGCTCAGTTGACTCAGCAACCCATCCATCAGCATCACACAGTTAATTGCATAAGATCATAAACATTTATAATTAGAAGGCAAACAAACAAGAATTTTATAAACAGCCCTCTTGAATCAGGCTGCGCATTAAATATTTGTGATAAGGTAATTAAGAATAGATTTACAAACCTGGCTCAGTGTTTAATACTTCGGAGAATGGATTTGACTCTATGGAGAATGTTCTACAGCCAAAGAGAAAACATTTGATTTTGTCTCTTTTATCCAAGGCTTAAAATGGTCTCAGAGAAACAAAGGCTCTGTCACTGATCAGGGTGGAATTTCATTCATTACAGATCAGACAGCTCATTTAAATATATGTCTAATGTCCCTTGTCGTGTGCTGATCCACTTCAGGCCTGCTTCAAAGCTCTGCCTCCATGGCTGGATCTGCAGGCTTTCCCCAAGTTTTGTTTTTTATGGCTGATGCTTTGATCAGAAGATGTTTCCAAGTAGGGAGGAAAAGCCATGTCTTTCTTTTATGGCATCATGGTGTTTGCTTATGGAAATCTTGGCGTCACTGCAGGATTACAGCTTAGTGGTCTGTGGGAACCAGAGGGAAGATCTCTCATGTACTATAGAGCCCAACACCATTCCCTGTCCCAAAATAGCCATATCTGCATGCTTGAACTACTCCATGTAATCCCTTCTACAGCCAGTAAGCAGGCTCCACAACCCGTTAAAATGAATGTGAAAGACCTCTGCAGCTAATCTGTAATAAAGTCAGAGGACTTCTAGTTAAACTTCAAACCAGAGAGGGTAGAAACTCAGTCTGTACTGAAGCTAGCATTTAAACTCTGTAAAATCAGATGCAGACCCTAAGAAACTAGGGGGCTGCATCCCATCAGTGAGTAATAGGAAGAGCAGCCCTAAGGGTGGGATGACCTTCAGATATTTTGGGGTTTGATATAGCACAGGTTTACTTCAGGAATTATGTGCTATCAGAAACTAGAACAGTCTCAAAAAGGTGGGTGGGAGGTAAAGCCGTAGCAAGTGATTCATCAAGGATAGCCATAAATCACTTTATTCTGTGGTAACCATCATCCCTTCCCATGTTGCTGGTCAAGGCAACCCCCTTGTTTAGGTGTGATTTTGTTTATTTCTTGTGGGGCTTCTGTTCCTTGCTCTTGTATTGATATGCTTGCAACTGGCCGGCAAGAGAGCTGCTCTTACCGGAAAAATTTCTGATAATCTTGATCCTGCCAAGGAAGGTGAAGCCGTTATCATGAAGAACAGTGAAGCTATCTGTGTGCTAACTTACCCAGTCCTACCTGCTGGTCTGGGTCCAGTTCCATGGGTCACAAGGGCACTTTCCTAAAACAGATTGCTGCAGAACGAGGAGCCTCAAGACACCCCTTATTCAGCATAAATCCCACTCTTTAGCAAAGATTGTTAGTTGCATTGCAGCTAAGCCAGTCTACGTGACACATTGCAGCTTCCTCCAGCCTCAGTAAAGAAGAACCTAGTGCTTTCAAAGGGTCTAGCCACAGCCTGGCAGCTTGAATTACAGTGGAGCTAAAAACTACTGTCATCATCTAAACAACTTCTAACATGGTTTAATCCTTCAGCTTTCTTGAGGAGTGGGAGGGTGTCAGAGCCTGCTGGGAGGTGAGCTCACTGCTAAGTGGAGGGGCCTGAACTGCTCACTCACTTTCAACCACAGAGACCATTAGAAGTCAGGTGTCCTACAGCTCCTGGGCACCATCTCTGGTCTGTGCAGGTAGGCAGCAGAACATGTGCGTTATGTGCAGACCCAGCCTGGGCTCATCTGCCCTTTCTTTCCAGCTGGTCGTTCCCCTCTTTGGCAGGGAGCAGTGACGTGTGGGGAGGTACCTGCTCTGCAGATGTGTGGAACTTTACCTCAGGTGACAAACCATTTACAGGCTATAGACAGACCCCTCTTTTTGTCTGGATCGGCACCTCTGGCCTTCACATGCGCATCTGCTCTGTTTCTCAGTGCGGGGAGAGGCCGTGGCTGCGCACACACATGATGCTGGTGCAGCAGACGTCAGCGGCACGTCAGATCCAGCGCCACCCCCTCCTAACACACGCCGTTAACGGGGTGAATCATGCCTATGCAGCATGCAAAAGCAGCCCAGCGATAGATAAACCTCAGGCGTTTATTGGTAAACAGATACTGCTTTGCTGTAAGAGCATAACTCACTCTGCTGCCTTTACGATCTGTTTATTGATTGCTGAGATAAAGCTGTAATCCCTTTAATTCAGGGGAAAAGGGATCCAGCAGAGCAGGAGAATGGGTGCTCTGCCAGTCGGTAATTAAAAGACATGATTTGTCGTGTAATAAACAGGGGCTGAGGGAGGGCTGAGCTAACCAGCAAGCTGGGGGCAGGATGCCGGGGTAGGGTTATGGTTCTTTCTAAAGTTTTGTTTCTGTTTTATGTTTATTTTTCCCCCTTCCCTCCAGGTCTAATAATACACGAAGGGCCCTCGGTTTACCGGATTTTTAAACGGTGGCAGGCGGTCAATCAGCAGTGGAAAGTGCTGAACTATGACAAAACAAAGGACATGGAGGAACAAAAAACAGGGACCAGGACAAATCAGCGCCCTTCCGCCCAAACCACCCACTCGTCCTCCACTGGTGGTACAGCCACTAACTCCGCTCCAGCCGACAGCGGGGCACGGGCTGCAGGCCATGCCACAGGCACCCTCTCTGACCACCACTGTGCTTATACCATCCTGCATATACTCAGCCACCTGAGGCCTCACGAACAGAGGAGTCAGTCTAGTAGTAACAGAGAGCTCGTCATGAGGGTCACGACGGTCTGAGCGAAGGAATTCAGGAGGCCTTAACACGAAGTGGAGGAGACAAAGAACTCATAAAGCAGAGGAGCATGGTGTGCCTTTTTCTTTCTCTTTCCTTTTCATTTCTTTCTCCTTTTTTTCCTTTTTTTTTTTCCCCCTCCTCTCCTTTTTCTTTTTCGGTAACTGCACAAGAAATAACTAAGAGGAGGCACCTGGCCAGCTGAGGAAAAAACAGCAGGTTGAGGGAGAGCTGCACACTCATGCTAAAGAGGTTAATGTTTTCCAGCCAGCTTAAAAAGAGAAAAAAAGAACAAAAAAAAAAAGAAAAAAGAAAAAAAAAATCAACACCACAAATCACAAAAAAACCCAACAAAACAAGTGCAATACAGACTACAAACTGAGTAGGCAGAGTTCTGGGGAAGCAGAGGAACAGACGGTTTAGCATGTCTTACGAACCCTATTACCTGGACTAGGTAACGATCTGTACACACACCCCCCGTACACACACGCACGCGTACACAAACACACACACACACGGTGTGAGGTTTATAGAAACAAGGAAAGGAATGAAATATTTGGGAGTATTTTTAGTTTCCAGACTATGATTAAGCAGGGCTCTGAGTTGTTTTGTTTCATGAGTCACTCTGGAGCCTTGTTCGATTTACCGTAGGATACCTGAAGGGAAATGGCTGGGGATTTTTTTCGGTATTGATTGACAGAACGAGAGATTGAATCATCTCACCAAGAAAAATCTAACAAAACGCAGGCATGCCCAAATTTTACCAAAATCCTGGGGTTTTTTTTCTTCATAATGTTCCTGACAAGGGGTTTGTAAGGGTGGAACTGGGAGGGGGGGAGGGCGCTCCATGACCTTTATTTGACGTATAAGAGTTTTTGGCAAATTTTGTAAAAAATGCTCCGCAGGTGTTTCAAGCACAAGTACTGGTGTGATTTATGCCTTCATAACCCCAAATCCAGCATCCTAATCTTGCCACTCACACACATCATTTTCTGTGCAGACATTCCAGATTGATTTCCTTCCATTTCACTCCAGTCACAAGAAGTTGACCCATCTCGGTGGGTTTCTTGCTTCCTTGCTGATTCAGACATTCATGCATTAGAGATGTACATCTCTTTTTTTATGTCTGTATCCCTGCTGCTCGATTTGCAACAGTCTCACTCAGTCTTGTAGGCTGAGCCTTTTACATCCAGTCTGTTAGTTTATTACACAGTCTATTCCATTCAATCATTCAAGAGAGAGTTAGTCTGAAGAGGGAGCACAGTTGCCAACAGAATATGTAACACTTCTAACAAGTCTCCTTCTTTGGGATATATCCTCGAAGGTACTGGTTGCTCTTCAGGAACATTCTCTTTCAATGCACAATGGCTGAATCATTTGTGGATATTAAAGGGACACTGTCAAGTACTTTTTAAATAGTTTTTAGGGTCTGGGCTTTTTTTACTCTCTATTGTTTGTAATATTCTCTTACAAGCTTGACAATAAAATTTCTTTCCCTACTGATTTTGTCCTTTTCCATTTGGGCACGTATCGTCCTCTCCACTCACCCCATTCCATTCACCAACCCTGTCCTTCTCCTCCCCACATTTCTTCTGCAACAGCAGGAAATCCATGTTACTGATTTCCTGCTGGCTGTCTGTGTTCTAAGGAGGGCACGTCCCAGCTCTATGAGGTTGGGCTGTTTTGCCAGTGCAACTGCCACAAAGCAAGTATAAGAGCAGGAACCCTAAAAACACAGATTACCTAATTGAGGAGCTACAGCTCAGCAATGAACCAAAACAATGAACCCATTGTGACCTGTCCCGAGCCCATCTCTCCCTCAAATTAAGATAAGGACTTCAGTCAAACTTTATCCATCTAGCAGCACATTGCACAATGGCTATGTCCAGCTGCCCTCCGTCATTGTGCCAGCACCTCTCTCAGCTTCTGTTGGAGCCAGGGTTAATGCAAGCCACCAGCTCCTGTGGCAGTTGGGCCATCATGGATCAGGTGTTTCTGGATACGAAAAGGTGTCAAACTTTAGCCTTTGGGTTTGGATACACCAGTCATTCTACAATGTTGAAAATGGAGGTTAGCATCTTAAGGCAGGTTGTGTTTTTCACCTCAATTACTTGACAGTGTCCCTTTGAATATCAGAATACAACAGAACAGGTACTTCTGGGGCAGAGAATGTGGAAGGTGAAACACCAGCTAAGAAAGCTGACTTACCGAGGACCCATGTGAAACAGCATGGTTTCTGAGGCCACTGTACCTTTATCTGACCAATCTTACTATCTACCAAAGAGTGCTCTTGGCAGAGGGGAGGGAAGGATGTCGGTGGGCAGAGGGGGAGGGAAGGGGCAATTCTGATCATCTCTAAAAACAGCTACCCCCAGAACGAAGGTGTTGCGACAAACAGTCTCTGAAGGAACCACTTCTGACCACGGTAAAGAGAAACCTGGCCAAAGCAAGCAAACACAGCAGCCTCTCGCCCCCATGCCTGTCCTGGAAGCTGTCCTCATTGCAAGAGATGAGTAATTGTGCTGGTTTTGGGAAGGAGAAGGCATACACAGATGAAGGGACAGCTGCCAGACATGATGTTGTTTCCCTCCCTGCCCTCCACTCATTTAATATGGAGAAGTCAAATTCCTTTAATTTGGCCAACGACTAAAAGTTTCTGAGGTCAGAAGCACAACTTGCTGTGAAAGAGTGGTGTGATCTAGTACTCTGAGCACACAGGACTCTGCATACTCTCACTCCAGCTCTGCCACCAACTCTGTAGCCTTGGGCTGTTTGGCTCATCAGTCCCCCCTCCACGCCAAGGGGGAATAACAATACGTACCTACCTCACAGGGGTGTTGTGAGAATCCGCGTTGGTAAAGCTTGTTGAAGAGCATGGTGGGGGTGAGCAGCGCTGCCCGCTCGCTGGTTACAGCCCGAGGCGCTCGGCGGGGGTCCCGCCGGCCCTCCCCTGCTCAGGCATCCCCCCTCGGAGGGTGTCGGCCGAGCGCCCTCTCCTCCAATGCATGACATTTTAAGCGGCTGTGAGGTGCAGGGTAGTGACAGACATGAAGTCCTACTTGACCAGGGATTTGCTACAACGTTTTCTATATCTGTGGGGTTTGTTGGTTTGGTTTTTCCATATATTGTGCTTAGAAATAAACTTTCCACTTAGGGCTGGCGGTTCGGGGTCTCTTCTGTTGCATGGCAGTGTATACAAGTCTTATTGTCTGTCTTACTGTGCAAATGATCCCGCAGCCCAATTTCAGAGATGGGTACGGTCTGAGCCTTTTCATAGCGGCGTAAGACTCAAAAGCCTGTCTAGACTGTTTAATATTTAAACAACACTATGAACTTGTCAATTGTATGTGTTCTGTGCAATACGAAGCATGTCATTAGCTGGCTTGATGGGCAGAGGGGCTAAAGGAAGGTTGAAACTTGTTCCAAGAGCTTCATATGTGTGCCAGCATGGAGCCGAAGGGCTGCCACCAGCAAAGCAAACTCGGGGAAGCCATTGGAAACTGTTTTCAGAACAGTTTACTCCAGAACAAGGTACTTCTGAGTTTATGAACTTCTAGGCTGCCAGCCTGAGAGAACAAGTGCAAATTTAGCGTGGGCTTTGGGGTGTGGATTCTCTTTTTCTTTCCTCCCCAAAGTATTTATGGCAGAAATACTGATGAGGGTCTCTTGCTTCTGTAGCACAGGTCTCCCATCTCCCACAAGCTCCCTGTGCCATCCCTCTTGTGCTACTATGCAGGACTTCAAAAGGTGCAAATGGAGACAGTACACTCCCGAGACATGCAAAATATGTTGTATTTTGGGGGATTCTAGCAGACAGAAGAGATGGAGCAGAGCTATGCTGTGGAAGGTATGTCTTCTTCCCCACATCTTTCCTCTAGACTTGTCTGTTAGCTTCCTGAAGAGATATTCTCTGTATTTTGTTACAAAGCAGTCAGAGCAGGTTCCACTGACAAAAAAAGCTTGCAGAGTTTGGCAGCTGTTTCTCCCAGTGGAAAAATTTCCAGGTCCTATCACTGTGGAGATCCCTTAGTTCTTGGGATTTGTGGTCCTCCAGCGCCATTTGGGGGTGGTCAGCCTGGAGGACTGTGTTCAGCCATCACTAGAACTTGTGTGTATGTGGTCCTGCTCATTCTTGTGTTTTCTGCTAGTCCCTGATTTTCCGTCAGTTTTGACAGGTCTTTCTGGTAATGCTCTTCTGGTTATGCTCTTCAGAGGCGTTTTGCTCTCTGTCAGTTGCCAATGCTATTCCTGCCTACTGAAATATCAGCTCTGGCCTCCAGCTTCCACAGCTCTTCCACTATTGCCATCCAGCCTCTTGGCAAACACCCACTGCCAAGTTCAGATCCTCTTCCTCTGTGCCTGCAGTGGCTAAAGCACATGCACAAACCCAAGGGTCATCAGAGAACACAGGGACCATTTGGAGCCTGTACCAATAGTCAAACTGCGTAATTGTCAGTCCCCTTTGATACATACTCACTCTGCCAATCTCAGTGCCTGCTGTTAATTTGTTGCCACAAAAAAACCCCACATAATGCTAGCAAAATCCATATACTTATCTAATACTTGGTTTCCAATATCAAGTGTCAGAAGTGATGGACTGTTTTTCAAGTAAATGAGGTGTGTTTGCTGTTGTGGCTTCCCGTTGTGGTTTCCCAAGCAAGGTGCTGAAGAGGTCCATATCTTCCCTTACCATGATAGGCAACCCAAGGAAAGAGCAAGTCAGCAACATGGATTTGAATCAAGAGAGGCGTTAGCTGTCCACTATGTTTTCACTGGGGGAGACAGGAAAATTCTACTCACATCTGCCAAGTCCCCAATACTTCTCAAGTCTTTTGTGTCTGGCAGCAGTAAAACATCAGAGCTGATGCCTGTAGATGGAGGACAATTCTGAAGACTTTCCAGTTTTGAAGACTATCCCCTACATACATGTGGTGGTCAGTCATTCAAGCATCTTCTCTTTGTTTTCAAGAGAAAAGGGATTCTTTTGACTAAACTAAAGTACAGCTACTAATGAATGTTGGAGGACGCACCAATAGCACTTCCAACCTGTGGTTCATCCACCAGGGCTCTTGCACATCTTGTCAGAATGCATGGCCAGAGACCTATATTCCTTCCTCTTATGTCAGTCAAGCACTTGGAGGGAAACAGTCAGCAGTGCAATTGCCTTAGCAACTACTGGCTGAGTATCCTCTATCTATCGCCTCACCTGTGATTGCTCTTTCTCATTCCTGAGCTGCCAAATGCCTCATCTGCTCTGCCATTCCTTGGCTCCAGCTCTGAAGATCTCCTGAGCAGACAGACACAGGATTCCTCACAGATTAGAGTCTTCTACATCCTTCATGTATCAAGACAGGCAAATTCACTTCATTGCTAGACAATGACATACTCGAATCCTGAGAGGAGAAGCAAGTGTGGGAGTGTGTTGCATTGGCCTTCACCACCTCTTCCATGTTGAAGGAGATAACAGCGAAAACGTCAATTGGTTTCTATATGACAGCAATGAGTTGATGGCTCTAAGAATATTTCCCTCAATAATGTAAGTCTGACACGCTGCAGTTACTGAAGGCAGTCTTTGATCTCACATCTATCACACTGGATACACGTAGAACAGAATCTGACACTTCTGTGCTGTTTACGTAAACATCAAAAACTATCTTAGTTCGTTATTCAAATTACCTCCAGGTCAGTGGGTGAATTTCTCCTTTGATGAAAAAACGATGTTTTCTCTTCCAGAACTGGAATTGCAAGATAAAAAAAAATATACATACACGTATACATATATATTTATAAATGCTATCCTGAAAACATAAAGAGAAGAAACCCTAACAGATAAACCTGAAAGAATACTTAACTGTACTGAATAAGTCTTGACAGGAGCTAGGGAGTTGCTGTGTGGAAAGTACAACATATGATTTGACTTCAGGCAAAGAGAAGACAGAAGAGGGAAATGCTTTTATGTGACCTCTAGCCTGTCTCTGGCTCATGCTCATGATTGTATGGCATTTCATGAATGCAGAAGTATGTGGAAAACAGACATTCAGCTCCAGCAGCAGGAAACACACTGAAGACCCCTCAAACTTACCTGAGCCATACTCAAACAAGCACAATGATGCAAAAGCACAAACATCTGCCGTCACAACTGTTTGAGAAGAGGTGGACAAGGACTCAGTGAGAAATTATTTTCCAAGCCACATTAACAGTATTTTTCCCAGCTTGTTGTCATCCTATTATTTATCTTTTTTTTTTTCTCCGAGCATCTTAGGAAAACAGAAGAAAAAGGATTCTGATGCCCAAGACTTAAAGAATGAAATAATAGTAGAGAAGAGGTATGAAGGGAAGACACTTCTTTATATGTTATGTTATGCATCAAGGCGTGCTTTACGAAAAATCACATTCAGTTCCCTGCTTGCTCAAAGAAAGTCTGAGTGATTGAGTCTGCTCATAATCAAGAAACCTTCCTAGAGCATAACCTTCTGCAGGGGACCTCAGCTTCCCTCTGGATGGGATAGCCAGCATCAGGCAGAGATGTTTCTCCTCCAATTCTGCCCTTCTATGACAGGTTGACAACCTGTTGTTAGCAGGTTGTTGCCAAGTTACTGTTGGGCAGTGGGAGCATCTATCAGCTTTTATAAGCTTTGATATCAATAGTCACAGGAGTTTCACATGCGCAGTGTGCCCCTGCAAGTGACCTATCCCATCCTTTCACAGTTCAAGCTGGTGACAGAGCTCTTCTGCTCTTTGCTCTTCATTACAAGAGAGCTTTCCTTTAAAATCCAGCCTACCACACACCTCTGAGTTTTTCCACTGCACATTACACAGGTTCAGTTTACTCCCTTTTCTTAAAAGGATGAACAGATCTCTACCTAACCCACCTGATCTCCTTTCCCAACTAGAGACACAAAAACTGATGCTCTCTGAACAGCTGATCTCAGTACCTATGTTCTTATGAGATTATATTCCCCCTCCTCTTTCCCTCACTACTCTATAATCTTCTCTTTCCTTTGGAAAGGGGTGATTCTTTGCTACTAAATGGTAGAGCATCTCTCCAAGATAGGAGTGTGGACAGCCCTTCTACTCCTTGCTAAAGAGGCACACAACACCTTCCTCCCATCCCTCTAGACTGGTGTGGCCAGCAGAACCATTTTTCATGGAGTTTAGCTTCTTGATCCAGAAGAGCAAGTACTTTCAGGCATCTCCTTCACTGCTATCAGGCTCTGGGATTATGGCATGGGGAATCTTTTGTTTCTTAGCCTCAGGGTAAATAGAGAGGACAATGTACCTGAGCCAAAAACATGGTGAGGACAAGGCACTTGCATGTTAGTTGATGGTGAAACTGGGTGAGGTCTGCCCTGATGACAGGGGAGCAGGAATCCTTGTCAGATTTATACAGTTAGCAAAGCAAAATGGCCTTGTCTCCCGTGTTTTTAGTTCACACACATCAGCTCTTTGTTACAAACAAACCCTCTGTAGGCAATGTAGGCCAGGCTTGGGGAGGAAATTTTCCTCATTCCAGAAGCACAACCAGCCCATAGCTATGCATCAACCCCTTCAGGACTTTTTCCTCTGAGAGGCTGAGAGTAAGAAGGGAGGTAGCTAGTGAGGACGGCAAGAACACTCCCCTGGATCTTCATCCCCAGTGGATGGAGTCCCTGTAGACTAATTCTGCATCTCCTCAGCTGAGTCTCCTTTGAAATCACTCCCAAGGACTATGGTCTGATCCTTCACTACTACAGGGTCTGCCCAGGAGAGGAAGCAGTGTTTTCTGCATGGATCTCCAAGGTCTGTTGGCAGGGTCCTGAGGAGGGCCTGAATGAAATCACTGTGTTCCCTGAGGGATGAGTCAATGGTGTCTCCATACAGAAATACTCTCTTTGAGACTCGTAAAGAGATGTCTGTGGGGCTGGGAGGAGCAATTGTTTTTTTTCAGGGCAGGAAGCACAGGGAAGGGAAGGCTGGAATCTAAGAAACAATCAGCCACAAGGGAGGGGTTGACTAAGAGGAATGACCATGTCGACTGTGTTACTGTCCCGTCATTCTCCTGAACCCAGAATGGAAACTTCCAAGTGCTCTTCATGAGCTTACATTTATTAGAAAACTATTCCTGGGTGTTCAAGATTGTTTTCTAATGAAAATATACATAATAAAAAAAAAGCAAATGAATGACTCTTGTTAATCTTTTCCTCTCCTCTGTTAACCTGTAACACACACTGTGAAGCTTACCTCCTTCCTTGTTTGTTTACTGCCATTCCTCATCAATAAAATCTCTTTCTTCCTGGTCAAGATCCACACAGGGCCTTATACAGTAAGCTTTCATCTTCTGCCTACACATCAGAGGTGAAAACTTCATGTAAGAGATTTGAACAAAATGCCACAGCTTAGCATACGTAGCATATTGTGTTAGCGCTTCCACTTATCATTTGTTCACGGCATTAAGCAGCAAAAATTTTTCTCTTACCAAACATGTGTAGTAGGTTCACATGTAGTTCCTTCCCTATGTGCAAGAGGGAGACTTGAGGCAACCATGGTAAGTACAGGCAAGCACTGAAAAATGCTGCTATTTTCAGACTACCCACGCTGGTGTGGTAGGTCCTTCCCAAGGATGATACAGAAATGTCCTTGACAATGAACTTCTCCCATCTTAGCAGTACTGAAGCCAGCCCTTACTCCAGGGCTTTATCTTCTACAAATTGCTGTGTGAACTTGGAGACAGAGGGAACGCTCAGAGCAAGCCCGCACAGAGAAGGCGAGGATGATGCAAGCAATCACCACTGCCATGGTAGGAGGGGGCTGGTGAAGAGCAGATCTGCAGCTCCTGTCCTGGATGCTGGGCACATGACGGCAAACTGTGCCCCAGGACATCTTTCAAGGCTGCCCCTTGTTTCTGTAGTGCCCACTGAATGCATAGAGCATCACTTTTCAAGGTGATGTGCCTAGAAGCCCAGTCTGACCAGCCACACGGCCTTCCTGTATCAGGAGGAAGGCACAGGCAGAGCTTCACTGGCCACACGTGGAGTTCATAAAAGATGGTCACAAGAAGCTCTGAAAACATCTGCTGAGGCGGTCACAGAACTTACCCATGCTTACACATGCGAGGAGCCTGCTCTGGAGAGACAGGCAGAGTCTGTTCCTCATCCCCTGGAAACCAGGTAAGTCCTTTTCTTCTCTCTTTTTCATTCTTTTTGTCTTTCTTTCTTTTTAAATATAGGTCTATTCCAATAAGTTTATTGAAATACACCGTCAGAGAGGGCAAAGGGAACAAATGGAGAAAAGGAAATGGGCAGGGCAAGGAGGTGCTTGGAAAGAAAAAGCTGTGTTAATGAGAAACAGAGGACACTAAACAAGGAGAGGGGACATGAGGAGCAGGGACTAGGGGCAAATAGGGAGCAGGGATAGGGCTGGGAGAGCAGGGAGACGTGTTTTGAAAAGGCTGGTGGTAACTTTTGCTTACAGCATCAATAACACTGATGGTTTGGCGAAAAGAGGGTAAGACGAGCTCTAGAGGATCTTCAGGGGAAAGAGGAAGGAGCCATGAATCACTGTCAGACTGGACTTCATAGAGTCTTCTCCAACCAGCCAAAACTGGGTCTTTCACAGACTGCAGCCTGACAAGCAGTCTTCTTGTTAGGTTGTATCCCCTGATGAACAAAAAGTTGCATCACCCAGGCTAGACAAATACAAATTACTGCACATATCATTTTACCTGTAACTTAATTATTCTTACCAAAATGTATTATTCCTAATTCAAAGTGGCTTCCCAGGGTTTGTTTTATTCCATGCACATAGCTACATTGCTAAAAACCATAATGTGCCCTGCACCTGCTCAATCCAAAAGTAATTTCCTACAGCAGCCAGCCAGGGCTCTGCTGAATTGTAGCAGCTGTAACAGTGAGCTGCTCTGCCAGCTCAGTGGATTTCAGAATGAGGATGCTGAAATGCTGGGTTGCCTTAGGGAGAGAGAAGGTTGTCTGTAAAACAAGGAGGTTTGAGTGACATTGCAGCCTGGATTCCTTCACACACAGACAGGAATTTTACCAAAACATTGGGATCTGAGCTCAAGCTGCAAAATTCACAGCAGAATTGCAAAAATCGGAGGCTTGAGGGTAAAAAGCACTTGAGGTAAGGTGGTGGCAGGCAGAAGTTTGAACCACTGGCAATCTGAAGCTATTTAGGTTTAGAAACAAGTGAAAATTTCAAAACCTAACCTACTATGAATGTAGGGTGTATTTGCACAGGGAACAGAGTTACCTGAATCTTTAAGAGAAAATAATCTGGTTTGAGAATGCCAAACAGTGAACAGATGTCTCCCACCCAGAAGTTACTGGCCACTTCCAGGGGACACCCGTGCTTGAAGAAGGTGGCTAAAAACTGTCTGCAATTACAGTGATAAAATTCCCAATGTAGTATAGGTCTATCAGCCAACTACTTTATTAATTTTGAATGAGATCACCTAAGGGCCTGATATAAACCTGACTGAAATGAGAAGGATTTTTCCTCAGACTTGAGAGAGCACATAGGATCAGGACACTGTGCTGGGGGCTTTTTGTGCTCGCAGCTCCTCTGTACTTGCATCATTTGGTTTTACAATCCAGAAGCAAAAACACAGGAAAGTAGTGAGTGGATCATCTCTGCAAAGCCAACTGAGTCTGTCTTACTGGAGGATTTGCAAAAGTCACTATTTTTACCATTCACCACCAAAAAAGCCCTCATCCCCCAGAGAATTAGTAGCCATTAATCTTAAAGCATCATCTCTGCGACAAAGTATGCATGAATCTGCACACCTACATCCAGCTATGCTTACAGATATGCCTGTGTGAAATGGCACTCAAACTGCTGTGGGCACACACAAAGTTAGTGCAAGGCAAGCCCAGGAATGTGCATCAGCTGCCCTGTGATAACTCCTGACGTGATGTGATGGTCTTACCACCTGATAAACTGGTATCAGCCAAAGTGGAAATGCAGTTAGTTACCTTGAATCTGCACAGAAAAATAACCTGTTCACAGGAACTTGTGGTCAATCAGCTGAAACACTGTGAGTTCATTACTGAGATCACTCATACATCTCTAAACAATGACTAACATCCTCAAAAACAGCCAACAGTAGCCCCATGCACCTGGGCAAGACAGCCACAGAGCTGTGCATCTTATATAGAATAAATAAAGTATTCCTCTCCCTCTCGGTTTGGATTTAGCTGAGAGCAACAAGCATATAATATAAACAGTGCTCTGTTATTTTAATGCACGGAATAACAACAGACCTTCATAAACTCAATCCTTTTATATAACTTTTAACTGCCCATAGCGTTCTCTAGTTTGTGAATGCTGTGAGCTTTATTGCATCCCTAAAGCCTTATCGAACTTTGGAGCTGTCTCAGCTCAGAGCATAATAGATCATTTTCAAGGCTATAAGTAAAGGGAGGCTGATTCCCACTAGATTCCTACTTTTGCATGCAATCCATGTGTTTGTCCTTTCCACTCAGATGAGGTTTCATAGTGGTGAAAGGGACAGATCTGGAGCTGTTTCTGTTCACAGTACATGGAGTGACCCTGGAAGCTACGTCCATCCTGCATCTCCAGTAACCACCTCTATAAGCTGATGGATGCTTAATGCCAAACATTTCAACTTGCCTTTGTATGTATTTAAAGTAGGCATCTACAGCTACAGCTCACACAACTTTATACATCTAAAGGCCACTTGTCAAATTCTAAGTTGCCTTAGCAATCATCAGAGAAAAGTAGGTACCTCCTAGGAATTATTCATCCCAATTGTATTCAGCACCAAACTGCCTACACAGTTGTCTAGTACAATTTGAAATGCTTGAATGGCCTCCAGTGTCTCAGCTTTAAACTGACGCCCATCTCTAAAGTTAGGAAAAAAGCCCCCACTCCTCTTTTGCACGTACTGGGTAGTCAGCAGTCAAATCAGCCATCTTTCCCCCTGGCTTTATTCATCAAAGGAAGAAGGTTGGGCTGCCCAAGCGGAATACAAAATGTGACCCCTGAAACAGCGATTTCTTTACTTATCTCACTGAGAAAGTATGAAGGAACCTAAGGCATTTGTGAGGTTTTCCTACCATCCACAGTCACCACCAAACATCTTAGCCCTGCAGTTTGTTGTGCTTATGGTCTACAGCTCGTTACATCTTGCTTGCATCCTGTCTCTTCAGCTTTCGTTCTGAATTCACAGAAATTATTAAGTGATTCAGAGTGTTCAATTCAGGGTATTTTTAAAGTGGAATCCTGAAAGAATACTGTTCAACTTTTCCTAAAGGTAAAAAAAAACCCACTTTCTAGGCAAATGTAGGGCCTTCAAATTACTGCTACCTCCTGAAAATTCAGGCCTGAATTTCTAAACTCTAGGAGGAAAACGAGTGTTTTCTTAACAGCAAACTCTGCAAGCCTATGAATGAAGCCTGGCAAAAAGCTATTCTCTAAGCAGCAAGGCCTGTGTCTCGTGATGCTGCAGAGAGCTCTCATCATTTCAGTGCATCTTGTAGCAGAACCATCTTCCAAGAACTTTGGGGAATTGTTTGTTTTCTTGTTCAAAGACTGCAGGGGTAGAGGGAGTGGGAATCCTTAGAACACAGAAAAGAGAAGGTAGAGAAAGGCTGAGTAGCCAGGCAGAGTGGACTGACTACAGCCACCAGAGTCAACAAGCTGGCCTGGTGGAAAGCATAGCCTGGCGCTAAAGGACAGCCCCTGGATTAGAAATCATTGCTGAAGATGTTTAACTAAGGCATTTGCCTGACAGTCAAAGCAAACAAGAAGCAACATACTTTAAAACTCTATTTGCAAGGCTGAAGGAGATCAGAGGCTCAACAAGCCAAAGCTGTTGGTGCCCATTCTATTTCCCAAAGTAACAATTCTTGAAAGGGAATCGCTCATGACCCCACACATGAATTGATGTTGTACAGGGAGAACTTCACACACAGGAGAAATTCCTTGGACTGCCTTTCTCAGCTACCCAAACAGCAGTGCTCCTCTCCCATTGCTTGACCTGCAGCCTGGCTCAGTCTCCCCTTTGGAAAGCCAAGGCTTGCTGTTCTTCCGCAGAACAGGGGCAGATGTCACTGGCTTCCCATCAGCACTCTATCCCCACCAGCAAGTGAGGCTCACAAGCACCAGCAGCTATGGTACAATCACCTCCATACTTCACAGGAACATCATCAAAGGAGACCAGCCATGCTGTTCCTTGTCCTGGGCTTGATTTGAAACCGTCATGTTACACTAACACTACAGATCAGGAGGCATTTGAAACATTCACAGTACATCTCTAAGCATAGTTTCTGAACATGTGTAAAACAATGCCATGAATTCACCTCTCCAGAAAAAAATCCACCCTTGCCTTTGACATCTGTCTCCACACTTCTTCCACACTTTTGTCTGGGCTTGTGCTGCTGGAGGTGGTATTTGCTGCTGTTATTGAGATACACAAGATTATGCAACTATCTAACATTTTGATTTAATCAGCTAGGGGGAAAAAAATCCCTGTTCCAACTTCTATTAATAACTGGCAACCAGCTCCCTCCTTCCCTCCCTCCCCAAATTCCCACAGAAGGAGGATCACAGACAGATCCCTGCAAGCACAAACGAGCAGCCTGACTGGATCAATAACATCCATGGAGCCAGAGATTTGCAATGAATTCTGGGTAATTAATCTGCCAGGGAAAGACAATCTTAATTAAGAAAAGCAAAGCTGTTCTTTTCCCAAACCTTCTGATTAATAAAGCCATAGTATTGGTTTGGCTGAGGATTTTTATCTAAATTTTAATGGGATTTGTGTTCCTACCAAACGTTTTTAAAGCAATCATGCAGGGAGCAGTAGAGTCTTCAAGCATCAGTCAGAGATGTAAACTCTTTACTTCACCTTCTTGACACCACATTAAAGATGAGTGATCTCCTTATTCAGGATGACCTCGGTGCTAGGGAGAAGCACTGGCTTCACAGCTTGGATGGACAGTGCCATGGAGAGGTTACCCTCTGCCTCATGTTAAGAGGCAACAGTTGAGGTAAGGCTGGGATCCTCCCTCCCCTTCTCAGGAAGAGCATCCAGGATGAAAGGTTTCCCCAGAAGGCTACAGTTCTTGCTTTCACATCTCTTTCAAGCAATCCTGGAAATACCATGTGGAAGCAAAGGCAGCTTGCCAGCACCCATATTAAGCTCTGAGCAGCCATTTAGCTATGAACAGTTGCACAGGTCACTCTGAAGTTCCTGAAGCAGCTGTCATGGGCCCTCCTGGGTACCATATCAAGATTTAGGAGGAATATTGGGTATACTTCAGAGACATGACATTTAAATTCTTTGTTCTTTTGCTTCTGGTTTTACTTCAAACTCCTCATTTCATGTGTGATAAGTATCTATGGCAACACCTATCTTCACATGCTCATTGTGCTCAGGATTTTTCTCTGGTGCTGATGCCGATTGGTACAGATTCAACCAAGTCCTTTGACAAAAAAGGCCAAAGGGTGGCCACATCCAAATGTCTATTGCTTCTGTCCTGTGTTAACTCCTGAACCACGCTGGGTCCTCTCATATAGACAGACTGGGCCAAAAACATATCAAAAGCTATGCTAACAACTTACTAAGACAACTCCACTGCCTGGGAGTGTTTCCTGGGCCTCCATCCATGATAGAGGATGTCTCAAACCACTCTTGTAGGGCATATTGAGAAAGAAACTCCCTGCAAAGTGACACTATTCCCCAGCAAGGACTTGGTCAGCTGCAAGCAAAACTGTTCTGCAGCAATTTGCACACCCAGGTTTGAGGGCCTAAAAAGGTGTTTTCTTTTTATTTCCCCAAGATAAGAAAGCTGTTTTGATCTATGAAACATGTGATAATTATCACATTTCTGCCTTGACACAGCATGAAGGGCCAGGAGACCGAACCGTTCAGGATGGGATGTTTCTGTAGGTACTGGGTGAGTTGTAAAGGAATTCCAGATACTTTCAAAGAGAACTTTTAATCTTAGCAGCTGTGCTCATCTTTGCAGGTCAAACTCAATGCACCTTTCTGAAGCCAAGGAGGGCCTACATATTTATTAGCAAAAATTAGCATTTTCCCTAATGGTATCCTGGATACAGAATAATTATGGTAAAGGCTGATGAAAATCATTTAACTCCTGCTATGGGGACAGTACAATGGCAGATAGATTAAATATGTCCTTTATAAACCGTCACAGAGCAAGAGAACATGATAATGAATGAGTTAATTACCCCAGCATTTGAGGCTGATACTACCCATCTGCCGCTTTGATTAATTAAAGCTCCAACGGACAACAATGAGGCCCTTCTCAGGTCTGAAAGCAATTAATTGCCAAAGTCCTCAATAAATCTATCAGCATCACTGACTGAACTGGCAGAAGAGGCCACTTTGAACAGCCTCAGAACAGAGGCAGCAAAGCAGATTATGGAGTCTGATGCATCCCCAACGTGGTGCATTAATCTTCTGATGTAACACTGAGAGCTAGCAATTTACACTTCTCACTCAACATCCTTTTGTCTCCACTTTCTCTCATTCCTCTCAAGATCAGAGGAAGGGATAGCCCCAGTAAAGGACACAAACTGCTGAGGAGATACTAAAGTGACACTGGCCCTTTTTGCCTTTTGCCTGGACTCTCTAAATGGTAATGAACAGGTCAAATTTTTGCTCTTGAATACCTGTTCTCCTTGGAGCAGTTGTAACCAGTCCTGACAAAGAGAGATTTTGGAAATGCAATTGGAAACCAAATTCTTCCAGTACTTTCCCTGATTATGATTCAAAGAATGACAAAAAGAAACAAGAGTTTCCCAATAGGTTGTGGCAAATCAAATCCCACTATGGGTAGGTCAAGAAAAGACTCTGGAACCAGACACGGATCATGGGAGTCAGAAGCAAAGACAGGGCATGAGGGACAGGAGATGAAGCGGATGACTTTCTACTGTGAGAAATTCTGGAGTCCAGAACCTCTTCCCAAGGTAGGCAAAAGGGGAAAGCCCTAGTGAATAACCATTTAAGAAAAAAAAATGTTGGCAATGTACTGCAGGGGAAAATGGCCAGAGACAGCAGAGAGTGCAGGACTCTCACTTTTTGGCCCTGTCTACAGTGAACATCAGTCTTGCAAACTAAGCTTATCTTGGACACAATGGGATTTTGAAGGAACACCATGAAAGGCCTCTTTCTGTCACAGCAAACATGGCTAGTGGACACCAGATTATCTTCAAAACCAGTGCAGCTCAAACACATAGTTTGGTCACCTTGCACTACGAGGTGTTGCTTTTTCAGAGACATGGTGGGAAAAAAGCCTTTCCTTTCATTTTTAGCCTACTTATGCATTGTCAAGCAGCTCTTGCCTTTCACCTCAAACAGTTACAAATGAAGAATTAAAGCTTCTTCATACTACAGATCCAAGACAACGATTAATAGCAATTATCAGTGGTGATTAGTTAATACGACCATAACAACAACAATCCCACTGCCTGCCAGTCAGTTGCAGGCATCAGTGCGTTAAAGGATGACAACTCTTCTCATTAAACACTGCCTGGCTCCTGAGGAGAAGAGAATCCTTTCTGCTGCAGCAGCTCCACTGAGTATGACGCAGGCTGCAACTTTCCATGCTGGAATGGGCGACGAAGCAGTGAGTTTAGAGATCATTGGTCTATGATCACATTAGAGAGAGGATAATTATATCCTGGGTGCATGGTTCTTGATTACTGATGGGTCTTTAGTTCAATAATTGCAAAGAAACCAGGTATGAAAGGGTAAAACAGGAGTAAGTAAGCAGAGGACAACAAAAAACAGTTTACTTTCAGGGCTCCTGTTTCAGATTACAGAAGCTGTCTCTTAGGTGTTGCAAAAGGGTGAAGTGTGGGAAGGAACATTTAACATGCAAGTATAGTGAACAACAGATCCATTTTCCAGTTACAGAAGATGAAACTAGACAAGAAAAGAAATGGACCTGAAACAGGGATGTTAGGAAGGAGCTTTCCAACAGATGAACTGGTCATTTGCAAATAGATGGAGACTCTTTTGTCTCCATCTAAACAAAGGAGGGTGAGAGACAGATGCCACATACATACCTAGATTTCCCAGGAGGAGAATGGAAGAGAAATTAGGACAGACCAGATGTTCAAGAATTAAAATTTTTGAAGAGCAATTGAAACATACAAGGAGCTGTTATTGCTCAGGTGAGCTCCAGCTGCCTTGAGGTATGTCTATATCACACAGTACAGAAGCATGCAGATATGCCCTAGGCATCTCCAACACGCCAGCAAGGTCAGAGCCATGCAAGTATCTCTTCAGCATTTTAAGCCCTGTTCAGGAAGCAGATAATGTGGCACGTCTCTACAGATCAGGTGTTGAGACAGATATGTACAGACATGTGCATCCACTGTGGAGTGAATCCATGGTCCAACCTACGATTTGGGTCAGATTTTCTGACTCCACTTGCAACTCAAAAAAACCCCAGGGACAAGGATGGGGTAGGGGGCTTGGCTTTTTGCTTTCTGTTCTTTCCAAATATCACACAATTAACTCCTCTTATTCTCCAATAGCCCTTTCCCTGTTGCCCATGCCCAAAAGACTGCACATTCAAGAAGGGAACTGAGAAACCACTCTTCAAGGGCAGGGATTTTTTTTAGCCCCATTTTCAGGTTTAAGCCCATTTCACATGTTGACTTTTATGTTAAAGTCATAGTTCTCTCAAAAAAAATCAAGTTAGAAGAAACACTCTTTTTTTAACAACATTAAAAATTTTCAACATACTACAAGAATTATTATCCAAGCTCCTGCAGGATTTGGCCATTACAGAGAAAGACAGGGATGTGGGTATAACTTTAGCTTTGTATTTCTTTCTTACCACTAACAGTTCAAGGTAAGCCTCAAAGTTATTTTTACCCACTGTGTAGACCAGGTGCTACAAAAGTACTTGGTGTAACCTGACACACCACAAAACAAGTGTCATATTGTATTAGCAATTCTTTACTACACTTCTGTCCCATTCCTCCACAAACAAGCTTGTAGTAGAAGTGTAAACCAAAAAAAATGTGTAGCTTTCTAATTCCCATTTCATAAACCAACTAATACCTCCACTTACATAGTATTATTGTCACAGACAGTCAAGAGAAGCACTAATTAGACTGGCACATTAGACACTTGTTAATTACATTCTCAGTTCTCAGTGTCAGGAGAGTCTCATTTGTACCTTTAGAAGCTGTGAGAAGAGGAGGAGAAAACAGAACCAACTCTTCTCTGATGCTATGCAGTTCTTGAGTCAGCTAACAGCCTACTGCAGCATTGCAGCCTTATTTTTGTCACAGACCAATGTATGCATCTGGCTATGCAGATGGACTGATTTTATCCACACGAATAGACAAAATAAGCATCTCTGCTGAAGTCAATGAAACTGCATTGGTATGTAAACCAGCAAAAATAAAATCAAAATGCAACACATCGCTGTCAGAATTTTTACCTTGGTCTAAGATCTCCATTCACACATGATATTTCAAAGTACTTCGTGTCTGGGGTTGAGCATGCAGTTTGGTCCAATTCAGCTGATAAGAGCTCCACTTAAGAGACAAAAATGACAAAAACACTATCTAGGTTTGAAGGAATTAGAGCTAATATTTTTGATTTAGGCTCAATTCTGAGTTGAACCGGTTTTCCCCTCACACATGTACATGGAACATCTTTTAATAACTTCTGCTCTAAAGAATTATTACACTTCTCTCACACCTCTCCATCTCATGTACTTAACACTGCATTTTCACAGCTCCTTCATAGGTGGCCTCTGAGCCAAATATTCCTTCTGAAGCATAGAAATGGGAAGGATACCTGTTCAAGAAAGTGTAAAAGATGTGTTGAATCTATTAAAGAGCTCAAGAATTGACCACTAAGTTACACTCAAACAAGTGAGCACTGAAAGGAAGAAACTACAGTATACACTCTTGCACAAAAAATGTAGGAGAGGAAGGATGTATTGGCAATGATGAACAAGCTGAGCAGCACTAAAACCTGCAGTTTAAGTCCTGCTCAAAGCTCTGCTCAGACAATTGACCTGAACCACTTGTCCCTGGGTGTAGAGGGAGAACTTCCAGCAAAACTAAAAGTAGAACCCATAAGCCTTAATCACAGATATCACCAAGTAAATACCAGCACAGAAAACATGGCTGCTGGCATGTAAGATCTTCAGTCTGCTTTCATATGCTTTGATTTGCCAGGCAGAGAGCAACATCAACTTCAGTCCACCAAAATGAAGCATCATCGTCACAAGAAACATGTTGTTGACTAAAAGCAGATTGCCTAGAGTTAAGGCACTGTCTGCAAAGTGAATCAAAACTTTAGAGTGTTACTACTGACAAACACATGTGCTTAAAATCAAAATTTCTCTGGCTATGTCAGCTGACTCACAGTTTCAGCCTACATTTAACAGGGGAGGCAGCATTCCTACTTTCAAAATGCATTTCATAAGAATTTGCTGTGCCACCCTCACTATAGCTGCTTAGATATCAGCAATAAGATGAGTTGGTAGAAACGTTTGGCTTATATTTGTCTTAATAAGATTAGACTGGAGAGTTATTGAGGGCTGGATTTTGACAGGAGATGACAGGACAATGCTAGTCTCAACACAGGCACATTTTGAACCTACTGAGACATATTCTGCTAACAGGAGCAGGAAGAGTATTCAGAATCTGCCTTG
This sequence comes from Colius striatus, assembly GCF_028858725.1. Classification (NCBI taxonomy): domain Eukaryota; kingdom Metazoa; phylum Chordata; class Aves; order Coliiformes; family Coliidae; genus Colius; species Colius striatus. The sequence continues at coordinate 16,550,775 of NC_084769.1, read as the reverse complement.
TAGCATGTCTTGTTATGCTCCTCTTCAGCCTCCCACACTCTCTACCTTTTCTCCCACCCTGCAATGCAGATAAAATCTGTATTTTTGCATCATTTGCAGCCCTGAGGGCACGAAGTTTTCCCGTTGTCCCTTTCTGCAACTTTCCATTGAGAAAAGAATGTTGAAAAGCTTTTGCTGGTAAAGCTCACTGCTAAGCAGCATGACCCCAGAGAAAGGCTTCCAGAAATAGGCCAGTTGCTTGTCTTTTACAGTCCAAACACACCTTTAAAAGACACTTGGGGCTTTTGTTTCCACATTTGATGCTGAGCCAGGTATGACGGCAACAATGGCACAAGGGAGGACTTGTCACCAACGTCACTTCCCCACTGGCTTTGATTTGCCCAGCTCAAGTGTGCAAGAGCCAGTCCAGAGGTCTGTGGCAGGGACGTGACTCCTCAGTGCCAGCCCAGAGCCCTATCCGAGGACTGCATTTCCTTCCTCTAACAGGCACAACTGGAGTAAGAGTTGCACAGGATGGCAGTGCTGAACTTGTGATCTCTCAGATCCCCAGCTGTCCTTTGTAACACCGAGTTGTGCAAAGGCCAACTTGGTGCCAACAGAGTTCTGCACAAGGTTTACCAGGATACCAGATTAGGATACCAGACCACAACCTCACTCATTGCTTGATTGACCAAGTTCAGGTGCTCTCTTAGTTGCACAAACTCTGACACAGCTGCTTCCAGGCAACACAGTGACCCCAAAAGCCCACTGGCATGGGCTCAGCTCAGAGCCATCTCTTTTGCAGAGCAGGTGGAGCCTGAATCAGATCGAGTGCCTGGAGCTTTAGCTTTACAAGCAAGATCCTAAGTTGGCTTCTCTGCAGCCTGCACTTGCTTTCAGTCTTGAAAGCTTACAGTGGTGATTCTCTTTCCTTCCTCCTGCTGATCTACAGATCAATATGAACCTCTTTATTCATCTAATTATGGCTGCAGGGGGCTCTTCACAGCTGAAGTACATTTGTCTCCCTGTGATGTTAATACAATCAGGCACAAAGATCACTTCATTAAAAGAGCATCTATGTTTAATCTTATTTAAGCTATAAAAAATCACCCCTTTGTCATAGACACTGTATGGTGAAAAGTGCAAAGCTGGATGACTTGCTTTAGCCCAGGGAGCAGAGTTCAGCTCCAAAGAGCAGCTGAAAGAGGAGCTGTCACCAAGTAAATGCAGAACTTCCACCATTATTTAGATGGAGCTACAGGCACCATGCTCTGAGTCCCAGTTAGCTTTCTACTTAGGGCCTTAACTCAGTCAGTACCTTGGCACTATTTAGGCTCTTGCTTAAGACACTGCTGCCTGCCTTATGCTTGAGTTGATGGGACAGGAACATAGGCATCCCTCAAAGCCAGCCAGCAGAAGTGATTGAACCAGCCTCGCTGGCTTTGGAAAGAAATGAGCTAGGTTGCACCTCCTGTATCTTTTGTACCACAGAGCTGCTGGTGGAAGGACAAGCCTCCAGCAGAGCAGCAGCCCCGTAACAAAGCAGCAGCAGCAATTTTGAGCCACCTAGCTGACTCCAGGAAGGACACTCATCTCTGCTCAACACTCATTCACGGCGCAGGTAATGGTCACTCTGCAATCAAGTAAAAGGAATTGAAAATGAGGAGTACACTGAATGTAAGGTGTAGGGTATCTGTGGCAAAACCCAGAACACAGTCTAGCTCCCTTGTACTGTAAAATTCTGTCTTTTTTTCTTTTCAGTCCAACTCCTCCATCATATCCCTCCTGAAACACAAAATACAGGGTTTGTTTATTTATAGTGCAGTCAGGCACTGTCCTCAGAGCAAAGTGGCTCTTTTCTAAGTAGCTGGTGGCCCAGAGGGGATGTTGTCAGCAAAGGAGGCTGAGGATATCTGAGCAAATGCAGCTCTAGGTTGGTACTTAACAGTCACCTGACTGATGTAGCTTCCAGCTGGTCACCTGGTAAATATCATACAAAAGAGCACATCTTCAGCAGTAAAGACTGAGATTCAGGATTAACAGCCAAGAGGAATCAGGTAGAGGAAAGATACGAATCTGGGACTCCAACATGGCTAGAAAATGCTTTAAGACTCTCGACTAAGACAGGCAATAAGGGGAGCAAGGGAAGAGCACAATCAGCCTGTCTCCACTAGATTTTTTTTTCAGATCTAACCTATTTTCATAGATACCATCTGAGGACACCTACCCTCAGGCCTGCGGGTGAAGAACATTTTCTTTGTTAATTCTGCAAGGAAAGCAAAACAGCCTTGGGACATTTGAGCAAGCACACAGAATATGCAGGCAGAGCACAGCCTTTGCCAATGATTGTGTCCTAATCCAAAAGAGACAACTTCAAAATCCTCCACAGAAATGACCTTGCCTTGCCAATATTTGTATTTCTACCAATACTGATCCTTCTGTGTAGATATTGCCTGTCTACATTATAAGTCAATTAGCTGAAAAACAGAAGCAACACTTAGAGTTCTGAAAATCTCAGGGTGAAAGTAAGCTACTACAGCATTCTATGTGCCACTAAGTGTATGAATAACACATAAAGTCCCAAAATCTTTTTAGCAGATTCTCACTGATTAAAAAGCCAACCACCTGTACATGCTAGAAACTCAGCAGCACAGGAAAACCTGAATCCTTCATTCATCATTGATAAAAATTCCTGGTAATGAATTAAAAACAAATGTTTTTATCAGAAGTGCTCATATAACAGCACCATATGGAAGTTCTCACCTTACTGGCCCAAATGATATTTCAGAACCACTGATCACAAGAAAACTGAGAGATAATTAGAAGTCACCAGGTTGACACCAGCTCCAGAAAGCAGAGATTAGTTGTACAGCAGGAACAAGATGAAAAACTATGTTGGAACACTTTAGCACTACATATGACAAATTGGCAAGAGGTCTACCACACAGCTCTGGAGAAATAGCCATGACTCCAAAGAATGGTGGTGTGAAGGCTCTTGGTACCCTCCTGGAGAACTGAATTGTGAAAAGCTGTCAAGGCAGAAGGATTTGAGGTGTCTCGCTCCTGCCCCTGGAAGTCAGAGTCAGGTGCCAAATTCCTGCAAACAGTGGTTTTGCCTACATGTAGTGGATCTGGGATGGCAGTGATTTTCCACGGCAGCTCTTGCAGTGCTGTGCTTACTGTTGATATCAATATTATGACTACTGCTCGCACAGCATCAGGGCTGTTCCTCCAGCATTCCTTCCCCCACCTTCACCAATAGCTGTGGGTGAGCACATTCTTGGGAGAGACCACGGCCAGAACAGCTGACCCAGACTAACCAAGGAGATATTCCATACCATATGACGTCAGCTCAGTAATATAAACTGGGGGAGAAGAGCAGGAAGGGGAGACAAGATTCATTTCTGGCCTTCCCAAAGCAACCGCTACACGTACCGCAGCCCTGCTTCTCGGGAGGTGGCCGGACAGCGCTGCTGATGGGAAGCAGAGAGTAACAGCTCATCTGCTTTTGCTTCACTTCCCGTGCACGGCTTTGCTGTTTCTTTATTAAGCTGTTTTTATCTCAACCCATGAGACTCCCATCTTATTTTCTCCCCTTCCCTGGCTTGCTGAGGTTGTGGGGGATAGAGCGGTGTGGTGGGCACCTGGCATCCAGCCAGGGTCAAACTACCACACTCCCAAATCTGGAAGTGCAGCACAGAGCACTGATTTCAGCTGAGGTAAGAGCTGAGAATGAAGCACAGCAGCAAAACAGGCTGAAGGGAACAGTCATATAATTGGAGCTGAAACAATCAAAAAAGACAAAAGAGTAAGCGAGCAAAGCTGAAAGGATGGCCAAAAACTCCTAGCCAAGTTCAAAAGGCAGCACATGTGGCACATGGAGCCAGTGGAACACACTGAGAAGGTGCAGCGCACAGGAGACAGTAAAAGTTACAGTGCTTCCATGTGGAGTCAGAACCCTTCTCAGAAACCTCCTTTGCTTCCTGCTGACCCAACCAGGTTATGATGGTAACAGTGACAGCCTCCACACCCTCAGCCTACAGCAGCTGGTAGCCAACTTCTCATTCCAAATTACAGTTAGTGGATGTCTGCATCCTCAAATGTACATGCAAAAGCAGTGTGACAGCAGTTGTACAGGGGAGCTAACGTGCTAACCCTAACAGATACATGGCAGACTCGTGGCAATGCTAATGGAGAAAAGAGAAGATGTTAGAGACTCAGCACACAGAGCCAGGCCAGCCTCTCCCATCCCATCTCTGCTAGTTCAGAGTGATGGCATTTCCCCGTCTCTTCACATTAAAGCAGTAAAGCCTGGAGCTGCCCAAACACCAACTAAAAAAGCCCCTGTCACTCAACACGTTGCTTTTCTTTTAAAATCTCACAGAGGAGTATCACTCAGTTGAAGAGGTTGCTTTGTTGATCATTCCACGCACAAGAGGCAAAGTACACGAGCACATTTTGTCCCCGAAGGCCTCTGAACTTGAGGTAAGTGAGGCTGTACCTCGGAGTTCTGTTAGTAAATATAAAAGATGCATTTCCTCCCAGGGTATTAACAGTCAGCTGGGCAGCAAACAAGCCTGTTAATGATCTCAGGGCAGTAGTAAAAATTAAAAATCATACACTCAGCCTATGGCACCTCATAAACCACTCACTGCTTCTTGCCCCAGATTACAACAGCATGCAAAGACAGGGAGAAGGGCATAACCCGTACATTTCACATTTTAAAAATCAAATTTGGGGATACGAGTGTTTCTGTTCTGTGCTGCTGTGGAGCTGCGTGCTTGGATGGGAACATCTGTCATGTGTGCCTGTGTGTTCACATGTTTGGCATCACCACCACAGAGGCAACCTTTCCCAAAGCAAATGAAGAAGCTGAGAACTCAGCTACAGCTCACCAAAAATACTCCCACCATGTTGAACTCAAACTCAGAAAAAACAACTGCACAGGGAGCAAAGGCTGTTTACATCATCATTCTGATAAAGCTTTTTTTATATGTTAGTCTTACAGTAAGTTCAGCCTCCCAAGAATGGCTGCAGAGACAGGCTTGAAGGATGAACAAGAGGCCAGAATGCACTTTTTAAGGCTTCTACAGCAATGTTAGCAAAAGTCACAAGCTTGACTTAAATTGGCCAACTGAATAAGTGCAAGAGAAGGGAGCTGTCTGGTCCAGACAGCATGACTGCTTATGAAAGGTGCAATATATTAGAGAAATTGTATAACTCTATACTGTCATTTTTGGTTTTGCAAAGTGCTTTCAGTAAGCAATGGCAGCCTGGGTAATCATTATTAAAAGCATCCCATTAAGGGATTGCAGCTCTAGGACATATAAGTGTCATCTACAAACAGATAACATGCATTAATACACACTAGTTTATACATTACAAACATTGACAAGCCCCAAGCATAGCAGTTACAAGAACTCTCTGTCACCAGGTAGCATTTTGAGCTGATGACAAACGTCATGCCAAGTCTGCAGTACTGTGCTCCTTAGGGCCTTCTTGTGTCCATTTAAATGAATCCAAAGGGAATGCTCTTGATGACATTATTTGCTCACTTCTCAGAATACATATGATGCCCTCATCTATTGGATTTCCTCCCTCTTTGTCTTGATGTTAGAGACATCTCTGATCCTGAACTGTACATACCTGTTTTGAGTTACTTTTCCCTTCTCCTCTCTGTTCCCTTGGTGTCTTTAGCTCATGCAGGAAGCAATTCGTTCTCCACAGACAGGGCTGGCTTGTTGGGTACCCACCAAATCCCCTAACAAGTGCTGAGGAACAGCACTCGCAGCAGTCTCACATGCTTCCCTGCACCCTGCCACCAGAGCATTTTGACCCTGAGCAACTGTGCTGACAATTCTAGAAGTACCTGGTGATTTTGACTCTGTGCAGTCATTGCTATCTGGAGGAAAACTGATGCTGCCCAAGATAACTGTGGTGCGATGAAGACATCAACTTCTGCCCCATTGGCTGCTTTCATGCCATCTCTAAGAGCACACAGGAAATCTTCAGAGACTTCAGGAAATCTTTGTACAATGAAGACTCCAGACATGGATGAATTATCTTCAGATTCATTTGCTCTTCTAGGATTTGCAAAGTGGGGTTGATAATTTCTTTAAAGTAAGTAAAAAATATAGAATTGCACCCCAACAATTCTGGTCCTCCTGCAGCTATCAAGTGAATCATAGAAGCTTATTTTGTGCATTCATGCTATGATTTTTGTACCAGTCTCAAACCATTTGCAGCCTGGCCTGCCGTAATTTTCAATAGCAGATACTGGCAACCTAAAGGCCAAATCCCATCACATGGAGATTGCTGCACAAACCTTCAGCTGTTACACTTAGAAGGAAACTATTTGCTTTCAGTACCCAACACATCTTTAAGTACCTAACACATGCATCTCCATGTAGCTGCCATTTGCCTTTCCATTTGCTTTACCCCAAAGAAAATTTCTGAAACTGCCCACAGCATTTCTGTGAGGAACTAGATTCAGCAGACTAATCTTCCCTTGAAGACCATACAGCTGCCCTGAAGGTGAAGTTGATCTTGCCTTCCAGCACACACCCTGTAACCTGTATGCAATGATTTGGTTCCCTTGATTTCCAGCAGTCTCCTGGGTATTTTTATGCTCTTGTTGTGTTTCAAGTTACAGTGACCTGTTGTAGGAAAAGGTCATTCCTGCATGTTTTTGTCTCTTCGTGTTTACTCTTTTTCAGATGTCCTCTGTCTCACTGCAGTCTCTACATCTGAGTCATCACCAGCTTTGGGGTAATGGGGATTATACACAATCTCATGTGTAAACCTTGAGCTGTGAGTCATTCCAAAGCTAAAGCCTCTATTGCTTTAGCCCATCTCCTGAGGACTGCAGAGAAATCTCTCCTAGACAAACTACAACCCAATTACATATTGTCTTGCTGGACTAACCCTATTCCTTCTACGCTGATTTTGTCACTGCTGCCTGAAGGGAATTTTGTGACCATTTGCATGTCTAAATAGGTCAGTGCGTGTGTGTCTGGGAGAAGAGAAAGTAAATGTTCATTATGTAAAACAGCTCATTCTTTCTGGATTGTGAAAGAGATACAGAAAGGCTGTTCTTTCCAATAATAAGTTTTGAAATCTCCTCAGTTTCCTCTCCTTGCTTTTCAAAGTCATTAAGCTGATTGTCCATTTCTCCAGAATACCTTGGACTTTGTCTGTGTAATGTCTGCCTCTCTCACATTCCTGCTGCCTGTGAGACACTTAATGGAATTCCCCATTCTCCACTTCTGCTCAAGACTAATGATCATGTTCTCCTCACGTCCCAGGGCACATTGCAATAACTTGCTTTTTCTCTGCATTTACTCTCCCCTGCAAATCTTTTGCCATAAAACTTTTGCATTTACATACCCTCTCTATATGAAGTCTCATTCAACCAAAGTCCCTCAAAAGTCTTTCAACCGCCTTCTTTGTAAGGCACCATGAGTAAACAATTTTGCTCAGTTGCAAAGGGAGAATAATCAAGAGACAGAGAGATTAAGTGGCCTCAACTGTCTTCAGGAGAGCTAAGAAAAAAACCCTACTGTTGCTGTCCTCCACTAGTGAACCAGAAAACTACCTCTCTTGCTTTCTCATGAAATAAGACAATGATTTTTTTTAAAATGAAGCTACAGGGCACACAGCCCATTTCTCTGATTCTGTAACTTACGGGTTGATTTAGTATTAGCACATCACTGAGAGATTCCACCTGCTATAGAACACACCTCATCTAGAGTACCCTCTTTATGTCCCAAGAAGCCTAACCACCAGATCTCACAAAGTCTTGAATAATCCCTTTTGATAGATCCACAGGTCCCTTATAAACGATGTACAACAATTTCTGTATCACCAAAAACATTTTCTTCCAAAACTCCCTTTATCTTGTTTTCTTCAGGGAAAAAAAGGATATACCTGCTGGCTGATTTTATCTTTGATAAATTCTCTCTCATGAAAACAAAGTGAATAAGCATGTTCAGCTTCTAGTTGATCAGAACGTTAGTCGAAGATGGGATTCAGAAGATACACAAATATGTGAGCTATCCAACAGTTTTGTGAAAGGTGGATCAATACTGCTTATGCCATGCTCTTCCTGGAGAGCACAAAGCCTTCTAAACCTAGGGGCCAAACTGAAACACGGAGATACCATGGTTGGTAACTGCTGAAAGTCCACAAGGAGTAAGGGTGAAGAACCTACATCACAAGTCACTAAACAAAAGTCATAGTAATTCTCACCTCATCTTTGCTGAGTTCTTTTTATCCTTTGTAGTCAAAGTGACATTCCCTGAACGTTCAGGAAAGACTGAGGGCTAGAAGATGAAGATCACGTGGGATTCACGCATAGTATTAAGGGACAACAGGGAAAAGCTGCTGGCCAACTCTCATACCCATTCACATTAGGGCTTTCCCTGCTGCCTTGCTTGTGATCAAAGAAAAAATTCCACCACCACTACCTCCCTTTTTTTCAGTAAAGGGTCCCTAAGCATTCTGATATAGCTGCTATAACTCTTCTGAAAAAACAAGGTTCAGGGGGCCATATATCTTTTCTTCCCCCTGTGGATGTACTTCATTCCATGAGGAAAGAATATCTGTTGTTTTGCTACTCACATTAGCAGGTTGGAGAAGGAATTCTCATACATCCAAGACTCCAACAATCAGATACTACAGCTATTTTACCTTACTTTACCTATCATTATGTCTGATCCAAATGCTTCAGGCAAAAATATCTGCACTACAGTTGGTCTCCTCAGGGGTTTGTGCTCCCTTTATGCATTGTCTCACACAGCAGAGAGAAAATGTTTCTAGTTCTTCCCTACACTGGAGGTATTTATGTTTTCTGAGAGAACTGTTAAGACTCACTCCCTTCTGGAAGAAAAGGAAATGACAGTTACTATTGCCCAGTATTGCACATCAAAATAGGAAGAAAGGATTACACAGGGTTGAAACTCAATAAAACCAGGAAACAATCCAAATCCTTTGGTTTGATACATTGAACGCTACATTAAATACATTCCTATGGTCAACCTACCAGTTCTGTTATAGACTTCCCAAGCTCCCACAGGAGTCCATAAGGCTGACTTAGTGCATGGAGAGGGCTTCTAAGAATTACTACCAATAACCAATTTAAGTACCATAATTTTTTTTATAGCTCTAAAAGTAACAGCAACAAGTACTATGAGTACTTCAGCCTGCTGGTAGAAGTGGTGCTTTTGATGGTCAAAAGCTGAGAACTGTACTGGTGGGGCATCAGAAGGAACAGGGCCATTTCCCTATGTCTTAGCCACTCTCACTTCAGAAAGTTATGGGGAAGAGGCAGCAGATCAATTTCTGTCCAACTTAAAACTCTGATGTACAGTAAGCATGCACAGAGAGAAAGATGAGTGAAGTACCTATTTTAAGGCATCCTTAGCTCACAGGTGCACTAGAATTATGTCTGGTTTGTAAAAACTAGAGGAATGGACAGGTTTTCTGGTTCTTGTTTAGTTTTGTTTTCATAGATTCAAGTACTATTCCAAAAAGAGGGGAGAGGGGAGCAGATAAAGACGGACAGTAAGCTTTCCACTTATCAAAACTTGCTGCATGGAAAAATATGGTCCAACTTTAAGCTAAGCTGCAATGTGTTCAGATTGTACAGCAAGGAGTATCTGTGCCTCTGTGCCAAATTTTTATGCAGTGCGATGTGGCTTTTCATCCTCCGTGAAACACAAGAGGATAAAAATCACAACCTCAACTTTTTTAATGTATCTATTTTAGTTCTTCATATCAGATTATGACAGCATTACAAAAGAAAACTTCGTCTATTCTGATTTATTTTCCTTAGTATGTGGTAATCTATTCCTTTAAAATGTTCAGGTTCAACAGTTATAAGAAGAGTTCAAACTTGTGCAGTGCTGCTTCCAAAGCTGCTTTCAAAATAGTGCACAGAAACGCTATACACATAAACTCCTCCACCTAGTAAGACAAGCAAACTCTTGCAGAAATCACCGCTGTCTTAATTTACTAGCGTCTTTTCAGTGGTGGGGCTTACAAAGAAAGCTGTTCTGTTCTTACATGGGTGGTAGTGATAGCACCAGGGGTAATGGCCTTAAACTGATCTAGATTAGATTTAGGAAGTTCTTCCCAGTGAAGTGGTGAGGCACTGGAATAGCTTGCCCAGAGATTGTGGATGACCCCATCCCTAGAAGTGTTCAAGGCCAGGCTGGATGGGGCTTTGAGCAACCTGCTCTAATGGAAGCTGTCCATGCCCATCGTAGGGGGGTTGTAACTAGATGATCTCCAGGTCTCTCCAATCCCAACCATTCCATAATTCTATGCAGCAGTTCTTCAAAGAATTTAGAAACACAGGTCCAGGTGGACCTCCAGTTCCTCGCTAGTGCTGGCAACATGCTTTTTAAAGTAATCTTTGTAACCTGCATCTCAAAAGAGGGATGAGAAAACTTGAAGGTTTTCTACATCGGATACTTACTTTTGTTAATGCTGCCACACACTGCGCTCCATTATGCATCCACTGCGGTACTTGTACTTGCAGACCAGGCAACACATAATTTTCCTGATGTGACATGATGATTAGCCTACTGGCTGGTACTCTCTGCTGCCAGGGCAGTCAAAGATGGAAAAAGGCTGAACTCTTCATTCTTTTCCCTTTTTGCCAGCATCAACTCTCATAAAAATCTTTTAAATCACAATGCTGAAATCACCGTCCCTCCATCAAAGCTGGCTGATACTGCCCAGTGAGTTGAAGAGGCAGCAGAGCAGTAGACTAACAGAAAGACACACAACAAGTTCTATCTCTCAGCAGACAACACTAACCAAGTTTATTGTCCCATAGTAGTAGCACCCAAAGAGTTTACAAGAGAAGCATGTCAGGAGAAAAAAAAACCCAAAACAGTAACATATAAGAAAATCACAGCCATCACTTTTTCTTTTTTTAGACACACTCTGATCATGAAGTTCAGAACAAGGGATGTTCTGCTACTTGCAAGAAAATAAGTTAGCATGGTGTTTCCTTCATGTTTGCTTTTGAAGTGGGTAACTAACTGCTCTGTTGCTTCTGAAGACTGGCCAGTGCTACAATTCTGAACAAGTGTCCTTAATAAAATTAATAACTAGGACAGACTTTATAACTAAAAATGTCAGCTTAGTCTAAATGAAAGAGCCCTGCCAGTCAGTTAATAAGAACCTGAAAGCCGTCTCTTTGCCAAAGAACAAGTGTAAAGTCAGACTGCTATCTGCCAGAGTTCCAGTAAGACATATCACAAGCTTCTGATGACTGATACCAAGAAGGCTGGCAGAATAAAAGGCACTTTAATCACCCTCTAAGAATTTGCTTCCACTTGTTTGAGTCCAAATCTGCCCATTCCCCTCTTCAGTACTAACAAGTCTTACCATACTGAGCCTACATATGCAGTACAGGTAACAAGAAAGTCTGTGAAATAATACTCCATTAATTAAATGTCTATTGCTTCACAGCAGCAATACTCTCTAAAGATGTGGTCTATTGGTTCAAAAGAAAACCCTAATTCTTATTTTGATTTGCAAAGTAATTCTATACTCTGTCTGGTCTTGACCAAAACTTCTCATCGCTACAAAATGGTAGAAGTTATGTTATTGGGGTGTCATTAAGTTTAAAATTTGTAAAGAATAGAACAAGTAAATATACTCAGCTTCTGTAAAGGGATTTTGATATCGTGTTTGCATTGTATACCCAGAAAAGAGACTTTTGACAGTCACTCTTAGGTACTGCACAGACAGTTAATAATTTTATTTTACAAACATGGTTCTGAAGAAGACAAATGAATTTTTTAAAAAATATTTTATTAATCAAATCAACAGAAGATAAAAAACCCCTAGTCACTGTTTTACTCCCTCAATTGGCCTTAAGAGACATTCAAAACAATGGACCAATCAAACATTCCTTATTTACAGTTCAGAAAAATATCTTCTGGTGACACAAACGCTCTAAAAGTACTGGAAAGATTGCTTTTCCCTTAACATCTGCATTTGAGAAACTCTTTTAAAGTCTGCATGAACTCAGGCAGGATAGGATATAAGAGAGGAGAGAGCAGGTCACTGTGCAAGGAGGTAGGGGCAAAAAGCAACTGCTGTTTCCCACACAGCAGCAGTTGTTCAATATTAAGTGCAGATATTCCAAAACATTTTAACTACAAATCATGGTTTGTTTTTTTCCTTTTTTTAAGACCTTAATACCATTTGCACAATATGTTTGCAATAATGCAAACATATTATTGCAAAATACATTTGCAATAATGAAATAACAGCTCTTAAGGGAATTAATCTGGTTGTAACAAACTAGCATCTGTGAAAGTGTCACTAGTGCCTTTCCAGATCTGTAATCAAGTTTGAGAATCTCTTTCTGAGCAGTATTTGACTACTTTGGATTGTTCTGTAGAGACAGAACCCCATTTTGGTTACCAATGGTAACTATTATCAGTTATCTATCACAGGTGTCAGTGTAAGGCTTTCAGGGTTTCTTCTGCTTTGTGTTAGCAGTTACCTGCAGTGTATGAAATGGGGATATAACGGATTCACTCTTCTTTTAGCATCAGGAGTATCTACAGTAACTGTACTAGTTAAAAAGTGTAAAAAAATCAGAAATCCCAGCATCTGAAACAGGAAAATGTGTAACAGAAAGGGACGGAGACCGTTGAGCTGCTGCTGAACTGACAGGACACAGAAACTGTAGGACAGAGATGACCATAACTACTGATTTGGTTACAGGGTGGCAAAATCAGCACTCTTGGTTTTGCTGTATGTCTTAGATCTTGTTGTGTATTTCAAATTATTACTTTGTGACTCCCTGGCCTAGAATACTTTCCCATAAACTTTCATGGGGTTTTTGTGTCTTTTTTTTTTTGTTTTTAATAGGAAAAAAAAAAAGCATGACAATACAAACCTTCTCCCTTCTGTAACAATAATGTTATGGAGTTACCTCCACTAAAGGTTCAGCATTACCTGGTACCCTCACTGCAACATTTTTGTCTTCCTTCCCAGGCAATGTAACAAGAATTTCAGGCGCCAGCGCAGATTCTCATTAAATTTAGTAGTGTTTAGTTGAAAGCAACAGCAAAAATAAGCTGGATTCAGTGTGCTAAAGAATAATAAAGATACCTTAAAGGCATCATTATTTTGCAAATACTTCAGATTATTTCAATCTGCTGTTCCTGCACTGAAAAGTTAGATGACATTTATACCAACTGGAAATGTCTCTGGGACCTCTGCTCTCATTCGAGAAAATAAAGATGGATAGACTGTCTTCTCATTAACATCCTGGTTTGTGCCCCATCTCACAGGGAGATCTCCTCCAAATCTTTGCTCATACAGTCACCATATGTCGCCCAGTTACATCATGTCCAGCTGCAAACAGAAGAAATAGATTTGGAAGAAGTAACATAGGAAACAAAGTAAATTTGGAAATCCTTATCTTGTAACGCAAATGGACTGAACATAACCATGTGCAATTTATAGAATTTTAAAAGTACAATCCAAAAGTATGTAACTGTCTGCTGTTGAAGCTTCTGTTAAACTGTCTACATCATCAACTTCAGCCTTGGAGATGGATTTGTAATGACTCTGTAAAAAGTCATTACAACATTTATTAAAAAACCTCTTGAAATTCTTGAATTCCAGTAAGTCTATCTAGAAAAGGTTGAGAAGATTAAAACATCTTTTAAAAATTATTTTCAGTTTTCAACCCATATAAATAGCTGTTCTAAATCTACAAGCTTTGTTAAATGTTATTACAATACAATATAATGATCTGCTATCAAATGAGCAGCCTCTGCCTCTCTTGAAACACACCAGAGGACACATTTAACATATGTAAACACCTGTGTTACTACATAACACAGTATTTGCCATGATGAAATTACACACCTGGTTGTGTTTTACAATAGCAAATAAGTAATTCCACGTGGTTCTTTTCTGACTCAATTCCTAAGCCATGTGCTCTAACCTACTGCTTTAAGAAGTATTCTCTTTCACTGCATCTTTCAGTTACAGTTTAATTCTAAAGCCACACCATGTCTTTATGCTACTCACCAAATCATCAACATCACCACCTTCATCATCGGGAGGCAGAGTTTCATTTTTCTTCTCTTTCAGATCCAAGAACTGAAAATACAAATGTATTTATACGATATTGACAAAACACAGACCCCTAATGTTAAATTAAGGTAATGTTTCCTTTATAGATCAGATATATCAAAACAAATCCACCCGTAATTAAAAATCATGAAGGAAGTTTGTTCTTGTTTCCAATGTCCAATATCATCTTAAACTACAGCAAATTTAATATGACTTACTTTTAAAGGATTTTATAGTGAAGTATGTTGAAAAAGAGACAAAAGCATATGGTTCTTCAGACAACAAACAGTTAAGCTGTAAAACACCCTGTAATAAGGATGCTGCAAATACTAGTTCCTAGTATTTGCTCCCTAGATACTGGGGAAAGTTCATAGAAGAGAAATCCTTTACAGTCTACCAAGTCCACAGAACCAATCTCAAGCACAGGGAACACTTGAGGCATCAGTAGCTGGAACCTGGGGCTGATCACTTTTCCCTAGCTGTCTCTTATTGCCCACTGTCAAACATAGGATTCTGGGCCAGACAGATATTTTGTCCATCATAGTATGGCCATGTTTATCTTCTTAAAAAAGATAATTTAAAAAGTAATATTGTGTGTAGCTACGAAATGCTAAAGGACAGCAAACCTCCCCCCTGCTCCATGTGAATACCTACGTAAGCTGAGCAATGGCTTGCTTTGCAAATTTCCTATGTGTGACATACTAATTCTGTGTGGAACTTGGAAGTTTCCCACTTAATTCAATTAACATTTAACAAATGAACAAAGACATGAATTTTTAAAAACCCCTCAAGCACACAAGATGGTTAGAATGCCAGTCTTCAAAAATAGGAATTCATTACGTAAAATTCTCTTGCCGTGGCTGCTGATACGGCTCACCACATACCCTTCAAGCATGGCATCCACACACAAGAAGATACAGGTAAGCTACTCATATACTCCTATAACAACCAAAATCAAGCCTACAGTCAATATCTGGAGAGCTGCCACCTCTGAGTTAGTCTTCTCTTAGCCTAACATAGTGAAAAAAAGAATAATTTAGCTAGGATGACTGAAAAAAATACAAATACTTGACTCTTAAAAGTATCAAGTTGTTTAGAAATTTTACTTGCAGACTCTTTACCAATATTCTTACTATAAAATCATAGTTTTTCTTACTAAAATGTACCAGAACAAGTATAAAGAGCCAGGAACAACCTTGCCCCAAGTAAACAGATGGCTGTAGAAGCTGAGGAGAAAGAAAAGCCACATTCCATGACTGAGTTCCATCATCCTTAATTCAGAAACGACTTCACTATAACTCTAGATGATGAAAGAGAACAGCTAGCTAGAAAATAACCATATTAAACAGGGATAAACATCTACTTAGAATTTATGTAACTCTTGTGCAAACAGCTAGCTCCTGAGAGCAAGCTACTGTTCTTCACCTGAGGACTTAACTGCAACAATCTCAAACTCTGTGTAAAAGACCGTGGGATCCCTATCAGAGCACTACCAACCTCCGAGACATTGTACTTATACTGTAAAAAGCTTAAATGTTATTTCACATAAATAAAATGTTCTGATCCTTCTCTAGAGCAACAGGCAAGAAGTAAAACACTGAGTAATTACCTGCTGCATCCCATTTGTGAGATGGTATCAGATACCATATCCACCCGGATAAAAAGCATATATACTGGTTTTGGTTAACACCAAAGACAGAGGAGAGAGACATGCTTTGTGTAATTGTCTCACTACACAAAGGTTAGATCTTTCCTACGACCTAAACAGCAACATCCAAGAAGAATGCAGAAAGCTTACTCCACAAATAACACTCCTGTTTTGACATCTGAGCTCAACTTATCACATAGATTTTGTGGGGGAAAAAAAAAAAAAGGCAAGGTAATGGGGCCAGAAGGAACTGAATTTCAAGGTGCTGTATGTCTGTGTATCTTTTTTTTGCTGCCCAAGTTCTCAATCTAGTAGTAATACAAAGCACATACTATGAAACTTAAAGCTAATGAGTGTCAGCTCTGAAAGGCTTTTTGTGTCAGATTTCCTTTTATGCAGTAAATTGAGTCAAATAGTATTTCTGAAAGAAGTACACTTTTCAAAATTTTTAAAATTAGCTTTCCCACACTAAATTAGGTAAAGCAAGCTAAAAGCTAAAAAAATGTAGGCTGAGAATTTGTAATAAATTGAATCTTGAAGTTGCCATCAAATTCTGAACCTTCCAAGTTGGATTTTTTTTTCCAAAACCTGTTTTACATTTATGCAAAAGCAAATTACATATAATAGTTGTGCTGAAATCCATTATCTTCCCCACAGAAACCAGGAAAAAAAAGCACTTGACGTTTCTGCTCCTTTAACCCATCATCCTCACGCTCTAAACAGAGTATCTCCATTATTAAGGAAAAAAATCTTCCTGAAATACTTTTTCTCAGTTATAGAAAAATATGCATGAATAGCCTAGCTTAAACAAAAAGACAAAGGAAGGTTTTACATGTTACTACTCTAATAAGTGGCCTTTAAGTTTCCCTTTCACCTTCAAACAGCAACCCTATAATTCTGAAATCTTATATCCAAAACAGTCCTGAAACTGCAATCAGCTAGTGATCTCCGTATATAAGAAAATGCTTTTGTGTCACACAGGAACACACTGACAGACAACTCCCAGACCTACATGCTTGCATGTGATGTGCTACAGAGGTGAAGAAAACTTGCATCTTACTCTGTTGTGTAAAAGATGCAAAATAACCCTTTAGTGAAGGGTATCATCTTCAGTATAGAAAACAAATGAACCATTTTTTGCAATTTACTGCAGACCTAGGCAAATGCTGGCTTTGTACCAAACAAGAAACCTGTGGCTGGGTTTAACTGGACTGAGAAAAATTTGATTTTAGATCAGCCTCATAACCTCAAGATAAAATTTTTTTATTCCTGTAGACTTTACTCCAAGAACACGCAGTCTTTCATTTTCTTTACTAAAAAGTCATATAAACTCTCAACAGATAAAGTCAAATCAGGGTTCTGGCTTTGAATCTGGAGAGTGAGGAGGGAGGTGGTTATCTACTGAATAAGTGAGACTGCTAACTGCTAGTTAGCAAAGAGAGGCAATCCATTAACTGTCACATTAGAGAGCTCTGCTGCATAGCTGATTTCACACAATCTCTCTTATTCCCCTATTTTAAAGCAAAGTTATGTCTGTTGCAGGACCTTCAATCTATCACAAAAGAACTTCATGTACTGCAACACCTGTCTGACTGTAGGATGATACTAAACAGAAAAGTAATTTTTAAGTCAAGTCTACAAATGCTTTGCTCCATCTCAGCTTGGCAGCTGTAAATCTAGCTCTTGGTATTCTGTAATTTGTGCTGTATTTCTTGGCAGGCACAGAATTTTTTAGCCACTACAAGCTCACTGTTAAGAAAACAATATGCTCTAAGGTCTTCATGGCTAGTAGAGATATCTTTTAGTGGCTATTTCACCCAGCATTAGCAAATTTTGAGCACCAATGGCAGTTGACTAGCAAGTAAGTTCTCAAGAAAATATGGTCTTAGGAAGCTTCCAAGCAAATTCATAGCATTTTGAATATATAACAAAATGTGATACTCTTTAAAACCACCACTGAGGAAAAAAGTTGCTCTGTACAATTTTGTATGATGTGAAACAGATAGTAGGTCCTTCATATTTTAAAAAACCCCATGATAGTCCGTCATTTGTACTCTGCACATGTGCTTAGCTTTCTGGACTCTTTGTTAGCTTTTCACTTTCATGACATTTCTGTGCCTTCTTCACCTTGAGGTAAATTGTTTCAGTTGAAAAAAGCGGCTTCGAAAATACAACCTTTTACCTGCTCATTAATTCACTCATAGAGATTCTACTTCTACCCCCTTCTGGTTATTGCTAATGTAAGGCCTGGAAGTTGAAAAAAATCAATGTAGCATCTTTTAGAAGAGCGGCTTCACTGCAAAGTACTTAGTGATTTTAGCTACAGGTTTACCTTCAGGGGTCTGTAGTACAAGGACTTTCTCTCTCTAACTATTTAAAACCACTGCTAGCAGTCTGATACAAGAATGCCCATCTTACCTTCTCCACACAAAATACAATTTTTGACAGCAACTGTATTTTGCTTTCTTTCAAACAGAAGGCACCATTCTGCCTGTTAAGAGTTCACTCCTCTGTAACTGTGACATCCTTCATTCATCACCACAGCTACTGAAGTGTTATGTTTCTGCAAAAATAATACCTGCAAATACTCCAAAACTTTCCTTTCCAGAAGGATCTAATATGATCACCAATAACAGCAGCATAGTCTATGATGTCCATCAATCCACAAGTGCCACATAAAGTGGAAAATACCACCATCATCACATATATGGTAAAAACTAGCCCTGGCAACCTTATATTGCTGGAGTTCACAACACCTTTAGACAAAAAGGAATCCCGAGTCTTGAACTCATGTGCTAGCAATGACATCACAGTGCTTTCTATGAAGTTCAAGTAGTGATCGTGCATATATAAATAATCTACTACTGTAGAGGATATTTTCAGATATCAACACACACCACATTCTAAAGACCAATAAAGCAAAATACTATGGTACATGCTAGGGTATTATTTTTGCTCTTAACTGGAGCAATTTCAATGGTGTGGCAAAAGGGCACTCCTCTTCCTTCACATGGTTCCTATTTCATTCACCTAAAGATTTCTCCACATAAGAAAGAATCTTCCATTCCATGACAAGGGCTCTATACAAGACGCTCATTAATAAAACGATACCTTTTCAGCCTCTTCACTCGTCACCGAACTTCCCTCTGCTTCATCTTTAGTGATCAAAGAAATTCTGTCTAAAAAAAAAATGAGAGATATAAAAATATCATTAGAAGGCTTCCCAAAAACACACTTCATGTTAGAAATGAAAAAAGTCCGCTGAATTCCAACTTCTGGATGTGTCATCATTACCAGCAAAAATAAAAAAAATATTGCTCAAAGGCAAATGTGAGTTGCATAAATGAGTCAACCATGATATAAACCATGATATAAAAATATATTAATGAGCATATTCAGAAGCTTGTGGAAGTATCCATTTATGAAACTGCTAATATTATGACAATCAAACTAATGAGACACTGAAATCATAGACCACATATGAATATGCTGAAACTCTATTAGAAATTACACTTTCAGTTATTCACAGCATGCTCTTCAGTCCTTAGAAAAATGAACTCCTAATGTACAAACACTTAGCAGTGATTACCTACAGTCTGACTACCAAAGTGCTGGTCCTGTCCCTTGGCTGTTTGCATCACCATCCTGTGCAGTACTGTCCCTCCTCCCTGCAAATATTTTAAAATCTCCATTATGTTTTACCCCAATAGTTTTTCCAGTCTAACTCATCATTTGGCTACAGGAACGCTTATTCCTTAATAAAGAAGCTGTGTGTATGACAGCAAAGAACAGTAGATTCATAAAGGTTTCAGCAGAAGTGTAATGCCACCATAATGTTTACACCCACAGAAATACTGGGAGGGTTTCAAGAGACAAGTCAACTTGTCAGACCTGAGCCATTAACTCACATTCATCCTCTTTTGGTGACTCCAGTTGCGCATGACAAGGACCGAGGCATGGCCCTTATAATTTGGTTTGAAAAAAGAGCATTGCTCATGTGGCAAGAAGTGAGGAAAACAGGACTTCTGCTTTTAGCAGCATCAAGAGAAAAGCAATTTCACCCACCTAGTGAGAACAGCTAGATTAGACATAAAGCACCATGATTTTATCATCTTCTCACAAGAAGATAATCTACTTTGTACAAAAATATCATCCTTGTATTTGTGGGTTTTTTCCTTAAAAACATACTCTCGTTCATCAAAAACTCTGTTTTGCATCAACTATAAATTATTCTAGCATGGCTTTGGAAGATACAGGTCTTTTACTTTCAAAGTTTGTTGGTTTCTTATTTTCAAATTTCTTCAGAGAAGGTTTCCTACAACACTGCTCAATATAATATTCTTTCAGTCTTGTCTTGTGCTGTTGTTTTATGTTGCTAAACAAATTCTCACCTTGTATTTTGAAAAAAGTTGGCCAAAGTAGATATTACATAGTGTTTGGAGTTTGTTGCTTTGAAAGGTGCAATACAAAAGCATATAAATGCATTTTATAGCATGAATCCTTGCGAGATAGAGCTGGGCACTTCACAGATTTTCTCAGCACTGGTTCCAATCAAAAACAAGAAGATGACGTAAAAGATTTTTTTAGTGCACCATGTTTCACATTTGTGAAAACATTCCTTTATTTATCACTTGCGTAGTCTCTGAATGGCTTTTAAAATTGCACTGTCTGGTGTCTCCCAGTTTAATCATAGGTAGGTGTCATCTCACCACGTGTCTTGTCCTTCAGGTTGCTTAAATACAAAACGATCAGTGACATTTTTCAATGCTATCTATGGCTTTTTGAAGCTTAATTTGGAAGAATCTTTTTATATCTCTGCTGCATGAGTTTTTTCCATTTGTTTTTTAATTCAGCTGAAATCATGTCTTCTTGCCCTGTAACATTTAATTTGTCTCTCTTCTTCCACAATTAATTTACCATTTCAATAAGACTTGGCAAGGCTTTACAAATATTGCTGATACTAAACTAGCAGTGCAAAAAAGGAAGCTTCAATGTGAAAATTTTTGAGGTTTGTTTTTTAAACAGGCTGCAGGAATGAGCCTTATCAAAATGCTGCTTTGAGGTGGCTCTTTTCTTTTACATAATAAGATAATACAACTAGAATGCTTTTGGTTTGAGTTTTTGGTTTGAGTTTTTGGGGTTTTTTTCTTTAAATGTCATCCTACCTTGTATCACGATCTCCCAGAAATCAGATAAGGCTTTATCTTCCACCTTTGATTTCAAGGCCTGTAGAAAATCATTAAAGCACTGCACCTTGGACAGCTGAAAAAAAATAACAGCAATGATAAACAAGAAATATTAAAAATAAAGAGCACTGCAAGCTCAATTCTTCATGAAGTCACCTAACATGGTGACCAGGAAAAGTCACTACAGATTTTGGTTTTCATCTCTATTAAACCCAAGAGTTGTAAGGAAAAGTAAGCCACAAAAGTTGCCTTTCAGAAAGGTAGAAAGACTTTCTTGTAACCAGCTTTATTAAAGAAGAAATGTAGAGGACTGTTTATTTTTCTTTTACAAGCATCAGGTCATAGGCCTTCTGTTTTTATGTTAAAAGAAAATGAACAACAGCCAATAACATCAGAGTAGTTCCCATTTCAGTAAGAATAAAGAAATATAAAATGCGAATATATTTCTAAACTTTCAAACAGCATAACTGATTTTAATCTATTTATCTATTCTTTTTGCTGTAGCAATAAATTATCAAGTTTCTAATACAGCAAACAGGCCCATCATGTCTTTCATTTAAAGGAGATGAGAGGTTTCACAGATTAACATTACCTTCACGGCCTCCTCTCTGAAAACTCTGATACAATTGATCCCTTTTATGTACTGTGAACCTTTATTTTCCAGGAATTGATCAATGCGGTTTATCAGCTGCTGACTCACTGAAAGATAAAGAAAAATAAATCTAAGAATACACAGTTTCAAGATTTCTTTTTTTCCTTTACATCTCTCTTTTCCAGAGGCATCAGAAGAGTTAATCATCCTTGTACTGCCTCAAGCTACTCAAGATGATAATTGTTATCTAAGGTACTGACAATTACTTCAGCCTCTCTGGCAAAGCTAGATATACTAGGAAAAAACTCATGCATAGACCTGGCAAAAGTCTTTCCCTGAAAGCCAAGAAAAAAAGCACTGGGCTAGCTTGTTTGATAGAAAGTAAAATCAGGCCAATTAAGATCCTAAAGCTGACAGAGGTTATGTTCTACAACACAAGCACATCCCCTAAACATCCTTTGAAATATATGCATATTTCAATAAAAGTGTTAAATTTACAATGAGGGTGTAATAATGTCAAAACAACATCTGCTCGGGTGATTGCAGTTAAAAGATTACCTTATTGTTTCTGACATCAGAGTATATCTTCACTCTGTACAGGTAGTCTGATGATTTTTCATCAGGGCAATGCTGTTTACGATTATGGAGATAATTACTGTAAATCATGCATGCCTTACAGAGAGAGGCAGAGGAAACAATGAGATTTGTACCAACAAGAAAGGAAACACAGTTTCATCTTCAGTGTTGAGCTCCTCAAGGTAGTTGGATGTAACACACTGCAAACATGACAAGTTAAAATGTCATCAAGGCTGTGGAAGCTCAAGTAATTCTGATGGATTTTAGTACTTTATTTTTTTCACAAAAATGCTGAGATTGGAAAAGACCTTTAAGATCATCAAGTCTGACAATTAACCTAACACTGCCTATGTCCCTCAGCACCACATCTATTAATTTTTTAAATATCTCCACAGATGGTGACTCAACCCCTTCCTTAGGCAACCTGTTCCAGGACTTGACAACCCCTTCAGTTAAGAAACTTTTCCTAATAAACTCTAAACCTCCCCTGGCACAACTTGAGGCTGTTTCCTCCTGTCATATTGCCTACTGCTTTGTAGAAGAGACCAATACCCAGCTTGCTACAATCTCCTTTCAGGTAGTTGTAGAGAGTGATAAGGTCTCCCCTCAGCCTCCTCTTCTACAGGCTAAACATCTCCTAGCTCCCTCAGCCACTCCTCACAGGACTTGAGCTCCAGACCCTTCATCAACTTTGCTGTCTCTGGACATCTGAATGTCCTTGTTGTAGCGAGGGGCTCAAAACGGAACACAACAGCACTCAAGATGCGGCCTCACGAGCAGTAAATAAAGTGGAGAAAGTACTTCCCTAATCCTATTGATATCTGATTTCTGATGTTTAATTAAGAGTGAGGAACTGTCTGATTCTACCTTCTGTCAGACACCTTATCCTGGGAAAAGACAAGGGTGAGGAGGTTACAACAGTGATGTATAAACTCAGAAGCACTGTGAAAAGGATGAACAGGGAGGGACAATCCACTGTCTCTCTCAAATCAACGTCAAGGAGTTGGGTTAAGAACAAACAAAAATAAAGTATGTCTTCAAACAAAGTACTTCTTCAAACCTCTTTACCGTAGGCTGCTTTGGGATACTGTAAGAAAAAAAATGCAGGAAAGCATTCTGGACAAGTCATAGCATCTACCTGTCCTCTTCTTGTACTGTTAAAGACAGGTTACTGGATTAGCAGAAACTTTGGCCTGACCTATAGTCCTTCCTAAGTTCAGATGTTATAGTCATAGATGTCACTGCAAGAATTTCAGTCATGGAAACATCAACATAGAAAATCATCTGCCAGAGTGATGGAAGAGACAAGGATAAGTAAATATCGAGAAGCAGACACTGTTTAAATAATATATTCCACCCTGCTCACTGGAAGCAGACATAGTTCTAGCTGTTACATTTATGTTCTATAAAATGCCTAATTGAACTCAATCTGAAGGATTGCATCTCTGAAAAGAGTGAAAAAAGGTAACGTTTGATATTCTCTCACTGGCTTTTGACTGTACAGAGTTTCTAGTAAAGGAGGCAGATAATAGTTGTGTCCAACAGCAGCTATCACACAAGGAAGCGTGCTAAAGTGCCTGATCAGCTCACTCTTTTTATTTATTTTACAAGTAGTTGACAAATTAAATTGAAGTCTCACTACTTAAGCTCCCCAAGTTAAGTCGGTCCATTTTTTTGATGGTTAACGGCTTTCTCATTAAATGTTCTAATTCCTTACAAATTGCAGTAATAAAAGCAAGTCCTGCTGGTGTTTTC
This sequence comes from Colius striatus, assembly GCF_028858725.1. Taxonomy (NCBI): domain Eukaryota; kingdom Metazoa; phylum Chordata; class Aves; order Coliiformes; family Coliidae; genus Colius; species Colius striatus. Next base: position 16,526,924 of record NC_084769.1, on the reverse strand, counting down.
AGTGGTGGTGGTGTATTTTTTAAAACACTGCCTTTTCATTGATGTGTTAAATTAAAACCCCAGGCACTATCAGGGTGCAATAAAAATCTTTATTGTCAGAATGATTTCAGCATACTGTTTGAAATAAGCAGACACTCTACTATTTCTTTTGCATTTTTTTAAATCCCTTTCCATTTGATTGCACTGGCAGACCTCAGAAGAAAGACTTTTTCTTGTTACTGACTGTGAGCTCCCTCCTTTTGAAATGTGTGATGAGGGACCAAAAAAACCCTACAATGTTTTACTAGGCACTGAAAGATAGTAATATATGCAGGGAACAGGTCATATGGCAACAATATTTTAATTCAGATTCTTCTAACATCTTGAACCATTTTGGCTAAAGTTGGGTCTGTCCACTGGGTCTCCCTTAAATGACAGGCCAATAAATGATGAATCTAAAACAGATAAAATTCCTGTGTCCTGATTAGACTACCAAATTACGTTAGGGGAGCAACTCAATAGCAGAGGTGGCAGACAAGGACTGTAACTGGAAGTTCTCCAAAATGGACTTTTCCTTAACACTTCTAGGTCTGAGAACTTCATTGATTTCCTACTGCCCATCATCTGTTTTTCCATTAGTGCAAATCTTTGGGTTTGGGTGCTACAAAAAAAAGAGATCTTATTTCTGGAGAAAGGCACATTCTGCATAAAGATGCCTACTTAACTGTGCTGTGAATATTAGCATTAACTCATATGAATTCCAGACACATTGGGGTTTCAAAGAGCAGATTCTAGTTACAAACTGACACCCTATTTAAGCCACTACTGTGTAGTAACAACTTTTTTTTCTTGTCTCCCAACTTTCCTCATGTCCCACACACATTTAAGGAAGTGAACTAATGAACATTTTGCATAAACTAGAATTCGAGCACTTCTAATACCCATCATGTTCTGCAGAACATCCCAGGACATTTTAGTTTCTGCTTCCTCCTACTGTACTTGACTGGTCAGATAACAAATACAGTAATTAAAGGCTGGAGAACTACATGCAAAAAGAAAAAAAGAAAACATTTTCATTTAATCCCTTCCCCCCTGGCATTCAGATAATTTTCCTACTCTCAAATATATTAACGAGTACTGCTACTTCTTGTGAAATATGCCAAGAACAATTATATTAATTTGCTATCTCTGAATAGCTATAGTTTAACAGTGCAGTTTTATTTTCATGTTTGTTCAGTTCAATTCTTAGTCTTGATTACTATGTTAACAAAATTATAGAATAATAGACAAAACTGTCTTATAATCCAAGTTCCATTCCTTAGGGATTGTTTTTCCCCTAAAAAAAGTAGTCAGGTTAAAAAAAATAGTTGTTTCTGTAGACAAAAGACTCTTCTTGTCATCTTTTGGTTTATCCACTGATAGTGATAATGATTTGTATTCATAAAGAGTGCTTGAAGAGTCACTGACAAGTCAGTTAAACAACGTGATAATTAATTTTAAACTCCTGCTCTTAAGTATCAACTTTTTGTAACCAAAGAGATTCTAAATTGAAAACTGTCCTGATTTTTAAGGACTTCCTTCATCTTTAAGCCAAGAAATAAGATCTTTACTATCAAAAGCTGCTGAAATACTCCAGTGTCTTATGAGGTACTGTTCAATTTTGAAATGGTCTCTCCAAATGGCCTGTGAGTACAGATCAGAATGATTCAGGCTAGATGTCTGAAGGACACATGGCCCAAATGCTTACTCAAACCAGGGTTGCTGTGGGTCAGTGCTCCACAGACTTGAGTTTGAAGTAGCTCCAAAGATGGAGAGATTCCAAACACTCCGGGTTTTCCTTCTGTGTTTGACTCCCATTCATTGGGAATTTTTTCCCCCTATAACATCTAATTCAAATTCTGTTTGTTGCAACTCATAGCTTTGCATCTCAGCCGATCGCTATGCCCTTCAAAGACGAATCTGGCTTCATCTTCTCTGTGAAGCAGACATTCAGAAAACTTCAAAGTGATTTTATATACTCAAGTATTTGGTTTGCAAATACTCCTCTAATGACTGAATCATTTTCATCAAACCAGCATTTGGCCTACCTAGCAGCAGAAAATGAATAATCTCCAAAAAATACAGAAAAACATCCAGTAAGATAAAAATGTAGATGAACTGCAAAGACATATGCCAACAAAAACTGAGAGGAAATACTGTTTTTTCAAAAAACTATCTTAGGTCTAGAAAGCTAGTTAACTATACACATTCCTACAGAAAATCTTGCAATAAAATACCACCCTTGTTGCAACCATCTAATAAATTCTCACTGCGAACCTCTTACACACAATTCTTGAATGACACAATTCCTTTATGCATACAAAGCATCCACTGCAAAAAAAATCCATGTTTTACATTTAAGAAGTTAGCTATATGCCATGGCAAAAGAGTGACACCTCAGGCATAACAGAATATTTCTGAAGTCTACATGTGGAATTACTGGCTGTTAAATTTATTTTTGCAAGGAAATGCCAGGAATAAAAATAGTAACAAATTTGCTATAAATATAAAAATGAGAGTTTGGTACAATTTGTTTCTGGACATTTTTTATTATATCCATAAGCTGTACAGTCATCATTGCAAATTTTTCTCTTCACTGACAACCAGTAAAATATAAAAAAAGCCCTTTCCATTACAGGACTTCAGACATCATGTTCTCAGGCAGAAGTTCTGTAAGATGCAACGAAATCTGGCCTATAAACTCAAACAGAAAATACTATTCAGGCATCAGTATTGTTTTTTACTCATCATTAATACATCCTACCTTCTACAGAAGCGTATAAAAACACAAAATACCGTATCAGACACCTTCAGCTCTCCAGAAATGGATGGAAACCTGTGAATAGTCTCACAGGATGAACTGGTAGTCATGTAGCTGCTCCTTTGGCATTACAAAGATGGCGAGCACTCCCTGCGTTTGAGAATCTTCTCTAAAGCCACAGCAATGAAGAAACTCATTGTACACCCTTGGGAGTAGCAATTAGATTCTACTCAGGCAAACTAATCTATGTTATTTGCATTCATTGACAAAAATGTCAGAAGCTCTTATCAGAAGATGGCTCTTTGTGATGACTGAGCACTTGTAGCCTGCTCAAAATAAGACCTGCATGAAATGACATCTCTCTGGCCGTGAATACAAATAAGACAGTAAAGCTATCTGGTGGGGAAACACAATACTAGTTACATGAACAATCAACATTAACCTGTAAGTTGACACCATCACACATAAGTCATCATGTAAGTTGTAAGTGGGTCCCTACTGTAATAAACTACATAGATGTTAATGAAAACCAAAGTTGATTACTGTTGCAGAAACTGAGTTGCCATTCTTAAAAAAAAAATCTATCCCTAGGACCCTTACCAATTTGAAACTCTTGGATTTTCTAAAAACACCTATTTACACATTAGTGACCCAGCTTTCACTAACAGTGAATGTATCTTTTCTCCTGCTCTGGTCTGCTGCAAGACATAGCATCAGACATAGGCTGTGTAACTTGCACTTTGGCTCCTCCTATGAACAGCACAAACCCTGGTCATCAAATCCCAGTGAGGCCACTGCAGGAGATGCATTGGTATTCACTTTCTTCAGGATGTCCTACAAGCTGTTTAAAAAATACAATTTAACATTCCCCTTGCCACCCTTTGGCCTTGGTAACTTCATAATTTTCATGAGACTCACTGTGGACTACTGCAGAAGAGCGTGTCTGCCATTAACCTGCAAGCTTAATTAAGAAGCCACTGTACTGTCAGTATTTAAAGTACAGCTCTTTCTACTGCTACAACCTCTCTGTCTACCAAAATCCCACACCCAATAAAAACGTTGAAAGGTCTTTCTCATCCCTATGGAGGGACTCTTGCTATTTTGTTTTGAAATGAGAACGTGGGCTCTGTTTAGTTTGGAAGACTACACTGGATGCCCTTTTACACAAGCAAGAAACAAAACAGGATGCAACCTGGTAGTTCTCCTGCCTGCAACCTGACACATAAAATGTAATTTATTTTTTTCTTCCAATAAACTACTAGAATGCCACAGATTATCCTTCCTGCAAAGACATTTTACGTTTCACATGTTCCAGGAGAGGAAAAAGAAAAGATCTTATCATTAATCATGATATAAAATTATTCTAAAAAACCTCCTTAGAACCACTGAATAGTTTTAAGGCTGAATTTACCATTTACATAACCAGAATGCAACAGAGCAAGCCATTAAAAACATGCCTGTAATGTTTTATGTATTAAGCCACCAAAAACGCTCTAAAGCAGAAAAAGGATTGCACAGAAGAAAAAGATAATATGTAGAGTATGTTTTTATTTATGACGGATTCTGTCTCTCCTTTAAATGGGTGGCTGCACTACATTCTGTCTAACTGCACCTCATAATTACAGAGCAGATTACACATAAAATAAAAGCAGATTGCTCAAAATTTCAGAAGCCATCCAATCACGCACTGCAGTTATCTCCAGCACAGCTACCAAGTGGACATATTTAAGCACTCTTTAGTTAAACCATCTTCAAGGGTAATCACTATACTTAACTCTGCCTTAAAGCTTTCCTACATGATAAAAATAATTACTGTAACAAAGCAGTCAACTGCTTCACAGTTTGTGTATTCTAAAATATTGTACAATGCTTTTTTACTCCATACTGATCATCTCAGTTTTGAGAACACAATTCCAAGTATTTTTTCAACAATTTCTTGTGGATCTAATGCAAAATCCCTATTAAAAAAAAACTGGCTAGCTGGCTTACAGGTCTGGAAGTTTAGAAGAGATATAGTTATGTAGGCTTTAACACACTGTATCACACTACTCAACACCTTCCTCAAACTATGTCCAAAAGGAGCAAAGGCCTTGTTGAAATACCAGGTACCTTACTCCAGCACCTCTGCAAATCCTTTTCTTTGCCACATTAGTGGCTATTCGGCAGACAAGTTTTATCTGGATTGCCACTACCTTCAAATCACCTTTTAAAAAAAAAAAAAGAACCCATTCATCTTGTGCATTCTTTTAAGGATACTTTTGGACTGTATATGTGTCTGTACAGTTGTTCCAGTAGAGAAATATTATACAAATATATTACAATTCCATTGCATTTTCATACTTAGGGCATGCCAGACAGTGGTTGAACTGTGCTTTGTATTCTTCCTTGCCTCTGCATCAAAACCCTGTCCTGCTGTACACTGAGAATAGATTCAGTGCACAGAGCCTCCTCTCATCTTTAAGAGTCACATACTACTACTCTAAATTCAGTCTTGATTTTTTTTGCTCAAAACAAGCAGTAAGACATGATCCTTGCGTGTAAAGATTTAAATCCCAAGCATCAGATTCTTTTTTCTTCGTAGAACAGAATAAGTAGACTGCAGAACACAGGTTTATCACACTGTGCACAGCCAACAGCTCTCCAAGCCAGAAAGATTCCATGAAGCCAGATGAGAAGCTGATGCCTAGTCTGAATGCAGCAGTCAGTCAGTACCAATGGATCTTCTGCTAGAAACATCTGAGGGGTTGCTCAGATGGCTCAGTGTAGCTGTGAAGTGCCATCTTACAGAAACAAAGGTACCTAGGACTTTTAAAAGGGGAAAGTAAGTACTGACATGGGAATTACATGTGACACCTTTCTCTGCTGAGTGGCACTAGCAGCTAGTCAGTAAACAGAGCATCTCACATAGCACCAGAAACGTGTTTAGACAAGTGGATTGCATTTACTGAATCCTGAAGATGCTATTAAATATAATTAAGATAGATAAAAGTCATTTACCATCTTTGAAGTCAGCATTTTTCTGCCTCACCAGAATTCGGAAGTCTTCTGCTGGGTTAACACTGCCAACCTACAAAAGGTCCAAAAATGATACAATTGCCTGCCAACATCCACTTCTTTCTCTTGCAATGCAACAAGAATCTTTAATTTCCTGTGTATTTTAATATGGAAACAGAAGCTCTACACTTGCCTGCATGTAGATTTGGCAAAAGCAAGTCTTACAATGTGTGTTAACACGCACAACTCCTAGCAAAGGTTAGTTATGACACTGATACCAGACTCCACAGATTTCTCATTTATAGTCTCCCTCCTCAGATTCTTTACATTTCTACCCCTCCTCATTTACAGATCCCCCCCAAATCCCTATCCTCATTTACTATTTCATACAAGCATGTTTCAGACTTCAAGTTGCATGGCGACTGATGAAAGAATTGCAAGCAAAAGGTTAAAATTATTTAAAAGCGTCAGAGCCCCCTTATCTGTTGTATGGACACCTTAGAGCGAGTGTAAGGCCTTTGAAATCAGCTTGAGAAGCAGCTGAAGGAAGGAGTCTAAGGTGGCAAGAGAGATATGTTTTGGCTATAGACCACAAGACTGAGCAGACAAACAACTTCAAAAGTTTCAGCAAGGTCACAGTGCCCAAAGTTGGATAACTGCTTCATTAACCATGAAATTAATATTACAGTTAACACACCTTTGACACCTCTAAAACTGATATGAGCTAAAAAGGGTACATGCTAAACATATATGACTATGCTCCTCAACTCTCCACTCAAATAATGTTAAACATCATCCTCAATGGCATGTGTAATGGGTAGGTGGGTAGTTCATTTTTACATAAAGAATATAAGGAGCTTGCTTTCATTTTTCACTGTTAGAGGCCAGCCATATTCTCTGGAGTCAGACACACAGTAATTCAGGTTATCTGCTAGTTCAGCTTTGAGACTCTTTGCAGTCCAGACCTCCCACTCGCATCTTGACAGACACTTAATGAAGAAAGGGAGCTCCGAGGCGTGTGGGTGCAGAATCATTGGTTTGCCACTCCAATGGGAAGCTCAAAATTAAAAGCTTGCACATTTGAAAACAAGTGAAGTTACCGCAATATAAATCACTTTTTTTCTGTAATAGGAAAATATCACGTAAAGGAAGGTGCAGTTTTGATACAGGCTTCATCTACTCATGTACAAAACAACTGGAATTAAGTTAGATCTAGCAGCAAGTTAAAGCCAAAGTTGTGATTTAGAACTGCAACCAATGCAGAGGAGTCTCTAAAATCAGAACAACACCTTTGATTAAACATTTAGAGGCAACTTCTATGATGCAGATGATATGAAAGATAGCAAGAACAAAATTCAAGTACTACATCTCAATTCTGAGATTTGGTTTTCTTCAGATCCTCAGGTTTGCCTTTTAGATTTCTAGACCCAGGGGGATAATTCTGTCGTAAAATATCCAAGACTGATGAAAATTTGTGCTACGATACACCTAAGTTGACTATCTTTACTATCTCTAGCAGAGTCTCAAACATATAGATAGACAGGAGTTCCAAACGTTTCAGCTAGAAACTCTCATCAGGAATTCTGTATATTCACTATAGTACACACATTTGTAAAAATACACTTACAGAGGTGACATTGCCTTCAGCAAGTTTTAGGATGCTAAAGCTTCCTTCCTCATCTTCAATTTTTGGTTTCTTTGCATTGGGTCCATCTTCACTGCTGCAAATGGGAAGGACAAAAATAAACACTTAAGTAAACTGTCCTGTCTACTCAGCAGGGAGTCAGTAAATGAATGAAATATACACTAGAAAGAATTGCATTATATAACTGCTCCAAAATTAACACTAAAACCAAAAAATTAATACATGTCTCATTCAGTCCCACAGGCTTCACAAAGCAGATCGAAAAAAATAGAGATCAAACTTTATCTTGGCATGAAGCAAAGGTACCGCTTGTTGAAGATACAAGATTATTCATGCTTATTTCAGCAGTAAATTTACTTAAACACACCTTCTCCACCTTTCTAAATACAGAATTTCCCCAGTCACTTTATTTGTAAACTGTGTATTGAGTTAACCTCATTCATTTACCATATACGATTTACTGATTTATGGTACATGACATTTGGTATTCCCACCAGATTTGTTCTAAATCTAAATGAAATGAAAATGAAAACTTCAGTAAGAAATTCATTTACTCTTAAAAAATTACCTGCTAACTCCTGTCTTGGAATTAATAGTCACTACAACCCTGTTTACACAGTGGCTTTCAAGTCTAATGACCCATATTCTCCATCAGCACACAAACACTTACAAACTTCCACTTACATCAGTAAAAACCTGCTAGACAAACCCCAATTAAATATATAAGGACTCTCTTATGAATTTTTAAGATACATCTTAAAATGCTTTCAAAAAGACTATTTGTTACTTTAAAAAAAGCTTTGATTTTAGGCTGCTTTCTGGCTTTGTCCTCACAGATAACACATATCAAGGAACACATTCAAACTGAGAACTTAACCGTAACATCTATTGTGCCAAGCTTTAAAGCGCACCTTGGCAAGAAAACAAAGTCCAGGTAATCACAAAAGGGGAATAAAACAGACACTGTGTCCTGTGTCACTTAATATGACAGGCTACTGATGCAGAAGAAACTATTTCAGTTTAAGAATCATGACTGGGAGCTTCTCAGTGACATAAACAGCAGCATTTGTGTTCAAGGAATACTAAAAAGAAGAAAGTTTCTTTTTTTCCCCTCAAAAATTCTACTACTGCAGTGAACAGAAGAAACTGTTTGATGATGCAGGGACAAAGCCAGAGACCCTGGACTAAGTGCTGTTTCGCATTTTCCAAGGTTAGGACTGATTTTAAAAATTGCATTGCATGTTTGAGGAGCAATATGATTAGAAAGAACTTGCATAGTCTTCCTTTTTACTTTCTATAGCACACTCCTCCCCACTAATCTTTATCTATCCAATTTTGCTTCAGTAATCTTCTCTGTCCTTTACTCAATTTTGTCACTACTGAAATGAAACCCCTTCTCCTCAGCAACTCCTGTCATCCAACATAACCTCACTTATCACTCTGAGAGAAATGACAAGTTCGGTTATGCCCTCAGGACAAGGATAGGACACCTTGCTTCATTCTCAACTCTGCAGAATTTCTGGTTGACCTTGAACAAATTGCTCAATTGTTTTAGACAGCCAATATGCCTGTCTGTAAACTGAAGAAACTGATAATTAGATAACACCAGTGAGTTTAGAACTTCTACTTGAACCAAAACTCTTGTATATTGACATGGTTTAATGAAAGGCGCAAAGAAAAATGAAAATTCTCTTTTAGAATATTTTTCTCCAAAGGTGTTTGGCAATCATTTGCAATGCCCTCAAACCTTTTTCCTCCTGCATTATTTTTAATGATTTGAAGTGCTTTGGGATTGGAAGAAAGAGGAAAACATAAACAATGCTGCTGCACTTAACTGCCTAGGACCAAACCTATACTGATAGGGCAGTACAGCAGAAACTAATGAATCCGCAACTATTTATACCAGTCAAGGATCTGGAATTTCAAATCTGTTACTGATACTGCACTGATTGGCAGTATTTTTAAACTGTAAAACATGCAACTAATAAATTAATAAAATACAAGATTCATTTAAAACACCCATTTCTACATTTCTGTAGAAGCCTCTCACATACTGCAAAGATGGATGAGGTAAAAGCCTCTCCAAAGCCAACCTAAGAAGGAAAAAGCAAAATACTTTCGTTTTACTGGATTTTTTTCCTAACTACACAGAGCCTAGAAAAATGAATGCTGAATATTAAAATCTGTATTAAGATATGCTTACATTGCTGCTGCCTTAATCCCATTAGACCTTAAGCAGAGATTAATCTGGTCAATATGATTATAAGAGACTCAGATCAGTTTTAGAAAATAAAAACAATGGTCAAGAGAGCTTTTAACCAACTTTTTGAAAACATTTTAGTACAAACTATCTAGATCTGACAGTTTTAATAAGTCAAATGTTACGTGTTTTATGTGTTGTTTAACATTTTCCCTTAGTCATTGTAGCAGTGATGTACTTTATGAAGTGATTTAATTACATCACTCAGCTTTTCCCCAAGCACAGAACAAAACCATACAGTTAACACTTCTGTGGTAATGACAATGCTGCTGTTCCCAGTCATTACTACAGCAATGTTATTTTTTAACATTTTTTTTTTATTCTATCACCATTCATTCTTCACTGCATAGCAGTCTGCATCCTTTTTTTCCCTTACAGGTTTTTTTTAAAATCATTTTAATGCCTTACAGCAATTTCCATCTTATAGCTGCTTTCATTATCCCTCTAAAGGTAACTATTCTTTTAACAAAATAGCTTTCCTTCTTACCTCTCAAATTGATGCCTTTGAGGCAATATGTTTTTAAGCAACTACTGATAATAGGTCACTGTTTTTTCTTCAAGTTCTCTCCCTAGTTTGTTTGAACTCAAGGTTTACTTTTTTTTCCTTTTTCAACTGGTTCTATCACTTTTTAAAATAGAAATATAAATGCATGTATGCCTACATACACATAGAGAAACTGAGACTCAGAACAAGGATAAGAGAATTTAGTCAGTATGAATTCACAGACACACCAAGGCAGGACAGGCACACAGAGTAATGAACAAAATAAAACGCAAGGTACTTCCCAGTCTGTATACAGAGATGTGGTCATTATTCCAGAGCAGTAATGTGAGAAGTCCTGTGTCATGTCTTCCCAAAGAAAACATGCTGAGGAAGCTCTAGACAGCCCAAGGTAAAGCATATGACACCTCAGCTAAGCAAGTCCTCAAAATGCCTCAAAGATTTTGTTCCTAGTGCTTAAAGGACCGAGCTAAAAATGACAAAATGGAAGGAGAAGGAGCTAACTAAGAACTTTCCAACATTGCAGGGAACCCACTAGTTTTATTACAGGCATTTGATAAATTAAGCACTAAGAAGAAGATTTTGTTTCAGCAAGTTGATTTGGCTGGGGTGACAGTACCCATGCAGAAGCACTTAAGGATTTATTCCTCATATTTGCAGCACAAATAAAGTAAACACAGTATATTTAATAACAAAAAGGAAAAAAAAACCTTAAAAGCTGTTCAGACAATAGATGTTCCAGGAAGCGTCCATAACACTTTGATTTTTCAAGACATCCATATTTATTGCACAGCAGATAATAATGAAGTTGTTTTTCTTTTGATTTGGTATTCAAAATGAAAGCTACAGAACAACCTAAATTGAGCGTGATGACAAAGCTAATTTAAAGCTGTGCAGCATTTATTCTAAACTAAATTAGACTCTCCCTTATTCTTATTTGAACTATTTTATAGCTACCAATAGGACAAATTGTTTGACCATGCGACAGGAAGCAAAGCAACAGGTTACCTAGAGAGGATGTGCAGTCTCCATATCTGGATGTCTTCAAAACCAGTCTGGATGAAGCTCTGAGTTAGCCAATTAGATCCCAGAGGCTACCCTGCTTTGAGCAACAGGTTGAACAAGAAATCTCCTGAGCTCCCTTCCAACCTGATGGATTCCGCAGCAACAGAGACATGAGGAAGCTACAGTCTGGTTCCTGGAGTGTCTTGCCCCATAATAGCAAGACCACCACTAGTCACAAAATACTCCAGACATACTGTGGTACCATGATATTTTCCACCCATGTTCAAGATTCCAAGCCTGTTTCATCTAGCAAAAACAATCTGAAGTGTAAAAAAGTTTCAAAGCATCCATAATACATCTCTAACTTACTTGTCTTTGAAGATGTCTTGAGCAGTCTTCTCTTCTTTTTTCTTGCCAACTTCCTTTAGAGGGAAAAGTGCTTTTACTTTTTCAAGAGGAGCCTGACACCTTTCTTTTATTACACAGGGCATCTCCAGCATGTCTGAAAGGTGCTGTTCAATTGGTGGCAATGGCTCATTGGGGTGAAAAACCTTATGTTGCAAACACTGCAAGAAACAATTTACAACTTTTATTTTATGTGCTTTAATATAACACCTGTATGCCTGACATCATACGGTACATGCCAAGTATCTTCCATATTAAAAAAACTACCTTGATACGGCTGACAAGTATTCCAGATCACAAGTGGATTAAAAGTCATATGATCAGACAAGAATACTGGTGCAGATTATCACACTCACTGGGATAAGTTCTATGAAAATTACTAGGTAAATCCCAAGAACAAGCTGGATTTACTCAGCTTTTTAACTTCACTTTACCTTTAAAATTTAGTTCTATTGTAGAACAGTCACATGGGAAAGATATACATTCCAAAATTAGACAAGATATATATCCCAACCATTTATTCTGGTTACTGTCACAATTTGTTGTCCTTCAAAGAAAATATATTTTCTTGGTCAATAAAGCTCAGTAAGCATACAAGATAAATTTTCACCAGTTTAAGAGTGAATGGAAAGAGAGAAGTTAAATGTGCACAGATGAGGCACACAATATAGGTATGTTTGCAAATTAGCTTTGAAAAGAGTGAGAGAATGAAGGGGCATGACAGATGTACATCAAAGTTGGGACAGATGGTAGAAGCTACAGAGGAGAAGGCTTTTTCACCAAAGTGTGGAGACAGTGCACACATACAAGGAGCCAAGCAGAGGGAGAGAGATGAGGTTAATGAGGCAGACTACAGAAATTCCATTGAGAATTTTAAAAACAAAGTAGTTGTGAAGGATGGGAATGCAGTAGAGATGCATGTTTGTGCAAATATATATATGCATAGCTATATAGATATAGATATGCATATACCAGTGTATGCACATACATACAAAACACATGATGTATACAGGAGAAATTTTTTTCCAAGCCCATTATATACTGGGAGAATTAGACAAAAGTGTGAAGGTAACTACTCAGTAAACTATGAATACAGCAGAGTTTTCCTCCCCTGTTGGCTCTCAGACATGACATTAATTTAAGAAACAAAATCAAAGAAAACAAAACTCTCTATTCATGCTGAAAAGCTGCCAATAAAGAAAATCCAGACCATATGCTACACATCAATACTGACGTGCTTTCATGCTGCCATTAAGATTCCAATCCATATTAGAGCATACTTTCAAAAGGAGGCAGTCATACAAGGCTACTGATTTGGAAACACTTGTAATGATTTAATGCATAATTACTTTGAAAGAGAGTAAAAATGTTGCTGGAAGCTGCAGTAATGGTTTTTGTGATAGAAAAAAACCCCACATTGAAACAACGTTATGGAACTGAATTAAACTAAGAAGGCAAATAAACTCTGTCCCCTTTTGTGAATTTGTTTTTCAGGCTTTTGCCTGAACTCCCTACGTGTGCTCAAGAGCTCAGCTGACTTGAGTAGCTACTGCCTGCACTTGTTTCTGTTTCCAGAGATGCTGACCTCTGAAACTTGAGGTGGGAAACACCACTAAAACTCAGATGCTAAATGCAAATGGAGCTGAACAGGTTAGTCTTGAGCTTCTAATCCCAAACAGTCCCTTTTGGCCTTGCTTCCATTTCATTCTGTGCCCAGTAAGAACCACTCCTACCTTCACTCACTAGGAGGCAATCCACACTGTCACTGGCTTCTAGACTCACTATCCTATTCATGCTTCGTGTCAGCAACATATTAGCTCCCCCTTGGTCTTCCTCATTTGCAACCTAGAGATGTAGCCAGCTTTCAGAGGAACAGCATTCAAATGTATGAAGTGGGCTTTTCACATAATTAATTCCATGATAAGTAATGGGATAAATGCTTGAGTAGACAGGAATTTATGGTAAGAAAGCATCGTACACCATACATTTCCACACAGCATCTAGGAAAACACTTTTGTAAGAACATATTTAAGCACATCTATAAATCTTATCGGGATCTGATAACATTTAAAACCTTAGTACATGGGAGATAAATTCAGCTACCTACAAGAGAAGCATTCAGTTTATATCAGTCACATACTCCCACTACACAACCACAACTGTCACGTACTTATTATGATCTCTGAAACAAGAAGGGTTAATTACTTTCCTATGGTTCTTTTTTCATGGCTTATGGAACAGACTTGAACAACTCAGCTTACATTAGTTAGATAGTTTTGCATGGTTAAACCTGTGTGAATTGAATCGCCCCAAAAGTCGTCTGAGAATAACAGAATTGTAGGGGTTGGAAGGGACTTTTAGAGATCATCTAGTCCAACCCCCTGCTCAAGCAGGTCCACCTAGATCAGGTCACACAGGAGCACATCCAGGCAAGTTTTGAAGGCTTCCAAGGAAGGAGACTCCACAATGCCCCTGGGCAGCCTGTTCCAGTGCTCCATCCTCCTCACAGTAAAATAGTTGTTCCTTATGCTTAAATGGAGCTTTTTGTGTTCCAGCTTCCCATTACCCCTTGTCCTGTCACTAGAGGCTTCAGTTTATACCTACTTTGTGATGGTTTCAAAATGACTTTCCAATAGATCCACTACATTCAACCAGACACAAGACCTGTTGCTGGAAGTCCTTACAAACTTCCGTATCTCTCTGCTGCTCTGCCTTTTGAAAGAACACAACCATTCAATCCAACCACTTATAAACTAGCTCTGTCTAAGGTCACTCATACATGGTCTAATAAGTGCCATTACAGCATATTTAGATGCAGACTCTGCAGCTGGATCCCATGAACTATGCAATGCTGCAGGCCATGATCCCCACAAACCTTCCACCCAGGTCTGCCTTAGTACAGAACAATTATTGCTGAGCAATTTGTTTATTTGGTTATCAAATAAAATGTACTGCATTCCCCACATCTTTTGTGTTTCAAATCCCTCTATTTAAGGAGGAACAATTCAATAACGTTGGAAGTCTACCATCACAAAAGCTATGGAAGTTCACTTAAGGCTTTTCTGGAAGCAAGGAATACAAGTCGAAACTCTGGATATAAGATATTCTTCCATCTTCCACTCCTTTCCACCCACTGTCATTTCCTGATATCTACCACTACTTCCAGGGACATGACATAGCTTGACGTTTCTGTTCAAATTCTGGCTTGTCACTTATAATTCCAGATATCTTTACTAGGCAACAGCACAAGGAAATGAAGGGGAAGTTCATCCTCTCTTTCAGAGATATTTTTCCAAACCATTTATAGTTCCTGTTCAGCCCAATGAATTTACTGGCCTCTTTCAAAAGATGATGAATAACTTTTCTTCATAGTTCTTAAAGAACCAGCAGCTTCACTTGGTCTAACTGCAAAATATTAAGAACCTGGAACACGTTTGCAGCAAAGGAGAGAACAATCTTTCTGCAACTTATACAGATTAACAGTAAGACAAAAACAATGAGGCTGCATGTGGCCAAAAGAAAGCAATAAAAGGGCAGATAATTTAGGGCTTTATGAACAGCAAGCACTGTGGACAAGAACTGCATACTACCCAGTACACTGTAAGAGTCAATAAATACTTTTTCCATCAATAGCATTCATCTTTACAAAATACTGTTCGCTAAGCAAATTGCTGAGTTACACAGTTACTCTCTTCTAACAGCACTTGATTCAACTGTGGAGACAGCACCATCACACTGTTTCAGAAGACAATGGCACACCTGAAAACACCATCTTTCATTGCTGGGCAACATCCACTGAACCAAAAGAATGCAAAATTGTATCTAGTAACACAACAGAGGAAACTGTATTCCCTATGTGCTTCATTTACAAGCAAAATCATGTTTGTTTTGTAATACTCAAGCTTTACAATTCTTGTAAAATATGAGTTATGCAGAAGTCAATCAATTTTAAGCTCTTGTCCAGCAATAACCTTCTACTGACCAAATCTTGCATTCGGTTACATCCAGTCTTGTGAGTATGACGGGCAGAATTTGAAGGGAACACTGACTTCTGTGGGTCTCAGAGTAGGATTTTAAGAAGGTGGGCTTACATGTGTTTCTGAAACACGCATACGACCTTCAGATCCTTTCTTTTTGACAAGACTGAGGTAGCACAGCTTTTCAAAACTAAGGTAAGTTTCTGTAATTTAAAGAAGCATCTTCTTCCCACTTGTAAACTGAAAAAACTTCACTTGGAATTATCAAGATACGACAAATGTGGTTGTTTTAATACCATTTTTGGCCAATTTTCAGAGTGGAGTCAAAATGTATCTCCATGGTTCTGTATACAGCACAACTCTGCAGCTGCATAAATTGCAATGTAATCTTTCTTATTTTTGAATTTGCTGTGTAATTTTTTTGAACATTTGAATTCCAGTATATTATTAAGTCTCTCATCCTCATACTTGCAATGAAAAGTCTCCATAATATGAAAGAAATGTAAATCAAAATGTAGACAGCTTGATACAGTAACTGCAAGAAGTGTGAACTGTTCTGTTCACCTATAAAATGCATCAGCTAAGACACCCAAATGGAATATTTTAAATGTCTCCAATGTTAAATATTTACTCCTGATAAAGTTCACCTCAGACTGACCTGTTTTGGAGCCACTGCTAGATGCAACAATACACAGAAAAGTGGCTCTGCTCACATGTTGATGGAACACAGAATAAGAAGCTAAAGGGATCCCTGATTCTCAGTCGATCTCTCTCTTTGCCCTAAAGCTGAAGACTGAATCTATAACCCCACCATGACTGTTGCAGTACAATGTTCAGATACTCAAGCAAGTTTTAACTTGTCTAGTTTAAGTGCTTGTGATATCACTGATGCTACTGCAGACACCTCAGATAGGTCTAATTTCCCTTGCTCCCTGAAAACTGGAAATTTTAAGAATAAAATCTATCTCGGGGACAACACAGAAATCATTGGCTACCCCATATTTAACTGCAAAAGAGTTCCCATCTTCACAATACAATTCTTTTCAATGTGAAACAGAGAAAGACAGAAAGGTTAAAAGTCTTAAATGAAAAAAAAAAAATGCCATATAGTTCGTCTCACCTGATATAACCTCTGAAACTGAGGGTTTGCGATTTTGCTGGGCTTAAACAGGTCCTCAAAAGTTTCTCCATCATCACTTTCATAAATCAAATTCATAGAATCAATCAAGGAGTCAACAGCAGATAACTGATCCACTAAGGCAGCAATTACATAGAGACAAATAAATACAATTGCAGATGGATGCACTTCTTGAAACAATTTATACATGAAGCTTCAGTTCACAATGTGAGATTTTGATCAAGTCACTACATGCCACAGAATGCACTGCAGAGATATGCCAATAAAAAATATGGATAATGGACACAGTAGTAAACCCCTGGCTTTATTTAAGGAGTACAATGTAAAGTCATAAAGCCTTTTGTTTTTTTTCCCCCCCAAGACCTCAATTACTACTGCCTTTCTGCTTCCATTTTTCTTCTTTTTTGAGATGTTTTTATTTGCAACAGAAGGTTTATAGGCCACTTAAAAAATAAAGAGAATGGTTGGTTTGAAAAACTAAATGGTATAACGTAAGTTTTAAAAGTTATGATTGCAAATTAACACAGTTCACAATAGTCACCTATTGCTTGGGTAAGATAGGTTTTAGATTTGTCCTCAAACTACTGGTTACAGGCAAGAAAACAGAAACTGGTTTCTGAAACAACCCAGCATGCTTCATATACCCCAATGTGCAGATGCCCATTCAATGGATTTCATAACAAATTAAAGAAACAGGAATGGATTTTCAACTACATCCATTTACGCTCATTGCTGTGCAAAATTCTCAGAACAGTGAGTCAAGCTTTGTATAGCTGCATGTTCTATGGCTCTCCAAAGATGCTTTCCATCTGAGTCTGGACTCCATAAGACCGTGCTTTAAAAAACCACATGCCACAGAAAACAGTCTTTGCCTTTGTATATTATATTAACAGGCCATACTGCAGCTGGCTACAGGATCAGCTTCGTATAAATGCAGCTGATGCTTCTATTCTAATTCTAGTTATCTAATTGCATATCGTAGCTCCCACAAGAAGGTTTCATCACTCAGTCTCACAATTGCGTTCAAAAATCAAAGGATATGGAGGATTAAATCTCAGAGATCCTGTAAAACTAACAATCACACAACCCAAGAAAAAAGTCATTTAACACGACAGTTTTAAAAGACTGCCTGCAAACCTCAGGTCTGCTCAGCCTGCAACTAAGCTGGCAGAGTTTTGATATACGCTTTATATTTCAAGATGACATCACCATAATATATTCCCAAAAGGCTGGGGTTTTTTCCCTAAGCCAAAAAAATGACAAAGCTTATATTTTCATTGGAAAGCCAAATGGTTTAACTCTTTTAAGAGTCTTAAAGAAAGACACATAGGTTACTCTGTCCACTGGCCCAGAAATTATTCTCTTACCTGTAGGAATGCACTTTTTATTGTTTTTCAAGGAAGAAAATAGGTACTGTCTTAAGTCTTCCATAAAGGGTAGCTGCACATAGATGAGACACTGTGACAAAAGAAAAACAAACAATTGAGCCAGAGTGCCCTATTAGGGCAATATAAACATAAGAAAAATAGAATATACACTATCTGTGCATATCAAAATACTTCAATATCTACAGAGCAACACAATTTTAAGCAGAACAAACCACAGCATTATTTTGTAACACAGTGATGGCTATACTCATTTTTCTCCTGGTGGAATAAAGACCTCAGAGGTCATTTGGTCCCTTATTCTTGTCCCAACCAGACAAGCTTTAAATAATCCATGTATTAGCACTTTGGGAGGTTTGAAACACAGTAAACTATGAGAAAAGTCAAAAGTTTGTTAAAAAACCAAAACTTTCTCAGCCTACCTTCTCCTTTATTCACCTCCTCCAGTTTACACCACCCTACATAATTCCTTTCCATTCTTTATGTTTATTCCCTTCAAAAGCCTGAAGATTGTTATGTCCGCCCCCACCTCCGCCACTGCCTAGCCATGCTACACACATTTAGCTCTTTCAATAGGCTCTTATAAGTAAGATCAGTTGAAAAATATGCTACCAAAATTCTGACATACTGTGTTGCTTTTGGGTCTCAGAATGTTTTCTTAATTATTTCAAATATAATTTAGCTGTGTACAGAACTTTTTTTCCCTTAAGAAACAGACTTTTTTTCTCCTTCTGTTTTTTAAAATAACTTCATTAAGTAAATAAAAATACTACTGTCCTCTTAATTCTCCCTATGAATTTAAGAATATGAAAGAATCTAGTGCAACTCAAGATTGCAACCAGAGAGGTAGGTAGTAACAAGAAGAAAGCAGGGGTAACATAACTATGTGATTACACTGTTTCTAGATACCAAAGAAAAAAGATATTTCCAAGATAAAAAAATTAAATTATTACTATGTTACTGAAATAAAAATCAGTATTATTTAAATCTGTAATATAGAGGATACTAACAGAAACATATGGCATTATTATCCCATCTATTTTTTGGTAGGGAATTTATTTATTACCTCCTTGTCCTAAGATTTGGTACTAGATCCTACAAGCAATCTGAAAGGTCACATTAGCTTTTTCTGGTATTACACAACACTGCAAATTCATATGGTTCAAATATGATCATTTATTAATTGGTATTTGTAGCATCCATATAGGGGATCTCTGCAGAAAGGTGAAAGTGAAAAATTACCTCGTATGCATCCTTAATATATGGAAAAGCTGCTCCAACTTGTGGGTTGCATCTTCTATCATAAGCATAACGCACTATAGCTACCACTTTCAACTCATCCAATGCATGAACGAGGGCAGAAAAAGCAACTGCTGCATTCTGGGAGGAAAAGAAAAAAAACATCCAGAGTCATGCAAGTTCTCACCGGGCTGCTGAAATACATCTTTCACAGTGAATTCAACAGCACTGATTTAGTCAAGACTAGTTCCCATTTCAGCTATAACTTCAACACAAGCATCTGTCACGTTCAAAAAACGAAGCAGCAGAAAGGTCAAATCTCATCATGATAGTGGTTCCATTCAAAGCTGAGAAAACTTTAGATGCAGCATGTCTTTTCCACTAGGTGTGAAGAGCTCTCAGAAGTATTACAAGAGAGAGAAAGGGAGGGAAGTCAAACCTTTAAAGGAACACAACGGAGCAATACAGTGAGGTTTTTACCTCTAATTTTAAATAATTTGGAGGTCTGTTCTAAATAACAGCGACAAGGCACACTGTTGCTCTACATGAGAACAGACTTAAGCACCAATTCCAGGTTCCCCATGCCCTTGTACAAACATAATATTCCCCAGTTTCTCATTATTCATTACATATGGTGTTGATTTGGATATCTAATCCAACTTTTCTTCATCCTAGAAGGAAATGGAGTAAGACTTCTGTAAGCTGTATTAAAAATACTTGGTTTATTAGCACATAAAGACAGGGCAAACTCAGGTGTCACTGCTATTCTTTTCTGTTCCACAGTAAAACACCTTCAGCGTTAAACTTCTCTTCACCTTACCTCATCATCTTTCGCTGCAAAGACCTTCAGAACGTGGTTACCCATGTAGTAATGTCTCTGGATCTACAGATTCAAATGTCAAGAGTTAGTTTCATCTAAAGAAAATGTCATTAAAGCAACTGGGCCCATTAAATTGTCAAACAACTAACACACTAGCCAAGCAAGAAGCCAAAATTTAATTACACTGCATAGAAGTTAATGCCCTACATACGTTCTTTATCTCCATTTATCACTCAATACGGATATTCAGTGCTATTCATCAGGATATTTTCATACCTTCTTATTGCTGGGCCAGAATGAAAGAGTATGGTACTTGCAGCTGTTACTGCTCTGAATAATAATATGGTAATTGAAAAGTCAGTGTGAAAAATGGCAATAGTTAACAAAAGATTTAAACCTGACACCACAACTATGCTATTAAATTTTCCTAGCAAAGATATGTCAAAAAGGAGCTGAAAAAAGTCACTCTTAATTAATAAAGCAAATTCAACAGCCACCTGGAATATATACAGCTGTGCTGGCAAAGAAGTATTTCTGTTAGAGTTTATGCTGTTCATGGCTGACCCAAAAAATCCCCAGTTTCACCAGGGGCATTGCTGGAAGTGCTGGAGCTAGAGCTGTGAGACACACCCAGATAAACACTGCAATAGCAAAAAACCTGTCACAAAGACTGCACACTGCTATGAACACTGCTTTAAATTACCTTTCTTTGTTAAAGTTTCTTCAAAATTGCACTGTCTCCAAATTAAACCTGTAGTTTCATTATTTATCAAGTTACCATAATGCTGTTGAAGTCAGTGACAAGTTGCACCAGAACAGATCTGTTCAATGCATGGTTCTTCAACTCAGATTATTCCACCTGCAACTATTCTTTGCTGCTTTGTCTTCAGAAGCTCAGGAAATTTTATACTCAGTATAGTATAAGTAACTAGATATATATATCACTACACCTTTTTTGTTTGCAAAAAAAAAAAAAGTCCCTTTTAAATATTTTCATGTATTACTGCTTGATTCACGTGGCATTGCTTATAAATTAAAAATCAAAGTTTAAGTGGCCTCTGATCTTCTTTCCTGAGGGATGTGAATAACTCAGAAAATAATATAAGGTGGCTCTAGTCCTTCTTTAATTATGTATTTGGAGCTGTTCCAGTTTCTCTAGTTAATAATAAATTACCTTTTCTGCAAAGTTTTAAAAAGAAACAATTTAATATAAAACATACATGTGAACAGTGTCAGTATTACGATTTAAAAAAAAAATGCAGTAGTTAAAACATAAGGAAAGCACAAGTCTTAACAATTTCAGTTATAGTTTAAAGCTTCCTGATATCATTATCTACATAGTGTCATTTTAATCCTGCAGTCACTTCTGAATAATTTTTTTTCACTGAGGTCTATGCAACTACCAATAGGAATAGTGATTCAGACTGCTAGTTACAGGACCAGAGCAAACTGTATTTAAGATACAATTCCTATTTGTTATGAAATCCATAGACAAGAGAAACACATCATCAAAACTATCAAAAGCAACAAATATTTTATGCATTAAAAAAACACAAAACCAATTTGTTAACTCTGAGGCATATTTATATCAATCAAAAATATTCCTACAGTTAGTTTTCAACTATGTATTTGAAGGTATTACCACACTATCTGACCAATGGTGGGGAAAATATACACGTGAAATAACAGCTCGCTCACAGGAGCATGAATCTTCTCATCTGTTTTCCTCTTCAGTTCCTGTTTTCAATAAAAGTCAGACTTCAAGTGGAAATAAGAGGCCAGTCTCCAGCATAAGAAAACACCGCACATGGTGAAATATATCTTACAGAATTAAATGGCAACAGTAAGACTTAGCTGTAGGTTAATAGCCCAGGAAAAGGTGCAAGAAATTGTCTCATTGAAACATTGCATTCAGACACATTTCACTTGTTAGATCCAGTTTCTGGTACAGGATTTATCAGTCTCTAACATCTCTCTGCTCTGGCCAATTTAGGGCATATAAGCTCAAGTATTATATGTTTCCTTGATCAATCACTTTCAGTACACAAGCTCCTGCATTACTAACAGAACTAAAGTTCTGAACGTCCCCAAGGGGCAACCAAGTTACAGTTCTCATTGAGGCTGGCTTCTCATTTCAATAAATCAATGTTAAATTTAAATTTAAATTTAAATCTCATTTAAATACATCAATTAACTTACTCCTCAGTTAATAATACACTTTGGACCACCATACTGCATCACTCTAAAAGCATATCTAGCAACGTGCAGGGGGGTCTCCGTGACATCTGTATTGAAAGGGAAGAAGTTTAGTGCTGTACCTGAGAGGACCTGCTGAATCCCAAAACAGAAAAACATTTTGCTTCTGTTTTGTATTTCATTTGCTCTTCATCTTCCTTAGAAAAAGGAACTATATCACTCCCATAGCGAAATCCTGGAGAACAAGAGTAGAGCATCTGGTAAGCATATGGGCCTACAATTCCAACACTGAAATAATCTCCCTGAATATTTTAACAATGCATGCATGCCCCACAGCTACACTCCACACATGCTCATCAAATTACTTTGCCTGTTAAGAAAAAAACAACACAACCCATAGACACATTTTGCACTTCACAAACAGCAGTCACACTCCTTGTACATTGTTTTATGTAACACTGCTACCTTCATAGAGAGTAGGAAGGAAAATAAGATAACTGAACACCTTGTCCAACAAAGCTATGCTCACAGAATGGACTTAAGCAAATCAGAATAGATTTCAGCAAATAAACCACAACGCTCCCTGTAAGCATAATAAAAAAACCTCAAAACACACAAATCATGGACAGGAAATTACACCAGAAGGGAGAACAAAACACATTAACAGTGGCACTGAGATACACTTTCACACTCAGTGGAAAACCAAAACATTCTTGTATGTAGAAATGGTCTTTCCAAATATTTGTGGTCTACTTCCCATGCCTTTCATTACAGGAATACCGCTGCAAAATAAGAAGTTGTTAGTTTCTCAGAGGTATCATCTGTTCCAACTGCTTATTTCCCCCTCCTCAAACTCCAATATGCTCCCTGTAACATCATCACTGTTATACTGCCACAGACTAAGAACAATATCTTCAGGTGTGAAAAAAGCAGAAGGAACACAGTTAAGTCCCTGGATGCAAAACCTTTATGCAGATACAGTTTTTCTGGAAACTGAAAAGCAGACACACAGAATAAAAGAAATTTCAGTGTGCTTCAAATGAAAAATATTGTTTATTATGACATTTCTAAAAAGATCCACAAAAGTTGATGAGACATGAGCATCTCAAACTGTAAAAAAAATCACAACACCCATAGAGAAATTTTTAGTCTCTTTTGTTCTCCACTTCTTTTTACATTTATTCCACACCTACTCACCAACTTAGGCAGTCAGGACATCAGAGAATGGTCACAAATGCTTCAAAATATATTGATTATAAAAAGTGGCATTTTTTAAAATTATTATTTTACTAAAACTTTGAAGTTATAAGACAGACCACTAGCTTTTAGCTATAATTTCTGCTTAAAAAAAAAAAAATCACATTGTCATCGGGACATCTTTGCTAGTGCTACAAAACACCTAGAATAGCTACAATTGAAAGATGATAAATTAAAAATGTAGTATGTATCGTAATTTTTCAATTTATTTTATTAATGTGACAGCACTTTTTGTACTGTTAACTGAATAGTTCTTCCATCCATTTGCCCTGCTTGTGTGGGATTGAAACAGGAAAGGAAAGAAAAAGATTAGCAACAATATACATCTATGGTGTGGCAAAAAAGTAAACATATTTGCTTAGCTCAATTTTTTAAAAGTAGACAATTTCACACTGTTCCTAGGGCCTTTAATCTTCCAAGGAACTTATCTACTCAGAAAAAAGCTGAAGGTTGTAAAAAAAGTGTTCTGCATACCACTGTTTCAGATTGAACCTATTATGGAGTTTAAACAGCAAAGCTAACAGACTCTTGAAGACTAAACCTTCCTTTGATGGTTTCACCTTCCCAACTGCAGAATATCTAGAGCAGTTGTTTATCTAGAAAAAAACCTGGTTTGAAAGTACTCATGTCATTACTATAACTGAGATTTGAAAATGGAATAGAAGTAGCAGAACTGAGATAAAGTCCTTCACAACATACATTAGGAAGCTGCAGTGCCTTCCAAGTTTCACCTGCTGATATTACTATTCTTCCTATTACTGTCAATAGTAAGAATTTTTTAAATATGCAAAGGTAAAGATTCTCACATAATAGTCTCTGTGTTCCATCAGCTTACAGAGCTTGTATTATAAGATCACAGCTAGGCTTCAAAGTCTAAAACTAAAAAGGCACTTAAGGAATTTAAGAGTACAAGCCAACATCTTCAGTTTGTCTTAAGAGTGCACATAAAGAAGTCATACCTTGAATAGTGTCATCTTTCTGGACTTCTGTCTCATCATCATCATTCAAGCAGTAAACAGTTTCTTTTTGCACATCATCTTTTTTCAGGGTTTTAGCATCCACAACTGTCCAAACTTTTTTCACCCTCTCTTCTGTGACCTTTATATCAGAATTCAAAGAAAAGGTACGTTTAACACTTCAGTGGGACCCAGAGTGCTTACCGGAACATGCTAAAATCTCTCAGATCAAGTTCTGCATTATTTTGCCAATAAGGGACTAAACAATGACAGTCTCAAATATGCATTTCTATCTGCTAACACAATGCTTTCAGCACAAGGTTTCATCTATATGAGACCTACCACCAAAACTATATCATATTGACTGTATGCTTATCTTGGTTATTCATTAAAGTCATGGGCTAAGTCATTTGTGGAAGCCTTTTAGTCATAGGATAAAAATGTAACTTTCTTATTTATGTATTTTACTTCCCTTACCTATATAAACACTTTTGACAAAGCATTAATATGTATGTCAAAGATACAAGAAGACTTGGTGCTTATTCAGCTTGTTTGGCCAAATTTTGCATCAGGCTTACAACACTACAGGATAAAAATACCCTATTTACTGTAACCTCCCCAAAAGGCTGAAAGAGATCCCAGTTGCACTACAAAACTAAAAGGTGAAAAAAAGAATAAATCTCTGTATTGACTGAATGTTTCTCAACTACAGGGAAATAAAAATACTTTCTTTTCTCTCTGCTTAAGTAAAATTGATGGTATAGTTAGTGAAGGAGAAGAAAAATGGAGAACTGGGAAAAAAACAGAAAAGACAGAATAGAATACACTAGAAGATATCACAAGTCTATTCCTAGCTCTGATCCAGCTGCTATATGACCTCGAGCGAGTCACTCAGTTCACAATGCTTACTCTCCCAAGGTTAATTTATTTTGTGTGTAAACACCTTTGAAAGGGGGCTCACTGCATATTTGTACAGGTCTGGGATTAAAAAAGGACACATAAATAGAAAGTTGGCAGCAGATAATGTCTTTCAAGGCTAGGTTGCCTATCTCTTAGAAATCAGATATGTTTCAATTTGATAAAACATCTTCTTGAAACTTTGCAATATTGCCCAGATTCTAGTTTTGGGTTAAGACCAATTAAACTCCACCTCATCAGATCCATCAATGCTGCCACACTATACAGTTACCTTTTAATTATTCAGTTGTTCTGGAATTTTGCACATTTTCTGTGCTACTTCCTCCCAGAACTCTGTGAAGGACCCATATAAACTGTAACGGAAACAGACTGTGACAAATAGTATAAAGCAAACAAGCTGAAAAAATACACCTTTTTTCCCCAAGTCTGAAATAACAATAGATGCAATTCGAAACAATAGCTGGTAAAACATTTACACCCACCATTACACATACACATGTGCATAATTCTTCTCATGCCTATGGCTTAAGAAATACATATTAAGCCCTACTGAACTGGAGACATATCAGTGATGCCAAATGGAAAGCTTCACACAATTGCAGCATTCTTAATCAGGTTCATCAGCTTCAATACTTCAAATTAAGTGTCACAGCACAGATAGCAATTACTTCTATTTCTGTACATCTTGAATTTTAGTTCTTTAACATATGTGTACAATATGGTGAAGTTAAGAGTTGCTGTGGGAACCACAGTTTCAGATGTACTGGCTTCTAAGCACATAAAATTCCTACTATAATTATTTTGGATGTTGTTTTATCTTTTATTTTCTTAGCTTTAAGAAAAAAACACGCAGCTGCACTTAACCTGCTGCCAAATGTATACTAAAACATACCATTTTATAAACTTACTGATTTGTAGGCCACAATCCTTATAGACAAATTAGAACCAATAGTGAGCTGGCAGGGCCAAGCCATAGGTCTTCTTTCTATTTTCTTAAACATTGAAAGACGCTCCAGGCTCTCTCTAAATGAAGGAATCAGGAAAACAGAAATGAACTCTGGTGAATTGTAATAAAACATTACAGACAATACACTCTCTTCAAGTACATGCAGGAGTCCAATTGTTTTAGTTTAGACCGTAGAAAGCATTAGAAAATAAACTGTATGAATAATCTTATCATTAACTATTGTCAGAAAAGGAGATTAAAAAAAGAGGTGATACAGAAGATTATTCCAATCTCGAGCTTTTATGATGGTAGAGTGGCTTAAAGACAGTATGTTAGTTATTGTGATGAAACCACATAATTGTTTAATAAGCATTTTACGTTTATCTGTGCTCACCCAAATAGGGCATGTACTTAGCTGAACAACCTGAATTAGAAAAGGGTCTCTAAATGGTAAAATGTTTTCTGCAGAAATAAAAAAATCAGTTTCAATTTACAGGATTTTGTTTGTGTGGTAATTAACTTCTGACGCTTTTTTTTTAATCCAGTACTAATGAACTCATCATTTTCAGGACATTCTGTTAGATTGAAACAACATTGACTATTTTTAGCCTAAACAACATATACACAAGTTCGCAAAACACACACAAAAAAGGAACCATAATGATTTTATACTAAAAAGTGTTAATTGCACAACTTTCAGCAATCTAGTCCAAAAATTAAAAAATTTACAGTAAAAGTAATTTACATTCTTGTGAAATCAAATAGGCTTGCACCTCAGAACAGCTTTCAGCTAATACAAACTCCATCAGCTACTTGGCTGTAAAACTCCAATGCAGGGAAAGCACTCAAAAGAGGTTTTTATTACACAATGAAACAAAGATAAGACTGTGCTGACCTCACCATTTTCACATGACAATAAAACTCAAAATCTCTACCTCTCTCTTGATTAAAGCACTTAATTTCTTCCAGATAAGATCAACTCCTAAAAAGGTTCATACAGAATTCAACTTGGTATTCTACTTTCAAGTTTCTTATTGTGAGCAGGGTTTTTTTTTAAATTCTAACAGAGGCACAACGAAAGGAAAAAATGCACTGGGATTTTTATAAGGAGAGAAATATTCCATCTATTTTTTTTTGCCTTGGGGAAAGGATGGAAGCGAGGAAAGATTATTTTTTTCTGGCACAACCACATCAATATAAGATTCTTTAAAATCCTATTGTTACAGCACAATTAAAAGTACTGCAACATATACATTCAAGGATGAATGTGAAAATCTAATATCTAAGTGTTAAATGTCAAAAAATGTCATTGAAGCTCCATTTATTATCTCTATCTTTTAATTTCTTATATATTAAAAAAATCTATATATAAACGAAATTGTGTGTGTATATATATATATGAAAAATGCTCTCTGTTATCAAAGACGACTCAGACAGCAAAACCCTAGTAAATGCACATTTCAACTTGTATTTTAAAAACACGTCTCTTCTCTGCTCTTCAATCTCTTCTTTCAAAACCCAGAGGCAGCAGAAGTACATCCCATCTGATCTTTAGGATTTGATACTACAACATTTTCTCACTTACTTTCCTGGCATGACTAATTTATTTTTACAAGAGTTGAAATAATTTTACCAGTAGGAGTAATGAATATAGGAAAATAGAGAGTGTATCTGAGTTAGCAAATTATCATGACAAGATCTGCAAGGCTGACTTTTTAAAGCTTGATTAGCAACTTAACTGCATCTAAAACCTCACATGCTCTTAAACAAAATGAACAAATAAAGCTTTAATCTATTAGCCAAATGCCTCTTTATCCAAAGATCTCGGCTTTTCCCCGAAAGACTGGTACAGACAGTTTACAAAACAGCAAGAGCCTGTGATTAAAAAATAGGAAGAAGGGGTCAAATCCCATAGTAGCTTCATGCATATGGATTATCCTAAAGGATAAAGGGCACAGAAAGGTACTGCTTTTCTGTGCAGTCTTTTGAAGCAAAGACAGTCTTTTTTTTTCTAGACATTCAGACTGCTCTGTTGACTAGTATGGAATACATACATACTGATACATGTTTCCTCACTAATCCATCCTAATGCTCAAGGAACTGCTTAACAAGTTGCTGACGTGCAAGGCAGAGCAGTTGGGCAGGGTAAGGGAAGGAAACCCTGCAAACAAAATGAGGAATAACAACATACAAACCTACGGATGCCAGCCTCATCTAAAAATTACACATGATAATCACATTGCAGCTATGGTTTACTAAACTTTGTGAAAAACACATTGTTTACAAGAATCACAGAATTGTAGGGTTGGAAGGGACCTTTAGAGATCCAATCCCCCTGCTCAAGCAGGTCCACCGAGATCAGGTCACACAGGAACATATCCAGGCAGGCTGAGGACCACCAGATAGGGAAATTCCACACTCTCCCTGGGCAGCCTGTGCCAGGGCTCCCTCATCTGAAAAGTGAAATAGTTTTTCCTTATGTTTAAATGGAACTTTTTGTGTTTCAACTTCTTTCCATTAGCCCTTGTCCTATTACTAGATACAACAGAAAAAACTGATGCCCCTACCTCCTAACATCCACCATTGAGTTATTTGTAAATATTGAGATCCCCCCTTGGTCTCCTCCAGACTAAACAGCCCCAGTTCCCACAGCCTTTCCTCATAAGGAAGATGCTCCAGTCCCCTGATCCTCTTGGTGGCCCTGTGCTGGACTCTCTCCAAAAGTTTCCTGTCCCTCTTGAGCTGAGGAGCCCAGAACTGGACACAGGACTCTAGACGAGGCCTCACCAGGGCAGAGTAGAGAGGGAGAAGAATCTCCCTCGACCTGCTGGCCACACTCTTCTTGATGCATCCCAGGATGCCATTGGCCTTCTTGGCCGCAAGGGCACATTGCTGGCTCATGGTTAGTTTATTATCAACCAGAACTCCCAGGTCCCTCTCCATAGAGCTGCTCTCCAGCAGATCAGTCCTCAGCCTGTACTGGTGCATGACATTGTTCCTTCCCAGATGCAGGACTCTGCACGTGCCCTTGTTGAACCTCAGGAGGTTCCTCTCTGCCCAATTCTCAAGCCAGTTGAGATCCCGCTGAATGGCAGCACAGCCTTCTGCAGAATCAGCCAGTCCTCCCAGTTTGGTGTCATCAGGGAACTTGCTGAGGGTACACTCTGTCCCCTTATCCAGGTCGTTGATGAAGATGTTGAATAAGATTGGCCTCAAAACTGATCCCTATAGAACTCCTCTAGACACAGGCCTCTAACTCGATTCTGTGCCACTGATCACCACCCTCTGGGCTCTGTCATCCAGCCAGCTCTCAATCCACCTCACTGTCCACTCATCCAAGCCACACTGCCTGAGCTTTCTGATGAAGATGTCATGGGAGACAGTGTCAAAAGCCTTGCTGAAATCAAGGGAGATGACATCTGCTGCTCTCCCCTCATCTAGCCAGCCAGTTATACCCTTGTAGAAGGTTATCAGGTTGGTCAAAAAGGATTTCCCCTTGGTGAATCCATGTTGACTCCCCCTGATAACCATCTTTTCCTTCATATGTTTAGTGACAATATTGAAGACGAGTTGTTCCATCACCTTAGCAGGGATGGAGGTGAGGCTGACTGGCCTGTAGTTTCCCAGGTCATCCCTCCTGCCCTTTTTGAAGACTGGAGTGACACTGGCCTTTCTCCAGTCCTCAGGCACCTCACCTGTCCTCCATGAATGTTCAAAAAAGATGGAGAATGGCTTAGCAACCACATCAGTCAGCTCCCTCAGCACTCTTGGATGCATCCTCTCAGGTCCCATTGACTTATGAGTGTTGAGCTTGCTCAACAAGTCTTTAACCTCTTCCTCAACCATCAAGTGAAAGTTGTCTGCTGTCTAGGCCATCCTATTATCCTTGCTGGACTGGGCTTCCCGAGGGCCAGCCTTGGCTGTAAAGACTGAAACAAAGAAGGCATTCAGTAGTTCAGCCTCCTCTGCATCCTCTGTCACAAGGATACCTCTGTGTTCAGCAGCAGGCCCACAATCTCCCTAATCTCCCTAAAGAGTATTTGAGGTGCAGTCTCACCAAAGCCAAGTACGGGGAATGATCACCTCCCTGCTCCTGCTGACAATGTTAGCTGTCCCACCATGTCTCTGTAATTGCAGTGAGATCATGACCCTGTATCCACACCCACACCTCCAGCTCCTCCTGCTTATTCCCTAGGCTGTGCATACATTGGTGTACAGGCAACACAAGGGTCAAACACACAAGTTTCCCTGGATGGATGCGAGAGGATCTTTTCTGATTTGATACTCCCTCAGAGTGGTCAGCCTTCTGCATCTCATCTTGGTGTGAGGCTGAAGAGCACTCATCATTGCGTTTTCTGCCCTGCCCTGTTTCCCTGTTAGATGGGATATCTCATTCTTTGCCATTTTGCCTCCCACTAAAGTCCTTCAGTTTAAAGCCCTGATGATGAGGTTGGCCAGCCTATTCCCAAATAGTCCAGTGCCCTTGTGAGACAGGCGTATTCCATCCTGCCCTATCAAGTTTCAGTCACCAAAGAAGGTTCCATTGTCATAAAAACCGAAACCTTCTTGTCAGCAGCAACCTCTTAGCCAGGAGTTAAGTTGTGTAATTTTTGCATTACTGACTGTCCCCTTTTCCTCTGGTGGATAGGATGGAAGAGAAAATAACTTGTGCCCCCTACCCTTCACTTGTTCCCCCAGGGTTTTGTAATGCTTCTTGATTCTGGTAATATGTCTCATTATGTCATTCATCCTCATGTGCAAGAGAAGTAGGGGATAGCAGGCCACATCCCTGAAAAGACACAGCCATCTCTCAGCCACGTCTGGGATCTTGGCCCCTGGCAGACAGCACCTGTCCCCACTCCTTGTCCTATCTACAGACGGGTCTCTCGGTGCCTCATAACAGTGGGTCACCCACAACGAGCATCCCTCGCTTCTTTCAGTGCCTACTGTTGCTGCTGGAGCAGCTGATGGTGAATTGTTCACTGAGCTTTCCCCTTCTGGACCTTGCTCATCTATGTTCACCACCATTAATGCCTCAAATTTATTTTTGATTGGCACATTGAAAGTAGGCTTATGAAGGGGAGCCCTGCTTTTTTTTGTTACCGGGTCCAAGGCATTTTAGTTTCAGTGGAGGCTGATACCCTGGTTGTGGAACCATCTGTCAATCTCCAGAACATACTTCATAATTGTAGAACAGAACTACTAAGACAGTAACATCAGACTGTTGTAAGATGCATAGACACATTGATGCATTTTGCTCGTTTCCTAACTGAGATAACACCTATGTGGAGAAGTCTTGGATATACCACTAGCTACAGTTTTTAAGAGATAGATATCTACTTTTATTCTTTCACTAGGGAAACATGAAGTGAAAAATCATCTTTCAATCCTTGCATAAGGAATGCTACTAAAAAAGTATATTGTTTGGTACAATGGCATAGTAGTCTGTGATTCAAAAGTAGGATTCAATGAACAACATTCCTCACAACATTTGTGGGTGTTTGATAAACTAGTGAGCTAAAAGACAAGGAACAAAAGGCTATCATTAAATATAAATATTCTACCTGCACTATGTCACAAATTTTGACTCTTTCCAAAACATATCAGTTATAGAAACATTCCCTCTAATCTCCATCAACACCAAAGATGGAAGAAAACTGATTTTTTTTCTCTTTACAGAAACAAGAAATTCATTTCCCACTGACAATTGTGAGATTTTCTACCTATTCTAAAGCCACTGAAGAAGCTGAAAGGGATTGATAAGTGTACAATGTTAAAAAATTTACTGACTTCAGTAAAACTGGAAGCCTAGTGACTAATTACTTAACTCATTTCATCTTTTGGTGAAGAAATCAGGAAGAACATTTACAGTATGATAAAGAGGATTATCCAAGTTTACCTGAAAGTATAAATGTCTTCCAGCCCTCCTTCTTCATCCAAAGTGTACATCAGTTTCCTCACCACATCAACACCTTCCTTCTGTTGCTCAGTTAAATCCTTGCTTGGAAAAGAGTTTCTGTGCATATGAGAACGTATAGTGGCACTTGCATCTCCGCTTCCATCATCAACACCCACTGGAAATGGCAGACTACAAACACAAGCAGAAGCAGTTATTTTGACTTTCTCCTTAATTAAAATAAGCAACAAAAAGCCCCCTCACATAAATTGTATCAGGATCAACAATTTCTGTCTAGCTGCAGTAAGATGTATAGAGCCACATAGCTTGCCAAACACACCAAGTAGTATTTCAGGTTTACTTGATAACAGCAACATCTTGCACCAGTTCTGGGCATCACACATCAACAGAAATACTCACATACAGGAAGGGATTAGGGAGTAAAGACAATTCTGATTAGAAAGCAAGGTCTATGAAAAAAAGATTGAACAAAATAAAGCCTGTAGACAAGGAAGTCAGAGCGCAAGGAAATCTTTTATATAAAAGTCTGTTGCAGAGAGGAAGGGAACAACTAGTTTTCCATATTCAGCCGACACTCAAATCATATCATGGAGTCAGGTCAGACATTAAAAAACAACTGATAAAGGCATTTCAAACCACAATCTCTAAAATCAACTGCCTGAGGAGACAGAAGAGTCTCCATCACTGGAAATCTTAATAAAAAGATTAGACAAACACCACCACTCAGCAATGACATACATACATATAGCTGACCCAATCTGAAGCACGAGATTGCTCTAGATGACCTGTTAAAGGCCCTTCCAGGCCTGTGATTCTGTATCAGCTCCAAATGCCAGCAAATAGGACTTTCTCTGCAGTGGAGCTATTAGGTATTTCTGGAATAAATGTTACTCTTTGAGATTTTAATAGCTTACAGCACTAGGTGAGTTTCTGACTGAAGATGACACATTTTCCTGCGCTTCAAGAATCAGATTTAAAAATTTAGCCAGAGGTTTTAGATAAAATGATTTTGCTGCTCTTCAAAATATAACAGAGTTAAGTAAGTATAATAACTACAGAAGAGAGATGCGTAAGATTCTCTACTCTGTGCTCCTGTCGACGCCTAGAGATTTTTTAAACCTTTCATCTGATCCAATTTTGAATGAACCACATGATACCTTTTACCACATTTCCACAAAGTAAAAGAATTTTAGCACTGCATTATATTTTTAAAAAAGCAGCCTACAGATCTCTACCTTACATTCACCTCATTAGTCCTCACTTAACTGTGGAGCAAGATATCATAAGCAGAGTTAACAATACAGACAACAATGTTACATACACCAGAATTAAAGATCAAGCTTAGCAAAGTGTTTGGTACCTTTTTATGAAGCAGCATCCATTGACAAATAGAGAAATCATTTTAAAGCTGTTACAACAGCAAAAAGCTTCAAACCTCTGATAGATAAAAGATTAATTTCATTATATTAGGGTCTACTGGGATGAGAACTGTATAATATCCAAAGCTAAGCAATGCTCAGCATGTGTTTGGCACTTGATAACAGGGAGGAAAACCCAACTATCTGCCACAAGTTATAATCTAATGAATAAATAGGGCATAAGAGATAGAAGCGTTGGCTATAACAAAAGGACGAGAAATTATTTTTTAACCAGTATCTTGAGTATTTTACATTTGTATATGTATTTCTCAAAGTATCCTTTGCTCCTGTAGCTGGAAGACAAAGTGTAAATCTGAAGTTAATGCTGCAACCACAACATTTCCCTAGTGTTTCTATTAGCCATGAGGCTTTTCCTTTGCCACAACACAGACAAAGATGTCAAGAGGGATCGGAAAACTCACAGAATAAAACTGCAACGTTAACTTGTGGCGGTAGCATCTGTGCTAGTCTGCACAGCAAACTACAGGTATGGAGACTAAGCAGCAGGGGCTAAATACTAGGTCTCCAAAAGTTGTATGTCGGGCAAGCTGGCAGCATATACTGAGGTTCATGATGCTGTCTCTCCACTGCCCCCAGTACCAACAATAGTTCAAATAAGCTAGAAGGGGCATGTCAAGGCACATTACAAGCATACCTTCCTTTGCTGTGTAGACAGAGCCTGAGAGTAGGCTGACATTTTTACATTCAGACTCTCCCAAGAACATGCAAAAAAGGGGTTTTTTTTGTGGAGGATCAGCCCATGACTTCCAGTCACACTCTCCTACCTACACCCTCAGTTATCTTGCAAGTGAATCTGCAAATGGCTTAAATTAATTTAGGTTCACAACATTGCTCCTTACAGAATGCTGGATCTAGGCAAAAGTAAATATTAACATGATTAGAAGTAAACCTGTGGCTTTAACTTTCTCCTGTGAAATTATTTGTTATGACCAGCAAACATTATTTAAAAGTAAAACTTTTTTTGTGTCTTAAATTACTAGTATAAGGCCTATGGCTTCCTATGTTATCATCACATCCAGCAACTAATACACATTTCAGCACCACCACTGATTCCTCAGATCAGTGCCTATACCAAGACAGACACGGGATTTCTGTCATAACAGTTAAGACATGGCTTCTATTTTCCAAGCCCATCACTGTGAATATAACCCTTCTTTTCACACTTGCTTTCCTAATGACACCAGAACCAGGTTATAAACATCTGCAACACTATCTCACTATTTCTTCCCAGTAAGTCCCTTACCTAAAAGCATCTTGGCTGCTGCTGTGACAAAACCACTGTTTCTGAGGCTATTTCTGGCTGTTTCCCAATTCTCTGCTCATGTGGATCTTTAATCTCTCATTTTAGACTCTGTCTCTAAGCTATAAGCTTAACTGAAGAAGAAGCCATCATCTTCACATGTCTTTGAACATCACTTAATCCAGAGGACTTGGTTTATAACTGGAATTCATGGCCTGTGTAATTAAAAGAAGTACTTAAAACAATCCAATTACATCCCGGTACACTTCTAAGGAAGCAACACATCAACAGATTACTAGCTCCTTCAAGATCATTATCACCAAAGAATAATGTCTTCCCTTTAAAAAATGGCATAATGTGTAACAATCAATTCCATACTTACAAGAACTGAAGTGAAATTCCTGTTTTCTTCAAGTTAGCAATGATAATTCCCAGCTGATCCTCACTGACAGGACTATTAAGGTCTGTAAACAGTTCAATGTGTCTCTTCTCGTATTTCTTTCCTCTTAAAATACAAATGAATATTTTTATATATGAGAAATATTGTAAGGACTTTTTCTAATTCTTTCCTTACAAAATCGAAGCTTTGCCAAAGTAATAGACTTGTGAAAAAAAACCAAAAAACAACAAGCAAACAAACCTACTTGGCAGAAGTTGTTCTATCATTGGTCATATTATTTATGGTAAGGTTTTCTCTTCCTGTGATTCCCACTACTCACACTTACTCCCTAAAATTGAGGGCTCTAGCCCTGTAACTGTATAAACCACTAATAACATCTACATGAATGGAATTCTGCCAACTTTCACCAATGTAGGTAAAATGCTAATAAAGTGTCAGGTTGTTCACTGATTATACTGCATATTTGCTTTGTAGCTTTAAGTCTGTCCTTGTGAAAACAGAGAACGTATTTTAAATTATTGTT
Source organism: Colius striatus (assembly GCF_028858725.1). NCBI lineage: Eukaryota > Metazoa > Chordata > Aves > Coliiformes > Coliidae > Colius > Colius striatus. The sequence goes on along the minus strand of NC_084769.1, from coordinate 16,490,983 downwards.
GCTAGTGGGGATCCTAAGCTGGAAATATGACCATTTCTAACAATTAACTGATGACGCAGGGAAAGGAAAATAACCTTCCTTCCTCTCAAAACAGAGACTAAACATGTTGTTAGAGGCTATATGATCTAATTGTGAATGCAGACAACTAGATTTAGTGGTGCAATTTATAGTTTTATTAATAAAGTCTAATTAGGATGGAAAGATACATCAATTTAATGGTTAAATCCAATTCACAAATTAAAATGATGAATTTATGGCAGTATAACTTTGAATACATACAGAGCAACTGCTTTTGTGTGTAAGTTGCTTGTGTGCACCAAACTTCGCCAGAGTTCACCTTCAGTTGAGAAAATACTATCAGGTAAAAATTCAAGAAAATCCCCTTTATGTTTGAATATCCATATTAAAACTGTTATCAGTTTAACTACATTTTGTTCTATGGCTAACACAACTTTGAGGTTTATTGGTACTTCTTAGCATATTAATGTCATAGAATCCTGAATTCCCCTGGTCATCTTGGTGGCTCTGTGCTGAAGTCTCTCCAGCAGTTCCCTGTCCCTCTTTAGCTGGGGAGCCCAGATCTGGACATGGGACTCTAGAGGAGGTCTCACGAGGGCAGAGTAGAGGGGGAGCAGAACCTCCCTCAACTTGCTGGACACAGTCTTCTTAATACACTGCAATTAAATGCCATTGGCCTTCTTGGTCACAAGAGTACACTGCTGACTCATATTTAGTTTGTTGACAAGCAAGACTCCCAGGTCCCTCTCCACAGAGCTGCTCTCCAAATTTGAAGTCCATATAATTAAAATCCATTAATTTAAAGCCCAACTTTTTCAATGAATCTACTGCAAAGTTCCCAGTTGCATCAGAAAACTCTTATTTTGCCTGGAGAAGCTAGTTGTCTCCTGGGGATTCCTCCAGGTCAGACTCTTGTAGCAGGTTGCTTTTTAAAAAATTATTATTTTGAAAAGCATTTTCCATATTTACACAATACTGGAAATGTAATACTGACAATAAACCAGATCAGCTCCATAGTGCAAGGTCAGAATTCTATAAAAGGCTTATAAAAGTTACATACTCACATTGTTTCCTTCTGAAGCAAGTCCATACACACAATAATTGCATCCAGAACTGAGTAAATTTAAGAAAAATCTCATTTAGAACATGAATCATGTCACAGAAGTGTTTTTCCCATTAAAAAAAATCTTCTGTTTGCACAGTAGTGGCAAATATGCATTGTATTTAACAAATAAACAATTTTTTGCAATAAGTAGTCTGTGTACTGTGTATTGTGTAACTTATCTGTTTTGAGATCTTCTCTCTTCTGCATTTATCTGATGGAACACTAAAAAGATTGCTTCAGGGACCCATCTTAAAACTGCCTGTGAGGAAGTTCAAGTCCAGTGAAAGAGCAATCTAATCTTTACAGTGTTACTTAGAATCCACAAACAGAATTTATTTCTATTTTCAATACATGACACCATTTTTACAATGCAAGTTTTCCTTTAAAACACCTGCACCTGCCAATCTCTTGATAGTTTCTTCCTCATTAGAGTTTTCATTGGGAACATATTTTTATCAATGTGCAAAAACCTGCCCACCCGTCAAAGTAACACAACTGCTTCTGCTAAGAAAGAGCTGACTGGCTGCACACTTCTCTTGAAAAGCTCTGACAGTCTGAATAGAGCTCACAATCATTTTATGGCCAGAAAGAGGGAAAACAACACAGGAGCTGAACTGCATGTCAATGAATCACGCAAAGGAACACGATACAGATAGCCTTCTTCTAAAACTCTCCACCATGTGCAACTAACAGCAGAATACAAGAGCAACATTCAACTAGCAAGTGACATCTGGCCATATTAGAAATATTCTGTATAGAAATCAAGATAAGAAACCTCTATTCTGCTTTGTTTGGCTTCTGGTACTTCTACTGATATATTTCATAAATAACATTTTATTTGATGAAAAAGCATAAACCAAGTTCTGCAACACTTTTTAAAAACACATGCCTTGAGGCCTAAAAATGTTATTGCTATGTTTTTTCTCTTTAATTAACAGCACACTTCATAAAAGCAATGAGAAGGCCAAGACGCCATCTGCTAGCCTAAAAGAACGTCAAAAGCAGATAATCGGCATTTCAACAAACTTACAACCACAAATTAGCTGGACTCAGGTAGCAGTTAAAACTGTGGAGGCAAACCTAAGCCTATTTCACAACTACCTGCCTCCTGTGTAGCTGAATCAGTTCAGTAGATGCTTTACTATGAAAGGATACAGTCTGCTTGTTCAGAGCCTGGTTTAATCACATCTTGAATGTCCTCCAGCAGATCAAAATCTGGTAGCCTTAGTGACCTATGTACTGTAATGTTTTGGTACTGATCCTCACTGGCAAGGTCATTCCTAGTACCATCAGTGCCAAACAAGACTACAGCAACCTCATCTTTACTCTCAGCAAAAACCTGGAAGTAGAGACAAGGTATAAAAACAGGTAGATTCATACACGACTATGTTAGGCAGACATCAGCAAGACAAACGAACTTTGAAACAATGTCAAGTACTGTGGGTTTACTTTTTCTTACTTTTCCAGTGCTATACTACCAAAATGTAATCTTACAGAGGGTTGACTATCACAGAATCACAGAATGGTAGGGAATGGAAGGGATGACTAGAGAACATACAGTCCAACCATTGCTAAAGCAGGTTCCCGTCAATTAGGTCTCACAGGAATACGTCCAGGTGTGTTTGAAAGCCTCCAGAGAAGGAAACTCCACACCCTCCCTGGGCAGCCTGTGCCAGGGCTCCCTCACCTGAACAGGAAAGAAGTTTCTCCTCATATTCAGGTGGAACTTCCTGTGTTATAGCTTGTGCCTGTTACTCCTTGTCCTGCCACTTGGCGCTACAGAAAAAAGATCAGTCCCATCTTCTTGACACCTGCCCTTCAGCTATTTTAAAGTGTTAATGAGATCCTCCCTCAAGTCTTCTCCAGGCTAAACAGCCTCAGGTCTCAACTTTTACTCTTAAGAGAGATGCTTCAGCCCCCTAATCATCTTCGTAGCCCTCTGTTGGACTCTCTCCAGAAGTTCTCTGTCACTAATTTAGATAAACTAACAGATTGACATGAGGATATCTGGGATAACCCAAGTAAAATTGGCTGACTCAGTCCTTGAAACGAGTCTTCAAGGTAGAAAATGTTAGGAATGTTGAAACATTTCAGAGAAAAGAAAAGCACTTGTTTTCCCTAAAATTTTCTGCCACCCTGAGAAAAAAAAGTGACTATTCCAACAACTGTCACATCTCATCCACAAAAGTACAGCTGAAGCAAAGAGCACTATTACACCTGCATAAAACAGACTAATTCTACCCATTTCCCATTTATTTTGAGTATTAGTAAATGATGAAAATGTTTCACCAATGTCATTGCTTCCTTTCCCTTTTTAACAGTTTTTTATCACATGTAAAATCACACATACCTGCCGCTGCACAAACTTTGTCATAATCTTCTTGGCTTGCTCAAGTGAAGATTCCTCACCAGGGGCAGAACTGCTCATTGTAAAGCCTACATCCAGGCACAGCACTATGGCTGCCTGGAAAGCGAAAACAAGACTAAGAATGCAAAAGAGTCAGCATAAGCATAACTACTTTAAAGGGTGCATATAAAACTTAAAAATCTAACTACATCACTACTGGTTTCTTTTACAGTAGCTGTTAATAAGATAAAATGCTGGACAGAACCAGTACTAGTGTACTGAACTGAGAAACATTTAATCCTGCTCCAGGCATCTCAGTGGAAAATACAAACCATTCTATGCTACACAAAAATCTGTCAAGAGGCACCATTTTTGTACAACCCTGTGAATGTATCAAGGATCTAAGGATTATTCTACACTAGGAAATAAACCAGAGATATTTTAGTTACAATTACTGGTACAACACAATACAGTATAACTGCACAACAGAGATAGAGGCTTTTTCTCTGAACTCTACAGCTACCCCTGCAGTAGCTCATCACAGCTGTAAAAAAACACTCTTAGATTCAACCTAAGAACAGTAAGAATGACAGTACTCACAGCTTCCAGGGGAAACAGAACACTCACGCTATTGGAGGTGTCTGCAGTGTGCAACCATGCTTTTAATCTCTTAGAATTAATTCCAATTTCAATTTATGGGCTTAAATCACAGAAACTAGAAAATGTATTTGCATTTATGATCATTCCTTTAACTAGTCTATATCTAACACTTTCCAAGTCTTCTCCTTAATTGACTTCTAAACTAGCATACACATAAAATTGCTTCCTGTAATTTCTCCTGTTCAGCTTTTGCTAAAAAGTTCTCTTGCTCTAAAGTTCTTCCAGACTCTACTTACTTTGATTAGCCTGAGTAATTTTACTATCTAGATGAACAAAGCTTCAAGAGGAATTCTGCAAAATTATGCCCTGCATCTCCAAGGACACTGATGAAAGGCTAGCTCAAATTTATTGTCATTGGTTAAACCAAGGTTCTTTAAATATACATCAAAATCTTGCCTACTGGACTGTAGCCCGCCACTACCAAAACCTGGCCCAGGCAAAACCACTACAACAGTATCTTAAATTACACTACCTGCAGAAATTCATTGTTTGCCAGGACACACAAAATTGGGTATTACCCAGGTTTAGAGCCAGTCATCTTGTCTTAAAATACAAAATCTATCCAGTTCTGTAAGAAGTGAAACTGTCAAGAGGAGGCGAGCAATAAATCAAAAGACTGCCAAGTGACACAAGATGCATAGTCTGCTTTTGCAAAACAGAAGGGATGACCAGGAAAGGCATTGGTCTAAGCTTCTTGGCAAATGGCTGTGCAGATACCTCCAGGCACCTTTTAAAAGAACGTGATCCTTTTTGTCACCTGAATACACAATTTTTAGTATCAAGTTAGTAAGAATGACTTGTCCAGATTAGCTGTCCAATGCTGTGTATTAGCAGCTCTCAAACTTCTTTCAACATCCTCCTTCTTTTCACAGAATATATCACGCACCTCCCCTGTGATTTTAACAAGCATTAGTTTAACCGTCTGCATCCTCCCAGGATAGGGCAAGAAGAGGAGAGAAAGAAGGCCAAGTAGCAGGACTCCACAAGATGTCCAGCAGGTTATACTTAGTCTCAGCACTCTACTTCTCACTCTGCTCTCACTGGTGGCCTGCCTAGGAGCAAGGAATTAATGCCTCTCCATCTGGTAGGTCTGTAGAAGCTTAGAGTGGAATACAGGCAGTAATTGAAATTGTGCTAGGTTCTCTCAAGAGCCTTGTTACTGCAAACCTGCCAGCCTGAGGAATTACTCTACCAACATCAGCAACTGCAGACTCTCAGCTTGTTGCTGTCCTGCCTCAAGACACACAATGGCTGGCAGCTGAATTAATCCTGTTGTCCAAATCAGGTAAAATGTGCTCTTCATAGCTGGCAACATGACAGCAAAGAAACCGAATGAGTGCAGCAGTGAAGAGCTGCTGGTTTGCTTCAGAAAAAGGGATCTAGTCTCAAGTGCTAATATGCTGTTCTGAAAGGCAGTAAACTCCAAGCTCAGCTGCCTATTCGGGTATGTGGAATCCTCCTTTAGGAAGAGGGCAGCTCTGTCTTTTGGCAATCCTCTTCTGTGTGTCTCTTCAACTGTTATTAACCTCTGTGCATCTCACCTCTGGGCATCCAGTACTGCCATTTTCAGGTGCAGTATACTAAGCAACACTTTTAAGATTCTCAGCATGTGTGATTGCAGCACAACATTGTCACACCTGAGCTAATATCAATCTGCTTTGCTCAAGTATTGATAAGAGTGAAAATGGAATGAGCCAGCCTTTATCTTTAAATTTTCAGTGCTTAAGCCAGTTATAATAAAACTATGACAGATTTGGCTACAGGACTGCTTTAGCCTGCAGCATAGAGAAAACTTGTGTTTAATGGATAACAAACTACTCTGTACCAGAAGAAACCTTAATGCAGCTTCCACAAGCATAATTCCTTAAACATATCAGACAAACTACCTTTTTAACTGGACGAAATATGTTGTTTTAGCAAAAGTATTGGCAATTGCTACTGTGATAGCTGCACTGTGCTCAAAACCACAGCTGCCCCCGAAACAGGAATTCTCAAGTCCCTTTGAATTCGACAGCTTTGTACCAGCGGCAACTCGGCGGCCGGCACAGGGAGGGGTTACTCAGTTTCCCTGACGGGTTTCGCGGTCCTGGCTGTTGTGCAGTTGGCTGCTCATGCCGAAGTCAGCTCACCGGAGGCAAGCCGGGCCAGTGCCGCTCCATGCTGACCGCTGTGCCGACAGGCCGCATAACGGCAGCGAAGACGATTCCCTCAGGTGAGCATGAGCGGACCGTCCGTGTTCAGCTCACAGACCTTAAGGCACGACCCCGCGGTGCCGTCAGAAGGCCCCACGGACAGCATGGACTCCTGTAAATACCCACTGCCGCAGGTGACCGCCCGGGCCAAAGATTAACAGCGCTCGGCTTACGGGGGCAACGGCGGCTGCGGCCCGCGGAGAAGAGACGCGTCGCCTCGGTCACCCAGTCAGCCGCGGCCGAGCCCAAGCGGGCAGCATCCCACCGCCCCCCCTCCGACGCTCCCTGACCCCCCACCCCGCCGAGCCGGGCCGGGCCCGGCAGACGCAGCGCATGGGGGGCCCGAAGGCCGCCCCTCACCTTGCCGCCGCGCGCCATCTCTCTCGTTCCGGGACGGGGTGCGCCGCCCTCAGCGCTCCGGCCGGCGATGTGTCCTGTCAGCTCCCCGTCCCCCCGGGAACATGGCGGCTGCGCCTCGCGTTCCGTGGGACGGGCAGCGCCGCCCAGCGGCGGCACCGAGACAAAGGGAAGGCGAGGGGCGCTGAGGGGAGGGGCCAGGGCCGTGAGGGGCCCGTCCTGGCTTTGCCCCATGCCCAGCGGAGGGAAGGGGACGCGTCCTCCCACCGCATCTGCGGAGGTAGAGAGGGCTGATGCGGCAGGGAGGGGCCGGAGTTGGGCGGCGGCTGGCTGGGGAGGCTGGTGGGATGGGTATGGCACAGCTGGGTGAGATGTGGGGTGTCCACTTCATCTGTCTCCTCAGGTCATCCCCCAGCCCCCTTCAGGATACCACGTTTCACAGGCGTGACTCTGATTCGGGGTGGTGGATGAGCACTGTGTAGCCAAGAACGAGCCTGGTTTGGGTGGAGTTAGCTCAAATCTGAGGAGAGGCAGCAGCAGGGCAAATCTCTGGCCCTCTTGTCTCCTCCCGCCTCTGAGCACCTTCTGCATCAGCCAGTCTGTCACCCACCCCATCGGACTCTCCCATCTCCTCCTGTGTCCCACTGGACACCTGCTGAGGGAGCAGCCCTTCCCCACCAGGATAAGGCTTTGAGCTGGATGGAATTGTCTCATTTGTATTCTGTCCATGTATCACCAGTGGGACAGGATTGATTGATTTATTTAAATATTGGCACAATACTAGCTTTCTCCCAACATTAGCAACAAGAGAGCATTTTTCATCCAAATTACATCCAGATGAAACTGAAGCCTGCTGATTTTATAATAGATGCTGTATTTCATACATCATGGCACCTGTTGGATATTAAATCAGCAGCAGAAATGTATAGAGGATGGCAAATATTTCATCAAATATATTGAGCACTTCTTGTTCTGCATTACCTTCCCTGTATCTTTTGAGAATGTCATTACCAGTGTCTATTCTCATCGTCTCAAAAATGTTATTATCTAGAATTATTCTCAAAACAGAGTGCCAAGTGGTAACATTAGTATAGCTACAAAAGAGTAAATCTCACATGAACACTTCAAAAACCGTATACTAGAAGACTGACCCTGCAAACAAGTGTTTCCTTTTTATACTGAGTGATGTCTGAAGACAAAAATATCCTTTCCCTCCTCACTACGTGTCCACACTTTGGGCATATTGGTAATGGAGGGATTCTCTCTTCAAAGCACTTTGCATATCAAAGGAACAGAGCAGCTTGGACACGTGACAAACATTTTAATGGGAAACCTGTAGACAAAAAAACCCCAGTCAGCAACTGCAAGAGAAAGTTATGTGTTATCTTCCTGAATGTCTCTAAGGAGATTTCAGACTAATCAGCCAAGGAAATCAGGTCTGTTTACTATTATTATTATTATTCCTGATGTTATATTAGTCCCTGGGAGTGCTCGACACAGACCAAAAGCTCCCCCTTGGGGACCAATCAGTCAGTCCCCCACCCCAGCTGAGTTCCAACACAGCTTACAGTCTAGGCATAAGACACACACACAAATGGGAAAAGCAAAGAAACAAGAAATGACTGACTTCATCAGCAAGGGCTGTTCACACACCAGCAGAAAAGCATTTTACCTTTCATCATCATCAATGAACATGTTATTTTTATGCCAGAGTTAGAAAAAAACCCCCTCAGCCCTGACTTCTGTCCCAGAATAGCGACACAAAACCCTTCGTAGTCCTCTCTGAATCCTAGATTTGACATAAAAGCTGAGTCCAAGGCTTTTGCCCAAACTCTAATAGGTAGGACAGTAATTGTAAACACTACTCAGAGAAACCCAATTTGGGTATGATCTGGGAACATCTGCAGGAAGGTTGGTGTGCCTAGTCCAGGTACAGCACTCTCCTCCCATACAAAATCTGAGTGAAACTAAAAACACTTATAATCATCTGTGACTCTTATCTTTTAGCTCTCAATCTGGCATAAATGGAGCTCTTATAAATCTCTTGACAAAATACAAAAGCAATAAAACCAAACATTCCCCCTTTATACTGCTAAATTTCCTCAGAGCTATGTACACCATTCAAAGGAAAACTGGCTAATGATTTCTGAAACATACTTGAATCCCCTTTTCCTTTGCAAGTCTGCACTGAACTCCCTTATAGATAATCATCAAATCAAATCAAAGGTAATCAACTCCATCTGAGGCACTGGGGCTTTTTGAGCCTGGATTAAGACTTGAAGGTTTTTGTAAATTCTTGCCAAAAGATGTTTGTCATTAATTGGCTCTTTCTATTTTGCATATAAATAATAAACACATGATGTCTCAAAAGACTCAGCATCCAGGGTGATCAACTGTAATCTCTTTTACAATAAAGTGAGTCAGGCCTCAGTCCCAGTGAGGTTCTCACTCATCACTCTTCTCCTTTTTTGGGTATTCTTCCCCTGAAAAAACTAAGCCTAGATTAAATAAGCATGCTTCTGGGAAGTAGCAATGGTGGGCCTGCCTTGTGTTTAGCTTCACTGCCTTCACAAGGCAGCAAGGAAAATGGTTTCCCTGTTTTGTTACAAGAAGGAATGACCTATCCATAGAGTTGCAGCTGGGACCCAGCTGCTTATGGCTGCTCTAAGCAAATATGGATGGCTTCAATATAAAAGTAGAAAGAGGAGTTGGCCTTTCTTCCTCTTGGAGCAATTGCCCACAGGGTAAATCTCTGGATAATTTCCTGGTAGGAAGAGGAGTACCACAGCCATCTGGGATCCATCCCAATAGTTTTATTGAAATTGATACATGAAGCAGAACCTTTCCATAGAAGAATTAACGTTGCAGTCATTACCTATTTTTCACATGGGTTCACCTATAGAAGCAGGCACTAACTGGAAACTGACACATTATGAACTGAATTTGCTACAGAGATAAATGAATCAGGGCAAGGACACTGTGACACAAATCAGCTTTGTTATTTCTACCAGTGCAAGCTTGGCAGCAAGCTGGAAGATGAAGTAGACAAGAAGTTGGCACCCAAAGCAAGGAGAGCTTAGAAACACATCTGTTAGCATCTTCTTGCTTTGGGCTTCAGTTATCTCCTCCCAAGAGGTCTTTCCAAACATCTGCTTTCAAGCACATGCCAAAACTGTGGTGCAGAACACCACCACTATTTAATTTTCTGTTGAGTGATTCCCGATGGTCCTTCCCAAGAGATGCAAGCCTAACACATAGCCATTGCTTAGTTGCTCCCATAGAATCTGCTTGCAGTGAAAACATATCTTGGGTTTACTCTCTAAAGCAAAACTGGTCTTTGACTTTCAGGATTGGCTGTAAGTTCACTGGGCTTGTCCTCTAGTTGTCTATGTACAACTCATGGATACTTGGCCTGTTGCAAAACTGTGCCTTTAATAATCCGAAAAATAAGGGGGTTTTAACCTTTCTGGGGATTTAACTTCCCATCTGTTGGTCTACCTGCTCTGTCCATTTTCAGTTTAGTTCAAGCAATGTGACAAAATGAGTCTCCTAGAAAAAATAAGGAAATTAGTATGGTAAGAAAATTAGAAAGCTAAATAAGGATTATACCACACCCATCCAACCTTGCCTGAAAACACAGGAAAAAAAAAAACCCAATCATGGTAAGATAATGAGATACAAGAGTATACGGGACTTGGAGTGTGTCTTGCTAGGCACATTCTAGCTCAGGGACTCCTGAACTGTGACAAATGGGTGGATCATTGGTGATACACAAACTACTTCAAAGCAGCGCACCCATAACTCCCCATCCCACAGAGAAGTCAGGGTGTACTTCAGAAATGACTCCACAAATCCTACATGGAACTGAGGGACTCTGAGACTCCATATTTGTAATTCCTCTTCCAAAAGACAGTGTCATTGTTATTTTTTTCTACTTGCTGCCCTCCACTCAGCTGCTAAGTTTACGGATGCCTCTTTCCCTCCAAAAAGTCCTTTCCTTCAGGCCTTCCAGTTACGGCATATTTTTCAGGGAGAGTAAAAATTTCCACCAGCTGTGATACACCAGCAGAGGTCTTATTAAGTACCACAGAGAGAGAAAGCGTGAGGTCACATGTCAACCCCTTTTCCCCATGAGGTATTTACCTTTTTCACTGGACTTTTGCAGTCATATTGAGAATCATCCTCTTCCTTAGTATGCCCATACTATCTTGCAGAATTTCTTCCCGTCCAGTAGCTCTTCTGCCTGCTCTTTGTTATTTCCAATGAGCAGAACAGCACATTTGTCTAAGAAGTTGCATCCTGGTTTTTTTTTTCATTTCAGACTATTTATGAAGTTTGTAATAATGATTTTGTACTTCCAATCTTCTCAGCCATTGTGCTTGCCATCCCTCTCAGTTTGACGTCATTTTTAGATTTCATAAGCACATGTTGATTTCAGCCAAGTCATGAAATGCTCAGCCTGAGATAGCCACCTTGGGAGTGACCATGAGATATAGTTCTATATATATCAAAACATGCAACAACTTCCTCACTTGGTTATGAGAATGTCATCTAAAACAGCATCAAAGCCTTATTAAAATCAAGGTAAGAAAATGCTATATAGAAAGCCTGTTTATTTCTCACAAAAAACAAGTTAACTCCATTTGCTCCTTAAAAAAACCCCCTCATTTCCCTTTTACTTATTATCTTCTGATTAGACATAAATTATTTACTTACTTGCTAAGCTAGCTTTCAGTAACATATATAGTCTCTACCTCCCTGACATCTTTGCATTCCCTTAGCCCTTTTTAAATGTAAACATTATATTTATAATCTTATGCTTCTCTCCAAGGAAAATCATTAATAATCCCAACCTTCTTTAGCCAGTTTTGTATTTGGCTGGGATAAAATTCACTTAGCTCAACTGACTTGAAAGCATCTTTACTATTTAAGCATTCCTGTTTTATCAAGAATCACATTTTGCTGCTGGTGTTAATTGTGTTGCTGCCTGATTGCAGGTGACCTTTGTAAATGGACAGTATTCCACAGCTGTCAATTATTTAATTAGCTTAAAAGGCAGATGCATATACTGTGCATCCAAAGGTTTCAGCCCAGCTGAAACCCATGTGGCTGTCGGGAGGGGTCTATATAATGGAATTCACTTTATTTCTTAATTATAGAAGGAACATTAACATTTCTTCAAATAGAAAGAATTTTGAAGTTGTAACAGTCTAGCACCAAAATGCAATGAAATTCTGACATTAAAGTTTCTCTTGCAACCTTAGCCAATTACTTTGTGTCCATACAGATTCAACTACAGGAGTAGGTACTTTTTTGTCCCTCAATGCCATAGTCTGTTTCAATACATAATGAAATAAAATTAAGGTTATGCACTAAAGGAGTCATAAGTCTTGCCTCATGCATTGCAAAAACTGGAAGACATAGAGTGAAAAAGGAAATTAATATGATTATTGTAACTGAATGACATTTCAAGAATTGAATTCTCTGGTGTTCTTTAGCAGGTTGCTTGTGGTCTGATTTACACATCACTTGAACTCAAGTTTCTAACCAGTACGCACTGGTTATGTAACTTACATTTTCTTACTACTCAGTTTGAGGTATGGTTAGATATATATAAGTGCTGAGCACTCATAGGTGTTCATGAAACGAACTTCACTTTTAACACAAAAAAAGTCTTATTATGCTAAATATTATGAAAAAAATTATCTGCAAGGCATCTCAGAGGGGCACTGAGACTTCATTGACATTTTCAGTTTGTGAAATCCTTCTGTCTTTGTTGCCACACATAAGTTTATCAGCATTTATGCCATGTACTTTCACAAAAAATTTTAAAAGTATTTCTGTGAAGTACTTACATGCTACAGTGGCATGTGTTATTGAGGTTGCAATCTGTGCAAGTGGGTTTTGGCCACACTTTGAAATATAAGGGGGCAAAATAAAATGTTGGATTGTGTCTCATTGAATGCTTTCCCATGCCCCATGCCAGAGAAAGAATAGCAGGAACTCTTATGATTGAAGATTTCTTCAGCTAGCATACCTATAAGGGGAACAGGGAGAGAGACATTAATTTCATATTAATATATTAAACATTGGCCTGATATAACTTCTTAGTATTTGGCATTGCACTTTCACGGTATGTAGGCTTCTTTAGATGCGTTTCCAAGGCAGAAAAAAAATACTGCAGTTGAGTTTTTCACCCCCGTTTTCCAATTTAGCCACTAGAGGGCCACATGATCCCAGACACCTAGGCAGTGGAAGCACTACAGCCCGCAGGATTCGGCAGCATGCACGCAGAAAAAGCAGCACCAAACTGCAGAGGAGTTCCTGTATACAGGTATGGCAAAAAGTAAACAGTAATACACACACACACACACACTTTTACACTGTACTTTTTTTGGAAGGTAGATTTGAAAGTATCTTCCTACATCTAAAGTCTGGGTTTCTGTTTAGGATGATGTTTTCACGAGTTCTATATGGATTTGCCATCCATTTAGAAAGAACTCATGGATTAGCCAAAGGATTTCTGAAGGAGGCAATGAGAGACACTCTGCCTGGTATCATGAGAGGTGAAACATTTCCCACTGCTAACTAACTGAAAACTTGACACCTGTTTCTACTCTTGAAGTAACTCTAGCAGATTATTCTGGGTTAGTTGTTAAATCTGTTACAGCAGATGATTTTTAAATACCATTTTTGAGAACTATCAGCACTGTAGAGTTGGATTTTCTTTAAAATTATTGTAAATAGTTTAGCTCAACTGAACTCCAGACCACCTGGGTTTCTGGAGAGGACTAGAGAATTGAAGTCAGATGTGCTCACTTTGGGGAAAGAACAGCTCAGCAAGTGTCAAATAGTGTTTGAAAAAAAGTTAAAGGCAGTGTTTTAGGAAGAGGTAAAAAGTAAATCTAAGAAAGTGAAACAGCACCTTAGAAACTGGGAGATAATGCAGACTGTGATCTAGGATACAAGAAAACAACATTTTGTCCAGAAGTCCTGTATTGGCTGCTACTGTTTCAGATTTGGTATCACAAAAACAGAACTTCATCCATCTTGTTCTCCACATGCTCGTTGTTTCACAACCTTTTTCTGTCTCATCTCTCTCTGTGTTGTAAGCCTTTGTTTAAAGCCATTAGCAATCCAGCCGTTTTTGGCATCTCTAGAAAGTGCTTTCATGCAGCAGGGTTGTTCTAGACAAGCTAGCTAGGATAGCTAGGATAATACTGTGTGAAGGATTTGCTTTGCAGAAGCGCAAAGATAAGGCTTTAGTATCCTCCCCCCACTAGGATCATGCACGTATACATGCACACACCCACACACACTGGCTAGTGGTCCATGTTAATCCTCATAGCACAGGATTTGTTCCTTATCCATCCAACTGTCCTGCGGAAGAGGATCAGGAGAGAATTCAGTGGCTAAACAAGGCTTGCTCTGAGCTGGGAGAGAGGCTTGCATTTTAAATTCCTGTTTGTTTGCCTGCACCTGGAAGCAGATTGAAATCACACTGTAAGAATGGAAGTCTGGATTTTTCAAGAAATATCAGCCTCTATGCACTTGAAAATGGAGCACTGCAATGTGGAGGAAGGGATGTTGTGTTTTAAAGCTTTTAATTCTTGAGAGTTCCGAGTTTGTACAGTTTTGAGGGACCAAAGCAGCATCATGAAGAAGGGAGCTGCTATTTGAGAGAAAAGAAGAAGGGTTTAAGTTTGGATTTTATTTGTATGAATAGGTGCTAACCCATGACACCAGCATGTCCTTTGACAGTGTCAGATGTAGAGGCAGAAGAACAATAATTAATTTCACGTGTTTTTTTTTTTTTTCAGGAATTCCTCAGAGTGAAGGAAGTCATCAAGATGGCAATTGATTTCTGCAGGTTTTTTGTACCAGACAAGGTAGTTATTCAAATGTTTGTAATTTTCTATTGAATTAAATGGCAAATTTAGCCATCAAAAGAGATGGGATTTTAGGCTAGAATTAGAGCCTCAGAGCAATCCTGCTGTATATGTGGGGCAGGCTGAAGGCACCCACCACCACATGAAACTTTTGCCTTAAAGCCTGTTGCAATATAAGTTTGTTGTTTCAGTAGTGTGTAATCACGTTGTAGAGGAGTTGGTATTGTTGCTTCCAAAGGGAGTTCTACCAAGGGTTGTCAGGCTTTGAAACAGTCTGCCCAGGGAGCTGGTAGAGTCACTGTCCCTGGAGGTGTTTAAGTGATACTTGGATGTTGCACTTAGGGAAATGGTCTACTGGTTGATAGGGCTGGGACAAAAGCTGGACTTGATCTTAAAATCTCTTCCAGCTGAAACAATTCTATAATTTAGCAAGAAATTTTGCATACATATGAAGATAGTCAAAGGCACCTTGAAATATACTGGTCTTAATATATGTTACTGATGGCAGAAACTGTAATAAACCATGTGCCCTGGGAGATACTCATAGAATCACAGAATGGTAGGGTTGGAAGGGACCTTTAGAGATCATCTAGTCCAAACTCCCTACCAAAGTAGGTCCATCTAGCAGGTCCTACTCATTAATATACAAAATATTTCTCTTTTTTTATTACATGCAGATCATAGGAATAATATCTGTTTATTTCTAAGTCACAGGGGAGCTCACTTGCATAAATTAATGAGAGTCAAAATTGCTTGTGTTTATTAATTCTGCATGCAAGTTTTACATGGTTAAAGTGTTGAAGAAAATCTCCATTATGATGGACAGATATTCTGGTAATTGCCTGTAATTATAAGGGCAGCTCACTTCAAATACATTTAGATACATCATAATAAAAGATATTAGAAGTTGACACTTATATAGCTTAGGACAATTAATGTATTTTAGAAAGAAAGGTTGAATAAAAGGCTGCCCTCAGGCTGACTACCCTAGGAGCCATTGGACTTGTGCCCAGCATTAGCACTGCAAAAGCCATTCAGTTTACTTTCAATATTTGGAGTGGTTAGGATGGCAACTGCAGGTGATTCAGATAACCAGGCTAGAATAAATTAAATTAGACTTGTGTTATATCACAATGAGACAGTTTGCTGTTATTTTGTAGTTGTTATATTTGAGTCATTTACCTTATGACTGTAGGAGAAGAAGGAATTTGGCATACATATGAAGATAGTCAAAGGCACCTTGAAATATACTGGTCTTAATATATGTTATTGATGGCAGAACCTGTAATAAACCAAGCCCTGGGGAGAATGTTGTCTGGGAGGTGGGTTTTTACCCTATTTGCCAGGCAGAACATCCTATGGCTTCAATAGTTATCCTTTTTTATCTTGTGAAGTTGAATTTCTAACTGAAAGACATAGTTGGGAAAAGGAGTCCTAAGGTAGGGAGATGACACCTGGGCAGCAACTTTGTATCTTACAGGTCAAATTCATGAGATTTTTGTTGCTCTATTTTTGGGGAAAGGTTTTATGTTCTAGCACCCTAAAAGCAAGAACACACTTTAAATACAGCAAATACATACAGGAAATAAATTTGGATGGACTAATCTACTCAGAAATGAATCCAGATGAATCTGTCTGCCTCCACATCGACAAGTCTTTGGAAAGAAGCAAGAAAGGTGCTGGTCCCACAGATAATTCACTGCCTGAGACAAAAAGTGCTTACATAAATTTTTAACAAAATTGTGTCCATCATAGTGCAGGAACATGGGCTGGGTATCCTTATTTTCTCTCTTTCTTACTAGTGTAATTGCATACTACTTCAGTGTAGAGCAGACTGGAGTAGTTTTACTTACCTAGTGGTTGCAGCTTCAAAAAGGTATCCATGGGGGTGGCCCCACGCATCCACAGAATCACCCCTGCTGATAATCTCACAGTGAGAAATTGTAGGATCCCAGCCTCAGGATTCAAAGCACTAGCCCAAGGAATTAGAAAGGCAAATTCAAGAGAGTAATTGTGGTTAAAACACAGTTCATACTGTGAATGTTTCAACTCTCAAAGAAACTGAACGGGATGGGTAAGTCAGCGGGCAGAAGTAGCACATTCTCTTCCCCTCGTGAAATGCACAGTACAGTCATGCAGGTGTATTTTGCCTGGTGCAAAGGTCTTCAATAGGAGTCTCTCTCACTGCTAACCATTATCTTATGAAATTATTAGTTTGTACTTCAAAGATGAGAACTGCAAAGGCTCTGGGCCCACTACCCCAATCCCACCTGGCACAGCAGGAAGCCAAATGTCCTTCACCAGGTTCTTCACCAGAGATGAGAACTCCTCAACATACATCTGCCATGCAGGGAATCCTGTTCCCTTGGCAATGTTTTCAGTAGACATCACACCAAAAAGACATTTCTGGTATTTCCAGACGTGTTGGACATAGTACTGCCCATCTGAGGAAAGCACCTGCAGGTAGCCTTTTGGCTTCAAAAGCTGTCACACCGAAGCTGTACTAGACCCTTGGTTAGGAATTTCACTGATTTTCCAAAGATTCATATCTCCTTAGAAGAAAGAAAATGTCAAATAAGTGTTTTGCCTGTGCTAGCAGGAGGGAAGGGCTGTAGTAAGACTGTGGGAGAGCACTGAGGGTGTCATCAGACACCTCAAAGAACTGTATTAGTGTATTCTGCTTTGATTTATTGGAGATATATCTGGAATACTTGGGGGTTGTAAGGAATCTTCCCAGCACAGTTGTAAATAACAGCTCCAGGACACAGACACACAGACCATATTTGTAGAGTTAAACGTACTTCCTATTTTGGTATGGAAGCATGTCCCTTCCTACAGATTCTTGGGGCTAAAGCCAAACAGATACCCAATGATTGAAATCCAATAAAAAGTTTTCATTTCTGTGCTATGAAGTAAAAACAGTGAAGAACCCAGAGATCTGACAGCTCTGGATAGGCCTAGGTTAACAAGAGGTAAAACTGAGACCCATTTCAGACACATTTAAAATGAGGTCTTCAAAGATAATAATTTGTAATAGATTATGAGCACAGAATGACTGAGTCCATCCCATGGCACTGTTTTTAAACACAAAGTCAAGCAGAAGCATGAAAACAACATTCTTCTAAAGCCACGTACATCTTTATTCTCCACCCAGGCCAGCAAGGATGGGAAAAGGGAATGCAATTAAAAATAACAATCAGCAAACACACACTATCTCTACTTTAAAAAAACATCCAGACTAGAGCAGCCAGAAACATACTCAGCAATCAGAGTAACTGTAATTCCCTGCAGTTTGACAGTGGCACATAAGCGGAAATTATTTGTGAGTTTCTGAAAGCAAGGGCAGAACAAGACAAAAACTTGTGCTTTTCTCTATTACAACAATTGATAATGATTATATATTTTGTAGCAGGCAAACCATTCCTGGGGATGCTGGGCAAGAGAGAAAGCTATCCAGAGTTGTTCTGAGAAAAGTATGAATAAAACTTATAAATAGCACCAGAATTAACCCCAAGCTTAAACTAGCCTCTACCAAAATCAATAGCAGAACACCCTGATTTTGGCAGGACCAAAGGAAAGCTTGGTTAAGTGTAAAGAAGTAGAAAATGCACAATGGATTGTTCCAGTATATGCCCAAGAAGGTGGCCTCCCAACCCAGAAGAATAGCTGCCATGGCAGGAGGAGGGTACTATGACTTATCTGACGCTCCTTTGTGTCTACATAGCAGTAAGAGGCACAGATTTGGTTTTGTTTCCCCTCTGGCAGGCTGTTTGCAATCCAGAAAGCAAATCCTGCAGCTCAACAGCCATGGCTGTGTTCTGTAATGAACTAGTATTTATCATTCAAGCCCTCCTGTAAGCTGAAGGCTCTTTATGCTGCTGACCTCAGCCTTTCGTCTGGCCTTGAACAGCTGCTGTTTGGCAGTGACAGCTGAATTGGGTTTTCTCCCTCTGCAGCAATGCACACTTGCCAGCCATCCTTCCCCCAGACCCACTTGTTTGATGCATGTTGGGGCCAAGATACACAATCCACTCCTTTCATGCCAGCAGTGTCCCTCTAGGCAAAGCGTGAGAACACTTGCCAGTGAGCCTTTCTTCCCATTAATGCTTGTTAATCATCACTTCTTCCCACCCTCCAGCCATGTGGGAGCCTACGATTTCCATGTGGAAAAGTATTAAGCAGAGTGGCTGTGCTGGGTCCTTACAGACTGCCAGCATTGGCATGACTTACCCTCAGTTTCTGCATTAATTCAGAGACATATCAAATGCCCTGATTGAAACAGCCCTGTGAAAGGCATTTCACTGCTTGAACCAGTACCAGGCATATGTTAACCTCTTTGAACCCCAATGGATTATTTGACATTGCCTCACAGGTTGAGGTCTATTTTATTTTTCTGGCTGAAAGTTGATCATTGCCTTTAAAGACTTAGCTCATAAAAACTGAAAGCTGTGCATCAGGAAGCATCAAACTCAGCCTGGCTGTACCTGTGCCCAGGAGGCGAAACTTTTGCCCTCTCAGTAACGTGTGGGGCCAAGACTGCTCTTGATATTTGGCTTGTACAGTATTCATGCAGTTAATCCTCAAGACAGTGCTAAGAGGCTGCTTTGGCTCCACATCCCAGAAGAAGAGACCAAGGATGCAGCAGGGACTTTACTTATTTCTCAGTGTCAGGCTTACAGGATCAGATGGACTCATTTAGAAACCACTGTTTCTCAGAGAGTATTTTTGAGCTCATCCTTGAAATGCAACACAAAGCATTACCTCCTGTGAAATCCAGCCTCTGAATGCTTCTCTTTACCATCCTAAAACTAGAGCAGCACCCCCTCTGGTAGGGAGACTGGGGAAGTAAAACACCTAAACAGACATGAGTGACTGTGCAGACTGACTGCACACTAGGATTATCTACCTACATGCATGCAAATGGTGGGCTCCTCTGGGTTGGGCTGAGCCAGACTTTCTAGCAGCACCAGCTGAACTAGAGCATTCAAAAAGTTAATCATGCTTCAGATGTGTAACTTGGTCCCCATTAAGAGTCCTCAACAGTCCATCCAGAAAAAGAACTTTTCTGCTAGTTGTATTTTTAAAGATTTGCTTAAAGTTCCTTCAGCCTACGGTGGCCACCTCAGCCTGATCGGAAAGACCACTAAGATGCCATGCAAAGCCACAAAAGGAGGGAAATCAGTTGTGAAAATGGGACATGAGAGGAGGATGTATAATCCATTGCTCTTCCATATAGTTAACCAGGAACTGTCAAGGTGGGCTGCAGATTTCCAGAGCTGAGGCACTAATGCAATTTGCACTGGCACTAACAGACACAGGCTCAGGGATGCCCCCACTCTGAAAGGGCAGGTCCAGCAGCAATTCCATAAGAGCAATTTAAACACAGAATTACTATTTCATTGAGACCTTCCCATCCAAAGCATCTTCAACTCCACTTCCTAAACACAGGTGTTACTGGCCCACACCTGCATTGCAGTGACATGTGAACTGATCACGCTTTCTCAGAGCAGGTGTTTCTTCCCTGTAACACAACTGCTTGCACTGCACACTGAGAATGGCCCCCATAGCCCATTCCTTCCTAGCAGTGCACAGAGGAAGAGACCAAATGAACATGTGTCCTCAGCACTTATCTGTGCACCTGCAGTCACCTGAGGGTGCCTGGTGAAAGCCTCCTCAGCTCCCCACACAGCACCCTACAGATTAAGCCCTGCCATCTGTCCTGGGACGGGCACCTTGCAGGTCAGTGTAAAGCCCACCTGCTTTTGCTGGAGGCTATGCTGTCTTCTCCCAGTGAAAGGCTGGACACAACTGTGCTCTGTTTCTCAGACTCTGCTAGGTGGAAAGTTTGCTGCACTTATTGGAAGGACTGGAAAAGGGCCCTTTCTAGGAAAACTGCAGGAACATCACATATTTTGCCATTTAACCTTTACCTCTGAATGGGTTCCTATCTCTTGAAATTAATCTCATTAGTGGAGTTCTTTTCACTGAATCAACAGGTCACCGTTATGTTCCATCCCCTAAAAGTAAAGCCTAACTGTTCGGCATATATCTCTGCCACTCTGAAGATGGTGTAAGCTCCACAGACCAGGGTTTCTTACCATTCCCAGAGTTGTAATTAGCTAAACCAGATGACAAATCCTTGGAGAGCCATGCATCTCCCCACTCAGAACACATGAAGCTAGCACACTTGCATTCTGTGACAGGTAAAGAAGACTCCCAGCCCAATATTCTATTCATTGTTTTGTGTTTAAATGTATATATATGTAAAAAAAATCAGTGTGTTCTTTTCTAGGTGAAAACCACCTACATATGACCAAAATAGTCAACCACGGCAAAGGCTCAGACTGCTGAGGTCTCAACCCCTTGTGCAGAGCTCTTGCCAGAGAGACTACCTGAGATATTGTCAGAATCTAGCAGCTCAACAATGCTATAGGGAGAACAATCTTCCAAACCCAGCTTGCTGCAGAGCCAGCCACAGAAGCCCTTCTCCATATCCCTGACAGCATGCCACCAGTAGCCAAAGGACCATGTTACCTGGGCAAGGGCTGAGTACAGGCCTAGAGAAAAAGACACAACCATAATTATAATTGGGTAGAAGATGATTAAAAAGGGACAAAAGGTGATTTTGTGCCAGAAGGTCCTCTCTTCATTGTACACTAAGAAGATGTTGTACCATGTAATGGTTCCATAGTAGAATGAAACCACGAAGGACACCACAAAAATAATGGGGAGGCAGATGATGGTCCAGAGGACAATGTGAGGTCCTTTGTCCAGCCCAACATCACATTTCTTCTTCTCAGGTAAGTCCTCTTTAGGAGGTTCCTTTGACTTAGCCAGTTCTTGCAGCTCTTTGTCCGTTAATGAGACATGGATATCCACCATCTGACCCTTCTTCTTTCCCCTGGTGATTGTTCCAGTCAAGGTGACATATCGGCTGTCTAAAGGCATGTTCCAGACACCTACAAACACAGATAAATTCACTTACATTAGATTTATTTCCTGTACAGAGTATTTTGTGTAAATCCCCAGAGACCCCAAACACAATTGCATGGTGTATATGGAGTTACAGTTGAATTAAAGAAAAAAAGATGGAATGCAAGAAGCAATGTAGTATAAAGAACATTATCATAGAAGAAAATGGAAGTAGAGCTAAAGAGGGAGAACATAGGAATTCTAGATGACACAAATCTCCTGGGAGAAGACTCAAGCATCTGCACTGGTGATGTTATGGGAAGGGAAAATAATGCTGGATTATATGAGAAAGAGATGAGATAAAGCAACTAAATGAAAAATTGTATGCTTATCTTCCCTGGTACTCTCATAGATTTATTCCTGAACAGTGTGGAGACATGGAATGAATTAGCTAAATATGACAAAGTCTGTTGTTCTAGAATAAGCACATCCACACATGAACTTATATGTGAACAGATAATATTTCACTTCACATTTGCACTGTATCTCAATTTAAATTAATTCTCAAAGTTTAAAAAAAACTCTCATTTAATTTTATTTGCATTTTAAAGGATCAACAAAAGCACCAAGTAGGGAAGTGGCTGGAGTCACAGACTGCCTTACCTTCCAAGTGACACTGGTTTACGGTGATCCCTGCAGCAGTACGGGCTGTAAACTATTCTATGAGGCTAAAAATTATGCTTTCTCCTCTAAAAATTACAATTTCTCCTGGTTAATTCTGACTAGTTTGGAAGGAAGTCTTCACAGGCTCTTGAAAGGAGGCTGAGCAGTTTGAAGTGGCCCACAAAATAAGACAGAAGATAAGCCACAAGGACAGGAGTTAGGATCATGGGGGAATCTGGTATAGCTGGTAGACCAGGAGCATGTATTTACATTTAAGTCCCTCTCAGCCTGCAATGCTGACTCACAAGACGATTAGCCATAGGACCTGCTTCTCACACTTCTTCCCTGCAAGGATATCCAGAACAGACATCAGAAGTGAAAGTGGCTCCAAGATGCCCCACGATGACCTTGCCAAACAATCACTCTTACAGAGGAAGCTGTGCTGAGAATAGGCAAACAGAAGGCAACAGCAAATCCTAGATAATAAGTAAAACTCCCTGTCACAGGTAGAGACACTAAATCCACCTGCTTCCATCCTTTCACTTAACAGACAATTGCTTCATCACAGCACTATTGCATTAAAGCATGCTCAGCATTTTTCTGGATCAATCCCAACCAGCATATACATTTATAACTAAGAGTATGGCAACAATCAACCTCTGCAAAGACTTGCAGGAGACACCTCAAATCATCCTGTAAGGTTTTTTGTTTCAGAGCATTTTCACGGATGAACTCAAGCTCTCCTTGCCTACAGTTTTGGAGAGGGCTGGTCCCACAGTCAATTCCATTTGACCTTAGTGCATGTTGGCATCAAAAAAAGTTTATGGAAAGTGGGTGTTCCCAGGAATACATACCATCTGCCACAGACTGACCCAGGAACTTGGAGCCTTCCTCAGAGTTCCTCTCCCCTCCTTCTTCATCTGCCTGTTCTTCTTCCACCTTATTCTCATTCTCAGATCGATACACTATTATTGACTCAGGACGGGACTCCTTCTTCTTCTTTTTCCTGCGGTCCATAGTGGCTTCCCCATCAAAGGTGACAGTGGTTGCCACAGCCCTTCTCATGGAGCCACGGTGAGGACTCTGGCTTCCAGCCTTACTCTCTTTCTGCACAGTCTCCTCCATCCCACTGCTGCTCTCAAGCACCTCACTTGACATCTTCCAGCGCTTGTTTTCAATTTAACAGCTCCTGAATTTACAAGTCATTGATTAGACAATGGTCCCATGGATATTTTGTTTTGGTAATATGTCCCACTGCTGACATCCAAACTATGTACTCCATTCCCAGCCTAAAACGAGAAAGAAGGCTGAAAAAGCATCTTTTTCTTACCAAGCAGAAAAAAATGCTAGATTTTTCCTAAAAAAGTGTTACTTTTTTTCTGATTTAAATGCCATCTGAAGATCTGTATTACTGTCCTGAACAGCAATTTTATTACAAAGATACATGTTTTCTAATATTACCTAATCCTGATTCTCAGGTTCCAATTTTAAATATAACAAACCAAAACTACTGGAAAAGGAAGGAGTATTAACGTTTATAAGAAGCGATTAAACAGCACAGCTTACTGGGTGAATTTAGCATTCCTCTGCAATTCTGGAAGCAAAGAGAAGACAATTGTTCTGTCCCACATGCATGAGAATGAAGAAATTAAACCACAGATGAAAAAGAAGTTCACTGATTTAAGGGACTGGCCTAGATTAGAGACAACTGCAGCAGGAACACTGTGCTCATCAGGCATTACAACAGCTATACTGGGGCCAGCCTTTCTCATTTTGAGTCTTCTAATTTACTGCCCATTGCAAAGTTATTACAAAAAGTAACCAAATTATGTCAAAATGAAGGATGTTTCAAACCTTACCAATTCAGCATTATGTAGTGCTGTTGAATCTTAAAAATACAGTGTATATGTGGAATTTAAAACAAAATTACTATGAAGATGACTTCACCGGTGAGGGAATCAGAAACCACAGCAATATCTGATTATGCAGGGAAAACAACCCACATCTTTACAAATCTTTGTAATAAATATAAGGGCTCAGTTTTTTACTCCTCATTCAAGCAAAACTTAAAAACAGTATCAAGTGATACTGTTATTATGGGAAAGCTGCTTAAATAAAAGACTATATAATTAAATATGCATCAAGGCAGACAAATCCTGGTCCATGAACATGGAAGACACCGGAATAATGGTTCTCAGATTTCATAATGTTTAAGAAACTGACTGTGCCAAGTATTCATGAAGTATTTAGGTACAAATCTGGATACGCTGAATAACGTTTTAACAACTCTGAAGAGCTCTGTTGAACATTTACATGAATATTTATATTTGGAAGAATTCACATGACTAATAAGTAAGCTCCTACCTAGTATCTGAGTCATCTCTTTAACAGGAAACTAAGAAACACACTTAACATAATTTACAGCCCACACACTGCTGGGGAAATTGTTTTACTTTAACAGATGCTACAAAAAAGTTGAGCATTTTTAGATTTGGCAGTATGTTTCTAGTCTTCCCACAGATAAAAGATTTTTCTGGTTTGTTTTGAAATTTTTGCAGAACTTTATATCACAGAACCACAGAATGGTAGGAAGAGACCTCTAAGGATCATCCAGTCCAATCCCCTGCTAAAGCAGGTTCCCCTCAATCAGGTCACACAGGAATGTATCCGGGTAGGCTTTGAAAGCATCTAGAGAAAGAGACTCCACACCCTCCCTGGGCAGCCTGTGCCAGGGCTCTCTCACCTGAACAGGAAAGAAGTTTTGCCTTGTGTGTAAGTGGGACTTCTTGTGTTTCATCTTGTGTCCATTACCCCTTGTTTTGTCACTGGAGACAACAAAAAAGTGCTACCCCATCCTCTTGACATCCACCTTTTAAATACTTGTAAGTAAGTGCTGATGAGGTCCCCCCTCAGTTTTTTCTTCTCCAGGCTATATAGTCCCAGTTCCCACAGCCTTTCCTCATAAAGAAGACACTCCAGTCCCCTGATCATCTTGGTGGCCCTGTGCTGGACTCTCTCCAGCAGTTCCCCATCCCTCTTTAGCTGGGGTGCCCAGAACTGGACACAGGACTCCAGATGAGGCCTCACCAGGGCAGAGTAGACAGGGAATAGATCAACTATTTATGCCTCATACACACACACACACAACTTTTAATTGTATGTAACACCTAAGACTGTGGTCAGTTGGCTCCATATGGTTTTGAAGAACAATTTAGAGTACTTTTTGCAATATAGAAAATAAATTTTCCCTGATGATAAGAAGAAACATAAAATGGAATTAAAAAATCAAGATTCAGCATACCCCAGAAGTCAGACTACTGGACAGGGAATATCTCAGCTAGCTCTGCAGTGTGGCTGAGAACAGTCTGTTTAATTGCCATCTCACCTGCATGCCTAAATTTGCAGACATACTGGAAAACAGCTTTATAAAACACTAAATTTACTGCAAATACTCTCCTCTCACTGCAGTGTCAAATGTTGCACTTTAGAACAATCTAGAAGCAACTCAGTTTAAATATTCCACTGTTGATCGAAGGAGGCGAGAACAAAGAGGGGCGGTGATGATGAATGCCCTTGTCTGGTGTACCAAATAAGCATGTTACAGTGTAAGGGCTGTTTGAGATGGCTGCCTGTTCATTCTCCTCCCATTCCAAAGTTCAACCTCAACAGGGAATGAAACAAAAACTAAAACAAAAAAAGACAGGATTTTTTCCCAGAGACCTTTGGGTCTCTCAGAAAAGCATCTCATCACCTCCACCCCCCCAAAAAACCCAGAAATGAGCTATTAGAAGCAATTCCTCAATGCAGTTCTTACACCTTGCCTGCCTGAGGAATGTGGCCTTTACATCTGTTTGGAAGCAGTGTGCAGACAGGCAGTTTTCCACATACCATAATATAAAGAGGAATGGGATATGCAAGAAACTTCACAGTGAAATCTAACACTTTGCTTTCCACTTCCCCCTTTTAACTCCAAAGTAAACCAACCAGTTACTTCAAAGACAGCAAGCTGTGTCTCTTAATGTGTTATCATTGGCAGGACTCCAAGATCTCTTCACTTTAAAAATGTCCTTACAGTGAAATGGAATAAATTTATTATATGCAATAAACTCACCTTTTGTAGTAAATTCATCCAAGAAGTACATTTTTCTCTAACAATCAGCAATAAATCTTTATGTTTTGCATCTATGAAATCAGAAAATCACTTGATTTAACCTAATGAGGACCTGAAATAACAATGATATTCCCCTCCCAGAGGTGGTGAAAAGAAAACAGGCCTGGAGTCACAGAGGAGCCAAAAGCATCACTGCTGGGATCATGTACTAAAAGTCTGGAGACACCAAAGTTGACTTGGGATTAGATTCCTAAAATTTCTGGCTGTAGCTCCACACTCAGACCCTACTGCCTTGAAAAGGGGATTACTTGCCTGTAAAATTAAAAATAACACAAAGCAAAGACTTGTGGTTGGGCTTTTTAAAATTAAATTTTATCCAGCTGTGATCTTGGTTAAATTCACTGTAGATGATAAGACAGCATCAGTTCTTGGTGTGATGCCAAAGCCTGAAGAGCGATGTCAGCTTTGACTATGTGAGGATGAGCAAAGTGATGTCATTTGTGCATCTCTCAGAGATGTACTGTGTCCATTTTCTGTGCTCACTGATCAGGTGGGATGCTGTTCGATGCCCAGAAGATACCTACAACCCCCAAATTATTTTGCTATGTCTGACATTCCCACCCCTCCTACAGCGGCTACTGCCACTGTAAAATACAACAAGGACTAGAAAAATACACCTCAAAACCAGAGGGGGCATCTCAGTTTCTTCTCTTGCTCCTGAGCTGAGAAGAGGGGAGGGAATGGGCAATGTGAAACAAGCCCCTAAGAAGCACCATTGGTGTGGCTGGGCCACAGTCCTTGAGATAAGTAAGTGAAGGAGCCCAGATTATTCTGTTTAAGGCACATGGACATAAAATCTGAGGTCAGTCTACCTCAGAAAAAAAAGCATGGTGAAGGAGATCCCTCTGATTCAACAAAGGAGGATGCAGTAAGATAAAAAGCTGAAAGACATAAATATGGGGTAGATGTTAGGTAGGTGTTTTAACCAAGTGAGTAGGTGTCACTTGCTACTTGATGTATCACGGACGGCTGTGGAGAGTTGTCCCATCATGGGAATTTCCAAATCTGGGCTGATCGTGGCAGCACTTTGATAACCAGTACAAGACCAGAAGAGGCGTTACTGTGGAGAGGTCCTCTGACTTGCATAAGGGAGCAGTCATATTGAAAAGATCCCTCCTGACCTCAAGTCTGTTTTCACAACAGATGGGTTTTTTTTTTTTCCTCATCTGTTTCTGCCAACAGAGCAGCTGGAATACCCTCTGCTACCTGGTCCAGACCTTGTGAAATACCACCATCAGCCCCACATCCTGCAGGGATGCTGGTGAATCAAACAGTTTCGCACCCCAGGCCCATTTTTCCTGGAAATATTTTGTCTATAGTCACACACACAGAAAAAAAAAAAAAGGCTCTTGCAGAAATCACAGTATTGTATACAAAGGGTTATTTTCTCTCTTCCTATTTTTACTCCGAGATCATCACCCCTTAAAAGCCTTACTGTGTAGCTGAAGCATGACAATTGCTGTGCAATATTAGTGATGTCTCCCATGTGGGAGCACAGGGGCAAACAGGAATCTAATAATTGTCCATGGGAGACAAGGAAAAGAAATGGTCAAATTTTAGAGATAGCGGGGAGCAGTTTATTAGCTAAACAATTTGTTATTAATCTTCATGTGAAAGCAGATGGAGAACCCCAGGGAGGCAGCTCTGCAAAAACATTGTAGAGGAATTTTTAGAAGCACAATCTTCTGTTACTATGCAGGAAAGCTACTGGTGCTCATACTTCCCATGACAGTATTAGTCTTTGACACACAAAACAGAAGCCTAAAAGCTTGGCCTTGCACCATTTAGGTCAAAGGAAGCTTCTTCAATTGGTTTTCAGGGCTTGATACTGCTGCTAACTGAAGAGAAATTATCTAGCTTGAATGCAGACAGGAAGGAAGAGCCTTCCCGCAAGCTAATAAAATCCTTGATCTTAAATCCCTGGTACAGCACAAGTAATCTTTTTATGACTGCTCAGAGCAGACATGAGAGGAAAAAATGTAGATGGTAAGCAGTGAGGAGCATTAATTTTTATTTTTATAGTCACATAAAAATGTATAACACATAAGAAGAACTGACACTGTGTCTTCACTCACATCGTGTAGGGGTTATCTGTAGAAATAAAAAACAACCTGTGCTGTGAGATACCCAAGATGGGGAAGAGATAAGGGGAAATTTACCTCAGAGACACACATTGATGAGAGCTGCCCAGCCACAGATTCTCCTTTGCCTTCTCTTTTTACTCCATAGCCTCCCCATCCCCAATCCTGTCTCCACCCAACCCCACCTGTGATTTTGTGCATGTGCATGTGTGTGTTTCTAAGGATGCATGTTACTCAAAGGATTATTTCCAATCCTTGGTATTTTTAGAGGGGTTATCTGCTGTCAGATTGTAGACATGAAAAAATATGTGGTATCAGATGCATCCAGCTGTTCAGGACAGATCTGTTTGTCATCAGTCAATCACATTATGACAAAATGCACTTGTCTAATGCAGGACATGCAGCCCCAGGTCATATAAAAACATGTGCCGAGACCTATGTAAGAAAGCACAATTAATTGACACTCTGTGCTGGGAGAGGGACAAATGACATGACTCCCTCAACAACTCTGGATCTAGTTTAAATACCTCATTGACTTCCACATATGCAACCTTACCATACCCAGCTGAAAAAGGACAATGTCTGTTCTGTCTCCATTTCACGGTGAAATAGCTCAAACTGGATTACAGTTACTTGAATCTAGCAAATACTCAAGGCTGTGATGAATGACACATTACAGAGCAAGGCAAAAACAGCCCCTTCTCATCAGTACTAGTGTCTGTGCAGCTTGTATTGAGCTCGACAGGAGGGTTCATCTCACTGAAAATATACTTTCTGCATGTTAAAAGAAAATAAAAGGTTAGTTTCTGCCAGATTCCCTCCTCAGGTTCACCACACAGCTACCTCTAGAGGAAAGAATGTCTAAGGAAGGGAAGACAAACTATCACTCGCAGCAGCGGCTCATTGCAAGGCAGCATTGAATGTATCACAATAGCAAGAGGCACAAAGAGAAGTATCAGCCTGTGCCTTCCCAGCAAGGCACGAGAAAGCAAACAGCAAAGCTCATCGATCACAGCCATCTTCCCATCCACCCCCCCCCCCCGCCTCCCGCTAAATCCACAAGCTTCAAAGCACTTTCATTTCTCTGAGGGAGAGATAAGAAAAATGACCATGCCGTGGGTGTGCATATGAACAGGAGCAGACCTCAAGCTGGACTGCCGACAGCAGAGGATGGCACTTACCACCAGAGCAGAGGGGGAAAACACAGCAAGATGATTCATACCACCGAAAATTTTATGGGTCTTTGCTAATGGATTGCCCTGCCTTGTGCCTTTCCCCCAAGAGCATAGGGTGCTAAAAGCTGAAGCTGAAAGCAAAGTGAGGAGTAAGCAAGCAAAACAGTTTCTGTAGGCAAGTACCAACTGACCCAAGATTCCCCAGTCCTTCAGGTTTATCACCCGCACACAGCTTGTCAATGGGTGGCATTAGTGCCAGCACTGCCTCACACTGCGGAGCAGCTTCTGGACCAATCCTGCTGGCACCAGGAGCCAGATGGCATTGGCCAGTATGGGTTGACTATCACTGAAGCTGCAGCAAGACGAGACTTGCTTGGGTGTGGATTAAGGGCTCACTGGCTCCCAGTGCCATGCTGGGCAGCTCAGGTGCCCCTTGCTCTCCCCATCACCCTTCTGTGAGACACTCAAATGCTTGCTGATGGATTCTGTGGATACAGCCAAAACGACAACAAAAAAGTAGTGGAGAGAGGCCTTCCAAAGTATCATTAAATTGTTTCTGGATGACATTTACAAAGGATTTTTTTAAAAGTCAAGGACATTTTACAGAGTATCTGCTTTATGATTCAGTTCTTTTTGTTTTCCTCTACTGTTTCATAACTTCTCCAGTTGTCACAGAATAGTAACTGCTATGTACATCAGCATTACTGAAGGCTGGAAAACAGCATCCAAGAACTGCAGAGCATTTTTATTGTATATTAAGTGAAATGCCTAATAATATTTCTGTCACACCAACCTTTTCAAAATCCCCCAACTGCATTGGTTTTTTTTTAAAGCGAAAGCCTGAAGTGCTGTCTTTCCCTTTTCTCCCCACTTCTTTGTCCAGATTGCTAGAAATAAGAGCTATTGAGACAAAGGACTCAAAGCTTCTCACTGCCTCCATAGGGATGAGATCTGTTTCTTTGTGTTTATTATACTATGCTAAAAAAAAGTCAACGAAGGACACGTATACATTAGCCTTTAAAGAGAACCAGGGCTTTAAAACGAGAATGACTTGGAAATGGAGGTTGCTTTGAAATCTTCACAGCAAATCAAGTGGATTAGACCTGAATCTTAAATAAACTCAACAGAAGTCCCTAGATCTTGCAGGACAAAAAAAAAAATCAATGATAAAGTAGAGACATGCTCTCTCTGTTCCCCTGCTCTACCGCTCGGTTCTGCATTTGCAAGACAGGCCATCCTGCCCCTTGAAACAGCAGATGCCCATGGTAATTCCTCATTACCTACCTCATTACCAGGTCGCTCATCATTATTCCTGTCTCATTACCATAGGAACAGCTAAATGAAGTCAGGCTCACCAACTCGAGCTCAGCATTCTGCCTCCACAGCAGTGCCCTTAGGATGGGACTAGACATAGTATCTTTTTTTTATTGGTATAACACCTGATCGAACCTGAGTTTGAAGGCTTGATATTAAATGGGATTAGAAGATGCCCTAGGAGCTTGCTCCACACATCAAATCAGTGCTGTACCTCCTGTAGGCATCCAAGCAGAGGCCTTTCACTGACTGCGGTTCCTTTCCTTAGGAAACCATGCAGTGCTCTCATCGGGAGGTTTTAATGCATGTTGGACTCTTGCCTGACCTTTACAATAACTAAAAACTAGGATCCCACGTTGAGACCTCAGGCACTTTTTCCTTCCCCTCCTACTTAGATCCCTGACTGTCTCAATCTCCTCTCCTTTCGTGCCCTGCTTTATGCTGGCAAGATCAAGCAGGATTGATGAAATGAAATTCCTAGGGATAATGATGAAAAATCCTGATTATCTCCAGTGCTTTACTCATGACAAAATGAGAGAGACCACACATAAAAATACCTGCAATTAGACAGCAAGAAGTTGCAGCCATGCAGCCCAATGGAAAACACAATTATAAATCCAGTCTGGAAAGGATTATCTGAAAAATACTGACATTGAATTACAGCCCGTGGTTCTTATTTAGGTAAGATATTTGGGGGCTTCAAATCAGACCTTTCTCCAAGTTACACCTGACTTCAGCCCAGGGAGTGCTGAAGAGCCATACTGCACAGAGGGAGAACTGGAAGATTCCCCTGGGAGTAATTCAGGATTGCTTAATGCATTGCACAGTAAATATAATCCAAGATATTTAGACAGTATCTCCAGCAGCAGGAATTACTTGGCTCAGGAGACTCTTGATTGGATACAAGTGTAGATACAGTTCCATGATGCCAGGGTATTAAAAATGCAAGACTTCCAATTGCAGACAAGTGAATGCTTCACTACCATTAGTGTGGTATTAGTGGGGGGTGCAATTACTTAAAAAATCTGTCTATGTAACAGTTTCAAACAGTTTGATGCTGATACTCTATGTCTTGTGCCACTAAGAACTCTGCTTTGAGTAGGGTATCTGCCTTTGATGTTGTTGGTATTTTTTTTAATCACTGAAATGAAATTCCTAGGGATAATGATGAAAGGTTGTAAAATCCTTATCATCTCCTAGTTAGACTGATATCCTCCAAAATACCACTGAGAGTTAAGTACCTTTCCAGGGGTAAACTCTCTAAAGAGATGAATCAACCAGAAAGCCTAACCATCAGCTGATCCTGACCAGGAGGTGTTCTGACATGGAAACCAGAAGCTACAAAACAGAAAGGCTCTCAGTGAGAGAGGCTTGCCAGTGAGAGATAATGGAAGGAAAATAAGCCACGGGAGAGGATGCACAGAGACGTGAAAGTAGTAGAGACTTCCAAAGAGGTCTTCTGCATAATCTCACAAAAAGGTCCCAAGAGGTAAGGAAAGAGAAACTCATACTGGATTTCATATGGTTTCAGCTCAATCCAGGCATCCATTGTAATATGTATGGGGAGCAGAAGAAATTATTGTTACACTTTGTGCAATTTGGTGTCCTAGGAGAAGAAAGATTTGAACCTAGAGCATCCATGATTGTAAGGTTCTGGGAAAGCTGAGGCTGCTGAAGTGCAAGCTTGATTTTTTTCTGAAGGCTCACTAGCAGAAGCCCTCTGTCAGAAATCCTCTTTGAACTTAAAAGTTTTATTTTAGGCACCAAGACATTTTTCATTAAATCTCCTCTGCTCTCACCTCTTTGTGAGACTGCTGTCTGTGGCTTTGGATTCCATGGAGGTTTCTCTCCAGTCTGAAGCCCTCTCTTTTCCTCTCACAGCAGGTTGGTATTTAACAACTTTGAGACCTTCCTCCATGCCTATATGGATTACAAGCTATGGGAGGGCACAAAACCCCTGAAGGACAGCGGGCTATAAGGAATCTTTAGGGCAGCACATATCACTGCCAGGATTTTTAAAGCATGGCAGCATACTGGACTGGCAGATGTCATCAGCTGAATAGCTGAGCCACAGCCTGGCAAAGCACACAATCTGTTCTTGACAAAAGTAGCCCTTTCTGAAAATGCAGTTTCCTATTCATCTCAACAAATTGAACGAGTTCATTCAAAGCCAAGACGTAATCTGAGAGCTGTAAAAACAGGAAATGTAGTTTTTTCCTCTTCAATCTATAAATAACAAAGTAGATGAATGACACGTGCTAATCCCACAACTCTGAAGGAGCTGACAACTGGAAAAAAAAACTATTGATGAATTCTTTTTCCTAAATGTGTCATGTTGATTTTTGAATGGTTAATGTTTTAAGTGATACATTTACCAAGGAAAAACAAAGTCAGATGGTTTTAAACTTTCATAAATGAAAATGAAGACTTTCAGGCTTTAAATGCAGATTTATTTTCTTACAAATGCAAGATGACACATATGGAAAAGAAAAAAAAAAGAAGAAAAATCAGCTGTCTAATCAGACACTATTTTCTAACACATAAACATTAAGAATCTCAACATTAAGTTTACAGAATAACATAAATATGGAAGAAGAGCCTTCTGCTTACTGAATTCACCACTCTGGCTGCATGCAGTGAGACCAACATGTTTTAATGCTCCCAATAAAAGAAAATGAACATTCCTTTGTGAATAAGAAAGGGGAAGATTAAAATTGATTTCAGTTAATAAGATTTTCTTCTTTTCAGCTTAAATAATTTTGAATTTCAGCCCCTGGAGTAAAACTGATTCACACAAAGGTACATTTTGAATCCTTGTGGCAACCCACATGACAGTGAATAGAAGCCATTGCCTTCCTGAAAACATCTGTGAGCACTGGTTATCTCAACTCTGCTCTTTGTGGATAGATTTTATACCAAAAGATGCTACTCTCCATTGAATTCAAAGGAATGGATGTCTCCTTTTCTCACCTTTCTCTCCAGACTTTACGCCTTTCCTCTTTGTCCTCCCACCCATCACTCACAGAACCTTAACTCAGCCTCTTATTTATGTCATATCTACACCTATAGAGAAATTCCAAAACACCAAGCAATTTATCCTGATATGAAAGAAAAAAATCACTTGCTAGTATTCTCCAAGAAAAACACTGAAATCAAGTGAGTCAGCAGAGAGGCCCTCTGGATTTTCCTTGGTGGCCTGTGGCTCAGGTGGGATGGCAGGCAGGTAGGAATGTGAAGATTTAGTTCACTAGAACAGATGAGTGCTTCTCCCTGGGATTAATTAATGATCACTCTGATATGACCTGCCTCACATATGTAGGGCAGCCAGAGACAGTTAATGGGGATCTGTGCAGTCTACAGATTGTGGAAGATAATTAAAGAGGGTTGCAGTGTCATCCACAGCACTTCATGTTTTGCCTCCAGAAAGTAATATTGTGCTTTAAAATACTGAAGTATTCCGCAAACATTAACCCTCCCAGAAGGCAACTTTGTCTAACAGTTGGCTCACTGGCCTAAGTCACCATGCAGAAGCCCATTGCTGTCTTGTCATCCTTTGCTGAGTAAGACTGAATAAATTGTTAACTTCTCCACACCTCGCCTCTTCCCTGCATGTAAAAGGAAGGTATACACTGGACTTCAGGATAAAGATGTTACCTCAAAATTGTCTCTGATTTAAAGTACTAAACCTTAGGACATGTTTGGGGAAAAGTAAATAAATTTGTTTAACAAATGAGAAAAACAAAACAGGTTCAATGATTCATCTACTGCACTTCTATGTGTCTTTTGATTTTTTTTTTCTCTCTCACTCTTCTCAAATTAGCCATCTCCCCTAAGGCAAAAATAGCAGGACAAAATTGAGACAGACCTTCAAATATCTTTGTTATTGAAAGGGACAGAGGAGATGCCTAAAAAGACACTGAACATGCACACACACAGTCCTGGGCACGTTAGCGCTGGTTAGAATCACCTGCAGTGGACAAAGATGCTCTGTCACTTCCCTGTGGGACAGAAAGGAGAATTATGTTGGCTGTCCTCTGTGTCAACTGAATAATTAATACTGAGCTTATTGGGGGTGATTTTAAGTGAACAATATTTTTTTTAAACCATAAAGGCATTTTAACACAAAATGGCTATATTAGGGACATGGTAAATGGTATCACCTCAGCCTTCACGGCCTCTTCCCGACAAAGTCCATGCCTAGAGAGAGGATCCTCTGTCTGCGGGTCCCTGGTAGAACACCAGCCGCTTTCTCCGCTATTTATGACACCTTTAGAGCATTAATCTGACTTCTGGCTGAGGCTCCGTGCTCCTAAGCGCGTCTTCGCGCGCCGCTGTGGAAGGTGACCTGAAACGCTACAGAAACATCCCCTCCCTCCCCCCTTTAAAGCAGACGAGACCACGGATGAGGGGTCGGTAGGTTTGCTGCGAAGCCCCGGCAGGCAGAGGCGGCCCCTGAGGGACTGATCCTACCGAGGCGCTGAACGTGCACCGCAGGGAAGACCCACGCATTACAGACCCGTAGATAACCTCCTCCCTTACCTGCCGCCCGCTGGCTCGGCCCGCAGGGCACCGGTGCCGCGTTGTGCCGTGCCTAAGGACACTGGAGCCACCCGCCCCGCCAGAGCCCCGGGCCACGCCGGCCGCGCTCCGCCTCCGTCTGCTGGCCGGCCCCGGCGCGGGCGGGCGGGGCCGCTGCCACGTGACGCGGGTGGTGGCGCGCTCCGTGTGTGTGTCTGTGTCCCTGTGTGTGTGGGGCTGTGTGTCGGGGGGGAAGATGGCGGCGGTGCGCGGGCTGCTGGCGGCGGGGCTGTTCCGCGGGAGGGTGGCCATCGTCACCGGCGGCGGCACCGGCATCGGCAAGGCCATCGCCGCCGACTTGCTGGCGCTAGGTGGGCGCGGGGGGAGTGGTGGTGGTCGGGGAGGGGGGTGTCACACTCTGTGGCACGGTGGGCGTTGGAGGAGTAGAGCTAGGCGTGAGGCGAAGGCAAGGGACGGAGTTTGTGGGGGCGGGGAGGGGGTGCGCGGGGGCTGTGGTGAGTTGTGGGCAGGCTTGAGGAGTTTCTGTGGGATGTTGTGACAGGAGTCGGCGAATGGCATGGAAAACGAGGTGAGCTTGGTGTGACGCTATGTCTTTTGACCCACTGGTAATGAAAAGATCCGCTATTTTAAACACAGCGGTCGAAGTAGGGTTATATCAAATCTGGACCCTTTCTGTCTCTAAAGTGAGTTTTCGTCCTGCTTAAGTGAAGGATTTGACTGGTGGTTGAATTGTCTTTGAGAGTAGTATGGTTTTGAACTGCCGTCCACACAGTTAAGCTTAGAGAAATGGTGCTTCGCTCTCAGTGCTTGTGACAGAAGTGTCCTGAGTTGAAGTACAACTTCAGCTTGCACTTTGTGGAAGAATTCAACACCTTTCTTTTTTTTTAAAAAAAGAAGTTTTATGTATAGTTTCCCAGGCTCTTTTGAGCTAAATGAACAGCTTGCTGCTCTTTACTCCCACACGTTATTTTGAGTTGATTCTGGTGATTGTTTGATTACATGAGCGACCTAATTCCACTTAGTAAAATAGCAAGAAACTAAAAAAATTACACCTGGCAAGATGTGAACTTTTTTTGGCTGGTTAAGGGTGTTGGATTATGGTAAAGCAGATGAACAGCAGAGCTGATGTGAAGAAAGGATGGCTTCACCAGGGATGCTGAGATGTTGGAAGGAGGGAACTAAGAGTAAGGCCTCCATGCCCGCTGGTCAGTGGCAGCTAGCAAATGGCTTATCCATAACATGAAATTGCATGCCTACTGGATTTGCACTAGGAATTAATTTGGTGTGGTTTGTTCTGTGCAGTAGCAATTGCTGAAGCCCTAAAGCTGTCCTGAGCCTGCTGGAGTAACAGAAGAAACCAGACTGGTTGTAGTGTGAGTGCTTGCCATTAATTTGGCACCTGCATTGTTTTTCTCTGTAGAAGGAGTCCTGTCTCCAGATGCTGAAAAAAACCCAGAAGGCTTGAGCTCCTACCTAGTTTTTTCTTCTCTATTCTGAGCTAAGATTATACAGTTTGTGGTAGTACCACATTGAAGCCTCTGTTCCTTCTGTCTGTAGTCTGCTGATAGTAATTAATCTCATGAGGCTGTCATCCTTTCCTTCAG
Organism: Colius striatus; assembly: GCF_028858725.1. Classification (NCBI taxonomy): domain Eukaryota; kingdom Metazoa; phylum Chordata; class Aves; order Coliiformes; family Coliidae; genus Colius; species Colius striatus. The sequence continues at coordinate 16,453,956 of NC_084769.1, read as the reverse complement.
ATTCTGCAGGGTTAAAAAGCAGAGGATTACATTTGCTCATCACTAGTCAAAATTACAGCCAGATTATTTCTGTGGTTTTAGGAGCAAGCATTTTTTTTTTGTAATCAAGACCTGCTGAAACATCTTTAAATTGCAAAATTGATAGGTGAGGCAGCTGTGGGCAGAGGCAGCAAAAGTAGTGTCTGAAAGCTCCTTTGCTGACTCTTCAACTCATGGGCTACCTTCCCTTCTGCAGGAAGGAGTGGGAACCTTGTGGACATTTTTTTGATTGTTCTTTTTCTGGCACAGTTGGATCTTGTTGCTAAGAAGCACCTGACGTTAGTCATTTCTCTCTCTTGCAAGAACTTCAACACTGTTTTCTAGTCTGACTAATAAATGGACATTCTACAAGATACATCCATGATGTTATTAAAAAACAGGCATAACTGTAATTTTAACTATGTTAGCTGAAGGATATTTCATTTTGTCTCTGTAGGTTGCAGTGTTGTTATTGCATCTCGTAAATATGACCGATTAAAAGCTGCTGCAGAAGAACTGAATAATACGTTTTCTTCCATGAGTCCTGCCAAAGTGACTCCCATACAGTGCAACATCCGCAAAGAAGATGAGGTAAAGATTAGTGATCTTATTCTGGAGCTTAACATGTCAAAAGTATATTGTATAAATAAATTCCCAGATCTCCAAAGGTCTTCTCTGGCCCTCTCAAAAGTGGTTTAAATCAGGAGACAGGTGCAGTAAAGCACTGTTAAATTGAGCTTTCCAAGGGAAGACCATTTGTTAGTCCCTTAAGCAGGAAAGCATTTCTAATTGCAAATATTTTTCTGACAATGCATACGTATTTCAGATGTTTCTGGGAAAAGCAGACCTTGGAAGTGGCATGTTCTACAGCTGAGCTGGAGCCCACTTTGCATGCGTCACACTTCTGTGACAGCAGTGCAGAGGTGTTAACTTGTGAAGATGGAGACCTCAGAATAGTTCCTTCAAAGAGGAAGTGACAGCATGGAATGTTAGTGCTTGTGATTTGACATGAGTGCTCTGCGTTGCCAATTTTGCTTGTGTTACGGCAAAAAAACCCTATAGATATTACTAGTTTTAGCCATGCTTCAAATCTGGGTTACAATTTGAGGTGTACTCCATTAAAACTCTATTATTATCCTAGTTATTTTTTTTCTTTTTCCTTCATAATACAAAACTTGGAAGATCAAGAGCAAAAATATTTAATCCAGGTTCTTCAGAAGTCTGTATTCACCTCCTCATTTTATAATCTTTGTAATTAAACATTTACAAGTCCAGCATCAGGTTGAACTTGTAACTTATTGAAGACAGCTGGAAAATATTCCAGTAACCACTGATTGGTACATTTTTCTTAACCTTTCAGAAGCCTCTGTTAAATTTTAGCATAACTTCAAGAAATGATAATGACCTTCAGTAGCTCTGTAGATTCTGGAAATATCCTAATACACAGCCATAAAGCAAATATAAAATTCTTCCCACATGGAACAGCTCGTGCCATAAAATATTTATAGTGCTATACTTTGACTTCCTCTCCTGAAGAAGATGAACCCTGGGGCTGTGTAGTATGTCACTTCACCTACCAGTGAATTTTAGGTTTCTATTTACTAGCATCAGTAGTGTGATATAATAGGTTATGACAGATGTCAGAGGGCAACTTATACGATTAAAGCTACAGGAAAGAAAAGAGGTAAAGAGAGAGAAAAGGCTTAAGCCTTTTTTCCCATCACTATTCTGACAGAAAGTACTCTGGCATGCTTAATAACCTGCATGTGAATCTTCTGCATCAGTTTAAAAATGATTTTGTGGGAACTGCAGCATTCTGTGAGATGGTAGAGGGCATGGATGGTGAAATGAGGTAATGTTCACTAAACAAATTACTATTCCTTCTTAGTTTCCAGTTTATTAAGTGTGGCTAAATACGTATTTGACAAAGTGGTCTTAGATGGCTTTGGAAACATAGTGCTGTGTAAGGGGTTCTGTGTTACTGATAACCCTACTGAACCTTGTAGAAACTTCTATCTTTGCTATTACCTTGCAGTTTCATTACTGAATTTTCTTGTTTCCAGTTCAGTTTTGAGCTCTACTTATTTACACACACACACCAGAACTTTTCATATGATACTGGAGAAGCCTCTATCAGGCGTCTCCTACCAGTCGAAGACCATTATAATTTCACACCCATGTCTATTGAGGAGAAGTTTCAGAGGAATAAGTAGATTAAACTCTGGTCTTGAAATCTTCTCTTACAGTTCTCCAACCGCTCTTCTTTCTGTCGAAGAAAAAAAAAAAAAACACCATGTATTTTGTCCTGGGTTTAGTTTTATAATCAGGCAAACTGGAGGGAAAGACTTTGAATAGAGGAGATCTAAGAAAGATAAAAGTGTCAGAATTGCCAGGTGATTTTGTTGTTTTTTTTTTTTTTTTTTGCTTCCTATTGCAAATCTTGAAGTAACTGACATGCTTTAAGGACAACACAGCTCATTCCTCTTGTGTGCCCTAGTTTGGATCTGTGAAATTCAAGCATTAGAAGATTCATTCCTCATCATATAGTGCAATAAGTCTGTTAGAGCACTTTCTGGCCTAAGAGGAGTCAAAGAAGGGCTGCAGAAGCTTGATGCCAGATATCATGGGGAATAGCTTAATGAATTCACATTTTTAAGTCTTTTAATCTTCATCCTCAGAACCCTTTTCCTTTCTGGCAAAACTTACCTTTTGTTTAATGTGCAAGAAGTAATCTTGCATGATTGAGTATTTTTAACCTGCCAGGCTTATTTCTGTCACAAGTTTGCTGCAGCTGTTTTTGGCTACTTTTCCTTTTATTTTTTTTTAATGGATAACAAACCTGTTTTGTTTTTAAAGATGGAAGATTAGAGGGTTCTGAGATGCTGTTAAGAGCACCTGAGGTTGCTTTGTTCTGTTTTCATGAGGCCTTATCCTGAAGGTGATTGTGCACCTGTCCCTTACCTTGTGGTCTGGAATGTATGCAGTGATCAATATTGCTTCTTCATGATTGCAAAACTGAAGTGATTTTAATTATTTGGATATTTTCTAGCACTACCCACATAATGTATTGAATATAGAAAGAGAAGATCAGTTTGCTAGATCTAATTAATTCCAGTGCCTCGATGTAGTGATTGTCTAAGCAGAGGAGAGAGACCCCATGCTTTTTCCGTTGTTAAAAGAGTTTTCTGCTTATCTTGAGAAGATATTGGAAAAGAGAAACATGTGTTTGCCTGTCTTAAATGTTGAGTTAGAACAAATGTATTGACAGGGGAAAAAAAGACATGAGGAACTTTTTACACATGTAAAGCCTTTGTGCTATATGCTCTGTACAAACATTTCATTAACTGGCATCTAGATAAGTGGAAGATGTATCTAGGTAAGTGGAAAAGAAAGCTTTGTACTTCTAGTAGGCCACTGTTCTTCCTGAAATCAGCAATTCAGAATTCTGTGCACGTAAGTACCTTTTTCATCCTTCAGCTTCAGCAGCTGAACCAGACCCCAAGGGTAAAACCTATCACTTGGATATGTGACAAACAAGACTCTTTGAGGTGGACTCTGTATAGTACTATTTAGCATTTACCTTGTGTCACAGTTCACAAGTAGCTTTTCTTTTCCAATAAGCTTTATACCTTAGCATTGTCTCAGCTGGTTTCTAAATACTTAATCCCTATCTATGTGAAGCCTGTAGTGGAAGACTGTGGCATGGTGGGGAGCTGAGCATAAGAGGTTTCTGTTGACATAGTTTAAAATAACACAGCAATAGCACAAAGTAAAAATACCTGTTATCACTGTTCAAGAATGCCTACTAGTTCTAGTCCACAAAGAGCAAATCTCTTAACACTGCAGTGGATAATTTGCCTGTTAAGTATTACTCAAGTTCAAGGTGGCCTGTCATTGCAGGTGGACATTTGTCCCTTTTCTCTGTGTTCAGCGAGTACTAACATCTCAGTTATCTGTGAAAGTGTGCTACTGCCTAATAGTTCTGAGTTGCAGTCACATAAGAAAGGGCCTTATTGAAGGACTCAGGTTTTCTGGTTATGTTTGAAATGCCTGATTTTGTTCTTCTCAGTCTTTTTCAGAACATCCTAAACTATTAGCTCTACCTCATGCAGTTTTACTTTACTTCCAGAGAGTCTTTAGTTGTTTTTTTATTAAGTTCTTTCCGTGTGGATTTACAATATTTAGAAATAGAAAGGAATCTTGTTCAGTTCTCACCGTAATTTAAATGTGTTCTACCAGACTCTCTTTCTCACTGTGCTGGTGGCTGCTGTCACTATGTTTACTGTAACTGGGAGATGGACTGCAATGGTGCTTTCTCTACAACACAAAAGGTATTGTGAAGATTGCTACAGTTGGAGCCACATGTACTGTCAATGAAGAGCCTGCTGGCCTTGCTAGCTTTTGGAAAGTGGAACTCATAGGCGTTTGGTGCTTTTTTTTTGCCTCATCACCCTGTGAATGTGGTGTGACAGGAACAACCGGAGTTTCTTAAGATACAATGTGTGAAATATTTTGAGTTGATACATGATAGCAGATTTTATCCACCTGTTTCTTCTCAGTAGATATTTCTTCTGTTAATTGGACTTCAGTTGAAGTTAAGATTCATAGTATTTTCCTCTTTCTCTCTTTCCCACCCCTTCCCCAGCCTGAATAGTGTTAGTCTGTTCAAATATTCCTTGTACTGAAAATGCATTGCTTGTTCTTTTATTCCTGATGTTTTCTACTGCTAACTCAATACAGAAGAGGGTTGATTGATATCCTTCCCCTAGTCAGATCTGTTGCAGCAACAGCAGCAGCACTCCTGCTGTTTGGTTTTGGAGATTTTTTTGGTCTTTATTTTCTTTGACCATAGATGCTAGATTAATGCATGATATCTGGTTATGGTAGGTAATTTAATCAGGAAAAAGTAATGTCCCATTTCCCCTGTTTCTTGAGATAAAGGTTAAGTTATTAAACAGTTGCTACAGAGTTCTTATTACTATATTGCTATAGAAAAAAAATACATTAGCTTTGGTATCTGTAAAATCTTTGAAGGCCTTGAAATGCATTCCCCTCCAGAAGTTCTGTGTGTTTAGTGTGAGTGTGTGGTGAAGCTCCTGTACTTTCAAAGCAGAAGACAATGTAAAAGGCTTAGCTTACAGTTTGTAGCTCAGATTAGGTCACTATTAGAGCTCAGTTTAGATTCTCAAAATCTCTTTCCTTCCATATGAACTTAAGCATCTCCTTTTCCGCACAGACAGCTCTTTAACTGAATAAAATATCTGTTTGCTGTTAATACCTTCTCAGAGGTACACTGAGGTAAACAGTGTCAGACAGTGCTCTTAAGTATTCATCCTGCTTACAGAGATAAGGTACCTGCTTAATCAAATATTCACCTTTCTTTTACTGAGGAAGACAACTCATAGTATTTCCATCACTTTTAGAGTTCCTGTTTTGTAGGGTAACAAACTAACCTTGGTCTGCAGAAGATGACTGGCTGTTGCCAACTCCTATGGCAGAGTGAATGTTCAACAGTTGTAGATAAGCCATCCTGTGAAGTGTTAACATTCTTATGTTTTCCATTTAAAATGTTCGGATATACGAGTCAGATCAGTAGTTTCCTTATGTGGAACTTTTCCAGCATCTGATGAGAACACCCCCCACCCTTGGGAAAAATATCAGGAGATTCTTAGTAGATCTTAAGTAGTGGGCTTTTGCGTTTGTTAGTTTTTTCAGACCTTCAGCAGCTTAAATCCCCTTCTTCCTTCAGTGCTGGTATTTTATGTATGACCTGCATTATACCAGTAAGATTTCCTAAGTAAACACAGATTCTTCTCAGCTGACTAAACCTATCATACTGCTTTTCCAACTTCTCTGAAGGCTACTATCTCCTCTTTAACTGTGAGAAAGAGAGAAAATACTGAGAATGAAATTGGGTATGTAGCTTAGACAGCGTATCAGACTAACAAATATTGTTTCAGGTGGAAGCTTTGGTGAAGTCTACGTTGAGTCTGCATGGGAAGATTGACTTCCTGGTGAATAATGGAGGAGGCCAATTCACAAGTCTTTCTGAAAATATCAAAGCAAAAGGCTGGAATGCTGTGATAGACACAAATCTGACAGGGACCTTCTACTGCTGCAAAGCAGGTAAAGATTGAACATTAAGCTTTTCTTTATTTATGTAGTTTTTTTACAGCAATACCAGAGGACAAGAAATGTGACGTTTCTCTGCCTTGTTTTTTCACACACTTACCTGACAGTGGATATTTGTTTTCATAAGTCTCATACAAAGCTTTACATTAAACTGTACAATACATTTGTTCACATACACAAACATACAATTAGGCAAGTATGATCTTCTGATTAAGGCCAGTTTTGAGGAGTCGGTTGGCTTGGATACTCACTGAAAAGACTATAGGAAAACTAATTCTGTGGCCTGTATTCACTATTTGTAACACAGGAAAAGATTGGTAACCCATCAGAGATGTAAACCTAAAGTTATATTTAAGTAGGATACATAATTCTCAGCACTGGGGATGTGGAAATGAAAGTAAATTATATGAAAGTGTGAAAGCTTGATTTCTACCAAAATGCTCAGTGACAAACATTGAGCCTTACCTAGACCATTCTTAGGATCTCACCAACCCAGTGGTAAGGCTGTGGTAGAAAGAGCAGATTTGTCCAAATCTGCCTAGGATATGTGTAGTGTAACTGGAGTTAAGACTTCAAATGCATCTTCCAATTGGCAAGTTCATTTGTATGCACTTCTGATATTTATAGGTTATCTTCCTCCTTCATACAGTGTACAATGCCTGGATGCAGGAGCATGGAGGAGTCATTGTCAACATTACTGCTTCCATGAGAAATGGGTTTCCTGGAATGTCGTAATATATGTTTTATTTTTACATTTTCCTATGTTTTTAATCTAGAAGTACTAATTGTTTCTAAATAGTTATTCTTAGCAATGTGTGCACTGAGGAGCAGCAGAGTATAGAAATACAGTAGCTAGGCCAAGAGAGACCAATGGTATCACTTAGCTGCATGTATGTGGGTCTCAGTAATTCAGTAGAGACTACAGGAATGACACTGGTCTCTGTCTCTGTTGATTTGTTTGTAAGAAATTATGATACAAGACTTGCCAGTGAAGCTTTAACTGGAAATGGTATGCCTGTGGGACTAGTTGCAATGAAATGTAACCTTGACTTGTTCTCTCTCCAAATTTCTGGAGGACTTGCAAGAATTTGGCACTTGTCATTGTTCTGCTGGGAGTTTACAGATCTTAATGGTGTAATGAGTTATATGAGTTGGACTGTGGGAGTAAGAGAAACATTTTTAAATAAGTTACCAGGTTTTGGTTTTGTCCTTTGGGTCACGTAATGCCTGCCTTTGCCATTTTCCTTTTTACCTTCACTTTGGATCACCTTTCTTGGAGAAGGTCTCTGATGCACAGAATCAGTTCTATTTGCTCCTGTCTTGACTGGGAGAGGCTCCTTATTTCTTCTATAGTGACACATAAAATCACATCTGCCTACACAAAAATGCAGCATCCTCTCGATAACCATATGTGTACTATATTTGTTCAAATTTCTTTACCTTCAAAATGGAGGTGAGCAGGAGTCTTCTGATTTGAGAGTTTTCCGCCAAAACAGATAAATTCGTTGAAAGAGAAATGGTACTCAGGAAATTAATTGTTTCCATTATTTCCTTTTCAAGGGAAATTTTGAAGTTGTCAAAATGCTGCATTTTGATGGTTTATTAATTGAAAAAAAATCTGAATTTCTTCTTTGAGACTACTTTTTTTTCTTTAACTTTGAAATTGAATTTCTGTTGAGGAAAACATAAAAATAGCATTTAGGTAAATGTTACATTTCCTCTCTTTGTCCTGATTCAGGGTTGAAAGTTTTCAAAATTTTAGATATTTATGGAACAGTTCCACTAGCTCTTTCTTGGCAGTACAAAATAAATTTAGAGATCCACAGGGTGGTGCTGAAGCTACACTCATCTGAGTTTCTCCACTCTGGTTAAGTCTGGTTGAATTGTCATGGCATAGAACCTGAAGGTATATTTAAGAGTTGAACCAAGAGAGATAAAAATCTAATTCTGAATAACAGTGGGGAAAAAAAAGCTTCCCAAGTAACTTGTGTGTGTAGATGTAGGAGGACAGATAAAAACTACTTTCAAATTAAATTCCCATGTAATTGTTACTTGTTTTAGAAAGATACTATTTTTCTTAAGAGTTCATTTTGAACATAAAGTTAGACATGTTTGTTTTCCTTCAGTTTTTTATATTCCTTTTCTGATATTTGAGAAGCTATTGTATCTGTCTTCTCTAAGTCTACTTTGCTAGGCTAAGGGAACTTAACAGTTCCATAGTGATCAGGTGACTAGAAAGGCTGCAGGACCTTGGGCTGTTTTAGCCTGGAGAAGAAAAGACTGAGGAGAGACCTCATCAACACTTACAAATATCTGAAGGGTGGATGTCAAAAAGATGGGATGACACTTTGTAGTGTCCAGTGATGGGACTAACGGTAAGGGACACAAGCTGGAACACAGAAAGTTGCACTTAAACACAAGGAAACATTTCTTTACTGTGAGAGTGAGTGAGCCCTGGCACAGGCTGCCCAGGGAGGGTGTGGAATCTCCTCCGGAGGTTTTCAAAACCCGCCTGGACACGTTCCTGTGCAACCTGATCAAGGTGAACCTGCTTTAGCAGGTTCGTTGGACTAGGTGATCTCTAGAGCTCCCTTCCAACCCCTACTGTTCTGTCTTTCTATGAAGCTCAGCTATTACAGAGTCATAGAATTATTTAAGCTGGAAGAGACCTTTAAGATCATAAATTCCAGCCTTTTACCTAGCCCTATCAACCACTAGACTATCTCCCGAAGCGCAACATCCAACCACCTCTTAAACACCTCCAGGGACAGTGACTCCACCACCTCTCTGGGCAGCCCGTTCTAATGCCTGACAACCCTTTCAGTAAAGAAATTCCTCCTCATATCCAGCCTGAACCTCCCCTGGTGCCACTCAAGGTCATTTCCTCTTGTTCTTTTGCTTGTTACTAGGGAGAACAGACCGACCCCCCCACCTCACTACAACTTCCTTTCAGGTAGTTGTAGACAGCAATAAGGTCTCCTCCGAGCCTTCTTTTCTCCAGGCTCAACAGCCCCAGATCCCTCAGCCATTCCTCATATGAGACATGCTCCAAATCCTTTACTAGCTTGGTAGCCCACCTCTGGATCCTCTCCAGCACCTCAATGTCCTTTTTGTAGAGAGGGGCCCCAAACTGGACACACTATTCGAAGTGCGGCCTCACCAGAGCTGAGTACATAAGCTGAGCTATTCATCACTGAAGTAATTTTGTCTGCATTTGTTTACACTTGTAATAATTTCAGCCTAGTTTCCTATAGCAGCAAGATGCAGGAGATCATTCTGCCTATGGTCATCTCTATCTCTGTGCACCTACCGTAGTTCTTGAATAGTGGCTTATTTTAATCACTTTTATCAGAAGATCTAAACTATTTTTCAGATAGTTGTCCTTCCAAGTGTTGCTTTACCTGTGCATGCTACCTTTCATACTTTTACACAGTTCGATCTTTGCCTCCAGTTGTTTTTCATTTTATAAGCCTGCTTCTGTTGTAGAATGTAGCTGACCTCAGTCACATTGGGGAAGAGATTCTATTTCTAGAACTGACAGGAAATTATAGCATAGCTTGTTTAAACTGTGAAGCTATGCTCAAATTTATAAATGAGAAAACATCTTTTTCTCAGATGGTTGGTCCAGCCATGGGAAGGTACTCTGAGTACCCTAGAGAATTCACATTGGACACTGCTAGCTGAGGGAACAGATGCTTCCTTTGCTTTCTTTTCTTAATAGGCATACAGCAGCTGCAAGAGCTGCAGTCAACAACCTAACCAAGACTTTAGCTTTAGAATGGGCCCACAGTGGAGTAAGAATCAACAGCGTTGCTCCTGTGAGTATTTGCAAGTGATCTGATTAAACTTAGCCATCATACATGTTCATGGTTAAAACTTTCAGACCAAAAGAGACTTAAAAATCTATAGCTTGTAACTGTTTATGGGTTATGTATGTATTTATAATTCCATCATCTATGTTCTTCAGGTCATTTGAAAGTGTGTTGTACTGTTTGGATGATGAGCCAGGGATGTGGGATAAAATTGTTTCTGCTTTGATTTGGCACTCTTGTGGTTTTTTTCCACCTTAATGAAATGATACCTGGGAGGAGTTAGTGACCTGTCTTACAAACCTGATGTAAAATTACCAAATGTTTTGTGTTTCAGTAATGATTACATTACTTCTGAGTTCACAAACCCTTTTCTATTTCAGGTCAGATATACTGATGGTTTCCATCTGTGTTTACAGAGTCATTTTGAGAACCTCTGAATGTGTCACATAATGCTTTTTACTTTGTCTTCCACATGTTAAGTTAGGTTAGTTTGAGGCATAAAAAGGCTGCATTTGGAATGGGCCTTCTCTCAGAGAAATTATATGTAAAAATATGTGTTCTGATTTTTTTTTTTTCTTATCAAATAAATGCAGACAGGAAACCACTATACAGGTCAGCTAAATATGCCAGCCACATTTCTAAGGAAGTAGGTAGCATGTAGCATTTGCTTTAAATAACTGTATGGTAAGAGCAGCTGTATTCTCTGCAGTGTGGTGCTGCAGATACTGAGGTTATATAGAAGCCTAGCTTTGGCATTTGAGCATGTGTGATCTGTTGTGATTTGTGTAATCTTGACTCTCAACCACAATTTATTTTGTGATTTTACTCCCTTGAAAACAAAAAAGGGAAGGTAAATTTTGTACTTCTACATTCAGAACTTATCTTACCTGACGGTATCGTTAAGTGTCGGATTTGTTTAATGGGTCCCTAGAAAGATCTTTCTGCTGTCTTTGTAGGACATATGTATAATCTGTCCTGCCTCTTGTCCTAAAACAACTAACAAGGCCCAACTAATTGGAGACTTGTTGAATAGTAAGATCTACTGGCTTGTTTTTCCCGTTGACTTGTTTTTTCTGATTTATCAAGTCTTGGGGAAGTAAGTAATTAAGGCAGCATTATTATATGAATATATTTTTCAGGCATGCTAATTACCTAATGAATCATACTAATTATACTTCATAGCACGTGTCAAAAGAAGTTTTTGACAAGCAAACACTTCAGTGGCTTGGCTCTTTCTAAAGTGTTTGCTAGCTTTTGCTACTGTGCTGGTAACAAAAATGCATGTTGTAGTTCCAGTAATGCATTGTATCTTTTTGTCAGCTTTATGGTTGCACTAGGACTATGGTAACCATAAAAACTGTTACTGCTTTATAGGAGCAGAGTAACATGTAGAGAATGAGTACATAGAGAGGTAAACATGCATTCTAAAATAAATGGTTTCATATGAGTTATCTCCCTAGCTCACAAAATATAGTCACATTTCACAGATATCTTAGAAATCTTAGTATGTACTCCATGGATTAATTCAAATTTTTTTATTTAAACTTGAGTGCCAAAGGCCCTGTCATAACTAATCTATGTAACCCTGTGTTCCCATTGCTGTAGTTTTCATCTTTTTTCTCAGGTCTAAACTGGATTGTATAATCATCAGAACAAAAGCAGTCACCTTTTTTTATTTCTGTAGCAGCTAAGTAGGGAGAGTCTGAATTCTGGATCTGCTTCCATAATTCACAACAAAATCAATCTAATTTTCTTACAGGTTACAAAAAACTGTTGAGAGCTTGTTCTTGGGGCTTCATAGTTTTCTGCTGTAAGCTAATATGAAATGCTTTTAATTTCAAAACAGTCCGAGTTTCTTCTTTATTGCTTTCCACCTTATAGTTATTGAAGTGACAGTTGAGAATTGGAATAATATGAATTATTGCACTTGAGTACAGATGTGGCTAACAGCCAAGTTACTCTCTTGTATAAATTGTACCATTCCATTAAATTTAAAAACTTGCATTCAAGTACAGTTTGGATAGATTAATACCACAGAAAATCCCAGTAATGACAAATTCACTGTTTTACAATGATCACAGCTTAAATATATGCAAAATAACTTCATTTTCACTGTGCTGTTTTAAAACAGGGGATGGTATTCTCTGAAACCGCTGTTGCAAACTATGGAGAACAAGGTACAATGATGTTGTTGCAGCTCATACCAAAGATTCCTGCCAAGAGATCAGCAGTTCCTGAGGAGGTAATGTATTTCAGAACATTTGTGATATTTCTACTTCTGTGGCTTTATTTTGAAGCCACTTTATTAAATGGAGAGCAAAAAAAGACTTAATTTTGCATAGTGATGGAACATTGAAAGAGCAAAAAGCTTGTAATTAGGTGTAGCAGTGCCAAGTGGAAGAGTTAACCAGTAATCACTGTTAAGACTGTCAGTTTAATTTAGATGCCTATTACAGCCGAAATGTTTCATAGTAGACATTAGTTCCTGAAAAGGTTGACTTCCAGCAGGGAAGCCTGCAAGAATGAATATTAATGTGAAAATAGTGTATTGTTAAGTCCTTAGCTCTCCTCTATGAAGAATGTGCATCTTTGATAAACTGGTCACATTTTTTGTTAGGTTTTTAGCATCCGAGGCTGATCTTTGAGAGTGTACTGGTTTTTAACCTGTTAGGTACTTGATGTTTGTGGCTGGAAAGATGGCTTTAGGACTGACAGTTTTCATTACTGAGTAGAAAATGTTGCTGTGTCTTGCCTGTAAACATTTTTACAAGCTTCTTTGACATGAGCAGTTCCCAGCAGTTTAAGATTTACATTGTCAGTCTTTTGTTAGATCTCTCCTGCAGTGTGTTTCCTACTGTCTCCAGCTGCTTCTTACATAACTGGGATAACCCTGGTTGTGGATGGTGGCCAAAATTTGTATAGCAGTCCCTTAGAAGTACCTGGTAAGAAATGGGTTACAAAATAATGCCCTTCAAGTGATTGAAGTTGAGCTATGGGTAGACATAAAGTAAAAATGCCTGGTTTCTCAGTCAGCTAAGTATGTTGTTTTGTTTTCCTCAGATCACAACAGATGGCCCTCACTACCAGAAGGAAAAAATTCTGAAATGCTTAAAAAGCTTCTTTCTGGCGAGTTCAAGCCAAAGCTGTAAAAGAATGAGATTTTGCCTTATTCCCAGTTGCACACTTGCTGATAATCTCACTTTGTGATTTAGGCTTATTATTCTCAGTAATACAATTTTTTTGCTTGTAGGTAGCTACCTTGAGTGCCTTGATTTTCATTGATTTCTATTTAAAACTTGAAAGGCTCTACAGAGTAAATTTCATCTCTGAAAACACTCACTGTGCTGAAAACATTTAGTCTCTTGGGAAGGGATGAAAGACAAATTCTTCATTTGCACAGGCATTAAGTAATGAAGAATCTCAGTGGGAAGTGAATCCAAAAATACTCTTTTTTGAAGTGAAGGGGCATAGAGGTAAGGTTTCAGAATCTTCTCTTCTGGATGAACTTGAGGAGATGGTAATTTAAATCTATGTTACTATTAGTTGCATCAGTAACCCTTGAGGTAGCTGTTTACACTATGTTCAGCCATGTACTGAATGTTCAATAGTGATTTTAAATATCAAGTACATAAGTGTTTCTCTGAAAATAATTAGAAATAAGACAGAATACTGTTATTAATATTTTAAACTAATAGCGGTGTATTGTATTTGGAATGTTTTGCATTGTTTGCAGATATGACAATGGTGTTAAGCTGGCTGCAACTCACATTTTATAAAAATCAGATAATAAACAACCTTTAACATGCATTGATGGAAAACAGTATCGATTCAACAATCTCACGTGCAAAATCTTGAAGCAAAAGCTGTGGTGATATTGTAGTGCTTTCTGCAGTATGCTACACTGTTAAAAGAGAAACTTGGAATCCTTCCTGTACCAATTAAAATGCTTTCTATCCATACTGTGTTGTCTTACTATGTTAACACAATTTTGTTCATCTGTGTCTGTAAAATAGGTGTGATTTTTATGATGAGTGCAGAAACTCCATTTAAAACCCAGAAATCTTGCAGTATATCACTCAGAGACTATATTTTTTGTTACTCAGTTTTTAAAATTCACTTTAAAGCAGGTTTTCCCATGTCTGATAACTCTAATTAAAATATAAAAAATAAGTGATTACTGTTTTGCTGTAACAACTGAAATCTGTGGAAGCAAGCTGCTTCTATAGAAGCAACCTCTTCAACACTTCATTTTGGATTGAATGCAAGAGTCATTTGTTCTTCACCAAGATGTTTCACTTGTGTCTTTCATTAAAATATGGAAACTTACATAGGCACATGTAAATTGCTTTTTCATGAAAAACTGAATGCCCTTTTTTGTGGGGGAAGAGGGAATTGAGCCAAAATGCTTTTTCCTTCTGATACATTCTCTTCCCTTAGTAACTAGGTGGTCATTTATGTGGTTGAGAGAAACTTCTACTGAGATAAAATCAGCTTTCTACAAGCTTCTTGTACAAGGTATATTTTTGTTATTGAAAATATTAATTCAGGGTACACAGCAAGAGAATTCTTGGAAGAGAATATGTATTGGATAACAACTCTAGGAGCCCAGCCTGTTGCATTTAAGTGAAATTATTTCATTTGTTAATAGATTATTTCTACATTCTTAACATCTTTCTGTAAAAGAAAGTTAGAAATGAACAGGCTTGAGACTTGCTGATTTTACTTTCTCTTCGTGTTTATCTTTGAGCTTCTGTGATATGTGTGCACTGTAGATTTTATATGAAATGGAAGTGATTTGATAAAACTAAATTACTTTCATTATATCCCAGCAATGTTCTCTACAGGATTTGAACATAAACATGGAAATAATGATTGTATGCTGTGGCAAATTTCCTCTTCAACTTTGTTGGTGTCTGAGTGTTCATAAGGAGGGGAATGTTGAAGTGCATCACTCATCTCGGTGAAATGGAACGTTAGAAAGGTGAGCATTCTCCTGTTGGGGAGATGTGTTCAGTCTGCAGTTAGCAAACTCCTCCACAATTAACTTCAACAAGCATTTCTGCTTGCAGTGAATACAAAGAATTTTTATTTGGCCATGCCTTCTTCAAGGTCCATCAGAGCAGCGGGTGTATTAGGAAGATCTAAGCTAAGTTCTTTAGAGGAGGCTATTACTGTGGCTTCTTTTTCCCCTGGCAAGAAGTTGAAACACAAGTTTTGCAGTGCCTTGCAGAAAGGCAGTGTTGTGTCAGCTGGCAGCATGAATGTTTCAGGTTTCTGCTCTGAGTGCTGCAGATAATATCAGCTGTAGCACAGCTCTTCCTATGCTGTTGTAACAACAGCCCTGGATCAAAGGGCATTGAGACATTAAAAAAAAAAAAGGGTGTGGTAAGAAAAACATCCTTGACCTGTCTAAGATTTGGGTATCTGAGGTTCAGAGAACAGGGCTTGATTTTGTTTTATTTATGTATTTTACAAGAGGTGAATGCAGCTGTGCGAAAAGGGCTAAGGAATCTTAAGAGGAATCAAGGAGATTTATTGACCAGACACTGAAACTTAAAACGTTTCCTGCACTGTACAGTTGTATTAAGCAAAGACATGTTAAAATGACAGTTACATTTACCATTCTGTTAGAAATCTCTTTTCAGTTGCTTTAATATTTACTTAAGCCTGTACCTCTTCAGCCTATCCCTTATCAGATATTCATTCAGCTGATAAATGAGTGCTTATCAACTGCTACTTTGCTCTACTGTCTGGTATTGTACCTCAGTATATGTCATGGAACTGTATGTTTATGAAAGCAATATAATTCCACAAAGGAGAATTTTCATCAATTGTATTTACCATGTTTTTTAGCTACTCTTGTTTTAAGCAGAATATTGATTGTTAAGGGTATGTATTTAGTGTTAAAAGAAGTTTGATTATTCAGGAGTTTTACTTAGTGTAAGTCTGTGTTGTATAAAATCTTTATTCTCCAAAGGCACCAGTTGCTTGTTACAGGCTTTTATAGCTATGTTTGCTCTTCTGAATAGTTCTATAGAATATCCTGCATACCTTTTGACAGGCAACGTAATTTCAGATACTTCTGATCGGCATGTCCTAGTTTACTCTTGCCATCTTCAATAGCAGACTTGTGTTGAATGGCTGGATAATATAGACATTATAATGGGAGGGAATAATCTTATTAGTAAAGTCAAAAAGGCCTGTGTTCTGGATTACTTAATATGGCTGAGTACTAAAGGTAAATGAGTTTCTTCATAAACTTCAGTGATGGAGCAGACAAACTTACTGCTGCCCAATCTGATTTGTAGTCTGTCAGGTGATTTTTCAGTTGGGCTCAGCCTATTGCTTTTCTGGTAGTAAGGCTGAGAAGCAACTCCATACCTGGATGACCACTGTATTTTTCGCATACTTTGGTCTGTTTCAGGGATTACAGACAAGTCAGGACCTGGCTGCTCCTCGTTTAGTTTGTTCTGGAGCAAAACTTAAATGTCTTGGGCAGCGGGAATGCATCCTGAAATGCAAAATACAAACTATGATAGATCTCAGTCTGGGTAAGAAATACAATTGCTACAGGAGGAAGATGTAGCCTCTTACCAATCTTCCAGCAGTGGTTTAGGACTGTGCTCCCCAAGCTATTTGCTGTTCTTCTCTTTTGGCATCATGCTCATGGTGATGACACATTTGTATTGGGAGGAATTGGAATGACTGAGATGCATGCACGTGTTTCCTTCCTACATGGAAAGGCAGATGAGCATAGCAGACAGGTCTTATTATATAAGTGATTATTATAAATTATCACCAATTTAACTAGATAATTTTTCTGGATGTAGTTCAAAATGTGGTAACATGATAACATGGTGCCAGCTATATGAAGGAATGATGGGAGGCAAAGCAACTTGGGGAGGAAAAGGAGGATGATGGCTTGGCTGTGGAAAGGGGTTAGTTTCTTTCTATTTAAAGTATTTAGAAGCTATGGCTTTAGTGTTAACTGATACAGGCACGTGTTAGCCTCAAACAATGTGTCTATAAGGTGAGAACTTCTTATTGCAATTAGGTATTGATTCTTGAATCCAGGGAGAGCTATACTGACAGATTTCAGTGAATTGCTGGAGTAGACTGTCCCAAGGTGGGCTTACCCAGTAATTTCCACCTCTGCTCCTCCCATTTTCCATCACCTGTATAGGGCTTGTACTGCATGTGTAAATAACTAATACACTTTATTACAACTTCTGTAATCTATTTTTATACTCTTCCATATCAGCAATTTTACTGTTGCTATAGGCTTTATTTTGCTCCAGTAGCATGACACATTATCCCAGAACCATGCCCCAGGGTGTGGGCTGAGCTCAGTGTGGGCTGAGCTCAGTGTGAGCCAGCATAGAAGTGCTAATCACTGATATTGTTAGATTTGTTGGTTTGGTTTTTTTTAAATGTCAAAGTCAATTTTTAGCTATTTATCCTGCTCTTGATACTGAAGATGCTGTTTGAGGAGTTTATGGCACAGGAGTGCCAGTGTCTGTTAGGATGTACATCACCTCTGCAAAGCACTCTTGAGATGGTGCATGCAGTGCAGTCTGAGTGCTTGGTAATACGTGGCCCTTGTGCAGAGATGCAAAAGACCATGTGGGCAGTGGAATGTGGGATGATTTTCACAACCCTTGGTAGCTTTTTCTTTAGTGAAGGAACTTAAGACTTCCAAACCTTCTGTTCACTAACCAATCCCCCATCATTGAAATCCATTTGCAAGATGCTGAAACTGACAAATGGCCATGAACTGGAACATTAAGGCAAGGGAAACACTGAATATGTTTCCAAAGCTGTGTAAGCAGCTGTGGCTCATTGATCTTGCTTGACGGTGCAGTAGCATCACACTACGTCAGCATTTTTCTTGGCTCTTTCCCTATCATTTAACAGAAAAGGTCACCTTTTAAACTTTCTAGTTAAAGACTCTTGGTCATGTGTGTCTCATGAAAGTGGCCAACAATTTTGCAAACTGTGGAACAAAGTGCCTTAACTTTGAGGGATGACATGACTCCTTCAAGTTGGCTCTGGAGTTTTTATTAATGAGCAGGATTGAGAGCCTTGTTCCTTCCTTGGATATGCTTCATCAGATGGTCTTTTATCTTCTTTCTGCAGCATATTTTACTGGAAGGTCTCAAAACACTCAGGTGGTGGGCCTTGATGTGCACTGTTTTAGTTTCATCTCTGGTTCCCACTGAAAGTTTACTTGCCTAGTTCTGCAGCTCAGAATCCAGTCCCACTGATGACTTGTCTGTTTGAAAGTGCTTCCCTCCATAATTATGTTTACCTGTAAGAACTATGCAAGTCTTAAACTTCCATTCAAGGTTTTCCCTGGTTTGTTTAAAGTGGCCAAAACAATGGTCCCAACCCTTGTTTTGGGTAGATTTTGAAGGTTTGATAAGGCTTTACAAACCTCTAATTGTTTTAAAGGTTAAATACCTCTATCCCCCTAGCCAGTGAGTGGCAGTTTGGTGAGGATTAATGTACTGTAGAGTCAGGTGCAGCAGCACCATCACTGCTGCCTCGGTACAGCACCCATGGCCTGTCAGCACATCACAGAAGGGGGTTTGCTAAACACCTGCAGTTCATTTGTGCATCATGTACACAACGATTCATGCCTGTAAGCTTATTTTTACAGCAGTACTAAAATAATTTCAGTGCTGTAGTCATATATACAGTCATCTGCTACTTAGCCTTCGAGGGCAGTGGTAATAGCTGTCCTGCTATGTACTAGAGTGCTTCCTCGCTGATTCAGGTAGGGTAGCATTCTTCCTAGCCATGTATTGACTTCCTGAGGGAAGAAGGCGGCACCTGCAGGGACAGGCCAGTCAGTGCTGGGAGAAATCAGCAGCCCGAAGGCAGCAGAGCACCATTTTGAGTTGTCCAAAAACGTGTCCAGCTTGCCAGAGTCAAGCCGTTTTGTCTTACCGCAGCACTGCCGCTGTGGGCTGGGCGGGGGCAAGGGTTTGGGGGAGGAAACCTGACTGTAGCGAGGTGAATGTTCACGTCTTGTCCTTGAAGAACCGAGATCAGAGAACCACTGAGAAGCACGTGGCTGTTCCCAGCTAAACCTGGCCTGACAAAAGCCCAGCGGCTGCTCCATCGTGCGCTGGCTTACAGCGCCGCACTCGACGAGGAGCCGCGCTCCCCCGGCGATGTTTGCCTCTCCCGCCGCTAGGTGCCGCGGAGAGTCCCAGAGCAGGCAGCCGCCGGGGCCCCGGCTTCCCCTCTCCCCTAGGGGCTACGCTTTTCGCAGCCGCAAGTGGAACCAGGCCCCGACCCGGGCCATCTCACGGAAAGGCGCCTCGCGCACCCCCGGTTCCCGGCCCCGCGGGCCGGGGAAGAGGCTCGGAGCGGGGGAGAAGCGTGACGCGCGTGCGCCTCAACGTCCTTCGGTGTGGGCTTCCCCCTGCCGCCACCACCGCGAGCGCGGGGCCGGGCCGTTGCTCTGTTGCCGCCCGTGCGCCCTGACGCCGGGCCGCGCTGACGTCTCGTGCCCCGCCTCCCGCCAGCGGCGCGGCCGACGTCACGAGTTTCGGCGGAGGGGGAGGCGGAGCTTTCGGTTGGCAGCAGAAGCGGCGGCGGCCGCCGGCGCCTCACGCCTGACGGGACGAACTCCCACACCTGCCCGGCCCGGCTCGGCCCCGTCTCGGTGCCAGCGCTCCGGGAGCACCTTCCCCGCTTTTCTCCTCACGGGCCTGTCTTGGCGCGCGGCTTTCTCCGCGCCGTTCTCGGTGCCTCCTGTCACCCTGCCCGCCGTGCCTCGGCGCGGGCAGGCCCCGGGCCCCTTCCCCCCTCCTCCGGGGGGGGGTGGGCTCCTCTCCGGAAACCTGGCCGCTCCCTCCGTGCCGCCTGCCCAGCCGGGCCTGCGCCCGCCGCCGCCGGGCAGCGCGGGGGTTCCCTGGCGGCTGCCCGGCCTCTGCTGTGACACAGGTCGGTACCGGCAGGGCAGGGAGGGGGGCGGCTTTGGGAAAGGCCGGGTGGCGGCGCGGCAGCTCTTGGCTGCCCGAATGTGTGTGTGTGTCGGGAACGGGCTCGTCATTGCGCGTCGGAGGGGGCCGCCGGTGTGGGGGACGCGTGGGGCAGCTTCGGCATCCCGGAGGTGCCCAGGCTGGGGGCGGGGGAAGCAGGAACCTCACTGTTGGGAGCCACCGGGGGCACCGTCCCTGCGTGGATGGAGGTACGCGGCGATGTAGGTGCTTTGAGGTGCAGGGGAGACACGAGATGCTACTTATTTACGTTACAATTGCAGAACCTTAAGGATTTTACGAGCTATATGGATATTTATATGTCACTGTGAGCCTCCCTGAGATTGCATTCTGATGCTGTGGTCTCTTGTCTTCAAATTGCTCTGCATTGATAGCAGTGCCATGAATTGGGTATGTAGGTCAGATTCTGTGACAGATTTTTGTTGAGGGAAAAAGTGAATCTCAGATTGGTTTGGGGTTTTTTTTCTCCTTATTACTTTGAAATGCAGCACGCACCAGGCTGTTGTGTGGGATTTTTTTTTTTTCCTGGCTTCTCTTGCTTCATAAATTTGATTTTTTGGATGTGGAATTACTGAAGATCAAAGCATTAAATAAACGGAGCATTTCTAAGCTGTATTATATCATGAAGTATCTTCTAAGAGGATGGTAAAAGATAATAGAAATCTGCCTTGAAAGAAGGGGAATTTCGAGACCATGCAGAAAATGTTTCTCAGCTATAGCTAACACTTCTTCTCTTGAAACAATGCAGCACGTTGCAGAGTGTAAGAGGCCTTCAGAAATGTGTTGCTATGTATATGGCAAGGACATAGTATTTGCAGAATGAATGTCTACATGCTTGTCTTGCGCAACATCTTGGATTGTCTTGTGGCATAGCACTCAGTAGCAGAATACCCTAGAAAGTGTTCTTTTCTATGGAATTCCCTTAAGGATAGCTTCAAGGGAATAGGCAGCTATGAGCTTATACATATGCCACACAGAAAAATCTTAGAAGAATTTTCTTGGATTAGGTTTGTTCTTTTCTTTTCCCCCTATCCTGTAACTAAATTCTTCACTGTTATTTGAAAATAACAGAAATAGTGTATGAGGAGATTTTACTTTTGTGTATGCTTTTGTATTAAAAATGAAAACTTACTCTAATTCTCGTGGGTTTTTTACACTTTTTGTTCTGCTATGATTGCTACTGAAATGTACTGAACCAGAATATTGATTGAGATAATGAGGCTGTATATTTGATTTTTTTTGTTTATTTGTTTTTGCAAGGTTTTGCTGTACCTTGGTAAAGCAGAATAGCAAAGTAACATTTGTCAAATTGACTTGTTACTGGAGACATTTGTCTTGGTTTACCTGGCACTAATGGAAGACGATGGTGAAGAAAATACGTATTTCTGAATTGCTGGTCTTGGGTTGCTGATATTTTTAAATGGTCAGAGGAAACTGTTTCTAAGATAGCTGTGGCCGTTGGTAATTTTGAGAGCTTTCATAGTATATGTGAGTAGGGAAATATCTGTGAAAGGTAGGATTTATTAACGTAGCGTAACGAGCATTATCTTGCTGTTTAAATATCATGGTAGGGAAGCTTTTAATTTTTTTTTCTTCTATATGTTGAGAAAATTCTAGGTAACTTATGGTAGAAGTAAATAACCTTTCAAATTTGGTCAAAATTGTTCTTTGCTGTGGTTCTTAGGAAAGGTAGTCAGTGTGCAGACTTGTGGAATTTAAAACTGATTGTGGTTAAATGCAGAAGACATTGCTTCATTACAAAGTTTTCTTATGGAGAAAGCAAGAAAGTTGGTCATGCTGTACATTTAATTCACATTTTTAGTAGGGATTTTATTTTACAGTTTCCTGTAATACAGTGTTAATATTTAGATACACATCAGAATTATTAATAGTTACAAGATTTTAAAAGCCAGTAAATATTTATGGATAACCTGTTGAAAAAAGCTTTACATGTTAGCATTCTGAAGTTAAATTTTTTTGTCTTTCATCTCTATTGTCTTTACTGCAGGCTGACTTCTGACATCAGCAAACTTAAAAGTAGCAAATAGTATGTCAATTATGTTTGTGATAGATAGTTCAAGGCCTGTCTCTCTGAGCATTTCCTGAACTGAAAATAATATTATTTTTTAAAAATGAAACCTGATAATGGTAACAAAGTGATTTACTTCATTGTTGGTTTTTTTTTCCCCCTTCTCCCAGCAGATACACAGGCAAATGTGTTTTTATCTATTGAGGGGTACACCATTGGTTTGGAGTATTGAACTTTATTTTCTTATAATTGCTTTTTAGATCTTTGCTGTTATTATTCAGAAAGTAGTGCTATTCTCTGTTGAGACTACTACTTAGAGAAAAAGAAATGAATGATGAAAATGGGACTGGTCAATGTAATTAAGTACATTTTGCTACTTTCACAGAGCTTCAGATGACAAACTGATGTAAATATGTATGTTGACTTGTAATTCTATCTAGGTTGGTCTAATTAGCAAACAATTAAGTTTGATGTCCTAAAAGTTTAATTTCTAAATTTTAGCTTTAAAAATTCTGAAGTAGATCTCACACAATATTAAATTTTAAAATAATAATAATTTTTTTAGGTCAGTGAATTCTAGTAAGCACACTATTTTTTTTTTTTTTTAAAGAATAGATACCAGAGTATTAAAATAGCAGTGCAGTATTTTGTAGTGCTAAGGAATAGGTCAAAATAGATCGTGCATACTGCTACGATTGCATGTGTCTTGCAGAATAACATTGTAAATTTATAGTTGGGTAATGGGAGCATGTTCAGAATGCAGTGTGTTAGTCATGATTCTCACTTCTGGATCTTGGCATGAGATGTTGATTTACTAATACAGTAATAACAAGTGCAAGTTATAGCTATATATTTACCTGATTTCTTAGACTAATTATGCAGGTTTTTTTCTGAGATTTTCAATACTTTCACCTTACACACTTAAGTTTTGAGAAGCTGCAGAAGATTTGATGACATGTAGGAACAGAGATGAAGATCTGTCTTAGGATATTGCACTGATTTCCATCTCTGGGAACTACTACTCTAGAGACGCTTGACCCACAAATACATTTATGGCATAGTTTAGAGCCTAGCTTAATGAGGTCGTTTAAAGTTGAGCTTACTTGAGCAAGGCCAAAGCAGGGGTATCTGCAGCATGCTTTAATGACTGAGAGTCAGGAATTGGTGATGTAGGGAGGTCAATACAGATGTGATTTCTTTCTGTCTGTTTGCAGTTTTTACTTCTGCATCTCAGACTATTGTGTATTTTTAAATAATACTGTCAAACTTAACTTTTCATATGAGAGGAAAATTATTTTCTTGAGGCCAAAGTTTTTTTCTTTGCTGTAGCTTTCTTTTCAGCCTTTTTTTTTTTTTGTTGAATCCTTCACTATTTTTTCTTTACTTGCTCCTCTTCTGTATTTCCATTCAATCGTTTGTCTACTTCTGAAGCTCAGGTATGGTAACATTGATACACATCTTTCATTTCTTCACTTATCTAAATGAGAACTGTTTAAGAAAGGAAGGAATTCCATGAGATAGTCCCTATGCTGAGGCAGAAGCAAATACACTGAAGTCATTTCTAACAGAATGGGAATACCACACCTCTTCACTGGTCTATTTATAGCTAGTACATAATAGTTAGGAGGCTTTCCTTAATATTTAACTGAAGTCTCTGTCATAGTGCTAGTTAAGCCAGTTAGCACTTGTCCAACTATTATTACTCATGCAGGATGATTTCTGTACTCTTTGCACCAACTGTTCGTGTATGTGAAGACTATTCCTCTGTCTCCTTTTATTTCAGACTTCTTACAAAACTGCAAGCAGGCTTTTTCTTCACACGTCACATTTTGTCAGGATTTTTGATGTTAACTCTCAGTGGACTCTGATTTGTCTGTATCTTTTTCAAAGTTCCCCAAACAAAGTCTTAAAACAATAGAATAATTAACTTACAGTCTAAGTTGCAGCAGAACTAACACGACAGCCTTATTAAAATGTCATTCTAGGGTGTGTGTGCATTCAGGTATGACTGGGGTTTGTTAAATCAGGTTATCTCTTTCTTTAAATATATGAATCTGAGTAATCTTTCCAAGCAATGTAAACTCATATTGAATGAAGTCTTTATTTCACATTAGTTTTCTTACATTAAGAGTTTCTAGACTCAAGAGGATCAATGTTCAAGAAGTTATTCTACAGGAAAGCATGCAGTTTCTGCTCTTCCACATAATTTCCCAGCATATGCAATCCTTGTGGCTTTTGAACATAAGCCTGCTCTACAACAGGAAACTTGATTGAGAACAAGTTCTCCTAGGGTCGGATACAGCTTCTGTTGGAAAAAAATGTGTCTTTACCAGTCTATTTTATACATATTCTATCTCTTGAAGTAAGTTGTATTGCTAAGATAACTTTGTCGGTGTAACTGAGCAAGTTTTTTTCAGTTTTGAGATGTCATACAGGCCAGTGACGTAGTAGAAGAAATTTTTATCCTATAGGCGTGCTTTATTGGAAGAATTGCAGAGCCAGCTATGAACAGATGTTCCCCGGCTTTACTCCATTTTATCTGTAAATTATTTTATTCATAATTTTGAGTATAGATCACAGATGAGACAAATTGGATGACTTTCTCAGCAGTGCTGTCTTCACAAAAAAACCCAATAATGATTGTTTAGTTTCTTGCAGGAAGAATCATAGAATGTGGTTTGGGTTGGAAGGGACCTTAAAGATCATCTAATTCCAAGCCCTTGCCATGGGCAGGGACACCTTTCACTAGACCAGGTTGCTGGAAGCCCCATCCAACCTGCCCTTGGACACTTTTAGGGACAACTTTTAGACAACTTTTCTGGGCAACCTGTACCAATGCCTCACCACCCTCACAAGGAACTGGGGCTGTTTAGTCTGAATAAGAGGAGATAGCAGGGGCATCTCATTAATATTTACAATTATCTAAATTATGGATATCAAGAGGTTGGGGCATCACTTTTTTTCTGTTGTATCTAGCAACAGGACAAGAGGTAATGGGAAGAAGCTGGAACACAAAAAGCTCCATTTAAATGTCAAGAAAAACTGTTTTACTGTGAGGAGGATGGAGCACTGGAACTGGCTGCCCAGGTAGGTGTGGAGTCTCTTTCTCTGGAGGTCTTCAAAACCTGCCTGGATGCCTTCCTGTGTGACCTGATCTAGGTGGACCTACTTGAGCAGGAGGGTTGGACTGGATGATCTCTAAAGGTCCCTTCTAACCCCTACCATTCTATCATTCTATGATAAATCGGTTTGAAGCCATTACCCTTTGTCCTGTCACTCTATGTCCTTGTAAAAAGTCTCTCTCCAGCTTTCTTGTAGGCTCTCCTTTAGGTACTGAAGGGCTGCTAGTGGATCTCCCTAGAGCCTTCTCAAGAATGAACAATCACAACTCTTAGTCTGTCTTTGGACAAGAGGTGCTCCAGCCCTCTGATCATCTTTGTTGGCCTCCTCTGGACTTGCTCCAACGGGTCTATTTCCTTATGTTGAGAGCTCCAGGGATGAACACAGGTGGGTTCTCGCGAAAGTGGAGTAGAGGGGCAGAATCACCCCCCTCGACCTGCAGGCCACACTTTTGATGCAGCCTGGGATGTAGTTGGCTTTCTGGGCTGCAAACACACATTGGTGGCTCATTCAGTTTTTCAACTACCAATACCTTTTGCAGGATTAGTCTCAGTCTTCTTATCTCCCAGTCTGTATTGGTGCTTGGCATTGTCCCAACTCATGTGCAGGACCCTGTACTTGGCCTTGTTGAACTTTATGAAGTTTGCAGACACCTACATCTCAAGCCTTACCAGGTCCCTCTGGGTGACATCTCTTTCCTCCAGTGACCACACCACACCACACAGCTTGGTGTCATCAGCAAATTTGATGAGGGTGCACTCAATCCAGCTGTGTGTCACTAACAAAGTATAAGTATTCTAATAGTCAAGAGTTGATTACCACTTATGTATCCCAAAATTATTGTAAAATAATTTAGACAAGGAGAGTTCTATAAATGCCAACAGTTTGAGTGCTGTGTTACCAAAACAATAACAGTGGGAACTATCATCTTACCTTTCCAGCCCTTAAGATTCCGTGGTTCTGTGAAATAACTTTTTTTATCTAACTGCTGAAAACTAATTGTTGAAGTTCAACTTGTATTTAGTTGTTCTGTCACACTGTCTGTATTTTTAGTGGTGTCACAGTTGTTTTAACTACAACATGAGATTTTTAAAAAAAAAAAAAAGAAAAACCAAACAAAAACTCTGTTGTAATGGCAAACCCCAGGATCTTCAAATGCTGTTTTGTTTCTTCTGTAATGGCTTGATGATAACTGAGTAGGAATAAGTGAGTGTCGTGGTTTGGCCCAGCTAGCACAGCAGCTAGCTGTCAAACTACGTCAAACCATGTCGGTAAGTATGTAGAAAAGTTTCTTGCACTGCTGGTGCCAGTAAGTGCTGTAACTTCAGGCATGGATGAGATGGGTGGTGTAGTGAATGACTTTTTAAGCTGCTGCAGCAAGTTCCTTTGGAGAATATCTATTAAGGCTCTATGTTTGTGGTATTGACAGTATCAAAAATGCTAAATGAGACTTCCAAATGAAAATTTAGATGTTACAGGTGAAGTGTCTGGCAAGTTTTAGGTAAAATCTTAATCCATAATGAAATGAAGGATGATCCCGTGTTCTTCCTCCAATGGTAAACATGAATAAGTGCATATGGAAGAGTGAGAACGAAGTAATCATATATAATACTTAGCTTTAACATTCTTTCAATCCCTAACTATTTTCAGGAAAGATTTACTTAAAATCTGATGTGATTTTTGTGTAACTAGTGACTTTTAGATTTTTGTGCTCAAACTTGGCCAGTCTTTTTTTTTTTTTAATGTAGCTAAATGTCATCCAAATACCCTTCTGTAAGAAATATTACAGGTATGCTATTTGTTATGTAAAAATCTACCATTTTCTCCTCCAACTTATCTTGTGCCAGTTTCCTTTGGTGCCACGTTTCTTTTGGAAGAGAGTGAACAATCCGTTTCTCTGTTCCTTGTATGATTTTGTAGCCCTTTATCACTTTCTCCTAACTTGCCTATTTTCCTGTATAGAACCCATTCTGTGCCTCCAATCATACCTTTTGCCCTCTTGAACTACAGTATTCTGCTACATCCTCTTCTGGAACTGAAAGCCCCAGGACTGCTAATGATATTCAAGGTGGTCAGACAGTGATCTATTTTGAACTGATTGTCTTCATATTAGTTCCTAGCATTGGCTTCAATTCTGAGTGCTAACAGTATTCAGTTCAAAGGCCATTGGCTTGTAATGTGCTTCTCTCCCCACCCCTCAACTTGCATCACTTTCATTTATCTGTGCTATCATCTGCTTTATTGCTCAGTTCTCTAGTCGGATAAAGACCACCACTTTTACTGTAGTCAACCCTTTCATCTCCGGAATAACATAATATTGATAGGCACGATTGCTCTTGTTTCTTGGATAATGTAGAATATGTTGAATGCCACAGACTCTTATGGAACTCCACTGGTATCCTCCTTTCTTGTGAGAACACCAGCTCTCTGTCTGGTGTTTTCTATGTTTTAACCAATTTATTCATGCAGGGTTCTTTCTTCTTTCTTATGCTGCCGTTGCAATAAAGCCTTTGGCCAGACTTTTCTGGTACTAGAGGTCCAAGTAGACAATGACGATGACTGAGTTCAGCTCTATATACACATGTTCAGAGTGCACCAAGAGATTTGAAAGCAAGGATCTTTTTTTTTTTTTTTTGGAGCAGCCATATCTATTTTTCTTTACTCTGTCATAATCATAGTCAATCATAAAAAATATCCATATGTCCATTATTTCTAGGGGTTTTTTTTGTAGATCACGCTTAACTTTGTAGTTCCCTTGAGTCCCTGCATTACACATGCTGTCTTTTAAAAAGATCCACACCTGTACAGTGGCCAAGAGGGGCAGTTCCAATGTGAGTACTTGCTCATATCTTTGTGTTGATGTTCCTGCTGTAGCAATGTAAGATCAGTTAGATATGCTGATGTTTAATTAAAATGTAAAATATGTCTTTTACAATGGGTTATTGGTTTACTCTGAGTCTCCTGCTTGTCATTGGAGTTCAGCTGGAAAGCAGCAGGGACGTTGGACAAGCAGGACTATTCCCTTGATAGAAATACAACCTTAGTGGTGGAACTGTAATCTTAAAGATGACGGTTAGGTGTCGGCATAGACATAGAAATCCTCCTTCGGGAAATGTTGAGTCTGTAGTTAGTTTACCTTATTAGCCGTATTTATGACTGCTCTTACACTTTTATTACTGGAGGGAAAAGTATAATTAGGTAGCATCATAATGTTCTTCTCCCCCTCTACTCTGCCCTGGTGAGGCCTCATCTGGAGTCCTGTGTCCAGTTCTGTGCTCCTCAGCTCAAGAGGGACAGAGAACTTCTGAATAGAGTCCAGCGCAGGGCCACCAAGATGATCAGGGGACTGGAACATCTTTCATACAAGGAAAGGCTGCAGGAACTGGAGCTGTTTAGGCTGGAGGAGACTGAGAGGAGATCTTATTAACATTTACAAATATCTAAATGGTGGGTGTCAGGAGGTTGGGACATCCCTTTTTTCTATAGTAGCTAGCAACAGGACAAAGGGTAATGGGATGAAGCTGGAACACAAAAAGTTCCACTTAAATGTAAGAAAAAAACTATTTCACTGTTCAGGTGAGGGAGCCCTGGCACAGGCTGCCCAGAGGGGTTGTGGAGTCTCCTTCCTTGGAGGTCTTCAAGACCCGCTTGGACATGTTCTTATGTGACCTGATCTAGGTGAACCTGCTTGAGCAAGGCGGTTGGACTAGATGATCTCTAGAGGTCCCTTCTGACCCCTACCATTCTATGATTCTGTGAAATGTCATTGCAATAATTTAGTGCCTACTGCTAAGGGGCACGCTATGGGAGATGCAAGTAGGAAACCTTATGTAAGGATATGCTATCTTTGTGGTTTTGCAGTTGATTCTAGAGTGTTTTGGTAAAGTTAATTTCTTATTGATATGCTTTGGTTTAAATGTTCTGAGGGTTTGAGCTGAATTAGGGTGGGGTTTTTTTTGTGGTTCATAGGGAGCTGAAGATTGTTACCAAGGCACAAAGTGAAAGAGATTTTGTATATTTGATAGCTTTGCAATGTCTTATGGCCTATGTGGGTCACCCAGTTTAAAAAGTTGAAAGTTTATGCATGTAGACCTGCTCAGTGAGACCTACTGGCTATAAAAGACCTGCACAATCATATTGTGTGGTAAAAAAAAAATCTCTTGGCTTTGCATAGTATGTATTACCCATGCATGCACAAAAGATATTCTCAGCTTTCATTAGCGTGCATTAAGTACACCCTTACCCATCTTCTCAGTGGTATTATCGAGCCCTCCATACAGTTCCAAATGTGAAAAGTCTAAGTCTATCCATACCCTTGGCTCCTTGGTTAAATTTATTACTCTTCACTGTTGTCATTGTTGAATGTTTTTGATCTTGAATTGGAGACTGATGCAGTTGTGTTTTTTCTGTGCTGTGTTGGAAATCTGTATGGCTCATGAATATCTTACCCTACTTAAATATTCCACTTTAGCATATTATGAGATTCTTTTGCATCTTGTGTTTTTATTTTGAGAATAGAAATAACTGAAACAATGTCTGACTGAATATACAGAATGAATTTGAGTTACAATGGGGAGAGAGCACATGGAGTATTGAACGAGACAGATTGGAAGGGCATTTTAGGCAGAAGCTCCAGGTGATGGTGTGTGTTAATGGGGTCGAAAAACTTGATGTCAAGATAGCAGGAGAAGACGATAAAATTTGTAGTTCTATTACCATAGTCTGGATTTCCTCAGTCTGCATGTAGTGTGCTGGAAGAACAGCACCTTGAGGAATGAGTAAGATAGAATGTAACAAAGGCTGTTCATTGAGGAGGATGCCTTCTTGATTTGTTGCAAAATTTAAAAGATTTACAGCAAATGAGACAGATATTCTCACAGTGAAGACAAAAAATGACCCTAGAGAGTTAGATTCTGTCCTTGCTGGTGTCACAGCAAAGTGCCAGGCAGATCATGTTAATCAATAAAGTTCATGTTGCGTTTGGTTTTTTTGGTACTTGATTTGAAATGACAGTGGAGTGATTTGCAGCCATGATTAAAACTCACAAATGCTGCAACTGTGAAACCAGTGAGTTTTGCGCTGAATGGGAGGTGCTGTCAAATGTGGTGGTTGTCTTGAAGAAAAACAAAATTTCTTAGTTACATCACCTGAAGATAAGTATTAAAACTAGCTGTAGAAAGGGAGAATGGGTTTATTTCTCTGGCGTATGTAAAAAAATAATTGTCTTTCAACCCATCATGGTCACAGTACTGGAAGATGACCTGAAAAGGATAGATCTAGAGTTTAAGGATATGCTTTCTTCTCTATATTCTCAAAAGCAAAATCTGACTGATGATTTGTATGTAATTGCTCTCATACATTAATTAATGCTTCACTTGTTTGCAATACTCAGTTTCTGCTGAAAGCTTGCTTTTTTTCCTCATGTACTTCATTATTGCTTAAAGAATAATGTTCATAGGTAAGTGGTTTGTGATAGGTTTATTTTTCTAGTAAATAGTTATTCTTAATTAATTGCTGATTGTAGCACAGTCTTCCCTTCTTAGTCATGAAGATTGCAGGAATGACCAATAATAGTAGTGCCGATTGGTAAGTTTGCTGACTATGATCTTGAATTTGCCCACAAGAACAAGAGAGATATTGTATTCTTTTCAGGTACATGCTCTGAATGGTCTGTGATATCACAAAAAAGTAGTTTACTCCACTAGGATTTTGGGATAGGGGATATGTTGTTACATTTGTAGTAGGAATGTTTTAATCCTAACACTTTTAGCCTTTCTTCACAAATATTTTGACTTGTTGTTCCTAAGGTTGGAGGAAAACGAACATTGATAGCACTCATGACAGCTTCAGCAGAAGGCCTCTAAATGTCAGTGGCAGCTGCTGAGCTGAAAGCACCAAGATTTTTGGAAGGCGAAACAGAAGCACCTAAATCTGATTATGATGTTTGCTGTAGTACATGTTTCATGAGATTGTATGGATTAAGATTTCATACACCTGTCTTGTTTGAGAAGCCTTTTATGAGGCTACTCAGTTTGTGTAAGATAATAAATGAAGAAAAACCTACAAACATCACACAAGTGTTTCAATCAGTGTATTTGTGGCCACTATAATGTTACCTTAAAATACTGAGTAATCTTTCAGTGTTTTTATGATGTGAATAGCATTCATCAGTTTGTGTAGCATATAGCTTAGTTAATAGTAAGGCATTTGTTCTTTTTAGTGTTGTGATGCTCTGAGACTTTCAGCCATGGTGGTGGTGATAGATTCCTAAGAAGCCAGAGTGATTTGGAGTCAGTGATGCAGTTCTTTGTAGCCCAGTGAACTGTGTCTATTGCTTTTTAACATACTTTTGTGACAAAATCTGATCTTGGATAAGGGTAGAGGAGTAACAGCAGTTGATCTCTAGCAAATACCTTCTGTTGCATAATGATGACACGGAAATATTTTGCAGAGTGTCACTGTGGCATCTATCTGCAAGTTTCAGCTGTTGTGACCCTTCCTCAATTTAAAATGAACGTGTGTTTCATAATTGTGTTGTGGGTTGTTGTTTGTTTTTTTTGTGGAATCATGAACAGATCTTAAAGGATCATGATTTTCAAGGTGGATTTGCTTGATGTATCAGCAAAGCCATTCTTCAGTTAGGTCGAGAAATGAGCTATTGAAGTACTTTGGCTGCTGCTGAGGCAATAACAGATACAAGAAATGGAGAAGTTCTGTAAAACTTAAATTAGGTGAAGAAAGAGATCTTGATGAGAAAAGTAGATGCTTTTCTGTTAAAGGCCAATTAAAGTCTTATCTTTTTTTGTGTACTTGAAGTGGAGTAGGCTTATGAAGGGTTAGCCAGTAGAGGCTCTTGATACCATTTGGAAAGAAGAGGTTCATTCAGAGCAGGAAACTTGTATTTAAGTGCCTTCAAACTCTCTAAATATGCTTATCTCCCCCTATCAACTGTAAAGGAAGTGTAAGGAGATTAGCTTTCCTAGACTACAGTTACTCTTTGTGAATATTGCTGTAAGTGTTAAGATATTTATCTCAAAAGTGTAATTTTGCTATAAACTCATCTTGAACTAAATTATCTACTAGTTTGCATTTTTATGAGAACAGTCCTCTAAAAGCTATCCTTGCATTTCTGATACCTTCCAGCACATTTTCACTTTTTCAAGAGAAGAGCATTGCTCATAATGCTGATAAATGTTATGTGAATCTGTCAAGTCACAGTTTATAGAATAGTAGGAACTGAAGATTTAAGCCAAGTAGGATTAAGTTTTACTTTGGTCACTGGAGCATGTTGGATATTCTGGTTCATCCTGAAGTCTGTCAAAAGTACTTTGAAAGGTGACCTGCATTTATGGTGCTAGAACTGACAGGATTGCCTTTCAAAGTTTTATCCTTCCTATAACTGGGAGGGCACCATCCTTAATTAGAAGTCGTGTTTTATGCAAGTGTGTTTTTTCTTTTGTCTTTTCTTTTGATTTTTTTTTTTTTTTAATTGAACTTTGGAAGGAATACAGCTAGTAACCATTCTTTTTAGAAAACATAGCAAATCATGCCTGTATCTGTACAGGTGAAGTAAGTCTGTGTGGTCCTGTGTGCTAAATTAGACAATTTTTTTTTGCTTGCCAGGAAGATTTTAAAAGTCTTCAGTTTAAGAAATTTCAGATCTACACATTGTAGAGAGATCTGATATATATTTAACAACAGTAAAGGTGCTGATGCTTCAGCCATCCCTCTCTTGCTGTCTGCAGTCTTTCTGATATTCTGTACTGAGAGGTATATCTGTAGGTTGTGTACAGAAGCAAGATGGCTTCTGCATACACTGCATTTTTGTACACGTAAAGATTGCATTAAACCTCTTTAATTTGATATTGTACTGATGTTAGATGATTATACATTGTGACTTAATTCTTCTGAGTTTTCTTGCTGAGACTATCCAAGCTTACAGCTGCAATTTTTTTTCAAAAAAATCATTTCCTAAATGATTGTATGTCAAAATACATTCAGTGCAAAACCATTATTGAATAAATGTAACAAAACACAATATTTAGACTTACGTAAAGCAAAACTTCTAATTATGGATGATGACCCCTTGGTTTCAGGGACGACAGAAGTTCAAAAAGCAATCCTGTCAATTTTATCACCATAAATATAACTCATCTCTTTAAAAAGCAATTATTAAGCACAATAAAATCTAATATTAAATGGAGTGGAAGCCACTATGAATTATTATATGTATTTAAAATATTCGTCTGTGTTTAAATATATTTTGTTGGACTCTTACTGTTTTTAAATATGATTCAGGTAATTTGTTTAAGCCATAAATTGTGTATGTCATTGTGCCTGCCTGATCATTACTAGTCTGTAGGAGGTTGCACTAGGAATCATGTTCATCGATGTTTTCTGCTAAATAGGAATATGGATCTCAAAGTATTTTAGTCTGTCAGCTGAGTTTACTGTTTAGTTAATTGAGACTTTAAAGGAAATAATTAAAATGTTATGTGATATTTAGCCAAGTATATTGGAAGAATGTAAGTAGGGTAATTGCTGTGGTTAGTTCTGTTAGCTAATCTGTAGTCAATTCAAGAAAACGTATTTTGCTTGGCAGTAATAATGCTTGAAATCAAGGCATTAATGTGGTTTTGGTTCTAATTCTATGGTAGAAAGGAAACGAATTATTACATTCTTTTACTCTTGATGCAGAGGTAAATAATCAACGAATCTTTGACCCTTCTCTTTATCCTTCTCAGTTATTAATACAATATTTACAATCCACTAAAATATTCCTGTTTTCCAGATATTTCCAAATATTTGCAAAAATGGTCTAGAAAACTCAACCACCAATATTGTGAAGAGTCTTAGGCTCTTATAAGACCCTGGATCTTTAATTTAAAATGTTTGATCTGAAGTATATTACACATGGTTCTCTGTATCTCTTTGTCGTTGTGGACGGTGACATTTCCGTTTCAATAACACTGTGCTGTGTTTTGGATGCATACTTTTGATTTTTTTTCAAAAGCAGAGCAAAAAATGGCTTCCAGCTATTTCTTCCTGGTTTTCATCACCACTGGCTATTTTACCATGTTAATTCGGTAAAGCACATGTATCTGAGGATTTTTTCCCCTGTGATGTATTTCATTAAAATATTTCAAAATATTTCATTGTTTTAAGAAGTCTTACCTTTGATTTGGATGCTGTCGTTTTATGAAGCTTGATACACTTACAGAGGCGGTTAGCTCATGATACTTTGTGTGTAAGATTGTTTTGACTCTGTACAAGAGGTTCATGTAGCTTGGGCTCCTGAGTAAGCTGCTTTAATTACAAGAGAGCGGGAAGTTGAAGGCAAAGTTTAGAAGTATACTGACTGAGGTACCTACAATCAGAACACGGCTTAAAATATTTTGAAAACAAACCCCGGTACCTCTAGAGGAAATAAAACCAGAAACACTCTTTCTGCAAAGGAAGATTTGATAAGTTTGTATCTCTTACTGTGTCAGTCATAGTTCAGCTGTTTGGGGTAGAATAGTTGAATGATAGTAACTATGGAAAGCAAGCAGTAAGGGATAAAACTAAAGGGAATACAGTTTCAGTCTGATGCTGAGTGCAGTCCTGAATTACTGTGCTGATTAAGAGATGGTACTCTAGGTTGTGTCTCTCTCCCTAGCTTTAAGGCATCAGCTGACAGAGCTGAATTGGTTCTGCTGTTTTGCTAGTCTTTCCTTGCACAGCAGAACTAGATGACTCTCTCAGTGTATCCTGTCCATTGTTATTCAACTCACTATTGTGATAAATTAAGGGGGGAAGAAAGCCCTTGAGAACAGAACAGAGTACATGACAGAGAAAGAACTAAGGAGTTCTCCCTGGCAGCTTTCAGACCATAAGATTTCTTGAGGTGTGCAAAAGAAGGCCGGAATCAAATATTTTAACACACTTTTTTTTTTTTCCTAAGAAACTTTTATTAATTTATTCCCCTCTAATAACTTTTAATTTTAAAATATCCTGTAGTTCTGTGACAGGAAGAATATTTCTTTTACTTTAATTTCTAATGTTCCAAATTTGACCCACCAAGTCCTGGATTTTGTTTTGTTTTCCAAATATTGCCTAAATTTATCAATGTGTAATTGGCCTTTGATTCAAATGGATTTATTTTTTTCTCCTCTGTCTCTGTATTCCATGTGAATACTTTTTCTTACATATTATTACAATATGTTAAAGATGAGATCAGTTTGAAAAAAATTCTTAAATCTGCTGTGTTATTATTAGGATCAAATTATTAATAGGCCTTTCAGATACCATCTTAAATATTGTTCTTGATTGCTCTTTGCTTCTCTTTTCTCTATCCTTCATGATTTTGTGTTGCTGCTGTTGCTTTCATATTCTTTGAAAAGGGTGGCTTTTGTCCAGTATTTATTTTATATGTCTGTACATAACTCTGTTCTTTACATTCATTTCTGTGGTGTTACCTTCTGTTAGGTATTTGCTGATTTGCTAACAATACTGAATTTGCTTCTGTGATTGCCACACTATGTAAGCTTCTGTCATTTATGCCAAGGATTGCTTTAAGCTGTGAAAAATTCTTATTTAGAAGTTCAGAATCAGATATCACTGTTTGGTGTCTTGTTTACAGACAGTATTTTTACTTGATTTTAAATTAAAAAAAAAATACATGATGAGCAGTCCTGCATAGTATTTTAGTTAAAGATTAAGTAGATGTGTTGGACTTAATTTTTTTTAGCCTTGTTTACTGTGATTTATAAGAGGTTGTGTGAGACCAAGCATTTGATTGTTTAAATGTAACATTTTGGGGGTAAAATAATTTTATCTGGCTCTTTTTTCTTTTTTTGCTATGAAATTACTTTTTATAATCTGACTTTATATTCTGATGATTTATTCTACAATCTGAAAAATGACCTGTGAATGCACACTTTTAGTGATTAGGTGGCTCTTGGTGTCATCTGTTTGGTTTTCTTATAGACAAGTCTCTGAATAGCAATGCTAAGAAATTTTGTTT
Source organism: Colius striatus (assembly GCF_028858725.1). Taxonomy (NCBI): domain Eukaryota; kingdom Metazoa; phylum Chordata; class Aves; order Coliiformes; family Coliidae; genus Colius; species Colius striatus. The sequence continues at coordinate 16,417,830 of NC_084769.1, read as the reverse complement.
TCTTGTCATTTTGATTTAGCTTGCTTATGCCTAACACAGTGTAATCTCCAATTTAATCTTTATGTTTCCAGTAATTATAGTGCATCTTTCTTCTTTTGACTTGATGCTATGTCATTTTGCTTTGTTGCAAGAATAGGGACTGATTTATTTTAGTGAAAATGTATAGGAAACTGATGTCCTTGAGATTCCTGCCCCACTGTTGGAACAGATATGGGCTCCAAAGGTGTGATGCACCTTTCTATGTAGGTCAGTACTGTATAAGCCTGAATTCCTTACAGAGGCAGGCTAAAGTAGTTTGCTTGCTTCACTTTTTTTTTTTCTTCATTTTTAACCTACAAGACAGCATGAAAGCTGGCTTATATTCTTAAACTCTTATTATATACTTCCTTTGCTATTCTCATATGATTAATGTATGTAGCCATTGATAATTCCACTCCTTAAGTGTCGTATTTCTGTTACGAAATTGGGTGCTGCAGAAACCGTTTCATTTCTGCACATTGTATATCTTCATATTCCACAGAACTAAACCACCCTTTGTAGCTCACTTAAATATTCACCTCATACAGTATCTGCATGTTTTCTTCCTCTACTGTGTGAGGGTAAGGCTTTTGTTTTTTTCTGGCATACAAGTTTTCGAATGTGACAAAGTCAGTCATGTGGAGCAATATAATAAGTAATCTCATGCTTGTGTACTTTTATTTCTCAGTAACCAAGTGGCAGCTTAACCTTGTGTTTATTATAGGCAAAGTGTATGCATCTTGATAATTAGCACAGAGTGTTTGAACAGCTAGTTTATCATCCTTATGACTTATTTCCCCTCAGGCTTTGTTTCATTTGCCATGAGAAAGCTAAAAACAATTTCCAAAAGTCACCTGGCTGTTTTCTTCCTTTAATGCCTTTCTCAGATTCTGAAAGACTTCCAGGCTCTGTGGAAGGTTGCTGATGGAAAGTGAATCATGAATATGAATCAGCATCTCTCCACTCTTATATCCAAAATGCTGTTGCTAGGATATTCTTCTTTGTTTGTTACTTATCACATCATCAGCTTTTTGAAATTCACTCTCTGTCATTTTTTCTTTAATCACATTCAAATTCAAGCTGCTTGTGTTTCTCTAAGAGACTTTGGCATCTTCTTATTCTATCTTTGTATCTGCATTTGTGTTTTGCTGCCTTTGCTTCTCCTGAACCTTTCTCTAAGTTCCAGTTTTGTGTTTCACTTCCTTTTTATCCTGTATTTGTCCTGTGTGCGTGTTTTGTTAATGCTACCTTGTAATTGTGGATGACATTATACTTTTTTTCCATTCTATTGAATGTATGTGTTTTAGTTTTAAGAATGTTGGCTTTGGTCAGGTTGTCTTTACTCTCTCATTCTGTTATCATAGCTCGGTGTGAAAATGAGCAGTTAAAACCAGAAGCATTTTCTCAATTTGCAAAGGTTGAAGTCTTCATTAAGTCTGATCTGGGTCACCTGCTTGATTGACATTTAAATATTGTTAGCTTATTTTCGAAGTGACATATTAAATGAAAAAAAAAAGTTTAAGATGTTTAGTTGGTAAATAACTACACTTAAGATTTTAACACAATTTTAATTAAAGATGATAAAGTGAGAAGTCTCCAAGTTATTCAGGGTTTGTTTGTTGTTTTTCTTTTAAGGAATAAGAAGGAAGTGGAAGGGAAATGAAATTGATATTTGCTTATGTAGCTTCAGATGATGAGAGATGCCATAGATTCATACTAAAGAATTAGTTCTTGTAGCTGGAGAAACTTGTAGGAGATATTTCTTAAGATGTTTCTTCTTCAGCTTGCTGCCCTGTATGAACTCCATAGCTCAAGTGTCTTGAGCTTCCAAGTTGGGTTATTTTGGCTAGGTTGAGGAAGAATATCTGAAGTGGTTTTGTTCGGAGGTATAACTTGTTCTTGTTTTCATAAAGTGTGGCAGATGATGTAAAATGACTCATGGAACTTTTTTATTTCTTTGAAATGCTTACAAGGAAGTATTACGAAAGTTCTTCATCCAAAATCATGAAACACAATTTTTATGTTTAATTTGTTAAGACAGCTAATTATATCAGAAATTTTATGAAAAGGACACTAGCTCTCATTTTAAGACAGCTGGATCAAATACAGGACTAAAAAAAGCTTTATAAGCACTTTTGTGACTAATATTTTGGAAGATCCCCCAAGACTACTGTTGATACAAAAAAACATAGCATAGGAAATAATTGAATGAATGTTCTGTTTTGCGCTTTTGAATTTTAGGGATGCTAAAGACACAGAGAATCAGTCACGGAAAAGCTAGCTGTAATATTTTAAGACTGTAAAGGTAATCCCAATTCACTAAGTAAGCCAGATCTGGCATCTTATGTGAGGTCAAGGTCCAATTTTCAGTGATCATTTAGCAAATAAGTGAAAATTCAGCCCCCGTTTTCCTCTCTGCAGATTAGTATGAATTCCTTTCTTTTGTGTCTTCACCATTTACCTTTTCTGTTGTGGAGGAAACAAAGATTTTTCTTAGCCTTTTCTTTTTAAGCAGATTTTTATGTCTTACCCTGTGATGGCATCAAGAAGCTGGAGGCCATGTTAGTAGTAAAAATTGGGATTGTGTCTTGAGACTATGGGCAGCCTATGCCAAATATACATCTCGCTCTTGCAAGCTTGAGTACTTTAAAAGGCATTAGGCAGGAGTTTCTTTCCCACAACATTTCAGAGCTGTTTCAGGTACTGTTTTGAGGCTGTCCATAGACTTGGGAATATGTAGCTGAATACACTTAAATCTTATTTTTAGCCTTATTTTAGTTCTAATGTGCTCTCTTGCATGCTCTCTCAACTGAACTGATTCCTGTTGGCAGAGTGGGACCTCTGGATTTTCTTTAAAAGCTTGATCTCTTCTTGGTTATCATGGAGCGAGCTTGAAATAGACAATAGTAGATGAGTCATCTGATAACGTGGGTAAAAAGCAGCATACAGCAGGGACCTTTATATGCCTCTCAAGTCCAAGTGTCTTTCTGAAAAATATGCCAGGAGTACTTGAAGCTTTCTAATTCCACTGGTGAAATGAAAGCTGCTTAAAAACACTGTTTCCATTAAAGAAGTATGAAAGAGGCACAATGCCACAAACATTTAGATGCCTAATTGAAGATGCTCAGAAATCAAAAATTGTGTTTAACTTGTTAGCTAAAAAATTAGCAGAATATACAAGCAAGGAAGCCTGACTGGCAGGTGCTGAAGGAGCTGGCCCACCTCCCTTCTGTTCTTAGCCATATGCATCCACAGGTGGCCCTGTGCTGGCATCAGCTGTCATTTGATGTGGGTAAGGAGCTAAATCATGAGAAAAAAAATTCTATTTAAACAAAATAAAAGTCATAGTCTGTCAATGTAGCTCCTTGAACAATTTGCAGGGAAATCATGTTTTGTCAAAGTAGGGTAGATCTCTTCGCTCTGAGTTAAATGGATGGTCCACTGCAGCCAGGAAAAGGAAGGCGGGAATAGGCTCTCCTTATTTGCTTACAGTGTCTGCTTAAGAAATGAGAGTTTTCGTCTATGATCTTTTATTAAAAAAATCTGTGTTCTTTGTGTGGTAGCCCGTATTGCAACAAATCTCATTGTCTATTTAGGCATATATATTCATCTTTTTGCTCTTAAGTTCCATAATAGAGAAGCAGCTCTGGAGAGCAGCTGTCTGGAGAGAGACCTGTGAGTGCTGGTTGATAATAAACTAACCATGAGCCAGCAATGTGCCCTCATGACCAAAAAGGCCAATGGCATTCTGGGATGCATCAAGAAGAGTATGGACAGCAGGTTGAGAGAGGTTCTCCTCCCCTTTTGCTCTGCCCTGGTGAGGCCTCATCTGGAGTCCTGTGTCTAGGTCTGGGCTCCTCAGCTCAAGAGGAACAGACAACCTCTGGAGAGAATCCAGCACAGGGCCACCAAGATGATCAGGGGATTGGAGCATCTTCCTTATGAGGAAAGGCTGGGGGAACTGGGGCTGTTTAGTGTAGAGAAGAGGAGACTGAAGGGAGATCTCATTAACATTTACAAATATCTAAATGGTGGGTATCAGGAGCTTGGGACATCCCTTTTTTCTATTGTATCTAGCAACAGGACAAGGGGTAATGGGATGAAGCTGGAACACAAAAAGTTCCATTTAAACATAAGAAAAAACTATTTTACTGCTCAGATGAGGGAGCCCTGGCACAGGCTGCCCAGGGAGGGTGTGGAGTCTCCTTCCCTGGAGGTCTTCAAGACCCACCTGTTCCTATGCAGCCTGATCTAGGTGGACCTGCTTCAACAGGGAGTTTGGACTAGATGATCCCTAAAGGTCCCTTCCAACACCTACCATTGTGTGATTTGATAAGCATCTCATAGAAAGGTTATTCTATTTGGTCCTTAGTTATTGGAGGTTTTTCAGTTAGCTAATGTTCAAGATTATATGATAGACAGGGTTCAGGCATAAATGTGCCTGCTATGTTTCTGCTCTTATAAATAATTTGTATATTGTATAATAAAAGTTAATAACCTGCTGTCTTCCAGAGGCATTTGCTTTTAGGGGTGTTGCAATACCTGTGTAATGTTCTTGCATTATGATTAAAAAACTTCAGCAATTGAAGTATTCTACTGAATATAATCAGTAGATATTGATGCCTTTTGATTTGTAATGTTTCACATTTATTAATGTATATGACTGATATATAAATATAGTTCTGAAAACAGAACTTAAACATCAGTAACGGTATGTTAGATCCTGATGTTGACCCACAATGATCTGTAGTAGTGTGTATCACATGTAGCTGAGTGTTATGGCTAGTTAAGCTATTAAGCATTGTTTCAGGCTATAGACAGAGACAAAAACTGGATTAAGTCTAGAAGTATATTTAATTCAATCTTTGTTTCTTCTCAAAGCCTGTATCTGTTGCTAAGATTTCAGTGAGGCTTTTGAGGACAATGTCCGTTTTCTCCCCATCATATTGCCATTTACAATCTCATTTGTCATTAATCTGCATATTTTATATGTGCGGTTTTAGAAGAACTGCCTGTAAATAATGAAGAGTTGACTGATAATTGTGTATTTTTGGATTTGCATTTTAGGAGATAAAATAATGCTAATGAAGCAACCATTTCCCTGAAGTTCAAGTTTTCAGATTCACTGCCATTATGGGTAAGTCTTGTGTGTCAGGAATATAAAAATTTAATTTGGACACTTCACATTTCTGCTGAATACCAAGAACATTAATGTAGTACCGTTCCTAGGAGATGTGTCCTTTGGTTGTGTAGTTCAATGTAATGTCTATGTGGCAATGTTCAGCCAGCAGTGTGCCCAGGTGGCCAAGAAGGCCAGTGGCATCCTGGCTTGTGTCACATATGGTGTGGCTAACAGGACTAGTCAAGTGATTGTCCTTCTGAACTCAGCACTGGTGAGGCTGCATCTCAAGTGCTATGTTCTGTTTTGGGCCCCAGTAACAGGAAGGTATTGAGGTGCTGGAGTGTGTCCAGAGACAGGCAAGGAAGTTTTTTAAGTATCTAGAGGATAAGTGTGATGAGCGGCTGAGGGAACTACAGTGGTTTAACCTGGAGAAGAGGAAGTTGAGAGGAGACATGGTCACTCTTTACGACTACCTGAAAGGAGATTGTAGTGAGGTGGCGGGGGGGGGTCAGTCTCTTCTCTCAAGTAAAAAGTGATAAAATGAGAGTAAATGACCTCAAGTGGCCAGAAGACATTTAGATTGGACGTTAGAAAGAGCTTGTTCACTGAGAGGGTTGTTAGACACAGGCTGCCCAGGGAGGTGGTGAAGTCCTCATCCCTAGAGATATTGAAAAATTGTGTAGATGAGGTGCTGAGGGACATGGGTGAGTGATTGACTTGGCAGTGTCAGGTGAGTGGTCAGACCCAATGATCTTTAAAGGTTTTTTCCAACCAAAACAATTCTATGACTGTAACTTAAAAACCCAACTATAGGAAATTGAGATTCATGGTATTAGGGTACCATGCAATATTTTCTATGCTTTAAACGGTAATGGGTATTGCAGAAAAAAGACAAACCACAAAGACTGTATTAAAGAATTGTATCATACCGTCTTGTCATTGCAATGCAAAGCCAGGACTGTGTAGATGCTCTATTTTTTTTTCTAATATATACCACATTTGTATTAGTTGTCTATGCTTTTTAGTGAGTTGATCATATTGTTATTGTATCACTTATTTGTGCTCATTCTCAAAAAAATCCCAAGAAACCAACCAACCAAAACACACTTTTTTTTTAACTTCTGTTCATCTTTTATTGTTATGCTATATTTTTTTCCAGACCTCACACTTAATAATAAAGCAGCAGGATCTAGGAACACAACACTCTATATTTCTGATATTCTCCAATATTTTTGTGAGAAATGACGACTCTCATGTTGTATATCCAGTAAACTTCAGATGCTCTGGTTTCCTTTGTATGAAAAAAACTACTTAGTGACCACGGAGTATTAAATGTCCTCCAACACACTGCTAAAAGAACAGTTTTATTTTTTTAATCACAACACATTCGAATAGGCTGTAATAGATTGACTTTTTAAATTGTGGCGTGTTTAACTGAGCTGCAAGCTGCTTCAATTCTGCCATTAAATATAGCTAGTAAAACTTATGGTAGATCTGCGTATCTTAGTAGAGTTATACATAGTGACATCATGAGTGATGATCAAAGCTACTTATTTTCTGACCAACTTTCTGGCCTATTAGGAGTCTATGAAATGACAACATTAAAATTGCATGACTTCCTGATAAATATATTTGCTTATATTTGAATAGAGCATGAAGGAATTCTCATAGTTGCTGAATATCTGGACTGCTTGCTTGCTGACTTTAATGCTGAGTTTTTCTTATGTTTGAGCAATACTGTTCTTTGTAAATCATAGCACTTTAGCCATGAGTTCTTCAGCAAACATATCCCCTGTGAAGTAATGAGAAGGCATAGAATCAATACCTTTGTAGATAAATCTTGTTATCCTGCATTCTAGATGCATGTGGAGTATAGTACTGTTGCTGTGTCAAGGAATTAATACAAAATACTAATAACAAATAAATTTCCCTGAGTGATGGACATACAGGCTTTTGAGCCTCGTGAGTGCTTTCCTGTCTAAAGGAGAGCCCCAGTTCTAGAGCAAACCTTGTCTAGCATGGCTGCAGATAATCAGGATTTAGGCCTTTCTGTGAACTCGAAATCTGAGCTGCATAGCAGTCCTACTCCTAAATTGTTTCCTGGATTCAGTGCTTCTCTTTCTCCATGTGAATTACTCCTGTAAGCCTTTTTTGGTTTTTTGTTTTTTGGTTTTTTTTAATTCCTGTGTGGGCCATTAGCAGATGCTTAGACAGTGGATGTATTCCTCTGGGAGTTTGTTTATGCTTCCTATATGCATGACCATACCTGTTCAGGACAGGAAAAATGGTTCAAAAGTACTTACTCTATTTTATGAAGCTGATGGGGGAAGCAAAAAGTATAATTTCTAGTTAATGTCTCATCCATAGACATTAGTTGAAATAAAGTAGATAAACCTTTTTGCTTCCTTTGTCCTTCTATTATTAACAGAGCCTGCAGTTCTATAGAGCTGTCTGTCTTTGCTGTGACTTCAGGTTTTAAAATCTGCCATTTAAATGTGTTTACTGATTGAGATGTTTGTTTCCTTTAAGCACTGTTGATGATAAATAAAATAAAAATCTTTGCAACATGGCAATAATTGTTTTTTTAATTTGGCAATTATGTATTGAAGGATAGTACAGACTTTTAGATTTTAGAATAATGCCTGCCTAATTGAAATGAGACAGTAATGCACTTCAGATGTAACAGTCATTTACGCTTCTCTTATCTGGTCTTTTTCTCTGAGCAGATGAGCAGCAAGCTTTGAATTCGATCATGCAGGATTTGGCTGTACTTCATAAGGCCAGTCGTCCTGTATTACCCCAGCAAGAAACAGGAAAACCAAAGTCATCTTCTCCTAAAAAACAGGTAATCTTTTATGTCCTTACTAACTTATTGAACACAGAATATCCTGCTGTGACTTCTACAATTATTTTTCTTGCCACACCAGTGAGCATACCAGAATGAGCTATTAGTCTCCCACGTGTGCTGCCATTTTCTTTATTCGTATTTTTAAATTAGCAGCAAAATGAAATGGTGGCATTTCAGACCAGATCATAGTGTATGCTTAAATGATTCTGATTCTGATAAATTAAAGATTATAGGTGTATTTTGACACTGTATGTGGATTGATGGTATTGTTATTATTATTTGATTGTTACTACTTTAAAATATCGAGGTATCCTAGAATCTCTTGTAAGAAATGCTGCTTTAGAATTATTTTTATCTTGCTAAAACATACTAAATAATAGTACAGCAACAGAAACATACTTAAACTCCTTTGCTGCATCTTTGACTTCAATTTTTTGTTTGTTCATGTGCTGGAAATTTGACTTCTTTTCAGATGTATCTTTTTCTGCAGATACTGAGCACAGATGGAGAAGTAGCACATACTTAGTTGATAAGTTTGAATTACTATACAGATTAGGAGAAGAGAGGGTATATAGACTTTTGCCCAAGTTGTTGTAATAGCCCTATTGAGTTAACTGTATGTTTGATTTGATCCTTAAATGACAGTGCAATATTTCATGAATCTTCAGTTTGTGCAGTCTTTGTTATAAGCTGTTAAAGTTCGAAGTTGAATATTCTAATATATTTGACTCTTTAAACAGTAAAAATCTGATGGCTATGTCTTTTTCATTCTGTGCTTTAAAAGCTGTAAGAGCTCAGTATATAATGCAACAGTGTTTTGCTAGGATCTTACAACTCAGTTCTAAGCTGTGACTTCTAGTAATGGGTATATATGATCCAAAATGATTTGAATATCATACATATTTAGAAAGTTAGAAGAGAAATGGCTGATCTGTTTCTGAATTTTGATTTGGTGGTGGTGAATGGGAAATACACGTTTTTCATTCTGTTTATATTTGTGAAATTTGAAAGTAATCAGTTGTGAATCAAGTAGTTTTTGTGGAAGATACAACACTGTTGTTTGGATATAATCTCTGTGTTTGTTTTTTTTTTCTCTACGACAGTTGCTAATAAGATTTGATTCTTAAAATTATAGTTTTGTAAAACAATTTTATTTCCCTGTAACTGCAGATATTTACAGTTCTCTTTGTTATTGGGTTGAATGCTGGCTTAATTACATGTGTGGGTTTCTATGGTAATGCTTATGAAACGAGGTATGTTTCTTAAACCTGAAATGCTCAGCTCTGAAGTGTGCATAAAAATCTGTTAGAGTAGCTAAATCTACCTGCCTGTTTGTGTTAGACAATTTATTGGTAATTAGTTCCACACTGAATTTGAAATCATCAGTCTGTTAAACATTAAAATTGATAAAGAAATAATGTGTTTACTTACAGAAGCATTCATTGTACTTCAGAAATATTTTTTTTTTTAATTTTTGACACATTTAAGCCTCTATCAGCTCAGCAGAAATAGCTTGTTAGGATGCTTGGTCTATCAGAAAGGACAGAAAATTAATAAGGACTAAAGGTACTTCAGGTATAGGACTACTGAATGGACTTTCGTGGTCTTCATTGAAGGAGGTAGTAATGAATTAATAGTGATTCTTTTATCTCTTTTCTGACAGAATGATGTTAGAGTCAAATTTGAACATCGAGGTGAAAAAAGGTAAGGTGGGAAAATGGTAGTGTTGTGTTTTAATTATTCTTAGAATTTTATTGGGCTCCTATCATAAAACTTAGTGATCAAAATGTTTTGGATATCTAAGTGTATTTGGTTTGAGCTTAAGCTTAATTTTTATATGAACATAATTTGAGAATTAATCTGTTGAAGTGGTGGTCACTAAGATACACATAAATGCAGAAGTATTTTGCAGTAGCTAGGTTCTGTGGAACATCCTTCATTTAGTTACTCTTCAGGTAGATGTCAGTAGCCCAGAACTTTTACTTGGATCATTAGCATAGATCTGAAATGTGAGTAGACCAGCAAATAATTTCTTAATAATTAGACATCATGTGTGTCACAAATACATAGTAATACATTGTTACTGTAACAGACAGAGGAAGAAGCCTAGATTTTGAAGTCCAATATAGGATTGTACTTTGGAGGAACCAATCTGAGAACTGTAGTGAGAAAGTTTATTAGACTTTATAATTTTTTTGTTTTCACTGATAATTTGGGATAATCAGTTTGTTTTCATTTTGAGTATGAGGTGAATATGTACATGCTTAAAGTATATACAAACACTTGTCTGTCTCTGCTCTCCTGGCTGCTCAAAAGTTTTACAGAAGTCAGCATATAGCTCCATGCACAAATGGTTTGTGGACAACTCATTTTGTCAATCTCTTGAAAGCATAAACCTTCATTGTACTACAGAGAAATAGTTATAGAATAAGATCTTTGAAAATACTCAGTGAAAAAGGAGATAATGTCCAATTTGCCAATAGAAATGGTAAATTCCTGAAGTAAAGATAGCTGCAGAAGGAAACCTGTGCTACTTCTGGCCTGTCTTTAGGGTGACGTACAATAGATCAATGTGTGTCCACGCTGTTTGCACTATGTGTCTTCTCTTTATATGGGGTAGTAAAATAGCAGTAAGTTCCCTAGGTATTAACGTTTTTCAGGTTCTTTCTGTCGCTATCCTGAACGTGACATGTAACAGCACATCAGTAATGGTCGAGTGCTATAAATAATTTGGAGGAAATAAGACTTTGTAAAAGCTTTGAAAATTGAGAACTCCTGTACCTCGCAATTTCTTGTGCAATAAACGGAAACATGAATTTAAAACACAACTGTTTACTCACTACCATTCTGCTCAGATAGTGCAGTTTTGCAGTTTATCATAATTCACTTTCACAGTAGACTGATCAGTTCAATATGAATACAAGCATAAAGTAAGTGTGTGGAAGCATACCTTTCCCAAGCTTTTATGCTGATGGGCTTGGCTCTGTTTTGGATTGTCCCAAGTAACTTGAACCTGCTTACCTAGAGGTACTGGGCAGCCCAGGCTGATTGCTCAGCGTGAGTTATGAGACTTTTGTTGTCTGAGCATGTGTATCTAAAGACGAAATAATGAAATTATGCAAGAAAAATAAGTTATGCAATGGCTTTCTCAGTGTTTTTTAAAAGAGGAAGTGGAAAACAGAAGTAATTCCAGAGTTTCTTTCAGTAGTGAATGTTTCACTCATATATATACCAAGGAATGTGCTGTGTGATGGGCAGAGTTCCAGTCTTACTAAACAAATTAACTACAGTGAGAAGTGGTGTTGTGTTGTGGTTTTTTCAAGTTGTTGTTGTTTTGGTTTTTTTAATACTTCTTAATTGGAAGTGGCCTGACTTCTATCCTCATTTTGCTCAGAAATATTGTTCTCTAACCAGTGTACCAACTGAAACAGTGGAGAAAGGGGCCGTTACCCTGTGATAATTTTTCTGCTTCACAGAATTTGAGTGTTATTTGTTTTTTGAATGTGAATTGAATATACCTCACTAGCTTAGTCACTTCTAAAAACTATTTTTGTTTAATGATGGTGTGTCTTGAATAATACTCTGGGTTTCTGTAGTAAAAGGTCATTTACAGGAATTTTGAGCTATTTGGTTTGGTAAGACATTGAGTTAAAAGAAAGTCTGAATTGTTGCCCTACAACTGCACCATTCTTACAGAAGCATGCCTAAAGCACAGTTAGAGATGGACTCAGCAGTTTAAGTGTGTAATTCATGATGGTAAAAGATGGTGACATTTAGGTACCTCCCTCAGTTAAGAGGAGGACTTAAAAATGGGGACACTAGCATCTTTTCTGGTGCTTATGCTTATCAGCCTGTGCTATTCCATTGTCTTAATTTTCTGAAGTAGAAAATTTTAGAAGTTTCTTAGAATTTGCCTCTGGAATGGGGGCATGCAAAGCATTAAGTGAACAAAAAAGTCGTATGCAAGCAAGTAAAATAACATAATAAAGTCTAATTTTATGCATGGTTATCCTTTTAAACTTTTTTACTGCTTTTATCTCTTTTTCTAATGACTCCATGTGAAGGACAGTAAATAAAGCATAGCCTCTTACAGGGTTTTTTTTAGTAATAAACTAATTTCTAAGATTGTTCTTATGAAAATCTGGCAACTCATTACTCAAGTAATGGATAAAAATTCTTTGTAACTTAAATTGTGTTTCAGGATCCTGCAATTACCAAGGCCTGTTAAACTTGAAGATCTGGCAGCCAAAGCTAAAGTTGCTTTTGGACAGACTATGGATTTACATTACAGCAATAATGAGGTAATATTCTGTGTCTTCTAAATTCTCAGTGACTTGTACATTGACTATGAGGAGAATTGTATCTTAATGAATTATGTCTTGGACTTGATTTGGAATGGGTAAGTTGTCTTTCTGCTCTGCCACAGTCCTGTGGTGTGACTTTGGGAAAGCTTTGTTGTGTTCATAAATTTTAAATTACTTTTTACACTTTCTTTCATAATTTTATTTTTTTAAGGATTAATTTGTTAGGTAGTCTCTAGAATGCTGCATTTAGTAATGTTTAGATTGGAGAACTAGGCTTAGCTGTTGCTTTGCTTAAAGTGACTGGGTTACAAAGTCTTCCTGGCAACAGTGCTAGTGCCATCAAGCCACTTATAACTGGTCGATATTACTTCCAGCATTTATTTAGAAGTAGAGGTGGAATTACTAATAGGAAATATATTTACAGATTCAAGATCCATTCTTAGGAGTTACTTCTGAATTTTGTCTTGAGTCAGCAAATTGCATGGAGGAGTGCATACACAACATAATCACTTGTAACTGCTGTTTGGTGGTTACTTGTTACCTTGCTAGGCACTTTTCTGAAACATCCGCAAAATGAAGAACTCCAGCAGAAGGCTTTTGGGGATCAGGAAGGTCAGAAGAAGTGGTCGTTCACGATACTTTAGCCTCAGCTTCTTCCTCTGATAGATTTTTAGGCATTTGAACAGGTTTTCTGCTTGTCAGCTTCCGCACTGGTTAGCAAATCATCTCATTGCCTTGTAGAAATGTGATGGTAATAACCTGTCATTAGCATTAAAACTGAAAATTCAAGTGAAGAGTATGCTCATTTGTTATCAAGACCTTCCTTCCTTATTCCCATTTCTTTTTGTATGAAAGTATTTCATCTGATGTGTTTGAGCATCAGTGACTGAGACTGTTTAGAAGTAGAATTGAGCTTTTTAAAAACTATATTGTGTTTTGTTACAAGCAGAAGTTTTAAGTTGAACTCCTTAAATATAAGCCAAATTTTAATCATCATAGAACTCAGATCCCAAGTGCATTTCAATGGCATAATATTTTCTGTTCTAAAGATATATGTATACCAAGTTAGTTCTAATTAATTAGATACAAGCGCAATTGTAGTGAGGACTACAGTTGTTCCACGTGGATCATATCTTATCTGATACACATCCTTAACAAAGTCTATTTTTCAATGGAGAAATTCTGTTAGTGATGCAACTTGGGATATAGTTGTAGTATTGTTTAAAAAAAAAAGTGCTTTATGCTCTATGAAATAGGGCTTATTTTATCTTATAGACTTGAGTTAATGTAGTCCATGGTAAAGACATTGAACTGTGTCATCTGTTGCACCTTTGTTCTGAAGACATGTTTCACCATGCTGTACCTATTAAAAGCATCTGAAGGACTGAACTTCATACATTTTGGTGCTAATTTGAGGCGTCAGTTTCAAGTTGTTTGGAGTTAAAGGAAAGAGAGCATAAGTTTGTTTCTCTTCCTCGCTTCTTTCTTGTGCCATTTTTTAAGACATCTTTTTTAATTAATAATTTTTCCTGGGTTTTTTGTAGCTTGTAATTCCATTAACCACACAAGATGACCTGGACAAAGCTGTTGAGCTGCTTGACCGTAGTGTTCATATGAAGAGTCTCAAGATATTGCTTGTAATACATGGAAATACACAGGTATCAGTTGACATACTAAATGTCTTTTTCCTCAGTTTTGGTATGGAAGTATACTTTGTATCTATTTTTAAAGGTAATGTGTTTCCAATTGAAAATACTACTAATTCCTTCTTCAATTGACTTTAAGCATTTATTAGCATTTTGTATTGACTCAGTTTTAAGTTCTTCCTAGATCCTGTTCTTCTCTGTTTTCCCTCCCTACAGTGGTGCAAAAATGTTCCTAAATAGGATGATGATGAGTTACAAATTTGAGAAGTGCATAGAATTTAAGTAACTGTAGCTATTTGAAACCTTTCTTTAAGTCATATGTTGGTGACTCTCCTTGGTGGCTAGTTCAGTATTTTTGTAGAAAACAGCAGTGGACTATAGCCTAAATACTGAGTTAATTTGGTATTACCTAACACGTCATGGCCTTGATATAGGATATGTATAGGATTTGTATACTTGTCTTCTTGCCCAGGGAGGTGGTGGAGTCCCCATCCCTGGAGATATTTAAAAGCCTCGTAGTTGAGGTGCTGGGGGATGTGGCTTAGGGGTGGGCTTGGCAGTGTGAGGTTAGTGGTTGGACTTGATGAACTTAAATGTCTTTTCCAACCAAAATGATGCTGTGATTCTAGTACATATCGAGAATGACTTTTAAATATTAAGCATAAGCTACTAAAATAGATTAATTTTGTGTTAAATTGGCTAGCTCCTTTCTGACTACTTGAAAAGAAGGATTGTGATGCACAAAGCTTAGAAAGTTTGCAAAATGTTTTAATTGTCAGGAGTGAAAAGTAATAACTGCAGTTTGTAATATGTATGCATTTTCAGTCACCCAGTGTAAATAATGTGGAACCCTTGCCCTCACTGGAAGATTTAGATAATACAGTGTTTGGTGTGCGAGACAGAAAAAGTCGACTGTCTGTAATAGGTAAGCTACATTTTTAAATAGCTTTACCTGTAAAAGTGTTTCTTTTGTAATATTCTCTTGCTCTCAACACAGAGTGTTTGAATATCTCATACTCATTAATGACTCCTACAGAGTTTTCAATTGGGAAAGGAGACTTTGACTTTTAAGTAAAAGGTGACTTAAATAAATATGATACAGAAAATTAACAGAAAAAATCACAGGAAAATAAACTTACGTAGCATTATCAGAGGTAACTTATCCTACAAAACTGACATTAGTAATCTGCTTTATTTTCAGATACAGGAATGAATTACTGAAAAATCTGTTTATGTAGATGGCAGTGTGTTTCCTTGCCCGATTTAGGGCTCCCATATGTTTTTTTAATCTTAATTGGTGAACATTTGTTTGAGATACTTGCTTTGATATAACCTTTTTGCTTATTCATGTTTTAAAGTTGGTGTGATGTTAACTTCCAAATTTAATTATGAAACTAGAGTGTTTAATGAACATTTTTTAATGCAATTTAATTTATTATGCCTTTATTTGAATTGAGGTTTTCATGTTCTTTCAGGCATAATATGCTACAAAGGAAAACTGAAATTCTTAAGAGTATAAAAGGATTAGTTGACATGGGTGGAAGGGTTTGGATTTTAATTTTGTTTCTAAAGAATACATTTACCCAGCTAAATGTGTGGGCAAATTACATGTCTTCCTATGTAAGGACAATTCTTTTTAATGCCATTGAGGCAACCCTGCTGCAAATTTTTCATACTTCTTGGATCACAGAGATTAAATGCTATACATAAGCCTTGTATTGCGTAGGTCTTAGGGCTTTAGGAAGGTTTCTAAAGCAAGAAGTGATCCAGGCAGGCTTAGTGCCTGTGAAGCATTTGAATAATTCTGGGTTATAATTCTGGATTCTGGTTTTGTGAAGAGACTCTGACCAGCCCTTTTCTTTTAAAAGGTTCTAATACTCGTGATAGGAGTTCACCTCCCCCAGGATACATTCCAGATGAACTGCATCAGGTGGCCCGAAATGGGTCCTTCACCAGTATCAACAGTGAAGGTGAATTCATTCCAGAAAGTATGGATCAGGTATGTGTGTGATTTATTAAAACTAAAGTTTTTGTTAGGTTAATTTATTTGAAATACTGCTGTTCAAGAAGGATATGGAATTGTTAGAACAGCTAAAAAACCAGCTAGAAAACGATCTGATAGAAGGCTAAAAGAATTGTGTTTGTTCAGTCTTGCAGAACCTGGTTTTTTTTTTCTCTGTAAATTTCCTTCAATCATTTAAATATGTTGCTACAAGGAGAAATGGAAATTAAGAATATTACCTGATAGATAAATGAGATAGATAATTACAGCAAGACATGTCTACATTAGAAAGCACTATTTTAATGAGAAGAGTATGTAAGCAAGAACAGTTTTACACATTTCTCAGGTAATTAAAGGACGTTTTAAGGAAGAGTTTGGCTCTGTCAAAATTATTTGGAGTTGGGTGATGTTGTTTGGAGCAAGGTGATGGCAGTGGGCCTGATATAAATAAGCTCTGAAATACTTTCCATGGTCATGTTTTTGTATGAGGATCATCAATGTATGCTATTTTGTTCTCCTTTTATTCATCTGCTTTCTTGGTGTGGGATATCAACACACTTAGCATGAATAAAAATGCTGCTTTCTGAATATCAAAATTGCCCTTAAAAGCAGCAGGAAAAGATGGAGGAATGTCACGGCTCACGGAATTGGCAATGGAGAAAGAGATATTTTAAGGATGAAGAAAAACTACGCTGTGTACCCGAATCATTTCAAGTTCTTGTTGACATTGGCACTGCATTCACAAATGGCAAGAGGCAATGGTTTTTATGAGCTGACTAAATGAGACACAGATGATAGAATAAAAATAGAGGCAAAGAGATTGTGTAATTTGTTGCGCACTTTTAATGGTTGAGCTGGGAATAGAGACTAAATCTCCTAATTTCCACATCAGGGTGCTGTTCATTGTCAGCCACATGTTCAGATCTAGCCCAAACCTGGATTCATTCAATGAAATAGTTACTTTTGGCCAGGATGTAGTGATATTTGGTCATTGACTGGTCAGAAAGATGATCTCTGAGGCCCGGGGTGTTCTTTCACTGTAGAGTATTAAAAAAAACCAGGTTATCTGTTAGGTATACATTGCTGTGTAAGCTGTCAGCAGGATTTAAAACCAGGAATTTTTCTTTCCTATGATGAGGCAGCTTAGAGTGAACTAACCAAGCAAGAGCCATATTGGAGTGTTGGGAACTCACAACCTCTGTTTATTCCCTTTCCTCTTAAGTTTCCCTATCACTTTGGTGAGTGTTGGCCAAGCTACGTACGTTTGTCATAGCCTGACCCACAAAGACAAGAGAGGAATGTAGGCATTGGGGGTTTTGCTTTGCTCTCCTGTTGATGTGCCTGAGCACAGCTATTCACATCCTAACAGCAGATGCCATGCATTCTCTACAAAAGAGATGATGAGTTGGATATGTGTACCATGGTCTGCCAGTCGGACCATAATGCATTAAGTTATATAGGTAATTAATATGGCAGCAGAGGGATTTTTTTGCCTTTCAGGGCTCACTGTTCAGCTGGAGACAAGAGGAATATAATTGCTAAACCTCTGGTAAATGTTGCCCTGCTTGATACAGGGTTCATTTGAGTGTCTGAGTTTGCTGCAAACTCACTTTCTGGACACTTAATTGGTCCTTAATTGGTTCTTGGCAAAATATGTGCACCGACCCTTTAAGATGCAGCACAAGCCATAAAAATTGGAGGGGTAACTACTTAATTTGCAGTACAAGACTGCTGTCCAATTAATAGAAAATAATAGATGTTACAAAATATACCAATACAAACTTTATTTTGAGAAGGAACTCGTTTTAAGACAACAGATGAGCTTTTCCATCTGTTTTTGAGAGGCGAGCTGGTAAAATTGGCACATTCAGTAATTCAAAATTTACATTCTTTCCACTTCCTCTGAAAAATTAAACTGTTTCAAATGTCTTTACTATGAAAGAGAAGAGAGTGATGCTTGCCTGTCATTAAATTTAAGGCTCTAAGGGTAGTAGTGTGAGATAATCAAGAGCATCCTATTTCTCCAGGCTGAGATTCCTTTTGGTTTTTGGTTTTTGTTTTTTTTCCCCTGGATTAGAATTTGAGACACAGAGAAAGTGATGATTGTTTTCATTATGTAATACCTGTGGCCTAGATAGTCTGCTTTATGACTTCTTCAGACTGATAACCTGACAGATTTCATACATCTCATGAGCTTTGATTAGTAGGTCATCAAAAGGTTTTAGGGAAATACATAATCTGTCTTCGGTGTTTTTGTGAACTACAGTTTCACATGAAGGCTTATTTTATGTGAAACAAGGTTTGGGTGAAAAGGGAGAGTGTTCATACATTTTGTTCATTCTCTCTCTTCCCTCTTCCGTTTTCTCTTTGGTTCTATTTAAAAATCTGCATAACTCACTTGGAGTCCTAACTAGAGATGAATACTTAAAAACCTTGTATAGTATTTTATTTCAGCTGTTTTCTGTGACTGCTAGTTAGCCAAACTTAAGCAACTACAGAGATTGTATAAATTGTATGTATCATAATCTGTCGTATATTTGAGAATTTTTTTCTTTGCTAAAAAAATCAATATTTCTTTTTTTTTTAAACTGTCTCAGCTTTTTATCCTATAGAGACTTTATTTTTGTTATTCTGTTAATTTGCTGTCCTGCAGATACTGCTCTAGTATTGACAATGGCATATGCAGGGAGAATGTAGCACTGCCACTTAGGTTTAGTTGTGAGGAAAGTGATGATGTGCTTTCAGGATTGCAGAATGCAATGCAGGTTCGACTATGGCAGTTAACTTTTTCTCTGGTAATCAGTAATTTTTCTTCTGTTTTTTATTAGATGATTCAAAACAGAAACTTTCATGCATGTTTTTAAAAAACAAACAAACAAACAGGAACTTGAACTTGTTGGTCTTTCTCTGTTACTTATTAGATGCTGGATCCATTATCTTTGAGCAGTCCTGAAAACTCTGGCTCGGGAAGCTGTCCCTCACTTGACAGCCCTTTAGATGGGTAAAAATTGTTTAAATTCTTAATTTGTCTTTATTACATTGCATAATGTATCAGTTGTAACATACAATAACTCTCTAGTGACAGCTATTGCTGCACTTCTTCCAGAAATTCCTCTGTAAATTACAGAACATTTGTAAAAGCTTATTGAAACTTAATTGCTTACTAATGCACAGAAAACAGAAGTAGGGTTTTTTTTTAATAATTTGCATTTGAAACAGAAAAATTTACACTTTGTCTTCTACAAAAATGTACCACAGATTTTTACTAAATTTTACCAATCTTGTATTGGTAAAGAACATTGTGAAGAACGTTCCCTGGCAGTGAGATCCCCCATTAAATGAACATTCCTTAGGTACTGCTATATGAAGTAAACTTCCTTTTTCCAAGGCAGAGGGTACTCAGGTCAAGGAATAGTGTAGAAACATTTCAAGACTCCAACAGACAATCGCCTTCTTTTCTTTGCAGTTGCTATCTATTCCTCTCCCCTTATTCCCATTATCTGTCTTAGTTGGCAAGAGGCTGTGTGTACTGTAATGGATCTGGAGATCTGGTTTGATTGACCTGTTAGGAAATTCATCTGTTTTGGAAGAGAGTCCACAATTTCTTAGCCACAAAGTAAGCCAAACAGCACATTCTTCTGTTTGGCTATGGTTAGTCAGGCAAATAACCACGTATCTTGTGCAGGTTGGCTACTTGTTTATTTAGAACAGATACACAAATAATACTTCTAATTAAATATTTAACTTCATATTTAGGTTACAAGTTGGAAATCCTTACCTGTGGCAGTTAATGAGACCTATAGTATTCCATAATACCATTTCGTTTGAGAATGTGGTTTAAGGACATAAACACATTTTGTCTAACAAACTTTTCATTTAAATAATGAGTCTACATCTCACAAGCAAGAAAAAAATAGATGTGAAAAGTATTTTGTGGTTGGAATGTGACAGGTTATACACACACACACACACACACACAGAGTTTAATGTAGCTACATAGGATGGAAATTCTACCAAATTGCTGTATTTTTAGATTTTGTTTGGGTGTGGGTAAATGGAAGAGAGGAAAACAAAGCAATCTTGATTTGACTTAGTTTCTTTTTCAAAACTTCTTTTGCTTGTTTATTACTTCATTTGTCACTTCTACTTAGTTTGTTTTCTTTTTTTTTTTTTTTTCTTTTCATTCAAATATTTCCCACAAAGTGTAGGTTTTGTGTCTCCATTTAGCTTCTGTTACCCATTAGAGAAATTCTTACCAGAAAAAGGAGGACATTGTTTTGGTATGTTTATGGAAATATACTGTAATCGGTTGCTCTGACTGGCAATCCCATCCATTCCTTTTGGTGGCTGGGAGTTACATACCAACTGTAGGTAAGAAACAATGTGATCATGTAAGAACCACAAAATTCTTCATCATTCTGTAACTCGATAAAATTACTGTCTTTATCTTATGACTTTTATGGAGAGAAGAGGAAACATTTTGAAACGTTAAAAGGTTCTGCATTTCTTTGGTTAAATTTCCTCAAGAATTTTTGCCAGTCTATAAACTTGTTTGGCCATAGAGGTGTTAAATAGTGCTCCTTTGTGGCTTTACTTGTGATAATTGATGTGTTTACTAATACCATGGCTCATTAACACAGTCTATTGCTTTCTTACTACATTAAGCTCAATAAGCAAGCTTTTCCATTGTTAATGATCTTACCTTTTATGCCTATTAGATTTTACTTTCAAAATTAGGTTCCACGTAACAGGTGCAGCAACTTGTGTAGCAGTAATTTTTCAACAGAATCATGAGCAACTAAGATGAAATGTTTAAGTGCTAGATTAGCAGCAGATTTTAGATGCTTTATGTTTTTACACTTCCAGAGACAACTATACCCGATCACGGATGCCAAGAGCACAGAGCTATCCAGATAATCATCAGGAATTCTCAGGTAGGCAAAAATCACTAGACATCCTACTTTTCCAGAACTCTTCCCTTTGCAAATTATAGGGCTTAGAAGAGAAGCTCACTTTGAGAGATATTACATTACACAAACTTAGTATGGTAGGAAAAAACAAACCAACAAAATCCAACCCAAATGCACACAGTAAAAGATACAATGAAATACAAAATCTTCCAAAAGTTTTCTTGCAGATTGCATGTAACACAGTGTTAGTGTGCTTAGTATAACATACCTACCTCTGTGAAAAGTGCAAGTAATGTAATGGATAGAGGCATACAACAGTTTGCTGAACTGAACTGTAACGTCCATAACTGATTTGGCACATAAGCTTGGTTAATTTATCTAACGTTGGACTATTGTGATTTAACCTCAGTAGGCAACTAAGCACCTTGCAGCCGCTTGCTTATTCCTCCACAGTGGGATGGGGAAGAGGATCAGAAAGGTAAAAGTGAGAAAACTGAAAAGCTACACAGGCAAGGAAAGCAAAATAAGGAATTCATTCACTGACAGATGTTTAGCCATTTCTAGGAAAGCAGGATGATTTCACACCCAGCAGTTACCAGGGAAGGTGAATGCGGTAACTCCAAACATATCCCTTTTCTCCTCCATTCTCCCAGCTTTTATAGCTGAGCACAGCCTCTTATGGTATGGGATATTCCTTCTGTCAGGTGCTCATCCCAGCTGAGTCCCCTTCCAACTTCTTGTGCACTCCCAACCTACTCATCATAGGTGAGGCAGTGTGAGGAAAAAACAACAAAAAAGCCTTGATGCTGTGTAAATGCTGTTTGACAATAACTAAAATATCCCTGCTACTGTCAGCACTGCTTTGGTCCCAAATCCAATACGTAGCACCGTACAAGCTATCAAAACCAGTATATGGAGCCTTCGTTTTCTCCTTTGTGAGATGAGGATCACTTCAAAGTGCTCATGACTTGCGCAATTGAAAGCACTGCAAAGTGAAAGGATGAAGGAGAACTGTGTGCTGGGCCTATAAATTAATCATCAGCACTGATGATTTCATGTGATACTCTGGATTGCATCCAAATTATGCTTGGTCCAGGATACAAAGTGCAATGGGTAACATGGTAACTGCTTTGATATCTCTTTCTTGGATGTGCCTCACTACAGACTTTAGCTTTTGAACAATAGTTAAGCTTACAGTGAATCTGGACTGTTTTGTGATTTTTGGTCTATTATATACTTTAAGGCTTCTTTTTACTTTGTTTATGAAGTTTTACCTAGATAAACTCTTTGATAGTGAGTTTTTTCTTTAAGGATTCTAGAGCGCTTAACAGATTGTACCACTTTTAAATGAAAATAAAACTATGTCTAAGAAGCATTTAGATGCCAGTAATAAAGGCCAAAGATGTTGGAAATGTTAGAAATTAGTTTGCCTTAAAATAATCTTGATCTAGTTTACTTGTGCTTATGTATTACAATTACTTTTCTAATAAGATGATCTTGCAATACCTTTTTTTTCTTTGTTTTGTTTTTCTTTGCTGTGGGATGCTCTGGTATTTTAACAATGGGCTAGATAATAATTCAATAATCAATATTTATTTTCATAATTTGATGTGCAGCAAAACCAGAGTTGTACATACAGTCAGAAAAAATGACCATCAGGCCTAGTCTTCTCTCAAAACCAGTACCAGACTTCTGTAGAGTAACGTGTACTATTCCTTCTTCAGCCTAATTCCTAGTCATGTATTACATAGAGGTTCTGCAAGTAGAAGATGCTCTTCTGTGATCTGATGGATTTGGTTTTTTCCTTACACAAATTTTTCCAGTCTCTTTTTCAGTATCTACAGTATGTTGCGAGAAGTTGTGCAACTTACAGTGTTTTATGAGAAAGTATGCCCTGTTTTTACTATATATACACCTCTTAGAGCTGTTACTTTTCTAGTCTATAGAGGCCTATATTCCTTATGGAGATGCAATTTTGTATCTTTGATCATCTCTGTACTTTTATATCTTTTCCAATTTTACTAAATCTTTGGAAATGGAGTAGACCAAAACTTTATTCAGTGTATCTTCATGATTTATAGCTTTTAATTTGCCTCTTGGCCAATACAGAGAGTTCAGCTGCTGCTTTATTGGAACTTTCTATCACCGTCCTTTACACTAGCCTATATTGAATTTCATCTGCCATTTTAACATCCAGTCACGTAGATTCTTAAGGGCTTTCTGTAATTCTTCTGTCAGCTTTATTTCTCCAAATGATTTTGTCACCTCACTCTTCATTGTTCTGTCCAGAGAATTCATGCATAATTAAACTGCATGAGTTGTAGCCCAGATTCCTATGGAATTGTTTGCCATTTAGCCTCATCTTATGTACTTCTAACCATTTATTCATGCATGAGGGACTTTTCCTTTAATACTTTTCCCCTTTAATAATTTTTAGAACATGTTTGGCTGTGTTTTAGTAATTCAAGCTACGTTGCCTCATTTGCCAGTTTTTCATATTTACGCATCTTTAAGTTTAATTCTTTCTAGTAGATTCTGCCAATTTTTCTGGTGAACTGTAGTTTCTCAGAATTCCTCTAGAAACTATTTTTAAAACTAGAGTCATTAGGCATGCTGCAGTCCTCTGACATTCTTTTAAGCAAGAGGTTACAAACCACTTGAGCTATTGAATTTTTGATCCTTTGGAACTTTCAGCTCAAAGTCCTTTGTTAGATTTGTGGCTTTTGTTCTATAATCTTTTTTACTCTGATGCTTCAACTTGAAACATATTCTCTGATATGCTCCCCCACATTTAAGCTTATACCAAACTGATGAATTTAATGTGCTTCTGTCACATGTTAAATTTTGAAATGTATCTTTTTATTTTTTTAGTAGAGTATGATATCCCAGTATTTGAGAAGTTTGGAAAGGGGGGGACTTATCCCCGAAGATATCATATTTCATATCATCAACAAGAGTACAATGACGGTAAGTGTGAATACTGCAAGAGTTCTACGTAATTAATCTGTTATTCTCTTGTTAAAAAGTATAGAAGTAAATTTGGATTTTGAAACCTTAATGAAAGTAAATGTTGAAGAAATTGGAAGCTTAACTTATTTACCCAAACTCACTTGCCAAACTTCTCCTGATTGATAGAGCTGCTGAGCAGTCCTACCTCTGGTAAAGTGATGGATTACAGGATTCATGACTCATATGCACAGCTATGAAAATGTTCTCTATCTTTGACTGTGCACAAGTCATCCAGTGTAAGCTTTTGACCTTTGTGACCCTTTGCTGTCCAAAGTAGATATGTCAGTTAGTTCGTCATTCCTGTTTTGCTTAAAAAAAACCCCAAAAACCAAAACCAAACAACAAATGTAACAATTCCTATTAATAGTATCTCAGATTAAAAGACTAAGCAAAATTGAAGAGCGGTGATTTAAACTGACAGTTAACAGTTAGCTGGTGAAATCAACTATTGGAATGCAAGACAACGCCTGTTGATGTGGCCACAGAACTGATTTGGATAGTAGTAACATTGTAATATTAATGTAAATGTAACACATTAAATTTCCAAAGGGAGGAAAGAGGAGCAGTTGAAGGATTGTCTTACTTGAGGGTATGTCAAGCAGTAGTTCAGAAGTGTTAAGAAGAAACTTCTCCAAAGATCATCTGGTTTCATTTGCAGTATGGAATGAGCACAACAATAAACGAATTCCCCACCTGG
Source organism: Colius striatus (assembly GCF_028858725.1). Taxonomy (NCBI): domain Eukaryota; kingdom Metazoa; phylum Chordata; class Aves; order Coliiformes; family Coliidae; genus Colius; species Colius striatus. The sequence goes on along the minus strand of NC_084769.1, from coordinate 16,393,274 downwards.
ACACATTCCTATGCGACCTGATCTAGGTGGACCTGCTTCTGCAGTGGAGTTGGACTAGATGATCTCTAAAGGTCTCTTCCAACCCCTATGATTCTATGATTTCTGTTAGAGAAATCACAGAAATACCAAATTGAAGGACTACAAGGCAGCTCTGGTTCGGTCCCTTGCTCTAAGGCAAGATTAAAGAGGCAAAGATCTGCCACAGTGACTTTTAAGTAAACTCTAAATTGACTTTAAGAGAGAATAGATACTAATTTTCTTTACATACTAACTTTGAAGATAACTTATAATTCACCTTTCTGTGTCTTATAAATTTTCCTGTAAATGAAACTAGTATCTATTACTCTGTTCTAACACAGTGAATAAATGGTCACTGCCTGTATATAACACTACATTACACACATCTGTTTCCTCTCCTCACACATTTTTGCAAGCTGGTTTTTTTTTTTTTTGATGATGTTCATTTTTGTGGGTTGTTTTGGGGTTTTTTTGTGGTCTCTTTTCCATTTTTGTAGTGACCAAAACTTGATACAGTATTCTAGCTGAGGCTTTTCTCATGGCCACTTTACATACAACGTAAGAAATAACCGTAACTTGGTTTGTAGCAGTCATGTTAATGCATTTCAGAATGACACTTTTCTTTCATATTCACCATACTGACTGCTGTTCAGTCTGTGGTCTGTTTTAGTTCCTGTATCCTTTTCTTCGTGACTTAGTCAACCAATTATTTTACACTTTGTGGTTTCTGCATTTGATTTCTCTGTAAGTATGTATGTTGTACTTCCTTACTGAATTTCATCTTGTTGATTTCTGAATCATCTCCAACTTACTAATATCACTGTAGATTTTGGTTGTTGTCTTTAAATGGAAATCCAGCCACACTTAACATGTTGTCATCTGTAATATGTCAGTGTACTATGTTTCATTGTCTATACGTGGTCAGTTAAAACAGTGTATAGAAATGGATTGAAGGTAAACTGCTGTGCGTGTCCACTTAAATTATCTTCCCCTTCGAGAAATCACTGATAACCTCTGTGAATCTGTTTAGAGCATACTGTACATATTAAGTTCATCTATGCTACACTTCACTAGTTAGCTTTATGCCACAATTCACTACTTAGTTTACAAAAATGAAACATTGAAACGGGGAAATTCGATTAAATACATGCGACAAACCAATTATGGCAGCTTTATCACCTGTTTATCTTCTCTGTGGTTTATAATACTCCTTAATAATTTGTTTGCATACCTTTCTTGGAATTTCAGTTGGCCAAACTAGTATACAAATCACTTTTTCAGAGATATTTTATATGCCTTCTTCATTCCCCTGGGAATGTAATACCTGATGAGTCAGAGACCAGCTCTTTAGCTATCAGCTATTTCTATGAGTTCTATAGAGTGAAACTTCATCAAGCTATGCTGACCTGAAAATGTTTGTTATCTGAATATATTAACATGAATTGTGTTAGTCATTCATCTGTAATTAACCTTTTTGAATATCAGCACGTTTTTTTCTTTCTAATGCTGTAGTTGTCTCTGAATTATGCATTATTTGTGATTATTTTAATTTTTTCAGAGTTTTCTGTGGTCTTGATGATTCCATATATAGACCTTTATTTCCATTCAATTCTTATTATTTTACAGGATGAAGATGCCAGCATTGGCACCATTGGAATATAAACATAACTCTCAGCTATTTATCAGAAATGTGATATTTACTCCTTAGTAGAGCCCTACAAATAAAGTCAGGATGTTTTCCTTTCCCTTCTCTCAGATCTCCAGCCTTCTGAAGCATGTCGATTACATTTCAGAACAGTTCCAGAATTTGGTCTCAGTTTTATTCACTTAAATGTAAACCAGTTTTTTTTCTCTGATGCTTACATAAATCTGTGAATGTTTGTTTTCTTCTAGACGAAAATGAAACCAATAAGTTTCATGATTATTACATCACATGATATGCTGTGGAAGGTTTTAAGTATGCCATGTGGAATTAGTGAAGTATGTGCATACGCATATTGCACAGCAGTGGGTTTTTTAGCAATATATGTAACATGAGTGTTCTTTGTATGTTATTGAAGGTCGTAAAACTTTTCCAAGAGCCAGAAGGACTCAGGGGAACAGCTTCCGGTCACCAGTTAGTTTCAGCCCCACTGATCACTCACTGAGCACCAGTAGTGGAAGCAGTGTCTTTACGCCGGAATATGAAGACAACCGAATGAGGAGGAGAGGAAGTGACATCGACAATCCAACCTTGTCAGTCATGGACATCAGCCCACCCAGTCGCTGTAAGTTGAGGCATTTTGTGAATACAGCTCTTGCCTTTCAAGTATATCATGTCAAAACTAAGCATGTCATTAGAAAGCATACAACTGAATGTTGTGGTGTTATCTCTCTAATACGAAGAAGTGAAGACTTATGCTCATCTTTTTTTTTTTTTGTATTGCTTACTGTGCCACTCTTCATGTAGATTTTCACATGGAATTTGTGTCTATGATGATAAAAAACTGTAAAAATATTTTTTTTATGTTTTGTTAGAGTCTTGAAGACCTGAGCAAGGTTATGTAGGTTGAAATTGCTATGTATTTTTGCAATAGTTGGTAAAGTTTTTTGATAAATTGTAGACTCCCAAGTTCATACTATTTTATATCTGTGGTGGCATTTCATGAGCAAAATACACCCTGTTACTACTTCAGTAGTTGGTACATTTTAATCATGCCTTGATTTCTTTTTTTAATGTTACTGAATTTGTTTAACATACTTTTTTTAGTTTTCAGATTAGCTGTTACTAGTTGTTTAAAATGTCTCTGTGTCTAGATTATTCTATAAATAAATGTAAATAGCTCATATTTTTCATCTTACAGGAAGTCTCATTGATTTTGGCTGATATGGGGAGGTTTAGGACACACAGTCTCTGTGCTGAAAACCGTAGTCTTTTTAAAAATTGTTTTCTGTGTATTTCAGTTTTTCTCGATCAGCTGAATAACAAACTCATTTGAAAACCAAAACATACTTATATTTTCAGCACCACGAGCTCCAACTAACTGGAGACTTGGTAAACTGCTGGGTCAAGGTGCATTTGGCAGAGTATATCTGTGCTACGATGCTGATACCGGAAGAGAACTGGCTGTTAAACAAGTTCAGTTTGATCCTGATAGTCCAGAAACTAGCAAGGTAAGTGATACCAGAGCGAGAGTTTATACTGAAGTGGTGTGTTCTACACTACACTGATGTTCCTTTCCTTGAACAGGATGACATTTTAAAACACATTGTGTTTTCATGTCCTTGTTAGGAATCCTGTTTTGTTAGTTCCTCAGACACTTAGTTTGGTTACCTGATTTTAGTATTACTTCCCTTTTTTTATCAGTTTTCAGACATATTCTTATGCAGTGTACGTACAGAGCTTAATTTGTTGCTGTCTCAGTCTCTAAAATTAAACAATCCACTATGAAATGTGCTCTGGAATAGATAACTATTTATACTTACAGGAATTAGAACAAGTTCCATTTATAAACAGGAAAATCTGAACTAATTTAAGTGTTCCTGAAAATAAATTCCTGAGGGTATTTTGTTTGGCTCTGAAGACAAATATTTTTTTAAAAAAAGATAATCTCAATCTAAGGAAGGACTTGTAAGGTTTTGGACATCAGGACTAGCTACTGTTATTCACTGCATTTCTCTCTAACCAGCAAAAATTTATTCTCTCCAAAATGGAACTTGTCATTCTGTAAATACTGGACACTTGAGGAGAGAAAGCATTTAAAAGTAGCACCGATCTTATGTTTCTTTTTTTCCCAGAGCATTCATGCTGCTTTTTGCAGAATAGAAAAAGAATTACTGTTTTTCCTGCATTAGGACTACATTCTGCACTGTGGGGAGCAAGACTGGGGAAATGAGTGTAAGCATAATTGCAGAATTGAGTGACTATGAGTTATAGTTGCTGCTACTAGTGATGTAGGATCAAGGAAAAAAGCCAACAATCAGTTATGCTGTAGATCTCTTGTGTATTAGTTGTCTCTACTTCTTCAAAATGTAACAAAACAACTGATTATGCTTAAAATATGTTAAATATAAATAATGTAGTCTCTCCTGTAGCAACAATTTTGTGACTTCATTTGCTGCCATAGCATTTTGCAATGTGTGTCAAATGGTGTCAAAAAATCTATTTTCCTTCTAATGTCATAAGTGTGAGGGTATCAGTAATAGTCTGTGATGGTGAAAAAGTAAGTTGTGAGGAAAGGCTTCTAGGTGAAATTTGGAATCCAGTCAAGTTTGAATATGTGAGTTTTTATTTTTCCAGCATGTTACTGTACAGTTGTTGTCAAAATATCTTTGTTAGCAAAATTTTTAGTATTTCTGATAGGTCTACAGAAAGCACTATATCTGTTAATGTTTTTCTTTTACATTTCATTATTAAAATGTTAAGTGCTCCTTAATTGCATTTTTTAAGTGTAGTCTGTCATCGTGGAAAGCTTAAAAATTAATGCTAATTAATCCACTACCAAGATTGAAAGATTTTATTTTTTACCCAACTACAGGCTTGTGACATGTTGCATTGATTGCTGACTTCATACGCATATTGATTACATGCTGTGCTCTGAGGCAAGCATCACTTCAAAATAAGAGACAGTGAAATAACAGCAAAATCATCCCAAAGTCAATTTATAGAAAAAACATGGGTTTTTTTACTTCCTTCAACCTAATCATGATACTCATTATGAAATGTGTACACTTTACATAAGCTACAAGAGTATTTTGTTACTTAGTTTGCATAACCCTTCAATACATACATACTGTCCTGCTTTTAAAAAATCCCAATGAAAACATTATTATTGCTACATCAAGCATGGTAAGTCTTGTCCATTGGTTCTTTTTCCTTTAGGAAGTAAATGCACTTGAATGTGAGATTCAGCTGCTGAAAAATCTGCTGCATGAAAGAATTGTTCAGTATTATGGCTTCTTGAGAGATCCACCAGAGAGAACACTCTCTATATTCATGGAATATATGCCAGGGGTAAGTAAGAGAAGTCTGTCCACTTCAGCCATTATTTCTACCCAATATGACAATCACCCAAGTAGACAGCTTTTGCAGAATTGCACATAGATATTAAAGAAATGTCCAAGTTAAATACAGTAGCCGAAGATGGCTACTGACAAATGCTTACAGGAGCCTGTCTTCTCCATTGCTTGTTTGAGATTTCAGAATTAGTTTGTGTGGAAGTTGTTTGCATTTTATTTTGGCATAAGAAGTGCCTGGCAGTATCATTGAAAAGATAATATTAAGTAGTAACCTCTTGGATCTTTATGAATCTTAATGTTTCCTTTTTGTGCACTTCAGCTTGGGCTCTTGTGTGGTCACCATCTCAACTGCTCAATTATTTCAGGAAAACAAAAAACAGCAAAGATGGATGTGTGGGTACAGCAAATATTCTCAGTGCTTGTTTATGTGACAAATACATGCTGAACTGTTCTTCTGTTCCTACTGTTTTCTTAATATTGTAAAGTCAGAAAACCATAGATTTTCATTTTCTCACCAAGTAGAGTCAGCAGAGCTTAATAAAATGTGCTTGTATAAAAAACATAGGCTCTGTATTTCTGAATAGTTACAGCATTCTACTTTACTGTGAGTCCAGAGAAGAAAAACAATGTGTGGGGTAACTTGGTGGAGGTGGTGGTGGTGGTTTTTTGATTTGTTCTATATGAGTTTTGAGCTTTGTTTTGCGGGGCTTGTTGGACATTTCTGAGATTTGGAGGCCAGTGGGACAGAAGTAATCTTAGAAGTTATGGTTTTTTGCTATGCATCACACTGGAACTACTGCTGCTTGACAGTCCTTAGTAAGTTAATAACACTTCACTACGCAACTTCTCTGTCCAGCCTCTTTTTTGTCAAATTTAGTTTCACCTTTACTGAGAAAAAAATGGTATCTGTGTTTTTAAGTTGACTTAGAGAAGTATTGCAACTTTAAATGTCTACATTTCAGGCATAGACTCATTGAAGTTCAGCTGTATTACTAGCCCCCTTGTGATTCTAAAAATGTTACAGTGCTTTATACTTCTTGTTTGCCGTAGGGTTCCATCAAAGACCAATTGAAATCATATGGAGCACTCACAGAGAATGTGACTCGTAAATACACACGGCAGATTTTGGAGGGAGTTCACTATTTGCACAGTAATATGATTGTCCATCGAGATATTAAAGGTAATGATATTTCTGTGCACAATTCAGTGCTTTTTACTACAAATTCTAGTCTTATCAAGTACTAAAATGTAATTTTGAATTGCCAAAATACTGAATTAAAATCAATGAGATTGCTTTCCATCATTTATTCCTGTCACTGCTGTAGCTTGAGGGGGTTAAAAATAAGCATTGTTGTGATGTTCTAGCAGACTTCTGAAAAGCTTTCCATAGTCTCTTTCTGCAAAACAGTCATGACAAATTTATTTCTGATTTTACTATAATATTAATTGTTTTGAATATGTCAAAGCATGATGTCATTATAAATAGACAGAATGTGCAGTGGAAAGCACCATCACTCAAAAGTTTATTTTTACAGAGTTTTGTTTCTGTCAATTACATAGAAATTACGCAGTGCTTCACTGGTACAAGAAGTGACTGGCAGAGGTGATTTGCCTGATGAAATGACTCAGACTTCTATTTTACTGCCAGGAAACCTGAGGAAACATTTATTTTTTGCAGAAAGATACATGTGACCTGTGAGTGCTGCATAAGCACATATGAAAACTCTAGGGAGATGATGATGTGCAAAATAGATGTTGCATTCCCTAACACTGACAATTTTCCTGTTGTTTTGCATCAATAGTGGTTTGTTCCACACAAGCCTGGGATTTTTGTACATGCTTATGCAGATAAGAGTTTTTAACCAATCCATAACACAGTATGAGATTTTGCTTTAATGTAGTATGAAGACATTTTCCATTGTGTGGTAACTTCTTTCCTGTTTCTTTTTATTTCCCTGGTATGGCATATTCTGTATTTTGTCAGGAAGACTTTACAAAGTTATTGGGACTTCCCAGATAAGGCCCAGGATGCAAAACAATGTGTACAACTTGTTTTTTGCCAAACCTTGGAATAAAATAATGAGACCGAGCAGAAAAATGAAATTCTCTGGCTTGAGAATTTAGTCTCACCAAATCCAATCTTTTGTTACTGCTCTCCAAACTTGACCTTTCATGACTGTAACACTGCATTCATTCCCTTTCTTGCAGGAGCAAATATTCTGCGAGATTCAGCAGGCAATGTGAAGCTCGGAGACTTCGGTGCCAGCAAACGCCTGCAGACGATATGTCTGTCTGGTACAGGAATGAAGTCTGTGACAGGAACTCCATACTGGATGAGTCCAGAAGTTATTAGTGGAGAAGGGTACGGCAGAAAAGCAGATATATGGTATGTTACAAAAAAACCCCTTCTCTACTGAAAAGTGTAATGTCAGAATGGGCTCTCTTTCAAGAGAGTGTGTTTGTTATCTGAAGTTGGAGTGTTTCATGCTAGATCTTAAGCTGAAGAAGGTAGCAAGTGTGAGCACTGACAGTTACATTTGGAGAGTGTAACATGAAGTTAGTATTACCAGACTGTAAATCCTGGGGAGGTACTGAGTGAAAGAAACATGTGAAGCTTTGAAGAATTAGTTAAGTCCTGTAAGGAAACCTTACCACTGAAGTACCTTTGGCACAAGGCAGAAAATGAAATACTGCTCCTTCAAAAGATGAGCACATAAGCAGGAATTAGCCAGATGGAAATTTGTTTGGTTTAAGCTGCTGTTAAATGTTGAAGAATAAAGAGAGAAAGGTAAATTTCAAAAGTGAATGTTTGTGATACATTGGGTAATAAGATATAGTCTAACGTAGCTCCAGCCTCATGGGCAGGTGACTTCAGTGATTAGATTCCTTGCACTGCAGGTGATCTGTGAACACACAGAATGATAGACAGGCAGCAGTAAATATGCAGGAATAGTAACGCTTTGTATGTTGGAAAAGGAACCACTTTATATCCAACCAATGGCAATTCTTTTTATGTCGGGCAGGTTAATTTAGGCTGCTTCAGATGACTTGATAATTATTCTGCTATACTTGAATAATAGAATAGCGTTGTAGACTTGAAGCAGTTGACTTGTTCAACTTTGACTTGTAACAAGACTAATATATATATTTTGATATAGAAAATCCTGGTTGAAACTAAGAAAAAAATACTGAAGTTTGACTTCTGTCAGTCACTAAATCCTTATTGTGTAAAGAAATGTACTTCTGTCTAACCATAAAACTTCTTGCAAGCATCTTCAAAAAACCTTAAAACTTGCTGAAAAATGGGAAATTACTCCAGCCTATCCATTTTGCAGCATCATTTGCTTTTACTGGAGGAGGCTGATCTTGCAGGACTTATGAAACAAAGTTTTCCTGGCCATATGCATGTCTTTCTGCCCTCCTAAATCCTTTTAAACCTAAGCTTTGGATACAAGGATGGTTTAGGGTGTTAGAATTCTATTTGGCAATCTATACTTTCCAGTATCCTTAGCTAAAAGAGGAAGATACCACTTGAGTGTGGTTTCAAGCTTTTCAACTGCCGTGTTAAGTTTGTACATTATTCATTGGTGGTAACTTGTGCATTTTGGATGGGCTAAAAATATACACCAAAAAGCTCAAGCGTTCCTGTGGCTTTGCATTTCTGTTAGGCCCTAATGAGCAGGAAAGCTTCCAAGTGCGTTCAGATCCTGCAAGTGTCTGTAGGGCTGGGAGATGAGGGTTTTGCTGAGCACTGAACAGCATAGTGCTGTAACACAGTTGGTATTGCCTAGATAAACATTTCATCTTCTCTTCACTGAGGTAGAAGCTTTTGGCCCAGGGAAGTAATAAAGTGAAGATGGATTTGTGTAACTGAGATAAAACAAAACTCTACATGCAGGGTTTTTTAAACACCTGTTTTCTGCTAAAATTGCTATGTAGAGTCAAGTGGATGTTAGTTATTTGTGGTATTTTACTAGCTCTCTGCTATTTCTTGTTTTCCTGGAAGAGCATGACTCTGTTGTAACCTGCTGTTTCACTTCTGCCTCTGTTTCAGGAGCGTAGGTTGTACAGTGGTAGAAATGCTCACTGAGAAGCCCCCATGGGCAGAGTTTGAAGCAATGGCTGCCATCTTTAAAATTGCCACTCAGCCAACCAACCCCCAGCTACCACCTCATGTCTCCGACCACGCTCGGGATTTCTTGAAACGGATTTTTATCGAGGCCAAGCTGCGACCATTTGCAGATGAACTGCTAAGACACACGTTTGCACACTATCACTAACAGCCTGCCTCAACTCAGCTTGCATCTACTGCATTTATTTTCTATTTGACTGCACTTTTTTTTATTTTTTAAAGAAAAAGGAGGAAAAAAGACAAGAGAGAGAATATTCTCTTGAACCTTTATTTCGCTTAGATTGTAAACAATCTAAATTTTGTATCTAAAATGAGAATATTCTCTCCTCTGCTCCCACCAGGACTAGAACTTTTTGTTTCTATAATGTACTGATGTGGTTCATGTAGATAAAGCACTTTAGTACATATTTGTTCCTTATTTAAAGGGAAAAAAAAGACAAATGCTTGGACAGTCAGGAACTGTGTGACCTTTTCTGACACCGCTGACCTACTCAGGGTGCAGGGAAAAACAGACATGCAGCTAATGGACAAGAAGGTTACTTCTCCGTGATTCTTCTTTGTGTTGTAGGTACTTGCAGCAGAGAGTTTTAAGTTCTTGTTATCTTTAATCAGTTTCTGGATTTTATGGTTTAAGCTGGAACGGTGGTTCTGACAGCTAATGATAAAGTTGGGAGAACTTGGAACTCTTTGTACAGCAGCGTGTTTAACCGGTACTTCTTTGTGACCAAAAGAAAATAACAAAAAAGAACTCAACACTGATGTACAAGTTAGGGGGGGTTGATGTAGAACTATTGTATTATCTTAACAGGAAAATAATTACAGGTAAAGAGATTATGGACCCAGAATCCTAGAAACTACTATACTGCAAGGAGGAAACTTCCGTAATAGACAAAGGTCAGCTGTTTGATGTAAATAGTTAGGAGAATGCCTCCTGCTGTATCTGCCAAAGAGAACCTCTGTTGCATAAGCTTAGAGGAAGACGGTTATCTTGGATAGAAAAAACAGTGACACTGAGAGTCAGTTCTCTTCCACAATCCCATGAATGGCTGGAGGAGAAAAGGGAGTGACTAATCCTTGTGGCAGTATATGCGTTACTTGATTCAGAATGAGCTATAAGAGGTGTTTTCAAAGCTGTCAAGAGGCGCTAGGATGGAATGTATGTCAACATCAAGTGCCTGAATAATAATATAATATTCTTCCCATTATGCACTAAAAATTCACTTTTGTAACACAGTTCAGTCATCTAGGATGTGTTGAAAATTCCTGAAATAAAGTTAAACATCTTTTAACACCAGGAATAAGTCACTGAGAAAGATAAGACTCCAGTTGTACTTTAATAAGGAAGCTATGATGAATCCACATGAACAAGGAGGCATAGCACAAAAGATTGCATGAAGCCAAAAGTGCAAAGACAGACAGTAATTACATAACATGAGCATGATTACTCCTGCCTGATAATCCAGATGATTGGTGTTTGTCAGACTTCCAACTGACATAAAACATAACTTAATCACTGTTCTATTTCTGAAAGAGTGTAATAAAACAGTAGAAGCAAAATTGAAATACTGCTTCTCAATTGAGGAGTGCAGGTACTGATCAGGTGTAGTGAATAACTGACTTTTCACAACAGAAAAGTCAAACTCATTTTTTTGTAGAACACAAAATGAATAATTTAAAAGGGCACTTGGAAATAAACTATTGGTCTACAGAACTGAAATCACATATACTGTTTGAGATGATTTGTTGCTTGCGTTTGTTGTTTCATAAAGGCAGAGCGGGCTGGTACTGTGAACCTCATCCACAAGCACTACTTGTTTTGCATCTTTAGAGGACTATCAGAGCTATGAAGTGCATGGGAACAGAACAATAAGCTTACCCATTTCCATGGTGGTTTACTCATGAGATTTCTGAATTTATTCCGCTGCCTTCCAAATTTTGTACCAGAACATAAACAGATGCATGAATCTATCCTAATCAGTTTAGCTGTAGTAGAGTAAGAATGGATTTTTTTGAGGCCATCTCTCCTGAGACTCAGATTGGTGGCTTCTTTGGTTTATGTGAGTATTTTATCCAGCTTATAATTTTCTTAGTCAGGGTACACAACTCTGCAGGGTTTTCTGAGTACGGGAAGATCTAGTCAGACCAGGGAAAGCTTAGAAGGCTGAAAGTCAGCTTGTACTGCCTGACTTGTCTCTTGCTTCTCTGTCACTAGATAAAAGCTACGAAAGCAGCCTTTAAGAAGAATTGTATGTGCTTTGCTGTAAAGGACCTTTGCTTTATAAGCAAAATTTAGTGACAGCAGGGATGTGAAGGTAAACGTAGAGCCTAATAGTTTATGTAGGTAAATTAAAGATCATATAGTGGAAATTACTGATTTCAAACAGATTGAGATGGTACCAAAACCAAGGTGAAAATGTATATAGAAATCAATAGTGGACAGCGATACCTGAAAAGGTAAGAACATTTTATATTACCAAAAAAGGACATTAAAGGGAAAAACGTAACCAGGTTTATCTGTAGCATTCATAACATTTAAATATACTCTTCTAAAAAGAAACTGCACTCTCTGAAGCTTGAAATTTTTCAGAATCTAGTTTTCTTATAATGTATCCTTTTTGTGAGAGTGCTGGCTCGTGTATATTGCAATCACTTCCTTGTTGTGATTTTAAATTATTGAATAATCAAGTTTGCTGCTTTTGTGCCTTTTCTAAAGCATGGCGTTCAGTCATGACAACGGTAAGCATTTTGGAGCCAGGAAAGAGAATTTGAAGAAAGCACTTTCCTTCATTACTTTGACATCTCAGAAAGCTGCCAATGTAAAGACGGGGCTTACATGCAATGACATTTGCCAGTTCCACTGACTCCAGTGAAACTTTATTAATTTAACCAAGCTGAAGTTCAAGCTGGTTTGGGTTTTTTCAGCCATTAGAGCATTTGTCTACTGACTTAAACAACTTACGTGTTAATAACCATATATTTTAGTGTATATTTTGAGATAGAAATGATTATGAAGCTGAATCAGATCTTTACCAGAAGATTAGCCAATATTTATCCCCCACTGGGGTAATGTAGCAAACCAAACCACATTAAGTAGCATGATACCTCTGTATCCAGTGTCTGTAGAACACTGATGTTGACCACCGGGCGTGACAATGAACAAACCTTAGTTCTGGAATTTGAGAGGGTACTGTCATAATTGCACACGTAAAACTCCATTGGAGGAGGGTTACAGAGCCAAAAGCCCTGCTCACAGCTTCTCCTGTCTTACTAACAAAGATACCAGCATTTGAGAATTGTGAATTAGTCTTAATTGTTGAATCCAGTTACTAGAAAAAGCCAATGAAAATGGTACTTTTCCAGAGTTGTTTTGATTTTCTGTAAATGTCACAAGGAAGCTATGCTCTCAAAAAAACCCAAGGAGCAAGGCTCACAGTGAGTATGCATATTTTCAAAAGGCCTATCTACTAATGAATTTTATTATGTTGCACTTAAGTAACAAAAGCCAAGTGACTTCTGTAGTACCAGCTTTAATGGTGTAGCTAACAGTTCTATTAGAGCATGACTGAAAGTTTCAGTTGTGTTGGAGCAAGTTGTATATTTTTAATTAGAGTATATAGAAATATCCATGCATGGACTTAAAAAGCATGGATCTAAGAATGGCAAAGTTAAATCTACACAGACCTTTTTTTTTTTTCTTGACAGTTTAAATATAATCTTAAAATTTTAACTTGATTTGCAATTCAATTTGTAGCTAAACATTTACTTGGTTGGATTTTTTTTTCAGCTAGTGCCTTTTTATCTGTATGCCTTAATTTTGTTAATATTTGAACACCATATTGAACTATATATCATACAATTCTATGTCACCAAAGGAGTCTTAAGAGTATGGGTTGTTTCAAAGTGCCCAAACCAGCATTCACTTAACTACACTGAAAAGTACACTTTGGTTTTAATTTGCAGCAAATATTTAAATTCACATATTTTAAAAGTGGAGTTTGGAGCACTTCCTGATGGCTGAGATTTGACACTGATTCACGTAGCAGAAAAAGGACTTTTCTGCGCTCACAGAACTGCTGTTAAGAGTTTAGATTTAGCTTCCTGGCTCTGGGTACTTCGCTGACTCTGGATTTACTGTAGGGACCACAGCAGAGTCTTTAATGGACTTGAAATGATAGTTGGTATGTTTGTAAACATGATACTGTATTTAGAAGTTGTTTACTTTCAGTACACAGGAATTTGGTGTAGTTAAGCCAATCAAGTTCTCAGTTAAGCTAGCACCGTGCCCATTAAATTCTTCCCTGTGCCTTTTGGGTAAGCCTCATCCTGCCGTTGTCTTGACTGAAAACCGTGTAGCACCTGTGGGTACAGCACAGTACAGCAAGCCATTCTTTCAGATAACACAGAGCAACATCGAACTGCAGCTTCAGAGACTTGAGCAAATTTGTCAGATCTACAGTTATTTATAACCAATTTCTTACTTTTCTTAATCTTGAAAGTCTTTGTCATGCATATAGAAAAGCATAATTTGTCTGCTTGAATGTAAGTCCCTATGGTGTTTCTGGAAAAGCAAAGGTATTACTGCCAGTATCATTTCCTCTTGCTGGTAACTTGCTGTCTTGTGTTAATGACAAGTCCACAGTGTAAAACCACATACAATTACCAAAGCTTTTCTATCTCTGTATACATATAGCCAAAAGTGACGTTTTACTGGATTAGTACTGTTACTTCTAGGTACATATATATCCATCAGTAAGCTATTGCTAACTGAATAAAGCAGGTATTAGTACAGAACAATAGGCACTGCCCATATTTAAGAGATATGGGTGTTCATAGTTGCTGTTTTGATGTGCAAAATTCATGCCAGCATTAAAATGAAGAGTTTGCTTTTCAAAACTCTCTTTAACTTAATCTTACTGTTGTCATTCTAAAATTAATGCATAAGCTTGGTGACTAAAACTCTAGTCACTTGTATATCCAGGTTTGAGCTTTGGGACATTTAAGGAGCACCATGAAGAGAAGTAGATTTGTGGCCTGAACTGCTCAGTGCACCGTGGTGAGGACATTTCAGAGCTGCGGGAAGCAGTCTGCTTGGAGGGACAGCAGAGGGGTGTGGAGGGGCCACAAAAGTGGCAGACAGGACTGCTACCAGCCCTGGCTTTCTGAAGCCAAGCACTTGATCACACAAACGAAGGAGCTCCTTTCTGTTTTATTTCCCCTGCTTGGCCTGCATGGTTTATTTTCATTTGCAGTTGGTGTAACTTAAATACTGCATAGGTAGTGGCCACTGATAGCTCCTGAATGAGGTACAAGTTCATGTACAGCGTTATACCAGGGCCCCCGGGATGCTGCAGCTCCTCACTCACTGGAGCAACCCGTGGGTTTTCTCTAGCAATATATACAAGTGCATATTTGAGGGGTTGATGGGATGGAGGAAATGAAGTTTCTGCCGTTCCAAAGCGCCAATGCTAGCAGTCACGCTTTGGCTTGGCTTTAGTTTTCATAGACTTACTTTAAAGGGGGAGGAACTGGATTAAAACACGTGAAAATGGTTATCTCACAGTTCAGCCCTTAGGTTGGGTCAACCGCTGAGGATTGGAGGTCAGGGTCGTCTGGCAAGAGTAAGGAGAAGGATACTCTTAACTCCAGCGTGAATGTTCATGGGAAACACTGCAAAGGTTTTATATGTCTTTAACACCCAAAACAGACGATCCTTTTCCCCAGAGGTTACATAGCGTGGATTTAAAAACAAGGATTGCATTTTCTTCTCAGCACAGGCGTGAGATTGTTGGTTCCCTAGTGTTTGTTTCTTGTTAACATCAGTACAAAAAGGTGGTGTCATCCTTAACTGGGAACGGTTTGTTTAAAGCATAGTGTCTGTCATCTCAGACCTCGCAGGAGTGGTATAATGGAGTCTCACTGTAAATACATGGAGGAGATGTAGATGAATTGGAAGGTAGGCTTTTAGTTTTCATGAAGCTATGAATAAAAATTTGTAAATTTCCTCTTAATCTAATGTACATTTTTATGTAGCCATTAAATTCTCTATTTAATCTATCAGTTTCTCACTGTAAATGTTTTTACTCTCAGTTGAATGCTGGGCACAGTTTGTAATGTATGTACACAAAGGTGTTTTTTTCTATCAACGTTGACTTTTTTGCACATTTTTGAAAATATTTAATTTGTACACTGATTTAATACTCTGACCAACTGTCGATGGGTGTATGAGAATCACGTGTGTGTGCAATGTACTACTGTCTGGATGTATGGGGTTTTTTAATTACTTTGGAAATGTTGCTACCAGTAACTGCACTGCCGTTGCTGCTTTACATGAAATATCTTGTGTATATTAAAAAAAAAAATGAAAACAATTTAAAAAAACCTAGCCCACGGTTATCTTGGTTGAAGGACTTGGAAGTTGAGCATCATGTACTGGTTCTGTTTGTCTAACTTTCCAAACTTAAAAACAAGCAAACAAAGCGACCCACCCACCCCCCGCCCCCTTGTAATTCTGTGTATGCATTGAATGTGTGTGTGTATATATATCCCAGTAATCTTATTCCACAATTTCATTTCTACATTTTTATGAACTTGTTTTTTAAGGGTACTATGTTTAGTTAGAATAATTAAATATATAAAAGCTTTGAGAGATGATTTACTAGATAAATATATTTTCAGCTGGCTGATGTTCAAAATATTTTTTTAATTTTTGTTTTTAACCATTCAAAATGTATTTGTATTTCCAAAATCAGACACGAATTGTACTTAGAAATATATTAAAACACTCTGTAGGGACAACAGTGTGCCTTCTCTTTTAAGAATTTTGTACTTCGGAACAAGGGGGAATGTCAGTCGCGCACCTGAATTTCTAACGTGGTTTTTTTTAACTACTGGTATTTAAATTGGGCTTTGCGGAAGCCTAGATTGTTAATTCTTATAACAACCACCCCCAACGCCCTCCCTCCGCGTCCTTCCCGCCTGGGCTCCCTCCCCGCCCGGCCCCGGCTGGTGGCTGCTCCCGGGCCTGGCCCCCGCGGCGGGCGTGGCCCCGGCACCGCGGGGCGCGGCTCGCGGGCTCTGTGCCTCGTCCCCTCCCGCGCGGCGGAAGTGACGCAGCGGCGGGCGGGGTGTGACGCGGCGGGTCGCGGCGGCCATGGGCAGGAAGGAGCGCGGTGAGCGGGGCTCCGGGGCGGGCGAGGGGCGAGGCGGGGTCGGGGGGCACCGGCAGGGGCCCCGCTCCGGGCTTCCGCGCGCACGGGGAGGGCCGGTCGGGCCGGCGCCTCACGGCTGCGGCTCTGCTCCCAGATAAGAAGAAGTCTAAGAAGCGCCATTACGATGAGGACGACGATGATGAAGACGAAGCCCCCGGTAAGGAGTCGCAGGAAGCGGTGCCGTCGGCCGCGGGGAAGCAGGTGGAGGACAGCGGCACTAAAGTGGACGAGTATGGGGCGAAGGACTACAGGCAGCAGATGCCCCTGAAGGTCGACCACGCCTCGCGGCCCCTCTGGGTGGTACGTGCGGCCCCGCCGCGGGGGTCAGTTGGGGTTCACGGGCCTCTTCGTTGAGCGGGCGGTTCCTCTTTGCTGTGGTTGGTCATAGAGTTTACCGCAGCCCATGGTGAGCGGCTAGGCAGCTACAGGTCTGTTATCACTCGGCTTTGTAAGGGAAGCGGACCGAGACGCGTTGGTCTGTGCCGCCAGTCCCAGCCTGGGAGTCTCGTGTAGAGCCCAGGGAAATTGCTTCCATCCCCGCAGCCTCCTCGTAGGTTCTGTGCTGCCGGGCATCCCTTGCTGTGAGGGTGCCATGGACAGTACAAGGTAGCAGAACACCTAAGGTGATATTGTCTAGGAAGAGCTGATCTTTTCAGAAGGAAAATAAAAATGGTTCATGTAAGTAGCTATGTTGGCTGATGGCACAAGTGGGATCAGTTGTTGCAGTGACACAGCAGAGAGGTTTGTATGTTGGAATGAAATAGCCTTAATGCAGGCTGGTCTCAGTTTCCAGGAGTGCTTTCTCCACCCTCAAAGAAACACCATTAAACCTGTATAAGGCCTGGTCTGTAGTACAAGTGTATAGAGAAGGGGTGGTTGCCCTGCAGGGAGCCTGTTACTGAATGCTGTGACACACAAGTGCCAGCTTTTCTCCCTTGTTCATTCTGTGTGAAATGAATGAGGAGTTTTGTTTCAGGGTCGTAGGGTGGTAACTTGCCTCTGTCTGAGGAATTTGCTGAGTGTTGAAGAAGTACCTCAGCAAGTCAGCCTGGAAAAGCTTATTGATCTGGGTGTGGTTTATTCTTGGTGCTATAGAAGGCACATGGACAGGTCAACGTCTGGACCTTTTCAGAAGACGAAAGCTGTGTGTTCTTGTGTCTCCTTCTGTCCTTTTCTTGTAGCTTCATTGCTTAGGACAAAGACTTGCATTCAAACCTTCCAGTGCATTACTGTCTAAACAGTGGACTGTCTCTATATGCTAATGACAGCTTCTTAGGAAACTGCTGATTCTGTTCAGCTAGCACTGCTGTGTCTCAGCAGTTTGCTTTATTTCTGTAGGCTCCTGATGGCCATATTTTTCTGGAAGCCTTCTCTCCAGTGTACAAGTACGCGCAGGATTTCTTGGTGGCGATCGCAGAGCCCGTGTGCAGGCCAACCCACATCCACGAGTACAAGCTGACTGCCTACTCCCTGTACGCCGCCGTCAGCGTGGGCTTGCAGACCAGCGACATCACAGAGTACTTACAGAAACTCAGCAAGACTGGTGTCCCGGATGGAATAATTCAGTTTATTAAGGTAAGACCATTTTATTGGCACTGGAAATATACGTACTGCTACTAGTGAAATCCTTTCCTTCTGTCTCTGCTCAGTTGATTTAATTGTTTTTAATAATTTCGTGTTTCTGTTTTCTTATTCTCTTCTGTCCTTGTTTCAAAGAAGCAAAGACTTTAGCCTCTTTTTGATTGTTTCTATACTATATTGCTGCACACACACTATTTTCACAATATATCCTATGTTGGGTTTGTACCTTTTCAAGAAAGTACACCCAAGTGTCTGTGTGCACACTTTCGGCCAGTGTGAATTGTATGTGGGGAAAGTTTCCTTAGGTTTGCTCTAGAAGAAAACTATGAATGTAGAATGCAGCGTGGAACAGCTGGGTGCTATAAAGCACAGCCCACCTTGTCTTGAAAGCAGATTAGAATTAAGTATCAAAACTGAGCATTTGTGACTGATCTCCTGCCAGAGATGATGTGTGCGTCTTCTGAAGATGAAAGGCTGAGGGAGCTGGGGCTCTTCAGCTTGGAGAACAGGAGACTGAGGGGTGGTCTTATTAATATTTACAAATACATAAAGGGTGGATGTCAGGAGTATGGAGCCAGGCTGTTCTCAGTAATGGCCAATGATAGGACAAGGGGCAATAGGTACAAGCTGGAACATAAGAGGTTCCAAAGAAATACAAGGAAGAATTTCTTTACTGTGAGGGTGGTGAAGCACTGGCACAGGCTGCCCAGATGGGTTGTGGAGTCTCCTTCTCTGGGGACATTCAAAACCCACCTGGATGAGTTTCTGTGTGACCTACTCTAGGTGGTCCTGCTCTGGCAGGGGGATTGGACTGGATGATCTTTCAAGGTCCCTTCCAACCCTTGATATTCTGTGTTTCTGTTTCATAAGCATAGCAACATTGTAAGTAAATGTTTTATGACACCATCCTTCTCCCCAAAGACCTAAACTGTATTACAGCCATTGGTCCCAACTCTTTGCCATATTCCTGATGACTACTCTTGTTCATTTTTAGCTGTGTACTGTCAGCTATGGGAAGGTGAAGCTGGTATTGAAACATAACAGGTAAGTGGCTTCTTCCTTAACTACTGTGGCAGAGAAGTCTTCAGGATGCACAGCTGTGCATAACTGAATGGTCTTGATAGCTGTTGAGCCTTACAGCTCCTAGCTGAGTGATGCCTCTGTCAATGGAAGATCAGTTTTTCTGTTGCTGAAAGTGTTTAAGACAGTAGCTAATTCAATTTGGGTGTCCTGACTGGTTATCATTACGTTTTTTAAAAGTAAGTTGTAAATTTGATATTTGAGCTTGTTTCTTTCTTGCTTTGGCTTGCAATATGTCCTTAAGGTTATTAACTGTGACCTGATCTAAGGGAACCTGCTTTAGCAGGGGGATTGGACTCAGTGATCTTTATTAGAGTTCCCTTCCAGCCCCTACCTTCCTGTGATTCTGTTTTTAGAGAATTGTTTCATTCATTGCTTCATAACTTTGATAACCCTTGTCAAACAAGTTTCTGTACAGCTATCCAATCTTGAGTATTCTGACTTGTAATGCGTTTCTCAGGAACAATGAGCAAATCCACTGTCCAGAGATGTGTACTTGGCTCTGGGCTGAGCCTGATTTCTTTTAAACATAAAAGATAACATTGGAAAGGACCTTGAGAGGTCAGCTAGTTTAGAGATGACCAGTTGTAGCTAAAACTATGATTCTGTGTTAAGGAAAGTGAAAGAGACAGTGGAAACCAGAGCCTACATCTGTACCTTGCCTGTACAGGACTAGCAGTAGTATCACTAGCAAGTTGTATCCTCTTAGATGTTCCTGAGAAAAAGATTTCTTCCATGCCACTTAAAACTTGTCTCTCTTGGTTCATATTTTAACTGTGGTGTCCAGCCTGTGTTGTTATAGATGAATCTCCAGGGAGAGCTACAATTTCAGGATGCAGTAGTTTAACTTTTCAGATGGTTTGTGTTTTGGAGGGTTTGGGTTTTTGTTTTAGGCACTTTTTTTTTTGGTCCAGCAGGCAGGGCTTTAAAACACCACACCCAGTGTTCAGAGGCTTACTTCTCTTCAGTCTCGACAAATTTGACTGGTGTCACATGTAATAAATAAGCACTATCTAGGCAGTTCTGCAGGAGTTTTCAGACTTGTGTTGTGTTAGAGAACGCTTGGATCACAATGTGTAACTGCAAAATACTCAATGGCTTTTAGTATGAGGCATCTATCAAAAAGTTTTGATTGCTGTAATTTCTCTGTTTTAAATCACCGCCCCTAACACTGGATGCTGGGACAGCTATCTGGGATAGCTGTAAGTATCTGTGCTACTCTTTCTGCAAGTTACTTAGTCGATTAGTTCATAAAAAATGGAGTTTTGTTCTTAATTTTAGGTATTTTGTAGAAAGTACCCACCCTGATGTCATTCAGCAGCTTCTTCAAGACCATGTAATTAAAGACTGTCGCCTGAGAAATGCTGAGGGTGAAGAAACAGAGCTCATTACAGAGACATTCACAAGTAAATCAGCGGTATGTCTGGGCACGTTTTAAGGTTACTGAATTAACAACAGATAACATGTTGTGTGGTTTGGAGAGGTTGTTGCTTGTTTGTCATATCAGTAGTTGCTTTCGGATCTGTCAGAAATGAACTGTGTCTCCTTAATGAGCCCAGACTGGGATGGATTGGGGTGGGGTGGGGTGGGATGAAGTGGGGGGTGGGAGAAGTGTGTCTTTAATGAAAACCTTGGTGCAAATTCCTGTTCATCTCTCCCAGATTTCCAAATCCAGTGAAAGTGGCTCTGGTCCATCAACATCACAGGGAACAGATGCTCAGAATAAGCCTGATGTCCCAGCTGACTTATTTGAGTTTTATGAACAGATGGACAAAGATGAGGAGGAGGAGGAGGAAACACAGACAGTGTCTTTTGAAGTCAAACAGGTAGGAATATTTTACTCTCTGCATCTGTAGCAGTGGGCAGTGTGCTCAGGACTTGCAAGTAAGCCCAAGAACTTAATGTAAAGTACTGTGGCTCTTTGGCAGGGGAAATCGAAGGAAGTCATTAAGATTTCTTTACTTTTCAAACTCACAGAATGTCCCTCTCCTGTACAGAGGGCAGCAGACTAGGATGGGTATTGTTCCTTCTCTACCAGTAAGATGTAGTGCCACAGACTGGTGAAAGGCTCTAAAGACTAAGGGAGCTTCCCATCACATGTGGCTGAGTGTTGCTTTGTGCAAGACAGTAGAGGGAAAATCTGCTGTTGGTTTCAGAGCTTTTTTGTTTTGTTTTGCTCTTGCTTTTTATTGTTTTGTGATTCATGTTCCTTGGTGTTTCTGACTTAGTAGCTTGAGAAGGGTAGCTGGAGGTTGGCGCACAGTCTTAGCTTGACATTCAGAGAGGTTTTTGTAGCATCTCTTTAGTTGTTTTTGGATTCTCTGATTCTAATGATGTCTTACTGGGGAAAAAAATATTATTAGAAGATAACTTAATAGCTATTTTGTTTATTTGAAAAAAAACAACTGAAGCAATAACCTCTTGGTAATTGAATCAGGCTGTCGTTGTGGTGGAATAACTGTGTTACCAGGCTATGGAGATTTTCCAGGCAACAGATGTGCAGCTTTGGGGGCTTCTTCTGAGTAACATACAGAATCTTTTGTCCGCTACTAAGAGCTTAGTTGCAGGACTTCAGGGTGTTGTTCAATCACTACTAGATAAACAGCACATCTGAAATAAATGCCTCACGTTCTGTCTGTCTAAATAACCCTCCCCAACATCAACTGCCATTAACAATGTTCGAAGGGAGAATAAACTTGTAACTCTTGCAGACTTCAGGAGGATAAAAATTAAATGTACGTTCACATGGTAGTATATAATCTGGTTGGCTGCAAAAAAAAAGAAAGAATTAATTCAGACATGGAGAATTTACCATCTGAAGCTTTGTTTCCTGTTCAGGAGATGATTGAAGAACTTCAGAAGCGTTGTATCCATTTGGAGTATCCCTTGTTGGCAGAATATGATTTCAGAAATGATTCTGTGAATCCTGATATTAACATCGATCTGAAACCTACTGCAGTCCTCAGACCCTATCAAGAGAAGAGCCTAAGGAAGATGTTTGGAAATGGACGAGCCAGATCTGGTGTTATTGTCTTGCCATGTGGTAAGTTTCTGGATTGGTATGTAGAGGTTTTGTTCTTTATTCTTTATATAAGAAAAAACTATTTGACTGTTCAGGTGAGGGAGCAGTGGAACAGGCTTCCCAGAGGGGTTGTGGAGTCTCCTTCCTTGGAGGTCTTCAAGACCCGTCTGGACATGTTCCTATGCAACCTGATCTAGATGACCCTGCTTCTGCAGGGGGATTGGACTAGATGACCTCTAAAAGTCCCTATCATTCTATGATTCACCTGTAGTAAAGCAACTTCCAAATATGACACCTGCTTAGATTTCAAATAGTAACAGGGACTGTTCTGGGTAGCAGTCTGCAGAGTCCTGTTGGTTTCTGGCAAATGGATGGCAAGACTATGGTGAGGGAAAGCCTGGTTAATGGAGGAGGCACATGGAAGGTGCAGTGGGTGCCTGAGACTGTGTAAGGGATGCTGGAAGAAACATGAAGGAGGACTGGAAGCATTTAAGGGCTTGGTATGTTGGGTAATGAACATAGCTGGCGGGGGCAGTGGGGTGGAGCACCTCTAGGGGAAGCTTTCTGTAGCCACATGGCATTTAACATTCTTTTGAAATTGAGAAAGCATTAAAATAAATGCTTATATTTATTAAAGCCATTGTTTCCAGTCATTTTCTTCAGAAAATAGTTAAGTGTCCAGTAGACAATCCAGATGGTTTTTTAGAAGTGAACACTCTGTTTGCTTAAGACTACTGCAGTAAAGGAACCAAGAATTTTCTCTTAAATTGTTTTGTATCATCTCACAGAGTTTCTGTTTTCTTTTTGCTCTTTATTCTTTTTATTTCCCCTCTCCTACTGGAGTCATGTCTAAGATGACAGCTGAACATCACTCTTCTTCCCTGCAGGTGCTGGCAAGTCTCTGGTTGGAGTGACAGCCGCCTGTACCGTGCGCAAGCGTTGTCTGGTCCTTGGTAACTCTGCAGTGTCTGTAGAGCAGTGGAAAGCCCAGTTCAAGATGTGGTCCACCATCGACGACAGTCAGATCTGTCGCTTCACTTCTGATGCCAAAGACAAGCCCATTGGCTGTTCCATTGCTATCAGCACATACTCCATGTTGGGACACACGACAAAAAGATCCTGGGAAGCAGAAAGAGTAATGGAGTGGCTGAAAAGTCAAGAGTGGGGGCTTATGATACTCGATGAAGTGCATACTATCCCTGGTAAGGAAACAGTGTGCAAACCTTTCATGTTATATATACTGGTAATGTTACTCTGATATTTTAGAAGTGGTAGGGTTTTGCTGTCTTGCTCATGATGAATATGGTGAGTGGCTGTAGGGTTTTGAGATCATTTTGAAGACTGGTGGCTTAGAGTTTTCAGATAAGTCAACTACTCTGTACGTTTTTTCTTCTTTTTTCTCCTGATACTACAGAGTTTAGCTGACCTTTAGTTTTCTGTAACAGCAGTGTAACGTACAAGTGTATTCTCCCACTATGTAGATTGATGAAGTGCTCTTAAGATACCTGAATTACATTTGTGTAATTTTGATGTAGACAAATTTGAATGGGAAAGGAGTTTATTTGTCTTCTTTTCTTTTGAGGTGTGATAGCACTATAGGCCACATGTTAATATCTATTTCTACTCAACAAACTATGAATAATCATAATGATTGATAGAAATTATTTTCTAGAAGCAGCTATTTCTTTGGAATTACTGTGTATTTGAGATCTATACTATTGGAAACCAGTAATGTAGCTTTAAAGTGTCTGTGGAATAATCCTGGCTAAAAATACCACCCAGGATTCTGTTAGGTGCTCTACCTAGTTGTCATGATTTTGTTTTAATATAGTTTAGCATTGACAGAAATTATGGATTTCAGAAGTAGACCTTGATAATTAACTGCCATTTTATCAAAATAGCCTGTTGCTGCCACTGTGCTTTCACTTTCATTCTTTCTTGGTTTCATAATTAAAAAATAGGGCATAGAATGTCCTTTAGCAATACTAAAGATGGGTAATTCTGCCATATGCTCTAAGTCCAGAATGTGGCAGTCAGCAAGGATTCCTTGTATCAAAGTTCTTTTTATGAAATAGTATGTGACCTAACAGGCCAAGTAAACTCTGAATATATTAATTTTCTCTTGGTAAATGGAAAATAATAAAGATGCTGGGAGATTTTCAGAGTACACTGCAGATGTAAACTGAGGCTGCAATCAGTGTGAGGTTTAGTTATAACACAGATTTCTTAGAAGTGTATGTGAAGTGAGATAAAGTTTCCCGCTACTTACTTTTTGTGTTCAGGAGTTGATTAAAATGTTTTTTTAGTTTGCATTATTTGTCTTCTAAATCCATTCAGGAAAGTAAACAGAAAATTTGTTTTGCATTTCTTAGCAAAAATGTTCAGACGTGTGCTCACTATTGTACAAGCTCATTGTAAACTGGGACTGACTGCTACCCTGGTCAGAGAAGATGATAAAATTGTTGACCTGAACTTCCTAATCGGACCAAAGCTCTATGAAGCCAACTGGATGGAGCTACAGAACAGTGGCTACATTGCTAAAGTCCAGTGTGCTGAGGTGATGCTCTGTTATGCTTGTAACTTGTTTTTTTAAGGAAGATATATAAAATTGAAAACATTTACCTGGGGAAAAACAGGTGCCCTTAAGATGGTTTCACTTACTTAGTCAGAGATGTGTCTTTTCATTGTGAATATGTGGCAAATCCAGTAGCCACATGTTCTAGAGAGTGCTTTTAGCATTTTCTCTTTTGGATCATGGTGCTTGATGAGCTGTCTCCCAGTCAGCATTTGCAGCGTGAACAGTGGCTGCAGTATTGCACACCCAGTTTGGTGCAGTTGACATTCATGTTACTGACTCAACTTGTGTCTTAAGCTCAGTTCTGTACTGTAGTATAACATCATGCTGTGATAAGCAGCATAACATCAGGTGGTATGCTAGAAGCTACTTTTTAGAGACTTCACCTGCTAGACAGTTTGTAGTTTGAGGAAAATTCTTGTAACTCTTAAATCAGAGGAGGATAGTAGAAAGCTGTAAAAAAAAAAAAAAAGAACATAAGAAAACACCTGATTATTTCAAACCTGAATGCACAAGGGTGAAAACTGAAAACATAGGACTGGGTCTTACTGTTTCTTCCCAAAATGATGGTGTGACCTGTCTTCTTTCCAGCATATGGATGAGAGGAATACCTGGTATCAGAGAAGTGAAACACTTTTACACATATAGAATGTTGAAGTAACCTTTCTGGGTCAGACTGAAGGAGATATAATATACCTTGATATATTGTCTGATAGTTGTCAGGGAAGATACTTGGGGAAGCATATAAAAAAATGGGCTGATACATCTGTTATTTCTCCTGGTGCTTCTCCAAGCCCTCAGTTGTTTGAGCTGTACATGGTTTCTGTGTGTAACCATTAATGGGTATCTTTTTCATGGACTTGTCCAGACTCCCACGGAATGGAAGTAAAGTTTTAGTAGCTACAGTGTGCTGTGGTAGAGTTGCATAACTCAGCTGTCTCTATTTCCGGGGGGGCTTTTTTGCTTTGTTGTTGTTGTTTGTGGGGTGTTTTGTGTTATTTTTTGTTGTTGGTTGTTGTGGGGTGGTTTTTTTTTAACCTACCTTGTTAGTTTCATACAGTTCTTTCTAGCTCTGCCACTAGAATGAAAAATGCAGATTCAGGTAGCTCAGCTGTTCTCCTTTTGAACTTTGTGCAAACTGGAGGCTGTAGAAGGAAAAAAACCCCATAACTATTTTGAAGTAATAGAATGCAAATAAAGAGCACCTAGGAAATAACCAAGTAGAAAGGAGAGTAAGCAGCTTGTAATTCAAATTTGACTATTTGACACTGTGGTTTATTCTGCCTCAGGAGCATAATTCTTCTCAGTCCTTGAACTGCCCTTTAGACTTTGAAAAGTGAAGCATGGGTTACCTTTGTTCTGTATGATGTGAAAACTCTGCAACTTCACATTCTTCAGGCTAGTGTTTTGAAATAACAGTTGATAGGACTACCAAAAGCAAAGAATCAAAAGAATCGGTGTTGAGGGCTGATAGATAACAAGTCTAATACTTACCCAATTCCACTGCATATTTGTTGGGATTTTCTTGACGTGTTGTTGAGAAGTAGCATCTTTAATGAACTTCCTGTATTCTTCATAGCCAAGAAAGACGTCTGGTTCAAGAGAGAGCAGTGCTGCTGTCCAATAAGGCAGACCATAGTACTGCAGGTATCACTCTTTCACTGCTCTAAAACAGAACGAGCAGCACACTTAGAAAAGTTTTAAAAGTTCAATATTAAAAAAAAAGAAGATAATAAGCCTGTTCTTAAACTACAAGACTCTGAAAAAATAGGTAACAAATAATACCTTTCCCAGCTGCCACCCTAAGTTTTTGGCTTGGGTTGCATATTTTGTAAAATATAAAAAATGAAAAAAGATCATTGAGGAGAGAAGTAGATATTATCCATTTCCAACTCCAGTACAGAGTGAAAATACATACCAAAATCTATTCAGTTTGTCATGCAGTCAGAGGCACTGAGCAATAGGTGAGTTAGTTCACTACTATCAGGATTCATATCTCATTCTCACTTTGAAATATCCTCTTCTGATTTGAGAAGTTTAAAACTTTTATATAGACAAGATACAGTAACAACAGAGCCTATTCAATGCAGAAATTTAGTGTTAATATAGTCAGGGATTAAAAAAAGCTTCATCTAGCATTTAACTCACTGGAAAAAAAAATATTTTGAAACAATATGATAGTTTTTAAGTGTACAGAACAACTCAGGTTGTTTAAATAAATTCCTGTAAATTGTCACATAACTTCCTTAGCTGAACAATGACATGTATTTAGATAATAAAATAATTGTTGTGGGGAACATTGAAAACTTCTAATTAGTCCTAGTGTTTTTAGAGTTGTAGACTTAATAACTGTTAAAATAAAGGTCCTTTGTTCATATACTCCTTTGTGAGTATATGAAAGAAGGAGCGGTAAATTTGTTCTCTAGTGAAGACTAAATGGGTCTCCTCGCATTCAGAATACGGGTGAAAATTATTTTTTATGGAAAAAGCTTTGGCTGCTGTGACAGGGAGATTACACAGTTCATTCCTTTAATTATTGCTCTGTAAAAAGTAGTAGCAGCAGTCAGTAAAATTATTAAATATGAAAGTTAAAGGAGATATCTTCTAGTCCTTTCTAATCCGGCTGCCTATTTGTGTCATGGATCTCACTGCCCAATCATTTTGGAAGGCCAGGATATTAATGAGATGAAGCAGAGTTTGCCAGTGCTGGAAACTGCACTAACCAGTAGCTTTAATTTTGGTACAGAAACAGCTGTGTTAAAATCTATGGCCTGTGCTATACAGAAAGTCATAATGCATTAACATCCCCCCAAGAAGTTTTGAGTTCTCACTGGAATAAAATGAATAATGGAGAGTTAATCTTTGTGTGTATCTGTGTGTGTGTGTATGTTTTCCAATTCTAGGTTTGGTGCCCAATGTCACCTGAATTTTATAGAGAATACGTAGCCATCAAAACAAAGAAACGGATACTGCTGTACACCATGAACCCAAATAAATTCAGAGCCTGCCAGTTCCTGATTAAGTTTCATGAGCGGCGGAATGATAAAATCATTGTATTTGCTGACAACGTGTTTGCACTGAAGGAGTATGCAGTTAGACTTGGGAAGTAAGTGTTCACAACCAACAATGGCACTGGTTTTTTTTCCCTCCTTTCTGGAAAATAGCCTTGTAATATTGCAGCTTTCAGTAGTCTTTAGATATTTCTCGTAACACTTTGATTTAACACCAATCCTCCCATATAAAAAAGCTGAATTTCATTGGCACTGCAACATTATTTCAGTGTAGAACTGTTTGAAAAGAATCTGTTTAGCACTTGCCTCAGAGAACTTTTCATCCAAGATTTCCATGAAAGACTATTAGTATTTGTCCATCCATTTTATTATTAAAAGCCGGTGGAAAAATGAGGGGCTTTTAAAAATATCAGTAGAACAATGGATGGTAGCTTCCCCTATCTCTTTTAAGACAAAGGGTTTTGAAATATATACTCTCTGCATCTTTCAAGATTGGTTGGGCCCCAGGGCATTCCTCTTCACATTCTCGAAAGGTCTTAACCTTGTCTAAAAAATTGAAGATGAGCTTTTTGAGGATCTATGTTGTACCAATGCGCTGCCTAGAACTACCGTAATCATTTCATAAAGCAAAAGGATATTGCTGCCATGAGCTCCTTTGCTGTCTTAAATAACTCTTGAGTGCAGTAACAGAATGTTGTACAAATAGTGTAATGAGGGGTTAGCATCAGTGTGCTTGTGGGGTTTGGAGAGGGATGGTCAGGGATAGTGCTTGCCAAGATCAGGCCTAGAGCAGTTATTAGGGAAAATAAGGATAGAAGCTGTCCTCATCCTTTCTTTGACAAGCTAGTATAACAGCTTGCACGCCGGAAGCTGTGGGGTGTTCTGTCTGTGTATAATTTCATGACAAGCAATTTCAGCAGTGCTTCTTAGCAGAACTGCAAACAAGCCTTAATGCTTTTCAGAATTTGAGATCAGTTTTGACTGTAGTTTAACAGCCATGTTGTGCTGGCTTGCTGTGACATCAAATATTAAACTGAGCTAGAGATGCTGGATGAATTCCAGCACCCATGGTCTCTTTCTTCTTTTTTTGTAATCTGTCTGGACAGAGAGATTAGCTGTAATGATGCCTCTGGAATGTCTCTAGTAGTCACTGCACCACAGAAAAAGTCAATGCTGCTTTTGCTAAATTAGTAGCACAGCAGTTGTTAAGTGGAATAGAAGCATGGCAGGAAAGCCAGCTAAAGAAATATTCGGTGCTTGCTTTTCATGTTCTTGAGTGGATTCTTCACATTATGTACAGAGCTCCAGGTTACATGAGTGTCCAAAAGAAAGGAGGCTTGTGGTGCTGGTAAAGGTAACCAGAGGATCTCCTACCAGGGTTTGCTGTGCACATGCTGAAATAATGGGATCTATTGGAATGGATGCAGCAGGAATTGTATGTGTGAGGAGGAGAGAACAGCACAACAGTGGCAATAGTGGCTGAGGTTGCTTGCCTGGCCTGTGCTGGCCCAGCAGCATAGTGCCCACTCCAGTTCTCCTGACCCGACTCAAGCACATAGGCAGAATAGGCTTCTGGCTGCAGGGAGACAGCCAGCGTCTGTCTGTTGTGCTGGGTCCTCCCTTGCTCCCCTTTCCCTTGCCCCTGGCAGGGAAAGACGGTGCACATGACAGGAATTATTTTGACAACAATTTTTGGCGCCAGAGAATTCAGATTTGCTTAGCCAGCTTAGATTCTGATAGGAGACTCTCCCCCAGTGCTGTACAGCTCGTGTGCTGACTGGTTTTTACTAGTGTTATCAGTGTGTTTAAATCACTGTTTCTGAAGGGCTGTGCCTCTGTGGTTTTGATGGTTATATCAATTACTGAGAGAGGTGTGTTTTTGCAAATCCTTGAAATATCTTTTTGCAATGGGGAAAAGGCAGTTGGATATTCTTCCAGGTTCGGGAAGGTGCTCAGATTTGTGTTAATGAATCGTCGAGTAGGAACTGGAGAGCATTAAAATGGAGGATTGATAGGCTGGTGTTCTAGATTATTCTATTCTTAATAAAAAAATATGTTTGAATCCCTTCTTGGTGGCCTTAAACAGGAAAATAATCCAAAAATAATTGCAATTTAAATATTAGATGATATTTCAAGTAAGACTTGAAATATTACTGAATGCTACTAATTGAATAATAACAGCGTTATTTCAAAGTTGACTCATTTTCCACATTCATTTTTTAGCTGTGTTTTTCTAAAAATGTGGTTAAATACACTAAATAGAACAATTAGATTAGTAATGACTAGAATTGTTTGGCAAGAGATAAGCTAGAGTAAAATTTGTAGTACAGAAAGCAAGAGGAGCCAATGCACAGGAATTGGTTGGTAACAATAGAAAATCTTAGTAGTGTGCACTGCATCTTTATGTTCAACTATCATCCCTGTGGAATGTTAAATGTTAAAAGTGAAATGAAACTTTGGAGATTATTTCTTATACAAGAAACCAGTCTACAGAATGTTGAGTGGGGAGAAATCTAATGAAATTCAACAAGGGCAAGTGCAGAGTCTTGCATCTGGGGAAGAATAACCCCATGTACGTTGGGGAATGAAGTCATAGAGAGCAGTGTAGGGAAAAGGAATCTGGGGGTCTTGGTGGGCAGCAGGATGACCATGAGCCAGCAATGTGCAGTCTTGGCCAAGAAGTCCAATGGCATCCTGTAATGTATTAGAAGGGCTGTGGGCAGTAGGTCAAGAGAGGTTCTCCTCCTTCCTCTACTCTGCCCTCGTGAGACCACATCTGGAATATTGTGTCCAGTTCTGGGCCCCTCAGTTCAAGAAGGACAGGGAGCTGCTGGAGAGAGTTCAGTGCAGGGCCACAAAGATGATAGAGTGGAGCATCTCTCTTATGATGAAAGACTGAGGGAGTTGGGGCTCTTCAGCTTGGAGAAGGGGAGACTGAGGGGTGACCTCATTAATGTTTACAAATACGTAAAGTGTCAGGAGAGTGGAGCCAGGCTGTTCTCAGTGATGTCCAACGATAGGACAAGGGGCAGTGGGTACAAACTGGAACATAAGAGGTTCCAAAGAATACAAGGAAGAATTTCTCTACTCTGAGGGTGAGGGAGCACTGGCACAGGCTGCCGAGATGGGTTGTGGAGTCTCCTGTGGATATTCAGAACCTACCTGGACAAGCTTCTATGTGACCTACTCTAGGTAGTGCTGCTCTGGCAGGGGGATTGGACTGGATGATCTTTTGAGGTCCCTTCCAACCCTTGAGATTACGTGTGTGTTTTTAGAACTGGTTTCCTGTTACTTGGAGATGGTTGTTAATGAGCATTTGGAGAAGTAATGCAGCAGATGAAAAGGCAGTGGCTATGCACTCCTGCATGCCTCTGGTTTTTTTCAGGTGAGCTTTGCTGTTTCTAGCTTTTTCTGTTTTCTGTTTTTTTCTAATTTACTTAGAAGGAAGAAAACAGCCAGACTCTAAAGAGAATCTTGGAAAATTCCTAGCATCACAGGTTACTCATGAAATCTGTGGGTTTATGTGAGACTTCTTTGGACTGAGGTGTTAAATGTTGCAGGTGATTCATCATCTAACATTAGAAATCTTAGGTGAAATGCCTCTGTGAGCTGTTAATGGCCATGGAATGTTTGGGACCTTGTTCTCATTTCAGCATATCCTAAAAGCATTAGGGAAGGGCAAGAGGTCTTGCTTCAAAAGCAAAGAACTAATTTTCCCAGAAGAATATCCAGCAGCCAGCTCGTGACACTCAGCATATTGTTGATTGAGGAGCCTGGATTTTCAAGTGTTTATATAGGAAGCAAAGGTTGCAGCTGTCAATGTGCAAACTCAGTAGATCTGAGGGGGGGGGAAAAAATCTCTTATTTTAACAGCTGCCTTCAATCTTTCATGTAGGCTTAGCAAATGTATTCATTCTGTTGACAGACTGCTTCATTGGTGCATATAACTGCAAAACACTTAACTGTCAGAATTTATTTCTGGCAGACTGGGTTGCTGCAGAAGGTTCCACAAACAACTGGGTAGCTGCCATAACAAGCCAAACAAGCTGCACCAATTCTGTTTTGGTTTTATATCAGTTCAAATGGGTACTGCACTCCCTGACATGATATCTTAGTACTTTGTAAGAAATGAGTGAGAAGTCTTGAATTGATTCAATTTGTCCATTTCTTTTCAGACCCTACATATATGGTCCTACTGCACAAGGAGAAAGAATGCAAATTCTGCAAAACTTCAAGCACAATCCAAAAATCAACACTATTTTCATTTCCAAGGTAAATGAGGGCATTTAGTGTGTCCTTGTACCTGCAAAGTGAACTTTTCAAAGAGTTGAGTCATACAACAAGCGTTTGCACATGTGTGCGTTGGGCATCTTTGCATCTTGGCTCAGAGATGTACTTTGTATTAAGCCTTTGTTGATGGTACATGAAAATAAGATGCTACTCAGAGGCTGATTCTGTGTTGTAGGTAGGTGACACGTCCTTCGATCTGCCAGAAGCCAATGTTCTGATTCAGATTTCGTCCCACGGTGGGTCTCGAAGACAGGAGGCTCAGAGGCTGGGACGAGTGCTGAGAGCCAAAAAAGGTAAATGAGATGGTGGTTAGGCTCTGGGCCTTGAGCCTTAGTATTGTAGAACCACAGAGAAACTGGGCGTTCGTGATACTTCTTTATATTGTCCTTGGATTATGTTTTAGTCCTGTACCAGTGAATGAAAACAAAGTGTTTTCTGGCTCAGTAAAGCTTTCTGTTGAGGAAAATTCCAAAAGACAAAAAAGCTGAAAGAAAATAAATCTTTTGATCTTTGGTGATTCTTTCATTTTCTCGTTCCTTGATAATTTCCTCAATGTGAAGTAATTTTTTTTTAAAATCACAGTATAAGTCTAAAAGTCAAGTCTCTAGGAAGCACAGTTTTGATAGTGCAGATGACTCTGTTTTAAAAATGGGATTTCATTTCCAACTAGTTGTGTTTTTTGCAAAAAACACGTAACTGATGAGCCTTTTGTTTAGAAGAATGATTATTAAAACATGTTCTATTGGCACTTCAGTTCTGCGTATACTTACGTGCAGTTTGTGCTTGTGACAGGTGAGGCTTTGTTTGAAAATGCATACAAACCCTATGTTACTGAATTAACAAAGTCTTAGCAACACTTTGGGTTTTAAAAGAGAACCCAGTACTTTTTGGGCAATAGATATCAAGGACTGCAAGTTTAAAATAATAAATTGTATACATTCTGGTACATCCTGAGCTTCAAGTAGCCCTATGAATTACTAACTAACAATCTTTGTCTCACCTTTAACTGCAAGCTCTGGTTTCTGTTGACAAAAGTTTCCTTTTATCTGTTTCCATGGGACTTTTTGGATGTGATGTGTGCTGCGGTCCTTGCTCTTGACTTCTCTACATGATAGACTCAAAAATAAATTTTATCTTTCACCTTGCTCTTCCATAATAGAGCAGCAGCTTCTTTTAAGAGCACCAGTGTAATTGTGTTAGTCTGAGTTTCCTTTCATTTTTTTTCCTTTTCACCCATTCTTAAGTTATTAAGAAGAGGAGTAGGAATTTCCATGCTCTGTACTTGGTCAGTCAGTTTGTGAGAGATCTGGGTACATCTAAACTTTGCAGATTGCGTTTGTAGAGAGACATCTTATTTAAACACCTGTTTTGTTCTCCCTTTCAGTGTTCCAAGTGGAACTAATCACTTGGTGTCTTTGTCTCCTAGGGATGGTTGCAGAGGAATACAATGCCTTTTTTTATTCTCTTGTATCCCAAGACACTCAGGAAATGGCATATTCAACAAAGCGACAACGGTTTCTTGTAGATCAAGGTTATAGCTTCAAGGTAACTTGTCCCTTCTAATTATTATACTTGTGGCCTAAGCATATAACTGTCATATCCTTTCATGTTAGTCTTGTGTCAAACACTTGAGAACTCCAGTTGTGGAATGTATTAATGAAGGGTTTGCTCCCAAGCAAGAGCTGTTCCAGTATTGTTTTATTATCTGTATTGTTGTGAGAGCAGATAAAAGTAGCTTAGTGCAGCTTCTGGACACATAAGTAATGTAACTTCAAACCAAGCTCGCATCAAGGAGTGAAGCAGAATGTTACTTGCTTGGTGGGTTTATGTTCACGCTCTTCAATTGCCCATCCATGCAGGCCTCCTGTTATGTGTTATCATACTGGTTGTGCATTGTTGGGAGGTGTTTGTGTTGTAGTGGCCAGCAGCAATACAGAAAACTTCCAGAGCATCATAAGTAATTACCAAAGAACTCCGGTCTCAGACCAGTATTTCACCGTGGAGAGAAAATGTTTTTGTGTGACTAAAGACAGCATACTGTGGGCAGGATTCATCCATCCTATATTCATACATCTAACTCTGGGAATCATGAAGTTAGCTGTCACAAGTGTCTAGCAACCCACTTGAAAATAAGTACCTTTCAGGGATCTTTGTCCACACACTAATCTTGTACACCATTTGCACAGTGCTGTCCAAAGCCTGCAGTGGCACAGAAAATCAGTCAGGATGCAAACATGTTGATATGGTTGGCTCTGTGTTAGCAGAAACTGTTCTGGCTAATGGAGGTCTTCACACTGTGCTCATTTAGCTTCCACCAACAGTCTGACCTTCCTCTTGAGATTTTCTCTGCCTGAAATGAAGTATGTCCCGAAAGTCACCACTTTGAATGTTAAAAATGATGGAATTTACTGCAGGAAAAGACTGTCACTTCAGAGCAGAAATCTTCCTACCTACAACTAAAACATACACCTCAAAACAGAGAACATTTTCAGTGTTGTCAGTGTAAGGGCCATGATGTGAAAGAAGTTTCCACTACAGTCCCTTTGATGAAGGACTGAATGCCATCTCACTTCTTCAGACATACTTGAAAATTAATCATGCTTTTATGTATCTGTATATGTTACCTTCTTCCAAACCTAAGATCTTGTTTCACCAAAGCCCCTCTACTTTATTGATTTCATGGTGTGTCTCATTTATTGTAATCCATGGGCTGCCCCATACACTGTTAAAGGTAACAGTGTCATGATAGCTCTTGCTTTTAGGTAGATTATTCTTTTACAAAACTGGAGTTTACTGCTGTGGTTAGAAGCCTTCCCAGTAAGAAACATTACTAGAAAGACTAAAGGTAAGGCTCATTTATCTGCCTCTAGGGAACAAGGTTATGGCCTTGAGAATCATGCAAGGGTGGCATGAGGTGCGTGGGCAAGCGGCCACTGCTGGATTGGGCTTTAGTGTGGCTGTTTCAGAGCTTTACCTACAGTACAGGGCATCCCTATCCCCAGCCTCTCTCAGTTGTAGCTGTGCAGAAGGAAGCAATTGCTCTGTAATCAGTGGCCCATTAAAGAGAGTTTTAAGGGAGTTCTTGCACCGAAAGACATGCCACAGTCTTTATATGTAATATCCTTGTTTTGCTTTGTAGTCAATGGATTTGGATAAAATTGTAGATCAGTACTAAGCTGCAACTAATTACAGCAAATCATCTGTGTGGCTGTAGCCAAGAAGATTAGAGAAATCCCTTTACTTATATCTGAATGCCTTGGATGTTAGAACTATGGAAGAGGTTAAATTAGAGGGATTTTATTTTGCAAGGAAGGCCAAGTCCTGGGAGCTTTGGTGTAATACAGAAAGAAAAGCAGCTCAAGTCACAGCCCAGTATGTAGAGCAACATTTTAGCTGACCAGTACTGGAATGTTCTTTATTTGCAGTTTAGGAGAAGAATATTAGAATATATATTTTCTTCGTTTGCCAAGCTTTAAGCCTTGGACATAGCTGGCATCAAAGAGTAATGGGACTGGAAGAAACTTCCAAGAAACAACCTATTGTGTTTCTTCATTTCAAGCCAGGATCAGCTATGTGTATGTCACCCTTAGCAGATGTTTGCCTTCTTACTCTTCCAAATATAGAGACTCTGCCTCATGTTTATGTAATTATTTCAGTGCTGATGTCCTCTCCTTCAGAATTTTTGTTCCTAATTAGTAAAAATTAATCACTCCTTTAAAAGGGCAATAATTTTTACTTTCTTTTCTAGGACTGCTTGCCACCTCTCAGTAGCTCACTTCTTTACCTTTCATCAAAAACAGGACTGGAATAACATTTTTTTTTCTACATCACATATTTTGTCTTTCCTTCTTAAATAAGAGTCTTGTCGTGAAAATTAGTTAGTAAAGTTAAGTTTTTTTTGTTAGCTAACCATAGTTCAGTTAGTTATTTATAGGCTGAATATAAATTTTAAACCAATAATGGAGGAACTCACAATATCAAAGAACTGGGGATAACTTTAAACTTGACATCTATTGAACAGCTTAAAAAAAATAGGGATGATGCAGTAGGAATTCTTTCCATTCTGTGAGTCACGTTAGCACAACCACAACTGGAAGCAGGCTAATGTAAAGTGCTTTTCTTGACTCCTTTGTCTTTATTTTTGAGATGATTGTAGCACATGCCATTCTAAATAAATAGGGAGAGGCATCATAGTATTGCTGAGCCATACAGCAGGGCAGGTTGCTTCACTGAATGGATTCTTAACACTAGGATGTTTCTCGGACACCTATTTCTAATTAGAAATTGCCATTGACTACAGCCCACAACAAGGATTATTGGTTCTAGTCTTTCACTGTGTTCTCTGGTGTTTTCAAAGTTGCTACTTTGTGTCTAATGTGGATTTGGTTTACCTTCTGTTGGATCCATCTTTCTTTATCAGTTTTTGCGATCAGATCCAGCCCAGATTATTGAGGTAGTTAGTGTCTAATTGCGTGGACTCAAGAGATGAGCTGCAAAAGGAAGTTGATGAGG
Source organism: Colius striatus (assembly GCF_028858725.1). Lineage (NCBI taxonomy): Eukaryota > Metazoa > Chordata > Aves > Coliiformes > Coliidae > Colius > Colius striatus. The sequence continues at coordinate 16,356,847 of NC_084769.1, read as the reverse complement.
GGAAACGCTACATTCGTGGTTCAAAACATAGTATGAGAACTGAGATTCTCATGTATAGACTTGTTTACCAGAATGTATTTAACTGCAGGAAAAATTAGGGTGAACTTTTCAAAATATCTCCAAGAAAGTAAACTGCCTATTGCAAAGCTGTATAACAGAAGTTTTGCAAAGCTCTGTAACAGAACTTTGAGCACTTTTCCAGTCTTGGGAAGAGGTTTGTCAGTTGATGGAGTATTGGCAGTACCTTGCCAGTAGATGGCATGTGCCCCGCATCCGTGGTTACCTTGTGTCCAAGTACACAAACGTTGAAATGCTTTGTTGCAGGTTGCTGCACTGATTCTCAACAACTAATCATACATTTCGATTTGTTAGGATTTTTTTTCCCCTCCATTTTTATTGCACGCTTTCTCAGTGTCTTGGTCAAGCTTGTATGGGCAGGGTCTGGCTGACATGGTCTGTCCAAAACACTTTCCCTCTTCTTTCCTTCTCTCTTCTTTTTTTCTCCCATAAAGTTTGCATTTTCAGCTAGGATACAAGGAGGGGAGAGTATGCATGTCTATATATAAAGCACTTAGCAAGAGTGTTTTTATGTATCTGTGCTGTCTGTAGTGTTAAGCTGTCCAGATAGTTAATAAAAGTTGAAGGCAGTTCCAACAGGGTATGGAATAGTCTTGTCTTGGTTTTAAATAGCTGATGGAAGGGAGCAAGAGCCCTTATCTTGTACTGTGCTCTATCTCTTAGGTAATAACGAAGCTTGCAGGCATGGAAGAAGAAGAACTTTCATTTTCAACCAAAGAAGAGCAGCAGCAGCTTCTCCAGAAAGTCCTGCAAGCATCTGACCTGGATGCTGAGGAGGAAGTAGTTGCTGGAGAATATGGTTCAAAGTCAGCTCAGGTAATGAAGAATACTTTGAAAAGTGTGACCACAGATGTGTCAGGACTGGACCATTGCATTTTAATTCCAAATGTGATGCCATCATTGATACCTTAGTATCTTTGTGAAACATTGGAGAAGAGGTATATTTTTTTTAAGCTGCATTAGCACCTAGCTAGTGGAGAAGTGAGACATGGAATTCATATCCTTCTCCATTGGGTTTGAGGGAGATGACAACAGATCTATTGTTACAGATTTTGAAGTAAATCTTCCAAGTCGCAAGGAATGAAAATATTTTTAAACATTTTTAAGATTCACATATGTCACAGCACATATTCTTTTGTGGTGGCACTGTACTCCTTGATTCATGCCAAGTTAATCTTGGAACAAGTGTGATTTCTGTTATCTTTTTGCAAAATTCCCTGAAAAATATTTTTGGCAGTACTACTGTGTACTGAAACATGAGTGTATCCAGCTTTGTACTGAGTTCTAACAAATGTCTTGAAAAGGCCCCTTTCTTCTGTACAGGTGGAAGTCCTGTTAGGTCAGGGAATGCCCCATGTCCCAACTTAACTGGGTTTATGTATGGAATTCATTATGGGAATCAAAGTAAATGGAAAGTAGAGGCTTGCCCAGCATGCCCTTTTGATTCCTTCCCTGTTACTATTCTCTATGAAATCGCTCACAACAGAACCCAGATAATCACTGCTGTAAGTGAAGAATTTTTACTTCTCTTTCAATCTAGTAAAATTCCTAATTGCTTCCCATTAGCCGCCCTTCCAGACAGCTACACTCAATGTAGCATAAAGAAGGGGGTTATCTATGTTTTATGTACAACCTCTTGGCTACAGGATGGCTTTTTCAAAAAGGCTAATTAGTAAGCTATTGGTATCCTGTCTTACACTCTGAATCTTTCAAACACAAGGCTTGAAACTGCAATAATATTTGGGTGGGAATTTTCTGAGGAACATGGGTATGCTACAGGAAATGATCCTTTTTTGTGGTTGGACTTGATCTTAAAGGTCTTTTCCAACCAGAGGGCAAAAGCATGAGACACTTCTGTTCATTTTCAAGAGAAGTGCTGTGCTGTTGGTGTTGGAAGTAGTTTGACATTTTCAGCACCAGATGTAAGAAAGATAAATAGCCTGAAACATTTATTGATCAATAAGTTAAAATCAAGCTACAATGTGGTAATTATTTTTTTAGGGTTAATTTTTAGCTAAATGGCAATGTACTGAAATCCATTAGGAATTTCCATTTTAAGATATCTCTCCATATTAAACCTGAGATATGTTTATATACTTACCATGACTTTATTCATAGAAATTCTTAAGAGAAAAAAACTTGAAAGAGGTTTTGGCATCAAGGTCAATAAAGGAACAGTGCTGCTCAGTGGCAGGTGTGCATCAGTAGGTTACAGTTGGATCTGTCTAATCACACAGAAAACACATGGGGTTTTTTCTGCTCTTACTTGCAGGTGTCACGTCGTACGGGCACCATGAGCTCCATGTCAGGGGCAGATGATACGGTTTACATGGAATACCACACTTCACGGAGTAAGGCATCTGCAAATAAACACATCCACCCCCTGTTCAAACGCTTCCGGAAATGATGCCCTTCATCTCTGCAGCTTGTTACAGCCATGGATCCATGTACCTGCGTTCATAACCGAAAGTATGGAGTTGAAATGTCTTGACAGATCCTTTAGAAGACTTTTTTTTGTATGCATCTGTATAGCCACATATTTACTTTACAATGTTTGTGCTTTCGTGGGTGAACGTGAAAGGAAAAATGGAGCTAAGTCCTACCACAGGAAAGATATTATCCAGTGACTGGATTCTGGTTATACCTGTCTAGTTTTCAGGGTAATTAATAGAATTTATTTTTGTCAGCTGAAGACCCTTTTTCAGAAGAATTCTGGAAAGGTTTTGTAAATGAAGTTTCTACTGATGTTTGAAATATTATTTATCAAATTATTGTGTCTGCTCAACAAAATACCGTTTTTTTTAAATCCTTAAATAAAAATCATTCATTAATTTTTTTTTTTTTTAGTCACAGATCCTAGGAGCACTTTACATAATATTTTTGAACTGGGAGCTAATTTATACTTGCATCTTGGCCTGTCTTAGAATTCTAAAAAATTGTCTGGAAATATTTTGATGTTTGAAGATGACCCCGTCTTCAAAGTAAACTCAAGGAAGGCATTAGTAACTATAAATGAATTCTGTGCTCTGTTTTCCTCATTTGTCTTGTTACTCTTGAGAAGTTGCTGAAATAAAAGTTATTTCCCATCATTTGCGCTCTATTTATTAACCATTGTAACTGCTAAACAGTGCAATATCACTACAGAAGTTACTGAATCAAAAAGTCTTTTAACTTGTCATAAGGTGAGTTGCAAGCAGAGGTGTTGAGGAGAGATCCCCGAGTTTGGAGGTTTTTTTCTTAGTAAAGACTGCAGCATATTTCTGGAAAATGTGAGGAGAGGTGGTGGTGGTTTCTGTCAGAAAACCAATTTTTTAAACAATGCTTAATATTGTAACAATTATGTTGCTTGTTATTGTATTTATTGGTATTATGAGACCTCTTTTTTTTGTTGAGAGTTTGTAGAGCTTTAGGAACAATCAGTGAAATAACATTCATCTTAATCTGCTGCTTCAAAGTAGGTTAGTGAAAATCTTTACCATACTGGAAGGAGTTTGTATGGTAGAGCTGTCCTGGTTATATGACAAAAGTGCTCCCGAAAAATATTGATTCTGTTTTTTACAAGCATAAATTGCAAGTGTAAAAATATTGGAAGCCTACTTCAGGACACACAGTGCTTGTTTTCGGTATGAAACTCAGGTAATTTTGAAAGTGGAAGTGATCTGGTTCAGTTTAAACTTTGTTCAGTCTCTGAGCCGTACCCTGGAACACATGGTTCTGAGTTGTGTGCCTCACAAACTGGCACCAACCATGGCAGTGCTGGGGTGGCTAATATGGAAGAGATTAACGTGCAGTATTCTGGTGCCCATTTCCTTTCCCCAGTTTTAAAGCATTATTTACTCCTAATAGTAGTTTGGAACAGCTTTTGTGGCAACAGTTAGTAGAAAAGTGCTAATTTAGTGTCATGCGAGGAGTCTGTGACAATGGAATAACTGAGCAAGTCAGCGTGTGTCCCTTTGCACAATTCTCTGTTAACATGCTTTAGGAATTGCTTTGGAACTATTCTCCACACTTCATAAACTTGGAAAAAAAACCTACTAAATGTGGAAATGGCTTCATAGTAGCACTGAGTTTTGTAACTGTGGCACTAGTAGTAGCTGGATTTAGGGCAGTGCTCTAGGTCTTAACATAGTAAATCTTGACTGATGACTAATGATATTGCTCTCCTAAGAAATGGGTCTGTACAGAATGCAGTACTTTCAGTACCAAGTAAAGTGTAATTTTACGAGAAAATAATGACTTCATGCTTCAATAATAGTTTGTTGGCATTCAAACTTGAGATTTAATTACTTTGATATGATTGCTGCAGTAATTACTGCCTGTTATTACTCCAGACTGTAACTGTGAGTGGCATTTACTCACTACAAGGCAGTTGCTGCTGTGCATGGTAGCATCTGTACTGGAACATGCTCAGTCAGTTCTTTCCAAGCAGGGATCAGTTGCTGAGTGATGCTAGTTATTCCTGGGGCTCTTGCTATACTGGACTTTTACTACTCTCACAGTCCAGCAGTGCTCAAAGGTGCTCCAACAGTCCAGCAGCAGTCACAGTAGGCTGCTCTGGAATCCCAGCTCTCTAGGAAACTAAATTGTCTTGTTCAGCCACAAAACCAAGCGCTGTGTTTTGTCAGGTGGGTGTGTTGCCTTGAAGCAGCACTGTAGACTGCAACCTAATACCTCACTGGCACCAGACTGCTGTGCTGGGCTCTCACTGCCCTGTGGCCCACATCCCAAGAACACGGGACCTTGGCTCTCTTGGAGTGCAGTCAGATCCTCATGTGGTTTATCACAGTTGGCCACTGCTTCTCTTAAGGGCTAATGAGATCCCTTGGTAAGGAGGCTGTGGAAAACAGAATGGCTGAGAGCTCCATGTTTGCTTTGAAAATGGTGCATGTGAATAATTTGTTGCTGTCTGTCGTGGGACTGCTGCACAAGTACCTCGAGATACTGCTTGTATCTCTGCGGGAGCACTTTCCTGGCAGCAGCAAGGTGCAGCACAGGTCATGGACCCAAGTGACTTGTGAATGAACAGTGAGAGCCAGTTGATGAAAGGATTTGTTTGCTGGAGGGCTCTCACTAAACTGGGACCAAAACAACAGATTGGTGTGGCAAAACTGTTTCAGCCCACAAGTGGTCTGAGGCAGGTGAACTTTGGGGTAAGTACATTAGTTCTTGGAACCTCACGGACAGAGGAGGGGCAATTTTCTCAAACATAATTCAGGTTTCTTTGCTGAAATTTTTTACTCTGCTCCCTGGCTGCATCCAAGTTAGGCTGAATTCTGTACTGAGGAGACTTAATCTTCTTGCGAAAATGACATTTTTTTAATAGTTCTTTGTGTTTATGATAGGCTGCAATAGTGAAGCTTGTGATTATGTGTTCCATATCATCATGGCAAACCAGCAACTAGCTGTGAAGGGATTAATGCTTGAAGGGTATTGTTATTCATTAAGATGACCTTCTAGACTAAGAGAGCACAGTGACATTGGAGTGGCAATTTCAGCAGTATTACAGCTCAGCAAAGCACTAAACTACACCCAATTTCTACTTCTCTGGTTCCTTATGTCCTCCTGATGGTCAAAATTTTTAGTAGCACCTTTTTCTGCTAGTATGTTTTAAATCTTGAGACTTCAAAGCAAGTGGTTCTGAAGGTAATTTTATATGGCACACAATAAGAAGCACAGGAAAGGATCTAAACCTGTTACAAAAAATCTACAAGCAGAGCTGAATTCTTTATTTCTTGCAGTTGATCCATGGGGATTTTGTTAAGCACTGGCCAGTAAATTGTGCACAATGCTACCAACACCTGGGACTGGCTTGTTCTGATTGAAATATATTCTTTTTATACAATATTTAGTGAGGATTTTAATTGTTACATGGTAGATTCAACCAGAAAATGAAAGCAGCAGTTTTCATTTTTCTTGTAAACTAAAGCTGCTTCGGTAGTACATTACCTGTAAGCTCTATTCTCACCTCGTAGCCTGTGAAGTTCAAATTTGTCCCTTTCTCAGGAAGAAGCGTGGCAATTTAGAAAGAATTTAAAACTCAAGTAACTTTACAACTTGTCAAAATCTTTTGTAAGATGGGTTTAAGGACAGTTAGAAAAGGGAAAAACTGTGTCTTAACTGTGTGGCTTTTCCAGTGAAGAAGTGTTTCAAACTGCACATTTTTGTTTATATTTGTAACATTTCAACAGTTTTTCATCTTACCTGTTCAGTCTTAGCTCAAAGCACTACTTGGGCAAAGTTAAATGCCTCTGTTCAAATCTGTTTTGCTTTCACAAGTTGTACTTGTAGATGTATTAACTATGTAAAACATACAGTATAACATTTATTGCACTGTATAGCATAAAATAATATTCAAGTAATTACAAGCCAGATAGAACCAAGACTATAAAAAGTGAGAATAATTCTAAGGAAACAGAATTCCTGGTAAGATGATAATGTAACCATTGCCTCTGATGTTATTAGGCCACAAAGCAAGCTTCACTTGAACTTTGTCAGATTTCACGCAAAGAGGAGGGCAAGTTTAAATTGGATTTAGAAACAAGTAAGTGAAGGTAACAAGGTACAGTTAATATGACCGCATTAGGGGATCTGGGCTGAGAGAATGGTATGCCTGTGGATTTGGAGACAAATTCTCATCCAAAAAAACCCACATCACCTAAATTATCGATAGCCAAGTGTAGTTTATATTGTGATCCCGTTACTGGCCACAAGGTAACTAAAACTGCAGTGCTTCTACTCTGAAGAGGCATGTGTTCTGACTTGTTTGAAATAACAAAGGTCCAAACTGACTAGTTACATAAAACAATTTTTCAAACTCGGCAGGCTGACAGGCTGGGACAAACGTCTTTGTTTAAAGAACTGCGAGTGTGGTTTTTGAGTCGGTGTTAAGACATCTGATAAATACACATGCTGGAAGATTGTACAAGTGGGAGAAAATATTTATCTTTCAAGTCCCATCCAATGTTTTAGTTGGCTAGTGCAGATGGCATAACTTCTCCCTTCTTTAGGGTTTGGTGGATTTATGTGGATTGGAAGGAGGTTTTATATCATGGCTACTAAACTCACCATTATTCCTGGGAATTCCATGGCAATGCCACTGGACTGAAAGAAGTCTGTGATTCTGTGATATTTGGGAGGACAATGGCAATGCTGATCCCTTTACCAGTTTCAGTTAAACCTTTCACTATGTAAAACCCACTGCTACTCTTTCGAACGTTTGTCAGTTTCTTTCCTTCAATCTCCTTACTCTTGTTCAAGTCTACTCCAGGAAACTGTTACTTCAGTTTCATCTCTGTCTTGTAGCATAAATTTGGGGGTTTACTCATAATGCTGATTACTTAATGTGCTGCAGTTTGCAGGTTTGATCTCCAATTCAGATTCCATGGCTGCTCAGTGTGTCAGTAAAGCAGCAACATTAGTGGCACATACAGCCATTAAAAATTCTTAGTTGAATCTCAAACAGAACCACGCAATTATGGCACAGCAAAGAGAAGCAAATACTTTAATTACATGTTCTGTGTTGTGGTAGCCCACATGTATTCATTTACATTCATAAATGTTCCCTTCCTGTATTTGGCTATTAACCACCATACAATTTGGCTATTGTCTGGAGTATTCTTTTTCTATATTGTACATAGCAAAGCAAACTTGCATCTGCACTGACAGGTTGCTTCAGTATTACTGATAATTATGGTATATTAGTGTACCTGAGCCTGCATCTATTAGTGGCTCTGCATTTTACCTCCTCTAACCTAGAAATACCTGTTATTTATCGATATTTTGGAGTGTTAAAACAGGCTTACTTGATAACTTACTTTGTGACCCTTCTGTCATTTGTTATTTACTTCTAAGCAACTACAGTATGTCAGCCTTTAAGGCTCACTGGTCCTCAGATCTGCTACTGGGCTACCACCTGGACTACATAAAAATTGTTTCTGTGGATGTCAATCCATCGATATCTCCTTTTGTACAAGGGGTATACTGGATTTTGTAAAGATTTGCAGAATGGCTTCCTTAATCCCCTTAAAATCCTTCTGTAACATCCAACAACTTCGGCGATTTTCATCATTATTGTGTTGCTATGTTGTGCTTTCTTCGTTTATTTTCCTGTTACACTCAGCTTTGCCCCTAACCTACTCTGGGAATTCTTCAGGATAGGATGACTTTGGTTTTGTCTGTAAAACACTGCTGGCACTTTGATAAAAATGTAAGATGGTAAGCAGTAACGGAGGGATCTCATAGGAACTGCCTTGTTAGGACTCTTCTCAAATGGCACACATATTACACCTTTTCTTTAAAAGCAGACAGACGGTAAGTCTAAAGCATTACTCAAAGACAATGGTGCCCTTTGAGGTCCTCCTGTAATTTTTGTGGGGTTTTATTTTTCAGTAATAAATGATTGTAGATAATTTAAAATATATTAATGTTAATAAATGTGAATAATGGGAGAAACTATCTTAGGCTTTCCATTGGTGAGTGCTGTCTTAAAAAACAAGAACAAAGTCTGCCCAGACAGCATCGAATTCATCAAGAGACTTAGCACAATGGATAGCTAGGCTTTTTTTTTTTCCCCCCTGAACTTGGCTTGACTGTGATTGTGTAAGCTGCACATATTAACTTGATATCTGGTAATTACAGAATGTTTGACTAATATTAAAGATTTGCTGAGGACTGCCAATAATGAGATCTGAATGTCTGCAGCTGTTTTAGATGCCACACCAGGTGAGCTAGTAGAGAATATCTATAAATGTGTACAGGTAGCTGTTTCATGGGATGGTGCATCAGTGAGGAAGGTAATCATTTAATAACAGCTTGGCAAGGTAGGAATTCTGTAATGAATAATCCTCCAGAGACACTATGGATGGGAAGAAGCAAGACTGCCTTGGCTGCAATTACAGGCAAAGCGTGTCTCTCTTACAATAATAAAATCCCAACACAGCACCGGCTCTGTCCTGTATTCTGCCTTGCATGTTGTGCATAAGATCTGGCTTAGTGTCTCTTCAAGTAAATAGCATAATTAGTGCTGCCTTTAGCTCCCAGTTTTACTGAAATTGCATGTTCTCTGGGTATTTGTCTCCTCATTTTAAATGGAATCTGGTTTTCAGACCATTTTAGCACAAACAAACAAGGAAAAGTATAACAAGTGAACTGCCTGCAGGACTGAGGGAAAGTGGGGTTATACAACACAGTTCCTATGCTGGGAATACTGCCACCTCCAGAAATTCCTCAGAGGGAAAACAGGTACTGTTTGGTGAAGAATTTACAAGGCAAAACTTCTGAAACCCTTTGTCAAGTAGCGGGGCAATGTCCTGCAATGATTTTAATAGAAAAGAGGTAATGGTGGGAAAAGTGTGACTGTCCAAATGTGGCATGAACTACAACAATGTACAAACTGAGAAAGCTACTGCCAGCTGCAAAACTAATAGCCTTTCATATTAACAGAGGCAGACGGTGATGCTTTACAGTATCTTAATGGTGTATGACTTTAAATTGATTTTTAAAACACTACCATGTTGATAACTGTGAGCAGCTCTTTTTAGGAAGGGTGCATATATTCCCTCTGTCAACCTAGAAATTATAGTGTGAATCACTTTTAAAGCTGGAGAAGCACTTTATGCACTTTTAAAGCTGCATAAATTTTGAGGAAAAAGTAGTTTTCAAAGTATTAGTACTGAGAGTAATATGTATTTTTTAAAATATATCTTTACTATTTATAGCTGAGGGATTATATTGGTGTTCATTGTAAATGGAATTCCTGTTCTCTCCATTTTATTTGTTAACTTTGATGTAGAGACATCTGTTGTTCAACACTTCTAAATTTGTGTGGTTATCATTTGTAGAATATGGCAGATCTAGACTGTGCATAATTTAAATAGTTTGGGTTGTTCTTTGCATGTTCTAGGACTTGTGTCTGTCTTTCCTGTCAAAGAAAGAAATGTTCTGCTTTTAAACCTTCCTGCAGCCATCTCATAGTGCATCTACTTGCTCTGGGAGATATCCCTTGTTTTTGTCCTCCACTGTCCCAGAGAGAGGTATGAAATTAGCCTTTCATTTACTTATGGTGATAAACTTGTTCTGAATTTCACACTCACTAGCTGGTTTTAATGTTTGCCCCTGTAAGTATTTATTTTGTGAGTAACTGCATCTCTTGAATTATCTTCAGATAAATATTAAAGCAATAACATAGCTAAACCATGTAGGAGGAAGAGGGAAATTCCAGAGGTGACTTAGACCATGATATACCCAGATGTGCCTGACAGGTGTTTCTCAAACCTGTTGTTATAAAGTTCAGTGATAGCAGTTACATAACCTCCTGAGATTCCTTAGCTATCTGAGATTTCCCCAAAGGATCTGAGATAACAAGACTACCTGAAAATCTAACCAAGAAAATTGTTGTTGCAAACTAAGCCCATTATTTTCTTCTTTTTGTTGGCATCTCTTTTTGTAACAGAAGATGCATAGATCTGTAGGCTGTTGTCATGCTCCTGGCAGTCATCTTTCTCAGATGAAATAATTCAACCTTCTGCTTATGACATTTTTTAAAAACTTCTATTTTGTTTCCTGTTGCTGTTCTGGGGACCATTTCAAGTATGAAGAAGCCGATTTTCAAAACATTTGCTTAAATCAGTATGTACTTTATAGATTCTAAGACTGTTTACCATCTGCCTTTTATTCCTGTGATTATTTACTGCTACAGCTACAGAGACTGATGCACATGTCTGCTTCAGAGGTAAATTTATTTCAGTGGAGATAATCAGCAGTAAGAGTTAGCACAAATGTACACAAATCTTAGTTGGACTGTGGCCTCAACTATACATATAGAAAAATAAATGGAAGGGAAACAAAAGCAAATAATTTTCACACTCTTACAAGACTTACTTTTCCAACAGTTTATTCATAACTAAGTTCTGGAAGTATGGCTCTTCCTTGAGCATTTCCCCTGTCCTCAAGTTTCACCCCAGCTTCTGATTCAGTTGAAACCAAGGTGATGCCTGTCTTCCCTGTAATTTGTGAAACTAATCAACATTTTACAGATTATCACTAACATCTTTGGAATTATACAGAAATAAACACGAAGACAGCACAAACACTTCTGAAACTGCTGAAAACAAACTGATATACAGGCTGGACCTCAAGTTCTCTGTGTGCCATTATAAATCAATGCCACTGAATTGAGGAAAAACGTGGTGGAATGCTGTGGAGTTTACAGGATGCTGGTTATTTTCTACAGAAGTTGACACAAGCTGCTTATGGAGTAGGAGAAATCATTTTGCTGTACAAATCAACATCTCTGGATATTGTAATTGACAATTACAATTGTTTATTACTGCTGTTTATAAGGTTACTGTTGTAAAACCATTGCTATTTGTGTGTAGATGTAGAAATGTTTTCCACATATGTTACAGGAGATAGGTACTCAGAGAACTGCTTGCAGAAAATAAATTCTTTTCTAACTTACAGAAATTAACTAATGCCACAGAAGAAGTGGCCCTAAACCCACCTTTGTAATGAAAGACGGGATAATCCTTACTTGAGCTTTTTTGCCAAACCAATGGGGGAAAGTGGGGGAAAAAGTAAACTTTGGTTGCATGCTTAATGGGTAAATTTATCTGATTTGAATTATACAAAATAATAGGTTCCTTCTACTCAAGTCTCATCCCAGACCCACCCCCCTTTTCCAGCCCTAGGGGAGGGAGCGTTAAATAATGGTCTGTGTAAACTGATGCTCATGCAGTAAGAGTTTGGAGAAGTGCTGCTTGTACAAGTTAAAGCAGGCAGTGAAGAAAGAGCAACCAAATAAAAAGCAGCCACAAGAGCAAAGTGGACCTTTCTGAAATTAAGACATGTCTTTCTTCACGAGAGTTTTGGCAATGAAATGCAAGCAAACGCTTGAATCGGAGAGAACTTACTTTTACCAAGCGATTTTTGTCAGGTTTCACCAACTACCCAAACTTTCCAGCAGCCAGTCTCTGGAGGTGCAGAATAACTCGTCAGCAGCGGCAGAGAACAAAGGCGAGGAGATGGTGGGAGATCCGGGGCGCGCAGGGGACCTGCTGAAGCCCACCCCACACCATCTGGGCAGGGTGAAGAGCCTCCAAGAAATGCCTGGACCCAACACCCTCTACAACCTCTACGAGTTCTTCTGGAAGGACGGCTTCGGCCGTATTCATGAAATCCAGGTACAGCTTACTCGGCTATTCAGTGTTTTATTCACGCCAGGATTACTGAAAACCTTTCCTTTTCGCCCCTCACAAAGCGCCTTGCTCACCCACCGCGCTACCGGCACCGCAGCTGGCCGCCGCCTTCCCGCTGTTTTGAGGAGCCGGGGGTCAGAGGTTCCCCTCATTCAATCTCCGTCTCCCGCAGCCCTTTCGAAGGTTTTAGCAGTTTAGTTTCGGTGACGAGCCTACGCTCCGCGGTCGGGCAGCCTGCTCCCGCGGCTGCCCCGGCCCCGGGACGCGCGGCGGCCGCCTCGCCGGCACCCCCGGCTCCTTGAGCTCTCCCCCTTTTCATCCTGGTGCGTGTTTTGAACTTTTAGGTAGATGCCTTTAGGCTGATAAAAAATCCCATCTTTTTGAAGCGGGCTGTTCCGCGAACTTGGGGAGGGTGTATTTTGGCGGGCAGGGCTGGGAAAACGTGGGCTTTCCTCGCATCCCTCACCGCCGCACCCAGCCTCAAGGTGAGGCCGCGCCGGCACTCGCGAAGCCTCCTCAGCTACGGCCGGCTGCGGTGCGGAGCCACTCCCGCCGCCCTCCTGCCTTCAGAGCTCAGCCCGCCGCCCCGCGCCTCTGGGCAGAGACCATTTTGTCTCGCCAATCCTCGCGTCCACCCTGGCCTCCTCTTACATAAACACGCTTCGTCTATATAGGTCCCCTGAGGGGGCGGTAGTTGCGCCAGGCCCCGCTGCCGTCAGCGCCGGCCGGCCCACGGCTGCCACCGCGCTCCCCTCAGCCGGAGGCGGGCGGTTTGAAACCTTCCCCGGGCGGGGGGGCGGCGGGCGCTGCCCGCGCGGGTCTCCTTCGCGCCCGCCCGGCCCTGCCCGCCCCGCTGGCTCGCGGCTGAGGGGGAGGGGAGGCAGGCGGCGGGAAGCGGGGCCTGATGGCGGCGGAGCGAGAGGAGGGAGGGGGCGGTGAGCGGCTCCTGTCACCTGGCGTCTGGCAGCTCTGGAGTACGCGGCGGGGTGGGAGGTGCTGAAATAAATCCGAATCCGGGGGAGGGGGGTGTCGAGAACTGCCTTCTCCGGTTCAGGCAGCTCCGCTTCTGTGGTGCTCCGCAGTCTGCGGGGTGTCCCGTTCCTCTGTCGCACGCGGCGAAGGTGGGTGAAGCACAGTTATCTGTGCTTGGGACAGCAGGGCTCGGGTGAAGGAATATCCTTCCTCTGCTGTGGTGTTGATGTGGGCAACCGTCTCGCTGTACGGCTGTCTCTACCCAAAGAGGAATTGTTTTGGTTGCTTGGCCAAACATGTGGGTTTCATTCCTAAAAAGTCACAGTGCATCTTCAGGGGCCCTTTCCCCGTGTAGTCCAAGTGATTCTAAAGTGAGCACTTGTGTCTGAGGGAGTACGGCGGTGGTTTTCACTCTTTTGTGATTGTGTATTCATGATGCTTCATGTACAGATTTCTTTGGGATTACCTGAAATGTGGCATTCATTATTGTGCTTTTAGGAAGAGATTCACAGACAACCCCAAGAGGTTCACTGCCTGAAAAATCCCTGAAATAAATAAATAAATAAATAGGAAGTAAAACCAAAAAAGGGAAACCAAACAGAACTGGACTGAACTTTAAATGAGGATCAAAATTCAAAAGTTAGGATTTACAAAGTACCTAAAAACATCAGGAAGAGGCAAGAACAGGGGGGGAAAGAAACCCTAAACACTTAAGTTGCTTGGCTTTGTCTAGCTTTGTTGTATTTACCGTTTCTAAAAGGAGATGTTAGACTCCTCAGTGTATGCTGTGTTTAATGTCAGTCAAACTCGACTGCTAAGGATGAATTATTCAACTGGGTTGCTTGCTAACCAAGACACAAGCAGATGAACCTTCGTGATAGCTAAAGCTTTTTGTTGCATTATATTTCATTTTTTCTCTTTCTCCACAATGGTGTATAGAATTTGAGAGGTTCTTGTACCCCACACACACACATAAATACTACCATCGAATTCAAGTTCTTTTGCTGTCAAAACAGTGAAAAATTGTTCGAAGTGTTAACAGGGATATGAGACAATCTAAATAGTATAGGCTTTTCCCTGTCTCTAGCTGATACAGATACTTTTGTCTTTAATGTTATTCGTAGAAAGGAAAGCATGAGGAAGAATAAGGGGTTGTAAGATGATTCTAGTTTTTATGCTGAATCTCAAAAATCGCTTTACAAGTCATGGATGCCCTGTTTGCGTACATGCTGGATGCAAATAGGCATTAACTGGATCAACAACAGTCTGTTAAATTTAGCAATACAGTGAACATCAGGAATGAATTAATCAGAAACCCTTTGGTAACCAGCACAGCTACTAAAACGATGTCCTTCAGCGCACACAAATATTTCTTTGCTATATGCAGAAGGGGTGGGGAAGCTGAGCACTTTGTCACAAAGGAAGTTTTGTTCTCAGTAACATGATTCCAGTTAGTCTTGGCCAAAGCAGTAATGCCTACAGCAATTATGACAAAGGGAAAGTATTTTTAATTTGATGGAGTTAGATCTCTATGCAAGTATAACAAAAAGAAAGGTAAAGGGGGAGACTTGGATGTTGGCAGATCAAATTTATGATGTGTGAAAGAATGTCTGATGTGAGAGTGATATGGAAGACATTAAAGTGTAATATTTTCAAGGTTTTCAACAAGGGAAAAATCCTATGTTGTGACAGAAAATATGGAAAAGAAATTCAGAGCATTTCTTTAAACATGAAATTGATGCTCTGAACATCATTCTGTTGAAGGCAGGAGATGTCCAAATACTTTGTCATTGCCTGATTGTGGTTTAAAACTACTATTTAATTTATTTGATTAGATGGTTTGACACTTGATTTATTTTCTGTTGAAGTTTATCCTGCCATGTAAACCTCACCATTGGTGATAAAAGCAAGCTGATCCATAAATAGCAACATCTCTTGTACCTGTTTTTCTGTGACTGGTGACCTGTATCTCCCTCCCTCCACTACCTTTTCCTTGCAGCACTTATCTCCCAACCGAGGCTTTCTTTTAAAGACTCATGCTCTCCGTTGTCTCCAAGTTCAGTTTCAATATCCCTAAAATACCTCCAAGGCAAGAAGAGATACTTTGGGTTTTGGGAGTGCATCTTCCTACCTGGTCTGCATGTGGTGTTTGGTTAGCAGTAGACCAAGCAGAAATGACAACAATTGAGTTCTCTCATCAGCTTGACTAATGTGTGTGTCTTCTTTGAATCCAGATGCTGAGTTTTGAAAATGGTAAGAATATAGGAGACCTTTAAGTCTCTGTTAAACTTGACCAAAATCGGTCATTGTGTTCCAAAAGTAGTTAAGAGGAGACTGGCAGAGACCGCAGTTGCATAACTCTTGTTTTACTTGGAAGCCAGGCAAAAAGAGTTACTTTTTTTTTTATAAGCACTTGGTACCATATGCTGAAGAATGATTCATGTGTTGTAAACTTATTGTTGGCAATTAAACAATTCATCTCTGTAGCCAAGACTGATGAAAAAAAATATTTCTTATGAGTTACTCATGGGTCCATGCTAGACTTTCACTAGTGCAGTTGTATCAAACATCTTTGATTTATTATGAACGTAACTCTGCAAGCACGTCTGAATTAGATGCAGGTCAGTTTAACTTGTGTTGCTATTTAAACCTGAAATAAAAGCTTTTAAATTTAAAGTCTTAAATTTTTAAGTTTAAAGTCCCAATATTTACCAACTCCTTTGCAGTTTTGGTTTTAGTATTTTTGGGATTTTTTTTTTTTTCCCTGAAATGATGACATACCTCTACTTCAAGTGAATTTGTGGGAGTTGGGTGTTCCATGACCATGTCAGAATGAAATTTTGAAATAATCAGTAAAATTTCATAGTATAGTGACAATGTAATCTTACTGGAAAACTTTTGGGGTTTTTTTCCGTACATAATTTAATGTTTTCCAATCCAGCTTGAATCATACAACTTGTGGATCAACCACTAAATAAACACTGCTGCAGGAAGACTTCAGCTTTTCCTTCCTTTTGCAGAATTACTGCATGTCTTTCTAAAGTTCACTGCTGATGAGGCTGTCCCAAAGTGCACTTTTTCACTAGACTGCTATACTGTGGTCATCTCAGGTGTAAGACAATTATCAGTAGTTTTTTGTAAATAATAAAATGTTAGAGAAAGTATTTACAAAAGACATCAAAAGTAAATTATTTAATCTTTGTATTACACTGTGGATTTCACCTTTTTTACCTCTATGTTTTTCATCTTTTCAGAAATTCTTTCTAACCTGTTTGATCAGAAGGGATGTGTTTTTAAGTGCTCCATTTCCTTTCATCTTCCCAGTATTTGGTTTCATTCACACTTTGTGTGTCTTTTCAGTCAGAGGTCCTGAACAGTGTGACCTCTCTGTTTTCCTTGTGAATATTTCACAGTAGTGCTTAGATGCTTTCTCCTGACATTTCAAAGCATTCCTTGACTGGAAGGCTGGGAACTGAGTTCTGGATGTGATACATTGATTCACTGTATGATAAATTGTCAGTTTCCTTTTGTGATATTCTTCCTTAGTAATACTTTACTTCTCTTTCTCTTGGTTGATGATATTGTAGCAAAAACACACTCAGGAATACGGAAAGATCTTCAAGTCTCACTTTGGTCCCCAGTTTGTTGTATCCATTGCAGATCGAGATATGGTTGCTCAAGTCCTCAGAGCAGAAGGTAGAGCACCACAAAGAGCTAACATGGAATCCTGGCAGGAGTACAGAGACTTACGAGGGAGAGCCACGGGACTTATTTCTGCGTAAGTGTTGTTGCTCCTTCATTTGCTTTCGTAAAAGTTCAGTGATTTTCTGCAGGATTGTATTAGTCATCTGGGAGTTCAGATTTTTCTGTATGTGGATATTCACGTGTCTGGGAGGGGAAGATGGTGGGAATTCATGGTGAATTATCTGTTCTGCAGATTTTCTAAGGGATAGTAATGATGCAGAGTTTGAATGTGCAGTAAGCTAACTTGTGTAAAAGCATTCTTGGGGAATGTGTATCAGCTAGAGTTGTCTGAGCTGACTGGCGCACCTGGAAGCACAGTGTTGCAGAGTAAGGCTTAGTGACTTCGGCGAAGCACTGTGCAAATGTGGTTTTATTGCTTCAGATCTGGACTGTGGCGTCCAGTTGGCAGCATACTGTGTGGACTTTGTTGGCTCAGGTTGGTTTGAGCTTTGCTGTTCACCAAAATGCCCCCTCAGTAGACTAACGCAAAGAAGTCAGTGTGTGACAAATTCACAGCGTAGTGCATCCCCGATGCAGATATTTTTGTGAGTGGCTGATTCTAGAAGAGTTATCCTTCTTAAAAGCTTGCATAAACTGGCACTGCACGTGGGTGTGGTTAATTACCACTGGGAACCACTCACAGTCCCAACTGACATAGGATGTTTATTTAGAGGGAAACTCATTTCCTGAGTCGTGGACAGACTATTTCTGTTGTGATGGCAAAAGGCGTTGTGTGTTGCACTGCAGACTCAAAACAAACTGCAGTTCAGAGTCAAACTATCAGTTTCTTGATATTTTGTGGAATGAGATCTTAAGAGATAGCCAGAAAATGTCTGTTAAAGACATTAAATTCTTTGCTGGCCAATTAAGTTTCTGTACCTTGCTTACGGCAGCATTGCTGTAGGTGAGAAATATGATGGGCAATACATTTTCAACAAATCCATAAAAGACAATTGTCTTCAGAAGGAATTGAAAGGTATCCCTGGAACCCCTGTTCTCAAATACTCTGCTCATGCAGATGCTACAATTCAGGTTTTTAGTCTTCAGCACAAAGATTTACAAACATAGCTCAGTTAAAACAGAATCTATCTGTAAGCTGTTGCTCTATAGCTAGGTCTGCTATCCTGTTACTTTGTAGGTTTAGAATTAGGGTAACTGCAAGTGATTTATTGCTAGTGGAATTATGGTACTTGTTCAGATTATTGATTTGTCAGGTCTGCATGTAATACCTTTGGTAATTAGGCAGCAATTCTAAGTAAAAGCAATTTTTAAGACCAATTATTTAAAGTAGTTTTAATGAGAGAGTTTTGCTAGTATCTTCTGTTAGCTACTACTAAAATACTAATATAGAGGCACTTGACAGAACAGTGAGTGAACAAGTTCTGTCAGTCAAACCAGAGATTGACTTATGCATGTTGCAACACTGAAATTTAATGAGGATATGAAAGAAATGCAGAATAAAAATGCAGGAGCATAATACCAAATACACATTATCATAATTTTCATTTCACCACTTGCTTCCATCTGACATGAAAAATCATAAACAGTTTCATTGTGGAGATCTCACCAGGCTGATGATTGTTAAGGAAACTTGTCTATAGATATTATTAATGATTTCTTTTAGGGAGGGAGAACAATGGCTAAAAATGAGAAGCGTCCTGAGGCAAAAAATTCTGAAACCCAAAGATGTGGCTATTTACTCTGAAGGAGTCAATGAAGTTATCACAGACTTAATTAAAAGGATCTACACCCTCAGAAGTCAAGAGAATGATGGGGAAACGGTGACCAATGTTAACAACCTTTTCTTCAAGTATTCAATGGAAGGTAAGCCCAGGCTGTATAACACCTGTAAAGAATATGGATGTAAAGCAGTGTGCCTGTTTTTAGGAGTTTTTGTCTAATGGCTAGTGCCCCAGGGTGATTAATCTGAAATGGGAAGTTTGATATTCTGTATTTGTGTGTCTTCCTTCTTAGTGCAGTAGGTATCAGTAGAATTCCTTTGTAGAGTCCAAAGAGATGATATCATGTATTAAGAGACAATTTGTGTGGGTAAAATGTGTAGTCAAGACCCTGAGCAGTTTTGGTATTAATTCCGTATTTCTGTATTAATTTCTCAAGAGTAAGGATGTCAACCTTCTAAGACCTGTTAGTTCAAAAATACTACTGACCAAATTCTAGGTGGGGAATCACTCTGTGATGTACCTAAATCCTGTTCATAGCTTCACATGGGAAAGCGACAGCTTTCCCCTGCCTACATATGCCAAATGTGGGATTGTTATGCTTACCTTAAAATCATCTGCCACTGGCTACCTTTAGCAAGGAAACACTGAATGGACCTGCAGCCTGAGCTAGTATGGCATTTCCTGTGTTATTCTTACAGAAACCTGATGGTGATTCATATTTCATGCATTCCTCTCAGTGACAGCACACAACCTGCTCTTGTTCTATGTAGTGCCTTTTAAAAACACTGCTACGCTTTGTTGATGGGCAGCTGAATCATTGGAGTTTTGCAAGATCTTCCAAATTGCTCACCTCTGAAGATGCTGTATCAAATTGCTGGCTGCCTGGTTTGGTAAACTAGTCTGAGTCTGTTCTACATTAATAGTATCTAAAAATGACATTAAACCAAGAGTTACCCATTTTATGGAATTTTAAACTCTGAGCTTACAGGTTCACTTAAACTGGTGAGTTAGTTTAGATTCCTCACATTCTTTTAGCTTTTCATTTATAACTTGTGCCTGGCACACACTTGTTTCCTTTATGAATTGCAGTTTTAATTAATTTACACTGTCAACTGTTCAAGGAACCAACGTGTAAGACTTTTGAAAGGACCATGTAATGAGCAAAAGAATGCTTAAGAACTAGCAGTTGCCAAAACAGACACAAGAGAAATAAAAGGCACTGGAAAATATCTTCCCAGGGAGGAAAATCAGGGAAAGAAGAAAAAGTTGAAAATAGGCAGATATTAAAATTGTTTTGTCAATAAAGAAGAAATATAAAGCAAAGAACAAGAAAAAAGAAAATATTCTGACAAAAATATGTACTTGAGAATTTTTTGAGTGTTTGATGGCAAGATCAAGGTTAAACATTGTTATCTGTTATATCTGGTTTTAGTACAAAAAGCAGATAAAAAAGAGACTGGAATGTTAATAGACCCGTTACTCTAATTATCTAGTTAACAATTGTTCTAATATTTCCTGGAAAGATGTAGACAAACGATTCAGGAATGATTTTAAAAGCACAAGATTTATTTTAAACAATTCTCAAAGCCACTTGCATCAAATCAAATTATCTAAATGCCTTTTTAAATTGCCTAACTGCCCCACTGGATTGTAGGTAAATCATTAAATAAGATTATTTTGGTAACAGGAGTACTTTTTAGACCATGCAATGCGAGATTTTCATAAATAAACTGTGTAATATGGTCTAGATTTTGCAAATTGGGAGGAAAAATTTCTAAAAACCTATGTTCAGGAAGTAATTAAAAAATGCTTTTCTGCCAAACTGGAAGAATATTTTGGCTAATTCCAGGAGAACAGTTTCTGCTGAGTTCTGTCTTAGGTATTTACTAATTTGGGTATGTGTATAAAAACCAAGCTGAGATATTGCAGGAGTGCTAACACATGGGTAAGAATTAACTTGATAAATGGAAGAAATGGTCCCGAGAAGAATAATAAGAATTTAATAGAAACATATATAATGTCGTGTTCTTTGAGATATAAGGGAATTATATTTCTGGTAGGGATCACTGCAGTACTGAAACAAACCATCTGAGTAAATTATAGCAAGCCAAGAACAAGAGACCAGTCAATATTGTCACTTGCAACAGTGTCATACACTTACTCTTTTTCAGGGTCACATGGAGTATATTGTGTGCAGTAAAATCCCTGGTTAGAGTTCCAACTCTTTATCCATTTATATATAGTCATTATTCATTTGCTACCAGCTTATGATGAAGAAAGGCATAGCCACTGCTAGAAACTCCAGTGTTAACACCAGTTACCAGAAGTGTCTTTGGACTTGTATGTCCCTGTGTGACCAGAGGGACATACATAACAGACCGAGGATTTCTGATGCAACACAAAATACAGCAAAACGTGCTGGAGAGCTGCTCTGCTGCTGTTGCAGTTCCTGTCTGTCTTCTCCTCCTGTCTCACAACAACGTTTAGCTGGGTTTTTTTACTGTGTTTTAAATGTCTATTTTCTCTCAACTGCAGTAGCAATAACTGAACACTTTTGGAAGGTAGTTCCATTATGTTAGCATTTTAATTCCTTACATTATTAATATGTGTATATCCATGTGTACTGCAAATTCTTTTATTTCCTATGTGCAGGTGTGGCAACTATTCTGTATGAATGCCGGTTGGGCTGCCTGGAAAACAACATCCCACAACAGACTGTTGAATATATTGAGGCTCTGGAGTTGATGTTTAGTATGTTTAAGACCACTATGTATGCAGGTGCTATTCCCAAATGGCTTCGTCCACTTATTCCAAAACCCTGGAGAGAGTTCTGCAGATCCTGGGATGGACTCTTCAAATTTAGTAAGATTCAGTAGTAGAAAAGTTCACCTGTATTTCTGCAGATTCTGTGTGTGCTTGGATAGGATTTGCAACTTCTCCCTTCTGAAATGAAAAGACATTGTGGCAGAAGTAAGTTTTGTATAACACACAGACTGGCCAAGGGAACTGTTTTAAAAAATAGTCTTATTGAAGAAGAATTTTACCAGTACACTTTAAATATTCCTCTGTTTTATACCGTTGTTTCTTTGTTAGTCTGCATCTGTTTCAGCACCCAGTCCTCATTTCAGGTCCAAGTTCTTTGCCAAGGCTGTCTTAAGCCACTTAAATTTTAATGAGGGTGCTTTTGTTGAATTCAGCAAGTTTTCAGTCAGGCACTCTGACAAATACCACTAAAACTGACTAGAAAGTTAAAAAAAATAGACTCTAGCAATTAATTAAACTCTTTGTGAAGTTTTTACATACACATACAAGCAGATAAATTGACTTAGAAGTACACTGCTGTACTACTTTTTTTTTTTGGTAAATAAACCATTCTAGGCTCCTTTATGAATCGGTTTTCATGTCAGTAAGAGGGAGGACTTGTCTTTGCAATATATATATATATATATTTAATATTCTTTTCCTCTCTAATGGGAGAGATGCATGCATTTTAAAATTTAATTTATTAGCACTGCTTGTCTAGGTAGGTCTGTGCATGTCTTCTTGAAGGTAGATCCCTTAAGTTCTTAACTTTTAATACACCTAATATGCTTGATTTTTCATCTATATTGATCTGTACCTGTAGCAGGCATTAGGGAATCCATATAATGTTGATACAAGTATGTTTTCTCTGAAACACATACTTTTTTACACTACTAATTTTAAAGTATTTCCCATGATAGAATGTAGGTTTCATGAAGGACATGTAGGTTTCATATTGATTCCAGTTCATTTTTTGTAAGGTCATTCTGTGAGGCATTAATTTGCTGAGGAGTTTTCTCCTTTTTAAAGCCCTTGTTTTGCTAAAGATGCTGTTTGTTGTCACTAAAGTATAAATGGGACTAGGGGTGGAACTGCTCAAAATGTCACTGAAATTTTTCAGTTATTGTTATCACTTGATGCTCCTCCTCTGTGACTTCCACCTCCTGGTTGCTGCTAACATCTAGTAGCAGCATTTGTTTGCTGAGTTGCAGCATGCTCTGCAGAGTTCACAATTTCTTGCGGAGTCATCAGAAAACATGCCAGGTGGGCGTAAAAACTTGACCTTGAGCTTCCTCTGCTGCCTGTGAGAAACCATAGTTTCTTGTGGCCTTTCTTTATACTCAGCATTCTTATGCCATGAGCTCTCAAAGCTCAGCCAGCTCAGTCTTTCCATACCTTGAGTACCTGAGGACATCCACCAACACATAATTATCTTTTCCCTAAGAAAATAGACTCAGGTTTGGGGCTTTTTACTATGTAGTGCAGTGTAAGGGAGAAAAGTCATTTCTGAATGGAACCATCAGAAAAAATAATAATGGAAGCTCAACAATGTTTTTTGAATCCAAAAGGTCAAATCCACGTTGACAACAAATTGAAGGCTATTCAGTCTCAGATGGACCAAGGAGAAGAAGTGAATGGTGGGCTACTTACATACCTCCTAGTCAGTAAGGAACTTACTTTGGAAGAGATCTATGCCAATATGACTGAAATGCTTCTGGCAGGAGTGGACACAGTAAGCTTGTTATCATTTTTCTTGTGTACAGTTATTTCTGTAAACTAGTACCAATTGCAGTTACGTTCAGGGGGATTGTGGTGTTTATAAGGACGTAGTTTCTGGCACATTTAAGTCATGACATTTTTAAAGCAATAGAAAATACTTACAGCCCTGTGTAATCTCTCTACTGGAATGAAGTCAGTGTTCTGTTCTAGCTGTGGTTTAGAGGAACCCATCATTTTGAATAGCAGGTTGTTATTTTTACTTCTTTAGGTAGATCATAATAGAAAAGGCTGCTGTGAAAGTTGGTGTTAAAAAATTTGATCAATAAATTGATACGTAGAATTTAATAAAGGTTTTTCACATATGACTAGTTAAATCAACAGGGACATGCATTCTGAATCAGATACTTGGTTTCTGCTGAAGGAGAAATCTGTTATGCCAACACTAATCTGGGTAAGGCATAAATTCACTCTACCCACACTTGTGCTGGCAACATACAGTCAGTCTGAGGCCAAGAGCTGTAGCAGTGGGGCTCAATAGTATTGAGGCTAGCACGTACAACAATTTAACACCTAGTGAAGTGTTTTTAAGTGACCATCTTTCCTAATTCTTCTGAATTGTTATTTGGAGCATTTGAAGAAACATTAAGGTCATGCATATATCTTCCCCTCCCCTCATTGTTAGTATATGAAATCAGTGTAGCTCAGTATCGACCGCAGCATGACAATCAGAAGAATAAGAAAATATATAAATGACATTTTGTATTGTATATACAACATATGTGGAGTTATTTAGAATACCCACACACACCATTATTGTAAATGATTGTAACTGCATGGATTTTTTGAGAAGAAAACTGTATGAATTTGATGAAGGAAGTGCTAAGTAGGGCTGTGCTTTGCGATTGCCTTGCGGTGGAGAAGACTGAAATAAGTAAAAAAAAACTATAAAAAAACCCCTTCTCTGGATAATTGAATTTTTTTTTTTTTTTAATTTAAGGAAGTTTGCATGGTTTCTAAAGACAAAAAAAAAAAAAACCCCAACAATAATAGTTTTCAATTCTAAAATAAGGAGCATATGTAAAGATTATTTATGGAATGAAGATTTTGCCATTGGGTTAAACATCCCAAGGGCATATGCATTTGGAGAGCTTTTTGATGTTTGATTCTTAACTACAGCACAGTTATTCACACCATTCATTTTCTGACCATTCAGAACATTAATTTTCCATTTTTAGTGTGTGACAGAGTTTTCATTAAACTAAAATGGCAATGTTCAAGTTCATGCCAACAAGGGTTTCTCTTTCTGACTCAGCTTTCTCAGCCACAGTCTTTTTTCAAGAGGATGGTACTTCTGATTTCTTCATTTCCAAATAAAAGACAGAAATTGAGGGAAATTTTTTCCCTCTTACAGCTTTCACTTCAGATTTCATTTTGTTATAGAAACCAAAAGAGGTTTAGAGGACTATAAAAGCTTTCAACAAAATTCTAAGGCAGTTTTTGGCTACAAAGCATTTTGGCTGTCCCTGGAACAGTGCTAAATTTTTAAGAGGTTATGAAGGAGCTGGGAAGCTGGGAAAAAGCTGTTTATATCAGAGTAGTTCTGTATACAGCTGGCACAGTTGCCAGCTCCTCTGAACTCTGAGAGAGATAGAACAGAGTTGCATTTTAGCAAGGGACAGCCACTCAATATTACAGGAATCAAAAAAGAAAGGTTCTGAGAATTATACTTTTAGTCTTATACCCCAGTTTGAGGACAAAACATAAAAGGCCACCATAATGATGGATTTGCAATCTAAATCGAACTTAAATGTATGCCCAAGAAAAGACGCTTCCAGAAGCTGTGTTTTTTACCCATACATTGCTTATAACCTTAAGCTTTGTTGTGATGATGAGTGAGAAGCTGAAAACAAAACTGTTTCCTGCATAGAAAGTGAAACAGGTTGTCTGTCTTCATTATATAAGTTGAAAGTAAAATATTTTAAAATAATTCAAGAAAATTAGGGTAGGGCTTACATTTTTTCTCTCTTAAATACCGTGAGGTACTAAGAACAACACAGGTAAGGAACAGAACGATTGTGTTGCCACTTTCTCTGTCATTCTTACTCGGGAACACTTAAAATATGTTTTTCATGGTAAACTTTCTGTCTTCAGTGATGATTGTGAGAGAAAAGGGCCCAGGTAAGGCCATTTGCTTGACATTAATGTCTTGGGTAGAGCTGACAGTACAACCAAATCGGCTGAGTCTGTCTAGCATCCGAATGGGATAGGTCTTAAAATCCAGGTAGTTTAAGTGAAGGGATTCGTTGTTAATTGAATGAATGACAAATATCGGATTATAAAACCTTAAAGAGTTGAAATAATCTACTTAGTTCTATGTTAGTACTGATGGAGTGAGTTTGTTCTCTCAGAGCGTGCGCTCAACACAAATGTGCATTGAAATGCAATTTTTCCAACTGAGGTGAAAGAAGATTAGATGATGGATTCCTTTAAATCATCTTAGGCTCCAAGTTGAACTGTCTCCTGCCTTGTGTTCCTTTTGTTGCATTGTACAAAACATTTCTTAATGATTTTTCATACAGTACCTTTTTTCTGGGGTCTTTGATGAAATATGATACCCACCTGAAATATGTAAGTGCCTCTTCAAGCTTCCTTAAGAGAGCTTTCAATAGGATCTTGAATTGCAGTCAAGTGGGAATTTTTACAAAGTAGAAAGTGCCAATTATGCTGTGTTTCTTTACCAAAGGATAAAGTAGAATTTCAGCAGTGATAATATCAGTTCTGTTGTGTTGATGCTATGAGGAGACTACCATATGCTTAAAAGGGGTTGGTGAGGTTGATAATGAGTAGTATTCTCTTGTTTCCTGTGAAATATTTTTGTTGGGAAGAAAGGTCAAACACATATTGAAAACTTAATTGTTAACTTAAACATTCTAAACAGGAATGAATTATGTTTCAACATTGTTTATGTAGTTTTATTTGCTTTTGGGTTTTTAATTGCTTTTTATAATTCACTGGGAAAATATCAGCATGTTTTTTTATGTAGCTGGGAGATTTTCAGATGGAAAAGGGATGGAGAAGTCTGACAATATCCCATTAAATCCTGACGTGAACTGTTGCCATTCTGTTTTTTAACTTTAATCATATAAAACACATAGGTGAAAACCAATTGTTCTTCTTGGCTTGAAACTGGTTTTGATCTAATCTTGTCAGACTTTGATGATGGTTGTGGTTTCTTCCTTAGACTTCTTTTACTTTGTCCTGGGCAACATACTTGTTGGCAAGGCACCCTGAGGTTCAGCAACGTGTTTATGAGGAAATTGTCAATAAGCTGGGGAAAGACCAAATTCCTGGTGCTCACGATGTCCCGAAATTGCCTTTGATTAGAGCTGTGCTTAAAGAAACTTTGAGGCAAGTAGCAGATAAATGCAATTATTGATTAAAATAATTAATTCTGTGTAGTTGTAATGGATTTTGAGTCCATGCTAACATTTATATTTAGTTGTTGTCACTGCTGCTTGCTGCTTCTGCTTTTATGTATTGTAGTAGTATTATGTCCAAGGATGCCTAAGCAATGAAATATGATACAATATAAAACATTTAATATTTTTAAGTGTGGTTGAAGTAGTATCACATATATAGATAGGACTTGTCTGTTAAGGTAGGTAATTGAAAGCTTGGCTTTTACCCATACAGTTTTAGTCTATATGATGGACTGTAACAACCTTCTGTCTCACGCTGGTACTTTGCAGTGCCACTACAATCATTTTTGAATTGAAGGCACGTGACATGCTTTTTTTATGTGTTTATACCAAACATTCATAGTGAGGTGAGAGAAGTAAGAGGATTTTAGAGAAGGCATCAACAAAGCTTTTCCAGATTCCAGTAGTACCAATACATCTGCAGCTTGACCAAATGAATGCATGTTTGTACATGTATAAAACAAATGAACATGTAGACCATATAGCTCAATCTCCAGTTACTAGTAAGAAACTTTTATAGGTATTAATGATATTCTGACAGATGATTCACGGTTTGCGGTTCTCCCGGGTGTTCTGTGCTTTTGAAACTCCTTTTTGCTCAGAATGCATATTGCATTCATATTGTGTACTTGTGAATACAAACTGGAATCGAAATTTTTTAAGTTGTATCAGTTATCTCCACTGAACTTCTCACAAATATTTGTCTCTAGGTTATATCCAGTATTGCCAGGAAATGGAAGAGTGACACAAAAAGACTTGATCGTTGGAGGATACTTGATACCTAAAGGGGTAGGTTCTATTGCAGTTCTTGCAGAGAACACAGTTTAACTTTTGCTTTGAGAGTTTTCACTGAGTTAGAGCATTAAGAAGAAAGTATTTCAATAATACCCATTTATATGACAAAACCGGATTTTGTAATTGACTTGTTGCTGTTTTGGTTTTTAGATTTAGTTCCTCATCTGCCAATCAAATTCACAATCATGACTTGTTCTTAATATTCTTGAGGATAGAGCCTTTGCATGGTGTTACAGTTCAATTTTTAAAAGCATGAATTTCATCATTCTTGCAATTTCCTAATTCTTTACCTGTTAATTTCCTTTATAGAAAGAATTTTAATTTCCTTTAAAAATTATGAACCTTTTCTTTATACTATGCCCAGATTACCCAGACATCATGGTAGATCTGTATAGCTCTCTCTTAAATTACAGCTCTTCTGTGTTAGAGCAATGTAGCTTTAAAACAGTCAGAATGCTTAATTCTTAATACACTTATTTAAATATTATTCCACACACTTTCTCTGTGACCCTCCCGCCCAACCCTGCCCTGCATTTATTTGGAAATATCATCACATTGATAATTGCTGGTTTGTTTTTCCCTTCCCATCCTCATTTTCTCCTCTCCCGTTGTCTTCTATCTCTCTTCTCCCTGCCTCTCACACTATCTTTTTGAGACAGGTCCAAATACTTGTGACTTTTGTTTTTATCTCCTTCCCCACTGCATCTTCTCTAATATATCCAGCAACATTTAAAACAAATTGAAGATTGTTTCATTTGACCAGTTGAGGAAAGGATCTGACATTCTAGGTATCCTTTTTTCTTCTAGAGTTATTCAAAGAAAACTAATCTTTATCGCTTCATATTGCAGAAACTACAGTAATTACAAATGCTTTTTTATGGAGTTAGATAAATATAAATGTGATTTGTTTCCTCAGACTCAGCTGGCACTCTGTCATTATACTACTTCATACAGTGAAGAAAATTTCTCCATGGCAAATGAGTTCCGACCTGAACGCTGGCTGAGGAAAGATAATTTGGACAGAGTAGACAATTTTGGTTCCATCCCCTTTGGTTATGGCATTCGAAGTTGTATAGGAAAAAGAATTGCTGAGCTGGAAATTCATCTTGCACTGATTCAGGTTAGAAATATGTGACAACATTACAAGAAGAAAAATATATTGATATGATTCTTTCCTATGTATACCATTTCTGGATACTTTTCAGTGCTCAAACCCTCTGTTTTGGAATGTTGTCCAGCATACTCATCCTGTAATGGCTTAAAAAATTTAAAATAATCATGCTTGAATAGTACCATACCAGTTAAACTACAATGCAGAAGAAAAAGATCTTTATAGTACAAATGAAGTAAAATTAAAGGTAAGATTGTTAAGGAAATATATGGATTTAGTACAGAAGGCTTTTGTAAGCCAATTAGAAGTCTTTCTTAATGTATGTTAGATTAGTTACTTGCTCAGTTATGGTACTTCGGAGTTCAGTACTTGCAAAGAGTTAAAATAGGTTTTATACTGTCCATAGTGTTACAACAAATAGTAGGATTTTTCTGTGTTCTGTGGTTTTCCATCCTGCTTTGCTCTTTCTTCTATCTTTATTATCACTTATACGTAGTTTATAGTTACACAAGTAGTTAGTACATATTGACATTATATTGTTTTCTATTGCTTTATTTTGTAAAGAAAGCTTTTCCAACAGCTGCTACCGTTGTTGTCATTTACCAGACACTCTTTAACTCAAATACTGAGATCAGATTGTGCAATGGAAACTCAAAGGTTTGGAAACTATTTATAGTTACTTAACTATAAAAATGTTTAGACCCATTATATGTATTCAGAGCAAAGCTTGATTACATTTGCCTTAGAATTTCCTTAAGTAAACTCCTAGAGCAATCTCTGAACAATTAGCATCTGTCTCAAAGAGTGAGATGACTCTTAAAAGGCTGGATAAAACAAACACACACATTTGCAACTTTTTAAAAAGGAGGATAAGGGAAGTAATAGAGAGCCTGCTTTTGTTTTCTGGAAACAAACTAGAACAAAATAGCACACAACCTATTTACAAGAATCAAGATGGTATTTAAGTGATTTGGAAATAAAAACATATGAAGCATATAGCTGACCAATGAGAAATCGTATCAGAACAGCTTGATTTCTTTCTTTGACTCAATCACTTAGCTCATGTGATGGATATAAAATAAATCATATATTCTGACTTCAAGAAGTATTTTCGTGTCCTATACATTGTTCCCACAATTAAATGAATAAAGCTTGTTCCAGATGGAGGTACCTATAAAATGCATGCACAACTTGTTGGAAAAAAGAAATAGCTGGAGGCAATAGCTGTCAAATGTTTGCTGTTGAACTGGGAAAACATTTCATTAAAATTCTATAAGAGTCTGTCCTGCATTTGATTTAGGTTGGTATTTTCATTAACAGTGTAAATGCTGGATTACAGAATACCTTTAGGGTTTGCATAAGATAGCAAGCTGGTATGAATTAAGTTAAAATCAGAGAATGTGAGCATAGCACTGTGAAAATATGGAGAAATGTTCCACAGTCAACACAAAATTGTCCACCAAAGACAGTTGCAAGTTAACTGCTCTTGAGAAGAAATCAAATGCATACATAGAAATTGCTGAGCAACTGGCTGAGTAGTTACCACTCTAGAAACAGACCGAAGGGGTATAGTAAAAAAGTCAGTCAACAGTAATAATGATGCTAATTCTGACAAGGTAGTGTAATTCTTGGGTGAATTAACAAGTGTGTTGTATATTAGGAAGAAGAGCTAAATCATTCAGTCTTACCAAACACTGGCAAATCCTCAGCTAGACAAGGATACACAACTGACTCCATGTGACAGTATAGTCAAACTGGAGGAAATTCGAGTGACAGGGAGAGCACCAAGGAGAGGTTTGAAAAAGAGTTGAGGTGAAAATTTGATCAAACATCTAACACTGAAATGGTAGTTAAATGTAGGAAAACAATGCATTGTTCATCATGCTTATTAGGAGAAGTATAAGAGAGATTTTCTTGGTTTATAGGAAAAAGCATTTGAGATTTAATACTGGGAAAAGTTGAGAATGTTGCAGTATTTCCTTCTAGAAAGTTTAAAATACATGGCTGAGTTATTCTATGTTCAGCTTCAAAATAAGTCAGAGAAATCTCTTCAGTTTAGCACTGGACAGCTACTGTCTCATGTTTGTTTTGTTTCCTTTCCTTCTGCCCAGGAAGAGGAATGTGTGTGATGAGATTGAGCCACTTTTATTGCTTTGTTTTATAATTGCACATATTGATTTTTATTAAAGGAAGTGAAATAAAAAACACGTAGAAAGTTTTGAAAGATACCTTAGTTTCTTTGTTAAATCATACTGTTTAATCTAACTGCATGGAAATTTCTTCAGAAAGTACTGGCTCAGTCTTCACTCAGTCAGAGGAGAAAGATTTTTAACTACAATCTTCACCTTGTAACAACTATTTTTACTTTCCTGTGTGGGCATCATATCACTTAGACTCCATAAAATTTGCAACAGAAATTGTTGTGTTTGACAGGCTGTTGCGTTCTTTTTTCCAGAGTCTAATCTTCATCTGTAATTTTGCAGCTTTTCTAATACTTGCCCTGTTTTTCTTCACAGTTACTTCAGAGTTTTGAGATCAAAGTTTCTCCCAAAACTGAACCAGTTCATGCCAAAACCCATGGACTTTTGACTCCTGGGAACTCCATCAATGTGAGATTTTCTGACAGGAAGATCTTCTGACAGAAGACAGAAAAATACTTCTGACTGAAGTATTTTTTTAAATACTTATGTGGTTTTCATGGGAACAGACTTGCATCTTATGGATGTTTAATCATGCTTCTCTGGTTTGTGGGTATTTGGCAAAACAACCAAGTATTATGCCTTTATTCTACTGGTACATAAGAGAAATTACCTCTCCTATAATAGATAATTAAATATATGAAAATATATACCACAAAAGTTCCTTCTTGTACTGGGAATCTCCCTTTAGCTGGAAAGATTTCCAGTAATAACAACACATGCATTATAAAAAAACCCAAATTAACTTCAGACATGTTGGTATTATTCAGTGGTTTCATTACGCTGCTTTGTCATAAAAGTCAACTACTCAGTGAGTCTATTTGAGAACAAGGGGATTACTAGATAATACGTGAAAATAAGCTGCATTTATGAGTTTGTGTTTTCCTGTTTCTTGTCTTACAGTGTTTTTTTGTAAGTTTCCAACTAACATTGAAATTATGAGATAATTTTTGTCTTGTCTGTAAAAACATTCACTCTACATGTGTTAAAAAATGAATACAGTAAGCAAAGAAAAACCCCAATTTACATCACTTTTTTTAGATTTGAAATAGAGAAAAAAACCCCAAAAATAATTCCCAGAAAACATTTCTATATAGTTGTAAAAAAAAATCCAAAAACCTTAAAAGTTTAGATGTCACATTGTATAGTTCTGACCCAAAACATTGTCCTCTTCACCAAAGCATAACCCGAGTGGAATAGCACAAGCCACTTTCACTATTCTAGCTAATATTATGCCAAAACCAAATGTAAACAATAAAAATGAAGTTGCTGGTACATTTTTATCTGTTAATTAAAATGCTACTCTTGACTGTCTGCACAGCTCTCCAATAGTAAAAACTGGAAACTTCCCATTGTAACATGCTGGACCCATAGGCAGGGTGCACAGTTGCCTTCTGTAGGATGGAAACGTGACTACTGTAGTATTTGGAGATTATTTTACTATCTAGTGTTTAGTGCAAAGAGTGGACACCTGAAAGGAGGTTTTTTTTATTGTTGTTTTATTTTTCCTAACAGAAAAGTCTCTCTTGCAGGAGACTATAGAATTTAGGTAACTGTAGTACCACTGCACTAACCTTGTGTTCTCACTTTTGAGAGAAAACTTGTAAACCTTGGGATCGTGCTATGCCTTGAACCATGCTCAAACCTGCATATCCTAATAGAAAATTAACTGTGTAATTATATGTAGCTGTCTGTTTACATGTCAGGCTGTGACTATTGTTTGTGCGGTGGTTTACACACTGATAATTGTAAACTTTTCAGACATATGCAACTAGAAAAAAGTTGTGCACCTCAGTTTTAAAATGATGTTTTCTTTGCACAACCAGCTATGAAAAGTCCAAATGGGGTTGGTGTACATGTCATTCTGTATAGCTAACTACTACTGCCACACTGTAGTATTTTGGCTACTTTTTGTAGTGCCTTGTCAAGGTTTTGACAGAAGGGAGAGACTTATCTCCTTTGTGTGGACCTCATATATAAAATAACAACACTAAAAAAAATGATCTGATCTGTGAGAAGATTAAATGTTTACATTAAATGTTTTTACTTTAAAGTGTTAATCCTGTATCGAGCATATGTATGTACTACAAGAAAAACAGGTAACCTCTTGAGAGTTTTTTCCTTGAGTGGGCTTGCCCTCTGGCACTCTTTTCCAAGGCTTCACATTACTCCCTTTTTTCTCCTTTCCCACTATGATTTCCAGTTGTCTCGATCTTAAATAGAATGAAGAAAGTCATATTTGCCAGAGCCAGCTGACATCCCAAAGGAGATGTTTCGCAAAGGTCTGTTTAAAAGTCTGTGGACTGAGTATTTAATTCCATAACTCTGCCTGTTTTTGTTGACATGGGGACCAAAATGGACAAGCCTTAAATCCAAATTTGGATTCTGGATGGCGACCTCCTTTTGCATTGTCTTAGAATCATTGGAAACACCAGCCATTGATATGTTGCAGTGCATTTGCTACGTGGTGTCAGTCCCTAAGAAAGACATCGCTGTAGAAGAGAGATTCTAAAGTGCTCTTTAAAGCATTTGAATCTTTTTCAGGAAAACAGAAAGCCTGGGATTTGTTTTAATAGAGCATCTATCCATGTATGTTGTCTTTTATACATAATAAAATATTTATACATAATTTGCAAGACCTGGCTCTCATTTTAATTGTTATTTATAATTCATTTTTCTTTAGTGTCTTAAAGTTTTTAACTTACTGGGTAGAACTAGAAGATCCGCAGCTGCATGGGAAGTTACTAGTTCAGCTAGAGATGATGGGGACTTGTACGAGAATTTTAGGTGTGGCTGAAGGAGAGAGAATATTATTTTAACAGTACTGTCATTCTGGAGGAAAGTTACTGGCGAAGTTACTCAAGAAACACCCTAGGGCTGATCCTAATATAATGTTTTTATTAATGATAATTGTTTAATATATAGTATTGATGATATAAAAACTGAAGGGGTAAAGTATTAAAAAAATACCCCGAACATGAAAAAACAGAGCTGGAAATGTAGTAGAAGTGAGATGGAACTTAATAGGAAGATACATGTATCTAGGGAATAAAAGGAATTTGTTTTAAGAGATCACCAGCTGGAAATGGAATATGTAATCACAGGTAGTCACAGATGACTAGAAATTGCATGTGTGTTGAAATAATGAAAAACGAGTCTAAAATGTATGAGAAAAAGAATCTTTGGTAGAGACTGGGGAAGAATACATGAGACTGCATCTGTAGTGCTACATACGGTGTGGTTATGTGTTCAAGGAAGGTGGAGTTTGATTTGAACAGGTAAGGCAGCTACTAAGATTATCCAGTTAATAAAGTTTCAGTGAGTGGAGAAAAGTTTGAACTACAGTACATTTTGCTTTGCCTCCCTGTGGTTGAAGAAGACCACAAGTTTGCAGATCTAGCCCTGACATATCTGGAAGCTATGTAACCATGTGCTTAGGAGAACTTGTTTCTTTGGACCCAAAACTGTGCTGACTTGATTATGCTCATTCCAGTTACATTAGGTAGCAGGTAGTGGAGACATAGATGTCTGCAAGAGACTAAATGTATCCTCAAAAATATTCACATAGTCTAGAAAAGTGAATATTGAGAGGAGATAAATGTTTTCTAAAACTACCTTCAAGTTAAGCTGTTTACTCCTTAAGGTAAAGGGCAATACTTGAATTCTAGAAAGGGATTGTTTAGCTGTAATCACTGTATTCAGTCAATCCATTCTCTGTTTTTCTTACTCTGTTGTAGGTACATGGACATGGGAGGAATCTACGAGATCAATGGGGAAGCAGTCACAACTCCAGCAAAATTGTATACCAGTGGTGGATGCAACTTAGGAGCTCCTTAAATTCTCTAGTATAGATGTGGCTGCAGAGATGGAGAGTAGCGTGCCTGGCAGCTGTAAATGTGAGAGAAGTAGGCACTGGAGGTGTGTTTTGGAGCTAGAAACTAAAGAGTTGTGCTGTCATACACAGGACTAGGGAAAGGGAGTAAGAGAGCTACACAGTATATCAGATAATCTGCAGAAGCACACTTGAGATCAAGGTTAAGGAACTGGGGATGTGAACTGTGGTCTGTGTTGTAGGATGAGGGAGGATGAGAGAAATGGGATAAGGCAAGAGCAGTTTGGGCACTTGGTGTGTACTATTTGTACCATAGATCAAAGAAAAAGGCTACTACTGGTTTTGACCATTGAGGTTTTTCCTTCCTATATTATGTTGCCACATAATGTTCATAACTTAGAAAAATACTATCATATAATTAGTGAAGATTTACATCTTTGGTAATGCCAGACTTCCCCTATGTGTGCTCAGAGAAAGACTCTGAAGGGATATAATGACTCACTAATTTTCAGTGTTCCAGGACAATGTTCATTTGCACTAGCAGGCTCCTATGGAGGCAGGTGCATTGGGGTTTTTTTCACTTCCTGAATTGTCAGCAGAGGATTTACGGAGTCATAGGAAAAGCATATGCTAAGATTTAAAATGCCACCAAGTTGTAGTCATAGCACTGTATAGCTGCTTAGGACAGATATAAATATATATGCCAACATAGTCACTAGAGAAGACCAGTCCAACACATTGGACTCTTCTGATTTTTTTGAAGTGGTCCTCTGTGTCACAGTCTGTGGTTCAGTGGAATGGGTGTTGTAAAATATTAGGGAAGAAGACAGAAGTTGCTGATATTTCCTGTTCATATCTAGATTTTAATCGAAATTTTACACTAGAAGTAGTAAATAATAAAGTTAGATGGGAAGGTGTGAGTAGTAACTATTTTAATGCAATTTCTAAAAAATTATGTCTATATGTAGCCATGCACAAAAATAGAAACATATTTTATCCTCTATGATTATGTCTGTCTTCTCCCAGGCTGCCAGCAATAGGACAAGAGGAAACAGCATCAAGCTGTGCCAGGGGAGGTTTAGATTAGATATTAGGAAAAATTCCTTTACCAAAGAGTTGTCAAGCATTACACAGGCTGCCCAATGAAGGGATTGAGTCACCATCGCAGGGGGTATTTAAAACACATGTAGATGTGGCACTTGGAGACTTGGCTTAGCAGTGTTTTGGAAGTGCTAGATTAACAGTTGGGCTTGATGATGTTAAAGCTCTTTTCAAGCCTAAACTGTTCTGTGATTAATACATACATTCACATACCTTTTTCCTTTTCAAAGGGTATTAATAAAGTAATACGTAAATGTATACCCAGAGCTTGCAAATATTTATTCACGTTTGTGCTGAATTAAAAAAGAAAACATGTAGATTTTGAGTATTTGAATTTCATCCGAGAGTTTCTTCCGTGGTTTTCAACAGTCATTTTCTCCAAGGAAACAACTGAAAACTCTCCACTGGGGTTTTGGTACCACGAGGTGGCGCTGCCTTTATAGGGTTCCTTAGGAAAAATCTATCGTTATGCATCTGTGGGGGAAAAAACCCATATAGCTATAAGCAGTGTACTTACTACAGCTTCTTAAAGATAGAGGAGTTTTGTTATACTCGTTTGACAAGGACTCTTACACTTCGTATGTGTAAATGTGCTACATTTGTGTTCATCTTTTGTATGTTCTTGCTTAAAATGGGAATTTGTAGGTAACAAGTGGTAGAGTATGTCCAAAGTTTCATGTAGGCCTCATTAAAGTCCAGCCTTTGCAGCCCTGCATGCCTTCTGCTGAGAGTTCTCTTTAACAGAGTCCGTTAATCATTGAGCTTCTACACTCTAGCTATTATCATGCAAAATTCAGAATAAAGACAGTGCCTACTCTGAAACAATTACCATCTAGGTGAGATAAGAGTAAAGACTACAGGAAATAAAATTGAGGGGGACGTTCTTCCTGTTTCAGGCACCATTGTGAATTTCAGTCCTTCCTTGCAGCAAACATCAAGTCTTTTGACCACATTTAAAGGGTATTGTGCCAATCTTGTCAGTGTTTGAAATATTTTGTTTGCTGCCATGTGTTTATCTAGTTGGAAAACAGTTAAATTGAAGTGTAAACTCACTGAAACAGCCCACTTCACTCAGATAAAAGGTAGGCTGGAGTCATGGATTTTGGAAGGAAGTGTTGAAGGGATAAATAACTGCTAGAGAATATTTGCCCAGTTTCAGGATAAGATCTGCTTTTAACATTTTATTGTTTCAAGTTAGTGAAATGGAGAATTGGAGTCTGAACCAGAAGCTGAAAGGTGTGAGCATATTGTTCAGATTGCATTGGTTCTATGTTTTTAAGAGTAAAAATTGCAAAACTTTGGGAGTGTGAGTGAAACGTTTATATGAAAGTCAAGAAGTTTTGTGCTTTCCTTTATGTAGGACATGAGCTATGAAATTGCCCAACTTTGCTCACATTGACCATTAATTATTCAGAAAGCAAGTTGCTCAGGCAACTTCAAGAAATCAGTACACAGTAGTAGCTGTTTGGAATACATTTAATGAAGGTTAAGTTTCTTTGTCTGCAAAATGTTGATCGGGATTTGGATGCAGGTTGCAACTTGTGAGCTGAACTGCAGAAAGTTTGTGGGGGCTCTTAGGTCCTGAAAAATAGAAAATAATGCAGATAACCTGCAATAAAGTATATTTAAACAAAGTTATCTTGTTATAAGAGTTATAAACTAACCTGATATGCATTATCTTAATATTTAATCTGAATGTTAGCATTTATGGGAAATTTGTATAGCTTAAAGTGCACACTGGGACACAAAGTGGACAAACTATAAGAATATGAGACAAAGTGGTGCCCAGATGAAAGAATTTCTTATAGGTCATACATTTAAAAAAAAAAAAGCCAAAACAACAAAACACACAAAAAAACCCATCCAGAAGCAAGTTACTGTTACAAGTGGTCAGAAAAATAGCATCGTGTGCTATCTTTCCTGATATCAAATGCTTATGTTCTTAAAATTGGAAACCATGCCAACATATGAAGGATTGTAGACAGAGAATGTGACTTACGTGCTAAAGAAACTGTTGATGGAGAAATAGATAATACATCAGCACTGATTCATCCACAATTATGGCAATCTAGCCTTAAAAAAATTACAGTTTATTAAGGATGGAAGAAATGGTAATATGGACAATAGAGGGTGTGCAATTAAGTAAAACACCTACAATGTACATTGAAGATGTTAATTTATGACAGAAGAGAAATCTTTGACCTGAGTCTAAGGAAAGCTGATAAGAAGGGATGCCCAAGAACTTTCCTCAATAAGTTCTTAGGTAATATGCTTAGATTTCAGCCATGTTGACATTAGCAGCTAGGTTCCTTCTGGCAATTGGTTATCAGCTGTTTGTTTTTCTAACTGAATTAGTGCTTACCTTTGTTTACAGCTGCAGGTGTAGACAAAGGGAAGATTAAAAAACATTTAGACAAGTCTCTTTCATGCTCAGCTTGTGAAAGTCTTTGTCTACTTGAATTTCCTTCCCAAATACTGAGGAGATAGTCTCATCCGAGATGGAAAAAAGAAACATTACTAGAGAATCAAAAATGTATTTGGGGAATTAGTTAAATGTATCTGGAAGGGCTTGGATGAAAACCTTCACCTAAGATACCACTGAAAACACCATTAATATTTCACTACCCCACTTATAGATGCTTCTTTTATGTTATTATCACAAACTCATAGATAATAAATGCATATGAATCTTGATAACTCTATCAAACACCAGTTGTTTTCAGATTAAGTTGTTTGAATTAACATACAATTCTCTTGGTACAGAATGAAGGCGCCAAATTAGTCCGAGCGATAATCATTAGCTAGTTTGTCTCACTTGTAACCTACATTGTCTTTTAAAGGTGGTTACAAAATACCCAACTTTGCCGATTTCTAGGCCGTTAATCTCAGCTAGCAAAGCTTTATTATTCATATCACGAGGAAGCTGATCAATCACTACACCAGCTAAGACTGCAGGGAATGGCTACATTTATCTAGTCACTGGCTATGTAAGATGAAGTCGATGAAGGAAAGGTCTCATTCAGCCATGCTATACTCTGCCAAACGAAATGACTCATTTGTATGTTTGCAAGACTGTGGATTTTTTGGCCCACAGTGAGCAATTTCAGTGTGTTGAATACCACTTTATTAATCTTCTGATATTGGGTCATCTTAACTGATCAGGCATTATTGGTGGATATAGAGTAAAGATATTCATCTGACATGACAGTGAGCTACATTGGAACACAAGAATAGTGCTTGTAATTAGTGCAATTATGTTGATGAATAATTTGGTATTATGTACAGTTAAAAATATTTTTGATGCTGGCATTTCACCACCTAATACTATGAGGGGGAGAGAGAGACTAAATAAATGTATGAAATTATTTGGCTAGAAAAAAGAAGAAAAATAGCAGATTATCCTCATTCTACTGGCACAGAAAAGAGGGGTCTATTAGTGAGTTTCCACCATGTGAAGCAATAACATAACAAATGTTTAATTTGGGTAGGACTTCAGTGAATCAAATTGCAGAAAATGGTATGGTGAATGTGAAGTACTCTCTTGTTTCTCAGATGATGGGCTAGGCCAGGGTCCTAAGGATTAGCTCTACCTCGGTGGGGAACATCTTTCCCAGGCTTTTGCTTCACTTTTAGGACTGGTATTCCACAGCAAAGTGTTAGAAAAAAAGTTAGGAGAAAACAGTTAATTGTTTTTTTAGACTTTGTTTAAAGTAATGCAATAAAAGGAGCACTCTCCAATTCTTTATTGGTTATCAGCAAGCACTTGGCATCTAGTTCAGAAGTTGAATGTTGGAGAATTTGACTGGAAACAGAATGATGTTTAGCCTCAGAACCAGGGAACAATGAGAATCCATTATTAATTTCTCAGGGATTTGTAAAGAAGGACTAAAACAAGAAAGCCTATTTTACCACACTTTAATGGGTTTTTTTGGAGTATTTTTAAAGAAAATGGCAAATCAAAGAAGGGTAGGAGCTGCTAGCTAGGAGGTACTTTCCTTGGTTGGTTTCTGTGATTCTGGTGTTTTCAGTGTTTTTGTAACCAAGAGGAGAAGAGATACAGATAATTAAGACAGCAGTGATTCATCAGCTGGTCATTCCTGTGGGATGGATAGGAACCTCTAATTTCAAGAGAACATGGGACTAGTACTTGTTGTGCCCAAAGAACTGTCTCTACCACTGAGCCAGGAGCTTCTCAAATCTTTTTTTTTTAAAGGGCATAGTTGATCTGATTAGCTTTATCAGAACATGTCTAGGGCACAGTTCCATCCCATATGGTATAAAACCAAAATTTGCATTTGTTTATATGTATATAGATATTTATATAAGAAGATGAAGGGTTGTTTGCCGTGAGTTTTGTGGATAGGATAATTAGTTAAATATATCCAGGAAATATTTCATCGATGGCAAGATCAAACTTTCTTCTTCTGCCCTTAAGAAAAGCTTCTTATATAGAATAGGAATTCTCTCAGTGAGCAAGAATTGTGTGGTTTCTAGGACTGTCACACCCCTATGAGTAGATGTAGTATTGGTAGGATTTGCAACTATTTGTTCCTCTGTCTAGGCAATGTAGGATTGCTTGCCTTGCTAAATATTTACCATGTAAGTCTTGATAAACCTAGAGCATATTGACATGCTAGGAAGGGGGGGTTGTTGTTTGGGTTTTTTCTTTTTTGAAATCTAGTCTCTCAGATTTGTCAGCACAAGCACACCAGGAGGATAATGCTTTGCAAGGTTATTCTTGTCCAGGCAGTTTGCTTTGCCTTGCTAGTGTTATGTAGATTAAAAAAATGTTATTCTTTTATAAATAGTTGCATTTTGGGTTTGTGTTTGCTACCAGTTTCTGGAAGCTAAATATGAGTAGGTACAGTAGGCAGTGGCTTAGTCTCTCCTATCTATTTGTGGGTATGAAGGCTACTATTGCTCACAGTAGTGTGACAACAGCCTTAGAGCTATAAGCAAGCTAATGACCTTAGTGAAGCAGTAGATGTCTATCTCTTTCAAAATCCCCGGAGCTAGAATACAGAACTACTAAATCCTTTTAGAAAAGATCAAATCATAACTGAGATTTTGTTTTCTGGGTCTTCTTTCTTTCTGTAAGACCTCCAGAATTTCTAAACTGACAACACTGCTCTGAGCGGTATCTGGAAAAAAAGCATGAATGCAAAAGCTCTACAGACAGAGAAGGAGAAATTAGATGAGTTTATGATATTGCTCTTTTTTTTTAACACTGTGCATTTTTTTTGAAGCTTATTTGAAGGAAAATATTTGCACTACACAGTTTCTCTTTCACGCCTCTCTTTGCATATAAGATTGAATTACTGGATGGAATAAGGTCTTTTTGAGAAAGGGGAGGGGAACATTTGCAGTAGCTGGAAATTACAGCTTGTTATCACAGTTTCAAGTTTCCATTTCAATCGAGAATTTATTTGATGTATTTTCATGCAGGTTCCTGTTTCCTCAAAGGTAACAGATGGTGAAGGGGAATGGAAATTTCAAAGCCTTTCCTTTATGGAATGTGGAGTTCCTCTATGTGGATGTTTCTCGTTATTTTCAGTTTGTTACTTAGACCGAAATGTGTATTGGGAGCATTGCAACCCATGAAACATTCTTCTTTTATAAGAACTGATCTTCAGGAAGCTCAGCATACTTCAAACTAGTTAAACTTTCTCCCTTTGGCTGAAGTGTTAGAGACTCAAACTTCTATCACAGAGGCATCCAGGTGTAGTTGACACATTCAGCCCAGGTTTGTGATTAAAGAAGTTTATCAGAATATTTGGTTAAATGAGGTTAAATGCACTCATTTTGGGCCAGGTAGGTTCAATTCTGTGAAGCATCTGCCTAGATGTGGAGATATGTGACTCCCTCCTCATTTTATGCTGCTTTTCCTTGACTTTCTTGTCACTGTACTGTTTTTTTGTCAAGTTTTTGTCAAATATCAAACCAAGTGATGCTGATTGTGAGCTCATTCCCCCATCTCTCTTAGGCGGAAGAGAGAACCTCACTCCTTTTAAACTGAGAGCTTACCTACAATAGCTATACAAAGTCTGCAGGAAGGGGATTTAAATGGGGAGAACAAAGCATTTAAGAATTTCATACAGTCAAGGGACCAGATTCTTACACATACAAGGGAAGGGGCTTGCTGCTCCCATTCAGCCCCTTAGGGGGAAGAGTAGGAGGTGCTCCCTGGTTGCCTTCCAGGCAATACATTTTTGCCATATAGAAATGAAATTTATCTTTCATTCCATATCCAAGAGAGAAGCATCACATCTCATGTCTTCCTTTTGCTTTTGACTGTTGTGTCCTTATCATCAATGTAGGCAGAGAAAGAAACACCATGAATGCCTTAAACAAAAACATGGAGTGATGGCTTAATTCTCCCCATCCTTCTTTGCTTCTGATGGTTTTGTTTTCTTTTAAATTCAGATTTTGATGTCTTCTTCCTGTCTGGAAACCTATTCACGTGACTCCAAAAGGTGGGGTTTTGAGAGAACATCCTGTATTGCAAAATTCGTAGTAAAGATGTTGAGCTGCTGTGGCATTTCCAGACTTGTCCTTTGGCTTTCAGAGTGAAGTGGCAGAAATAGCATGCATTTGTCACTTGTACAGGGACATGTCAGGAAAAAGTTTCACAATTAAAGCTGTTTGGCTGGTTTATCTGGTAGAGTTGCCTTGTTTCAAATTAGAGTTTGGAAATAAACCAGAAATTTAGCTTGGCATTTCTGTTTTTCCCTTCTAGCATGCTGATGACCCTGATATCTGTACACACAAGGCTGTGACTCATTAAACCATCAAGGCCACTTACTTTTAAGACTGTAAATGTTTTCTATTACATTTGGCAGGGGCACTTCAAGATGTCAGAGCATTAAATGACATGTAAAAATGCCACATAATCTGAAGAGAAATGTTTCTTTTCTAACTAGGTATTGTCAAGCATGGATCAAATATTTGTCTATGAATAAAAGAAAACTGGTGATTTACAGCTAGGTAAACAGCTTAGTGTCTGCAAGTTGGAATAGTAAAGAGCTCTTCACACTGAAACTACTTCAATGGGAACTTCTGCTCTTTTCTTTCAGGATGGCTTATGCTTCCTTCCTGTCTTTCTACGCATGTACTATGACAATACATGGACTCAGATTATTTTTATGGTGGAATATATGAGTGATAATACAAATGATTGCAATGTGTGAAAGCTTACACATACAGTAAACATCTACTTTCATTCTCCTGAGCCTGTTCATTGCTTTCT
Organism: Colius striatus; assembly: GCF_028858725.1. NCBI lineage: Eukaryota > Metazoa > Chordata > Aves > Coliiformes > Coliidae > Colius > Colius striatus. The sequence continues at coordinate 16,313,894 of NC_084769.1, read as the reverse complement.
GCTAGAAATTAACTCTTTGGTGTGCACCAAATCAAGCCACGTGAAAATCCCTTAAAATATCCAGAAGTACTGATTTCCTATAATGGATATTTTACTTGCAATGCAAACATATTGATTTACCTTTAATAAGAACCAATGACTTCGAGACTAGCTTTTATAAAGATGTACAGTTAACTTTTAAGTAACTGGCTGTGGATCTTGAACTCTTTTGAAGTCTTCCTTTTTTTCCCACTGAATCTGAAAGTCTTTAACAGAGTTGATAATGACAGCTGGTAGAAATCAGCGAGTTGATACAGGTAAGAATCATTTTGTTGCATTTGTCTGTGTTGTATTTTCTGCAGTTCAGTCCTGGTTCAGGACTAGGAAAACACTATTATAAGTGTCAGTCATTATTAATTAGAATAGATTGCATAGTAATGGTATGTTAAATATGTGCAGAAAACTGCAGTTGCCTAAACTGGAAAGTTACTGTCCTTATTTTCTGAACAACCAAGTCCCAAACACCAAAAGCAAAGACCCAGGTAATTTTGAAAACTGAACAAATCTAAAGTGATAGTGAGTAAGTGAAGATGAGGTAGTTGTTGTAAATGATTTGTAGTGAATGAGTCACTCAGTTTCGTTACCAAGGAAATTAAATTAGGCTATCAGTAAAGGGAAGCAGGAGGAAGACACTGCAACTGGGGCAACAGCTAACTTACATAACCCGCTCTCGTTATCACCAATGTGAAACCTTGTGGAGATATGTTTTCTAGAAAAGATTTTCTGCATTTCACTGCATTTTGTGTGGTATCAAGGTGATAGGATATTCCCTGTGTGACTCCATCAGATGAGCCATGTGTTCTACCATAGCTATAGACAGACTGGCCTATGAATTAAAGTGATATAATTAATTTCAATGTTAAAAATATTTTTTTCAGTTAGTAGAAGGCTTCTAGAATTCTCAGAATACTTTCAAAGCAAGCACAGGATTCACTTACCTGCTCCCTTCTTGATTGATTATAATAAAAAAATAAGAAAAAGCCCCCCACTTTGTCTCATATGTGCCAAATTCCTTCTTTTCCTGCAAAATGAGGCACATGGACATTTTGGTAAGCTTCTTGGAAGTGTATTTGTGCAAAGCTTACAGACTATTCCCATTCTTTACTTGCTTGATTTGTTAGTGAAGTGTAGGTAATCTGTCACAAATTCAAGGCCTAAGATGACTTTCTCGTGGATAAACCCACACAGGCAGAAAACAGAAAATAGCTACATGCAGCTGAACCAAGCATTCAAAATAGCACACGGATGGAAAAGAAACTTGGTCTGAATTTGGAAATTCAGTGAAGTATATGCCACAGTTTTGAGGTCCCGGTAAGATGTATCATGAACACCACAATTCTCAAGAGCTCAAGCAAGCTTGCAATCAAAAGGCATTCCTCAATGAGATGTGAGACAAAGTTTTAATGTCATTTTATTTCCAGCCTTTCCCCCTTTCTGAGCAGGTCAGTCTTTCTGAACTAAACTGACAAAGCTCTCAGCCTTGGAGTCTTCTCTATGCTATGCTATTAGGTAATTTTTTTTGTGTTTGAGACCCGTGAAGAGTCACTTAGGTATCATCTTCTGTTTCGCATTACAAGATAGCTAAGAGATTGATCAGAAGTGAGTCTGAGAGATGAGAGACAGAGAAAACCTCCCGGACACTTATGAAATCAAAGTTGTTTCATCTTGCTTTTGTTTTAAGGGACAGAATACATAATCAACAGGTTTAATCTATTATTTTTATGGCAGAAACTTCCTAATCCTTCCCAGCACCTTTCTATAGAAAAACAAAGGGAGTGTTTGCATGAGAATATAGTCAGTCAGAAAGGAATGCTAAAGCAGACTAGATAGTGGTGAAACTGATGTCTGAATTGCCCCGATAATGTTTTCAGGCTAAAAGGAAAGATAGAAGTCACCTTTGCAAGCTTTTCCTGAGTGTTGGAGGAATGTGAGATATGCAACAGAAAGAAAACAGTGAATAGGCTGTTCCAGGCAAGCAGGGCTGCAGTCAGAACTCGGTTAGATCTTGCTATCTAATATATTTTGTGTCATTTGTTGTTTTTGAGGCATTGGATTTACTGCCTTAACTTCATCCTTCAACTGATATCACTAGAGCAAAGGAGTGGTGCCGGCAAAGAGTGAGGCCAACTGACTTATAATGCTAAGGCTACAGCCAGAACAGGACTATAGATCCAAATAACCAGAGGCTTTGGGGTTGTTTAAAATGTGAACCTCAGCTTTGCACACAAACAAGATAACATGATTGAAATAGACCTATCCATACTCAGGAAAAAGGGCTTTAGAGCTCTTGGAGTAATTTACTGCAAATAATATTACTTAGTATGAATGAAAACATTTTCAGAATTCAGTAATGATATATTTGTATTTTCCATAAACATCTTTAACCGAGATCTACTAAGTATTTTTTTAAAACAATAGTTATAGATGTAAGAGCAGAACTGTTTTCTGAAAAGAAAAAACCCTACATTTTACTGGGTTTTAATCTTCTCTGTAACTGGAACGTGTACTTCTAGTTCCATGGGCAGTAGAGACCAGTGCTATCGTCACTTAAAATGATTTTATTTAAACGAATTGGATTGTACATGAAAGATTTTGCCACCAGTAGCAGAGAAGCAGACACATTTTGTTATCACACCTTGTAGCTCTAAACACAGGAGCTACAATTAAAAAGTTCAAGCCATAAAAACTAAAGATATGTTAATGGACACATTGCTGAAATAACTTTTAAAGAGTAAAATCTTATACCAATTTAAATTAGGAATCATGAAGAAAACATCCTGCTCCCAGATGGACAAACTTAGAGAAACAGGAATAATAATAATAACAACAAAAAGAGATGTAGCAATGAAGCAATTTGTGCAATGAAGGGAATAAATTGTACCTAAACCACAAAATAACAGACTCCAACCCAGCAAGCACTTAAGCATATGCTTAATTGTAAACAGGTGAGCAGTTCATCTCTCTTCAATGAGGCAACTGAGAAATGAATTGCACTTATGGGGCTAAGGCCTAACATAGGCATTATTGAGTAGAGTATAAATCAATTAAGAAAGCAATAAAGCAATGGCAGATATGGACATGTTAAATATGTGTGTTTGACAGTTTGCTTCTTCCTTATAAACTATGTAAATAAATCATATTGTCACCAATGAGATAGACTACAGGTGGGTTTCATAATCCACCTGGCTTTCTTAACTTGAGCTATTAAGCTATTAATCTAATCTTCCTCTGTAGCTAGAGGGGGATGGGAGAAGATTCTAGAATCATAGAATGGTAGGGGTTGGAAGGGACCTTTAGAGATCATCTAGTCCAACTCCCCTGCAGAAGCAGGGTCACCTAGATCAGGTCGCACGGGAACATGTCAAGGAGGGTCTTGAAGACCTCCAAGGAAGGAGCCTCCACAACCCCTCTGGGCAGCCTGTGCCAGAGCTCCCTCACTCTCACAGTGGAATAGTTTTTTCTTATATTTAAGTGGAACTTTTTGTGTTCCAGCTTCATCCCATTACCCCTTGTCCTGTTACTAGCTACTATAGAAAAAAGCAATGTCCCAACCTCCTGACACCCACCATTTAGATATTTATAAATGTTAATAAGATCACCCCTCAAACAACCTGTTTTACCTTTTGTTATCCTTTGGAAGTATTGACTTTTCTCTTTCTACTATAAAAGAAGCCTAGATGACTCGGCTTAAATTACTGGTTACAGTTAGGTGAAAGGAAGTGTTCTAGGATCTGGTGTTAGGGTAAATGAGACAACTATGCACATATTGAACTTAATTTCATTGCTGGAGATGGATATAAGCATGAAGTTCTATTTCTTTCAACTCCAATTGTGCAGAATCCATCAGTATCAGTTTCTAAAAGGTTAGACAGCTCTGTCTTGCCATGATGCAAAGCACAAATGAATTCAGCATTAAGGTGCTAGCCTGTGTGTTTGTTGCTATGTGCAGTCCTATTGACACAAACAATTCTTTACAAGATCAGAAAAAATCTGGAAGTTTGAGATCAGAACCATGGTGGATAGATGTGACCTTGAAACCTGTCCTGTCCTCAAAGCCACAACCTTCAGCATAGATCACCTGTCTAAAATGGCTTATATGTTTATTCAAACACATAGCCACTCATAGTATGTGCTTTTCACCAGGTCATGCTAAGGGAATATCTTTTGCAACACACCTGGAGTCCCACAAATGCTTTGCAGCTTTGGTGCTGATCCAATCAAGCACAGAAATAACTGGGAAATGACTCATGCTGAGAGGTGGATGCTTGCTGTTAATCCCAGCTGTCAAAATGTACATGGTTTGTCATCATTTTTCATTGTGGTGAATATGTGTGTCTGGCCGCTTTTGTTTCACAATTATCTGATATTTGCCATGGACTCTTTTCAGCTCATGAGCTGCAGTCATTGGCTTTTCACTTGAAAGGACATACTAAGACAAAAATCCCTTCAACACCAGATTCACTGAAGAAAAGACCTAAGCAGGAGAAGCATGAGGTAGGATGGAGAGGAATGTGTTCTGGCCCTGAAACATCTGCTTTTTTTAAACATGATGTAACCACGTATACATCTTTCACTCTTAAAAAGCTCATCTGAGGAGAAGGAGCCTGGGAGCAAGACACAAAGAAAATGGAATATTAATTATGTTCCCAGGTGATAATGAGCAATAAGATGCTGCAAAATTTCAGATGGTGCTGGACAAGAAAAGTAACATGAAAATACTGAGTAAGGCTGAAATTATGAGGAAAATTAGGTGCATTTGGGAATAAATATACAGTTGTGTGTCTGAAAAAAAAAAACCCCAGAAACACGAATACTAAATGTAAAGCTGGAAAGGAATGTAACAAAATTGCAGTTTGCAAACCAGTGTGGCATCACAGGTATGCATGTGCTTGAGTCTGAATCTATCTTCTCTCACCACCCTTTTCTCATATGCAACTGAAGCACATGCCCAAGTATTTCATTAAACAGGAGTAGCGTATCTACTAACATAACTGAAGCATAGCCTAGATTTAAACTGGTTTCTGAATGAGGGCTTTTGTAATAAAAAAAAAAACCATTGTCATAACAGACAAGAAATGCAGAGGCACTATCTCAGGAAGCCTCACAAAGAGGTGTTGACAGGTTCTCTGCCCACAGTTTCTAAGGGCTCTGGCAAGACAATTGTTTTTATTCCAATTTCAGAATGAACAGGAATAGTACTGTGGCAGAAATGGGAAATAAATGAAATATAGAAATCTTGCCTAGCTCCCTCAAATAGTCACCTTCAACATTTTTCTTCTGTCATTTTAGATCATGATAGCGAGCGCTACACTACTCCTTGTCCATCTAAAACTCTGGAAATAACAATCCTCATCTCGTAAAATAAAGACTGAAATCATTCTTGGAATACAGGTAGGTTTTGGCAGCATCTTTTGATTAAAATAGGTTTAAGAGATGAGAGCCTCCACCTTAAAGAAAGGTAAATGCAAGTTCCTTAAATAGCTAAATTGTCTACAGAGCATTGGTTTGGTCAATACTGTACTGGGTACTGTGTGCACACTGAGCAGCTGTAAGCTCCCACAAAGAAGAGGGCAAGTGTGCAGAAGCAGACTGGGAAGGAAGTTTCCCCACCACCTGACTGAGCCCCAGTGTGTGGAACTGACCAAAGCTTTGGGCCCAAGTATTAGGATGTGAGTAACAGTGCTGAGGTGGCTTCCTGTATTCCAGGAAGCAGAACTTTGTCCTACGTTGTCAAGGAAAGAGTTTCACAAAAGGTATTTGCCCAGTAGGTCTAGCAAAGCATGACCAGAGCCTCACTGAGATGAAAGTGGTAGTGTAACTGCAGCATACACAGCCAGGAAGTCCAGGCTCAGTTATGGAGGAGAAGGGCAGGCAAGGGGCAAGGTGCATGTTTGGGCCAGGAGCAACAACACAGAAAAGCAGTTGAGTCACAGCTGAAGAATAATACCATACAGACTAAGGTAGCAGGAATTCAGGGGAAGTTAGGCATATAAAACTGTCTATGCAGTCGTGATTGTTTTTTTCCTGGTCACTGCTATCTTCTGCAGTGGAGACCCACAAAGTACCTCACTCCACTGTCACCATTACTTCCTAACTGGAACAGCCATCTCGTGCAGCCATGCCAAATGCAAATTCTTGTGCAAATCCAAAAAACACTTAAGAAGCAGCACATTCAAGGTTCTGTACAAGTATTAACTAATTAGCTCTCTTAAAGTTCCCATGAGACATGCTGGTCAGTTGATAACTCTAGATTTCAAAGAGACAGGGCTGAGGTGAAAGCATTTACCTGACTGCCATAATAGGCTGGTACAGTAAAGGATGAAATCTTCTGAAATTTCAGCTCAATTTTAAAACCAGAGGTTTAATTCACTTACAAGAATGCAAATTTCTCACTTTGTGTCTGGAAAGATCCAGCAATAATTTGAAAAGTGTCATTGCTGTATAAACGTAGGAGTATGGACAAGCAGCAATAGCAATCGGTGATACACATCTCTTTAAACTAGCAAGAACGCTGTTTTGCTGCGGGATGAAAGACAACTGCAAATTCCTACAGGTCAGCCTCCCTAAGATCAATCACTCCTTACTGTACAAGCAGTCTCTAATTGTGAGTGGAGGCCAGGAGGCCCCCTCGGTGTCTCTTCCTCCATCCCATCTCCCTCTTTGCAATGATGCTTAAATTTTCCACACCCTGCCTGCCTTCTCTGGGACAGGCTGCGGCGGGGTCCCCCGCCGCAGCCTGTCCCAGAGAAGGCAGGCAGGGTGTGGAAAATTTGGGAGGTGTCTGCTCCAAGTTCTTTCTCCTAGCCAGCATCATCATCACCATCGCACACAAGCTGCCCAGCCGTGCTGCTGCTGCCCCCTCCCGGGGCGAGGCGCGGCCCCTTTAAGGCGGCGCGGAGGTGCGCTGTCCCTTTAAAAGGCGGCGGCAGGCGGGTGGGCGGGAGGCGGCGGTGGCGGCGGCCGGGGCCATCGCTTGCCCGCCGGGTTTTTTTCCCCCCCGCCCCTTCTTGCCGGCCCGTCGTTTGCTAACCGCCCGTTAAAAAGAGGAGGCAAGATGGCCGAGCTAGGCAGCAAAGGGGTCACCGCCGGGAAGATCGCCAGTAACGTCCAGAAGAAGCTGACCCGGGCGCAAGAGAAGGTAAAGGGGGAATAGGGGGGGATGTCTCTGTGTGTGTGTGCGCGCGTTGCTATTGCCTGCGATGCGGGTACCGATGCGGGTACCGATGCGGGTACCGATGCGGGTACCGATGCGGGTACCAGGGGATGACAGCCCTCCCCGAAGCAGAGATGCGTCTCGCAGGGGGTGCAGCAGCGTCTCTGCCCTCCCCTTTCCCCCCGGAGGTGGGGAGGCTGGCAGCTGTCTCTTGTGCCTGCGGATTTAGGGCCCCTGTGCATCCCGAGAATGCGAAATACCACCGTTGTGAGCTGGAAGGGTTTACCAGCCGCCTGCGCGCTCAGGAGGAGCAGAAACATGGCATCGGAGGGAGAGAGGGACGGAGCGCCGCACGCTTAAGTGTGTGGATGCTTATTGTCTCAGCAGGAGGAGAGCTGCCTTCAGCTGGTGTTCAGGTTGTGCTTCATGCGGCGGCTTCAGGAGCAGCGCTGCTGTGTTTTGCGATAGCGCTAAATACGTAGCCTCAGAGGCGGACAGGGAAAGGAGATGGACACTCGCTTCCTTATTTTCTAACAGCATAGCGTGATAGCTGCTCTTTGCTTTACTGACCTTGAGCTTCGATTTTGGAACGGTGGTAAAGTAAAAGCTGCACGGTTTTTAAGGATTGGGCCGATGCCTGCTGAGGGAAGGGTGTTTTTTTAATGCCGCGAGCCCTTCGCAGCTCTCCACCCACCCCTGTGTCAGCAAAAGGTGCCAGGAATATGCAATGGATACTTTTCGTGTTCATCTCTCTGGCATGCTGCATCTGATGCCAGATGCCCGCTCTGTGTAGGGATTATCGGACGTTTTACGCAGGGACATTGATCAGCTGCTTTTATCTCCGGCACACTCATCTTGGTTTTCAGTGATTTGCTGCGAGATGACATTGACTGAATAAGGACTGGTGCATCTTCGAGGGAGGGAGGGCGAACAGATCTGCCCACTGCTGCTCTTATTCCCTGGAAGTTATCTTTAGCAGCTAGATTTAATCTAGGAGTTTTGGGATTGGATGCAGCGCTGGCCTGAGCCTCGTACCAATTGCCAGCACTGTTGCAAAATGCTGCTGGGTCAGAATGGCAACCCAAACCTGTGGGGCCTAATGTTGCATATGCTGCTTCCACCAGTTAAAGCTCATTTACAGAGTCTAAGGAGCGTGATTTGAACTTGTCTGACTGCCTGGAAAAACTCCCAAGTGAATAGTAGGAACTGGCTGCAGCAACAAGGTCCTGGCTTTGCTCCCTACACCCCATCTGAGTGGCCCCATTTTCGGTTTCTCCCCTTACAGGTCTCCTGGTATCTGGTCCACCCTGAACTCATCATAAATGCTAAATTCAATCAGTGTTAGCCACCAGATGGCAACCATATTTTTAGTTAATCTTAAGGTAGGTGGTTAGTAAAAGGCCAAGCTCCTTGGCCTGCTGATGAAGTTGTATTTATTGGTGCAGCTTGGAGCCAAGTGTTGCCTGCCAGGCCCTTCCCTGGCTTCTTATCTGAACCCATGCAGGTTCTTTTCCTAGGCAGAGTTTTCCATAAATTCCTGTCAACTGGAGATCCAGTTCACTTCCTTGCTTGTTCCCTGGTTGTGATTGGGGATGTGGGAACACCAACAATAATAGAGAGTTTAATTGTGTATTGCAGGTGATTTGCACAATCTAAAATCTGTTGTTTGTCCCTACACAGAAAAAGCACAGGTCATTTCCCTCTAAGGCTAAAATCTAAAGCACTTGCTTATTAAGTTAACATGAATTCTAGGTCCTTCAGCTATTGTTATCCTAATGCAAACTAAGCAACTTTGATCTCTGGGCTCTCAAAAGTGCCAAAAAAAAAAAGGCATTGCTTGCTTCATCATCTGACTTGCCTCTTCATACTGCTACAGCTTTGTCTCTAACAGCTCTGTTGTGGAGTATTAGGTATGTTACCCTTCTCCACTGAGGCTAAAATGTGAATGTTAAATTTCAGCTCGTGCGGGGAAAAAAAAATGTGTTAGATTTTATGAAGGGATGCTGACTGGGGTTGAACTTTCCTTTTTGAGGCCTAAGCAATTTCAGTCTAGGTTAAAAATTCTTCCCTTCAGAGTGGTACCTCCTTCTTGATTTGAACTCTGAGGCTTTGACTTCAGCAGTTTCCTTCATGGTGAATTTAAGCCTTGTGTTAACCAAAGAATGGTGTCTTTCTGTTGGATGCAGAATTCACACTGAAACATTGTACACATCCTTTTTTTCCCCTTTTCTGAGATGGCTATTATGTAAAGTATGTAAGATATTCCTTCAGAAGTACTGTTTGTTTTGAGCCTTTCAGCAAAACTATTGACTATTTTTGGAAGACACTTTCTCAATTCCACAGGAAATATGGGGCAGAATGGTTGACTGTGCTGTTTGCAAATGGGCTGTGCACCCTTTTAACCTCTGTCTGTTCAAAGCCTCAAGTACAATACTTGGCAATAATTTGCCCATTGTCCAGTGCAATGTATCAAATAAGTCAATGCTTCTGTCCAGAAGAACTCACCTAGCAGAAAGGACTCGTGCAACTGTTGCTAATTCATATGTTATCCTTTGAAACTAACAATTAGGGAGATTTGGCTGGAAGTCATGCTTTATTCATCCTGTAGTTGGTTGAAGGATTTTAAGACCAAGATGTTGAGCTCTGAACATATGCTAGCTCTAAACTTCTGAAAATGGAGTAAAATCGTGTTGCCTCTAATGTCACAGTGTCTTGGAGAGAGCCTCATGTTTGCAACTGTTTTAAAGTTTGCCAGTAAGGATTTGAATTTTTTGTTCTCCATGTGTGTAATCCATCATCTTGGTTAAAGTTTATGTTTCCGCTATATGGTTAGTTTTTATCTTTTGACATTTCAAAAACATCTCCCCAGTTTCCACAGTTCTCAATTGTTTCGAAGAGCGTCCTGATTCTAGGTGTGTCAGTCTGCACGTGCACAAACATTTCTGCTTTGAACAAAATAAAACAGCGTGGTGATTTGATAGTCCTGATCCAAGGGTAACTCCCACGAGGTTCCGGGAGGATATTGAGCTTGGGGAGCCAACTGAATGGGGTTTTGTCGCTTGGCTGGCAGCGAGGATCCTCATCAGAGGATCAAGCTCTTTGCTTTCCTCCAGCAGATTAAGCAGAGATTCAGGGTTGAGAGACGGTATTGACTGTGTGGTCGCTGACTGATGATTTAAATTACATGGAGATTAGTAGGCATGTCTAAAGAGGTGGGTTGTAAAGTTGACATTGGAGAGAGAGATTTTTCCTCAGGAGATTTCTTTGTGTGGAGACTAGAATAGAGTTAACTGATTTTGTTAGTTTCTAGATGGAGGAGCTTCCCATGCACAGTCTGTCCTACAGGAGTGGTGGTCTCTTCATTCCTTTTTCTCCCTCTCTGTACCTAACCAAGCAGAGGGTAAGGCTTTGTTCGAGGACCTGGCAAAGTTTAGTTTGGACAAAGTCCCTTGCATTAGGATGTATCATTTAGGTACTAGACTCTGCTGCTGACTTGCTGTGTTGCCATTAGATATGTCACTTCTGCTTTCTGTTTTTGACTGACATTGTTTATCCCACCAATGTTTATCCACATCTGTGTTTGCAAAGTTTCTCTGATTAAACCTTCTGTCAGAGCAGAGTTCTATTTTCCTTTGGCTGTGCAGTCCAAGGAAGCTGGAGTGTAGTCTTGGTCTCACAGGGCTAGTAAGAGCATAGCTGTTGATAGCCAGGCTTGATGATGCTTATTCCCTGCGTGCTACGGTGCAGCAAAAGATTTATGTGCCATAAGTCTAAGGCTTTACTTAAAGAATTTACAGCCCAACAAGGAGAAATAACTGAGGACACTGGCCCTGAGAAGGAAGGCAGGCTTGCTTTTGGCAGGCCTTAGTGGCTTGATGTCCCAATGCTTCTTCCAATTAATTTGTCTTGTGTAGCAATTGTAGCACAGGCTGTGTCCAAAAAGTATCTTTTCCTTTCCCAGAACCTTAGACTTTGTTTCTTTCCCCTTGTAATTCCTTGCTGGACACGAGGAGATTGTGATTTAGGTGGAACAGGGTTTTGCATAAGGCATGGCTTGTGTTCCGAGTTTGCCCTGCTAAGACTTTTTCCCTCATAAGACATGCCCCAATAGGTGGAGCATGGCAGGTGAGAACACCTGGAATAAAACCTCAGCCAAGCTAAAGCAGATTGGAATCTATACCAATGAGCAGCATCCAGGAACCTTGACCAAAATTTAACTACAGCTGTCTTCAGGATTCATCTGTCAGAGGCTGTCTGATCTGCAGAGCCTCTGCACATGGGGAGGGAGGCTTTATGTAAGAAGTAGTAGATGCAGAAAGTTCTCTTAGTGAAAAGTAAGATCACATCTTGGGAGGAGAAGTTCCTTATTGTTTTTCCTTTGGGATTCTTCTGTCTCTTCAGAACTTCTATGTTTTTTGCTTGGCTTTGCATAGGACAGGATGGTTTGCTGGCATTCTGCTTTGTGTCAGTGAAGTACAAATAGCCTGAAGAGCTCCAAGAGTTGGAACAACCCATATGACAAGGAAAGGGCGTTTTACTTGATATCTGTTAGCGTGCTTTCTCAAGAATGTAGGGCTTAGGTTGACAGATAGAGCCTCTTTATGCCTAAAAGTTGCTGGAAAACAGGCACTGGATAGAGGAGAGAGATCTGAATTCATGCTACTAACATGCAGATGATTCCAGTATGAGCTCAGACTGTATTACTGAGTATCAGATAATATACATGAGAGGGACTAGGTGAAATAGGAAACCAGGCTCCATATGTTTCCTTGCCCATGGAGTGGTTTGATTGGCAGGGTGCTTACAGTGTCCTGCTGAAGGTGCCCCTCTGTCTGGGTGTTGGCAAAAGATTTCTTTTAAGAAGCAGAATCTCATGGATGGATGATTTTTTTCTGATTAGAAAAGTCTCAGCCTTATTCCTGGTCACTTTATCTTCTGTCTAAGTTCTACTCTCAGAGGCAGTCTTTCTCAGTATGCAGTTCTTGTGAGATCAGGTTCCTAAACTAGTATCTGGAAGATCTCCTTTCAGTGGAGACTTTTGGTGAGGCTCTAGGTGGGGTAGAGTTAGTTACGTATTACTAAACTCATCCATCAGGGGGATGCCATCAAACTTATCTGTCCTCTCCTTCCATTGTGCATGCTGATTGTTAAGTAAAGTTTTGTCTTTCCAGGCTCAAATGTTTTTTGCAGCATTGTGAATGCTCTTGACACATGACTAGCTAATGATATAGTGAGCCAAACCATTGAGGAAAGCTGTGTGCAGCCTAAGGTTTTCAGCATCTAACTGGGCTGAGGTATTTGGGGCCAATGCAAGTTTTCCTTTGTTCCTCCCTCTTTGGTCAGAGAGACAAGACCCTTGCTTGGGACCAAATGTGTCATAAAGCTCTGGTTCTATAAACTTTTAGAGTGACAAGATGATCGCTTAGGTTGACAGGTATCACAGTAGCTGTTTTTTTCTGCTGTTGTGATGGTGATCAGACACCTGAGCTGCTTGCTGTGTGAGTTCTGCAGCTTGGTAAGGATCATCTTACAGTCCTGGCTGTCTACCTGTGCATACAGGGGTCAAACTCTCTTCCCAGAAGTGTTGTACTGGCAACTTGATGTTATCGTGAAGATAGACTGGATTTGTCAAAGCAGAACAGACTTGTGGCCCTCATGTCTTCAACTGGTCACAGCCCAGCTCAGCTCCCTAAGTGGGCCGGCAAACTCACTGTGTGCAGACCTTGTGCTTCTGTTGTGGGATAAGACTCTATTAATGTTGACCAGGAGACTCTGCATTCTCTATCCCAGAGCAATGAGATGGGAACAAATATAAAAGTATGAATAAAACCTCATCAGAGAGCTGCTGGCAGGGGGAATAGTGCATCAAGGTCCATTTTGATGTTAGCCTGTGTTTTAGCCTTCTCTTGAGGGACTGTATATTTGCTTTTCTTAAACAATTGCAGTATTGATTATGTGAATGCCAGCAAACCTGTACCATTCTGTCATTCATACTGCTGAGCTAAAAGGGAACATCGCTCACAGGAAGGGTTGGAAGAGGGAAGTAATTTATGTTGTCTTGCTATTGAAAATCGATTTAAAATATGGTATTAGTTGACTATTTATACTGTCAAAACAGGAGTGAGGAATCTCTTCAGATTTGCCTGAGCTGTTGGCAGTGGTGCAAGAGATAAATAAATCTTGGCAGATTTTTTTTGCAGCAGGTGCATGCGAATGGCTGATGGACCTCAGACAGTTCAGGTTTCCTTTGGAGCAGCTCCTGGCTTTACTAGCCTCTGAACCTGCTTGATCTTCATAAAGCTGCAAGTACTGCAGGATAGGTCCTGGCCCACATTCCTGGAGAAAAATTGGAAATGCAATTATTAGCAGAAAGTAGGATTAGTGGATCTTTTTACATTTTAGGTTACATTCACATTATGGCAACTTATTTGCATAGTGTTATTTACTAGCTGCTTCTCAGAAGGTACCTCTCTTTAGATTTGTAGTTCTATGGTCTGAAGGAACAGCCCTGGTAAATGGGAGCAGAAACTGCAACCTGAATAGGATGTGCAGTTGTTTAATTTCCCCCTCACCCCCTTTTGTTTTTCTGTAAGTTTCTCCTCAACTTTGTTGGGAGCTTGCATTCAGGGAGACTTTGGACACTGGTTGTGTTTTGAGGAAGACTTAAAACCCACAGCTTGGGGAATTACATAGACCTGGACAGGGATCTCACAGAATGACTGTGAAGCAGCTTTATGAAATGAGGAACAGGTGCTGTGTTTGCTTGGACTTCTACAAATACACATGTATAACATAGTTTTTTGACTACTATTTTGGCTGTGCTGGAGTAAACCCGTGTCTGGCAGGTTAAAGTTTTTGAAAGTCAGCATTTCCAAAGGGGTGCAGTTAGAGTCATAAACTCCAGATAGTGTTGCTTTTCTTTGTGTCTGTCTCTGTAGAAGAAAGGAGAAGTCTGGGTTGCAGTTTGTTCTTAATATAGGCTGCCAGGCAGGATGGAGACTGCAAACTTTACCAATAAGGAGGAGAGCAATACTTGACAACTAATCCCTCTGTGAAAACCATGGGCTGCATTTAATCTCCTGCTGATACACAGGTATCAAAGTCTGAAGTACTGGCCTCCTAGCAAGGATTTGACATGCAGATTCAGAAAGCTGGTAACCTGTTCTGAAATGATACATTTTTTGGTAATTCTTCACTGATCCGATTTGGTTTGTTTATTTTAAGTAGGTTTAGAACTTTTAAAGCTTGCTTGAAGAGCCACACTATTTTCTCAGTTCTTTTCTAAGTTAGCTTTTCAGGAGGAAGATTAGAGGTTTACGTAGCTGAAGTACAAACATTTTTCACTGAGCAATTGCTAATACTCTGCTTTGAAACTGTGTTAGACAGAACTGCAATGCTTGTTTGCCAGCAGGGACGGAAGAGGAATTTCAATGGTACAGTAACTACAGTGTTTGAAAACACAGCTTAAAGTGTTTACGCTTCTTTTTCTTGCCTTTATGTTACTTGGCTTGATTGCACATTCTCTCAGGCCAGAAACAATAATGTGTGACTTACCTTCAAATTCATCTCTGAGATGGTTATTTGCAAAGTGAATTAGTGATTCTGTCCCCTTGGATTTACTTGGAGTGGTGCCATGGGCAGATGTGAATGTATACTGGGTAAGGTATAAAGCTTGGCACTTTCTTCCATGACAGAAATGCTGGTCCTGTAGCTATTCGGTACCCTTGTAGGTAATATTACATGTTCCTATAAGTTACTGTAAGTCTTTTGATCCTGCCATCTCCCAAAGCCTTGAGGGTGGGAGGACCAACCTTGTTTCCCTTCCTACTTCCTCAGCCATTATAGGAAAAACAGGGCAAAAAATTGACAGGAAAAAAAAAAATGGAGGGAATTCCTTTCTTGGAATTTGAAAGTTCAGCTCATTAATTTTGGATTTTCAGGCAGTTGTGTGATATCTAGGGGAGGGAAATTTTTCCCCTCTGTCTGTGGGTGCGGCGTGTGGCCTCTCTGCTCCAAGTGTTGATTCTGATACAAAAGACCGCACAAGGGATGGAGTTACTGTGGTAGGGAACAGCATGTCTTGAAGGTTGCTTTCAAAATATATTTTGGAGAAATTCTGGTGAGAGGGATGGCAGGTTCCATGAGTGCTTAGGAGAAGTTTAAATTCATTCAGACGGTGAAACATACTTGGGTTCTGCGTTGGAAACGCTCCTTAAGGCGTAGGTTCCTCATGACATTTACAGTGGGAGCATACTAGGGATTTTTTCTCTTTTTGTATCTGTTTAGACTGAATAGCCTTTGTGAAAGGCCAAACCTACCTGTGTGTTAATAAACTGGAGCTGTTGAAAGCACGTACCCACTCTGATAATGTTTCCCTTCTCATACATAGAGACAGTATGATTATTTCTTAGTACCTGCAATGTGAATGTGTTATATATTACCAAAAATAGCCATTCCCTACCCTGAAACAATTTGAATGTATATATATGTTGGATGATCTCAGTTAATTAAGATGCTTCTGCTTTGGTTCAGTAAAAGTCTGTATTTCAGAAGACTATTTTTTATAAGCAAAATTTTAATGAAAATAATTAAGCTGAAGAAATTGGAAGAAAATGATTGGCTTCTTTTTCTTGAGAGGAGGAGCAGCTGTATGTGCAGGGCTGGGAGGGAAGCATTTGGAAGACTGACTGTGGTGTGGCAGTCACAGAAAGTCAGAGGGATGATGTAATCAGTCATAGGGTCACGTAGTGCTGTTCTACATTCAGTTCCTCTTGGTGTGGGGCTTGTCGGTGAGTGAGTATCAGAGTCAGTTACTAGACTAGAAATTTTTGCTAAGCTGGAGGTTTTTGTGCTCCTTACTCTCTGACCTTTGGTGAACATAAATAATTCAGGAGAGAAATGTGCATTATCAGGGCTGCCATTACAATGAGTCTGTGGGTACAGTGAGTTGAAAAGAGATGTGTTGCTGTGCTAGATGAAGGTGATTAGCTTAGTGACTTTAGTTTGAGTTCTTGGTCCCAAGTGCCTGGTTGAGACCTTAATTTCTGAGAAGCAGAGTGTTGTGCTTTTCCTCTCCAAAGACAGTGTGGCATAGATTGTCAGCAAATACTCTGGCAAAGAAGCTGGTGGGATTACACCCATTCACAGTGGGAGAACTTGGCTTATCAAGCCCAGTTCTCAAATTTGTTGTTATTCATCCTTCACCTCTTCTGAAGTACAAGCAGACCTCTTGAGTGGAAAGGAAGAACTATTCAAAAGCCAGTTAGGAAGAGCCAACAAGAGCTGATCATCAGTGTTGCTCCTATGTTCCCACTTTGATGGGACAAGCCACGCTCTGTAACCCAGCCTGTGGAAGGCACTGTTCCTAAGTCTGTCCCCCATTTCTCATCTCTTGCAGCTATTGCTGTCTGTCTCGGGGAGTCCCAACAGCTCATCCAAATGTCCGTATCTTTTCCCTTTGCCCCATCATGCTTGTTAGTTTCTTAAGGGCTTTGCATCCAACTCGTCCCTCTAGTGTCCCTCTCTGATGTCCTTCTGCCTTATAAGACCTCTTCTGCCCCTCTCCCTTCTAGCACACACCTGCTCCTTTATTTCTTTCTCCAGCTCGGGCAGGGCTGCAAATGCCTTTTAAGTTTTGTCCCAGTTTGGTTGCTTCATTTTGCTTTAGGGCCTGCATAAAAATAAAAATACTTCTTGCTAACGTATCAGCATTTAAAATGAGTGTTGTAGAGGAGGAGGCGGAGGACTTGAGAAGGGGGATTTGTGCAAACAGTACTATTTGTGCTACCAATTCCTCTTGCTAATATTACTGTTGGCTATAGATAGGATTTAATTAAGCTGTGTTGAATGCCTACCCAAGTAATAGACATTGATGTTGCTGAAGTCCTGTTGCCTGGAATGTCACATTCATGCCAACGAAGTGTTGCTCTTCGGCCTTATTAACTACAGAGCTGTATTGTAGCTACTGTCCAGCTCCACAGTTGTTGCCCACTTTTTCTGGTCTCTGATTTAGTATCTCCTTGGGGCTGGGACAGACAGAAGGTAGAGTGGAAATTTACCTGCTTTCTTGGAGACCTTTTGATGTTTCCTGTTTCTTTATTTTCAGAGTAATGATAGATACATATTCTCCCCAGTCTCTGGTTTGCTGAGAAGCGGGAACTTGAGGGAATTCAGTGAAATTCAGGTTCAGAAAACCTGCCTGCTTTAAATAAGAGCAAACCACTGGGAAAAAGAATTGCCCAGAAAGTAATGAATTAGGCCTACAACTGCGTATGGCCAAGATGGCTTGGTTGCATAAACATACTTAACAGCTGTGGTCTGTGTCTCAGTCAGTTTTGTGGTAGAGCGGTAGACACGAGCAACTTGTGCACCTCAGATTCGACAAACCAAGGCTGAATGGTCAAGATGACCCTAATAGAGCCTGCATGTCTGGTGGTGAAGCTGTGAGTTTTCAGCACCTCTGGTATTGGGCCACCTGCTGAAGGTATCAAAGTTCAAGTATTTGAAATCTGAAAACTCTAGCTTAAGCTCCCAAGGTTCTTAATCTCCCACGCTTCTTGAGATAGATGGCTGCTTCTTGCTCTTGAGCTTGTTCTGGTCGAAGAGATCACCATTTCTGAATGGTTATCTTGCTGCCCCACTTCCTGCTCTCCACACCTCTGCTGGAGTGCTTTGTGCAAGTCTCCATCTGCTTGCCTATAGATAAAATCTCATCTTTGTCAGACCACAGTATGAATTGACCCAGCTACTTCCACTGAAGCAGCAGTTTTGCATCACTCTTAAACCACACCTAACACGGAGACATGTAATCTCCATCAGCTTTTCTCTTCCTTTCTGTGTACTGCTGCTCTGCTACCATCCCACTGGTTGTGATGCTTTACCTGTTTTTCTTTCAAGTCTCTCCTCACAAATAGGTGCATCGGATAGTAAATTGTGGATGGGGAACTAGAGGGGCAGCTACAAGCACAAGGGCAGGGGAAAGACAAGCAATCCAGGGTGCTCAAGAGAGGATCTTCCCTGAGATACTGGTAAAGTGGAAGTAAGCCCAAGTTTGACTCTGCCATGTGGCTGAATCAGCAGGACCACAGGGCAGTGGGGTGGTCCCTAAGCTGGTGCATTGGCCTCTTTCCCAGCTCAGCTCAACTAGGCCTATAGCTAGCACCTGGCCTTAATTTTACATTCTCTTTCCTTTATATTCTTGACTCTCTGAAAGCCCTGACTGAAGAGTATAAAATATATGGGGGAAAAAATGGAAGTGAAATCTAAATGATATTTACCAGAGTTCATTTCTATTCTCAGAAGCTTGAGTGGTTAAAAAGGCATTTCTGTGTCCTTAAAGATAAATAGGGGGCCAAAGAATAAAGGGTAGGAGAGGGAGGTATCTATGCTTGCTTTTTAACTGCTGCAATCTGTCAAGCAAAGAAAAAGATAAATAAACCCCAATATATTTTCCCAAAACTTTCGTGAAGCAAGCCAAGCTCATGCATTTCTAGTCTACTTAATGACACGGTGTGTTAGGCCTGGAGGGAAGGTGATATACCACTCGAATGTTTGGGGGTGGGTGAGGAGGGGGAAACATACAGATACCTAAGGAAGAAAAAAGCAATAAGTAATTCTTGTTCCTGTTTCTTGCATCGTGTTGATTATAGCTGAGAAACAACCCTTGAATTTGTGCTAGGGTACAAGCTGAGTACATGGGCTGTACCTATCATACAGGACAGGCAAAATGCAAAATTGCCTAAAGAAATGAGAGGGAGGATAGATACAGGAGTATCTTAACAGGACTAAATCAGCTAATGTAGCTGAAACTTTTAAAAGGGACCTGGTTTTGAAGGTGCTTGGATGGCCTAGGGGTAAACAAATACTGAACTGCATAAAAGTGTGTGAACGTAGCAGAATGTGACTGCAGAGACCGAGCTTTGACATTGTTTCATTGAGAAGTGAAATTGCTTTTCTATACTGTCTGGCACAGCACCACTCCTGCTGTATTGTGACTTGATTTAGGCTTGAATGATGCTTGAATCTAAACTGCAAAAACTGTGGGTGGAGGGAGAGGGAGAAAAAACCTAAAATGTTGAAGACGATAAAGGCGCTGAAGTCTTCATGTAAAAGTAATCCTGGAATATCAGGATTTGGGACAGTGCTTTATACACACCAAGAGCCCCAGCTAATTCATCATCTCAAGACTTGTCCCTCTTCTAAGTGCCCTCAGTAAGAGAGGAGATGACTGGTTTGAGCCCATGGTTACATATGCAAGAGAAACACTTGCCATGTGCAAAGGTGGTGAGAGATAATGCTTGCAAAACATCCACAGAACTGAGGATTTATTTGTGTGCTTTTGTAAACATGCTGTAGAATTGCCTTGAGGAAAACAGTTCTTGCATCCTGGAGATGTACTATGTATTTTCCTGAACTGCCACTATGGCTGAGAAGGGGGGAACAGAGAAAGAAGCTCGGAAGGCAGCAGATTCTGAGCATGACAAATTCACCTCCCCTTGCTTGTGGGAAGCAGTTCTTCTAAAGGCTGATATTAGAAATATAGAAGGTACATTAATTTTGTCTTGCAACAACAAATACAGATTTTTAACCTG
The DNA here is from genome assembly GCF_028858725.1 of Colius striatus. Classification (NCBI taxonomy): domain Eukaryota; kingdom Metazoa; phylum Chordata; class Aves; order Coliiformes; family Coliidae; genus Colius; species Colius striatus. The sequence goes on along the minus strand of NC_084769.1, from coordinate 16,294,112 downwards.
AATCTTTGCTTCTACTCACATTTCAGTTTATATCAAACAACTAATATTCACCTATTTCCACAGCCTGCTTTTCGTTACTGTGGTATTGGGCCAGTCTCCCATTTGTACTGGCCTTTTTGTTGTTATGAGAGCAGTGTTACATACTGGTTATTGTCTTTACCTCCCTGATTGCTGGACTCCTGGCTGAATTCACAGTAAATCCCAGAGCTTGGGCTGGCAGGCGTGGGCGAAGAATCTGCCCCCCTCCCAGCCCATTCATATGTATGGTAAGCTGACTGTGACTTACTGCACGTAAAGGGAAATGAGGAGTGAGGCTACAGCTGCACAGATTAATGAAATCTAACAGACAGAAGAAAGCCAAATGATGTTGAAGTTCCTTGCCCCTGTAATTTAATTTCTTTAGTATTTGATGGATGCCAACAGCAGCGTTTCTTCTCTACTGGTTCGTGATGCACCAGCGTGATTTCTCCAGCAATGGATGCCAAACACTCTTTTTCGGTTCCTGCTTAAAGGCAAGTGGTTAATGTTCAGGAAAGTGGTCTGTTCTCAAGAGTATGAGTGGCTTCTCCTTCAGCATGCCAATGTACTGACTTTGACAACCGCAGTAAAGTATGGAATGCCAGTGACCTGAACAACTTACCAGCGAAGGAGAGGCAAATGATGCTGCTAGCACTTCTTAAAATGATTTTCTTCTACATAGGGATAAGTGATTCATCCAAAGTCAATCTTAAATTAGATGAGAAGATGCCTGGTGTGGTTGAAGGAGGGAACACTTTGATTCAGTATTGCAGTAAATTACTATTCAGCCAGGTATCCCTGGATATGCCAGGAAGCTCTTTCAGCAAAAGTGCCCTTTCTGTATTGCTGATGTCCTGTTCTGGGGAGCTGACTCCACAAATGGACTGTTTGGAGGCTCCAGAGTGTAATATTCCAAATCACATTACTTACTGGGTCACCATGCCCTCTAACACAGCTTGCAGCTAGAGAGTTGCCACTTCAGCTGTATACCTGAAGAGCATTACTCTGATTATCCAGGAGGATGGATTAATGAGAGTTGATAGATAATTGTAGGAAGGGAGAGGTGCTTGGGAGGTGAATTTGAGTTGACAGACTTGTTATGCAGAGCAGTGGAGTCTGCCTGTGAAAAAGTAAACCAAAGAAACTCTAGGGGAACTGTCTTGCCTTGAAGCGCCAGACAGCAAGGTGCCTGTGTGGTAAGTTGAGTCATTAAAATTGTCACTAAGAAGTTGTGGTGGTGTTTAAGGTACTCAGTAAAGTCTTCTGGAATAAAAGGTGAAAAAAAATAAATGATCCTCCAGATCTTGGCAGCTAAATTGCAGTTCCTCTAAAATCTAAATTTTCTAGCTCTCCCATGGTGTGAGGAGCAGAGTCCTACCCAGTGGAACCCTGGGATCACAAATGGGAGATAGGTGGAGGTAGCACAGCATCCTGACCTGAGTGGGCAGGACTGGTTGAGTTGCCCGTCTCTGTGGTAGAAGGGAATGAAGGGATGGCCTGGCCATCAGAAACCTTTTGATATCCAGTGGCTAAGAATATCAGTGTGTTGGGAGTTGTACAAGCTGTTTGATGAGGAAGGGATGGAAGTGTTCCACTGGTTACAGGAGAAGATCTGGTCATGCAGAGGGAACAAACGTGTTTTAAGGAGCCGAACGGGAAGAAGATCCAGCTGCACTAGGGGTAATAATGTGACTGCAAGGCCTGGAATGGGGCTTCCAGAGGAGGAAACAAGACCTTCTACAGGGGAAGTGACACTAGTGCTAGTTCTTACCTAAAAGTGCTACTTTAGGAGGACAGGAAAGAAAGGGATTGCCAAATAAATCCCTGGAGAGGGATGCTCTGTCTTGTCTTCCTGGAGCATGTGTTTGTAGAGACTCAGTCCTGCCCTTGAACAGGCTCTTAACTCTACTGCTGCTCTTGGCTGGGACTGCCTGTGCAGTGCTCACCCTGACTGTCTTCAAGCCCTGGAGACAGAGATATGTGTGCCCTCTGGTCTAGAGAAGTAACAGTATCACAAGTTGATTTCCTTTGAATGAGTTGAAGTTTCACCATTGTCAATGTGTCTGTGAATGAAAACCAGGATGGGATAGTGGAGTGGCAGGCCTTGGAGATAAAGTCCTTCCTGAGAGGCTGCTGTACCTGCCTGTCAGGCTCTGGTGATGGGCAGCGGGAGGCAAAGGGACAGCTGACAGGGAGACACCCTGCAGCACATTCCTCAAGCCTGGGCATGGTATTGGTCTGAAGCCAGCCGTGCTGTAGATGTGAAGAGGTATCAAAGGCAATGATGGATATTTTTAGCCAGAATGAGTAGGGGTGAGGGTTGAAGGGGCCAGAAAAAAATTACATGTTCTTGTATTTTCAGTCTCTTGGTGCTGAGGAGCCAGATGCCTTCATTAAGGGGTGCCAACTGAAACAAGTCCTTGTTTCATAGATGGAGAATAGAAAGTAAACCTTTTTTTTTTTTTGTCTCATCTGCTGAAACAAATACTTGTTTCTGGAGGTGAATTTGTCATGCTCGGAATCTGCTGCCTTCCGAGCTTCTTCTCTGTTCCCCCCTTCTCAGCGGATCTGTGGCACTAAGACCTGTCACTCTCGGCTCCCACACACTGTAAAATCAAAGACTTGACTAATGTTCCTTTCTCTTGGAAAAAAAATTAAAAAAAAAAGTTGGAGTGGGGAGGAAGCGTGTTCAAGCAGAATGTCTTGTTCATTTGCTCTGGTTTGTTGTTGTAGAGTTGTTTATCAAAGCTGGGCTGTATTTATCTAAACCCTTCCTGTTCCCTAAGCACTGCTTTCCCTTGCCTCCAAGGTCTTTTTTCTGTGGTGAAGCAGCTGTGTAAGATATGGGAAGGGGAAACTTGTCATCTGAAAGATGTGTAGACTCTTGTGCCATGCTTAAGCGCTCACCCCTAAAGAGTCTCTGGATGATGAAGATTTAAAAATGGAAAAGAGCCTCTGTGGTGAGAGAACACATTTCCTTCATTTCTTCCTCCTGATGCCACCTTCCTTAATTTTCCCACTGTAGTAACTCTCAGACAGTATCTTTAATCATAGAATATTACCATTACCACACCTGGCAGTGGCAGCTCTTCTGCTAACCCATGTGCATGTACCAACCTGGACAGATTTCTAATGTGTTATCCTGAAGCTGTGGCCAGGGTAAGCAGGGCTGTTAACAAGTTGGCTGGAAACTTGCAGAATATGTTTGAAAACAGAATCTGTTTTCATGGTGACAGGCTGAGAAATGAAAATTCATGTGTAATACTTACTGCCGCCTTTGCTATCTGGCTCTACTGCTTCCTTACTAAAGTGCCTTGATCTGCTTTCTGTTTGTTTCTGTCATTGTCTCTCATGTTTCTCTAGCTGTCAGTCAGGGATGGCTTGGATTGTTTTGTTTTGTTTTTTTTTTTACATTTATGTAAAGAAAAAAAGATGGAAGTTGAGGTATCCTCTGCTGAAGTCAGCTGTGGCTGCTTTGGGAGAGTCTTGCCAGGGGAGAGAAGAGGAGGAGATGATGTAGGGTTAGTCACACCTTGTGCTTTGTCCATGCTGGGCCAGTGCAACTCACAGAACCACAGAATCTTGATGGTTGGAAGAGTCCTTGAAAGAAAGTTCAACTAATTTCTTTGGGCTTCAGAACTGCCTCTAGCTAGTAACACATGGATGGCGAAAACAACTATGAGAAGCTTGGAGAAATTGTTGTGTATTTACCCGTGTTAGAATATTTTAGGACAAATATCTATGAATCCTGGATGCTTCAGTCCCTTCTCTCAATCAATACATCTCATTTTGTTTGAGAATTACCACGTGGGAATGTTATTTTGAACCTTTTAGACTGGCTTTCAGTGTGCATTAGGGTGACCTTGCCTTTCTGAAGGGAAAGACACCGTGTGGCTGAGGTTCAGCATGTGCAAAGCTGACTCAAGGTTGCAAAAGTAAACAGAGGTTTTCATCCAGCCTTCATTGAAACCTGGAAGTCTGAAAGAGAGCCAGGAACAAAATCAACATCTTTGTCTCCTCCAGCAATAGCTAGGCTTGCCTGTATGCCAGGAATTTTATCTTGCAAGTGTGCACTGATAACATAATGGTCTCTGCAAAGGTAAGGAACAATGTTCAGGAGTTCTGAAATCATGCACTTGATTTTTACTGTGCCTCCCCAGGAACTATGTGAGAATATTGGCCCTACTATGATGGAAAGGTAATGATACAGAAAGGCATCATGATTGGTACAAAATCAAACAGAAGCTGTGACAATAGCAATTTTTCAGTGCAGCTTTTCCTGGTTTTGAAGAGAGCTGTGACAGTTTCTCCATTCCTTCTGTAATAAAGGTTAATGTTTGGTATTGATCTATATGTAATTTAGGATTTCTTTGTAGCACTGTTGCAGACTCCTTGTATAGCCACGGGCAAGTTACTTGTAGTCTGGAGGTCTCCTTCTGACATCAGCAAATGATAAAGAGGAAATGATTCTGTGTTGAGGTGAAAAGAATGTTTGAATACACGCATAGGAGCGATAAGCCATTGCACGTAGCCTGCTCTCCTCAGGACTGCGCTGTTATAATGTGGCTGAGGCTGCCCTGCTCTCTGCAGTAACAAATTTATTAGGCTTGTGTTGTCAGTGGTGACTGCCTGCTTTCAGCAAGAATCTTTGGCTTATTTATGGCCCTGTTCTGGAGCCTGAGATGAGAAAGCGTTTTTGTTTTGTGCTTGCAGAGCGCGGGGGCAGCACCAGTGTTTTTGTGCGACGCATGTGTTTCTTTTGATGCAGAAGCAGGTTCTGTATTTGTTTCGGAGGAAGATGTAGCCTTTCATGCACATCAGCAGGTGCACATGGAAAAATAGCTGCAGCTGGATAGTTGTGCTTCACAAGGTATTGGTGATCAGCACAGTTTCTGCATACATTTATCTCCTTTCATCTACCTTAGCAAAGCACCTAACTTCTTGATAGCATCAGCTGCACATCATTAAAATTCCCCTTCCAATCACATCTTCCTTTCAATCCCACACTGTCATTGTCAGCCATCACCCTACTTGGCAGGAAACCAAGTGCTTAAGGGGTTTGATTGCCCTCATCAGACAGTGAGATCCAGGGAAGCCCCAGGAGCCTGGTCACGTCACTGTATTCCCAGTCCCTTTTTGTTGTAGGGAAACGTGCCTCTGCTTTGACTGTATTTTCTTGCTCTTGAAAAATCTTAAGCTGTCAAGTAGGACAGTTTGCTCTTCAGATATTCTGGCCTTGACCAGCTAAAACACGGGCAACCCTTCCTCTTTCAATCTAAGACTTCTTTCTCAGGATTTGTGTTGTTCCCCAGTATTATCTATTTAGTTGTTGTTCTAGATCCTTCTTGCTATCATTTTTGTTTTTCTCTTCCCATCGTTTTTACCCTTTGCCTGTGGCAGCTGTGCAATCAGACAAGAATCCAAATGAAGCTGCCTCTTTGATCTTAGCCTGCATTTAGTAGTAGGGTTCTGGTTGTTAAACACATCGAGGTGCATTGTCTCTTCTCTCATCTAAAAGTTTCATTAGAGATTTGCTCTCTATGCTGTGGAGTGGTGCATGGAGTTAGGGACCCTGGATACTCAGGAGTGCATTTCCTGCTCAGTGATACCTAAATGAAAGGAACGTGGTAGGTAGGGCAATGAGTTCATGATACCTGTGAAACCTCTGGATTCTGAGTTTTGCCTTCCTGTAAGTTTTTCCTTGCAGCATTTGATGCATTCTGGTACACAATCCAACCTGTTTTGGCTGCCCCAGAGCTGGATATTGTTTCTGTGGAGCAGCTATATGGAAGGTGGTCACACAGAAATGCCTTTGGAGTTTTGCCATTACAGGTTTATCTTCATAACTTTGGGTCATATTGTATGTGGCTTAAAATTTTTGGTTTTTAAACACTTGAGTCCTGGTGAAAACTTGAAGCATTATCGAAGTGCAAAAACTGAGGTTTGGAAATTACTCTTGGTGAAGTTAAAGTTTCCAGAAAATAAACTAGTTCCTAAGCCACTTCGAATTGGAATGATTTTGCTGTGTGTCTGACTTATCTGCAGCTCCCTGCTATACTGTAGAGTTTAAAAAAAAAATTGAAATGCCAAAACCGGAATTCGCCAGCTTGTCTTGAAATAGGAGAAGGCTTGGCTGTGATTCTCCTTCTTTAGAAATGGGAATGAATTTTTAGTTCTGTTGAAATACAAGTTTGGCAAGTCTAAACCTCGTTGTTTTCCAGGGATTTCATGGCTCGAAGTGGTACAAATTCTACTCAAACTGCCCAGCCACTGAATCTAGTTCTTGAGCTGAAGATTGACCCTCACAGTTAGTGTGACTTATGGAAAACAATGGCATAACACTTTGTAAGAGGGCATAAGTAGACACTGCTGCTCAGAAAACCAGTTCCACCCCTTGTGAGCCAGGCTGGGATGTCAGAAACCATTGGTTGCTTTTAACCTGATCCATATTGCTATTTTAGTTTGAGGTTTGTTTCTCAGTCCCATTCAGTATATGGCCACTCAAATTCTTAGGTTAGCACAAGGGGAGAAAGTGATGTGGGGGCAGAAAAGAGAGTGGGAAATGAAACTTATTCAGTGGCCTTGTTAGGAAAGTGACTATGGTCTCTCCAGAGACTCCCGTGCTTTGGCGAATTCTCCACTCCAAGGCAAATTTTCTTTTCATTCCCCAAGCAGGATAGCTCTACTTTGGAAAGGAAGATGGAGGAGATGCTCCTACTCATCTGTGCTGGAGAATGTGCTTCAAAGGAAGGTCCTATTGTTTCTTGCAGGAGTTGTGTTAGAGCAAAGCTTTCATTCTGGAAACTGACCATCAGATCTTTCACCTGGAAGAGATTAGGTGTCAATACTTTTGAATGCTTTGTATATATAAGCTGTCTACAGAAGATGGATGCTATATCTCCTAGCCTGAAGGTTTTTAGGGTATTACCCTTAGGATTGCACTTTGACAGGCAGCCCTGCTCAGTGCAAGTCAGAAGTACATGGGAGGTAGGAGAAGCTCAGCCTGTTTTTTCCTTTCCCATCTTGTTTCCTTGCACTGCTGGAATGGATCCCTGTTGGTTCTGGCACAGCTATGCTGAAAGTCCCCTGGGGACAAAGGCCCTTTTTGTTGGGAGCTGCAGCCAGGCCCACAGATGTGCTTCGTGGCACTTGCTTCTTCCTAGGGTGTCACACATGCAGTGCTCTCGCTGCCTCCTGGGCTGCCCGGCCCTCAGCTTGGCATTGCTGCACTAGCCAGGGAGTGTTTCCTGTCATGTTCTGGGAGAGGGAGGAGAGAAAGTGTGAGTAAAGTGGCAGTTGAGGTTTGCACAAAAGGAATCTAAATATTGGGTGAACATGACCCTTTATAGCCAGGTGCAGACAGCAAACAGTGAATCAATAGGAACAAATAGACTTTATTCCCTGTTCTACCTTCACTCCTAAAGATAACTTCATGCAGGTAATCTCAGTTGTGTGGTATAGGCTTTTTTGTTTCTAAGTTGTTTCCACCCCCTAAACCTGTCTTTGTTCTGGCAGTACAAGGTTTAATACTGTGCAGGCTGCATGTTACTAATACCGAATTGCAGTGCTTGCTGAGGAGGAGTTGGAGGAGCAGGTTGGGGTCCAGGCATAAGCTGAGGAACACCCACCTGGTACAGGAAGTTCTCCCTTCTCAGGTTTCTGTTCCCCTCGTAGGAGCACTCCAGTTCCTGTCTCTGCTTAGCTGTGTGCACAGAGCTGTTTAAGGAGGGGGAAGCGAAACCTGTGGCAGGATGGGATCCATCAGGGAGGTTTTATTCTGTGTCCATGACTGCTGGAAGATGGAGGCCACAGAGCATGTCTCTTACCAATGAGCTCAAAAGCCTGTGTTTTGTCTTCAAAACTCTGCCTCCTGTGCCCAGGAGGTATCTGCAGCATCATCTAGTGTGATGGGAAAACGAGCAGTTGCTGCAGCAACTGCTGATGACAACCTCAGAGCCTTCACCTCTGTCTCTCAGGTGGTAGTAGAAGTATTTAGGTGATGGCACTTGTCTCATGGGAATGAAGGCACAGAGCGGTGGGCACTGACCACATTTGGTTTCCTGAGCTGTTAGTGTGGATAGCAGCAGCTGTGGGATACTTGCTGGTTGCTGTCATGATTCATTTTTATTAAAACCATGCCAAAATTAGTCTGTACAAGCTGCCCAGGAGGCTGATGTGATTGTACTGGAAAGACATCTGTGTGGGTTAGCGTGTGCGGTGCTGACACTCTCTGTGCCGAGGAAGGAGGGACATTGTCGCTTGCTCCCAGCAGTTTGCTGCAGTCACAACACATGTATTGCTAAATGTGAAGGTTAGTGACTGGGTTATCAGCATTACTGGGTGTATATGGGACGTATCACGTTTGGACAGCTGTATTGGCTCAGTGTTTGGGGATCAAGAAAGGGATGTTACTCAATTCCTCCAACTTCTGCCTGAGAACTGTAGCAGACAGAGAAACCTTTGTAAGGTATTTGGAAAGAAAACTCGCCGCTATGGTTCTTTTGTTTTTTACCCCGTTCACTTCAGATTTCATAGAATCATAGAATGGTGGGGGTTGGAAGGGACCTTTAGAGATCATCTAGTCCAACCCCCCTGCAGAAGCAGGTTCACCTAAATCATGTCGCATAGGAACGTCTCCAGGCGGGTCTTGAAGACCTCCAAGGAAGGAGATTCCACAACCCCTCTGGGCAGCCTGTGCCAGGGCTCCCTCACCTGAATAGTGAAATAGTTTTTTTCTGATATTTAGGTGGAACTTTTTGTGTTCCAGCTTCATCCCTTTCCTCATATGAAAGACGCTCCAGTCCTGTGAAGATTTAAGTCTTTATTAATAATTGGAGTAGATTGTCTTGTATTAGTCTAATAAGGTGCTTCTTTTTCTTTTGTCAGACGCACCAAGTACTGGCCTCTCTTGGAGAGGCTGGACCTGGAAGCTGAGTTATATCAAAGGTGAAGGTTATTTGTTTTTTCCCCTTACCTTTAGCTGGGTGGTCTGCAAATATGTCAGCAAGATTGAAGGAGATTCCCTTAAAATCATGATGAGGAATATCTCATTAAAAAAAGCCTCATCCATGCTGTAGATGAACTAGAGCAGGGCTTCAAAACTTTTAGTCAGTCATCGGGCCTTAATTTTCTTTTCCAGGGGTTTGGCCTTCTCTGTAAGTGACAGAACTTGCTTTCCATGATTCTCCTTTATGGGCCTTGAAGTCTGCAGACCACATACTGACAATCAGGCAAAGTTCTCTTATGTTCATTACCAGATTTGTAATTTCAACCCAGGATCTTCTGGCACTCCATATGCTGTTTATACTTGGAGATTCTAAGCAAATAATAATGCATAGGCAGGTACCTGTGGTCTTTCCACATGTGCCTGAGTTGTCCTCAGCCTGTTTTTCTGAGGAAGGAGTTTTCAAATTCCCTTTTTCGTAAGAAAATTTAATTTAAAAGCTGAGATCTGTGTAAATGGTGCCGATTCTGTGTGTCTCCACTTGAGCTCTCTTCCCTGCCTACTCTGAGCATGGATCTTGAGATCATGGTGCACAAAGCTGTTTTTCCAGCTTACATGGGTGGACAGTAGATATGAGCTCCTCTTTCCATTCACTCCTCTTCCCATTCATTCTGCTCCACTTCTACCTCCCTTTATGCCAGATGGCCTGTCATTTTGTGATTAGGACTCAGTCAGTGGAAGCAGTATCTTACCTCTCTTTGGTTAATACCAAAGAGAACCTGGGAACAGCAGCTCTTGATGGCTTCTGTAGCCCATAAGGTATCTGGTTACTCACTGTGCAGGGGGATCTCAAGGACAGGCAGCCTTCCTTCCCACTGCTGCTTCCTCTGCCAAATATTTTTTCTTTCCCCCAAGATATCTAACCTCTCCTTTCCCATAAATTCTTCTCTGCTAGTTCATCTGAAAAGTATGTTAGATCACCATGGAAGTGTTAGCTTTGCTGTCCTCTGACATGAGGTTTGGAGATACAGAGCTGGGCATGGTTTGATCTCTTGGCAGCAATAGCTCTACAGAATAGCCTGATTCCTGGACAAAGGTGCCTCAGGTGCTATCCTAATGGAGCCATGGGTGCTGAGCTGTCCAGAGATCAGAGTGAAGACAGGCTTAGAGCGGGATGTGAAAGTGACATGTGGCATGTGTCAGCCCTGAGGATGACGCATGAGGGAACAACTCTGCTCCTTCTCAAACTCTTACCATTTCATATAGTCTCCTTGGTACAGACATAAAGCTCGCGATGTTCTGTGTCACTCAACTGAACTTCCTTTGCTTGACAAGTTTCTGTGTGCAGGAAAATGATGGAGGATCTTGTACCCTCATGGGAAAGTGTTTTTAGGGGTTTACAAATTGGAAAAGGTTGAACTAGCATCCCAAAACCTAGCATGACTTTTGCAAAGTGAGCTCAGGTCTTTATTTGGTTCCTAACATGGTTTCCTGCATCTGGAATCCTCTTGATCCCATGATGATCAGCACCTGATGTAGCAGATTGGTTTGTAGTGATGGTCTGAAACCTTAGTAGGGTTTTCTCTCTGTTCTAAAGATGTTTTTGATGACTGCTGACAGCATACCTTTCGTGTGTCCTTTGTATTCTTGGAGGTGCTCTTTAAGTCCATAGAGGCTATGTTGAACTGCTAGAGCACAGTATGTTGGTTAGTGCTTGTCACAGTGTCCATCCAAACATGAGCAAAGGTAAATTGCCTACTCAGATCTGTCTGCCAGAGTGGTGAGATGGCTTTGCACTAAACACCCTCCTCATTGATCCCCATGTCTCTTCCAAAGGGATGCTTTTTGGCAATACATGATAGAGGTTCCTTGGCTGATGCCTATGTCTTCCTGGCTGTCTTGTTTCAGCTCGCCTCCTGACTGATAATCGTTTTCAAGGGCAGTCAGAAAAGCAGTAACTAACTTCTGCAGTAGCTCCAATGTGTCAACTGTGGCATCTTTCTGATGCTTCCTATGTTGCCAGATCATCTGTTGATGTTTCTGCCTTACTCTAAGTGTTTGACCACTGCCACCCTCCCTATTATCATTGAACATAGATGTGCACTCTGCTCTTGCAGGGCTCCTTCTCTGGGAATTTAGTTTTCTGAGTAGGTGAGCAAAATCTTAAATCACTCTAGTTGTTGAAGTCCTGACTCCCTTCTGCTGGTTCTGCCTCTTCCCTGACTTCAGCAGCAGTAAGAATAGGAGCATAATGGGGAACCACCAGGATAAGGGGGACCAAACCAAAACAAAAGTCAGTCTCATGTTAATGATGGAGCAAATCCACTGCAAGGAACCGGGCAAGTGGAACTGGCCCGTGCTGTATTTCATGTGGAGGACAAGCGAGGACAAACTGACTTGCACATAATAATCTTGAAGAAAAAAATACTTAAAGTGTTGGCTTTATGGTAAAGATGCAAACATGGTACTCCCTGTTCCAGAGGCAAAAGCTTTAAAAATACCCATTTGGGATACTGATTATTACCCAAAGTTGTACACGACTGTCTGGAGATAGTTAAGGTTTAAATGAGGCAGATTTTAAAAGGGAGAACTTTTCGTGTGAGTTATAACAGAGTGTTTAAATGCATCCTGTTGGGTAGAAGCACAAAAGCTTGTCTATTCCTTTCTTGCTGTTTGGATTTCATCTGAAGCTTTGTGACAATGATCGAACAACAGAGGACATTGAATGGAGTGTTGGCATTTAAGCGCTTCCCTGTTGGGTCTGCCTCAAGGTCATGGCTTGCTGCTGTTGTCACTGTGGTGGTGAAGTGGCTTTTCTTTTGCAGCACAGAAAATGAGGTGATCTCAAGTGTTTCAGTGCACGCAGTCGGGTGTTTGTGTTTTCCCTACAGTGCCATCATGTCTTGTGGTAGCATTGCACAGTCAGCACAGAACAGAAGAGGAATCTGGCCAGCTTCCTCTTAGGGCTAACTTGCTGCACCTCCCTGTGGGTGGCTGGGACTTGAGTGTCCATGTTGCTGCAGAGTGAGTCCAGCACTAGAGGTGTACTAGCAGGTTTCTTGTCTAACTTCTTAAGTAGATTGTGTACTTGAATCCTTCTTGGTCATCCAATGTAGTGTAAGGTGTCTGTTGTATGTCACTTTTAAACATGTTGAATATGAAATTAAATGTTAGAGGCTATGAATGCTCTTAGCTTATAGAGAGGGACTTCTCCAGTTCAAGCATTGTTTATATGCTTGGAAGTTTTGGAAGTGGTTTTATAGTTGGCCTGTGGTCTGTGTCCTAGACAGGACACATACTCATACATTGGCCCTTGAGTAGTCCAACAAGTTAGCTCATCTGCCGCGGGACTACTTGTAACAGCCAGTGGGTCAGTTAATATGCAGTGATCTGTTTGGTATGGTAAATCGTGGAGGTCTGTAGTCATGAAAACATTCTTTTCTCTTGTACTGTAGACCAAGGAGAGTTTACAGCCTGTATAATCCCATACAGATGGATAGAAACACTCATATCCACCTTGATTTACCCCAGTGTACACATGCCAAAATAAAACCTCTGTGACTTAAGCTATGTAAGGTGGAATTTCAAGGCCCTGGCTCATGGTACTGCAAAGAAAATATAAAAAAGTTTGTGAAATATAGAAATCTTGGCATCAAAGACAGTTTTAGCCCCTGGAGATATTCTTCTGGTGGTGCTTTCATAGACCATATTGAGTAATAGAGAGGACTTAACACAGCTGTGCAGATGGTGGTGATATAACCAAGGTTGGGCAACAGTGGGGCACAACATCTGTAAGTAGCAGTGATGTGGTTAAAGAGTCTTGCTGTGACCCAGAGACTGAGCCTGAGTTTTACCTGGACTTGCTTTCAGCTACCTCTGGGAAACCCTTTGCAAACAAGCTCTTGGGCAAGAGGAGATAAAAGCAACTAGACCCTGTTCTGTCCCTCTCTTTCCAATGAGTGCTGCTAGCTATACAGTTAAGTGTACTTTACCATAGAATGTCAGCAAGACCTTTGAGCTCTAGGTAAACATCTGATTTTATCATTAGCCCGTATAACAAGATTAGCATGGAATGACTCAGAAGTCAAGTGGTCTTTAATCTTCTGTAGCTGGGTTTGTATGAATGAATTTTCATTATCATGACAGAACGTGGCTGACAGCCTTGACAAAATCAGGTTTTCAGCAGCAAAGTGTTTTCTGTAGAAACTTTCTGCTTGTGCTTTTTTCTTTTTTTCCTATTTTTCAACAAAACCCAACCAACCAAACCCCCAAAACCTGAGAATTACCATAGAGAACTCTTGAAAAGGTTTTTGTGGTTGAAGTTTTTGGTGTGACAGAAAATGATACTTTTTCCTTAGCTCTGTGGTGAGCCCAGAGGTGGTCCTGGACTTCCTATTGAGAGAGCAACACCTGTCACAGCTGAAGCTACAAGTCATACCAGATTTTCTTCTGGAGAGCAAGTTCCTTTTTGACCCTGGGCTGCTGTCACTTGTGTACTTTAGCTGCTTGCAACCTTACAGTTGCTCCAGCATGAGGACTTACATCTACTTACAAATACTACAAACAGTATCTCCATAATAAGTGAAATTTATGCTAAATACATAGTGTGTGTTACAACATAGTCATTATCTTTTTCTCTTGCCTGCTTCAGTGATCGTGGCTGGCCCATATGCACAAATACAGAGAAAAAAGCAGAGCTCCTGTTGCAGCAGTGGGCTAGGATTCAGACTAGAATACCCTTGTTTTGTTTCCATTTCAAGCTTCTGGTAAACAACATGACTGGCACAATCAAAAAAATAAAATCTGAGCCAACCTGCAAATATTGGTTTATATGTAAGCTCGAGAATGTTGTCGTGTTTTCCTTATGTTGAATTGAAGCTAACCTTCCCCCCCTCTCCCTGTCTTTTTTTTTAAATGAGAAACATTAACCTGTGTAAAAACTGCCAGGTGGCTTTGGCTTATCAAGAAGTAAGATGGGATGAGAAAGGGAGTTGTATTTTAAAAGTGGAGATCCTGGCTTGTTAATGAAAATGTGGCTGGAGTTAATTTCTGGCAAGATAAGATACCTTCCTTGAAACTTTAGATCTCTCCCCTCTAGTTTATTACCTGGCCGTGATAAATTTATGGTTCTAGGTTGTAACAGCTCAAGAGGTTTAAAGAGGACTTTGATTTGCACAACTTTTGCAAGAGAGAACAGAGAAACCCAGACTCTGATCCTTGAGTATCCAAGATACCATTTGAACTGCTTCTGAATGTGTGCTAAGGACAAAGTAAGCCATGCAGGAAGGCTGAACTCTTTTTTGCAGAAGCTGAGACCACTTATAACTGTGACATTAGTCCTATATACCTCCTGTGTGAGGATGGTGAACAGAAAGTCACAGAGCAAGGGAGAGGCTAGGAGTGGGTAACTGGGTGGCATCACTTGAGCACATGGGTATCTTGGCAACTTGTCTGCTTCTGATATTTGTGTCAGTCTTATAACAACAGAGAAGGACTGAAGGAATGACTGATGTCTGTAGACATGCAGGTGCTTTTTTAGTGGATGACTGTCAGATACTTGAAAGATGATTAGTAATGTGGTGAGCAAGGAATGCTCAGGTGCTGGTGGCTGTAGTTGCAGTGATACATAGCCTAAGAACCAGGGTGTGGGAAATATCTTCCTCCTCTAGGTACTGCCCAACTTTTCTCCATACAGAAAGCCAAAAATATGCCTACTTTTCAGTTACTCTGCTTGTTCTCTACAGACTATTTCTACTCTGCCTGAAAAGGCCTATGTTGGAGATTTTATGTCCATAGTGTGTAACAAGACTTTGTCCTTTTGTCCACAAACATTGCCACAAAGCTGGAATCCTTCAGCTGAAAGCAATGGGTTTTGCTCCCAGATTATTGAGAATCAACCTATTTCTTAAAGAATCTTACACTCATCTCTGAAAAGGGCTCTCTGAGAGACTGCAGGTGCGAGGCTGCTTCCCTCTCACTCTGTGATAAGGTGTTACTCAGGAACTGGATGATAAAAAGCAGATGCTGGCTCTTTGTGCACACACCTGAGCAATGATGGAGGTGAGCTGAGCACAGGCTCTGCTCGCGCTGCACATGTGTGCTGGTCAGCAGACCAGAGGCAGTACACTGATTCATATAGAAAATGATGCTGTTCTCCATGAGCCTTGAAGGTTCACTTACAATTTCAAGCCTTTCTAAGTGAGGTTGCAACGTCAAGGGGTGATGTGTGGAGTAGGGCCTTGGGAGAGCTATACGCAGGTTGCTGACAGCTCCCCAGGTTATTAATGGCCACAGCAAGGACTTGCAGGTTCTGAGAATAGACTCTATGTTTGCTTTAGAGGAGACAGCTGACAATGGTGTTGGATACAGCAATATATCTCTGCCTGAGTTTTGACTGACAGTAACACAAACTCGCTGTCCTCCCAGCCATGACTTAAAACTGGTGACATTTACAGCAGAGCTAACTTCTCCAATCTAAGTTTAGATGGTGATTTTTGTGTTTTTCTACATGTATATGCTTAAAAAGATAAAGCAGGGGGAGGGCTTCTGCAAATAAAAGTAGCACTGGAATTTTAAACCATGGCTGAATATGAAAGAGGGAAGTGTTAAACCTGTGTGAATTTTCAGATGCTGATTGCAGTGGGTCCTTGTTCAAGATCTCTTGAATATTGAAGGGTTGTTATCTGCTTTGGCACTTTTGGTTTGCTCATGCAATAGGTGCTAAATATTCATAACTACAGGGCTATCTATTTTATGGACTGTTTTGGGGCCTTTTGGGGTCAAGCCGAACTTGAAATTGGCTGATAGCCTTAGCGCCACCTGTGCACAGCTAATGACATGTATTGTGGGTGTATGGCCATAAGCCATCTGAAAATAGCTTGTGATCTTAGCTGACTGCTGAGACTTAATTTCTTGACATGCAGCCATGTTACTCTTTCAGAAGCTTCTTCTGCTAATGAATCCCTTTGCAAGAGAAAAATCCTTCTCCCTCCCACAGGAGACAAGCCCAGGACAAGAGAGCTGGCAATGTGCTTCTCAGCCCTGCCTTGAAGGATGAGCACTGTCAGGGAAGCCTGTCCCATTTGGTCCTCATCAGGTAGTGCTGAAGCACGGTGCGAGTGAGAGAGCAGATCCTTGTCCAGTGGTGGCTGAGCCAAAGGTGTCCTGAGTTTATATTTATGCTGTTAAATGGTGGTCGAGTGGGAACAGCTTTTGGATACTATCATTTAGAACCCTATTTCAGATGAATGACCTAAAGGAGACCTAAAGGCTTTGTCTCCCATTAGAGACCTTTTGTAAGCCTTCATTCTTTCAGGAACATGACTTTCTTTTGATACTGTATTCTCCAAGGCCTAGTCTGGCAGCAGGTCACATAGGCAGTTATTTCTGTTTGGGTTTTCAGACTTGGTTCTGAAGGCTAGACACTCTGTATCCTCCACTAAATGGGTAGAGGGTTGGCACCTATGTTATCCGGCATTATCATGAAAAATGGACAATGAAAGATGGTGGAACTTAACCCTTCATAAACAACTCATTGAACGTGTTTCTGGAGAGTTCACCTGTGACTTCAGATTGTGCTAACAGTTATTGGGCAGAAAGATCTGATGGCAAGGAGTGTCCAGAGAGGGTGTCTGCCTACACCAGATGAATCTATTTCAGTACAACATTAGTGTTTAAAGAAGGGTTTTCAGCCATCCATGATAGGGAAGGAAAACTTCCGAGTTTGGCTCATTTTTTTGTCAAAAATGAAGGTGCAAATGTATGATTGGGGCAGAGGGACTTGACTGCATCAACTGAAGGGCTGTTTTGTCCTGTCAGCAGTCCACACTCCTTTGCATCTGTTTTACCTTGCTGTCGAGTTCCTTGTCAGGAGCAATTGGCTCCCTATGACAGGTGGGAGAAGATTTGCTGGAAATGATTTTCTTTCACCATTCTTTTTCCTTTCTGTTTCCACTTCCCACACTCCCTGCTCTTAAAGTTTGCAACACTATGCTTACATAAGTAGTGCTAGGAGTGTTTTGCACTGTCACTTGATATTTGTTGAGTGAGCTGCATCTTTTGTCTGCAGGAGACTTGGGGGATTTCAGTTCCATGTGCTTCATGACCCTTCTGCACTTTGCTAAGCCAGACATGTGGTCCACATTCATTCTTGTGAGATAATGCTTTAGTACTGCAGCAATTTTGAAGGGTGAAACCCCCCAGGGTCAGGATCCTACCAAAGAAATCTGGAACAAGAAAGGCCTCTTGTTGTGAGGTTGCATAGAGTAAGTGATGGTGCAAAGCAGACCAGGCTTGCAGCTGCACTACTGCTGTAATTTGCAATCTTGGTTGCCTGGATTTGGGACTTTCAGGGGCATGGTGTAGTACAGATGCAGGTGAGAGGGAGGAGTTAGTCCATCAGCACTCCTATGAATGAAAGGTGCAGAACTCTGCTGATCTGATGAATCTTATTATTTCAGTAGCTACTTAACGGGATAGTATCAAAATCCCTAGGTGTTCCACCATCTGATATCTATAAAGCTGTGAGTGATAGATTGGTGCTGCTTTTCTTGGAGGAAGATGGAATGAGAAACTTCTTTCTTTCCACACCTCATCAGATGAGAGATGTTTTGAGCCATTTCACAGTAGCCCTGTCGTATCTCCCTAATATTCTCCTTGAAATCTTTTCAACAGCTTTAAACCGTCTCCCCTGTATTGTTTTGTGGAACAGTTTTTAATGGTGGTGAATAGCAGGAACAAAAGGAGTTCTGGAGATCTTTTAACAGACCCAACTCTAACTGATTTACAAAGTTTCCTCAGTGTGCCTTTTCCCTTGGGAGCGACAGCTCATGTCCACTTGTTCGTAATATATTCAGCATCTGTCGACACTCCTCAGTGGAGCTGAGCCTTCTTGTCCAAGGCTGGTAACTGAGCTCTCAGACTGCAGTCAAAAATAAAAGCTGCTGAGCTTGAATCAGATCTGGTTATCTGAGAATGGGAAGCTGCACGAAGAACAGAAGTGACTGAGTTGGTAATTGGGAGCACCTAATGCTTTGCCATGGGGGGCAAATCTTGACGTGAAGGTTTGAGAGGAGAAGATGAGCATGAAAAATTATTTCATTTAATTGCTGCATCCTGTACCCTGTTTAAGGATATAGCAAGCAATGCTGCTGCTTTAGCATATGAAGGAGCCTTCTGTCTGCTGCTCCCCCTGCCCTTTTAGAAAATTGAAAAAAAGAAAAGCAGCCTGTGGTGCCTCTCCCACCCTCCCCCTTCGTATGCCAAACTCTCAGATACAGACAGTCAGCAATCCCTGATGTGTGGTCTAAATGTGACAGAGGTTCAGCACAGTACCTTTTCTGCCCTGTGGCAATGTCAGCTGAACTGGGCTCTCTTGACTGGCCTTTACATTGTCTGTCACTTAAGAAGAAAACACTTGAGAAGTCTGCCCAGAACTGTATGGAAGCCATGGTCATGATGAGAAGGGAAGAGTGAGCAGCTGAACTGCTCATGTCATCGCCTGCTGTGGGAACACATACGTGACTGGTAACATGGGAAGAACATCCCCTTTCACATTGCCTGTAAATCCATGCCTGATGTGGGCAGGATGGTGAAGTGTGGAAGGTCCCTCTGTCATTTGCAATGTACCTGATATAGGTATGTCAGGTGTCCTTGTGTCCTTCACCTTTGATTTGTGCTTTTAGGAGAAGAGAATGAAACATTCTGGATATGAGCTTCGGAGTGATGGCAGCATTTGCTGCCAGGCCAACCTGGCTTAGTCTTTCGATGGTATCTTCCCTCTAAAGCTCTCTAAGTTCAGTGTTCATCTGCCTGATGTGGATGTGTTCAGAGTAGTTGCTGAAAGGAGAGGGCTTGTGCTTGGCAACCTGTTCTCAAACTCTAAAGAAAATTGGGAACTGATTGTATGACTTAGAAAACCTACTGACTTGCTCAGAAATGTCTTCTCACTGTTGACTACTGAGAGGGTGTTACTGTAGGCTCTCATAAAAGAAGTCTTCCACAATGCCAGTTTTAACAGTCATTGCAAGCATCTTTTGGACTTTTCCTAGGGCAGCTTGTAAACAACACTGCCTGTACTGCTGACAGGGGAGCAATTCTATTTCTGACTTTAATTTTTTTTTTAAAAAAATCATTACTTTATGTAACATTTTAGGTGGAACAATATGATTGTGGTGTAGCTTTTAAATATATCCTGGGGTTATTTGGAAGATCTGAGTTTGGAGTTTTGGTTTTTGGTTGGGGTTTTCTGTTTGATTTTTATTTAATTTTTGTCTTTAAAACTCAGATGGATCCATTTAAAGATAATATGGGCAATTTTAATTTTACTTCAAGTGCTAACTGAAGTAAAAGCAAGGGAGTGCATATAGAGCTTGCCTGTTTCTTAAAAGATTTTGTTATTTATAGGCTATTTGCCAAAGCTGTTGCCACAAAAAATTGACTGAGCCCCCTGGGCTTTGTGTGCACTTGAATGTCATCTTTATCTCTTTCATTACTGTGTCTGTAGGAGGCTGGAATTAGCACAGATTAGCTGCATGGTACTTGCTGTGCTTTTTGGTTTCAGATCTCTTGATTTGCAGCAAAGCTCCACTGCTCTTTTATGGGAAACCAAGAATCAATCTAGTAAACTTGCAGAGATTTAGATATTGTAGGCCAGTTGCATGGGGAGTAGAAGTGAGCCTTTGGGATAAGATAAAGGATTATGAACTTTTTTTTTTAAAGGCATCTCTGTACTGGATAGGAATCTTTACTGCACTCATTAAGCTATGCCAGCATGCTGTGAATCATATATAAGAGGTATAGAATGAACCATCTGTCAGTTCATGTTCCTGATGATATCCCGGGAACTTGGAGAAAGTACCAAAGAGGAGACTAGATCAGTTAGATGACCTTTCTGCATCAAAGCAAAGGAGTACCCTAAAAAGACTAAACACTGTAATGCGCCTTTAATCTATATTTATTGGAATGAAGGCTAATTTCAGAAGCTTCTGTGCATTATACACGTTTTCACAGATCAGATGCTTCTAATGTGTAACATGGAACTGTCCATAAAGTAGCAAGCAGCAGGGATGTCAGATCTGTAGGCAAATAAATGAGCTTCCAGGCTTCTCATAAGTACTCCAGAATTACATGCAAAGAGAGGAAAAAAACATGAAGACACTTGCTCACTGGAGATTTCATGGTTTTTTATCTTACTGGTTTCAAGATATGACTGCTTGTTCATGGATAGTGAAGATTTGCTTGATTTTGCCTTCTTTTGGAGGATTTATGTTTTAGAAACCTGACTGGATAAGTCCTGAAGGCTGTCTGGATAAAATAAATAGAAACACTTAAGATGTTTTTACTATTGTTCTGTATAATGTCATAGACTATTATGGCTTTGCCTTCCATAATGGTTTGCATAACCTTTCATGGGTTCATCGATGTTAATAAAGGCTGATGAGCTTTCTGTGCATTCGGTGTAGTCTCTGGAGAGACTAAATTCATGTGATAGGATGTACACAAATTACTTGCTACTCTGTACTGCCTCTTCTGTTAGCAGCCACCTGCAATGGTTCAGATTGGTTAGAGTCCTGAAGTCTTAGTGAATTATGCAGAAATATGCATGTTTAGAAAACTTGGGCAACACAGGCACCCACACAGTGACCGACTCTTGTCAAGCATACAGCATCTTGCCTTACAGGGGAGAGCACCTGCACACAGAACTTCAGCTTCTATCTTTGATGTTTGGAACAGTTACACACTACTGTCTAAACAATGTGACTTGAACTTGCCAAAAAGTGCTGCCTGTCCTGTATACAACATGTGGAAATGTTTTAAACTTCAGTGGTGAAGGAGGAACCTGCAGCCTAGGTAAGTATCCAAGAATAGGGTTTCTGGGAATTACTCTCATAACTGTTGGGGGTGCAGGAAACAGATTGAGGCTGGTAAAATTATTCACTCTATCCTCTGAAGTCATCATACATGATTTCTGAATAAAGAAACATTAACTTTTGAAAGAAAAAGCTCTGCTCAAGAGGTGGTTGTGCTCAACAGACTCCTTTCTCTTAAGAGGGAGGGATTTTGCAAAGAAGATTGTGTCATCCCTATCTGGAGCTTGTAGCTTGTCCTATTGTGCTGCTTCTTTCTCTCCTACTGTCTTCCTTTAGTTTACTTGTTGACAATATACTATAGTTAAAGTGTTAGCAGATGCTGGTTATGAAGGCTTTGCAGAGTGAGTGGCATTAAGGCAGGGAAATGTCAAAGCCTAATTTAGAAAAGTGATTTGATCACAGGGTGGAAATTGAAAGCAAAGTGTTTAGTACCTCCCTCAGAACCGAGTAGTGCCGGTGGGGTAGGAATGGGCTGGGAGGAGAATCTCCTGCAAGTTCTACTATAGATGCAGAGGCTCTTTATGCTGGTTCTCTGGGATGTTGGTCTTGCTGAGACAGGGAGGGAGGTCAGCAGATATTAGTGCAGATGCTGAGAGAAGTAGAAACAGGAAGAGCTAACCAAGGTAATGAAAATAATTCATCCTGGCCTTTTTCCTATAGCAGAAGATTAACTGAGGTTCTAGCACCATTTCCTTTATCATGGAAATGGGGCTTTACAGATGAGCACAGCAATATTGGCTTGCAAATCAAGACAGCAATTCTCCAACAACAGCATGGGAGCCAGCTTCTTCAGCTCCAGGTGTAGGAAGAGCCTAAGATCTGCTAGACTCATGGAGGTAGTGTGGGAGCAACGTGAGTCTCTGGACCTTGGACTCTCTTTGCAGTTTTGCTAGCCCTGTGTTATGCCACAATGCCATTCCTATCTTCAGCCTATGAGGTGGACACAGGAGACTGACCAATGCACAGAGCTGGAGTACCTGGACAGAGCCTTTTCTGCCCTCTTGCTGGCTGTCCTGGGCTGAACAAGTCTGAGTGTTAGGGTCAATTCTTCTTGTTCTGTTTACCTGTGGTCCTAGGACACTCAATAATGATGCACTATATATAATGATGTACATTTGATAACCAGTATTTTGAGTGATGTGAATCCTTTGTTTCATATCCTATACCTTGAGGAAAGTCTCCCCAAAGGGAGCCAAGCACAGGAGGGAGCATCTTAAAAACAAAAGCTTATGCAAGTTTGTTTCAGTTAGTCTTCCTAGTGAACATCATGAAGTAATCCAAGTGCCTCTACAGAACAGAGAATGCAGATATATAAGTGATATCCTCCTTGTATGAGTATCAATTAACATCTTTGTGTTTTCAGTGCAGCAGGTAGTTGAGTCTTTGTACTCATTTATGGTGAGTACTGACTGCCTCTCTCCATGGGGAGAAACTGAACACAATAACTTGGATTTGTTTGAGCTTTTGGGTGAAGCACATGGTGCAGTTGGGGATAGCGTGTCCCCATAGGGCCATTGCTACAGCCGTGTACCTTGTAGTTGCTTCAAGGAAGGCTACTGGGTTTGGAATGAGGATGGCAACTGCTATAGAAGAATCTGCTGCAGCCAGACAATCCTTTTTCTGTGCTTTGTAGGAAAAGGGGAAGCAGGCATTCTTAGGTGAGCATGGACATGTAACACGCAGCTTAGAAAGCGGGACAGGTCCTTTGTGTACTCCCCCTTCTTGGGGATATTGCTCATTACTTGTGACTCAGCCTTAAGGATAAACTGAACATTGGTCCAAGCCAGCAAGCCAGCAGAACTGAAAAAAGTCTTGCACCTGCTATGTTTATTTCTACATCTGCCTTACACCTGGCATGATCAGAAACACGGCTGTAGTCTTAAGATGCCGACTTCAGCCTGGTGAAACATTGCCATGAGCTCTCTCTGAGCCCATGATGGGGAAGTAAGTTTCTCCAGGACATAATTCAGAATGAGCAAGTGGAGTTCCTATATTTTCCCTGATTGACTACAGAGTGAAGGAGGCTGAGTATGACCATACTGAGTCATGTTACATCTGAGAAGTGTGTCCTTAATGTGCAGGTCATGGTGAGACTGTCAGAGGCAGATATTGGAGTTGAGCCTTCAAGGCAATGCATCATCACTCTTGCTTCTGCAGAAATTTTGCAATAGAGTGCCATTTAGGGAAGGTGGCAGTGACGTGTTTCTTTGATAGGCTTTATGTGTCATTGTTATCTAGTGATGCTTGGGTGTATGTTAACACTCTGGCTGTGATGTGGAGGATATTTGTTTGGAGACAAAGTGGTTGATCTTCAATTGCTGTCATCTACAGGATTTGGGAAGACACTAGCTTTGGAAGGGGACTTTATAGGGCCCTACATGGAGTGGGATCAGTCTGGCTTAAATCACACTTGAAATGCTTCTCTAAGTTGGTTGTGTTTTGGTTGGGGGTTTGTTTTTGTTTGTTTAAAAAAAGTCTTTCACTAGCAGAGGATCTCTGTGCAATCTATTCTAATGATTTAAATTCTTCACTCTTAGCATTTTTTTGGGGAAGGTTCTGAGACTTTGAACTGGCAATGAACTGGCAATGTGAGCAGAAAATTAAAGTTTTTGTTGCTCTGGGTTTTTTTTTTTTCCCCTAGTCAGGTTGGGTTTTGGAATATGGCTAAACATACAAACTCTCACATACTTTAATTAGAGGGACACATATGAAAATCAAACTCAATGTATCTTGAGCTGAGCACTCAAAACTCATCATCTCGTCTCTCTGAACCTCTCTTTCTCTCTATACCAGGGATAAATTTGGTGACTCTGTGACATGTTGAACAAACACTCCTCCTTACAGCTGGATGGATGTGACATGGGGCATGGTTTTTCCTAGTCATTCAGAAAGTCTCTAACAAAATGCCACATTTAACTCTGATTTCCTAACTCTTAGCCCAGTGATGGAGGCTATGTCCTGTCTTTGCAGAATCTGTTGAACCTTGTTAGCAAGTAAGAAGCAAATAAGAACTTCTCTGTCTCTGCCAAGTGTAATGTTGCCCTTTCCCATCTTCCAGTGGTCTGAGGGTCTTGCCAATTGCTCGGTCAGGGGAATAATTTTCTCAGTTTAAAATGAAGCATTAATATGGTGGGAGTTTCCTCCTCTCTACCCCCATTCTCCTTTGTCCAATTGTTTAAAAGAAAGACTGAATTGTGTCAGGCTTGCATGAGGAAATCCAGGCTCTCCCCCAAACTAGCCTAGAGCAGGCATGTAGGGGAGGAGGACATGCCCTGTTCCCGGGGAGGATCTTGGGGGTAGCAGAACTTCCACTGCTGCTCTTGCTTTTCTCACTGAGTGCAAGAAAGTAATTATTCCATGAGCATGAATCTGCTTTGCCAAGCAAGCCACGTTTCATTTGGGCAGAGAAGAAACAAGGCTTAAAAAACTTTATGAAACTTCCTTTGTTTGTACCTTATTAAGTCATGTCCATCTGACTTGGATACTATTTAATCTCCTCCTTTTCCAAGTGTAATGTCTTCCATGGAAGAATAGGCAACAGCCTGAGATCAAAGATTTATTTGTTCTGTTGCTAGTTGACCATTTGGCACATGCCAATTTGTTGCAATTCAAAATTAGTCACAGTGTTTACTGGCTCTGTGCCCAGTTGGTAGTTGGAGATTATGCACTGGAGTTGGCAGATACAGCAAAAAGTCAGGGGTGTCCTTGGTGAGGGGTGGAGAGGTCAGGAAATGAAGTGATTCAGGAACATTGGGTCCATATCAGTAAGATGTAACTGCAGCCCCTCTTCTCTTACAATGGGGAGTAAGATGTGCACAAGGCTCAAGTTCTCTGGCTGTGGGCTTAATGATACCTCCTTCAATGGAGCTGGATCATCTTAAATTCAGATGCTTCACATGCGGATTTAGCTCCATTTGGGATCCACAAGCTGCATTTATTGTTCATTTTCCTGCTCATTGCTTACCTTCTCTTAAACTGGTCTTCGATCTGGGTGACCTATGTGCCATGAAAAGTAGAGTGTTATTTGGTTACTGATTCAAATAATGAGTCTACATAGGGTTTACTGAAAATGTTTTGGGTTTTAGGTCTTCTGTTGTGGCACTGGTATTTCAGAGGAGAGCAAGGGAAGGTGCTGAGTGAAAACTGTGGATGCATTAAGCAGCTGGTGTGTATTTCTCTATTAGGAAGCATGAATGTGAATGTTATGGTTGGTTTTTAGAGCAAAGCAGAACTGCATCTTAGTTGGTCTTGATGCTAGCTGCTGCAGCATTTCCTGCAAGTACATGTCCTTAATGATGATTGCTGTTTGAGGTCAGAGAGTTTAGTGGTCACAGGGCCAATCTCCATTTCCATTTCCTTCATGCCCAGTGATCAAAGCAGAGCACCAGAGACCCTGTGCTAAGCAGTGTGGGGGGTTGCCCTTCAGTAACATTCGTCCTGTGTTCACATGGAAAAAAGAGAGTAAGCTGCAGGTAGATAAGATGCTGTGTTTTTTGTCCAACAAAGCTGTGGTATTTAGATAATGCTGAGTCATCCTGTGAATCTTGCAGTCAAGAAGAACCTGCAGCTTGGATTTCCCTAAGCAGTCTTCCAATTTTGCTGGAAAAAAATGTTGCTGTTTTTAAAGGCTCTTTTGTGCCTTTACTTCTCTGACCGTTGCTAGCAGAATGCCAGGTCTCTGGCACAGAGGATTTCCAAATTCCTATCACCTCTTCTGTGTTTTATCAAAGTCTATACATTCAAAGCTTACTGCAGATAGTTCTGCCTGCAACAGCAGGTTGCAAATACATCCATGATACAAGAGGAATGTGATCATTGACTTGCTTGTTAATAGCATCTTGCCTCCTAGGATCTTAGAAGTGCTTTTAAAGTTTCAGTCTAACTCTGCATTTCCTTGTTCCTTGTTGCTTTTACTCAAATGCAAGGAAACCTGAGGCTCCACGGTGGAATCTGGCTGTGTTTGGAGATGCTGCAGTAGTTGGTTGGGTCCCTGTGGTCCTCATTTATCAGAATGCAGAGCACTTGCAGATCTACCTAGTTGTTGGAAGGGACCTGGTTTCTAAGCAACACTGGAAAATGGTGTTTAAATGTCTGGTGCTTGAACCAGACCAGCTTGCAGTGTCTTGAAACAGTCGCTATCCTTACATGCTGCCAGGACTTCTCAGGTCAAGGGCAGACCAAGGAGCCTAGCCATGGTTGCTTCTTAGTCTTTTAAGTGCCAGATCCATGCCCGCTGCCTGGTGTGGTTTGCCTCCAGACAGCAGCTGACAGATGACACCATCTCTGATCCACCGAGATTTGTGAGCTGAGGTGGGGTCCTGACTGGTAAATCTGTTCTATTAATAGCTATCAAAGAGCCTGAAGTTTCCATCTGAACTTTATCTGGCTTTGCAGTGAGCTGGAGGATTAAAGGCTGTCGCAGGGGAAGGGAGGGAGCGGCATGGCTCACTCGGAATAGCCTGACCTATGACGGCACCTACCAGCCTGGGGAGAGGAGTTGTCCTGTGAGCTCATGGGTTATTAGCAGTGAGCACAGACATGCTTGCAATCAGCAGCACACCCATCTACTCCATCCCTAGCTGGTTTAGGGGGTCCAGAGGAATGTTAGTTAGCACAGCTTGCCTGAATGGCTCTTTGTCCAGAGAGCTGGAAGCAGGTTTGAGGGCCAGCTTTGTGGAGCCATCATTTCATGCTGCTCAAATAACTATAGGGCTTCATCTCTGGGCTGTTTGTATGGGGCAGATCTGTTTTTGAGAGACAGTGGTATGAGAAGATAACCTCTGCCCTGCTGCAGCCCAGGATTGTTGTCTCTGCTGTGTCATAAAGTAATAAAGGGATCAGAGTGGGTTATATGGCTGGGACTCACCTGTAGGGCCAGCAGGCATGAGGCACAAGCCTTCGTCTACCGGGGTGGGGAGGAGAGTGTAGGAAGCAAGAACAATTCTTTTGGTTTAGCTAGGGATTCAGTTCTCGCGGCTTCTCTTATAACTGGTTTTGTTTTCCCTGTCTTGCTCCTTTGCTGGCATCTGAGAGCCCTCTGTTTCACCTGCCCAATGTCAGCACTGTGGAAAGGCAGGGTTTCTTGTTACTTCCTCTGCTCTCATTCAGGGTTGCTCCTCAGCTGAGGGGTGCAGTTGTGGCAGGAATGTCTTCCTTGGAGACAGGCTGTGAATGAAAGCCCTTTCCAATGACCAGCATTTTGTAGGACTTGTGTGGAGCACCTCAGCACAGTGGAACAAAGTCTTCCCAGCTGGCCTAATGACCCCAGACTCAGTGTGCTTGTCCCCCAAGGAGGAGTGGAACTGCAGATTAACACGTGGGAAACAGGCTCATGGTCACCACAATGAACAGTCTGTGGGTGCTGTTCAGTGTTTTACACCAAGAGCACAGAGACTGTTCTAAACCTTTGACCCTAGTGGCATACTCCAGATTCCTCACAGTTAAACTGTCTCCTTCCCTCCCCTCTGGGCCCGAAAGCATGTTTCCTGACTAGCCAGATGCATCGCCCCATAAAAGGCTCCTTTGTATCCCCAATAATCTGCAAATATCCTGTGGATCTGCACATTGGCAACATCACTCTGCTTTGGAATTTGCAATTTGCTTACTTACTTGTTATTGATAATGGGTGCTACTGGTGTGATGGCTCTTTGGACATCCATGCTCCTTAGGTCTGGTAGCCCAGGCGGATACAGCTGAACCCAGGGCCCAGAGCAGCATCCTTTCTGAAGGATGAACCAGGAAAGGCTCACCATACCACCTGATGAGAAGGATGAGGCCATACTCAATCCTTCCCTCCTGCTGGCATGGCACTGGAATGTGTAGTCTCAGCAGCAGTGTTGCTGTAGCATGCATTTGCCTTCACTGGAGCAGAAGAGCAAAGGAGGCACAACTGGCTGCTGTACATGACTCTGCCTGTCCAACCAATGTTGTTTCTGCGCTCCAGCAAGCTCTGCTGTGCCAAGGGTCTGAGAGGAAGAAGGGAATATTTGCGTGGTCTGTGTCCTGATTCATAGATAATTTTAACAAGCATGTTAGGTGCTTGTAGCTACAGTGTTTGTTGCTGTGGCTTGAGCTGCAGAAAGTTGTGCAAAAACCTCTGGAGGTTTTTGGTTCAGCCCTTGGTCACAGGGAAGTCTTCATCTGTAAGTGTCCTTTCCCCTCCTTTTGCTGAGGCTTGAATACCTCAGCGATTTCTGTAGCTGAGGAGAGGCTGTTGAACAGAAATGTTACCTCAGAATGTCTGCTCAGTCTCTAGGATTTAGAGCCAAAACATAACTGTGCTCCCTCCCTTGACTGCTTCTTGTGCTTGCTGATTTTGCAGCCTACCCCATCAAAGGTGTCTGCACAAAAGATAAGTAAGTGCTGGCGTTTTTCAGTACTTTTAACCCTTTGCTCACAATTCTCTCATCACATCAGTCCAAGCTTGTATGAAATAAGGTATTAAATGAAGAGGATTCTATAGGAATCTCTGGAGTCTGGTATCAGAGGGAGAATGAAAAACTGTGATTCCCTCCTAGACACTCAATCCCAGCCTAAATAAGGGGACTTGTGAGTCAGGTGCCGAATGAATGCACTGATGTATCATGTCTAGCGCTAGAGCTGGTTATTGTGGACTGAGGTTAGCCAAATAGACACAAATGTCCTTCACCTTGGCAGCATAAAAAGCTGAGAGGGGGGAAGTAGGTGCATTGGCAGTTGGAAAAGATTGTATTCTACATCTTACTGTTTAGACCTCAATGCCATTTTGGGGCCTAGACACGAAAGTCTGAGGGTTACCCTGCAGGGGACCTTCTCTCCAAGATGATAAAGACCTGTGGCTAAAGGACGCCTGTGCTGAGCAAGAGTAAGAGAGATTTCTGCTTTTCAGTGTTTTCTGCCTTTTGAGTAGGCACGTTTTTACCAGCCAGGGCTACATTGCTTTTCTAGACGTTCCCTCGGCACCCTTCGTAGCCCATCTCAGGCTCTCCAGAACCTCCTGTGACTGGTGACTGAGTGGACTGGTTTTATTTACTGTCCCTGTGAGACAAGGTGGGTTTTTTGGCATGGTCATGTTTTATTTCTGATTAACAAAGATGTTGTAATTGAGGTGTTGTAGTTTGCATCCTTGTTCCCCTGCTGCTGGTATTGCTGGGGGCATGACAAATGACTGCAGCCCTCCTCTACAGCAGCAGTTTGCCCAGCCTTCTTGTGATGGATGCTCAGAAAATGAAAGGCTTTATTCAACGCCTGGGAGCCTGGGATCAGTCCACTTAGTGACATGGAGAGGTCATTAGGGGAGAAAGGTGATAAGAGAAGTAGAGTCTGATAAGGACTTTTTGTTTATCCTGTGGGGAGCTGTGTTGCACAGGGACTGGGTGACCAGAACAGGTCTGGCTGCTGACACTCTCAGATGTGACCCTTGGACTGAGTGTCACACAGATTCACGCTGTGAGGTCCCTAGTTGCTCTCAACAGCTAGCTCCTGCCAAGCATGTGCATAGTGAGAAAAGGTGTAAAGAAAGTGGGACTTGTACTGCTCCAGTCACCTTCTGTCTCTGAGGACGTCTCTGCATGGCTTTCTCTGTTTGAGGGCAGTCCAGCCGTTCTGGGAGCAAAAAACTCTACCCTGTCTGGACCAGAGACTAGTGTTAAGTCAGGATAAATGTAACCACACAAACACAAATCATATTAAGGATGTGGTTTGTTTCTTGCTGGTTCAAGAGAAAAACAACTGAGTTGCTATTACCTTGTCTGCAAAAAGCATTAGACCGGGGAAGGACAAACCTTAGTCATGTTCTTCAGTACAGCAAAGTATAAGAGGTCTGAGTTCATCCTGATATGTCTGTAAGTTGTTTTGAAAGCTATGACTATGTAGAGAAATATTCCATAAATTGAGTGCAAGAATAGGTGAGACTCTTAAACTTTCCTCCTTTCAGAGTCACGAGCAAAAACTTGTTACTATTTCTTTGTTTACTGTAAGTGTTTCTCATCTTTTTGTTTTGCAGGTCCTTCAGAAGCTTGGGAAAGCAGATGAAACAAAAGATGAGCAGTTTGAACAGTGTGTGCAGAACTTCAACAAACAGCTGGTAAGATAATTGGCAATATGTAATTACACCCTGGATTTCAATTAGCTTCCAGTCATCTGCTGCAATGTGCAATTAAAGCCCACTAAATTAGATGATGCCACAGACCTATTGAAGTGACCCACAACTTGTAGCTGTTCACTTATGAGAAATTACAGTGTCTTCCACTGTCTCTGTCATGAGTCAGTGAGAGTGTATGCTGAAAAATAATACTTGTTCTAGACCCAAGCTCAGGGAAAGAAATAGCTCAACCAGAACACTTCCTGCAGTCAGCAGCTGCTTTGTAATATAATTTTTCCTGCTGGGCTGGAAGCAGAGATCTTAAGAGCAACATTGTGTCTCTGAAAGATGGATAGGATGGGAAGCAGATTAGAAATCAAAAATAAGACAGAACAAGGCAGTTTCAGTTTCCTCAGCACAGGGGAGGGCGAGAGAAACAAAGGCGGCAAATGGTGAAAAGGGAACGTTGTTCCGTGGCCAAGATCTAAATCTGACTTCTCCCCATCCTTGCACAATCACTGTCAGGCCTGAGTCAGATCTATATTTTAGCATGCAAAAATATTTTAACAGTGTAGCAATTTCCCCCCACCCTCCTACTTAAACAGCAGTAGTTTATGTCTTGATATTTCTAATTTTTAAATCTGGAACTTTTCAGCTACCCAGAGGAGGGAAAAGCATCAGTTACTCCAGAGGATTTGCAGCCCAGTGCTTGGTGTTAGGGCAAGTGTCGCTTGTGTTTCATGGCAGGAAGTGTGCTGCACCAAAGCTCAGGTGGTGCTGAGGAAATCCTTAAGCCCCTTTGAGCCCCGACATGTTAAAGACCTTTTTCTAGAGCTGTTAGTGGCAGCTGTGTTGTGTCTGTTAAGACTCAGCAGATGTGGCTGTGTGAAACAAAACTAGTTGAGAAGGGATTTGCCACGGCTTGAATATAATGAACATTTTTCAGTCTGACTTCAACTTATGTCTCACTAGATCAGACTGCAGATTCCTGAAGACTAACACTCATTATTTTGGCAACAACAGTAACTGTTGCTCCGGAAGTTCATGCAACATCTCTGTAGCACGTCCACCAATGACAGTCTCTTGTGACAGAGGAATACATTATGGCTTCTTTACTGGTGACATGACATTACCAGATGTGACTTTTCTATATATATTTTTTAAATCGCCACTCAGGAACTAACTTTTTTAAAGGAGGAATACTGAAAAACTGAAATCCAGGCTTCTTAATCTGTCTGTCTGGGATAGCTTTTCATTTCCCAAAGCTATGAGTTTCAGTGGTGCACTGAGAAGCCTGTTAAAGAACTTTACCCTTTGCAGCTGAATTTCTTTCCCCATCTTATGGGGCAAGCCATGAACTAAATTTTCAAACAATTTATTAAAGGAACTGCTCTGCATTTTCTCCTTGGGCTCTGTTGGTTTTACTTTTGCCTTCAGTTTCCCTATCACTAAAATGAATGCAAACAATGCCTGTTTTACAGGGCAAGCCATAAATGTGAGTTAGCTGGATTGTTAGAATATCTGGAGCTGAGTAGTTGTTATGGTGCCAAGCAGACTAGGGAAAAAACTTCAGCTGTATGTGCATATATATGCACCTGGGTTCTTAATTTTGTACATATGATATGTGTGTATAATAGAGCTATGAATGAGATTTCTATGGCCTTTCCGTACAAAGTCTACTCCAGTGGGAAACATAAGTCTGGAGGAAAGCTGATCTTTTACTGTAGGCTTGTGACAGAGCCTGAGATGTGACCAGACAGTGGCCTTGTTTGCTTCTTGACTAGAGCCTTCACTGACTAATGACTGCACTGACCCACTTTGACACGCATTCTCATGCATGAGCTGTTAATGCGTGGAGAGCAGGTCTAAAGATGGCTTACTAACTTATGGCCAAGGCACTTTGTGGTTCTCTCAAATGGTAGTGGAGTGGACATAAGGGAAAGCACTGAACTTCCCAGCTCTATCCATTCATGTTCATATGAGAGCACCACTCTGAGGTCTCTCAGTGGAGGAACTTTTTAGCTCAAACAGATGCATTTGCTGTATGACAAATGAACTGGATGTAACCATGCTTCTGCAGAGCTACAGGGCATGCCTATGTCTCTTCGAGGCTTGACAAGCAGCATAACTGGCTCCCATATTACTCTCTCATGGCAGATGATCCTTGGCAATTAACCTCCCAAAAAGTTAATTCAAAGGCTCCTCTCTTTCCCAATGTCACTTCTGTTCAGATACCAGCACAAGAACCTGTCCTAGAATTGTCCTTGTGGACCTGGGAGCAAGAACCCTGCTGCAAAGGTGCACCACAGCCCCTGCCCAAGGCATGCTAGGCTTTAGTGGCTCTTCCACTGCATTTGAAACACTCACTGGAGAGACAGAGTGGCAGCCCTTATGCCTGACACTATGTTGTGTTTCTGCTTGGCAGGGTGGCTGCATTTTGATAGCCTTTGTGAGCTGGCACTTGTGTGGAAGTTCTGGGTTGGTTTACAGTGTTTCACACCAAACATGAAAGAGAAACTGCTGCTGGCACAGGCTGCCTCCATCTCTGCCCGTACCTCACAATGTTCAGCACAGCCTTAGTCTGCAGGACAGCCAGCGTGAACTTAATCTTTGCTCCTGTGGCATACGTTTGGCTGTGACAGTCAGCAGCTCAGAGAGAGACTCTTTCCAGGCAAGAACACCTCACACTCAGCAGTTTCCATTTCAGCCCTGTGTAGCAAACCAAGTTTAACAGCTTGCCTGGTACCCCAGGATGGGATTTTCTCACTGGTTGTTCATGCTTTATATCTGAACAGCTCTGAAGTTTTGCAGAGTGAGGGATTATTTGGAACTGTTATTTAAATGCTTCTCCAGCCTTTTCTTTATAATTCCACAGTCTATTCTTCCAGTCCTACATTAATTTGACTGAAACAGGATGTTACCTGCTCCTCTCAGGTGTAGAACATCCCTCTTGATAATAAAAAACCTTCCAATTGAAACTGCAAAA
This sequence comes from Colius striatus, assembly GCF_028858725.1. Classification (NCBI taxonomy): domain Eukaryota; kingdom Metazoa; phylum Chordata; class Aves; order Coliiformes; family Coliidae; genus Colius; species Colius striatus. Next base: position 16,261,233 of record NC_084769.1, on the reverse strand, counting down.
CCAGGAAGGTTATGTAAAAAATGGGGCTGCAGACTAATATTAGAATTAAATAATTATTTTTGAATATTGGGGAAAAAAGGGGTTTAGGAAACCTGTCTTCCACCAAGAAAGAGCTCTGTGGAAAATCATATCCTTAGCTAGGACTTGGTGGAAGGTATTGTAAATAACAACCCCCTAAAAAGCCAAGAAAACACAAAAAGATACTATCAAACCACTCTTCTGTTTCCTTTCACAGAGCTGTAAGTAATAGATGGTTCATTAGATTGTCCAAAGACCTTTCAGACTCCCAAGCATAGCACTTCTATTTTTAAATATCCATTCCTGTTCTGCCTGGTTGTGTTAGATATAGGCTCACAGAGGTGAGTTATACTGTGATTGCAAGTAAGGTAATATCTGCTCAAACAAGATGGCACTTGTGTGTCTGAGTAGAACCACTTATTGTAGTCACTTATACATCAAGACACAGTGTCATTGTCCCTGTGTGAATTTTTTAAGTCAATCTGTTAATGCAGGGATGACAAATGAATATGGGGTTCAGAATCAGCATCAATCTTCCATTTTTGTCATAGTTTCCCTTTGTGGAGTTTTGTTCCTCTGATTATATATATTCTGATACATGCACACTATTTCTTCTTTCTTTATATCCCTGAAATTTAAACATTACTGTGTCACTATATTTTTTAACATTATGAAATTCAACTCTACATCTATAATGTTCTTTTGCATGCCTTCAAAAATAGGGAAGGGGATTAATTTTCCAGATGCTAGCTTTAACTCTGTTCCCTACTTTTAAAAACTTTTTAGTTGCATATTCACTCAAGAGTATTGAAAGCTTCTGTTGTGTATATTTAATAGTGTCTAAATGCATTGCAAGAGGTGTTTTATGCAGAATCATAGGAGTACTTGACAGCTTGCTATAGCCTGCTTGGAGAAAGAGAGAGAAGTTGCCAGTGTTTCTTGGGAAAGCATCAATGCTTAAAATAATAAAAAGAACTCCTTGTAGCAGGTGAGGGAGCTGCTTTACCAATGGACAAGAAATAAAGCAAAGGAAAATCACAGAATCACGGAATATTAAGAGTTGGAAGGGAGCTGGGAAGATCATTCAGTCCCACCCTCCTGCCAAAGCAGGACAACTTAGAGTAAGTCACACAAGAATGCGTCCAGGCAGTTTTTGAATGTCTCCAGAGAAAGGGAAATGCCATAGAGGGACTTGGATGGGAATCCCAGGTGCCCAAGGAAGCTGGAGACACAGGAGGATTCATGGCAAAACTCTCAACATGGGCCTCTCTTTGAAAATCTTTCTATCTACAGTTCTTGCAGGCTGTGAAGTCTGTTCACTCGCCCTGGCAGGCCTGATGCTTTAAAAAAACTTATGTTACCCTGTAGTCACAGAGATCAGCTGTAACTCTGACTTCTTCAGTCACCTTGTGTTAAAGATTAAAGACCACTCCAGTTGCAGGATGCAGCACTTGCATATTGGCTGACTGCACATCCTGATGAGACAAGTGGTGTTGAGGATGCCTGGAGGACACAGACGGCTACTTGTGCATTGCTGCAATTGCACACTCCAGTGTTCTGTCCCTGACTTGCAGGTTTTTTAGGTGATCTATCTAAAAAAATTCTCAAATTCACGTTTAATTGTGATGCCAGTGTACTTCTTAGAGGATACTTAGTCCCCATGACTTTGGGACTGGGTATCAAGACTTGAAGAGTTCATGAGTTTGTCTCATGTGCTGTTGTAGCAGGACCCAGGCAATTTTTATGACACAATTTTAGAGGTGGTTTCTGATTTTTAGATGCTATAATTTTGAGTTACAGTTCTAGAATTTGCATTGCCCAAGTGTGTGGTGGGCAAGGTCTGCAGAGGAGATTCCATGCTGATAGTTTCTGATAAAGTTTAATCATTCTTAAAAAAAGATACAGCTGAAAGATGATAATGTATTCATTTGAGAGATGTTGCATGATAGCTTCTTCTGTGCCATTTCTTCTTATGTTTTGATACGTTATCTTGTCAGTTTTGGTCTGTGCTTTCTAGGCAGACAGCCCTGCTTTTCTCTTAAGACTTTCTTGCTTCCTGCATTAGGCACAATGCGTTTTACAGCATGATGGAACTGTTGTTTGCCAGCCTGGCCTCTCTGATGGTCCTCTGTGTGTGCTTTGATTACTCTGGCACCTCTTCCCTGTTTGCTTCTGATTGCCTTCTTAGGACAGTCTCAGCTACTCGCGTTTCCTTAAGCCAGCAAAAAAGCTCTACATTGTTTGCTCTGTCTTCTAAGAACTTGTAGGACTTCTGTAGCAGATGTGGTCATTCCTCCTTTCTTCTTGTACTGTCTTTGGGTCAGTTGCCAATGTTTCTTCAGACTAGAGTCCAACTTTCTTTTATAAAAAAGTGACCAGCTCTTTCCCATCCCTTGTTTCCTTTGTTGATGGGAGTAGGAAAGTAACAAATGTGAACTCCTCCAGAACTTTCGAGGCAAGGAAAACAAACTGGGCCATATTGTTGGAAGCAGATGGATTTCTCCACAAAGCTATGCTAGCACTGCCACTGCAACAGCTGGGCAGATTTAGCCTCTGCTTAGAGAGCACAGCTGCACTGCAAACACAATGGATCACAGCATGAGCTCAGTTGTAGCAAGATGTGCCTGAGCAGTGGGGAGGACTGATAGGAAACATCTGCTTTTGAAGTGGTTAGTTCTGAGGCAGCTGTCAGAGATGTCCTGTGAGCTCCCTGTCTCTGTAGTTGTCTTCAGATGTCAAAATTCATTATGCTAGAGGCCCCTTAATGGGACACACATTAGGGAAGATGAGGAGGAATGGTGGCAGGCTCTGAGGAAGATGTGAGGTGTAGTTGTTGCTTTCATGCATTCTTATTTTTATAGCTAATTTGGGGCATAGTGAGGATGCAGTGAGATCCCACAGGATAAGAGAAACTCTTTGATAACAGAGATCTTTGTGTCTCAAACTTTTTTTCTATACTTCTTGCAGAGGCTGTCTGCACAGGTGTGCTCAATGTTCCCTTGCTTTGACATGATCTGTGGTGGTGTTGGTCAAGTTCTCAAGCCTTGCTTTTTCTCTCCCTTTCATTTCTGTTTATTTTATTTCACTGTTTAGATTTAAGTGTATTTCTGTGTCTGCTTTGCACCACTGTCAGTGACTCATGGCAAGGTAAAGGGGAGGTGGGCCTGTAGATGGTTGTCCTAGTGGAGGAGAGCAGTTTGTATGGAGAGACCACATATATCCGCCTGTCTGAGCCAACTTTTGCTGTAAAAGCCTCCCGAACCCTTTTTAATCTGGGTTTTTATATTTCACTCATCTATGTCATCAGAAGGCTCAGACTGGTAAAACATCCCAGCTTCTGGTTTTCATCCTTTGTTTCCTAGTTAGTAAGATCTTCTGCTGGCAGAGTCCTTCCAGTGAAGTTAAAACAAAGGATAATTAATTCTGCATTTGCAAGTCCTGCTGCACAGGACAATGTGGGTGAGTTGTTTTGGCAGGTCAGAGGTCTCTTGTACCCACTGTGCACCGGGGTTTTGATTTGCAGTGTGACAGGTTAAAGTGGTGAGCTAAACTGCTCCTCAAAGCAGTTCAAAGTAAATCAATTGCATCTATCTTCTATATCCTATAGTTTCCCTACAGTTACATTTGTTGCACAGACCCCCTGGCCCTTGGCTTTTAAATTAATTATTGCTCTTCGGACCGTCTCTAGCTGCTTGTATCAAATCTAAAGACTCAAGCTGGCTCTGCTGAGAAGAGAAAGTCACAGTTTTACTCATATCAAGTTACTTGGTATTTAGCGGTAATGTTGGCCAAATATGCCTGCAGGTCTAAGTCTGTGAGCTTACCAAGTCAGAAGGCTGCATCGTCTCCCTATTAACATTTATGTTTTGTGGTCTGGTGTGTAGTCCATCTTCAAGATCATGTTTTGTTATTTAGAAGTGCTTGACTCCTTGCACTCCCTTTATATGGGAGGATAACTGATGTTCTCCTTATGCTCACAGTCGGAAGGCACGAGGCTGCAGAAGGACCTTCGAACTTACTTGGCTTCTGTTAAAGGTAAGGTCTGCTTATGCAGAGAATTGTTTCCTCTCTAGTACTTACCTACATGGTGAGATTTCTGCAACTGTCCTCCTCCTGGTGTTTCCTCAGGCATGAGTTGTAGGAAAGGTCATCCTTGCCTGTGTGGAGGATCTTTCAGGATCCTTCAGCACCAGCTGGGATGGAATAGGGTTCAGCTTTGATGCCAAACAGGTGATGCTGTTTTAGCAGATAGACTCTCATGCCTAACTAACACAAAGGGTTTGATGTGATTGCATCATCGGTTCCTTTTTCCCACGGGTTACCTTCCACATCTGTGTTGTCAAGGGTAAGACATTCTGTAAGGAAGAGCTTAGCATTTCTTAAAACCCATTTAGCACCACCTGTGTCCCCAAACTGAGAGGAACATTCAGTTTCCCTCTTTTTGAAGCAGTTCCTTCTTCTTTCCTAGCTATGCACGAGGCCTCCAAGAAGCTGACAGAGTGTTTGCAGGAAGTTTATGAGCCGGATTGGCCTGGGAGAGATGACACAAACAAAATAGCAGAGGTAAGACTTTGTCCAGGATGTGGGATCGCCAGGTTTTGTCTGTCAGCAGAAATGAACTTTGGAAGCTGTGTCTGTGCACCACATTTCTTCATGTGGCTTTGCAGAGGAGCAAAGAGACAAACTCAGAGTTGGGAAGAAGGGAAAGCTGAAGGGACGTGGCTTTTATTTTTTGCCTGTGTAAGGTACTGTCTCCGGGTGTTTGAATGCTGTGGAGCCATATGCTTACACTCACAAGCAATTTATTCCCCTCATAGTGGTTAAACATGGACAGAGGATGCCAAAAGAGGGCAACTGAGTGTATTGCTTGTGCTACATGAAAGAGAAAGGGGAAGATAAATTTATGGCCAGAGCAGACATTATGTAGCTGCAACAATCTCCCACTCACAGCAGTAGCACCAGCTGCCATATTTTAGTTGCCACCTTATTTGGCTGAGCCATGTGTCAGCCCAACCTGCTCTTCTTCCCATCCCTTGGTAAGGTGATGCCTGTCCAACTTTCTCAGGTGTTTTCTATGGAGCTTAGGGCACAGCCTGTCATTTGACAGCTTGGATCCGCTTTGGCATGTGCATGTGGTGGGTCCAGCTGCAGGCAAGTACCCTCTGCTTTCCCGTTCAGCTGTTGTGCTGAGCAGCAGCTGTGGCAGTTCAGCTCAATGGATTCATCTGCCATGAGGCTGCAGGACTGGGCTTATCTGCAGCTGTTTGTGACATTGGAACAATTGGGATAGAGAGAACAGGAGAAGGATTCTTCCCTTCCCCTGCTTTCCCCTGCAGAAAATCTCACCTCAAATAAGATCTATGTCTTGCCTGGGAAATGCTGACTTCAAAGCAGATAAACCAAACAAAACCTGAACATTTTCAGGTCAATTCTTGCATTAAAATGGATATTTTTCATTAGGAAGTGCTGTTGCAGTAAATAATGGTGTTGTCATTTGGCTAGTTTGGCTTCACGTTCTCTGTTGGCCTGTTCTCTCTTCTAAAGCTACTGTGGTGCTTCCTGGGACACTGTCCCTTCAGAAAATTTCAGCCAGAGAGGTCAAAGAGAGCATGAGTCCTGAGAATTAATGGTAGCCACTCCAGGAGTCTGCAGGAATGTTTCCAGCATTCTACCTCCTCCCTGAATGTCTTTATATGTTTCTGTCTTTCAGGAAAAGACAGGCAGGAGAAAATTGCTATTTCTGCCCTGCGCCCCTATGTAAAATAGACATTTCTCCTGAATATTTTAGCAAAACCAAAAATTCAATTGGAAAAAGAGAGATGGGTAATTTCCACTTAGTCGAAGATGTTGACAAGAAGATACTCAGGTGAAGATAAGATCAAGGACAAAACATGCACAGGTTAAGGTGTAAGCCTTGGATGTGACCTCCATTGGGCTGTGGAGGGCAGGTGGTTTGAGTGAGTACTGAAGATTGCTAGAATAGCCTTCTGTTGTTTTCCATTATCCTCAAGAAAGACGTATTATAATGAAAAGCAGAAAATAGTGCCTAGGGAGAAAGAGATAAAGCCAGTCTAACCTTCATCCTCCCTTCTGTTGTACAGACCTAGGCTAGCATTGCAGGGGAGAGGGCAACCCCTCAAAGGAACAAAAGGCACTATGTCCATGTGGAGGTCACCTGAATTAGCAGCATTAAGCTTTCCTCTGCTATGATTCTGGCATGACTTCTCTGCTCTTTAGTTTTCCAAAGAAATGGCTACTAAGAGCTCTGGGGGACTGAAATTGTTGACTGTTGCACTCATGGAGGAAAACAGAAATTTGGGGCTCTGTGTTCTTAATAGTTAGCTCATTACTTTTGTTTTTCAGAACAATGATCTCCTTTGGACAGACTTTCATCAGAAGCTGGTGGATCAGGCACTTCTGACCATGGATACATACCTTGGCCAATTTCCAGATATTAAAGTAAGATTTTCTTTAAACCTTTTAATCTGCAGATGAAACCTTGTAAGAATCAGTTTCTTGCATCCCCATCTTCTCAGGGAGAATGTGTGTGTTGTGCTGCCGCAAGGTCTGTTTAGAGAAGCCAAAATCTTGTGGCTCTGGGTCATGTGAAAATGTTGTGTTTTCCTTTGGGCTTGAAATGAGAGTCTGGGGGAGAGACACTGAAGAGAAAACACAAGTGCAAGACAGGAGAATTAATGAAATTTCCTATTGTATCTGAGGGCCAGAGGGCAGTGTCAGCAGTAACTCACAAGCTCTATGTCTTTGGTCCTTTGTTTTTTAACTTCCTTGTAAGTACAAAGCATTGAAGGAAGCACTTAGTGGCAAATGCACTTTGTAGGTAGTGGCTGGTATGGAAGGCAGGTTTCTGTGTGTTCCCTGAAGTCCTGCTGAGCATGCAACTAGCTTTGTTGTAGGGAATGGGGAATGCTGGATAGGTGTCTTTTTTTGGTGGTGATGTCCTGTGAGCTTCCCTTCCCCTACAGTTTATCTCCTCTCCGTTCATTTTGTGGAGGTTTTGCAGGAAATGTCTTCGACATGGAAACACTAGTAATGATATCACCATATGTGAAATATGAGCTTGGCTACTTCCCAGTGAAAACAACCCTTTCCCCACCACATGTCTCTTAAAACGTTTGTCAATATTTGTTGCTTCAGGAAGATTGTGCTATATCAAAGAGGGGGAAAGTCACAGGCTTGTAAAATGAGCCCTGAACAGCAGTGTCCTCGCCTCCTGGGGCTCCTTGGTTTTGCTTCATTTTTCCAGCCTCTTCTGTTCCTGGAAGTCTGAAGTGGGGAAGGGTGAAAAGGCTTGCTGGTGCTTTCCACCAGCTCAAGGCCTTAGAGCTAATCACTCCCTGTAGTGTGATGCCGTGTGTCTCAGCAGTGCAGAGCTTCCGAAGCAGAAGATATCATTTCAAGTTTGATGTAGACTCAGACTTCTGCACTGCTTTAGTCCCTACCATGTTTTACCAGCCTTCTCAGCTGTGAACTGAGTTCCCTCAGTGTCACTTCTTTTCATCCTTTGTATCTTTGGGATTTCTTCAACTTTGTTGGGGTCCCACTGAGGTTTTACAGTGGGACTTCAAAAGAAGTGCAAGGCTGGGCCCACACAAATTCCACCAAAACTCAGATGATGCTCTAGAAATGTGAAGTTATAGCAATTTTGTGCACTGCTTGCCTCTGCTTCCCTTCTAAAATGAGTGAGAGTTTGTCTTTCTGTTGGTTCATATAGTAAGATATGGATATATTTTGTAAGAGTTGTCTATTTGTTAAAAATGGACTTTCAGCGGTATGAATTTAAAAAGGTCAGTATGTTTTTTATTGGTAGTTCAGCTGGATGCATCATTCTCCTTACTACAGAGGAGTGAGAAGTGATCAAATCAGGAAGTGGCTCAAATCAATTATGTTCTTCAACTGGTAGAAGTTCTCCAAGTGTTGTTGTTGAAGTTGTACAAAAGTGTAGTTTGCTTTCATGTAAGGAATTAGTGTTTTTGAGGTTGGCAGGCAAAAAACCCATCAGTTTTACATAGTTTACAGAATATTTGGGAAGATTATTTTAATTTAGTAATGTCTGTTTTTTGTTAACAGCCCAGTAAGTCAAATGTGTGATGCATTAGATCATACATGCTTTTTTTTGGGGTGAAATTCTAACATATTTTGAGTCCCTTCCACTTGAGGGCTTGGAAAAATTCCCTTGAATTTTTTGGACTTGCAACGAGATCCACAGCAGGGATTTGAAAACATAGCATTTCTTTAACAAAAAAATTTGTAAGTTAAAGAGAATAACTTTTAAATGTTGAGCGGGGAGGAGGCAGCAAAGCCTCTCTGTCTTCTCAAACTTGAAAAACGGGAATGCAAAAGATAGTTTATCCTTTTTTTGCAGGTCAATATCTTCTTGGAATAAGACTCTTGCATAATCTACAGTATTTCTGAGTGAGGTTTTGGTATTCAACAAGATTATGAGTCTTTGCAGTGAGCCCAGACAAGATAAACCATAACTTAAGTTATGAATAGCTATAGAACTGGTGATTTTCTTTCTTGCACTGAAACTAGTGCCCTGTTTCCTACAAGGTTTCAAACCAAGTATAAGGAGAGGAGGTGGACAGTATTGTCCACGTGTTTTGATTTTTTTTAAACTTCTTAAAGGAGGCTCAAATTAAGACGGATTTGTTGCAAAGCAGTAAACTCTGTTGCAGTTCAGCTCTTACCTTCAGATAGTGATGGGTAGCTGCAGCTATCCTAGAGTCATATAAGGAAACTGCCCTGCAGCCTTCCAGAGCTGGGCTAAGTCCCATCCCTGCCATCACAGATGATTGTGTGATCAGTGGTTACCCCAGGAGGACTCACACACAGTGTACCCATACCTTGCAACCTCCTGATCTTAGGAGCTACAAAAAAGGGCAGGAATGACCTTGTTTGAGAGATGAGTGACATCAAATCAAACTCTTTAGTTGAGGTAGCAGAGAAATCTGGAAGCGTCTGTTTGTCCTGCCAGAGGTGAGCAAACCTCCAGCTATTTCTACCAGTCTGACCTGGGTGAAAAATCCTATCTCTTAAATCTCAGATCCAGCCGTGTGTTTTATCTGCTATGTGTGTAAGATGCATTAACTAGCACCTCAGAATTTGTCATGCTGCTGGAAACCCCCTCTGACATCCCACCTCTGTGCCTGTCTGGCAGCGTGCTTTCCAGTGACCTTGTCTGCAGGGTGGCTCAAGCTACTTCGTGATTCCTCTCTTGGAGTGAGCAGAGCTTTTTGAGATCAGTTTGGGTGTGCGTGTGGCTCAGATCCTGCAGATCTGCTGTGACTCATGCAGAGCTGCACCAGCGTTTGCTGAGAGTGCAGAGGACCGTGTGTGGGAGACGTGCGAACTGGTCCCAGCTGGTCTGGCAGAAAGATCAGCCCTGAGTGCAGTTTTGCAGCTTATCTGCAGGGGCCTAGGGAGAGGAGACCACATCTCCCTGCCAAGGGCAGCTAAAGGGAGGGCAGATTTTGCTTTTGCAAGTAAATCCCAATGCTGATTTCTCATCTTGCACTTTCAATTTCCGTGGTGCTGTGGTTAATTTGAAACCATCCTGGCTCCTTGCCAGGCTTTTTCACTCCAGTTCTCCAGCCTGTCTCTAGACTGGTGATCACTGATGGCGGACTGGGCTCTCAAAGCTCGGGGAGTGCTGAGCTGAGTCAGGCTGGGAAGACCTGTGCTCCAACTCACGTAGTCTGGGTGTTGGTAGGGAGTGTGGCAGGTGAGGGTCTAAAGGGGGTGGATGGTTTATAAAATGGAACAGCCTAGCAGGCCTGAGCCTCGGTGAAGGGAAACTCTGCTTAGAGCCTGAGTTACCTTGGATGAAGAAGGGTAATGGAGGATCAGGCCAGATGCCTAATTGTCTGTTAGGGACTAGTCAGGATTCCATTCCTGAGTACAGATGGCTCCTACTATGCCTTTTTTTTACAGCTTCAGTGTGTCCTGCCTAGTAGTGACTCCACATTTTCCCTCACACTTATCATGCTAATGGATAGTTAATAGTAAATGGACCGCTGCCTGTGGCTGTGGTCACTTCTGTCTGGACTTTCTGTTGAAGGGTCCAAAATGCAGTCCTAGCCATATCCTGAGCGTATGGATGAGTGCTTTTGCTGTGCTAGCAATAGAAATGCCTTCTCTTGCTGACCTTAATCTTTTTAACTTGCCCTTGAACCCAGGGCTGTGAACTGCTTAGTCTTGCTGCAGCCCTCAGGAAGCCCTGAAGATGCTGAAGCAAGTGCCTGTAGGACACAGGTACACGTGAAGGCTTAGGAAACACTGAGATATGGTTCTGAAAACATTATGTTGTCCAGAGATATGACTGGTTTTGGTTGCATCTCTGTGCTTTCCCTGTCTGGGTCTACTCTTCTCCCTAGGAGCTCTGTCTAGAATGGTGATTGTCTGTCACAGATGGCTCCCAGGGCCACTTCTGTGGGCAGCCTGCCTGGAGTATCCAGTGAGTGCCCTTGTGTGGGCAGAGCATGGGTTACTCTGAAATTTGTGTGAAAAGGAGGGGAGTTTTCCTTTGGGATTTTGGCTGCTGAAGAAGATTGTCAACCCTTTTTTTCCATCTTTTTTTAGTCTCGTATAGCAAAGCGAGGAAGGAAGCTTGTGGATTACGACAGTGCCAGACACCACTTTGAAGCCCTGCAAACTGCAAAGAAGAAGGATGAAACCAAAATTGCAAAGGTAAAACAAGCAGAAGGATGTGCAGCCATCCTTTCGAGAGGCCGGCATTTGTCTGCTGAGCAAATTTTAAGTGCACCTGTACCTCTTCACTGGATGTGTTTGCATTGAATCAATTAGGTTGGAAAGGAACTTTAAAATCGTCAAGGTGATGTGAACTGGTGAAGTTTGCTAGGTATTTCCTTCGCATCTGTTAAGTTATCCTAGAAGGCGGGATGGTCTCTGTGTTGGTTCACACCCACCATCATCAGTCTGCATCTCTCAGTGGCCAAGGCCTAGGCGTGCGTTTTGTCAGATGGCGCAGGTCCAGTAACCTTTGTCAGAAAAGCCCATGTGTCTCGGGGAGAAATAAAACCTTAAAAATTGTCCAGTTTGCCTACTTTTTGGTACTATCATCTCTTCATCTTAGGGCATTGGTGAGAGTAAGTGTTTGAGTGTTGCTTGAGGTTGGTTGTGTTTGTAAAATCCTGTGATATTCTCGGACAGAGACCTTTAGGAGTGTGAATTACGAGTTGACTGGTGGAAACACACCCTGTGCACTATGATGACTGTTCTCTATTGGTGACAATTACTGAATAATAAACATGGCTGAAAGCAGAAAACAAGAGTTTTCTCTTTGACCCAAGGTTAACTGCAGAGTGTGGCCAAAACTCAAGTGAAGGATTTTATTTTTCATTAAATTTAATGAAAAAGAAAATCTAGATTTTCATTTAAATGTAGCTGAAGAAAGATGATAATGTTAACCTTGTGCTAGAGGAGGCATATGGTTTGAATACTTGCCCAGAAAATGAGTTGTGGATTACTCCTGTACCCTGAGTGGATTCAAATCCACATACTCCACTCCATAGAACAGGTTTTAACACAACAAAATAGTCCAGGGCTGGAGAGACATTACTAATTATCTTGAATGTGGGCCATGGCACATCAGGACTTTTCAGGCTAGATGCAGTGCAGGAAAGAAAGAGCCTGAATCTATTGTATCTTTTAACCAGATTGAGAAGAGTTGTCTTTCTTTGCATAGAGTTATTTCTGGTAGGGGGAAATATGGACTATATTGAGAGATGCCAGTGTTTCTCCTGCATGGAAGAGAGAAAGTTCCATCTCTCCCCTGAGCAATGGATCTGCATTTAGTGGCCACATAAATCATCAGTCATCTGCTCACTTGGTACTTGCACTGTACTAACCTTGACTGACAAAAGGGAGAGGGATTGATGGTTCAGGTGTCATTGCATCATTTGTGTGGCAAAACAAGTCTTGGTTCTGTATGCAAGGCATGAGGCCCAGCTGGTCGTGCCTTCTGTTCAAAGCAGTACTTCACTGCGTTTGGGGATAGCAGCAGAATTTCCCCGGGGCATGGTATTATTGGTGTGTGCCTGTGGGATCTTTGCTGCAGTGGAATTGTTTTTTGTAGGGATCGGTTTACTCTGATTGGAACATAGTGATCTACACCAAAGAGTCTAGTCGTCTTTGTCATTGCTGCACTTGCTCATGTTGCCCTAAAATGCTCACTTAAGATTTTATTGACACAGGATTGTGTGTTGCTCTTCTGTTAAAAGTATGGGGAACAGTGCAGCTTGAAGAATGAAATGTTGAGATTTAGGAGTTGATGCTCTGTTCCTGATTCAGCCTGTGCAAGTGTCTCTTAGTACTTGATTGGACTCCTCTTGTTCACCAAAATAGACACTGGATCAGATCTTTGAACCCTTTGTGAATTAGGCCATAAGCTCGTGCATGGGAGATGACACATCCCAGTGTCTTAATCCTGTAAAGACAGGAGCAGTGAGTCTCCCAAAGTTCTGTGTGCGTGCAGGATTCACAGCCCAGGCTGTGATCTCACACTGCACTCACACAGCTGTGCAGGGCTGTGGGCAGCAACCAGGGCTCAGCGTGCATTAGGCTGATGTAGGAAGTTCACCCCTCTGTTCCTGTGACTTCAGATTTTGCTCATGTGACCTTTGAAGTAGGACTGTTTGCAGTGTAAGGTACTTTGCAATATGCAGACAGGCCCCTAAGAAAAAGAAATCATTTTTATGACAAAGCATACACATGGGAACCGACTTAATTGATATTTCATGGTATAGTAACAGAAACAGCAATGCAAATATTTTTTTTAGAGCTATATAGTCTCATTTTTTCTCTAATATATGGATGTTCTTTTCTCACCCAGGACTCCTGCCACTTACTGCTAAATTTGCAACTCATCATTAAAATAAAGCACTGTGGACTTTCAACTGTTGCATGCAAATAATTACGATTGTTAATTAATCCTGACCTCTCTTTAAGGAGCTCCCACTTCACAGCCATGACTTGGAGTAGAGTTGTCCGTGTGCTAGGTCACTAACAACTCTTATCTGTTGCTCTTTGCAGCTACCTGGCTGGTCTGTGGTATCACAGCCCACACTGGAGCATTAATTACTGCTAAACTTGGCATGCTTCGAAGGATTTATAACTGATTGGTGCTGGGGTGTTTGTTTTTTCTCTTGCCTTGGTGATAATAGTTTGGCTCAGCCTCTAAATACACTCTCACTGTGATTTTAATTTTTTTATCCTAAAAGATATATGTTTGTGTCTCTCTTGTTCTCTTCTCACTCAAACATGCTCCCTCCCCCTCAGCCTGTTTCGCTGCTTGAGAAAGCTGCGCCTCAGTGGTGTCAAGGGAAGCTACAAGCTCACCTCGTTGCGCAAACTAATCTGCTCCGAAATCAGGTGACTGCTGATCTACCTGGCTCTAACCCTGCATGCGCTATTTTGGGCTCTAGATTGTACCATGCAGCTAATCTCTAGGCAACGTTCACTCTAGTCCTCTCTGTTAAGTGTGTCCTTGGTACTCTGAGCCTCGGTGGACACGTGGAAGTTGCTAATCCATCGGTGAATCTGCCCCATTGATTTCTACTCAGATGTGTTAATACTGGGCTGTTGCTTTCTCCCCCTAAAATGAAATGTGAGTGAAGAAAGGCTATGTAATAATGCTAAGGAAGAGGATGGTGTAGTGTAGTTCCTGCAGCTATTGCTTTCTTTTTCTTCTAAGCAGTCAATTTTTATGTTAGTCTTCAGAAAAAACAAAAAGAAAAAAGAAGAAACAGGAAACATTGAAGAATTGGCTTCTGCATTTGTTTTGTTGAGTAAAGCCAGAAGAAAACCTCACTTTACTTCAAAAGCAGTCTCTGTGGCTGCTGATTTAGGCTGCAACATTCTCCCGTGGTAAAATCCAAGTTTCCAAAATGGGCACTGTCCTGGCTCTTGTGGTCTAAAAGAGCCTTTTCCAGAAATACAGAGTCTCAGTCTGCATAGGAGAGGTGGTTGAGCCCAGGCCTGGGAATTTGCACACAGTGTGATAAATTTGAACAGCTCCAGGTTGAGGTCATGGCTGCATCATGTGTCAGAACTTGGCTGGATGTTTAGGTTACAGCATCTCGAGAGACATGGAAGCAGCTCAGAGAAACTGTAGGTACTAAGAATTTCAGTCCTACTTGCACTGAAGTGTGGCTTCCTGATGAAATCTCAGTTGGTATTTACCTTCTTAAAGGATAAAAAGGAACTGACAGAAAACTGTGTGAGAAGAAAATGCTTTCAGTGGGCAAGGGATAGTAAATCATTAGCCAGACTGGGAGAGCCCATTTGCCTGCTCACAAAGTTCCTAGTGAGCTCATCTGTTCTCATTCAAGTTCTTACATTAAAGTTTTCACATTCCTTGTCAGTGAATGAATTGCAGTTTAGAAACACTAAATTGCTCTCACCTTACAAAGCACCTGGGTTTTTCACAGTCAGTTTATGACTACAGATCTGGGAAAAGACTACATTACCACTTCAGGAAAGCCTGGGGAAAGAACAGCTGTTAGCAGTCTTGCATAGCAAAGGGAGAAAATATGTATTCATTCTTGATTGAAGGGAGGACATTTGGCAGGCTGCCGGAGGCTTTCCCTATGCCTGCATAGCTGTGTTTCTTGACTCCTCTGTTTGGCTGGTGGTATTTCTGGAGGACTAGAATGCAGGTATAGGGAGTTTCTCAAGACACTTATAATAAGTAAATCAGCTCCTGGGCATTTTTCCTCTTCTCAGGCTGATGGGTAACTGGGAGTAATACCACTGCCCACAGATTGCCTAGAGAAATATTACCTATGAGTGCTTCCTCATCTGTTGCACTCTGATCCAAGATGGGCTGCTGAGTCCATGGGTAATGTCACTGCACGGGGTGACTTTGCCCTGAATCAGGTGACAGGGGGATATACAATCTGTCCCCCCTGCTGTGTTGTGGGGGTGTTAATCTCCTGCTGAGGGACAAGAATATTTTCAGTCACCCCAGATATTGCTTTAAGTTGTCCTTTAAGTTTTCCCTCTTTCATTCTTCAACTAAATAATACTGTTGCTACCCTTAATTTTTTATTTTTATTTGTGTGAGTCTTTGTTTTTTTGTTTTACTTTTTAAAAAATATTTTGATTTGGAGACTAAAAATAAAAGTTTCAATACAGAAGATTAGTTTGTATGCTGACCCTGTAGGTTTTCCCCCTTTACTTCACAAACACAAGCAGGCAGGAAAAAGAAGCTTCAGGGTTTTTATTTACATGATTTAAAGACTGAAGGTGTTACTGGCAACCCTAAATCTCATTAAGCTCTTGGTAAAAGTAGGAAGGTTGATGACACTGCATTTACTGAAGAGCTTCAGAATGTTAAGCCTAAAAAAAAATATAGCCTTTCCCCTTCCCAGCAGCTGTGTTGCTGTCTCTACTTGCCTGATGCTTTTACAACCCCCAAGCAAAAATGGGGTCAGCAAGACCTATTATTTCTACTGTAAAACCAAGTCCCTCCCACCAGTGTGCAAGCTCCTGACTTTATAGGCCTTTAGAATATACTAACAGCAACAATACGGTGGGGGTTTTCTGTGAAGTCTCCTGAGTGGTTTGCTGTTGCCCAGCCTTCAGTTAGAGATTTTTGTGACAGTGCTTTTTGAAACAAAAAGGAAAATGACAGCAAATTCTGGCCTTTTTGCTAAGCACCCCTGAAATGCTGAATACTGGACTTGGGCTGGGGTGCCCAGTTGTTGTCCTTACCTCTGCCTCATGGATGTTTGAACCATTTACACAGCAGTGCATAATTGCCACAGTTCACAGGTAGTGTTTGAAGAGAAATGGTCACCAGATTGTGTGAAAGCACCAGGCTGGATGTTGGCAGACATTCATTAGTGCTGTGAGGTATGATGGTAGGAAAAGTAATGGGTAATAACTGCCTCCCCATCACAACTGGACTGGCAATCTAAGCCTTGGCTAGGGGAAAGATCAGTAAGGCATTTGTGTTCTTCAGGTCCTGCTCAAACCTTTCCACTTTCAGGCAGGGATAGGAAGAATTTTCTGGGATCACATTTTACGCACCTCAGCATTACGTCCTTCTGCCTCAGTTGTCCATCAGGTTGCCAAGTAGACAGGTGAAATAGGAAGAACGTGGATACAGTAGCAATGGGCACTGTCCCTGAAATCTCTTTCGTCCCTTCCCTACTGTACTGCATGAGCTGGCTTTTCTAGCAGAGCGCATAACCAGGTTTAATGCCCGTCTTCAGCTCTGGCTGGAAGCAGTCAGGGCTGTCCAGTATCAGGACTCTTGCTCCCAAGCAAAATAAATCCCACTGGTAAGAAGATATCTGGGCTGACAAAGGGGATGAAGAATTAATTCAATGCTATACCTGGATCTGAGACCACTACTTGAGCACAGAGTTACTACGTGGATCCCTGATTCCTCCAGCTGCTCTAGAGTGAACGTTGCCTGTTGCTGGTTTTGCCTTTGCCTTGGTATGTCACAATATTCACATGTTGCTTTCTAGGTTCTTTGACCTTCTGAACAGGTAAATGAGAGAGAGAAAGACTATTATTAATATTCA
This sequence comes from Colius striatus, assembly GCF_028858725.1. Lineage (NCBI taxonomy): Eukaryota > Metazoa > Chordata > Aves > Coliiformes > Coliidae > Colius > Colius striatus. Next base: position 16,244,641 of record NC_084769.1, on the reverse strand, counting down.
CCATATCTGAAAAACGAGCAGCATTCTGTGGTGACTCATCTCCCAGCTATCACATCTCCTGGGTTGATTTGGATTCCAGTCTAGCTTGGAAATTAGAATAAGAAGAATACAAAGGATAGACTGGATTTGTTTTCCCCTCCCTTAAAAATTGTTACATCAGAAACATTCATTTGTAGAGAGATTTTAAGGCAGAATGAATCTTTGTGATCATCATCTCTGAGCCAGCATAAACTGTGTCTCTGTTTAAATGGATTTTTTGTGGGTTTTTTTTGTACTAACTCTCTTGAAATGTTGTGTTTTTCACGGAGTGTAGCAGGGAAACACAGGGGTTTCTGTGTGGAAGCATCATGAGCCTCTATGCCTCTGCCTGTTCCTCACAAGATCTGTTTAGCCTTCTGGTTTTGTCTTTTTTTGGAGGAAATTCTATCTTCCGATCCTGAATGCAAAGTCTTAGCGTTGCCTTGAAAGAAATGAGCTACTCTCTGAAAGGTGGAGCTGTCCGGGAAGTAGGAGCTTCTGCAGCTTGCTCCTAAGTCAGGAAAGAAATGTTGAATATAAGAATCCTACACAACACTGTGAGGATCAGGTCTCTGAGCTGCAAAATCGTTTCTCCCATCAATACTATCTTTGCATATACGTGTCACTAAGGAGCAGTCAACTGTGTTTCTTTAGTTAAGCTGTCACAAAGAAGGTAAAACTTCATTTTGTAGAAGGGGTGGGAATCAGACTTTGGGCTCAGAGAGAGATCCAGTTCTCCAGTGGAACTTTGCAGAGCCTTGTGGTGTTGGGACATTCCTGTTGTTGTCACACATGTCAGTAGGCCCTCATGCTGACCTACCTGTTAAGATGTGTTGTCAAGTTGCTTATGCAGGGATTTGCCATCCTGCATCCCACTGCACAGTTATGGGAGAATGCTGTGCTGCCGCAAATTACAGCACAGAAACGTTTTCATTGGCAAGCTTTGAGTTTCAAGTCAGAACATTGAAAAGAGAAAGAGGTCACCTAGGACAAACATGGAAAGAAGAATGTGCTTGTTGCTGATGTTTGCTGTCAGCAACAGAAACTAGGATCATCCTTTTTGTCCCTGAGATAGTTCATGCATCAGTGATGGGGTCTGTCAGTGTCTAGGTTAGATGAACAAATGAAATTTAGACTCTGAAAAGGGAGAAAGTGGTTCTGTAGAAGGCATATCTCCTTTGGTATTGGTGGTGAGCAGCCACCCAAGGTTTGCTCTTGGATTTGATCCTCACTGATGAGTGTACATGAGACCATTGTAATCAGGACTAACTGCTCATGTGCTCCAGCCTGGCCTTCTGCTGGCACAACTCATGCTTTGCATACCCTTCCTTGCTTCTCCAGTTGGTTTGTGAGGGAGCTCTGTCAGCCAAGGATGCAGACCCTGGGGCTTTGGCATCATTCTACCTGAGCAGAGAGTCCCATGAGGGATGAGTCTTCATCAGCACCATTTGGGATGGATTTTGTCTTTTTCAGAGATCTGGCAAGAGGGAGGGGCCACTATCATCTTAACCTGTATCAGAGCTGGAGGCTAAACTGACTGACCAGCTCCATTACTGGGTTTTTAAATTACTTTCTAAGTATCCAAACAGAGAAATCCATTGAGGGAAAACCTATGAGTAATATGTGCAAGCTAATGGGGCATCAGGTCATTTATGATACAACCCTGATTCATGGGAGGCTCTTTTAGAATGGGGATTACCCCATGCCAGTATTTTGCCTGGTCTTCCAAGGAAGTCAGAAGAGTCACACTTGTCCCAGTCTTGCAAGGTACTTGTCTATGTTGGAGCTGACAGTCTCCCTTCTCTGTTATTAAGGCTGAAGAAGAGTTAGTAAAGGCTCAGAAAGTGTTTGAAGAGATGAACGTTGATCTGCAGGAGGAGCTGCCTTCACTGTGGAATAGGTGAGTGTTGGAAGTTTTGCCAAGGGCTGGTTGGAGGGATGTGAAGACCCAGACTCTCCTATCTGTGTTCTTCTTGGCTGAGGCTGGTGTCATGGTTTAGGCCCATCAGGGAACAAAAGACCACGATTAGCCTCAAATACCAAAGACTTGAGGATTGCTAGAGGGCAGGGAGGGCTTATTTGCTGCTTAAGGTGCAGGACAAAACAGACCAGGCTACTCTGCTGGGGGAAGAAAACAGAAAATAATTTAATGCAGCATCAACGAAAGCAAAACCATAAAACCCCAAAACATAACCAACAGAAAACAACACAGAGTGGTACAACGATGAAGAGTACAACCAGCCCTTTAAAACCACCTTCTCCCCAATCCTCCCCTCTACCTGGATGGACTCAGAGTCCTGATCCCGGTGTTTTTAGCTCCACCCCCCTGAACAGCCCAGAGGGGCAGGGAGTGGGGGTTTCAGTCAGTCTATTCCTGATAGCTTCTGCTGTTTGTCTCTCCTCAGGACAGGTGGGCTCAGCACCAGTCCTTCCTGCTCCTACGTGGGGTACCTCACAAACACAGCAGCCCTACACGGGCTACTCTGACGTGCATTTATTCCAAAGGCTGCAGCTCCTCTCTGCCTCTCATGCGGGGCTGCTCTGGGGCCCACAGGCTCTCCAACACGGCCTGGGCCATGGCCACCTCCTCACACAGTCTCTGCCCATCTGGGTGCACTCACAGGGAGCTGCTGGTGGCTCTCAGTCCTGCCATGGCCCTGCATGGGTTGCAGGGGCACAGCTGCATTCTCACCATGGCTTGCAGAGGGATCTCTGGTCTGGTGCTCCTCCTTCCTTCCTCCTTCTCTGACTGTAGGGTCTGCATGGTCACCTCCATCTTGTATGACTCTTACATCTCCTGCCAGTGCTTCAAATTCCCGTCCCTAAATAGTGATGGCAGAGGCGCCAGATTGGCCCAGCCGGGCCGGAGGTGGATGTGAACCCAGGAGCCAGGGGAGAGTCCACAAACTCTTTACCGGGTCTTCACTGCAACCCACTCCCCCTGTTACCAAGCAAAAGCTGCTCCTTGCTAAACCAGGACAAGTGGGTTGTCTCCTTTTGTTTTCTGGATCATCTCAGAGACTCTGTCCTAGAATTCACCCTGGCCAGGTTCACCCTGGGCTTTCTGTGCTTTGCTTCTTGGCTATGTGATGCCAGGCCCAGGTGAGGTTATAACCAAGGTTATAACTCAATTTAACAAAACATAGCCTGGGCAGAGGAAAGTGGACTGAGAGAATAGGTAGACTTGAGAGACCATGGGTTTGCCATACTTTGCCATATCATTGTGGTGATGAAAAGAGGGGAGAAAGAAACATTTAGCTTGGAGGATGAACTGGAGGGTGCAGTGGAAAGCAGGCAATGTCCTCCCAGGAGTGTCCCAGTTTGTTGCTTTCAAATGCAGTGGTGACGTCTGGCTTTGTAATGCTGCTCTGCAGGGGATGGAGAGAGCGGGTGGCAGCAGGGCTGGAAAGCACAGTGCTGTCTGCCTTCACTCCCCTTCCCTCCCAGACTCTTTGCTCAAAGTAGCATGCAGGCCTGGCAGGGGAAGGAACTGGGACAGAAGCAGCTGGGTGGTTCCCTGTGTAGGATGGTGATGCTGCTAGCCTTAGGGAGCATCTCCCTCCTGCTGTTGCTCCTCCAGCTGTGTGCTGGTACAGCACAGTTGGCAGCTGGCAGGCTGGCTAGAGAAAGGAGGGCAGCAGGAGGCTGCTGAGATTTAAAGGTGCCCATAGGTTGTTCAAAGGCTCCTGCTGTCCAGATGATCCTTCTGCTTTCCTGTTGCTTTCTGTGCCTCTCCTGTGCTGTTGTACTTTTCTGCCCCTGAAGCAAACAGTTAATATATTTTTGTTTCCTCTGGTGCTGAGGGACTTTAGAGTGATGAATATCTGTACTCCTGCCAATTCCCCCAGCTCTCCTCACACTCCATCTGCGTCACAGCCTCTATTCTTTTCATCACCTTTCCACTGGCTCTCTTTTTTTCTTCTTTCCTTTTTTTTTACTTTATTCTCCACCCCACCTTGCTCCTCCCTCTCCCTTTAGCCAGTACAAAATTCTGATCTTACTCCACCTGACCTCCTCACCATGAACATGTTTGTTGCATACCTGGCCTTTGCTCCATCACCCCCTTCATGCATCTCTGTTCCCTTTATTTTCCAGCATGTGCCAGACCTGACAGAATTGAATGGGAATGGGAATGGTGGGTGGGAGGTAGCAGGAAAGGGCAGAATGGGAAGGTTTTCGGAGAGCATTGTGTCCATTAAGTTCTTCTGTCTCAATTTTCATTTGGCAGTCGTGTTGGTTTCTACGTCAACACATTCCAGAGTATAGCAGGCCTAGAAGAGAACTTCCATAAAGAAATGAGCAAGGTAAGGAAACTTAACAGCTTATCCTAGTAATACACCCTCTCACCACTGTTACTGAAAAAAACCCACAAACCCAAACTCTGAGACTGGAGGAAATGGTATTTGTTGTATGTCAGAGGAAAATGTTAACAGTTTTTTCTGAGGTCTTTGGGAGAAAGCCTGGCTGAGATAGTAACATGAAGGGAATAGAGCACAGTGAAGAGATCACAAGGCTAGGCAGTGGTGAGGAGTTTCTGTCACTTGACAGGGCTCATTTGCAGATCCACAGAGGGAGGAGAAGCCCTTTTCAGACCAGTCTTCTGCTGCCTTTTTTATTTCACCAACATTATGGATCTGTAACCTGTGACCTGAGCCCTCTCAGCCTGGTATCTATTTGTGCTGCTGCCTGGCAGCAGTTTGCTGTGAACCCTTGTCTATCAGCTGTGGGGCTGCAAACAGCAGGGAATCTGCCAGTCTGCTAGTTGGCTGAAGACTGAGACTTGCCTCACTCTGGTCCTTCCCAGCAGTACCTCAGTGCTGCCCTGTGACCCAGAATTAAGTGCTTAGCATGGCCCTTGTGTAGGCTACCAGTTGGCCATGAGCTGGGAATGGCAGGAGTGAGCTGTGTTGTAAGCTGGTGGTGGCAAGCTGATGTGCCAGTGCCCATGCACACCTCAGGAACAGTCCATGGGAAACCCTCCATGGAGGGGCATTTACAAATATGTTCTTGTTTTTTCACTTAAAAGCTAGAGAAGTCTTAAATTCCTTAGATCTATACGCTACTCCAAAGAGTTGCACACCCTCTGTAAATGTTGCACTAATCTTGATGAGTGACTGGGAGCCCAGCTGGAAAGCTGTTGTATTCCCTCCCCTCCCCAATGTCATCCTAACAACAAGACAGCCGCTAAGCAACAAGCAGCATTATAGTTCTATTCCCAGCAATCAGGGGCCCCTCTGCCTTGGTATAATGCATCAGTTTTGAGCTCTGCTGACATTTCATGGGGACCTTTCCAATTAATAGCCTGCTTTTCTCTCAATGGGGGGATGAACTGATTGTTAAGAATAGGGAGGATTGTTGTAATTATCAGTTTGTTGCTGTTAACGTACATTTGGCAAAACATGGGAAAGATACTTGTTAGACAGGAATTATCTTCTTGTATCATGCTCTTGGTTTTTTCTTTCCTGAGTTTTGTGTGAGAGCAGGGCTTTTGCTTTTTTCCATAAGAACCATCTGTTTCTTATTACTGCTATAGCATTCAATTAACTGCTGGTGTTGCCGGCACAATGCACTGGATCCCTCCTCCAACCAGTGATAATTCTGGCATCTCATCTTGTTTATGAACTGGCTTTTTCAGAATAGGAGTATCCAGAGTGAATATTTCAGTCTTTGGTGCTAGGGAGAGTTTAACCCCTAATATTGTGTTTCAGCAAGGATACTGAGGTCCTGCCCCAACCTACATGGCCCAGGCAACCTGTTAAGTCAGGGCTTGTTGTCGACTGAAAGTGCAGCTGCCTTTGGCTCCACAGTTGAAATGGACATGTTTCAAGCTTTATAAGCAAGTCTGAGGTCAAGCTTTATAAGCAGGTCTACTTTGGCTACAAATGCAGAGTAAAGCTTCAATTCTACCACATAGACCCTTAAGTAAACACTCTGCCTGCATCTGCAATGGTACCTGTCAGCAGACTGGCAGGGACAGGTGACAGAAGCAAAGAGGATGATGTGAAAGGGAAACAAGAGCATTCTCATGAGGTGCCAGCAGCTCTTCCACCAATTCAGGTGCTCCAGCATTTCACGCCCCATGGAGGAGTGGAAATGGATGGAGGGCTGTCTTCTTTTGGAATAGCTGAGTATATGCACATGTCTGGGGACAAGCTTGTGGTGGGTCAGCCTCTACAGGCCAGCCCAGACTCTCTTCTGACACTTGGACTCATTTCTCATTGTTTTCCTTTCTTTTGTTTTTGTATTTTACAGTTGAACCAAAACCTCCATGATGTCCTGCTGGGTCTAGACAAGCAGTACGCAGGCAATGCCTTTCCCGTTAAAGCACAGCCCAGGTCAGTAACTGTGGGAGTAGTGTCTTTCCCTCAGCAGGGGAGGAGGGATAGGGCTGTCTCTACCCAGAGGTACTGAAACGTCCATGTTGTCAGCTGAGGAGTGATTTGACTACATTTGTATAGCCAGCTAGTGCCCTCCTGAGAATCCCTAGAGCATGTCCAAGATTGCACTTGGTGCTGGATGACACAATGCAATACCTCTTACCTTTTTAGAGTAGCATTTGGAGATATAAACTTTCACTAGGTGCTGATGTTTAGGCACCGACTCTCCTCTTTTAAAGTCAAATTCCATGCTCCAAGATGTAATACCGAGCTGCCCTTCCTTCTGAGTCCAGTTGCCCAACACCTGTCCTGTTCTTTCCCCCAAATGCTTCCACCATGTACGTGCAGCTTGTGAGCTTGAGCACCAAGAGCTCATTTGTTTTCCCAGCGTCTTCTTTGGCCCTCCTTACTTTGAACCACCTTTTTCCAAGGCCTTTTGTCTCTCCTGGGTACCCAGCAGAGGTATATTGCCTCAGTGTGTGTTGTGGAAGTAGTTGCAGCCTCACTAATATGAGGCCTCCTGATCTTGGAGGACTTCCAGTCTGCATATAGGCAAGGAGTGAGTGTCCTCCAGGCCTTCAGTTTTCTTTCCTCAGCTGGATCCAGCCCTGTATGGTTAAGTGCAAGTCTGCACATTCTCCAGCACTGAGAGGGGAGGGAGAGGTTGGGGTCTGGATGAGGCTGTCTGGCTCCCATCCAGATATGCAAGTGATGAAACAGTGTCAGGCTCTGGTGTCCAGCTGCTGCTAATCCCACTGCTGGGTGAGCAAGGAGCACAGCCCAAGTCCTCAATTAGTGTATTGACAGAGAGAGGAGGTGAAGTCAGCATGAAGTAAGGGCAAGCTGCATTCTGAGTGCATGGATTCAGAAGGGCTAGATCAGCTGTTGAGACCTCTGTGCTCCCTTGTTTCTCCTCCCAGTTTAACCTCCTGTTGCAGTTGTGCATAAGATGGCTTATGTGTCTTGTCCCAGCAGTGTGCCTGGTGTTTGCCAGCTCTAAAGAAAGAGGATGTTTGAGTCAAATTTGGCCCCTGAACTTTGGATTGCCCACACCAAATTTCCAAGATGCTAGTAGAAATGCTTCTTGTGGGGAAAAAAAACTCAAAACCAATCATCCCAAAACACAGACTTTCTCCTCAGTTAGCATGTGCTAACTGAGAAGTTAGCAACACCACAACCCAGAAAGTCTGAAGCCTTGTGAGATGGCCATGGTGCTCATCTTCTTGCTGTGTTACCTCTGATAACAGCACCTTCCAGGGTTCTTGGGAGAGGATAAGATAACCAGACAGATGAAGGCTGTAGCCATTACTTTGTCCAGCTCCTTCCTCCTCTTTTCTTCCTTCCTCAGGGAGGTGATTGTGGTCTGTAGTGACAGCTGGGCCCAGGCATATTTGTCATTGTTGTGGCATGAAGTTTCTGGACTGAAAGAGCTTCTGATGAATAAATTGCCTGTCCTTACAATTCCTTCTCCTACAAGCCACTAGCTTCATCTAGGGCTGCATTGGGTGTTTCAGCTGCAGTTCTGTGCTCTTTGGCTGGTGACAAGACCACATGGGCCTAAAAGCTGAAAACAAGCACACAGGCCGAGGTTCCTGTGTGGGCAGCAATCAGTGCTGCCGCTTCACCATACTCCCTGCATCTCAGCTTGAGATGCCAGACCTATCCCAGAGCAAGTGAAGCAGAGTGCTGTAGGAGGTTGTAAGCAAAGGTTTGCCAAGGCAGTAAATATGTTTTGCAGTGACCAGGAAATGCTGTGAGGCACTTCTGTCTTCTCCTGCACATCTGGCTTCTCATTGTGGTGCAGGGCTGGAAGCGAGAATGTGCAGGAGGAAATAGCCCTTGCTGATCTTGATTGCTTGTTGTGGTCTGCAATGAGAACAGATGCTTCCCTAATCCTTCTCTACTGGGAAGGGGTTTGGAGGTGGATACAATGGCAGGAAATGAATTAGAAAGTGTGAGAAGAGAGGCAATTATCTGGCACTCATGCAAGGCCCTACAGAAACATTACTGTTGCTGATGAGTCTGACGCTGGCTGTGTAGCACAGCAGCACAGAGCAGCTGATGCATTTATAGGAACCTCAGGTACATGTTTGGCATTTGTTTCTGAAAGAGATTTAATATTCAGGCCTCAGATACCTAGAAGACCTAGGAGATGTGTAGCATTATCCTTGTATGATTGGACAAACTGGAAAAAGGTGTGGTAGGAAAGCTGCTGATTAGGTTCCATGGGTAGGACTGCTCACAGGTTGCATAAGTAAAGGAGAATGCAGAGCTTTTTTGTTGTGTACTGATATTTACAGGGGAGAGTGAGGAGCTGTGATTACTTGTGAAAAAAAAGCCGTCTATAGTTCTGTGCTGGTCTAGTCTACACGGTTTTGTTTTTCTTCTTCTCCATGTGCACCCTGGCCTTGTATTCCAAAGAGCATGGAAAACACTAATTTCCTCACATATATTCAGATCTTTGACAGGCACAAAAAGCCCACTCCTACCCTCTCCAAACCAGGCCATGGCTTTTTAGGAACCAAGGGAAGTGTATACATGTTTCTGCATGTGTGTGTATCTGTATGTGAGAGAGAAGAGATCTTGTTGTCTTGATTGTAGTGGCACTAAATGAATGGGTGCTTGGAAGCTTAACTTTTCCTCCCTGGTTTGACTGTGCCATCCTGTAACGGAAATGATTTGCGTGCCATCCTCAACAGAAAGAAAACTAAACTGTTCGCCAGGCTGAGGAAAAAGATGAGCAGGTACCGGTACGGAGAGCAGCATTTCCATATGTGTTTGATTTAGTTCCTAAAACTGGAGGGGCTGTTGCTGGACTCTAACAGCCTGGCACGTGTTAACCTTGTGATGGGAGAGGGGGTCCTCTGCATGATACCATGTGTTCATGGCCTGCTGGGTCCTGCTGAGTTCTTTCTGTGTCTGGATAATCCCATTAACTGCTTGTGTGCCTGGTTTGAATCCTTGCTTCTTTTCCTGTCTAAGAAGGTAGTGTGAAATCTTAGGCATTGTCTGTTCAGTTGTTTGTGTGACTAAAACTGTGGTACTGGGGTTTTCATGGGAAATACGAGCAATTTTGGTAATTAACAATGTGGTGGTTCAGCCCTAGTTGGGTGCCAGGTGCCCACCAAGTTATCTATAACCCCACCCCCTTAAACTGGATAGGGGAGAGAGAAATATAATGAGAGGTTTGTGCCTCAAGATAAGGACAGGGAGATCACTCCCTGTGATAGTTAGGTTGCAACAGTGCCTAGACTTACCATAGTCAAGGTCAAGGATGCTGACAAAAACATGCTTTGGAGCAAAGTGGGACTTGCTGCGTAATGGCATGGAAACTTCCTCTCATTTTTGTGTTTTTCTTAGTCTTTGTCTTGATACTCCTTCCATGGGGTCCTTAAAGGAGAAAAAAAAGGTTATAATGATGCCTTGCCAGCAGTAAAGGCCAGTGCTGGTGGATTGGGATCCTTGCTTTTCTGACTCTGGCTTCCCACTGACTAGAGCAAGTCATAAAACTATTTGTCTTTTATATACATCCTTTGTAAAGTGAGAAGTTGGAGAGTGGAAAATGGTAATTTCATAGGGAAGCTGATGGGCGAATTTTGGTTTTTGTGTCCTCAAATGAAAAGCAGTGAAGGAGTATCTTGTGTTACTGATATTCTGAGGTTTTCTACTGTAGGAAAAGGAGGATTCACAAGAGTGTTTCTCTGGATGTCTGTACCTGGTCCTTGGTTGGACTGCTGTTGTGTATGTGCACCAGACAAGAGGTCTAATATTTCCAGTCACCGAGAATAGACAGATGCTACAACAGAGGGAACAATAGTAAATCTCATCTTGATGAGCTCTAGCTACAACATCCTCCTGCTTCGCTCTCATAAAAATTCAACTGGCCCAGCAGTTAAGGTGCCTGACTTGGGCTATGTTGGGCGTTTCTGCTGTCAGAGCGGCTGCTGGAGTCAGAGAAATGTGCCACCCTTGGTGCAGGGAAAGGAGGGTCAGGGAGTTGATCACTCCTTGATCTACAACAAGCATGTACACCAGTGTCACTGTATGTTTGGGAATGTAGGTGCTTTTTCCTCCTTTCTCCTGCCTCTCATTTTTTTTTTTTTAAGTATTCCCCAGCCTGCTTTAGTGCTAAAAAATAAATTACTTTGGCTCAAAGGCCCTGTCTGAGCCTTACTTGAGATGACAGCTTTTTTTTTTCATTTTAACTTGAGAACTTGGCGGGAGGTGACTCAACTCGTCTGTTTTTACCATATTGGAAAGCCAGTTTCATTCTTTTAATGTAGGATTGTTACAAGCACATGGGAACCCCATCTGAAGATGTTACTCTGCTCTTTCAGAACAGATGAGACAGCTGTGTGGGATCTGGGAGCTCAGCAGCACTAAAAGGGGCTGGGGTATTTTGGCTTTCCCTTCAGCTGCAGTAACTGCATTAGACTCTGTTTCCAGCTCTCTATTTGTAGAAGAAAGTTGACACTCCCTCCCCTTCCCTGCTTGATATTCCTGGGTTTGGCATCACTTCCCAATTGCTCATGGGAAGGAAAGAGAGAGCAATGATCTTGTTTTGACTTGCTTTTACTGTGGTAGTCATGTTTGGTCAGTGGGGACAGTCCCCACACTCTTGCTTTTTCCTGTGTGACCTGGAGCAAACAGTCAGATTGCATACAGGGCTTTGCTTTGTGTGGGTAGTGTGTGCTCCACAGGCACCCGTGAAGGACAGAGGATTCTGGTAACAAGCTCACTTGACGCTGGTTGCACTGGCTGAGCTGAATGCGTGCAAAGCAACAAGTGCAGGAATGAAGGTGTTACTCAGGGGGCTAGAAAAGGCTCACCCAAAATTAGCACTGGCATTTTCCTAGGGGGATCAGCCAACACATCAAACAAGCTGTAAATAGTAGTGACTTAATGAGGGCTTTAGTATGAGGCCCTCTCATCCCTTGTAGGATCAGGGGAAGAAACTGGGATGCCTCTTGTAGGGAAGCCTTTTACCAATATATCTCCAGATTATGTCAGTGCCAGGACCCAGAAACAAGGCATTAAAAAGCTGTTCCATGGCCTTCAGAAAAAAAAGCTGAAGTCCTTTCTTACTGGGAATTACGGCCTTTTCAGATCCCTAGAAGAAAAAGTCTACCCTTGTGTTGGTAGGCTAGCTGGTAGCCAGTAGATCAGCTATTCCCAGTGTAGTCTCAGCATCTGAAGAGTCCTGGCAGTCTAGCTGTATGTAGATCACTTGTTCCCCATCTTCTCCAAAGTGCTTTTAACTCTAGGGGAGGTAACATAATACTTTTTTTTAATCCTCCAACTCTAGCATCAGAGGACATTTCCTGTCATTTTCTGTTGTTCCCTGGTGACTCCTGTTTAGAGCAGGAATTCCTTACCCTCATCCTCCAGATATAACTTCTTTCACTCTGTAGCACAACACTGTCAATTTTGGAGAATCCTTCACACAACTCACTGTTTTGAAGTGATTTCTGGGGATCTCTGAGGAAGGACACTGTAGGCATATCCAATCAGGCTTGCATACATGTTCTTACTTCCTCTTGTTCCCTTTTTCATCTTCCTTTCTTCTTTGTTCTCTTGACGTGTGTGCTCCTGGTTGAGAGCTGCTGACAGAGAATGTCCTTGGGTTTGTTGCCTCATGTTGGTGTGCTGCTGGCATCAGTGTTGTCAGAAACATCTGAGCTGCATGCGGACCTGAGAACAAGTGCTTGGTGGGGAAATGTGCGTGTGGGATGTGGATATGGGGGGCAAGGGGGGGAATGGATGAGGGCAAAGTGAGTGGGATTGGGAAGCTTGAAAGCTGGAATGCTGAGCAGGGGGAGATGCTTGCTTGAAAGGGGAGGTTTGTTGAAATGCCTTGCTGTCCCTCCCTCCTCTTGCTGTCCCCCTACTCATGAGTGTTTAGGAATGAGGCCGTCATGCATGTTAGCCAATGACCTCCACACCTCGGGCATCCAAGTGTGAGTGGATGAACGTGCCTGGAGCTCTGGGTTCTCTTGGGACAGAGGAAATAAATTATCAACTGCTTGGCCTTGCAGAATCAGGTCTGCATTGCTCTAGTTCTGTCTCTATGCCAGGATACATTGTCTCAAGTTGTAGGAAAAGATCTGTTCCTTTCAGGCTCTCCCAAGGCCTTTAACTTTGCAAGAACTGTAACTTTAAAAGCAGAGGCCAATGTCACACCCCATAGATGAGATTGTGCAGCCCTTTTGCACTATTCTGTAATATTCTGTTTTCAGCTGTGCATAGTTTTGCGAAACTGTAACCACTTCTGCTGAATGTCCCCTACCAATATCTGTGCTTCTGCATGACTTGAGGTAAATTGATTAGTAATTTTTTTGAGAACTGAATTTTCAGCCAAGATGATTCAGCTGTTCCTCAGAACTAGGCTGGGAAAATAGTTTTACCTTTATCCCCATTGAAATTCTCTGGTAACCAACTTTTTGCTAAATCTGTCATGATTGTGACTTGGAAGCACAGACTTGACACTTGGCCAGGGTGTGCCCTTAGGGAAAGGCGTGTGCCTCTTGCCATTCCTTTGAAAAAGCTGTCCAAGTTATGAACCAACAAATGCCATTGTCATATGCTCCTTGCATCTCAGTTCCTTGAAAAATTCCTCTTGACTGTGTGTCAGAAACAGTCCTGGCCTAAGGACCAACTGGAAAGGCAAGAACAGGAGGGGTTCATCATTGTAAACAAGTCTGGGGAGACTTTTCATAACAGAAAAATATTTGTTACTAGCCAGAGTCTTGCTGTTTCTTTGCTGTCTGGAATGATATGTGAAACTTTTTTCTACCTTGCCCCTCTTCCAGTGTAGCTGGTTTCTGCCATATGGAGGAATATTATATTCTATGATTAGAGCCTTAGTTCAGGTGTTGGGAACCGCTTAGTCTTAACCCCTGCAGATGTCAGTACACCACCGTGGAGAAAAATTCTTACCTGTGGAATGTAAAACTAAATGAACTGCACAGAACTCCTTCCCCCATCTACTTCTCCAGTATTAAAAAGACTATGAGTTAGTATCAGGCACTTAGGTTAGACTCCAGAAGAAATAAGGATGCCTGATTGGGTTTTGTTTTCCTGTATCTGAGGCAAAGTATATCCATGCAGTAGGAATTCAGTGAGTAGGCTAGTGTACAGTAGTGCTGCTGCAGTGTGTTGGACTGCAAGTGACTGAGCAAAGATGATTCTTAGAAGCCTGTGGAGGCTTCAAATGTCTTCATCAAGTGTCAGAGCAGTGAAGCAAAGAGCTAATGGAGGCCACTGAGTTGTGCTGGTAAGCACAACTCCTCGTAGGCCTGGCTCATACTTCTCTCTCTTTCTCTTTCCCTCTCTCTCCCTTTCTCTCTCCACGTCCTTCAGTGACAGCACCCCAGCGAAAGCAAATAAAAGCCCCTCGCCTCCACCAGATGGATCTCCCATCACCAGCCCTGAGAACAAGACTGTCAACCATGAGCTGGAACCATCCACTTTGGAAGCGCCTGGGGCAAGCATCCCAAAATCACCATCTCAGGTAGTGTCCCCATGACATTGGCCATGTCTCTACAGTATAACCGCTTTTGGTAAAAGCTCTGTGAGTCAATGACATCCATCAGTTGCTTTTTTGGGCCTTTTCCTGCTACAAAGCACAGAGAATATGACATGACTGTTGTTCTCCTTCACTGTTTTCTGAGAGGTTCCTGAGAATGCAAGTTGCTCATTGGTCATGCCTACATCATGTAGGGAAGAACTAAGCTGTCCCTGAATGCCTTTACAGGGGGAAAGCCAGTAATGTGTTTGCTGTCTGGTAGGATGGCTAAGAAGATCTAGAGAGGATGGAGTTGCAGCTAAGCAAAGAAGTTAGTTCTTTTTAATCTGTGAAATTCAGTCACCCACTTTCTTGTCAAGAACTTCCTTAACTGAGGAAGGTTCAAAGAAAAAAAGTTTAATATTGATAAGTAGGAAAACATCTGTACTTTGCATGATGTTTTAATTTAATCTCAAGATGAATATTACACCAAAAATAAAGGTGTTAATTTCTTTATAGCCTATGAATATAGATACCAGGAAGAAGACTGTCTGTTATATGGAGTCTGGTACCTTCCATGTGCTCTTTGTTAGTCCTTACACAGGAGATACCCAGCAACATGTTTGAAACAGCAGATGTAGCTTCTGCTACTCAGCATATCATATTATATGTTTTACTTTGGGATTTAGGGAAAATAAAACATTTACTTCCTCTTCCCATCCCTCTGTTGCTTCATGAGGGAACAGCCTAGAAGTAACTAGGCCAAATTTATGTCTGGTGCCAATCCTTGCATTTCAGTAAGTGGGACACTAGGGAGTAGTTTTCCAAGAAGAATTAAAACTGAGAGGGATTCTGGCCAACTGGTAACAGAAAACCTATTGCTTCAAGAAAAGAGATGAGTGCAATCCAGAACTTCCTTGCTATTATCCAAATCCAGGCCTGTGGTTTGATTGTCTCCTGTTTTTGAATAGCCTCTCACAATATTTTTCCCTCCACCACATTTTTTATTTTGATTGTTATCTAGGGACAAAAAGGGGTTGTCTGTACATTGGCAAAAGGGTCTTCAAGCCCTGTGAGATATGTGGATGCCTGGCAGTGTCTTGCGAGGATTTCTCCAGAGTCTCTGCGCTGCTCAGCATTGCACAGCCTAGAGTGGCTTTGTCACCCCACTACCCTGGCTAGGTCCTGTACCCAGGGTATGTATGGGGAGAAGAGGAGATAGTGCATCCAAAATTGCCTCCCCATTTTTTCAGAGATTGCAGTGACTTGATTTAAATATGGAACAAGAAATCGGACAGACTTATTGAGCTGTGCACTGCACTCACCGTGCCTGCGGACTTCTCTTGCTGAGTTTGGCTTCTTATCTTTCCTTTAAATAGTACACATAAGCCCTATTTTTGCCAGCCTGCAAGTGCTTTCTCATTCACTTGCTGCCTTCCTGCCCACAGGAATGGGGCTGGAGGCACCCCATGTTGAGCAAGCAGAATGTTCCAGTACAGCCCAGGCTGAAACCTCAGATGGGCCACAGGCAAGGCTGAGATGGCGTTTGCAGCAAATGCTGCCATCGCCTGGCAGCTCTTTCCCTATATATTTATTCAGCCTCACTACAGCGAAAAACAAGAGGTCCACTCTGTATTTGTGCTTGGTGCTAACAGATGGAGCTGGCTCCAGAAGGAAGGAGGACAATGACAGGGCTTTCACATTTGGAGCCAAGCCCTATATCTGTATGGATAAAGTCTAGAAACCAATGTGTGTCAGTGTGCCAGCCAGCTGCAAAACACAGAGCCAACAGTGCTTGACTTTTAAGACTGAAATTTTCCCAGGTGTTGTTACTTTTGACCTATGGGTAAGTGTTTTTTTCTGAGGACTTCTTAGGGAGGGTAAGGGCCTCATCCTCTTGGACCTCTGGCTTCTACCTTTCTGAAGTACAAATGCAAGCCATAAGTAAAAATACTGTGGAGAGAAAGACAGCAAAACAGGAGAGACCAAATAAATACTGAGTTTTGAACTGTTCCTTATGCAAGAAAAAAGCATCTCCTTTACTGTGCTTTAATTCTCCAAACTAGCTTATTTCTGTCTTTTGGAAAAAGCAACTGCTGTCAGGTCTCCGCACTGACTGACTTGATGATGACACAGGAATTCAGGGGTCTGTGAAATTTCAAAGGTCGGGCATTTGCTCTCAGTTACACCACTGAAACACTGTAATGTCACTTTTGAAATCAGAATACTGTTGAATTTAGGTGAAGCTCTGTGGGATCAACATCAGCAGAAAAATTTTAGAGGATTTGTTTTATTCTGAGCAGTAAAGTTGTTTGCACTTGATGAATTTCCAGGTATAACCCAGCATCGACATGCAGTCATGTTGTCTTTGAAATATGGTTTTAGACTGCTGGATTAGGTTATTGGGGGACTGGAACATCCCTCTTAGGAGGGAAGGCTAGGAGGTCTGGGGCTGTTTATCCTGAAGGAGATTGAGGGGAGTCTTTATCAACACTTAAAAAATGTCTAAAGGGTGGATGTCAAGAGAATGAGGCCAGTCTGTTTTGGACACTGGAAGTTCCACTTGAACATGAGGAGAAACTTGTTTCCTGTTCAGGTGAGGGAGCCCTGGCACAGGCTGCCCAGGGAGGGTGTGGAATCTACTTCTCAGAAGGTTTCCAAACCCACCTGGGCGTGTTCCTGTGCGACCTGATCCGAGGGAACCTGCTTTAGCAGGGGGTTGGGCTGCTGTTCTGTGATTCTGCTGCTGGAGGTAGTGCTGGACACTGTGGAAGTGGTGATTTCCAAGGCACTAATGCATTGGCAGGAAGGAGACTGACTACTTTAGGAAAAAAAATAGCATAATGTTTTTGACTTTTGAGTTTGGAGTTGGACCCTCCCATTTCTGTGGTTGGTACCTCTATTCTGAGAACAACTTTTCCTTGAAATTTCTAGTCTCTTCTTGCAACTGACAAGCAGGGTTTTTTCAGGAAGGAATTGTTTTCATAGAATATAGACACCACCCTCTGCAAACAGTGAGAAGTTGGAAGTGAACACACTACTTTCTTTATTTCCCCATGCCAACTATTCAGTGGAGAATGTGCATACTCACACTCTCTGAAGTAGGTTGACCCATTAGAAAACTGGGCATATTCTTAATCTGAATAAATGCCCTGTAGACCTTAGAGGAGTAGATCTGGTAGAGGAGTGTGAACACAGAACTAAGAGTTGAAGATTGCTGTGTTTCACATCTGGGCCTGACACTGATGAACTGAGTCCTCATTGTCAGGTCTCTGAGTCTTGTTGCTTTGTGATCCTAGGTATGATGAAAAGATAAAGTACCTGTAAAACATCACTGTAAATGGAAATCATTGTCATTGCTGAGCATTGCTGTGGTGCTGGGAATTTCTGTGGTTGCTTTGTTCCAACACAGTAGCAGCTCCTGATTTGATCTGTAAATGATCATTGTTCTTGGGTACAGGAAAGATCAATGGAGGGCCTACAACAGCTTCCCACGATGTTTGGGATGCAGTGAGTGTCAGACTGAGTCTTTTAGCGTGATGGTGAGTATTAGGAGGGATTGGAGCCACACGGTTATGTGTTTTCTTAGATCTCCATTTGGGAAACACTGCTTCATTAGTGTCACTGCTTCATTGGTGAAACTGAGAGCAGAATTGGACCTACAGCAGTCATAGCTTCTCAGGAGCTAGAATTGTTCCTGTGTAAAGCTGAGAAGTGGTAAGATGCTATCAAGAGCTCAAGAGCTCCTTCAACAGGGCACACTGATTACCAGTGCACCAGGGAACAAGTACTGGGGAGATCAGAGTCTGTCCTTGTGGTCACCTGCCCATAACAGGACAAATGCAGTCTGATCTCTTATTCCTTTAAGTGTGGTAAGTATGGCAAAGGGAGGCACTGCTGGCCTTGTCTATTGAATCGTGTTTTCAGTACCTGATCTGCTCCCTTCCCCTTCCCAAAAGTGGTTCTTTTGAAGGTTGCACATGCTTTAATTATGTATGCATGTCCTGTCAATGCATATTAATTGTGTTACGCTTCTCCTCTGCAGAGGGAAACTTGCCCACGGCTGAAGTGTAACTAATGATGCCAAACCTTCTCTGGACGCGTGTGGTTGTTTTTTGTGTTTTGTTTAAATTCAGCCCTTCACCCTCCTTCCCTCTCTCTTCAGATGGAGTTGATTGGAGCCTGCTCTGTGCCCGTGGTTGTGATTTCCCCTACCTTCAGTTTTTGTTGCTAACCTGGTTCCTGTCTCTGATTTTTTTGGGTGTCGCCGTCTGTGCTGTGGCTGTGTGCTCACTTGCATGCAGTTGAGGAAAGGGCCTCCGGTGCCTCCGCCTCCAAAAGTCACCCCTTCCAAGGAGATCAAGCAGGAGAACATCATCAGTCTGTTTGATGACAATTTTGTCCCCGAGATAAGTGTGACAACCCCTTCCCAGGTTAGCTGCTATGCCCTGCCTGATATTTGTCTGCCTCTGAACTTTTCCTTTTGACCTTTCTTCTCTTTGGAGGTGTCAAGCCGTGAAATTTGGTCAGGTAAAGGAGGAAGGGAAGCTCAGCATTGACCCTCAGAAGGCAAAGGGTTAGACAGCAGGCTAACTTAGATGGAAGAGTGGCTAGAAGGCAGCTCTGACTAACATGTTGCCCCTTGAGAGCTTTCATTCGTAGAAGAAACGGGAGAAATGCAACTGATGAAGATGACAGAAAGTAATACCTGCATTTGTTCAGCAGCAGTGCACATGGATATCAAATCCCATGATATGCTCTCTCCAGACCCACTCATCCTGCCTGTGGATAAAGCATGTGACTTCTGCTCCTGTACATTCTCAAGTGCTGACCCTGGCATCTGTGCCAGTTCTGGGAGAAGGCAATTCTGTGCTTTGTGTATCCTCACACATGGACTTTGTGGTTTAAAGCCCACACCTGCGTGGGAAAGGCCAACAGGAATTTCATGAAGTTCTCCTTGCAGAGAACAGGTACCTCCAGTTCAGATGGGCAGGACTACTGTGAATTCAGGACTGCTGACACTCTTCACCAGGCAACGGTTCCCATCAGAATATTTCTTTCTTGTCATTTGTCTCTTTTTAAAGCCCCAAAAGCAAAAATGTTTTCAAAATATCTATTTTTCTCTTCACTTTCCTTTCAATTGACATCACTGCAGGAGAGAATGCCCAGGTTAGGGAGTTGTGTGTTGGATCTAGTAGAATGGCAGTCCTTATGTATACAGGAGCCTGACCAGATTTCTGGCTGTTATCATGAGACACCTGCATCTACTTGTAAAAATATATCTACATCTATATATATTTTTTTTTTCTTAAATGCTTGTTAAAGCTCAAGTAATGTCTTTATCAGTGCTCACCTGTGACTCATTCCCTAACTACTCTTTGCGTCACGCTGCTCCATTGCCTCTGGTCTGCCACCTTCCACCCAGATGCTGGGGAGCAGATGTGGAGTGGGGAGGAAAGGTAGTCCATGTCAGATTTTGAATTGCAATAGGTAAAGCTTGCAGAGCAGAGAGGTGATTTGACATCAGTATTGGAAGGTGGGGACCACAGGCAGCTGAGCAACGATCATTTTCTGTGTTTCATTCTCCTTTCTGAAAATGGACAGCTCTGCCCCGTGATTTGTATCATGTATTTTTGTGTGGATGACAGCCCTTAGTCAGACATATTCTTCTGCACCTGCTCAGTGCACTGACCCAGGGTGGGATCTGCTGTGACTATCAATCAGATAGGAGTTCTAAGGGAGGACTCTGGTTGCCAAAACAATCTTCACTGAACCACGCAACAGCCACTAGCATTCAGTGTGTTGCCCAGAGCCATTCCTGTCAGATGTCTTAGCTCCAATGAGATGTCTTGTGGGAGTTCGGGGTAAAGACAGGAGGTGCTAGCCCTTGCATCTAAGTTCTGAATGGCAGGTAAAATTGGTTCATGACTGGAGCCTTTGATGTCTCACTATCAAACAAAACTAAAGCTTGGGATTGGAGCCTCTCTGATGTGATGTCTGGATGTGTTGGAGGAGTGTACTAGAACTTCAGTTGGCTTTCTGCATACCGGTCAAGGTTTACTATTGTGAGATGGAAGAGCTTGGTTCCTTGTCTTCATACCTGTGGATTTCAGAAAAAAATGTTCATAGGAGGAGAAAAACCTGTAAGGGATTGGAATAAGGGGAAACTAGAAGTGAAAATGATGGTGATGTGGATTGTAGTCAGAGGACTTTCTCTTAAATTGTGTCTCTTGCTGCTTTCCAGGAATTTTTCCATTACAGAGCTGCAATGTAACTGAGGAGACCAACTTGCCACACTTTGTATGTTGTTGGAAAAGTAGCTGAAGCAATAGGACCAGTGAGCTGGGAAGTCAGTGGGAACAGGGGCAAATCCTGGCACTTCCTGGAGAGACCAGCTTCCTCTGAAGCTGAGTACAAGTGTCTTGTATTGGTTAGGTTAAATCTAAAACCCAAAAGTGATTGTTTCTGAACACTAATGACAATGTCCTTTGTAGTGACCATTTTATTAACAGTAATCAGTGAATGTGCCGTCATTGTCTTTCAATGGAGTATTAATCAGTCAGAGGGACTTATTCTGTTGACTTTGGGAAGCTTAGCCATTCTCTTCAAACTTAGGCTTTGTTAGAAGATTTGTTATGTGCATGTATCTAGGGAGTGATCCAAATCCCTTAGCTAGGGTGAGCTGCCATATTCTTTGTTTCTATCTCAGAAGGATGGAGGGAATTAAGAGCTTTAGGAGTTAGGTCTGAAGTCTCTGCCTTGGTCCTTGTTCCTGGGGCAAGTTGTATGGATAGCAGCTCTTCTGTATGTGGCTGAGGGAGTGTGTCATGGGCTTTCAGTACAAAAGCAGCTGGATGAGCTATGTGGAAGAGATACACACAGAAGAGAAGCCCTTCTGAGTCATCAGTGGCAGTGCTCCTTTTAACCGTGGCAGGTGAGGTGCTTGCGATATGTCAGCTTGTTTGGCCAGGTGGGAAGATAAATGAGTCCTGTGGAGAGGGCTGTTTCGGGTTCCAGTGGCAGCCATGTGAACTGACTGTGATGATGGGCACCAAGCAGCTGGGAGTCACATCAGGTGTTTGCATTGCCACCATGTCTTCAGTGCTTGCAGCCTCAGCTCCTAGATATGGCATACCCTCCCTCTACTCTGTGTGTGTGTGTGTCTCTAATGCTCGTACTGCTTTTCTTCCTCACTGCTGCCAAGTTTGATGCCCCTGGGCCCTTCCAGGAGGGAGCCAGCCTGTTGGATCTGGATTTTGATCCCATTAAACCAGATGCCACTGTGGGGAAGACCCCCACACCTGCCTCCCAGGTTGGTTCATATCACCATTCCTTCTCCCTTCATAACTGACTTATTGCCAAGTGTGGTGTGAACTGCACTCATGTGAATAACATGGACCTGAGCTGTGGGTGGCTGGGCTTCATGCCCAGACCTGTACCTTGCAGATGGATACCTTGGTCTTCTCTGTAAGTCCAGTGAGAATCAGGTGGCTATTATCTTGGCCACAGTCTGGCACTAGGTGTCTGTGGGATGCTTGTGCTTTGCTCTGATTGACAACTTAATGTATGTCCCTCCCTAGATTAGCATCCTCTGTATGCTATATGGATTTAAACTGTTATTCTGTGTATGGGAAATGAGCCTCAGTTCTGTGCTCCTGCTATAAATTGCTCTTAAAGGGATTTTGAGTGAATAGACACCCTGATAATCTGCCATTACTTAAGGTGAATAAAGCCATAGATGGATATTCAAGTGACGTGAAGCTTTTCTTTATCTGGGTGGAACATAGCCTCTGCTCATACCTAAGAAGTTTCCTCCCTGAGCATAGTGCTGTGCAGTGCAGTATCAGAAAGACAGAAGGTGCCTAATTCTGGTCTGGCCTGTACCTTGTCCTGTCTGCTGGCAGAGGCAGGTGGACTGTGCTTCATTTTATGTCTAAATGACTGAAGGCGTTGAAATGCATCCTGAATATGGCTGTTGTCCCCACCGATACTTTCCATTTCATACGTACAAAAGGTTATTTTTTGCCCATGGTTACCATTAAAATTTGTAATAAACATAATTGGGATGTTTTCAATATTTCTCCAGTATTGACATGTCAGGTAGGGCTATATGATACAGATTTTTGTAATGAATAGACCTCTCATTAGAGAGATCAAACTTGATGCATTTGATTCTTCTCAATTAAAATACTGTCTCAGCAAGATACTAGTTATTGTCATAGCTTGACACACACTCATATTTCTAGAACTTGTAAGCGGGCAGATTGGCATTTTGTGTGTGATCTGCTGACAGAACAAGCTGCATGCCAGGATAAACTTTTGGAAAAAAATATTTACCAGTATTTTTTTTTTCTCCTGAATCACCAGTTCTGACTTGGATAACTGCTTATACTGGTGTAGGGTATGAGGAACTTAACATGGAATTTGACTTAAAATGGAATTATCTGTTACCCTTCCAGCAAGCAATAAATATTACACTGAGTGTGTTTTTCAAAACTGCTCAGCAATAGCATCTTTGATGTGCTAACATATTTATTAGTAGCTACAGAAAGTCATTGAGAGAGTCTGAAATCAATACCCTCTAATGGTAGCCACAGTACAAAAGTGAGAGAAATTCACCTAGTTTCCATAGCAGTGAAGTTGATTTTATATAGGATGAGCACTGTGGCAAAGAGGCTAAGATATCTTCACTACTAATCCAAATACACCAATTGTGTATTTGGATTAGTAGTTCTGAAATCATAATATCTCCATTGGGTGTGGATATATGGGAGCATATTTAACCCTGATGGACCATGATCTCATGAGATTTGTTTTCTAGCTATGTGGTCTGCCACTGATAACTGTATGGAGCTTGGCTAATCTCTCTTCATACTACAAGTAGAAGAACTCCTTACTCAAATGCCCTGGTATTTACATTTGAATATGCAGTGGGGAGGGGTGTATAAATTCTAGCACTAAACAAATATTTTTACAACATGTAAAGGTAAATGCTGTTGAATGTGTGTGTCTGCTTCAGTCTGATCAGTGTCTGTAATGTTTGTACTCGCTGAAGTAATCATGTATAAACATGTTTTATTTTGTTGCTCTTTGACATGCTTAGTCTTTACCTTGGGATTTATGGGAGGTAAGAACTTCATATGGCTTTCATCTCTCATTATGTACTGTTCATATGCCAGTGCCATCTCTGTGTGCATACCTGTCTCTTTTCCGTTGTTGCTTTTCTTTTCTGCACATCCCAAACCAAAATTGCTCCATATGCTGCTGATTCTACTTTTTCCCCTTCTGTGGAGTTCCACAGGCAGCCAGATGTTTGCAAATCAGGCCTGGCATTCTGAAACTTATGTCTCCACCATTGCACAACCCCATTGCCTTTCCCGGCTAACATATTTTTCCTTGCTTTGTCATGATGCTGTAACATTCTCCTCAAACTTAATCTCACTATGACATCATCCTCACCCTCCACTGGCTGATGTTTCCTAAACTCTGTACATCCTGTTTGTCTTGTCTGCAATGCATAAATGTCTCAGCTGCCTCTCCTTATGTCCTTTACCATTGGATATACATACATGTTTTCAATTATCTGTGGTGTTTGCTATTTGTTGGCCATTGGTTCCAAAAAGGCTGATGTGAAATCACTCAGCCTGTGTCCACACAGAAAATGAAGTGCAGGCCCAAGGCCTACCTGGCACATCTCAGCTGCAGCTTTGGAGCTTGCTGACAAGGGAGACCCTACACTGCATCTGAATCAAATCCAGACCCTCATTTATGCCCTCTAGATATATAGGGCCTGGAAAGGTCTCAAATTGCTGCAGATTAACCCATTGGGAGATATTTCAAGTGCAATTACTTTTGAGCCCTCCATGACAAACAGCCAGCAGCATGGGCAGAAAATGCTTGGTCTGGGTTCTCAAGCCCTCTCCTATAGCTGGCTATATCCTATGATGTAGATGCAAGCACATGTCCTTGGCTTATGCTGAGGAATCAGTACTGCCAACCTGTCCATTCTCAAGGACCAGACCCTCACCTAGAGTGAGTACCTGGGAGAACATGACTTAGTCTTTTTTGAGAGCCTGGCCTAAAGACTCACTGTAGCCAGTGCTCTCCTTCACATGAGCTTGGGTCGTGTTGAGGAAGATGTCTCCCGTGTGTGTTTTATCAGCCTTCAGTGTTTAGCGTCTGTCATTCACCTGTGTGTGCATTGTCAGCCTGTCTTAGTAAGAAAGAAAATAAATCTGTTTTGGCAAGGAAAGATCTCGTGGCTTTCAAGTGACTGGAAAGGGAGGAGGTATAACTGGATCTAATTGAGCTGTGCGTACAGTCTGGGGTGTGAAAATGTCTTTGGCCACTTCTTCTGTCCTGGAAACTGATTTCATCCAAAGGACAACTTAATCAACTGGGGAATGCTACTAGACAAGATGTTCTCACCGTGCCACTTCTCACTTTGCCATATCATACATGGTTAAAGAACTGGGGAATCTGCCTCTTGCTCATCAAGTCCTCTGCAGTGTTTTTACTCTAATCTCGTTCTTAGCCATTTAGGAGACTTCTTGCAGACTTACATAGTCCCATATTCTGTGAAGTTAACAACTGCGTAGAAACTTGGATGCAGCAGAACTTGCTTAGTTCTGCAGACTAGGGAACTTGGATTTGGTGTGTTTGATGCTGATCATGGAATAAGCAAAGTTTTCAAACCCCTTCTCCCTGTAGTATCTTGCTGTGACTGTAAATGCTTTTATAGGCCTTGGGGTGCTCACAGGTACATAAAATAGAAAAAATAAGTATCTGATATGAAAATGCCCTTTGAAATCCAGAAGACTAATTTAAATTTAGTTTCTCTGGTTATTAAATAATGGTTCTGCAAATTAGCTGCTTTTTAAAACAGGAACTTACCTTGATCTGCTTTTCACTTGTCCACATAAAAACTATGTGTGGCCAGATAGAGTTGGGCTGGCTTTTCTCCCAGTTCTTGTTTTACTGAATCCAAACAGAAAGCAACCTGGGAGTGAATCTAATTAAACAGGAGAAGGCTTTGTAGAATTTTGTAGGTACCTTAACCCTACCAAAGCTGGTGTGGGAATCTTCTGCAGGCAATATAGGCCTGTAAACATGGTGAGGGCAGACATGAGAAAAGAAGTGAGAGGAAAGCACATGCTAAATGGCACCACTGGGGCAGCTGAAAGCAAAGTAATGGCTTTTTGTTAAATCAAGGATTTGTTTCTTTGTTATTGCTGCTGTTATTAGAAAACTACTTTGAGTGTTGTGCCAGTGCATGGCTAGTAGCCAGTTGGGTGTAGAGGTAAGGGTTCCTGTGGTCATTGCTTCACTCTGGGCTTTTGTAGGGTTGGGACTATCCTCCCAGGTGCTGCCTGGCCAGTCTCCCAAGAAGCTGATCTATAGCATTGCTGCAGTTTCTGGAAGAAGCGAATAAATGTCTTTAATTTTGTGTTAAAACAGAGTTAGCCTGACTTCAGGCAAGGGACAATTAAAAATTGAACTGCTGGAAGTGTACTAGAAGTGTATGTTCAGTCTCTTGTTGTGCACAGAAACCTGTGTCCCCAGGCTTCCTAGAACACTCACTACCAGCTGGTGATTCACAGGTGATGCTGGTTTCTCTCTGGTGATGACAGCTTTTGTGCATGAGAAACTCCCCTCTCCACCATCACAAATGTCTGCATGTGCCATGTAGAATATTCATAGAAAATTCTTAGTAGTATTCACAGCAGAATCCCAATTTTTAACTCATTGCAGCCTATCCAAAATTAAATTGGGTGGAAGCTAGCACAGTTTTTAGTTCAGTTTGATTCAGTGCTAAGTTCCACACATTATTGCCATGCTCCTCTGTGTCTGGGGGTTTGCAAAGGCTTCAGTATTCCTTGACTGTTGATCTTTGGAAGTAGCTTATTGAGAGATCCTTGTCCCTTGGTATGTAAGCAGGCTTGTATTCACATACAAGCAGGCAATGTGTATGTAATGATAGATACTGTACATATGTAAAGTAGGTCTGTGATTTAGATTGTGAAAAGGAGGCACACAGGACCTCTGGTGTTTCATTGATCTCTTCTGGAGTATTGCCGGCTGCTTGGCGTAAGTGAGGGCATGCAGGCTTTACTCTGGTTTCACTGGGTTGCAGAGAAAGAGGGAGATTGAGTGTCGGGACCCTGAGGTTCCTCACCTATTTGTCAGAAGATGGCAGCATTCAACAGCGTAGAGCACTTGGGCAGGCTGAGCTGCACTTCTCTGCACACACACGTAGGTGTTACCAGTGTAACTCTCCACCTGGATGGCTTTTGTATTGCAGCCTGCAGAAGCAGCCCATGCAGGAGCTGAAGCAGCTGGATCAGAGGCAGCAGCTGGAGCTGAAGCATCTAAAACTGAAGCTGATTCAGGATCGGTAAGCACCTCGAGGGACAGAGTCCATTTTCTCCATTACATTCCTTTGTCATACAGCAGATCTAGGAGGCTGTGCTGAGAAGAGAGATATGTGACCTCTTGGAAAAACACACCCCTGCCACCCCAGCAGTTACAATGCTCTTATTCAGAGACCAGACTTAGTTGTTGCATTTTAGCTGTGTAATGCCAAGGGAGAAGCTCTGCTGGAAGATCCACAAAAAGAACTGTCCCTTCACCCATGTTGTGAAGCCAGCCCACAGCCTATGCTGTGCTAAGCCTGTGTTGTCTGCTGGATTCCTTCTTGCTCACCATTTACTTTACCTGCTCTGAGCTCTGCCAATGTCCCCTGAATATCCAGTGTTCCTCTTTTTGTTCTTGACACTGCCACCTTTTCAGGAGAATGGAGTAGGTCCCATCTCATGGCTGCTTGGTTCCTGTGGGCTGTCACGTTCGAGTTGTCTGTTCCAGGAAAGGCCTACAAGAGCTGTGTCGTGACTGCAGTGAGTGGGAAATGCCAAGCACCCTCTCTACCTTTCTGCAGCCTTAAGCAAAGGAAGACAGTGGTCACCATTCCTGTTTTACCACTGCTATCTCTGCTGTCCTTTGTGGTGTTTTTGTCACTGACTGCTGTGCTGGGAAAAGCTGCTGGAGCTGTGGGTAGGGCTGGGATGTGGATCCTCCAGTGTGGACTTGGAGCTGCAATTAGATTGGATTCTCTTTTCTCAATGTTGGTTTTTTTTTCCCTTCCGTGGCCACTGCTGCCTACCAGAGCTCTCTGCCTGCTGTTGTTGTGGAAACTTTCCCTGCTACTGTCAATGGCACTGTGGAAGGAGGTGCTTCGTCTGAAAGAGCTGACATGCCTCCAGGATTTCTGTTCAAGGTGAGTGTGTTGTGGTGGGGCACTGAGGTCCTGATGATTTTGTTTCTGTAACAAATTAACTACTTTTTCTCTGTATGGTCATGAGCTATGCTACATTGAAAGGGAGAAAGGGAGTTGAAGGAGAGATACACCCTACTCTCCAGCAGCCCAGCTTCATGCAGCTCTACATGCTTCAAAGGACTGTGTAGACCACTGGTGTCTTAATGTCTGTCTGTGCTGTGTAGCAAATTCTCTCTGCTGCTGTTATTTCTGACAGTGGTGGTGTCAGTCACAAACTCTGGATAGTAGATAAGAAGTTGTGCTCCAAACCAGAAAGGTGAAACTTTGATGCAAGCGGCAAATGAAGAAGAGCTGGAAAGATCAGTAGGATCAGAGGACTTAGTGTCTGGGGAAATTAGAAAGTCAGGATGAACGGGGGAAAATAGATGATTAGACAGGGAAATCTGGTGGATGTTCTGAATAAAGCAAAGATCACTCACAGCTTGTTTCAAAGGTGTGGAGGAAGGAGTGATTCTGGGTGAGGATAGGCCACAGATGTATTATGCATGATGGAATATGGTAGCAAGACAGCACAGATGCAACATGCCCTGAAAATGAGAAATTACAGTCTCCTGCTGTATGAATGTGTTTCTTCTGCTTTAGCCATGTCCAACCTTCATATTTTTTTGATTCTGGAAGTTCTGCCAAAAGGAAGAGAATGACAAACCAAACCCTTGAAGAACAATAGGAGTCTTGTCACATTTAGACTGGTTGCAGGCAGCATTATAGACTGCATTGCTCGAAGTAGAGAGCTGTGGTTTGTAGAAAAGCTGTAATGCAGACATTGATCGCAATTAGGCTGAAGAGCAAAGAGAAAACATGGCAGGATATAATCACTTGAATATCCAAACTGATACTCTTCCCTACCTTTCCCTGCTTGCTGTGACAGAAATGGGAGGCTGTAATCTTATATTGTTTTTTTTGCAATCCATCTGCAAGAAGAATACAGGGCACCATTTGA
Source organism: Colius striatus (assembly GCF_028858725.1). Lineage (NCBI taxonomy): Eukaryota > Metazoa > Chordata > Aves > Coliiformes > Coliidae > Colius > Colius striatus. The sequence continues at coordinate 16,216,469 of NC_084769.1, read as the reverse complement.
GTGAATATGAGCTTCCTACTACATGATGTTTTGAGGCCTACACCGGGGCAATTCAGCCCTCCTAAGGAAGGATGGGGAGGTGCTGATGCATAACAAGCTGAATGTCTTTGTAACAAAGGCCAGCTGCGTGGCAGGCTGTATAAGCAACTGTGCAGCCGTTAGGTTAAGGGAAGTGCTTATTTCTGTAGGTGTGACATTTGAGATCCAAGTGTGCCCTGCCTCTCGCAGCAGGTCAGATGGCACCAAAGGTACCTTCCAACTGGAATCATCCAGTGAATCAATGAAGTGGAAAGCCTCGTCACCCGTTACAGAGCTGGGTGAGAGAAGGCTGGCCTAACCCAAGCTCTCCTCTCCCCTCCCCATAGGTCCAGGCCATGCATGATTACACGGCCACTGACAGTGATGAGCTGCAGCTGAAGGCTGGGGACGTGGTGCTTGTGATTCCATTTGAGAACCCTGAGGAACAGGTGAGTGGGGAAGACAATGTGTGAGCATGGGTTGGGTAGGAGTCAAGGGGATTTTCAGAGCTGCTTCTTCTCTCACTAACAGTCAGCTGGCTGGATGCAGAGTCATCAGTTTGTGGCTGGGAGAGGTGGTTGTCCTTGAGCTCAAGATTGGCTTCCTGCAACAGAGGGGAGGATTCTGCTTGTTACTGTAAAGTGGAGACATCATCCTGCATAAAGCATGTGAAGTAGCTGTGGCTTTCTATATCTGGCCAGGGCATCTGAGCCAATACAATGGCTTCCCTGTTCAGGGAGCTCAACAGAGCTCACATTTTGCCTCCTCGTTGCTCCTAAACTTGATGCACGTTCCCTGTGACCACTTCAGTGCGGACTGAGGCATTGGCAGGAGCAACCCACAGTTTATGATGATGTTCTCTTCCCTTTTGAGAAATGCTGGAGCTCTGAGAAAGCAGCTTGCCATGGATGATGTCTTGCACTTCAGCATAGCAGTGGCTGTTTTCAAAAGACAGTATTTGGTCAGGAGATGGCAGCAAAATCAAAGATTGGAGCAGGTTGCCCGGCCCCAGAGAACAGTCTTACTGTCCATCTTGAATTTATTTGGCAATGTTTTTCTTTAAGCTATTTCTAGAAGCCTTGAGTAAATCCTCCTCACTTGCTGTGTTTGAGGGCTTCCAGCTGATAAAGTCTGTGACAGTTTTACTACTTTGGTTGAGGGAGGTGCTATTTTTGTAAAATTTATGCTCATATCTCCAGGTTTTTGTTTGGAAAAGAGAGGGAATTCTCCAGATTGATTCAGGAGTCACCAGCTTTTTGGTTTGGGCAAAGCCCAGACAAGATCTGGATTCCACAAGGGGTGAAGGGAAGGGGATGTAATTCATTGATCACAGCTGATGTGGATCCTTTTTGTGACTCAGCTGTTGGCTATCTGAATGATGGAGGCAGATCTTGCTGCTGCCTGTGAAATGGGAGCTGTAATGGGCCAGCAGTTCCTCTGGGGGAAGTATGGGGAAGAGACAGCGATTCCTTCTGGAGACAAGACTTCACTGAGTGCACCTGCCCTGCACAAGCCTTTGTGAGCATTTCTTTGTCAGAAAGCTTTCTAAATGGGCAATGAGTGGTGACTCCCCCAGTTTCTGTGGCAGGAGATGGCATTTGTGGAGCAGAGTTTTTCAATGCCCTATGTTTGCACTCTAGCTGGATGTGGGTGCAACAGCCATGAACTCAAGACTCTCCAAGCTGCAGAGGGTGAGCTCTGAGTGTTGCTAACATGATGCTGTAGCTACCCTGAAGCACTCTAACCCTCCTACAGTGTATTCCGTACTACAACTCATTTCCCTAACCTTGACCATACCCAGACAGAAAATGTTGGCTGTTAATATGTGCATGAACTGTGCACGTGAGTGGAGAAAGTGTAGGATAATAGACTGTGATCTGTGTCCCCATCTTGCAGCTTAGGTCTGTGGATACATCATCTAGGCCTGGATTCATCTCTCTTGATAAAAGAAAGAGTTGAGGGCAGCAATGCTTCTAAGCTGGGACCTCAAATGACATGCTTCAAAATTGTCAAGGGCCAATCTGGCTCCTCATGTCTAATCCTTAGAGCTGAGGAGACCCTTTGTAGCAGGCTGCAGTGGGAGTGATGCATGCTGTGTGGCACTGATGCTATGTGCAAATGACTGAGCTTTCCTGCTTGCTGTGCTGTGAGCTGGAAGCTGCCTTCTAGACAACGTCTTCCACCTGGTCGTTTGTCTTCCTGATTTATGGCATGTCAGTCCTTCTGCAGCCCCTGCAACTGGCTGCTGCAGATGGGCTCCCATCTCATGCCGTTGCCGTGACATCCACTGAATGCTCAAATCTGAGGCAGCAGCAAGGGCTAAGGGAGCCTGCAAACACCCAGTGCAGCCTGAGAGGAATGGGGATCTCAGATACAATGGCTGCACTGAGCTGCTGCCACATGAAATGTGCAGAAAACAGGACAAGAGGGCAGAAATGGCACAATGGCAGCAGAAAGCAATCTATGCTCCACAGATCACCCCGGTAAGGGCTACATCTCTCCTGCACTGTGCAGTTATTTTAAAGAACATGTTTCAAGTGAGACATTCCTTATCCTTGGGTAAATACCCAGGTAATTCCTGACAATTCCAGGAAAGCAGAAGTGTCAGAACAACTGTGTGAACCATATGCACACATGCCCTGTTTTCCCACAGCTTAAAGCATCTGGTGGCCTGAGTACTTCTGCCTTGGCAAGTTATGCAGTTGGATGTGATAACATATATCTCTTAAGTGAGCTGGGTGTGTGCTTTGCCCAGAGGAATGGATGCAGAACAGGCTATTGGGTATCTCATCTCCCATGTCCGTTGGATGGAGTAGAAATGTCAATCCTAGACACTCCGCAGGCAGAATGTCGGAGGTCTGGTTCTCCTCCTGAGCAGGTTCTACCAGGCAGGACCCCATTTGCCTCAGTGAAAATTCATCTCTGTTTATATACGTATAGATTTGGTGGCTAGGGAGGACCCTTCTGAGAGACCTCAAGACCTAAATTGGGAGTTTTGCCAGTCTCACCACGTAACGGTGCACAACAGACTGCTAGGTGTTGGCAAGCTGAGTTGAGCTCTTCAGCTTGCTATTTTCACAGCCCAGAATTTCAGCGTAGCAAACAAGACTCATTTTGCCTGTACCACCTCTCTACAATGCTAATCATCCAGGTGCCCTGACCTGGAGCAGGGGATGAGCACCTCCAGGGAATGATTCATCCTTTCCTGTGCCCACGATGAATGGGAACAATTACACTGTGGAGGTGCCCATCTCTTTTATGATTATGGAGAATGCTTAGACCCCTCATGTTTAGATTGTGAAAGGTGAGATAAATGATTCCTATCCTGTAGCTCTACAGCGTTTCTTTGGCAGAATTTCTACTGCTTCACTGTGTGTAATGATGAGATGTTTCTATTACACTTGTTAATGGTTTGCAATTTCATTGTCTCTAGACACTCTTGAGTCAGATAGGAGTTTGGTACCGGCTCTGGTGGGATGTAGCTTTCTCCCTCTCTAGAAGGGAACAAAAGCATTTTTTTCTTCTCCCCAATCTTCTTCCTGGATTGTGTCCAAGCCAAATATGAGCATGGCTTTGATAATGCCTTCACACCTCCTCGGCCTGCACTCTAAGAACAATAAATCCCTGCTCACATCTATCCCTTAACATCTGATCTCTGTGTTCTCCTCCAGGATGAAGGATGGCTGATGGGCGTGAAGGAGTCTGACTGGATCCAGCGTAAGGAACTTGACCAATGCCGAGGAGTTTTCCCTGAGAATTTCACAGAGCGGGTGCAGTGAAAGCCTGAGCCCACCAGCCTTATCTCTGCTGGAAGAGAGCAACACTTCTGGTAGATAATTGGAAAAGAGCGGCGAAATGAAAAGAAGAGAGTATTTTAAAGGAACAGAAGCTTGAAAAAAAAGTCAACTTGAAAGGGTGTGTTCGTCTCAAAGGGCAAGGTTTCAGAAGTAAATTGAAATTCAAAGTGTTATCAAAATATATACGTATTAATAATAATAAGGAGTCAAATACCCTCTTCCCCCTTTGGTTTTAACAGTATTTGGATTCAGAGGACTGATGCAGAAGCAACTCGGTGTGTTTCTCTAAATACTGCATTGACTGAATTGGTGAGCTGTCAGTCTGATCCCTGGAAAAGGCAGTATTTGTCTAATGGCTTGAGAGTAGAAGCTGCATTTGCTCTTGGGTGGGTTCATCTGTTTTGTCTTGAAGGTGGCTTGCATGGCAACCGTAAAAACTCAGCCTTCCCTACACGTTCAACCTACAGTAGGCCAAACTTTCTGTTATGCTGTTGAAAAAAAATATTTAGTGTATAGTGTTCACCAATACAATGTATGTGCGTGTGTGAGCGTGTGTGTGCATTTTATTTTCTTCCTTTAAAACAACGTTACACAAGCTGTGATTTTTTTGTACAAGTAAAGACAGGAGAAACTACACGGAAAAGGCATGGAGAAGGTGAAATGTGTGAAGCTGTGCTCAGTCCAGAGTTCTTTCAAATGCAAACACCGAAATTCTCACAGTAAGGTTGGCCTGTGGAGGGGGAAATGGACAAATTTAAGAAGAGGAACAAGACAAAACAAGAGGGTGCCATTCAGATGGCTGTGAAATTTAGGAGAAGGAATCCTCTGCTCCCAGAACCCTGTAGGTGATTTCAGAAAAGCTTAGATTCGTGTAGATGGAAGATAGCTCTAAAATCTGTCTGGTTAGAAAATTTGCTTTTTAAAGAAAGACATAAGGGAAGAAATTACTCTTTTTTTTTTCTCTGAAAGAACATCTAAGAAAAGCCAAATTGCTTTCTGTGTTTTTAATTGGAGTTGTTATTCATGGAATTGTGTTTCTTATTTTCCTTTGAAGAGTTCTGTAAGTGAAATACTGTTAGATCAGCTTTCTCCAGTGCTGTGCTGGTTATCAAGTTAACCTCTATGAAAACCGAACTCTTGAAGTACTCATTTAAAGTGGCTGCATGACTTCATGATATTTTAATGCATTAGAAAGGCAGGCAAGAATATCAAAAGTGTCAGTGTCAAGACACTCTGCAGTCTAATACCAATGATGAGACCTTTCCTTTTCTCCTGTTTGGTTTTGAGCTTTGTTTTTTTTTAGTTTAAAAAAGCAGATGACAGGGCTGTTTCAAAGTGCATATTACACCTGTTGAAATAAGCTGGTCTGACTCTCCAAGACTCTGAAGTCCCACAAAGGTACTTTAAACTTTACTTGAATACTGATGCAGCTGACAAGCAGGTTGGGCTATTATTTTTTGTATTGCTTTTTTTCTCCCCCCATCGTGATCTCTTTGCCTTGAAGGGATTTTTAACAGTGAGGATACCTCCTGCTGTAAAGGGACAAGATTACTCTGGAATAGCCTTCCTAACCGTTAGGAGCTGGCTTTTGTCAAAGATGCACAAAATGCTGACACATGCTAGTGAAAATCCCACCTTTTTCAATCTCTTTGATCATTTGTAGGACAATAGGGAAAGCATTGTAGGGCAAAAGGGGTTGGTTTGTTTTTTAAGTTTTAGTTCAGAGGGACAGATCAGATTTTGATTGGAAAATATATTCTTATAAGTGCAAGAATTGCTGGAGCTCCTCCTGCATCCAGCTTGGGAGATGATCTTTGCTAGTTATTTACAGCAGTGTAACAGACATCAGAATATGTCCCTTATACCCAAATCCCTTCTCTTCCTATTTTTTTTTAGGGAAACATTAAGGAATTTATATTTTACATCATTGTTACAAACCCCAATGGTATTTAGGAGTAACTGCTCACAATACAGAAGGACTGGACTCCAAATTACAGTGTTGTGAGCTGTTGCTTTCGAATACTGCCCTGTTGGATTATTTTTTTTGTTTCTTTTTTGCCAGGATTGGCTTTATTACTACTCTTTCCCCCAAATACCTATTTTTATGCATTTCTGACTCCCATTACTCCTTTAAAGAATATTCATAGAATAAATATACATTTAAATAAACATAGAAATATATATATTAAAAGTGGGTTGATCCAACTAACATAATGCTGACAGCTTAAAATGTTTATTTTTATGCAAAACCTGTGGATTATTGTTTTGTGGTTTGTTGTTATTTTTTTTTTAACAGAAATGACAAGATTCTAAGTACCAGAGCTGTGACTTTTTGTCATGTCAAGCATTTAGAAAGCTGTGCTGATACCTAATTTATTATGGGGTTGTGTTTTTTTTGCTGTTGTTGTCTTCTGCTGTGTTTGAACCAGATGACTCTCCCAACAAAGATCCTTGTAAGGCCTTTTCATTTTATTGAGCTTGCAGAGCACCTATCCAGTACTGTATTGTCCCTGCAGAAGTGGTAGCACTCTGTAAAAAAGGGATGTTGTTTTCAGGTCATGTGAATGATGCTCAGATGTTGCTAGTGGGGGAGGATGTTGCCTCTCACCCATTTGCTTCCCCCCAACCCCCCAAACCCCTTGCTTAGAGCATGCAGGGTATGGGTCTTGCCTTGCTCATGAATAAGTGGTGTCAGCACTTCTCAATCAGACTCTAAAATTGCAGGACCCAGCCCACAGTTTATAAAATGCCTTATCTGAGAGTAGGATGACATAGCAGGAAGCTTGTAGATGGCAGTGTTTTTTGGAGCCAGGACATCTTATCTCCTGGGTCCTGTTCAGCCCATTGTAAACAGCCACAACTCCTCCCATTTTCAGTATTTTTACATCTGCTAAATACCTTGATTCTGGTTGGTATTACCTGGTGAAATGAGCTTCCCATTTTCTTTGGCTCAGGACTGATTCAAATAGAAAGAGTGACAGTAAACTCCCAAGTAGGCTGTGCCCACAGTGGTTTTTCAGTTTGCAGGCTGAACTGAAAAATCTGGGGAAAAATGTTGCAAAGGTGACCTGAGACAACTTTTATTTGTTTGTTGGTTTTTTTCTCAATGAAAAAGGAAAAAGTTGAAACATACAAACACAAAAAAATCCTTTCAAACCAAACCCAAGCATTCATTGGTAGGGTTGCTTTTTCACTTTTTAGAATACATGATGTGACTTGGGCTATAAAATGTTCCTTTGAAGCAAAAATGTGAAACTTTGTTTTGAAAATGCTGAAAGAAAACGTTTTAATGTTAATAGTGTTTTTGCCTTTGACTTTTTGTTTAATCTAATGACTGGTTTCACTTAACCCTAAGCTGCATTTTTTGGTGAATACATTATCCACTGAAGAGAACCCAAAGAAGCCTTTTGCCCAGTTCTGCTCCACTGGACACATTTCAGGGATTACTTGGCATCTGGCCCAGCAAATCTGCTGTTTCCCCATCTAATAATCTTCCATGTCATTGTTTTACTGAGTGAACAATAAAAGCATCTCTCATCCCATGCCATTGACTGGTTTTGTAGCGTGGCTTAGAAAGACATTCTTGTTCTGTCGGTCTCAGTTTGTTCACAGATTTATGACTATAGATTTATGATGCTACTCCAATTTGAAGCTAATCCCATTGTGCAGTGGGAATTATCATTTGCCCAACTGATAAGAAATAAGACATTGCTTTTTCTTCCTTTCTCTATCTTAGCTGTGTCAGTAATATGTTTTATTAGGTTGAATTAGGGAAAGGTCCCAGGGTGAAGATGAATATGTTGTTCCAGATGAGACTCCTGTATAGTCTGTGCTACTTTCCATGGGCATTCCTCAACTGTCTGCTTTTACCACCTTTGCATTTCTTGGCGGTGAAAGTGATGCAGTAAAAAGGGTTGTGCACGCCTCATTCCAGCTGCTGAGAGCTAATCCTGCTTTGTGATATGTTTGCCACAACCCTTGAAGCTTTGTTCACAGTTGCAGAACCCTTTCCTATGTGACTACTGAAAGATCATGGCCAAGGCACACCCCCAAGTCAAAGGGATCCATCTTTCCTATGACCTGGAGGAGGTGTGAGGGCAATTGGAATGTCAGCTCAGTTAAGTTTTGCAACAGCCTGTTAAAGGAAAAAGGCCCAAGGCTAAGGAGATGCTGGGAGAGGATGGAGGGATGATATTTTATCTTTTTCATATTGGATTGTTGCACTGACTGCCTCCACCTCTTTATTTAGGGCTGAGAGCAAAATGTGACTGGTAAAGATGCAATTGGTCAATAAAGTGACAGATCTCTCTCCTGCAAAGGACACAGAGTTCAGAGTTTCTTGCTCAGTGCCAGACAGATTGAAGGCTCCCTGCCACTATTGTAGGTATTTTGGATGCTGTGCAGTCCATACTCCCAAAACAGTTCAGGTTCCTTGCTGGAGGATGCAGATGTGTCTCAGCCCTTTCTAGGACAAGCTTACTCATCTTCCACAGACAAGTCCTAAGTACTTCTAACTCAATAGCCTCTGATTTCAGTAGCCTTTGTGTCTTTCAGCATCTGATCCCACTCTCCAGCTCTTCTGGCTTCCCAGCCTCTCTCATGCTCATAAAGGATGACATTAGTATAAGGCACTTCCCACCAACCTAAAGTGCAAAGCCAGAAGATGCACATACATGTCCATCAGCAAATCCTGTGCAGTGCACCTTGATACTACTGATACAGGGAAAACAAACAACAGCTTTTCTTCTCTGAGCTGTCAAAGGGAAGGTAATCCTCAGCACACAGGTACCATCACACCTGGTACTGGTACCCATACCTCTCTGCTTGCATGCTCTGGTTTAGACATTTCTGAGTACCAACATCCTGATGGAAAGAGTTCCCGTGTGATACCCAGAGCTGGATCACGCTACCAGCCCTTGTTAAGTTTGGGGTCCGTAGCTGACACCATGGGGGCTGAGAGTTAAAAGGCCATTTTGGAAATTTTGGTTTTGGAACTAAATGGAGAAGCTACAGCTGTGAAGACTGGTCTGTATGAGCTTGTACTTTGACATGTCTTATGGCTATAATTCCTTCACTTCTTTTACAGCGCGTTCTGCTAACCCTCTCCCTAGTCTGCATTTCATGTAGATGGTCCCTACTTGAAACTTTCCAGATGCAGTTCTGGGCTTATTGCTTCTCCTTAACTGAATCAAATGGCAATGACTTTGGCAATGTATTGGCAATCTCTTTTCCTTCTGTTAATTCAGTCTCGGAGTTTAACCACAATGACCTGAGAAACGTTTTGGGTTTTGAGTGTTTTTTAAGTTATATTAGTTTTTGTTTTGTTTAAACAAAGCTGAACAATTCCCATTGTATTCAGAGCTGTGACTCCCAGTTCCAGTGACAAGTACTAGATGAATTTGTCATGTTTTGTTTCTTGGCAATGTTCAGAAATATAATTTGTGTCATCCAAAGTCCTGTGTCAGTTTCTCTCTCTTTCTCTCTTATTTCTTTCCTGCCTTTATATTAAGACTCGAACAATTCAGGGCTTCTTTCTCCTCAGAGAGGTGAGTAGCTTCAAAGAGGTTCAGTTTGTCCAGCTACCATTGATGCTGGGAATTCTTACACACACATAGGATGGAGAGGGCAATGCTTGTCCTTCCCTGGATGAGTACAATGGCAGAATAGGCTCTTCTAGCAGCCATCTCTGTTCTGTTCTGTCGTGAGGATCTGACACCAAGTGAATGCAATGTGTGCAACAATTTGAGACCCTGGGTTTTTAAAAGCTACTGACCCCAAGCTGACAAGATCCTCATCCTTTAAGTCAAGTTTGTTGCTGGGGGTATAACAGTGCATGGGCATCCTATCCCATCTGGCCTACCAAGTTCCCTTTGGCCTGATAGCACACCAGTTAGTCTCCAGGTTGGCTTTGAGGTCTGCTTTTTAATAGAACATTTTCTTCCCCTGTGAAAAGGAGTGATTTTGCGCTTCAACCACAGTGATTTGAGACCTGTGAGGATTAGAGGGTTCATAGCTGACTATTCTAGGGACACTGTCTTTGATGGAATGATGCCTCATTCCAGATGGGCTCTGTGTAGCTCCACATGGGATGTGGTGCGTAAATAGCAAGAGCTCACCAAAGGTTGGAGCCTCACCTGATGCAAATCTGTGCCAATTAGCACTTTAATGAACGGAGTGCCAGAGTCCTCCACTTCAGCACGTGATGTGCAAGCCTTAGAGCCAGCACAGGGGGCTGGCCAGACTGTGCTTGCTCAGTTCATAGAATCATAGAATCTCAAAGGCTAGAAGGGACCTTGAAAGATCATCTAGTCCAACACCCCTGCCAGGGCAGATTCCTTTGTTTCCAGTTGGCTCACAGGGTTTAGTACATTTTAGCTTCTCACCTTTGTGGCACTGGGATGGACCTGAATGAAATCTTATAGTGAAGGGAGGGGAAGAGTCATATTGTGCCCCTGAAACTATTGCTGCAGTTGCTAACCTGGGCTCTGCCTCAGCTTGGCATAATGGCTCCTGCCAGGTAGAGCTGGACCAGGGCTGGGAGCTTGTAGGGCAGGAGTTGAAACCCTGAGGCATGAGTGGGGTCTGTGTGTGCCTCTTTATGCCCTTCCTCACATGGTTTCATTCCGATCACCCAGAAATATAAAGAAAATAGGAGGAGAGAAGGCAGCTGGGATGGAGCACTGTGCATAATTCATTGTCAACCGTCTCTGCTCAACTGCATAATTCATTCCCAGGGATGGCTTCTTGCTCCAAAGAAGCAGCACTTGTGCTTATTGACCACGCGCAGGCTGTGGCCACATGAGCCCTGGCAGCATGTTTATTGCAGGAACAGGCTCATGGGCCCTAGAGTCCACCTGTGAGAGCTCTCACCGTGGTCCGGGGAGAGCTGGGCTTCACCTGAGGAACACAGCTGGAGGAGGAAGCTTCTACAGATGGAGAATGCACACACAGCACCAGGTGAGGCTGGGACTGGGCAAGGTGGAAGCCAGGGTATTAGATGCAGCAGGGGACTGGTGCATCTAATGTGCACCAGTTGTCAACTGGTTGTCAACCGTCAGTTGCTCAATGCCATCCCCACACCAAGGCAGGAGTTGGCTCCAGGATTGTCACTCAGTGGCAGGCCACACACCTGAGAGCACCCCATGGCAGTCTAAGCCCTGCAGTGGGACTGAAAGGCACTCTGCAGAGCCAAGGAGGGGGAAAATGGGAGTTTGGGGCAGCTCTCGGCACTTTTTCCCGTTGGCTGTCTGGGAGAAGCCGGTGCCCTTTGCAGAGCAGGGTTGCTGTTTGAGCAGGATTGCTGCTTCAGCAGGTGGAGGAGCCTCTGCTGCCTGTCTGCTGCATGGCCCAATCCACAGAGCCATTAATAACAGTGCAGGAACAGGAATTCAGCAAGTGCCCGTGATTAATTGACTCATCATGGGCAGTTAATGGCCAGCCTCCTCTCTTTGGCCTGATGATGCAGGTAATGGAGTAGGCATCACTTCTTACTGGGCAAGGCACAGTCCTCTGCCAGGAGTGATGGCCAGGATTTGCAAGCTGTTTTGATGCACTACTGATAGGTATTTGCTGAGATCACTTTTTCAAGCTCTGGAGGGATAGGTCTGTAAGGGAATTTGCTAGTTATTGGAGCCAGATACCCAAATCTCTGGCAGGGACCCAAGCTAATATCAGCTTTTTTTTTTTCCTATCAGCAGTGTTACCCCGTGTCTGGCCTGCATTTGGGAGCGTTCTCTCTTTATAAGACTGACTTCTTCACGTATACTCCGCTGGCCTCAGCACTTTCTCATGAATTAATACATAGAAATTCAAGTACCACCTATGCTGCATCAGGCATGAGGGGGTGACAGAGCTGTAGAGTAATGAGGACATGCAAGCAAGTCCATTTTTTGAAATCTTAAGTGGGATGAAACAATCTGCTCCATGGGTGATTCTCCCATGCCAGGGGGTTGCGCTCCTATGAGTGCAGATCGTTGCCTCCAGCCCAGCTGCTTTGCAATAAGATAGGAGAAAGAAGAGCTTTAGCAGGAGTGCAAGGCATTAAAATGAAGCTGCACAAGTTCACGTAGTTTGGTCAGCACCACACAGCTCAAGGTGTGAAATAAACATGATGGGAGCGGGGCTCCTGCTGTGCCAGTAAGAGGAGCAGTGTAAGCCTGTTGTCCTGTGTCCTAAAGGAAATCATGTTCACCTTAGGGCACCCTCTGTGACTGCCACAGAACATTGGCTATTATGGCAGAAGTCAAGTGTATTCAGAAACCTCTGTGACTGTAATTTCTCCTGTCTCCAATTCAGAGGGCTGCGAGAGCCTCCTGGATTCACTTCCCCTCTCTTGCTATCCAGAATTGCCACTGTGCATCTCTACTGAAAGCTTCCAGGAGAGACTTGACTACTGATTTTGCAGGATGTGCTGTATTTGCTGTTAAAGGCAATGTTGTGGCTGGATGTGCAGCAATCCAACTGCATGGAGGCACTGGTGAAATCTGCCAGTGCCTTACATCAATACAAACTATCCTGAGTGTCTGATGAACACTTTCCACATGCCAGACTCCTGGCCCCTCTAAGGAGGTTTTGATGAAAGCTGATACTGAAAGCATCTGTGCTGGGAGGAGGCAGGGTATTTTAGCATCTGGGCCATAGCTTTGCCATTGCTGATCACATTAGCCACAGATGATGCTTTCAGCCCTCTAAGAGTCTTCTCTGTAACTCACACCAGAAACTGGCTTTGCCCCTCTGTGAGTAGTTGGCCACTCTCCTAAATCCTCAGCAAGATGCTCCTGGAGCTGTCTTGTGAAGTCTCGTGCTCGTCTTCTGCCTTCCAAGTCCTCTTTCCCATGAGCAGGGAAGGTTGCACGTCCTGCTCCACAGAGGTAGTGATGTACCAGATCAAGACAACAAGTATTTTGTTTTGCTCTTCCTTTCCCTCTTTGTTTGCTCCCAGCATTGCTCATTGGTTTCAGGCTTTCTGCTGTGTCTGTGAAGCATCGCTGCTCTTCCCCATATGATACAGATGTTTTTGCAGGAGTGTAAATTACTCACATCCAATAACTGTTTTATGAAACACTTTTCCTCTGCACAGTGAAGAAAAATGTAACTGAACTTGGTAATTAAATGTTTACTGTTAATTACTTTATATATTATATACTATAGATCATTCCATCCATTAAACAAACCATTTTGCTTCCCTTAACAGCGTTATTGTCTATTATTAGGTTAATCAGCATTCATATCCTGTAACTCTGCATTTCTATCTAATTAGCCTTTCTTTTTTACTTCATATTTCTATTTAATTAAGCTCAGCATCAGAGCTGAATTCTCTGTACTCAGCAGTAGGAGAGTGCTTGATGCTTTCTCTGCCCGGAGAGGGGGGTGAGGGGCCCAAGTTTTATGCAGTCTCCTTGGGTATCTGCTAAGATTTTCTTCCCCGAGTCAGTCCCTGCTTAATTCTAGAGAAATTTGTGTCCATGTGAGAAGCTGTAGGTTTGACACCTTCCTGCCTATCTCCCATTGCCAAAGAGCTCCCCTGTGAGTGGTGCCTGCAGCTGGTGTATTCATGCTGCAATGATTGTGGGAAGCATCCAGCCACCACTAGCAAGAGGACATGGTGGGTTTACTGCTCTTGCCTTTGCCTTTAAGTCTTTCTTGTCCCATGGATGTTCTGCTACCAGGCCACTGGCAAAGTTAGTGTCATATAGGTGACTGTGTGTGGCATCCCTGAGTAAAGGCACTGAGAGTTTACAGTGCTGGGAGTCTGGCAGATGCCTGTTGAAAACTCTCCTGTCCTGTCACTGAACCAGTTTAACCTGCTGTTAATCTACTGTCTTAACCATTTAAGGTTAACTTAACAGTTAACCACCGTTCCTTACTACCCACACTGCCATTTGGGTGAAATCTGTGCGAATCTGGTAGTGCTGGTGATTGACCTGGTGATTGACCTGGTGTCCTCTCAGAAGACAACCTCACCTTGAACCCGTTCATGGCTGTCGCTTAGAGCACCAATGTGACAGAGGGTTTTGGTACTTTTTTCTCCCCAGTGAAGACAAATTTGTTCACCTGAAAAAGAAAAGAAATACTGAAAACAGGTCAAAAGGAGGTTCACAGGTTTTGAACTGTGGAATCATGTCATCTCACTGGTAGTTTCCTTCAGGTATGTGTTGGGTAAGGAGTTTATTTTCTTCCTGTCTAGACAAGCAAGGAGTTCATGTTGTGAGGGGCAAACACTTCACTCTATGCCCCATCCCTTGGAAGTGTCCAAAGCAAGGTTGGATGGGGCTTTAAGCAACCTGGTCTAGAGGAACATGTCCCTGCCCATGGCAGGGGAGTTGGAACTAGGTGATCTTTAAGGTCCCTTCAACCCAAACCATTCTATGAATCTGTGATATCCGGGTGAGAATCAGCAGCTGGGAATAGCTGTTCTCTTACCTGACCAGGGCAATAAAAGTAGATGCTGGTTGCTCCCAGGCTCTGGCCAGGGATGAGAGCTGGGCTGGTGGGACAGAACACAGTACCTGCCTGTGCATGGGATTTTGTCAGTGACTAGCGGTTTGATATGTAACTCAATGGGCCCCATTTGACAAGCCTTTGCAGAGTTGCTCAGGCTTTGGAGGGATGCACTTTTAACTGGTGTGCTAGTTAGCTGATGGCACTGGCTCATGGAATAGATGGGTACAAGAAGGCTGTGATGCTATGCACCAAGCTGCCTGAGGCTAGGCTGCGTGTCAAGCACTGTCGTGGCACTGTGGCTCTTATCATACCTGCTGAGAACATGCTCTTTTGGCAGAAGCACCTGCTCTGTTCTCTCAATCCCCGAGCGCTGGGGTCTGCTACAGGAGGCTGTCAATTGTCATCTCCACCCTTCAGACATTTATGAGGATACCTAAGGCATCCAATGTGACAGCATTGCTGGAAAGGAGACTAAATAGCAGGCAGGGAACACCTTACTTGTCACTGCTTGGTATCCAAACTGCAATGGCTTTGAGGAATTGTTTGAACCCCTCCAGAGTCCCTGAGCAGCTCTTTTTGCTAGTACCAGTCCAGAACAATCAGCAAATTGAGTTCTTTTTATTAACTTTAAAAGAAGACATTAGCCTCAGCCAGGAGAATAAAACCAATTTATGAGGCAATTAGCTCTGCAAAAACATTTCAGTCTCCCCAGAGCAGCCATCTGAGGAGCATCTTATTCCAGCTGCACAGCTTCTTCTGGCCTTGGGTTTACAGAACACTCCATTTATCATAAATAATAATAATGTATAAACAAATGGTTTCCTGACGTGTGTGTGAGTGAGACAGCCAGGAAGAGTGGTCTCTGCCTGAAACTAGATCGTGGTGTTGGCTTTCTCCCTTCAGGTGCTGTTCCTGTGGCCTGTTACTTGATGGTGATTGATTTGGATGCTCAAGCTCTTTGTGAGCAGTATTGTGGGCTTTTCATGGGATCTGCAACAAGATTAGTTGCAATGCAAAGAACTTGAACATCATGAAGAAGCCATAGCAGCATGGACTCGAGAGCTCTGTCTGTATTTTCCAAGTCCATTTACAGGAGTTGCCTGTTAACGCTGGAAGTTTGGGTAAAAGCCAAAAATGAGGTATTTTTCTGCCATAAATATCCTGAACAAACAAATTCTGGATGATGGAGGGGGTGCAGGGATGAATGTGGATTGGAGTTGACATAAAAGTTCAATTTGCTACTTGTGGGCTAGCCTAAGACTTCCAAATTTGCCTTGGAAGCAAATTGAGATGAAAAGTTAAAATTCAGTTTCCATGAGCTGATGCAAAATATCATTCTGTTGAACACAGAACTCTGTATTTTCCTGTTTCTGCTTTTCCATTTTATGATAAACATCTGTTTCCTGATTTTAATTACATGAGTCTGTTGTGGAAGTGAAAACTATGCTGTCAAACCTGGAACACTAGACTGTAATGTTTTTACTGCAGGTATTCTTGGCAAAGTTAGTGAAGTTCTACAAAACTTTGTGATTTCTGTTAAATCAACATTTTTTTGACATAAGGTGATGCAGCTGGAGGAGTGCTGACCAGCCTTGTTTGGCTTATAAAAGGAGTACTTCTCTGGAGAAGAGCCTCAGGCTTGCACCACTTTTCACTTCCATCAGCAGGAGGGAATCCTGTGTGTGTTAAGAAACCCAAGGGGAAAGGAGGTGCAATTACTCGCTCAGTTATATGTGATTATATTCAAATAGCCAGAAAAAGAAAGAACTAAACCCCAAGGTTTTCAATATGAATCAGGATACCCAAAAGACAGTTTCTATGCAGACTTTTCAGGCATTAAAACTGGGACTTTCTGTCCCTCTGTTTCTGAACCTCAAGAAGGAGGTGCTCAGACCTGAAATGCAGTAGCCTTTATATTTATTAAGCTGAAGAGCAAGAAAGAGCAGGGGAAAACTGATGAAAGCCAGTGTTCAGAGTCACAACCAGCACCCATCCTGTTGGTCACTGTGACTCCTGGATACTGCTTAGGAAGCACAACTCCCAAGCCAACCTTAACCCTTAAGGCCTTGAATGTCCCCTGCTGCCTTTGGTCATTGGATTTAAAGGCCTTACAGGACCACTGCCTCAGATGTGGTGGCTGCAAGCCCTCAAGAGATGAGCTGCCTGGAAGGGGACTGTGGGAGTGACCCAGCACAGTCAAGCCTTTTTCAGCAGCTCACTGTGAAATTTCCAGTTGTGCGTCTTCCTCGTATGCCATGCTGCAGATTAAGCATGGGATTTACAGCCACTCAGAAGTACTGCTATCAGTTGCTTGACCAGCCCAAGTCTATCAGGGGCTTTGAAGAGATTTTTTCCTTCTTTATTTTTTAAAATCCTCTCCTGCCCCACTTCTTTCTCCATCGAGTTAAAGGTCTGGTTAACATCTCCTTTGGAATAATTCTGCCTTTAAATTTTGATGACTCAGTGAGTCCAGATAAGGCTTTTTAAAAGCTTTTAATTCTAAGCTTTGGGGGTTTTACACAGCTGGTTAAATCTGTAATGGCTTTTCTTTATTCTCACTTGAACTTTCTGCTGTTCTGGTGCTCTTTAACTCCTGCAAGTCCTCATAGCCCTCATTTAGGTTCCATCAAAACACTTGTACAAGGAGATGAATGGTTCTTCCAATACCCTCCTTTTAATTAGTGTGCGGGTGTATAAATGATGCTGCTACTGAAGGGACTGAGCATAGTCTGAAGAGTACACAGCCTCCTAAGCTATTAGCTATCATGGCTCCATCATTCTGTGTGGAGTCTGTAGCAACTCACATGCTTTGTCTGTATGTGTGCAAGTGTGTGTAACACGCTATGCACATATAGCACCAAAATCATTCCTGCCTCTGCCATCCCTAGGCCTGTCTGTATACAGTGCTGTTTATTTTAACATTCAGGCAGTTTTCATACCTTAGTCTGTATGTGTAGGGACAGGAATGCTTCAACCAGCCATTAGAGGACAGAAGACCTTGGAGGAAGGACCTAACTCAATTTGGTGTTTAAGACTGAGAGGTGGGTTTTATGGTCATGGCTGGTGCCAACCATCCCACCTGCTGAGCATAAATATCTTGATCTGCAGAAAACAAGATTATACTCTCCATGGCTGAAGGTGAAGGGCCTCATTGGCACAACAGTAGCAGAGGGCAGTTTTTCAGCAGCCCTTCTCTGCAGGTTGAATAGCCAGGGCAAGCCTTTGCCACACTCCACTGCTGCTGACAGCCGTGGGGTGTCTCATGACAATGGCAGTCCTAAAGCACCTCTGCTTTGCCTGCCTTTTGGGTGTGAGACAGCCACTGGGCTGTTGATTGAGTGGAAAAAAGAAAAAAAACAGCAAAGAAAATAGGGGGGAAAAAAGGGTGAATGAATACATTGTGTTATACTTGGAAACAGTCTTCTGTTATCTGTGTTGTTACATGCATCAGCTTTGATAGGCTGCTTATTCGTCTTCTGGCCAAATATTCCTGTGCTGATGTACAAAAGCTGTCTCACTTTTATACTCGCTCATACAAACGTTAGCACTGCTGTAGTGGAAGCAGCTGTCAGCTGGATAATTGCACAGAGTTCTACTGGGTTTTCATGCTGATTATGAAATGATTCAGACATCCTAGTGGGAGGCTACAGTGTGATATTTGGGCTGGATTTTCAAAGGTATTTAGGTTCTGGAAGATTCAGATAAGTGCTTGTGGGGATTTACAATGCTTTAGAAGCCTCCATGCCTAAATCTTACTGTAAGCATGGGTGTTCTGGTGTTGGTGCTGCTGAGATACTTCTGGAAAGTGCCATTGGTAAGGAGAAACGTTGGTAACATACCTTGTGTCATGGAGAGGTGGCAGCTACAAACGTAGTCAATGCCAAGGTAGAATAAACCAGAAAAATGTATAATTTGATGCCCTCACCATTGAAATGGGGTTTGGATCAGGAATTTGAAATATTGCAGATCATCTACAAAGAAAGGTAGATGGGTCAGGAACGAAAGTTGATCTGGAGGAGGCTTTGGTCCTGCCCGAGACTGCCTGTGTCATCAGATGTCACGGAAGCCCAGTGTTTTGAGAACATAGTTTGAAGGTCTCCCACACCAAGTCCTGGTTAGTCCCTGAACAGGTTTTCATGGCCACTGTATAGAGTTTCCATCAGAAGTTACTAACACATTGGTCTCCTTTAGATGCTCGGGTAAGATGTGTATTTCTCTTACAGAAGGTCATATCTGCTCTGTTCCCCTGGTCTGTGGGGGGAAGCCCAGCCCCATGCCTGGGCTCAGCCCAACTGGGTCAGCAGCGGCCTGAGAAGCCATTTTGCAGGTACAAAACCTTGAAGGCCATGTTTAGGAAGTTCCTGTTTAGGAAATGGCCACATGTGGCACCTCTCACCAATGCATTCAAGGATTTTGCATCAAAGTGGACTTGGTGTTCCTTGTGCTGGCACCTTCTGCTGTGGGTGCAGGTTGTTGGCTGAGGATGATGGTTACTCTGCTGGCACTGTTCAATAGCCAGGGGCTTCCTATGTGATGAGATGGGCTTCTTTTCACCTCCAGAAGTGATGCTGTTCACATTTTCTCACCAAGAAACCTGTCACAACAAGCCCAGTATCATGCTAAGCTGATGTGTGTCTCCTAGGGGTTGATCTTCCTTTCAGGACAAGCTGGAAGACACATATCCCTCTTGTAAATGGCATTGCAGAAGGGATAAATGCCTTTCAGTGTTACCAGACAGCACTGTGTGACTTTGCTACTTCACACATGAGGTTATTGGGCAGCAGGCCATCTTCAGCTGTCTGACGCTGAAAACAAGCAACACCCTCTTCTGGCTTCTTTCAGGCTTGATTCTTCCTTATGACAATCAAACCTTGCTCTCCTCTCTTCTTGTTACAACCAGGGTCATGGCTGGCTCAGGAGCTGGGCTTTGACAGGGATGAGTTCTTGCTTGCAAACAGTTCCGTTACAGCTCTTGTAGGACTTGCTGCTATGGTATTTGGGGCTTTTGGTAAAGTCCTGTTGCTGCCACCATGTTGCAGTTGCCTTTCTTCAGCAGAAGCATCTCACACAGATCTCAACTCTGCAGTGTCTCAGCCCAGCTCTACATTTGAGGGGAAAAAAACCCGGGAGCAGGAGGGAGGCTGTGAAGCCCCAGCAAGAGGCACACTCCCTACATCCAGCCTCATGCTGCGTCTGGAAATTGTCTCGTAGGTGTCACTGGTCCATGGGATGGGATGAACGAAAGCTAACAGGCCTTATCTCAGCTGGGGAAAAGAGCTCAGTAATTAGGATAAAGCCCTACAGCTGCCAGCTTTATAATTTCTTTTCTGCTTCCTTGCTGTGGGGAAGCAAGTTGTCACCCGCTCCTCAGGATAAAAGTTTTGTTGTCTGAGGCCGGATCACACCCAGGAATGTGGTCTGGCCATCAGATGGAGAAGGGCAGAGAATAATGACAGCTGGGCAGGTTTTTCTACTGAAAAGGAGGGAGATGAGGAAGTGGGGAGTGTGTGTTACAGTCATTAGCAGAGTCTTTAAAAGAACCAGCAGTGCCCTGTGTTTTAAAGTCCAGTTGGTAGCACTTAATAGCCCTGGCTTCCCGCAGAACTCCCTCAGCCTGTTTGCAATCGCTCCCGGCAGTGAGACTGTGAGATTTATATGATTTTACAGGGCTACAAAGAGCTGCTTTGCAGCATGGCACCGTTTCCCCTTAATGGACTCAGTGACAAAACAAATTTCGGTGGTGTAAAAGTGCCGGGACTGCTGGACCAAAGTAGTGCATTTGCAACACCCTGCAGTGAGTGAAAGCCACAGGACTGGTTATGGCCGTGCTGAAAGGTAGCAAAAGAGCTGATCACACCAGGCACTTATAAAGGACAGATTTATGGCAGTGACCTGTGCATTATAAAGAACATTGTTCCTTTTGCTCCTGAATTCAGCCTAATGTTAAAGAGTTAGTATGCTGAGTGTTGCATGGGACATTGCAGGCAGGACACCTCCATGAACTGCCCTTCAGGGAACTGTGTGTGTTACTGACACACTTGTGCAAGGGTATATTTCTTCCTTTGAAATGGCTCAGCCCCTATGAAGAAGCAAATTAGTCCCCAGGAGATGACTGGGTCCCCTGGGAGCAGTATGGCCTCTCAGCCATGGGGAAGCTGCAGGAGGCAAGGTGCAAGCAGGGAAGGATGCCTGAAGGGTAGCCCTGTCAGAAGGAGAATAGCACACTGTGGGGAGGGAGAGATCTTACAGTCAAGGCTAAAACACAGCCACAGGTTCTAGTTAAATGCTCAGCTAGGCATAAGGACCTTTATGTCACCATATCAAGCAATATCTCTTTCCATTAAACGCTTTATGTTTCATCTGTTTTGGACTTCACAATTTCCCCCCTTCAGGAAAGTTTTGAGGTTCAATAATAGCTCCATCGAATTTCCTCTTCATTTCCTATCTATGCAGAACATGCAAGGAAACTGGATTGATGGACTGATGTTACAGCTGACAGGCTTTTATCTAGACAGTGCAGATATGGGTGTAATGTCTTGTTGACATATCCCTTGGACTTTAGGAATGAGATGCATCTAATTCACCTGGAAAGTTATTTCAGAAGTCTACACCTAAACTAGCAGTCCAGTGCCCTGGAAGAGAGAGGAAAAGAACCAATAGGTTACAATGCCTGGCATAGGCCCATTGGCTGAAGAGGGATTGAGCGAGCTAGCTCAGATATGGATAGCACCAGCAAGTGCCCTGGCTTAGGTGTGGGGAGCACCATGTGTGGGCAGAAATGGTTTGAGTTGTCCCAGGAGCATGAGGGAAGACTGAGGTTTCCCATGTTCAGCTGACACCTCCACACCCTCTTAAGTACAGGGACTCACACGGGGCAGGAAAGCAGCCATACTACGTTTGTGGACATGAGACCAGAGCAGAAGTTAGGCATATCAGATCTATTCAGAACTAAATTTAGACCTGTTATCACTTCAGCCCTCTGAGTATCATTGGAGAGAAATGACTTCTAATAGTCCTATTCACACTCAGTGCAGCTACCCAATTAAGACCAACCCTTGTTGTTACTGAGCTGAAATCTTATGTAAATCTCCACACAAGTACCTCAAAGGACAGATCATCAGCCACGTGGATGCTGGATGTGTGACACTGCGATAGCTTTGAATGCCAGGGGTATATGTAGAGCGGCATGATTCCTGCTCAGCTCTCCGGAACAACCCAGGGTCGCAGACACAGAGGTCTGAGAGTCTGCAAACTCTGAGTAGCCAGTTTGAAGGAACAGCTGTTCTGCAGGAAGAGCTGAGGGTGGCAGTGCTGCCCTGTGGTTTGAGTTGTTCCCTGGGTTGATTTCATTTGCTGACAAGCAGGGAGTTGCATCCCCAGAGTGAGCGCGAGGGGTTTCATATGGAAAAACCCCCACAAATGCAAACTGTGGAAATCTGTGTCCCACCATGCTGGGTTTAATTAAGGGCACACTGAAAAAGTCTCTGTTGAGTAACAGCTCTCTGCAGTCCCACTGTGTTGGAATTCAAGTGGCTTTATGGCAAGGCTGCTTTTGGGCTCACATCTGGCAATATTAAATCACTGCCCTGTAGGAAGAGAAGGTTATTTCTATTTTCTGCGTTCAGAGTGATTACACGTGCCAAACACACATTTCTGCTACAGCTGATGGCAGGAAGAAGAAAAAAAAAGTAGTGTAACTGCTGTAGGAAGCATCAGAAAGGAGCCATGTAAAATGCCACACTGTTGATTGTTAGTGCTGCCCAGTCCCAAAGAGAATATAGCCTTTGGAGGACAGCGCTTTATCTCGACACATCTGTGTGGAAGGCAGCAGTGGCACACATGCCTGGTGTGGATGCAGTCTTGTGGTGTGCTGGTTGCTGTTTTACTGGTGCTCCTGGCACTGATGTGTCTCCTGGGAATAGCAGGCAGTGTTTCATGTGTCTGAGAAACTTCAACAGCTGATATACCGATGCAAAATTTGCCAGCTAAATACGTTTCATTTATTTGCCTGTGTAGTGTTCCATATAAATCTGTTTATCTAATACAATCTACCTACCTACCTAATTAGATACAGTTGTATACATAAAAATGAAGGCAGTGATACATTTTTTTCCTAAGCATATCCACTCTATTCATCCAAAATTCATTTTCCAGGTTGGTTTTAAAAATTTCCCATATTTTTCCTGGATGTGCAGTATGGTCTGACTTAAGGTACCTATACTACATAGTTACCCCTTGAACAGCAAATCTGCTGTGTGAATGCTCTGTGTAGTTTATGTGGAACCTATGGCCTGTGTATTTAAAAGCACATATATTTGCCCAGCAGTTCCTAGACAGAAATAAGGCAGCCTTCAGGATGTTTAAAGAGATACAGAAATACATTTCTGTATCTATATATGAATCATAAATCTAAACACCCCCTATTTACAGCTGCTCTTGGTTTTGTGGTGGGGAACTTCAGGTGTTCTGTCATGGGGCACGCTGTATTATACAAGTATGTATGTGGAGCTGTGGGCTTCCTCTGTGTAACACATCACTCAGGACTATTTTACCCTCAGAGGTAGCATCCCATCCTGGTGCAGTGGCAGATTTAATGCTTAAAATATTCTTAAAGCTTTGTTTATTTGGGTAGAAAAACATCTCCACTTGTTTTAGGCAGCACTGGGGCTTCCCCTGAGCTTTGAGGAATGTCCAGGGCAGTCAGTTGGCTTTTGAATCATGATGTCTGCTCTTTGTCCAGCCAGAGACTTCCCTCACCAGCTCCCTTCCTCTTACTGTGCTTTGGATCTGCTCTTCATGCAGTGAGGTAACAGCCCCAAGCCATAAGACAGTTAATTCTTATGCTTACAAAGCAGACTGTCAACGGTGCTTAGACAGAGATGGTCAGGGTGGTGGATGACTATCTCCACCTATTTCTAGACCTCTTTTCTACAATGCTATGGCTATGTGGAGTCAAACTTGGTGCTGCCAAAGGGGAAATGGCTTAATCAGGGAGACTATGCCCTTTCTCTTCCTATGTTCACTTCCTCTGAGAGTAAAACAGAGACAATTCTTTCCTAAGGCTTTGGAGACCCTGTGCCTTGAAAGAAATTAATTAAAAAAAGAAGGCAAAGCACAAAGAATAAGAAATAGCAACATGTAAAATGGAGCTGAATACAGTTTCTAGGGTTTGCCAACCCCACGAAATCCAGATGGGACGTTTTATCCCTCAGAGCAGGGACAGCAATTGCTTTTTTGGAGGATGAGCGATTCTGTTGACTGTCTGCAGCACGAGTATCAGCTGCTGTGTTGCTCCTGCTCCTGCTATGAAGGGAGCACAAAGGCTCCAGTTTAGTAGACATGGCCAAAAATTTCTCTGAAGCATCAGATGTCACATCAACGTTTTCAATCTCATCTCTCTCTCTGAGTTGCTTTTCCTTCATCTTTCTTTCACTTCTTTTCTCCTTCTAAATCCTCCCCCTCCTTCTCCCTGATCAAACCTTTTCTCTCATGGTAAACATCATTACTACAGCAAGCAAGATGAAATATGCCTCAGTCTACCTCCATCCCAGTGCAGACAGAAACCCAAGAGAGAAGGGCAAAGAACAGCAAATAATGAGGTTTGCAGAATGCCAACACAGCAGTGGCAGTGAGAAATACAAGACAGAGCTGTTAACCACACAAGGAAATAAATACTCCTGTGGGAAGAATCATACACTAATGCCTATTAGCTTAATAGCCCTGTGGTTTAGGCAGAGGGCTGAGAGACAGGGGGTCTGGGCTCTGTGTGCTCCTGTAGCACGGCCTGGCTGTCACTTGGAAGGCTGGATGCTTGCTCTGCCCTTGGTTGTCTTTGCTTTCAGCTTTGCCACTTTCCAGTGTAAAATGGGGACCAATTTCTTCTGGGTTGATCAGACACCTGCAAAGGCCAGCAGCAGCTGGAGGAGCCCATGCTGTTGGATGAAAGAGTTCACCACGTGTGTGAGGGTCAAATCTCTTCCTATGGAGAAGGTTCCTCCTTCCCCATCTCACTCTCTGTCTGGGCACTGGAGGTGAGTGAAGGTCTCCAGCACTTCTCTTCAGCAAGAAATTGCACATCGTGTGCCCAGTCCAAAACCAAAGTGTTCCACAGGTATTTTGTTGGTTGTTGGGAGTTTGGGGACTGAATCTCAGAGCAAAAAGGCAAAAAAAGGATTAAATGGAAGCAAGTAGCAAAGCCAGTCCAACAGAGAGCAGGAGATATCCGACACTACCAGTTTACCAAGAAAGTTTATGCGAGAAGGAGAGTGAGGCTTTCCTTGGACAAAAGATAAAGAAGCAGATTATGCTATGCTTTACTTCATAGTAATTCCTCAAAAAGAGCTGTTTTCTGTTTTAATATTTTGTATTAAACATTAAAGGGATGAAGGCAAGGGGTCTGAGTAGCAGAGATTTTTAGGCTGGTGAGTAGAGGGACTTTATTGGTTATTAACAGGCTTTTTAACTCACAATGGACAGTTCAATATTTTTTGTTTTCCCTGCTGCTGTTTCCTCCTTTGACTATTAAATGCACTCTCTACCTAGAAATACCCTGCTTTGAAGGGAGTCTGCTCATACCTAGAAAGTGGCCTAAGGACACTGAGCATGGAGTCACTAGGGCCACTGCACGTATGTATCCCAGTCTGAGCACTGCAAAGGCTAGATCTGGGGAGATAAAGGGTTAGTAAGAGATTAACACCAGGATTTGGGGTATGAATGTATCAGCTCCCAGCATCCTTTTGCTATGAGAAGGATGAGACTTTAGGGAGGAGAAATAAGAGGATGAAGCCTTGTGTTATGGGTTATGAATCTTCTGAGCAAGAAATCTTAAAGAAAAGTGGTTGAATGGAGGTTCTACTAGTAACTCAGCTTATAAGAGCTTCCTTGCTTCAGCTTTAGCCTCCTAAGGCTGCTAGGAGTTATCATAAAAGTAACTGTCAGTCAGTGGGTGGGTAGATGGTGATGTGATGAACAGGCCTAGGCACCTTAGGGGAAAGAGGGGTCTCTAATGATGAGAGTGTTGCCAAATGCTGCAAAAGGCTGAATTGAGCCAAATATCACAGTTAGCTGTTGTTAGCTTGTGCTTCTCAAGTTGCTTAAAAAGGAAGGGTAATATTTCCTACACCTGGAAACTTTTCCAAGCATGGGGTTGAATTTTGAACAGATATTAAAAAAAAAAGATGAAATTTAATATTTTTCCTCTTATGACCATGTCACATCAGATTTACTGCCTTGTAGTGGCTGGCAAGAAACTTATTAGGAAATAATACTGCTACCTCAGAGCTGGGGTATTAATTTTTAATCGATTACTTCTTTGTGACGATGGTGGAAGTGGAATATCAAAGATGGGTGAATGCCCTTGCTGTTCTGGAAGCACACAGTGAGCCCCAAGGCTTTTCCTTCCCAGCTGGCCAAAATAAGCCTGCA
Source organism: Colius striatus (assembly GCF_028858725.1). Classification (NCBI taxonomy): domain Eukaryota; kingdom Metazoa; phylum Chordata; class Aves; order Coliiformes; family Coliidae; genus Colius; species Colius striatus. The sequence goes on along the minus strand of NC_084769.1, from coordinate 16,190,787 downwards.
CCAGCCTTCTCCTGCATCCTGCTAGCTAGTGGACATCTCCCAGGCTCTAATGCATCTGTTATCACCGCGCCACCTCAGGGTGACAAGTGAGGAAGTGGAGGCAATAAGAAGGCTTAAACCCTTTGGTTGCAGTGGGAAAGAATCGTAGAAAGAGGAGTGGATGGAAATGAACAGAAATCCCCTGGCAGAGGAAGGGAGCCGAAACTGCATCACTTTGTGATCTGAAAGGGCCAAGCAAAGCATGGCACAGAACACCCAGACTATATTGGGATGTGCTGGGAGAGGATTGCAGTGGCAGCTACTACCAGAGAGGCATGAGCACACATCCCTGGCTCCTGCAAATGTCTTGCAGGAACTGCTATGCTGATAGCCAAAGCCTTTCACTATCACTGAGATCCAGCTGTTTGAGTCTCTCTTGCCTTTCCTATAAGCTTTGGATACCCAAAGCTCCAGACTGCCCAAAAAGCTCCCGGAGGCTCTGGGTGAAAAAGGAGCTGCTCTTTCTCCCTAGGCTGCTCTCTCTACCTGCCAAGCATGTTCTTCACTGCAAAGTGAAGCATCTGTTGCCTATGCGTCGAAAGACTGAAAAGCCAGAACCTGAGAATAAAATATGAAGGGAAAAAAGATTGCTTTGGTTGCAGATGCTGGCGGGGAGCAGCATGTAATCAGGGAGGCTGAGAGCCAGTCAGAGTAATGCCAGCCCTCAGGCCTCACTCGGTAATGTCCCTGGCAAACCATGCTTGCCACAAACGGTCAAATGTCTTGCTTGTTAATATCCCGAGGAAATGACCCCTCCATACCCCCACCCCCTTGAGCTGAAACAATTTTCCTACTAATGTGAATCATGAATGCTATTTTCCTGCAGCGAGCTGTGTTTCTCCTTAGAAACTTCCCTTGCAGTTGTGAAGCAGCAAACTTTGATTTTCAAAGAGCAGGTGCAATCAAGCTTCTGGTGGTGGGAGAGTATACATGTGTGTACATATATGCACAGATGTTACAAACAAATTAGGGTTTTCCAAAAGGACTTTTTGCCTGATTTTGGTGTGTTTAGCTTTATAAATTTAGCAAGTCTTTCTAACATTACAAGTTCACAAAAAGGTCATCAATCCCTCTTAATTTGAATCTGTTAGCTACATTGCTGTTTACTTCAGTGTGGGATGGGGAGCACGATCCCCAGCCTTCTCCAAAAAATGCATTAGGAAAGAGCCTGAAACAGCTGCCAAATAAACTGAACTGATACTTTGTGAGTGTGTGTGTATGTGTGTGTGTGTGCCTTATGTGCCCTTCATCCTCAGAAAACGGAGATCTGCATCCTATTTGATGAAAGAACTTTGATGCTCAAACAGCAAAACAAGCAAGCAACAACAGGAAGTGTAAAACAATTTTTTCCCCCTTTTTGTTTTTCTTTTGACCTTTTTGCTTCATAAAGGAATTCTCCAGTCAATCCTAGGGCATTTGTAGAAGCTTAGTTCGAATGTGCAAGTTAAAAATCATGCAGTGAGCTGCTATCTGAAGCTTGTTTCACTCAAAATGCTTACTTGAAACATATTGAATTGTATGGATACAGCGTGTTTCACACAGGCTCATTTCCTTGAAGGCAAGCCTTGAGGCTCCAAGAAATCAAAAAGCCAACTTTGCTCCCTTCATGCAGCTGAGCTTTTAGGGGAAACAAGTGGAAAAATAGAAGTGTGCTTTCATTCTCTCCTTTCACAGGGCTCATAGCAAGCACTATGCAAGTTTGTGGCTCCTTGCCTGTTATGCAAAGCAAGTACTGGCCCAGGCAAAAGGCCAAAGCTTTAAGAGTGTTGGAGGACAGTGCCCTGGGAAGGAGACATCAGATTTACATCCACATGAAAAAAAGCTCTCTGAGAAGAGGAAGCAACTTGCTGCTTTCTGTTTTCAAGAAATGGAAAGAGAGAGAAAAGGCTTCCCAGTTCCTACCAGTCTTACCTTCTGTTCTGACTACTTGGTGCTGGTTAAGGGACTGATACCAGCACATGGAGAACCTGACCCCAGCGAGAGCTGGGTCTGACTGCTCTCATTTACTTGTTAGAGTTTGTCTCCTAGAAACTGGCTGAGGACATAATCCGTTACTGTCATCTTTGGGTGGATGGACATCATCTCTGGCAACAGGGACAAAGCTGTCACTGGCCAGTCTGGCCTGAAAGGGAAGAAAAAACTCTCCTGTGATTTCAGAGAAAAAAATGTCTACTGGCTGGACACTTAAGTGTTGCTAGGCTCTTGAAAAAGTGACCTCTTACCAATTCTTTTTTCTCTGAAGGATTGAAAGCAATTCAGTAACACAGAAAAGAAGGAAAATAGAGCTGGGACAAAGCAAAAAGACTATTGTGTTTCAGGTCTGAACCCATTCCCTGGTTTATATTTCACCGCTCAACTTTGAAGAAAATTCAGTCCTGAGGTTTGCCTTCTCCTCTGCACTGAACACAGAGATTATGTTCATCCTATTTAGATTCCAGATTCAATTTTTCTTCCTTTTTCTGAGGCCTGTGATGTCATTTTCCATCCATCCACTCTTTCACTTAGAAAATGTACATTTGCAAGGCTGACTTGATTTTCTCTTTCTTTTTTTTGGGAATAATAGATGTCATGATGTTTAGAAAACTCAAACGAAAGGACCCCTTTCCATGCACCAAAGGGTTTGGGGAGAAAACCATTTAAAAAAGCTACATTGTAATACTGTAATCCAGAGCTGACAAAGATGGTCACAGGCTTATTTTCTTCTTCTGCCCCAACTTTCCTTTAGCCAAGGCAAACATTTCTTATAAGTTCTCCTAACTCCTGTCCCTCCAGGAAGTTTGACCCACGTTGTATCAAGCTTTATCCCCATGAATGTGGACCATCTGTGGAAGTTCTGATGATCTAAAAAATATCTTAATATTGTAACAAAAAAGATTGTAACAATCACAAGGTTTTTTTTGTCTCTTTCATTCCTGTCTCATAGCTCGTCGTAGGTGTTTGTGAAAGTCAGAGAGAAAGAGACATCTGTGGAGGCTAAAGAGGAGCTCTGGCAATTTTACACAGCTCTCCCCTGCCTTCCCTCCCTGCCTACCTCAGTAATATGACAATAAAAATGGATTTTTGGTATCTCTTTAACACTCCAAAAAGTAAGCCCCTTTCATAACATGTATCATTTTCCAAGGTAATTCGAAGAGAATACCTTTCACTTTCAAATTGCCCTTCGGCAGATTTGAAACCACTGTTGTTTTGTGAGAGCTCTTGTCATTTAAAACTGCTTTGTAAGAAGGAGGAGGAGGGAAAAAAAAAAAAGCTCCCAACCCTGGCTACTTCACGTTTCTTCTGATCTGTCCAGAGCTTTTCAAGTGAGTGGGAACACGCCGACAAATGCATTCTGAAGAAAATCTCATTTCTACCCTAAATGGTGCTTCACAATTTCCAATTCACGCTGTTGCCGTTTTTACAGGAATTGATGGCTACCATTGTTATCAAAGCTGACAGGCCTCTGGTAGGTTGCACAATCAGCGCAACCTGCTCGAGCCTTTCATTATTCCCAAGTGGCAGATTCTCATGATATCTCTCTTTTATAGGCATTGCTCATTTTTATTTCGTCTCTGACAGGGCTCCGCCGCTCGCTCGCTGCTGGGGTGCGGAGATAACAGGGGGCCTCTAAAGTTATAGGAACAACAGCTCTGGCCCGTGCTGAAAGGGATTGGCAGCTTCTGTCCTTCTAGTGTTTCACATCAGATGCTGCTCTGTGGATTAAAATTAGCAGGTGGGGAATTGCCCAACATGTGCGTCCATTCTTTTCAGCCCCTGGCATTCAGGCAGTGTTTTACAGGTATGCAGATGTTCTCTGAATCCAAACCAAAGGTTTGGTGGGCTTTTATGCTTGAAAAAATATAAAGAGGACAGTGTTTTTGTTGAGATGGTTTTGTCTAGAAATCTCCCTGCCTCTTAACTCAGCTGGAAGGATGCTGAAAAATCCCCTAAAAGAACAAATTGGTTATCAGGCTGAGAAACAGGATGAGTGGAGGAAGGGTGGCATGCTCCCCAGGATGGTGAAGGAGATGAATGGAAGATGAAACTCCCAGCAGCCAAGAGGTATTTCTCTGCACCAAGTACAATTTAGGCAACCTGAAAAGATGATACCCTCTTCCATGTCACATTTTCTCATTGATAAGACTCTAGCTAGAGGCTCCACTCAAGCCTATGTGGGGCCTATGAATGCACTGTGAGGTCCTTGTATGACACAGATAGCACTAAAGGATGAAAAAGAAGGAAAGCCTTTTGACTAAATATTCAAAAAGCTTATTTTCAGGATTTTACTCTGTAAGATTTGCATAATGTCAAATGGGAGATTCCTGGTAGATCTGAGGTCCATCAAATTCTCTAATGTCATCCCAAATGCTTTGTGTTTGTCCTTATTAGATTCCCTTAGGAATTCCCATCTTCCCTTTACCTTCAACCTCAGTTGTGCTTTCAGCATAATTTTTTCCCATTATTTAGCCTGGAATTGCTTTAAAGTTGCTTTTATGAAGAACACTATGAGGAAATTGCTGTGGTTGCTGGCTATGTCTATCCTGCTCAGAAAGTGATCTGCAGTGGGTCTTTCCCAGCCACTGGACTTGGGAAAGCTTTCTGAAGGTATTTAGACACCTAAAGGCATTAACTGGGATATGAGACCAGCTGTATAAATGCAGTTCTGTAGCTGCTAGGTGCTTCTACTCACACAGTTTAGAGGGAACATGAGGAAGGAGAGATCTGTGCTTCTGCACCAAATCTGGCTTCTCTAAATTTAGTTTGTTTAACCAGCCTCTGCTAAGTGTTCTAAGTTGAAATCCTGAAGAAGCTAGATTTCCCTATAGGGGAGTGCCCAGTGAGAGACGTGAGTAGGTGCAGCAGTCAGTGAGCACCATAGGCACAGGATGCAAGAGAAAGCAGGGCACAAACTCACAAATGTCACTGTAATAGAAAAGGCAAAAAAACCTCTCTCCCGTCCTCTGGCCTCACATTGTGAAGGGAGCTGAAACCAGGGGCTTTTGTGTTGTGAGCCTTCTTTTCCTGCTTCTGGTGCTTGGGATCATTGTCATAATGGAAGATCTGTTGCCTAATAGAAATGAAGCAGGAGGGGAAACCAGCCTTACAGGTAAATTAAGAAAAATATGAACAAATAAATTAGTGAGCAAATATTGACAAACAAGTAACTCTACAGGCCCTAGTAGCATAATCCCCATAAATACTCAAGACAAGAATAATATCTTTTATTATTAGATCAAGACCCATGCTTAGAAAACAAAAATAAATCAAAGGAACTTGTGGGGCACAGCAGCCTTTCTTTGTTTCTGAACCAGAAGCAGCAAACTTCCAGATAAAAAACTATTAGAGACAATTGTCCTACTTTGCTTTAATTACATGAATCAGTGAGAAAGAAAGAGCTGCTAAAATCTCAGAGGCAGGTGGCAACATTTAGGTTTGATTTCCCAAGACAAGCTTTCATGAAGTCAGGTATACCTGATACCTTTCTGAGTCAAGTATTCATTCCTATCCTTCCCCTTGCTGTTTGTTCCTGGTCTTATCTTTGCTGCACAGCCAACTGCTGCTTGTGCAAAGGTGCTGTGAACAGAGGCAGGGAACTGAGTGAATTAAAAAAAAATAAATAATGAAAACAAAAATCAGCTTTTAAGCTTTTTCCTCTAAGTCCCAGGACAACCATAGGGGGTAGGAGGAGAGGGCAGTCACTGCTAAAAATTGCAATTCATGGCCCAGAACTAGTGCTATGCATAGCTGATGCCCATTTAGCTCAGCTGGACCTGGCATCAATAGAAATTAGCAGAAGTGGGAAAGGGCTGGCTGGCCACTGTCATGCCACATAGAACAAATAGTGTTGTATCAAGGGCAAGCTGTCCAAAGATCATTTGTCATATAAGATGGAACATCTTAGAAAGAGCCTAAGGACAGGAGGACTCCTCATGGTGGATGGTAGAGAAAGGGATGTGTTTGGTATCAGTGGGTAGGGTGTAGGATGAACTGTTACTATTTGCTTCATTAGTTTTGAGAGTTGGATTTGGGGAATGATGGTCCTCCATGTAATTGCGAGAGACTCAGTTTCCATAAATGGCTTTGGTATCACTGGAGGCCAGAGGTACTATGAAGATAAAGTGTTCTTACCATCATGGTCCCTTGCAGCAGCTTGGATAAACCAGATCTTGCTCTCCTGTTAAAACTCAGAAGTAAACACATTCCTGACCAAGCAAGACATTGAATATATTTCCTTCTTAAGCACAGATGACAAACCCAGATAGAGGGGTTCATACTATTTCTCATTGGACAGGAAAACATATAGGTACCAGCAGCAAACACAGACCAAACACCTACAAACAAACCAGGTGAGCAGACAATCCTACACTTGTATTCCCTGCCTATTTCTCATATATGGAAACTCTTGCTTGTAAATCTCCAAGAGACATGCTGAGTTTCACAGCCTGACAGAAAAATAGTAGAGGATCCTGGTTTACAGACTCCTGCTAGCCAGGGCATTCTGCTCACATCTATGTTGCCTACAGTTCCTGCTGAGAGGTATCACAAGAGATGAATTTCACATTGTTCACCATCACAGCACAAAGTGGCAGCTTCTTATTTGATGTATAAATTATCCTCTTTCATTATGCTGGATGCTTAAACACACTATCTGAAGATATATCCTTTTTTGTAATAAGGTATAAGAGGTTTGACTATTTTTAATGTGACAGAGAAGCTTGTTTGGAGGATAAATCCCCTGCAGTGCACACTTGCCTGGAAACAAGACACAAAAGAATTTTTCATGTTAAGTTATCCAAAAGCAAGCCCCCAAAGGCTATGGATGCACTTCCAGTGTGTGTGTAGCTACAGTCCGTGCATCATGAGCAGAATGCAGGGACTGGAAGTCTATTGCTTTCATGGACATCTCACAGCAACTGCAGCAGTCACAAGGCTGTTCATTCCATATGTTTTGGAGGAAAGAAAAACTGTGTGCTTTGTTTTTGTCCTGCTCTGAAGTAAAGCCCTGACCCAAATTTTATCTCTAATTGGTTGTGTTGCTGAGATGGAGGAAGGCTTTAACATCAGTGAACTAACAGTGCCTAGTTCTTCTTGTCTTGCTGCAGCCTTCTGCTTTATGGGTAGCATTACATAGATGGGTTGACCAAAAGCTAATTCAATGGGAGGAGTTTATCAGATCTCAGATGTAAGGACTCAAACAAGCTGTTGCCATGTATTCCTCCTCCCTTGCCTTGTTTCTGGGGATTTGTTGTCATTACTCCTTGTCTTTGCTGCTTAATCTCTCACTGTTAAAGTGAATGATGGGCCATATATGGAGTCTGTTATCTCCTTCTGTGGTTTAAGCAAGGTAAAGTCTAGGTTGAAATCACCATTAAGCAACTTTTTTGAAGAAGTGTAATTTGTATTGGACTAGAGGCACAGTGCACTATGTGCTGCTGTCTGCCCACTCCCTGCTTGGTAGAACAGCTCCTGAACCAAAACAATTCCCGATTTTACCTGAAAATACCAGAATATTAATGGCACCTGCTGGAAAAAGTCTTGTTATGGAATGAAGCAGGTAGTGCTGCAGGGTGACATCACCAGCCTTCTCAAAGCACATGTTGGCCCATGGATTTTTTTTTCCAAACCAAACTGGAATGCACATAGATAATTTCTAATGTGATTCTGTGATGTCCCTTAGAGCTCTCTGAGATTTTACCTTTGCATTTTCTTAGTTCTGAAAGCTCCTACTGCTGATCATAGCTACACAACAAATCCTGCCCATCAACTGCAGGTCCAGAGGTATATCTCACTGTGATAATACCGAATCTCTGCATCATCTTATCGTTAAGATTAGATTCTACAGTGTTTCTCATCAGCAGCAGTAAAAAAGTAAAACAGTGTCATGGTTTAGAGAGGAGCAGCTTTTGCTTGGTAACAAGGGGAGGGGGTTGCAGTGCAGACCCGGTAAAGAGTCCTTGGACTCTCTCCTGGCTCCTGGGTTCACACCCACCTCCGGCCTGACTGGGCCAATCTGAGGCCTCTGCCATCACTAAGGATGGGAATTTGAAGTTCTTGGGAGGAGGTGTAAGAGTGGTACAATACAGAGGTGACATTGTGGGCCCCACAGTCAGAGAAGGAGGAAGGAAGGAGGAGCACCAGACCAGAGACCCCTCTGCAAGCTGTGGCAAGAATGCAGGTGTACCCCTGCAACCCATGCAGGGCAATGGCAGGACTGAGAGCCACCAGCAGCTCCATGTGAGTGCACCTGGACGGGCAAGAGACAGCGTGAGGAGGTGGCCATGGCACAGGCCGTGCTGGAGAGCCTGCAAGCCGCAGAGCAGCCCCACATGAGAGGCAGAGAGGAGCTGCAGCCTTTGGGATGAAGACAGGTCGGAGCAGCCCGGGCAGGGCTGCCGTGTGTGTGAGGTACCCCACGGACGTGCAGGGAGGACCAGCACTGAGCCCACCTGCCCTGAGGAGGGACAAATGGCAGAAAAGCTATCAGGAACAGATTGACTGAAACCTCCATTCCTTGCCCCCCTGAGCCATTCAGTGGGGGAAGACAAAAAAGACACTGGGATCAGGGCTGTGAGCCTGGGAAGAGGGGAGGGGTGGGGAGAAGGTGGTCTTAAAGGGCTGATTGTACTCTTCATCGTTGTACCACTCTGTGTTGTTTTCTGTTGGTTATATTTTGGGGTTTTATGGTTATGTTTTGGTTGGTGGTGGATTAAATTATTTTCTGTTTTCTTCCCCAAGCTGAGTAGCCTGGTCTGTTTTTTCCTGGACCATAAATGGCAATTAAGCCCTCCCTGCTCTTTAGGAATTCTGAAGTCTGTGGTACTTGAGTATAACCATGGTCTCTGGATGGGCTTAAACCAAACAAACAGAAAGAGACATTTTCCTGTCCATCCATCATTCTACCCATTACCTCAGCACACTTTAACATCTTGCTAATGCCCACCAGCCCATAAACCTCCCTAAGTTTGGAGAAGGTATATTTAAGATATTTTGGCTTTGAACACAGCCCTTAAAGCCACATCTCTTAGATCTTGCAGCCAATCCTGAAAGAGGCTGTGCTTTGCGTGAAATCCAAGATGAGGATGTTAACCCATGTGAATCTGTTCTGTATCCTGTGTGATTAGTTGTTTTTGGGGAGCATCTGAATGGGAAGGGGTTTTTAGGCTTTCCTCAGATACTTTTAGCCAAGCCCGGGAAGTGTTTTTGGAACATGCTGAATGACACACTTCAGCAGTATTACTGTGTTGGCAGATTACAAATATTAGCTCTTTGTAGTTACTGCCTTGAAAGTGACAATAAAAGAGCCAGATCGGCGCATCTACAAGTCATTTGCATTTTGTGTTATTTTTGTACAATCATGTGTTTGAAGAGAGTAAGCTTTTTTCTTCTTTTCTCCCCCTCTGTGCCCCCTTCTTTCCAAAGCTCCCTTAATTACTTTCAGTTCAGGTTGACTTACCATCTTATTCTAGGTAATGAAAGTCAGATGGGAAATAGTGAAACTTAGTCTAAAGTCAATCAGTCTGTTAAGTTGAATACAAAATGCACTTGTGGTTCATTCATTCCTGGTAGGGAAACAGAGATGCACAGAACAGCCAGAGAAGAAATCAAAAAAAGATCATTAAAGCAAATATCAATGCTGCAGATAGGAGAGGGAATGAACACAATGTACGCTCTGTCTCTGAAGTGCTGCTGTGTTACAAAAGCACAGGAAATAGTTCACATGAATTTCAGAAGTTTTTCTTTCTTTTTTTTCCCTGCTTCCTTCCTCAAAAGCTCCATCAGCCCAGATTATGAATGATGGAGTGACACAAAGCAATGGTGCTTTTATTGCAGTTTGCACATTCATGTGTTTGCGACTAAAGTGAAGTCCCGCAAGTTAACATTTCCAGACCTGGGGAGCACCCTGGGAAGGGAAATGGTTGTGTGGAGGGGACTCAGCTCTATTCCCTCTCTTTCAGAGGCTGGAGCAGAGCTGGAGAGGCTCTGCTGTGGGTTGTTGCAAATCTGTGATTCTGTGAAATAACCTGTGTGCTCTCATGCTTTCAGGCTCTTTTCCCTACCCAGACGGCTGTAGTTGATTGATAGAGGTCTTGTGCAGAGGTTGGCAGCTGCAGCTGGACCGTAGCAGCTTTTTGTACTGGTCTCAATACCAGCATGTGCCTGACTTTTGGCAACAAGATTTCTTGGTTATTCCTGTCTCGCAGCTCCCTGATGAAGCAGCATGGGCTAGTGAGACTGAAGACTTCCTGCTTGTCCAACCCTGATCAAGTAAACAACTCTGTGTGTGCCCTTCCTCGAGATGAGATTCAGAAGAGATCACTTCTAGTGCCATCGTGCTTTTCCTTCTGTGCTTCACTTTCCCTGGCTGTTAGATGAGGGATAGATTTCCAGATTCCTCAGGTACAAATCCAGGCAAGTGCTTCTGGACCAGCTCATGTAGTGTGCTACAGTGAGGTTAAATGGGCACTGGCTTCTCTCATCGCCTTGACTTTTTAGCTGGGAAGATCTGTCTGAGCAGAGAAATCCCTCATTTTCAGTTCATGTCCTGCATGTTAAAGCTCCAGCAAAACTTCCAAGGTGGGCTAGCATATGTAAAATATTGTAACTGCTGGTTTCTCCTTGGTCTGCAGATGTTGGATTTATTTTCAGCTCCTTGCTATTAATTGGAATGAATTTTAATGACTTCATGTGGCTTGGATTGAAGGCAGTTATAATTAATTCCATGTGTATATGTCAGATATATGTGTATGAGAAATCTCTTGATCAAAGAATTGTTTCCTTGCAGGAATAAAAGTTGACAGTGCCAGCAGCTACTCAGCACCAGCCTGGACTATGCAGCCTGAATTACTCTGTGGCTGGCAAAACCAGCTCTGGTTATTCCTAAACTGTGAGACCAAAGGCAAGGTCCTTCACCACGATACATCTCAGTTCCCAGTCTGTGCAAGAATGTCAGTGCTAGGAGTCACCTTTCAAAAAGGTTTTTGAGATCACTTAACGAAGCATTTAATGTGACCAAAACTAGCCATGTAGTAATTGGAAATCATTCTAGGAACAGGATGGCAGTTTAGCTCTCCATTATTACCATTTCATGGCATCTGTAAGAGACAGAGTATGGGAAAAACTCGTTCATCTCAACACCTCTTACAGAAAGGAGACTCCCTTTACAGTCCTGACCAGAATGTCCTTTTCTCATGACAAGAAATAGTTGTGAAGATGGCCCTGTGTCACTTTTTCAGGTTTCTCCTGTTCTTCCCTCATGTTCAATTTTTCCCCTTTCAGATGCACAGCTTTGTGCTAATGAAGATTAAAATATCTATCTGTCCTTCCTTGATGCAGGCACAGAACAAATCAGTTGGTGTCAATATGTCTCTGCCTTTCCTCAGCCCTTTGTGCGGTCAGCCTGTCAGCCTGCAGACTTAGAAGGTGAGTGGTTGGTGGTACTAACTCATTTGTCTCTGCTGGCAAAAGATGTGTGAAAGCCTCCAGGATGGCTACAATGCACACATATTCTTTTAGGAGCTCAGAGTTAAAAATCCCTTTTAATCAGGATGAGACACTTATATTTGCATAAGTGTTAGCCTTAATGTGACTTTTAAATGGGTAAAACAGCATAAGGATCAGTCCTGTACAATTAAAGAGGCTGGCAAGGTGGCCTGAGAGGAGCAGTGAATGTCTCCCTGGGGTGGAGGGTAACTCTCGTGATCTTACCCAGCACCTGCACAAGGTGTTGTCAGGAAACTTAATAAACTGTGCTCCATAAAAAACCACAGAAGAGCCCTAAGCTACACAGCCTAACATCAGAAACAGCCCCTGGCATGCATGTTAAAGCATATGAGACAATTTAACAAATTAAAGCAGCTCAGCATGTTACTGGGAGGCAGTTGGGTGCTGGTGGCTGCCCCTCTATTCACATGTTTTTACTCTGAAACTGGTGCAGCATGGTGCAACCTGTTTTTTTCCCCTGGGGATAAGTCATGCTGTATTATCTGTGATGTTGGCACAGGCCATATTGTAGTCTAGCTGCTGTATAACAACATACCGATCAGCAATTTGGTGTTCTGCTCCAATCTGGTTTTGAGCCTGAGCTTTGAGTGTGATTTGGTTTAAGTGTCCCTTGGGTGGCTTCACAGCTCGCTGTATTTTAGTTAAGCTTGTGGAGAACTATCCATGAAGTATCTTTTTTCTTGCTGTCCTGACTCTGTACTCTCCTTTTTCAGACTGGAGGCTCCTTTTTCAGATTGGAGCAGGGCCACGGTGACTGTGACACAGTGAACCAAGAAAGGTCTCTGAAGAGACACTGTGGATGAAAATGATGTCAGTCATTTGGAATTCTAGTATAGGAGTTTCTCTGAGATGATGAGAAAGTCAGTATCCACTGCTGGCCAAGGGGCAAGGATCTTAATTCACGTACAAAACTGTTTGTGACTATTTATACCCAACTGCAAATGATAGCATTCTTGGACAGGTGCTCAATCAGCCTTAGAGACTGATATCTTTACCTAGCTTATTGCAGGAAAAGATTCCCACAGAGCTGCCATAATCCCTCTAACTGGACACTGACAGAAAGCTGCCATTTTCTCCCCATGACTACTGCTGCCCTGACCTACTCCAACCCTTCCTTGGGGATCTCAGCAAGGCTTGGTAATTCTGGAACACCACTGTGCTAAAGCAGAGATGAGGTTGCTAAAAGGCTCCAGTAAATCAGAGGGTGGCCAGAGGGCTTGGATCCAATCCAGCTGTCAGTGTAGACACAGCAAATAACATATTGACCAAACTTGTCTGCGTCCCCTTGCAGAGATCAGATCCTGGTTCCTGCTTCACAACAACTAAAGCTGCTCTGACAGGAGTGACTGATGCCTTTAGATCCAGGAGTCACAGTTCAGTTCACGTGCATGACCCAGTCAATGGGCTGTGGGATGGTTTTTCAGAAAAACATTTCTTTGCAGTCTAGATTTGGTTTCAGGCTCTTACATGAGAATGCTAGTGCCCTAGAAAGGTTTTCTGTAGTTGCTTTTATTTCTGTCAAAGCAGTTACTTTTTTTTTTTAACTGGAGTTGCTCTGTAACAGTTATGATTATAAATCATATTTGATATAACTTTCCAATGTCTTGAAATTCCACGCATCTGGCCCTTGCTTTAGAAACAGCTGATCCCACAACAACCCTATCCTGTTTCATAATGTCAGCAGCAGCCCCATTCAGACTGGAGTCTGAAGGGTTAATTGACAAAACCATAATTAGTGACAATTTCATCTCCCTGGTGTAAGCTGGAGACATCCCTCCCCAATGATGAGAAGCAAGTCCTCAAAAAAGAAAGGTGAGTAGCTGCAAGATAAGTTGCTCTTCAGGCTGGTACCCCACATAAACTGAGAGATTCCTGGTTCTGCATATGTTTTGGGGTTCTGTGGACTGATTAGGTGCCCCAGTCAAAGCCAGTCCTACCCAAGATCCAGCAGCCTGCAGATGACTTGGTCTTGCAAACAATCTTATTTCTTCCATGAACCTATGAGAAACTTCATGTCAACATCTAGTGGGTCCCTCAGGCTGGACCTGGTAGGACTGTCCATTGTACGGCTGTAGGTAGTCACTGTGTTCACTTAACCCTGTGTGTTTCTCTGCAGCATTTTTGCAAGAGCGTATATAGTTGTGGTATGGATTAGGCACCCACACCACCATGCTTTTCCAGGTAAGTTTCCAAAGAGTCACAGCAGATGGTCCTGACATGTGGTGACTTTGTGACCTTGAAGTGAAAGTGCCCTCATAAGCTCTCTTTATCCAGTGACAAGGAGCAACATGGTGTGATGCTATACTGGGATTTGCTTCCAGCTAGTGTAGAGAGGAACAAAGCTAGTGCCATGTGCTCTGCAGCCTTTCCCCAGGGAACAGTGAGGCTTGGTGGTGGATGGGGCGGGGGGGTGATGCTGTCTTTCTGCTGTGAAACTTTGGTCAGAAGTGGAAACACATGTTTAAAGAAGAGTCTGCGGGGTGAAAAAAAGAAAGGATCAGAAGGACTTTCTTCCTCTCTTTTTTTTTTCTTTATTTTTTTTTTTTTTTTTGTTCCTAAGAAGGATAAAACTGCTGTCCCAGCCCAGTGGGGTATGTTTGAAATGCTTTGAAAGTCACTGTGAGTAGCTGGACTTCTCTTTATCCATTTTCTGAAGCTAAATTAGAAAAAGCAACAAAACCTGGGACAACAGTGAGGAAGCCCAGAGGCCTCTCACAAAGTTAGTTTGCTGCTGAAGAGCAAGCTTTCCCTGTGACTTAGAGGGTATCCACTGGCCAGGACAGCCTTTCAAGCATCTCAGCAAAGAGATAAGCATAGATGTGTGAGTGTGTGCATGTGTGAATCGTTGGACACCTTTGAGTGAAGAAAAAAGCCTCACTGAAAGCAGGAGAAAGTTGTGTAGGAGTTAGTGTCTTCAAATGCTTCCCCTACTTCCTTTGAAAAATCACACCAGGCTGCATATTTCCCTCCTAGATTAGAGTGAAAATAATGACTTTCCTAATGAACCCCCATCTGGTGGTGAGGAAGGAGGCATTTTTATACACACATGCATAGCTTTATACATAGGTTCTTGACTTTACATCTATAAATATAGTCATATCCATATACACGTGTATCTTAGACCTTTTTTTTCAGCCATTTCCCTTTGATCATATCTTTCCCTCTGCTTCTTTATGCTCTTTTTTTTGTACTTTTCTTGTCCCCTAACACATTTCCCATCTTTCCCCCAAATCAGAACCTGTGTGGCCAGGTCTTGTATTTCTGCAGCTACCCACTCATAGCCAGGAGAAATGAAATACAGGGCTTTGTGTGTGTGAAAGATTTTCTCTTTTCCCCGGATAACTGAAAATAAATGGTGATTAGATTAAAACAAACAACAATGTGCTCCTACACCCCACTACTGAGACTGGACCTGAGAAATGGAAGAGATTGCTGGTGTGGGGCTGTAGTAATCATACCTTGGCATGATGGAGCACCCTTCAGGCAGAGGAAATAGACCCCCAGCTTGCTTCATGTTTTATTGGTCTGATCCTGTGGAGCTGTGTTGATTTACCACAGCACAAAAAACTGTGTTTGTAGATCTGTGTTAGCAAAATCAATTCACCCACTCTGGAGTGCAGGCTGGTGGAGGCTGAGCATGGCTGGGGGCTCCGTGCCTCTGGCAGCAGGCAAACACTCAGGACAGACGGAGGGATGGAGGGGGCAAATGCTATGTGAGTGGTGGAGCTCAGTATAACCAGGCAAGTAGGAAACCTCTGCAGTGGTTCATGGTGATGGTAATTGCCTCATTCCTGTGCCCACGTGCTCCATGCAGTCAGCGTGGTGGTGGGGCATTTCCAAGCCTGCGTCACTGTCGTATTGGGCAGCCACCACTTCCGGTAACACCACTGGGGTGAGTTGAGCTGCAATGTGTGCACACCTGCATCTGCTACATCCTAATGGATGAAATGCATGGATTTATTTCCTCTATAGTCTCATGCTCTACTCTTTGGTTTCCAGGTGCCTTGTCCAGGCCAGGGTGCTGGTAGTGTGAGCTTTTTGCTGAAGGGGAGGTTTGAAGCCTGGTGATTTTTCATACCTGGTTTCATCTCAAGCAATGGGTCAGTTTTAAAATGCTTCACTCCACTAAGCCAGTTGTGTGCATGTTGTGAGCACTGCTCAAGGCCATGGCCATATCTTTTGCTCAGCCTTTCCACCTGGGTAGCACTGTTAGCTCTCTGCCTTTATCCTCCTTTGCCCCTGACAAAAATCAAGAGCTGCCTTCAACATGGCTATTTCTGTGCCCCCAGTGCAGCCTGCCATGACAGACTTCTTGCGGGGAGAATGTTAGAACCTTGTGGACATGATCTTTGGAGCCTAATGTTGCAATGAGAGTTCCTTGATAATGAACATATTCAGAGATATTCAATATAAAGGGTCCTCGGTTCTGTCTCATAAAGGAGTGTCAGAGAAGGCATCAGAAACCAAGGTGATTGGAGGAAGGTGGGAGTGGAAAATCTAAATAAATAAGCAATTCTATGAGCAATGGGGTGACTGAAATGTTCTCAATCATCTCTTTCCTCCTTTCTTGTAAGATCTACAGCCTGGGAAGACTTTCAAATATCTCATTCCACAGAACATTGTGATGGGGCAAGGCAAAATTCAGCATTTTACTGGAAGCATTAGCAAGTGTGGAGAGAAAGGTTTCCTGAGATGGGGCCAGTGCAGTTTGCAAGTTATCTAAAGCACAATGAAAATGCGCCACTTAGGGAATGTATAAATAATTCCATACATTATTCTATAGCACATCAAAACACGGAGCCAGTCTCACACGCTTCAGCAATTTTTGCTTCTGAGAGTTTTAAATGAGTTTGAAACCCTCTCAGACGCTTTTCTTCATAGGTGAATGGCTATCCAATGTACCAAAAGCAAAAATATAATTAAACTTTAAACTCTTAAAATGCCAAGTACCGCTGGGATAACACATGGGTAACACACAGTAATTGTTTATATTTACTCTACGTCTAGTTAGCATTTCCTTTCAGGTGCCTGCCAGAAATGCTAGCTTGGGAAAGGCAAAAACTGTAAGAATTAGTTTGTGATTCAGAGTCTTAATTGACTTTTGATGTAGTGTGATCTCATTACCTGCACGCTGAGAATGGTGCTCTTCTTGATGCTAGTACTGCAGTGGAGTTTCTCTCCCATATATTTCAAAGTCCTCCCCACAAACACACAGTTTTCCTCTAAAGCCCTGGAAGCACTACATCCCATCTCATGAGCATGGTGTGTTCATTATCTAAATTGGAAGAGTGTGTCTCTGTCACCTTCCCTCAAGTCCTTTCCCTGTCTTCCTGGAGCCATGGCCATTTCAAAAGCACTGGAAATCCTCACGTCCTGGGCATCACACTATCATCAGTGTGCTGTGTTGTCTTAGTAGCAAGGGAGGAATTAAATCCTTTTAAGAGTAAGGATAGAGGAAAAGGCGTCTAAATTGCCATAACATATTATTTTGCTGTCAGGTCATACGGCAAATCATGTTAAACCTGTTATTCTCAAGTGTGCTGATACATATGCATGTGTAAGCACCTAAATAATCCTGCTAAAAGTGAAAGGACTTATTGAATGTATGGGCAGACTTTGACAATATTCTCCAGTCCATGCTCTGGTTGAGCAGAAATGTTTGTTACATTTTCAATTCTGATTTTAATATGTTAATTGTAAAAAAAGGTATGGGAGAGAAAAGCAAAAATAAACCCAACACCATCTTTCTTGAGCATTGCAGATGATTTGTAGGAGAAGGTATGAACTTGTCCTTTGATCTTTGAAGGGTTTCCTGTGTGTGTAACTGGCAGAAGCTGTGCAGGGACTCTGAGGTTAGTAAACACAACAGGGAATTTTTCTTGTTACAGTTCTTGCCTTTTGCAAAATGGACTTTTTTCATTACCAATAAATCATAGTTTTCAAGTAGAAGTGTTATGCACGGGACGTTTTTTTGACTTGGCCCCAGCTTGCTTTTCAACAGATGTGAGTCCCATTTTCATACTAATGGGTGTGTTGAGCTTATAAAAAATTCGAAAGAAAAGTGTAATAAACCATCTTAGTTGCATTTGTGGACTTACGTTTCACCAGACTGCTCCAGTTTAAGGATGCTTCAGGTGGTTCCACGAGTTCCCAAAAGGATCTTCATTTGCAGAGCAAGTTCTGCTAATGCTCAGATATTTTGCATTGAGTACAGCGCAGACTCTTACACGATCCTGCCTTTGTTTTGGGGCATTGAAAATGTTCCATACTAATCCACTCTAAGGATCAGACTTCCAAAATCTCTGGAATGATCTTTTTTGATCACTTTTTCATTGGAAAAAGCTTTTGGGAAGTTGCTGAACTTCTGTGGAGATTTGATTAATTCTTGAGGCAGACTGTTCTCTTCTGCATCTACACACTCCCTCCCTTTGACATTTGCTCTGTTTCATCTCAACTACCTGATAGTGGGTAAGGAAATTAAAGCAAAAATAATCCTTTTACTCCCACACCCTCTTTTTAAAATTGTTTGTGAGAAAGCCTTGCTGTAAAGACCAGGAGAATCATCATTGTAATGATCATGGGAGATTAATCCCAAACATTTCTCTTTGTTTAGGGTTTTTTTTTTGTTTATTTGGGACTTTGGTTTGTTGTTGTCATTTTGATTTTTTTTTTCTTTCTCCATTTTGCAGTCTCTGGAGCTCCTCTGGCCAATTTAGCCACCCAAAATGCATATATGCCTCCATCAAACTGGCTGTTTGGACTCCCTTAGTGGTAAGAGTGAAGAGAGACGATTCCAAGGAGTTTTTCATGCTTCTGGGAGTGCTGCTTGCCAGGAGGGATTAAACCAGCTCTATTCCCTCAGCAGTTTCTGTAAGAAACCTACATTATAAGATCACAAGGCCAGAGGTTTCCAGCTGTGTGGTCTGGGGACCTTAGCTTAAAATGTGATTTGGTACCAGTTTAGCACTAGACTCAATCTGCACATACTGTAGAGCCTGGAGAATGTGAATTAGCAATCCTTCTTTGCTCAGTCATAACAAATTTGGCATCTACTCTTTCCTGGTGTGAACTTAGGCTATCCACAGGGAACAGGAAGCAAAACTCTTTAGCAACTTTAGTTGAATGCTGTGGCCCAGTCTTTGATTTCCACCTTGCCTAGATAACAGATGAAAGACTCATGTGTGAGAACAGACTTGTCTGTCTCCTGAACACTGTGCTCCAGGGTAGCCAAAAAGTCGATTAAAAACAAACCTGCACAAAGATGCTCAGATAAGACAGAGAGAATTACCCTTTTAGCACCAGGGAGCCTGCAGACTTCCAATCCAATGCCTTCTAAGCAACAAGGCAGAGGCAGTCTGTGCCCTCTCTCCAGGCTGGGAGGTGTTAATGGACAGATGTGAGAGGTTGCGGTTGAGCTGGAAGTGTAAGGCCAGCATCCTGAACACATCATCAAGCTTGTTCCTGTGAGCTGCTCTGACCCAAGTGAAATGATATCATCACAGAGATGGCAAAACGAGCAGATCTGAGGAGTAGTGGGTTTAGTAGACAGCTGTATACATCCCCTGTTGCAAGGAGCTGTCAGGCTGAAGGGTTTGGCCTTTTTAAATGGATGTCCAAGTCAGAGATCAACACCAGCTTCTCGCTAGGAACAAGGTTCCTGCTATTCTGACTCAGAGAAAGTCAATGTGGAAAATGTGCCATATCTTAATGACTGTTTTGAGTTTTTTTGCTAGTGTTACAGATGAAGCAAAAGTGGAATCTCTTGTCAAAAGCCAGAACTAACAAATAACTAAGTTTTGAAGGCCTCAGCATATGTCAATCCCCTGACATCCCCAAAAGATCACATCTCCTGGGTTTTAATTAATTTATTTTTCATTGCACCCATTTATTTTTTTCCTTCATATCTTCTCTGTCTTTCTAGTGGGAGTTCCTTCCCCGTCTCTTGGCAACTCAAATATTTCAGTTCTGCTTCTTCTCTTCTTTGCTCCATATATACTCCCTTGGGCCTCCTTCACTGATGCTCTCCATTGCAACCACTCTTGTCCCTTTCTTTGGATACTTGTTTACTCCTCCTTCCATCCCCACATCTTTCTTCTCTTCTCCTCACCTCTTCTGTCCTTGCCTCCCCTCCCTGTTCAGTCTGCTTGAAATTCTCCCTCAGCTTCCTATGTCCTGGTCAACCTTATGCCCTTCTATATAGCTTTCTTCACTTCTCAGTTGGTGATTCCTTCTTCCTCTTTAATTTTAGGATTTCTCCCCTGCACTTCTTTTTGATTCTATCATACCCTGAGTTCATTTCTCCTATATTGCTTCATTATAGAGAGGTTTTGCAGGCTCTGTATTGATCAGCTTAGTCTTATCTTCTCAACCTCTCTGTATCAGGGGCTAAATAACTGTTCTCTTTGTAACATGGGCTGGGTCATCTCTTTGGGCTGGATTATCTCTTGCAGGGCCATCAGAGTTTTCATAAAGGTATGCACTATTATACTGTATATGGCTCCATAGCACAATCATGTTACCCAGCAAGAAAGGCTGCAAAAATATAAGATTACACATTTTCCTACTAGGTGGTGAATTGTGATTAGAGAACCCAATGGAAAAATTGGGTTGCTTCATTTAGTTCTGCTCTCAATTCATCAGCCTGAGAGTTAATCTCTTGCCTGCAGCCACAGCAGACTGAAATAGCACCATTTATTCTAGCAAGTGGACAGATATGACATGGCTAACCTGCTGGGCTTCTCTCTGCCAACTGGCTGCTGTTTGGGGATGAGGGCTGAAGATCTGCTTGACTGTGGTTCGAATCTAATTATGTTTGTTGACCTTCTGACATTTTCTGTTGTGCACTAGATCTAAAACTGGAGGCAATGTACTCTTTAAGTCCTCAAGCAAAAAGGGCTGCTTAGGTCCCACTCCTGTTGTTGTGTATCTGGGAGTAACGATGAGTGCTTTATCTTCCTACAATCACAGAATCATCCCAACAGGGGCATTAAAAACTTTCAGATAGATATCTTAAAGTAGATAGCACAGCATTTTGGCTCTTTAATTACTTTTTGGTGAGATTTCTGTAACATCAGGCAGCACAGATAGATGTTGCAGGATTGTTATCATTATAGTTTCTTTTGTGAAGTGAAAAGGAGAGTATCTCACTTTCTCTCTTTCTCCAGCAACCTTAGATTTAATGAAAATGAGTTTGGCTTCATTCATTCCTATGTAGTGTCTTATTGAAAAAGCTAGTAGTGTTACTTATCTGGCTTCTAAGAATCATTCTGGGTACATCAGCAACCTATCAAACAACAAATGTTAAAAGATGGTATCTGTATACCCAACTTATCAGTAGCTTTTGTGCTTTTTATCAGACTCCAAAGGCTTTTAATCGTTACCTCATTAACTTAAATGGGTAAGATTTTGATTCCCTGAAGACCTGAGTTGTGCTTCACTGAATCTCTGGCTTGCTTACTATTAGTTTTGAGTGAAGTGACATTAAAATGGTACTATGTCATAATCTTAAAAAAATCAGTGTAATCCTTTCAAGTTAAGGTGGGAGTTCTATAGGGTAAGTGGAAAAAGGTTCACACTCTTGATCCACTCTACATTTATGCTTTCTCTCTCTCTCACCTTAATCTATTATCTTTGTTTCACTTTCTATCACAGATGAATTGGAACTGCCTCAAGCTGGCAGTGGTTCTATATTTAAAAACCATTGCTAGCAAGAGACTGGGTTGTGATACATCCAGTTTCAGTCAACTATGTTTAAAGGATGGATGAAGAGCTCACAGCTGCCAGTAGAAGAGATACTAATGTACAAATGTGAATAAAAACTCAAGTACACATACATATGCACATGCATGCCAAAGCATAATTCCCATTCCTGGTGGTGCTGCTCTAAAAGGACACTGTTGCTGCTACATGGTTGAAATCACCATGGTTATTTCTGCAGTTCCCTCCCCCCCTTCTCTGAATTTCTTTTGTCTTGTTTCCTAATCAGTCTTTGTAGCTCAAGTTCATTTCTTGTTAACAGTCAGTTTCTTCCTCTGTTAGCACAGTCCCTCTAATTTTTCCAATAGCATAGCATGAGATAACAAAAGAATAGCTATTATCACTTGGGATTTAGTTTCTTCCAATGTTGTAGACAGAATGGTAATTAAACAAACTCAGGAAGCAGAACAAAGTACTGATGTTTGCATAAACTGCTAGACAGTTTGTCCATGCACTGTCTGAACCCTTCATAGCATTAAGGTATTTATCTTCAAGACAACTTCTCCCAGGAGGTGAGAGTATAATATGTGGTTTTGCTGATGACGAGTGGATGCACAGAACTATTAATTGACTTACTAATGATGTACGAGGAAAAGTCACAAGTCAAACCTACATCTCTTGACTGCTGAAGTTTTCACCATGAGACCAAATTTCTTTCAATAACTTTCTTTTCAATTTCTTTCTTTTTATATTCAAATGTAACAGATCCTCTGTCTTTCTCTTTCTGGGTCCATCTGGTGTTGCTGGCTATAATTTTAGGGTAATATCTTTTGATAACAGTAAATAGAAAGAAACTCAATTTTTACAGATTGTACCCGCTTAGGAACTTTGGTGTTTGGCATTACAGAAATGGGAATCAGATACTTTTAGCCATTACTTCTCCTAACAACAGCATAGGATCTATTCCATGTCCAAGGCTTTAGGTTCACATATTCTATTAGTTTGTTTGACTGGAATGTGTTTAGAAGATGGTGAGATTGCTTTCGTATCAGGTGATGACAAGATCTTGATAAAATGGTTGGGAGGCTTGGTGTTCAGGCAGTCAAAGTTTTGATAAGATATGGATAGACCAAGTAGCCACAAAAGGTTTGGGAAAACATTTAAAAAGTATTGTGACCTTACTGACACTGAAAATTATGGAAGTCCTATTCATGTAGATTAATTTTTAATGACTACATGAAGAACCTTCGTCTCTCTCTCCCTATATATATATACACACGCATATATACATGCGCATATAATGAAGTAGTGTAGATGGAAACTATTTAGCCTAAGTTCTAAAAGTGCATGTGTGAGTGGTTCTTTGAGGTTTTGTTTAGTATGAGATTTTAAAAATAACAACAAATAGCCTTTTAGCCTAGGAAGTTTGTGAATATGAAGAAACTAACAAACTGCTTGCAAACTTTTTGCTTTTATCAGAGCTCTATTTTTTTTTCCCCTGTAAATAAAGACCGTTAAGATGGCTCTGATCAGTTTGTGGCTGGGATTTTCTACAGTAAGCTGGAAGAATCTAACTTAACCAAAGTAACAAGTGCTTAATTTCTACCTAAGGTCACGTAATATTGTCACTACTCTGTTTTACTCTCTCCTCATACATCCACTCATTCAAGCCCAGTCACTGAGTATATTGTATGCTTCTTCCTCACGAGCCGCAACTAAAGTCAGGCAAAGAGATAATCTATTTTATGGGAGACAGGCACAAAAAATAAACAGTTTTCCAGACACCTAAAAAGCAATGTGTAGAAGTGAAAAGCTCTGCCTACAAAATTTTGAGAAAATTTTAAATGTTCAATTTACTGAACACCAAAATGTTTCAAGGCTGCTGGTTTCAGGTCCCAAAGATCTCTGCTCTTAGTCTAATCTTCAATTAATCACTGCCTTACTAGAAGACAAATAAACTCAAACTCTGTGGTGAACTGACAATCTGGAGCACTTCCTTCCCTTTTTGCTTGATTTCTTCTTTATATTACAAACTACTAGCCTTCACAGCTGACGCTGATTTTTCTGATATGAGTTTTCTGGAAGGACATGTCTACTTTCCTTCAATACCTCTGTAAGAAAGGGGTAGTGCATGAACAATGTCAGTTTTGTCTTGAGCCACGAAGATGTCATAGCAGTGCTATATCATAGCAGTGCTAGACCTACCATAGCTCAAGAAGTCATCACTGAGAAGCTGATCTTCAGTGAAGGACTTTGAATCTCAAGCTCAGTATAATTACAAGCCATACTTCTGGTTGGTTATTAACACATTTAGCCAATTCAAGAAGTTTACAAATGGGTCCATGATCAAGGATGCTAAACTAGAGAAGAAGTAGTAACACCTGGAGGGGCTGTACATGATCTCAGGGACAGGATCTTGAGTAATCCAGTTTTCAAGCAAGGCTTCCTTTGCAAAATTAGCTGTTCATAGTTGGAGCACACCTGCTTGATGCTACTCTTTTACTTTGTGCCATATGGGAAAGGCTTTGATGAGATGCTTGGATCAGCCTTTTCCAAAATCAGGGCTACATCCCAAGTTGTAATTCACCTTGCCATTCTCCTAGAACTAGTTACATCCTGAGTAAGAGGATACAGAAATCAAGAAAGCAAGAGATCAAGAAATGCTGTGCAAGACTCCTCAGAGCCTGAACAGTGGCCTTGTCTTCCAATCCTCTGAGTAAGACAACCTCATAGGTTTGCTTATAAATCTTGCTAATCCAACTACAAGAAGTGAGCTTTCCCAACCAGATCACTCTGTGTACTAGCTGGCTATGTAAAACTGGATTAAGGGTTCCTTAGGAATGGCATGTGTTTATGCTCATTGCAAACCAAACAGGACAAGTTGGTGCCACCGCATGGGTATGGAATTGCCCTACAATACCACTATATCTGTGTTTCCTTCCTAAAATGTTTAGTATTTTGTATCCACAGAGATTTCTACAAATCTCATAGGTCTGCAGAAATTTGGTGTCACGCTGCACTGAGGCTTATGTCTAAATAGACCTTTATTACTCACCAAAGGACCAGTGTGACTCCACACTGTTCTGTTGTGTGGCTAGCAAAGACACTATACTTTTTTTTGCAAGCTGCAGTCTAGGTGTAGTCCTTAGTTCAGCTAGCAGCTGCTGTGAGTGAAGGCTGGTGGCCAGCAAACAAGTGAAGTTTCAATGAAGACATCAGGAAAACAATAAACGATCTGTAGTAGTGGTTGTGTGTGGAGTGCTTTTGTATTCATGACAACCTGCTCATCTACAAAGAGCACAGAAAATCAATCAAAATCAAATGCAAACAAAGAAATGATAAATTAATCAATAAAGCTATGAGCTAATCAAATGACACCCTCCTCAATTATTCTAATAGAAAAAAGAACAACTGCTGGTTATGGCTCCTGGTTTAGAATGGCAGTCTTTGCAATCAAGCACTGATTCAGATATTAGTTAATTAAGTCAAGTGAGCTGTATGGAAAAGGATTCCACTTCAGGTTTTTTTGTTTAATGAGATAAATGGATCAGTTTCTCAACTTCATATAACATCCCCGAGGATGGCAAAAGAACCATGTACCTAAGTTTATATTTGTATATAACCTCACATATGTGTTTTGTAAAGGCAGGACTATAACATATAGAAGAGCTCTGCTCTACTGCACACACTTTTACACTATGTAATCACTGTGATATATAATCAAGCTTCAGGTTCAAAGCCTCTAATCTTTACTATCCCTGTTCTAGAAATCCTCTCCTCCATCTAATAGAAATAATTTCCTAGTTTCCACATTAACTATGTCTCAGCTACTTTGTATTTAGTTCTCTCAAAAGCTGAGTGTCTGTGGTTGGGCTATCTTATATCTGATGCTTACTTGGGTACACAATGGTGGTCCTTTTTATCATGGAGAGAATCTACCTTGCTGGTAAATGAGCAGGCTCCAGTCACTTTCTGATGGAAATCTTTCTGTGATACTCTGAAAAAATACAACTCTGTTCATCTGCCATAGTATATTCCATTGTTCATGGTTCATCTTCTAAAAGCAAGGTTAAGATTCTTATTTCAACTGATTTGAGTTTGGAAGAAATGGATTGTAAAAGGAAACTATGTAGATTTAGCTTTGCCTGTTACAGTAATTTTAGGAAACAATTTTTTTGCTTAGGTATCTGGGTGATCATACAATTGACTTTGTTGCTCAGCCTCTGAGAGGTCAAAGCAATGTATTTGATTTCTCCAGACAAAGTCCCTGATGTTTGTAGGACTGCCTGTCAGATGTGTGCTTGGGTATTCTGTGGCTATAGGTCACTGCAGACATGCTGTCTGAACAACTTCTCTGTGGTTTGATGTCTTTCAGCCAGGCAATAGGTGCTTTTACAAAAGTTGTTATCACCAACGAGTGCCAAACCAATGAAGATTAGAATTTCTCCTGGATAGTACTAGCATGTCTCATCTGTGTGTTTAACAATGACTCTTTCTACCTCTGCTGTACGAGACTAATTGAAAGTGTTTCCTATTATCTCCCCTTGTTCAGGAAGAATCTAGGGCTGGAAGAACAGAAGAAACATTTGCACAGAATACAGCAGCTTTCCAAAGTCCAGAAACTTTGCTCTCACCAAGTTTTCCACGAGATTCTTAGTTCTGGTTGCTGTTTTTATTTTTTTCTTTTTCTGTGAGAGTGAACCTTGTGTCAAGATAATGTGCTTCATGCATTCAAATCAGGGCTTGAGTGTTAATTAGGTCACTCTTACTAGAATGATTTATTGACCTATATTTGGTTTTAGCAGCCCGAAGTTTTTCTCCATAGAGAGTCAGTGAAAATCACCTTCATCAATCTTCAAGACATAGATAATCTTATTTTTTCCATATTTTAGGTTTCCAGAACAGATTAATAAATAACCTGCTCTGAGGATCTGATTGAGTAGTCCTTCAAAAGAAAAAAAAAATCTTGATTTTTAAGATTTTCAAAGCAGGTTAATAAAGATCACCTTTTCAGACTGAACTGGAGTGCTTTCACTGATTCCAGTAGTCACTGGATGAGACTTAATATCTCATACACAGAGAAGATGGCCCAGCTATTTCTGTAGGAAAAGAGCTTATAGAGATCTGCAAAGCCAGAATCAAATACCTGTTGTTTCAAATGTGATAGATGGCTTGTAGAAATAAAGGGAATTTCAGGCTGAAAACTTCTATTCCCTTACTTTTCCTCTTCTGGATCTCAGAGTTTTTTCAGAGCTCTTGACATGTGTGATGAGTAAACTAAGTACTAGTGACCTTCAAATTTATGCATATTTCAATATCTAACATGCCTAGAAAGCTTCATATTTTGTTCTCTAGAGTATCCTGCAGTTCAGATACTTTCTTGTACTCACTGGGATGATTTTTATTTTATTTTTACAATCTAATGAGATAAAGCCCCATGCCTTTTCCACTATAGGAGCATGAAACTGTCATGATGCAGTCTTAGAGCAAATAAAAAGAATCTTCACAAAGCATACCCTGAGGCTGTGGAGTTCCTTGGTGCAGATGCCGTAGGTACTAGAAGTTTACATTGATTATAAGGCATAAGTGGGCAAATTCCTAGGAAAAAAAATAAAAATCCTTGGATGAATATCCTCTTTGGCTTGGGAAAACCTGTAACAGGATTTCCTGATTTCCACGCTCATCCTCCCTGCACATCCGTGGGGTACCTCACACACACGGCAGCCCTGCCCGGGCTGCTCTGGCCTGCGTTCACCTCAAAGGCTGCAGCTCCTCTCTGCCTCTCATGTGGGGCTACTCTGGGGCCTGCAGGCTCTCCAGCACGGCCTGTGCCATGACCACCTCATCACACAGTCTCTCACCCGTCTGAGTGCGCTCACCTGGAGCTGCTGGTGGCTCTCAGTCCTGCCATTGCCATCCATGGGTTGCAGGGGCACAGCCTGCACTCTTGCCATGGATTGCAGAGGGGTCTTCGGTCTATCACTCCTCCTTCCTTCCTCCTCTGACTATGGAGTCCACATGGTCACCTCCATCTTGTACCACTCCTACATCTCCTCCCAAGGACTTCAAATTCCTATCCTTCAATAGTGATGGCAGAGGTGTCAGATTGGCTCAGCTGGGCAGGAGGTGGGTCTGAACCCAGGAGCCGGGGGAAAGTCAGACAAGTCTTTATTGGGTCTGAACTGCAGCCCCCTCCCACTATTACCAAGCAAAAGCAGCTCCTTGCTAAACCATGACACTGCACAATCACAGCTTGTACTAGGTTGTAGATAGTCTACACATGAGTGTGCTGTTACTACAATCCAAGCTTGGGAAAAAGCTTCAGAGCTCACACTCTATTAGACATCAGAAAAATCCAGCCAAAGACACAGCCAGCCTAAACAACTCATTTCAATTGCCTTTCATCTCAGTGTTTTCTTTGCAGAATCAAACCTGAAGAAATGTCCCTGAAAGAAAATTGCCATCTTTTTCTTTGGGCCTGATACTACATAGTGACTCGTGGGAGAAGCGAGGACCTCTCTCCTCCTCATGAATTCAAGGTTCATTAAGTGTTCTTAGCAACAATCTGAGATTGGTCTCTGCAGAGCCTCCATGCTATGATTTTTATATAGTTCAGTACCTTATTTAGGTCTGTAGGAAAGGCTTTCAGAGAGCAACCAAGCCCTGAAGTCCTTGCATTATAATACCTGAATTGATAATGAAAAAGAAAGGATTGCTCCAGCCTGCCATTAGGAATAAGAAATGCACATAAGGCCAGTTTCTGCATCCTTTGCTTCTTAGCAGGTTGCTCTGGCTGGAGTCCAGCTGAGGGCAATGAAACAAGTCAGTGCTTGGAAGGAGGGACAGAAGCAGTCCTGTAATGAATAGTCTATACGGATGCAAATTGGCTGCAGCTCTGGGACCTGAACCCAGGCTTGGTGGTGTTCCTGGTCCTTAACAAATCCAGGCTAGGAGGACATTCCTGTCTTAACACCCGCTCCTGGAATTGGTGCTGCTGCATTAGTGCTGTGCTCTGTGTTAGCAGAGCTTAAAGGCCATACAAGATTTCCCAGGTGGGAACAGGAGTTTGGCAATTTATATATATATTTCCTGTTTTTTTAAAAAATAAATCAACCTGTGTCAGCTTTCTCTTATCTCTCTTCACTTTCTAGTCCCACAGCTTCTTCTCTAATAAGATCAAAAGGCCATCTAAAAGTAATAACAAGATTTTTTTCTCCCCTAGTGAGCTTTCTTCTCCAGCATGTTGATGCTCCTGATAACTGACCATGCCTTGGTATTTATTCATGAGAGTGATTCTGGCCTAGAGATCCATAGAGTTGATAGTAAGGTATCACTCTGGAGACATGACAGGGCAAGAGCAACTAATTTTTAAATAAAGTTGGGAACACTTGCAGTGAAAGCACTTTTCAGGGGAAATAGGAAAGGGTGAGAAATGTCTTCTGCCCAACACCTCTGCATAGATGCATGTAGAGTGGCATTTAGATAAAAAGAAGAAAGGAAATGAGCACTTGACTCTTTCAGCAGTAGATGATCACTAGATAGTTATCATAAATTGACACGGAATTTGAGTGGCATGAACTACGTGGAACTTGTTATTATGCTCAAGTGAGTGTTAGTGAACACAAAGAAGATGCCAATGACTGCATGGATGAATGGAGTGTTTGGAGTAAAGTATTGTATATGTTCACTCAACACCCAATGGACATTGCTTCTATGCTGTGGAAGGATCCTGGGCTAGACACTTGTTTAAAGCCAGAATGGCTGTTCTTAGGTTCTCATATAACACAATAGCTAATAACTTTGACTAGAAAATCTATTTTTATTTCATCTATTTATGTAGTAAAAAAGAGGGAGTATGATATGGATTGGAAAATATGCACAAAAAAAAAAGGCTGAAACATAGAAAGGTTTTGGCTATGTTCTTGAATTAGAGATGAAATTGTTAGGTTTTGTTGATGCATTTCTAGTTTTCTGGCCTTTAAAAAAATTTCTAATAAAAATCAAATCTCAGCAAGCGAGCAGCAATTTCTCAGATGTGGAAAATAACATCAAAGTAGAAATGATTTTTAGAGCTGGCATTTCTGGGATGTTTAATGATAAGTCAAATTTGCCAGAGCAGAGAAAAGCTGAGCTAATGCACAATGATCAGACATTTTTCCCTTGACTACCACATCTAATACTATCAACAAGCCTGAATATTCCCTATAAAAAGCAGATGGGAAAGCATTGGCTTATGACCATATGTACAAGCTTGGGACTCTCTCCTTTGCAGAAAGTCAAATACTCTAGATGAAAGTTTTTATTCATATATTACAACTATTAAGTGAAGGTCAATTTCATTGGACAGGATGCTTGCAAAGCCTTTCCTCTTTACTGCATAGGATTATTCACTGCTGTAGGAAGAAACCTTCCCCATTTCCCAATTTGGAACTACCCAAACATAGAAGGCAAGATGAATGCAAAATCTGGTGGTGCAACAAGTCATCAGGAAGAAGAAATCTAATGATTTCAGGAGATAATAGGATTATCTGGGAAAAGTCTGTCTTGCTGAGGGATAGCAGAAGGGGACTCACTCTTGGACCTGGTAGTTCTCATATTCTGTGGACCAACCATGAGTCCCACTGAGCACTCTGGTGCATTGCAGATTGGAAAAAGATGGTCAAAATCCTGCTGATCTCTTTATTACTGTGCTCATCAAGAGTGAGCAGACAGTAGTTGAATCCCCTGAATGAGTTTAAATGAAGTGCAGAATGAGAAGATCAGAAAGGGACTTGCAAGCATAATCTGGAAGAGGTACAGAAAGACTTTTCAATATGTTATTTTGATGCAGAGCATGAGTTGGTCCTAGTATCTGGGAGAGGTATCTATACAGTCTCAGAGTCATCTCCACCCAGGGAAAAGCTTTGTGCCTAGAGAAAACTGAGTATTGTGTAGATCTTTGGTTTTAGTCCAAGGACTATCAGAGAGCTACCTCCTAGACCTCTCAGCGAGCCCATTCGCAGTCCCCACACCTACATGATACTTGCTAAGAAAATAACATCTTTGAAAAGAGAAACCTATCCATTCAAATGATACTATGGAAACGCTAGTTATGTGTTTACTTTAAACAGAGGTTTGAGGGAGGCAACCATTATTTTTGCTCTTGCCATTAACAGTAGTTTTAAGATTTCCTGTCAATATTGGAATATGACACAACTTAATAAGTGTTTCTGGTTTGTGTGGAGGACATACCGCTGGATTAAGAAGCTCATTAGCAATACTTGCTGAGTTCATATTTATTCCCAGAATCAATACTTGCAATGTACTAATTAAATAATCTGTTTAGGACAGACCCATGCTGTAGCAGAAGGAGTCCGTTCCCATTGTGACACATACAATACAGCATTTAGCTCCCATTATTATTAATGAGCACTGCAGGCTTAATTCCTGATGTGAGTCTCTGAACAGTCATGCACAGCCTCATCCATCTGCTGAATGTTTTAAGAGATGCCTTTTCCAGTACTCAGGATGCATTAACTCTTCCAGTGCCTTTGCTTTGGGGTTGTGAATGGACTTCAGAAGCAGCTCCAAAACCACCAAAGGTCTCCTCATTATCTTGGTGGTCTTTTGAAAAGGGCCTAGAGGCCTTCACAAGGAAATCAAACCGATACATTGGATATGATGGACCTGTGGAACTGCACAGAGAACACTCAAATTTCCCTTTGTTCCTGGAGGCTGAGAAATTTCAAGAGGAAAGTAGTGTTTCTGGCTATTAGCTGTCTTGCCCTTAAGTGAAAATAATAATGATTTTAATGATTTCCTATCCTCAGAACTCTTTATTATGTCATGAAGCATTTTATGACTTTAATTTCTTTACCTGTACTAGAGTACAATTTCCCAACCTGGAATGTGGCTGCTGAGCTCAGTCTTTCATCAAGTGACTATGACTACTAGAAGGAGACATGCTCTGGTGCCTGGAAGTTCTGGCTTCCAGCTGCAGCTTCCTCTCCAAGATATAGATTTCTGCAGCTTTTCTGCCAAACCCTACCAGCAGCTGCAAGGAACAGGTTAAACTTTTAGTATTCCTAATTCATCAGCTCCAATTGCCTACTTGCTGAAAGCCAGGAATAGGAGTCAAGTCCTACGTTGTAATTTTCAAAAGTTGGGTTTGCATAGAAATAGTCATTAAGCTGATACTTCCTTCTTCTACTGTAATTCCTTGCCCTCCTTTTGCCTTTGTAAAAGTGAATGAGATGCTGCGGGACATGGTTTAGTGGTGGGCTCGGCATTGTTTGGTCTAGTAGTTTAACTTGATGATTTTAAAAGTCTTTTCCAAACATAACTATTCTATAAAGTGGCAGTGGGACAATCTCTCCTTTACATAGTATTGCAATTCACAGCTCCAAATTATCCCAGGAGATTTCTCCAAGCAGGTCTTTGAAGATGCCAAAGTCAGCTTGCCTAAGCCCAGGGTTGCAAGCCAGTTTGGCGTCCCGCTTCTTCCCTTTCATGGTCATTGCCTCCAACCTCCACATCCTCAACCACATCATCTTTCTTTGTGAGCAGAAGGTCCAGCAGCACACCCCTCCTCCCATGGTTCCCCCACCACTTGTGACAGGAAGTTGTCACAAGTGGTGGTGGGAGGGGGGGGTTGTTGCAAAATGGCAAAGTGACAGAGACATGGTGGTCTCCCCTTGGCTGTCTGGGCACCCACAGCCACATCTGAGCAGCTCAGGCGCACTGCCTGGGCCCAGCACGTACAGCAGTACTTGATGTCTCCCAAGACTGAAGAACATATCTGCCAGGCAAACAAAGCCTCAGTCAGAGAAGCAGCCATTTTCAGAAAGCCCAGCAGTGAAGGAACCCCTAAAGAGGCCGTCTTCGCATAGTGGAGAAACAATGTGAGGTGGAGCAGAGGAACTAATGAGCAAAATAGCAACCATATGCATTGTCTTTTACAACAGAAATATCCCAGTTTTTTTCTGTTATAATCCCTGGTCCTCATGGGAGACTTCAACCACCCTGATATTTGCTGACAAAGCCACACAGCCAAGCACATTTTTGATATCTTTTTCAAGATTAGAGGATAGAAGGATATGTTTGCTTTAGAATTAAAGCAACATTAGGATTTTTGGATATCAAGCCACTCATCTCCACCCTTCTGAGCAGCCAAGAAAGGGATATTTTGGACCACTCAGCCACTTCAGAGGCCACCTAGTTGGCAAACACATCCCAGCCCTCTCTACAAGATCGAGGTGCCTAAGTCACAAACCAAGTTTAAGTGTAGCTTTGAAAGCCACAGCAGCCCTGCCACGTGACGTGCTGTGTTTGTCCTACTTAACACGCAGAAGCCAAGGTGCAGTTGCATCTTTTCAGATACAAAGGCCATCTTCTCCAGCTGAGGTTTCCTCTAGTGGCAAGGTGCATCTAAGGAACAGTGCTGGGGATGGAGATGATGCATCTTATGGATGGAGCAGCACAGATTTGATCCATTCCTAGGGCTGCCAAAATTGCAATGGGCTCTTGGTGTTCCCTGTCTGGCCAGGACTGGGAGAAGCTGAGAACTGTGTCTGTATGAAGTGCTCAGCACAAAGCACTTGGGTTTGGGATGGACTGATAGCTGCTGTGATTTGACATGTTGTGTGGCTTCACACACACATCTGGTAAAGCTCCTCTTCCTTTTCCCAGCAGACAAAAGTGAATTGTGTCCAGGGCTCCATTGCCATCCGATTCTGCCTCTTCTCAAAATACTCTCTACCCACGTTTCAGACCCAATCCCTGCAACATCTCTCCTTTAGCAATGGACACAGGGGAGTCATTCCCAGGAAGGGGCCCTCTGCCCCTCCACAGCCCTCCTCTTCCTTCCA
This sequence comes from Colius striatus, assembly GCF_028858725.1. Lineage (NCBI taxonomy): Eukaryota > Metazoa > Chordata > Aves > Coliiformes > Coliidae > Colius > Colius striatus. The sequence continues at coordinate 16,157,725 of NC_084769.1, read as the reverse complement.
CAGCACGCTACCTTTCATCAAACCATAGGATTATTTTGGTTGGAAAAGGCCTTGACCATCATCTAGTCCTAAGCTCACGCTGCCAAGCCAACACACACAGGAGCCAATCACAGTCGTCCGCATGGACATTTGCATTGACCCCAGCGTGTGCTGCTGACATCACGCTGTCTCCTGCCATGTCCGTTAACCCCATTAGCATACCAACCGACACACGGCACTTGACTCTCAGCTGCAGAGCTCCTGGCGTCGTGACCTCCACAGAGTTGGAAGAGGATCCTTAGCAGCAAAGACATCATTTGCCTACCTCTGCCTTGTCAAGCAGGGAGTCAGTTCAGGAAGGTGAAGATGTGGCTTCAGAGACTAGCCAAGATCAACAGCAGCAACATCCACATCTTCTCCTGCAGCAGCACCTGCCTTTCCTCCTGCTCTTCCTCCTGCACCAATGGCTTCTCTTCCAACAGCAGCGCTTGTCTTTCCTCCTGCAGGCACAACAGCCTTTCCTCCTCCGGTAATGCCTGCAACACTGACATTTCCTCCTGCACCAATGGCTGCCTTTCCTCTACCTTTTCCTCCCACTGCGACAGTTTTTCCTCCTACCGCAACAGCTTTTGCTCCTGCTGCAATGGCTTTTCCTCCAGCTGCAATGGCTTTTCCTCCAGCAGCTGATGATGTGGAACCAATGGAAGTGGATCCACCAGAGGACCAGGAAGAGCCCATGGAGGTGGATCCACCACAATATGGGCCACAGCACTACAACATCATGCCAGGACTATTCTCTGCAGTACCATGGCGATATTGATGCAAGAGTGCCAGTCCGTTATCAGACTTCATTACAGCAGAAGACCTTGGACTCTCCACTTCGCGACAATCTCTGGTTCATGACTCTCTCCACGACCCTCTCCAGGACTCTCCAGTTCATGACCCTCTCCAGTTCATGACCCTCTCCACTTCGCGACCCTCTTAAGGACTCTCCACTTAAGGACCTTCTCCAGGACTCTCCACTTCAGGACCCTCTCCAGGACTCTCCGCTTCAAGACCGTCTCCAGTTCACGGCCCTCTCCGCTTCAGGACCCTCTCCAGGACTCTCCGCTTCAAGACCGTCTCCAGTTCACGGCCCTCTCCGCTTCAGGACCCTCTCCAGGACTCTCCGCTTCAAGACTGTCTCCAGTTCACGGCCCTCTCCGCTTCAGGACCCTCTCCAGGACTCTCCACTTCAAGACCGTCTCCAGTTCACGGCCCTCTCCGGTACATGACTCTCCATGACCCTCTCCACGACCCTCCCTCCAGCGTTCCAATAAAATGTACGTTTGTAGCTCTAATAATGGTGGTCATGAATGAACAAGGTCTGGGTGGGGAAATCTCAGCCACCAAGTGTTCCACTGGTAACAGGCAGCAGGCACTATAAAAAGTGAGGGCTGCTTGTTGTGGATGACTTGCTGTGAAGAGGCACAGAGACACCCGTCTGTAGATGGGACAAGGAGTGGGAACAGGTTCTGCGTGCCAGAGGCCAAGATCCCAGACATGGCTGAGAGAGGGTCACATCTTATCAGGGATATGAGCTACTATCCCCTACCTCTCTCTCATGTAGGTATGAATGATGTAATGAGATACAACATTACCAAACTCAAGGAGTATTATAAAACCTTGGGGGAACAAGTGTAGGGTATTGGGAGGACAAGTTATCTTCTCTTCCATCCTGCACAGCACAGGAAAAGGGTCAATCAGTAAGAGGAAAGTCACACAAGTTCACTTCCGGCTTACAGGTTAGTGCCAACAAGAGGCTTTCAGTTACTATAAGAACAGGACCTTTGGTGACTGTAATTTGATACGGCGGGATGGAATACGCCTGTCTCACAAGGGCACTGGTATCTTTGGGAATAGGCTGGCCCTCTCCAGTTAGAATGATTAGAATGCTTTAAACTGAAGGAATTGGCGGGGGGGTTGTTGCAAAATGGCAAAGTGACAGAGACATGGTGGTCTCCCCTTGGCTGTCTGGGCACCCACAGCCACCATCTGCGCAGCTCAGGCGCACTGCCTGGGCCCAGCATGTACAGCAGTACTTGATGTCTCCCAAGACTAAAGAACATATCTGCCAGGCAAACAAAGCCTCAGTCAGAGAAGCAGCCATTTTCAGAAAGCCCAGCAGTGAAGGAACCCCTAAAGAGGCCGTCTTAGCATAGTGGAGAAACAATGAGAGCAGTTAGAGCACATTGAGCTCTGTCTGTGTGGGGATGAGGGACAGGTTGAGTATTATGAGTGATAATTAAAGGGCAAAGTATTGTGGGTGATACTACTATGGCAGTTTAGTATATACCACCTGATGAGGAAGTGGATGAGACCTTCCTGAGCTGAGAACTGCCTCACAATATCACATTTTGCTATGATGAAGGTGTATGAGGTATTGAGTGTATTTTAGGCATTTATTTACCTTGTTTTTTGTGGTTGCTTTTTCTAATTCCATCCAATTCTCCCTCCATCTCTTCTTTTAGGTAATTCTTAATATTAAAAACCCACAAAACAACCCTTCCTAATGCAATTTAAGGTAAGACAGGCACATTTTATTAAGAACTGCAAAACACTTAACAGCACAAGGGTTTTCATGTGTAATCAGATGCAGCAATTGGCTTGATTGCAATTGCTTCTAGGTCTTTTGCACACAAGCACCTGATTAGATTTTAGTAGTGCTGCCAATTCTGGAGGAGCTTTCAGCCTCGCAATGTGAATGGGCCTGGGGGAAATCATGTGCCTTGTCCTTAGTGCTGCCACCTGTAGAAGGGAGAGATGGGATGAGCAAACGAGTTAACAAGAACCTGCCCTCTGAAGAAACTAGTGCTGCATGGAAAAAATGGATGATTTACAGATTTGAAGCTCTTCAGCTCAAATGACAGTGGTGAGCATGAGTGTTATGTTGTGGAGCTTGGTGCTACAGCAGCTATGTCATGCAAGTGTCCAGGAATGAGACCATGACTGGTGTACTCCCCTCCCCAGGCCATTCTGGGGACTCCAGAGACACGACCAGTGGTGGCCACAGCCATTTCAATTGAGAATGGGGAGAGCTTTTTGAAAAGGTATTTTCAACTGTGAGGAAAATCAAGTTGTTGTTAAACGCTTGTGCTCTGGAAAATCCCAGTTCTGAAATATCAGATTGATGAATAGTGACATCTTTGATATAAACAAATGCTGATGTTCTTGGCATTTTTAAAATGTCAATGCAAAGCTAAAATCCTCTTATTTGACTTTTCTCCACTAAAAAAAAATCATCAAGTTGAAACAAAGTTGCCCTGTGAAACATATCACCTGTAATTGAAAGAAAATCCTAAACTCTTCTCTTTCATGAAGGAAGTATTTGATCAAAAAATTCAATCCTCTGTGGGGTGGTAACTTGAGTATTCGTCACATCAGCTACCACCCCAAGTGGTGTCTGAGGGAGGTCAGCTTCAACATCAGACTTCTTATTGCCCTGGTGGAGATACTTTAAGATGAGCAGATTTTTACATGTGAAATGCTCTGAAAATTGCCCACCTTCTGGCTGTTTGAAGTTTGATGTTCAGAAATGCCCTGTGGCTTTGGAAACTTGATGATTTCCAGCCACTCAGTCCCAGTCTGGGATCTCATATATGCCTCTGCTAGTGAAAGATGAGAATTTTGCCTGAAGAAAGTTTCCAGAATTGGACTCTACTCCAGTTTGATTTTCATCATGTATAACAAAGTGCTTATTTACTTTTTTTTTTCACTTTGCCCAGCTTGGACAATTAAGCCCTTGAGTCATTTTGCTTTTATTTCAAATCAGCTGCATTCCCTGGTTCACTGGCTTGCCTGGAGTTTTATAATGCTCAGGTACCAGAAGGGAAAAATGGCGTTAAACCCCCTGAAGATGCTAAAATTCATATGGTTGGATTTACAGTGCTGAAGGGGCTATCCATTATTTTGATGAATTTCTCAATTTCTCTGTATGCATGTGTGTGTTTTTATTAAGATTTTTATCAGAAGTGAGATATGTTAATAGTTTCTCACCTCTTGAGAACAAAGCTGTATGGTACAGCAGTGGGAGAAGGTGGTCTCAGCCCAGAGGCCATTATTGGAGACCACATAGCTGAGCAGCATGGGGACCTCCAAACCTGGGATAGCAAATGAGCCATAGGGCAGTCCTGGCTGAGATGTGCTGGCAGAAGTGTTTATGGGGAAATTGTTGCTCGCATTTAGCACTGGAGTTTTGTCTCAAGCAAGTGATTTATGCATCTCATTCATATTAACAGAAATAAGTGAGCAAAAATTAAAGCTTTTGTTGGTTGTGAGCACTTCTCCTTGGACTGGAGTTAGCATCTGGTGACAAGAGGCATAACAAAGCTTCATGCTTTCCCTGCTAAGCTGGCTGCATCTGAGGAGGGCTTTAGCACACAGTGAGGGCACAGGTCACCTTTATTTCTGTGGCTGGGAACACTTTGAACACAATTTGGATTTGTTACATTCAGCCAGTAAGATTTGAGGTCCTTTAACCTCAGAAGAGTTTGCCAGAAACACTCACATAAATGGATGCCAGAATACAAGGAAGGATTAGGTACTCACAACCTTATAAATCAAATGCATTTCCAGACTGTTGCAATTTGTTGACTTTTAAACATTTCCTATGGAGATGAAGAGACCCTCTGAAATTCTGTAGCTGTAGATTACTGTATAGCACACATGACTTTCTTTTACTCAAGGAGTAACTGTGAACCTTGGGATGACTCTGAAGAGCTTTCAGCTTTTATAGCTGGAGATAAGAATGGACCCTCCCCAATAGGAAGAAACAGGCGATAAAATATTCTGCAATCTTTATACATTTCTTTTTCCAAAATCCCTTGTTTCTTGGTTTTGGCTTACTCTGCTTGCAAGCCTGGATCTGGCAATCATATTTGAAGTTTGGCCGATTTCAACCCTTCCTACAGTAAGCAGAGACAGCTGTGGTAGGAATGGCAGCCAGCTTTTCATGTCTGAAGAGATCAGGTGCTAACATAAATATTGCCATGTATCAATCTCCAGAGCACCTCTGCCCTGGGGGAGCAGTATTGGTTTTGTTTCTTTTAATTTCATCAGTTATGTGTTCAAATAAATACTCTGATTGAAGGGACGCAGAGCCCTGGGCCCAAATGTTGTACAAACTCTTGTGTAGAAGATGCAGGGGTAGACAGGCATGAGCCAGCAGACACAAGCAAGGACCCTATGAGCCAGTACCAAGCATGAAAATAGGAAGTTGTCATGACATATCAGAAGTTTATTCATTTGCAGGAATTCTCTCTCCTCTTCTCCCTGTTGGGGTCTTTCAGTGTGACGCAGAGTAGGCAAAAGAATCTGTAGGCAATTCTGCTCTCTTGTGTCTAAAACTAATGCTGCTGTGAGAAATCATCCATGGACATGTTCTCCATCACCACTGGATTTTGAAGACGGGTTATGAGAAGTTTTTCCCCTTTACATGTGGAGGGCCCTTTTTCTGAGGAATTTTAGCCAGTTTGATTTGGGTAGCCATTTTAAGGTTGTTATTTCAGTAACTTTACTGGAAAGGATAGACTTTAAAGCCAAACCTCTGCATCCCCAAGCCATAGGAACTCAAACTCTGGGGTGGCAAACCATGGCCACAGGCTTTCACACCATGCCAGGAAGCTCACTCAGTTTGCTGGGTGGCACAAGTGTAGCTTCTGTCAATAGGTTTCGGCAACAGAGCTGAAAGGCAGGTCCACTCCCTGTGTATCACTACTCTCCTGCCAGAGTATTTTGCTCTTCTCCAGGAAGCTCACTTCTTCTGCCTCTCAAGAAAAAACCACACTTTATCCACAGAATACTGTTGACCTTTTGACAAATAGCAAAGAGATGAGCCTTGGATGATGGACTTGCTGTGCGACATCAGGGACAAACCAAATAAACAATCCCTGGCTGGAGGGAGATGTTGCACATAGCATCCAAAGTCCATGTGATGCAGTCACCCTTAGTTACCTGGAGTCATTTGGAGCCCACTGCCTGTTCAAGCTACAAAAAACTGGATAGTTTTTAATTTCTTTGATTTTTAGAGAGCTTTGGCTCAAATTCCTTGCTGTGAGCACAGCATTGTAAGTATCTTTGTGAAAGCTGGGCTTACAAATGACTCCTTCCTCAGTCTGAGACACTTCATTAACTGCAGGGGAAAGACAGGAATGGTACAGTATAGATGAAGGGCAGGTCTGCGTTTCAGTGATGGGATTGCAATTAGCAGCTTCAGCTGTCTGTAGGAAGAAAACTTGGCAAGTCAGGTTGTTTTTGGGAGTTGGTATTAGGAGGAAAAAAGCAAAAGGGAGAGAAAAAAGAAGAAAAGGGAGAAGTGCAGGTCACAAATATAATAGAAAAGAACATGAAGCCAGTGTCTCCCATCTCGTTGTTATACAAGTCTTTTCTGTGTCTGACAGATAGCTGCTCCACAGCAGAAGTGACCCATATTAAGTTCTTTATTGTTTAAACTCAGAAAGTCACCAATTAAAATGTCTTAAGTTTATTTCTGCGCTTTGTGCTCTGGGAAGCTCATTGATCAGAAGGGAAGGCACTGGATTGTCTTCTCTGCTGTGAAGCTATACAGTCTTTTCAAGTATGTCCTACTTGCCCAGCTTTTGTCAGAAAATATATCAAATCACAGATATCAGATGTATAGCAGAGACTCAAGAGATCATCTAATCCATCCCTCTAACCCAGATGCTGTTCTGGGGAGATATTTCTTTACGTGGTTCGTAAAACCTTTCTGCAAGAGTCATCACACTTTCTTGAGCTACCTAGTTCCTAATTCTCTTGATATCTAATTTAAGTCTCCTTTACTGCAGCCTAAGGATTTACACCCACTGTTTTTGGTCTGTCCCTAATAGACACAGGAGTTGTCATAGCATGGAATCAGGCAGATGGGTGAATAGCCTGCTGTTCAAAGTAGGGCTAACTCCAAAGTCAAAGCAAGGGGTTTTCTCTCCCTTGGTAATGACTATTAATTTATTTGGCTTCCATTACCAGATTTCTTCCCTCTCAACTAAGCAGTTTGGCATCAATTATTTGAATCTTTTTTCCATATATCTTATCTACTAGACCATGTTTATTAATCATTCCTGTGCTATTAGTCATAGCTGTGTATCTGATGGATGCTCTCATACATACATGCATACACAGCTAATTTTGATGACTAGAACAATGGGAGCACAAGACTTTCTTTGGCAAAATGATTTGGGAAAGTGAACTTTATGCTGCATGCTGGGAGTAATAGATTGAGCTGTGCAATGTGCATCGTAATGAAACATTAAATGGTAATATACTATCTGGCCACTAGAAGCATTGACATCTTGTAGTAGGACAAATGTAACACGGTTATTAATATGGCAACAGAGCTATGCTTGGCTTTAACCCTTTCAGCAGTCCCCACTGAGAGTAAGGGCCTATCCAATCTCCTTTCAGAGGGTATTTACCTACTTATCTGGCTGGCGTTGATGTGGCTTTGACCATCAGCATGACTTTAACCTGGTATCTCAGCCAGCTCTTCAGCATCCCTATGCTCACCGATAACATGATTTTGAAGAAATGGATTGTGAACAGGAGCTGGTGCTGTTTGCAGGATCTCTGACAGGGTTGCACTTTGGAACCTGGCTGTGAGCAACATGGATCACTTCTATATGTTGACTGTCATGGCTGTGCAGATATCTTGATGGACAGGAGAATTGGCCCATAGTAATCTGACTGAACATTGCTCTGAAACTCCTAGAGCAAGGAAGCCGAACTGCAGTGCTAGGTTACTTATCTGGGAGCCCCCTTATCTGTAAGAGGTTCCTTGCTCTGACTTGGTCCAGGAGCCATGCTACAATACAACCACTTCTAAGAGTTATTTTAATATTTGTGTATTAGTAGTGTGGAGGAAATCCAGATACAGATAGGACTCCATTGTGTTAAGTACTGTAGAAACACAGATCAGGGACTTTAGTGATCACAAACTAAACCTAAATAAAAGACAATAGAGTGATACAGGGGGAATTAGTGGAATAAAGATATAAATCTTGCAAAGCAATGACAACTCCTTAAAAGTTTTGGGGAACTGCTATGGAACAGGTGTGTCGTAAGAAAGGCTCAAGGAAGGAAGACAAATTCTGGTAGCTGCTCTGTAAAGAACATATTTATCACCGTTAAAGCTTGGATTTTTAACTAGCTCAGACACAACTGATTGTACAGTTACTATGCCAATAATGTCTGGGTTCACATTGTCATATTTTTAATAAGTAGGTATTTTTACTTTTATGTGTTACGGTATTATTAGAATCTGTTGATCAGGACAGTAGCCAGTCCTTGGTCTCTGGGTGCTTCTAGGACATCCCTGAAAAGAGAACTAAGAAAAGAAGGTTTATTAACAGTTGGGTTGAATCACTGCAGGGAGTCTCACATACTGCCACTGGAATGCTCTTACACACCTATAAACCAGAAGAGATTGTAAAGTCACTTGTGTAGAATGAATGACCAGGAAAGAGTTGAACTTTTTGGTTTTATTTTCCTCAGCAGATACACCGCTGTTGAGACAGCAGAGCCAGCAGATGCTGGAAGAGGCGTTTATGAATAACCTGCTATTCCATATAGTTGCCTCTGGGGGTGCCACCAAGCTGGGCTGGAGTTGGCAGTGGCAGCTGGTATGTCTCGATGGGGTACTTGGAATAATGGCTGTCATTTGGTGGTCGGGTGAAAGTCACGGTGGTCTTCTGCTCAGTCACCAGCTGGTCCCTGTCACATGCCACAGAGGTTGATATAAATCAAATCTTCTCTGCAGTGAGGGCCTTGAGAAAACAAATTGATGTTTTAATGCACTACTAAGGAAGTGTCAGAGATGCAGCTCCAACAGTCTGCCAGTGAGCTGGAGGGTTGTCATGCTGCTCAGACTGAGTGCTGAATTAAGTCATTAACAAGTAAGAACACTTCTGGGGGAACAACTGGAAGAGTAAAGTCAAAATCAAAGGCCAGCACAAGACAGAGGACATATCTTCTACTGAAGATAGTGACTGTGAGCTCTGGGCCGAAGCAGCTGCCTGGGGAAGGGATGGACTCTGCTTTGAAGACATGCAGGCCAGATGTCACCTAAGAAAGCAGCTTGTAGGTAACAATCCTTTACAGGCTTCCAGGAAATGGGAGACCTTTGAGCTCAGAAACCCCTGTTATATGTCTCAAGTTGTTAAACTTTGACAAATAGGTAGATCAAGTGATATCTTCACCCTTTTTCCCAATGGCCCAGATTTGCTGATTTTGTTGTTTACTAAAACTAGCCTCAAATGTGTCTGTATTTTTAAGGTTAGTCACTTGGAACTGATCGCAGTGGTGAGACGGGAAAAAAAACAATAGGCTGTTGAATGCTTAAAACCCTTTGCTAAGTCAAGGCAGATATGGATTCTTATTCCCAGTATTAAGCAGGACATCCATAAGCTTTATCTTCAAATTAAACCCAAAACTGATATGGAAGCATATTCTATGGAGTGCATTTTGCAGGACTCTCATTTTCTTGTGTGATGTTTGCTGCCTGAAAACAAAATGCAAAGATTGTCTTATCCCATCCCTGCAAGGAGATTAGTTGCCGTAGTCAGTGACTCTGTTGTGGATTTTTCTACAAATGCTAATAAAAGAGACAGGTACAAATATTCAACAGCAGCTAGATTTACATTCCTTTTTACCTCCTCTGCAAAAAACCAAAATAAAGCAGGTAAAAGAAGTAATTTCTGTCTTGGTCAATCTGGATTATTAAAGTTCCCCAGTGTAAATCACTCCTGGAGCATTAATTTTGATGCCCCTCAAGGAAAATTAAGTGGCCTAATCACATTACATGTTCAGCATTACAGGCACTGCAGAGCTTTTCCTGTATTTGGTTGGAGGCTATTACATTTGGCTGGACTCCTTTGATACAGCTTTGCCTGTGTGTGCAATTAAAAGACTTTTTTTTTTATTAACCAGTTTTCACATTACACTCAGCGGCCCCGTCACACAACTAAATGACCCGTTTAACAAGCATGATAAAATCCTCATTAGGGCCTATTATAGGATTTAGTGGAATCTTCCTGCCTCACTACAGCACAAGCCTAATCTAATTAACTCTGCCACTTAATTCTCTCCCTCCCTCTTCTTGCTGTTTATTGGGCTTTTTGTGGAAAACACATCCAAGGAACACAATTAACGTAATTTATCCTGGAAAATCCCCAAACATTAGCAAGCTACAAATGTAATTGGAAAGGGCCTCATAGAGTTCAAGCATAGTAGACAATTACTCCAAAACTACAGCACTGCATGTTATCATGTTACTTATTATACTTTTCCAAGACACGCAAGGAGACAATTCTAAGCAAGTACCTTTAAAGACACAATCAAGAGTTATCTTTGTGTTGGAACAGCTTTCATATTCAGTTGAGGAAAAATGTGTACCTTCAAGAATGAAGTATTTTGCTGGGATTTGCAATATGGAAAGGAACTGAATGTCATGTCTTGAACTCATTGTTGTAAATGTAGAACAGCTCTATTATGAAGTCTTGTGGCAGTACTTTGTAGAGAGATTTAGCAGTCACCAGAAAACAGAATTCAGGCACAAGAGAGATCTAGTATTTGTGGGGTTTTTTTCACTGCTGCAAGCTGTAGAACACTTGTGAAACACAAGATATGCTACAATAAGGTCTGTTGGCTATTGAACATGGAAGGAACACTCAGGAAGACATCACCAAAACTTGTGACATTTCTGTATTACTAGTACCTAGTAGTTAATTAAGATAGGGATAGAAGATGACAAAGTTCCAGTAAGGAAGAGTAGCCTCCACCCAGTATGGGAACATGGTACAAGTTGCATTTGGGAGTGGCCAAGGGAGGGGTGGTGGTTGGTGCAGATATGTATGTGTGTGTGTGTGTGTAAAAATGAGAATGAGTTAATTTGGTTTCTGAGATGAACAAAAGGAAGCAACAGAAGATAGAATGCAGGTCCAAAATGCAGTGGGAGGAAAAGAAGAGCATGAGTGAACATTTTTATTCCAAAAATATCCAACAGGAGCTTAGAGACAGGCATAAAGGGTTTCCCAAGCTGTCCCTAACTCATAGGAAGATGATGTTATGCATATTTGCAAACAAGCCAGGTATGGACCTTTACTTCTCTTCCTGGAAGAAATCGACCAAATGCCTTGACTAAGCTGGGCAGCAGCCAAATATGACAAGCAAATAACTGAAGCACAGAATGAAGCAAAGTTCAGTCCTTATCTCTCATCTTTCTCTGAACCAGAAGAGGAGGATTCTTTTAACCTTGTATGGATTTGGCTTCTTGCAGTTGTCAAATGAGGACAAGCTGCCTTTTGGGCAATATGCTTTTATGCCACACTGAGTGTAAGATGGAATTATCTCACTTACATTATGCAGGGAGTTGGACAAGATGACATGTTGTTCCCTTGAGAAAGTATTTGATGTTAGTGTTTGATGCTATTAATCCTTCTTATTAATTTGGGCTTCATTTTTTGGAAGCTTGACTCCCACAGAAGGTTGAATCTGATTTCCTTGAATGTGGCAAGCTTTTGAAAAATGTGACATAGTCTGCTGCTGCAGTTCCTTCTGGAAATCCCAGCTTTGGACCATCATCTCTAGCACAGCTTCCTCTGAGGGCAAGAAATCAGAAGGATGTGACCTGGGAACGGTAAGACCAAGAAGTTGTTTCTGAGCCTAATTCTTTAATGAATGGATGCATTTGTAATAATAACAATAACAATAACAACAATAATAATAATAAGAATAATCATCATCATCATCATCATCATCATCATCATCATCATCATCATCTGTGTGGATAAGGGAATCCTTAATTACTTTGCAACAATCTGAGAGGAGTGGCATGTCCATACACAGCTGCTCTGGCATATGTAGTTGAGCTCAGTAAGAATGTCTCAAGCACTTTGATTCTTCATTGGACCTGGTGTTTAAAAATTACAATTAACAGCAAGAAAGATGCACTGCATAATGCCTGGCTTTGCGAAGTCTTTGCTGAGATGGAAAAGGGTTACTCCTACCTGTTCTAGCAAACCATCTCAGCCTGGTGACTGAGGTTTGATGGTCTGGTTGAGAAGAAGTTGATACACTGGGGGCAGGTCACACACATTTTGCACCGCCTAGAATTAAGCTCTGTCCTCTCCACTGACCTTTCTGATCAAGGAGCGTTGAGTTTGCTCTGGCTTTCTGTTGCATACGTGTGCACCAGAGCCTTTGAGGGCAAAAGACACAGCTTATGTGCTCTAGTGTTGCCAATAGCCCTGCTCCCAGCAGTAGTTAGGACTAAGTGGCTTCCAGAGGTCCCATACCTCCAGCAGTTCTGTGATCCTGTGTCTTTATTGTTTTGCCAAGTAGGCTACATAGCAATAAAAATTATGTGTCAATTTATTATGATTGGAATGGGTTTAAATAAATTGAAAGAAAAAATACTTTGATCTTTAAAACAGCAACACATTTTATAAAATGTTTTTTGTTTTACTTTTTGTTTTGGTTTTCAGGTTAAGTAAAGTGATACTGTGATTTAATGCTACAATGAAGTCACTGGAAACATAGTTGTGGTAAGCAAACAGAATATGATACTGTGTTTTTGTGGGGACATGCATGCCATATTTATCTTATTACTTATTATATATACTTATTAACAATTATATATACTCTTAGAAGATAAAAATAACAGCCTTAATCCTAAGATGATATTGGAGGGGCTGTTTTTCATCTTATTTCCACTGTACTAAAGCTGTAAATATGAGAAAGCTTACCTGCCATTAGTGTCAATGTTGATTTCAACAATGAAGGAAGTTAGCTCCTATTATGTTTTGTTTTGTTTTTCCCCTGTGCAAACACAGTTGCCTGTAATAACTTAGTGTGAGACTACTAAATAAACAGTTCATTAAAGAAAAATAATCAGAAGCTTCCTGTAATAATGAAATGGATCTGCTTTCATAATCACCATGGGATGAGGCATCACTTCTTAAACAACATTGCAAAGGATGTTTAAGAAGTAAACTTACAACAGCTTGATGCTTACAATGTGGTGCTGTTTGTTACCAGTAAGCAGGTGTGCTCACAATGTGACAATACCCAAGCTGATGCCAGGCCAAAAATGTCCCCAGTAATTCTTGCTGGAGTGTCATCTTTGGAGTGAAAATGGAGGATGTCCTGGTTTATTATGGGTATAACTGTAGAGGATAGTCCCAAACAGCACTGTCTCCACAGCTGGGCTCAGCAGGAGCGGGCTTGGCTGCACAGTTCACTCTCTCTCTGAAGTGCATTGTCTGCTTGATAATTATAGCTCAGGTTTTGAGTTGGAGGGGCATGACTCCAAGGCACTCCAGATTGTAGTGCTTGGACAGGAAAACTTCTTGGCAAGGAAGGAAACTGCCATGTAGAAGCAGTAAGAAAAACATGGAAGCTACAAGTAAAATAGACTTTTTTTCCACCATTCACTGAGAAAGTTTTTCTGGGCACCCCAAGCAAATCCCCAGAATGCAGGTGTTGTGATAGGCACCAGCTATGTTGTTATCAATAATTGCAATGGATGAGTGACTCTTCAGAAGGGGGTGGTCTCTGGGCTTTCATCTGCAGTCATCTTTACACTGTCCAGAACAATTGGTACAGGAAGCCTCTGAAGCAACATAAAAAAAATGAACGAGGCAGCCAGGTCACTGGAAGCTCCTATGAATGATAATCTCCCATCAGGTAAACACAGCTGCAAAGCCCTGGGGAGAGCTGGTGCTTGTTCCCTGAGCAGAATTTCATGCTTTACTCCAAACTCTCCTGGGAACCCAAAGGTGTTTGGGTTTCAAACATGAATGAAGTGTATGGTATTACTGCAAACCAGCTTGGCATTTGCTGGTAGATGCACCAGCACGATTCAATCCACGTCTGATGGGTGAAAGCAGCCAGCCATGCTGGAGTGAATGCTCTGGCTCCAGGTGGGGCTGGCCTGTGCTTCTAGATGAGTCAGCTTGGAGAGATTTGCCATTAAGACAGGCACAGGGAAATTATGTTCTCATAGGGAGTAACATTGCCTTCAGCTTGGAATAGTCAACAAACGGAAACCTTTGGAGCTAATGTACTCTAAGGGTGTCATTTCCATGCTTTTAATGCCTTTAAGTCTTGTGGTCTGACTGTTTCTTAATTGAGGAGGTAAAAAAACCCCCATTGTCTGTCTGTTCTGATGTTTTCTGTTTGGTGGACCAGACTGCTTCCCTGATTTGACTCTTGTTTCATCAAAAACTTGACTGCAAATGCTGTCCAGTTTTGATTCCATGTTTCCCAGTGATAGAAAATCATCAGAAGCATGGGCAATCATAGCTCTTAATCACCAGAACTGTTATGTGTTTCCTTCTTGTTATCTTACTGCAGTGACTATTTTTGGAATTGTTTTGTACCAACCTACCGGTTTGAAGTGCATGTTAGCCAAGTATTGCTCCCCAGATAAGCACCTAAAGACAGGCAGCAGCTTTCACCTTGACCACCTCAGATCTGAAGACTCACAGCTTCTCTCTCAAGTGGAAAGTGTGAAGGAGATGCATGGATGAAGGAAGAGCAGGAAACAAATCTATTGGGAGTCATGTCATAGAATCATAGAATAGTAGGGATTGGAAGAGACCTCAGAGATCACCTAGTCCATGTCCACCTTTAAAAGGCAGAAGCCAATCACAGAATAGTCAGGTCTTAATTTTTTGAAATGTGCTGACAGCGTCTGATGAAAAGAGGTTGTGATTTGTCATTGTAACTGGAGGCTAAATAAGTGTGCTCTTGTTCATGCACACTAATTTCTGCCACAACAACTTGTCTTGGTCTGTACTTTTCTGTAGGGCTACCTGGTGCTTGGCAGGCTTTGTAGAACACAGTGTTTTGGAGGGGTCTGTGAGCATATTCAAGGGAGGGTAGCTGTCTGTGGAGGCACTCAAGGTATACCATTTCCCAGTAAAGAAAATGAGATCTGGTCTCCTCTGACCATATTTGCTAAGAGCACAGTGCTTTCTTGGCTCTGCAGACAGCATGGCAAGAAATTCCTCCCCTATGGAATCTCTTTGTTTGTTTGTTTTTCTATTATTTGCATAGAAAGAAAACTGAAGTAATAAGGAATTCCATTTTAACTCATCACCCCAACCATGACCTGATTAATATCATTGATTTAAGCCCTAAGACTGTTTCTGTTTTTATAATGCTTTTTTGTTTGCTGTTTGCCAGCATTTTAGTGAGGAATGACTCATATTCTCAACACTGTGAAGAATAGGAAGGATAGGAAGGAGTGCACAGGGTTTTGTTTCCACTGGCGCACTGTGGAATGTGCAGTAATTTGAAGATCTGTCTCCCAGAGCAAGAGTTGGCTCAGGGACTTGAAAAAAGAGCCAGTCAACTTTTGTGCTAAAAAAAAAAAAAGCTTTTAAAAAATAAATGTATCAGTTTTCTGGGGAAAAAATAGGTTTTGATAAAAATGTGACTATCGTGAAGACTAATTATTTTCTAAGTTAACAATACCTCTGTGGCACATTCAGGCAGCTGTACTTCATATCCTGTTTTCTTTTAGGAGAAAAGAGTTCAACTACACCTCCCATGATGCATGCTGGTGAAACAGCAAGAATTCTGGAACACTTGCAAAGACAGGCTCTACTTACCTTTTTTTATGAGTTTTGTCTCTATAACTCAGTTTCCCTAAAATAGGGGCAGCTGCTACGCCACTGGGACACTCCATAAGACATGGTTAGCTAAAGCTTGCACTCCATTTTGGAGCTGAAAAATACTGTTTCCGTGTCAGCAGTAAGAACTGTCTGTGAAACACTTTGTACTCCTCAGATTCCAGTTCCTTTATTGCAGCAATCAGTGCCTGATTTTGTTTTTCATTGACAGCTGCCTTTAGTAGCCCAAATATCCTATTAGCTGCCTAATGCACCTCTCTGTTGTAAAGCACACCTAGCTCAAGGGGAGCTCTAATGGTTTTAAGTAAGCTATATTGAGTACCAGTGACATAGTGGCAGCAAGAACTTGCTCCGGCCATTTGCTTCTTCTCAGTAGTGGGGAGGAGATCCACTGGCACTGGAAGGTTGCTCCTTGCCTGGTCTCTCCCTTGCTGGCTGCTTGCTGACCTGGGACAGGGGCTGGGTGTGCTGAGGCTGTGGCTGCCTCGTAGAGAGGCTGGTCTAGGTGATCTCCCCACTTGAGAGGGTGTCACTTGAGAGACCTCCTCTTTGAGGTAGCCCAAAATTGTGACTACTGCAACTCTTCCATACCTCAGAATGTGTTTTTCCTGTCCCTCTCAGTTTGCTTCCCTACCTGACAACTCTTTTACTTTGCTGGTACTCAGGGTCAGCCTTTCCTAGGATTCAGCCTGGGCTGTAAAAAGCCAGACAGGTGATATGGATACTCAGACTGATTAGGCAAAGGACACTTAACTTTTCCTGTACAGCCCTGTAATATAGATGTGTCTTTAGTGAAACTACAAATCAAACGGAATTTTTTTCTTCTGTTCAAGTAATAAGGAGATTTTGTTGTTAACTGGCAGGTGTCACTTTGAATTTTGGTGGTGATGCTCAAAAAGGTTTGTATGTAGGTCAAGCATGGATTACTCTGCTTACAAACGTGGTTTGGAAGAATCTCTTCTCAGAAAGTTTTTTCTGCGTTTCTAGGTATATGTAGCTATTGCTGTGAGATAAAAGGAACAGGAACACTGCCAGAAGCAGTGTGAATACGATCTCCAGTCCCTGTTTCATAACTGCAATTTTTAGATTAAAAAGACGGAAGAGACTTAAATATCACCCTTCTGCTTATATTCTTCTGCAATCCCTGTAAAACTTCTTCAATGAAGTGGGCCTCTGTGAATTTTAACTCCCTCAGAAAGAAATGAACAGCAGCTTTTTAATCTATCCATGCATGAGAGAAATATATGGAACCATTTTAGGTACAGGACTGTCTCTTACTGAGTGCTGTTATGGAGAAAGCTCTTGGAATAAGAAGATAATGGGAGAAGTGGAAATTGTTATTTCACTTCGCATAAATGATGAATTTTTTTAATAACAAAGAGTTTTCAGAATCACTGAAGAGATTTAGGAGTTTGAGTCTCATTGATCTCATGCAGGATGTAGGTGCTGGAGTTGCACAGGCATTTTTGAAGATCTCAGCACAGATGGTGAATAAAAACATGAAAGGATGTGAGGGGCTTTGTATGCATGCAAGCTTATCTTTTTTTTTTTTTTTTTTAAGCTTTGTGAGTTGACCTAATAATCAGTTACATTTTCTTGGTTTTCCTGAAAACTTCCTTCCTGAGGTACAGTATCATTTTAGTAAAACTTATGAATTTTTACTGTATACTATATCTGCTAGTTTCCTGCCCTGAAATGTTATACTGCTGTCTAACTGGAAGAACAAATGAGTATTGGGATGGATGATGTGATAAGCTTGTAGGTTCCTGTACCTGAAAATATTTAGAGATGAGTGAGACAAACCTCTCACAGGAGATAAACTATGCCTATTCTGTCCACTTTGTTAAGGGGATGAAGTAAATGTTATTGAACTCCTTTCAAAGATTAATTTCTAGGATCCTACCTGAATGCCTTTAGTTTTATGTTAACTGCTATAATACCTGCCTTGTGAGATTTGCTTTTTTCTTCTCCATCTTGCTATGGGAAAGGGTGGTGTGAGAAGAGGCATGCTACTCATGAGTTTTGCATTGTTTTATCGCTTCTGTCACCCTATGTCTCTTCTGGGGAAAGCAGATTGAAAACACATACCTGGTACTCTCCAAAAACCTTTGAAATTGATCTAGGTCTTGTGGGAGTCTGATACAGCACATATACTCTGAGATAATTCTTGTCTCTGGCACAGAAGAGAGTTACAGTGGCAGGGGAAAGTCTGAGATCTCTTTTCTCAGCTGAGTGTCTGTTCTTTTGATGGGCTTCTGTTCAAGGCTTTTTGTGTTTAATATCTTCAGGAGCAACTGAAAGAATGGTAATGAAACTCTGTGAGGTGTGTGAAATTTGGGATTTGTAAAGCTAAATCTGTGTGGGAGAAATCCTGCTTTAAAATCATAAGTTTGATTTTCTAAGTTCATAAAGTACTAGTATCACAGGCCACATCGAACATGTACAGCTGGAGAAATTGATATCTCGCTGTCATTTCACTCTTATATTAGTACTAAGCAACTTTCCAATAAGCTGTTCTGGTTTCAACTTGAAAGTATGGAGACAAAATTGAAAGAGCAAATATTGAAAGAAAAAAACCAATCTCTATATGTATGAGGTTTCTTACCCATACTTATGTTTCTTTATTGCTCTTGGTGAAAGTATTTTTAGTTCCTAAATTCATAGCTAATAGTGTCAGAGATTTATTAGACTAGCACGGATTACTGTTGCCTTTCATGCAGTCTTCCCATGCACCAGAAGCAAAGCATTGCAGCTGGGCTACCTATTTTGTGTGTTAAGAAACACCACCAATTAAAAAAGCTCTTCTGTCCATGTCAGAGCTGCAATTTCACTCCCAATTTATCAACTGGCAAAACCCAGAAATGCTTATCTTCTATTAGAGGATCTCAGTTTTGTATTAAATTAATCAGAAGCTTATTAAGGCAGTGAAGAGAAGCTAACCTCAAAAAGGCAGATGTGAACTTTTGCAAAATCAGACCATGTGGACAAGTGGTTGCACAAATTACAAGAGGCCTCTGATGGAACTTCATTAAGCAAGAAAGATTTTTTGTGTGAGTGGGCAAAGAAATTTGAAACTCAGAAGTTTTGATTCAGCCAAAAAAGCATTAGGCTGCATTCCAACGTCTTCTTCCAGTATTTGATGGCACTGAGCAGAACAGAGGAAGGAATATAATTAAAAAGGAATCAAGACAATTAAAATGAAGGAAAAACTCCCTCTATGTTCACAAAAGCAGCGGCAAAGGCAGGTGATTAGATTCTTTTTGAGAGTGGTTTTGGATGGCCAAAGGAAGATTAGCTCTTGTGAAAGCCTTGCTCTGATTTCTAATTTTTAGCTGTTTTTCCCATTCATCAAGTGTTTGCTGTTGCTATGAGAAAAGCTTTGATTAGTGGACAGAAAAAGAAGTGAGAAAAGACAGACAGAAGACCATGTTTAGATTTCCACTGTTATCTAAAGAGTAATAATAAAAACCCCACAATACTTTTAATTAGATTAATTACCTGCTCTCTGGCTATGATGTAGATTTGCAAAGTAACAGTTTCGTCAGAGCTTACAGGTGAACATCTAATGGAGAAAGGCCCAGATTCCATAGTAAGAAACATTTATTGAAACATCTATTATTCCACATCATTCATGAAAACAATGTGGTACACTTTAAACAACAAATAACTTCCATTATTTTCATTTCACAGATGAACAACAGTGTGAAATTAATTGACCAGGGTCATTCAGAAAGAAGTGAACCCAGATTTTGTGGGCCTCGTTAAAATATACAAACCATCAGAAAATTCCACTGTGCTTGGTAAGAAGCATTTTATCTTGCGGGATCCCAAGGTGGTGGTGGTTCAGTGAGCAAAGGTGGATATCTTGCCCCTAAAGAAGATGCTGCCTTGGTAGTCTGATGAGACAGGCTGAAACATGATGGTGGCAGCCCAGAATTGGATTGAAGGGAGCATCTGAGTTGCAATGTATTATGTCCAATCTCATTTTTGTTTTATATATTATACATTGGTGGGGTCAATCTTATGAAGTTTAGGAATAGTCTTACAATAAAGCTTATGAAATCAGCTTTTTTTCTGATGGGATATTTAATAGATTGATTTTTAAGATCACTAGACTACTCTACAGCATCCTGTTCAACTCAGGCTGCAGAATTTTACCTGTTTTCTCCTCAAACATGTTGAAATAGATCAAAGCTCTTTGATTTCTAGTCAGAAACCTGCAGCACTAGAACAAGCAAGAGAATTTCACATTTAAATGTTATCTCAAATATAACATTTTGCTGTGATATGTGGGAAACTGCTAAAATGCTAGTTAGGAAAAACAGACATCTTGGAGAATAAAAACTTATGAAGGAATCCTAATAGAGGGTAGGAAGACTTTTCCATCAAGAGAGATGCAGAAATATTCCCTCACAGTTGTTTATTCACTTGAATCAAGAGGAAATGACATATCTGGAATTAGCTGCACATGGCAATGTCTGGAAATGCAAATGAAGGAGTTACGTGGAAATCAAAGATATGAGGTTACCCAACAGACTTCTTCAGAAGAAGCAGTAGCAGAGAAAATAGACAGACTAGACAGGAACAGCAGCAAATAACTCAGAGGAACTGCCCAGTTTCTTCCTGGAAGCTTATGTTAGGGAAGGAAAGAAATTCAGTCAATCAAACACCTTGACTTAAGGACACAAAAAAGTGGAGGAACCATGACTTCCTTTGATTTGTTAGTGCTTTAACAGCCATAAATATGGCTTAAATATGTTTGTTTTGCATGTTTGGAATTTACTTGCCTTCAAGTTTCTCACCCGTATCCAATTATCTATCTGTCTGTTGTTACTGGTATACAGTACTTAAGACACTGTCCGTACTTGGGATGATGGATTGTTACTGTGCAGCTTTTCTAGTATAGACCCATGGATGGTGGGCAGGCATACCTGAGTGTTTCTCAGCTATGTAATAAAATAACCTCACCTCTGAATAGAATCGTTGGAATAGAAAAACAACAGGCAATGAATGGCTGTTGTCTGTCAACCCTTTGTCATTCTGAGACTTACGCCCTCTTATTTTTCCAAGAGCAGTCTCCTTTTTGACTTAATAAAATACAAGGTGATTTGAGCATTATGGTAATGAATAGAGATGGATTTTTTTTGGAGTCTACTGTGTATGGGAAAGAGGACTGGGAATGTATCTTATGTTAAAGCTTGGGATGTAAATCACCTGGATGGAGCTGGGCTAGATGTAAGATCACATTACCCTCAAAGGAGGCTTCATTTTACGTCAGAAGGAAACAATGCTTGTTTGACACCATCTGTAAATCAAAGCAGAGCTGGCTGTGAGAATTTAAATATACACAGCTGTAATATTTATTAGCAGTAATTACTTACCTTTGTTGGTACAGTTATTTTAACTAATTTGCTAATTACCTGTGGCATGGTAATTAATTACCTACCGAACTCCTGGAATATATATGAAGACACCTTAGGCAAAACTGTTTGAATGGGTGTTTACTTCACTGTTATTCTGTGAGCTGCTTTGAAGATTACAAGCTACCACTGGGTTATCTTTCTGACACTGTCATTACAGCTTGCCAGCTGTATTTCACCAGACTAGTAGTAGTGCAATGAGTCTCCAGTAAAGTATCTGGATTCATTAAGGTCTCTCCATTTAAAGCAGAACTGTCCCTGAAGCTGTTCACTGATCACTGCAGAGAGACTTTTAAGAATAATTTCCATGTTTTTTGCACTGCATATCCAAGAGGAGAGAAAATCCTAGTGTGGAAATAGAAAAGGTCTCATGAGGATTTACTGATGGACTGCTTCAACCTTTCTCTTCTCCATGAAGCAGCAGTTGAGTCCTATTTTGTGAGGTGAGTGGAAAGGATACAGAGTGAAATAATCAGACAGTTTAAAGTATTTTGATTTTAGATGTAAGTTATTCTTTATTACCTTGCATGTTTTGTACATAGAAAATATTTCCCCAGATCGCCCAGAACTTGAAAGAATAATTGAGTTTTACTTTCTCAAGCTGATGTAAGAACCTCACTCATTCTGTTCCAGTCCAAGCTTG
Organism: Colius striatus; assembly: GCF_028858725.1. Taxonomy (NCBI): domain Eukaryota; kingdom Metazoa; phylum Chordata; class Aves; order Coliiformes; family Coliidae; genus Colius; species Colius striatus. The sequence continues at coordinate 16,135,997 of NC_084769.1, read as the reverse complement.
ATCTGACCAAACAGATCCACGAGTTAGTGTCAGACAAGCCATGAACAAAATCATTGCTCATGCATCTCCTGTCACCGCCTGTAAAACCTCCAGACTAAGAGAAATAGAGGGACAGAAATATACTGAAAGGAGAATTCATATCAGAGGCAACCAGTGACACTGAGCTTTACATAACACTGTGCCAGAGTCAGAACAGTGGAAAGAAATCTGTAAGTTACACAGGGCTTACGGACACAATTTGGGAAAAAAAAATCCTAATGCAGGAAAAATCATTGCCTTTCAAATAGGGTAGGTTCTTTCAGAACAGCAAAACTTCATAGGGTGCTTCATAATCATTGGCTGATATGAGAAGCAGCACAGCAAACCAAGCCATAAAAATGAAACTGAGGAGAAGTTGTGGAAGTTGCAAGAATGTCTCCAATCCTGCAAGGCAAAACAGTGATGTGGCAAATCTTGGGGAATGCTGGGGATGTTGAGACAGGTAAGCTGAGCTGTAGCAGAGAGAAACAGAAGAGAAACTTGTATTGCTAAATGCAAGCAAGCAAATTTAAAGGATGCTTCACACAGCACATAGACAGATATGAGATGTACTTCTGGGTTGTATACCAAAGGGAAAAGTGGAATGATTCACACGCTGAGCAGAGTTGCTTTTAGCTGCCTTGACATGAAAATTTTCAGACATGAGGTTGGGAACTCAAGAAACTAGTTAGTAAATCTTGAGGTTTGAAGGTCTGAGATGATGCCAGTACTTCTGACCTTGCTTTCACCAAGTAGTTCCTGCTGAGCAAATTCTAGCCTGAATGGAACAGCCATATAATTCCTGCTGCTCCTGATGGAGATATTCTGCTGAGTATTCTGAAGGTACCTTGCTATCTCTGTAGTCTTATAGTTTCCAGGGGTGTTTAGACAAGTTGTTTAATACTGTGCTCTGAATTAGCCCAGAAGTTATAGAACAGCAATTGTGCTTGGGTACCTTCCCTCACTAATCACACAAAATCATTCTGATTGGAAAAGACCGTTAAGATTATCAAGTCCAACCACTGACCTAACACTACCAGGCCCATCTCTAAACTAAACCATATCCCTTAGCATGTCTGCATACCTTCATTACATGTCTAAAATTAGATGAAATTGAGCCTGGGCCTTTATATACCACCTGGAGAACAATTATTCCTCCTTTGGAAAAAGATTTCCCTTTTAGGTATATGACTATTTCCATGCTGTTTCCAGGCTGTGCGTTATCTCTTAACACCTCTGAAGTGTTTCCCAAGAAGTGACTTGCCTTGAGACATTTTTACCTGCTTGTTTGTTCTTTCTGGACAGCTTAAATTAAATTAAACAATATATTCATTCATAGAGACAAACATCCCAGTAACCAAGTCAATACACACTAGTCATAAATTATTACAGAACGGGTCCAAATCCATCACTGAGGCATCCATTGATTATCCATACAGCTGCAGTCTGTAAGCAAATGCTTTGTATGCAAGGTCACTGTAGAATTCAGCTATTTTTAAAAGGCCTTTAATAGCAACACGGAAGCAAGCTTTGATTGAACTGGAAGTGTAATTTTCAATTAAGAGCCTTCACTCAGTCTTCCTTCCATTAGGGTCTAATTAGATTTCAGGAAGACACAAAGTTTCAGAGGCTTCAGCCCTACAGCCTCTCCATTAGCTGACACCACATGCTTTGTGGTTTCCATTGTGAAGTCCCGATTAATTTGCTAACGTTAATTTTAACTCTAGCTGAGGTGCTTCACCAGGGACCTGATTAATGGACTAGCTGTAACCAGCCCATCCCTGCTACTTTCTGCTATCAGTTATACTGTAATGAGGTTAGTGAACATCAGACTGATAAGTTTTTTTCTCTTGCACTCTGGGAAATGCATATATTTAATTTTGACTGTGTAAGCAAAAGGAACAGTCCCTCAAGTTTGTCACCTGGATTAACTTGCTAGGTTACAGACACTCTCTTCCAGCCTACTCCTTCCTGCATCACTTCCTTTCTCTATGACCTATAATGTATACATACAAACCATAGATCTATAAAGACATCTTGGACGGTTACCTTTTCATAAATTTCCCTTCCTTTTGTTCTGTCCTTTTCTAGATGCTTTGTTGGATGCAAGGACTGAAGGTTTGGTAAAGCGCATCTAGTGTGAAGCAACTAGCTTAACTTCATCCGTTCTCATATTCTTTCATCTGAAACAAAAGCTTCTGGCACTGTGGTCGCTAATATAAATTGAATAAGTTCTTGTGAGTACTTTTAACAAATGCCGTTAATTTAGTTAAATGGTGATTGTGGTAAGAAATCAATATTGATGACCCAAGAAGCATTAGCTGGAGATTCATCTCATGTTAGTGATGAGAGATTCAAGAGGCTCATGGTCATTGGAAAGGTTTTTGGAAAACAGATAAAATAATACAGCAGTGGAAAGAATTTCTGAGTGAGGATCAGCTTTTGCTGAGCACACACCAGATGTCACAAATTAGATCTTTGGACAATAGGAGTTTCCAGAGCTGTAAAACTGTAAGATTTACACCACTGTCTATTCAAGAAGCACTGAGATATGCTAAGATGTGGATAAAGGGTGTGACATAGGCAGATAGATTATGAGATGCCCAACAAACAGGTAATGAATCACAGAATTACACAGTCTTAGGGGTTGGAAGGGACCTTGAAAGATCATCTAGTCCAACCCTTGGGCAGATTTTGTAGGTGGTTCTGGTCTGTACTTCACTTGTAGAGCATATGTAATACTTTTCTTGCAGCTTTGCTTGCTGTTTGGATTACAGCCTAAAGTGCACTAGCTCTTAGCATAAATCTGAATCGTCTCCAGTAAAAAAATAATAAAGTTAGATCACTTCTGGCTTGTAAATAATCACATCCACCATTGAAGAATAATCTAGTGCAGTGATTTTCAGTCTGTGAGGATCTTGTCTGTAGACCAAAGGGAGGAGAGTGGCAGCACAGCTCAAGGTGGGAGGGACCATTGCACCTCCCTTAGCTAGTGCTTCTCTGAAAGACCATGAGAGCATCTAGGCTGTGTGTCAACTTCATCTTTATGACATTCAGATCCTAAACTACCGCCTCAGACACACTTGGTGGATAAACACAGACCTTCTGTATTTAGGGGATTCCTCTCAGTCCCTTTCTTATTTCTCTGTGTGGTTTTGGTTTTCAGGCTTTCCTTTAAAACAAGCCACTGCAATAATATCTTATTGACTTGGTTTTATAGGAAAAGAAAGAGTTGTAATAACTTTTTATTGACATTGCTCTTCCAGAGAGATGTGGAAATAAATCACCAGCCTGCAGGAGTCAGAATGCTCTCATGCGTTCCAGGACCACAGTCAGTGTCATGGTTTAAGCCCAGCCAGCAACCAAGTCCCACACAACCACTTGCTCATTCTCCCTGGTGGGATGAGAGAGAGTCAGAAAGGTAAAGGTGAGAAAACTCACGTATTGAGATAAAGTTTAGTAGATAAAGCAAAAGCCATGCACATAAGCAAAGCAAAACAAGGAAATTGTTCCCCACTTCCCCTCAGCAGGCAGCTGCTCAGCCATCTACAGGAAAGTAAGGCTCCAGCATGCGTTAACAGCTACCTGGGAAGACAAATGCCATCACTCCAAATGTCCTCTTCTTCCTCCTTCTTCCCCCAGCTTTACATGCTGACCATGATGCCATATGCTGTAGGATATCCCTAGGAATATTTTGGGTCAGCTGTCCTGGCTGTGTCCCCTCACAGCTTCTTGTGTACCCACAGCCTTATTGCTGGTGGGAGAGTGAGAAGCAGAAAAGGCCTTGACTCCATATATAAACTGCTCAGTGATAACTGGAAACATGCCTGTGTTATCAACCAAGACAAAGTCACTCACTATCTACTATGAAGAAAATAAACTATATCCCAGCCCAAACCAGAACACCTTGCAGGAGCTGCCCAACATTTCTGACTATATACTGTTGAAAAACTGCTTCACTAAATGTAGTTGAAATGAGCCAAAAGGATGGAATGTTACTGGGATTTGGACTCAAAACATGACAGACCAACAGTGCTTGTGAGATGAGATCGTCTTCTATTGCAGACAAGGAGGTAAGAAAGAGTTAAGTCGGCATACTGCTGCAATGAGGTATCCCATACAGGGAACATAAATCCAATATGAAACTTCATCAAAGTTTTTTTGCAGTTGATCTTAGCTCCTTGCAATGTGAATCCTGGAGAGAATAAAAAAGCTGAAGGAGGGAAGAATGGATTATATCTTTTGAGTATAAATCAGATAAAGAGAATGATTAACAAGCATAGGTTTTTGCTACAGTATTTTAAGAACTCTGTCAATAACCTTTCCCAGTCTCAATGCAAAGGCCTAAAATTAGATAGCTGATTAAGGAGAGCTGCAGGGCAATCTAAATACATCAATCTTGCTTGTAACGAGGAACACGGCTACATTTCTGCAATGATGATGAACCTTGGGGCCAGAGGTGGCTGGATACTGAATGTTCTCTGTATTGAACTTCCCATGCAGCCATTATTTTTCAGCATTTCAGAATGGTTGAATCTGAGTCCAGGAACTCTCTGGCAAAGGAAGGTACTAGGGATTGAACTGGGCTTTTTCTTTTTTTTTCTTCATACTGTTGAAAGAGGCTGAGCAGCTTTCTAGACTTTTCAATTTATTTGCCAGCAAAATGGGCTGATTATGGCCATTTCCCCTTTTACCTCCCACCAAGAAATATGTAGCAAAAACACACTGAAAGGTTCACCTTGCCCTAACAAGCCTTTACTTACAGTCTTTCAAAGCCACATGTTATGGTTCTTTTTAAAGACTAATGGCCCATTTCATGTGCCAAATGAAAAGCTTTTATTAGCCAAAGAGTGAAGATGTGTCTTGCATTGGAGAAGCAGAAATCCAACAGAGGGAGAAAAAGTCCAAACTTTCTACGGCAGCATGAGGAAACAAAGTTCTCCTAAACAATTGGATTTAAAAAAAAAAAAAAACGAAATTAAATAATATTATTGCATTTGCTAAACAATTTGAATCTCTTCTTGTCTCTAGGCCAGCTCCAGAACTGCCCTGTATCTTGTAAGCAGAAGTCCCTCTTGATGAAAGCTCTTTTTATGCCTCTGACACAGTTCAGTCACATCTAGCAAATCATTTTAGGAAAGGCCTAAGGACTCTTCTGGGATTTACGTCCCTAAAGGATGATTGAAAGGACAGGTAAGTGCCAAAGTATGAAGTTGCAATCCTTATGAGTATCCACTTCAGCTGCTTCCTTGACATCATCGACTTTCTTTGCTTAGTTTTTACCTAAGCCAGAAAAGTAACCATCTACCCACATTCATGTGGTGAGGGAGGCCAGGAAGCTATTCTAAATCATAGTCTCGTGATCAACCAAATAATGTTTAAAAAGGCAGCTGTAGGGTTTTGCCACCCATTGTCTCAGCTCAGACTCCCTGCTCCCAGAATTAGACCTGAAGAGTTTTTCTTGCCTATTTTATCTTCTCTTTCTGAGAAGAAGCAGTTCCAGTAGCCAACAGCACAAACAGGGCTAAAGGAGAAATATGTCACAGTTTTTTTTCTGAGGACCCCGTGAGACTGAAAAGTCATCAGGGAAGGATAAGGTATGTCCATGGTGCTGTCCATGTTCAGCTTGTTGCTGTCATTTGGTTACTCAATTTTTCCACTTTGCTTGGAACCTGCAGAGGGAAAAAGCCAAGAAAGAGCTGCTCCTGGACTTAGGTTTGGCATTGCTAGACATCACAGATTACTAAGTGTGATGATGGGATAGAACATTTAGGCTTTCCTCTTCCCATCTCTTGGAGGATACTCATGGTCACTTCAAGTTCAAGGTTGAAAACCATTTATATTCTCACTTTCTCCTAGAGAAAGAGTACTTAATTTCTGATGACTAGAGCAGTGTTTTCAGAGTCGAGGTGGCAGGAACACATTCCCCCTGTTCTCTTGCTTCCCATCACACCTGACTCTTCTGTTTTAATCTGTATTTCAGGGAGGAAATGGGGAGAAATTCTGTGAGCTTAAAGGGCTCTATGAAGTGTACTGTGGGACAAAAAAAAAAGCATGAAGAAAGCAGCACTTCAGTTTAGTAGCTAGTGGGTTGTGTCCTTTTCATTCTTCTCTGACCAGATGAAAGAGAAGGAAAAAAAAAAAGAGGAAAAGAAAAGCCAGCAAAGAAGAAAGTACACAGGTCTGTCAGTTCAGACTTAAAGCTTGAGGAAGGAATTTAGTATTCAGCACAATTGCTTCCATCTTATTTCTTCTTGCTGCAGTTTCTTCTCCACTTGCTAATATCTTAATTATAGAATATTTGGACAGCTCAGAGGAAACCTCTTTGTTGACAGTGCTTGAACAAGAGAAAGTATTCAGGCTCATGAATAGGTAGTGTGCCAGGAAAGTCTAATTGCTGTGCCATGACTGACTGTCATGCTTTTGTGGGGAGCTATTTCTAGTAATGGGTAAGGAGCTGTAAAGATGGCTCCTGTAAGAAGTTGCTTGAAACTCCCCTCAGCTCTAAGTCAGACCCACTTCTAGGGCTAAGCCAATTAGGTATCTCCACAATCACTTGTTAAGAAGAAGCCAGAAGAGGAGGGTTCTTCCTGTTCCTTCTTGTTCTGTCCTTCCTTCTTCTCTGGCTGGTGGTGGTGCAAGGAGTCTGAAGAGAGAGAGAAGTGATCATGCGGACCCCAAGGTCAGTGAAGGGAGAGAGGAGGAGGTGTGCTAGAGCAGAGACTCCCCTACATCCTGTGGAGAGGACTAGTGAAGCTGAGATTTGTTTGCATTTCATAAAAGACCCTGTGCCAGGTACAGCAACTCAGGCCAGAGGAAGCTGTGTCCTATGTGAGGGACCCTGTATCGGCAGAAGCTGCAGCTGCTGGGAAGAACTCACACCAGCGAAGTTTGTTAAGGACTGTGTTCTGTGGGAGGGACCCCATATTGAAGAAGGGAAAGAATACAAGGAGTCGTCCTCCTCTGAGAAGAGAAAAGCGGCAGAGCCCATCTGTGAGAGACTGACCACATCCCCCATTCCCTGCCCCCTGAGCCATTGAGAGGGAAGGAGGTAGAGACATCAGGAGCAGTGAGCTGGGCCCAAGAAGAAGGAGGGATGGGGGAGGGAGATCTTAAAATGCTGGTTGTAATTTTCTCATCATCCTACTCCCTTTTTACTTTTTGTTCTGTTCTGTTTCTTTTAGGTAATAGAATAAACTTTCCTTACTTTCTAAGTTGAATACTGGAGTCTGTTTTGCCTGGAATTGTAGTCGGCAGTGAGCCCTCCCTGTCACAACAACCTTGGTTATCAATTTTTCCCCTCCCATCTCGTTGATGCCTCCTAACGAGGGTGGGAGTGGATGGAGGACAGTGAGCAAGAGACTGTTGTGGTGCTTCATTACTGGCTGGGCCAAACCACAACACCGACTACTGTACAGATCCCACAAGTGGGGCTGATGGTGTTGCCCAGATTTTGCACAGGTTTCCTTGTTGTTTCTGCTCTCACACTGGCTCTTCTTACTTCCTACCATTTCTGTCTCTCTGCATTTTGCATTTGCCAAAGAGTGAAGTAACAGACTGAGGTAAAAAGGAGCTTCAAGTATGTTGAGGTTTCACAGAATCTTAAGGGCTGGAAAGGACCTTGAAAGATCATCTAGTCCAACCCCACTGCCAGAGCAGGATCACTTAGAGTAGGTCACACAGGAACTCATCCAGGAATGTCTCCATAGAAAGTGGGATGCTTAGGAACTAATGGAAGATGTCTTGGTTCTGAACAAACTCATATGCAGCTCTGCTCAATCTTGGAATTGGAATTGATAGTGATATTAATAACATTAACAGTATTAGTAGCTTGATTGCTGTATAAATATGATCTTGAATAAGGTGAATTTAATTACTGGATAACCACTAGAGAGCCAAAAGGTGGGGTTCAGGCTCAGATCACTATAGGTACAGAACTAATAAGGATAAGCCAAAGCCAAGATGCATGAGGGCTTCTCTATATTCTTTGGATGCCGTGCCCTTGTACCGATGAAGATGCTCTCTGCCCAGTGCAGAGATGTCCTCTGCTCTGGGCTTGCCCATTTTTCCTTGGAGTCACACAGTTACCCTACAGTGGAGTGTGAAATACTCTATTTTAAGGAGGTTATTATCTTCCAGAACAACCAAAGGGAAATTGCCACTCTCCTTGGAAATAAGCAGTGGTGCTTGAATACCAGGCTATTCTAATGCATCTCTGTCCTGCTGGGAGTGACCTTCCAGAAACTTCTTTTCTCTGCAAGACATCTCACTCCCAAAGCCATCCCATTTTCTGCTGCCTATCTATGCAGACCAGTAAGGAGTTTTTATTTAGGTAGCTCTCTGTTTGTACTTAAAGCCAATTACTTTTTGTGTATGTGTGTGTGTGGGGAGCCCAGGGTGGTCTATTTCAGCATAAGAGGATGTATCTGAATAGTTTTGAATGGTAGAAAACAAATGACACAGTTTATTAAAGAGCAGGAAAGTTCAGGGATAAATGGTCTAAAACAGAGCCTGCTGTTTTATGTGATAATGGGGAAAAGTTTATATTACAGTTTGTATACCACTTCCCATCTCTTCCCCAGGATATCTTTTGCTTGTATAAGGTGAAGATGTTCTGCACTTTTCAGTCATGACAAACCCCAGAGTCAATCACAAAGTGAATTTGTCTTCATAGTATCTGAATTTGTTGCTTCCTGTTTCCACAATGGGTTATGCAGCTGGTTATGCTCCTCAGCTGTAGTGGTTTTGTCTGGGCAAGGTTTTTGGTAATAGGGGGGCTACAGGAGTAGCTTCTTTAAACAAATTGCTGCCAGAAGTTTCCCCTGTAGCTGATAGGGCTAATGCCAGTCAGTTTTAAGATGGACTCTGCAGCTGACCCAGGCCTGGCCAATTAGTGACTGAGGTAACACCTCTGTGAATAATGTATTGGAGAAGAAGTTGCTGGGCAGTTGCTAAACTTCAGCACAACAGGGAGTGAGAATGTGAAAGCATCTCCACAGGCACCAAGGTCAGTGGAGAAGGAGGGGCAGGAGGGTGCTTAGGCCCTGGAAGAAAGACTCTGCTGTGACCTGTGGTGCAGCCCATAGTGAGACAGCTGTGCCCCTGCAGCCCATGGTGAGACAGCTGTGCCCCTGCAGTCAATGGGAGGACCATGAGGGAGCAGAGATCCACTCGTAGCCCGTAGAAGACCACACACTGGAGCAGGTGGATGCCTGAAGGACTGAAGGACAGGTTTGCTGTCAGGACTTGTGATCCTGTGAGGGACTCAGGCTGGAGCAGTTGGTACCTGCAGTACTGTTCTCCCGGTGGATGACCCACAATGGGGCAGGGTGTGAGGAGCTGCCCCTGTGGGAGGCCCCATGCCGGAGTAGTTCGTGAGGAACTGTAGCCCATGGGAAGGACCCACACTGCAGAAGTTGGTGGAGGACTGTCTCCCTTGGGGAGAGACCCCACACTATAGCAGTGGGAAGTGTGAGGAGGCCTCCCCCTGGAAGGAAGCACTGTCAAAGTCCATCTGTAATGAACTGACTGTAACCTCCATCCCTCATCCTCTGTACCGCTCAGGTGGAAGAAGAGAGAGTCCCAGGAAGAAGGAGGGATGGGGGCAGATGTTTAATATTCGATTTTATTTTTGTTTCCCCTGTTTTGTTCTGTTAATAAATCAAACTTTTTCTCCCCAAGTTGAGTCTGCTGAGCAATCTCCCTATCCTTATCTTGACTCCTCTTGTTATGTTTCTCTCTCCCCTGTCCAGTATAGGAAGGGGAGTGATAGAACTACTTGGTGGGCATCTGGCACCCAGCCAGGGCTAAACCACCATTCGTAGCCATGTTCAGAGCAGGCAGAATAGGACCTGGTAACTTATCTGGAACTCACCAGGACAGGCTTTTCCTAGTCACTCTGTTACTTAGATAAGATATTGTTAATATTGATGCCTTTATCATTGAATTTGCAATTTTGTTTTTACACAAAATCAGAAACATGCAAAGGTCCAAATCTCATTGTAAGTCTAAGAAAGTCAAGCAACTTTAGGATTCCTTTCAAATTGCAGCCTATGAAAGCAGAGAACAATGCTATTAAATTGGGCAGAGTAATGTTACTTCCAGTGGCTAGAAAGGTGACAGGAAAAACATTTCTAGGACATAACTTCCTCTAAGGGATTCCACCTTATGTAGTGAAAAATACAAGAGAAAGGGACAGTGACACATCACCTCACCCAAATCCATCCTGAGGGCAAAATCAGGTTTACCTGAACCACTCCTGAGAGACACTAGTCTATTCAGAGCCTTTCCAGCTTTTTCCCGATGTCTCACTTAAATCCTCCTTGCTTGCTTTTAAGCCAATACCTTCTTCTATCCACAGTGGACATACATTTATTTATTTATGAGACTGCAGCTACCTTCAATGCATGTGAACTCTGCTGTGCTACTTCCTCCTTTTTTTCCATCATTAGATTTAAACCATTTAATTTCTTTTAGTTTTTTCCCAATGAAGTCAAACTTTCTAGATATCTGTTGAGCCTTGTTGTTGTGCTTATAGTTATTAGTTTGTTAGTCTACATCTTTCTCAATGGACAGTTTCCAACTCTGGGTGCAGCACTGCAGCAGGGCAGAGAAACAACATTTCACAGGTCTGTCCTACAGCAATCCTGTTAGTGCACCAAATTTGATGTTTGTGTAAAAAAACAGGATCCTGGAGTTCCACAGAACTCTTTAAATGCTGAGAACCAGGAATAAACACAAGATGCAGTACACAAGTTGCAGTACTTTGTTTATATTTAGTTGTATAGGTATTTTTTCACTGTCTTAAAAATCCCAGAGTGAATAAAAGAGGGGCACATATTTTTAACCTGATAAAGCTTGTATTCCCATAGGAGACTATGAGAAAACCACAACTTTAGGTCCGGTTCAAACCAATCCTTAGCTTTAGACAGTGATAGTCACATAGCAATCAGTGAGGTGTTTGAATGCTCTTCAAACTATGATGTTTGAATACAAAGTGATGTCTAATGCCTTTTAGGTGGCAGCATTGATAATAAGCTAAATATGAGCCAGCAATGTGCCCTCGTGGCCAAGAAGGCCAAAGGCATCCTGGGATGCATCAAGAAGAGTGTGGCCAGCAGGTTAAGAGAGGTTCTTCTCCCCCTCTAGTCTGCACTGGTGAGGAATCTGGAGTCCTGTGTCCAATTCTGGGCTCCTCAGCTCAAGAGGGACAGGGAAGTGCTGGAGAGAGTCCAGTGCAGGGCCACCAAGATGACCAGGGGACTGGAACATCTTTCATATGAGGAAAGGCTGCGGGAACTGGGGCTGTTTAGTCTGGAGAAGAGGAGATTGAGGGAACATCTTATTAACATTTACAAATATCTAAATGGTGGGTGTCAGGAGGTTGGGACATCCATTTTTTCTACAGTAGCTAGCAACAGGACAAGGGGTAATGGGATGAAGCTGGAACACAAAAAGTTCCACTTAAATATCAGAAAAAACTATTTCACCGTGAGGGTGATGGAGCCCTGGCACAGGCTGCCCAGAGGGATTGTGGAGTCTCCCTCCTTGGAGGTCTTCAATTGGACATTGCCTTGTAAAGGACTGACCTTTCTCTTATGTGCCCCTTTCCATACTCAAACTGCTACTTGACTTTCTCACCAAGGGTTACTGTGCAGGCATATGAATGTATGGAAACTCTGTAATGTCAGTAAAAAAAACCATACACATATATGTAAAAAAATATAAATATATGTATGTGAACTCGTCACATGTAGCAACAAATTTACATAAATAACATTTTTTTCAACCAATGTTTAGACATGCTACAGTGCAGTAACTAGGCTGACTATGAGAAAGTGTGAGTAGGAGAGTTATGATGTACAAAGCAATAGTCATATTTTCTAATTTCTGTTTTATGATAGCTAAATATTATTGTCTTGCTAGCATTATCTCAAGAACAAATGAGAGATACTGTTGCTTCATATGCTGCTGTTCTCATTAAGCTTGTTTGCAGGATACCACAACTACAAGTCACTATGAGGACAGATCAGCAAAACAAGGTTTCAATGATGTTTATAAAGTTCTGGTGGGACTGCATGCATCTGTTCCTGGGATTAGAGCTGCCCTTGACTATGCAACAGTTTTGACCAGCTTGAGGTGAATGAAAGAATAGAGGTAACGAGGAAATCAAAAAGAGGAAATGCCTGCAAAAGGAAAATATGTATTATCAAGTTTTGCTGAGGTGGGAAGACAAATAAAGGCTGTGTTATCTAAACCACAGATGGTATATGAGAGACTGCAGAAAGAGGGAGGATGAGAGTGATGTTTGGAAAACCTCAGTGAACACTGGGTCAGTAGCACTTCCCTTTCACCATATTGTCTCACTACCTTGCCTTTTCTTTTCTTTGAAGTGAGGCACTGTCAGAATCACTTGTACTTTTTGTTTTCAGCTGTCACCCAGTCCCACTGCAGTCAGAACTGAATTTATCAGTCCTGTCATGGAGGTGCAGAAACTGAAATAACCTCAAATAAGAAAGGCTTTGAATGCTGAGGCAAACAGCTACTGGCTGGAGAAGGTCTCCTGAAAACTAGCATTCAGATATAACCAGAAAAAAATAGGAAGCTACTGAGTAGGATGGGCCAAATCTCCCTTATTCCAGGAAAACATATCTTCCTCTTTTGTCTTGGTTAGTGGCAGACAGGGTGGATGGATAAATGGATTAGCTACGCAGTGATAAGAGGCATCGTTTGCTAATGCTGTACATACCTTTCCTCAGTTCATTCCCATGACAGGGGTGTCAGTAAAGTGTCTAGTGCAATGGCTGCACCACCAGCATGCACCACTGGGGTGAGTTACCCTGGGTGGTAGCTTGAGGGATTGCTACAGTCACCTTTTAAGTCCCCTGGAATATATACTTCCAAGTCTCGGTTGTAGGACTGGAAGGAGAGCTCAAGCCCTGTACTCTGTTCAGTCCAGTATCTCTCTGGGGAAACCACTAGAAAAGGAGTCTGCTTATGTTAAGGCGCCATGGGTAATTTCCTCTGGAGATTTCTTTGTTTTAAAACATCTTTAGTAGTAGAATTTGGACATATTCTTATGCTGGGAAAATGTTTAAATGGAGAAGTTACTCTTCCTGGCCAGGCTTTTAAGGGAGATGGCCTCAATAGTTGAAGAAACTTCTCTACCTTGAACATTCCCACTACTTTATGATCAACTATATTGTTTTCTTAAATATTTTTAAACGTCTTTTTACACTTTTTTAAAATTTTATTTTGGCATTTATGGAGGCTGGAAGCTCAACAGCTACCTCATAACTAACCTTTCTCTATTTGAAACTCCCTCAGGGCCAAACAGCAGCCCTCACCATGCCTTGTAGGAGTGTAAATTGCAGTGAGAAGGACATGCACTTCCTGTCCTCCCTAGCAGTCTGAACTTCTGTATCAATACTTTATAGTGCTGCCATTTATTGTCAGCAAAGCTCAGTGAGGTGTTTAAAGCTTTTTGTGGAGGAACGGCAAAGTTGTTTTGAATATCACTGGTGAAGGTGAGGAAATGAGAGCAGGTAGTAAAGCAACTCCCTCAATATATTTATGGTGTAACCTGCCTAAGAAGAAGCACTCCCAACTTTATGGCTCTTGAAGAGCAGCTGTAGCTGCCATTGATGTGAAGTTGTTGGCCTCTCAGAGACACTCACTGGCCACCTGGTCCAAGTTGCTTTTGCTAGGAGCTGGCTTGAAACAGAGGTGCTGATGGCTCTGGTGGGATGGAGGCTTTCTGCTGATGGACACCTGCTCTAATACAGCTCATCACGGAGTGATCAGAAGTTATCATACTGCTCTTCCCTCAGATGGGTGCAAAATTGATAGAAACACTGCCAGTGTCAGTAGTTACCCAGAGTTAAGGATGGAGCAAGGGAAGCAAGTAGGGACTGGACTGCCAATCCTCTTTCCTCTGGAGCACCGGTGCTCAGGCAGGTCTGTGGGGAGGAGCCAGCTCTCATATTCCTTCACCATCACTCCTTAATAGCTCTGCAGCTGAGACTCAAAAAGCATTTTGCAATATACTAATAAGTAGCTGTGAGGAGATGCAAAGACAGCTGAGACATTCTTCAAATGCTTTGCCACAACAGCTTTTTATCCTTAAGATTTTTGGGGATGCAGCTGTCCTTTGCTGGTGGATAGACCAGGATTCAGCACTGATTAAACCTGCAGATATGGGAATTGTTCTGATTGCCTCCTCTGAATGTAATTTAATGAGATGCAAAAAGATTTAATAAACCATACATGTATAGTGTATGTCTGAAACAGATAGGAAAGTTTTCCAGGACCCATTTGGTGAAAGCAGGGCACTTGAGCTGTGTCTCACAGATTATAAACCTATTACACTTTTACCATTTTCCCCCTGGAATGAGCACAGCTCTGTGAACCTCACGCTGTGCAGAGTGTCCCATTATGAACTGTGTGAAACCAGCAAAACAAAACCATCTTCAATTATTTTTTTTTATACCTTTCTGAATCTCGTTAGCCATGAAATGCCTCACATTTGCTGCATACTGTGGCAATAAATACAAAATGAAGTGAAAGAGAATGCGGATTATTAAACTACACTCCTTAATAGATTTGATTTCATCTAATGTCTAAATCATGTGGCATTGCTGAGACATGAACAGCACTTCTTGCTACAGCAGAGCCCTTTAAATTGAAGGCCTGATGAAGGAAAAGTCCCTCTATGGGAATACATATTCAATGTATGATAGCATAATGCCCTATTATGATGGTAGGACACACATCTTCCTTCCCTCTATGGAACCGTGATTACCATCCTGGACTGAACTGAAGCAGTCTTCATAATTTGGACATCACTTGCTCCTGCTGTGTTTTTCTGCTTTTAAATTGGAGGCATTTGTTGCAAATCTCTCCTATCCTTGCTGTCAGAATCCTCACATAAGAAGAGTAGCTAATTGACAATAGAGCTGATCTAAAAAATACGAATAAAAATGGTCATTGAGGGAGCCAGCAAATGTTTACCTTTCTGGTTTATATATAAAATTTTAATGATATTAAAAAAAGAGAGATGGTTGTAATTTTTCTGAAATAAATATGCAGAGGTGTGAGTAATAAGATGAATAATCTTTCATACGAGGAAAGGCTGCAGGAACTGGGGCTATTTAGTTTAGAGAAGAGGAGAGTGAAAGGAGATCTTATTAACATTTACAAATATCTAAAGGGTGGGTGTCAGGAGGTTGGGGCATCCCTTTTTTCTATTGTAGCTAGAAACAGGACAAGGGGTAATGGGATGGAGCTGGAACACAAAAGCTTCCACTTAAACATAAGAAAAATGTATTTGACTGTTCAGGTGACAGAGCAGTGGAACAGGCTGCCCAGAGGGGTTGTGGAGTCTCCTTCCTTGGAGGTCTTCAAGACCTGCCTGGACATGTTCCTGTGCGACCTGATCTAGGTGAACCTGCTTCTGCAGGGGGGTTGGACTAGATAATCTCTAAGGTCCCTTCCAACCCCTACCATTCTATGATTCTATGATTCTACAATTCTATGATTCTATGATAATTGTCTTTAGAAATAACATAGGTCAGAGAAAGAGCTGCCCCAGACCTTGCTAGCTTAGCAGGAGGTGCAGCATCTGGTCTAGTGACCATGCACAGTGCAAACCCAGACATTTTACCTGGTCCTACTCCCTTTCACCTTCCCTGGGCAAACAACCAGGTGTCCTCTGACATAATGCTACTGGGTATGCTCCTAAGCCTTGCCCCACTACGTTCTCTCCCTTCCTGAAGGCACATTCTTTCTTCCTTGTTACATCTGTCCTTCTCTTCCCTTCCTCCTTTACTATCCTTGCTTGTGCAATGGCCACTTTTCTTGGGGCAATGGATTGCTGAACCAACTGTTATAACCACAGGGTCTAGCACAGCTTTGTATTAGCACTAGGTCTGGGATCTCTTTGGGTTGTACTCTGTGTTGTGGTGCAAGTGAGCCTTGAAGACAACAACAGAAACTCTTCAGGTTCTGGTTATAAAGTTCTTGTGATTGTTAGGTGCTTTATTTTTATTCACTCCCTTGTCTTCCACTGACATTTTTATGGCTATTTATATACTTTCTGGAGAGAGAAAAAAAATGGAAACTCAATAATATATTTTTCCCATACTTTTTTTTCCTCAGGCCACTATTGAATTAAGTTATATTTATTTTTATTAACAGTTATTTTTACTGTTCTTTTCTAGAACACAAGAGGCACCATTAAGCAAGGCTGTATATCACACCATGACTGTATGTGCAAATGTCACTGCTGCACAGAGCTCCTTTTCATGCTGTCCTTGCTGTGTGTAATCTTCACACCACCACCACAGCTCTCAATCATTCTCTATGACAGAGGTCAAAGGCTACTTGCAAAGTCTTAAGTCGTCCTGGTGACAGTTCAAGGAGCTGGCTGCTGGATCACTTGAGAAAGGCTTCCTCTCCCTTTCTCAGCCTTCACAATGAAAGCTTCTCTTTGTGACCTTGAGGCGCTTAATATTTCTGTAATGCTCTGCTGGCAGTGGTGTCAGCCAGCAAATTGTTTTGACTCGGTTAGTCTGAATTTGTCTGGGCTTATTTCTTATAGACTATCAGTAAAGCGAAATCTAAATGCAATTTACTGTGAGATTCTCTCACCTTTACCAAATCTTCAGTGAGGATAAGTTGGAATAGCTCCTAAATTCAGCACTCGCACTGCTACTAGGTTCTGGGTCATGGCAATGGACTTAAGTGAAAGTACTAGATTAACAGTCAAAATGCTTTGTGACATACTTATCAAAAGTAACTCAATTAGTCTTTCTTTACTTCCACTTGTCACTCATAAAATGGACATCACACTTGTCCTTCTTGAATAATCCACAAAGCTTTTATGGTTATTCTCTTCACTATTTGCATGCTGTTCAATTTCTACATAGTTTGCAAACGCTTTGGGTTTGGGAGTACCTGAAGTCTCTCTTATAGTGTCTTTGTGCAAATAAAATGGCAAACTGTCTCCATGCAGCACCCTATGATTTATGCTTTTGATTAAGGAAAAAAGTTATATGAACATTTAAAGAGGAACACTTTCTAAAAATTGGAAAAGAAAATCTCCCCCTGTAGCCATGAAGTCCCACCAGGAATAGAGAGTTTAGAGACAACTGTGAGCTTGAGATGTCCCACCCCATTTCTCTGTCAGGCAGGTACTGGTCCACTTAAGTAGCCTGCTTAGACTGTGTGGTCTAGTGGCTTTGTTTGTATTGCTCTGGCATTTTGAAGGACAGTGAATGTGATACATCCTTCCCAACATAGGCAACATGTCTGTCTCATACGTAGCCTGCTCCAAGCAGTGTGATACAGCCACATCTAAGACCTAGCTTGCCATTTACAGTCTATGTAACAGCCCAATCTAACCACAAAAGTTGCATCAGGGCTACCTTTAGCATGCAATTAAGATGACCCAACAGCCACACAACACAGCATCACAGGGCACCCTGAGCACACCTGCATGGAAATTATTTTCAGCTGTCTCCTTGTGTATGAATCCTATCCACAGCCCTTCTGATATGTGCTATCCCACCATCAAATAGTTATTTCTCAATAATTTGGGTGGTGCATACCTTGGCATGAAGAGAGATATTCACATTTCATCCGGGCAGGAAATCTATATTCTGTATTATTCTTGTGTTAATAATACAGAGGGCTAAATCAAAGGTGAATTGATTTCCTGAGGCTGAACAGACTTTGGACGTTAGCAGAGATACAGCCATAGTCAAAGAACAGACCTTTCAATTTAGTTCTTCTGCTGTCGATGTAAATAAAATTGCTCATGAAGCAAATTGCAGCCAGTTATTGTCTGCACTCAGAACCATTATGTTCTTTGGAAATGATCATTTATGTTAGACAGCAGATTATGTTTCTGTGAAAGTGTGTAAGGCAAATGCAAAGCACAATTTACCTTGAAGGTCAGCTGAATATTAAAATTGGCACTTACAGGTCATTATTATGCAGCTAAAATGATCCCAGGGAAAGGACTGATATCTGTGAAATGATACAAAACCAGAGATTCTTGATTAGCTGATAAGAACCAAGAGAAAAAAGCCACATGGGCTGTTAATCCGTATGACCATGGAGGGACGGAGGTGCAGTTTCAGCATAATTGTCTGACTTGTGTGGGCAACACATGGATATGGGAAAGCACTTCTTTAAGGACATGGCAAGGAGAAGGAGAGATCTTCCCTTTGGTGCCTCATGTAAAGAGAAGGACTTAATTCCAATTTACATACCAAGAAAGGTGGAGTTTTGATAGCTAGAGCAGGAAAGTAATCCTTGTTAGAGAGGTGACCTTGCTGATAGAGTACGAGGACCCACCTGAATATTTCTGTGCATGTTTTTGTAAGCAAAGTTACAGTCACATAAGGAAAAAGATTAGCCACTGATCCTGTGGCATTGCCTGTTCTTTCTGCCTCCTGGGCAGAAGAATGAGTTACAGTCAGCTAAAGCCAAAAAGCTGTTGGTTACACTGCTACAAAATACCATCATTCTGCACAGGTACAGTCTTTGTGCTGGTGCTCATGGCTGCATAAAACTCTAGTCACCAAAGTGCTCTTTAGTTTTGAGTACACAGAACAGCAAGAACCGGGTTACTATGCCTCCAAATTTCAATCAGAGGCAGCCTGAGCTCAGCTGTGGTTCAGGCTGCAAGCCCATCCTGTATGACCTGACAATGGTGTGTCCTTGAAGTGTAGATATCCTTGCAGGAAAGGTCCTGAGCTACATAGCCTGCATGATCTCAATTGCACAACATTCCTGTAGAGACAGGGAAGATCTGGAGATTGCTGAGCAAGTACCCCACAGAGAGAGAGAGACTCCATCCACATGGCAGTGCTGTTGTCCTTGGGGCACACCCTGAGGTGCTGGGTTTCTCTTAGGTTCACCAATTGGGTTGTCCAAAGGTGACCCTTACAAATCCTTTTCACAAGTCTGGCTAGCAAGAAGGATAGAGCAGAGCCTCACACTCTTGGGGAGGGAGTTCTCAGACAGCTGATGTTGAAATAAGGAAGCTCTCAGAAGAGAGGATGTCACTCCTATCAGGAGTGAACACTCATAGAGAACCATGCACACAGGGAGCTCTTGTTGGAGCTGCCTCTCCATGCGGGAACAAGGACTGATCCCCCAGTGCAACTGGCTCGTGTAACCAGTGCTGGCTGAATGTGCATCCTGTGTCATGACAGACCAGGCTACAGCATATTCAAGGATGATTTTCAGCATTTACTGGATATCCACAGTGGCATTCAGTTCAGAAAAAATGCCTCTTATTTTACAGTGCTTTGTTACTTTGGAGAGAAAGGAAAACTCCAACAGCTGTACCCCTGTTGTCATTGGCTAATTACAAACTGCCTTGTAAATCTATTTCAAAATCCTATACACAGCTGCTTTGTGCCTTGACAGAGAGTAAAGAGGGCTCTGAAATGGTGACTGCTAATCCAAGTGCAGGCACCTGCAAAAAATGGGAAATGGTGGACTTGTCTGTCAGAAGGAATCATTTGGGAGACCTGTCCTAGTGCCTTTTTGTGACTAATTGGATGAGACGCTGCAGTCATTTCTATCACAGGTCTGATGTTTGATGGAAATAGGACAGCCACAACCTGGCAGTATTGGTTGTCCCATGCTAATGGTTCACGGGAGAGAAAAGGGACTATTAGTACCACTTTGATGTATAAAATTGGCTTCTTTTACTCCCAAGCTTACAGCAGGAAGCAGAGTGGGAATTACTTTAAAATGCTGCTGGATACAGAAGTAACAAAAAAACCCTGAGCAGATTGTAAGTGAATGTCCTTTTTAACAGTGCTGTCCCTAATGAAGTATAGTTCTCCCACCTCTGACAAAAGTTTTCTTTTTCTGCCTGTTAACATCAGACAATCAATCTTGTCCCATCGGCTTCAGCAGTATGCAACTGTCTCAGCTCGCTGGGGAAAGCCTTTTTAAAGTTTCCTCTTTAATTCAACTCTGCCGCATGCTGCCTTACTTGCAAGGCTCAGAGATGTATGGACATGACTTCAGACAAATCATTGGAGAGAAGAAAGCCATGGGTAAACTAATGCACAGGCAACATCAGCACCAAAAGGAGGTAATGATTTGCAAACATTCTGCTGGGATTGAGGCATCGAAACACACTCTGCCAGACTGTTAAAATGTACTAAACATTTTTTTTTACAATTGCAAAGCACGGGGATGCTTAGAAGGAGCACACATGATATGACAGGTTCTTTGGTTAGTATGAATGGCTCCGTCAAACTAGTAAGAGATAGGAACAGAGAAATGCTTTCCAACCAGTTTTGCTACTGTCTGCTTTGTAGTCAGAGGTGATTTTAAACAGTTGTTAACAACTAGAGGTTGGACCATTCAAGTACATATTCATCAGGCACCTGCCTAATGACAATCCAGGTCTCTGTAGATGAGAGGTGGTCCTTGCCCATTATCTTAATTTCTTGACATCCATGCCCAGCTCGTTAGCTTGTTCTTCTTCAAAGGAGTCTATGTCCAAATACTGCCAGCTTATGCCTCTGTGTTCAATAGAGGTGGCTGTTTTCCCTTTGTCAAACACTTCAGGTTATCTTTGAAATGGTTCTACTTTCCATGCACTGTTGTGCTGTCCAGGCACTGCCTGGACATTCATCAGTTGGCAAATAAGCCATGTGTTTTCCTTTGCATCTGGACCATCATCAGAAAACTTGTAGACATAACTGCCCACAAAGACTTCATAACATTATCTTTATTTAGACTGGAAGACGTTGCTGGTAGGACATGTAAGGCTACAAGGAAAAGTGCAGAGTACTGCATCTGAGAAGGAATAAACCCATACACCAGTACAGGCTGGAGGTCAAACTGCTGAAGAACAGCTCTGCAGAGAGAGACCTGGGAGTCCTGACTGATAATAAACTAACCATGAGCCAGCAATGTGCTCTCATGGCCAAGAAGGCCAATGACATCCTGGGATGCATCAAGAAGAGTGTGGCCAGCAGGTTGAGGGAGGTTCTTCTCCCCCTCTATTCTGCCCTGGTGAGGCCTCATCTGGAGTCCTGTGTCCAGTTCTGGGCTCCTCAGCTCAAGAGGGACAGGGAAGTGCTGGAGAGAGGCCAGTGCAGGGACACCAAGATGATCAGGGGACTGGAACATCTTTGATATGAGGAAAGGCTGCGGGACCTGGGGCTGTTTAGTCTGGAGAAGAGGAGACTGAGGGGAGATCTTATTAACATTTATAGATATCTAAAGGGTGGGTGTCAGGAGGTTGGGACATCCCTTTTTTCTATAGTAGCCAGCAACAGGACAAGGGGTAATGGGATGAAGCTGGAACACAAAAAGTTCCACTTAAACATAAGAAAAAACTATTTCACTGTGAGAGTGACGGAGCCCTGGCACAGGCTGCCCAGCGGGGTTGTGGAGTCTCCTTCATTGGAGGTCTTCAAGACCCACTTGGACATGTTCCTGTGCGACCTGATCTAGGTGAACCTGCTTCTGCAGGGGGGTTGGACTAGATGATCTCTAAAGGTCCCTTCCAACCCCTACCATTCTATGATTCTATGATTATAAATTGAAGCAGAAGTTAAATATATGGTGCAATGTTTTTGGCCTTCCTGGTCCCATACCTCGGATCATTTATTGTTGTCCCATGGCAGTGCTTAGAGACTCTCATAACATTAGATGCTGTATATCTTCTGTACATCATCACAGAAAGACATACCGTTACGGAACATTTGCCATCTAAATAGACAAGCAAATAAACTTACTAGTGTCAGAGCTCAGGACCCAAATGTCTGTCTGTTTCACAGGTTATTCTCTATTCATGATACATCTGAACTGGAGATGCTACACTTTACTCATAAGGATATATGATGTCTTCTACCTAACTGCTTATTTTCATTCTACTAGGAACTCAGTGTCTCTGAGACCTTGCAGTGGGCCTGGAGTGGTGGTGATTTTCCACAGCAGCTCTTGTAGTGTTGTGCCTTCTGTTGGCAGCTAAAAATGTGTTAGCACATCAATGTTGTGGCTACTGCTTGCACAGCATCAAGGCTGTCCCTTCAGCATTCCTTCCCCAACTTCATCAATAGCTGTGGGTGGGCACAGTCTTGGGGGGAGGGGGTGGCAGGGCCAGGACAGCTGACCCAGGTTGACCAAGGATATATTCCATACCATATGACGTCAGCTCAGCAATAAAAACTCGGGGAGAGGCGCAGGAAGGGGGGCGTGATTAATTTTGGCCTTCCAAAAGCAACCGTTATGCATACCGAAGCCCTGCTTCTCAGGAGGTGGCCAGACATCTCTGCTGATGAGAAGTAGACAGCAACAGCTTTATTTGCTTTGCTTTGCTTCTCACATATGTAGCTTTTCTGTTTCCTGATTAAACTGCTTTTATCTCAACTCATGAGACTCCCATCTTATTTTCTCCCCTCCCTGGCTTGCTGAGGTGTTAGAGCAGTGTGGTGAGCACCTGGCATCCAGCCAGGGTCAAACCACCACAGACCTTTATCCTTCACCAAATTTGGCTGAAAACGGTGGAAAAAAAATCCACTGCAGAAAGACTGTATCACAAGGAGTGACAACATTGATACTGTTTCATTAGAAGACCAGGTTAAACAACAGGAAAGAAAATGCTATTTTGATCCTTGTTTTTCTGGTGAGGAACATAAGCAAAAAGTGATGCAGTAAAGTGCTTTGAAAGGGTTTGAAATATAAAAATGGAGCATGCTGTGTGAATTCTCATGTTGCTGGGCTGTTTATGAAAATCTTTTTGCACAGGAAAGTATCTGGTGACTTCAGATTAGATTATACACACCTGTTAGGAATAAAGCAGAAGAGGATTCTGATAAAAAGACCAAAGGCATAACCCATAAATCAAGAAGCAAAACAAAAATGGAACCTGCTGCTGATGGAATTTCCATTGATTTATTTGAACAGCCCCAGTATGAATAATAACTTAATCTGTCCCAAGACTCTCTCCCCACAGCACACTGATTTACAGCAGCCATCCATCTCTTTTCATAATTAGCAGGCTCTGACAGTATTTATTCTTCTCTGCCCACCTTCATTACCATTAAAATTTAGACTTCCTCTCTGCTCTGGAGCAGCTAGCATTCATGCTGCCTGGTGCACTGGGATTACTCAAAAGCTTGATTTGTGGAGGTATTTTCTTATATCTCACATCCTTTGCACTGGCAGGTAGAGTGTGCTGCTTGCAAGAGGAAACTTTTCCAGGAATGTAACATAGCATTTTCTAGAAATCAACACAGCCTTGGTACTGAGTGTCAAAAAAAGACAATGTGGCTATAATGCTGGAAGTGAAGGTGTGGAGCAACCATTTCTCATCTGCCCTCTCAAATGCTGAATAGAAACAAAGGGAAATGAGCTTGCCAAACGATCAGTTATCTAAGTCAGACTTCTTTGCTGTAGGTAATTTTCTCCAATCTCAAGTTCATTTCCAGATTAAACTTTAAGACACTCATGTTGTCTAATACACCACAGAAGACAATGATAAATTTATCGAAAACATAAACAAAGATGTGTCCTTTCAATTCAGAAATATTTCTTAAAGAGATGAATGTAAGATCCAAAGGTGATTTTCTCTGTCAGCATAATTACTGATCCATAGCATGCCATTATATCACTGGATAGTTTGATCCTAGAATTGATTTGGTAAAAAGAAAGCAAATGCTTCTTCTTGGACAGATTACTTTTCCAAAATGATAGATGGGCTCGAAGTTTCATAACCGACTTAATTTTACACATATTTCTTATTAATATGGTAAATCAAGAGATTTAATTGTCCCATAATACTGATGTGAAATTAATTAAATAATTGTTGACGGATGTATTTATGTGACCATTTTTGGTTATCAACTGAAATGTAATCAAGTTGCTTATTGCAACGTGTGACATAATTTCTGAACAGGTTTATTATAGATATAAATGGAACTTCGTGCTTTAACCAGTTATTTTTTGGTTTGGAGCTACCTGTTTCTGTCTATGAAGTGTCACTGGTTGAGCATGAGCCTTATGGACAAACCCGACTTTAGTTGCTCTGATCATTTTGAGTGAAACATTTTACTCATTTTTCTCTCCCTTTTTATGATCTGTTAAAAGGTGACCAAAGGAGTTCTCCCAGAGGATACACACTGAATCCATTCAAAAGTGCAAACTATAGTCTTCTTTTCTGTAAGTCAGAAGGACCAAAGTCAAATATATCGTTTATTGCAATTTCTTCTTTCTGCTTGAGTGACTGTGTCTGTCTTCTGGATAGAGAGACAGAGAGGTGAAAAAGAAGCACTTGTCTTGCCCTTTGAGCGTGTAGCTGACATGATGATGAAATTTCACTTTGTGTTCCCTGATTATCCACCTTAATCATGGGTCCATACATTCCAGCTTCATTGAGAAGCTGATTGCTCATGAATGTCATCCAGCTCCTGAGTATCCTACAGAGTTATCTCATAACGTGCTTATCTAGATAAACAAATATTTCTGAGAGCAACAAAATGAATTAAGCCTTATTTGCACAGTCACTTTTTGGCTTGTGGCTGAACTTCCTGGTGTCTAGGAAAGGAAATACTCATCCTGCACCTTCCATTGGTGAGAGTACCCATAGGCTCTCCTCTTTTCATAGTGCAGGTTTACAGGGAGCTTGTAGGTGGGCATTTGACAGCTCTGTTCCTCTGTCAATTTTGGCTGATGTTTTCAGAATCAATTGTTGGAGGCGGGACCCAAAGTCTGGGCCTTCAGACTAGTAGTAGGAGTCTATAAACTCTGTTTGCCTAGACAAAACAGGCTATGATGATCCCTTACTGATAATCTGAATAGTGTCAAAACTGCAAGCCTCATTTTATTCATCCTGTTTCAAGTAATCATACTGCAGGGTTACCTTTGTTATAACAAACCCCATTGTGCCCCTCTAATAGAGGCAGCTTCACAGCACAGTTTGCTGACAAGTTATTTATAGGTCTAAGTGTTATCTGGTGGTTCATCTAGTACTTCAGTACAAGAATGATTTTCGGTATCGCTGTTCTTTATTTTTGTATCTGAGCCAGTGTAACACCACAGGTCCCATCTCAGACATCGGTTAGATCCCTTACCTTGTTATTCTACCATATTTCTCCCTTTAGTTGTGTTTACTGGGAGAATTGAACTGGAAGATAAACCCCTTGCTGATTTTTGGTTGTAGTGTGAGACCTTTGCTATTTGGCACATAGTCTTGATAAGGGAACTCAGAGAAAGCTATTGAGGAGTAGTTTATATCAATGGTCAATGTCCTTTATAGCACCACCTCTGAAAAACCTCTTCATTCAATTGCCCTGTCAGGCAGCAATAACTGCCTCTGCTGATTTGTGAGAAAGCCAACAGAAAGGATAAGTACTTCTTCTCTTTTGGGGGATGTATGTGTGTGTGAAGTGAATTTCTAAATAGCTGCAGGGAACACCTTTTTGTGAGAATGTGCTATTTTACCCAATCCTACATGTAAAGAAAAGCCCAACCTTGAAGATTGCTCTTTGCAAACGTGGTCTTTACAACAGCAGACAAAACGAAAGAGGACTGGAAGAGGATGGACCTTTGTAGTGGTACATAGACCAACTGAAAGAAGTGATAAATGTAAGATGCAGAGGGACACGATGCAACAACAGACACTGAAGTACCCACAGTCTCTCACTCTTCAGAAAATCTCAGCAATATCTGGGTCTAAATGAACAGCACATTTGCCTTACCTTTCAATTTCCTGGCCTTTTTTTGCAAATTCACTATTTCTCCAGTAATAAAGGAACAAGTTTAAGAGTATTTTTTATAGAATGCTTAAAAAAGTGAGCCAGAGCCTGTGGAGTCAGACTGAAAGGTACAGAATAAAACCATATGCTCCTTTTCAGTAGATACAGAGAGGATGCTGTAGTCTGGTCTCTTGGGAAGATTTATTTTTGTGTTCCTTTGTGTCAGACACACCAGCAGGAAGAAGGAAAAGAAAAGGAGATTCAGATGCAGAATTATGAATTCAGACATCTCAGTTGTTAGAGGGCCTTTAGATAATCCAGGTCCAGACTTCCATTTGTGTGAGTGCATAACCTCCACCAGTCACTTGTGGTGCAACGACAATATGTTTCTTGTAGTTCGTTCTGGACACAACCAGGCGCGACTACAGTGTTGTGTGTGTAGTTTTGTCCCTCCCAGGCAGGCATGGAAGGCACTGAAGAGAGCTACCTGAGACCAAATAACTCCCAAAGGGATCCCCCTCTGCACTCTTATGAATACATGTTCAGGGTTACAGCTGTCCTTGCAAAACTTTCCAGGGAAAAGGGTCAAATAGCCTTATCTTAGAGCTGTACAAATTCTGAATTGATAGTAAGGCAGGAAGAAGCAACAGTGCCCCCCATCCAGCCCTGAAAAACATACACCACAAGACTCGTTTTAATTTTAAAAGGGTTTTTTGAAAAAAAAAATCTGCCAGAAACAAACATTTAATAAGAGTTAGTATTATTCTGAAAGATATTTTGATGTTTGATCTTCTTTTCTTTAGACCTTTTGGTCTACTTTGAAGTGGAACATAGAAGCCTACCGTGTAAAAAAGCCACTGAAATGCTTTGGCTTTTTCTAAATCGCAGACAATGATAAGGCAAAAAACTATAAACCCACAAATTCTTTCCGTCAATCCAATGTGCATTTTTTCCATCAAAATCTGTGTTTCCTTGCTGTCTCCCTGCAGTGAAGAAGCTGTATTGCTACCCTTTCCTGACCTCTCAATAAAAACTGCTTGATTAATGGAAAGTGAAGATGAGGCAAAGACCTTCCCTACAGATAACAGTTTTCCTCTGACAGTGACAGCATCCCTCCTTTTTTCAGACAGAGAGACCTTTTATGCTTTTGGGGAAAAAGGAAATAGATTCATTTCAGAGAACTGCATTCAGGCTCATTTAGAGTTTAACAGCCAGTGCTGTATTAATGGCTGTCATTTTCTTCTTGTGCTCATACCTGCTGACATGGGCTTACAGCATCCTCATGTTCGTCAAAGTTGTTCATCTACCCCAGTCTGCTCCAAAATACACCCCAGAGCCAGGAGTGAAACTAAGTGATTCTTTAACTGCTGCTTGTCCCTGTACAGTCAGGGATCTGCCATAAATGCAGTCTTATAAATCTGAAATTCAGAAAGCCATGCAGTAAAGCAGATTTTGCTAGAAACAGGCTTGCTTCCAGCTGAGAACAAACTGATGGGTGCTTGAAGCATCCTGCACATTTCAGAGGATTCTGTCATTTCTTAATTATTTGAGGTCCAAACTTTCCTGCTACATTGCTCTGAATAGTTTTCTTAAATTAACAGCACTATCCACTGCTTAGTGATATCTTGCCAGTAAGAAATTTCTTAAGCATTTTGAAATGTGAGGCTTAGAAAACAGAGTTGATTGATAGAAATAATGACTACAGTCAGGAGAATGAAGTTCTTCAAAGTATTAACATCCAAGATGGCAGCTGCAAATTAGAAGGCGGCAGGAAAGATGTTTCCAGCTTGCTTAGTCTGAAGTACCAGGAGTACTGAAAGACATAGGAGCTTGTGCTGAGTAGATGTATGACAGAGCATCAAGTCTGTGCATGAAAAAATATTCATCAGATCTCTGAAATCTCTTTTGGTAATTTCCAATTGTTTTGTTAATTCTGCCCAACATGTTCTTTAACCAAACTTATTTTCCTTTTCCAGCGAGGATCACTGCAAAGGATGAATGAAATGTGGTTTGTATGAAAGATGGATAGAAAACATTTCCAATGTGTAATATCAGAGGAAAATGCAGAAGATGACACCCTTCTCCTCTGCAAAGAATTCAGCACAAAGCATTTGAAAACGTTGAGCTGCACATTGCTGGAGGATGGAAGAGCCCTTGGAAGATGTATTATTACGTATCCTCTTCCTTGGAGATCTGCTTTTGATTTGAAATAAGGAGACAGGATATGTGGCTAAATAGACTTTTGGTTCATCATTGTGCACAGCAATTTTCTGTGCTGATTGCTCTTCAGCAGATAGGGGAAAAAACATTTTAACACCACACAATAGCAGTATAGGTATCCTGAGTTAAAAGAAGAAAGGAAAAAAAAGAAAATAAATCCAACTTTGTTTGTGTACTTATCCTTTAAAAAAGCAAGTTAGGGTATGGAGTTGAAAGATATTAGTTTAAGGATAAAGCCAAGTCATTGATTTGACCCATTTAGTTACCAAAGCTAAATATCCACATGTTCTACATTGCACTGAAAATAATTTTTATTGTTGCTCATGATCCTGTCACTTGCTTCTAACTCAGATGTCCAGCCACATAGTACTGATATTGGTCTGCATACTTCTCCCATTCGTGGTTCATCACAAGTTTGATTCCAGATACTGGAGTTTGAAAAGTGAGGCCATTTGTTCTTGCTACATCTGCATCAAGGCTCCCTTCATGGAGCAATCTGACTGTTTTGGTTTATGAGTGTCGTGCATGAGCATGTAAGAGATTACTGCAGCATTATTACCACATTGCATTTCAAGGCCATTGCAAAGGGTGCCAGGCAGAAGTGAATGCACTAATAAAGACTGTGTGTCTTATTGATACAGCTACAGCATCCATGAAGAGTAGCTTGGTTGCAGCATGCAGAGGGGAATTACAGTGGAATGGTCAGAATAATTAGGGAGGCAGAAAGGCTGCAGGGTAATTTACAGGGCAGGCTGGGCTTTCTGTTCTCTCCTTTAACAGATGACATATCTGTGCCATGGGGACAGTGGGTGACAACTCACATGGGGCTCATCAGTTGGGAAGTGCAACTGGACAATAGCCTTGCAGTGGCTCTGGCTGTGACAGATGACAGGCCAGAGCATCGGGTGTCAGCTCAAACACACGAAGCACAGCGGGTGGCAGTGGCATGGACATCCATTTCTGAGGCAATCACTAACAGCACACCCACCCCTTTCTACCTCATAACAATGACAGGTGGGAAGTTCAGTGCTATGGTCTTTCTTCCAGCTTTCTTGTATTTCCCACAGTGTAAAGGAACCCAACACTTATGACAGAAACACAAAAACTTGCTATAGCTTTTTACTGCCCAAATGTTTCTGCAATGGCTTTTTAGTTTTGATTTCAGATTTTAAAGTTTTGGAAAGCACTGAGTTTCTGTTAAATATGAGAGTGGCTTGAGACAAGTGAAAATGGTGAGAGAAAGAGGGGAAATCACCCATCATGTAAAACCTGTTCTGATATTTTACTCTGAGTTATTTTTACTTGTTTTATCTCATGATGAGAATTGTAAAACTGTAAGATGGAAACCTGAAATCCCATTTGTCACCCAAATAAATCCTGCTCTGCTACAGTGGCTGATGTAGCAGCTAATTAAGTAGTTATGATAGTCTTCATGACTGTCTTTTTTTTTTTTTAGTACTGTGATCTCCAGCCCACATTATTGCAAATATTAGAGGTTCTTTGCCTTTAAATTGAAGCATGGAGACTGTATTTCTGATTGAAACATTAAATATACAGAAGATCTAGATGCCTTTTCAGTCTCAGATGATGTTTTAGCCAATCTAGGCACTTACCCTCTCCACTTTTCATGCCAAGGTTACTAAATAATACCTTAGAAACAGATTCGCTGGAGGGTTTTATGCACCAATTGGACAGCGAAGAAATAGAGGTAAAAATCATTCACCTTTCTGCATAGACAGGTGGAAATGCTGTGACTGTTTGGATCCCGATGGAAGGGCTGTATGTTCCAGCATTTTGTGAGCTTTGCTCCTTGAGAAATATTTGCTGCCTCTGCAAAATGTGGAGATTAAGCTCTCCTCTTTGCAGGGACCTGTGCAAGGCTTATTATTGCCCACAGGCAGCCTTGGAGGGGCTGCACAGCATTGAATTTTTGCCTCTGTTTCCATCCCTTCATTTCCTTCAGGGGTGTGAGTACCGATTTCTGTCCATGTGAGACTGAAAGCACTACTCAGAACAGGAGGCAGGCTCTGCTTAGCAAGCAGGGCTGTTACGAGGTGCCAAATCCAGCCCCAGGAATTGTGCGCACCATGAGGCTCCTGGCAGTGAGAAGGAAATGAGAGAAACAGTATGGTTTTGTTTTTAAAGGAAATATGTTTCTGTCTCTGCTGAGAAGCTTAAGTAAGGTTATTTATTTATTTATTTATGAAAAAGCTATCAGCAACTGTTGTCTGTAACCATATGTTGAACAGTCTCTGCACATCAAGCTTCTCCCCGTCTCTGATGTTTCCTGGTGAGGCTGCCCTGCTTGCCAAGTGGCTGTCACTCTCCTCAGCCATCATTGCTAGCCAGAAACTCATCATGTGCTTTTGCAACTTGTACCTTGAGAGCTTCACAGATCACAAAAACCTGTCTTAATCCAAAGAAGTTGGGATAGCTGTGAGATTTAAATTAATTTTTACCTTTTCCTTTTCTCACCAGCATGTTGGCCTGAATTTTGTGAAGGCAGAGAAGAAAATGTAGCCCTATTACAGCAGAAGTGCTAATAGCTTGAATGATGGTGGAGTCCTCCTTCTTCCTCCACAAGCAGAGTCCATTCTATATTTGTTTTCCAGCTCAAGGCAAATATTATTTTAAAGTTCTGTTCAAGTTATCTTCCTCCTCTTGCCTGTCAGAGAGATGAGGAAGGAGAAAAGGAGTTAATTTAAAAACTAAAGAAATGTTGGAACAAGAAAAGTAAATTTTATTATGGATTGCTGTGTCTTGTTCATGCTTCTGCTCCCTCTATGCAGAAACTATCCTTAACAGTCCTAACTAGTTCTGTTCCTCTACATATGGATTTATTATCCTCTAACTACAAACATCCAAATAAGAAAGGAACATATTTGCAGTGTCGCTCTCAGACCAGCCCTCTTGGCATCTTTGCTTAGTCACACCAAATCAACACATCAGCTGCAGGGGAAATTTCCATACTGTAGAGCCACATTTTGCACACATGTAACCATGTTAATGTCTGGTACTAAATAGTGATCACTAAAGGCATTTCATCCCTGTCAATCTACCTGCAACAGCGACAATATGGAGGCTGGAGATACTCTGATGGTTCTGAGTTCACATCTGGTTGGCCATAGCTGATGATCCTCTAACAGGCTTCACTGGCACAGGCTTTACAAGCTTCCCAGTAAACCTTACATACCTGTAGGTAGGAGAGAGAGAACACTAACTGAATTAGGGATGTTCACCCTGGCTGGCAGAGGCTTTGGGAAGCCATCTAATTGGTACTGTGCTCAAAGGCTGCTCATCTTGCAAGCC
The DNA here is from genome assembly GCF_028858725.1 of Colius striatus. Lineage (NCBI taxonomy): Eukaryota > Metazoa > Chordata > Aves > Coliiformes > Coliidae > Colius > Colius striatus. Next base: position 16,104,714 of record NC_084769.1, on the reverse strand, counting down.
CATCTCCAGCTACCTCTCTAGAAAGGCCTGATTTACTTGTAGTACCTGTATCATGTTTCCAGTCTTGTAGAAATGTGTCACATACCCTGAAGCATCTGAAATGGAGTCAGATACCTATATTTATCTGAATGGATTGAACCCAGAAATCACACTTGTCACAAAATAAGCCAACTATCTTTTGTTCCTTGCATAACTTAATTTATTTCGAGAATTTTGTACCTCTCCTCACTTGATTGAGAAAACTCTTCTTTCAGATTTTCCTCACAGCTCATGTTTTTGGGTCCACTGACTGTTCTTGTGTTCTTATTTCCCCTTTCTTCATTCAGTTTACATTTTTTTCCTTTTAAATATGTTGTTCCAGACTGGACATGATGCATCACTCTTTGCTAGTTCACACCAAAAAGCCAGAATTACCCTTTTTTTTTTTATCTTTCTTATGACCTTCCCCTTATATATTTTCTCAGAATGAAGTTTACTTTCCTGTATGACGTTATTCAATTTAGTTTTGTGATTCATCCTAACCTGCAGATCCAGTTGTGGCTGTACCTACAGAACATCTTCTGTGAGTTATTTTTCTGCCTCTATTTCTCCACTAATTTCAAGATAGTCTTGACAGTGATGCATTTGTCAAAATTGCTGGCAGCTCCTTCCAGACTGATATCACTCTGCAAATTCAATAAGTATCACAACTACTCCTTCAGCCAGGTCATTAACATCAAATTGGACTGGACTGATGTTTGAGTTAAAGAGCTACTTTTTCAACGTTTTGCACTTTTCAATAATTCCACCTAGACCACACCTCAGTAGCCGGTTTATACAAGTATTATAATTTACAGTATTTATGGCAGTTAAGATGCATCACAGCCTGCGCACTAGCCATATCAGTAGGAAGCCCAGAAGTTAATCACTCTTGTAGAAGGCAAATCATATAATGAAAGCCTAGAAAGGCCAGGCCATCAAGTGATGGTGAGGACTCAGGCACCTGGGGAGATTACATCAAGAGGGAGAATTATCTCCTTACTCTGCTTCCTCTGGCCCTAACTGAGTAGGGCTCTTGGGGCATCTCCTGTTTTTTGGCTTTTTTTCTATTGGAGCAACTTTATTGGTATCTGGAGGCAAATGAAGAAACAGCATCGCATTCTTATCATCAAAGCCTCTACTTGTGAGACTCCTGGCACTTACCAGACCTAGAGAAATTTCAAATGAACCTCAGGTAGAAGAAGCTGCACCAGATAGAGCTACCTGGAATGTGAGTACTCAGTTATTTAATGCTCTAATAGACAGAATCTTAATTTCCTGTTCCTGTGTGCAAACCTCCAGTATCCTCACTACCTTAGAGACAGAGCAGAGGCCTTTGGAGTTTCCATAAAGGGTGTTTCACTGATGAAGCAAGGTAATACAAGGAAATTCTATAGTCAAAAAAAGCTCATTAAAAAAACCTGTTCTTTTTAGACAAGAGAAAGAAGAGAAGGAAACTGCCTGAAAAGCAAAGCTTTCCAAGACTGAATTACAGACACTCTCCCAAAACCTTGCACTAAGAAAAAAAAAACAAAAACCCAAGAAAAAAGTCCCACAAAACACTCCAGGAAGACAGAATAGTCCTACTAAGCTTACAGGACAGCTGGTAACATTGTGCACACCTCAAACAGAATCCCACATAATTCTCTACAATTTACTCTGAGGAAAAGAAGTTGCTTTTGTCCTTACTGTTTTCCCCAGGTTCCCAGAAAGAAGGAAGAAAGTCAGGCTGTGTCTCACCCACCCCATTCACATTAGATTGCTCTCAACTCCAAATTAAAACGAGAAGCTTATGTGTTTTTTAGGGCACACTCAACTGCCTCAAAAGTACACTGGCCCTCAGATATTAAGGGATTTTCTTGGTGCTTGAGAAGCTATGTTTTTCAGGAGACGGTCTCAGCCTGATTTTTTAAAATGTCATTTTATTTTTTGACCACAGTATTTCATCCTGAAATGACATCCAGCTTTGCAGAGTAAACTTAACTGCAGATCTTCTGCTTATTTTTTCCCTTTCCTATCTAAACATTTCACAAGAGAAATCTCTGTGCATTCGTACAAAGTAATAATCAGTAATAACAATATTTTTAGCATCAGTTGATTGGTACTCATTTTGAAATAAAAAAAACCCCTATTTATTTTGTCCCATGGATTGTACAGGAGCTACACCCCTAACTCAGGAAGGCTCTTTCTGCTGTCTATTGCAGCAGTCACACAAATTGAATTGAATCTGACCTTTGTTTACTTATGTGGCAGGATCTCTGCTGTATTTCACACAGTGGGAGGTCAGTGTGGACTTTCCAGGGTCAATCTGGCTGTTAAAGACCCATGGCTCTCCTGCTGGGAAGATGTCACAAAGCATCTAGTGAAGTTTGTAGCAATGCAAACTTGTCAACTGTTGAGGAGACTCTGGCAGTTTAAGTGCATCTGACCAGTGAAGACCCTCACTGCCTCAAATTCATTTACTTCTCTGCAGGGGGTAATGAGGTGAAAGAGGCTGAGACAGATGGAAGTGAAAGAATCTGTGAAATTGTCAATCCTCCTATCAAAAAGGCAACAGGAGTGTAAACTGTCTCCTGGAAGTACATACCAGTGGTCTTAACCTGCAATCTTGGATCTCAGCTCAACAGGCTGCTAGGGAAATTGGGATCTGACCTGAATTAATCTCTTATGCAGAGGCAAAAGCTGTTGGAGGCACCTGGGGCTTGTCTTTGCATCCTCTAGTGAATACCGCTGATGGATTTGATTAGGGTGGAAAACCTGTTAAGGACTAATAAAGCTTGATTTCAAAATAAATGCAAAAATATTGTTAGCATTGATATATGGAGAAAAAGATTTGAGGAGTGAGGGCCAATGAAAATGGGCCACTGGAAAAGGTTGTCATTGGTGGATGTGCATGAATGCGGAACACTGTAAGGAGTTGGCTACCATGGAGCTATTTGAAAGAAGAGCTGTGCAAGAGTGTCATTGTGCTGAAATGAGGAACCTTACCTTTTGACTTTTTGGTGGTAATTAGCTTCACCTAATCAGCCTCTTAATTAATGAAGCTATTCTGGTCATGGGACAAGTTTAGATTTCTCTGTGTTGACCTCTACTGCACAGCAGAGAAATGCATAGGTGATCAGCGTTGAATTTATACATGTCAAAAGAGCTTTAGAAAGGTTATTGGTATTTTATGATGTGCAAACTGATGCAGAATTTAATAAGCAACTTGCCCAAGTTTTCCAGTGGAGCGCAATCAAAATCAAGGCTAGAATGGAGGTCCCTACATCCTGGCTCAACTTTGTACGAATGAGTGTTCTCCAAAATGAGAGTGCATGAGCACAACAAGTTCTTCCAAGACCGTGCCCTGATGTAGGATGCTAGAAAATCTCCTGGGTTCTGTGTCAAGGCTATCACAATATGTTTCAGGTCACCATGGTAATGAGTGGATTTTTTTTTTGGTTATTTTTATTATTTGCTCTGCTGCACTTACACTTTCTGCAGGTTGTTTTATGGCTTTAGCAAAATATTTTATCACGTATTTAATTTTAAACATATGCTCTAGGTGCCCAGTGACCTTAAAAGCATTTAAACCTCGTGTTCTAAGTTAAGTGGATACTGAAATGAACAGAGATACACTCACATGTGCACTAAAGGTTTAGTAAGTGTGTGTTTTGCCAATGTAAGATGTATAGAGATGAGAATAAATCTTTAGAAATCGGTTCAAAAGGCGTGATTCCAGTGCAGAGGAATATGCCAGGAGCTGGCTTTAATCTTAAGTGTTTCTTAGGCATATTCAGTCTCAGGCACTAAGCAGGAGATTCACGCCTTTGCCACCCAAGTGTGGATCACCTGCATTGGTCCAAGCAGCTCTGCATCAACCCCTGGCTCTCTGAGGACTGAGATTTGCCATCTGATCCAACAAGTTTGGCTCACGTGGTCCTGAAGTAGGGAAGGTTGTGATGCTGCCCTGGCACTGATGGCACAGGGACTCCTTTTAGTCTTTCAAACTTCTTTAACTTTTAAAGAAAGCGTGTTAGAAGGTAATCACCATATACCCCAGACTTACCACTTTCTATCATAACATCTCTACACATCGGTACACATAGCAGGGTTCATATTTTGAGAAAGACAATGGAAGTCTTTGGAACAAATAAGTCATAAGGAACAAATCTGCCTTTGTGAGAAAGGAAAGAGCTGAGTAACCCCAATGAGTCATAGCATCCCAAATTCCAAATCGAGAGGGCACTAACGTTGTTATGGCTTTGGCCAACTGCAGCTCGGATGGGTGAACCTAGTCTCCCAGGGAGCAGAGCTCTGGCTCTGGAGAAGTCTTTTTCTGAAGCAAAAGTCTAATTTCACTCTGTATTCAATAAGTGGTTGAAATATGTCTCTATTTAATGATGGTGAAAATTGAAGGTGTCCAGTAAAGCAGTAGCAATTGTGTTTAGTGCTGAGACAATGAACCTAGTTAAGATTCAATTTGCTGTTCCCCTTTGTTCTCCCATTCCAGTAGTAAATGGTTAATTACCAGCTTCAAAGGCTCAGTGAAATTTGTCAGCTTGCAGAAATGGTAGTGATTACCATATTGCCAGAAAGAAGGGTGACTCCATTGTTTTTCTGGATGAAAATAGTTATTCTTTCACACAAAATGGTAAGCAATCTCATGGCTTGAACTATCAAATCACAGCCTTACCCCTTCCTGATGGCAGGGATGGGAACTGATAGGATTATGCCCATCTAAAGAGTGCCATGAACAGAAGCTTCCTGCAGTGCAGCCTCATCCTCTGTGTTAGTGTCTGTGTGACCCCTTCTCCTCTGTCACCAGAGGCACCTGGCAGGGAAAAGACTCAGCACCAGACCTGCCCCATCATTATGAGGGAATGAAGCCCCTCAGCAAAGTCCCAAACTGGGGCCCCTATTTGAGCTGATTTGTAGCAAAATCTGCTTTTTTGTCCATTGCCAAAAACCCCAAACCCTATAAACCCAAGGCTATTCAACCCTAGCTTGATCCATACTTGCTTGTCAGAGGAAGGACTACTGGCCCCATGGGTGACTGGGTTGACACGTTCCCTTTACTCTTAGTGCTGATCCCGTCATCACAGAAGTGGATATTTAGGAATTCATTGCAAAACCACTGCTCATTTGTTAATGTCTGCCTTTAAAGAGTTCAGCAGATTGTGGGGGAATCTAAGCATCGAAACTTTCACAGCTTGGGCCAGAAGCTGTCAAGGAAGCCAGCTGCATATTTGGCTAGAGTATATAGTTCAATGTCAATTAATGTGAGCATCACAGTTAGGATTTCTTTGTTTATTTATTAGGGATGTTGAAACAGACCGGATTGGAACAACCAGGCATGGGATACTAGTTCATCAAGATTTCCTGCAAATAACAGTAACTGCTGATTCTCTGAGACAAAGACACTGCGAGTACAAAACTACCAGCACCTTGCTACATAAATGATGAGTGCATTATAAATAGTTAGTAGTATCCATCTATTCTGTTTTACTATATGCCACTCCAAAACTCCAGGTGCTTTAAAAATATGGATGAAAATGATAATGATTTTGAAAAAAAATTAGAAGTCTGAGGAGACAAAGCAGAACAGAGAAAAACCACAGCACAATCTCCATTTTGTAGCCAGCTCTTCTTTTCAGATTCCATGTTTCCTCAAGGAATTAATCTGCTGACTATGATTATTAGCAAAGACAGCTTCCTCAAATTTAACAACTTTCTCACTGCTGGAAAAAGAAAGGGAAGGATGTGTCCCAAGAAATGAGAAATCTGTTACAGAGTCAGGGTAGATACTAATCTGCTGAGCCTGGTACTTTACTGCATAAAAGCTATATGTTGAAAAGACATTTGCATCTTTCATCAGTCCCTGACAAGTCATGCTCCTAAAACAATTAAAATTTCACCTTCTCCCCTACAGCTGAGGAAGAAACAAATCCAGAGCAACTCTCTTCCCTTTACAAATATTCCCTCTACTTCCAGGAACACTGACAAGCATTGATCAGGTCTAAGAGCTTTGAGAAGATTCATAATTAGGGTTCAGTCTCATTAAACTACATGTTCAGTGTTTAACAAGACAGGTCACAACTTAAAAAGTGTGTTTCTTGTGAGTTGTTGATAGTAGTGAACAATAGGATTACTCACTTTTTCTCAGTCTTTTTTCCATTCCTTTTAGCTCTTGATCTGTCCTTCTGCTCATTCCTTGTTCAGCAGAATATTTGAATTTGGCATAACAGAATTTCTGTAATTGGCTCATATGTGGGAAACGAGGGATGTTTCTCTTAGGAATAAATTTGATTTGTTATCCCTTTTCATAATTAAAACCCCTAAAAAGCCCCAAAGTGCACACCAAATACATTTTCTCATAAACTTTTTGTGTCTCCTTACACTACAGAGTCTCCATTCTGTAAACGGAGACATCTCCACCTGTCTGTAAAGTAGAATGCTTCCACAAGCCTTTATTCATTACCAAAATGATAGCTGAAAAGCAAAACAAGAGGTGTCATTACAATCTTGATAGCAGAGTGCAGGAGCAGTCTGCAATCTAATGGCTCCTGCAATTACATCTTGATTGAATGCACTGAAGAAGCTGCAGCCCCTTTCTTGAATGCTGTGTTGTGGGCACTTACTGATACCTACACGGGTATTCATCAACATGCATAACCCAGACCTGACCAAGGGTTATAGTTTGCAATGGTGAGAAAGGGAAAACATTAACTATTGTTTACATTTTGCTAATAGTCTTTGTGAAAAGAGTCTTCCATTGGAACTGTAGCTACCAATTAAGGAGGGAGGAAAGCTATCCAACATTTTTTTCTTACTTAAATGAAATGCCTAGAAGCCTTTATCAAGACTAGGTCCCAAGCCAACATATTTTCTGAATTCCAAAGTAAGAATCAGAAAGGAGAACCTATTTTTTTCTGGTTTGAGATGAACTGTAAGTGGTGTGTGAATTTGGCAGTGAGGGCAGATTTATGCACACATCAATACTAGATCCTGGCTCCATTTTCTATCTGTGGCTGCTTTATTTAACCTTACATTAAGTGTGTTGTAATTTCCTCTCTCCCAGGGCTGTAGAGGATGCTGAGTCCACGCAGTCCTAAACAGGCTGAGCTGCTTAACGCGTTCTTGAGATAGAGTCCTGTTGGATGCCGTATGAGATACTAGAAAAAAATGTCAATGCTACCAGACCCCTTTGTCTCTCTGGCCTGAGCCAGAGCTTGTTGGAGACTGTGGGTGATTTTCTATTACTTCTTATACAGTTTGGATTAGGTAGCAAACTGTTACTATTTCTGCATTCCTTTCTCTGCTGTCAGTGTTACTCTGTCAAAGAGAAGGAAACATCATGTTTTTTCAAATCAATAGTCCTCGTAGAAGTAACGAATGGAACCTAAGTTATCAGCTTGGAGACATAAGGGAAAGCTTGAAAGATGTGAAGACACTAAAAAACCAGTCCTCCCGTCTAGGCAGCTGCCACTGAAGTCCAGATGGTACCTGAGCATCTCAGATGCCAGAGCCAAAGACCCTCAGTTCAGACAGATGGTTAATCAAGGTGCAGAGTGGGGACCAGCTGCACAGAGGAGGGTGTCTATTACCATGTTGCTACAGCTGCTTCCTGCTGAAGTCTGCTACGTGCCCATAGCTTTGTTAAAGGTTAACTCATGCTGGGGGGGTTTAATTGGCTATTAGCTACCCAGAAGGAGCTAACTATCTTAAACAGACCAAGGCAAAAAGCCTCTTTTTATCTTTTCTTTGTTTTTGAAAGAAGTTTGTACGTTAGCCAAAACCATGAATGAACAAAGGAAATGTAATGACAGTGATATGTTCCTTGGTGAAGGGTTACACAGATCCACCAGAAATCAATCTAAATAAAGCCAGGGAGAATATCACTGACTACTGCACTTTGATTATTATTGCAGTGATTGATAATATAGTTACTTAGCTAATGTGGTGACGTGTGTGGTCTAAAAGTCAGCAGCACAGCTGGTGAGGTGAAAAAACATGTTGTTGTGATGGGATAGGCTGATGCTTCATGGTCTAATACACACCTCTTGTAAATCAAGATTGATTTGGATTACAATCCTCTGGTCCTGGGCTGTTCTGCAAGTGGTAGCTCTGCAGGACTGGTCTGCAGTTTGTTCAACTTTAGCCTTTTCAAGCTGGATTGCTCAGTTTAACTGACATGGCCATTGCAGTTTGGTGGTGCAGCTAACCCCACTCCCCTTAGTTTTAAATGAATTTTAGGTTTCAGAAGACAAATATAATGGATTTATCTGTTTCTATCAGAGAAACAGTAAGGTAAGAAATCCTTTTTTACAGATATGGTTATCTTTAATCACTTCTGAAGAATACAATGTGATTCAAATGTGATTTTGAGAGGGGATAGGTGTAGTGAGATTTCTGGTAGTTCACTCACTGAGGTATCACAGGCAGAATAGAAAGAGGTGGAAGGCCTGAGGTGAATGCTAAATAACCTGTAATGATGAAGGAAATGGTACAGTATACTAAAACACAAGTGGTGCTAAGGACACACCTCAGTGCAGATTAATATCTTTGTTTTATTCCAGCAGTTCAAAACAGATTACAGATTTAGTCAGTGACCAAGAAACATGAAGTTGGGCTAATGAGCTTATGACATAATGAAAGAACAGGAATCAGTGAAGGAAAATTAAGGAAATCTATGCTCTTCTGTTCCCACAGCCATGGCTATCATATCCATTTGTAACCCACTGCTTTAGTCCAAACTGAGAAGAGAAGCAGGAGGGTCTTGTTGAAACTGGAAACTTTTGCCACAGTAAGAAATGTAATTAACACCTTCTGATTTATCAGATCATAATCAGCAACAAGGACATTCTGCTGGTTTTGACTGTGGTTGAGTTAATTTTCTTCATAATGGGTAGTTTGCAGCTATGTTTCAATTTGTACTGGAAACATTATTGGTAATTTAGGGGTTTTTTTTATTACTGCAGAGCGGTGCATGCACAGATTCAAGGCCTTTTGTGCTTCTCACTCTCCCCCACCAGAGTGGTCTGGGGTTGCACAAAAGTTGAGAGGGGGGACAGCCAGAACAACTGACCCCAACTGACCCAAGGGATATCCCACACCATATGACATCATCCTCAGCATATAAAGCTGGGGGAAGAAGAAGGAAGGGAAAGATGTTCAGAGTGATGATGTTTGTCTACTCAAGTAACTGCTATGTCTGATGAAGGCCTGTTTTTCTGGGAATAGTTGAGCATCTACCTGCCATGGGAACTGGAGAATTAATTCCTTGTGTTGCTCTGCTTGTATATGGGCTTTTATTTATCTATTAAACCATCTTTATCTCAACCCAGGAGCTTTCTTCTTTTTACCCTTCCACTTCTCCCTCTGGCCCCACCAGCAGCGAGTGAGAAAATGGCTGCATGGTGCTTAGTTGCCAGCTGGAGTTAAACCATGACAGACACAAAATAAGATTTTTTCCTGAGTTTTAACCTGTCCTGGTAAAATGTCTGGATGTGCCATGTGTAGATACATTGTACATATGAGCATTTTCTTTTGCTTGTTAAATTTCCTCTCTATATGTTTTGAGACCTCGTGTTTGGGGCAAGCTTTTGTCTAGTATTAAATCATTCAAGCTGAAGTCACATAAAAATAGAAGATTAGACAGTTTTAAAGGCAACTAGAAATCTGAATACTATCTTTATTTATTATCACATAGGGAACAAATTTAAAGCTTCTTTACTGCATTGTTCTATAAATATTGACTAAAGTATTGCTGTACAAGGAAGCATGTAAGTTATTACTCAGTCCTCTAAAGACAGAAAGGGAAAATCTTTCATTCATTTCATTAGAAGTCATTCATTCTAGGAAGAAGAGACATCTTACAGGCAATTTATTGTATTTGTGCCTCCCATCCCGTAGGCTATAATGCAAGACTAAGTGTCAGCTACTGCTTTCAGTCTTGATTTCTCTTAGATTATTCTATCATCTTTCTTCAAAGTACTCTTCAATGTAATCATTATACTCCAATTTGGATCCCAACAGAAAGCTTGAATGGTATAACTTATAAGAAAGGCTTTGGTTGGCTCCTTCACCTATGGGTCTTTTCTGTTCCTGGAAGTAAATGGAGAAGCCAAGAGATTTACCACTACAGTGGAGACACTGAGCTGAGACCTATTTGTACTCTCAGGAAGGAGCAGGCACTGTAGTGGTTGTCTTTGTCATCACGGACAGCTCTTGGTCATAGAGAGGGCCCAATGGAATAGAGACATAATTTCTGAATTTGAAATGCAGATGAGTCTCTTTCTCTAAAAAGTCAAGACATATGTCTTTGTAAACCCTTCCATTTATGTGGAGGATGCCTCAATTGGGCAGTGACTTCTGTTAAACCTGACACCATACAAGGCTGTGACATTAAATCATGGTTGCCACTGTTTCTTGTAAACCAAAGGAGAATATCTTGTTGAAAACACAAAAGTGGTGCCCAATACCCTCTTAAATCACTGCCACTTACAGTGCTCTGTTGCTGTAAATTGTACGGACATTCAGCATTTCACTTTCTGGAAATACAAAGCTCATTATAAGCTGGTCCTTCACATTCTGAAACATAGGCACCTTTGGGGGAAACCTGGTGGCTGTTTGAAAAAATACAGGGGTACCCAACAAGAAGGATATAAAAATTAGCTCTCCTCAATGAAAATTATGGGGAGTATTTTGGGCTTTTAGAAAGCAGCAATGACTTTAGCTGAAATAGGTCAGGACATTTTAAAAAGTCAATACTTAAGGGAAATGGAAGCCGAAGTCTTCCCGATGATTACAGACATGGGAGGATCTCTCTTTTATCTTCAATTAGAGCAGCAAGTACCTTTGGACCAAGAAAGAACAATCCCATTCATGGACATGATTCACAAGTGAGTGTGTGAAATCGAGTTGACAAACCATGTACGTCTCTCTTCAGTAAACCTGTCAGCAGGACAGATTGTGCAAGCTCCCTTTAGGTTAAAAAAGTCATTAAAACAGCCCCTTCCTGCTCTTTTCATGGATGGATATTATTTCATGACTGAGTGCTCAAATATGTGGGTTCTGGCCTGCAGATAATGCTCCTTGTCTCCTGAAGCTGTAAATACAGAAACCAACTGTGTGTGACATTTCTAGTGGCAAAGTGGGGATGTCTCCTTGCTGGGCAGTCAGGGCCAATTCTTTGCTTCTCAATAGCATGATTGAAAGATGCTGTTCAAGGGAGACATGTGGTCCCCAGGGAACTAACTTTTTAACAGTGCTGGCTAGTGACTGCTAAAAGAAAGGTCCTGCCCCTCACAGAGGGCTGCTGGTTATCTTCTTTCTGGAACAGGGAAGAAAATATGATGCTGTGTTATTTATACCAGGCTGTTCTAGCTCTCATGTGCCTTTGTTCAACTTGTAAAAAGAGGAACTGATAGTCATGTTGTACCTGTCTTGGAGTAACAGTATCTCTATTTGTAGGAGTATAGAACAATAGGATCCCATCATTGGCTAAAGGTCCTTGGTGTCTCTCTCACAATAGGAGAGGAGAATCAATGGTTAACACAGCTATGACCTTCCCCTCAAAAGAAATGTAAAGTTTGTCTATGTGTATGGGTAAAGCTATTTTCTGCGTCAAGATAAGAGAACAGGGAAAGACAGAGAAAGCAGGCAAAGAAAACTAGAAAGATACCTTGGTGGGGTATGGTGTGAACTCAGCAATATGTTCTAAAACTGAATAAGAATAAAATACCAGGATAAAAGCAGCACAAGTCTGAGTGCCAGTGCATTGTATGTGCATATTAGAGTAAGGTAGTCTTGTGTGATTGTTACAGATTCCCATGCTGTAGCAACCCTATCCCTTATTCTGCACTAGTCCTGGTGCTGGGAAAGTTGCAAAAATCTCCTCATTAAGTCTTCTCCCAGGGACCCCTGGCCTTTTGGCAAAGCTGAAAAAAGCATACACTAGGAAGGATATATAATGAATGGATTCAGCCAGCTAGGAGGAAAATCAGATCAAATAGCACATAGGGCGGTCTCTTTCAGTAAGAGCAGGCCCTGGGGTCACTGCTTGGAGTGAGGACATTCTGGTTACTGCAGTGCAATTGACAGGTCTCTCCCTTTCCTCTGCTGTGAGGAACACAAGGAGCACAAGAGCAAAAGACACTGTAGGTCCCTTCTGGCTGAAGGGGGAGACAGTGAGCTGCATGACGATGAGAAGAACAGACTCGGGGTTTAGGAAGCATAAGAGTTGTCTCATCTCAGATTCAAGCTTAAGTCTTGCGCTCTTTGTCCTGCCATAAAGACCAAAGAGGTTTGTCCCTGCTGTCATGGGAGAAGGCAAACATTGACCTGACAGAGAAAAGAAAGAGAGCTTCCATGTATGCTTGTGTTTAACTTGGGTGTGAGATTCTACCTCATCTGCATTGCTACCTGTGCACCTGGGCAGCCATCCTAAAGTGCAATCTGCAGTATAGGGAACAGTTTCCACTTATGTTCTCCTCTGCTTTGAGATATCCATGGGAAAACATGGTCAGACAGCTGGGAGCAGCAGGAGAATCCCCAAAAGGAGGAGAAGTTCCCTACAGACCTGATCATGACAACAGGAACCCAAATTAGCCACATTAGTCTGGATGTGCCTCAGGGATGATGATTTGGAGAGAAGTGGGATCACAAAACCATAGTGCTGGGCTTTGGTTCCTCTCCTTTCTTCCATCTCTTACCTTCCTGGAGCTTGGATCTGGAAGATGACTCTTGCAATATCAGTGCACAGTATTGTGTTGTTGCTGCAGCCTGGGTGAGCTTGGGCACATGTCCCTTATACACTGCACACAACATATCTATATTTTATATAGATTAAAAAGTGATATATAAGTTTATATACCTTTTTCCCCTGAAAAATTTCAACATCCTACTCTGGAAATTGTTTATTTGGAATTTATGGGATCCTCTCTCCACCTTAGAAGAAAATGTTTTTTTCCCCTCTTTCTTCTGTGACTAGAATGCTTTGCTCTATTTCATTATTCTATTCTGTTCCTTATTCCACACTGTGTATGTCCAGTACCAGTCAGCACTAAACTTATTGCATGCTCTGGCTAAGCTCAGAGGGGTATGACACATACCTGATTTCTACTCAGGGTATTTTCTATCCCTCCTACTCAGTGCTCTCCCTCACAGAAAGGTGAAAGACCTCAATGAGTTTTACTGAACTCTGCGAGTGTGGAGCCCTGGAGACTGAACTCACAGTTAATGCAGGGCTTAGTTCTCAAGAGCTGTCAGTGTGAGATCATGCTATGATATAACAAGAAGGTTTATGATGCCACCTTAACAGGAGAAAACAAGGTAGCCCTAAGCTGTGTTTCAGGGAATAAAAGAACTGAAACAACTAGGGGAAGATCCATCAAAAAAGATGAAAAGAAGATACTCTGCTGCACATCATAAATGAAAAAAAAAAAAGGAAAAAGAGAGAGAGGAAAAAAATGAAAAAAAGGGACTGAAAAACCCCCTGTTATGTATTAGGCTATGAAGCATAAAAGTAACAATGAGAGTAGTAACTTCAGAGAGCACTATTCCTTGTTCAGCCCTGCCTTTGATCTTTTTGATTTCCACAAGGGCATCTTCACAGCGCTTGGATGTGGAATTGCTGGTGCTGAGTCTCCATCCCTGGCTTTGGGATAGCCAAAGAGACCACCCTGCCTGTATGATCTACTTTTGCTATAGCTTGTGTGAGTCATGCAGACCCTGAGCTAGCTGCAGTCCCTGTAGTGCATGTAGAGTGCAGGCACGGGCTAAGTTTCAGAAGGGGAGGTCTGCCCTTGCCCAGCGCCAGAGCAGAAGTGATTTGTAACCTGTTACCCCTCCACATTCCACTGCTTCACGGTGATCTGAGTGTCTCTGCTCAGCATCTTCCAGGTTTCTTTTCCTGGGGCAAGCTCATGTGCATCTTCATGGACCGACCCTCTTCTCCCTGCAATGGGGCCCCCCTGGGAGTGTCTGTACCCTCTGAGTAGGTTGGCCCAGAGTTCCCTCAGTTTGGAGAAACGGCCTTTGGGCTGTTTTCTGATATGATTTTAGAAAGAAAAGGAGAGGTCAGAGAATCCTCAATACAGAAAATGTAACATTGCTCATGACTACCACTGTCTCTTCCTTGCTTGTCATTTACTGATGAGAAGGGCTTGAAGAGTTAGCCATCCTAGACTGTAAAATGAAGCCACTCTGACTGTGTTAGGAAGGTGAGCAGTACTATATCATGACACTAGTGCATGGAGAACTATGGTGATGAACTGTGTTGATCACAACGAGGCCTGGAGAGATGATGTTAAGGCATTTTTTAAGCCATCCTGAGCAATGTCAGCCTTAGGTGCCAATAATGAAGACAAATCTCTGTTTCTTTCCCTCTTACCCACATGACTCAGTTATTGCATATTGGAGATTTGTTGTCTTTTATATAATTTCCCTGGGATTTCGATGCTCCTGCCATTAGCTGAACTGGCACCTGCTCATATCTGACACTTTGAAGTCCCCCTTTGTTGTGATTGTGCAGTGCCATTAACTACTCATGTTTGCTTGTGGCGTCTCTTCAGGCTAGTTGCTTATCTCACAGACACTGGTGAAAGGAAGCCTTCAGCAGAGTGGCCAGTCTCTTGCATGAAAGCCTAAATTCTGTTTTCTTTTTTCATGGCATTCTCTGAATCCAGTCAATCAACTGTCAAACCCATATGAAGTTACTCATTGTCTGTGCATATCTAGGGCTTGGAGTAGTGCTCCAAGATCTTTCTCCAGTGGGTAGCATATCTCAACAATGAAAATCATTTGAACTTTTCCTACACAGTGTTGTCTGTGTTGACTGTTTGCACGTCCAAAGAAAGCAACAAAGCTGATCTAGAGAACAAGTTCTTTGAGGAATATCTGAAAGAACTGTAGCTAGTTTGGAGGAAAGGAGACTGAAGATGCTTATTGATTTCTACAGCTACCTGTAAAGAGGAGGTAGTGAGGCAAATGTTGGTCTTTTCTCCCAAGTAACAAGTGATAGGACAAAAGGAAATGTCCCTAACTTGTGCCAGGCAGAGTTTAGATTGGATAGTAGGAAATAATTATTTACTGAAAGAATTGTCAAGCTTTGGAACAGACTGCCCAGAGATGTGACAAAATCATCATCCCTGGAAGCATTTAAAAGATAGGTAGATGTAGTGCTTAGGGACATAGTTTAGTGGTGGACTTGGCAGTGCTCGGTTTACAATTGTACTTAATGGTCTTTAGGGTGTTTTCCAACCTAAATATTTCTATGATTCTATGACTTTCAATCAGTTCTACTAAGCCATATTTTTATGTTATTCTTTTAACAGCCTGCAGGGGAGAGCACTAGAAAAAACAGCTTCTCTTCGCACTGAGCAAGCAAGGAAGTTAGAGCAGAATCAGGAGCATCCTGCAAAGCTAGTGCTTGATTAATTTCAGCCAGCTTTAATTAAGTAGTATTCCCTCCTTGGTTAATTATATTTTTTATGAGAAGTGGATGTCGTTATCTGAAATCAAGCAAGGGATGGTGTTTCTGTCATCTTGTCGATACAGGATATATCAGTTCTCGGAAGCAAGATAGTGTTAATAAAGAATCAGATAGAGAAACACACCCACATCAGACACGAATGGATCCACCTTTAAATTAATGTATGAATTTACTCCAGTGTACCACGTATCATGATGTAGCATCTTTCATATTACATGCTATCTTTTTTTTTTTCCTGTTGATTGCATTTTAGATTTATTTTAATGTTCTGTGTGGAAAAAAGGATTATTCTGAAGTAAAGTATGGCTTAAGCTTGAAATGTCAGAAGCAGATATGCTTTCAGATGCATTATTTTCAAAGCACTGAAGCATTCAGCTTCTGATTTCCGAAAGTATCTTTACTTTTTAGTTTTCTTTTAACCCAAAGAGTGCTTAGTCTTCCTTCCTTTTGTGATCAAGACCTTTTAAAATGACTCATATTGACACTCAGACACCAGGCATTCTAAATCAACTGGAATTGCTGAAAATTTAGGAAAGGATAAAAATATATATGCTCTTCACCTGCAGCAACTGTATGTGTACCAACTGATGCTGTTAGTAACTTGATTATGAGACTGAATGAACAAACCAACATTTTTGGCTCTGAAAATTTTCAATCTGATTGAAAAACAGGATGCAAAAGGTAAATGACATAAGTGACATAAGACAGTATAGGAAGTCAACACTCAGTAAAAAATCACCAAGTGAGCAGGAATCACAAGGGCCACTGTTTGTTTATTCTTCCTAGACTCTCTAAATATGCCTTTCTACAACATGTGCAGACTGTAGAAAACTACAAATCTCTATAATTATGGCTTTAAATCTTAGCCATGAATTGAATAATTTTCATTACTGAACAGTGAAATGGTCTAAAGTGATTGGAACATGGAGGCAAATTCAAGTCTTTTATGAAGGAGACACTTTGCAAAGGAAGGGTGTAGGGAAGTCAAGATGTGTGTAAGCAAGACACAGAATAATCTCAACAGTGATGTGCTTAAGCCTCACTGAATAAACAACAAAATAATTTGATATACTTCCCAATGGGATTTACAAATGCTACTGCACTGTCTGAACGTATTTCATACGATCAAGCTAACAGGGTGTCAGAAATGGCAGAGTCCATGTCAACACTCCATCCTGCCATGCTCCCCAGTTAAGTGCAGAGACAGTAAATTTCACAGCATCTTTAATCTTTGTCTTGTGTAAATAACTTATCGTGGGCTCCAAATAAATAATTAAATAAAGTTCTTGTCTTCTTGCAGGTTTAGCCTCATTGTTGATGCCTGTTGATGAATCAAACACTCAGTCCACAATTTTTAAATCATTTAGCTGGTTCAATAGCTGTCTTATCCTTTGCTTTTATAGTTAAATCAATTTTTAGGAAAGAAAATAAGCTTGTCAGTTAATCATACTCACAGTGGTTTACCCTTCCTTAGAGCCAGTTGCAGATGATTTAAGAATAAATCAGCTCTCAACTTTCTTAGAAATGGAAAGAGATGAAGAGAGGAAATGCAGGCATTGCAAACCAGAGCAATTGATACGTTGCCATCATGGTAACACAGAGTAGCTCACCAGAGACAGTTATATCTCCCTTTTACCATGAGTGGTTGCCATTATCATGACTTTTCATTTCAGTATCTTTGTAAGTAAAATCAAATGTATGAAGTAACATAGGACAGCTCTTTAGAGATTCCTTAGACCCAGACTGGAAACCCTTCATCAGAAGAAACCTCCATAGGGTTTGAGTCCACAGAAGAACTCCAGCACTGGGGAATTCATCTGTGTCCTGGGCAACACTGTGGTGGATATCAAGTGATACTGGGGTCTGCTTCATAAGAAAGTGTGATAGCATTTACCTCTCTCCCTTTACTATACTTCTCAATAATTTGGGCTTTTGGTCTTTTCCTAAAAGTTCAGTCTGTCATGAGATACCAGGGTGTGGTTTATCAAAGGATTCCTGAAAGATACTTCTGGATGAAATTTCTATTTTATGGCTTTTTGGGATTGCAGGGCGTTGGACTTGAGGACCTGATTTGTAGGGAGCTAGAATCAGAATACAGAGAAGTGCTCCTCTGTCCTCTAAAATAATGTTAGTCACTTTGTGTCAGAAAGAAGACAAGAGAACAGGATAAGACTTAAAAGTAGTTCTTTCAGATGCCATTTTTGCTGCCAGATATTTAATCTCTTTTTGCCCTAGTTTTTCTGTTGCAAAATAAAAGCCTTCTCCTCAAAATTGTAGCTTTTCCTGAAAATATTTCCAATTTTCCTTTCTTTTGGGAGACAGATTGAAATAATTTTGACAGTTTATTTCTTTCCTTCCCAACTGAATGCTCTGTAAAGGTTTATCTCTATGGCTGTATTTCTTGGTCTCTTTAAATTTTCACAGATTAGCAAAAAAGAGAAATTTTGTCATGTTGACAAAGTTTTTAGAAGTTTCACAGAGGAGAAATAAAAAAAAATCATAGAACAGAGCAATAGAATGAAAACACAAGAAGACAGTCTCAACACTTACTTTGACAAGTGAGATACTCAAAACATATAGTTTTTTTTCAGGACTAAGGAGAAAAGTTGGAGTTTACCATTGGAAATTATTTTTTCATGCTTTCTTCTGTTCATGCTAGTACATACAAATCTGATGTCAGAATTTGGACCATAATTCTCTTCCTACCAGACCACCCTTTTCTGAAATGATGCAGTGCCTTCAAATGGCATCGTCTAGTCCTGTGTTATATCAGTGCTTGAAAACACACCACTCTAAGAAATATAAGCATTCCCAGAAAAATCTTCAGGAGCTATATATATATCTTAAGCATTTGAGCAGCTTTATTTGCTTTTAAATGAAGATAGATTTTAGCTTACTGCTTCCAATTACAATAATAATAAACATTTTCCCTAATGATAACAATGGGCAATAGTGTTAAATTGGAAATGCAAAAGTTTTCTCAGTTGGTACAGTACAAGTTACAGTATCATTAAATATAGAATCAGCCATTTATTACTTGTGTTATTTTTGAAGCACTTAAAGGAAAAGTTGATTTGTCTCTTATTAGATCTCAATAGATGCTCCTTTAATAGTTATAGGATGTTTTAATGTTTTACAGAAGCATTGTTGTTACATTGAATGCAAGACACTGGACTTAAATAAAAGAGAAATGGAAAAACTCAATAAATCAGGATAATGAAAACTTTTCTTTGTGCTGTTTGAATTGTGCTGAAATGGATCTGTCTTTTAAACTGCCTTACAAAGGCAAAAGTATCTTAATTGCTTTAGGACTTGATTATGCCTGCATGAGTCAGCTGTGAGATTGTGTCAGTAAAAAGGCATGTTACACCAGAGAAGCTTGAGGACGGATTTTGATGCTTCACTGGTAGACTTCCCCTTGGAACAATGTCCAGGTAAGAAAAACATACTGCAATGAGTTCTGCATTATGAGAGTCTTTCTTCTATATCAAAGACTAGTGGACAACAGAGAAGATACAATTCTTGTTCACAATTCCTTGCCCTTTTCTCTATTGATTTTCTCCACCTCCTTTGGTTTACTCTGGTATCATCTGCCAATATACACCCCAAAAAGTGTCTCTCAAACACTTAATGAGATTTATATTATGAGATATATAAAATATATGTATGATATGAGGTATATCTTAAAATGTATTGAAGTTGGAAAAGTCTCAGAAAACATCACTCATAAGCAGTGGAGGATAAACTTGCAGATAATTTTGTAGAGTAGTAAGACAGTTCCTCCTCTGTAAGAATAATAGAAGAGGAATTAAAAGGAGACAAACAAAACCAAAACAAATTAGACAGGATTAAAAAAAAAACACAAGAAAAATTAATCAGGATCTATAAAAATGTGGTAGGGCTTAAAGAAATTTGATCTTTCTGGTCCATAGGACAAAGTGGCTTGCAAATTGTAACATAAAGTGCTGAATGTAATATCAATAACATTTTTGTGGGCCAATAGAGAGAATGTCTACCGTTTTTAAAAATGTGACTGTGTGAGAGAAAATATGTTCTCCACACATCTAGTGCTCCTGTCTGGGATTGACAGATAGTGATTCAGATAAACAAGGATATAGAGGCCTGCTCCATTCTGAAAGGAGATTTACATAATGAGCTTGAGACTGGGAAGCAGGGTTAGGGAGACAATTTGTGACTGTCTGAATGGAAGATTTAAAGCCTTATTGGAATTGCTGCACCACCCCAAGTACTTTTCTAGCTGCCTAAGTTGACATGATGCATCAAAAGCTATCCACATATCCTGCTGCTCTGAAATTTCTGTGGCTTCTTTTATTACTTCAGTTGGAAACCTCTAAACTTGAAAGCCCTCATCCTCTTGGTAGCCACTCGGCATTCAAATGAGCTAGAGATGAGGACACAAGTGAAACCCTCATCTCCCTACTTTCCCCTGTATTATTTGGTATTTAATTGGTTAGCGGGTATTGTTGCTTTTGGAGGCAAAAGAAGTGAGGAAAAATATAAAAAGGGCCCAGTAGCCATGGTAACAGAAAATATTTCAGTTACAGAGTATGTATGTAGAGCTGGGCAACAGGAGCCTTCCTCGAATGGCTGCCAAATCACTAATACTGTAAATAGGGGAATAAATACAGAGGCATAAAAATCCCTGAACAGTGACATAGCCTTTTGCTGGCTGGCTTAGCTTCAGGTCAGAACTGTCTATCATGTCTAGTGATTGTTTATTCTCTTCTGACCCATTTTGTAAATATTACTGTTACAGGTGTGCTTCCCCTATTTCATGATCAACCAGGCTTCCTAATATTCAGAACTTCATCTCAAAGAAATAAGACAGATTTGAATATTACTACATAAAGTGAAAAATTACAGGCAGATAACTGCTGATATCATGCTCTAGAGATTTTCTGGGTCAGGACTCTGTCATGGAGACTCATGATTGTTTGAAAAATTGTCTCAGGTTCAGATAAATCCACTACATACTGATCCACAAAGTGGTCCTTTGCCTGTGCATAACAGTCTGGTTAAACAAAGCCTGGTAGCACTGCATGATTTATAGCTCATGGCACTGTGGTACACAGTCACATAGTTTTTTTAAAAAAATCAAAATATAAAAGTTGAAAACATTAGGGTCACAAATTTTGCAGAATCAAGAGAGTCAGAAGAGACTCTTGATGGTGACAGTAATCATTCTTTTGCTTCCCATGCAGGAATTTTCAGTTTAAACGTTTTTTCCCCACTGACTGTCTTGCCTCATCTTAAAGAAGACTTTCAGCGCTGCAAATCTTAGTCTCCAGGAAATCAGGACCAACTCTTCATTGTCTTTATTGTTAGAACATTTCCTCTTATGCTTATCAACGATCCACCTGCTCCAATGTAGTCTGGTTATTTCTTGACCTATTCTCAATGGCCATAGAGACAATTCTTTCTTTCTTTGGAGATGCTTTTCGTATGTATAAAACCATCCTTTCTGCCTTCTACACTTTAAACTGAGGAATACCAGTTTATCTAGTCTGTCTCCATGAGTTACCTTATACAGATAACAGACCAACATCATCACTCTACTATGTCCTCTTTCATATACACACATCCTTTGTGCTGTGTGGTGCTCAGAAATGGATGCACTTCTTCAGTCAAAACCTTGTCAGTACTGAGCAGGAGTGATATAATTTGACAAAAATGACCCTATTTAAATTTTACGACATCATTTTCCTTTTTGATGACTACCTGAAATTATTCACTCATGCTGGCATGGACTATGGTCATCTGCTTAGTAGTAAGTTTGATCTGTGAGGTCCTGTGAACTTATTCATTCCCTGTACTTCATAGATAGACCCCTAGTAATGTAAGTGCAAAATTTCACTGGAGCACAACTTTTACTTCATGTTTGTACAACTAGCCTGGATTTTTAATTCTCCAATCTCATTTGAAATAGACTACAAGGAGAGCTGAGGAGCTGGACTAGTGTTAGATGGTCATAGCTATATGAAAGGTTTGATCTGAGTCATGTAAATTTTAAACAAATGATTTTTCTAGGTTTATCGTGGTATGTGAATAGAATTAAATTAAGATAATCAAAACAACCACATTGCAAACTAATATTTGTGAACTAAACCACTCTATGACTCAGCAGGACTACATAGAAGTCTTGGGAGAGACTGGAACTATTTGTTCCTGGGATTGCAGAGCAATTTTTTTCCCCAGTCATCTGCACCCAATTATTTATTTGTGTTACAATTCTTCTTTCCTTTCTATTTTATTGTATTTGATATATTATTTTTTTTTAATTTGGGTAGCCATGATCAATCTCTTAAAATAAAAAGCAACAAAGACAAAACTCAAAAAATAAATGAAACAAAAGACATGATAGTTTGGAAGATCCTCCTCATGTTGAATGTTGAAGGCTCATCAACATTCAAAACTAAAAACTTGTAGAATATCTTAATATCTCTGCTTGTCAATGGCACATGTGATATGCAAGTTAAAATAGAATCCTGTGCTTTTTGTATTTTCAGTTTTAAGTACAGAAGGACATGATAAAAGGAGTAATGAACTATGGAAGAGCAGGATAGAATTTAGATTAAAAGATAAATAACCCTTCTGCTAAATTATGTCTGACTCCCAGGAAAGAAAAGTTTGTTGCTTCATAGATGGTGACAAAGCACTGAACAAAACTTTTAGGAAGGCATTTTACCTAAACAATTACTTGTTACCAAAAAATGTGGGAGTTGGGTGATTGGAAGACTTAATGAGACATTTTTGTGTGACTCCACTCAACTGCATGTTGCAGTCGGGTTATACAAATCATTTCAGCAATGTAGATTGTAGGCTAATAAGAGACAGTGTTATTCCCAATTAAGATTGCAATTCCTGTTAAGTTGGCAGGTAATATCAGGGCTGAAAGTCTTAAGGGATATAACTCTGGAGGGGAATGCTCTTATAAGTGGATGTTGTGAACCTCTGATAAATCATTGAGGAGGATCTGTGGTACACAAACTTATTAAAGTCCAACCTTGCCTTAGGACTAGATTAAATTACCTTCCACAGTGAACTTAAAGAAAGAATTCTTTACTGTAAGGTGATGGAGCACTGAAATGGGCTGCCCAGGGAGGTTATGGAGTCTCTTTCTCTTGAGGTTTTCAAGACCTGCCTGGACATGTTCCTGTGAGACCTGATCTAGGTGGACCTGCTTTATTTAGCAGGGGAGTTGGACTGGATGATCTTTAGAGGTCCCTTCCAATCCCTACCATTCTGTGATTCTGTGCAACCTGATATGAAAAAGAAGGTGATGGACCACTTAGCACATTAAACCTGTCTACAGTCTCATGTATGTGGTAAGGACAGATCAGGCATAGATAAAGTCTACTTCATCCAACAAATGCTTGGATCCTGCCAAGTCCTAAACACTAATGATAGTTGAGATAGTTTTGCTTAACTTTAGATACCTCCATTTAAGCTACCTTTTTATAGCCAACAGAGGGAAATAGAAGTTTTGGGAGATTTGCTTTAAGATGTCTATTTTAGAATGGCGTAAATAGCTTTTCCTTGGTCACTTAGTTCAGATGAAGGCATTCACAAAGTGGACATCTACATTTAATCACATACTTTAAGCACGACATAGCTAAGTGGACCACACTCAAGAATGACTAAAAAAAGTGCAGACTTTGGAGTCCATGGCTATGGGAAATGGGCCTGGTGTTTCATCACAATTGCCAAGAAAAAGTTATCATCTGCTGTCTGAGATTACTAGACCTCTCTCATGACTGGACTTGCTGTTACATAGCAAAATTAGAGTAACCGATAATTCAGTATGACTTTTCCTTGTTGAGTGTTGCAGCTACTCCCTAACAGATCACCTTATTTACCTGCTCATTCAATTCAACAGAGATCAATAGAGAGAATCTGTAACAAACCTGAAGCTGAAAAATGAACATGTGTCTGGAGAGATTTGGTCCTTCTTCTATCAAGTGTTACACTTAATGGTCCTTAGACGTTCTCTCTTTGAGAGTGTAACACCTATCATCCCTGGACTGTACTTGAGAGCTCCTACCTCCACCACAAACCATGCACATCTAGCTTGATCTGATGGGATTAACTAGTTATTACCATGTTGGGTTTTCATGCTCAAACAAGAAATCTGCTGGGCTGGAAAATAGTCACTTAGACTTTTTTTTTTAAATCACAACCTGATTTTTTATCTTTTCAAGGTTCACCGATTGATTGCATTTGCTGTCGCTTTAGGTGTTAAAAATAGAGCTTCATATGCACTCTCTTCAAGCCTCTCTGTAGTGCTTACGTTACAAACTTGTGCACTCTACTTATTGTACACCAACTGGAGCTGAACTGAGATGTATCCCAGGCAGAAGTCATTCAGACTTTTATTGGAATAAAAATTGAAAAAGAAAAATGAAGAACCAACCTCAGGCTAATAACAGCAGGACTAACTAGTCTTCAGTGGATGTGAATGTAATTTTTTTTCAACGGAAACATTTCCAAAAGAATTATGTTCAGTAGCCTTTAGTCCTGTGAGAAGATTTCTTCTTTATCTTATTTGAAGCTAAAATAGAGTAACACAAATTATTAAAGCAATAGATATTTAGAATTTGCTGGTTTGCAGAGGAACTGTGTCTCTAACATTCAGCTGAGTTTTACAGCTCCACTTTTGTGTTCCACTTTTATTGACTACAGTGAGTTTTCAGGGCAAAATCATCTAGCAGAGGAGACAAGACTTGAGGTTGCCAATGAAAGACTGTGGACCACTGCTGTGAAGAAAGCCTCAACAAATCTTTCAAGACATATATATGCTTTTATTGTTCCCGAGAGAAAATCTAAGACTTACTAGACCCATTAACCTTAGAAGTAAACTGGAAAGGGAGGCTGGATTTAAGTAGTTAGAGTAGACAGAGAAAGAGGCTGTCTTTGATTAGAGTGTTGCAGCTCTTCAGCTTCAATAGACACTCAAACATATAACTCTACCACCAGCCTCCATCGAAGCATGGTGGTGGCTTTAAACTCTTTTGAAAATCTGCCCACCAAAGAACATAAGGAATCCATCTAGCCCAGTATCATCTTTTCAGTGGTGGCCATAATGGGATACTTAAAGGTGAGTAAGCACAGGACAAATGTGTATGATATTCTATTATCCTTTTCAGAGCTTGAGATTGCCTGAGACTCTAGTGGTTGGACTGTTCTGTAACTCTCAATAGATAGATCTCAAGTACATGTTGAGTTTCTCCTTGAACTTCAGTGAACCTGAGACTTCACCCTCCTGTTGGAAAGGAGTTGCATGTGTGTAGAATGCTCCCCGTGAAAATTAGTTTCCAGTTCTACTACACATTTTTAGAGGTATGGGGACCAGAACTGCACACGCTATTCATGGAGTGGTCAAACTGTGAATTTATAGACGCAGAGTAACATTTTCTGCTTTATTACTTTTGTTTTAACAGTTCCTAACATTTGATTTTATTTTTTCAATAATTACCAAGCAATGAGCTAGTATTTTCATGGGACTATTTGTCATAACTTCAAGGTATTGTTCCTGAATGATAGTGGTCAGCTCAAGGTTCATAATTATTTGTTTGATGAGGATTGGTTTTCCCCACATGCACCATTTAATATATTTGAAAATCATAGAATGGTAGGGTTGGAAGGGACTTTTAGAGATCATTCAGTCCAACCCCACTGCAGAAGCAGGTCAACCTAGATCAGGTTGTATAGGAACATATCCAGGTGGGTCTTGAAGACCCCCAAGGAAGGAGACTCCACAACCCCTCTGAGCAGCCTGTGCCAGGGCTCCCTCACCTGAACAGTCAAATAGTTTTTTTCTCATATTTCAATGGAACTTTTTGTGTTCCAGCTTAATCTCATTATGTTTATTTACATTGACTTTCACTTATCATTTTAATACTCATTTAATTTTCTAAAGTTCCTCTGTAATTTTTCACAACCTATTTTCTTCCCTGTTACCTTGGATAACTGTTGTCATCAGCCAACTTGTTATTTCATGCCTGACTCCTTTTCCAGACAATTTATGAATATGTTTATCAGTATACCTCCTAGCACGGATCTTTGTGGAACATTGCTGACTTTGATTCCTTGTGAGAATTCCTCACTTACT
The DNA here is from genome assembly GCF_028858725.1 of Colius striatus. NCBI lineage: Eukaryota > Metazoa > Chordata > Aves > Coliiformes > Coliidae > Colius > Colius striatus. The sequence goes on along the minus strand of NC_084769.1, from coordinate 16,079,092 downwards.
ACTACACTTTGTTTCTTTTCTTTAAACCCCTTTTTTTCTCCTCCTTTTCTCTTTTACTTTGATTAGGTTTCCTGAAAGAGTCCAATCTGATCACCTCGATCTATATGCTCTTTAAACTTTTCCAAGAGTATTAAGAGAGAAAGAAGCAACTTTACAGTGTGACCTCTCCTATTAGTGTTCTACCTCTGCCTTGAAATATGTCTTCTCTGGAAATACACTTTTCTTTTTCCTTTGATGGTGATGGGAGCTTTCATGGTCATGTTGTGATGAGCCCCATCCTACCCTTTATAAGTCAATGGTTTCAGATGGGGAAAATTTACAAATTCTAGGAAAAGCCAAAGATTATCTCTATCCAGATCTTATTGAAATATGGATGAAAATTTAGTTATATGAAGTACTAAACAAGGATAGAATATTTTTGTTCTTTTGGCAGGAAAATGCTTTTTGAGATAGTGAAATGAATATGCCTCTCAATGATTTATTCTTGTGTTTTTGTCAATATTTGTTTGCAGCTGAAAACATTGGTTCTTTTATTTTTTGATGAAAACTTCCAGTTTTCCATGTAAATTATAACAAAAAAAAATTCTAGAGGTCAAAATGGCAGAGAGATGTCATATGCATTTTTCTAGGAGAGAGAATAACTAGAAGCATTTTCCTCAATTCTGTGAACTAAGGGATTTATCTCTGTGTCAAAATTCTGTTAATTTAACGCTGGTCTTATTGCACCAGTCCTACTCAGTTTCTTGTCACTTTTTGCAAGAATTAAGGAGATATGTTTACCACTTGTTATATAAAGAAAACACATTTCCAAACTAAAAAAAAAAAAAAAAAAAGTTGAAAGGAAAAATTTAAAATTCTCAGAATTCCGCATGGGTAGAAATTTTGTATTTCATACCCATTTTCTATTGGAAAGATGGATGTTCCATGACTTCAGCTTGCTTGTGATGGTGACTAATAGAAAGAGAAATTAAAAAAAGGAAGGAAATCTTACATGTCAATGAACTCCAGCGATTATTTGCAAAGCTTTGTGTGGTATTGAGGCAATTGATTTCCATTAACAGTCACAGAGTCCAGTCATTCAGCTCCAAGAGACAGTCTGGGAAGTCACAGTCCTGCTGTAAAGTGTGACATCATAAATATTTGCCCAAATATATCAGTTGCTCTTTATATTCAGAGAATCTGTAGAAAGCCCCTGAAGAGAGATTAAAAGGCTGGAAGATTTCGAGCCTCACAGCAGTATCAAGGACTATCAAAGCATCTTGGATTTCGATGTGTAGGAGAGCAGAATTGTTGTGTCAGACCACCCCTACCTCTGGGAGGGAGATTGGTTGAATCTCTTTGTAGAGAGGGGAGCATAGTCTCAGTTTGGATTATACACAGCAGGAGACAGTTTAGCGCCTTTCTGAAGAGGAGCTTTAAAAGATTTTATCTGAAAATCAGTTGGCTCAGAAAATACCGTATTACAATTGAGAACAATTAACATCTAACGAGAAGAATGTGGAGTTCATGCTTAGTTTATGCTTCTCCATCTGGGGGGTCTCTTCTGTGCTCTCTCTGCCAGTTCCCATTAGTTTGGATTACACTAAACTTAAAGCACCCATGCAAGCAAAAGGTAATTACTTGAAGGGCAGCAAATCCAAGGGAGGCTCCCAGAGATGCTCTCATGCTTCTATCTGGTGCCTACCAAAATGTGTTGCCTGTGTCTGTTACAGAAACACTAGAGTAACAGTCTCAAAATGTTAGGAACTTTAAATAAATGAAAAGATTTTTCAGATGAGATGAGCAGTTTTACAAGCACATGTGGAACACCAGCATGACTGCTGTAACAAAGTGGAAAGCCAGCCTGAGACCGCTGCAAATTACTCCTAAGCTCTCAGGATTGCTACACCTCTATGTAGGTTTCCTTCCCTTCTCAAGACCAGTTAATCTACCCTCCCGAAAAACCCAATAAAAGTGTAGTAAAAGGAGATCAAAATGCCATGTATTTATCTTCACACATTTTCTTTCCACTTCTGCAGTCCTGCAAGAAATATTTGGCCCTTGAGATGATCCTGTATAGATGTTCTCATGCTCATGAAAAGTGTCAGAAAAATACATCTGGATTTCAGTTTAGCTCCTTAGCTGCTCCATTATCCCTATTTTCTTTCTATTATAATCAGGCTGTGCTGATCAGACTGTTTGCGTTCAAGTTCCATGCCTGAACTACAGTCATACTCTCTTAAGGGTTCATGGAGAGCAAGGCTTTGAGTAAAGTGGTCCCAAGTCTGTGTTTCTGAAGTCGTGGCTGTTGTGTGCCAAGTGCTGTCGTTTCTCACCGATTGGGCAGGGTAGTCGAGGGACCACTTTCCCCAAACCAACCCTTAATTTGTAAATGGCAACTCCTATGGTATGGCAAATACTTAATACAAATCACCCCAACAAAACACAAATAGAGTCAGCAGTCACTGAATGTGTGATTTTACTCTCAGTAACTACCAAAGATATTTAATTAAGTCAATATCTACTGCAAATATGCAAGCCACAATTAAATGAGTAGTGATTAGATTGAACGCATCTCTCTAGAAGAATCTGGGTTATAAATTTGCTTCTCATGTCCTTCTATTGTACCTTGATGCACTATGCAGAATGGTTGCTTCCATTCAGTCAGAAGTTTCCTTAAGTTTGTTTCCATCTCCTTGCTTCAAAGTGCCTCAGCCTAGTTCAAGCTGCAGTTTACATTATACAAGTTAGGTTACATGCAAATAATGCAGTCTTTGTTTTAAGGTCAGCTTTTACTAACTTCCTGGCCTGGCAAATACCTGGCTGGTCTGTTTTATGACCTGCAGCATTGTCAGATACAACACTATCCATTGGTTAAGTAAAAGTGTATTTGCAGATTTTGATGTAGTGCTAAAGGCTTTTAGTCATCTCTTTCTTGTAGTCTCCTGAAAAGCTCTGTATGTATTGCCTACTCCATGAAGCTCTGAGGTTAGGTGGAGCACTGCAGTAGTTGGAGCTGGTTCTCTTCCTTCCTCATAACTGAAGTGATGGGTCATTTGGACTACCTCTTTCATTTTCAGAGTGGGATAGATTTTGTCCACAGTCCCAGGTTTATTCTTTCATAAGAAATCTGTATGAACCTGTCTTTCTTTGCAACCTTCTCCTACCCTTCAGAACTACAGGCCATTTCCTTGCTGTACCTCTAGGTTTCTCCAGGGCCCAGTCATCCACTTCTTCATGGGCTAGACATGGTTAATAAAAAGATACTATTGAGATTACTGATGGCTAAAAGGCATTAAATAAAATTGTATGGAAATACGATATTTTAGTATGTAAATGGTTGAATGAGAATGATTTTAAAGTTCTTATTTTTTCCCAATAAAAACTTCAAAATTCTTCACTTTTGGCAATCATTAAGACAATAAACAAAGTTTTGTAGTTTTTAATATGTTTAAAGCTTAAAAACATTTTTAATGAAAAAGATTTCTAAAGGAAGTTTACATCTTTAATAAGGGCAAATATTTGATTCACTTTGTGTATATAAAATGTTGTTTGATTTCAATTTTGCTGGTTCTATTCTGAACATGAGACTGATCACATTTTCCAATCATTTATAAAACCTGGCTGGAAAATTAAAACACGTTTTGGAGAGAGATTTGGAAATGACCAAATGCATCTCTTGTGATGTGCTGTTTCCTGTCAATATAATAATTTATACAGTATTCTATTATATAAAGACTTTAATGAAGCTGCTCCTGTGACAGTAAAAGCATGTCCTATAAGAATTATCTGGAACTGTCTCTTCTCTTTACTCTGTTTCCTCCTGGGAAAACAAAGACAAAATAGTGACAACAGAGAGAAGGAGGAGATCTGCAACTGCTGTTAATGACTGATGACTAATAATTTCTCTTGGAAATGGTGCAGAACAGATATACTTAGATGTGTATTCTCTTCTGACTTGTTTGCCTGACAGATTCCTTCTTCTTGAGATTCACGTTGTGCATTTTATTTTTTAAATTTGGAAACAGTTAATTAACATAAAAGTCATTAAAATTACTTCTTACTTGGTTTGTTAATAGTCTTTGCATTAAGTACCACAGCCTCTAGACCCTGGATAGCCATCTGGGATAGGAATTGAGCTCTATTGCTTAATCTCTTCTCTGTTATAAAGGTAAGTAACAGAATAGAATAAGATTTATTTTTTTAGCTTAACGCTTCTAAAAAAAATCATTAGGATATTAATTCACTGCTCATAAATTCAAATGTAGCTTTTGAAACAAAATTGATCCTTTTGAGTCAAGCAGGAGGGGACAGAAGAGTTCAGTGGTAAGTTTGTTTCTCCATTGAAATCTAGTCTGATGGCTAATTCCTGAACCTAAACTGACTCAAAGCAATGACACAGAATTGCATTTTGCTTCCCTGCAGGATGAACAAGTGCAGTTGAGCTTGCTCATGAGAAAGGGAATTGGCAAATCTGGGCAAAATTATGTGGGGAAGCCCTAGAAAACTGGATTTACCTCTTGCCACTGGGAGGGCTTAGGATAGTACTTTACTCATTCCAGGAGGGACAGTAGCTGCTTACTGCTGATTCTTTAGAGCTGTGGCACACAGCCAAATATTGTTTGCAGTGAGCTTTGTCAAGTACTGACTCTGTGAAGTCTTGGTTTCTATGAAAAATGTTGATCTGGTTTCAGTTCTCAATGAAAGGGTCTCCACCTCACCATTGTCTCTCTTTTCAAATCTCTCTTGTAATGGCACAGTCCTCTGAGTCTTGTCTCCAGTTGTGGGCTCCCCAGCTCAAGAGGGACACAGTACTTCTGGAGAGAGTCCAGTGCAGGGCCAGCAAGATGATCAGGGAACTGGAGCATCTTCCTTATGAGTAAAGGCTGCGGGAACTGAGGCTGTTTAGTCTGGAAAAGAGCAGACTGAGGGAGGGATCTCATTAATATTTACAAATATCTAAATGGTGGATGTCAGGAGATTGGGGCATCCCTTTTTTCTGTTGTATCTAATGACAGGACAAGGAGTAATGGGATGAAGCTGGAACACAAAAGTTCCATGTAAACATAAGAAAATACTATTTTACTATGAGGATGATGATGCCCTGGCACAGGCTGCCCAGGGACGGTGTGGAGTCTCCTTCTCTGGAGATTTTCAAGAGCCACCTGGACACTTTCCTGTGTGACCTGATCTAGGTTGACTGCTTCTGCAGGGGTCTGGACTAGATGATCTCCAAAGGTCCCTTCCAATCCATACCATTCTGTGATTCTGTGGCCACAAATAAAGATGAGATACAAACCTATATGTAAAGAGTAAGGCTTTCTGTACTCCTCATGCAAAAGAATTTTTATTCTAGGAATCCATTATTGAAATGGAAACTTTGAAAATACAAGGATAACAGGCTTTTTGTGAATTTATTTTTTTCCCCTCATGCTAGTTGTGCCCTATTTCTAATTATGTTGATAACAAGAAAAGTCATAGGGCAATTGAGTGTCTGATCTATTAGAGCGAACATCAGGTAGGTAATAACACCACAAATGAAAACCTTTCAAGTGAAGCATGATGAAAAAAGTCCAGAGTCAGAAAGGGCTGTTGAGAGAAAAGAGTTAGGAATGGTGGTGGTGGTGGGAAGGAAGTATGTCAGTCAGCTAAACACAGCACGACATCTTAAGCAGCCTATTGATCTCCTATTCGGAATTCATGCAGAGTGACTCCTTGTCATAAAACATTCAGCAGCCAAAATCAATAAGAAATGTGGAATATGCTTCAAAGTCATACTTGAAAACAACACAAAAAATCACTGCTATTCATATGCCACCAGGACACCGGCTTGGTTCAGACCCAGCTCAGCAATTTTAATAATAAAAATTTGTTTCCTATTTTTCCAGATGAGAGTCCAGCTGGAAAGTGGCAGGAATTGGATTCAGCTATTTGACAGGGAATCTACACTCTGTCCCTATCTGTTTACAAAGGAGGTTCAGGGATAACTGTCCTGGATTTGGCTGGGATAGAGTTAATTTCAGTATGAGAATAATGTTGATAGCAGAGTGATATTTCAGTCATTGCTGACTAGTGCTGATGCTAAATGAAGGACTTTTCAGTTTTCCATGCTCTGCCAGCAAGGAGGCACACAAGAAAGTGTAAGGGAGCATGGCCAGGACAGCTGACCTGAAATAACTAAGGGGATATTCCATACCATAGAATGTCATGCTCAGTATATAAACTGAGGGAAGTTTGTAGGGAGGTACTGATTGCTGCTCAGGGCCTGGCTGGACATCAATCTGAGCAGTGGGAAATTACATTGTGCATCACTTGTCTTTCCTGGGTTTTATTTCTCTCTCTTTTTATTATCTTATTTTTCATTACTATTATTATAATGATGATTACTATAGTATTTTATTTCAATTGTTAAACTGGTCTTACCTCAACCCACAAATTTTACTTTTTTTTTTTCCCAGTTCTCCTCCCTATCTTACTGGGAGAGAGGAGGAGTGAGCAAGCAGCTACGTGGTGCTTGGTTGCTGGCTAGTGTTAAACCACGACAGTAACATGAAACATTTGATGTGGTAGAGTTGATCTTCAGCTGGTACTTTTTCAACATTTATCAGTTATCATATTCTCCAGCTCCATGACAAAATGTGAGGGTCCTAAGCAACACATCTTGAAAATCTTAGGTGATATTGTCTTCAAAGCCATACTCTCTGCAATACGATATATAGCAAATTGGTCTTCAATTGTTTCTTTGTTACCACTGTGCAAATACAACATCTAATTTCGAAAGCCTTGGCACTAGGTTTCAAAATTAATCAAGGTCCAAGTCAGTAAATCTTGTTTTCAGAGACAGTTGTCCTGTTCATTCAGAGGGAGGAATAACAATTAGGTGCATGCAAACAGCCTCAGCATTCTCCATGGAAGCACCCGGAACAGAGTTTTCACATGGTTATCAACGTTAGTGATCTGCTATCCTTTCCTCCCTTCTTTTGCATCATGTCATCCTAGATATTTAGAAGACGCTGCAGAAAAAGCTGTGCCTTGTTAATTCAGTCTCATCTGCTGGCCCCCAAAAAGTAGAGACAGGTGAGGCAGGCACCTTACACAATTTTCCTGCTTGCCAGTGCTTCCCTGTCCTTGCATTGAGAAAGATTTTCCTAATACCCAGTCTAAACCTCCCCTGTTGCCCTTCAAGCTCAATACTTCCTGTCATCTCTCAAGTGGCTTCTGGAGAATAGATTGCCCACTGAAGCTAGCTTTTATGTGCTTGAATGCTGTTGTCATGTATCTCATTGCTCTCTTCTAGGCTAAACAATGCTAATTCTTTCAATCTTTCCTTTAAGGTCATATTTCCCATAAGTCTGCGCTTCAATAAAGGTCACTGGCATCCAACATAGTCCTATGGCACAAAAGATAAATCTACTCTTGCAGATGGTTACCATCACCTCATTCAGTGTTAAAGGGAGAATTGCTTTTAAAAGTCAATACAAAACCTAGGTATTTTTTCTATTTCTAATCATTTGCAGAGTAACTGATGCTGCAATAGATGAATACCTCAGAAATGCACAATTCAGACAGCCAGACAAAGTGACAACCAGGTATTCAGGTGGGAGTATACAGCACTAACTGATGAGTTCAGAAAGCATCTGTTGTCACACCATTCCCCTGTGGCAGATAAAGAAGCTCAGAAAAACCTGGAAGCAAAAGCAGTAAACATAGACATCAATGAAATTTTTGCTTTTGACTTCAATAGGATGTGAATGGCTGTAGGAGACTGGTCTTGGGATAGTACCAAGAGGTAGATTGGTCTGTAGCTATGTGTATGCTGCACAATGCTTGAGATAGCTATAAACAAAGATCACAAATTGAAAAGCCATTGAGGAACAAAATCAGATGCTTATGTGTGAGACCATATGATTAGAAACAACCTCTTTCCAATATCAAAACTAACCTGTTCAGAGCTCTGGTGGCTCATCTATTACTTACATGTTGATTTTAGTATCTATTTTTATTAGGATAAGTGGTTAGTATTGTCTGAACAAGCAATAAACCAAACTTGTATAATGCTTTGCTAGTTAGACTGGGAGATTAGGTAAATATTTTGACAAACCACACTTTCATTAAATATTTTCTCAATTCATTAAGCTGTTAATTCCCACTCCTATTTATAGGAAATATAGATGAGGCTTGTATTCTACATTCTCTTCTTTTCCAAGAATGCTGATTCTAACTGTTTCTAAAGGAAAGCTTCTGAAGGGTGTTCTTATACGTGACATTCTAATTTGTGTTTCTGAAGGAGGCAGGGGAGAATTAAGTGACATGATGGAAAGTTTGTTAAGTGTAATCAACAGTAAGGATGAATGCTGTTAGATATTTCTGCATATTAATCTGTCTTTGCTTTGAGCTACTGCAGCAAGTCTAACAAAACCAAAGGTTATGGATTTAGAATCATAAGCTTTGCAGCTCTGACTTAGTGTAATATTATAGATCCTTAATCAATAAATTGATTAAGTTTAACTAGACTGATCTCGATACACAGTGAGTAGTGTGAGTATTTCAATTCTGCACTGCACTACACAGTACAGTGTAATCTTGTGCATAACCTGTCTGACTTACCACTATTCTTCAGACTGGTATGACTTTCCTATAGGTGTTGAGCCATCTGGCATCCCTAGAGGACATCTCAAATGGCTCTAAGACGTACGCTTAGGTAACTGAAACCTGCCTTGGTGGGATTCAGCTCTAAATTAAGACATTTAGATAGAAATAATCAATGGTATATATTTGCATGTGAGACAAGGCCTGAGTTCAATTACTGGAGTCACAACCCGGGAGCCATTTAGGACACCTTACTATGTCTGAGATTTTGTATGGGGTAGGCAATGGTGACAGACAAACTGTGGGACACTTGTGCCTACCTGAACACCAAAGTGTGGTTAGAACCATAATAATTAAACATGTCTGCTTGAAGTTTGATGAGAGATAGCTTTTCTGTCTAGCAGTGAAAGGGTGAAAATTAAGGGCTTTTAACCCTAGGACATTAGTGCTTGATTCTAGTGACTGTAGACATCTTAATTTACAGGATTGTAATTTTTTAAATAATGACTTCTACATTTGTCCTACATCTTTGCTTTCACATAAATATTTTTGAATCTTTTTCCTTTTCCTAGGTTTAGTTATTCTGTTTCAGATTATTCATCTTGACTACCAGTCCATCTCCTGTTAGTCTTTGTAGGAATGTTTTCTGAGCTTACAATGTCACCTGCAAGCTCAGGGAAGGACAGAATAATATTGTTGCTGCTCACCAATCTGTTATTTGTTCTGCCCCTAAAATTATCTTCTCCCTGCACTCCTGGTCATTCTGTGCTACCAGTTTCCACTCAGAATGATCCTCAGACCTTCAGTAAGCACAGATGTATGCTGCCCCATGTCCTGGGCCCTGACTGCTGTGACCTGACACGTGCATTCTTATTGTGGCCTGTTGCTCTTTGCAGGGAGTTTTGTCTTGGACATCTGCATAAATGGAGACAACATTCAACAGTGTTTACAGTGAAAACACTTTGTCCTCGTGTGAGAAATAGTGTGAGTCCTTGTTTTCAGGTAAAAGATCCTGTTCTGCTACCACTGAAGTTATCACAATCATTTACTATATTTGCACTAGCTTTACCAGACATCAAACAGCATAGGTTTTTTGTTGTTCCATTGGTCCCCAATGGATGAATAGGGATTGAGAAAAGACTCTGCTACACTCACAAACTCTTCCACTCACTCTTGTAGTCTTATAGGAAGTATTTATGTTATTTTTGGGAAGTATTGACTCTTTTACAGAATAGAAGGATCATTAAATCAAAATAACAGCAACAGTTTCAGCTGCTTCTTTGTTATCATCGTTTCTATTGTGGCAAGCGGCTGCTGGAAGCTGGGAAAAAAAGAAAGGAGAAATAAAGCCAATAGATACTCCAGCACATCCTGAGCTGGAGATAAAGTGCAGCACATCTCTTTTATTGCTTTTAAGTATTTGGTAGTCTACTACTGAGTTCATAACCATCCTGAAGAGGCAGCAATGCCACTGAGAAGGAGAGGGGAGCTAGGATTTATGGAGGGAATGATAAACTGGAAATGACAGTCACAAAAAAGGGAAAGGCTGTATTGAGGTTGTGTTAATAAAAGTATCATGTATTACAAGCACCATTGCAAACTTACCCAGAGCCAGTGTGGGGGTAAAACGTGTTGTGTTTTTTTTTAAACAGAATGGTCAAATTGTAACAAGGGAGAAGGAAATCAAGTAAAACAGTAAAAGAGCTGGAAAATGAGTCCTGTGGAAAGAAGAGTGGCTGATGCCTTGAAGAAACAGAGCTGAAGGATGACCAAATACAAAGCACAGCAGGGAGCTCTTCTTCTGTATTTTCTAGGAGCACTGCAAGAAATTGTGGGAGGATTTCTCAGTAGTATGGAAATCTATTCTGGGAAAGAAGCAGCATGAGCTGGAAACTGGAGATTGTTAACTGTACAAATTTATGATTTTAGGACACACAGCAGGGAGTGAATGTAGTAACCCAGGAAATCCATTTAGTTTTTTGATATCCTTAAGTAGTAAAAATTAGTGTTTACATTATACTAACAGCCAGCTCTTTATAGGGCACCTCAGAGCCTCAGAACAAATCAAATCACAAAGCAAACAAGGGCAAAAAAACTCTCAGAAGTTTCAGAGAAGGATTGATTTTTTGGTCCTCACTTGCCATACCTCAGAGAGATTTCTCTACTAGACTTGTGAAAAATTGCAAAAGTCTCCAGCTTTACACCTTAAGTTGTGTCAAGTGGCTTTTGAAATTCTTGGCCAAGGCAGTCTGCTTCACAGATCAAGCAGTCTACAGGTGTAATTTTTTTGTTCCTGGCCAGGGTCACAAATGTGTAAACAGGAGCCAAGGGTGAAAAAGGACATGCATAGCTGACACAAGAGACAACATTTCCTCAAATAGAAATATATTCACCTTTTCAACAGACTTCCACAAATGCAGGTTCTCTGTAGATACAGACTATGGCATGTAGACTTACAGGGAGCACAGCAGGGATCCAGTCTTCAAGAAAAAACAGGAGGGTAATGGCCCATTTTCATAATTTTTTTCCCAGAGCTTCTTCTCTCCCCTTGCTGCTATTTCTCCTTTTTTTTTTTTTTTTTTTTCACCGTTCACCTTCTCCTGACTGAAGGATGCACTGGGGGAATAAAAGTTTCAAGAGGACATTCAGTGAACAAGGCAGCATAGAGAAGTTGACTTGAATATGACTGACAGTTATTATTTCCCAGGAACTCTCTTTGAAACTGAACACTTTTGTTACTACTAGACCTGCATAAAATTTAAAATGGCCAGGCTATAAGAAAATTCTGTATTCCTGGCACTTTTATCATCACCCAAAATTAGTTAAAAGAATTGCTTGGGTCTTTCTTTGTTTTTCACTGATAGACTAGTAAAGGTCAGTAGATGGATGCCTTTAAACAGGCTCATGGAGAGAAGCCTATTATTAGAGAAACGTTGGCTGTATTTTTCTAGGCTTGACCTAGTCACTCTTTAGTAGCCATAGAATGTCCATTCAGGCTTTTCCATCTGCAGTGCTAACCCAAGGACGCTGCTACCTTCAGTTACCTTTCTTGCCCTCCACACTGGACTTTGAGCAAAAATATTGGTGTGTGGTTTCCTTTTGGCTGGGATTGACATCTGCAGTAGCAAGGTGTCAAGTAAACTCATTGCCTGTGGTCCTTGGGGGTTAGCCAGCAGTCAGGATGTTGTGACACCTGTCAAAAGGATTTTCACTTTCTGGATGACTAAAAAGCAAAACCTCTCTTATCCATTTTCAGTTGTATTGGGGATTTCTCAGGTTTCAAGGTCACGAAAAGAGTGATGTTTATCCTTTCCAAGGTTTTAGGATAGTTTTGACTGCTTTTGCACTTCACATGGATCTGATGCCCTCTGCTTCCTTTTCTGTCAAGACATTAATTTGGGTTATTCATGCATCAGAGGCAGCCTATTGGAAGTGTCATAAACACGACATGCTAAAATATAGGGCTGGATAAGACCTCTTGGATTGTCAAGCCCAGCCTGAATAATGGCAGGCATCATATTATTAAACATATAAGTGGAGCATAGTTAAACAAAAATTAAAAAATTGTGTAGAGACTAGTAGAAATGTGAGAAGATTCCCAAATCTCTATTGGAGAAATTTTATAGAACATTGAGAAGCTCAAGTTAGTACACAGGTCCTATTGTACAGGTGCTGCTATATAAGCTCTATCCTGCCTTGTAAGACACTAAATGGCTACTCACTTGGATTGATTGCATGGGAGAGGTACAAGGGAAACCTGGTCCTTTAGTTATGAGAGTGGAGAAGGCAGTTAAAAATGGCGCTCTCTGTAGCACTCAACAACAGCTTCAAAGGCTTCCTATTTTGTAAATACTAGTGCATGTTCTTTTATGTCTGCATGTTCTTTTCTCCTGTTAGTGGCTTAGGGCACAGCTTCATTGCTTATCTTGTAGTAAGGAGACTTGTTCTCTTTGCCCCTGTAAATACTCAGAACAAAAGAGACGGTCCTCACCCCATAAACATCTCTGTTTTCCACTTTTTGCAGAATGCTGCTTTTCCAGGAAGTGAAATTATATATGGTTAATTAATAATGCAGTTTAGAAATTTCTAGGTGACTTTCTTGCACATCTCACTTGCTTGATTTTATTTTGCCCTCAGCAATTCGGTAACTATCAAGAATTACTTTGCAATACCAAGCCTCTTGTATCAATTGCACTCAGTCAGCAACCAGGCTACTAATGATGGTGTTTTAAAAGTGGATTCAAGCTTGTTCTTGCAATCAGTTGCTGTAGCTACTCTGATTTAATGCCTTTGGAGTGGATCAAGAAGAGAGTCTTGTTGGCTGCATTCCACCCACAATACAAAGTCCTTTGTCAAACAGTGACGATCCTTGAAGGATTTGGGAGGCATAAACACGGAGCTGCAATGTGCACTGTCATTTACAAGAAACAAAGTGTATTAGCGCACAGGCCAAATTGTATACTGTAACCTCCAAAGATGATAACAGGGTAAGATTGTTCTTGTCATAGTTCAATGTTTAAGGTTGGGATAGGTTGGTTACCCTGAAATCCGATCTTCTCAAGAGGTCAAGAGGCGATGACTCTGAAACCTCCTTGGCTTCTGTAACAGATGTTTGAGTCTTCCTACACTGTGCCTGGCCCCACTGTGTATCTCCATCTGCTCCCATCCTATGTCAGCACTGGGCACGTCTGCCAGACTCATCTCAGGCAATGCAGGATTGACAGTGAGAGGAAGATTGCTGTTGGGGAAGAGGAAGCCTTCACCTCCCTGAGGAATTGGTAGAAAGAGGTGGAGAAAGGAGCTTGGAAAAACTGTATCACCTTCTACCAGATATGAGCTCTTGGTTGGCTAACAGTCCTGTGACCCTCAAGGAAGATGAAGCCTAAGGTGTCAACCATTGCATAGCTGTTGTTGGATGTCTCAGATGGTCTTCCTTTATGCTCACTAAAGCCTTTTGTCTTCTGGCCCTTAATAATCTGCCACTGTAGACAACTGCCTACCCTGCCTTTATGTAAAATAATCTCTGGTGTACAAATTAGGTCTAAATACGTCATTCCAATCCAATGAGTTGTTACTTGAGTAGGCACAAAGGATGCAATGAGTTGTGAGGGCATAGAGGATCAAGATCCTAGTCTTAAGTGTAACGCCTGAAAAAGGAACAATAAATACAAGAGGCAGAAACAGCATGGCCAAAACTGGAGAAGTATAAATCGTGCTGTGGAATGAAGTGCAGTGATTCACCTGTTATGCTGGGTGCTGCTGCCCTGCAGACAATCTGACAGTACAGCAGAAAAGAAATGCAACACACTAGAGATAAATAATCACCCTCAACTGACACAATGCTATTCATTTTGGGTTAATATATTTCTTCTTGAAATTCAGCAGAAACCCATGGCAAACAAATCATTCCAGCATCAATACAAGGTAAATGTGTGTGATTAAGGAAGGAGAGGGGAACATCAGCACAGCTGCAATCCATAAAAGTTAACTATTATTTGGTTTCCTCTCTATGAGCACATGGATCCTCTTTGACAGTCCATATATGCTGGCTTGTCTTTCATTCACCCTTCGGCCTTCTGTCTACATTAATGGTCTCTTTAAAAATTGCTAGTTCCATTTTACAATATTGTCATCAGCATGGCCAGTAACAAGATACAGCAAAGACAAAGAAGCTATAAAAAGCGGCAAAGACAAACTTAGAAAGGGAGGCAGTTGAGTTATGACGAGATTGGCAGCAAAAAATCAAAGTACCTTGAGAGATGGCCACTAAAAGGTGGAGGTTCCTGGATCTGACTCTCAGGGTTGAAAACAAGCAAAGTAGGCCAGGTAATATTTGAAAGAAATGTTTCCTTGTGTAGCAAATACCATTGCTTGGGATGGGTTTTCAGCATACCTCAGGAGCTGCTTGCCACTCCCTAGGATTAGGTTCTTAATTAGTAGAAGTGGAGGAAAGCAGCATTACAAATGCAATGTTGGCCACCTGCTGAAAAATCAAGTCCTTTCCAGAGAAGAGATCCACCATTTCCTGTGAGTTTCCCTGGGCTGTGGACTGCTCAGAGAGACAGCTACTGAAGGAGTAAGTCACATCAGGGGTAGGAAATTAGTCCTGTGCTTAGAGTGAGAAAGTGAGGACCATGGGGCAGTATCCCTGACTCTGAAAAGAAGTGTGGTAAGGACCAAGCAACACAGTGTATATGGCCCTTAGGTTTTATTTATTAATCGGCAAAAGCTAATAGAGGTATAAATCCTTCCATTACAGGCAGGAGATGTGAGAATTAGCAGCAAAAGCTCAGAGCAATGAGGTGCTTTTTATAATCCTATTACTAAAGTACTGTAAGAATTTGAGTTAATATCTGTGTCATCCAGTAACTCATGTACCCACATGATAAATACGGAAAGTACTATTTACTCACCTGGAGGATTGTGCAGGTTGATTAGTGCCTTGTAAAAACATTATGAGATTATTTGGAGAAAGTAACTGTGGCCTTTCCAGTCTGTAGCTGCAGACTTGGCTTCTGCCAGCTACAAAAGGAAGAGATTTGTCTCACATCCCTATTTCTCCTTTCTTGTATCTGGTCTCAGTAAATGCTTTCTTGTTCTTGATTTTTCTCTGATGGAAAAGGAACTTGCCAGACTTGGAGGCCAACAAGAACTTGTCTTCCATTTTCTGAATCACTCTCTAGTCACTGCCTCTCACAAGGGCATGGCAGCAGAAAAACTAGTTTATTTGGTCTTCCAGGTCCCCATGACAGGATGCTACATTTAACTCATAATTTTCACAATGTTCTTTCCACTTGATATTCAGAGCAATAGTTATATACTCAGTAATCTTGTCTGTAAAAAAAAATGTGAAAAAAGTAGTGACTCACAAGCAACAGGAGCATACAGGAAATTTACCTCACAGCCTCCTCTTCTCCAGTCCTTTCTTTGATCCTTCAGATCCTCTGATCCTTTGGGTTTTCTTTCAAAAAAATGAGTCACTGCCCTTGATTTTTGTGTAGATTTTCTCAGATGTGGATATTTAAAGACTTATTTTCAGGAAGAAATGCTCTTAGAAGGGTGTAGGTTGTCTAACGTGAATTCATGAAGGCAAACAGTGTGCAGGTATCCTTGCAGCAATGGTGTTTCTGGGTTTTGGTTAACCAGCACTGCTTTCATCCCAGAGCCACAGAAGCACACTGCTGAGCTCTACTCCCTGCCCCAAAGATTTTACTGCCCTGTCAAGTGATAAGAGAAATGGTAAAGGAGATATCACAACACTGAGGTCCCAGTATATTGAGCATACAAGTAGTTTTCTCCAATATTTCATGGGCATCAAAGGTAATTTGAAAGGAGAGAGGCAGAAAGAAGCAGTCTACCAGTGCTATAGAAATTTACAGATAGTGTCTTGCAGCAGGTGAGACCATGATGGAGCCGGAGAGAAAACTAATGGCTTGAGCTTCTCCAGAGTTGCGTGAAGGTTCTTCAGTAAATAAAAACTCAGAAGAATATGAAGTTGCATTTGAAATCCCATCTGAAAATTACATTTGCAACTGCAAGTTGGGAACCTCTGACTCAATGGAGGCTTATTGCAGAGAGGAGCTTTGCTTTTGGGGTTTGAGACATTGTGGTTCAGTGTAAGTTGGGTGTGTGAAGGTGGTCGTGCTGCTCCAGGGTCAGGGCAGGAAACAGATGTTGCTCTCTCATGTGTAACTTCATTTGGAAATATACCTCAGATGAAAAGATATTGTGAGATCTCCAGAAGTTTAATCCAAGCAGACGTTTTCTGTGCAGCAGAAAGATCCCTGCAGTGCTCTGTCAGTGCTCAGCTAATGAGGGAGAGAGTGTGTTTTATCTTTGTTACCATGGAAAGTTAACCACAATCCAACCAGTGATTTATAGATAATGAGTCCTGTCACACTTAGAATTCATGTCTCACATGAAAGTCATCAGCATACCTACCGCTGATCAGAAATCCAGGTATCTATCTCTGTGTTTTATTCACAGCCTAATGATCTGCCAGGGCAGAGGTGGGGTTTAAAGCTGATTGCTATCAACATTTACATCTGGGAACACATCTCAGTGCCAGGGAGCATTTGGGATATTGGTTGTCAGATAATTGCAGCAGAGGATACTTCCATAGGATGATGTGAGAAGGAACTTTATGGGCTCAGAGGTCACTTGGAAAGAATTGGGAGAAGGTGAGCATAAAATAAAAAGTTTCTTTTGTGGAGGCTATGAGAGCAGGACTGTTGGTGAGCTACTGGTGGTGGTCTGTCATGGCTAACCATGGCTGAGTGGGCTAAATATTGCACACATGCAATTGGCTTAGAGATTTTTTCTTCAAGAGATGGAGTAAAATATCCATGTCCTCACAACAGTCTATGGATGGCCAGATGAACATCAGGATTAGATACTCAAGGGAAAATATTCCCTCACACTGGCTGTGTTGGCTCCAGATTCTTGGCATGGGCTTCCCTAGGCTTGGCCATGGCAAAGGGTGTGGAAAAAGGGCAAATAATCACTTTGCTGCCTTGATTGGGGTGAGTTAAGGGAAATGTGCCCATGACAAGTTGCCATTGGCTCCAGTATCAAGGCAGGGTGGGAGGTGGCCTTGTGAGGCTCATGTGTGTACATATAATTAGTTTCTATTCTGCACTGCTCTGCAAATACTCTGTAGAGAGCAACCAGTCTTAGGAACATGCCCTCTGCTAGTAAATCTGGTGTTTGAAATCCCAAGAATTAGCTCACTTTTATTTATTTACTGCCTTATCAGCACCTAGCAAAGTCACTGAGAGTTTTGACATTCCAACAGAAGCAGAAACAAGTTCTCTTTTATTTATTTTTTTTACTGTGTGAAACAGAGGATCGGTTACAAATTTATCAGCAGAGCTGTGTTAGCAATTATTTTATTTCCGCACCTGTGAGAAAAAGAGACAAAGCAAATCTGGACATGAGATGTATCACTTTCCCTTACACTTTTGCTGGACATATGTGGTGAACAGAACAAATTTTTTATTCTGTTCTATTCACACTTCACGTGAAAAGCTGTCTCACGTAGTAAATTATTTTTTATCTGTATAAACAATATATTTAATAAAGGAAAACATGGATATTTCCAAAATACAATAAACTTTACATAAACCAATAATACTATGAAATGCACCAAAAGAGAGTGGATTCCCTTTCTGTGATTATTTCCTTATATGTTCATTTAAGTTTATTTTTAGAAGTCCTTTTAAATAAAGTAATAAAACATAAAAATTAAAACATTTTTATTACTTGTCTTCTGTGTTCTCAATAAGGTTATCTAAACCTACAGGCAGTGCACGATGAAGAGATGAAAATATTCTCCAAAAAAGATGTCTAACTTGAAAGGTAAAGAGTAACAATTTCTTCACTAGAATTTACTGAAAAATATCCTAGCTAAAAGATTTTTGGCAGAAAATTGGATTGCAAACTTTTTTCATATTATGTATCCAGGTTTGTGCACTGATCTGAAGATGTCATTGCAGAAAAAGACCAAACATAAACAAACTCTTTTTTTTCCCAATTTTTAAAAAATAAAACATTAAAATGTCTCAGAGAGAATGACAATGGTTTCTTTAGTGATATTTTCCATGCAAAAAACAAATCTCTGATTCATCATACTCACAACGTTTCACACAGCATAAAATTTCCTGAACAGAAAATACCTTCAGCAAAGAAAAAGCATTCACACAGAATCATATTCAATTAAAGGGCTGCAAGCTGTCTGATTTAAAACTGACGTAGCTACAGCATTCTAAAGAATTAAGGTGTCTTTTTTTCAGGAGAAGTAATGTATTTTATGTTCCTCTCCAAAGTGCTTTAAAGCCTTCTTTAAATGATACATGCCCAACCCTATTTTGGCTGAAGGTAACAAAAAGAAAAACTAACTTAGAGAAATGGGAACTGATTCATTGTGTGGTCATTAACCGTTTGCAGAGTGTTGGATTACAATGCTATAGCTCCTCTGAGACTTCAAGGATTATTTTTTCACCAGGTTATATTGATAAACATTTATAGTATTTTTAATGGATATTTTTCACAGGAAAATGTAGATCTTACTTTTGTTGAGGGAAAGAAAAAAGTGTCAGAAAATCGGGATGAAATATTTTTCAGATTGCCTCGAGGTCAGTTTTTGTTTGCCTGAGCTGCTGGAATGCCTAATGTGAATTTTTTGTCGAGCATCTCTGCTTGTTTCTGCTTCCTGCTGCTGGAAGAGTATGGCTGATGGCTTTGGAGGCATGGGCCACACAGGTTACAGTTCTCTGACGGCACAAAAGGAGGTAACTTAATGTCAAGCTGAGCCAACATTTTGCAAAAGACATTTCTTTTTGAGATGTTTGCTGCAGAAAAAAAAAATGTCACCATTTCAACTTCTTACCAGAAGACTGAAAGCATTGATTAACTTTGTATTTTTCCTTTTCCTTTGTCTTTCATGAGGCAAAGGATGTGATGAAGATGATGGAAAAGAGAAGACATATCTGAGATTGCCAGAAATTCATGTTTATAACTAAGCCATAGATTAACTAGTTGCAAGGACAAGATTCAAGTCATAAAGGACATTTTACAGCTTTCAGAGGCTAATCTTGGTCAGCCCTTGATTTTATAAATACGGCATTTGAAAGATGATGAAGGGTGCAAGGAAATTGTTTTGTTTCTTTGGGGATGAACAGTCCATTCTGCCCTGAAGAAAGGCACAAATTATTTATCTAAGTGCTCAGTACTTTGTGGTATTATCCACTCTAGAGGATGTTTCATTGGGTATGTGACCACTTAAACTAGCAACTTGGAAGAAAAAGCATTTGAATTCAAAACACCAAGGGAAACCAGACAAGTCAAAAGTCTGCACTGTGAAATACTTTAGCCTAATTGACTGAAACCTCACTTTTGGGCTGTTTTTGCTGTTTCTTTGTTGTTGTTGCTTTTGTTTCTTTGTTGAGGAAATTAGTTAATATAAATCAATCAACATTATTTTATAGGCAGATGGCAATATATTTCCCTACAAACAGGAAAGGAGCATTTTTGACTGAGCTGCCTGGAAATTATAACTTGGTTTGCTCAAAGAAATAAAGGTAGAAGAATTTCCAAAACAATTTTGTCATTTTCCTAGACTGCAAAAGGATACTTATATGGAAACTGATCTCTCTTTTCAGCCTTGTCTGCAATATTTCTCTCTGGTGCTTGTGCTTGGAGTAAAATTGAGAGGGAAAGGACATCTGGGTTGGGGCTGGAAAATGGACTGAAGTTCTCTGAAGCTTGTGAAGTTTTGTTTTACTGCCTATTTGGCAGTTCTGGATGGACATGTGTCTGGAAGAGCACACAAATGAGTGACCAGCCTCCCTGTCCTGTAAGCTGTGTGGCATATTGAAACTTTCACAATGATTAAAAAAATATGAATGATGGTTCAATTTTGAGAAAAATTTAAGATCCACACATCAGATAAAGTTGAAAAAGCAAGACCATAAAACTACATTTATTTTTTTTCTGGTAGATACTTTCCTTGTACTACATACCAAGAGACATGTTATGTTATGTTATGGGTAAAAGGAGGAAGAGTGCACTGCAGTGGAATTCATCCTCACACTCAGTAAAGAAGTTTGACTGAACAGCCAAAATGGAGCTGATGAATGAGACAGGAGCTGAAGAAAATATGGAACACAAAATCATTTGCAGCACACTGGGATCCCAGGAGGGCAGAAGGCCAGAGGGAACATTAAAGCTGCATGATGTCAATTAGAAATTGGTTTTATTGTGAGATAAGCATCCTTCCAAAACCAACATTAATGGGCACCTCTAAAATACTGAAGAGGGTGATAACATTAAAATATGTTACTTTACTTTCATTCTGGATCCTGGGTAGAGGAATATAATAATAGCAATGGTGATTGAAGTAATAATAGTAATCAAAATAAATATGATCCTGTATTGTTCTCACTATTTTTGTTTATACTTCTCAGAAAGTTTTGAGATTAAGCAAAAAAGAAAGCTTTTCAGGCTTTGATTAATAGGACTATTATATTCCAGCAATTGCAGCAAAGCACTTCACAAATCTGAAGACTTGAAAATAGCTTGAGTTTACTGTAGAATACCTCGTACTTTAAGCCTTTGCTGTCCCCTGAACTACAAATTTGCATTGTACTCAACAGATAAACACCATTATTAGTCTGTGCATTTATGCAATGAGATTCAGTCAGTGTTGCTTCATGCAAAGTTTCAGTCGGCATCTCACAGTTTCAGTAAATAGCTTCTTAATGTGATGCTAAATCCCTGCTTTTCTGCAAATCTCTTCTCTCTGGAATGTGGCAGGCATGGCAGCCCTGAATAAGCACACAAGAAACAACAGTGAGTGAGTTGCACTATGTTTGAAGTTTTTACCAGTGGGCTGTGATAATTTTGGATAAAAAGGCTTCTTCCAGCTCGGCAGTGCTAGGAAATTCAGTGTGTGTTTTGGAGCTGTAAACTCTGCTCCTTGCCACCACTGGTGGGGCCAGCCCATGCCATGGGGATTGCCCCACCAGCATTGCTCAGGGACTGAGATCTGACCTCTGCTCGTGCACACTCTCTCACAGTCATCGCAGGCAGGTTGGTTAAACTGTATTCTTCCTTCTGCAGCACTGTCCCAACTTCCTACTCCTCCAACTGTACACACTGCCTCTGTAATCACCTCTGGCCCCACTCCATGTTGTGCCTGCCCCAGCAAGGGACTCAAATGTGAGTCAAGGTTGGGATGACCTCATATCATGTCTCTTGTCTTCAGTACAGACCAAACCAGACTGACTTGAAGAGCCCAGAGAATCCTTTGCAGTGGAGGCAAACAAGATGTGCCACTTGGTTTGGAAGGTGTGGTGTGTTTCTGTGCTCTCACCAAAGACAGTGGTAGAAGAGCCTATATCTGACTTCCTATTTCAACAGCAGAAATGGAGATGAAGATTTCCCTTTGCTGTCATGTCAGACAAGAGCATAGGCTCTGGGATCACATTACTCCTAAATATACTTCATTAACATCAGCTTCACCTCTCAGCTCTTCTCACTTAGAACCTATCACTTGGTCCATACAGCAAATGGACCTATTGGCTCTCCTATCACTCAAATACTTCATTCCCATCAGAAAAAAGCCCTTGATGCCGAACATCTTAGAAACATTTAAGAAAATTTTTGCTAAATTTCAGTCTCACTGAGGCTGTTCTGAACATGTGGTAGTCACTCATCACACTTCATTTCCTTGAGATGATTAGCAGTGAAGTCTTAATGAAATACATTAGGAAACCAGAATGTAGGTGCAGGACCAATTTAAAGAAAGCTGTTGTAGATAATGACCTAGGAAATATTCCTCATATAAAGGCCCAAGCATACATACCAAACATAGATCACAAGTTTAGCACATTACATTAAATAACACTAAATAACATTATAACATTAAATAACTAAATCACACATTTTTTTTTATCGTCACAAACACAGCTTGTAAATCTTTTGGTAATTTATCATCCTTCTTGGTTTAATGTCATGCTTTGGCTCTGAATGCTTTGTAGGATAAGACAAATTGCTTATTAATATCCTTTCATAGGAAGAAGATGAGAGCAAACCAGGCCTGAGATATCATTCTGTTTTGCTGTTTTTACAGTGCTGTGATTTCAGTACACAGTAAAGTTCAAAAATTGCAATTGTAGAAAGCCAGGCCCTCCAGATAAGTAGAGTTAATTTGTTTATGAATCTATGTTGATGGAACCCCACCAACAATGGTCTGGCACAGATTTATGTATCTACCTAGCTGTATCCATTGAGCAAAGCATATTGATGCATATCTTTGCAGGATTCAGGCTGTTTACACCGGACCAGTGACACGTCTGAACTATCTTCACCCCAACGTATGCACAGAATAAATGCAGAGATACTTAGCCTTTTTTGCCATACCACATACTTTTATGACTTGAAATTAGCTGGGAAGGAAAGAGGATCTACTCCAATATTGATTTTATTGCCAAAATTCTTTTTGCAAAAATCTTCAAAGCTGCAGAAATCAATCTTCAAGAGGGAGTAGATTTTGTAAAGAGTCAAACGGAGGGACACTGCAAAAATGCTTATTAAAATTAGTTCACTGGCTATTCTGACAATGGTTGATCAAACATTTAATCTCTGTGATCTTCATACTGGAAATAGATACTGAGAGCTGAGCAAAAACTTTCTCTAGCTTCATTGTAGTAAGTATATGACAGTTTAGGAATTTGCAACTTGTGTATATTTCTAAAGAAATTATCCAGAATGCTTTAATGGATATAATAGGTAAGATACACATTAAGCTGTACAAGAAGTCTAAAAGAAATTATGCTTCTTATATTATTTATTCACTATTTGCTGAAGTAAGCATCAGACTTCTGCCAAAAAAGCATGAAACATTCTGTCTTTATTTCATGGGGAAGGATTGTAAATGTCCCTCAGCAAATGAATTCACAGTCTTGCCTTGGGTTCCCAGTACGTTCATAAAGAGAACTTACAATTCTATTAAATCTCATCAGAACTTTTCTGTACATGAGGGCTGAATTATGAGTTTCCTTAGAGCGACTGTAAAGCAAAAAACTGAAGGGTTATTCTCTCATCTGTTTAGTAGAGATGGGATGGGACTAAAATATCCTGCCACAAATACATGAAAAACATCTAGATGTGCTGTAAGGAACCAACTAGCACTAAATGATTGGGAAAAAAAGAAAAGGAAAAAGAGTGACATTTGTGCTTTGTCCCCGAATGAAAGATGTCTGTAAGTTTACTGTCTTACTTTAATGCCCTGGCATTTTCTATGACAATACATCATTTCCAGTTATGTATATTTTTGGCCCAAAATTAGAAGTGGTCTTTTTTTTCTATACAAAGTGCCTGATTCAGTCTGAGTTTAACTTTCAATATGTCTACAGAAAGAACCAGGTACTCTCTAAGAAAGCGGTCCTGGCTACAGGAGGCATCTGCCACCAACAAACTGCTCTTGCAGGTACTCTGCACAGGACAGTTGCACCCAGCCAAGTTGGCATGGGGTGGAAAGCTGCAGGTGGATCAGCTGTGCACCCTATCTGTTTTTTGCATACCTTGAGAAGGTGAGCATGGTGTTGGGGTGGTCCCTTGGCAATGGAAGTCAGCAGCAGATTGTGAGGACTAGCAAATAGGTGCAGTCCTGCAGCTGGCTTCAGTGCTGTTCAAGGAGAGCCTGAGACACCTGGGACACTGCTGATAGTGACAGAGGCCACCTAGAAGGGGAGCCATCTGTGTCCTAATCCATGTGGGGGGATCCCATTTTTCTGGTGTATCCTCCGAGGCTACTGTGATCTTTTGTCTCTGGGGTTGAATTTTGTTCTTTCTTTGGAACAATCCTTCCTTCCTTCACTGCTGCATGTTTCCATTCTGAGGAGATGTAGGCCCTTCCCAGGTGTCTGGAACTGAAAGGAAAGAAACTGTGGAACTGATGTGGAGTTGGATCTTTGACAGAAGTGTCTCACCGTGAGAAGCCTGAAGAAAGAGAACAGGGAATTCACCGAGACAGAAAAGCATCCAGTCAAACAACAGGGGTAAAACAAAGCTACAGAAATGCATAGAGCTCAGCTGTGGAACAGTAATTGCATCCACTACAAGTATTATCAATTAGTAATGGGTCAAAACCCACAAACAGTTGGACACATTCATCCATCCAAGTCTATTAACACAGAAATGGGCATATAACCTTTGGATATGGAGATTTCTGCTGAGCAGACTGCAAAACCTGGGGCTGTATGGCAGGGAAGGGATTGTTTGCTTTATCCAGTGCTTTTGCACCTGTGAGGAAACTTTTTCCCTACAAGACATGCATATAAGATGAGCAATTCCTCTCTGTTCACATGCACAGTTCACTGGGTCCCCAAGCACAGGCTAAGGGGCATACATATAAGATGACTTGCATTACTTCGTAATCAAGGCTTGTCCTCATATTACCTAGGACCTGGAAACTTCATTTGTTTTTTTTCTAAATCAGCAGTACCTCATGCTATGGAATGCTTAAGACAAAAGGAAACAATCACACACAAAAAAAATCACAGTTTAAAACTTTCCCTATTGGTAGATTCCTTCTTTTATTCAGAATTGCACAAGATATCAAAGGAAGTAGACAGTATAACTGCCCTGCATCCTTGACAGGAGTCATGCAGAGGCAAGCTGTATAACATGACTCAGAATTGCTTTCCCACACCTGGTCTTACTTTCAGTTGTTTTGGAATGAGCAAGTACTAAATTTGACTGGAAAAGACAACTTTAAATCAGAGCCAGGAACAAAAGATGTGGGCAAATATCTATCATTTGGGAAAAAAATAACCAACCAACCAAAGGCCAAGAAGCAACCCTTGGTACTTAAGATGCAATCATAAATTGCAATAAGTGGTGAGTATTTATGCTTGTGAAAAGCATGAATCTTTTCTTCCTGCAAAGCATCCTGCTGCTGCAATTTTTCCTTGTGTCCTGCAGAGTGCAGAATCGTGTTTTGAAATGGAGGATCTATTAGTCTGGAAAGAGGATAAAGTCAAAGCCTGCTTGAAATTCTCTTTGGTAACAGCAAGGAGGGCAGGCTGCTCTGAGTTATGAAGGTGGCCTTTTAAAAATGGAAATAAACAGACAGAGAGAGCAGATGACTTTAATGAAGAACTACCTGTGTCTTTTTTGCTCTCAGGTTCCATTAGCAAATGGAGATTGAAAAAACAGTGCAGTTTTTTCAGGAACCACTGTCCAATCCTGTGCACCTGGGCTTTCCTTAGACACACATGCTTATCACCACAGAGAAAGCCTGAAACGTCAAGGGGCACCTGCAGTTTTCGGCATAGTGACAGCCTCATTTAAGACCATGACAAACCTTTGAGAGATTCAAACTGAACTTCTGTGGTGGATCAAGTCCAGATGCCTGACTGCACCCATCTTTGGTTTTGCTTTTGTCTGTGGGTTCCAGGAGGTCTCCAGATATCCCCAAAACCCTATTTTGGAGGCACTGGATGTTTCACATGAAGTACAAAACACCACCTTCTATTTTAATGATCTGAACAGCACCATTGCACCATTCGGAGATACCTGACTCCACTGATATGAACTGTACCAGTTTGAGGGACAGACCAGACAAAGTAGATGAGCAGCCCTCTGATGTGCAGTAGGGTAGTGCTGTTTGTGCTTTAGCTCACTACAGGAATGCTTGAGGAACAAGTCATAACGTAGACGTAAACACATAGACCCGAAAACAAGGATAAGAACAGAGTAGAATCTGGCTGTGATTCATAATTAATATTATTAATACTACACTGTGCTACACTGCAACAATCTGGAGTCTTTTTAGCCATTTCAGAAAAAGCTGACATTGTTCAGTCTATACCAAACCAGTACTGTCCTACCTCCCAAAAGTGCTGGTCACAGCACGCACAATATCCTTTGCTGTTGTAAACACATAAGCAAATGAAATCCTGAAAGAGGAATTTGGGATAAGGATTTTTTTTAAGTATTGGATCAGTTCAAGCGATGTGGCACTGGATGTAGAAAGATGACAGGCTGCAGTAGGATCCTGTATGCCAATGCTGACCCAGGCAGGGAGCTCTCATGTTCCCCCACCTCCAAGTGCTGCAGTGCAGAGTACCTAGGAAAATAAAGCCCAAAAATAACCAAGGGGGATGGGAAAAAGTGCAACCTGGATCCTACTGAGCAGCAATTCTTCCTCAGATCAGGATTGCCTGGCAAGGGAGACAGAGTTAATTCACACTCATCAGCCAGCCACAGGAGATGGGTTCCTCTTGCTTCCTTATGACTGTGCATGCAGAGCTGTAGCTGTTGCACAGACTGGATGAGACATATCTTATTCTTACAGCTTTAGGGCAACTGGAGGGGAAAGGAGGGAAAAAAAAATAAAACACACAAAGAGAACACAAACAAAAATTTCCCAAATATCTTCTATTTGACAGAGGCCAATGGTGACATTGCCTGTTCTGGGAGCTGCTATCAATTATTTATTAACACCTTGAATACAGCAAAGTAGATGAGCAGGTTGCTATTTGGGTTTTCTTTCTGTGTGTGTGAAGTTTTCGCAAAGCAAGGCAGATAGCAGATTGCTCTTGGAATGAAGACACGTGCCTTTGTAAATCTCTGCATGTCACAGGAAGGGCAAACTCTTCTTCTTCCCTTCCTCCCTCCACCCTGTGGTGACCACCTTGGAAGCCCATACCACATGTACTCTTTTGGCTGCTGGTGAAAAAAAGCTATCTACCTTTACAGTAGTGTCCTCTCTTTCCAGGGAGCCAGACCTCATGGATGGCATCAAAACTCGAATCACACGATTCAGTGGGGCGAGATGGTGTCTGTGCCTTACAGGAAGTCTCCTCTTAGCTAAGTGTGGACAATATTTTTGTCTTGGGGGTGCAGACATTTCTCTTTCTATCCTTGCCTTTTAGGTCCTTTAAGGACAACTACCTTTCTAATTTCTAGCCTGACAATCCACCAGCAGTGCTAAGTAGTGATGCTGAGCTCTATTGGTGGAAGTCTGGGTAGCTCTGTGCCTTAGCAAAACAGTGTAAAACATTTACAGAGCTTAGAATCACTGCTTCCCACTTACTGGTTCTAAATGACTTACATTGGTAAGTCGTTGTAAATGTCTGGTAAGTTGCTAACTGACTTGCACTTTCAGGCCATTTACTTTGGTTTTGTGTCATTCTTAATCTCTTGAGAGTGTGACAATGATTGGCATAATTCTGCATGCTCAATGATCTCATCATAGCTTCAGAATTGCTTTCCATCACAAACCTTTTGGCTTCTCTTCTTTTGCCTTTAAAGGCAGCTGTTGCCTTCTTTATTAGTTGATGTCTGACAAACTGATCAGGAGCAATGGAAGATTGTTTGCATTTCTTGACCTGTTGTTAAGATCTACTAGTGGAGTTGTGCTCCATGCTCTTCCAAAAATACCCTCCTCTACCTATCCCCTCCCTTTTTCAACCCCTCTATAACTCTTATAGGTGAAATGCTAAGTATCTGTGTATGGATCACTGATTTTCACAACCATTTCATTGTATGGTATGTGATAGATGAAATACATTATTATGACTGCCTGGTGCTGAGTGGATCTGTTATAGCTCTAACTGTTTTCTTTGTTTTATCAATGAAAGACGGAGGACTGTAAAAGAAAGATTTAGCTCCACAGTAGCTGTGAGATTACAAGCAATTCAGCAAGGAATATGATTTCTCTTTACATCATGAGAGTGCATGTTAGGATAGTGATGAAAACCCTAGATTTTAAAGACTCCAGTTCAATGAGATTAAACACTTTCCCAGTGCCAAGGTCAATCTTGAAAATGGAACTCAGCTATTCATATTGCTTAGATTTTACAACACAAAGCAGAGCAATATTCCAATAGGTCTACAAAGGGAGTTCTTCGAAGTCCTAGTACCACTGGAAGGCAGTTGATCTTCAGTTTCCAACTTCTGAAGTCACTTAAAAAATATTATTCTTTCATTTGTTTGAGGAAATGTTATTCTCTGTTTAATGTAGTATTTGTTGTGTTTTTTCCCAGACAGCAATGAAGCACCACAACAGTCTCTTGCTTGGTGCCCTCATCCACTCCCAACCCTTGTTAGAATAGCGGAGACCCCAGCGACATGGGAGTAAAAAGACAAGCAAGGATGTTGTGGATTGAGACAAGGGCAGGGAGGGCTCACTGCCAATTACAGTTCCGGGCAAAACAGACTCCAGTATTCGACTTAGAAAGTAGGAAAGTTTATTCTACTACCTACTAGAAACAGAATAGAACAAAAAGCAAAAAGGGAATAGGATGTTTGAGAAAATTACAACCAGCACTTTAAGATCTCCCTCCCCCATCCCTCGTTTCTTCCCGGGCCCAGCTCACTGCTCCCAATATCTCTACCTCCTTCCCCCTCAACGGCTCAGGGGGGCAGGGAATGGGGGATGTGGTCAGTCTCTCACAGATGGGCTCTGCTGCTTCTCTCTGCTCCGATGAGGATGACTCCTTGCATTCTTCCCCTGCTCCAACATGGGGTCTCTCCCCTGGGACACAGTCCTTAACGAACTTCTCTGGTGTGGGTTGCTCCCAACAGCTGTAGCTTCTGCCAATACAGGGACCCTCACACAGGACACAGTCCTTAGTGAATATCTCTGGCGAGGGTTCTTCCCAGCAGTTTCAGCTTCTGCAGATACAGGGTCCCTCACACAGGAGAGGGCCTCTTTTGGCCAAAATTTTAATGAGCTTCTTTGGCATGGGCTCTTCCCTCTAGGTAAAGCTTCTGTGAATATGGAGACTCCTCTGGCCGCAGTCACTGCCCCTGATGAGGGGTCTTTAGCAAAACGCAAGCAAAACTAAGCTTCACTGGTCATCTTGGCAGGACGCAGTCTCTGCCCCAGCACATCTCCTCCTCCTTTCCCTTGCTGACCTTGTTTTCTGCATGGTTGTTTCTCTCCCTCTTCCCACTCCTTACACGACCACCATCTGGAAAGGAAGAAGGGGCAGAAGAAGGAAGGAACAGGAAGAATCCTCCTCTTCCGGGTTCTTCTTAAAAAGTGGTCGTGAAGGTGTCGAATTGGCTCAGCCCCAGAAGTGGGTCTGACTGAGAGCTGGGGAGAGATTTGAGCACCTTCTTACAGGAGTCATCTTTACAACCCCTTCCCCATTACCAGAAATGGCTTAATGTCAAACCATGACAGTATTGTTTACATCAAAGATTATAGCCTCACCCTTATAAAAAAGTCTTTTGTATTTTTGCTACTGGATACTACACTTTGGACAACTCTGCTGGTCAAAATTCCTTGTCTATATTCCCTTTGTTGCCAAAGGAGTGAAGTGGGTTCCATCAGGCAGACAATTTCTTTCTGTTTACTTTACAAGCATCTAAAGATGGGTGGGATGCCAATGAGAGGTTAGTTTTCTATTCTCTGAACTCAAAGGCAGCCTATGACTTCATATTTACTCTTAAATGCAGACGTAGTGAATACTTGCAATAGGCTGCCAAATTTCCAAAGCAGGTCGAGTGATTTCATTGGGACAAAACCCATTGCAGAGCATGGATCTCAGTACCTAAATACTTTTTGAAAAAGGTGCTTAGGTTCTGTGTTCCTTTCCTATATTTGAAAGTACTGCTTAAAATGTACTTAAAAACAAAAGGCAAAATGCCATAACTTCCTAAAAAAAGGAGATTTTTATGTAAAGCTAACATAAAAAGGCATATGAACAAATATAGCAATATTCACTGCTAGAATTAATGATGGGTTTTTAATTTGAGGAGCTTGATCTTGGAGACATCCACATCATCACAAGAAGAAAGTTGATATCACATGATGTGGTCAGGGAACTACAGGTGAAAAAATGATTGAATAGTAATTTTGATCAATTCTATCACACTTGAAATGAATTTTGAACCAAGGGACATCTTAATTGATGGTTCTATGAGATGTTGGGACGGGCAGTGATCATCTAGGTAGCTTTTAGAACCCATAAATTACCAAGACAGTGATATATCAGTGACTGAATGAATAATGTAGAGATCAACACAGCTTATTTAAATTTAGCTTAACCTTTTCTCCATGGGAGAGCAAGAGAAGAATAATTGACTCAATTAAATTTTAATCTTGGAAATGTTGATCTGTAGCTGGCTTTGCCACAGACTATGTTTTCCTTTCCCACATAGATGAGTCAAGGCATCTAAGCTTGAAGTCTCCTTGCTAATATTGACTGTAATATGCCCAGAAATTATGCAAGGTAGACATTTATGTGCAGCAAGATTCTCAGCTAACCCCAGGAGATTAGTTTTGTGTTCCTGTTTTCCCAGGCATTGTGTATGTAAAATGGAGATTAATCTTTTCAATACAGCACATCAACATCCCGCCCAAAAAAAAAAACCCAAACCCCATCTCAAAAAGAAATGTGGAAAGAAATTCCCTTTACCTGAAAAGTATTTTGGATGAGGTCTCTGCTGTACATGATAAAGGGATAATAGAGGACTTTAATTAAAACAGAAATTAATATAATGTAAATGTTGCAATTGACTGGAAGAAATGAGTGTTCCATGAGGTCATCTGAATTGTCAAGAAGTAGATTCCCTTGTGGTCAACTGAGCTATCTGTGAGTATTGCAATTCCTTGCTTGTTATTTTGTACAAG
This sequence comes from Colius striatus, assembly GCF_028858725.1. Lineage (NCBI taxonomy): Eukaryota > Metazoa > Chordata > Aves > Coliiformes > Coliidae > Colius > Colius striatus. Next base: position 16,048,374 of record NC_084769.1, on the reverse strand, counting down.
TGTAAACAAAAAAAAAAAGGAGTCCACAATCTGCAATTTTTTTTTCAGTTTCAAAGCTAAGTTGCACATATCTATCAAGCAACCCAGAGACTACCTTAAAGCAACAGAGTCAAATGGGCAAGGCTTTACATACTGTGACTGGTACTGTACAATTGGTTTCACCAGCAGTGAGACCACTGAAGAAGAAATACCTTTTGACTGAGAGAAACTTTGCTTTGCCTGATCCTGTTCTACTTAGCAGGAATAAAATGCAAGTCTTTTCCTGAAGCTGCAGAACTTAGGACTCAAATGGTAATAAAAAGATAAGAAGACTGTTATGAGATGACAGAGGTGGAGACTGGTAGCAAGTCATTTGATTATGCAATGCTCTGTCTGAGCCAGTGGAAAAAGAAAGAGGATTCCTTTGGTCGCATAGATTTGAAAAGATGTGGGAATATGATTTCTTCAGGGTAGCAAAGGGTCAGCTGAATGCAGTAGTGGTTCAGACCCATCTAGGAGACCTTGTTCACGACCTTGTGTTGGTGATGACAGATGCTCTGAAAGACAACTGACAGGTGAGTTATTTTGCCCATCTTCTTATAAACAGGAGAACTGACATGGGGCTTGACGAAGACTTCTGCATTTAAAACCGCCTGAGCAAAACATTTGCATACACATATGCTTAGGTGTCAGTCTATGTTTACAAAACGTCAGATGCCTTTGGATGCAGATTGGTTGCCCAGAGAAGGATGTGTATGGGAGCAAGTATTTTATGCTCAGATTTTGAATATGAGGTGCAAGTGTTGGGCGTGGCTACACCCAAGGAACTTGTGGCAGGTTCAAAACCACAACCTAAAGTGGCATCTCAGCTATTCTGCACACAACACAAAACCTCAAATACAAATGGAAATAATAACGTGGCACCAACGGAGACACTTTGTATGTATAACTTCAGAAACTTTTGTCAAAATATAGTCCAAGCCCTCTAATCATTTTTCTAGCACAGAATAATAATTTGTTCTTGTTTTTGGGAATCTCATAGCATTAAGCAGACTTTAACATACTCTCCTTGCTAGTTTATTAGCACAAATAGCATGAGTATTGTAAACAATAGGACAAATAGATAAAAGTATTTATTCTGGGGAAGAAATGAGCTTTTGTGGTATTTCGTTTCATTTCATTCATCTTGGCTCGGACTGCAAGGATCACCAGAAAGTTGCTTATAAAGCAGGGACCCTTGGCTAAAGACATAACAAGGAAGAAAACTTGAAATACCATTTTCCGTAGACCTCTGCCTTAATTGCAGGGCTATCCTGGCACTCTAAGAATATTCTATCACTTTTCAAAAGTGTCAGGTAATTCTGTTGAAAGGCAGATAAAGGAAAAATACTGTAGAATGCAGTAGAGAGAATGTAGTAGAGAGTAGAATGTAGAGAGAGAAGCATGAGGGAGGGAAGCAGACCTAAGTGGAAATTATAAATGAAGCATTATTATGTAAGGCCAGTAACAGGTTTTCACTATAATTAAGATGGATTACTTTAATAATCCTTAAAGGCTTGATTCAGAACTGCATTACAAACCATTTACGTGGTGCTTCTGCACTCACTACCTCTGTGAGGAAATTGCAGGTGTTTAAATAAGAAAAGGGAAATTCAGAGTTTTTATATTTCTTCAAGCAGCCTCCTCAGGTTTGGAGAGATGCGTGGCTGCCTCAGATTTATGCGCTGAGGAGAGTGCCTGAGCCTTGATAGCACTCTTGGAAAGTAATTACCTTTCGCACATTTTACACCTGAACATATATACAAGGGCATGGCAATTTGGCTAGGAGGAAAAAAAATACAAAACCTTTTGTGCACAGAAGAGCTTCTGTTTGGATTAATGAACTGCAGAACTAACTCTCTCTTCAGATGTCAGGTGTGCCTTAAAAATATACTTGCTTCCCTTGCAAACATACAAGTGTCAGAAAGATACTGTACTTCACAAGTGAGGCCAGGACTATCTGGGAAACCAGAAGGCAATGTTTCCATTTTCACAAGAACATCTTAATGTGAGAATGAGAAAAATGGAAAAGAATGCTAAAACTTAGAAGGAGTATTTAAGGTTATGATATTTCAGTGTACGGTTGTAATCTTATGAACTTTATCTCAGTCTGAACTCACAGGTGTTAAAAAAATAGGATAGTTTAAGGACAAAGACCTCCTTGGAGAATATGTAGGCCTTGTGAATGTAAAAGATAACATCCACCTCCCAGCCAGGGAATACATTCAGATTACTCCCACAGAGAAGCTGATGTGGGTTCACTCTATACTTTTATTATCCAAATACTTCCTCAATCATCCTCCCTGTGTGAAGAATCTGAGGACAAACCTCTGTTCTTGGAAAAGCTGATGAGTGCCAGTTCATTGATTTGAGGCAGCAAAAACCATCTGTGGGACCATCTGTTTTGGAGGACTTGGTAGATACTCAGGCTTAAATTTGGCAGAAGCTGAGATACTCACTCTATGGAGTAAAACTATGCAAAGAAGAATTGTGAGGTAAACCACAACCAAATCCATGACTTGGGATGGCTAGCCCCAAGGGATTTGCTCTGCTCCATTTTCCAGCAAAGCCCAGGATGGAAGCTGGACCACAGGTTCAAGAAGGTCTGTCTCCCCTTTTCCTTGTTTCTCATTAGCAGCATTGCATTACAAGTATTTAGTGACCTCCTTTGTGCTTCACTGTCTCACTCATTGGAGAGGTTGTGTGAGGAGGAGAATCAGAACATTACTAGTCAATTCTGAGCTTTCTCTTCCTGCAATATTCACTGCTAAGCAGCACAATGAAAGCATCACTTAGTAGGATCTGTTCAAGCCTGACAAAACAGAGCTGATCCTTCTCAGACAGGTTGTGGTGGTTTAGCTCTGGCTGGGTGCCAGGTGCCCACCACGTTGTAATATCATTCTCTCTCCTAAACTGGATAGGGGAGAAAGAAATATAACGAGCAATTTGTGTGTTGAGATAAGGACAGGGAGATCACTCAGCAATTCGCGTCATGGGCAAAACAGACTCAACTTGGGGAGAAAAAAGTTTGATTTATTAATAAAACATAAGAACAGGGAGATGAGAAATAAAATCAAATCTTAAAACACCTCCCCCCACCTATTCCTTTTCCTTAGACTCTACTTCCCTTCCCACCAGCAGTGCAGGGGATGGGGGATTGGGGTTACAGTCAGTTCATTACAGAAGGACTTTGCTGCTGCTTCTTGGGGGGAGGCCTCATCACACTTCCCACTGCTACAGTGTGGGGTCCCTCCCCATGGGAGACAGTCCTCCACCAACTTCTGTAGTGTGGGTCCTTCCCATGGGCTACAGTTCCTCACAAACTGCTCCAGCATGTGGCTTCCCATGGGGGCAGCTCCTCACACACTGCCTCAATGTGGGTCATCCACATAGGAGAACCCCACCGATTAGGAAACTCACAGGTTGCTGTACTTAACACAGATTTATTTTTTCTTACCCTTCTGCTTGTTTATCTAGATTTTGTCTTTACTGACACTGCCAGATTGTCATGTACAGAGGTATTTAGGATCCTAACTACTGAAGTCAATGAAAGTTGAGACCAAATACTTTTATGCGTCTGATCCTAAGCTGTATAAAGAATATATCCTCTTAATTACTTGCCTTTATGATGTATTTGATTCCTAAAAGCTACCCTATCGATCATTTCATGTTTGGAGCAATGAACTTTTCAGCAGCACTGTGCCTCAGTGAGTTTCTAGATGCTCAGGAGCAATGTGCAGTTTCATTGTCTATGCAAAGAACCAACTTAGGGAGCAAATGTGCATGTAGACCTGTGGATTGAGAACTGAACCCAGCTCCACTTATATCCTTTTATTGCCCAGTCCAACAACCCTACATTTCCCACTTCTGCCCACAGACACTGCTAGTATCTCAGCAGCTGCATAGGGTCAAATCCTACAGGGCTGGTCTTCAGTAGTGGTGTTAGCAGGTGTGAGTAAGAATGGAAGAAGTTTGTATGACAATTACATTGAATACTATTTGAACATTTATAGATAGGTAAATCTCAATCAACTTGCCTTTCACTAGTTTTTTCTGGTCTCCTCTTGAACCCAATTGGTCTGTTTGCATCTCTAACACCTTAAGTTTCTCAGGCTGATAACCCTCTCCTTGAGATACCACCCACTTGTTCTGAACTTGCCTCCTTCTAGTTTAATTTGAAGCTCCTTTATTCTTGTACTGGAGTATATTTGACTTCCTCTGATACATGTATTCAACATCCACAAAAGTGCACTATAAGACTTAAGCTGATCATCAGGATCAACAGCTTCTGATGGGCATCTCCTCCCTGAATTCTTCCAATTTCTTTTTGAATCTATTTACATTTTCACCTCAAAGATATTCACATTGCAAATATGTACTGGTTGAGAAAGCTCTTTCTTCTATTTGCTCTAAAACTGCTGCCTGGTTGTTGAGAAATGCCAAATACATTATTTGCTATTAGTTTTGTCTGCGCCACTTGGGATTTTCTACTCCATTCTCCTGAGTCAGTTTTTCCCAGGCTGAAGAGTCACAGACTAGTAATTTTGCTTCCTGAACAGCTGCTCCAGACCTCTGAGTACCTGTGTATCTCTACTCTTCTTCTTTTCTTTCCCTTCTCAGTGGTGCTTCCTCAGGGGGCTAAGATTGAATCTGGCATCTAAGAGATGGACAAAGAACTGGTACATTTGCATCAGTCAGCTGCTGTCTCTAAAATCACAGGACACAAAACAAGTGAAAAATGAGCTAGGGTCCAAGACCTGAAAGCATTGGAGGTGTATTGATTTAATAACATCACTCAATTTCATATGTATATATATTTCATACATATGTTTTCCTTTTCCTTTTGCAAACTGTTTTCTCACCTTTGAGACAAAAGCGTGTACTATCCAGCTGCGCTTTTCTGAACTGTTGAAGTTTCTAACTTACATTTCATCTTAATGTGACCAAGGAAGTTCAAGAGAGAATAAGGGATTGAGATGCTCAGTTGAAGGGCATCTCAGTATAGACAAAACAGTTCTTGCTGATTTTTTGGGTTGCAAATGGGGTCTGATGCATTTCCTTATCATGATTCAGCTACACTTGGATCTAGTAGTAAAGGCAAGTTATCACTTACTAGTTCCTCTGATAGTTTTCAGTTTATTTTCTGACATATGAATATTCACATTACAAAATAAAAATAAACTCTTCCCAATGTGCAGAATCTCTTCTTATTCTTATGTGGGCTGTCTTTAAAGAAAGAAACTCCAAAGCATATTCCCTGCACCTTGAGGTGGCACTTAAAACTTTTGTACACATTGTGCAGTGTCCACAACTTGCTATTATTCTCCTCGAGGTCCACAGACTATGCCCCAGTGAGAGGAGTCTGTGATTTACTCAATAAATTATCATGACAAATCTACAGCCTTATGAATAATACATAGGAAGGTTGAGACAGGGATATCTGTTGCCATTTCTGTGGATGTTACTAATAACCTATAAAGCCGCTCCTCTGGGGATGCTATTCTAAAAAAGCACAATGCTAAGGTTGCAGAGTATCTTCTTGCTTGGCATGTAGAATTGCTGTTTATAATTCAGGTTGAATTTGCTAGCACACACACACACACACACACACACACAGAGGAAAAGGTGGGAAGATGCAGCAGATCACTTATTTCTGAAACAGAAACAGCCTTTGTGCTGGGAGGTAGAAGGAAAAATGATGGTCCTAAAATATGCTTCTTGGCAAACAATCATTTAAGAGACATTAGAGAAGTATAGTATGAAATGGAAGTGGCCTTTTTTTTTTTCCCCTAAAGAGGATATCTCTTATTTGGCAATGTTGAATAAAATATGAAGCACACAGAGTTTTGTTCTGTGCTTCTGTATTTTTACTAAAATGTTTAGAGTTTACAGCTTAATAAATCACCAAAAGAAAAAAAAATCTTGAGATGATATTTTCCCCAACCAATCTGTACTATAACAACTAAAATGCCTTAACTGCACAAATAAATTCATTTAAGCTCATATTACTGTGACAGAAAGGTTCCACTCAAATTATCTGACTCTTCCTCCTGCAAAGGCTATCAGTTCTCCCAAATTTACTGCATATTTTTCCCTCAGTATTGCCTGTATCTTCTTGCTCAAGATCTTTGTTTTATTCTAACTGAGTTGTCTGCTAAAATGACTGGTATTATTTTAACTATGGGGAGCCTCTCCACTAAGAACACAAGTTTCTCTTCTTAACTCTCTTTAATAAACCAGTTTTAGACATGAGGGAAAGGGGGATGAATCTGACTCTTCCGTAACCTCTAGGAAGCTGGGATCAGGATGGTATGATATAGGGTTTTATCTTCTCTTGCTAGCATTTCCACACTGATCACTCGACAACCTCAAAATTGAGCAAGTTCTCAGATGCCCAGCTCATTTATTTAATGCATAGTATTCAGAGTCAATTTTCAGAATATGGTTTTAATTTAAAAAGCCTTCTGAACTGCTACTTAGGCTGTCACAAGCAATCCACCATGATGTACTGCTTCCTGACCAGTTCTCCTCCATCTTCTGCCATTTTTAGGTGAAAACCACCCTGATTCCAAACATGCATGGGACCATATGAGACAAAGAAACAGATATTAAAAGTTGGACTTGGTTCATTAAAACCTAGTTTCTCTTTGTGTCTACTGAATACAAAATTTACAAAAGTGGGCACAACACAGCCTCCTGGCTAGTTCGTAGTTCGAGTTGGATGTGGGTGAAGCCCATTTACAGTGTGCTGGAAAAAAATGATACAAAAATGGAGATGGCCTTGCAGCTATTCTGCACTTAAAACTACTTTATATTCACTGTCAGTCTAAACAAAGGTAAAGGGAAGCAAAAAGCTTATAAATCCTCTTAACATCAAAAGAAAGGTCCTTGGCAAGCTTGAGTGTATATCAAAAACCTGGAGAAGTAGGAATGAATTCTCAATAGATAACAGCAAGTTTTGCTTCATTTCCAAAGCCATGAATTCACAAGTGCCTGTCTAGGAGAGGCTTTCCTGTACACAGAAAAGAGTATGACCTGTTTTGAGCAGATTTTTTTTTTATTAGAAGATAGGGTATAATTATGCTTGGAAAAAGGTCTGGAACACTAATATGCTTAAGCAGCCATATTAATATCTCAGTTACACAGAGATGTGCAGGTGAGCACAAAATAAGCTTTGATCTTCTGTTGCAACATCATTACTAATTTCTTCTTAAGCCTTCTCCCATAATCTTGCCTTTCTGAAACTTGCAAGGCAAGAATCCCATTGCTTTGGTGCAACCTCTGTTTCACAGCAATTTCATCTTTTATTCTTTTTCCCCTGATGTGCTTGAACATTTGACCAGATTTTATTCTAGCTGTTTGCTGTGATGACACTGAGCAGATGATGTCCTGCATATGCACGTGTGTATGTGTTAATATACTATAAAAATTAAGAAAGGATCCCACAATTGTAAAAAATGTACATATTAATACACACTGAAATATCATTAGCTAATCCTTTTCCCTTTCTTTTCCCCTTGAAATGCAATGAGATTGGCTTTAGTATTAAAGGACACTTCAGGTTGGAAAGAATCTCAGTAGGTCATCTAGTCCAATCTCCTTAAAGCAGGATCAGCTGCAATGTCATAAAACTTTATCCTCATATACATAACATAATTGTGCTGGTTTCCTGGTCAACATGATGAATTTAAGGAAAAGAGAAACTTTGGCTCCAGCTGTGCCCTGCTTCAATGCAGATTGACAGACTCCTTGCTGTTGTAAGCTAGGCTGGTACTGTAGAGTTCACAGATGCCATATATTAAGACTGAACATTTCAATGTCTCTGAAAGACATCATGAAGTGTAGTACTCACTCAGCTCTTCTGTGTCCAGAAAGATTTTATTTTGTGAGAATTTGAAATTCTTCCAAAAGTAAAACAAACATGAAGAGAAATCTTTGGACAATTTCAACATTTCTTGAGGCTGTTTTGCAGGGAATAGAGGCGATTTTCTGATTCTTTGACATTAAGTGGCCTGATAAAGCCTAAGAACATAATTAGCCCAAGAAAAATTGTGGATGACAGACGTTACTTCTGAATGTGTATTGGCAAGTTCATGATCAGATTAAATAAAAATAATAAGTGGACTTATATAGATTTCCACATCTTTGCCTTTTGCCCAACACCAGCTGCTGAGAACGACTTAATTATGTTTGCAATCTAATCACCAGTATGTTTACTAAGGGAGGGGAGTAGTTTTAAGTATCTGGAGAGCAAATTTATCAAAGACACACACAAGACCAAAACCAGAATCTGCTCACACCCAGGCTGAACAGACAGGGTCGGGTGTATTAAAGGTATCAGAAGGATTAAATGTGCTAGAAAATAGAGAGCCTGGTAGAGTTTTATGAAGATTGAAAGAGGAATATTATTAAGCCTGGAGATCATAGATGTCATTTTGGGAGAGACGGTTTTAGAAATGGAAGCAAACATCATTAACAGTTTCATCTGCATACATAAATATTTTAGCCCTCTTTCTTACTCTGCATAGGTCATTAGAGATATGCTGAAGGAAAAAAAATAATAAAAGAGAATGAAACATTCTCCATGAAGGCATTCAAGTGAAAAAATTATTACAAGGTTAAGGGATGTAGGGAGAAATAAGAGCGAAGGACCACACCATGAGCACTTTGAAAGCAGAGTAACATTTGTGATAATTGTACCAACAAGACTAGCATCTGGCTCTGACATATCAAGGCTCAAGTTTTGGAAGAACAACATGTAGATGTGATTTGTTACTGCCTTGTGAAACTGGATAGCTGGAAATATGTTTGCACTCTTATCTGGGCCACTGAGTTTAATAGGTGACTGGGAGCAAATGTCTGAGTATGTGGTTTTCGTAGGTGATTGCCCAGAGACATCCACATGAAGGCTTTTGCCTTTGAGAAGCATCAAGTAATTGTTTAAAGTGAATGGACATGGAATGTAGTGTGGAAAGTTTGGGCTTGCTATCAACACATGAGAAAAAAACCACTGAGATTTTCATGGGCTGTGTTATGCCTTAATATGGCACCTCCAATTCCCCAAATCCACTCTTCCATCAAGGTATCATCCTGTTGAGGCTCTTTGCAGAGACAGTAATGGAGATGTGTTAGTATTAATCTCCTTGATGTATCAGTACAAAGTCACCTATTTGTCATTGTTTCAAAGCTTGGAAGGGAGAGTCATCTTTGCTACAGTGAAATGCAAATCAGCTTTCTTAGGTTTATATCCACAGTAATGCTGCTTTTGGAAGTAGCAATAACCAGTTTCCTAAGAACCACCACCTTGTCTCTTCTCTCTTCTCTCCCTGTCATGAGTGAATATCAGTCCAGAGTCATGCTGATCTATCTATAGAGGCAAATCTGACAGGTAATTCATCATCCTGTGCCAAGTTGACTCATTAGAAACCCAGGAAACTAGTTATTAACTAGCTCCTTCATATATTTCCCTTTATTCTCATTTCACAAAGTTTTCTGTCGCTCTGTTTTGTCCTTCATTACTAAACTGCAATCATTGTAGATCTTCAACCTCTACACTTATGGATGGCCCATTCATCTGTCAGCACAGAGATTTTTTTAGACACTAAAAATCCATGACTTTCTGCAGCTTTCAAAAGCCTTTAAAGCTATCACTTGCCTGTAAACCAGCCATGCAGACTATGAGGGAAAAGAGACAGGGCTTTCCCAACTGAAAATAATAAAAGAGATTATTAGAGACTTAAAATCAGATTTTATTTCAAGATTAAATGTACCTTTGTGACTTTTTCTGGTTTATTTTTTCCTTTGATTGTCAAGCTTTTCTTTCCATATTTCTTTTTCTTTTTGACAAGTGTCAGTGACTTGATGGCTAGAAATGAGAGTTCTACAGAAAATGCCAAAAATCACAAATAACCACTATCAGAGACTGCTAGAATATCTCATTCTAAAGTGTAGATGCTACTGGAAAGTATCCATCATTTTGTCCTGGTTATCTGGAGCACATACAATCTATCTAGAGCTTTCAGATAGGTTTACTGTGAGTGAACTGGATATCTAGGCAGTATGAATACAGTATGACTGTTCAGCATTTCCTGACAGTGTGATACCTATTACAGATCCAGGGTACAGCTGATTTGCAAGGATATTATGAGCCTGACTGGATTTTTCTGGATGTGGACCAGATCTGTTAAAACTATTGCGCTGGCTGGATGCATAGATATCCCAGACGAAAAAAAAAAGTAGAAAAGATCCAAAATCTACTTGGTCTCTTTTCTACAGTGAAAAAATAAAACTTGCCTAGAATAGTGGCTGTTTTTCCCTCTATGTCAGATTCGACCCTTCTATTTAAAGACCACTTTAATTTTTCAGAACTCAGTTTTACCTGTGGTGAGTTGTATTTATACCTATATCTTATAAAAGGTTCAGTTTTAAAAAGAAGAATAACATAAAACCCAATATGGAATTCTGCAATCTTCCAAACTCAAATGAATGGAAGGCACTTTTCTATTATTATGAAAGATTTTTAGATTTATTTTTTCCTTTATTTTTTCACTTTTTAACTAGAAATTAATTTTTGCATCAGTGAAACCCAATGGTATCTCTTAAAAATTTTAATTGAACATGAGAGTTGCTTTTCATTCATACTTTACCATCCCAAGGGGCAAAAAAGTGGCAGATCAGAAATTACCATATTTATGACATGGTGCTAATGAATGTGAAATACCATCCTCTGTCAATTCTCTCCAGCTGTATACTCTACATTGGCCATTTCTAAGTTCTTGCATGGGATCATTCCTGTGCTACCAGTCAGATTCTTTCTGAGGGGTTCCCTGGAGTATCTCAGACATTTTGAAACTTAGAATTTCCAATTGCACATGTTTTGTGCCTGGATATGATTATATGTAACAGTCATATTTCTTGAGGAGAGAAAGGAAACATGACAATGAGAACATAACTATCTCTGTCAATTGTTTGGGAATCTGTACCCAAAGTTGTGTGTTGATTATTGTCATGGGAAATCCAGCCTAGATGATTTTTAGAAATGCCTAATTGAGTGGGGAATAATTTGGTTCCAGCACATGCAAGCAGTCCTTATTATCAGGAAGCAGTAGCTTTCTAAAGCAACGTGTCTGGGAGGGAGTACTTTTAAAATAATACTCCACAGAGGTCTAGGCTTAATAATAAGGGCTCCAATTTTAAGCAACGTTTCTCCTCTCAAAGCCCCTAAAACTGAAGAGTTTATTCTATTTCTAGAGGTAGGATGCCTTAGTGAAGGATACAGTGCCACAGCTGCTGACCTCTGCCTACACTCAAGTCATTGCAGTGCTGCTATTCTTCCTCCTATTTCAACCATCGTTGATATTTGTGTGACTGAGTAGTTACCAGTAAAAAACAGAACATGTTTCATGTGGGGTTTTTTTAATCCTTGGTTTTCCATCAACTCCTTTAATCCCACTCACATCTCACATATGCAAGTACCAATCTTAGTTGAGCATTGAGGACAGGATTGTGCAGACAGATGTGGAGGATTTGTCCAGACTTGATGTTCTTCTCATTACACTGTTGAGTTTGGAGCTAGCCTAGCACTCTTGTCTCCACAATCCAGAGTGTTGCCACTGTCCTCAGGCCTGGAAAGATAAGGGGAAGCAGAAGGAGATCAGGAGATAGTTGGTTTGGCTCCATGAGTTGCCTGGAAACATTAATCAAGAATGACAGAAATCTACTGTGTTTCTGTGGTGATAATGCCTGATAGATGCACGTACCAGAGGGAACAAAAAAAAATTCACACTTTGCTTGGAAATGTAGTTCATAACTATTAGCCTTTTGGAAATGTCAGCAGGTAAAAGAATGAGGCAGGTTTTAGGTTGTTTTGGGGTTTTTTTTTGGTTCTAAGTCAGGTATTATAGGGCACCCACCACTATTTTTGCCATTTTTGCTAAGCTGCACTGTCTGCACAATAATACCACTTTGTGCTTGATGACTTTGGGCATCCTCATGCAGTAAGGGCTGTAATAAGGTGTGAAATAAAGATTTAGTAGCACAGCATTGCAAATGCAGTCTAGCAAAGGAGTCTATTACAGTTTCATTAAGACTGCACAGTTAACATTAAAAACAGCCAAGAAATGCAAAAAAATTAAGGTGTTAAGGTTCCTGAGGCAGCATTAAGTCAGTCACATTGTACACCAATGTGTACTGCTTCTTGCTCTGGGCCAGATTGTACAACTGCCACTGTTAGCACAGTTGCCTGATTACAGTCATAGGATCTGAAGGTCTCAGAAACCATCAGCCCATAGGATTAGGAGTTCTGCCTAAGCGGAAGAGCCCTTGTTCACTTTGGTGAACACCATCCATCTTTCACAGTACCCCAGTTTGCAGTACAGCTGAGAGGTACCAAGCAGAAGGAACTTAATTGGGTCAAACATTTCAATTTGTATCAGAAATTAATTTAAAAAGGAAAGAGCTGCTTGTGCACCTCTGAGGGCCACTTCCTTGCTCCCGTAAGTGCTGGCTGCTCTGTTCATTTCTAAGTGTTTTCAATCCTGGTTTCCAACAAAGTTTGAGGAGACTTTTTTTTTTTTTTTCCAGGGAACCATGGTTTTCTTTTCCACACAAACATCTGGATTTGTCTGAAGCTGATAGGGGTCTTTAATAATTATTCTCCCTTAAAACATTTTAGAGAAAAAGTTTTGAAATGATGAAGGCATTTAATTCGTGCATTTTCTGAGAGGAAAAATATTTTCAGAGCCAAAATGATGAAATGTAATTAGTTCAGTGTTGAGATGTGAATCCATTAATAGATTTCTTCCCTGGATTTGTATATACAGATGTTTTGAAATGTCAAATTTTCACACAAAACTGGAATAGGAAATATTTTCTCTTTCAGCAACAGATTTCATAGGCTGGGAATGCTGTTTGGAGACCATCAAGTTTTTCCAGGAAAGAAAAAACCAAAATATCTACGTGTCAAATTTCGAGAAACATCTGTAAATTTGGTTGTGATAAGCTACGTATAGCTACTTTTCTGTTTCACTCTTTAGCCCGTGTTTTTGTCTGTTTCTCCTTGCTATGCTATATACATGAAAAAGGAGGTCATATGAATAAATGTCTCAACGTAGTCATCAAATTTAAACAATTTTATTCACTTAGGTGGCAAACTTTTCAATATCAATCTATCTTTGTCCTTATGTAAGATCTCTCACAGGAGTAATAAGAAAACTAATCCCCAAATACAAGAGACTAAAAGCATTTGCAGCAATGCTTCTCACGTGGGAAAAGCATGGGCATATTGCCCAGGAGAGTTCAGCTGAGCTGATTTCTGGTTCTGCCACAGATCCTCCTTTGGCAAGTTCTTTGCCCTCTGCTCCCTACTGTTTTAGGAAACAGACAGCTTTTGTGTTGGCTATTGAGGTTATACTTTTGTTGCACAGGAAAAGGGCAAATATTTTGGCTTTAATTCCTGATTTTAAGGGGCTAAGGGTGTCTTTAAGCCCCAGGTGGATACAGGCCACAAGCACAAATATTGCCTATAAGAGAGTTGACAAGAAAACCTGTGCAATCTTCACTCTGTGAAGTGAAGGCTATCAAACAGAGGCTATAGAAATCTAAGGTATTCAAACATTGCAGTGCTGTGTGCAAGAAGGTATGATTTAAGGTAACACAATTTAACACAGCATTATACACTTGCCAGAATGATTATTCTTATAGTTATAGTCCTGTTTTTTAAAGACAATACATCAAGCTATATCTTGAATTAACTTGACCAAAAGTTTTTAATAAAGAGCAGGTGCAGTGGTATGAGCCACAACTGTCTCAGGCTCTGCAGGGACAACTTGGCTTCCTTGTGTTTTGGGACATTACTGGGGGCTAGTAGAGATGATGGCTTGAGGTATGATTAATGTTTTGGGCTGGACATAGTTTCTCTATGTGTAAGTGCACATGAGGGAGAAATTATCCACCTTCCTGGCTCCACTGGTGGTGTTTCAAGGTATATTGGGGAATGAGGTGGTGACTTTGGACTTGGAGGCTTTGCAAGGGCATGGGAAAGTGGCTACCTTCTGTGGTACCAGCTGTCTCAGTAATTCACAAAAGAGGAATACAGGCCTCTGAGAAGCACATCCATAAGCCACTGCCAGCCTCCTGACTTTCTGAGTCATGGGAACTGAATTTGGGCAAGGAAGTGGCGAAGCAACTGTGGAGTCTCTTGCCTGCTGCTACTGTGTGTCTGGTTTGTGCTGCTCTAAAGAAACCCCTTTTTTGGGGGAAAATTTGCTTTGCAGCAGGACTCATCCAGGGTGTTCTCTTTAGATAAAGTCTGCTCTCTGCAGAGAGCACGATAACCCTCAGCAAAACCACAGTCCTTTTCAAATCAACAGTCCTCACAGCTTGCATCCAAATCCAATGGAATATTAATTATGACCAAAAGTACAAATGTAGCAAACGACTCTTTTGGAAAAAGTGATTTATCTGTCTAAGTGTCATTATTAATTATCAGTTTATCAGTAGCTTGACATAAAACACATAATTATATCAGTGAATCATTTAATAATTAGGGCACAAGTTAATTGCCATCATTCACCAGCTGAATAATATCTCCATGAGGCAAACAATAGGGCCTCAGTGGGGTAGAGGAAATTTTAACGCATTTCTTCAATTAATAAAGTCAAAACTATAAACCCAACATAATTACAGTGGTTGACAGGAATGTGCATGTGTGAGTGTGTGGGGGAGGAGTTTTGACAAATTAATGGCCGTAAATTAGCAAAATTTAATGATTTCACCAAATACTTGAGTTCTGAGGAAAACTATAGTCTGCAAATAGAAGAAAGGAGACAATTTAAAAAATGGAATGGAATAGAAATAACTGGTAATCAGTGAGTTATTCTTAGCAAATCTGGGGAGAAATTAATGCCTGGTATTTATTGGCTTTCTATAAGTACAAAAAGAATTTATATGTCATAAAAACAAGAATGAAATAGCAAGTGAACTATCTTTATGCTTGATTTTTAGAGGCTTTTTTTTCCTTCTGACTGCTGCTGTTGCTACACATTGTCTGGATGGGGATTTTGGGCACTGAATGAATCCTCAAACTGCTGATGTTGACTACAAGTATTCTGAAATCGTGAATGAGCTGTTCCCTTCCACTTAGCACCATCCTCAGATATGAAGACTTCTAAAAACTGGATACCTAAGAGATCCTTTTCCTTTAAATTTTGAATCTTGAAATGGTTTTCATATCATTGTTGTCAAATATATTTTTAAAATTTAATTCAGAATAGAACAATGTTTTTCAAAACAAATCCCAGATATTTGTGAGACTCTAAGAGCTGGGATTAAAGAAGCAATGAGCACATGTTACCAGGTTGGCAGTAGCTGCAGAGACTCCAACAGAAAGCATGCCTGGAAGCTGCTTTTCTCCAGATCATCTCTCTGTGTCCCATTTAATTCCCTGCATCCCCATTGCCTTTGTTTTTAACTGACATTCAGGTAATGACAAAGTCAGGTAATCTCAGCTGAGCTGGCTATTCACAAGAGATTGTATGAATGTTCAATTTATTTTCTTTCCACTGGTTACATCCCCATTCTGAACAGGTAGCAAACAAAAGAAAATTATCTAGATTTATCTGTCAGTGTTTAACATGGGAATGAGATCTTCCCCATGTTGACACTCAATGGGAGAACCAGAAAA
Organism: Colius striatus; assembly: GCF_028858725.1. Taxonomy (NCBI): domain Eukaryota; kingdom Metazoa; phylum Chordata; class Aves; order Coliiformes; family Coliidae; genus Colius; species Colius striatus. Next base: position 16,032,674 of record NC_084769.1, on the reverse strand, counting down.
CCACAGAGAACGCATGTGGGTTTGTGGCACTCCTGTGGTGGAGTCTATCTTTTATGCTAGTTGCATAGTTTGTCTAGGCTGCTTATAATGTTCAGCCAAGTGCCAGGTTGCATTGACTAAACCCAGGCAGGAGGATCTAGATCTGGTGAAAAGGATGTAATCACTCACAGAATCATAAGGGTTGTAAGGGACATAATTGTAGCTAGAGGTTTATTGCAACACCTTTGCTAACTCATAGGCAACTCTACTGTGTCTCCTATTTCTTATCATTTGCACTTCTATCCCCAGTACTCATGTAAGATGCTGTACAAACACAGGGTGAGAGATAACATAGAGAGACAAAGTGGATGAAAGAAGGACCTGCTTTTGAATTGTTTGCCTGGAGTACTCTGTCATGGTGCACACCACTATCCTGGTGCATTGAGATACTTAAGCAATGTGGAATACTTCTCATTGGGAGTGGAGGTAGCAGAATCCACCACTATTATTTTTTGTTCCTGGAAAATCTGCTGATTTTCCTCTGTCTTGTGTGAAGATATAGAAAGTGAGAGAGACAGGGGAAAGACACTATGGTAATTGAAGTTATAGAATCTGGGTCCAATTAGACTATTTCCTGATATTTTAGGTAAGAGAGATAAATGTAAAATGTAGACAGAATGTTAATAATCTAAAATTAGCTTTAACATTTAAACCAGTATACTAAAAGCCAGACTGGGTCAACTTGATTTGGACAAGAACTTTACTTATAAAATATCCTCAGCAGACCCTTTGCAGGAGTGATGATATGTTTCTAGCTGTGAGAAGTCAAAGAACAACAGGTGCTTGCTGTCTAGTAGCTGTTAAATCACCCACTTCTCAGGTAGAACTTATATTCTTGGCATTACCATTAATAACAATGGTATTATCACCAGTGACTAATTAACAGCTGGAGCATCTAAAAAGCTGCTATTGGAAGATATCTACATTTTTTGATGACACTGAAGAATTAAAGATCAGTTTGAGGGGGATAGATTGCTCATTCTTAAATGAGGTGGATGAGTAATGATAGCACTGCTAGAAGTATGTGGAGCTGTGGGTTAGGTTTCTTCGGTTTCCTCAAAGAAAGCTTGAGCACAGCATTGTTAAACAACTTAGGAAAGAGTAGTTTAGGCAAAAGCACTGTACTGTGAAGGAGAAAAAAAAGATTCTAAAACCAGGCAGGGAGAACAGCTATCTGTAGTTAAACTAGAAGGCTCTATTAAGAGGAATCCTACAAGTTGCTTTCCTGAACCTACTCAACATTCTTAACAGTTTGGGTGATGGAATAACAACATGACTATTAAGCTGGGATTAATGTTGAATGGAGACTGCAAATGTGCTGGAGAATCAAGACGGAGATGTAATTTGAAAAATGAAATAACATGCAATTCAACAAAGTGAGTGTTAACCTCTCATAGGAATTAACTCTATCCTAGCCCAAACCAGGACATTGGTGCTGTGCCTGACAGGAATAATCTGCAATTCAAATATGATGGAAAAACGAGTTAGGCATGCAGTATTTCTAGGGAGAAGAACAATGGGACTAGAGATGATAACAAATAAAGCAGTTTCAAGGCACGCAAATAACACAGATCTCATTACAGGATATAAATTAAGAAGGTTTCTTGTAAGATATTTGAGATAATTTTCTTAGGAGTCAGTAAAGCTTCACCAGGATGCCAGGACTCAAGTCTGGTCACTGTGTTTCAGGTGATGCAGATGATGATAGCCTAAAAAGCATGGAAAACTTGCAAGCTGCCATCACAGAAGCTGAAAGCAACTGAGTGTGGTTATCTAGAGAAAGAGATAGCCAAAGGCAGGCATATATGTAACAGTGGACTACATGGAAGAAGAATGAAAATTGCTCTCCCATTCATTGTGAAAAAGAGAAAAGATTATAAATTTAAATTGTAGCAAGAGTTATTTATGTTAGATACTAAGATAAGCTTTCTAACAATAAAGTAGTTATGCACTGGAAACAATTGCATGGAGAGGATGATGACTTCTCATTGCTGAAGTCTCAGCGAATGGGGTAAGCGTGGTGAGGTCTGATGGGCAAAAGGGAAATACTGGCAGAGTAGGAAAACTTGAAGTGCTCTCAGGCTTCCTCTCTTAGTCTTGTTCTGCAATTCACTTATCCAGCACAAATGTAAATTCTAAAAATGTTGGAAGAAACTTCCTGCAGAATTGTGGTCCCCGTTTTGCATATCTAAAGGTTACATCTCAGCTCTTGGATGTTTATTCCAGAGCTGAACTCCTGAAGATTTCTTAGCATAGCAAAGTTTCATCTGCTGCGCATGCACTAACTGACAGTCACAAACAGGTTGAAGAGAGATTAGAAATCAGTCATCTTGGAAAATCATGGATTTTCAGGTTCATTTCCACTGGCACAGGGTAGAGAGAGCCAGTTAGAGGCATCCTTTGCAGTTCACCCAGATTTGCTTCTCAGAAGCAGGAATTTCTGACAATCGCCCAAAGAAGCTGTAATTCTCTGCATCCAATGTGCAGAAGATTAAAATCTGCTTGTCTGAGAACGACATACAGACACGTTCATTGAGAGAAAAGCATCCACACCCTACCAAGCCCTTATTCAGCCATGTATAATTTCTCCGGGAAGGGGAACACGGGAAGGAGGAAAATCTACAAGATCTAGGGTCATTAGAACACTTTATTGTATATCTGAAATATAATCAGTATTAATCCTAAAGACTTGCTTATCTGTTGTGTGGGTTTTGTGTTAAAAGGGTGGTAATTAAGTGCTAATAATGTGAAGAACTTGTTGATCAGATCACTACTTGTGCATGACTTGCACAGGCATTAACCTAGTCTGGCTTGGTCCATGATCATGATTCAGTTGTGCATAATAATAATAATCATGATGGTAATGACAGTAAAAATATTATCGTGAGCACTTTCTTAAGATATATATGTTTATTTATAAGTGTATCTTGCACTATGCAGGAAATGTTTGAGAACTTTTCTTTTTGTGGAATTATGAAATGGTTTTCATTTCACAGAGATAAGTAGGTCACTTCTAATTTTTTGTTCTCCTGCTTTCAATAGTTTTCTCATTTTTTCTGTATACTTTTTCCACTTCTGCAGGGTTTAAAAAAATCTTTTTTTTTTTTTTCATTTATTTATGTTTTCCAAGAACTTATTTTCTCACTTATTTCTCAGTGGAAAATGGTCTTGAAAAATATGATTAAAAGAAAGCAAAACAGTACCAAATAATGGGAAAAAAAAATACAAACCATATATACCAATTATTTTAAATGGAAGTGCAAAAAACAGTCAAGATAAGATTAAAAAGCCTTGTGTTAGAAGGGCCAATTAAAAAAAACCAGTATTATTAGGAAAATTATGATTAGTTCTATAATTTCTCGATATGTGTTCTCCTTTACATCCTTTGAGAATATTTTCTATGCCATTGGAAAACAGATATTTCTGGAGTGGAATCTAGCAATCTCCAACTCTTTGTTACTCTGCTTTGATTTAAGATAAGAAGATGATACCAAACCAAGCTGAAACTTGGAGGAAGTAAATTAAAACAATGCCTAAGCTGCACAAAATACTGAAAAAAAAGGCCACCCTGCCTTCTCATTCTCTCCTCCCCTAGTACTTTAATCACAGCTTAAGTAATTAAAGCCCACTTTCACTACCCATCCCTCAAACCCCTTGCTCCAAACCAATAACCTGCAATTACTCCCCAGGTTTAAAATTTTGAAGGTGCTTCTGTGCTTTACTGAACTAAAGCTATAATGAACATTTGACATCTAGGACTATTTCTGCAGTTAATAACAATATGTGATATGCTATGAGAACATTCATATCCATCTTGCTTGGATAGAAGACAAAGCAAGCTCAGGGGAAAGAAATCTTAATGCAGTAATATCTTAGGCAGTGGGCAAAGTAAAGTGGTGGAAAATACTGGCACAGCTAATGCCTCTTTGTGCAATTATTCCCACTTTTATAAGTTTGCCCCAGTGTGAAAGTTTTCTCCTTTAAAATGGGCTGGCAAAGATAATCCATTAATTCAACAGCACTGGAAAGTTAACATTTTTTCCCTTCATTAGCAAGTTCAAAATTGCATTTTATTTCCATTTTGATGAGATTTTTATGAGTTAGAAGAGATGAAGTTGAACCCCAGGAGCTTAATGGACCCAGAAAGATCGCAGATACAGGATTGAATTCAATGAACCATGAGGAGTTTAGTAAATTAATTAAATTTAAGAAAATAATGATTTTTTTTGTCTGCTGGATTAAAAATGCTAAAATGCAATGAAAAGTTAATTTAATACTAAAACTTTTCCCCCTAAATTTATTTTGCCTTGATATTAAATAACTTCTGCAAAGCTTAAGAAGCAGAGAAGAAAGAAGGGAGAAAACTTACTGAAAAATAATTATTAAACAATTTTGTGATTCTGTACTGTATCCTGAAATCATTTCAATCTGAAAGCTGTCATTCGTAGGTGTGAATAGCACACTTTAGGTTGTTGGTAGGGTTTCTCTGTAGCCCTTCTTTGCTTTGTTTTGTTGTAGGAACAGGTCACCTGTTGAGAAGTGGCTGCTGATCTCCTGAGGATCAAAGCATATATATTCACTTGTGTCTGTCATGTAAAGCACTGAAGTAGTTTGTACAGCTACAAGACATTCTAGGGTCAGAAACCCTGATTTCCCTTTCCAAGTGAAAATATTGAAGGGTTTTAGTATGCTTATTAAGGTCTTCATGTTCCATCAGTGAGTTGATTTCTAACATCTGGTATAAGTTTCTTCTCTGCCTGGTTCCACCCAGAGCTAGCCCTTTGCAGGATTTCTTACACTGTATTGCAGATAAATGAAAAAATTCAATCTTGAGGACTGTCTCCAGACACTTTTTGGAGATAAGAAAAAGGAGGCAGCTCTCTAAAATATACATCAAACCACTGAATGAAGCTTACTTGCCACCCTACACTCCTCAACCTAACCAGAGGCGTGAAGCTAGCAGATCAGTGAACATGTTGGAACAAGAGTTGCTTTAATTCTCAGTAGCTTTGTGATTTTTTTTTTCCTGCTTTCTCTTTTCACATACAATGTCAAACATTGCAGAGCCAGCTCTTCTCCTGTCAGCTGCCTGAGCTTTAATAAAGCAAACAACACAGATGATTTCAGCAATTAGCTGAAGGGAAATAATGTCACTGTGGAAACCAGCACAAGAAAACCCTTCAGAAAGAAAAGTGAAAAGAAATATTTGAAAGAGCAGAATTTAAGTCGATTTCCCTTCCTGTTTTTCTGCCTCAAGGGAATACCATTGCAAAGAATGACATTTCAGAAGCCTGTCATTATTGGTGATATGACAGATTTAGATGTGTTCATAGGAGGAATATGACTTTATTCTGCATCCCAAAACAATACATGAATTTCCTTTAAAAGAGCAATTGGCTTTGTCCTGTGATTAATGACCTGCCACTCAACAGCAGCTAACCAATCTTCAAGGCATGGCATCCAATGGAAAATTAATCAGTGACTGAACTGGTGTAACCAAAACTGGAGAAGAAATGTCCTAAAGCCTATCAACAGACTTATGAGTTTAAATCAATCATATGGTGTCTTCAACTCTTACTGAGAGTCTCCATGCAGCATTGATCTTCAGTGGAGTTCTAGTAGAGTGATGGGCTCCAAGGTCATTTTCTGTTTCTGAAGTCCTAAAGAAACCACACAAGGAATTACAGTATTTAGAGATGAATACCAGGTACCACTGAACTTGAAAGCCTCAGCAACTGTGAGTTCATATGGCATGAGCTTGTCTTTGGAGGTGGGCTTATGCTTCTTGAGTAGATAAAATGATTGCTTATTTGAAACGTATGTGAGAGGTATGGTAAAAGATGACAGTATATATCAAATAAATAATGCAAGGTAAAAGGGACTGATTATATATGTAGCAACGATGGCACTATTTGGATTCATTGGATGTGAAATTCAGGATGTCTGGATCTTGCTGTGCATTGCTAGACATGGATATACCATATCAAGTTTAGTTCCTGCCATTCTGCTGGAGAGTCAGATATAGATTTGAATTTGTTTGTGGTTCAAAGCAACGGAGAGATTTGGGGGTTCAGTGTGTGGGATTCTGTAGAAGCCACTCCTTGCCAAGTCCCTCACGAAATAGCTTATAAAGATTATTGAATTTCTATCTGTAGCCAGTCAGTGTGGGAAAATCAGAAAAGAGAATGTGCTAGTAGTTACAACTTAGTTGTCTTTGTCACTAAAGAGTGCTTTTTCCTGTGTGTTTTTTTTCTTTGTTTTAAATGTATTTATTTACTTTTTTTATTATTATTTAATCAAGGGACTTACAGAACATGATCAAGTCATCTCTTGACCAAAAGAAGGGAGCAAAGACCCTTCTTTTGACTGTTGAACCAAGGCAGGCCTAAGGACTGAATCTGTTCTGCAGAACAAATTTATTTCCTCTTAGAATTCCTGTTTGCTGCATGGGCAGGAGCATATGGGTCTGTAATCTCTATATGGATCTCTCCCCATCACATTCTCTCAGTCTACTGAGGAAAGTGAAGGCCCCCTGCATTCAGTAGTTCAGAAACTGTGTTGAGTAGGTGAAAATGTCCCTCTTTCTAACTGCAGTCACTGGCACTGTCCTCTGATATTTCCACTGGCTTACCTAAGATTCACTATCGTGAACAGAATGCATTAAAACTGTTTTATCATTGACTCCTACCCGTTAGGGATTTAAAACTCACATTCTTCCCAGCTAAAATCTTTATTTTACATGTGGCAGTTCTTTTGAGCAAAGAGATGAACTGAAAAACTTACAACTCCCTAAGACTCTGTTTGGAAAAGACAATGTTAGTTTTTGTTGTTTATCACCCCAGTCTCTTGCATTGCATCCATTGCATCAAGCTGGGTGATGTAGGTTGTCTCAGTTGCATGTTGGGTTGCAGCAAAGCTCAGGTTGGAGCTCGGCATGTGTAAGCTTCTTGTGATTTATTCTAAGTGAAAGTTAGTTGTTTGTAATTCACTGTTCTTTACTTAATGTCTTTTTCAATAAAATGCATTGCAGTATAACAATGGCGGAGGTGGAACTTCATTCCAGAGGCTGATGCCTTATGCAACCTTGCAGAAGCAACTGTCTCCCCTCTATGCTCTTGTTATTTCTCACAAACATGAATTCAAGGACATGGATGACTTGTTAATTTTTATGGAAAGCATGAAATCACTGATACAAGAAAAAAGACCTCCAAGAACAGTACCTTTTCAAACTTTAGGAAATAGCAATTGTGAGGAAGATCTTGTTTCCATGGTGGTGCTGGGAATCATGGAACTATTCCCCAGAATGAGTGTATTAAACCAAATTGTATAATATCTTACATCGAATCAATACTTTAATTGCTGCAAAGAGCTTTGAAGCACTGTGTGGCAACCTGGGGAAAGTTTCTGGGCTTAGTTTCTAAATTCTTTTTGATAGTGGGAACTCACTATGTGGATCTTAATTTTTTTAAAAAACTAAGGGAATGTGGAGCTTTTGCTTTTTGGAGGCTTTCATTTGCCTCCCAACTGGGCCAAGACTAGAGGGAAAGGGAACATTTTTACGTTGGTAGAGCAGGCCTAGTGCAATGAGGTTGCTAGACATTAGTCATAGTAGTAGTAGTAGTCATCTATTAAAATGAAGCCGACTGGACAACAAAATACCTCAACTCGAACTATTCTTTTAGAAGAAGCTAAACAATGAATCAGATGCTGGGAAATTTTAAGTGCTTCCTAAGGCTTGTCAAGGAATGCTGTCGCTCTAGAGATTAGAGGTCAAAAATGGTCTTTCACCACCCATGCTTGAGGAGGTTTGAGCAGCGAAAGTCAGTTGAAAGAACAATCATGTGCTCCTATTCAGAAACTAGCTTGATTCTTTGTAGAAATCTAATCTAATATCTAGAAAAAGGTCATGGCAAACCTTGTGATGGCTGGAAAAGTAAGTGAAAGCATTGAAACACACATTATTGTGGCAAGATTTCTATTTTCTTGTACTAGCTAAGGCAAAGAGGTCTTGAGGTGTCCATACGTTTGCATTAATGCATGTCAATCAAGTAGAGGAAGTCAGAATCAATATTAATAGAATCTGGAAAAGGATTGCCTTTCAGGATTGGGGAATCTAGCTGAGGCAACTTGACCATCATGTCACTTTTACACAAAGGAGTAACAAAGTCTAGAACATGCAACACAGATGCCAAGGAAAGAAGTAGAATAATTTTCTACTTGGAATAGTTTTAGGATCACCTGAATGCCACACAAATGTGAATTCCTTGGCTATGGAGCATTATGAGGGATATAAAATATTGCTGATAATCTAAGCACAGTAAGATCTGCCATTACATGTTTCCGCAAAGATGGTTTGAAGTCATCTCACAAAATGAACAAGAGTGCTTCTTTTCTACTGTAATGCTTGCCTGGCTTGCTCAGTCTTTGCAGATTAAGCAACTCTGTCTACCTAATGTGTAGAGACTTCCAAAGGGGGTTCCCTCAGCTGCAATATTACCACAAGACATTTTCTTCTTATCAATGCAATATCCACATGATAAATTGCATTCCTCCCCATTTAGGTTAAACTGAAAAAGGAATTGGGATGTGGGTTTCACATACCACTTTAATTTCCCCTCTCCTGTCTTCTGAACATTTACTAGCAATTCTAATGCACTGCAGTCGTGGAGGTTGTGCTCTGTTTCTTACTCTGCTTTTATTTTCCAGATGAAGAATGGGAAAGCGTTTTTTTTAAAGCCATTTATTTATTTTCAAATGCACTGCTATCTTCCTGTAGAGTGAGAAGTAATGGATAGAAACTCCAATAGGCTATTATCAGGCTGATGCTGAGAATAAAATGGGATGGATAAAGCTTTGATGGAGTCCTGAGAGCATCTGTAACTATTTGTAGCTTAGAATTATTCCTGCAGATTACACAGATCTGTTTGAATATGTTACAATACCTACCGTGACCCCTACCCCTTATTTCATCAAGCTTCCTTAGCAGTGATCAAGATTTTGCTGTGAAGAAACAAACCTGTCTCATTGGAATCACTAGGAATTTGACTAGTCTATGGCTGGGGAAGGGGAGCAGGGGCTTGGTTTAAAAGTCTCCAGGTAAAGAAAAGCATTGAACCTGATATCCCTTTGTTGTGTCGGTGGTCCTTGAGATGAACGAAGGGACACAAAGATCTCTGTAACACAACACAAATCATCCAAGACATTAGTGTTAGGGACAAGCTATAACCTGAGCTTGAGAGCTTGCCCTCATTTTTTTTGTTATGGATTTCCTTCTTATTGGCCTAATCACTCACAAACAGACAGCTACCATACTCTGGGGCTAGGCTTTTCCGCCCTTGCTGGAAAAGCAAACCAACCATACCTTCTGCAAAGAAGAGGGACAGAGAAACTCTTGTGATGGAGAGCCAGATAGGGGTCAGAAGTGGTTTAATTACCCATACAGGAACAAAAGGGACATCACATATTTGCAGAACAGACTCCCAGGCTCTCCTGTCTTCTACCCTACAGGAGAGGTACTGCTCTCCAGTCTGTTTGGTGCATGCAGAAGACAGTGCTGGGGTAGGAAGACACTCTTTAGAGGTGAATTGACTGGACAATCCTGTTGCTCTCCCCATTCTCCCCAGCTGCCTGCAGCATTTTAGCTGTGTCAGTGCCTGAAACCCATGTTCTGGGGCTGGAGGGACCCTGCCTGTCCTTGGGCACTGAAGAATGAAAGGCCCCAAGGAGAGGGAAATGAGCTGTTAAGTTACATGCTCTTGTGGCTGCTCTTTATATTCCATACCCTGGTGCTTTATCCAAAGTAATTTAAACGTCTCAAGCTCTGGTGCCCTATCACTTTTCCTGGCACATTATTTTGCAGGCTAACTCACTTCACTATTTGCATTTTTCCACATGAAATTCAGAAGCAGTTTCCCTCCCTTCTAATCCCTTAATTTTGCTGAATACTTTGTTACATATTCCCCTTTACTTCAGATGCCTCCTGCCACTCACCTCAGCTTCTGTCCTGATCATTTGTATCTCCTAAACACAACATGGCAAAAGGGGACCATTACTTACTTAAAATTATTTCTTGGTAATATATCCATGGCTAAAGTGCTAATTTATATTAGAAAACCACAGACTGCTCTGCCACCAGCTTCCTACATCCTATTGCTCACTTCAGTGTTCCTTACCATGTTTATCATAAAGTATTTAATAGCAGAATTGAGAAGATTCAGAGGGTGCTGAGGCCATTGCTATGGAATTCATGTAAGCATGAGGACCCTATTCACACCATTTAGCACTTGATATAGGGCCAAAAACCTCTCTTTCATTTTTGTCTAGAAAGATATCATAAACATCACTATTTTTGCGTGCATAGTGAATGTTTTTTGGTCCTGATTCAGCCATTAGAAAAACTACTGCTTTCATAGGATGAGGATGGGTCTTTTAAAGCAGAAATCAACACAGGAAGCAAGTCCATGTAGTTTTGGCATGCAGATTTTTAAAAGACTAAAGGAAACAATCAAAGCAATTCCTAGAAATTATGGAAATAATGTTGGGCAACAAGGACTATTGATTTAATTTCATGGAAATATGAATTTTATTTAATGGAAATGAGAAAGCCTTATAGGTAATCTGCAACAACCAAACAGATTAGTGTTATTTACAAACCGTAATGGTATCCAAATGTGAGGGGTTTTATTAGGATCTCTTGAAACAGAGACTACAGTAGTCTTAAGACTATGTGCATTTTAGGCATGATATAACCTATGGGTTTAATAACAATAAGTTGTTTTCTCTGGTTGATTTAAAACCCACTTGTCCCATAAACGTATGGTGGATGGTTTTAATTAACACCTCAACAAAGCAATTTTCAGATTGGGGGATTGAAGCGTGGGCTGCATTTAAAGTTATATCTGGCAAAAGGAAATATTTTTTCTACTTGTTTTCTCAGAGCATATTTTGTCACTATAACTTATTGACACTAGATATCACCCATGAGAAGAATTTGGTAGGTACTCTAATGTTTTGACAACTTATAGACCCTCTATTGCATATCTATAGGGTGGAAATAGAAACTGTCAGGATATCAATTATCAATTCTCATGCTTTAGGGCATAACATCTTTCATGAATGAAGGCTTGGCCAAAAGTTGTCCCTGTATTATTTCAGTTTTAATTTAGCAGGCCCCAGAAATCTTCCTTTGAAGCTGCCAATGTTTCAGAGATAGGAACATAGGTGATAAGGAGCCCAGTTCTGAGTCAGATGGCAATTTGGATTTGTTGTAATCTCCATTTCCTTTGAAAAAAACATAAAGAAAGAACTCAGGACTTCTCTGGTGCTAAATACTGTGCAGTCTAGCCTAAATTGTGGTCAGTGCTGCGGCATCCATTGTATCTGCATGTCCTTGAAGATGGCACATCTTACTGAAAGATGTGGTCTTGGAGAATGGGTGTTTGAATTAAATGACTTGCTTCTGAGACAGCTCAAGGAAAACATGTACCACATGGAGGCCTGCAAAAAGCATGTCTGAAATGAGTCTTTTGCTATATTGAAGAACTAGATGAAAGATTTCCTCTAACGTATTTTCCCATCTTCTTCCCAAAACTAATTATAGACTTTTTCTCTACTTATCCTTGTGAAAAAGTGTTGCAGAACATGACCAATTCTTAGAACTTCCATTTAGTTAATTGTTTCAGTTTGTTCTTGGCAGTTAACAAGCTTTTTTGGTTTTGCCTATGACCAATGCTGTTCTGTACCGCAAATAACTCTTTCCTTTGCTGACTTAATTTGCTGGAAGAATCTGTAATGAGAAGGTATTTTTTGCTTAGTCTTCACTTTGGTTGGTCCCACAACCCAAATTTCACAACAGATTCAGACTTCATAATTCTTATCATTACAGGAACCTGTGTTTTAGACATGTTGCTCAGATCATCCTCAGGGGACAGAGTGGCTCTTCTTTTTTAGTCATCTCCCTATTACCTTTGGCTATTAAAATCCAAATAAAATTCAGTCATATTTGGAAGTCATAAGGGAAAAGGATCTAATTACTGCACAATGAGAAAGCTCATGTTTTTCACCTTGTTTTGGCTGTTTGGCCCTTCTGGGGTGTCCAGTGAAGCCATGTATGTCAGGTTTAAAAGAGAAGTGAAGTAAATGCAAACCAATTGTCTGGAGAGTTTATAAATGGTTACTTGCTCTTGATAAATCAAACAACATCTAGAACAACATCTTAAAAAGAAAAGATGAAGGATGTTGCTTGTAACAGTCTTTACAGTTAAATATTTTTGTCCTGGTTTGGGCCCATCAGGAACAAAAGACCATGATTAGCCTCAAGTACCAAAGACCTGAGGACTGCCAAAGGACAGGGAGAGCTTAATTGCCACTTAAGGTTCAGGACAAAACAGACCAGGTTACTCGGCTTGGGGAAGAAAACAGAAAATAGTTTAATGCCACACCAACTAAAGCATAACCATAACACCCCAAAACATAAACATAACATAACACAGAGTGGTACAATGATGGAGAGTCCAACCAGCCCTTTAAGACTACCTTCTCCTCACCCCTCCCCTTTTCCCTGGCTCTGAGTCCTGATCCCAGTGTTTTTACCTCCTCCCCCCCTGAACCGCTCAGGGGGGCAGGGAATGGGGGTTTCAGTCAGTCTATTCCTGATAGCTTCTGCCCTTTGCCTCTCCTCAGGGCAGGTGAGCTCTGCACCAGTCCTCCCTGCACCTTCGTGGGGTACCTCACACACACGGCAGCCCTACACGGGCTGCTCCGACATGCATTTATCCCAAAGCTGCAGCTCCTCTTTACCTCTCATGTGGGGCTGCTCTGCGGCGTGCAGGCTCTCCAGCATGGCCTGCGCCATGGCCGCCTCCTCACACAGTCTCTTGCCCGTCCGGGGGCACTCACACGGAGCTGCTGGTGGCTCTCAGTCCTGCCATGGCCCTGCGTGGGTTGCAGGGGTACAGCTGCATTCTCATCACAGGTTGCAGAGTGATCTCTGGTCTAGTGCTCCTCCTTCCTCCTTCTCTGACTGTAGGGTCCAAGTGGTCGCCTCCAGCTTGTATGACTCTTACACCTCCTGCCAACACTTCAAATTCCTGTCCCTAAATAGTGATCACAGAGGTGCCAGATTGGCCCAGCCAGACAGGAGGTGGATGTGAACCCGGGAGCCAGGGAAGAGTCCAAAAACTCTTTACCGGGTCTTCACTGCAACTTGCTCCCTTTGTTACCAAGCAAAACCAGCTCCTTGCTAAACCATGACAATGTGAATACTCTGAGTTTACTCTAATGATACCTAGAAAGAGGATAGACACTAATGGGATCACTTCAAGAAACAAGGGAAAAGAAATGCTGCTCCTGTTTGTAGATATTCTTTGGGTGCATTATGTATCTTGTTTCTCTACTTAGAGTTGGGCACAAGGGAATTTTGATCTTGATTAGAACACACATTTTCTCCTGTATTTGTTTCTTACACAAGTATTCCTTAGGAACTTTTCCAAGATTTTTGTAATAACTTTCTGCCAAAATCATAATGTTATCATGTTTTTTTTTAATGTTAATTTGATACAACTTAACATCAACTAGTGAAAACATATTTTCCTTTCTATGTGTATCTGTACATCTCAATTTAAAATGTTATTCTTTAAGTTACAATCGGATCATGCCAAGAAAGCCCATGGAATTTCTCTTCATGGGAAATAATCAGACCCATTTATTTTACAGAGTTTTATCATTTTGGAGAGATGATGGAGCTGCAGCTCTGTCAAAATCAAAATGGTGAGGCTACTGTTTCAAGGCACATCCAACAAGCAGGTAGAAGTGAAGGAAAACTCTTTATTCAGTGGAAACCGATGAGTGAATTTATACAGGAGTGCATAGGACATACATATCTAGACTTGCAAAAATAACTCTGCAGGAGTTGTAATGACCACCAGTCACCAGGGCCATGGGTTTATGAGCCATATCTCCATTTGATTCTAGAACGAACAGTCATTCAACTTGTACCCCATTGCAAGTTCTTGCTTTCAGATATTGCCAACAGAAAACAATGTGGGTATATATTGTATGTGCATGTCAATAAAACATTTAGAATATGGTTTCATTTCCTTACTGCCACCTGGTAGGAAGCAACATACCAAGTATGAAGTTTAACAGCTGTCCCTATGATCAGAAAGTGATTTTCATAAGGTTTTGAAGAGACATCCAGAGAAAACATTGATTCATGTTCAGCCTTGTAGCAAGCATACAGGGAGCCTAGATTGATACGGAGCTAAGACTGGTAAATCATAATGTAAATAAAAGCACTATTTTTCATGCAGCTTATTTACAATGGCTTTAGTATGCTACATTTCCAGGGAAATATATGTTCTTGTCAGGAAACTTCAGGGGAAGTAAATGAGTTTGAATCACATGAATAGGTTTAAATGCCATGGCTGAAATTTAGTAAACTATTTTGCACTATCTCTTCTTCTTCATTAAAAGTGGAACATTTTTCTCTGTCTTTTGACATACTTAATAATAAGGCTGGATTACGCAGTGGGACACTGGGTAGAAGCAACATCCTTTAGCTTTTCTGAAAAATCTCACACTTTAGCATTAATTCCTCATCACAAGTCAGAATCTGTCTCTGAATCAATATGTAATGGAGTCGGGATCCATGAATATTCTTGCTGGTTTCTATTTATCTGTAAATCACATAGTTTGGAACCCAACTTTCATTGCAGGATCCAAGCACTTGCAATAATGAAATTTGAAAGCATGAATATATGTGATGCTTATGAAGCCTCTAATTTGCTCTTCACCTGGGGTCCAAATTTTGCTTTTCTAATAAAAACATCAATAAGAATTTGGTAATGGCAAAAGACATTTGCCTTATAACTCAAAAAGATGACTGTTAGGGTTTTATAGGGGTAGTGTGCTTATACATTCCTGGTTTTATAGGGGTAGTGTGCTCATACATTCCTGATTTCTGGTGTCACACAGAAGTGACAGGGTTGTAGGATAGTGTAGGAGACACCTATAATGGCATTCCCAGCTTTTCATGGCACTGTAGATATGTAAAACTGGATATGAACTGCAGAAGTCGACACAGTCTTCTGGCTGTGAGGAGGTATTAATAAACTACACTTAGATCATCATCTGACAGGTATTTATGCAACTTCTTAAATACCCTCCAAGAAATGGATTTCACAGCTTTCCTAAGGAAAAGTGAACAGCTTCCCTAATATGCATATCAAAGATTCTTCCTTTTTTTCTGCTCTTGAAAACATTTCTCTCATTAGGCCTTGCATTTCACACACGAGCTTTAGGAATTAAGATCTCATGAGCTACCAGATTCTGAGAACAATATATATATAGAATATTGAATAATTTTTTTTTTCAGTTGTACTGCGAATCTATGCTTCAGATTGTCAAAATCTACACTCAGCACTGGAGTCTGATTTTATGACATAATGAACAATAACAACAAGCTAATGCCCTCTGTCAGTCTCAAAGATAGGAGAACAGATATCAGCTGGGTACTTAGTGGAAATGAACAAGGCAATACCTTGTGTGAATTAGGCAATTTTGAACTTTTTTTTTTTTCCATTGGATACCATTTTATTTCTTTTAATTTATATTTTGATGGAGACTAAATCAGAAAAGAGGTACAAATCTTGGGGAGGGAAAGACTAAAGAACTAGAGATAGTCTTAGAGATTTCAGATCAGGGAAAACCATCATGTCCTTACCAACTGTAATGATCAGGCAAATACACTAAATTTGGAAATCTTTATTCTTTGATAAAACTTCTCTACCTGGTAAGGAATGGCTCTCATGCTCCTTGCTACAAGATTATCTTAGATACAGGAAAAACCTAAAGCTAGTAATGACATAAAGAAACCAAACCACATGTGAAACATTCTTAATTCTTGTGAAGACATATTGCACATGTACCAGACAAATAATGATTACCAATTAACTTTATGTAGAAATTACTAGGATTTTATGAAGATCAATGACATAATAAAATCCATACTGTAACTTAGGATGGATGGATGGTTTCTGAGTCTTGAATGGACACAAGTGATAACTGAGTCTGACTAGCTGTATAGTTATTCACCAAATATTCTCAGTTACAATTTTCAGTGAGGAACTGTTGTGGATTCAGTGATATGAGAGTTTTCTTTTAACTGATAATACTTATATGGTCTGTTTCATTTTCTGAGATGTTTTATTTCCCTAAAACTTGTGGGCAGCACAGACAAGCTTTGTTATCAGGTGTTCCTTGTCACTTACATGAAGTAGAAGAGGCACAGAGAGATGAGAAGAGAGGGGGAAATAGGAAGAGCAAAGAAAAAAAAAAGATGCGAAGAAAAACAGGGATGGAAGGATCTTCCTTTTATATGCTCCTGGAAACACTGAATACCTTTGTCAAATTGCATTTAAATTGTCCAAAGAGTGAAAGTTCTTTGGGAAACAGGAAACTGATCAATAGATATGCATACCTGCTAGCATTCACACAATAAAACCATGGAAATCTTTTACCCTAGGAGACTATCCTGATAAGAAAGAATCTAAAGGGAAGTAGGGAAAGAGAGACATTTCTGAATTATCATTGTTCTCAGCAGCTGATAGCCTCATGATTCTTTGAAGCTGCAGATAGATTTGTTACATATTTAGTCTTTCTCCCAGATGAATCCTTTCCTACAAGAGCTCACTTCCACCTGTGGATTAATAAGTACTTCACTACACAGGAACCAAAGAAATGTGTGTATATATATTCATTACCTAGAGCTCAAAAAAGAGGCAGCATTTTCAGATGAGTGATTGGAAGGACCAGGAGGTAATGGCTATCTTGCAGTACTAGTCCCTCTCTGCCTTAGTTGAAAGTCATTGTCCTCGGTTGTATATGATAAAAATTAATGACTTTTTCTGTTGGCTCTAGGGTGCAGCAGACACTAGAGAGTTCAAATAATCTTTCACAGACTGATCATTTACCAGGAACAGGCACAAATTAAGATATAAAATGAAGGTTAAAAATGGCCTTACTTTAGATGATCAAAAGTGTGGATGTGTAGGATGGGATGAGCCATGGCTCACCTGGCTTTGGTCCTATTTTAGCTAATCCTTCACAAAGGACTGTGAAGCCCATGCTAAGGGCTCTGACTGGTCCCCATCTTCCCCTAATAAAATTCCTATGTTACAAGGCCAGCTGAAAATTAGGGCCTCTTGTTTGAGAACGAGAAAGTGGAGGGATCCACATGAGGAAGGTGATATGGTCTTTGCTACAGGGTAAGAACTTTTAAATCTGATTTATGTAGATCTAGTTATAATGAAGTGTTGACTCATGCTTGAGATGTCTTGATTGCTCCAAAGCAAACAAACAAAGTTAGTCATTTGAAGGAGAACTAAAAAGAATTACTATTTCCAATGTACATAATAAAGCTTTGCAAAGCATTGCTTCAAGATATACCAACATTTAACATCTTAGCTTCCAGTGCAAATGAAAAAAGTTCAGGTTCTTTATGTAGTGCATAGGAATGCTCAAAATTACATAAACCGATGCATAAAAGTGAAGAATAAATAGATTATAAATCATGATGTAAGCCAGCATCTAAAGGATAAGAGTTTGACAAGGTAATGTGTAATTGTCAACTGCAATTTCTCTTGCACTTTCCTTCTGAGAATGTGGTACAAGCCTTTATGCCAGGGACAGGATACTATACTAAATGGTCCATAATTTTCTCTGGCAAGATGATTTCTATGTTTCCACAGATGTGGTCTGTCAATGAACAAAAAACATATCTCTCTAAGTCTTGCATGAAGTGGGAACTGGCTGCTTGCTAAAGTACAACGTAACTGCAGCACAAAATAGTAGTTTCCAAAATGCACAATATTTAATAAGCAATGTGATGCAGAATGCAATAACTATTAATAAAGCCACTCCACTGAATTGATTTTAGCACAATTAAACTTCTCTTTACCTTATTTCACAGTCCATTTGAAATGTTCTATTTTTCCTTTAGCAGCAAAGGAAAATCTGAGCTTTAATAAAACACAGCAGCATAAATTCAAGGCAGCATATGGCACAGATGAACAGAAAGCATTATCAGTAAAAAGACAACAGTGCCAAAATCAGAAATCTAGGCTATGACACCATGTAATTGATTCAGGTAGAAGAGTACCTGTATGCAGTGAGCAATGAGAAACTGTCAATAATGGGCCAAGTTACAGTTTTTCAAGGTTTTTGAGAATATGGTCATGCAAATAAATGCATCTTAGTGGGAGGCAGCAAGAAGAGGAGAGAGTTTCTAAGAGATTTATAGCAGCTGTATCAGTAGCTGGTATGTTCAGCCTTGGTCTCTCTCTTTTTTTTTTTTTTTTTTTGCATAAAGCTCAGATCAGTTCTATATCATTTCTCCACCACTCACAATGGAAAGCCCCTTGTTTCAGAAGTAACACCCCGCTAAATGCAGGCCAAGCTTCACAGTATCTCTTAGAGCGAGGTGTTGTCATTTACTGAAAAACCCTTCAGGACCAGGACTATATAGCTGTATTTTTCAGAACAGCGATAGAAAACCATAGAAAACCATATTGATGAAGAGACAGTGAATAATAGTTTTATGTGGTTAAAAGCAGCTCTAGATTTTCAATCTAAGATTCAAATTAGAAGACCACCTTTTTCCATCTAGGAGCATTCTTTCTCCCTCTCCTATGAGCTGAAGAATTACAGCACTTTCCATGTGAATGGGAGCTGTGGGCATGAGTTTCCTCAGCATGAATTATCTAACCCTTGAGCTTTTGTATGAGAGAGAATCTTCTCCTGTAGATTTCTGAAAAGGAATATAATCTGTCACGGCATGTTGGGCATGTGGTCCAAGACCAACTCTGTGTGATGCAGTTAAGGCTTTCTGCTATTTGTACTCATGATGATGCACAACAGGTCATGTGTCAACTGTAAACTTCTGCTCCAATGTCTGTGGTGGAAGCTGCATAGGCAGTGCTGTCAGAACATTTAAATATTAATGAGTTAATAGTCCTCAGACTGCACTGCAAGATGAAGGTATGTGATACACAGGCCTCCCTCCGTCGATGAAGAGAGATGGTTTTGTAGGTATTGGATATGACCTGTTTTGGAAATGAAAATTGACAACTGTAGGGCACAATAGCTTTGATAAATGATAGATGGACTGAAACTGAGGACAAAAGCACATGACAGAAAGCATTTACAGAGCTGCAACATATCAAGTCCTTGCCCATCAGCTGAGTCAGTGTGACTGACAGAGCACACATTCATGCTTGCTCTGGCTATAAAATGAAATGTATTAACTTAAACCACCGCGGTTTATGTTCCATTTTCCTTTCTAATGGAGGTAGGCTTGGAGTGTTTGCAAGGTCATTCCTGGTGCCTCAATGTCTTCACTGACAGATGGGAACTCGATGAGCTGTGGTAACTCCATCATTTCCACTTGTGTCCCCGTACCCCAAGGAGTCCTGAGCATTTGCAGCTCAATAAAATCTAAACTTTTATTATGCCTCAAGAGAAATAATTATCAAGGACTTGGCTTCCCACCCCATGGGACCACAGTGAGCAGGCTACAGACATTGCCTAAGTTTTCCATTGCTCCGGAGTCCCTTTTGCAGTTCATCACCATTGATGTTCTCAAACCTATCTGTTTGACGAGCCCTATTACAGCAGACAGACTGTCTGGGAGATGACAGCTTGATCTGTGTCTTTTTCACACCTCTTTAGGGATAATTTTTGATGTGATGTACATTTTGATCAAATATCTCCTCTCTTATATGCTCAGCTAAACAAAGTATTTGATTTTTTTTATTGTGATGGGTAAATATGTCACTCATATTGTTGAACATGCTGGCAACAGGAGATGTAAATATGTCATAGCTGATGGTTACAAGTCTCAGTGGGGGGGACTTGAATTGGCATTAATTTTGTACTTCCTTTGCGGTCACTGGCAGCCACTTCTGCCACCTTTGAAGTCGTAGAAAATAACTCTGGCACCACATGATATGTAGACTTGATGATCTCTAAAGGCTCCTTCCAACTGCTACCATTCTGTGAAATGAGCCACTTTACATATATGTAAAATATACTGTTATTTTAACATTCATATGTATTTTTGTTCATGGGAATGAATAGGACCAAAGAGACAAGTGAGTGAGAATAGCTGTTGCATAATCTTGAATCAGCCAAGAGAAAAGGTGTGGCAGAAACTTTCCTAGATGTTCTTGTCATAAACCCTTCCCTGATACCACTTGGACACTCCTAATTGCCCCTCAGGAGCCAACAACAGAATGTGTTTTCCCCAAGAGTGCTGTTTCATCAATCAATATTTTTAACGGTCCTGCCTTTTGCCCAAAGGGGTGTGTGTGTAGGCAGCATGCTCACGGATCTCGCATCCAAATGGCAGAGTGGTGAGGGAAAAGCAAGGCTGCTGTATTAAAGGATATCAGATTTTCTTAGGGCAGGGCTTTGTGCAGTCTTTAGATCCTTCAACCTGTAAGGATTATGTGTCACAAATTCTGCATTTTACCTTTCTCCACCTCTCCATCCTACAACATGAGCACTGTACACCAAGTCCTTTATGGCCAGGCCAGTCCCTTGCTACATAAAACATACTCCCAACTGAGCTGCATGACTGTAAAACTACTGCTAACTGGGATCTGTCTTTATTTTATTTCAAAATCAAAACTGGGGAACTTAGACTCAATTCTTCATCCTCCTTCCACTTAAGTGATTCTGAGAACCACTCCTCCAGGGTTTTTTACTCAGCTTTATTTTATACATTTTTTCTTTTCCTTCTTTTTCTTTTGTTTTTTTAAGTGTTTTAGTATTAAAACAATGGTTGAAAATCCATTTGCAAGAGAATTGCAAGAATTTATATTTACAGTCTGTTAATGTTACTTCTAACTGTCTTCTAATATGAGAAACAGAAGAACAACTCTATCTTTTCAAGCTGATCATCAACCTTTGTTCTGGCCAGACAGTTTCCTTGATGATAGGGTTGTGTTTTGTGACCATGTACACTACATATGCCTGTGTATTTTTGACAAGTCATCAGGACTAACCATCTGGAGTGATATCTTGGCTTATTTTTTTCACACTTAAAACACCAGCCAGAGACAAACAATTTAATGATCATCTTGTAAAGCAGTGTTTTAGAATGATATCAGCAGGGAAATGAATGTGCTAAGAATGCTGTTAAGCATGTTTCCCAGGTGGTGGAATAATTGAAGGTGTTTATTGGGGATTTGTCACTGAGAACATTAGCTGACTTGAGGCTCTATTGTTCTGGGAAGAAAGAAAATGTTTTGAAATTTTGAATTTTTTTACCTCATATAATTAGATAGATTTTAAAAGAAATAAAATTAAAAAAACCTCTAGGATGGTCTTTTCTGTGACCATGAAATATTACTGAGAATGACACACTTAGATTTCTTCTAAAAGACTATGAAAGTATCCACTAATGGATTCTGAATTCAGGGAGATGCAAGAGCAGTTCTCAGAGAAAAGGGATTCCCACCACACTCCTCTCTGCAAGAATGTAATATTCTTAGGTTTCTTTTCTCTTAAATACTGATTACCACAACCCTGGGGATGCTCTTCTCAGAATAAAACCATAGCCTTGCGTGCCCTTGGGAACTGATTGTTGCTAGGAAATGCTCAATAAGCAGTGGCAGCAAAGAATACCCTTTTTTTTATCTGAGGCTGTCCAAACATCCATTATTTGTCAATTAGTAAATTTTAATTAACAGGTGCTACTGCACTAACTAATTGGCCATTGTGCTATTAAAACCCATGTCAGTGAATTCATGTCTTCAGTGAAGAATAAATACATTTCTCACAGCAGGCATTCTTTGTTCTTAATTTTTGTTTTTATAGCATCTATCACAACGAGGTCTTGATTTCACTTTTTGGTCCATTACTATAGCATAAGTATTACAATCAAAATTAGAGCACTGTAATTATCCCCCACCATAATTTTCCGTGAATGTCTCTGTTACTTTTACCACACAGACTTTATACTATGTATCAAAAAAAAAAGAAAAAAGAAAAAAGACAATCAACTATATTTTTTTCTGCAGCTTTTTGGAATCGTCTCTTAAAATATGTTTATTGACTGACAGTGAGGCTGTTTAGCCTGGGAAAACCCTTCAGAGAAGAGCAGTTGAGATTGCCAAACCAAAAGCACTGTGTGAATTGTTTTCCTTTGTGATTAACTCCCCTCCCCAGGCTGATTGAACAGGTATCTGTTCAGCATAGGTCTGAGAGGTCCTCTGCTAGGTACTGAGATATTCAGTTCCTTGTATAATTAACCCAGAAATTCATACAGCTGGGCTAAAAATGAATCAAAAAGAGGCATCCTGACATCAGACCAGAGCAGAAGCTTACAGTGTTGGAGAAGATCTCCACCTGCATCTCGGAAAGGCAGAGGCTGGTGAAACCTGGGGACTGGGAAGAAGTCCAAAGACTGAGATGTCTGAGAAGTCCAAAGACTGAGACTTGACCAAACACTCAAGTTCCTTGAAAGCATTTTCTGCAAGTGTTTCTAAATGGAGACATCCTGTAGTCCTGTCTGTGTGATACTGAGTGTGCATTTCCAGTGATGTTGTGATCTCTTAAGCCCTTCAATCGACAAGAATAAAGGACTATGTAGCCCTTTAGGTTGCAAAACACAGAAGCAATTAATTGAATATATTTCTGACAAATGTTTGTAGCAGAGATCTCTTCTTTGTATCCATAGCACTGCTGGCTGTTTTGTTTATGAATTGTGTATCTTAAACAGCCTTCTTGTTTTTACGGCCCATTGTTTTCATCCTCTATATCCCTGTTTAATCCATATATTACAAGCCTTTATGTTGTGTTTTGCTAGTGGACCTGAACTTTGAAATTGTTGAAACTAAACCACTTTTACCGTAGTTTGTATTTCCAATTTCTTGTATTTGTTTTCATTAATCATGGTTTTCTTCACAGGTGGTTTCTTTTATTACCTTTTTATTGATGCAAGGAAAACACAATTTTTTTCCCCTCTCATATGTTTACTTTTCCCCATTTGAGTTACGCCTGTTGCATTTATAAATGACCATGCCTGCAAGGTATTTGGGCACTTAGATGAGAAATGTTGATGCTGAAGTAGAGCTTTGAGACACTGTCCATTTGCAGTTAATTTAAGCAGCCTCTGCAGCTCATGGATTTCTGTCTATCTGCATCCAGATCTCTGGGTAGTTGCATTATGCTTCTTCCATTGCAAACAGAAAAAAGGAGAAGAAAAAAAAAGAAAGAGAGGAATATACAAGAGTATAATAAGAAAACAAGTGTAGGCTCAAAGTGGTCTTGATGTAGTGCTTTTTCTCCGTATGTCCAAAGAACAATATCAGTTCAACTTTGGGAGAATACAAATAAAAAGCATTTGATAAATGGGCATAAAATAAGGTATTGTAAATGGAAGGCAAAACTAGTGTTATTCTTGGTCTTTTCTACTGGCAGGAGTCACTCCAGAGGAAGGAGTAGAGAAATGTTCAAATATACCCTTTCTTTTGCCCTTCCCCAAGGGTGTAACCAATATTAGAAGGTGAAACTCATTGCCTTGTCTTCCAGATTTTAGGCATACGAGAGGCTTTAAAAAACACCTCTTTACTTTTGACCTAATAAGAATTGCAACACAAAAAAATTGTACAAAAAAAATCTTCAAAACTCAGAATTCTACTATGCAGTCCTCTAACTTCTACTTTGCCCTCTTGATGTTGAGCAAAAAGTCTAGAAAAATACAAGGGAACGGTGCTGGTTAAGAATTGTGCTTTGACAGAGCTCTAGAAGGACTCTTGTCATTATCTTTGATGATGGGGCATAAAAGGGACACAAGAGAAGGCAAGGAATGTACTTGCAGCATCAGAAGTCACAGCCTAAACTCCAGCTCCTAGGTGTGTTTGAAGTGTTTTCTGCAAACTGCCCAAAGTCCTTCAACCAAAGCTTTCTGGCAGCAGACAAGACAGGGCTAAGCCACACCTTTTTTTCAACAATCCTCACATACTACCTTAAGTAGCAAAGGATCAAAATGTAAATTAAGACAATATTGGTCAAAACTCAGATCCCCAATACTGAGCTGCCCTTACAGTCTGTGTGACAAATGAGTGACCTTCATGTCCTTTATCCCTTTATCCTTCACTCACAGATCTTTTCTCCATATGTTTTGGTCAACTACACGAAGTTGTTCTTCCCTTTCTGTTATAATTCCTCCTGACTTCTGGGCTTGATCTTTCAAAATTAAAATTAGTTCTTTTTCTCATAGGTAGATGCAGAACAGAGTTTCTGGGATTGGAATGGCATTTTAACGGGAAGAGAGAGAAGAGAAAAACACAGCTGCCAATAAACCTGGACTTTCTCAACTGATGGCTATTGTGGGCCACTTGCTGTCACAGACCACTTCAGATTTTTTCTCCTTCCTTTTTCTTATTCAGTCTAATTGGAAAAAAGCATGTATTTTTCTCTCTTGATGCAGGAAGTGGCACATTTTTCATCTTACAGCAGCATACAAACCAAACCCATTAAAACAGCCAAACACCATCAAAAGGCAGCATGGCAGGAACATAAAAATGAGTCCACCTCTGCCCCGGAAATGGCCCAATTTTATTTTCTACCTGCCATGTTGCCATAACAAATAGGAACACCTTTGACCGTATCTACAGACCTGTGGGAAGGGCATCTCTTATTTCTCCACCCAGGTTCAGCACAAAAATTGAGCTCAGCCTCTGCGCGGTCAAGCTCTATTTTTTTTTTACTTTCCATTTCAGCCTCCCTGTCCGTTATTAATCAGGAGATTTACTATTTCTTGAGCTGGCTTTTTATTGCATTAGCTACTTGGGGTCAGATCTTGCCTGCTCACAGAGTCTGTGGTAAAATACCTGGGTAAAGCACCTGCCTTCTCTACTAGTGGCAAAATCCAATCCTAAATGAAAATCCAGACTAAATGTATTTGCTTCTCTGCTAATTCTTATTGTATTTATCCAAAAAAATTTCTATGGAATGTAAAACTGGCTTGAGAACAGCCAGAAACTGGCTTTTGGTAGGTACAAATTCAAATTTCTAACCTTGGGTTCTTCACAGTTTTCCTGTCAAGGAAAAGCATGGGTTTTGGCACAATTAAACTGCAGTCTCACATGCAAGGAATAGAATAACACAATATTTTGCTGAGGTATATTATTTAGGAAATGTGTCTACAGGTATTGAAAGACATTTATTCAATATGGATATTACAAATGTAATTTAAAATGAACAGTTAAAGACTTTGTATGAGCTTTTGGCTAACACCATAGTCTGTATTGAAGTAAGCTGAACTATGTCCTGCCACTGCTCTTAGAGGGATCTTTAGCCACCCTGTGTTCTCTCCTCTCCTGGCTCTTTGCTCTCTCCATTTATATGCATGCTGGGAGGTAATGGGACTGATTAGGTTCTGCTGCAATAGAAATAGCAGATACATTAAAAAAAAGCCTCTTTTTTTTTTTTGTTTGCTTTACTTAAGTAACCTTCAAATGCTTATGACCATGAATAAGAGTTTAAACATCCTTGAGTGTCAAATCTAAAATTCAGAAGGCAAATCAAGGAAACCACTCTTCCCTTCCCTTTTAAAGACTATTTTGTGGTTTGAGGAATCTTGACTCTCAGTTTTACTGACACTGCAGTCCAAGGAGCTGAAGTGAAAACCATTTTTAGTTTAGCTTACAGGAAGATTGGTCTATACATGGAAGACAAGGGCAGACATTTCTATATTTTTCTGCAAAGCCTGGACAACCAAGAGAGTGGCTTTGCACTGCCCTCTCTGTCTTGGAAAAACATCCCCTCTACTAGAGCTGAAAATCCACTTCAGAAGAGTGCCTCTCCATCAGCCAACAACTAGACTGTTGGTCAGCTTTACCAGAACTGCCAATGTACAAAAGTGGGACTTTTGCAACACTGTTCTCCTTGAGGAGGCTGCACTCACCTACACTGACGGAAGATCCAGCTTCCCAGATGCCTTGGGTGCACTGCAGATTTATGCCAGTGGGATATCTGGACCTTATGTAAAGGAAAAATACCTCCAGGCTGTCCCAGCATTTCAAAGAGCACAGGCTTATGCTGCATTTCTACAGCACTGGTGAGAAATTGCAGTGTGCGGGTGAATCCCTGTCACTGGTAGTAGCAAGTACTGCATCTCACGCAGACAAACTGCATGGGCCCTGCTAGAAACAACTGCCTCTAGTCTGCCCTTCCCCTGGGCCAGCAAAGGCTGGCTGTAGGCTAGAGACTGGGTCCTGCTTTATTGTTCTGCAGCCAAGCTGGGAAAACCTGGCACAACACAGTTGTCAGCCAGATTGGCCCTGACAAGTATCATATGCTTTACTGCATCTGTTAGCTGCCTGCTTTTCTCACCAGTCTTGCTGTCACTCATCCTGAAGAGCAGGTGCATTAGCATCTTTGTGTAACAGCCTAAGAGGCAATAAATAGTCAGATTTGCCAGGTATAACTGTTGTTCAGCAAGGCAAGGGATAGAGTCTTCCCTTTACACAACTGAAGATCATTTGTGCCCTATCTCTCCCTGCCCTGAATATGTCATACAATGGTTATTGAGAACTTCTTTTAAATAATTTCCCTGCAGTGGAAGGTGCCCCAGTGCTCATATTACTCACACTTGTCAAAACTGAGCAAAGAGAGTAAAATTTCCCTCTGTTGTCCTAAGGCTTTGGGATGGCTTTCCACACACTGTACTTGGCTTAAAGTACTCCCTGACTCTGGATTTCAGGATGAAGAAGACACTTGCATATCTGAATATCCAGACAGATCTCCTGTGCCTTATTGCTACTCCTCTAATCTGAAAGAGACTTGTAGGATGAATCAAATTAACTTTTTGACTATCAAATAGTCTTACACCTGTTAGCACCAGCCTGTGATCCATGCTTCACATTAATGACCAAATTGACCCTGGAGACCACTTGGAACCTTCTCTCTAACATTGTGGCCTTATGTGGAATAACTTTATATTTCTTTAATTTATGAAAGTACAGATATTAAGATATTTGGAGCCTTAGCTTGTTCATGTGGAAGCCAAAGACAGTTGTTAGGTACCTGTGTTGAGTTAGTTGCCTAAATAACTTGAGGGCTTCTAAGTGGTATGCTTGGTCAGGTTAAAACCTGTTCTTATCTTCATAGTTACACAGCATCTGGTCTAATATAACCCTGATCACAAATAGCCTTGTGAGGGAAGCCATAGGTAGCACCCCGGTTATTGTCTGCCAAATTTACTGTAAAAGCCATTAAGTAGCTATCTCCTCTGAGTCTGATCCTGAGTTGGGACTTACAACTTAAGGGCAAAGTGCTATTATTTCTAAACATTAGTGGGGAGATTACCTTTCCAAAAAGTAATCTCACCTCTGCCCCAAGTAAATATCTTGGTAAAGTACTCTACATCACTCATCAAACCAAGCACTCCAGTCAACCCCACAGCGAGATGTTTTGTTTACCTTGGTACCCTTACACCCTTGCCATTTTCATTTTGAAACCACTCTCATACAGCTCAGACTTATCTCAGGTGATATCTGAGGTTTGTTTAATGCCCTGCTGAAGTTCAGTCTGACTCCTTCAGCTTGTTCTGCTACTGAGCATGGACATGACAGCCCAGTGTGACAGTCCAGCACTGTGCTGCTGGGTCAAACATGCTGATTAGCTACAGAGGAGGCTGTCACTTAAATGGGAAATGTCTCAGTGTAGAACCAGTGCTGTCTACTAAGAGACCATGGTTTGAACTGTTTGTATGTTGGTGTGAGGAATTAACACTTCACTACTACCTGTGTTTAGCACAATGAGACATAACCCATATGAGTCAAAGGCCACAGGTACTTTGCCACTTTCCCACTTCAGGACAGTCATGTTTACAGCTCTTGCAATTTCACTGTTCGGTGTGAGGAGAGTGTTGCTGCTTCACAGTATTGTATGACAGACCAGTCCTTTTTTTCTGAAGCCTTGACACACTGTTGAGAAAAAGACATGAACTTTTTTACCAGTACATGAGCTGAACTGACCTGCTGCTTACTCAGGGTTTCCACATTTGTTAATCCTGCCATGGTCATGTGGAAAGCACTAGTTAAATCCAAATTAATGACATTAATCAGGGTACACTAGGAAAGTTCGGAGTGATTTTGTTATATGTAACTTTCCCTGTAAAGTATCACTTTCACTAAATTCAAGATGGAAGAGCACAGTACTCCCAGCAATTAACAGTCAGCAAGGTGTCCCTAAGCAAGTGTCCTGCTGGCCACCATCAGAGGATGCCGTAACACACACTGTAGGAAGCTTTGGCTAAGATGTTAGTATTGATGTAAAGATCTTTGACATTCAAGTTAATACAGTGGGAGGCTGACATGTTATTGGTGTTGAGCTTGAACATGGCCAGTGTGGGGTTCTTTTATGAACTGTGAGACTAGTGGAGTGTCTGTGGAGCTGGGGTTGCTCTGAGCCATGGGCACCACCTCAGGTCATTGGCGAGATTGCTTGGGCAGGAAAGGTCTTTAGGTGGGCTGCTGTCTGCAGGCACTCTTGCTTCCCTTGCACTCCTCCAGTATGTACACCATGACAGATCCAAAAGCTGATGTTTCTGGTATTCCCAGGGACTATTTGGAGCAGTTTGTTTCTGTACAGAAGATGTTAATGTACTGTTAGATAAAGCAGACAAAACGTGCTTTATTTCCATTCATTTGTAGACATTAGTATAGATAAAAAACATCTTTTCCAGCTCTTCATTGTAGCAGTCTGTAGCACTGATTGATGCTAAGCAGAGAAAATTAAGCCCTAAGATCACCTTTAATGCTAAAAACAGGAATGAGGAGAGAAAATCAAGCTGGAAAAAAAGGAGAGTAGGATTTTCTTCTGAATGCAAGTAGATATCCACCAGCAAGAAAGAGAAGCTAGAAACTGTGCATATCAGAGGGAGAGATAGAAGTTCATCAACATCTGCCCCTTCTTAGCATGTGTGGAGTCTATGGGAAGTTAGTAAAATTGTTCATCACTAAGACAGTGTGAGGCTTTGCAAGTACATCACTGGAGTGATGCTTCTAGGAAATTTCCTATTAATTTCAGCATACTCCAAGTCTGGCATACAATACCACCCCCTTTCCAACTTCTCTAGTAGTCATCTCTTCCCCCACACAATGTAATCAAATTCACAACCTCCTTGTGTCCTACCACAATGTCCTCTCTCTCTCCCCTACCTATATATCTCCTGAAATTAGCTACTTCTGAAGCACTGAGGACAATGTGATTCAGATAGATCTATGAGAAGGATAAGGAGAAGAGGTGAATGGAACATATATTCCCAGGAAGATTCATTAGGATGTCTGCATACAGATGCCCAGGTACAGTAGGACAAGGCAGCAAATGAGTGGAAGAAGACAAGGATCAAAGGCAAAGAGAGATCAGACCATGGTAGTTCCTAGACTAGCTATAGGGAGGTGAGGCCGGCCTTGCATTATGCTCTTGGCTTTTATTACACTCCTGCTGCTTGAAACAGTGAATTTCACTAATCAGCAGATGTGATTTCTAGGCATTGCCACACAAGGAATGGTAATAACAGAAGGAGTGAGACTTCGGATCTTATGGGCTTAAAATTGCTAGTGCCTAACACTGAATAAACCTCCCCATCCATGGTATCAGGCAGGATTTGTTTGGGTGGGTAACCTACCTGAAGCACTCCACTGATGACTGCCTTGTTCCGCCTGTGTACCTCCAGCTAAGAAGCTGTAAATTATTTACCAAGGCAGCAAATTAATGCCAAGCAGCACCAGCACCTCTGTGCTCAGTGAGTCATACATAAAACATGCTTCTTTCTGTGAGGGAATGGTGTGCTGGTGGAAAGCAGGCTACAGAGGGAAAGACTGTGGGAGATGAGGAGTTTAGGGTGGTGGGGTAGGAATCTTCAAGAGAGCTGAAACATTGAGGGAAGTGTTTCAAAGTCAAATTTCCCAGGTACCCTGTGAGTTAACATGATGGGAGGGAAGGCAAGAAAGTAAAAGAAAAGAAGCAGTATCACTTTTAAGTTTCAACAACAAGCATTGGAGGTGAGGCTGGAGAGAATTGTTTCTTTTATTGTGCCCTCCCAGGTACGTTTTCTATGCATATGGAGTATGATTATAAAAGTCTCTGGCTTTCTGAAAAATCAGCAGGAGCATTAAGTTGTTCTGGCCATCTGCTGGGAAGTGAAATGTGCTTTCAGCTCCTCAGCTTCCTGCCACAGCTGCCTCTCCCTGAAGACTGATTTCAACTGTGCTGACCTCTAAAGCACCTTTGCTCTAGAGGCAGTCACCTTGCCAGCATGAGCAGCTCCCATCCTTCAAGCTTTCACACATTTCTTAGTGAATTTCTGCCCATGGGCCAATAACTTGAGGATTTTAGCCCTTTTGGTCTGATGAAGACCTAAGGTGTTGCTGGTGTGGTGGGGTTTTTTTTTTGTTTGTTTTTTGTTTCTTTGTTTTCTTGTTTTGGTTTTTTTTTCAATCCTATGTCCTTGGTTAAGTCACTGCATCTTTGACTGAGTTTAGAGATGGAAACAACTTGTGAATTTATCTCTTGAAATAATAAATGAAACATCCTTTCTTCTGGACAAAGTTTCTCATGATCCTCAGGCTTTACTGAAAAAATATTTTAATGGTCTTTCCAGACAAATCTATCTCAGTGTCAGGTAGATTTTTGGGCCAAACAATTAAAATCCCTTTGAAAGACAGCAAAACATTACTATTGGATGTCTCTCAGGCTGTGGATCAATGGAAATAGGTTTGATTTAATGGTGCAGGGAGGCAGTTATTTATCTGTGCCACTTTAGTGGACTGCTAGTGCAATGTTACCCTGGGGTTTGTCTGTCTTTCCCTTTGGTTGGGGCAGATTACCTGTAACAAGGAGCTGAAACTCCACAGCAGAGTGTAAGCATTTAAGAGTGGTGAATTTGTTCCACGGTCTCTAGATGCAAGTACCAGTCACCATCTGGGGCAGCTGGGCCCCTTTTACCCACACAATCGTTGTTCAGAATAACTTACAAATTGTCCTCGTGACAGTAACTGAGGAAGCCACTTCTCTGCAGCGTACACATGTTGTGTATGAATGTGTGACAGTAATCTAAAAAGCTTTCTAAATGTCTGGAGGCTACTCACAGATGTTACAGGCTGGGAAAAGATTTCACAAACAGGAAAACAGTAGAGAATCACCTCTAATTGCAAGAAGAGTAGAGAGAGGAGGCTTTTACAAAACTCTGCATGTCCACAACAGTTTAGAGCTAGATTTTCTGTGAGCCAATTCTGAAATACTACAGCTAGTGCAGCTCAGTCAGATTTCTGGTCCCATTTCTTTTTGTCATCAAACCAGACTCTTGAAGGAATACTTGAGCCTTATGCAGTTAATTAAATCTGACACTATCCTCACAAGTAGCATTAGAAGGATAACACTCTTCTGAGTCCTAGTTTGCAGTTGGGGTTTGTGTGGGCAATTAATTCCTCTTGCCCTGCCCTCACATGATTTTCAAGAAGTTCTGTCTGGATTGTAATGAGGTTGATAATTGCTGTTTCTTCTGCCTATTTAATAAATCAATAGTAATAACAAATGTCTATGCAATCCTTCATTAGGTGATATGGAAATTACTCTACTCTGGAGCTGGAATTGCTGGAGCTTGGCAGCTTTGCTGGAGGGGTGGACAGGAGGGTTAGTTACTCAATTTATTATGTGTGCAGCACAGAATTTCTCCAATTACCTCCTGGAGCTCTCAACCTTGTGAGTATTCACTGCTAACTTTCCCAGCAATAAAAGAAAAAAAAAGAGGAAAATTCCAGTGGAACAAAAGTAACTTTTGCATTATAAGAACTTGAAATGTTATGTTCAGCTTCACTCTCCCAGGATCAAAGGAAAGGCAGAAGCTCATTCACCATCATTTATGTCTCCTTGTTTTAGGAATGCAATTTGTTATCTCCAGTACAAGCATTTGGTGGGGTGATGTCTGGAGACCTTTTTCATCCAGCAACTGGCTAAGAAAATCTCAGAGGATCTGTAAGACCTTCATTATTCAAATCCAGCAGGAAGGTACAGATGAAAGGTATAAAAAAAAAACAAGGGAAGAGTAAACTAATGAGGACTTTGAATTCACTTCTATCGATAATTTTGTGCCAGGGTTATTTGCTCAATTCAGTACAGTGGTGCTCTCTGATTTAAGAGAAGCAGACTTTAGCTGGTTTTCCCCATAGTTTCAGGTGTACTAAATTTGTGCAACTGAAGGTGTTGCATTCAAACAAAAACAGTGTTAAGAGTGACTACCTGAGCAAAGCAAACACTACTGTGATGTGTGATTGCTAGATGTTTTCATTCTTCCTGAGGCCTTCTAGGTCAAAACTCAGGTGGGTGGAGAAGTAAAAAAGAGTGAGGTTTTAAACATTCCTGTGTATATCCCTTATCTGCTTCAGTAACACCATTCGTTTCCGATAATTGTGTGCAATGAGTTCGTCTGTACTCAGTCCACTGCACTGTATCTTCAAACCTGAGTGTGAATTGTCTCCAATAGGATGAGTGATACTTACTCTGATATAGAGCAATCCCAATCTTCCCTACAAGCTTATTTCTTTGGCTCTTAAGGAAGAAATACTCCTCAAAAGTATTTGATGTCATTAGGATTATTCCAGACTTAAACAGCTGGGAACATAAGCTAATGCTGGCATTGGGTTATCTTCAGAATGCTTGCCTTTTAGCTGCAGCAATGCAAAGCTGGTAGAGTCCCTAAAAGATCACTGACTGTAAAACACCTTGATCTTCTCCATATTTGAGTTCCATCCCTTTAAAATGTTGTATTCAAATTCTCTGCCCTGTAATAAAACTAGATCACTTGAGCACATCACAATGTGCGTGAATAGGTACTGTACTCAGGATGTATCAAACAACAGATTTTTAATCCATTGTGACTCTTGCATTGCCCATCCCACAGGTCACTGATTTCTATTTGGTTATAACTTGTGACAGCCAATCCAATGACATTCCACTCACTACTATTCTGTACTGTAGCAAAAGAAGAATTTGAGATAGACGTCACACTGAGATTTATCCATTGGCATTAAAGTCACACTAATAGTATTGCTGTGTTGCTTTTTGTTTCGTGATATGGGCACTGAGCTGGCTTCTTTTCCTCCCTTCTTCACTTTGGAAAACAAAATGTACACAGGCAAATTCTGAAATATTTTGAGGAGGGCAGGGAGAAGTTCCTGGAGCTGCATTACTCTCTTTCTCCTTATATAGTAGTCAATCTCTTTGCCCTGTTGTAATCTTAGTGGTTGTCCAGTCTAGATCTTCTGTGGTACTTTTATGAGCCAGCAGAATTATAGCTTGGTTTATAGGCCATTATTCTTGATGGCTCCTTCCATTTTCAAGGCAATAGATATGTTCTGTAAACGCAGCTGCTGACCAAATGGCCAGGTAAAAAGCTCTGAGATGGTTCTTTTCTAATAGGAAACAGATTCTTAAGAAACTGTGAAACCAATCTGATTGGTTTTTTTTCTTGTCCTTATAATAGGAAATTAACCAAGAAATACAGAGAAGTGATGGAAAGATAAGGAACGTGTTCTGTCTTGAAGAATGTCCTTATTTCTTAGTCTCCAGAGAAGCCTGAGATCTAGCCAAGAGGGCAATATAAAAACTGTATCTTCAATCAGCTTCTTTTATATCCTATTCTCACCAGGTTACTTTCAATCACACAAACCCTCAGCAATGTCTTTTTTTTTTTTTAAGACCTAGTTAGCAAACACATGGGAAGGAAAAGATGGCCACAGCTGCAACATTGATGGGCTTCACACAGAAAAATGTGTCATTTCTCCTGCCTAGCTGAGAAATTAAAATAGTTCTTTCTCCCTGCTCTGAATTTCATGGTGTGTTGCACCATCATAAAAAAAAATCAATTAAAGTGCAGCTGATAGAGGCTGGCCCAGAGAGCTGTCTCTATTTGGCTCATCCCAGGCAGGTACTGGCAGCAGTGCCAAAATACAGGAGGTCCATGGAGCTCAGCCAACTCGCAAATGGGATATTCTACTATGGCAACCCAGCCTACCACATGGCAGCAGCTCTGCTTTCCTTGGGGACCTCTTATATCTGTGGCTCTGCTCTATCCTAATTAGCCCAGGGGATGGATTGCCTGGCTTTGTTATCTCCAAAAATGAGTGACCATAACCTTGTTGTGGCTGCTATTCTGCTAAGAGGACAGAAATAGTATCAGCATTGGCAGCTACAACTGAGAGAACACCAAACACTCTGTGCATTTTAGCACTCAGTTGCTAAAGCTGAGAAATCTGAGGCAAGCAGAGGGAGCAACATTTTCCCTTGCTTACTCATGGTGCCAATGGCATGAAATAAATGTTACTTTCTTTGATTTTCTTATTAGCTGTCTGATACTGTAGTCTTCCTTCTTAAAGCTTATATTATTGCCTAGAGGATAAGAAATAATAAAGACTTAAAGAGAAGTGGCAATATGATTTGTTTTCGACAGATCACCCTGGGAGTCATTTGCTTCTATTAAAAGTGTTTTCAGCACTTTTGGAACTAAGTTTTGGTAGGGGCACTTCATTGCCCCATTACATTTTCCTCCAGGGATTATTGCAGTTCCTGGAAATCCTTTGAAATCAGACACCAGGGGTATGGAATAAATGAGAGACATGTTAGGGAGAAGATGATGTGTGAAACAAAATATACTGAAACAATACAGCCTTTCTAAAAGTCTTGCTTTTGCATTAACATCCTCTAACTAGCAAGGGATAGATGCATGCACTAGTTTTTGGCTGAGATAGAGTTAATATACTCCATACTAGTTAGTGTGAGGCTATGTTTTTTATTTGTGTTGGAGACAATAAAACAGGGATGTTTCAGTTATCGCTGAGCAGTGCTTGTACAGAGTCAAGGCCTTTTCTGCTTCTCATCCCACCCACCAGCCAGTAGGCTGTGGGTACACAGGAATCTGGAAGGGGACATAGTCAGGACAACTGACTCCAACTGATATCAAAGGGATATCCCACAGCATGTGATGTCATACTCAACGTATAAATCTGTGGAAAGAAGGAGGAAGGGGAGAAGAAAGAGGAAGGGAGGGACATTTGGAGTGGTAGTGTTTATCTTTCCAGGTGACCGTTATGTGTGATGAAGCCCTGCTTTCTTGGTAATGACTGAACACCTGCCTGCCCATGGGAAGTGGTGAATGAATTCCTTTTTCTGCTTTTCTTGCATGTGTGGCTTTTGCTTTACTTATTAAACTGTTTTTATCTCAACCCAGGAGTTTCCTTACTTTTGCTTTTCTGATTCTCTCCCCCATTGCACTAGGGAGTAAGTGGTTGTTTGGTAGTTGCAGGCTGGGGTTAAAGCACAACAATGCAGCATGATACAGGAACACAATCCAAATAAATACCCTTATGTGATTACTGTAAGTGGTCAACATATTCTTGGGTTGTGGTTTTTTTGGTGGTTTTTTTCCCCAGTCTTCTCACTGGTTTGCGCCTCCAAAACATATTTAGTATTTACTTTGGTCGGCCAGGCCTCTTAAAATGGATGGAGTCCATCTTTACTCTGAAGAATTATTAATGTCTTTCTTTACTACAGCAACATTTGTTTCCTTGACATCAATCTTTTTTGGAGTTAGTCACCACAGATTGCCAAGGTATACATGTTTTCAACATAAGCAGTAGATTTAAAGATTGACGGTAGAAGCCTAGCTTTTCAATCCTGGCATTTTCTGAACCTAAATCAGTGGAGATGATGGTTAGTTCAAGTGTTAAATGTTCTCTGAACCATTCCTCAAGTATGTTGTATGCTGCAGTTACAGCCTCTTGCATTCTTCTCCAAGACTGCTGGTCAGCAAACAAATCCATCCAGGCCTTACCTAAAGAAGTTTTTAACATCACCCTTGACATTTATTTCTGACAACACTTCCATTGCAGTTTTGTAATTTATATGTCACAGCAAACTTGAAGCTGGGTCTTCCAAATCTTTTACTTTCTTGTCATTTTGGGGATAGATGTGTAATCTAGTGAAAAAGATGTTTATATGGCACAAGGAAGTAAGAAAAATCTTAGTCTTCAATTCCTTCTTAAAAAAATATATTAGTATTTAGATGGAATCTTACTCTTGTGAACCATGGATGTCTGTTTTTGAAACTCCAGGACTGTTTCTGAGTTATCTTTGCTTTGATTTAAACCGTAGTTAATCACATTAACAAAACCCCTGTGTTGTTGATTTTTTTTTTTTCAGAATTGCTAATGAATGATCTTATATTACACATCTGATCTCTCTGAGGTGAGGGTTTTGTTTCTTGCTAGCTTCCATAATGGGGCATGAGTACTTAAACCAGTTTAAATGGCTAATGTGCAGAGGCAGATAGAGATTTACTAAATAACAATTACATCTTCCAGCAGTCTGCTTTCCTTTGTCATCACATATTTTGAGTCACAATTTAACAATTCCTGCAATTCAACAGTGAAGCTGGACTAAGGATAAATTAAGGACTATATTCAAGCTTAATAATACATGGATGAAAAAAGAATTACTGGAACTACTCAAGGAGGAGAAAGAAATCTATGCAAGGTGGAAAAAGGGCCTGTTTGCTTCAGAAGAGTATAGGAACACCACCAGAGTATGCAGGGACAAAACCAGGAAGGTCAAAGCCCTTTTGAATTTAAACCTGGCAAAGGAAGAAAAGGAAAACAAGAAGGGCTTTTTCAAATACATCAGCAGCAAAAGGAAGAATAGGAAGAATGTGAACCTGCTGATGAACAAGGAGGGTGCCCTGGTGACAGAGGATGCAGAGAAGGCAGAGCTACTGAGCGCCTTCTTTGCCTCAGTCTTCATCACGAAGGCTAACCCTCAGGAAGCCCAATCCCTGGAGGATAGTAGAATAGTCTGAGGAACAGAAGACTTTCTCTTTGTGGATGAGGATTAGGGTAGAGATCTGTTGGGCAAGACGGACACCTACAAATCTATGGGACCTGATGGGATGCAACCATGAGTGCTGAGGGAGCTGGCTGATGTTATTACTAATCCACTCTCCGTAATTTTCCATAGATTGTGGAGAACAGGCAAGGTGCCTGAGGGCTGGCTCCAGTCTTCAAAGAAGGCAAGAAGGAGGACCCAGGAAACTACCGGCTGGTCAGCTTTACCTCCATCCCTGGAAAGGAGATGGAAAACTCATCCTGGATGCCATTTCAAAACACATGAAGGAAAAGATGTTTATCAGGAGAACTCAACACAGATTCGCCAGGGGGAAATCCTGCTTGACTAATCTGATAGCCTTCTATGAGAGTACAACAAAATGAGGGGAGAGCAGTGGTTGTCATCTACCTTGATGTCAGCAAGGCCTTTGACATCGTCTCCCATAACATCCTCAGTAGGAAAGCTGGCATAAAAATCTACCTTATTTTCTTGCAGATTGAATTAGTCTCAAGTAGTTTGAGTTAACATTGATTTCAAATTAAAAACCCACCTTCTTTTGAATATTGATCCTTCACTTTTTCCAGGTGGGAGGTAAAAAAAGATTTGCTTCAAAGGCTTAGAAACAGTCTTGTTGGTTTTCCTTCCAGTTCACCTAGTAAGAAAATCCATATTTCCATACCAAGAAAGCAAAGTAAAAAAAAAAAAAGGAAGAAATGTCCTAGTCTCAATATTACATTGTTCTAGGGGATACACTGCTTGCTTGCTGCTGCACTTGCTGTGAGACTTCCATTTTAATTCCCAGGGAAAAAAAGAAGCTACTGAGAGTATGGGTTGGAAAGTACACTGAGGATCAAGCTGCTGAAAAAAAGAAGTGATGTTTTTGCTATTATTATTAACAATAGTATCAAAGCAATATGCCCAAAACCTGAGCTACCAGGAGTCCTCTATGACAGCCACTAGATATACACAATAGAAGAAAATTCCTTTCCCTGTCAGTTTACAATAAAAATAACCAAGATGAACAGAGCACTTGATTTTTAGACATGACAAACTAAGGCAGAGAATGGCTGAATTGATAGAGACAGAGATTTTCTGCTTCACAGGGAATCTATAGTTTTGGGTGCTTGTCATGAATCCTAGTCAGTTGTTTCAGCCATAAGGAGTTCTCTTTCTCACCTGAAAATGACAGAGGTGAGTGCAGTTCTGAACAATGCAGTGCCTGGTATCTCAGTCTAATGACCACATAGTGCTACAAGTGCAGCTTAATGAGAGAAAGCATATTTATCATGAGAGACAGATTCTGAGACATTGTAAGCTCTCTAACCAGAACTATTTTATGAGGCTGCTCTTTTTACCTTGTAGTAATTTTGTCCACCAGTTAGTCCTGTGTTTCCATGCATCACACAACTCATCCAAAGCAAAAATTCAGACCTGTCTATTTGTCATAACCATTTTCTGCAGAGGAAGAAAAAAACCTTCATGTCTTTTGGAAGCACTGAACTGACACCATCTGAGATAATTTTCATAACAGTTATCTGCAGGTCTACTATAACTGTAGTGACCTGGATGACTCAGGTATTTGTGATCATGTGAAAATGTCCTTAAGCACTGACACCTGTGACAGTACAGCTGTTCTCTAACATAATTCCTTTCCATTTCCAAAAGCAGGGACGATTAGGCCCTCAGGAAATATCATGTCTGGTGGGAGGCTACCACCATCAGAACAATTCACTGAACCTGAGTGTCCTCTTTCTCTATCCTGAAAAGTCTCTGAGAATGGACTAAAACCTGAAGGAATTGCTCTTGACTCTTACATAAGATTAGTGAGTTAAAAGATGAGTATCTGGCTTTTGCAGAATAGTCTTGAATTCTCTTGGTTGTTTTTTTCCATATGCAGAAAAACTTTCCAAACTATTTTGCATGAGCTCTGAAACCAAGAGTGTCCTACCAGTTTATTTTTCTAATGCTGTAGTATGACTCCAAGAGAATGAATGCATTTGCTTTAGAAGGGGTTTGGTGCAAATGTTTCAAAAGCCACAGAACTGTCGAGAACAACTTACACTTCAGCACTTTTTTGATTGGTGCTAGTAGGCCCCACCAGTAGAATTAATTGAGGGCATTAATTTCCCATATTAGTGTTTGGTTTCTATTGCTACTCTTCACCTGTAATAACTGTGATTTGTGCAACTTCCTTTAGCTTTGCTGTAAAAGCTGTTTAAATCCTGAGCATCTCAGGAACCTGCTACAGAATATAGATATACTTTGTTGAATTGTTATCCCTTCTCCCAGTAAGAGAGCTTTGTGCTGTTAATTACAGCCCGAAGCCATTGAATGCTGTTGATGTGTTAAAGTAAGTGGAAGGAGTGCTCTATGTCTCTGAACATAGGCCACTGAGCATGATGGGTTTTTATAATCTTAGTTTGTTTTGGAGTTTTTCTTTTTGGGTGATAATTTAACAATTCTTAAGAAACATTTTGTTGTATTAAACGATGTGGTTGAAAGTCCTGATTAATTATTTATGCACTGAGAGCATCGGTATGAATCTAACCTACTATCAGATGGTGACTTTTCTCCTGCATGATGAAAACTTAAGCTTCAGGAATGGTGTGTAGATGAATTGATGCAGAGTTTGTTGCCAAAACTCTTGCATATTTTATGAGGCAAGAAAATGATGGGAAAGAAGGCTGATTTTCCTCCTGGAAACTCCAGCTGTTAACAAAAATTGAAGCTAAAGGCAAGCTCTCTTACCCCTGAGAGAAAGTTTTCATGTAAAGCTCAGTTAATTTACTCTACCCTCTGTAACCTTTAGCATTATGAGAATGAATCTGTCCTTTTCAAAGAGTATATCTGACTATTTTAGTAACTTTGTGAAAGATATGATGACTAACAGCATCTACTCTCCTCTGTGCTGGCTCTTTCCAGAGCCTTTCTTGGCATCCCTGCTTGCTGCACAAAGTCATGCTAAAGATAACCTGAAATCAGTATAAGTGAGGCTTGAGAGATACATTGGTAGGTGTGATCAGCTGTCAGTTCTGTGCACAGAAAGATAATTTCAGAGGTCTAGAAGAGAGACTTTAGCTAGGGCAGTAGAGCTTTAAGACTGTGAAGAAAACTGGAAAAGCTTTGAGAAGCTGAGAGTCTCCTCACACAAGGTAGGTTGTGTTTTGGTGTTTACATTGCCTTTCCTACAGAGAGTAAAGAATATGAAGCCAAAACTCAGTGTAATGGATTCTTCAGCTGGGGATATCCCCTAAAAACTGAGCATTAAAACATTAAGAACCAATTTATTTCTGTGGACCTTATTTCTCCATTCCCTTTCTGTGAATAGAGACAATGAGTCTAGCCACTTGAAAGATTGTGCTATCATGTCTTTCCATAGGGCAATTAAGAAATGATGCTGCTCTGCAGGCTACAGTAAACAAAGATGTCTCCTTCAGAGGAGCCCTTCAAAAGCCAGAGAAATCTGGCTTGGTGTTTGTCAGCAACCTCATCTAAGGTTGCCCTTAGCTTGACACCACATCATGCATTGATAAACAGCCCTTGCTTTAAGTCTTGTATTTTGGGTGACATCATGAAGCCAAACAGTTGACACCAGTATAACTTTCCTTTGTCTGACTGTCTTACCATTTTCACACTGATACCTACTTCAAGAAAAATGTGCTGTAGGCTATATTTTTTTATTGTCACATAATCATCATGGCAGAAGAGCAGTGTAAATCCCCTCTGTTATAACGTGCCTCTCTTGAACCTGGTCACAAAGCTAATAAACCTGGAACATCTTCCAGTTAATATATTATCAAATTGCAAACAAAGGAAAGCTCTCTGTAGTCTCTCAAGTCAGCTATAGCCAGGTAGACAACTGTATTAGACCACAGCAGAATTATTAATGCACATTCAATGTTACTTTAACTCGGTTTTCTGTTAAATCTGGCTTGCGATACAGGATTTCAGAACTCTACTTGATCCATAGTGTCCAGTAGAGACATATCTGATAAGAGGTCAGAGATCTGAACTTTCCAACAAATGTGTAGATTAAAATTGTGGAGAATTACAGTAATCTGCAAACTGAGAGGTGCCTCTGCATACTAAGTCAAACCACAGCATAGCAAACACACCATCATAAAAAACCCACAAAAATATCCATCCTTTTGAGCAATGTTATCCTTTGAGTTAGATCCAATACAATTTTTTTCTTTATCATCCCCTCATTTCAGTACTCCCTGTGAAGATATTATCCTGGAATGTGAGAAAACAAAAAAGAAAAGAGATTACAGTAGACATGTGCTTGTGGTTTGCAGAGGTGATTCACAGGCAAATTGGGTAATAAGCTTCATATTACATTTAAAAAAAAATAACCTGTTCTATGTATCAAATTTCATAATGTACCATTCAAGTCCAATTCACACTTGGAATGGCTACAGATTTTAATTTGGCCTTAAACTGTACTACAATTGCTATACATTCAACACACTGCCTTATTGAATTTCTAGATATATGCTGCTATGCTTTTTTTAATTCAACGTTTTAACTTCCATCACTGATTGCTGTTGCTTTGCAGAGACAATATTGTATCTCTCCACACCTACACTGTGTCAAACTGAATTTCTGACTCAAGAAGAGAAACACTTGCAGGATTTTATTTCACCATAGATTGGAAACACAGATCTGCCTCTGTAAGTCTGTTTAAATATTTTCTTTCCATTGGGTAGGCCAAATCTGTATTTAGAATAAGCAGTAAAATGACTTTGTGCACCCACAATTTAAACTCTCATAGTTAATAAGGGTAATTAAAGACAAACCTTAACGGAAGGTAAAACATGCTTGAACTGAGCAGCTCCTCTATCCTGTGTTCAAAGTGTTCTGTGCTAAGGAAGCGAGGTAATTTTGGGAGAGTGAAAGAACTATTTTTGTTTATGAGTTTTCCAACTTGTGGCTTCATTATTTGCTCTTTTCCAAAAGAGCAAATGTGGAGTAAGAAGCCCCTACCATGATGTGTTTGCCATCACTCTGATGCTGAGGCCCTGATGTCATATCCTGACATTAGAATTGAGGACTGTAACACAGTTGCAGTTGCTTGAGTGGAAGTAAGAAAAGCAGTGTCTGGACTGGAGCTCTTCCTTACCCTCTGCTCAAGTCTTTGTGCCTGTGAAAGGTCATAATTGCAGCTTTGTTTTGAGAGCACTAGGATATGGAGCTTAATAGTAGAAGAGGCTGAAGGAATTAGGGAAGGCAATGCAGACAAATTTCCATTAGGTGATCATTGCAGGTCCCTTCCAACTGAAGTATTCTGTGGTATTCCACAGATAACAAGGAACGGATTCTGCAATGTACATCCAGTTCTTCGTGTCATTTCCTTTATAGCCAGGCAGTGCAGGGACTGTCCTACTTTGGAGACCAACAGGGAAAAGTCCTGCTTGAGCAAAATTCTATATATATCTACAAAAATTTAAGCAAGAAAAATTAGTGTTTCAAAGCAATGTGTTTGATTATATTTAAATTCAATCTCTGTCTGAAAGAGATTAATTTTTAAGCCCATCCTTTTGAAGTGAAACAAACAAATGTCCTCACAGAATAACTACAGGAATCTGGATGTCTGAGATTCACAACAGTTGAAACAATATTTTAACTTGATAGATCTGTTCTGGGATTGCAATTTCTCAGGAATTTAGTTTGACTTAAAGCAGGAATTTCCCAGTGTCCTTAACCTGAAAGACACATTAGAAGAACATTAGATCACTTAATGATGGGCCTCAAGCTGCTGGGTAAGATACAAACTACCAGTGTATAGAATATCCTTAACCCACTCACTGCACTAATGAAGCCTTTATATGTATGGCTCTGGAAGGGGCAGCAGAAAACACTCTTACTGCCTCTACCTAGAGCTACTTCAATTTCTGAAGGATGTTTCTTTTGACATAGGTAGTTAGGTGGTGAATTAGACTGTTTTTTTTTCAACTAGCTAGCCTAATGCTCTGCTATAGCTTGGCACATCCTGTGATGAGAGTTCCAAATGACAGCTTTCAGCTGGCAGTAGCTTCTTTCTCCCTGTCATTCATGCAACAGCAATGCAAGTGAATATTGATCTTTCTAGAATGAGCTTAGTGCTGGCACTCAAAACTCTTCAGGATGTGTCACCAGCCATGTTTGCCTTCATTTGTCTCCCCAAGCTGCTGTGTCAGAGTTGAGATGAACAGAAGATACCCCCCAAACTTTACATACACATACATAAAGTAGATTGTTGTCCAGAATTCTATGTTAGAATATCTTAGCTTGGGAAATTC
The DNA here is from genome assembly GCF_028858725.1 of Colius striatus. Classification (NCBI taxonomy): domain Eukaryota; kingdom Metazoa; phylum Chordata; class Aves; order Coliiformes; family Coliidae; genus Colius; species Colius striatus. The sequence continues at coordinate 15,989,406 of NC_084769.1, read as the reverse complement.
TTGTTATGTTTGTTCCCAATAGTCTTAATATCATGGTTCTTAAAGCACTGTCTTAACCAGGTTACTTTAAAACATAAAAGGAAAAAAAAAAAGAGGAAGAAAAGGTGTAACTAACTTTGATTGACTTATTTTTGATATTAAGGATCTATATTGACTTCTGCTTCTACTTGTTAGTCCAGATACTCATTATTTTTACTGGTCTTAAGATGTACTGAAGGTGTCTAAATTAGACAGCTTTTCCTTTTTTCCTGAGTATATGTATTAATCTAAGTAAATTATTTACTTTAACTGTGTATGAGTCTGGATTGAAAGGTATCATGAATATATTTCAAAGAATGGAGTTGAATTTGTTGGAATGTATATAGTTAGGCATCATATATCAATATTGTCTGTAATGAAATGCATGAAATATAAAAGCAATAGAATATTTATGTAAAGTGCTTAAACTGCTTATATCCATTTTTTTTTTTTTTTTTTAGCTTCTGTGCCTGTCACTTTTTTATATAAAGATGACGTTACTTACAGTCTTTACTAACTGGAGTTAACAATGTTGTTTGTATGGGAATTTAGATAAGCTTTCCAAAATATGAAGGTTTAGCTGATCCTTTTTGGCTTAGAAATTGGGCTGGATATCTGGTGTGATTATTTGTTTTTTTAAGAAAGCTCTGCAAAGAAGGCATTCTGAAAAAGAAGATAAATTGTTAGATACAAAAATGGATGTTTATTGCCTGCTTCCTTATTTTCAGACACATGATAATGAAATAACTTGGGAAGTTAAAATAAAGAGCTTCATTCACAATTTATTATGAAGATTTGCTGTGGTCAAATCTCATTTTAACTCACGTTATTTCCTAACCTAGATTTTTATTTGCAGAAATTACAATGTTCCCTCTAAGAAAAAAAACCTCCACATCTCTAAAAGGTTTCTACTTGACTGTGGGTGAAAACGTATCCTGTGCAGACAGTATGTGCAGTATTAGGACTTTACAGATGAAGTTATATCGCTCCTTCTGTTTTTCCATTCACTGCTTTCTCTTACAACTAACTGAATATATAAAAAATATATCAGAGACAGAGCCTTAGTAGCTGAAAAAAAATCAGATTTTTGCCAGAATGTCTTATAATATCAATATCAGTAAAGAGAGGGGCCCATTTCTTTCATCCCTAGTTAGCAAAATTGTTGTCATTGACAACAATAGGTCCAAACTTTAGTTTGTGGAAAAGGTTATAAACCTCCTATTGTTGGCAATAGCTATTATACTTCCAAGCAAATAATACTTTCAAAATTCAAATATTCTACTGAAAAATTAGAAACCAAAGCATGATAACAATGGGTTAACCTAAATCAATAAGTTAAAAGGTGGTGGGAAAGAATCTCTTCATATGATCACTTTTATCATTGTAGCACCAGTTTACCCACTCAAGACTGGTGAAATCAAAGTTGCAGTCAAACACCGCAATGAAGAAAAAACCTGGGACTTTGATGGTGTTTTTCTGCCTCTGATTAATACAAGGAACTCCTCCTTCTGAGCAGAGAATTCACCTGTTGTGCTGCTTACATCTGGTTTATATGTTTGGAGTGACAGCTCTGAGCCGTGTGGGATGTGGCTGGTGTGAATGCAGATGGCTGGTGCGAAACATCTTGCTCTTGGGAGCGCACACCCAAGGGCCATGTTTACACCTTATAGATTGAAACTGGGGAGTGAGCTAACAGATATGCAAGCAGGAATGATAGACCAGGACCCTGCAGGGAAGCAGCAAGTCCACCAATTTGTTGGTGTCAATGAGCACAAGGGATTTCAAACAAAATTAGCACTGATTTTTTAAAAGGATCTTGTGAATTCATCCCGAGGAAAGGGCTGTTAATCACTGCCATCTCTTCACTTGTGTGCCTAACTACAGTATAAGGAGACCTCTTGAGCTCCTGAGTTCAATTTATGGTTTTTGAAATTTGCTGACTGGCTATTCTCAGGTAAGCATCTTCACCTCTGAGCCTTGGGCTGTCTGCTAAAATACATTGTAAGAGTAAAGCAGTCAACCATACGCCTCAACCACAATGTGCTTTGAAATCCACAGAGCATAACTGCACTAGTAACACAAAGTGCGATGGTATAGGAAACTCAGCACCTCTCTTTCTTGTATCTTTCTCCGGGGGACCTTTATCCTGGACAGGAATGATGGTTTTGGGATTTTAGGTACTTTTTGTTTTGTTTTTATTTTTTAAAAACGTCTTTTCCTCAGACCTAGAATTTGCTAGATTAGCCAGCTGGTTTTATCTTTCCTTTTCAACATTCTGTTAATGAACCTGAATGTCTTTGGGGTACTGTGACATGTTGAGTTAAAAATTACTATAATTACTGTGATCCCTGTGGAATATGAAGTGTGCACAGTTTATGTCTCAAGGGGCTTGAATTCTTAGAGAGACTATTTTCTGGGACAGCAAGAGCTGTGAAATGTACAACTCTTGATTTGCACTCAAGATCTGAGTCTGATTCGTATGGTTAAATAAAAAAATGCTGATTTATACAATTTGTTCCTGGCTCATAATTATGGTATAGAATTAATTGAATAGCCTGGAGGTTTCACTATTGTACATGGTAATGATTACTAAAAATTGATTCTCTCCTATATTTCTTTATTAACTTATCTGAAAATGACATATCATAAAGAACAGCTTTAAATATTGCTGTGCTGAGCAAGTTTATAAATTGCTATTCAAGCTGTTTGTGCTGTTTTGGGGGATTTTTTTTTCCTTGACTTTTTTAGGTGATTTATTATTTTATAAGTGGCTGAGCTATAAGTTTAACCTGAAATACAATGTGAATATGTGTACATGTTTAATGTTTCTGACTAAAGACACTGCTCTGTTAGCCTTCAGGATTGGATATACATGCCTTCCAGATAGATGTGCTGGATGTTCCTCCTTGCATGTCCAATGGATTGTTGTGGCCACCAAGCATGCCTAGGCTAGCTAAACATGGTCAGTGAACACATGAGAACAGCTGATATGCAACCCACTTTTGGCCACCTTGAAGCTGGATTTTTAAGGATATTTAGACTCTGGTTGGAATAAGTTTAATGCAGAGCTACAGAATTTGTTACTTTTTGACCTTTGTTGCTTTTTATTGTTATTTGTTGTTACCTCAACGGGCTTTTCTGGCCAGGCTGCTAAACGTGGGGTCCATGTTTGGTGAATCACTCAACAGTCAGTTCTGCAAATATTATCTCCTATTTGCTCATCCAAGTGATCCCATTGAGAAAACATGGGAGGGTTTGACTTCTGTTGCTTGAATCAAGGGAAGACTTTGAAAGCCTCCAAAGAGGTGGAATCACTTTCAGGTTCAGACAAGTTATAGGTTAATTACACAGAAATTCTCTGGGAGAAAGAAGAACAGCTATGAGGGTAAGATGAGTTCCTCTGAAATAATAAAACTGTAAAAATGGAAGTGTTACTAATATTTTTGTTACAACCATAATACATGTTTAAGTTTTGATACTGACATGATAGGTATTTGTTCTCATGCTCTGAAAAGTGTATTCTTAAAAGGTTTCACTTCAAGCTAGTCCAAATGTTTAATTTAGATAAAAGCTGACCCTGGTACTAAGATAGTATTATGGTATTGTAACACTGTCTTCTACAGTGTTATTTCAAACAGTACTATACCATAGAAAATCAAATGAGAAACTTTTAAGGTGAATGGAAAATTAGACATTTGACCTTACATAGGCATTTTTTTCCTGTGAAACTCTCCAATCAAGTTATTATTATGAAACTTTGCATTTCATCAGATCAGCACTTTCCAGTAGACTATTTTCAGCTGCTTCTTTCATTTGCATTGAATATTCTTATTCCTATAGAAAAAAATGAAAGCATTTGAATTGTACCTATTCTAAACCCTAGAAAATTATATAAAATATGGGAAATTATCTGTGTTTTATGATGCTCTGGAGTAAAAAGTCTAATTCATTGACTTAAGTGGATTTTAGATGAGTTCTCTTGGTTTGACAAGAGAAGAAATGCTCTGTTTGTGACCTCAGTGGGATTTGCTTTGTCTGCCTCTGAAAGGTGATGAATTTCTTGTCTTCACCTCCAAAGGCCATCTAGGACTTAACACTTGCTGGTAGCTGCCAGGAGCAGCAGGTCAGACTTGCTGCACTTAGGTCTGACATAGCTAAGAGAGCAGATATGAAGCTGGACTGCTGTACTCCCTCTCTTTGTCAGTTGCCAAAATGATGGACAGCTGATAATGGCCATTTCTCACTTTTTCCCAAAGCAGGAATAGAAAGCCTATTTCAAAGTATTCTCCTCTGTGATGGTAAAGTGCTTTCAGGTATGCCCATAATCCCCATGATATCTCACTATCTGGTGGCACCACCGAGGAGAGCCTTTTTGTCCCTATACACCTCTATATTTTCCCAAATTGAAGCTCCAGTCAGAGGACCTAATTTTGCTGAACATCTCAATGGCAGTCTTGCTGTCTGTGTGTTGCTCACTATAGGGCATTTGCAGACTGGTGCTTTCCTGGCTCTGTGAGTTGCATATGCTCATGGATTGCCCTCTTATTTATTATAGTAGGTTTCTCTGAGAAGGCATGAGCTGGGGAAAATTAATGTTGCTGCCCATCCTTAACACAAGCATTGACTTCTACCAGAGAACTTAGCAATCGCACTGAAGCAAAGGGCTAATGTGAAGGTTGTGGATGTAAAGAGAATTTGGATGTCACTATTTCACTGTGAGGGTGAAAGAGCAGCGGAACAGACAGCCCAGACGGGTTGTGGAGTCTCCTTCCTTGGAGGTCTTCAAGACCAACCTGGACATGTTCCTATGCGACCCAGTCTAGGTTGAGCTGCTTCTACAGGGGAGTTGGACTAGATGATCTCTAAAGGTCCCTTCCAACCCCTACCATTCTATGATTCTATGATTCACCATTGGCTGCAGAGACTTGGTGACATTTTGCAGACTGCTTAGGACAGAGGCAAGGACAGAGTGTGGTGCATGATTTAAAGATGAGCCTTTCCCCTGCATTGATAGGGATATGAGAAACTTTCCTTCCCTTTTATATCAGAAAAGCAGAAACATGTCAGAATTCTTTTCATAGTTGAAATAAAATGAGACTCAATTCCTCTCTGGGATGTTCATAGAAAATTAGCCCAATTTGTCTTTATGACATGAAGTGAACTTTCACACCAATTTATGCTTCTCTCCATCAATGCTGTCTCTTCTCTTTCCCCTCACTAGACCCTCTTCTCTTTGCTGTAGATTTCCTGGCTCTTGAAATATGCAAGAGCATAGCAACTGTTACTTTTTTTTTTTTCTGTTGTTATTGCCTCTGTTTTGTTGTATACAAAGGTACAGGGATGTCTTCAACTATATATTAGTTGAAATGCTCTGGGCAATGTTAGCATTCAAACTATTGAACTATTAAGGGTCTTATTCTGCAGAATGTCTTTTAAAAGATGCTGAGGTATTTCTGTGTTTCTTGATGGATTTGGGTGGGTGTGGAGGACATTCATCGCTTCAGGCAGAGCTGAGGATCAGGCCCTAATTGGTGTTAAATTTAGGACAAACAGACACCAGTGTTTAGCAAGGATGTGTGTTTGCTGGAGAAGAAGGAGTCTCATGCTGTGTTGATTGATGCTGATTTCCATTCCATTATTTCAGATTGTGCACTACACGCTACCGAGAGGCCAATTATCAAAGGTTGTTTAAAAGACACATCTTGAGTACTGGGATTCATCATTAATTCAGGGGGTTATGCTTCTGCCTTTTCTGAGTTGTCTACTCCACCCACAACAGAAACACTTGTTTTACATATGTTTCCAAGTTTCCACCTTTCAATATTGTGCTCAGCTTCCTGTGGAACTTGATTCTGTACTTTGTGAAGAAATGCACTATGTTAAAGAGAGATTTCTCCTGTTGGTCTCAGAATATCAGACCAGGCCAAAGAAGCAGCAGTAAAAAGACAGCTCAACCCCATATATATATATACAGTAAACAATGCTCTTGGAGAAAATACATGGAGTACAAACATTTGGTTCAGTTCAAAAGAGGCTAATCACTACAGAATTGTAAATAATCCTTTCTAGCAAAAAACCTCACAAACTAATAATAAGGAGGGTAGTGATGATGGTGGTGAGATGGGGAAGAAGGAAAAGCAGTAGTCCTGAGATAGGGCGAATAAGGTTGAAACGCAAAGATGTAAAGCCTTGGTACTTTTCCACTCATGGCATTACACTAATTTACTTTAGCTTTACTATCTGATGTAACTGAATCTCATTTTTAATCCCCGAGAACATCTGGCAGCAAGAAATTTAGCAAGGCTGTGAGAACAAAAGGAATAGTTGGTAAATGCTGCTCCAGACTGTACTTTTCCTAGTGGAAGAAGCATGGGACAGCCTTTTGCCAGAGACAAGTCACATCAGCTAGGGAGGCCAGAGGTGTGGTAAATCGAACAACCAGAGTCCCTCCATTGAGAGCTAGAGCTGCTACCCAGAGGGGGATGAGGAGGGAAACTGGGGTGACACGATGCCATTGGTATCATCCTGTACCACCAGATGAGAACAGTATGACTCGCTCTTCTACTCAGACCCTGCTGCATTACCCAAGCTTATAAAGTCCTGATTAAAACATAGCATTTATCCAGGTCTCTGCACATGCTAAATTAATTGATAGTCACAACATCATGGTGAGGAAGATGAAAGCAATATTATTATCCTAATTTTACACGTGGGGGCATAGAAGCAAAGAGGAATGCTGAGCTAGTATTAACAGTGTCAAGCTCCCACACTTACAGAGTCTACTTCAGCTGTATTCTTTAGCACATGGGCTGGATGTATGCATATAATGAGCCGTCCATTGAGTTTTCAAGATGCTGACCTTGCTGTAAGCTTCGACTGCAGTTCACAAATGTGGCAGTGCTCACTCAATCTCAGAATGACTGCCATTTCAAATTTCATCCTATCTCGAGTGCATCCCATTTCATTCCATTCAGGTGGCTTCATTATGCTTTTAAACGCAATCTTATCATGGTGTGGCCAAACCTCACTCAAATTCCTACAGGGAAAGTCCCTTGCTCTGGTCTGAATCTGCAGGGAAGACTTTTGTGACATGGAAGAGAAATTAAATCTGTCAAAGCAAATTTCCTCTAAAGGCATTTCCTATATGACTGAGAGAGAGGGACTTATAAGCCTATTTAATAAAATAGCATTACAAAGGATTTCATTCCGTTCTGTTCTGTAGGATTATCTCTAAAGCAAGCTGTAAAAATTAACACATTTTCTAATAACTCTTTGTATTCACAGAATTTGTTCCATGGTAGTCTCTCCCCTTGTTACTATCACTCTGAATGAATTTGACCTATGCTTCTAATTATAGTCAGTGGACAGAAACAGACATTTTCAGAACAAAAATAATTTCATCCAAATATAAGTCAGGTGAATTGCAATTAAAGAGAGCTCTATTTTCCTTTGGCAGCAAAGAGACACTATTTCAGCTGGAGCCGTGTACATTACAGTTGTCAAAAACTAGATTACATTAAACCTACTCTCTGTTATCTTTTTCTCCCTGTATTAAACTGTATTGCTGATTTCCTGCCTAATGATCCAGTTGATCCAGTCAGTGTCAAAACTTTCATGGACTCTGCATTGGCTCCTTTGGATCTCTCCCTGAAAACTCACCACATACATTAGGTCTGGGCCTTCTCCTTCCTCTTTTAAAAGAGTTCCTCCCATGCAGGAATATTCCCAAGATCACTTTTATACTTCCCACTCTGTATTGCCAAGTTTATAGATTGTTGAGATATCCTTGGGGGGTCACAATTGCCATGGTGCAGGGATGTGATCCTTGTGATTGCACCACTGTGAAGCTTTGGTTAGCTAATAATCACATTGCACAGTCACCACGCCAGCCCACCTGGACTTCCTGGTGGCACTTTATGAGTTTCTAGCAATCTTTTCACAGCTGAGTAAATAAGAATCCTCTAAGCACTGAAAGTGCAGAGGGCATTGCCATAATAGGTCTCCAGGGCTTTAAGATACAGTTTTATTTCCTTGCTAAATATAGCTGCTTGCTTCTTATTTGTTTAAGTGAGCTAACCTATTATTTAAGGGATATTTTCTTTTTTATTTTGCCAGGCACACTTGTATGTGTGTATGTGAGTGCATGTTTGTGAGTATACAGTATATTGAGTAATTTTGGTGGCTATTTGCCAAAGCAGATGATAATGTTGTAGCTTTAGTGTCTGTTTATTTCTCTCTTTTCTCCAACCCGCTCTCTTGCCTCCCTATTGATTTAGTACAGCCAGTGAAGTTTTACAGCCTGCATTTAAGGAGGCTGCTATTTGAAATCCGTGAGGGGCTGCTAATCAGAACTAACTGCAAGCATGAGGTGCAGTAGCCATCTCTGTCCTGGCCTATTGGCTTAAGAGAGCATGAAGGGCTAATTTCATGGCTGATAAAGCTTTCTGTCAAGGAGGCCTCCCAAACAAATGAACATTGACTTTTCTTTACAAGGAAAATAAAAATGGTCTTTTGTCACAACTGCCCGCTTGTGCAAAGTAAGAGGTCACATCGCTGTGGGGCTATCACTAGCCATGTGGGACTATCTAGGAGCTTGCTAAGCTGCCCAGACAAGATTCCAAATGGATTTTGGAATCTAATTTCTCTTTAAGTGCTCACTTTCTCTTTGATTTCCTTGACACTTTTACTTTTAGGTCCCGAGATGATAGAAACCAGTAGCATATCTTCTGCAGGCTTTCCAACAACTCCTTAAGCACTTCCTAGGGAATAAGAACTGGGTGCCTAAATCCCTTTCAGAATCTTTATCTCTACCACTTTTCTTCTTTCGATTTACCAATTTAGTGCCCCATCTTTGTTTCATCTGACTGACCTCTTGATATCAACTATACTCTTAGGGCAATACTTCTGTTTCCCTGCTCTGGCAGAAAGGTGAATTTTGACTTCTACTTGAAGGGAGTACTTCCTGTTCTTCTGAAGAAAAGAATATTGTTTATTTCAAAGCACCTGGCTTGAGGGCCTTTCTATGAGGGGAAACAAGGCCATCTTAATATCATTCAGGTGTCCTTTCATCCATTAAGAGCCTTCAACAAAGGAAGCGGGTGCTGTTTGTTAGAAGTATCATGTAGCACGTAAAGTGTGTGGTTAAAGACTTGTGCTTTCAAGAAAATCATTTACTTGCATAAAATTAAGAAAGTCCTTCACAGAGAATGGTCCATGAAGCTTTCAAAAATGGTATCATTTTTCTTTTGTTCTTTGATGTTTTGATGAAATGTGATTTCAGTCAGCAATACAAGACATTTCAAGGACATAGGCCCTGCTTTTAATACAGAGGTCACTGACTTTCCCTCTAAGTTCCTCAAAGAGAAAAGTCCCCTCCAAATCTGATCCTAGTCTTGGCTATTAAATCCATCATTCTTTTATGAGTGTTTTTTAACAATCCTCTTAGGGCTGGTTTGCACTACAAAGGTTACGCTAGGAGAGAGAATAGAGCCCTTAGGAGAAGTCTGATTTATTTTGGTAGCAGGACTTTTGCATTTATAGATAAATTACCCATTTGAAGGACAGACACTTTTCCATCAAGATGCTTATTTTACAAGTGTAACTTTATTTACACAGAAAGGGTTTGCCAGAAGAATGATGTCTATACCTGTTGCAATTTTATCTTACCTGCAATTCATCAGCATAACTGAATGCTATAATATGGACTTGTTTTTTTAGATTGTTGAACAACTCCATGAACCAGCAGTAAAACAGTTGAAGTCCTTCACTGCAAATCCACAGGGTTCACTCTGGTCTTGTACTTAATGCAGTCTCCCTGGTAGACCCAGCTGCACACCAGCATGTTCAGGAGCAGGAATCAAAGATGTTGGATGTAGTACAGACAGGTGTATATCATTGGTATTGGAAACTGATATGCTATGCTTTCACCTTGCCAACCTCTGAGTAACCTGGCTCCAGGTGAAGCTTGTACCTAATTGTCTACCTAGTTATTTTTCTCACCACACTGGAATGGCAAGCTGAGATCAGGATTTTTCCCACATCTTTCTGCATATTGATGGTGGTGTATGCATGCTTGTTCTTCAATACAGACTGAGAAAAATTCATGTCACAGAGGCAGACAGTTCTCACAGGCGTAGATGCAGACTGTGCCAAGACCTTTGAGATGCTGTGGAAGGGCAGGCAGCAATGCATTTAAAATATCACATATTTGACTGGTTTTAGAATGTTATAGATATTTATGAAAAATGGTGCTGAAGCAAGTTTGTCTTTCTACTGCATTGCATGCTGTTGTTAACGAGGAGTACAATCACAGGTAGTAATTACAGTTTGTGCTGTCAAAAAGCATTTACTTTAAGCAGAATTTTGCCTTGTGGTTTTTACTGTTCACCCCATGGGCTATCTGAAGATGATGTTTGTTGGTTTCTTGCATTGTAGCAGAACTCTTTTCTTTGTGGTACACATTTGTTTTCCAGTTAAATTACCACATGTTCCACTTAAATTGACACATCATTTTCAGGCAAAAGATATTCTTTTGTTGGTGGGCTGTCCAGTGCCTCCCTTGCTTTGCATTAAGTCTGAGATTTGAAGGCAGCCCTGAGGCCAAGATCAATGTAGTTCCACTGAAATAAGTAAGTCTTTAAAGGAGAATCAGTGGTTGTAATGTGCCAGGATAACTACAGTGACACAGTGGTATCTCTCAAAATGTCAAAGATAGATACTAGTCCTTTGCATACATTATCTGTATGTATCTGCTGAATGGATGGATTTCATACGGGTGTTCTGCATTTCCATTTTAACCACTGGGTTCAAAGGTTCAAATATATTTCCAAGTTTTCCCTCCTCCTTTGCAAAATCACAAAACTGGTTGAAACTTAAAATGCTTCGTGGTAAGAAGACAGATATGACTACAAAGGAGAACACATCGTTCCCCAAGGAAGCCCCAGTTTCCCTTTTCATCATGATTAAGGAATGCTACATGTGAGAATATTTACAGCAGAGTTTATGTCATTGTGCATTGTTTATGATTATGTAGCATACACTTAAATTCTCTGGAGAAATACACAATCTCCTTTTTGCTTCTTCACTTTCTCCTCCGTTATGTTTCTTGCAATATGTTATCACCAGATGACTCTTAGAATACCTGGGAGATGGGACTAACATATTGCTTTGGGGTGATAAACCTGCCTTTGACTTTTAAAAAAGGTGATAGGAAAAGCAATTGGAAGATTAATTACTTCTAATTGATAACTTCTATTTAAAGTGCATTCTTCAAAACTGTACTCTGTAAGGTTGGAAGCTGTACAGTTTACATGGCATACCTACAGAATGCCATTTTGTGAGTGCTGTAATCATTCTTATTTGTGGCTATTTGTTATGGAAACAAAGATGGAATCTGCAGAAACAAAGTGGGACTTGCAGTGCATTTCCCTCCTAGGCTAATGAATATGTGCTACAGAGCGATGGAAAAGTGTGACAGTCCCTATGACACTCAGGGTATACACTTGCTCAGGATGGATACTAGACTCTAGTGTTTAAATCTAATATCACAGGTGATGTGGACGACCTGGGTCCACTGGTTTCCAGGTTAGATAACAGAGAAAAGTTGGTATAACCTGTCAGGCACCAAAGAGAAGGATCTGATACAGCCCCAGGTGGGAGCTGTGATTTGGCAGCCTTAGCAAAGGGAAACCTGATTCATCACTTCCTCTAATGCAAATGCCTGATTTTCCAAAGTGTTGTAAAAGGTAGTGATGGGGGTGTGAGTAGGGTCCTTGCTCCTGGCAGCTGGTTCTAACCTCACAGCACTGACTACAGAAACCCCATTGACAAGGGAACGAGTTATTGCACCTACTCAGTATATCATTTCAGCTGAGACTTCTGTCTGGCTTAAGTAACCACTGCTTAAGTATCTTGATGAACTAGGGTTTTAGGCAGTTGTTTAAACTTAATGGTGGGTTCATTGGTGTTTTCTGTGTGTGCTGAAAACCAGATCTGAGCTTTATTGCACAAGTGAGTATGCAAAACAAATGAGTACTTATTCCTCTCTGGACATTACAGTCCTGCATGGTAAAGGGTTTTGGAGTCACTAGCTGCACAAGAGGGTCTTGTCAGGACATACCAAGGGAGAACTGTAATGGAAATGCAAATTTAAGATACGATTGCTCAACCTTTCTCCCAACCTTGCTCCAATGGGCAGAAAATGCTGCATCCAGTGCTTTCAGAAGATGGATTAATTCACTTGATGTGCTCCCACTGATTTTGGTACTTCACTACATCATTTTGTGCAAAAAGAAAGAAAACGATAATAAGGCATCTCTTGACCATTGATCACCTGTCATATGTCAAACTTAAAAATATGTTTTTGTGGGTTATATGCACTGTCTCCTCTTCTTGTCAATCATGGTCATTTTTATGTTTTGAGATTTTTTTTCCCACCTTACTGATTTACCCCTTTGCCCAATGAAATTGTGTTCTATCTGTCTGGTAGCTTCTGCAATTTGCCTGTGCAGTGTGGAGGTTAACAGGAGAGAGAAGTGATCCTCCACAATGCCTCAAACTCCTCTGTCTTCAAGGGGCAAATGTAAAACAAAGTCCAGTCTTTTTTCAGCAACATCTGTGAACTGCAAATACGCTCAGTCCGGTCTGTTTCAATTGCTCCTCTGAGAATTCCTAACTTTTATATTGTTCATGTGTGAGTTAGATGTGATTGGATAAAAGGAAACAGCTTGGTAATATCTACAGGTTTATATTGCAGCACACAACAGTGTCCAGCCAGGTGCACACTGAAAAGAATGTTTTATTCTTGTTGTTCTGACTGCTGGGATACCTTGACTAGAACACATTTGAATTGTTTAAATGCAAAAGCCTACGTTTTGCTTTTAAAAAAAATTTAGCAAAGCCTGGAATGAATTACTGGCCTATTTGTCATCCTGACATGGAAAGCATTTTCCATCTCTCCTCCTGAAGCTGTTCCACTTAGTATAAATAATGAAATATTCAGTGAGCCACAGAAAAAGTATGGCTTTGTAGCCTGGGGGCTACTGAGTATGAGGCAGACCAGGTGAGTAGTTTTATCATGAGTCTATTGGTTATTCTGGGTATGATCTGAGGAAATTGCCATAAAGCATTTTGGCTTTGATGTACTCAGCCTTTTGCAACAGAAAAAAAAGAAATATTGTGGAAAATTTTTCATCAACTCTATTATAGGCATGCAGTACAAGTGACAGTTTGTAAGGAAATGGGAATTAGAAGAAACAGGACTGTGATTGCTACCACCTTGCGTAAAATACCTCTCACTGAGATGGGCACCTCTAGAGCAAAAAGAATTTAGAAATTTAGTCTGAACTGTAACAAACTCAAAGCTTTGTGAATTGAAAGGGTGTCCAGGACACTCTCAAGCCTGTAAGCTGTTTATACCAGACCAGTTTACACTACTAACAACCAGAAAGTGAATCTGTATATAAATGAAAACTGAGGTGATTTCTTTGAACCTCAGCAAGTGAAAAATGGAACCCACACAGATGATGAAAACTGTTTATTCAAAATATATATTTTTACATAAATAATATATAAAGATGACTACTATTACATTTTTACAGCTAATTAATTTTTTGAAAGAATGAAATGTCTACAAAACAGAAATGTATCATAATAAACTAAAATTACTCTGTTCTTGAAACTGCATAAATCACATAATCATCACAGCCTGCAGAGATGTTCAGCAGACCAATATATAGCCATGTATCCTCAACTGTAATAAATCTTAAAGTAATGTGAGATTGGAGATTCTGAAATGAAGGAAAGGAAGTTGAAGAATTTTCTATTAGTCTGGGTTTAATGAGGGACAAATCGTATGTTCCCAGTTAAGGCATTTGTACTTTCTTTGCAACTATCATTACAGCTAATTAACAGGAAATGCTCACATTCACCAGTTTTACTTAAGAGGTGATGATACCAAGGAGAAGTGGGGAGGAAGACAGATGTAAATTTTTAATACCTTATTTGCCTTAAGCCCACATGGGAACCATGAATAATTGATGGCAATAGTGGTTAACCCTGAGCCCATCAAAAGCAAGTTTTACATGTTATCCTTTCCCCGTGCCTCCCCCAGAGCAGCTCTCCTTGACACAAAAGGTTGCTTTTTGAGGCATTAGGATGTGATGAGATCTGTTACCACCAATTAAGGATGTTGACTGACAGGTGCTGTCTATACAGAGGCTTCTGGAATATACTGTCACTTCCATCCTGTCTCCAGATGCTCATCACAAGAACCAGAGGCTCGTGTCCCCTCAGATTTGCCATCTGAGCTGTTTGAGGGAAGGCTGTAAGTAGATTCAGTCGCAATCAACCAGATTAGCTTAAATTGTGTAGGTAGTCAGTCTTTGGTCACTGTAACTGAGGTGGGTTAGGGGTTGATGGCACAGACTGGTGACTTTCTTCAGAAGGATGGCCACCAAGAGATGGCTGGTGCCAGATGTTTCCTCCAGTTGGATAAATACAGAAATAAGACAGTGCCCAGAACCCAGTGAAGCCAGCTGGACTCACAGGTTACATTTGTACAAAAAAAAGAAAGAAAGAAAGAAAGAAAAAAAGCAGAAAGCAACTGTTCTCTTGTCCTAGTGGCAAAATGCCAAACCTTCTCCTTCCCCCAAATTGATCTTGTCCACGGTGCTTGAAAGACAGTTTTAGGTCCAAACTGGTTCCTGAGCTTCAGTAAAAGCTTGCTGGCAAGTGCAAAAACTGTACTAGAGAACATGGTGGAAAAAAAGCTAGACTGTGCAATCATTAGTCTTCCTCTATGTGCTGGTATTGGCACAGCCACTCTGGTACCTGAGCTGGGTAATGAACAGCTGATAGAAGTTATATTTGCTTGTCTGTCCCAGAGGATATCTGACTAGGATAAACCACCAGTCACATAGCTTAACAACCTTGTTATTTTTTTTTTTTTTTCCTGAACATTGAGAGGTATCCCAGAACTATTAGGGAGCTCCTAGAGTTTGATATCTGAGCTAGGACAGATTTAGCTGTTTCACTGCTGAGCTGTGGACCTATAAAGATCTTGTGGCCCAGGAAAGATCAAGGCTGGGTCGCTGCCTGCATCAGATTACTTTCTCAATTGAAAGTGAGAAGGGTAATGTGTTATGGGGCTGAGGAACTCTATATGGTTCAACTGTCTCAGGAAGATGCCTGTTTATGATGTCAGCTTGGTTTTGATAGAGGTATTGAAGATATCTATTAAAAAAGCTCCATCTTGGTCCTGAAACTCCAGGAAGCTATTTGTCTATATCTTGCTCTTAATGCTCTGCAGTCTTACATAGGCAAGAGATATGGAGAACTTCCTCTCTTCACTTCCAAAGCAATTCTGCTGTGAAGGGCTTGATAGGTTAGCCTCCTACATAAGAGAATCCTACAGTTTATCTTTTTGACCATGATTTGGCAAAGTTGATGGAGCTGGATTTCAGCGCATTTTTCAGAAAGCTTGTGCACTGTTTAAACTCCATCCAGGCAAAGAGTAAACATGAAACTACTGGATAAACAATCATTGACTGTGTCTCTGATGGAGGTCAGGAGGAATCAGGCTCCATGTGGCTAACAAGGTGCCTTAGCTCCTAGTAACTATGGCATAATGAAGGAAAGGCTCAGATAGTGGGTATCTTCATGGGCAGGCTGGTCATGGGGAACAGCATGGCATTTTTTTGGCAAGTAGTAACTGCTGCACCTTCTGCTCCCTCTCCTGCATCAACAACAAGTTGTGCCTGTGCTGTGGATTGTATTCCAACAGAATGAGATTTGAAACTGATTAGAAGCTTCTGGTAAAACATTTTCCTTGGAAACATTTAATGTAGTCTGGCTTTATGAAGCACTTAAGACCCGCCTGGACATGTTCCTATGTGACCTGATCTAGGTGAACCTGCTTCTTCAGGGGAGTTGGACTAGATGATCTCTAAGGTTCCCTTCCAACCCTATTATTCTATGATTCTATGATTCTGTTTGGCCCATTAGAGGAGGAGTAGACCTACACAGCCTCCACTGGCCCAACACGATGTGAATCAATCAAAGAGGTTCACCTAGTGGGGCTGATGAGGGGTCTCCTATGTTTACTAGCTACTGAGGGACAATGAGTGACAACTTACCAGAGTAAAATGGTAGGTAAAACTCACTGACAGTGTTTGCTGTTCTCTCTAAGGTGACGGTGAATAGAGAGAAGAACTTTGCTGCTGGCACTTCCTCCTAGGTAGTTTGGATGCAATGGTACCTCTTGGATCAGCTAACTCCACTTAATATTAACACTCTTCTGGCCTTTGAAAACCTCTAAGAACAACAATATGCACCCCAGCTCTCTATCTATGCAACTTTTTCTCTCTAGAAAACTGTCAGAGTCTACAATTGCTGACACGTATTGAACCCAGTGGAAGTTGCAGCCCATCTCTCTGCTGAAGTCCAGTGCTTTGAAGACATAGATGGAGAGGTCTGATTTGAAGTAGTCACTGAGATAAATCTTCCTGCATCTCAGAAGCCAGAAAAATGACATCCTGGTGAGATGGGCAGGGAAAGATGGAGAAAATGTGGCAAACTGAATTCAATAACACACTTGCTCTGTACTCCAACACCCACCTGTCTTGTACAAACACTATTTTTTTTTTTCCCCTATCTACTGTCTGGTGATGAGAAAGCTTTTTTCAGCATCTTACTGAGGCAGAACACAACAGTAATTTTCCATTTTGGGTATGTTTTTTTCCCCCTGTAGGGTTTCTGCCAAACTGGGAAGAGAGGAAAACCCATATACATACATAGTATAGCTGGCCAGGAAAAAGGATGTGGATTCAAGATTATGTGTTCAACCCAAAGTCCTGGATGTAGAACTTCGAGTTTCCAAGGCTAATGTCCCTGTGTGAGAGATGCTGGTCTGGAAACTCTTGCTGAGGTGGCTCCATTTCAGATCTTTTCTAATGTGACAGCATTGTTTGCTCCTGGAACCTTCCCCTAGAAGGTGATGTGGGCAAGAGCAGGCAGGAATGGGTGTGAGGCTTCTCTGGTGCCTCCAGGGAACCAGATACTTCCTTCTGTGCCTGAAAAAAATATTTCTGCTTCCCAAAACAATGACAAGAGGTTACAGGAAGGCCATCAAGGATGAGTGGATGGTGGAAAAACATCCCTGAGACCTATACTGCCTGTTGGCCTTAGCCTTGTTTAATTACTTTGGCTCTGCTTTGAATTTGTGTTTGCATTGAGCGAGATGCTGAGTCATCAGTGAGCACAATTCCTGCTGTATTTGGGAAAGAAACATTTACTGGCTTGGGTGATAGGTGAGAACTCCAGTGCATCCGACATCCCCCTTGCAGCCTACAGACCCCTCCTTGGTACATGGTCTGCAAAAAAGGAGAACTTTACACCTCTTTTCTAGACCTACCTTTCAGAGACTCTGTTGTGCACTAGGCTGTACAAACTAACGGAGACAGCAAGGATATACTGAGGGGAAGAAAAAGAGAAGGTTTTCCCTACTGTCCTGCACACCTACATAGCTGTCACAGCATCTATTCATCAACATATGGAAAAAGGAAAGCTTTGGTATCACAACTGTACCAAAGTCTAAGAGAAACCTCTGTGTCTAGAGAAGCTTGTATGTTGGTAGAAAAAACAGCAGATGATAGGATTGAAAAGAAAGGCTGAAGGAAACACTGTGACTAATCCAGCAGCCTCTGCAGCTCCGTGATGATTAACCTCTCTTCTTCTCCATCTTAACATTGCTGTAATTGACGGTTGCCTTCTAGTGACAGGTTTTTTTATTTCCCATGTGTGTCAGGTGATGCTCCTTCTTCTTCTTTGAGGCCTGGATTCCGTTTTGGCTTTATTCAATGTAAAGCAACTGATCTTTTCCACGTGTTGATTACATAGCCTGCAGTGATTTGTATTGTAGAGTAGGGTCTGCAATGCTGTGCTAAGTGGATCAACTCCCATGCTTAGGACTGCAATGGAGATGGGCTGATAAGGCCTTAGAGACTGATCAGGAAGGATGCAGGATAGAGCTGAGTAGAGGAAAACGGACTCATCTAAACTGACGTGAAGTTCCTCCACTGAGCTTAGGAAGTGGGAATTTTCTTCTCTGAAATGGTTGAATACTAAAGCAAAAAGTTGGACCATTTGGAGAGATTTGCTTTGGATGGATCTGCTGAGCAGAAGTTAGAGGTTGGCTTGGAGGCGTGGTCTGGAGAATATGCAGAGCTTGTGGTAATTTCTGTCACTATAGGAAAAAATTGTGAGGAACTTGGGAAAATTATAGTTACCAAGAAATGCCTAACAAAATTTAAGTGCTGTCTTATTTTAGTGGTCGTGGGCAACAGTCAAGAATGCACTTATTTTCAAGGACTCACCAAAGGCTCTTTTCAAGAACTCCAGAACACTCCTCCCACTGCTCAGCCATCTTAGGTTTAAGTTAGATGTTTTCCTTCCGCCACTTCTTTTTTGGTGGATGTAGCTAGGGGACGTGGGGTTGACACTGATCACTTTGCAGAAAGCATGCTGGATTCTGTCTTGTGTAATGGAAAACTAACTCTATCTCTGAAGTATCTGGAGCCATGTGGAGAACAGGCTATAGTTTATGACAAGATGCCTGAGTTAGCTTTAAACTAACTAGATTGGGGACTGCAAAACATTGTACAGATTACAAATTCTAGGTAAGGATTTATCAGGCCTTTTTTCATTATCCTCTTTTAAGTAGATTAGACCATACTGGCAGAAAGAGAGCAGATATGCAATAAGTGTTAAACCCACGCCAGATCTGAATATATTTGTCAAGTTATTATATATACAGCAATAAGAGGCAGCAGGATTCCAGTAATAGTCAACTTAATGTGTTGTTAGTTTCAAGTGATTGTACATCTTTTCTCTGCAGATGAATTGTTTGCTACACAAGCACTTTATGTTTAGGAATAAATGAAACCACACTCTAAATCACAGCATTAGTGTGGCCTCATTTTCTATCTCCTGGGACAATACTGATCCAGTGAACTAATTCTGGATGAATTCTGCTTCACTGGGACACTGTGCAGTCCATGAGCATCTGTAAACATTTCATAATGCATTAAACATAGTTAACAAAGATACATGCTCACTGCACCATGGGTACTTTTTCTCAGAAAAGACAGTGGATTTCTTGCCAGCTTTCCACTGCAGATTCCATTTTCTCTTTCCTGTTTCAGGAGATGTAGATAAAAAAAAAAAAAAATGACAGTGATCTCCTGTCTAAAGGAAAAGGCTCACTTTGAGTAGAAGATTGCTTACCAAAATCTGAATAGTTTTGGGTCTGCTACATTTGCATTGTGAAGCTTAGGAATGAAACTAAGAAGGAAGCTAAAAAGAAGAAGGGTACTGATGATTCTGTGTTTTAGGAACATCTTCCACACTTTCATGTCTGATCTCCAAAGTCACTTGCCCTAGAAACTCCATCTGAAGTTCATAATGAGATGCACTATGTTCACTAGGAAAGGAATAAACTTTTCTAATCAGTACATGGTTTATTGTCCTTGCAGTGAAAAGAGCATTTGACAAGTTTCTCCCCAGTGATCTAGATCCCCTAAAGGACCTATTGTGAAGTATAAGAGATGTGTGAACTTCTCAAATAACAATTTAAAACCTTCTTTTTATGAAAATAAACCACAAAAACCCATCCATTTTCCTTATGGAAATTACCTTAAAAATATTTCCCTATTGCTGGGACTGACAAGGCTGTGAGTTTTTAAAATAAATAGGTAGAATCACAGCTTGCCTGAAACCTTACCAGCTGTGCTGCTGCTTGATGCCTCCCCAGCTACCACGCAACAACTTCTAAGTCAATTATGCTCCTAGCAGAGCTGTGTGAGCATTTGCTGGGAGCTGCCACTTTTTGGGAAATTTGGTCTCTTTTCTTACATATTAACCTTCAGTCTGAATTTCCTGTGGCTCTGATGGATGCTTGTAGAAATAACCACATTCTCTTTAATGGTGTTATCTATAACAAAGGAAGCAAAAGCTCTGAAAAATATAACAGATTTTCTCAACCTGAATTGAGTTTTCTACCAGTGTTTCCTCATGTACTTGTTTGTTTTTTCTCTTCCCTCTCTTTAGATCCATAACCAAGAACTGCATGTTCTCGAAGATTTATAAAACCAGTTTTCCCCTATCAAAGTATGTTTGTTGTGAGACATAAGGAAAGGGCTGGACACAGGTGAATGAATAGCAGAGAACTATTTAAAATAGAATAAAGTAGAAATAAATCTGAAATAATATATCTTTCTACTTCTATTTAATATGGCTATTTAATAGAAATCTAAAAAAGTATGTAAAATTTTAACCCAGAACATCACTGAATTGTTTTAAAGCCCAAAGTTCTGCCATAGGCTTCACACTTGGATTAGGGCACATAGCTTAGGCTATCCCACATAGCAGTAAGACTTTGGTGTATCTGTTAGGAAATACTTTGGGCCTCGATTTCAGCCATGAAATTGTCCCAGCATATCAATAGGCTCACTGAAGTCAACAGGATAAAGAAAACGATTTAAGCTAAAAAAGCTTTCAAGTAAACTGAAAGGCAGCATCTCCCAACAGGGAGATCTTCCTCTCTTTGGACTACCCTTCTACCTGCAAATGTCCCTGACCTGCTAGGAACTAAGATGTCCTCATTTCCAATTCTGTACGCTACCAAGACAGATGATCTTTACCCTTTAAATTGTTGACAGCTGCATTAAGTATCTCAGCAAATACATATTTACCATTAAAAATGAAAATACAACCTTCTTATTTCCCAAGTATATTTCATGCTCTTTCTTTAATAATTTAGTTCCACTGATTTACACACTTTCCTTTGTTTCTCATAATTAGCCCTGTAATTTAAAAGCATGATAATTTGTGCAAAGACTTACTCATAATTGGTAATCATAACTATCAGCAGCAGAACTGTATATGCTTTTAACCTGACTCTGTGGAGGAAGGGAGGAGAGAAGAATTGGCTGATATGAACATACTGTTCCTTCCTGTTTTACCACTTCTGGTCCATTTGCTATTGTTCCTTGCTACTTTTTCCACACAGAATTCCTCTCTCTCTCTCTCTCCCCTAAAGGCTGCTGGATCTCACTTCTACAACCTCTTCATCAGTGCATACGACTGAAAATTGTTGCACCTACTGATATTGTGGAAAACACCATGCCCTTCCCTGTACAGCCATTTGAGCATAATTTCTAAAAGGTGGTAACCTTTCTAGACTGACTGCAAAATGATTGAAATGAGGCAATCCATAAAACTCTTCATTTTCATAATTCTGCTTAGAACTCTGTAATAAACAATTGTTTGGTGCCTACTAGTTATGATAATCCTTAGCAAACTGAGAAAAAAAATCCTCAAATTTTTAAGTGCCTTGAAATTTAAGAGGCAAAACAGAATTAAACATCTCTAGTTCTGCACTAAACAGAATGGTTTTTTATAAATGGTGGGGGTGTTTTTGAGGAAATATTTTTTCTGTTTCAGCTCATTAATTATATGCCTTTAATGATCCTTTAACAAAACTGCACATCAGTGCCCAGATTGGCTGCAGAAGAGGACAACTGTAGAGTACATGTATGTTCCTAACCTGTCCCAATGCTGCTACTCAATGAAATGTTACTGGTGCCAAATGACAAGTGTTATCAGGGTTTATGCTTTTATCAATGTAGATTTCATGATCTTATATAATTTTTTTACATTATTTGCTTGTTCTTGCCCAATATTTTTTCCATATTAATATTAAACAGAGCTCGATATGGTAATTTCTAGCTTGAATTCTTGTTCTTCTCTTGATTTTTCATTTTACTATCCTTTCTTTTTTAAATTTCAGTTCTGAGTTCAATTTTTTTTCACCACTTCTCTATATTTGTTTAATTTGGAAGTCTGATGACCTGGGCAATGGTAGTTCCTCAGAGATGGAAAGGTACCTGGGAGGTAATGGACCTAATGGGAAACAGGTAGTTTTACCCTCTTCCATGATTAAAAAGAGCTGTCCAGTCCATTCCTATAATCTACTGTATCTTAAGATATCCCCTGCTGACCCTTTAAGCAGTACAGTGGATAATGAGCAGTGAAGTGAGCCACTTTTCTTGCCCTTCCTTTGCTGCCCTCAGCCATTTGATGATTAGATGTAGACAGTTTGAAGTAAGAGCTGCCTTAAGGAATTAATTCCAAGACAGGATTTCTCTGGAACTCAAGGGGCAAATATAACCCTTTTGTTTCCACAGGAAACCTCTAAAGTTTTTTCCACAGCCATTTCCTCATCCTGGTGAAGTCTGCTGCTGTAGTCTTTGCTTCTGCCTTGGCCTAGAAAGCAGTCCCTTTTCCTGATTAACTTGGAGTGCAGAGTGTTGCTGCAAAGCTAACAAACCTTTATCTGTGCTGAGAGCAGAGCAGGAAGGTGCCAACAGGGCAGGCAATTCTCTTTAACTACAAACTACCACATCTCCTAATAGTGAGGCAATCTGTTGCCCTGCTCCAGAAACACTGCTATTTTCTTCCTCTCACAGTCTGATACACCCTGTAATCTGGAACATTTATCAACAACTTAGGTTTCACCAGAACCCTTAGTGTGTTCTCTTTTAACTTCCCTCTAATCTCTACACAGATGCAAGTGAATACCTCCTGCCTGCAATCTCCTGCTTTGCTTCCTTTCCCAGATTTTCATTTTCTTGTGGCAATTTGGTCCCTCCACAAACCTTGTTATTCTCTTGAAATCTTTTTTTACTGTTCTCTATCATTTAGAAGGTTAAAATCCTATCATTGCCTTGTCTGAGAGCTAGAATTCCAGCAAGGGTTTAAACAGTGTCAGGGATGACCCTCTCAGGCAAAAGAGTCAGAGGATCATGTACTGTCCATAAAAGGATGGCTTTGGGGAAAGGCTTCAGTTACATCTTCACTTGCATCAGGTCCTCTCCAGGGCTACTGTGTGTAGACATATTTTGTTTTATAAAAATAATTCAAGGAGGTCAGGGAGGAGCTTTGCAGCACCTGATATTCTGGGAGATGCAATGTGAAGTCCTCAGAAATAAAATGAAGACTCATTTCACATGAAACAAAAAAGCCATGCTTGCAGAAAACGTACTTCAGAATCCCCTTGAGATAAATGAAGTTAGAGATAACATATGCCAAGAACTGAGGTAAAGAACAGCCAGAAGAAGCCATTTGTCATGCAGAACAATGACACTCTATTTTAATTGGTCTCAAAAAACCTAATAACTAGGCCATGTATTCTTGACATCCATCTACTGACACCTTCTTAATCAGTCAGCTATTTGAATACATGCAGATATAATTCTCAAACAATGAGAGCTCCAGGCCTTTTTATAAACTATACCTGAAGGTGTTATTTTAAGAAAGCCACTTTGCCCTGGTGTAAAGGGTGTGGGAATGGGGTTGCTGATGAGGTGCCAGCTCTGTAATAGAGGACAGTAGCAGTGAAAGCAGAGACCCTGCTCAGTATGAGGACAGGAGTGCAAGAAGAGGAAAAGAAAATACCTTATATTTGCCAAAGCTCCCCTGATCTCAGCTTCTTACAAACATTCACACATTTTCTCCTGACGCGCAGTGGTCAGCCATTGCACAAATGAATTCTTGTTAGTGGTATGGTTCATGAGATGGAGTGACATACATGGGTTTGAGGCTGCTGGAGCACTGGCTAACAGCCATTTATGCTGTTTTTTGGTGTCATTTCCTCTCTGATTGGTGAGAAGTAAGAGAGCTGGTTGATTTTATGGATCTTTTTCCTCCCCAAATGCTACCGTTATTTGGATTCTTAAAAACTCTCATATTGCCTTATATATAGTTTCTCATGGAAAAAAAAAAAACTTCTTTGACTGTTACTTCCTAGTCAAAGTACCTTCTCTGTTTTAATTTCTTCTTTAAAAACTTTTCTGGTAAAGTGAAATAAGAACAGTCATTTGACATTCCTTTGGAGATTCATCCATAAAGAAGTGTTAGTACAATCATGAAAATCTACAACCATGCTGGTGCCTCAGTGCTTGCCAGCCAGAAAATTGAGATTCCAAGGTTGGAGCAAACTTGGGAACTGAGGAACAGCAGTAATGGGATTGAAGTGTTTAGAGAATGCTTCAGAAATTCCTCTGGGAGCACATGGTGAGAAAGCTCTTCTGACTCACAGTGTCACCTGGAAAAAGAGCACGTAGTACAAATACAATGTTGGCTAAGATCCTATTTAAAGGTGGTTTACACTTTAAGTAATTAAATACATCCAATAGATATTTAAGACTGAGATGTTCGAAGAACACCAAAGGATTTTGACTGTCAAGGTTTGAGGGACCCACTTTAGCATTTAACTGGTAGATTTCGAAAATCTATGTTTTGGCTTCGGTAGATAAAGTCCTGATCTGAAAGCATATCTATCTAGCTATCTAGCTATCTATCTAAAATATAGATATAAATATAGATATACTTAGTTATCTTTATAAATGCAGGCCTCAGAAAAAAATGACAGCAATGGAAGAGGCAGCTGATGTTACTGAGGCTAGCTCCCTGGTACTGCACGCAACTGTTTCCCACAATTTCTTTCACACACACTGAATCACATTTCCTCCTAACTCCAGTTAGGAAGTTAGTCTCCTCTATGGCTGGATGTTCTTTCTGGCTCTCTTGGACAGGGAAGATTTTTAATTTTTAATTTTTAAAAAAACTTTTCAGCCCAAGTGTTTTCCTGGAGAGGCCACAGCTGTTGCATGTTACTGAGGACAAATTCAGAGTTCTGAATTTGCCAAGCTCCCATTTTGCTCCTCTTCTTAACCCCATTTCCTTGATACAAGTGTTACATTTGTTATTGTTCAAGCATATAGTCCCATTCATAACAACTTGACAGATTTATTAAAAATCCTTTTACCTGCAATTTCCAAATAGTGGGGTGAAGACAGTCTGACTTCTTCAGCTTTACCTCATTCGGTTCCAAATTTTCCTTCTGTATCTCAGATGTGGTCACATTTTCTCTAGTCTCACCCTGCATTTATCCCCACATCACTGTCCGTATTGAAAACTGAGACAGAGTATGCAGGACCATGACAAAATCATCTTTCACCTTACTGTCCTCACTGTTTAGTGGCCCAATCTGTTGCCTGTCACCTGAAGGAGTATCTGAGCCTTAGGATTATTCGTCACATTTGTTTTTCAACATATGTCTGGAAGCCAATCTACTTTAATGACACATTTCTCACTAGTCTCTCTCATCCTCTAATAACATCACAGAAATTGCTATTCATGTGTAACACAGAACATGGAGAGTGAAGCATCTAT
The DNA here is from genome assembly GCF_028858725.1 of Colius striatus. Lineage (NCBI taxonomy): Eukaryota > Metazoa > Chordata > Aves > Coliiformes > Coliidae > Colius > Colius striatus. Next base: position 15,964,098 of record NC_084769.1, on the reverse strand, counting down.
AACAAACTTCCAGCACTAATCAATAGAGTCTCTTACCATCCTTCCCATAAACAATTTTACACAAATGTAACCCAATCCATCCTACCCCTTCTCATTTATCCTGTTGCATCAAGCAAGGCCACTCAGACAACTTTGCCTTTCTTTCTATTTCCCAAACCATTGTAATTATGGCCATTATTTTGTTATGTTTATGCTATTCCATTAATACACAATTTCATATATAGCATCAGTTGTTCTAGACTTTCTAATTGTTCTGCTTTATTGCCCATGTACCTTGGGTTAACATATGGAGTTTCACTGGTAATTCTTAATGTCTTGACCAGGCCAGGAAAGGTAGTTTTAATAACTGTATTGCCATCCAGACAAGTGGAGAGTGTTCCTATGTGTTTGCCTAGTAACATGCCTCTGTTATTGTACACTAATGGACCCAGTGTAAACCAACCTGGGCAGTGAGGACCTTTGTTTTGGTCCAATATGATCATTATATCAGTCTCAACAGTACTAGCCTTTCTTTCTTTTTGCTTTTCATTTTCCTATTCACTTCTACTTCCTTCATTTCTATTTTCTTGTGTATTTGATTTTCCTTTTTACTCTGCAGTAAATGCAAGGATGGACTCTACACATATAATTCACTTCCAATTATTTAATTTGAAGCTCATCTACTTTTTCTCATCTGCCTTGACCCCATGATGCTTTGGCAGAGGTCAGTAACATCCTGACTTGCATCAAGAATGTGATTACAGAACTATTACAGACAGTTTTGCACAATACAGGAAATAAGAAGGCAGCCTAAGTAATTTTGAGGCAATGGACAGAAAGCAAATGGAAAAATATACTTAATTCCCCACAGTGTGCACCATTAAACTGTTGAACTTAGGATATATTCAAACAGAGGTGTTCAAGAAGAGATTTAATGAATTCTAGGAAGAAACATCTATGAATGCTTTTATGCACAAAGAAACAACCTGAGGCTCAGGATGATTCTTTGAGCCTTTGATCTGCAGGGAGCACCACCCAAGGGATGCATTGCCCTGTCTTTTTAAGCCATCTTTAAGCTTCAAATTATGCTCACTAGCAGGGATAGGACCCTGAACTAGGTAGCAATCATGTAATTCAAATAATCTTGGATTGCTTAGGGAGAGTTTACCCTTCTGTGCATCTCCGGTTTGTGGACATTTTTCTGGTTATACTGCTTTAATTCAAGGCAAATAGAGAGCAATTGGAAGCTTCCAGGTGGTTTTACTAGTTAATCACAAAACTCCACAGCAGTACCTCTTCCTAATATATTGGGACAGTCTTGTGGACAGTCTTGACTTTCAGTGTTGGGAAGCAGAGCTCGATTTGCAGTTCTATCCCTTGTTGCCTCCATGGTGCTTTGCAGTTATTTACTGCCAGTGCTCAACTCCCTGTGTGCACGAAGGAAAGCCCTTTACATCCAGAAAGGGGCTATGAGAATAAACAGGTAATTTTCTGAAAAGTACCATGGAACTACTTGGTGAGAGAACAGGGCACCCAGTAATGGTCACTTGAGTTTTGATGATTGTTTTGATGTTCTTGACTATCAGATTCTTTTTTTAAAGTAAGAATAACATGAATGAGAAATTACATCTTGCTGTTGCTGAATATGTTGACTATGTATTCTACAGCCAAATCTGTAATGCTGGCCTTACACAACATCATAAAGTAATATCTGAGACAGCGAGAGGTTGCATTTTCCATCTGGCTGGGTCCATTTGTTTGGGTAGCCTAATGCATTCTGCAAAGGGGAGAGAGAAGGAGACTGCTTCTGCTCTCTGAAAAGCAAAAAGCATTATGGAAAATAATGAAATACAGTAGAGCCCTGATTATCCAGATGCCATAGGGAAAGGTGAATAAACCTCGATAACAGAGGTTTCAGAAATTCAAGGGACTTGTCAGCATAATTAATAGATATCGGCAGACATGGCCATGTTTTGGATAATAGAAAGTTTCGGACAACTGAGGGAAGGATGACCCAAGGTTATATTGTAATACTGAAGCTGCATTGTAACTTCCAGAGCTCTCAGCTTAAAAATCTTTCCTAATACATGTTAGCCACTGGAAAATAGACTTGATTTGGAGGAAAAAGACAGTAGTCATCATGGGCAGCACTTACAGAAAAATGGGACCAAGAGTCGTGAGGTTACCAAAGAGAGGAACAGTAACTAATGATCTTTTTATTTTTTTTGTTCCTCCATAAGTGATTAATTTAACCAAAGTGAAACTATGCAACTGTATACAAAAAGAATAAGCTCCCGCTTGCTCTAATTCCCTAGGACTTTCCCTTTTTCACAGAATCCATTAATGCAGCACACGTTTGTCCAGTCACGAGAGCTGCCCTTGCACGTGCCATTTTAGATACCATCCTCGAACCATTGCAGGGTAACAGTTGGCAGAAGCTGATATTTAAATGGAAACAATTTAATGGCAATTACAATAATTTATTCCCATTCCATTTGCAAAGCAAAGCTACATTCTGCTCTAAACATAAGGCACAGAAATAGATAAATGGATAGCTGTGCAGACATCACACTGTCAAAACTAATACTGGCTGATCACAGGGCAGAATTACATTTGGCTTCTTAGTCTGCAAATGTTGCTTTTCCAGAGATATCTGAAATGGTTTTTTTTCTATGTATTTGATGAGATTTTCCATACTCGGGATCTGAAAATAAGCCTTAGCTCATTTTAAACTTTGAAACATTAAGAACTGATAAAGGTTTAGTCAATCTGACTGTCCATGAAACTGTTCTGGGACCACTTCATTCTGACAGGGCCAGCAACAAGTTTTAAAATCAACATTATAGTGTTATTTTGAAATTATTTTTTCTAATTACTGTATTTGAAAATACATGCATATATGTAAAAGTTACATTTTAGAAAACACAAGTCCCAAATCAGAGGATTTTTTCCCCATGAAATGCATGTATTCAAAGTGTTGTTACTTACAGAAACCTTATGATCAAATCTGCTTCATTGTTATATTTAACGGCTAAATATTTAATCCACTGATAAATCATTAAATGTTTTAACCTACTGATTTCAAAATCCCACTGAAGAAAATAACCCCTCTTGTTTTGATCTGGATGTTATCTCTGTATATCAGCTGCAGCTTTGTCTCCTTTGACACAGTACAGCTCCTCTTATGCAAGGTGAGCACAGAATATTGGCATACTTTGGTTACATCAGCTTTGCTATTCTCACCCAGTGAGAAGATGAGGACTGCTCTCTGCTTTCTCCTCTCCCAGTGCTACCACTGTTTAGCTTTTGTGTGACCATTCCTGAATTTCATGGGTAAACAAATACAGGCTAAAATTAACTCTTATTATTTGTTTTTTCTTTTGTGAGCAGCTGGGACATAGCAGCAGGGATACATTTTTCTGGAGGTAAGACTGGGATTCTGGTGATATAAAGTGCACATTGAATCACAGTATCAAATATACTCAGTTTGATGTTCTGTCTCATGAGTTCCTGAAGCCATATCATGTTACAGATGTCAGCCCTTAGATTTCACAGTTCTTATGCAATGTTTCATTGCCATTTCCTGATTCAAACAAAAAAATACATAAGGGAGTCTGTAATGAGGTAATTAGTGCTTACCTTCCTCCAAGGTATGCTTGGGAGACAATTGATATATGGAATATCCTTTCAAAATTCAAAATGCTGTGAAAATACTAAGTGTTTTTGTCATGTTTGTCATTAGGTGTTTAATCAAAAGTGACTCATTATGTCTACTAGCAACAAATTAGGACAAAATCATGGAAAATACAAGGCTAACCTCTTGGCAAGGATCACTGTACAAACACAAGGTTGGGCATGCTTTGCTTTCTGTGAGAAAGGTGCAGAAGGGATCAGTTATTAGAACTAGATACATCCGTGCCTGAAATTAAAATATGAAGAAAATTCAAGGACATATTATGCAGGGCTGGTTTTTGAACATCTGGCCTTCACAAGGCAGGAGTTCAGGACCCAGAGCATTTTATTTGTTATATTCTTTTTTCAAGTGATCCATGGTGAATTTAACAGTGAGAACTAATACATCTCTGTTTTAATTTATCACCGCAAAGCAACTAGATTCTTACTGTAAAGTAAATCAGCTCTGATGATGAACATGCACAAGGTGGTTTTTGTTGTGTTTTTTTTCCCTATAAACAATATATTACTTGCATCAATGAATTTATGACACATGAACCAATAATACTATGTCCTAGAAAACAAAGTGGAAATGAATGAGGGAAAAACCCTGCAGCAACCTCCCCATTGTCAGACCAGCTTGAACAAGGAGGGTCAGAAAAAGGCTGACTTTAATTCTAATGTTTTATCAGAGTAAGAAATACTCAGAAGCTGTGAAATTTATGGTATAAGGGAAAATCAATGCACCAGTAGATGGCTCTGTGTGATACCAGGAGTTTGGGCTATCTCTGGGCTCTGCCGACAACACCAAGCAAAGACCACAGCTGAAACGACATACTGAAAACTGGTTTATGGCCATGCTTCCTTAGGGTAACAAATGGGTGACTTTAGGGAAGAAAAAAAAAGAACAAAGGAGATAAACACAAATGCATCCTAGGAAGATCTCTTATTGCATTATGGAACGTAAAGACTGTCCGGGTTGTCAGCCAAGGAACAGTCATGATTCATTTTGGTTTGATAAGAAAAAAAATCCAACCAGCTCACTGACAGACAGAAGAATTGCTTCAAGTGTGAAGGGAACATTTTCTTTTTATAAATATACAGGAAATTCAAAATAACTGAAGTTAAAAATATATATTTTTTTTCAATCAGACACTTTTTTTTGGTCAGATTGACAGAGATTTTTATGCAAGTATTTTCACTTCTAACATAGGAAAGCCTAACATAATGATGTAAGTCCCTATGTTCTGATGTGCTAGGTGATCTCCTCTTTCCAACATCCCTGTCACTAACATCATAGACACATGCAGACTTCAGTACTTCATAGATATATGTGAATAGTCAGTCATGTATTTGTTCTGGAGGTTGTTATACATATTGATACATATACTATTAATGTGCAATTCAGCAATTCACAACCAGGAAGGGGGTTGTTCTGCCTTCTATTCTTGTTTTTCAGATAGCCAAATCAAACATGTCAGGAAAAAAATATTTTACAGATCTTGACCAGTCTCTCTAATCTTGCAACGTTTTCTGGGTTTGCAGTGAAAATTCCAGTGTTTGCATTGATATTTTTGTTATTATATCTGTCCTCTTGCTTAGATATACGTGAAAGGACCTTCATAATTCTTACACCAAGTATTCAATTGACATCACGGTCCTAAGATGATATCAGAGAACAAAAGACCTGAGAATGAGGACAGAGGCACAGCAGTGTGTTAAGCAGTGTAGGAATCAGTGGAGCAGCATGAGGTGGTGCTGGTGCAGGTAGACAGGTCAGGTGCAGATTGAAATGGAAAAATCGATGGATGTGGGAGGAGGTGACCAGGAGATCAGGAAGGAGACTGAGAGGGCAGGATGAGGGACCCATGGAAGAAGGGATAATGAGATTACAGGATCAGAGAGTTCAGTTGGAAACTAGCTTGGCAGGTAGGTGTGAAAGAAAGTTCAAGGAGGTCAGTGTACTCTTGTTGGAGAAAGTGGTGATGCATTGCAGGGGAGGAATAACTCCAGGGCTGCAGCAGCCAGGGAGGCCACTCTGAGGTGGCCTCAGAAACAAATACTAAAACAGTGAGCTTAATTGCTGAACTATTTGAGCAAATTAATTACGTAAATGTTGCATGTTCCTCATTTAACAAATGCAAAATTAAAGAGGTTTAAATTGCAAAGCAAACAGCAATTAAACCTACTGCATCTGTACATGTGTATATGCACCTGGTTAGCAAATCCCTGTTATCCAAGGCCAGGATAGTTTCTTTCAGTGGCAGCAGCTGAGGGAAAAAAAAAAAAAAAGAGTGATAATCTGACACACTGGTGAGAAAACCAATAGGTGTTGTAATGCTTTTAGGGAATACACTTTCAAATAAATATTTAGAGTTATTTTCCATAAATATTTATAAAGTATATGCATGCAACAGTGCAATGGAAAACAAAAGTTAAATCCTGTGGTACATAAATATGTGTATATGTATACTGGTTTGGGGGAAAAAAAAAAAGATGTAGAAATGACTTTTTAAGCCTGTATAGTTTTTAATTAAAACAAAAAGTAAGAAAACTGGATACAATACACAATACAGAAGTGAACAGAAAAGGGTCTGACAGGCTGTCAGCCTTGAAATTCAGATTAAGGCAATTACTTAAAGCAAAGGCACAAACAAGAAAGCCAGATGTAGTGAGCACTCAAACAAATACCCTCTTCTGAGGACAGCAAGCAGAGTGACGAACTGTCTTTCACCTTGAATGTAATGCCCTAAGGCTGAAATACAACAGCTGGGGAACGACTGCAAAATTTCGACTGAAGTGCAGATCAGCTTGATGTTGTGCTTTTTGTGCATGGCATGTAGAAATGGGTTCAGAGCTTCCCGAGAGACTGGGGACAAGGCAGGTTCTTCTCTTGATAGAGGCTTTGTCCATGCCAGGGCCTTGCTTAGGCAGGGTCAAAGAGCATTCATACCCAACTGCACAGATGCAAAAAAACCCCTCAAAAAAGGCATTGATTTGATGTCCTGTAACAAATGCCTCATCACCTTGCTATCTGATAACCTCTGTCTATTTCACAGGTGCTAACTGCTTGTCTGTCTCAGATTCTAGAATCTTTTTCCCCTTGTTAAGAGCACTTCTACACCTCTTGGGTGCCAACCTCCCTTTCCCTTGAAGTACCTAATTGATTAACATATTTAGGTTAACCCGAGGGCATCATTTCTAACCAGTGGTCACAGCTTGACCCTTTGTGCATGTTTATTGGTACTAATGAAGTAAATGCATACCTGATAGCTTGCATGCTTCTTTGCCCCTAAAGTGTGTCAGCTAGAGACTAGGCTTGTAAAACTGCAGTGGCTGCATTTTTGCTTCAGTAAAGTAAACTTTGTGGGGAAATCCACCAAGATTTTAATCTGAATACAGGAGAAAAAAAGATGAATATGTCAAAGTCAGATACTTTCCAATCTGCACTAAATCCTCTATATGGCAATTCTCTCTCTTTTGACCAAGGGAATTACCAAAGCCCACAAAAATATCTGTTCCAGTGCAGAAATGAACATGACCCTGGATGCACCTGCAATTCCCCAGAGTAGGAATGATAAAGCTTCACTGGTAGCCCTTTTGTCAGCTTCCAGGCATGCACATAAATGCCTGTAACTCAGTGGTGAGCAACACTGATTCACACTCAAAGGCAAGAACAGTGATAACCACAAATCAGTCATTGCCCTGTTCATCCATGGAATAACCTGACCTATCCAGCTTGCTTTCTCATACTGGTTAAAACAAGGACTGTCTCTGCAGTTGATCAGTGACTGAAGCACTTAATGCAGGCAAATGTTTTGGTTTTACTTCTCATATAGCTCTTGAACACACAGATTTATAACTGTGCAATAATTTTGAAAACACATCAGTACTCTGTCTATCCACAAAATGCCTCATTACCCTTGTAAAGCAGAGGGACAGTTTATAGCTTGTGAGAGGCCATAGTCTGATGCTAGGGCCTTGGTGTAAGCTCACAGCAGGAGTGAGATTGGAGAAACCAGCCCCTGAATATCCCCACAAAAATGGGTCATAGACTGAACCCAGGGAATGGGAAGGAAATTTCTCAAAATATTTCTACATTTGTCTTCTCTTTCAGATTAGGACTTTGTTGATTTAATCTTGGATCTGTGAATAAGTAGTTCAATGGTTACTGAGAATCCTTGGTCCTCACATTGATGTTTTCAGACCTTGGCCACAGCAGTCTTGATCTGTTTAAGAGTTTCATTCCTGGGCTGTTGCACTTCTCTGGACAGTGTTTATCTGAAAATGGAGCTGAACATCTGAGGAAACTGTAAGGACTCCAACTGACATTTATGTGACTTTGTGCTACCATTATGAGATACTGAACCATAGCACGAGGACACTGTAAGCCCAGATTCCCAAAGGTCCAGTATCAGTCCCCACAGTGTGCTCAGAAAATGACTTTCAGACAAAACATTAGCAGTTACAGGTTATTTGCATTCTGTTAAGTGTGAGGACTTTAAATGATCCTCTTCCTTTTGTTCTCTCTCAGCCTCAGGGCTTTTTAGTGCAGATCTCCCACTGTTGCTCCTTTTGTTTACTCAACTGTGTAATACCCTAAAAGAGTTTCCTTCTCAGAACCACAGGCAGAAAAAGTACTAGTCTGAGTGTTGGAGAGAACAGCATTCTTATTCTGCATTAAATCAAACAAAATTCAAACATTTTTTCCTATTTGGGCTTACACGGGGTTTGCAGAGACAGAAATATCCCCACCACTAACAAAACCTCAAAGTGCTGAGTTGATGATGGCATTCATCACAAGGTATTCCATGAATATGCATGCCTGTTCTGCTCCAGACTATTCAGAATATGAAGTGAACTACAGAGGGAAGGGAGATTGATAGAGAGGGCATGCTAACCCTGTTATGTGGTAATTAAGGAAATGCTAAGGTCAGTCTTCCATAATTTCTGCGTTTTTCCAGCATGGCTGGCTGGCTCTGTGAGAGCTGAAAAGCTGCAAGGGATAGAAATGACCTTCTGCCTGCTGCTGTTACCAGAAGAGTGAAAAATAAGTGTCTTCCTCCTAATACCAGTGTCTGGGGAAGGTAGCCCCAGAACAAAAAATTGCAGTGGTCCCCGGGGCAAAATTTTCAGCTGGGTTTTGCCTGCTGCTTTTTCTTTTTTATTGTCTACTGAAGTAGTATGGTGCTCAAAATTGGGAAACGGGAACTGGATTCCCCTCTGACAGGTCATTAGGCCTGCTTCCCTCTCTGAATTACTAAGACAAAAATTATTTGAGTTATCTAGAACAGCAGCCCTCTCTGCCTCTTCAACACCCAACACATAGTTGCTCCTCTCACCTGGCATGCCTGTGGGTACTGCTATGACATAAACAGACCTCATGGCTGAAGACTTCTTCCTCAAATCATGTGATAAACCCAAAATTTTGTGCAGGCTGCCTTAACCTTTCACTCCACATTCAAACTGAGAGTCATCTTTCTAGATGAGAGACAGCACTGCCATATTAGTTTTAGCAAAATCAAAACCAGACTCAAAAGTTTCATTTTTTTTTTTCTTAGGAGAAGTTGTAATTCACCCTACAGCTTTTTGAAAGCAAGGCCAGGGAGTTCAAGCTGTGATATGTGTGCTCTAAATAGGAAGGAAACCAAACCTGATAAGCAAGCGTAGGTGAGCATGAATCAAAAACTCCAGATCAAAACACTTTTGGGGAAGTTCAAAAGGCCGTTATGGGAATATAGATCTAAATCTTGCAGGTGGGTTTTCTTTTTCTGATAAGCTGAACCTGATCCCTACATCTAAAGGTCTCACATCTTCCAAGTGCCCTAAGCCTGGTGCAAATCTGAATTCCACAGTTGGAGCTGGGGTCTGTCCAAAGATACATGAATATGCTACTCATCTACAAAGATCACATTTGTCTGTGCTGCCCCCACTTGCCACTGTGTCCTGTGTAAACCGTAGGACATGCTTGTGTGAAAAGGTGCAGACCATTACCCTGAGCTCAGACAATGAACCATGAGTTTTAACACTGATTTCCTCTTCATCTTTTGCACAAGCTAGGACCTACATCACTGGCTTGAAGCTGGTGGGGAGAGAAGCCATGAAAAACCTGTTGTTTGAGCTACAGAATACCCAAGCTGAAATTGAAACACATATTTCTGATTTAGTCCACCAAATATGGAGCAAAGGACAGAACCACAGCCCTGAGAAGTTTCCCAAGCACTAATGGCTTTAAAATCTGGATATAGCAGCAGGCAATAACAATCTTCTTGAATTTGGAAGGAAAATGCAACTTTCAGGAAGGAAGAATTACATTGCCAAGAAGCAGGTCACAGTACACATGGTTTGAACAACAGTTGTTTTTGAAGGTTCTCAATCATCCTTTTCTTTAACACAGATATTCAAATTATCATCTAGCAAAGAATAATCCAAACCAAACTTTTTTTTAGAAACACTCAATTTTGTTAAAAGAAGGGGTTGATAAATTTGTTCTCTTCTTAATTTTATCAGAAAAGGACATTTTTTTTCCCTCAAGATAAAAAGTAGAAAAATATTTTACATTTTCAATCATCTGAAAAAAATTGAGATATTTTTGAGAGAAGCTGGCACTTTTAACTGTCATCTCAGCCTCTTTTTAACTTTTGAAGAAAAATTGTGGCTTGGCTGGCGATTTCCAGCTGAAGACCCCTTCAAGCACAAAGAGCAGCAAAAAAACTACCTGTCTCAAGTGCAGAAAGAAAAAAAAAATGACAGCAATATGTCCAGCAATTACTTGCTATCACTTTTCTCTCAGTCTCTCTGTCTTTCTTTCTAGTAGCCAGGCCATGCTTTATTAATTTAATTACAGCTCTCTAACCTCCTCAGGTGGCTGCTGTGTCTGAGTCTGAGACTGGTCAAAGGAGCAGCGTGGCAGAGAGATTCTCCAACCCTTCATTTTAGTGATTCAAAACATGACATCTTATTAAATAACAACTTAATTGCCAGCGGCTCCAGTGCTTTTGTAGATCAGAGGTTAATTTTTATTTTCTCTCCCTTGCAGCAGAACAGCACTTCTTCAGCAGAGCGTGACCCCCTTCAGTCACCATGCGGTGGTGAACCTGGCTGGAGGGAAATGGCATCTCAGAGATTTGGGGATTGTCTCCTCTATTTTTAATTTCAGTGGCCTGGTAATTATAAAACTCCACTCCCACCCACGTTGTTAATTTTCATTAAAAACAGACAAGGGTAATCAATCCTCAAGCTTGCGTTTGGGGACCATTTACAAACTGCCCAAACCAAAGGGCTCCAGAACACTGCAGCTTTTATTAACTCTGAATAAGACGAGACTCCAAACAGAAAGGTACTGAGCCATCCCAAGTCCTCAGCACTGTACAAGAATCAGCTTTTTAATAAGAACAGTAAAAGACACTCTTTTCACTCTGTCGTCCCCCAACCTAAACAGCTGATGTCGTATCATCCATCAGGATGCTGGGAATTATATAAACCCATCATTTACCATCAGTAAAACCAGATTGAGGCTGGCTATGCAGCTTGAATTTAGTTCAATATTTAATGACTCAAGTGTTGCATTTTATTTCATCTGCAGTAGTTTTCTGCCTCCTTATTTATTACAATCAACTTTATTCCCAGTAGCAGCACTTTGCAATCAGACTGTATTCCCAGCTGCTTTTAGGGGTTAAAGAAGCCAGCTACAGAGCTATGAAAAACAGAGAAAATGAGAGGAGGAAGTAAAGACAAGATGGATGGAGAGTCAAGGAATAGCAGAAGTTGTGTTTGTCTATCTGTTTTAGATAATGGAGCAGAGGACTTTTCAAGGTCCTTTTTGATCCTCTTTGTGATGGTTCTACTTTCCATACTGAGCTAGTAAGTGAAGATCTCAGAATCTTTGTGATATTTTACCTTGCTTCACTTCTGTGAGGTGAAGCATGACTATTATCCCTGTTGTATGATGGGGAACTGTATACTGTGCCCCATTGACCTGGGGTACCTCAACTGGCTCTTTGGCTTTTTCACAGCTAGTGGAAGACATTAGCTGCTTCCAGTGAGTCAGTCAGATTTTAGGTGAGGCCAGAGTCACTGGGAGAGGCCAGAGATGTACTAGCAGTTTAGACACCTGACTCTAAGGGGCTGTTCCTTAAAAGCTGGTGTAAAACTTCTGAATGGGAAGTATGTCTTCCAAGAGAGCTTGCTCAGGCATAAAGCTCTGCCAGGTGGTACAGAAACACACCACATGCACAACTAGGCCAACAAGCCACTTCTGATGGATAAGGTCACATACCTGGTGTGAAGAGCAGAAGGCATAACCAAGGCAATCCAAAGCCAGAAAACTGAAAGAGCTGGGAGATGCATTGGTCCTGAAATCAAAGGGAGGGAATCAGTGAAGTCCAGGCTGAGATGAGAAAAAGAGGAAAACAAGCCACAAACATAGCTGGTGTTACAAACACAAATGTATCAGGGGAAAAAACAGACCAGACTGAGGAAAACAAATGCTTTAGGACACATGAATTCTTCAGAAGGAGATACACAGTGTGATGATATCAAAAATTCCTTTATTTGCTGCGGTTACAGTGAAATAGATCATTGTTCCCACCCACTGAAAAGGGCTGATTGTCTCAGCTTCTTCATTGACACCCTAAATGCTTTCTTTTACTATTATTTTTTTAATTAAGGACCAATGTTCAAGGTAGGTTAATATTGAGGTTTTAAAAAATCCATTTGAAATGGAACTTTTTCCCTTTTAGATGTTTGTTTTATTCTTGGAAAACTTTTATGTCACGACTGTCAAAGGTCTCCTGATATTTTAATAGCATTTTCATGTTTTTTTTTTTTTTATTTTTTTTTTCCCATCTCCTCTCAAACTCTATTTAGGAGCAGCTAGGTGAGTTTAATGGCAGAGATAGACAAGTTATAAACCTACCTATATTCATGCGTGTGCCTGCTTGTGTGAAAGGAGGCAGGAGGTAAAGCTGGAACTAAGTATATTACAGTGTAATTCTTTAATAAACATTGTGTTTCTTTAGGAAAGGGAACAAGAGGATCTATTTATAACATCTACTGCTGAGGTTAGTGAGTAGACCCTTTTCAGTCCTTATGGTAGGGAGGACCAGGCTTAGGCTGAGTTGGCAATGTAAGAGATACTTAAGGAAGGACTTAAGATCTATCTTGGAAGGGAAAAGGGTGGCAGGTGAGCAGATTTCAGCTGTGAAGGTATTGTGGTGAAGTGACAGGTTTAGTGGCAGCGAGGGTGACAGGACCAGATGCAGTGGGAGCTGCTCCCAGCAAACCACAGTCTCAGAAACTACTGGTGCCCTGCACTGGTGTGTTGTTGGTTATGCTGGAAGTTAGAGTCGATGCCCAAACCCGAGTGTGCAGGAACAGCGCTGCCCCATTGCCCTGGCCATTGGCAGTGGAAAAATCTTCCTTGGATCCCTTGTACTGAAATCCAAGCTCTAATTTGGAGTCTGACCTGTCATACTCTGTTTCATTATAATATTAAGTAGCCCACTAAAAGAGCATAATCAATGGTAATTACTGAATTGCTTTACAGACTCTGGCATGGGGATACATTGCTGATCCAACATTATGTGCCCAGTTAATGCCAAAGGGCTAGCACATTAGCTTCTGTTACTGCATACTGTCAAGGTGGTGTTATTTTTTTTCTCCCTCTAATATGACTTCACTCATTACAGTAGATCAGCGTTGTCAGAGACATGCAATTGGCCTTTTAAAGAAAAAGCCTGCTGTGTTATTCAGAACCAGATTAAGTCCAAGGTGCAGTATAAAAACCAGCAAAGGAGAAGAGCCATAATTACAGTATGATGGGATGCAGCAGTTAGTATTCAGGGGAAAATAGATGGTGACATATTCAGGGTATTATAGGCCTCAGATTGCAAGGAGGTTTCAAGAAAGGTTTTAAATCTTCTGCATCCTCATAATACTAATTTTAATCCCATTTTAGTCATTAGTCTGTGTTGTAACCATCTCAGAGATATTCAAAGCAGGTGAAAAGAAGCAAAGAGAGGCAGCAATAGCTGCCTGTCTCAAAATATTGCTACCGTTCCTCACATCTACCATGGAACACAGTGATTGAAATATTTTGCCAAGGCAACATACTAGTCAAATTTATTGAGTGTCCAGGTCTTGGATACTAAATGTTAGTACATGAAACCATTTAGCAACCTAAGAAATACAGGAAATCAAAATTTCTACATCTTCCAATCTCTCAAACTGTCCATTCATATCCAAACCTGGAAACCAGTATTATTTGTCTGATATGGAGGGAGAATCTAGGCTGAATATGTGATAGATGTCTTGTTTAGGAATGACAACTAATGCTTGTCCTTGATTATAGAAGGAGCAAAGGTGGACCAGCCTTGAGTAGGATTGTCGATCCTTCACGCGTGCTAAAACTATCATGGTCATCGCATGATCTGAAGTATGATGAAACCTCGTTTGACAGTTTGCTTTGAGTAAGCAGTTCTTGTAAAACAGTCATGTCCAGTTTCAAACCTTTGACTAAGTAGGGGCCAAGCAACTCATCTGTGATCTGTTCAATGCCTTGAAAGTGGAAAATACAGAGAAATCAAGCACAAGTAAATTCTTTCAAATGGATCACATTTTGTAAAGAATTTGACCGCTTTAACTGATAAATGTGAGTAGCTACAAGCCATTTTTTTAATCTGTGTTCCCAACTAGAATGATCTTAACCTCAATGTTATACTTTGCAGTTGAGCTTGCAGAATCCTCAATGGGTAACAGAGAGTCTGATTTTGAGAAGAAGTGGGGCAGATATCTGGCACCCATGTGTTCCTAGATAATTTTGCAGGGATGCTCCTGTATGTGTGTGTGCACACTCACATTTGTGTGAAGGATGTGATTTTTCTTTTCTTTTTTTGGTTGACTGCATTGCCAGAGGGAAGGAGAAATATTATGTGGGAAAATATGCTTCTGTAATGGAGGATTAATGAATGCTAGCAAGTAGGTTATACTATTTAGATCAAGACAATTTGTGTTATCTTAAGGGAATTGAAAAGAAACATGTATCTTTTAAAAAAACAGAAAAATCCACCCCTGAACCCTAGTCATCCTCCAACAGAAGATCAGAAGTTATGCTTGATTAATTTTAATGGATCCTGTTGAGTTTCCAAAACTAGCATTCAGGAAATTCAACCTTGGGAAGGTGAGTTTGAAAAACTGTTTCTTTTCTCCAGTGAAGAGTGGCTTGTGTAGACAGGTTTATTTCAGAAGGTGAACTAATTACTTGAATCCTAGAGATATAGATGATAATCTAGTATGAATGGGTCCCCTTTTACAACCAGAATTAATTAGAATTACTGTTTAAAGTAATTATGTCAGTTTTTCCTAGGCATATTTAGGAACTGCCTTGTGCTCACTGAGAAGGGGTGTGATTCCTGAAGAAAAGAAGGGATCTGTTAGAGACTGAGTGGCCATATGTTGGACAAATTTGTGCAATTAACCATATTTGGGTAAGTATAAAGCAATTGTGAGAAAATCATATAAATTTATACTTTTTTTATTAAAAGTCATCACTTTGCAATTACCACTGTTAACTGTAGTCACAACATAAAGCAGAAGAGTGAAAGATACTGTAGAACTGGAGCTGATCAAGATATTCATGAATGATCTGGGAAAAGCAAGGAGCAATGAAATGACAGAGTTTGCACTAACATGAGCTTATTTAGATTTGACAATCCTGAAATTGATGGTGCAGATAAATAGTTGTGGATCGTGGAAATGGAGAAGCTGAGTAATAAAAAGGTAAATGAAATTCAGTGTTACTAGTTGCAAAGCAATACACAACAGGAAAATTAACTCCAGATACCTACGCAGTACAGGATTTAAATTAGTCATTGCACGTTTCTCTGAAAATATTACACCTATGCTCATCAGGGATCAAAAACATCAGTCAAATCAAAGTACAGAAAAGTCAGTCAAATCAGAGAAACAAAAATGGCTGTGAGAAATTATGATATAAGTAATAAGGCCAGAAAACATCATTAATACCATCACTAAATCTTGGCTATGCCCATGTCTCCAATACAATGTGAACATAGGGACGACACAGTTTGGATATGTGTAGAGGAGCAGGATCAGTCTGTTCAAGCATTATGCTGGAACCACTGAGTTCTGTGAGACATAGTTGAAATATGACCTCAGCAAGGATAGAAAATAGGCATTATCAAGGGCTATGCTCTCCGAAGACCTGTTTGAGATAGCAGAAGGGTGAATACCGCGAGATGCTGTGGGCCCTCACCAGTTGCTGCAGAGCCCTTGTATAGGCAGAAGGCTGGCGCACCACCACTTTTGTTCCAATACAGTGGGGAAGTTTGTTTCTTCCTGTATTTCTAGCTGCTTTACTTGCATAGCAGATTTCTGTTATTTAGCTTTGGTATATTCTTGAGTTTGTAACATTCAGATTATCCAGCCAGCTGCATTATAGACTATTAGGCCAAAGCTACTCTCTCGCTTGCTGTAGCTCTGCTATAATAAATATTCATAGCTTCATTACAGTATATGGTTTCCCGACCTTCGTACTAAGGGATTATTTGGGAGTTTTGCTTTAATGATGCACAAAAAATGTAATAGTCCTTTCAGAGCCTTACAGAACAATATGTTTTGCTTCTTCTAAAAGCTAAATAACTCTTGTTTTGAATGATTTAGTAGCAAACTCACTTAGTCACTGTGCTGTGGTTCAATGGCCTTCAAAATTTTCTTTTTAGAAATACAAACCTATTATGTAAATACTAAAGAGCATCTTCAGGAAAACATTACTTCATTTTGATTTTATCCTTGTTTTGGGTTTCATTTCAAACTTTGTAAGCTTGAGATTGTTACTTTTTTTTCTTCAAAGTACGCAAAATAAAATTGCTTTCTGACTAAAAGCATTGATACAAGATTTAACCCAGAAGCAACATTCCAACTGGGTTTTATGCCTACTGAAAAACTGAGGATAGATTAAGTGGGATTTGCAGACCACCCCTTAAGAGAGGATTTTTTTTGGTTAGGAATCTGATTTCAAAACCTGGAAAATCTCTATTATTTGCCTCTCCCTCACCTCTCCCTTAAGTTTCCCACTTCTGAATGACTCTTTTGCAGAGTGGATTGGTAGAACTGCCCCAAAATCATGGAAATATAAAATTATTCCTGTTTGAAAAGTCAGGGGTCTAAATATAGTATTAGTCTAAAGCTCTGGGAATGAATCTTTCTATATCTCTAGCTTCTTCAACACACAAATCTTGATTCTCTTTAGGGAGTCTATCTACTTGGGGAATACAGTTCTTGGTACACAAAAAAGAATTACCTCATCAAGGATCCTCATAGTTTAAAGGCTAGAAAAGATTATATTGAATGAATTCTGAGATTTAACAGTTCCACCACTAGGAGGACTCTGCTTGGAGAAACTCTACTTGCTTACTCTGTTCATGACCATATAGACATGAACAGAGTAAATGTCTTCTAGCACGTACTAAATCCAGGACTCATATTTCAAGAAAACAGATCCCTGAATGCCAACAAAACATTTTGTAAATATTTGGAATGAGACTGAAAAACTAACTGAACCTATTTGTCACACAGCGGTGTTTATTGAGCCATTAAGTTTATGTTATGGAAAGGAAGGTCATTAGCAGAATGGGTGCCGTGCTGATAAAAAGAAAATGTGAGAGGCGACAGTGGCTGGAGAGGAAAATCACATTTTGGTTTATTTTTTGTGTGATAAACAGCACAAAAATAAAGTGTTTAATTAATTGTTTGCTCTGCATTTAGAAACTTTCCATTAGTTCATTTGCTTAAGTGCAGCAGCAATCAAGAGCACATTAGCTAGTGCTGAAGCTCATCGGGGGAGGAGGCTAGAGGCAGGTGCTGGGGTCAGTGTGTGCAAAATCAAGGGACCATCAGTATCTTCCTGCTTTTTTGTCTATGAGACCTTCCCAGAGTCACAGTGGCACAGTTGGAGTCACCAGCCATTTCCAGCTGGAGGTCTGAGGGTTTTTATGAGTAGATTCAGCTGCAAAAGTTCTATAGTCAAAGAAGTGGATACTAGTGACTGACACAATGCCTGTCTGTGAGTTTCTATTAATTCTACTGTGTGCTTCATCCCCTTCCAAGAAGGATGGTAAAGAAATGATGGTGCTAAGCATGAGCCAGAGACAAGAATTAATTTACTTCCCCTCCCTAAACTCCCTCAAACAAATAATCACAGCAAGATTTGAAAAGGTTCTTGGAGGTATGGTTTCATATTTTCAAAAGAAGGCTTAAAAGAAGTCATTGAATTATTCTAGTTTGGCTTCACTTGAACCAAGATTCATAATCTCACATATCTTTCAGATGAGCAATATGTCACGTCAAAGCTCAATTCAAGTCTGCCAGATACCTTGCAAACTAAGTTTACAAGAACGCTACGGGAAGGAACCTTTAATACAAGATCAGGAAACCTTATTTGTGGAGAGATTTTTCTCTGAGATTTTCTTCTGATTTACTATTGCTTTCATCAAAACAATGAGGAATATTTTTGATTTCTTAGACAATACCTGCCTATTCCAGATTCATCTACCCTAGAGACACCAGCTGAGGAGAAGCTGATATCTACCCAGGACTTCACTCCTGTCATCCAAATTATGAGCTGTAGTGAAAATTTAAGTTCCTGCTTAAGAGCAATGAGACATGACTGAGTAATGAGGAATTAATATGTTGCTACCCATCAGTCAAACAGTGGTAACCAGCCACATATGTACTTCTACTTCATTATGAATATGAAATAAAGTGTCCTGGCTTGAACTACCTCAGTAGGGTTATACATTACATTTGCTGTGTACTAGAAGAGGGTAACTGCCAAGTACGGTAACACTAGGATGAAGTCAGCACTCTGTATTTTCATCTGTCTGTCTCTGTCATGGAACTTCATGCCAAATACCACTTCATTTTGACATTTTATACCTTACCATTTATGGACTAATTTGTCCTTGGTTTAGATTACAAGCAACCCAAAGCAGCATCCTAAGTCTGTGAGTGGGAACCAGTGTGAAGAGACCCAGGGAAAGGGTCCTGGATTAAACCATTGAGACACAGGTGCTAAAAGATACATCTTATTGTATTTTAATACATAAAACAAACCTCATAGGCAGAAACTTCTTTTTCTCCCTCCTGGGCAGTTGTTATATTTCTGTAAAAGCACATTTAATCTTGGCCAATTAAACTTGCTAGCACTAAGCACTTAACAGGTCGGGTTTTTTTTTTTTAAGAATGGCATTTGTTCATCATAATAGCTTTCTCAACCAAAGAGGCTCTTTTTGAATTAAAACAGATGGTGGAAGGAATCATTAAGAATTAGTTTGATTTTTGATTTTCAGATATTTTAACCTCAATTGACTTACTCTTGTTCCCCAGTGTGTTTTAAATCAATTTGCTTAAGGTGTCTGTTTTTTTCACCTGATCACAGTGGCAACCACAAGAAGTGGTGCAAGGAAAACCAACACAGCTATCTGGTGTTGTGGAAGGGGAAAAAAAGGTAGCTAGCAATTTCAGAATAATCCCCTTAAAAAGTACAGTGAAAGTCCAGGAAGACATAATCAATGCAAACTATGATGAAAGGACCTCTTGTTCCTATAGGCTTAAGAGAGGTGGTGGGACATACTGTATTCAAAATCATCTAGTCTATTCTTTTACCTCACCTCAATCACCTAGTCTATTCTCTTACCTCAGGATTATCTATTCCCAAAACTTTAATGGTTCTTTGCAGTAGTCTTGTTGGGTTAAACCTATTTATTGCAGGTTGCTATATATGCAAGACTGTAACACCAGTCTTTAGATGAAGGCTATATCAAAGCTTTGGAGTGATAGCTGTTTTCATCTCTGAGGAAGAAGATGGCACATTTGGAGACACGCTGATGGCTAATTCACCACCTCAATGCCACCCCTTGCACTTCACATCCCCACTCTTACTCCTGTCATCCTCTTTCCCTTTCTGCAGGTCTCGACCCACTAATCTCTTGGCTGACAATATTCAACTTTGTCTACATTTCAGAGAAGCAGCCTTGCACAGGCACCACAGACTAGCAGAAACATGGGCTTCCTCCATTAGTGACAATGACCCCTCTGCATTACCTGATGCCCCACAGGCTATCCCAGCTCTCTTGCAGAAAAGCAGGCAGGGTACCCTAGCCACTACCCACCTGTACACCAATCTACCATTTGAAAAATGCTTTTGCAAAACTCACCTCTGCAATGGTATAATTAATAAATAATTGTGCTTTTTTATCTCCCAAGATGAGAACGGCAGGTGTTTATATGCTTTAAAAAATGTCAGTAGGCGTTTTTTAAATAAATGATGAATCAGCAGACTTGTCTCTTGAGTTCTGGCTCCCAAAATAGTTTTGCAAAAGCATGTAGACTGGGCAGTTGTGAAATCTTCTTTGATTTAAAAGGAAGAAAAAGGTTTACATAGCTTCACTGTGTTGTTGATATACTCCAGTCTTTGAAACTTTTGTATTTTTCCTAGTTTTACTTAAAACACCTGCACCTGATTGTCATAAATGACTAGGAGAGAGGAGTCAGGAGTGAGATCCTGTTCACAATGGTGCCAACATAAGACTCCAAGATAGAGTGCTGCCACACACGTAGACAGATGATCCCTACTTCCAGGACCAAGAACTTAGTATTTAGCTTCCCCATTTCCATTCTTATTTTTCTATTTCAAACCCATCCTAACTTTTAAAATAACTAAGAAAATATCTGAGCCAAAACTGTATAAAGCAAGACTACCTATTATAATTTTATTTTCTCAATTTTTCCTTGTTTCTTTGTTTGTTATAGATGGATTAAGTTGTAACATGAAACGTGGTAGAACTATTCAAAAGCTGGTGGGAATCTGATGGGAGGTGCAGGTTGTCTTCTCTCTGTTCAGTGCTGCTGCTGGCACAAAACCACAGCTTTCGCTAAGGCAACACTGGTAAAATGGGGTCAATAAATGCCACACTCACCAGGCTGGAGGGAATGTCCTGCTCACTGACCTATAATGCACATTAAAATCTTTAACAGGCTTTATGCACATTTTAGTCCTCAGGCAAAAGGTGTGACTTTGGCTCTGGTTTATCCTTTCACATGTGAGTCACTGGCATATAGTGGATAAATAGCCAAGGAGGAGAGGTATCTCTGAAAGGACTATAAAGCCCCATTCCTGATTCAGTCTAGTGTTTAAATCAGTCATCTCAGCTCAGGTATCCTACTGCTGCCTGGGAGTAACCAAAGGTTCATCAAATTATTAGAATTTACCTTGCTTGTCTCCCAGCTGTCAAGAACCCATGTTTATTGCAACACTTAGGGTAGCAAACTAACACCAAGGACAGTATTTTTACTGTGATGTTTAGAGCCTCAGTCAAAAATAATGGTCCATAATATGCCAAACTGCCCATTGGTCCAAAACAGAGGGTTGGCAGTAAAAATGCTTTCCAGCACCCTGTGTACATCAGACCTATACACTAATAACCCTGTAAAAAATGAAACATTTAATGCTGAACGTTCATATAGCAGCTGAATAAAGGCCTTATCCAGCACTCATGGAAGTCAGTGGACAAAATTCCCTCAGTACCAGCGAGCTCTGAATCTTCAGCTGTATCCCATGATATCATGAGGACCACACACAGTGCTTGATCTCAGAGACAGATGTGATTTTCAGCAAGGGTAACAATCATTTTTTTATTGCCTCAAAAGTGCCAGGACATAAAAATAAACAACTTACACCACAGCTGTAACATGATTTAAAGTGAAAGGATTTCTCTGTTTCAATTATGGTACGTGGGTGGGTTACCTACTGCTAGAAGAGAGGGGTGTGAAAAATGCAGACTTCTAGCTTCCTTCCCTAACTGTATCTCAGTATCTTTTCATAGCTCAGAGGACATCAGTTTTTCTTTTTGCTCCAGGTCAGGCAAGGTTTACTGTTATGAGCTGGGTTTGGGACAGATGAAGTCAACAAATACACTGTTTTAATGGTGTCTCTTTGGAATTCCTTCTGAGAAATCTTATATCTGCTCCCTATGGGCAATTCCTTACCTAGATTTTATTTTGCCAAAGCCTGTGATGAAGAAGTAACTCTTCTGCAGTGCTTCCTGCTCTGTCTACTTACTTTGTGTTACAAACTAATAATAATGGCATACCTTCCAGAGCTGAAGCATTTGTTCTCATTCTGCAGGGAACTCAGAGTAATTGTTGTGTCTTGACAACAGCAACTGTATTCTTAATTAACACATAAGCATCAGAGGCTTTGACCAAGCACACACACAGCACAATGCCTGAGATCTGTAGGTCCGATACAGCATATTGCTGCTTTTAGTAGTGAATGAACTGCTTGGTGTAGTGGTTTGCAGCATGTCCTAAGAAGTGCATCAGAAAATCTTTCCTGTATAGCTGTTGAAGACAGCATTGTGAACCTATAATTTCTCTCTTTGGCAAGAGCTGAACCTTTTATTTCACCCATAAGCAGAAGAAGGAGAAAGTCACTTCACAGCACTGCAACTTACTGCTCTCTAATAGAAACCTTTGGAAGTTCCTTGGGACAGGGACTGCCTTTACTGCATGTAAGTGACTAGACCTAGCCTTCACTGTACAGGCTTTCAGTTGAAAGAGGGCAAAGAAATCCACAATGGAGACAATTCTTTTTATATTAGAGTTCACAAAAGATGGCAGCCAGTCCAAACCTCAATGATGGATTATTGTGATATCCATCAATATGGTAGCTGGCTCCTGAATGGGCTTCTAAGCATTATTAGAATACAAATCATTGATGGAAAGAGGAAGAATCCCACATGGGAGAGTCCAAGATTGTGGATCGAAACAGAGGGCTGAGTCAGCATAGATGGCTTTTACTCACATTGCTTGGAAGGACTCTGCCTACCCAGGTTAAGACAAAGTCCCATTGGCAGTATGATGTGGTCATCTGCTAGGTGTAGGTCTAGGTGGCCTGCTGAGGACACTGGAAAACTCAGAATGTTCCATACTCGACGAGGTAGCTACTGGCCCTAACAGAATCTGTGATCAAAAGTTTTGCTACCCAAGACAGTTGTGGGTCTCATTTTTAAGATGATCCTGATGTGCCCTCAGTGTACAGACTAGATAAGTGACAGTATAGCAATGACACCGATCCCTGGTGCAACATCAGAGATTGAGATTGGTTCAGTAACAATAAAAGTATGGCAATTATAGCCACCAAAATGCTCCTCATTACTCAATAAGTGGTGCTCATAAGCTTTATTCAGTGTTTGTTGCCATTTTGTTATACAAGCCAAATTCTCCTCTACTTATTTTGGATCTAGAGGGTACAAACCTCACAGGTAGCACAGGCTGTTTGTGATGTAATCAGGTGAACTGTACAGGCTAACTGCAACAACATTTTTATTGTTGTAGTGAGAACATTGTTTGGGTGATATAATGCTGATAAAGACGGTTAAATATGACTGACTCAATCATGCAAAAACTATTTTTTATTTTGTTTTGTTTGGCACTTTTTTATTATTTGGCTTGAAGCACCCATATGAATTTTACTCAGTGTTTCGTAGAGAACAGGAGCTCTCTAGGGAGAAAAACCTCAGCATGCTTGGTGTATATTTCAGACACAGATGTCAGCTTTATAGCAGAGGTTTTGTGTGTAAAAATATTGAAGAGACAATCAAAACATCCCATGAACTCAAACACACTTAAACAAAAGCAGACGAAAATCCAAGCAACAATTTCTTGGGAACGTGCAGGATACTAATGAATATTATATATCAAAGAACTAGGAGTATAGTCTCCCTGTGTTTGACAGAGTTTGCCTGCCAGGCTTACAGGACCTATTCATGACAGCTGAGGGAGTACTCCAAAGAAATAGCAGCACAGTTTTCAGAGTTCCCAATACTGACTTGTGCCCATATATTGCTGTTACTGGGGGTTAAATAGTGCCAAATTACTAAACTTTTCAGCTTCAGACAAGTTTAATGCAGAGAAAATCATGAAGGGTAAAAGTAGACTCTGCAGAAGGCTCTGCAGAGATGTGCATCATGGAGGTGATATGGGGTGCTGCCACAGTGGAGTGTTAGACATGAAATTATGACATCCTGCAAAAGATGAGAGAATGGGGCATCACACACAAGAGTTATGATCCTCTGTAAGCACCAAAATGTTTATGCAAACCCTTTTTATGGGAATGGAAAAATTATTATTTGGGATATTCAGTTTTAAGTCAAAAAGTCAATTTTACATTTGAGCAAAACTATTATTTTACTTCTGAAAGATTTTTGAATTGAATTGAATTTTTTCTCTGTATTAGCTATGAATCATCCCAGATGAATGAAATCAGTCTCCCCTTTCATAAGCCCATACTGCTTTAACTTATACTAAAGCTTAAAGTCTGAAAGTGAGAGAATGATGACCAGCTCAGTACATGCTCATTCTGGGCTCATCTACAAAGAGACTGGAGAACTACTTAGAGAAAAACAAGAGTTAGGAAATAGTAATTCATATTATAAGGTAGGGTAAGAGGACAATGGTATCTCTCTTCTCTGATAGAATAGAAGAATGTCTTCAGATTTGTGTTTTTTTGACAAGATGGAGAAAGGCCCTGTCATATATCTCTGCTAGGCTTCACTTTGCTAGAACTTCACCCTCTCCCAACATCTGATTTTGTCTATTTTTCTGGGAAGGATAATTAGCCTTCAAATGAAAACAACCCCGTTACAAAAACAGCAAGCCTTCTTAGGGGAGAGAAGAACAGCTCAAACCCTGCCAGGCAGGGAAGAGCAAATCTCAAGGTTTCTCCTCCCACCCTGTGGCATCCTGCTGCTACCTCCAGCTTTATCCTCTCTGTCTTTCCCTCAAGAGGTTCATTTGCTTTCATCTTTGCATTTACGAATCTTGCAATGACCTGTCACAACATGAGCTCCCAGCAGCAATAGAAAAGATGCCGATTTAGGCTGGGGGTGGCTGAAAGCTCACTCCTTTTATTCTTCTTTACAAATCCCATTGAAAGGAATGAATAAGGGTTTTCAGGGAAAGAGGTAAGACCTCCTGGGCCTTCCCAAATTCCAGCTGTCTGTAAGTCTCTACTGCAGAGCCGTTAATGTGTATTTTAACAAGCATCCCATGATCATAAGTGCTTCATGCATAATAAATGGAAGCAATGCTGCTGTCTTCGATCAAATGTTATGATCATGTATCAGGAAATTGTATTTAATTCCCTTGCAACTATGTCTGACTGCAAATGCAGCCATCCTCCAGCTCTGCAAGTCCAAAACCTGATTATGTTAATATACATAGTCTATGCTTTTTCTGTCATCCTCCAGACTCCTAGTAGTTCAATATTCACAGAGCCACACCAAGACAAATAGAAAGTTATTTATCCTGGGTGAGGAGGCATGGGTGTAAAAATCACCCAAGCATCCATGTCCTTCTCTTTGTACTCACACTGAACAAAAGCTCCTGCGCAGCTAACGAGGGGAGTTATAGAAAACCCTTCTTCATTTATCTATAATGTCATGTTACCGTGCAAAGGAAACCTGCCCTAGCTTTTGGCATGTACTGCATATTGGGTTGAGTTCATAGCCCAGCAAATGCTAAATTTAGGGTTGCAAAATGTTTAGAGTGCTTTGTGTCTGAGGCATGGTACATATTTAGAAGAGAGTTACCAGTGCTACAGTGAGCACTTCATTCAAAAAAAGGCCAGGGATCGATTGTAATATTGTTCTAAGCAACAATGATTTAGGATGTATAAGAAAGCTGCATGTCTAAAGGATTTAAAAACACACCAGCCTGCATGGACACAAACAAAATAAAAGAATGTGTCAGTGATGAGCTGCTAATACAAAGGGTAAAAGCACAGTTCTCATAATCTCAGGAAGCTGGGCAAGAGGTGAGGAGGAAGGGATAATCTTGGTATATTTTCAGTACACAAACCAGGTGAAAGGCACAAAATCTGGAAATGCATTAACAGAAACAATTATGATAATGAATTGAAGTGAGAAAAAATAATCATGATGATAATTTTAAAGCATCAGTAGTGAGCTCAGTTTTATTTTGTTTTGTTTAAAAATGGTCTGTTTATAGAACATTGATGGAACAGAAAGTACAATTTTTTTGTCAGGCACATCAAAATAAGTAATTTCAACAATTTTTCCCTTTTTTAACTGAAAGTATTTTTCAGATAGGATATTCATCTAGATGGAACCATTCCTACTAAAAGATTTGTTTCCAAAGAAAGCAGTATTTCTTTTGAAAGAGAAAAATGTTTGGTTAATAGAATTTCCAGCCCTCTTCAAAACACTAAAAAGCTTAAGGAGATGAGCATCACAGCAGTGTTGCCAGAGGTTAAATGCAAGAATGGAGGTAGTATATATAAAAGAGTTATCCTGTCTGGTCTGTTTCAGCTACTTATACTGAGCTCCCTGAGAAGTGCTGTGGGTTAATCAGAACAGAAACTGCACAGTACATGCTACATTCTGATCTCCTTGGCTTTAACTCCATCCCTCTAGACTTTGTGGTATACATATACACTTCCATCAAACCACTTTTGAATTCTTCATGATTGTACCTTCAGTCATTTGTCATGAAGAAAAGCCTCTCAAGAGCAATGCATACAATATACCTCTTTCCTACCTGCATACTCTAAAGGCTGCTGAAAGGTTTTCTGTTGGCTGCAATGGGCTCTGGAGCTGGCTCATTGAGAGGTAGCATACTTGCAAATGGTGGTGTTAGAAAGACTGGCAGGAGAAAACCAAATTTGCTAGAGCAATGCAAGATGGGAGGTAATTTCACTGGGAGTGAGTTATGAGGCAGCAACAAAAAGGTCTTGCAGATTTATAAATTGTAAATCTATGTACTTTGCTGTGGGGACCCAGTCTTCTGCTGCCTATTAACTTGCATCGTTTGATTTGCAAATAGGCAGACATACATGTAAGTTATTTTGGGCATGCTGCTATCCAATTTGCATAGCAAACAGAACTTGAGATGTGTATGAAAAATTCCCTGGGCAACTGTATGCAAGGTTTTTAAAACTTTGGTTCTGCCTTGAGACATGTAAGTCTCTGACTGTCATGTCAAGGAATGGATGAGATTTACAACATTCATTTTAGAGATGTTTGCTCAGAAAATACTATCTTAAGGTTGCTTTGGAGCTTGCAAATAATTTCCTCACCTTAAAGAATTTACAACATGAAATGTATGTGAGTTCAGTGCAAATTTGGGGAAAGCTTCATGTCCAACAGTGTAGAAATTTTATTGCTCTTTCCACAGAGGCTGCACAACCCTCTGCTTGAAAAGTATCATTTACTTAGTGTCCCAGACCATATTCTTCTGGTTTTACACTTTTTACATGATTATACTATGTGAATAAATTCAATCTGTAGAGATGGACACACTTCTACAGAGGCATTGCTCTTTCCGTTAGGACATTTGAAGACATATTCATAGAGATTGTTCTTAATTTACTTAACTAGTGACTTGCCACCTCCTTGTCAAGATCCCCTTATTACATTCTGTCTGATTCCTTTGCTATGGTTGTAGTTGGACAAAAGGACTCAGATTTCCAGAGTGTAGGCCACATCCTGTAGATGAAGAATCACCCTTTGATGCACTCTGTGCTGAACTATCTTCTCTTTCTGTCCCTTTGGCAACCCATGTACCTATTCAACTGGAAAGAAACACTAGGAAAGCATTTACTGTTTAGGTGTCTTAAAGCAAAACAAGCAGAACAATCCAGTCTCTCAGAATGAAGAGTCTTGGAAGATCATTTTAGTAACATGTGCTACCTATGCTGATGTGTGGCATTGTGCTACTGGAAGAACTTCCAGTCTTCAGGCACAGAAAAGCCAAAAGCTGTTCCTAGAGCTAATAATCTATACGATTCCTAGCAAATGGATCTTGCTTGTACATCAGAGAGACAGCACAAGCAAGATGCAGATGAAAACATTCGGGTGGCCACAATGACTATTGGACTTGGAAAAAGATGAAACAAATTTCAGACCCCTGAGCAACTCCTTTTCCAAATATCTAAGTGGGATTACTCGCTTTCTTCTTCAACTTTCAAATGAGGCCCACACTGCCCCCTGTCAGTGATTCTACTACACAGCACAATATCTCACTGTCAGTAAATTAAGGCTGTCTTAATTTTCCTTTGCTTAGCTTGGTTTTAATAACCTCTGTCAATTTATTTTCCAACAGTTAAGTGTGCAGTTACCAGTTTTTTAAATATTTTCTTACAAATGCTTATGATAATAACAATAATGCTCTTTTAAACGTTTTTCCCCATTTACCTGTATTTGCTGCCTGGAAATCTTATCTAGGCAGAGTTTGAGGATGTAGAACATTTTTTTCCAGGATTTCTAGCTGTACCAGATATATACATGTCCACAAATGGTCCAAAACAGGCTGTTTTCCACTGTTCCTTCCTGATTTTACCTATTTATAGCCTCGAAATCTCAGCTTGAGATATCAGCTTTGGGAATCCCATTCATCAGGCATAATCTTCCATAAATAGCCTACCATTGCGTTGAAACTGTTACTCCAGTAAGCAGTCCAGCTCTGATACAGTACAATTTCTCTGCTGTGGGGTGGACCTCAGGAGTAAGCATAAGAAGTCCTTAAGGGAGAGAACTAGAAGAAGCCATTCTGTTGAAAACAAGGAAATGTAAACATGTGCAGTTAGAAAAAAAAAAAGGATGGAAATTGTGGAGCTACTTTGGAGGGGGCAACAGTGAGGTATAGTATCTAGAAGAGACTAGGAGAAATATTAATCACATTTGCCTCTACATCTCTGTTTTTAGTGAATTCTCAGCAATATAACTATTTACTAATTCATCTCTTTCATCACTCTATTCATCATTCCCAGTTTCCTTCTCTACTGACTTGATTCAAGCAAACAGCAGCATCTGAAGCATGTGGGGAGAAATTACAGCATCTGTCTTTAAAGTGACCTGCTCTTTTTTTTAAAACAACTTCTATGTCTTACCCAGGCTTTGGAGGTTCTCTACTGGATAATGTAAAATGACACTAACTGGGCTATTTATATCACTGCAAAGTGACTACATGATGGGATAATTAGCAGTGTTATATCTGCTGGAGTGAACGATAACACTGTAACACATTTTTGTGTTAAGCAGCACAAACAGCAATGCCTGCAGGTTACACAGTACCTGAACAGCTGATAGGCCTCCTGCACTGTTATTTCCAGGAGGCAGTATCTACTGCCTTCATTCATGTGTGAGGCACAGCTGTAATGCTGGTTTTATTACCTCTTGGAGTATTTGCCCTTTTTGTAGGTAAATGATTTTTCCAAGCAAGCTTACTTTGGGCAAGTATGGGTACTCAAGACATTCTGTGAACAGGTAAGGTGGTGTAGATTTGTAGATCTACTAAGTAAAACACGATCCTTGGATAAAAAAGTCCAAATGCTTGGCCAGTCATTCCCAGACTGTTACTCCTGGATGGATTCCAATAGCTTGTACTGTATTTCAGCTTACATGTTACTTCAGAAAACATAGCTAGCCTTGACTTGAATCTATAAAAGTGTAAATGTGATCTGTTTAGCCCACCTCTAGGCAGAAAGATTCAGTAACTTTGCTGATGATAGCTGAGGCTTCTTTTAAGTATTACCACAGACACAGCTGCAGAGAACAATAACCTGTTATGCTCTGATTCAGTGTATTTTAATGGCAAATCATGCTAACTAAAAATCTTTAATGTGAATTTGCTCAATTTCAATTTCCAAAAATTGTTTGTTCTGCCTTTCTCTGCAAGATTAAAAGACCATTTTGTACATACTGTTTTCTAGTTACTAATGTACTAATCATGGCTGTCTCCAATCTTTTTTGAGATAATATCAAATTTACTCTCTATAAATATTTTTCTCTGTTCCTTGAGCTATGTTTGTGTCTCCTTCCTACACACCCTGTAATTTTTCAACATCCTCTTTAAAATGTCAACACCAGAACTGGACATGCCATTCCAGTATGCAGGAAACAGGCCAGCATCAGGTGAGCAGTGTCAGGGAATAAAAATGCATCCAAGGAATGAATTTGTTCACTCATTATTTCACCCTTGCAAAGTATATTGAGTTTTTCTTTATTATGATCTAGAAATATGACCCACTGGTTACTAGGGTTTGATTTCTCCCTTCTTATCTTTAGATTAGTAATATTGAATTTCTCTTAGCTAAAATGTACTTTCTTTGGATAGATCAAGTTTTCAAAGCAAAATCTCTAATTGTCCTTATTGACCTTTACTCATCATGTCACTTTGAAGAGGAGAAATTCTGTATTTACATCCAGCTCATCTATGGCATACCCCAAAAGAAGGTGCAGCTCAGGCTTATAATCCCTTGTTTCTAATGCAGAGCTGTTTCATGAAGAGACAGGTCCTATTTAACCTTGGTAAAGAATAGCATTATGATTGTGAAAAGAAACTGGAGAGTGACGTGTAGGTGAAACATTCTGGTAATGTTCCTGTGCTGTCAGCTAGTGTGAAATATGCCACCTCCATGACTAGAATTTATCCCATATGCAGCTCACAGCTGCTTTGTGTTAGCAGAGATTCCTGCCACCAATTTATCTGTATTCCATAAGCATGACCATCCAAAATAAGACCAACTTTGGGCTCAAGACTGTTAGATATTTGTTAAGACTTTCCCTTGCAAATGATCCTATTTCAGTCCAATGAGTTCTGACACCATAGCTCTTTATCTAGGGAAAAAAACCCAGCTTTTCACAAAGTGGAAGCCAAATACCATTTTTTTAAAATATGAAAGCTACACATGAAGACAGCCCCAAAAATCCTCTAGTGGTCTGCAATAATATGAGAATTAAAATGCTGTCTGTTGCATAGAATCTGTGGATTGCAGAGTATTATCATCTTGAATAAAGCTGCTGTCACAAAAGTAGTGTTTTGCCGACTGCATTATGCATAGAATAGGTGTCAAGCTTTAAGAGTAATTTAATACAAGATGAGAACAATAAGAGGAACACTTAAACAGTGTAACTTCTTAGCTAATTTACTCTCCCATTTTTTTGAAAGTGCTGATGTAATTTCTCTCCTACAGGTCAGGTCATGTTACCGTGGCTGTCTCAAGTAGCCACTTGGAAAGTGGACAGGGCTTCCAAGCAACATGGAGATTACAGAGTAAATGGAATAAACTGTTGGTCATCTGTTCTAATGCAAACGTTATTAGAGTTCTGCTGAGAAACCATCAGGGATAGGTTCAGAACAAAGGAAAAGGGGTACTGCTTTACTAAATGTACTGTTGAGCTGCATAGCTTCTTGCTTCAGCATGTCTGAGACACAAAAGGAATTACATGAATTCAAAACGTTATCTTGCAGGTTAATGGAAGAAAAAAAATTACAGTCTGAGAACACAATCATCTTCCTCTGATATAGGAAGTCTCTAAAACATAAATGTTCAGAGTATATTTTAGAGAAACTGCACTATAAGCTTTCTCTATTCTTGTATTCTTCCCTTACGTATCTGCAATTGGTAAAGATTTGGAGATGAGTTAATAGGTTACATAGACTTTTCTTCTGTCCCAGTAAAGCTCTTTTATGTTATATTTACCTTCTTATGGAGCTACACACATTGCCTATTATACCAGTCAGCCTCTAACTGCTTCTGCATTTTACTGGGATAACAGTACCTGGGAGGTGAGAGAAATTCATTGCCCCGAATCATCTAGAGACAAAATAACCTGAAAGAAAAGCTCACTACACAGAGAACCAGACTTAGTATTCACTGCTGCAAAGCAACTGCTCTAGCAACAAAGAAATAAGTGCTGGATACAGTCAAGAGGTTGATAGCAGGGTAGAGAGGTGCTGCCCAGCAGTATACTTACTTGTCCCTACAATAGAGCAGAGTATGAGAGCCATGCAGAGTGTAGCTCATGTCTTAATGGCAGTGGTAAATGCTGAGATCTGACTGAGAAATCCACATCACACTTACTGAGGTGTGCTGGAAGAGAGAAAGAGGGTAGAAAAAATGGCACCCCCTCTAAGCATCTTTCTCTGCCAGAAATATCAACCTTACATAGAATAGCCGTACAGAATTATGCAGAAATATGGGCCTGCTTTTCTAATTCAGAGTACCTCATTCTTCAAGAACAGGCCTTTTCACAGCATAGTTTATCTTCCTTTAAACTGTTCTCCATACTTCATCTTTGGCTACAAATGCATTCTAAAATCCCTCACTTTATTTTGCACTCCTCTAGTCAAATCAGAGGACCAGCCTAACAACGTCCTTACAAAAGCATCTCCCCAGTAGTGGCTATTTAGTAAATAAGAGCAGATTAGCTTCTTAGTGGAAGCCAGCACAGAAAGTTAACTCCATCCAGTTGCAGTGTTAGATTGCAAACCCTAGGTAACTGGTGGGATTCATGACTCTTGGCTAATATTTTGGGAATGAAATCCAGGTATGCAAAGGTTGAGTCAGTGTCAAGGGCAAGGCACGAGGGGAGTTCTGAGTCATTGACAGAAAGCCTCTTGTCACTGAATCTTAAAATAGCATTGGTAGAATATGGATTTAGACTGAAATGAGTTTGAAACACTTAAAGTGTTATTGTAAATCTTAGTAGCAAAGCATAAAGTCCTTGTTGTTGACCATGCTAGGCAGTAAACATAGGCTTTCTGAGACACCTCAAATGCACAGGTCTACCTTGCAAAGGCATCTGTCCAATTTGCCGTTAGATCTAAAGGATCCAACTGGGTATCTCTATTTCTTACTATGAGGCTGTTACTGATAGGAAAGCTGTTTCTGAAGATAGGGTTCAACCCTGACTTAAAAACTCTCATCAAGCCGGGGTCTTCGGATGGATTCTGTTCTCAATTATCTCTGTGGAAATTGAGTAGCTTTATCAAAACCAGCTGATAGTATGAGTAGAGCAGTGGGCAGTGTATGCTCTGTGTGACTGTCTTCTAAATAACTTTCCTTGTACCGCTACTAAATCACAAAATTCCTTTTGAAAGAGTACCTGAAATTGCTTCCCTGTAGAAACAAAGGAACAGCAAAATTTAGAGGAATATTTTGTTTTATGTTTTACTCAGTATCTCATTTAATTAAAAAAACAAAAAACAGGAAAAAGAACCTAAATGCTAAAAAAATACATGAAATGTAATTTTGTGAGCACTGAACCTTTACTCGCAGTTCATGGACTGAAGGGGTGAGAGTAGAAAGTAGTTCTTCCTCTATTTTACTCTTAAAGAGTGATGTATTTACTTTGCAAAATGCTTGGCTTGTGCATGATGGTAGAAAAAAAAAATTTCTATTACTAATCTTCTTGTCTGTGACTAACTTCAAATTTCACCCTCCTTACCCACCTGCAATAATTTCTGGCTGCTATATGGGAAGGATTACTTATTCTAAGCATTATAAGTCCAGCAGTCAGTTCCCAGATCTCTGTGAATTCTGAGTCAGTGAACTATATTTTATGTGGCCTGCTAACATTAAAAAGCAACTTAAATTTTGTTGGCTTTTTTAATATATATTTTCTAAGAAATCAATGTCTTTCCAGGAATTTTCATCAAAAGTAATTACACTTATCAAATCCATATATTTTCTCATTTGTTTCAATTTCTTGCCATTACCTTAAGCCGTTGTTGTTCACAGAAAATATGAACAAAACTGTGCCTTCTTACGAGCAACTCTCAGCTTACAACCAATGCAAGATCTTCTGGAAGAGGTGAAAATCAATTCAAAGATATTTTTTCAGTCATCTAAGATATTATATGCTTGCAATGTAGCATTTTCCAGCTTTTCCTCTTGATCTGAATATTACCGTGGGTAACTAACTTTGGACAGGCATATAACAGTAAAACATTGTCAGTAAGTCTTCCTTTTCAAATGAGCAGAAAAACTTGTTTAAGCACCTTCCATCTTTGAAAGCATTTTCCCCTTCATAAACCTTGAAGTGCTACAGCAAAGCTGGAGCTGTCTGCATACAGAAGCCTGCCTGTCACTTCTGGAAAACTCAAATTTCGTATATCAAGGGCTTGTGTGAAAATTACTTTGAGTGTTAATTGCCCAAATGATTCAGCTTTATAAGAGCCTCTCTTATGTACTCAAGTATGTCTCATAGCATGCTGAGTGCCAAGCTTCAATAGAGAGACAGCTGTGCTCTACTCCCAGATGTTTGAAGAAGATAATTCTTGCCCACAATTTCAGCCCCCCTCCCAAGATCCTGCGAAATTTGTTTAATGAAGTCATTAATGCACAATAGCGTTTTTCTTCTTTCTGTTAGAAAAATATTCTCCCTAAAATGTATGCAAGTTTGCCTTGGCTTATAATTACAGTAGCACATTGTCAGATTAACTGTGCTGAGGAGATAAAACAAAAGGCATCAGTTCTGCAAAATTAAGACTCTACCAATGTAATTTAGAGACGATCAGAACCCTCTGCTTTCAAAGATGATGTTTGCTCACTGTGTTTGAGGTCATTTTAATTCTCTACCTACTGCAATGTGAATTGCTAGGAATGTTAGGTTGGAAAGCTAACAAAAAAATATACTCTAGTCTTAGATTCAAGATTTCTCATAACTCTTTTTCATCCAGATAGCAATTTTCAGTGTTCATTGGTCCTTGATTAATTTACATTTCTTAGGTTCTTTTAAGTCAAAGTAGCTACACTGAAGTCAAGGGATCTTTGTTAATTAATACCAGCTGCCTGTGGGCTCAGATGAAACCCTGGATCTGAAGAACAAGAAAATTGCCTTTTACAGGGATATCCTGCCTCAACTTTGCCTATCAGTGTGCAGATGCAGAGAATTTTAAGGAGAGATTTTCTATGCTACACGGCAATAAAATATTTGTGGGATTCACAGCTTGATCTCATAGCGAATGACTACCATCAATTCCTCCTCCTATCTGACTTAGCTGCCAGAAGAGATTTCTCTCAGAGTATCTTGTAACCGAGTCTGAATAGCACAGATAGGTGTGGGGTTAATTTATCCTGTCTTTGTGGTCAGGCTGCTCTTGAATCACAAGTATATAGCTGTATTTACACAGCACAGGTGCTAGGCAATGAGAGTTCACTTTCCATAGTTCCCAAGGTACCATTGTAGAGCTCATCTGCCTTTCCAGGTCCATGTGTTTGTGTATTCACCAACCAAGAATGCCTTTTGAATGTACTGGTTGCTCTGGTTTTACAGCATGTCATTTAGCTGCTGTTGCAAGTTATGGGCTCTGCCCAGCATCTGTAGCCTCCTTCAGTTATTGTTAAAGTTACTGCAAAGTCCATTTTGATGATTCTATCAGAGGTGATAAGACCCTCTTGAAAGCATTATGTCTGTAGCCGATGGCCCTCACAAGCTGGCGGCAGAAGTTGATGTGGAAGTTATTGAGGTTGCACACAGATCTGAGACATGAGACAGTGAACTCCCTGTGGTAACGCTGGGATGAAACAGCTGCTCTGAAACAGCCACAGACACAGCCACAAAAAGCTGCACAAGTCTAGGGCAGCCTGAATGACTCTAGATGCTTCTCCTCCTTATGAAGCTGTGAGACATTTGCTTGGATCTCTAACTAACGATCTGTCCAAAATTAGGACATACACAGCCAGGCACACAAATCATTCATTCCCTGATCTTGTTTCCACTGGTGTTAGTGGATACAGTGGTGCAGAGCATAACTTTGTCTCTGTGGGCTTAACAAAAGACCGTAAGAAATATGATTTGGATTACTAGCTTCCCTTTTTAGGTGAAATATGAACCTTTGTGGTTTGTAAGACTGTTTCAGTGAGGTGCTGTGCAGCCAGGGTATGTCATTCAGAGTAAATGTGTGAGGTTGTATTGCTGTTCCACTCACTATGAGCAAGAATCTAGAAAACACAGGCAAAACCATACAGGTAGAGACTCCATCTCCCAAGGTATGGAATTCTTGTTATTTCCACTTTTTTTCATTCAGATGTTGCCTTTAGGAAAAAATGTTATATGAATTATACTAGTTTAGCAGCCACAGCAGCCACTGACATGACAAAAAAATGGGTATCTAAATGTTCTACACTCCAGCAGCTGTGTATACCCTTCTAGAGCAGGCAGATATGTATGTTTGGAGGGATTATATTATTTTATTTTATCAGGAAATTCACTAGTTAAGCTATAATATTAAAAAATGCCACCCCTGTCCCCTTTATCATAGTTCCATTGCAAATCAAGGCACTCTTGGAGGCCTTGCTTGTAAGAATAATGAAGTCTCTCATTCCTGCTTTCCCAGTTCATTGTAGACTCTACTGACTTTTTGGTCAAATCACCCTGGGTAACTTACATTATAGACTTCTTGCTTTGTCTGTTTGTGTTCTTGATTTCTTTACAGACTTTCCCAATTCCAATGTCCTTAACTGGAAGGATATGTGAAATTCACAACAATACCAATTTGCTTGAAAGTCGGTGGATATTATGGCCCCAAACATTTACCAGCTGATACGTTTAGAAAGTTGTTCACCTTGGCAAGGGAAGGTTATCTCTTGAGCTTTGCAGTATTGAGAGTGTGTGTCAACTGCTTTTTAACTACTAGTGGATTTCTCACATAGGAAATATTTTTAATGAGAGTGCTGGCTCCTTGTTACTGCAGAAGCCATTAGGAAAAAAATAAGTCAACACTTAACTCTTTCATTGTTAATTTGCTGCAAAGGGATATTTTAATACTCATTCTTTTCTTTATAATTCTCCTGATGAGAATTGCTAAGCAAATAAAATGTAATGCACAAGTGTGCACAATGCTCATTGGGGGAAGTTGTTTTTCTGCTCCTTAACTCATAGAAGGCTTATGGCACCCCTATATTGTTGGTACAGCTGAATGGAGCCTCCTAAAAAATTGTTTTCTAGCTCCAATGGGATAAAATATTAATGTCAATATACTGTTAGGGCAGAGAGAACTCAAATTTGGTTTTATTGAAAAGGGATACTCACTGATTACATATCATGACTTAGTAGACAGCGATGTGCAGGAAATCACTTATGTTTTTTATAAGCTATCCCACTGCATGCCTATACAAATATACCTCTTGTGTATTAAGTGTTCCTGACTACCTAAGGACTTGAGAGAGACACTGGTCTCAGATGGACAGTTTTAGTTTCTTAGCTAAAATTGGAGAAGCTTTTTCTTTTAGCTATAACAGTCACAGTTACAGTTCTCTTTATGACCAATGACTTTTAAGATACCAATATGTGTAAATGCAGAAAAGATCTTTAGCTTTGTGGAAGAAAACAGAGCATCAAACTTGTTATTGTTAGGAAACAAGGGACTTTATCTGAGACACAGGAGCTTTGGGGTTTACTTGCAGAATCCAAAGAATTTTCTGATTTTCTTTAGAAACAACTTTAGTTAGGAAAATCAAGGTCAGCTTTGATGGTGCCAACTGAAACATCTCACAAACTGACTACTAGCAACAGAATGTGCCTTGACTCAATTACACTCTTATGCAGCCTTGCACTGTAACTTTTTCAGGCTTTCTGTAAGAATATTTTCTGAGAATTTAAAGAATATTGACTGAGAGTTAAAACTGAAGAAATACACTCTTAAACCTGAGCTCACAGCAGTAAGGTAGAGAAGACAATATTGGAAAATGTTTTGTAAAAAAACAAAGATATGTTCTTGCAGGTAGTCTGAATAGCAACTACAGAGACACATGTTAAGTATACAGTTTTAGGAAACTGAATATAATTTTCTCATGGGGTAATTTTTCCATAATAATACTAATAAACCAAAACAAAGCCCTTGGAAGGTGTGAACTCCTGCCTTGTCTCAGAGCTAGTCAATGAATGAATATTTTGCTATCTCTGCCTTAACCCAATACACGTGGAGATAGAGGGCAAGACCTAGGAAGACACTGCACAAGAAACATGATGATTACATAAAATGACACAGCTACATTCCATAAGTATTACTGCAGAGGGAAAATGGAACAAAAAGATTACTTTGCCTTTGTACAATAATAAAAAATTTTACTACACAGCACAGAAATTCTGGAAAACAGCTTTAGTGAATAATGACCTCTCCTTTGTGTGTTTGATTAAAAATGCTTTTGCCTCAAACTGTTTTTTTATTTACTCTTTATTGCAGAGAGGAGATGATGATGATGAGTTAAGAGGTGAATTTTTCCCAGAAACTGTTCAGCTTTGGCCAAGAAATTGGTTTATAGAAAAGGTATTATTTGGTCCATGTCAGAACAATATTCTGGTAATGCTTTCTTTTAAATCTTCAATGTCCTCCTGCTTTGGGTAGGGAGGCTGACCTTATTTAGGAACATGACCTTCACTCACAACTATGCCATTACCTTCCTTACCAAAATGCCTTATTGAATGAGGTTTGACAAAACTGTTTTGCCAAGTTATAATGAAAAATTGGACCTATGAAAAGGTCAGCCAGAACTTAATAAGAAACTTCTTGATCCCACAGCAGGAGAGGACAAAAACTGTACTGGAGGGCTGGAGCAAAATGAAAAAATTGGGACAGGTTTTCAAAATCCATGTAACTTATAGCTCTGAGTGGGACAGAAAGCAAGCTGACTTGGTAGGTCAGATAAGGTTTAAAGTAATCTGATCCTAAACTATTTGGTCTTGTCCTTGGGCCGGTAATTCATTTTTCATTGCAGTCAGTGGAGCTGCAGACATGAGAGTTCTGGTTAAACACAGCTGTTTTTTGGGGGAAGGAAAAAGGGAAGAGAGGTACTGAATGAGAAAACTAACAAAGAAAAAAACCTTTCACAGCTAGGCAGAAGTCTCTCTGACTAATTCTTGTGGCTTAACTTTTGGCAAATGTTCAGCATGTTGCTGTTCAGGGGAATCAGTTTGTTCCTGATTCTGCACCGTGCTTTTCATTTTTCATTCTGTTTTCTTACATTCCAGTGTCAGAAGCATCACTCATGTCATGCAAGAAGAAAGACTGAGAAAGTCCTGAGCTACCTTCATGGAACAATGGTCTTTATCCCTTTACCAGAAAACTGAGAGATGTAATAATCTCTGCTTCTTCAACTTCTTTTCTGGTAGGTAAGTTGTGCTGCTGCTGAAGAGAAGGGAATAGACATATTTCAGCTCTATAGAAGAATTTCTGAGCACAAGGGTATATTTGTGCATAACATTGCAGGAATATTAGAAAAGGTATCGAGAGCCCTGAGGGTGACACATCCATTTGTGAAACAAAAAATTATGAATAGAGAGGAAAGCAGAAATTGTCAGTAAAGAATGACAGAAAGTGTAATTTAATTGAAATACAATATAAAATCTTATTTGTGTTAAATATGACTCGCAGCAGGTTTATTAAAATGCTATTGATCACTCCATTAGGTGCTGAAATGAGTAAAGGTGATTGTTCCCAGTAACCAAGAACATAGTGTTGAGTTGCATTTTATCTGCATATCCATATGTCACATTGAGAAGGCTTTTCAAGTGAATCTGCTAGCAAACCCTCAGGGAGATTAAGTACTTACTTTCCAAGATACTAGAAACTGAGTGACCACTCAGGTCTTTCTGGTCATTAACCAAACATGAGAAATCAGGAAAACGCTCCACAGTACCCATAGCAAGACTGGCTGAAATGGAATTATTAACCAAAACCTTTGTTAGGGAGCAGGTTCATTACTGCAAGGTCTGGACTCTTTTCTTTCTCAGTGTACTCATATCCTGTACTAACCTCTCAATACTTTCATATCCTGTACTAAGGATTTAGGTTCAGCACCAGTGACAGAAGAGGTGTGAAGCAAATCAAATTTACGTCGGAAATGTGGGTATGTGATGGCACATATTGCTGAAAACTCTTATTTTCATATGCTTCCTTTTGGTATTTTTTCCTTTACTTGGCTTTTTGTTCCTGCTATAAGCTTGTCAACTAATGTTCATCCATAAACGATGAATTTAGTTCCAGCTCACTTTCATTATTTCTTGGCAAACAGCCTATGGCCAGTCTCCATGGAATGACGTTCTATACAGTACCAGTGGTAAAAGTAAAAGCCATCAGATTTGGGCTACTGAAGTGCCTTCAGTAACACTGAATCCTGCTGTCAGAGGTGATATGAATCAAGGCCAAATTTCCATAATATTCTGGCTAATAATGGAGGATCCAGTATGTAATCTTTAGTAGTCTTACCTCTCTGTTTGTCGTCCCGTCAGGAGCATTGCTAATGAACCATTTGTCTACCGATGGCCTCTAGTTCTGGATATTAAAGGCCTATTGGAACAGTGATGCTTACCATACCTTTTTCACTTATGAATATTAAAACAACAATGTTACTCTGTCCTTATACCCTCCATGTTTTCAATATTTTGAGATATTACTCTTTAACGAGAGATATATTAAGATAAAAGAGAAATCTCCTGGAAAGCATGAAGAACAAAGCCAGTATTCACATTTGGTAGAAATTGAATGGAAGATAGGCCATCCATCAGTAAATACTCATTAGATATTTACATATGCCTAAAATTTTTAAGAATACCAGGCCTTAGATAATAGTTCATAGGTCCACACTGGCATCCACAAGGTAATGTTCCTTCAGGGGGAATTATTGTTTGATTTCGTATTTGAAGTGTGGCTCCCCTTTAGATCTATTAAAACATTCTCTTGCTTTTTTAGTGCAAACACCAGCAGTATATCTTTTAGAGTTTGTATGCTCTATTAAGAAGTCTAGTCTACTCTTCCTTTTTAATGTACATTCTTATGAAAACAACATAATTGGAAATTCTAAGAGTTCATAGTATTTTAAAAGAGAACAAAAATATGAGATCAGTCTTTTGAATGCTGAAAATGACAACTTTAATTATAAAGCTCTTTATTTCTTCATATTTTAGCTTTTTTCAATTCAGAATAGATTTACATCAGCAATGTATTAATAGATTTGGCAAATACAAACACTATAATCATCTTTAACATACAAGCAGTAAACTTTGAATGATCTGTATTGTCTATTCTTGTCTTAGCAATGCTGCAATTCAAATAGACTTTAATACAGTGTATCAGATACCTTCCATCATACATACAGGTTGAAAAAATAGAAAAATGATGTGAAGGCAAGAGGTTATGCTGAAATATCAGCACTTACAAAGATTTCTACTTTAATTTAGTGTGTTTCTCTATGACATGAGAGGGAATATAAATTTTTGAAGGGAAGATAAATATAGTCAGTGAAAGTCTTGTCCTGCTGAATTCAGTGGGATTTCATCCCAACCACACGGGGAATAATCTTGTAGAATAAGGGTTCCGTATTTCCAATCACTGACAATATTACCACCTTGAGCTACAGAAAGGCCTCTGCTACTACAAATATTTCATTTCTTTGCTATATGTCTGGAATTTTTACTCACCATATTTTTTTTCTTTGATATTGTTATCTTCCTTTATTAAGTATCTAAATTTCCAGACATCGGATGTGTATTCATTGCTTGTTCAGGGGTTCTTTAGTTTTCTGTCTTATATGAATGGCTGCTGTGAAGCTTCTGTATTTTCTAAACTTACAAAGCTTTCTTATGTGAAGAATTGAGTGATTTTAGAAAATGCAATAAACAGCTCTTAATACATTTAATATGAATACTCTTTTGGTGTGTATTTCCTAGCATATTTTTGACTGGACTTGCACATTCAAGGAATTCAAGCTCCTTATATAATTCAAAGAAATTTGTTGTCAGTAGTTACCTTCAGAAGGCATGCTTAGACTTCTCCAAACGTATTTTGTTTGATGAAAAACTGCTCTCCATTTCTATTGGCGTCTAATTACCTTCTCCTACTCTGTATCTTTCTACTGATTTACATCTTGTCTTAGTGTTTCCTGTATTCTGTGAGGAATCTTGAGGGCTGTAGCTAGTAGTGCTATGCTACTTATCCCACAGCTATAAATGTTTCAACACCTTGTCTGCATTCCTTGCTGAAAAGAAGCAGTCCTTTTTATTTTCCTGTTCTGGTGTTCCCCTAATAGTCCCTGGATTTGATTTAGAGAAAAATTGATGTTGGTATTATGAGAGATAGTAGTGTTTTTAATTAGCCCCCCAAAGTGATTTGGTCCTGTTGTTCTAAAAAGAAAAGAAAAAAATAAATAGCTACCTTGGCTAATTAAATCCTCCTCAGATTGGCATTAATGTATAATAGTGCATTGGACCTTAGGAAAACCTGGAATGATAGAGGTGAAGCCCTAGAAAAAAATGTATATCAGGTTCAGTAATGGGTGGTCAGATACACATTTAAGACTGACTGCTTTTGGACAGAATTACTCTGCTGAGCTGTAATGTTGCTACAGGGGCTGACACTGGCAATCAGTCATTTTTGTGCAGAGGAGAACTGTACATGTATGCTCTAAAAAATTAGAAGAAATTGACTTCCAGGTATTAAGGCAGAATGGTAGTATATTAAACCTGTGAAGACTCTTTTCAAAGCTCACCAAGAGATGGTTTAAAAAAAGATTAATTTACCTTTGCAAACCATCATTTGTTTTTTTCAGTGAGACAAAACTCCACAGATAGACTCTTAAAGCTCACCAATGTAGTAAGAAATATTGTGTTTAACTCTTGTGATTTCTATATACATCTTGTATTCCTACAAGATCATATCTTCCCTCTTCCAACTCCAGCAAATATTGGTCATTTTGAGGCACAGCTTTCCTATATAGCACTGAAAAAATGACTTCTAAGTGTGAACCTGTGGCTTTCTATGCAAAGTGGGATTTAACAAGCTTTCACAGAGCATTAAGACCTAAAGGGAAAAAGTTCCTTGAGAGATCATCATGCTATTACCTTATTTACTGAACACCGGAGACTTAAAGCATTAAATTTCACCAACTATAGAGCTTTCAGACTTTTTTTTTTCTGTGAAAATGAAGCATATATGATCACCCTGTAAATCAGTCTCAGTTCAGGTTGTTCAAGTTTGATAACATTTGACAAAAGATTGGCAATTTGAAGTTAAAGTTTTTGAAAATTGGCTGGGAGAGTGGGGCAAAGTTTCTTCATCAATAAAGGCAAATAAATAAATATGTAAGTAACTCTCTAATCCTTTAGCATAGGGATCCAGATGAGAGTCTGGGGGATTGTAAGCAAGAATGGCAACCATGATTGGGGAGAATGGGTACCAGAGACTCACAAGACAATATGCCGCAGCAGTAGAGGCATCTGGAATAAAAGCATCTGAGGAAAAGAAACTGTTTTCTTAATTCTTCTATTCAAGAAGTAAATAATAAAAATAATTTAATCATCAGTGATAAAAAGCTTTGTCTGTCAATTGAGACATCTTGGTGTTGTATATAATGTTTGTTTTAGCACACTGTGTTGCTTGAAGAAGGTTGTTTGACTAATCAGTCCTAAAAGTTATAATAAGTTTAATAACTTAACTGAATGACTCAAGACAATAGAATTAATGTATGTGTAAAAGTTGCAGGATGATGAAGCCATTAGAATCTGCCATTCATCAGATGTCTTGAGCTTTCTTCATTATAAAGCAGAATTTATCCTAAAAAAACCCAACTAAACAGAAAATCTCTATCTCTTCTGTTCACTGTTCTTGAGCAATTTTTAAATACACAAAGCCCTGGAACTAAAAAAGACACTGTAAAAGCATAAACTAACTGAAACCATAGCTCTTGCCAGAATCACTGCTCTGCAAATATTCAAAGTAGCTCATTACTGGTAGGAAAGCTGTTGCTGTATGCTTGGAGTGTTTTCAGCCTAGATGGATAGGGAAAATAGGATAAAGAGATTTAATTAAGTTACTAAGAAGGGATATAGTCAAAGACTGGTAGTTGCATTGAGTTCAGATTTAGGGGAAGCAATTACACAAAGTCTAGTGTTGACTGAACTGGTAAGGATTGGCCAAGTTCCACTGAATGCATGTTGTACTACCAGAAAATCTGGCCTCTATAGTTCCAATGTGGACAGTTAGTCTGTCTCAGTCCACCTCATAATTAAAAAAATGACTCCCCTCCTTTCCCCAAAAGACACTTCAATTCAGGTTCTCCT
Organism: Colius striatus; assembly: GCF_028858725.1. Lineage (NCBI taxonomy): Eukaryota > Metazoa > Chordata > Aves > Coliiformes > Coliidae > Colius > Colius striatus. The sequence goes on along the minus strand of NC_084769.1, from coordinate 15,920,506 downwards.
GTGTATCAGGTATGACATAGTTGCCTAACTATTAATCAGCAAGCTCAAGTTGAAAGAAATCTGTATTCTAAGAATAATTAAGAGTCCATCTCCTTCCAATACTGAGAAAAGACTGAGATTGTGATGAAAAGACAAAAAATAACCCATTTCTTCAGTTGGATCCTCAGAGTCTTTTCTTGTTCAGATCTGTCTTCTCTTACAGCATTGTTGGGAATAATAATGATAATGAATAGTGGAATCCAGGAGCTTTCCAAGCTTTGGTGCCCAGAAGAGAGCACAAGTGATCATCAACAGTGTCTTGAAAGCAAAGTTACAGATGACATATATATGTACACACATACATAGTCAAAACAATGGAAAAAAACATATCAAATTGAGCAGAGCTCATCAGGGCCTTAATTTGTAATTGTGTATTTTTCCCATTCTGTGGTCCATTGTAGCTGGGTATGAGTAGATGCAGAAAATATTATCATACTTCTGGAGATAATTAGGAAGCCAGCTTAAGGTAAAGAAACTCACTACTGTTGATTCTTAGGCGAGGAATAAGATCATTTATTTATAATAAAACATCCATGGTCAGTGTAGTTCTCTTATCTAGCATAGTGCAAAGGATATATAGAGGCCAAACAGGGAGACATCAATACAAGCCAGTGGGATTCAGATGAACAAGCTTCTTTATAGTGGCAGTCTTACAGTTGCATTTGTAAAAGATTTATCTGTGCCTGCACCAGAACTGAATTCCTCTCCCCGCAAAAATCCAAAATCCTGCTGGTAAGTGTTCAAGAGAATTTTCCAAGGCAAAGTAAATAAATAAATTCTCAAACAAAAATGTCTTACATCAAAAAAATCTATCTGAGCTCCATTGTTTTTGAAGGCCTGTTCAAACCAAGATGCTTTACCTTTTAATATCTATTTATGTATGCGCACAGAGAACCTACCAACTAATTGAAACATATTGTTGAGTCTATTGACTATTATATACTACAGCATAAATTCCCACATTTTGCAGTTCTCAAGCTGCCATGCAGAGAAAGTTAGGAATTGATCCTTCATTCTTATACTTTCATATTTTCCAACAGTCTTTTTTGTTTGAAGTGTCTTTGATTTTTAGTTTTTTTTTTTTTAAAAACCCAATCTAAATCCCCAAACAAATAAATGAAACTTCTCTCTGCTGATAAAATTGCACATTTAAAGGAGAGAAGAGATATCTGGGCTACATAGATATTTTTGTTCCAGCTGCTTCAGCTTTATCTAGTTTAATGTTTGTTCTGTGACCATCTGAAATTCACTTTCAGGTAGTTCTGTATCATGTTGGTGTAAGATGCATCATTAACTCTAAGAGGCTGTTTTCCATTGGCATCTGCTACTTTCACCAAATGTCAAGGCTTGACATTTGCTATCTTTATCTGCTTTTGGTGTATCACTCATACTGAGATTTTGTTTCTTCTTATCTGATATTGATTTCAACTGTGACCAGCTGTGTTGCTAATAAAATCAACAGGCAAGTATCTGGCATTTAGTTCTTCACCCGCAGAGGAAACGAAACAACGCAGCGACAAAAAAGGTAGAGAGATACTTTTCAGTTAGGATGCTTGCCTGTATCTTCATAGTATCCATCTCTCAGCACTTCTGTTGATGTAGCATTTCTGATTGATTCCCTTGGGGAAGGCTCCATAGAAATCCTTGCCTCTCAGATGAAATATTCCTTTTTGCTCTCATCCACTGCTTCCTGGAGAGCAGGGTCATTTTTCAAAGCAGCATCTGCACTTTCAGCAAACTCAGTTCCTTTTGCCTCATTGGTGTGGTAAGTGCCCTTATGTCTGTACATATACCGGACCATCACCACCAGCAGGCAAATGAGGACAAACACCACTGCAGCAATCACACCTGGAGGAGAGAGACCAGTAAAATGTATTGCCACTAATAAAATAAGAGCAGTATCTCACAGCCAGACATCACAGCTTGAATTATTTGATAAGGAAAAGCCCACGTATCATAAAACGTTTGCACATTGCAGGGGACAGACTCAGAACGGAATCTGACACTGCAAATGACGAGATATAGATACTGCAGGAATGGAGACCAAATTTCCACTAGCTTTCTTTCAAATCAATGGCTTGATTTGGTTGAACAAATTGGAACTAAAAGTTAATTACAAAATGAGGATAAATAGAGAACATAAGGGAAAAATGATAGGAGAATTTGTAGGAAACCCGACCCTGCCTCCACAAGTGTAGTCCATTTCAGAAGAGTAGGGTACTGGATACTTCTCAGGAGGCTTTCAACAGATCAGTAGCCATGTGACTGCAGTACTACTCTGTTTTTGCAAGCTGCTATTTCATGCTAAGCTCTAATTAAGAAAGTCTGATTGTAATGAATACGGAAGTGGCACCTGGCAAGAAGTAGGGATTCTCGGTAGATCTTTTCTGTTGCCTGGACTAAGACTAATTACTAGCAATGTGTTGACTGGACAAAGATTTCCATAGGTAACTCAAATGGTGAATGGAAGTACTCCTAGTGAAGGGAAGCAAACTGAAGTTCCAGGAGTGGTTATGCAGAGAATACTGTGTGTCCTTGCTTACCAGAGACCTTTTCTTTTTTTGTTTTTTCCTTTTCTATTGCGAAAGGCATTTCACAAAAGAAAGGCATCCTTGACAAGTTAATTGCATAACAATTACAAGCTGTATACCCTTCCTCACAAATCAATTTTTTACTTCAGAATCCTGAAAATAAATGACGTATTTCAAAGTTCATTCAACTTGTGTGATTTTACTTTTTAACCCTTTTCTTGAATACAACTAGGATGTGCTTATAAACACTTCAGCTGTGATTCTGTCCAAGTACATGATACTGAGATGATTCTGTATTCACGTGATTCTAGGAGTAAACCAAATCTTAAAGAAATACACACAGAAAAGCATCAGAACACAACATTCCTAGGAAAATTCCGTATGTGGAGTGTGAAACTGCTGTAAAGATGCAATAGGTAAGAATTAATCTGACTTGTAGGGCTCTGCATTTCAGGAAGCATCATCTGAGTTACTCCCCTTGGGCTTTATCTGTCAATGGATCGTGTGAGTGGTAGTTGATTCCTCTTCTACAACTGAATTGTTATGTTTGGTCAGATTAAATGTTTACTGTTCTGCAGAGACAACGAGGGACATTTCTAGTGATCAAGATACGTGGTAGGAGTGGGTATCTACAAAGCTTCAGACTTATCAGCATCAGTCAACTCAATGGAGATACTGGCATAAAAATACAGGAACTAACATAAGAATATTGGCAGGGTAAAAAAAAAAAAATATAACTTTTTTCTTAAAAACTATGCCTGTAATGCTATCCTGCAGATTTTATGGTGTCTGGTTCTGGAAGTGGGAAATTACTTCTAGCAGAAATGAAACTGTTTATACAAAGAACTTTAGGTTTACAATAACATCATATTTTCAATGGGAGCTTCATCAATTTTTAGGACCTCACTGGTATCCCTTGACACAAGAGGCTTTAATAGGCTTTGGATGTAGCACAATATTAATAAGCCGTAGGGACTAAGTACAAATCAATTTACCTGCTACTTGTTCATAGAAAGCCGAAATTAAAGTTATGGGAGATGGGACCTGAGGGAAATATAGCAGAACCTCACCAATTTGCACTAATGATTGGCATACCCCCTTGTGAATGACTGAAATTAGTGCGTTAGCATGGAAATGAACAAACACAATAAAAATAAAAAGACAGGTTCTCTCCATGAACATAGCTTTACTCGTTTATTCTGACAACTGTATTTAGTTTAAATGCACGAGAGAGCTTTTATGGAACACCAGGAAATGCACTGTGATACATTCTGTAAAAATAAAGGGTCAGCTGACAAAAGCTAGGATGTCTCAAATCAGAGGTGCTACACCAGTTCTACATTAAATGACAATCTTGGCTCAGTGAATAATGAAGAATATCAGAAGTTGACTTTACTTCTGGACTTTTTTTTTGTTCTAAAACAAGGAACGGATGGGGATGGTACTACTCACTATATAGTTTATGCTCATTATCTTGTCTCGTTATCTTGCCAATAGCCTCTCTGGGAGCAGATTTCCCACTGGCCTAATTAACTCTAATTGTGCTGCTCCTGTTGTCTTGTCAGCAAAGTAGGGGTTTTGCAAAATGCAAGAAATCAACCAACCTGCTGTTTTAATTCTAATGGTTCTGCTTAGTATGGTCTGCTACTTACCTCCAATAACAGCCACATCTGCTCCAGCTGTGGGGCTCTCAATGTCTCCATCTATAAATAGATTAGAACATACAGAAGTTAATTAAAGAAAAAGGAATTGGATCATATGTAACAACAGTGACTGTACTGCTGGTACTCTATTATTTTAACCTCTGAAACTCAGAACTTAAACAAAATATCTCATTAGCAAAAGACATTTATGAAACTTCTTATTAAACTTAGCTGTACTGTAACGTTTTCTGTCACCTTAACAGTGGAAAATAAATAGCTAGCACATTATGCCAACTATCATGGCCTCCAGGGAAACAGCTACTGTTTATTATGAACACTTACCTGTAACATCCTCCAGCGAATGATTAAATTAAGAGCGCTTAGGTACTGTGATTACTCTCAGAAAGGTAGTTTTGGGGAAAAAATATTGGTGCCTATTTGTTTTCCCATTTATGGCCCTTCAGAGTATGGTCTGGATCTTAATTAGATGCAAATTAATCTGACTCTATTGATTTCAATTAGTATTTATTTATCTGCAATATCCTGTTTTGAATCTTAGCTTTTGATTTCTTTTAAACCTACATTTGGAATCAAGGCAAGCCTGTTATGTACATGGTGTAAAACAGAATCCTCACTTAGAGTAAGTCTGAATTTGGTGGAGATAAACCAAATTACATTTTATATTGGATTATAATTTATTAAAAAACGATAACTTTGCAATTTAAATGTAAAAGAAGAATACCTGACCATGTCTTTTTAAGAAGAAATTGGTTTGATATGTTGTAAGCTCCTGGAAAAGCAGTTAGAATTTGAACTACATTTTTATCTTAATTATAGAACTTACTAAGAATATCTGAAACAACTAATGGATAGAGGATTTTTCCTCTCCTCATTATTTGTTATAGACTTTAAATGGAAGTATGTTTGTACAGACAAGCACTTTTTCACTAGCTTTCTTGTAGTTCATAGGGGCAGAATTTTTATCTTGTTTTTAGTTCCTAATTTCATGCCGTTGCTATCAGTCTACTTAGTCCTTAATTATGTGGATGTTTGAGAAGACAATGAGCTTCTGGATTTTTTCCATACTAAGTTTAACAAAGGGCATTCTTTGTTTATTTTTTCTCTCTTTATGCAATTCTAGATTATACTGGTTTCCAAAGAAGGAAAATAGCTTTATGTGAGGCCTTTTAAAATTTTCCTTTGGTAAGTACATACAAAATTTTTCTGGAAAAACTGGAAATGCTAATTTAAAATCCTTCTGTAAATTCAATAATGGCACTATGCTGCTATCTAGCTCTTCTTTTGCTAAATCTGTGATAAATCATGCAAGGATATGACACTATCAGCAGCATTCTCCTTACTCATGTCTGGTCTCTTATATCAAATTGCTATAAACTGAGGAGAGCTGAGATCTCTAAACATGGGAAATGCTTTACTTCTAGAAAGTAAGAGTCCTTTCCTCTCACCCACAGATACTTCCCACACTTTTTTTTTCAGCGATATACTGATGGAAAGATTGAGCATGCCTTGTGTAATTTAAAAACTCTAATTATCTCTATGTCCATTCAAAACCCGTGTGCCTCAGAAGAGATTAATTGCTTCAAGGTCAAACTGTTCTGTGTTTCTTTATACACCAAATACATTCTGCATGCCAAAAAAGCAGGCTCCTCTACCGCAATCAAATACTTGAAGGTGTGAATTCTAAAGTGCTTCCCTAGCCACACAGCTTTGCTTCCAAACATTAATGCCAGATCAAATCATTATCCCTTTAATTATAAAAAGGCATGTGAGTAACTCTCTACTCTTTCCTGTTGTTCCCAGGTGCCTCTCAGATTCAGATAACAAGTGCCTTATCTCTAGTACTTGCCACCACAGTGCTTTTTGATAATGGATTACACTATCATCACTTTGCAGAAAAGTTTTTGTTTCCGTATTGTACTTTCTAAGTTTTCAGAAGAATATTGGATCCATTTTGAGCTATCATGTCATTGGCATCAATCTGTTAAGCTGACAATGTTGTCCTATTCAGCAAGCAGCTAACACCATGACGTGGCATCACTCTCCACAGTGCATATTCTACTGCAAGCATGAGGGTCTGACTTTTCCTTTGTGCGTCAATTGTTGACCACAGAACAGGGTGACTGTTGTCCTAGGTGATCTTTTGCTGCATGATCCAGCGTCTCAGGACACTGCATCTGTGGCTACTGTTAGTAACATATGGGATACATTTGCAGAGAAGTTCAAGCTTTCGATTTTTCAGGCATATTTTTTGCCTATCAAAGGAGTTTCCAGTAAAAAAAAAAAAAAGGTACTTGCACACTTAGTGGTTTTGCAGTCAGCACTGTGGTTAGCAGTTTAATTACATATATATTTGCTTGTTATGGATTTATAAATGGAAACAGTATGAAAGAAAAACTGTACCTGCAAGGGGATTCCCATTTGGCACATTTGATAAATGCATGGGAATTATCCTAAAGGATGGATCTAATCTTTTGAGTTGATCTACCAAATCTTTGCTGTGTCATACACAGGACTAATTTGATGGGATAACATAGACCTTACCCTAAACTTAGTGTCTTATTTCCTAAGATAAAGCTCCAAACTAAAGATGGGTAACTGCTTACTGCTAAGAGGTGTTGAATATAGATAGAAAAGCCCAAGAATACAGCTGGCTTTGTCATGATTTCCTTGCAGCTGTGGGTGATACTGCTCTGTTGGATTGAGTCAGTCAATCTCACTGAGTATACAGATATCTACATGTGATAAGTAGCTTTTACAACTCAGTTTTCAAAGCCACTGAACTGCAGTCAGGCAGCACTGCTCCAGCTCCAGCATTTCAGTATACTCCTAACCACAGGTCTGTGCTTTTGATTCTTAGCAATCTAAGCCATCTCTTGTCATGATGCTCCATTGCTGCCTGCTTGTAGTTACAATCTGACATGAAGCCATGGCTGCTAAATTACACTCAAGTAGATCTCTTAAGTGCTATCTTGGACTACCTATTTTCTCTCTTGCTGTGCCTGTTCATAAGGAGTGCTTAAAATTCATTCAAACCTTATGAGTGATGACCTGAGCTCCTTAGACCTTTCAATTCTTTCTTAGGGCTTTTCTAGGTGTGCAGACTAGGAAATGCACTGCAAGATTTCCTCTTTAATCAGCTCACTCAACCACTTTATAAAAAACACTGCTGCTAGAGAGACTTCCAGTTGAGGAACAACCCGACTTTACCTTGGTATATCCATGGACTTGCTTTGCTGAACCACACCAATTATTGACTGTGTTGTTACAGGAAGTGGTCTGTAAGCAGCCTGTAGGCTGAATTGTGTCTTTGGAGTTCAGCTATTAAAGGTTTAATAATTTTGTCTTAAATATTAGTACTATCTATCTATGTACTTCCAATAAACAAGGGAGATGGTCAAACTGAATAACATCCAGTTCATAATTCAGGCCAGATATAAAATGAATTCAAAGAAGGATTTTGCCTCTGTAGTGACTGTTCTTTCATTTATTCATACATTTTAAAGAGAGCTTTAAGTATAACTGGAGAGTCTAGTAAATTATTGTTTCTTTTTAGGTTTCTATGAATTGACCTAGTACAATATACCATACCAATCTTGCCTTATTTTTGCAAAGTTTCAATTTTAAAGGAAGACTGCAATTTTGTGCAAAGAATTTAGGTGGAATTCCAAAAACATTTATTGCTATCTAATTGCTTCCACTGAAGACAGTGGTAAGGTTGTATTTGGATTCAGTAAAACATTATAAATTTCTGAAAGTATTGAGTACAGAGACTACCAGGAAGTTTTTGCAATTGTTAAAAACCTTTACTATAATGTTTTCAATTTGACATTTCTTAAATTTTTGTTCTTTGTGTGCTTTCCTGCAGCCATCATTTGTCTTGACTTTAAAAGCAGGTCTTAACGTGTCCACTGATGCAATACTTTTCTTACTACATATTTAGTATGGAAGAATTAATGAAGTCTTAACATCTCCATTGTTTATGCAACTGTGGTATGTCCTCCTTGCCCTTTGGTTTACGTTTGTGCCTTGCCAACACATTGCATTCATGAGAAAATCATTAATCTATTAACCTTAGCACACTGATTTAATTTACAAGCTATAGTTAGAACTGGTTCACTGCAGATGCATGTGTAAAAAATGAGTTGAACCAACTTCTGAAAACTTCATGTTAAAAATAGTTAATTGTTCAAGCTGCTCTCTAGCCTGTGTTACAATACCAGATGCACTGCACTGAGGCCTTTCTGGATTAAAAAATATGCCATTACCTATTTTGATATTTGCCAGTAAGTAGGCAGTCCCCTGCCAGAGCTGGCATCTCTTATCCCGAAGGGTCATCAGCCTGAACCCATCAATTTGACACATTCTGCTGAAAAACCCATCACCATCTCCCATTAGATAATGAAACACATCAAGGCTGTTCTTTCAAAATTAAGGAACAGTTTCTCATCTGTCAATCTGGACAAGAGACAGAATAATTTGGCTTCCATTTATGTACTAAATTATTATAAGAATAATAATGGTGACATACAACAACAACCACATGATCTTTTGGCTAAGTAACTGAGCTGTGCTCCAAATGTGAGGTAAATCATGCAGACTGACTAAAAAGTTAAAATGCACTGGGCCAAATCCTCTTGTTATCCTAGCTAGTAAGTACTTTGTCATTAATCCTGAGTATAAAAAATCCATTTTCATACAATTAAAATAAAAGTCTGTTCAGGACTTTACATATTTTGTAACATAGTGAGGATAAAAAGGCATTATCAAATAATTTTAATTAGATTAAGATTACCACGTAATTTTTTCAGTTCTCATTTGATTCTGGTATATGGTATCAGCAAAATGTTTTTGTACCACTCTAGAACATTAGGAAGTAAACAAGAAAAGTGTTTTCCAATGATTTAGGAAGTAATGGGTTCACTCACACAGTTTCGTACTTCTTTTGTGAAACTGAATTGTACTTGAGTCTTGGGGAAAATCAGAGAGGATGAGATGCACTAGAAGTCAATTTGAGAAAGTATTTTAAGTGAAAAATAATAAGGATCTTTTAAAACTGAATAGATCGTCTATATTTTGAAATAAAAAAAAATAACAAATTTTTAAAGTTAAAGAAAGGTCTTTTAGAGGGATATATAATCTAGAAATAGCACAGATTTTTTTTAGTTAAGTCAAACTTTTCTGTTTGATTCTCCAAAAGAACCATCCCCTGTCCCCTATCACCTCCAATTCCCCTTTCACTTTGAACCACTTACTCTTGTTTATTTGCATTTACTACAGACATACGGTAAAGTGCTTCACCTCCTTAGCTCAAGGTAGCTGAATACCAATCACTGATGCTGACAGCAATTAAGCAAAGTGCATCCAGTAAAGGCATCAAAATAGCAATCCCTCCCTTAAAAGTACTATTAATGTTACACTTTTAAAGATCCCATACAACTCCATACTCGAGAAAGATCTTATTGTAGGGCCATGTCTCCTCTGGTAACAGATATTTAATGTGTCCTGTATATTCACATGGATATATATGTATAGTAAAAAATGCCAGAGAAATTCAGATGGATCTCTGTGCTGTTTATAGCATCAGAAAAATGAGAATGTCTCGGGTTGACAGAAGAAACCCAGAGCTGAGGAGAAGTTAGGGAAAAGAGCTGCCTCCCTGGCACTGAAGTTCCTTAACAAGCAGGCAATGAAGCTCACAAAAGGATGCTTTAGAAATCGTGAGATGAGTTTTGAGTGGTGGTCTTGTTGCTCACGTGTTTTTGATGTGTTCCTATGGGAATGTTATGTGGTGTCTGAAAAGCAAATGCTGCTTTTTTATGATACAAAGGGTGCATGAAGTGTGTGGACTTGGAAGAAGGTCTAATCTTTTTCAGAAACTGCTGCATGTGGCACTTTGAAACTTGTGCCCTGTTTTGCCTGCCTCATGCTTATTGTCACAACAAAGTTCTTTACTTTTCTATGGAAATATATTAATGTAACTAGTCCGTCACTTACATTTTTCCTCCATAGCCATCAAAGTTGACTCAATCTCCAAATGTACAACATCTTGCAGGGGAAGAAAAATTAACCTAGTATTGCCTCATTAAAGAAGGAATGACAAATGGGCTACAAATGAAACCATAAGGTACAGTCCACAATCAGGATGTTTTTCTGCATGTGTCTCCTCCTCCCAGCTCCTCTTCATCAGAACAAAGTGCTCCTTTTGAAGGCTTTTTAGTTGGGAAGGTTTTGAAAGAAACAGTAAACATCCAGTGAATCTGCCAAATAATTTCTGTCTGACTTCTCCAAAGTAAACAAGTTCTAGTCATTTTTTGCTGAATCAAAATGGGAGCAAAACAGCCGTTGGCTCATTCACTGAGATCAAAGCTGAATGGAAAGGAGCTGCTGGCTTATTTGATTAAACGTTGCAAATGTGGCGAATGATCATAGGTAATCAAAGGAGCTGACTATGAACTTAGTGAAAGCCCATCTGATAACCTTCAGCAGATATTTAAGTTATGATTCTTGATAGAGTACAAAAGCACACCTCACTGACCTAAACTTTGCATGTTAGAAGCATAGGCGGAAAAATTTGAGCCAGAATCTTTCAGTGGAAAGTCAGAGGCCAAGAAGTCTTGGAGGATTTGAAAAGTCCATCCCAACCCCTTGTGTAAATGATTATATGATACAATAAGATATTTTAACTGCTAAACTGCTTGTAATCATTTACCAGAATGTGCTTCTAATTTGTATCTAACAGGTCTATGAGACTCAGTCCTGACTCTCAGGTGTCTTGACCATGTCATCAGAGAATAAAGTGATCTCTGTGTTTCTTACTGTGTTTGATTTTATGATCTTAATAACTTCTTAAGATTAGATCTTAGTTTACACTGAAACATATTCTTTTAATGGACACAACACTATTCAAGACAAACATTAAAGTTAAATCCCCTAACAGACTGAGCTATTAGTATTTGAAATAATTCCATCAAATACATTCAACAGCATTTTTGCACTAACTTTTTATGTTCCTATTGTATGGCTGACTGTCCTTGTAACCTTCACAAGTTTTGACTCCATTATTCACTCCAACAGTTTTTAAAGGAATAGCAGGGAAAGATAAGCACTTTGACTCAATTTTCATGAAAGCTATATGTTGGAGCAAAAAGGGAGACTACAATACTCCAGCAGTGAGGGAAAGGCAGCTAGGATTCAGCAATTTTAAGCTGTTCAGCAGCAGCCAGTTCTCCAGTCACCACATCCTTTCCAATCATCATGCACATAGGTTCAGAGGAGCTGCAGAGACGCACCATCAATATTTTGTAGCAAGGCTGTCTGACAGGTGACAATTCTTGGAAACAGCAGCTCTCTTTGCTCCTTCTCCTAACTTATTTGATATGAATTTTATTCAGCTACATCCAGCTACATCCGGCTCATATACCAGTGCTTGCCTAAGGCACTGTCTACTAAGCATTGCAAGTGGAAATGTCAGGAAGTTTAGCATATGCTCTTCAGGGACACAGATCTTTCCTGGAGCATTGATGAGGTTAATATTATTAATGGAGATATCTGTAGTGGAAACAATCTTCCAAATGCTTTAAATATTGAACATATTAAACAAAGGAAATGAAACATATTGAAACACCTTAGAAACTTGCAAGGCAAATAATAGCTTAGGGCAACAACATTTCTCATTTTCCAAGGATTCTGCAATGAATATGCAGATTTCTTTTGCATATCTATTCCATTTAAAAAGACAAAGCCCATTTTATTATCTGAAAAGCATTCATGTATCAGTCCAAGCTGTCTGAATTGAGTTGAGCAATTTTAGCAAAACTTCTTTACCATCTATCGTTTATTTGAGCAATTCTAGACAGATTGTGCAATAATTTTTTAAAAGGGAGGGAAAAAAACAAAAAAAAGTCTCACGTGTCTGTTATTTTTGGACGGTTGTCTGGCATTATTCAACAAATAACATATTGAATGCATTAACAGAGCCGAGCACAAAAAAAACTTAATTGAAGCCGTATACTGAATGTTTTTCTGCACAGAAATTTTATTGTTGTGAGATTCATTAACAACTCATTACTAACTTTCTTCTTCCCTAATGAAATGTGAGTGGTAAGTACTATGTAGGTGGAAAGCTAATAACCATCCTGGTGAGATATTTGACTACTAGAAAGGAGTCTATCTAAACTGTCTCTACAGGTGTTGTAGAGAGGACAGCAGCTGGCAATTGGCCTAGATGATCACTGTAGATCTCTTCCAATTGGAACTATTCTATTCCATTCCATTCCATTCCATTCCATTCTATTCTATTCTATTCTATTCTATTCTATTCTATTCTATTCTATTCTATTCATTGCAAGAGAGTATTCTTGCAATTAGATCCGTTCAGCTCCAATACAGATGTGACGAATCCTTGGTAATGACGTGGGATTTTTTTTACAAGCAGTAAACCTAAAAGACTAGCTTAGTTGAGAAACCTGCCTTTCTGAAGTCTGCAATCAGGGAAAATAAATTCCAACCATTACTGTTAGCATTGGTTAACCATCCTTTTACAAAGCCTGTGCTGAGTTAGAGCCTTTTTTTGCAGAGCTTTCAACATGCACAGGTCAGAAGGGTTAGATCTCTTCTACGAGTGCTTGAATAGTATCTCACACTTTACTTTTGCCTGTTAAACAGCAGTCATGTTTATGGAAGGAATCTTATGCAAAAAATTGATGCTACTACATTCCTAACTAGAAAAGTCTTCCATTTCGTTTAGTTCCCTAATAAGGAGTCCTTTTTCCGTTATTGCTCACTTGAATGGGTCTCTGTAAGGCAAACGTTGACTTACATACAACTTGGAGGATGATAATAATTTCTGAGACTTTTATACTTCACTTTCAAATCTGGATGAAACTGGTCAGTGGATACAAAACTGCTTGATGGGAAGAGACAGATGGATGAACAGATGATTAAGCAGACAGATAGACAGAAGGAACACACAAGATTCATTTCATTAGGAAACTGGACTGAAAAAAGACGTAGCAATGGGTACTTGGATATATTCATATTTTGCTCACGTATTTCAAAAGAAGTGCCATGTTTTGGAGACAATTTCAAAGCTCATAGATGATGCCCTCTGTGGTTTAAACAGCAAAAGAAAACCAAAGGGATACTGCTGAGAATTTATTTCTTTTTTTTTTTTTTGTGAGAATGCTAAATTTTTTTGTTTGGACTGTATTTTGTAACCCTTAAAGCCAAAATCTGGCTCAGATAGCCCTGTCAATTTCAATGGAGGATTAATGTGTGTTATTAGGCAAAGAAATATGGTGTAGTAGTTTTCAATAGCAACAAATGCTTGATATGACACTTCTCTGATCAATGTATTTTTTACTTACTGTAAAGCCTTTGGGCTGCTCCCTTCCTAAATATATAAAATTTACATATAGGAAAGTGGAATGTGGATTGTTGTGATTTGAGCTGGTTGCTTCATTCCAGCAGAAAAGGATATTCCTGTTCCTAAACCTTTTTCCTTCAAGTTGATCCAGCAGAAAACTAGACTACTAAAAGGAAAGAGGTGGGGTTTATTTACTTATTGGCAAACTGATCCAAGTCGCCATGTAGTCTGACTGTCTGTTGACCTGTTAACAGGCAGAGGTTTGCTAGGTGCAGAATGTTCTTTTGGGCAGGTGAAGTACATCATAAACTGACACTCAGAAAAAAAAACTCTCCCAAATGAAAAGCATAAGGGGAAAAACAGCTGGATATACTGGATATTTTCTTGCTAGATTACTCTGAATAGAACAGAAAACTCCAGATTTTCACAGCCAAGAGAATCCTTTTAAATACAATAGCTCTAGAAGGCCATGGAAAAAGTTGAGCTTGGTATTCCCTGTGTAATATATTGGAGTGCACTAAGAAGTAAGGCTCCTCTCTCAGCTTTCCAAATGGGGACCCTAAGGCAAAACTACTACTCTCTATCTCCCTCCCTGCCTGGAGGGATGCCCTTGAACAACTGAATCATACTCTGCAGCTGAGCAGTAACAGGCACTGATGTCCCATTTACACTTGTTTCAAAGCAAGGCACTGTTCCAACACAGAAAGTGAAATACCAAGTGGTAAACACAGAAGGTGGGATTTGCAAAAGCTTTCTCTGTTAAACTGCTTCAGGTCCCTTAGAAGTTGGTGGCTGATTTCCCAGGCATTCCAACTGCTCAGTTGACCCAATAGTGAAAACTTTTAAAAACTATTTTATGAATGTTAGAAACATGATAGAACCAAGGATTCACTGTGAAAATCATCTTATATAGCCCCTGTCTGTCCTCTCTGTTTTCCAGCTTCACAGTTTAATTCACCAGTTGATGCTGCCTAACAGGATACAAAAAAAAAATCTGCTTTCTCAGCAGTCATGAAAAAGCCTGCAAATTTCTCAAAACACTTTCATAACATACCCAAACTATTTACCATTGCCTCCAGAGAAGCCTGCCTTGGAACAGTATCATAAGGTCAAGTTATTCCACTGAAACACTTTATAGTGTAAGAGAATAAAAAAAAAAGAAGGAAAAATGAAGAAACCAACAACACTAGCACAGCCGTGGAAAATATGAAGTCATAAGTAGAGTTCAGCCAGAGCAGACTCCCATTAAACTTTGCTTAAGAGCCAAGTTCCAGCCTGAGAGATGTGTGAGATGCAGTTTATTTCAGGGTGACCTGTGCTGTACTTCATGTCAGGGCAAAGCTTGGACAGAACACTGTATCTTTTACAAGCCATAGTGGAATGAAGCTCACATCCCTTTTGCTTTTTTTTATTTTTTTGGTTCCATCTGCATAGATGAAATAGAAAACTGAAAGAAGTGAATGAAATAGTGCATTTGTCAAATTAATTCCTTCTTCCACAAGACCTGAACACTTGCATTTCTAAATCCACTTAGTTACTTTCATGAGATGTGGTAGACTTTTCCCATGCCTGGCTCTGCCACCCCAGTAAGAGTTAAACACATTGGCAGAAGCTCTAAGGCTTGTCTTTCTAATGTCTTTGCTCTTGGGAGTCCCTTTAGGAATCAGTCAGCAAAAAGTGTTGACTAGAATATACACATACTTTATAAAGTGAAGACATACACAGCAGTCCAGTTTTACATCCTTAAAACCTTCCAGTGAACATTTTTTGTCTGAAAAGGAGGAGCCCTGCTGAATAAGGAGGGAAGAAGGAGTGGCAGAGTCTTTCCTGATCCTGCTTGCATTCCAAGACAGGGGCTAGCTATGTAGGCACCCTTGTGCTGCTGAGTTGCATGGACAGCTTCAGGCAACAGCTTTTATCATGTCTAGGGCCAGGTTCAGCTGCAAAGCTGGCTGTTAAAGGGGACAAAATGATAAAGCCATGGCTTCATGCACTTCTGCATGGCTTCTGGAGGCACTTTAGGAACAAAGCAGAGGAATGCCTTGCTCCCTGACATGAACTGTGCTCCCAAGGTTGAATTCCTTCAACTAGCAATTAAAAGAGCTCATGCAAGAAGAGGGAAGAGTGGAGGTAAAGCTCATTTCTGCCAAGCCCCGAATCTGGATAGAAGCAAGAGGTTAAAGTATTTCGTATGAAAAACTCTGGTAAGTGCAAAAGCTTTTATACCCCAGGGAAACTCTTTAAACACTGGAATACGAACTCTGGCTCAAGAATTTCCCATGCCTTAGATCCCTAGGTGGTTGCCCTGTGCTTGAACTCTCCATTAGGCATCTGCTACTGTCTCTAACAGGGAAAATGGACCATCAGCTCCATGATTATTATAGCACTTTTACATGCAGAACTGAAGATGTGTTGAATCCTGGCTAGGCGAAACACTCGGCACCATCAGGATCAAACCTACTAAATCAATCACTTGTTGTGGATATTATAGCACATGGAAAGAAGTGGCAGTGTCCGTGGGAATGAAAGTCTTTTTTTCTTAATACTGGTGTAACCTAACAGCCAGTTGGTGAGGGTCAAAGGGATACACACAGGCAGCTCTGTTAATGTCACACTATTGTATCATTGTGCAATGGCAGGGAAACAAATGATGGGAAAAATTGGAACCAAATTCCATGAGCTAGAAGATGAATTGGAAATATCCTAGTAAGGCCAGAGAATGGGAAAGATAGATATATGTGACCTGGGAATCTGGGGAGGCAATCTAACCCTCAGCCACAGTTGGCATGCCATGGCTTTGTGCCTGTCAAGGGACTGATTTGGTATTTCGTGTCCCCTTACCCAGGATTATGTTCAGTGTTGGGGAGAAGCATTCTCTAAGGGATATGGATGCTCACGCCTACAGACAACAAGTTGTTACCTTAATGTGCCAAATAGTGACAAGTAAAATCAATTGCAAAGCTGGACACTCACATTTATCAAGTTTCCCTGGCAGACTTCCCACAGAAAGCCCCAAGTCCTGGACTTTGCTGTGTGCTGCAGGCAGCAGGGCATGACTTGGGGAGGCTTCTTCCCTTAGAGAGCCTCTACTCAGGTGTGAACCGTGAATGAAATCACTTAGGTGGAAAATTGCATGTGCTAGATGTTTCAGTTTCCAAGCCAATTCATTCAATGAGGAAAACACACCCCTCTCTTCTGGAATGAATCACACACACAATCTTTAATTACAGGGCATGAGCTTCCCTCCCTCCTCCTTCCCCTGCCCTGCCCCCTGCCCCCATGACTGCTACAATTTCATATGTGACAAATATAGCCACCCAGACCTCCAAAGGGAGTAGCTTGTATTTATCCTTATGGCCACCCACAGCATCTGCCAGACTCTACAAGGTTCTGGGGCTGGCTGCACCGCGTTTTAAAGAGAGGGAGATTAACTCAGTTAGTTGGTACTCAGGTCACTTAAATGCAGCACAGTGGAAGCAGCAATGTGGAAGTCATGCTCCCATCTGGTCTGCTATTAGCCTCTGGAGAAAACAGGACACAGGATATGCTTCCTGTCTGGGAAAGGCTTGTAGCAGCCTGGGAGAGAATGCACAACCTTTTCCTTAAAGGAAGTACGAGTCATAAAGAGGAGTAGGGGGAAAAAGTCCAGGCTGCATTTTATCTTAAAAACAGTGTCATGCAGTCGTACCTCCTCTCACTTTCCCCTCCGTGTTTAAAGCTGATCCTTTATTTAGCAATAACACATTTTAAACAGTTTCATCCATCTCTGCCACCCCATTGTTGCTCCAGTCAGTCGTGAACCTTCTGACACAAGTTAGATGCTGTTGAAATGAGAGATTTCATTCATCACAAGCAATGGAAATCAGAGGAGGTACCCCAAGAGAAGAAGGGCTTGGCTCATGCTGTTTCCAGCTCACAAATGGTTATGTCCCCAGGACACAGAGATTAAGCATCTCACATTGGAGGAGGAAGAAGAGTCTTTGTCTGAGAGTTGCAGATTTTAACGGATTCCAGAAGGGAAATCTTTTACCGAGGAGCAACAGCAAAGTTCAGAGAAATGCAAAAGCATTTATCTCCCCACTCACATTCCTGCCTGCCAAAAGCGGAAAGAGTGATTTACCCTTTCCTGGTACAAGGAGTCCTTATGGATCATTAATCCACAGGGGAATGAGCTCAGGAGCCAGAGATATCTTTTCTAACGTGCAAGGTCCTTGAATCAGCAGGAAGTATTCTTATTTATGAGGATAAAGGATCAGGTTATCTTATTTTTTCCCCACTACCTCCTTCTTTCAATAGTGGTTCCTACAAGAACTCTAATTAATACTGATATATAATTTTGCCTTCATTAAAATCTGTTGTGATAGTAGGTAAGGCTACTATAAGCTAAATCAAGGCACCTGAAGTAGAGTAATATTAAAAAGTGAAGATCCCAAATCAGCAAATTCTGATCTGAAGTCCAAGGAAATCAATGTGAACAATCTTAAGTTCCAGGATACAAATATCTCAGCACCACTGATTTCATCAATGCAATGACAAAGTGCAATGAGTGCATCTCCTGGAAATTGCAGGAACCTGAAGGAGACAGAAATGGTCAACTATATGTTTACATGGACTTCAGGTGATGAAGCTTTCTGTCTGCCACTAGAGTAGAACAGAAAGCATGCACTAAAAGTTATAATAGGAAAGGGGTCAGATCTGGTGGACACTTCTTGTTATCATGTTCTCATTTCTTTAGGAGCAATAATAATAAAAATAGGCTCATTTTGTCTGACTTTGACTCTCTAAAACCACTTGAAGATATTTCCACAATACTTCAGTTGCTAAGGGATAAACATTAAAGACTGCTTGTATCTAGTCACGATCCACAGACATTTACAAAATGACATCAGTCTGTAGCTGATAGCATTTTATACTCTTTACCTTGGGAAAAAAATGTGTATCAGAGAAATGCATTTCCATATTCAAATCTCCCAAGGAGCACTCACTCCCATGATCAAATTGGCCAGGTTCCATTTATGTCTGGTAAACTCACATGCTCATTGCTGTAAAGTACTTAGAACAGAAACATGTCTGAAAGAGAA
Source organism: Colius striatus (assembly GCF_028858725.1). Taxonomy (NCBI): domain Eukaryota; kingdom Metazoa; phylum Chordata; class Aves; order Coliiformes; family Coliidae; genus Colius; species Colius striatus. The sequence goes on along the minus strand of NC_084769.1, from coordinate 15,901,827 downwards.
AACTCAGAACTTGCTGGCGTCCATGGGTTTGATGCTCTCCTGTGTGTGTCTGTGTGCATGCAGCATCTTTTATTTTTGTCAACTGTTGCACCATAGAGTTAGGTCTTGACAATTTTGAAATGTATGACAATTAGAACAACCATGTTTACAGGCTTTACCACCTGCTACTTCATTTCTTCCATGGTGCTTAAATGTTCAGGAATGTGGCTTTGAAATGCACTACCTTTAATGCACTTAAAAACTCTGCTGGATTTCCAGCTTGCTTTGATCTCCACAGTCTAGAGACTATCTTTGAGAATATAAATAAATATGTTTAGGGGAAAAATATTTTCAAGGAGAAAGCCCTAAAGTCCTTCCAACTTGATATACTTTGCCAATAGACATCATACCTAAGCTTGTTTTGTGTATTTTATCTTTATGCTTCAGGAGGCCTAATTCTGCCCAGAATGAGCAACTTGATGAGGTAACTTGGGAAGATGGATGTGGTCAGTGCCCGTTATTATGACCACTGAAGTGGCAAAAAATTATTTGGTTATTTTTGTTTAGAAAAGATGTAGCAAGAGAGATGATTTCTGCCCTGAGGAATTTACAGACTAAACAAAGAAAAAAGGATACATTTAGGTAATGGAGAAGATTGTGTTTTGTTAAAAAGGAATGGGAAGAATGTGAGAGGAAAGATGGTAAGAACTTGCTATTAATCATGACTGGAGAGCTGGAAACAAAGGAAAGACCTGGCTAACTCAGGATATGAGTAAACCAGCTTATTTCTGGGACTGTAAACCACCACGTTTTCCATCTCTCACCACATAAAGCCACCATGCATCACTGTGATTTTTCTTTTTTTTTTTTTTTTTCTGAAAATAATCAAGGGTCCTGACACTAACTGTTGCTTTAACTCTATGTATGGAGGAGAAGACACCTTTCAGTGGGAGACAGGTAAATGCCAAAGCCAACCATCAAAGTTTCAAAAGGATTGGTCCCTTTTCGTTAGGTGGGCACAGGCCGTACAAGAAGAACTGACAAAGCACACTTGTCTTTCCTGACCTGGTCTTCTTGGCCATGCTTATGTTAGCAGAAACCATTCACTTTGCCCTTCCTTGTGACTGGAACAGGTATAGCATGAATAATAGGAAAAGCAACTGCGTGTGCAGAGCACACTGAGAGGTTTTGAAAAAGAATGAGAAAACCATGACTTCCCTTTTTCTCAAAGCAAAGGGGAAGTTGGAATGGAAATATGGCTCTCAATGGCAGTTTTGTTTCCCGGTCTGCTCTGCTCAATACCTGGGTTTTCTGTAGAGATTGTAGTCTAATCCTGTGTATATCCCCATGTTTCCACTGAGGGCTTAATTGCCATTAGTAACTCATAGTATAGGCTTTGAAACAAAAAGTCCCAGTGAGTTCAGTGAGGGGAAAACTGGATTTCTATGCAAGAGTCCAAAAATCAAAGCCAATTGATGTGATTATGGAAATTCAAGAGAGGCAGACAATAAAAAACTCTCCCAATCATGTGATCCATGATGTAAAAACCATCTCTTAGGTTGTAAATAAAAATTCCCATGTGATGACGGGAAAGATCTGGAAAGTGAAAGTGTTGTTTCATAGCAAGCTGTGAAGGTGAGAGAGCAAAGTAAAAGCAATGGCAAAGAAGGAGGGAGGTGGAAGAGGGGGCAACTCCTAAAGGAAATAAGGTCTCAGCCCAAAGGACTGCAGGGGAAGACTTATGTCATCCTTGCCTATGCTTTTCTTCCTTCCCACTGCCAGAACTGTGGAAATTCTTTGAAAGACGGGAGGAAATGGCATTTAAAAAATAGGACCAGTGTATCTCTCCTGTGTTGAGATATGAGCACTTACCTGTGGACTGAGAAAGGGACAGAAAAGAAGGCTTAGGAAGTACAGAGGATATCTAAACTAGACAACTTGAGAAAGCAGGTATGAGAGAGGGGTACTGACAGAGACTGATATGCTCTCTGAGAGCATCCTCGCATCATAGATACATCAAGAATTTAATTTCCTGCTCTCTGTATTGGATAAGACAGAGACTGTGCTCATGACATTTGAATGAACCATCAATAGTTAGAAGAACAGCCTCTGTTAGCTCAGAAGTGCTGGTTATTAAAGCCTCAGGAAATAATAAACTCTATGAAAATGTAATTTCATAATAAATTGGTAATTTTCTAGCCCTAATACATGCTAAGAAAACCTTGAAAGCAGAATTCAACAATATACCCATATAGATCTCAGAAGACAAATGAAACAGTGTCATTTTAAACATATTTCAGAATTCTTTAAAATAGACACAAGTTTCCTGAATTCTTGTATGACCCCATTTTTACGGTAACTCTTCACAATCCTCTAGAAATATTTTTTCGCTCTACTCACTCATATATATAACTTTTTAATCACCTATGGTTAAGTGACTTGCAAGCTATTTGTTTTACCTGTGGATTATTTGGTTTAACCAAAGCTGGTCATCAAGAGCTGCTTTTTTATCTCTTGTTAAGTGACTGAAATTTTTGAAACATTCAATTAGCAGATGAGAAAAATTTTGCTTTTATCTTAGGAAGAATACTTTTTCAATGTAAAAAGCTTATTTTCATTGTTTACAGAGAACAAATTTGCTTACACCAAAGGGTCAGGTTAACCTGGAGTAACAATTCTGTGGAAATTCTTTCAGTATAAATTACTTTTCCTATAATTGTTTGAGGTGGCCACAGAATAGAAAAAAAATGATTGGACCGATTCTTGAATAAATATTTTATTTATGGGGTGGGCAATTATTCTTTAAAGAATATATTTTATTTCAGTATGAATATACTAAAATGATCCATTTTTCTAGAAAAGTATCCTGAAAATTCAACTACCAAATTTTCGCAGCACAGATGAGATGCTAGAGGATGACAAAACTGACCAAATCTCCTGGCTGCCTGAGGTGTAAATTTGTACCATTCACCACCTGAAAAAGAACTCAGAGGTGGCCTTTCCTAAACTGGGTTCTCCTCTTGTAAATAGCTTGGTACATATGGAACATCTACTTCCTCCTTGTTTCTTAAGTCATTATCTTTCCTTTTCTCTGGACCTTTGCTTTTACAAGGGTCCTGCAATATTCTTCAAGATAGATGCATGCAAATACCGTAGATGCTTAAATTCAAAACCTGGAGTGATTCAGTGTCTATACCATGGTGAGCTGCTAGGCTCTGGCTTTATAATGTAATCAGCAGACACCTGAGTCTGGCTTCTGCAAGTGAGTTTGCATAACAACATTTCACTAATGTTTTACTCTATCATATTAAAAGGATATTTTGTTATAGGGAGACCAAATCATCTTTATTGCTTTCTTGATATGGAATTTATGCCTCTGATAAGCCTTTGAAAACCTAGTCATTTTTTCTGCTACTTTTGAAGGTATCTATCATACAAAAAGGGAAGCATGAGCTTCTGGGTATTGGTCTATGAACAGAAGTGTAATCAGGGAAATAAAACTCTCCATACCCTGAAGTCTGACTACTGAATATCTATGTAAGTAGTGAAAAGAGTGGTGTGTTTACCTGTGTATGCCTGTGTATATGTATGCATGCAGATACATCGCATTTTATATGTACACTCTATGTTTCTATATATGTACATCTATTAAAAAGTTCGAATTTTCTAGGTTTGATGTTACTGTTGTTTCTGTTTGGAAATTTAAGAACCTACACATATGTAAAGATGTGATATCTGGTTCTGCATTGCTGTGACCTTGTCACACTTACACTTTATAATGTGGTCCGTCTCATAAAACTACATATTTTAGACATACAGTCCACAGTAGAAGAGGCATTTATCACTCATGATAACATGGAGCTCTCAGGGTGTGTTCAAAAGCCCCTCTGCAATTTACTGATAAAAAGCTTAATTCCATTTCAGGGCTTATCTGAAGAAGAAAGAGGTAGACCCTCATGAAATAACTGAATTATTTTTTGAGATCAAAAAGAGAGGGAGATGGAACAAAGAAAAAAAAATCTCTTAAAAACTTCAATGCAGTAGAATGAGTTTAACCTGTTGAGATTTTAAGTGAAGTTTTCTGCTTCATCAGGAAGAACCCTGTAGTGAAACATATGTCAGAAGAGAAGAAGATATGAGAAACTGTCCTCCTTTGCAGATGAGAAGATTAATTAAGAAGAAAATCACTTAGCCAGATGTCTCATTGGTGAAACTACATGTGCAAAGTATATCTGCAATGAGGGAGCAGCATAGCACAGCCCATGCGCTTGATTTCCATACTAACATTGAAGAGACAGTACTCAAGTGTGAATTAGATCATGCTGACTCTTGGAGAAACAGATGAGCACATATCTTCGTTTGCCTACAAATTATGAGCAGCATGTCTGCTGTTATAACATCACAGTATTGTTACTTAATGCAGTTGAATTATGGGTCACAAATAAATTATCCAGAGAAGATAGTCTTTTTTACCATTTCTGTTCATAAATTTTTGGCAAACCAAACCTGATTTCTCCAAGTGCCACTTTTCTTCACTTACCAAGTAGTTTTTCAGAATGCTTAGCAGCTGGTGAATTTTTCGTCAACTCGTTAGTAGGGTAACACTGTCAAACTCATTTGACTTAGGTACTTAAGTCTTTCTGAAGTAAAACACAGTCTGTCTGCTGTCCAAATACTTGCCCAGATAAGATGTTCATGTATTCTTGTCACAGAGGCATCTGGATGTCCCCTTTCTTCATGCATTTCCTATCACAACTTTGATATGAAGCCCCCCTCAAAAGTAGACAAAACTCCTACTAGTGCCTAACATCACGTTTAAAAGTTTTCTGATCTTTCTGCAGGAAAAAAAGAAGCCAGTTGTTAAATAACTTCTGAGTTATATTTTTTTCCTAAGGATGCATTACAAAATTAGAGAGTGGGAAGCAAAGAGCTGTTGCCCCAATGGATCTATGGGAATCAATACTAACTCCTACCTCCTTGGCTGCTGTAAATGCTTTTCCACATCCAAAAGCTGCCTCTCCAGCAGTGGCCCTGGAAAGCAGTCATTTCTCTCCTACCTGTAATCTGTCCTCTCTCTGTAGTCTACCAGCCTTTTGAAGAAAGGCTGTCTGTACAACACCTAGTACAGTCAGATCCCTCTGTTGGCTTGAATTTTTCTGTGCTATAGGAATACTAATCCCTCCCCAACAATAGAGACAGGCACTCCACAGAGCAGACACACAAACAGAGTTTAATTAGAGAATGCAGTCCCAAAAGCCTGTTTTACAAAAGGCTTTGCTGATTGGACTGACTCATTTGAACAGTGATGGATACAGAGTATATTCCACAAGAGCCTAGAAAGAAAGGTGCAGCAATATCAGCAATGAAATGGCAGACACTGTGCAATTCTGTAATACTAATAGGCTTAATCACATAACTAGTCATAATCTGAATCTTTAACATCTGCTGTGTAAATCATTGGCTTTTTATTTTATTTTTTACCCCTCACATTGTGTGGGGGTTTTTTAATGGTTCGAGGTTTTTATTTGTTTGTTTTATTTTGTTTTGGATGATGGTTTTTTTGTTTGTGGTTTTTTTTTTTTTGTGAAAAGCAGTGCCCAGAAATCTTGAGAACTATGTGTTTTAAACAAGCAGGCTCCTATTTGAGTGGACGTTTTCCTCATTTCCTTCAGTTTAGCAGTTTGCCAACACTTTTTCTGTTAATTACTGAAATTTTAGCTCCATTCTGAGCCTTTGAATTTGCTGACTTTCATATCAACATCACAGGCAATGAGGGTGCTGGGGAGAGCTCTGGGGTATAAAGCCAATTTTTCCAATTCATATGCAACCTGTTTACATAAATGCTTGTGGGACACATTTTGAGACTTCTGTATGAAAAACTGAGAGGTTATTACAATATATAGGTTTCCTTGCTTGTAAATGTTCACAGGTTTACCAGTGAAGACCAAAATTTTCATAATCAATAGTCTCCATTTTTGTTTCGTAGTTACTGTCACAGACAAGCGGTTCTGTTGATTAAGGGCAATGAAATCAAATCTATTGCCCAGGCAGTGAATAACATCATTAAAAGTCTATGGGGATCATTTACAGCTTTTCACAGGCCCCATGTAAAAGGTAAGTGGTATTGCTCTAGTAAAATATATCTCCCAATGAGTTATAGATAGGACAAGGCTTTTCTCAGCACCAGACTCGCCGCTCACAGTTGTAAGTCACTTTGGCTTTATCAGGGGCCACCTTTGCCAAGCTCTCAGCCTCTATGCAGGGGGCAGCCCACACATACATGCCAGAAGCCCTAGCTATCACTGCAGCAAGTGAAGAAGCTGGGCAGGATGGAGCTGAGACCTCCTGCTCATGGGACAGAAGCAGCATCAAGGTCTGCTGCTCCTGAGCAGGGCAGGGCTTACACCTGGTCTGCTGCTGAACTACATCTGTCAATGCAGATAGAAAGCATACAGCTCACAAGGCCTGCTTTGCTTCACCCTCTTTCTGCAGCTGCGCCATGGCCTAAGGTCCAATCTGGCCTCCTGGTTTCCTTTTGGGCCAATTCCTCTGCAAAGCACAGAGCACACTGCATCCCTACCTATTCAGAAGAAAGATATTATCTGCTGGTAGGGGATGAGGAAGAGAAGCCTCCAAAAACTGCTCACCTTAACCACTGATTCCTCTGACAGCTGGCATTTGGAGTATAAGAAACCCTACATAAAACAGAATGATAATACAGGTTAAATTCTCCAAAGTGCAGAGCATCTTCTCCAATGGCATGAACACCTTTGGCCCCCAAAGATGGCTTTGGTAGGTCACTGTTTCCCCAGACTGAACCTTTGACTGGGTGACATTTATTTGTGCAAATCTTTCATCTCATTTGAGCTGTCCCATTGCTTCGGAACTGAGTCACTGCAGTGTAAAAGGAAGAGGGCAAAAAGCTGCAGGCTGAACAGAGGTCACCAAACCCGTGAAAATCCTCAGGTTTTGTAATAAGTCAGGCAGCCACTGCCCATACATCTGAGTGGAGATGGGAGGAAGCAAATACATCACCAAAAGTTGATGACTTTAAAACTGATGCATTTGAAAGTCAGGAAGATCACATTCCTGCAGTCAGGCTAGATCTTTTTTATAATCAAAAGAAGAAGTAAAAAAAGAAGAAACTGGAGATATATTCACAGCAAAACATTGTATTGAACCCCAGCCAATGAAATTTGAGCCCAATGCCATTTTTGGCATTGGTCTCAGACTTCTTTACTTAGCTATTCCATTTTATTCCAACCATATACAAATGCCCATTAACAATGAATGATGGACTAAACATACACATTCTGCCTAACAGCAGCAGACTGAATTACTGGCTCCTTTCCCCCTCTGTTGAGTATACAGAGAGCCTACTCAGAGTGATGGGATATCTGAGCTGTTCATGGGAAGTGCCAGAGGTTGGTGTGGTAATTGTGTATAGAGGCAGAATACATTTGCAAGATTCACAGAGTTGAACAATTTGAATCTGAAACAGTAGTCTGTTCTCACCTGAATTGCCAGGATTATACTGTACTTATAGAATGAATAAAAATTCCTTATCATCTGTGAGCAAATACAAGGAGATAAACAAAGAACGTGAGTGATTAAGTAACTTAACATTGTTCAGTTTCCATCAGCAGGCAGCCACTCTGTGGTTTCACCTGAAGGTACTCAGCAAAGAATTAACATGTTCAGTATAGTCAAAGATTTTCGATGATTCTTTATGCACTTTCACACCCATTTCAAAGATTTTCACTATGGTCATGAAGCATATTTGTTTTCCCAATTACTCTGTCTCTCTGGCAAACATTTGCCCTCCGTGCTGTGCAGTGCTTGTCAACATACTGATCTTTCAATATAATGTTTCTTGCAGAATTGTTGGAATTTTACTAGGAAATAAGACCCTGTTCTCCAAGACTTACCTCCAAAATCTCAACCATTATAAAAGCAATGCACCAAGCTTGCATTATATGGGAATATAGTACTATCAGACTTCCCTCTAATTTAATTTTGTTTCTAATCTGTAAATTTGATCTTCATGATTTAAAAGAGCAAACAGACTGAAACAAAATGCAGGAATATCCTGTCTGAAATAGTAAGGGAAATTACGATGGCAAATAAAAATGGTCACTATTTTTCAGTTGTAAGCCATTGATTTTCACTGGGAATCATATGATCTTGAAATGATTAAAGCTGAGAATTCCTGCCTAGATTTGGGAGAAAAAAATAAGAGAACCTGATGCATCAGCCTTTTTTCATTATGAACAGACAAAAGGCCCCACGGGATACTGACTCCACATCTAGATCCATTCTACTGCCTTCTATGAGGTCCTCTGACAAGCTGGGTCTGTCAGAGAAGTGATTTGTAATGTATTCAGGACAGTAGAGCTGCTCCTGGACTTGTCACCTGGCCAAGCCTGTCACTAAAGATACAAGATTGGGTCTACACTCTTGTTGACATTGTACAATGAGCAAAATGCACCTCAATGACTCATGACCACCTTCCTGCACACAGTTGGAGAACTTCAAGGGCAGCAATTTACTCAAGCTATTCCAAACCCAAACTCTCAGAATCCTGAATTAGCCTGCATGTTTCTTTCTTGTCAATAATAGTAAACAAGCTGCAATCGAAACAACACCAAAAAAGCTATAATATTCTAAATTGATTAATAAAATAGAATATAAAGATATCATCTGATCATTCTTGTTGGTTAGAACTTGCAAAACGGACTAAAGGGTAAATAGAAATTGCTGGTTGAGATTCCAGAGGTGCTGCTCACTGTAGTATTTCTGCTGGATCAGCCTGCTTCATTCAAAGCTTGGGAAACATCATCAGTGTCAACATCCATACAGAACAAATATTCCTACAGCAATCTCTGGATCAAATCCTGAATTGAAGGCAGCTCTCCGTAGAGCTGTCTGTACTTTCTGCCTTCATTATTGATATCACGGTATGATAAACAATTCTGTTATTGGCAGAATATTAAAAATAACACAAAACTGCTGACTTGAATTAAAACTGGAAAGATTATACTAAAGCCATAAAAGAGATAAGGAGCTATTGCAGCCCAAAACCTCAGTTTTCCCACTGACTTTTCTCAGTTTATCAGATTAGAATCAATCCCCTTCCCCTCTGCTTTCTTTTTAATACTGTCCCAAAATGAATGCTATCATGCTGCAGCTGAGCCTCTGTCTGGGCTCACTTGACTTGTCTGGGCCGAATTCTGTCTTTTCAAACTTACTGAACTATTTCAGACTTACACGATAAGAAGGCTTCCCCTCCCATACCTTCTCTTGCTGAGAAACTAATTTGCTTGTCCTTAACCCCATGTTTCTAAATTTCCAGAAGCAGAAACGCATTGTGGCTTTAAATATAGACTGTCAGTTTGTGGCTTGCGTCTCATATTACACACAGACAGCTTAAGACTCTAAACACAAGTTGGGCAGCACCATTAATATCTTAGAAAAGCGTCAGTATGCTTTTGAAATGCTATATATTTTCATTCGTGAAGGTGAGGGGAAGGAAAAACATTCAAATGAAACTTTTCTAAGCCAGGGCTTAGGCGGAAATGTTACTAACTTTGCTCGGTCCTTTTCAGGAGCGAGTTTGCAGAGGCTGTTTCAGTTCTTCACACACATGCGCGCGCAGAAAAACAAAGAATAAAAAAGGAAAACAGTTTCAATGCAACTTTTTTTCTTCAGCATTAGTCTCAGGCATTTTCTTTGTATGAAATGCATTAGACAATCTTTTTCTTAAGTAACACACTGATAAATCCACTCTTATTGTAAGGCGGGGTGGGGGGGGGAATAAGCATACTCACGTGGTTGAGATGTCGTATTGTTTTGGTAACTCATAATTTACGCCTTTGAAAATGCCTTATTTGTGTTGACAGTCTCTCTTCCCTGCTCAGAACCGACGGCGGGATTGAACAGAACAGCTGGAAGAGCCCAGGAAAATGCTCCTCTTGTTCAGGCTCTCCTTGCCTGGCTCCTGACCCCTTTACAACTGGAAAAGGAAACAGCACATGTGTCATTCTCTTTCGCCTGTGTAGCTCACATGAGCGGGGAGGGGCACCCATTTGCAGATAGCAGTTAACTGTATTCAAGTTCTGCAAGTTAGATGTGTTCCACCCCTTTGCTTTTACTATCCAGCAACTAGTGGAAAGAAAATGCTCTTTTCATTCTTAGCCAAATCTAGGTGCAACTATTAGGTTCATTTTCCAAACCCCTACCCACCACTGTTGATATATTTTTTTTAAGTGAAAGCTTACTGCTAACTCCCTTCCTGAAATGCCTATCATCTGTGAGTGAGATTGAAAGTAAGGTTTTCAATTTTCATTGCCCAGCAGCATCCTTAACACTCACAATCTAACTGATTCTACCCTTTTAATGCTTGAAAATTGAGAATGACATTTACTAGGTCAGAGTAGTTACATCAGTACACAGCATGGATCTACACTGTTCTCAGAACAAGGAGGAATGTGTGGCTGTGGTGCAGGTAACTGGCTTTGACACAGGCTTCTTATGACACTTTGTGCAAGGCATTTAATCTCTGCCTCAGTTTGCCTTCTGTAGGGTAAAGATGACTCACCTGATTTTTTCCCAGTCTTGGTATATTTATTTTAGTATGCAGGCAGGTGTTTATAAATAGGATATATTTATGAGTCTGCATAGCTTGATTTACTTGTACTTTGTAGCAAGTTTTTCAGTTTGGACTAGGCTATCAGTTCCCTTGTTTATATTGCTACCATTTAAAGCTATCTGTTTGGCTATCTGCATGCTAAACTGCAATGGTATGCAGTTGTAAGTATGAATACAAAGACAGTTTGCAGTTGACATTGGCTAGGAATTCCAGGTCATACCAAAATATGAGTAATTTATAATGCATGTGTCTTGAACACTAAGAAGAGTGGACAAAGTTTCCATTTTCCTGGTCTCTGTGAGTCAGGATAAATTGACTGCCCATGACAGCAAAAACACAGTAACCATCGGAATGGAAGGGGAAAAAAAAAAAAAAAGAGTCATGAAATTCAGGCTGAGACTCATCCTGTTTTGCCAAACTGTCACAGGATGTTTCTGTGAAATCATCTCAGTGACCTCCTGCAAGAAATAAATGCTGCAACTTGGTTCACAGTGTTTATTTAATGGTTATAGGATGGAAACAACACTGACTTTTTTTACATGCCAAAGACAAATAACAGCTTGTTTGTGAGCATGGATACAGTAAATGACTTTGGGTCAGCATTTTCCATACTTTGGGTTTGTAGAGTGTGCTGGAACATTTAGTGATAGAGCAAAGTAAGGCACAGAACAAAGAGAGAAAAATAATAGCAAAAACTCCTGACATTGCTCCACTGGCTTCAATTCTATAGCATGACATTTACACCAGATAGCTTCTCTAGGAAAATACTGATGACCATGTTATCTACTACCTCTTTTTCTATATTTGAAGCACAATGTGGACAAGTAAAATTGTGGCTTTCTGTCCCACAGCATGAGAATTATTGTCACGCAAAATTATAACATTTAAATCTTTCATCATCCTGATCTCTGGGATATTTCAGAACTACTGTCAAGAAAGGTCTTCTCAGCCACTGCAACTGAACAAGGACAGAAGTACTGATACCTTTATTATGTTAGTGCCAGTGGTCTAAACCCTCCATAAGAGCTTTGTGGTGGATTGCTCAAAATGGGCAAGTGGGCTGCCCTAAACTGAACTCACTTAGCTCCTAGTGCTTAATCCCATTGTTTCTGTACAACCCTTACTCCGTCTGTCTTTGCTGTTCTCATTGCAATCGCTAGGAGAGTTATACCCAACTTTATGTAAGAGGGTTCTGGCAAAATCAAACCCATAAAGGAAAATCCTCTTTAACACCTAGATATCCTCACTTTCCTTAAGGCTTCTTTGCTTATTGAATAGACTGAGATTCCCAGGAAACCACAGAGCCATTTCTCGAGACTGTTGCTTACCTTCAAACAGGCCATTACAGAGACCCTCCCTGACCTTTCCCACATCGTTAGTGGGAAATATGTGAGGCTGAAAAGGGAAACAAGCATGACAGATTCATGCAGCTCAACAAGCTTCTGGAGGGGCCTGAGACTGGGGCACAAAACAAAGAGCAGCACAGTGTTCTCTGCCTGCCCCAGCCCTCAGCTGACTGCCCCTGGGGGACAGAAGTCACCAAAGAAACTCAGAGCGAGGAATGAGGCTGGAGTGGTGCTGGGGAAAAGATATGATTAATCGTTTATTTCCATCTTGTCTGAGTGCTCTCCCAAACTTTAAATACAGCAGTTACTTCTGGAAGAAAAGACAAAAGACTGAAGACAACAGAAGGCTAGCTGAAAGCAAATTTAATCTGGGGGCTGTGGCATTTGTCTAGGATCCACCAGATAATGCAGGTGTGCTGGGAAGTGTGTGTGTCAGTTGCATGGCTTTCATCAGACAGTTGTTTGATCTTCTGGGGGTACCATGTTAACATTAACTTAACAGAAGAACTACTGGTTTCCTGCCTTGGTGAATAATTTTGTATCTCCAACCTTTAAATACTCAGAGCATTTTTCTGAGCAAGGAAACCAGAATTCCCTTTTTTGTCTCAGTAGTGTTTTCAGATGTGACAGTCCTTTCAGGTCCAAGAAGCTAACTCTGAAGTGGGACCTCTTTTTGCCTCTGATACTGCAACTTATCCTACTCCTCCCAAGAACAGCTATGTAATGAATTCATAGTCAGGCCCACACAGTTGTTCTCTTTGATACTATCTTGCTCCAAGATAAATGATATTTCACAGTCATTCAAACTTGGCAAGCCAATGCTGTATGCTGCATCTGTTGTTCCGAACAGGAAGGGAGGGTTTAGGCTGTACTCGAAGGAAAATAAATAAATAAACCAAAGGGAAAAGTCTCTCTTCAGGAAGTTATGCCTTAAAACAACAGGACATCAGACTAGAAATCCTTGTCTTTGCTAGATTTTCATGACAAAATGTATGCAAAATCTGTAATCTCAGCCTGTGAAAACTGTGGCAAGATTGAAAGAGTCTGAGTATAAAACTGTCCACAGTCCTTTGTTGTTCTGAAAGAGGCTGACTGGAAAACTGTCAGGAATATCCTTTGTTGTTCATCCTATGCATCCTCCCAGCCTCAGAGAGGTGTTTGGATCTACTACCTGGACCTCTGAGGAGACAATGTAGCAAGTGCCTGTTGCCTGGTTTTAAGTTCAAGATGAAGCTCATGCCCATAATGATTGCCACATTTGCCTAAGCCAGTGGTTTCTCCCACCAGGCTGCCTGCTGTGGTCACCTCTCCAGCTGGCATGAGAGATGGTGTTGGCTTTCTCCTCTCTGCTGCTGGCTACACACTTCAAACTGTCTTAAACAAGCCAGGCTGGTGAGCTATGCATGGCTCAAATGGATCCCAAACAGAAGCGAGGCTGAATCCTGAAGGAGGGAAAGCATTTGGTTCTGGGTAATCTGTGAAATACTGTTTTCTACTGATTAAATTCCTCTCCATCTCTGCAAAGAATAGTCTATTTATTACCTTGTGGAGTATGACTTCAGTCCACTTGTTTCCTTCCCCTTTCCCATTTATTTTTATACCAAGAGAATGGGGATTACTGACCACTGTCTACCCATCCCCTGTGTGGGCCAACTCAGGTCTGATGCAATGTCATGAAGAAAAAAATCTTTGTGTCCATGTAAAAGAGATCTAAATAGACTTAGATGGAGACCTAAGATTGTCTATGATGCTCTTGTAACTTGCATTTTCTGTCGTGCCTGTGCAGTCATTGACTGTAAGTGCTTGGGAAGCTTGGGAAGTCCTTAGGGCACAGAGCAGGAATTTTCTGTTTGTGGTCATAACTATAATTGTTACTGAACAAGTTCTTCACCCTCAAGTAAAGCAAAAAGAGAAGTATTTACTCTGGAGATAAGAGATCAACCCTCCTTCCTACTTTCTATCTCAGGCATACATCTTTATGATTGCCACTCCTTTGACCTACTTCAGTCTTTGGAAAGCAGTGTATCCCCCGCTTTGCCTTATCTCACAATTATTTGCAGTTAAAGGATGTAGTAGGCTTGTTTATGTTTAAAATGTCTCCACTTAGGCTTTTTGAGGCAAGTTCTTTTCCATCTGTTTCTGTAAAGTATCTGTGAAGAGAACTTCCTGTGTTGCTACAAAGCAAATCCTTCTCAAAACATGCCATCACTCTGCAAAATGGAAGTATAAGAAGACTCTACATCTTCTCTACAGCCCTGTGCTTGGTTTTCCATGAACTGTGGTTGATTTAATGACACCACAGAGGGAAATGGATAAGATCAAGAGCTCAGTAGACAAAGTGGTGCAGATTCTCTGTGACTATGTTATCATGTCAAAAGATCAGACAGAATGCCTTAGAGACACTGATTCCTAGCTTCGCTCCAATCTAATACCTGACACTGCTGAAAAGCAGATCATCTGCACGTACTCTAGACCAGCCAGCAGCATGCTGGCATGTGGGGTGGGGAATCATACTATTGGCATACTATGACTTCAAGAACTCCAAGAGCAGGGTTTGGCACATGTATTTCTCAGAAAAAAGAACTATGAAAAATAAACCTAAGTTAATCATGCTGAACTTTAAGACAGAAAGGAAGATGTGCTTGCACAAAACAGAATTAAAAATGAAAAGTCATAATTCCTAAGGGAACTGGTATAGTTAGACCTCCAGTTTGACTGAAAATGACCGTTCTTGGTGACATAGTTGGAACTATATAATGATTTCAATAAGTTGTTTTTTTTCCAGGTTACTATATAAGTCCAAAATTGACAGAAAATTGAAAATCAAGAGTCCTGGTGCCTACGGAGCCTGATGTATTTTGTTACCTACATGTTAAATTATGCTTCCACTGCTAGTTAAATACAGGTAACAGTCTTCTCAATGGTCTGTAATATGGACTGTCCTTCTGTAACATAACTATTGGCTAGACTCAGCTCAAGCTCTCTGGAAAGTTGGATCCTAAGCTCTGCCATACTTTAGCAAAGGCTTCAACCTCTTTTCTACCCTTTCTAATCTGGATGGATCAGACATGGATGAGGCACATCCAAAGTTGAGGTTTTTCTAATCACAGTGTGGGTTGGACTCGATGATCTTTTGAGATCCCTTCCAACCCTTAAGATTCTGTGATTCTGTGAATGATATTTCCTGAAGTATAATGACACTGAGGTATTTTGTTGTCATTTTTAGCTTGCCTACACTATCCTTTCTGGTGAAAAAGGCATCACATTAAGACTGCTTTCTTCTATAATCACAAAAGCAAAAGGCTTTTGCATCTCTGCCACAACTGGCAGTCTCTATGCAGGATTGCAGGCTAAACTTGCTGAAAGGTACTTATCCTACCAAATTAATGCTGTTCTGATAATTTTTACAAGTGCACTTTATAGTGATTGTCCTGGATATCTTCCTTATCATATTGATGTTGTAACAGTCTTCAGTTATCAGACTGCTTTCCATGGCCTTGGATCAATTATAAAATCAGAGATACTTCAGTGAAGAGTTTTTCAGTGTTTCAACCCACTATCTCAGCACAAAGCTGGCATGTGATAAAGGCATAGTTACACTGAATGAAACTACAGCACCACGAGGACACATGTGATGACCCCGAGACCCTGTCACTTCACATTCTATTATTGCTTTAAAAATAACTCCACAAAATTCCTAGCCCAAGGGAGACTTGAACTTCATTTCTGAGTCATGTGATTTTGTTTTTACTTCAAAACAACCTTAGATTCTTCTAGTTTTTATTTTCATTCCAAAACTTGTCAGAGTAATCATGAAGATGCTTGCGTTTACTGCCTTGTTCAAATTGCTTCCTTTGTTAAGTGATTAATTAAATAACTAAAAGATGTAGTCAGCAATCCTGATAGAGTTCATTAGAACTGCACCAATAACTCAGCACTACAGTGTGAAGGAAGGGTTTAAGAGCAATTAGCACAGATCTGGGTCCTCTCAAACTCCTTCAGGATGTATTCTCCTCTGATCCCTGACTGTAGTGTTTGCAAATCCTTAGGCTCTTGGAGATCATTCCTAAAGTGGCAAGCAGCTACCATATCCTTCATTCAGGGTATCCCTTGGGACTACCAAGATGAAGTCTGGGAGCTCCCAAAACATTCAATACTTTTATACTGGTACTTTCATGGATTTTTTTTTTTGGTTGTTGGTGGTTGGTAGGTTGTTTTAAATCTTATCCTAAACAATTCCTAAATCAATGGCCATAGAATCCAGGGAGCTCTGGCTAAAATCTTGGTGTAAAACACATGTGTCTTCTCAGTGTATTCATGTGACTGGTTTTACTAACACCCTGCAGAGAGTTCCTCCCATTGCTTTCAAAAGACTATTCTCAAGAATTATGCAGAGGTGAAATTGACTGTTAAAACAGAGCTCCAGGAAGGATTCTCAAAGCCAAATTCAAACATTAGACATGTGATTCCCCACTGTCTTTTATGAGACACAAGTGGGTGACTTATTTTTCCTTTAAGTTTTAAAGGAAATTCACACACCTCTGCTTAATGACTAATTTATAGTTCTCTAAAATAGTAAAATATTCATCTTGCTGAAGTCCCTAAGCCACTGATAATAAGTTTGTTAACAGGCCTTGTACAGAGAGTAAAGCTCCTGAAGTGCAACTAAATGCACTTGATGTGGCTATCCTTGATGTCCACTTCCCCTGAGTTCAGCTAAAATAGAACATGGTCTTAAAAACATCTAGTTTGCTATTCCTTCTATTTGTGCTAAGTAAGTTTTTATTTTTAAAAAAATGGATATAGTTGTCTGCTCTGATGGGAGTGAAAATTAATAATGATCTATTCTAATAATAAATTGCACGCTGATGATTTTTTTTTTTTACTGCAGCAAAGGCAATTCAGCTGTATCTGATTGGCACTGCTTCAAGATTTTTGACATTCAGCAGGACAAGAATATGCAGCTGCAAAAAGCAAAACAAAGCAAAAACTCTCAAGCTGCACATGCTAGAATGGCAACAAGCCCAACTGCAACAGTTTACCAGACTCACTCAGCTAATCAGATACTGGGACACACAACGAATGCTTTTGCTGACTAAATTATACAATGAGATTGTTTTGTTTTAATGCAAAGTCCAAATGTTTCACTCTGCATACAATGTCACACACTTCCATGAAACTTATTTTAATTACATGCATGAATGCGGTCAAAAATTTCAGTTGCCAATACTGTAACACTCCTGCAGATCTACTTTTTATCATCCCTGTGCTCCTGTAGGATACAGTAGCCATTAAGCTGCAGCAGAAGGATTGCTTTCTGAAAGAGTATGTACTGATTACTTCTTTATTGTAGTGAGCTTTAAGCAAATATTACTGATATATACACACTTCACTATCAAATCTGCAGTGCTTTATTTGGAAATATTTTGCTTTCTTATTAAATCAAAGAGCTGTCCAGGAAGTTATAAGTCAGGACAATAAACAGAAATACAGGAAAAGTATCTGATTAATCTAAACATATTTTCTCTACTAGGTAGATTAATATGAATTTTGGCTCAAGAGGTCAGGCTGAAAGGATATGATAGTGAAAGCTCATGAATGGAATTGGTTTAGGTCAGGAAGTTTTGGGAAACATCTTAGTTCAGAAATCTCTAGGATCACTGGATTGTGGTTTTGTTTGTTTTTTTTTTCCCTCAAACACTGAAATAAGAGCTGGAGCAATTCTGTGTAGCACCAGTGCTACACTGCTGATTTGTCTCTGTGAACTCAAACACATATTAGGAAAGCACTGAAGAATGTCCTTATGGTTACCTTGATTTAAGAAAATACAAAGCCTGCTTTTAATTTTAAGCACATGCTTAGGTCTCTTTCCAGGTTGAAAAAGTGCTTACAGATTTTCCTGGTTACTGAAGGCCTTCTATAAATATTCATATATGGACACTTCCTCTTCCACATCATACAAATTAAGTTTTCTAATTATACTCAGATTCTACGATGAGGCAGTCTATTGAAGAACTTTTTAAAGATAAGAAGTGAGTGTGATTCTATGTGACTTCAGTGATTGAGATATTAGTCACATAATCTGTTCTAGTCTTCTGCATCCCCTCTGGAATCAAAGGAAGAGATAAAGGTTTCTAGAAGGTTATTTATTCTGTGCCTAAAATTAGGTACACTGAACTACATAATGTCTAATAATTTTGTCTCCCCCCTAAGGAAAAAAAACCCAATAACACTCGTCTTTGCTGAGATCCAGACATAAAGAGTGTTAAAACATTTCTAGGGTTATTTAAATTTGCTTTTTCTATTCTCCTATCATTTCATACTCCTTACAGAGGCCATTCCTTTTGTACTTGATAAATACCAATGGACAAAGTCCCTGCCTTTGCCATATAAAAGTGCTGCAATATTTTGGCATAGTGGGCAATCAAATCCTTATTTACTAAGTGTAACTGATTATATGCACCACGTAGCATGAATAAACATTCTGTGTCAATTAAAACTCTTTATCAATATTGCATCGTTTGGAATTTCACTTGCCATAGTCTTCTGGTTTTTTTTAGTTTTTTTTTAATTTTACCTTAAATAAAGAATTGTCAGGTATCCTCTGAAATGTCCTGCTGTGGCTAATTCCTCCCCCACAGCAGCACAGGAGAATGGGGGATGGGGGTTCTAGTCAGTTCATCACACATTGTTTCTTCTGCTCCTTCTTTATCAGAGGGAGGATTCCTCACACACTTCCCTTGCCTCAGACTGGGGTTTCTCCCTCAGGAAACAGTTCTCCACAAACATTACCAATGTGAGTCCTTCTACAGACTGTAGTTCTTTGTGAACTTCTCCAGCATGGGTCCCTTCCATGGGTGCAGCCCTTCAGAAATAAACTGCTCCAGCTTGGGTTCCTCACAGAGTCACAAGTCCTGAGAGCAAACCTGCTCCAGCCTGGGCTTCTCTCTCCACAGGTTCCCAGGTCCTACCAGGAACCTGCTCCAATGTGACCTTTCCACAGAAGCACAGCCACTTCCTTCAGGCATCCTCCTGCTCCACTGTGAGGTTGTCCCCAGGCTGCAGGTGGATCTCTTGCTCCCCTGTGGTCTCCATGGCTGCAGGGTCAGGGTCTCATCACGGGCTGCAACACAGGCTGCAGGGAAATCTGCTCTGGGCCTGCAGCACCTCCTTCTCTCTTTCTTCACTGACCTTGGTGTCTGCAGAGTCATTGCTCCCACATATTCTCCTTCCTCCTCTGCTGCAGTTTCTGATTTCGTCTCGTCTTGCCCATCTTAAATGTGACCACGGAGGCACTACCAGCATTGCTGATGATGTTAGCTACGGCCAGTGGTGGGTCCATCTGGGAACCAGCTGTCATTAGCTCCACCAGATACAGGGCAAGGTTCTAGAAGCTTCTTATAACAGCCTCCACTGTTAGCCCCCCCGCTACCAAAGTCTTGCCACTCAAATGTAACACACATGCTTACATCTTAAATAAATTTAAATAAAGTGGTCTTGTTGCATATTATCCATAATTTCATAAAAGCTGTAATTGCTTGAAAAGTACGGTAATTAGAGCCAAATAAATTTTGATTTATTTTGTTTCTTTTACAGTTGATTAATTTTTTTTTACATTAATTCCAATTCTGACCTTTCTCTGAAAGCATCTGCTGGTTTGTAGTCATTGTAGTCCTTGCTAGTATTCGCATCATTGAGAATGCTTTCTCCCAGCTTTAATACATTCAAAAATTTATTTAGCAATGTTGTAACAGTATCATGTTAATAGATATTTTGAATCCAACTTTAGTATGTTTTTGATAGTCAGATGGAGATATACAGGTTCTAAAAAAAGAACAGATTTATATTTTTTCAAATTAAGCAGTTAACTTCTACGGAAAAAAATAGTAATTGCAAATACTTAATAAGTTATCCCTCTTTTTATCATATATCAGCTTTAAGACCATGTTCTTTCAATTTTAGAACTAGGAATAATGACTACAAATTCACTGGTTACATTAAATAGTACTTTTTGGTTTTTTTCTGTAGTACCTTCAAAGTTATAGAATTTTGCTGTAAGTGATAGCCTAAAATAATCAGTCTTTCAACTGTAGGATCACACATTTGATATCTGCATGAATATAGCTGTGTACTTTTTGTAGGTGCAGAAATAAAGGAGAGAAAGAGGAGTTGAAATATATCTAGGTGATTTGGACCCAATTTGCATATAAATGATCTATCTTAGAGTAACTCAGCTAAAGTATAAAATGAAAAATAAATTGGTAGTGTCTTGCTGGTATCTGATCTCACTGGCCATAATATCCAGATATTGTCTATATATAAAGTCATTGTGGTTCACAGTGGATGATAATGTTTTGTGTTCCTAAGGTATTCAAAATATGCAATTCACCTGAAAAAAAATCAGGAACACATCCACAAAATACCAGTTTTTCTTCTTATGTTACCATACACTTCTTTTGCTGCTAATCTTGACCTGTTAATCTTCCCATCTAAATTCTAAATGACTAATGATCCAAGCACAACTGCCCTGCTGTCAGTCCAGCCCAGACAGGAAATGCATTAGCAGCTGCATCCAGTTAACTGTACCTCATAATAAATTAGCTGTATGTATGTATGAGCAATCTAACTCTGTTGCTATCTCATCAGTAAACATTTTTATGTTGTCTACTCAAGTCAGCATTGACTTAATCAGTGCAATGGCAAATCGAATGACCATGGGCAATACCCAGACATTAATTCTACTAACTTTTTTGGGGTTTTTTTAAGTATTTATTCTTATAGTTGTCTTTTAATAGTATCAGGTCAATGTCTTTCAAGTTTTGGAAGCTGTGTGGGGAGATTCTGATAAACCTATATTATGATATAGGTTTGTCATAACAGCAGAAGAAAGACTGAATATTTCTAGTAATTCTCCATACTCTGCTAATGAGCTGGTATTGCAAAATTGGAGTTTTCTCTCAGAGAGCTAAAAATTCTTTGTATTCTTTAGAGGAACAGAAGATCACCTACAATGTCCTGACAGAAAAGATTGGAAAAGTTGAGGTTTTGATCACTGGGGAAAAAAAGGATGTAAAAGCATCCTGCACTGCAAATATTATCAAGAAATAGAAACACGTCTATAATATTAGATATTAGATATTAGATATTAAGGGCTTTTCTTCATTTAGAAGTCACATTAATTTAACGTAAATCAGGTATAAATTTTATGCCATTTTCATGACAAAAGTGAAAATGTGGACAAATCTGTCAGACTAAAAATTATACCAACATAGTTTCTCCTTGTGAAACACACACAAACAGAACGAGAATTCACTTCATGTTCATTTTATTCTTAACCATCGTCTTTTGCCACAGACATTGAGATCTTGACTTTTTTACCACTTGGCTCTGCTGATAAGTTATCTTCCACAGGGGTTGTGGCGTAGTGCTGTGCTAGAGCTCTTTGTGGACAGTGAGATCACTGATTTCATGCTCCCAGGGTGAAAAGTCCCTAGAACCACTCTGAGTTTCTGAGTAGTCACATTGGCCCCTAATTTATTTAGATTTTTCCTTGCTTTTTCACTATTAGCCATCTCTAAAATTCCCTTCCAATCCCTGCCATTCTATGATTCTATGATCTGTTGTGAATGATGTATTTGTCATTGCGAGTGCAGCATGTTTCATATACAGAACTTATTTTGGTTCATGTTTGGACTTCTCCTGTGCCACATCACTTCTCTGATATGACATTCCTGTGGGAACTCACTTTGTATGAGAAAATATGACCCTTCCATGGAGAAATGGCGGTTACCTGTTGAAGCAGAGAAGGAGGATTACATCTCACGCATGTTAAGTTGCCTTTTGGTGTCATATATATATATATATATATATATATATGGTGACTTTTGCCTCCTTACATAGACTGTCTGAATTCCCTGGGAAGGTCATTTGACTGCTTGAAACTAAAAGTTTGTTTTCACTTCTAAAAAAATCTCATCAACTGCAGATCTTTGTAAAAAACCCGAGATGAAAAAACAATTGTTGACTTCATCTCTTCTGGAAAGTGTGGTAGCTTGACCTAATTTTTTTGTTCCTGTCAACTTTTTGGAAAATAAGAAATTGCTTCATGAAGGAGCTTTTTCTATTCCATTTTAAAAGCTTGAAAGGTAGATATCTTTAAGTATATTTGGTTTATGATTCATAAAGGCCAAGGCCTTGCTGCGGAAATTAATTTGTTTAGCTTATTAGAAAAAAGATCAAAATGTAATATAATTATTGCTCTCAAGTATCTCCATGGGAAGGAAAAAATCAGGCATCAAAAAGGCTTTTGAATCTAGTGGAATAAATTTAATGAGAGTTAACAATTGTGCATTTACTCTGTAACTATGCAAATGAGAAAAAACTCCAATATTTAAACAAGATTTGGAACAAAGGATTGAGAAGAAGTATGAATTTTTCTATTTCTTGAAATCTTGCTAGAAGATTTATGAATCAAACATATATTATTAGTTCAGTATGATTCTGTGGCCTGAGTGGCCTTGAAGATAATAATCTGAAACAGCCAATGAAGATCCACGGCCTGTAAAGGGCAAAGTATCCAACAACATGATCGTGATGTCTTTCCTGTCTCTATATGTCACAGGCGATGAACCCAGCTGTATTAGCTCCCTCCAGAGTTAGCTGTTGTAACACTTCTCAAGAAATTCACTGTAAACCACCTTCTTGGTTCTGCCATTATGTGTACATAAGCAGACTTTAGGCCTACAAGTTATGTCACCAGCACAGAGGCTGGGGAGTGTCACGAAGCAAGCTGTCAGTGTGACATTTTAAAGATGCTGCCTGTCTGCAAAGTGATATGCAAGCGTATACATGAAGCATATGGGGAGGCAGGAAACATATATCAGAGACAGCAGCTGGCATATCAGGTCTGGGACAGCTTCTATCAGGAGAAGAAAATAGATTGCAGTTCCAGACAGAGTGTCTTAACTCTTCCATCCTTGCCTATGGAGAGTTTTATTTCTTGTATTTGTACAATTGCAATAATGTATTTCCAAGTTTAGTCCTTTTACTATGTGTTACTTCTGGTCTTAATATCCTGAAGCACAGCTTATTTTCTGTTATCTCACTGTAGAAGTAGGATAAACTTATTAGATTTTCTCCTGGTACTTGTGTTCAAAAGGGTAGGGTAAATTCAGATTTATCACTATGTAACTGAGAGTGATATTAAGTGTTAAATTTAATGTAACCCAAAAGACAAGGCCAAATTCTACGCTGATGTAAAATGATAGAGCTTAGTCAGAAATAAAAGAGATCCTGACCTGGAGTTCAGAATACTTAACTACCCAGAGAGAACAACTGAGTAGGAGGATATATTGTTTTCTGCTTTATTCTATGACTTCAGCACAACTACTTTCCTCAGCATGAGCCCAAGTCATCAAAGTTTCTCACTGTAGAGTCATTCACTACAGATTTGCTCTGCTATCCTGCTGCGAATGTTAGTGTGATGCCACGAGGTCTCTTGCACCTGCAGTTATGGTTTCTAAACAGATTAGTGTTCCCTAGAAGTCATGACACATTTATCCTTCCAATGTAACCTCATCTTCCTGGGTATGACAAAATGTGCTATACCAAAAATAATCTGCTTGTTGTTACTTTTCCAAAACGCCCTGAAAAGGATGTGGTATTACCAGTAAACATTATGCTGACAAAACATATGGCAAAGGGGTCAAAGATGGTTTTGGTGCATGAAAGTGAGAAGTAGGAGGTAATCATATGACTTAGTAAATGGTAATAAGATAAAAAGTAAGAGTAGTTGAAGTATTGTAGTAGGTATTACTGTCATAAATGTTAGGAAACCATGTAATATTGTAGAACAAAGATGAAGTAGGGAAGAGTTCCAGAAAAAGGAGTGGAAAAGAAATTCTCCTTTCTTTAAGAAACAGCCAGAAGAGAAGCACAGAGAGACTATTGACTATTCTGTCCAGAGTAAAGATACAATAAAGTAAACCAAGATATCTCTGAATGAGGTGATCTGTCTGTCTCTGTTCTTCAGGGTGTCAGGAATCAGGATAGGTGTGACAATACTGTGTGGAGCTTTTCTAGAAAGGAAACTAATTTTGGCAAAGCTCTGTACTTCCACAACTGTATTGCTTCTGGACATGAAGCTACTAAATAAACCAGTTTTTCATGGCACAATCCCTTCACACAAAGTAGATATTTTCTCTGTCCCCTGTAAAAGGTCACTTATGAGGTTCAAACTGGTCATCCTCCTGAGCATGGTTCAAGTATGTGAACCACAAAAGCAGTAATCCTCTTGTTTAACCTGATCAGTAAACAAATTTTGTCTTGGAGCCAGGCTTTATGAATAGTCACGTGCTAAGCCAACTCTCCATTATCTCAAATACCTCTCAGCAGTCAGAACTGAGGTCCTTCTGCTCTGGTCTGGCTCCAACGAATGCAAAATATACTTTTATCCTCCTCCTCTTTTTTGTTTGTTAATTATGAAGACACTGTCAGAAATGTTTATTTCATTAGAAGGGCCAGAAAAGTAGTGCAATAAAGCAAAATTAAATTACTACATAGCTTGGGTAGTAGTGACTATGTAGGTTAATGACAGAAACATGAATGGCTCAGGAAGTTTTACAGCTCCCCAATGCCTAATGCTGTAGCAATTATTCAGTACAACTGTTATTTCTTTTTGATGTTTGCTCTTAATATCTGATTTTTTTTTTTTTTTTTTTTCCACCGGTTTCCTCCAAACCATGTATTAATGTTCCTTCCTTTTATGCTTTGTGAAGTTCTCAGGAGTCCTCAGGTTTTATAATTTCTGGTTGCTATTTATGAGGCATCTGTTTTTGAAGCTGAGGACAACTTACTAAATTCACTCGGAGTGCAATTCTACTGAAGTTTCTGGAAGGAGATTGTATCAAAATGGTGCCACGTGTCTCAGAATGGAGCTGCAGACTCTGGATCCAAATGTGACCCTTTTACAATACTCTTTGTAATATAGTGCAGGTGATGATTTGCCAGTAGGCTTCCAAGGTGTTTACGTATGCATCTCACTAGAACAGGAGTATATCCCTGGGAGATGACAAAGGAGAAGATAGAGATCAATGAACTGTCACTGAGAACATTTTGACAGAAAGGATGCTTCCAACCCAACAATACGATATTACTTCTCCAGACTGCTGCTGGTGGATTGGCTTCACTAGAAAAAGGTTACTTTGTCAAGATCAGGGTGGATATTTCTTATTCCTTTGTGTAGAGGAAGCTGTTGTAGTTATGCCATTGCTTATCTAAGCATAACAATGCAAACTGTCATGGTAAAAAACCTGAATAACAATTTGCCTTTTGAAATGTCTTTGATTCCTCCTTTTCCCATGATTAATCACAGAATCATAGAACAGCAGAGGTTGAAAGGGATCTGTAAAGATCATTCAGTCCAACCTCCCTGCTAAAGCAGGTTCACCTCGACTAGATTACACAGGAATGTGTCCAGGTGTGTTTTGAAAACCACCAGAGAAGGAGACTCCACACCCTCCCTGGGCAGCCTGTGCCAGGGCTCCCTCAACCTTACAGTAAAAAAGTTTCTCCCTAGTTTAAAGGAAACTTTATGTGTTCCAGCTTTGTTCATTACCCCTAGTCCTGTCACTAGCTCTTTCATAAAAATATGAACATATTTTTAGAACTCTTAGGTCTTGATAATTCTATACCAAACAGCTTGCTCCTGTAATTCCTGACTATACAGAAATATCTGAAGACTAAAGAAATAAATAACAAGACCCTAAATCTCTGAAAACTTTGAAGGTAAGATTATGTCTGTAAATTTGGCAAAATTTCATCATTTGATCTGTGAGGTTTGATGATGCAATAGTCAATTTGGATGTTATATGCAAATTAATCTAATATAGTTACACACTTTATGTATACAAAAGAATAGCTGTATATGCACATCAATGACTCAGCTAATTCTACTTTTCTGCATATGTGGCTGCAATACATTCCTAGTGGGACTGAGTTCCAGTTTTGAGAGCCTTGTTCTTTCTTGTAGTGTGATGCAGAGGCCAGAAAAGCAGCCAGCATCTCTTAGCATATTTTATACAGTTCAACCCCACTAAGTGATGAAGATTGACATGTAATCTGCCCACAGATGTCTCACCTTCTTGGCTACAAATCAGACAAATATCTGTATTCATACATTTGCACTGTGGTAGCTTAGCACCATGCTCACAGCCATTAAAATTTACATCTGCTATAGGCTCTTTTTAATGTTGCCCTTTAACATAGTAGAATATGCAGCCACTTGATATGGAACAATGTTAAATATCCAGTCAGAGAGACACAAAGAGGA
Source organism: Colius striatus (assembly GCF_028858725.1). Lineage (NCBI taxonomy): Eukaryota > Metazoa > Chordata > Aves > Coliiformes > Coliidae > Colius > Colius striatus. Next base: position 15,875,525 of record NC_084769.1, on the reverse strand, counting down.
AACATCCCAAAACAAAAGGAGTGATGACGTTTTTTTAATGTTTTCCTGGATTGTCTAAAGCGGTGTCTATTTGGTGAAGTAAGCTGAGTGTTTGCTGCCTGCTTTCAGAATGTCCTTGGAAATGAGAGACCATCACATTGGTTTTTCCTGCTGAAGTAGACAAACTTTAAAACCAGCAGATCTTCACTTCCAGTACTTTTTTTTTGAGATGATCCATGAAAGGAAGGACCAACATTTAAGTAGATTTCCAGAGGGAAAGCAGCTTGATCACTCTAAAGAGCTGCAGTTTCTCTGAAGGCATATGAAATCACCTAGCATTTTCTTTCCTAAATTCAACATGTTTATTTTCCCAAGCTTTTTAGAACTTTTCCCCATTTCTGAACGTAAGCCTGTTCTTCCTTCATCCATTTCTTCATAATTTTTCATTAGCTATTGAGGCCTAGCTGTGGATTCCGTATAAATGTAGCACAAAATATTGAATAGTTATCATACTGCTTGTTCAGAGACTCATCAGTTTCTTCAAAAAGAAATGGAAGCTTTTGCTTAATTGAGAGATTGTTTGTCTGCTTTCTTCTGATTTATTGCCCTATATTTTCTGAAACCTTGGAAATCTGTCTCTTCATCAGATGGTTGTTCCCTAGCCAGTGAGTGCCATTTGCAATTATCTGATATTTTAATTGTTTCAATTAATAAACTTAAGATTTGACTTCTTCAAACTAAGCATGTGATTCTGCATATTTGACCAGATCCCATTTTTTCCAATGAACAGTCATTAATTATACTGATCCAGAATCAAGCCTAAGAAAAGCATGGATAAATAATGCCAAGCCCTTTGGTTTATTTCTAGATCTTAATGCACTGTTTATCATCAATGACTTCTGTGTACTGGTACTTAAAATGTTATATCTTAAATCTGTGTACTTATATGCTATATCTTTTGATTTCTGTGTACAAATACCCTGGTCCTTATCCCTGCCTTCACTGATCTCATTCACCACCTGTCTATGCATAATTATGTATTAAAGGTCCTGATGAAATCCATGTAAGTCATACCCACTCCCGTGCATTTCCAAGGGTATTGTGCCTTCAAAGCTGTGCATTATGCTATTTTCAAGTGATATACTCTTAAAGATCCTTGCCTGACAAATGCCTTCGCTTCCCTGGTAACACATCACTTTATCTTGTTATCAACTCAGAAGGCTGTTTCTCAGAGAAAAGTTAGCCATATGAACTTCTAATTAGTGTTTTGTCCTCTGTGACACAGTTTTGAAAGTTACAACTTTTCATATGTCATAGTCATAGTCAGCTTTTAATAGTCATATTATCCAGCTGCATCTTACTCCTCTGCTCACATTTAGTACAAAGGGAAGGGGCTTGAGCCCTTAATAAAGCCTGCACATCCCGGGGAATGGTGGGATTTACAGGGGCCATGTTTATTTCCATCAGGTCAGTAAAGAAAGGTAGGACAAGACATGACAAAAAACTGGACACAATTTTTGTTTCTGTCTGTTAGCTCCAAGTTTTTTGATGGGTTTCTTTTTTTTCAATATGCAATATTGATGAATATACTGTTCCTTATATGAACAAGAGAAAGCAGGCCATGATTCACCTAATTCACCTAGTTTGGTCCAAATCATAACTGAGAAATTCCTATTTCTGTCTATTCTCCATAGAGGAAGTCTATAGAACTGTAGAATCATAGAATGGTTTGGATTGGAGTGGGCTTTAAAGATCACCTAGGTCCTGTAAGCAGACTATCTACTTTAGATATGGATGCTAGCCCTGAAGACTTTACAAATTAGGTGACATATCTCATCTGTGACCTGACTCTGACCATCTGAGGGTCTATACCACTCATTGCTTTTTGACAATAGAATAATACATGCTAAATATACATTAGATGCTGCAGTAAGTGGTCTGAATATGGTCTGAAAATGTTAGCTAGGATTCATTCATGAGTATATATACACAAATAGAGTAGGCACAATAAAGCTACAGTGACGAAGATTACAATAACAAATGAAGGATTTTATTGGACTAGGTGTCATTGAATAGTGCAGACTTCAGTTATTTATTCTACTCAGTTTTATTAATATAAGTGGACTACTTTTGCTTTGATTTGTTTCCCTCTCAAGTACAGTGTCCCCATAATTTGGGAATAACAAGACAAGGGAATCTGGCATGGCTGGATAAACATCTTTGTACATCCAGGAGGAAGGAAATGACTGGGTTCATCATTGGTGGGACAATACTAGGAAGCTATTTAATAGAAAGATGTGTATTCCCAGGGTCCAGAAAAAAATGAGGTGATGCTTTGCGTATTTTGTAGCAGCCCAACAGCAAAGTGAAGAAGTAGGAGAAATTAGGTCCAGCTAACTTGTGGACAGGCATTGAGGAACTGAACAGTCAAACCTTATGCAGTATTTACTTGGTCCTGTCCTCATTTATGAAAGTAATGTGATAGTGGGGAATGGATACATAGGGACTTTGTGAAACAGCAAAAGAAAATCATGAAACTGATATTCAGTGGAAAAACGTAGTGATTTAGTGGTTCCTCAGTAAGTACATGGGGAATAGATAGCAGTTCTTCAGACAGTTGAATAATTGTAACAGTAGAACAAGTTATGTTCATGATGTCATGGGAAAAGCAAACATATAAGCAGGAGTATCACCTCTAAAATATAGAAAGCTATCTAAGCATTGACAAGGCTTTAGATGAACTATAATGTATAGCTTTCTACACTATACTCCAGAAAAGATATGAAGCTATTGAAGAGAGTTCAGAGGAGACCAAGCGAATGATCATTGCTCTAGTAAACATGACCTGCGATAAAATATTGGGAGAAAAAATTGATAGTTTAGACCCTTTGCCTAAAGAAAAGATGCCTGACTGGAGAAATAATCACAAATACACAAAGATATGTAAAGCTACTGTTTTCTGTGGTCACAAAGCAAGGACAAGAAGTAACAGGACTAAAATGCAATTCCAGTTTAAAGGACTACGTACTGACTTGATGATGACAACACTATGGGATGAGACAGCCCATATAACACCAGCCAATGTTAATAAAGTAGAAAAGGGCTCCTTAGTCCGCTACTGATTCCATACCTTAGTTCTGCTTTAAACGTTTTCCTGCCTTGGATTAATTTGGGCATGAAATAATTGGGAAAAAAATGATGATAATAATACAAAATAGTAACAATAATAACAATAATATATTAAAATAATAATTACAATGCCAAGAGGAAGTCTAAATAATTTTAGATCAAGATAGAAAAAAATATTCTTTTCAGAATTAACATTTTTTTCATTTGCATATTTGTTTAAAACAACTAATGTCTCCCAGCTGCCAGTTTGAAGGCTTAAAAAACCTCAAACACTCAGTTCTCAGTCTGAGTAGTATCAAAGGAATTAATTAATTCCACTTGGTTAATTAATTTGGTTTGGTGGACTTGTAAAGGCAGGGTAGCATATTAGATTAGATTCCCTGGATAAGTTTTAAGTAATAATAATGACAATAACACAAATCTTGTGTTTCTTTTTAAGTACTTGTAGAGAACATTTTAAAGCCTTAATTTCAAATTGGGTGTTTCCACTTCCAGGGTGTAGATTGCATTAGTTTGTTCTGGGGTTCAGAGAGTGGAACTGGGGACTATTACACATTGTGTTTGAAATGAGAGCCTGTGTCTGGGAGGTGAGGTAGGTCATATTAGCATTTATTTTGAAGAATTTCTACATGTCAGCAGGAGCTCTGGGTTTTGTGTTTTGCATTGAGAGGAAAACACAATGCAACCAAAGTAGAAAGATAGAAAAAAATTCCCTGGGAAAAAGCCTGATTGTCTTAGGCCTTGACACTTAAAAGCACATCTGAATATTTTCCTGCCTTTATTCATCTTCTGCTTTCTTGTTTCTGACTCATTCTACACCACAGAACATAATCTAAAATATTATTATTAACAATAAGTACTGTTATTATTGCTATTATTATTACTATTTGCACCTTCTCTTTCTTTGTACTTGAATGAGAAGCCCTAACTTTTATAAAAACAGAATAAAAAGAGATAGAATAAGAAAAGCAACTGAAATCATGTCCATGGAAAATAAAAGGAAGAGGTCAGGACAGTGTCTTGGGATCCCCAATACTTGCACTGTCTTCTTCCTCTCATACTTCCCTGAGAGAAGCTTTACAATCATCCAGGCAGGAAAGAGAGTTCAGCAGCCACTGCTTGGCTCATGATTTTCAGGAAGAGCAAAAGGAAGGAGACGTGGTGCCTGGATAACCAGCTGGACAGATGGCCAAAGACAAACTTGCCATTTTGTCATTCTAATTTCTTCCCTGTGCAGCTCTTAGACTTCAGATAATTTTCAGAGCCAAATTCCAGGGCAAGCAGATGGGCAGTCATGCCATCTTCCTAGGGATGCACTGGGCTTCCTGCACAACCAAATCGCTGCCTACACAGGATGGAGGGCAGTCTGCTATTAATACAGGCTCATACAGCCTTCCTCTGGAAGACATCCTGAGGGGGATAGTGCAATAGCTTTGTTTTTTGTGTGGCGTTCAGATATTTTCCTTCAGAAAGAGATAATGACTTCAATAATGTAGACATAGGCTTTCACTCTGGAAAACTGTCTCCTTTTCCTTTTCTCTGAAATCTTTTCATTATCTCTCCCAATTGCCCAACAGAGCTGTTAACTCTTTTTCTTTTCACTTGGCTCCACTTCTTTCTGTGACTGTTCCAATTCTCATGAAAAAAGCAAAAACTGTTTGCATTCCCCTAAGCCTTCTCATTTCTCATCTAAAATCTCTCAGCCCCTCCCAGAGCCTGGATCTTTCTTCACAGGAGAAAACAAAAGGTCTATCATCCTTCCTCTATCTCTGAGCTGAGGCATCCTGAATGAGGCAGGCTCAGATAAACATGTATTCATCTCTGGCACTCCCAGATGCATGTCAGACAGTCTCCTTTAGCGGAGGGAGCAAGATAAGAGAATTTTGTGCAAGAGATGAATATCTTTAAGTAGCATTAAGGACAAGAGCTCTAGTCACCAGGGAGAGAAAAGATATTGCTTAAGCCTTCAGTTTGTCACAAAGACTGTCCTCTCACGAATCAGAAATGTACTGGGAGACGTATGTCCCTCTGAGTCTGTATTGTAACACAAGACATCTTTCAACAGCCCAAAGGCCAGAAACAGAAAGATACACTTGCCTGTGTATTACGTGGTAGACATTCAGGTACTCTGTGAGTACTCATCTAAGCACTAGGTAGGTGAGTGTCTCACCACAAAGGCTTGAGAGAATATATTTTATTTTTGACATCCGTGTGGCTCAGTGAGCCCTACATAACATGGATGCCACACATCACACACCCACAAGCCCTGGTCTTAAGGAATTGTGTTACAGGAAGGAAAATACATTTCAGTGAAGGCTTGATCCTGGTACCCTCTCTTTTGCTCTTTCCCTTGCTTGGAAACATCTGTCACAACTAATCAATGCCACTGAACTTTGTTCTTACTAACTCTGACTGGGAAGAAGGGATAACCCTAGTCCCCATGGTTAATGCTAGAGTTGCTTCAGCAAAAGGGCTGAAAATCCATACTTTGTGGCAGAAGTTTGTGGTTGTGGCTAAAATGAGCCTGCAATGGTTCAGGAAAAGGAGGTCCAGGGGCAAATGTGAACATAAACATTCCAGTGGGAGACTAAAGAGGGGGGTCTAGAGTGTGAATACCCTTCTTCTGCTCTGTGCTTTATAGTTCTTTAAAAAAAAAAAAAGAAAAATAAAAACAGAAAAATGAAGATAAGCAAAAAGGAACCTTTGTGGAGGAGTTCCTACAAAATCATTAGGGCACGTAGGAAGGTTGAGGAGAATATTTTCGTGAGAGCAGAGATAGGAACATTAACTGGAGTTTGTGTTATGAACAGGGAAATTTCAGCACTGAATTCCTTCTTCAGAAAGTTTGGGCTGTTTACTTATACGTAAGTCTACCTCTCATACTGTCACAGGTGGAATCCCGAGCAGTTAAAAATAACGTGTTATTTTAAAAGCCTTTTTAGGCAGGATTGTAAGGCAGGACTGGATAGCCCACAGAAGCGTCAATGAAGTGTCAACTCTTTAGTATCTAAGAAATTAGTTGGGTCAGGTATGAATCAATTGTTAGTGCCTGGCAGCTGATGACTGGTCTATGTGCAATGACTTCTTTGTTCTGATCACTCTGTGGTGTGAACTGATATTAGCCATTTCAGCCAGCAGAAGGAACAAATAGGTCAAGTTGGCTGAGTTGTGTTGTCTGTGACTCTGGATCTCTGACACATACTTGAAGGACTGTCCTCTGGTCCCAGTATGTTTATGCTGTTGTTCCACTGGTTCAAAGAAGGCAACACAGGTGTCATAATAAAAGCAGATAGTGACCACTGCCAGCAAGCATCTTAGGCTCCTTTTTGTTAGATGAAATGAGCACAGATCCTTCAACACCTCTTTGTATGATGTATGCTGTAGGAGACTGTTCTGGTAGCCACAAGTGGCTTGGTGTTAGCTACAGTTTTATAAATTACAAGAATCACTTTTGATAGGTGATTGATGGTAAAATGCATAGATTTTGAAGGTAAGTCTCAGTCATGGAAGGCACCGTAGAACGTTATCACATAATTTCACCCTCTGGGCTCTGTTGACACATTAGCTGAGAATGGATCAAATTTATACTGAGGCAATCTGCAAATTCTCTAAGCAAACAGAGATGCTGCAGCATTTATATTGTATGTGTGTTGTTCTATAAGATATTCAGGGCTTTCAGAAGCGAGAAGGAAAAATCTGAACCTAAAATTTCTCTTTAAACAGTGAAGGTCCTGTTTACAATTGATTTTTTAATGTAATTTAAAGGCAATTTACTTCAACAGCTCACTTCTGAAACCATTTATCCAGGACAAAACCATAACACAAAACACCGAGGACAAGGCAACAGTGATGATCCTCCCACTGTCTCCCTGTTAGCAAGGATATTGGCTTCTGATCCACTTTATAAACATGGATACCTTGCAGACAGTGCTAGCATTCTGTCTCTTGCGGTGAAGAATGATTTTTTAAAAAAAGACTTTTATTACATTTCTTTGGACTTTTCTATTTTAAAAGCATGATGAATCAGACTACTCCACACTGTTGTTTTGCAACATTGCGTGTTTTTTTTTAAATCAAGGTTGGATCTTAGATTCCTGTATGAATGCACAAATCATGATTTGTTTGACTTCTTAAACAAATGTACTCCTTTCTTCATTATTTTTCTCTTTCCAAAATAGCTGCCAAGTCATCTTATGAACTTATTACTTGACCATATGTTTGCTCATTTAGAAATTAGGGAAGTGAAAGAAGAGAAAACAATCTCCCCTGCTAACATCCAGTCTCAAATATTTACTTTTCCACAAAATAAATCAAGCATGAAAAGAACAAATTGTTTAAAATTAGTGCCAGAAAAGTAAAAAATGTTTTAAAACATATTTTAAATTCAGGTATTTTCCATTGGAAACTGCAAAACCAGAGCAGCAGCGTGTCACAGTCTAAAGCAGTAGTTGCATCCATGAAATGAGAGCAAAGCAAATGCTTCATCAACAGTAAATCAGACTGCAGAAAATTCCCTCTCCACAATTAGTTAGTTCTTTTGGTACTATGGATACTCTAACAGAAAGTATTTAATGAATTAATATTTGAAGAAGCAAGAAAAAAGTCAAGAGAAAGTAAAACAAACAACCTGCATGAGCAAACAAAAAAGTACCCTAATGGGAAAACAAATGTTATTTGTCTGAACAAATTTGGCTTCAATGTGAGGTGACAGCTCTGGTCTCCTGCTGACTTCACAACTCATATGTCACTCTGTGTCTTGGGAAACAGCAGCTCTGCCTCTGGTGATGACTTGAAAATATCCAGGATCTTGTGGCTCGCCCACAGGTGCACATACAACCAACTTGTGGTGTAGGGTTTTGACTCTAGACAGAAGTGCTGCCGTCAGGTAAAACTAGGGAAAAAACAATCTACAATTTTGACAGATATAATTCATTTCCAAATGTCACATCACCTTCTACCTTTTCTTTTTGAGCACTCTTTTAGTGAAGATGTGATTCATGTTTATGTTAATGCTGCTTTTGATCAGAGCCCTTTTGTAACACAGGGGTCCACTGGCAGCAGGGAAATAGCAGTCAGGGGTTCAAAAAACAAGAAAAGCTTTGAAACCTGCATTCATGGATAGCCTGCACTTCCAGCAGAGGCAGATATGGTTGTTCCTGATGATAACACTTTTCTGACCAGCTATCCCTCATGTTTGTAGAGGAGGGGAAAACCAAACACATAAGGAGTCACCATGGCTTGAAAAAAGATTCACTTAAAGGTTAATTAAGTTGACAAATCCAGGAGAGATGTTCAGATAGAGGCCAGTTCAGAGCACATGCTCCAAAGCATGACACGATCGAAGGAGGAACAGGATTCCTGAGGCAGAATAGGTAGAAAATAATAATCAACAAAAAACCCTCAACACCAAGACCCATTCATAGATTCCCAGTGGAAATATTCAGATAGATTTTGATGAAACTGGATTGTTAATATTTATGAAGCCAAGCAAGCCCTCCAGGTGGAAGCTGCTCTATAAGTGCAAAGCTTTGTTATTAATATTCATTAATCTGAAAGTGCTTATTTAGTTTTTAGACATTTTTTGCTCCATCCTTTTACTAAGCAAAGTAACATTAAATCCGTGGCATCTGTAAATTCTCTACTTCCCACTGCTGCCTGTGATGTAAATTGTGCTTCCAGGGATAATGGAGGAAAATACAGAAGAGAGCTCAGAAAGTCACATGGATTCCACGTTGAGTAACATAAAGTTTTCAGACTGGATCCTGAAGTCGTAGGGAGAAGGTCATGGATAGTTTTGTTCATGTTTGTACTGGTGAGTGCAACTAAATGATGTTTCAGGATGACAAAGATTCACGTCTCTTTCTTTCCTGAAGCCATTTGGCAATACTTCTTTGGATATAGGACTCAATTTGGGTAGTCATGGTCCCCTGATCACTCAGGCTAGCCCACTCAGGTTCCTTCCATGCCTGTATTGGTTTGTCTTCTTGGTGATATCCAGGGAATGAAACACATCAGATTTTGTCATCGTGTGCAGCTGGAAGAAGGCCAAACTGTGCATCCAGCAGCCAGGACTCCACACCTGTCACAAGTGGGCTGTAGTGTGGCTCAGTTGTTCTTACTGAGGGGTCTAAATTGCTGTACTGGGTTAAAAAAATGATAAAAGCCATTCAGAAAAAGGAAAGCACAGAATCGAAAGGTCCTGCAAAGCCTATATAGGCAAGTAAAAGTTTCCCCCGCACTCCTCAGGCTTAAACCTAATGACTAGAAGGAATCAATTAATTCTATTGCCTATAATTTCCCTAATTTGAAAGAAATCATCCTTAAGTGTGACTTAGGGAGTATTAATTTTTAAAATCAAGTTTAACAAAAGGAACAGAAATTTTGCTCACAGAAGAATGTTCAATAAATGGCCAAATACATTTTGATCAATGAGTTCACATTATTTTTTATTCCTTTTGAAGAAAAAGAGATACAGAATATTGTTAATTCTTTTTTTCATCTGTCAGTCATATATCTTTTCGTAAAATGTCAGGTCTGAAAAAAATAATCACATTATTATAGTGAAAAGGAAGCTGATGGCTTATTTCCCCCTTGACATGAATGTGCTTCTTATTACATACAAATATTTGAATAATTGTCCTTGCTTATTCAAGAACTAGAGCTCTGCCTTTTTGCTAATACAGTTAAAACCTTATTCTCCCCCCCCTCCTTTTTTTTTCCACTCTAATGAAACAAGGACTTTAAAACACATAATTTTCAAAGCAAAATGAAACAAGGGAAACTCCTCCTCAACCTTTTAGTCTTATCCATAGTAGCATAGTATTATTACAGGCATGAAAAAGCCACTAGCAATTTACATTTCTTAACACAGTATGCTTTCTATCTAAATGATGTAATGTGGGTTGAAGTGAAATCACTTTTCTCAGATTCTCGGTGGGACATGGCTTGAATTCCATGTCACATTTTGGAATCACAAGACTGAAGTTTATACAGCAAACCACATAGCAAAGCTTGCTCCTTGGGCTTGTCAGTGTGATAGTACAACTAGAGGCAGTTGGTTGACTCAAAAGCCATTTGTGAGATCTCTAATCCAGTCAGATCAGAACTTCAGTTTATGCCTCATCCCTCCATTCTAAGTCTTCATAAAATTTGGAAATAAAAAATGAAAGATGAAAAGTCAAATGAAGTTTTTTGATTTCAGCTCAAGAGAGACAGGGAACTTCTGGAGAGAGTCCCGTGCAGGGCCACCAAGATGATCAGAGGACTGGAGCATCTTCCTTATGAGGAAAGGTTGCGGGAACTGGGACTGTTTAGTCTGGAGGAGACTGAGGGGTGATCTCATTAATATTTACAAATATCTAAATGGTGGATGTCAGAAGGTTGGGGCAGCACTTTTTTCCATTGTATCTAGCAACAAGACAAGGGTTAATGGGATGAAGCTGGAACACAAAATGTTCCATTTAAATGTAAGAAAAAACTGTTTCATTGTGAGGGTGATGGAGCCCTGGCACAGACTGCCCAGGAGATTGTGGAGGCTCCTTCCTTGGAGGTCTTCAAGACCTGCCTGGACACGTTCCTGTGTGACCTGATCTAGGTGGACCTGCTTTGGCGGGGAGGTTGGACTGGATGAAAGGTCCCTTCCAACCCCTACCATTCTACGATTCTGTGATTTCAGCAAACACTGTATCTGCTTCTGTTTCCTAAGATCAGACTTCCACAAGTTTTATTAATTCCACATTCAGCAGTGGCCTGAACTCTTGTATGGCAGGAATGAGCAGAGCTGTGGATGCTGCAACTCAATCCTCTAACAGGTACCCTGAGCTCAGCTCATCATGGGGCAGCAGAGAGGCTGTGACCCTGTGGTGTGCAGATGTTTGCATGCAAAGTGTTTGACTCATAGGACTTGCTCTGCCTGTGGTTGAGCCCATGCTGCTTCTCCCAGGACAGATGATCCTTCAGGTGAGCAAGTCTTGCTGCAGTCTGAATATTTTTTAAGTACAAAGCTGCCAAATGCTCTCTTTTCCCACTCTCACAACTTTTTTCTGAACAGCTCATCCTGGATATATCTTGACTCCTCTGGGGTACAAAGTTCTGAATGGCAGTAGTTGTACCTTCCTTCCCTTCCCACTGTGTTCTGATTTTACTCTACATCTTAAAGATGTCTGTATGTGTAAATTTCAAAGCTTCCTTCTTTTCGAAAACATACAGCTACTGTTGCTACCAGCAGTGGAACTACAAATGTAATATCTTGTTCCAGTTATCTGAAAAGCAGAAATGAATAGAGCTTGACATTGTGTGGTTATTTGTCCACTTTGTATCATGCCAGGTATTATTTTTTTCCTCTCACCTTCTCATTCTTGCCTTTTATTTTTGCAAATGTGGTTTCTCAGATGTGCATCTTGACATCTAAAACAACACAAATGTGTAACAGCACAGGAGAAAAAAAATCTCTCTCAGCTGAAGATGTTGCTCATACTTCTGCAACTCCTGAAGCTTCTTAGTGATCTTTACTCCCTAAAGGGGAAGCTCTTCTGTGTAAGCTTTGCCAGACTTCCAAAGAGCTAGTCTGAGTATATAACACAATTTGACTTTTTAAATCTTTCCTCTCCCTATCTTCATGTCAGACACTGTGCTCCTCATTGTGTGTGTTGCTTGTGAGCTGAGGACAGACACACTCACAAGCACATAGCAACACAGTTAATTTGTCATAGCGATGTGTCTCTGAGATCATAGGATCACAGAATAGTAGGGGTTTGGAAGGGACCTTTAGAGATCATCTAGTCCAACCTCCCTGCCAAAGTAGATCCACCTAGATCAGGTCACACAGGAACATGTCCAGGTGGATTTTGAAAACCTCCAGAGGAGGAGACTCCATATTCTCCCTGGGCAGCCTGTGCCAGGGCTCCCTCACCTGAACAGTGGCTTAGTTTTTCCATGTGTTTAAATGGACTCTATGTTCCAGCTTCTTTCCATTACCCCTTGTCCTGTCACCACATACGACAGAAAAAAGGGATGCCCTAATCTCCTGACACCCACCATTTAGATATTTCTAAATATTAATGACCCCCTCCCCCCCAATACAGTCTCACCTTCTCTAGACTAAACAGCCCCAGTTCCCTCAGCCTTTCCTCATAAGTAAGATGCTCCACTCCCCTGATCATCTTGGTGGCCTTACACTGGACTCTCCAGAAGTTCCCCGTCCCTCTTGAGCTGAGGAGTCCAGAACTGGACACGTGTTATAGCATTCTAATTGAAAGGAAAAGTAGGTTCTCCTCACAGTACATCCAACTACCAGATCCTTCCAGCATGATGTTGTCTGCAGGTGCAATAGATATATTCTTCATTACATCATTCAAGCTATTAATAACCTCAGCTCTGAGGGCCCCAGGGAACCTCACATAGCTTATTATTTTATTAAAAATGGAAACATTGGTATTTGCTTTATGGTTTAGTTTTATCACATTTTAATTGAGTTCAAAACACAAATTTTTCTAAAATTTTGGAGAGAAATTATTAAAAGAGTTGCTAATGCGAAGCTGTAGCAGATGTGACCTCTCCTATTTGATGTGCTACTTGTCTTTTGTTTGCCTTCATGGATAACCTCAATATATATATTTTCTTAATAAGTTATTGGAACTAATCTTATCCTTTGAAGTGAAAAATGTTGGAGCTCAGTAAGTCTTTTACTAAATTGCAAAATTTTCTATTCCCTCAACAGTATATTGTACTTACTGCCATGTTTATCAGCTTCTGAAATTATGATGACCCACAATGAATTAAATGGTTTTCAAATTATGAATTCCCCAACTGCAGGTATCCAGGGTGCTAGAGGAATAATGAGTCTTGTCTACTATGTTGTTGATCACCTCTCATTCTTAGATCTTTCTGTTCTCACTAGCTTCTTTGTCCCAAAATGTCATTTCCCATGGATATGTATTCTCTTAGGAGTTCTTATTTCTAGACTTTAAAATTACACCTCTGGGAAGTGCAGATAAGTTGTTCCAGTTCAAGATTAAAATGCAGCTCTTGTCTTTACACTGGGATAGCCTATAATCCCCATAGCAAAGATCTCTACACTTCAGCCTCTGACTATCTCTTTAATCTCCACTTGTACCTTCCCCAGGCGTGTTTCTTCTACTCACAATTTTCTTCTGAGCAAGTTGTGTGCTTCACACTCAATTTTTTATAAGGCATCTCCCAATTCACATAATACACTTGCAAAGAAGTTTGGCCTGAGGCTTCTCTGCCCTCCCTGCATGTACCTTGGTCCTTGTTATCTGAGCTTTTCAAAGCAAGAACTTGTCATTCTAATTTTGTGGAAATGTAGTTCATTGTGCTGATAACACTGTTTGGAGAAGAATGTTAAATTAATTTAGTGATGATGACACATTTATTCGATCATGTTCTTTAGATGTTGTGAATAGAGACCAAAAGCAGATCTTCCATCTCTAATATAATTGTGAATAAGGCTTTTGCTTGTTATGAAACAGTTTGATTTCCTACTTATTTAAAGAAATTCGATAGCAAAGGCACTCAAAAAAGAAAATATACCCACAGCTGTGCTAAACTTATGGTCAACTGGTGGCATGAAATAGCATAAAACATTTATGTTCAGGTAACAAATAATGAAGTCAGAAAATTAATATTCATATACATACCTGCTCACTGCAACAAGCCTTTGCAGCATGTCTGTATGTTTGGTGTATCAAGTACATCAGTGGGAAGCAAACTTCATCTCGTCCTGCTTCTGCAGAGAATTCCTTTGGGTGATCTCTCTTCCTTTATAATAATGGGAGAACAACTGGTCACAGAGAGAAGTGGGCAACTCAGGAAGACAGGTCATATTACACATTCCCCCCCCCCCCCCCCCCCCCCATTTCTTTCCTCCCTTCTGCATTTGATTTTAGGGTCCCACAGTTTAGATGATTTTGGAAGGTACTGGCTCAATTAAACAAAACATCTCTCCACAGCGGAGGAACTATACAGTTACTGATATGGAACATGGAGTGCTTCTGCTGACTGGTTCCTGTGGATAAAGAAGAGGCAGCTGTATCAGCTTCTAGAATGAGGTATTTGTGTCTCATAGAGAACAAGATGCAGGCACTGGTTGTACGTATTTTGATTTTCCTCTAAGAGACTACAAAAGAGAAATGTCAAGCTTTCTGTCTGAAGTGTGCATAAGAAGTGCTGTTTTACAAGACATATGGCCTTGCTTATGAATCCTTACATTTTTCCCTATTCCATTTATTGTGCAGCATGGGAGACACAGTTTGACTGCTTCCAGCTTCCCCAAGCTTATCTTACATCTAGACCGTGTAGGTGAAAATCTCTGTTCAGACACAGGCTTAAGCAAATCTTAGAGCGAGTTAACACTGACCTAAAAACATGAACACAAAAGCAAAACCTCTCTGTTTTTCTTTTGCTGCATGACTACCACCGTGTAGCTCATTTGCTTTGGTAATATATTGCTAATGTTAAGCAGTCCAGCCAGGACTGGAGTACTTTCAAGATAAAACTTCACAAAATGTGCCGTAAGAACAAATAGGAGAGTTTAGGACATCTGCAGTTTGAATTGCTTTGCATACAGACAGGATGCACAGCCTTATATCTTGTATGCTAAGCTTTATCAAAGATTACATAAGGCTGGCTTTTCAGCTTGTAAAGTGTGAATACTCTTTCCAATACAGGTTTCCTTCTCCCACATGCTCGGGGTGTTTAGCTCAAGAGTTGGGGTTTGGGTCTCTCATTTAAATGAAGAGTACTGGGGATTCCTTCTTCATCTGAAAGGATGTGAGGATTGTTGTTGTCATTGCCCAGTCACCCAATTCTGCAGCTGACATGATCATTTTGTCTGACGTGCATGACACACTCTGTCATGCATGTTACAGGATTATCTTTGCAAAGTTCTTGAAAGTTTTGTAACCAAATACATGTGTTCACAATAACACAGTCAAGATTGTTGCTAGCTTTTATTTGAGTTAGAAAAGTAAATCTGATTCTGTCCATTCCAGGAGACAAATGTTGATAACTTTTCCACTCTGAAAGGAAATCGTTTCACAGGTATAAACCTATACATGGAGGGAGAGGTGCTCTTTCTTCTTGCCTTACACCCATTTGTTCTGTCCAGAAACAGAGAAATGTTTGACTGAAAAGATGCTGGTTTCATTTCAATTATTGCCTCCCTTATAACAATGGATTCTTTAACATCTGCTAAGGCAGGTCAAGTCCCACTGAACAACAGTCTGTTCTGGTTTTTTAAAGACTCCCTCTGTTTTCAGTAAATATGCAAGGCTGTATCTGAAAAAGTCACAGGCCTGTAGAAGGGATCATTGTTTAGTATGACCTCTGCTGTAACACAGATAGTTGAAATGCCTGGAATTAAGTCCTATTTAAATGAATAACATGCCTTGATTTTAGAAAGGCATGTAACTGTAAATCTTCTCTAGTCATTGGTGGGCATTGCAAGGGTCAGTTACTATCAGGAAGACCTCCAATTTACCAAATAAAGAACACTCTGTTTCTCTGCACCTATTGCCTTTCCTGTTACTGAAATATCACAGTGTTCTTGACTGGTATCAATGTCTATGTGACCATAGTTTTTGAATTTAATGATTAGATTGGTTGGTTTCTGAAGGTCTGGGATATTATTGCAATATAAGAGACATCTCTGATGGAACAGTTCTGGAAATGGTTGTATTTTGGAATAGTTTTTCAAAGCCTTGAACAGATGTCATAATTGATGACATTTTGTTCTTTTTTAGTCTTCTTTCTAATTTTATGCTTAATGATTGTTCATTTCACCATTAATCTAGCTATAGAGTGTTGTAGATGCATGTAGAAGTTTGTATGAGTTCAAGACTGAATAAGTGTTTGGAAAAGATAACCTTTGGCAAGTAGACATACAATAACATAGACTCAGAAAGTCCTTTGAGCTAAAATAGTTGAAAGTTGAGAAGAGAATTAGGGAGCAAGTATCACATATTCTTACTTTGTTCTTATTCTCTCCAGGGAGTTCACTTGAGTTCAGTGCTGGATTCTGGCTAGAGGCACCCTGGCGCTGAATCAGGAAGACTTTTCTTATCTCTTTTCTTATGGTGAGTGCTCAATCTAGGGATGACAAATTTCTTGATAGTTTGACTTTGTTTTGCTTTGTTGGTAGTTTTTTATTTGTTTGTTTGTTTTTTTCTGAGGACACGTTATTCTCTTCATTCATTAGAGTGTATATCTTCTTCTGGTCTCCAATCCTCTGTCCAATAATAGAAATCTACAAGGATCTTCACATCATCACATCCTGTTATTAGTTTACATTTGTGGTATTTTTCACTACTTGGATCTTTGGATAGATTTTTTTTTTGCTATGCTACGTCCAAGAAAGTAAGTGATGACTTCACTTTCACTTTATACAACTTGTGCTAACAGTCAATAAGCATTGGTAAGGTGTGCTAGGGTCTATACTGTTGGGTCTAACACGTTAAACCTTCCGCACTCATCCGTGGTTTCAGGAACAGACAATAGTGGCTTTTTAGGAAACTTGTGTGAAAATAGTTAAACAAATGAAACTGGGAAGATGGTAATACAACTACATTCACTGAAAAACTTGTACTGACATAACTTGCCAAAAGACATGCAACAACTAGAAGAAAATTCAGAATTTTTGGTAATTTTAGTCCAATAGCTCCATCCTAAGACTGTTCTGGTTACTTATATGATGACTTCAGTTAAAATCAATTGACAGTTGAATGTTTTTACTTCACCCAAATCATGTTAGACACTTAGAAGATTGTCTCCCTCTGACAAAGGTTCCACTCACTGTTATTATTGGACTAAACAGCTACTAAAATGTCATCCACAGAAATAATTTAATTTTCATTTCCAACGGGACTATAGCACAAGGTGTCTATTTGGTTTTCATTCTTGTGTGATTTGTTATCACTATCTTCAATGCTGTCTTAGAGCACAAAGGTATTAAAAAGATGATGCAATGAGAGATGGACAGTTAAAATACACATAAATGCTGATAGAAGAAGATTGACTAGCTAGTTGGGTAGCTCGTGCACAAATAAAAGTGGACATGGTTACTTTCTGAATGTAAGTAGGCTACATATCTTTACAGTATATGGCAAAGCTGACTATCATAAATGAGAAAGCATTGAGAATAGGTCATGTGAAGCTAGTGTCTCTGTTAGGAAATGAAAAACATGGACGTGAGTTACAAAAACAACAAGCACTGCCAGTCCTATCACATAGCCGAGTACAAATACAGAGCACTGGGAGGATACAGATTTCTTTGTTGGGAACATGGGCTTATGGCTCAAGCTTTGGCACCAACAATTGCCAAGACAATTAGCCAAGAAGCTTTAATCAACAGAGATTTGCCTGTAGAAACATGACTGCTTCCAGGCTGATCAACTTGCAGTGATGATTGAACCTACTGGTTATGTACAAAAGTACTTAAGAATTTTGGCCAACGCTAAACTTTCAACTGTTTGATACCAGTATTTATTACACATCACAGCTCTTCAAGCTAGATTTCTTACTCAAAAGACTGTTTGCCAAAAGACCAGTAGCCATGGGCAGATGTTTGCATGATCTTGAATTGCATGGTTTGCTTGAGAAAATAAGACAGACCTATGAAAATCACAGCTTCATGACAAAGACCTGTGCTTGTTATTTTCAAGATAGAGCTGGAGGTTCTTTTTTTCAGCTGTAGCAGTTAACAAAAACTTTGCCCAGTGTTTCAAACGTTCTTCCCACACTGTGTGTTCCTGACTTCCTCTTTCACGTCCTAACAGAACTTTGGTCTGCAAAACCAAGTCAATAAAAATTATCTATATTCTACCAACTATGATGGAAAGTGACCTGTGTGAGTTAATCAAAAGTAAAGTGATCATTTGTTAATTTATCATGAGAAAAAATATTTCTTCTAAGTAAAATATTTCTAACTAAGAATAGGAAAGCCAGGACTGCATGCCTTTGTAGCAGATCAGGAATTTTCCATGAAGATCTGAACTTTGTGTACACTATGGTTTATGTTTTAGTCGGTGCTATGAGGGAACTGGAATTTCACCATGACAGTAAATTATGAGATTTAGAAATTAAATTTTGTTCCAAGTAAGATTCAGATGTTGAAGTTTTTCAGGGATGAAAACATTTATTCAGAGTCAAGTAAATTTTCACAAACCCATTTGTAGCTCAATTCAACATTTTAAGTACATCAGATTTTGGGAGAGATTTCACTTGTTTTTAGTTTGGTTTAGTGGTTGAGTTTTTTTGAAGAAATTCCTATTAACATGGATACATTTCTACCTAATGTTTCTAACTATCTGGATGAATTAACATTTCTGAAGGAAAACACATTATGCAAGATTTATTTCTTGAATGTTTCTTGTTTTAGAGCTTGTTTTGTTTCTTCCTTCATCTGTAAAAAATGAGGTAATGTAGCCTGAGAATGTGCTCTGAATGAAGGGCAGCAAGTAGCTACCAAATCTCAGAGGGAGAAATGGGGAAGAATTAATCTCAACAAGTCTCTGTCCCTCTCCTGGTTGTGACTGACAGATGCACAGTCCACAGTGCCACAGGATAAGTCAGTCATTCAGTTGAACTCACTAGGCAAATCACATTAATAATCTCATCCCTTATAAAAAGATCCACAATATTTTCTTTTACCTCTAGTACAAAATATCTAACATATAAAACATTATCTTGTCAAAAAGTGACATTCAGTTTTAAACAGATGTTTGTCAAATATCCACATTGAGTTACTCAAATTACCTCTGCAGTGTCAATAACCAAGCAATGGTAGATAGTAATGGTGCTATAATGATTCAGTAGTAATGCAATTCCATTTATTATTGCTTGCACTGGAACACAAGACATGTGTCTGGCAAAGACATCTTCTGCCACTGAACCCAGCCCACGTTATTATAGACAGCAATGTCATATAACTCCCTTAAGAAATTATTAGCATCTGTCTTAAAACTGTTTAACCACTGATACTCTTGGAAGCCAGTTCTAGAATGTTATTAACTAGTGGGTAGGAAATGTCTGCTAATTTACAATTTTAATTTATTCAAGGCAAGCTTATGTCAATGTATTAATGGTCCCAAATTATCTCTTAATTTAAATAGCTCCTTTAGCTCTTCTTTCTCCTTGGAGATTTATTTTCTCCTCATGTTACACTTACAAGGATCAGTTCTGTAATCTCCTAGATTGTCTTATGTTAGAGCAAAAAGGACAACCTTCTATCCGTATGTGATAAGATAAGCTCTCCATGCATCCCGTCAGCCTATCAATGTTCTCTGTAACTGCTTGTGTTTGATCTTATACTCCTTGAACACAGGTGGCGAGAGCACTACACAATCTTCCAGACAAACTCCCCATATCATGCTGTTAATATTTCTCTGTTCATAATAGAAAAAGTTTGCCTGATTACCAGCCAGGATTGTGTCTGAAATTTTGATGTTGTTCAAAGTGTTTTCCACTATACCCAATCTCTGTCTAATTCTCTTCCATTTCCAATTTCTGAGCTAATGGCCTAGAGTCTATTAGTAGCTTCCAAGAATGTGACCTCGGGTTTACTCAATTAAGTTTCATCCCATTTCTGGTAATATTTTCAAGGTCACCCAGATCTTCCTGTCTCATATTCTGATCATCCTCTATAAACAATGTTTTTCAACTTAATTAGAGCACTCCCACTTTTGTGTCATGACTCAGTGAAAATAAGTAATCCTGGAGGAATTCCATTACTAATGTTTCTAGAACAATCGTGAACAACAGTTCTTGTTTTAAGACAATCTGTTGTACTATTGCCTTTGGCAAGCTACTTGCTCACATCAATTAACTGAAAAATAACCAATATCTCTTGTACAAGGAATGCATCCTTATACAACCATCGTCTAGCTGTTGAAAATAGATTGTGAGGGTAAGAAGTAGAGGCATTCTTTCCTTCAACATTTAATGCTGAGTTTTGAAATCAAGGCCCACTGTCAAAGTACAACACAAGAAAATCTCGCAGTATTAGTGGGCTGGACTTGATAGTCAAGCAAATAAAGATTTCTACATTTTGTGATTGCCAAAAGAAAATAAAAAAGAATTTGTGATTGTAACTAAAATAAATATCTACAGCCTTTGTAATGCAAAACATCAGTCAAAATCAATCTAACTATCAGAGAAAATAATGTTCTACTGTGTCTTGTTAGCCTGTCAAGCTAATCCATGCAAATAGTTCTTATACATAACTGTCTTATTCAGATACTTGGATGTAATCCATCAAACACTTTTCATCCATTAAATATAATTATATGCTTTGTTGGAATAACCAGATGTTTAGTGCTAAGCTGAGCAGATGTCTGTGCTTCATATCGGAAGGTTATAAACCTATTTACACCAGCAATAAACTGCAAGTATTAAAATGATGGAGGAAGTGAGTAGCTCTCACTTCATTTTGGCAAATTGCCAGTAATTCATTCCCTTTGGATCATCTTAAAAAAAGCTACTGAGTTTGCTACTGGATAAATTTGACATAGGAGTTTGTAAAACTTGTCTGACCTTTTGTAATGAGTATAATGGAGATCTCTTTGGGTCCCTATTTAGAGTTAATGTTTCATTAAGTTGTTTTCAAAGATTTTGGGCCAGATTTTGTAAAGGGATAAATAAAAGATACATTGTTAGAATGGTTCCCTTTCACTCTAGAAATGCCTTTGGAGTGTGAAATGAAGCCTATATTCTTAGAAAATATTTTGAAATGTAAGACTGGGTTTACCCAAATCTTGCCACTTTTTTTAATGCAGTTTCTCTTCCTCTTTCCCAAAATCTGAGATCCACACTCAAAGCTCCCAAGTAATAGTCTGCTGAAACATCTGAAATGTGTTTACACTGAGACAAAAACAAGTAATAGCCTAGAATTTGTTGGTTTTCACCCAAATACATATATCTCACTCTAATTGCCTGAACTTTAACTGGTTTACCTTCAAGGATAAGTCTTATAAAAAAAAAAAAACAAGTGAAACTCTATTGGAAACATGGATGCAGGTATTTTTAAAGGTGGTAACTAGACCTACAAGACTAATTTCCACAAGAGTGTATCTGCTATGTTATGCCTACAGTCCAGTAAGGCACTTAAACACTTATGCACAGAAAAACTTTAACAGAATCCATTCAATAGAAATTTCTCAGACACACACAATAAATGTTCTTTTAAAAATTATTTTGATGATCTAGAGAGTTATCTTTTCTCTATTTGGAATTCCTTTAATTTCTAAGCATTTCAGCAATATCAAGTAAACCTGAAACATATCCATTCCTTTAACTGAAGAAGTTAACTGGGATAAGTAAATAATTAGTACATCTGGTTTCTTGAGTCCAAGCAACTCAGGGTAAACAGTGTCAGGAAGAGGGCACATTTTTCTGTGTAAAAGCAAGAAGTGATCTTCAAGAGGTGCTAATATATTAAGGAGACAGGAGGAAGCCCATAACTCTGCTCCCTTCTAGAAGGAAAGAAGAAAAGCTGTTCTAACATTTTGAACAGGGAACACATAGTATGTATGTACACTGGAAGTAATCCAGTGTAAGGAGTCATGAATAGCAGTGAACAGGTGCTCATTGAGTAGACATCTGTCTGCCTCCTTGGGGTTTATCTGTTTTTCAAATTAGGGTTCCTCAGGGATTGTAAGGAACAGAAAGAAACTGCAAGATAGAATTACTCTGAAGCAGGGAAAGAAGATAATATGACACTGGTCAAAACACAGTTATATCAAAGAATTAGACAAGAATCTGAATGAAAAGACCATAGTGGCTTGAGAAAAACTCTCACTGGCCACTCAGAGCTAGGGAAGATTTAGCTCCCTACATGGCAACTGTAGTTCAGACCTTGGTTCAGAAGGAAAGAAATATTTAAAGTGGTGAAAAAAAATCCCTATTTTTTCCTCTGTTGATTACAGGGAATTGCTCTGAAAAGTCACATAATGTTATTTCTGTTTCCTGATCTGATGAGCTTTGTAAGATTTCTGGAATTATTTTTTCTTTAATATTCATCCCTGCACCTTTGAAGAAAAAAATTCCTTCTTTCATGCTTATAAGCTATGATCAGTTGCAATTATGCACCCTGAAAATGGGGTTACAATTGCACTGGGCAACTAAACTAAAACTGGGATGCAGGGCCTTTTTTATCTATTTGTTCTGCACAGAACACTTCCCATCCTCCCACAAAGCCTGAACAATAAATAGATCCTTTTTAAATATTATCAAGGAGACAGCTTGTCATTGCATGTTATCTGACTCATTAAAATTCCTAATCAATGATCATCTAGGCTGATGGAGAGCCATTGAGCTGTTAAGATAATCTCACTCTAATATCTGCAAATACAAGTTATGTTTTAAAAGTTTTCATGTGATTTGCAGTTATTGAGTCATATTTTTTACTTCTGAATACAATCATGAAATGTTATTTCAGTAATGGCAAAACAGTTTGAGATTAAATTATTGAACAGCAACTATTGTCTCATTGTATTTATCTTCAGCTTTTGGTAATACTGTTTGAGCAGATCTGGTTTGAGCTTGTCTTGGGATGCTGGATTACTATTAGTTTGCATTACTCAGCACTGCTGATTTGAAAAGAAGGGCAGTCTTGCAAGAAAGAAGGTTGGTTTATTTTTGGTTTGTGACACAGACCATCTGTGAGACGTTAGAGAAATTGTATCCTTTTTTGAGTCTTGATTTATTAGAAACAATAGATAGATATCACTACTCGATTTCCATTATTATTTTTTTCATTTCAGTTACAGCATCTTGACAATGGAAATTAAAAGCACATTGACACGTGTTCTGCAACCAGGACTTGTCTTCACCATTCTTAAATCCTAAAACTTTATTTCCTCTTTTTCTTTGCTAGTGGGTATTTCAGGTCGATATTTTCCAGGTAGCAAAAACTATGAGGGGCAGAATGCATTTTCCCTTTTAATAATAATAAAAAAAAAATCTCTAAAAAAATTGTTTCAGGTTGAAAATCCCATAATAAATATCAAGACAGTGGGAACATTTGGTGTTGTGTATTGGTACTATCTAGAACAAAGAGAAAATTTTTCTATTAAAAAAAGGACTATAATATTCAATTCTCAATATCCTATTTTATTAATCTGAGCTAAAAACCATTCCTGATACAAATTAATTGACAAGTGAACTGAAGTATATGAAATATTGCTGAGGTTTATTTCTGCATTTTTAATAATACAAGGCAGTCAATTAACAATTATGTTTCCCAGAGATCCTCTGCCAGAGGAATGATATTAACTAAGGGATTCAATTATCACTTCTGTTCAGTTTGAATTCATACGACACCATGATAAATGACTCCTACTGCTTGTAATAACAATACTTTGCACACATTTATTTTCTTTGGCTTACTTAATAATTAATATGCCACCCACAGTGACAACATGTGGACTTGTTTACAAAACCTTCAATAATCAATAATTGTTGCCTATGTGACATCAACAGAAAATAATCGTAAACATTGCCATGACAACTCTTTTCTAATGCTCTTACAGTAAACCACTACCTGACTTTTGGTACTGATCTGCCAAAAGCAATGGAATATGAAACTGAGTAGTTGTGACATTTTCTGCTCTATATTTAGGAAATTTGTTTCAAGATAGCCAAGTTGGCTTACTTAGAGCAATTTGATAGTGGTAACACGGAGTACCTTTGGTCAAATCATCTGGGAAATAGGTTTTCAGAAGCAGTTTGGTATGTCAGCATTATTTCCTACTGTGCAAGACAGAAACACCTGATTCAATTCCTTAAGATGGGTACAAAACTTGGCATTCACTTTTGCCAAAATAGATATACAATTATCTGTAAATAAATAAAAAATGGTCAAGAATAGCAGAGACAGTGTTTTCCATATACTAGTTAAAACCTAGACTTCTGTGATCAAATAGTCAATTGTGTCTTTGGTGGCTTATTTAATCTTCCTATTGTTTTTGTAAAGACTCAAAAGACCTGAGAGCAAAATATTAACATACTGAAATACTTTAAATTGTTATAATCATGAAAATCAGATACTGAAAATATTAGGCTGACAGTTACTACATGGAAAATAAAAACTTCTTCAGCCTCAAACATCTGTACTTTCCCATGCAGTAAAGAATCTCCATTTTGCTGAGGCATCACACACATGTAGAAATGAATAATGTAAAAAAGGATCTACAAGGTGAATGACTCTGCTCCTTTCTAAATGCCCATCATGTCTTACTCTGGTTGGACATCGGATAGGCATTCACACCACGAAGGGTGTCAGGTTCCTGTAATGAGGCTGGTTGAGGGGTTAAAGATTTTCAGTTGAATTCCAATACGTCTGCAAAAAATACTAACTTTAAGTGATACTGTACCCAGGACAGGCCAATCTACATCTTGCTGACTCTGGTTTAGAATAATACTTTTTTTAAGGAAAATTATTAACTTCCCAGACTGTCAAGTCTGACCCTTGTTAAAGATCAGTGCAATCTCCAAGGAGGCTGAATCCTACCTTCCAACCTACCTCTAAACTGAAATCTTCAGTGCACTCCAGACTGGAAAAGTCTGAACTGCCCAGCTAGATGCGTGTCTAAGTGGAGGGTGTACATGAGCAACAAACTCATGACCTCTTTCATCTCATTTCACTCAAGGCATTAGTGTATTTCTAGGAAATACATGCTTGTTGTTTCACTGGGACTTGTGACAGTCCAGATGTCATTGGTTTGGGTTTTCAGTGGATTGCAGGTAGAAGCAGGGGAAGGAGGAGCATGCATGGATATAGATAAATAAATGAATAGAAATTCATGTACATAGACGTCACATGTAAATCTCTGGGGTGCTTGACCACAATACACACTGTTATCTCCAGATTTGGTTAGGATAGGAATAGAGAGTGGTAGCAGATTTACTTCCCTAGGCTTTGCGTTGTTCAGCCCAGCCTTGGTCTTTCACAGTCCACTTCATTATGATTTATTTGTGCAATATTGCTCATTGCCACTCTAGACCCAGAGGTAACTTTGAACAGAGGGAAATACTGGGTTCTGCTTTACTACATCACATGTATAATACACAGAAACAAAAGTTCAGATCTCCAGGCCTCAGTGTTTGCGTGCCTTTGAGTCTGGGCTTCAGCTAGACATGTTTCTTCTAAATCCTGCACACATATGCATTGAAAATGCTGTCAAATACAGCAAGGTTAAGTCTTTGATATTTCCTCAATTCTTAATCCAATCCATACTCTGCTAGAAGCGAGGAAAAAAAGTAATGTGATAGCATCCTCCTAAACACTTATATAGCTGGGGCATAAACTCAGTTTTATTAGAGGTCACTTTTGTACCAGAAGTAGCCAGGGTAAATTTGATTGCTCCATAAAAATCCAGACCTCTTTGGCTGCATTTCAAGAAGAATCTTGTTTCACAGTGTCCTTTGTGAAATGGTATTTGCTATTAGAGCTCCACCAAACAGGCACTGGTCAGTCTATTCAGGCAGAAAATACTAAAGGATAGTTAATATCTTAACACTAGGACAGGTAATTTCATTAATGCAGTTTGCTTATAAAATTATTCTAAAATTGGACTAATTTATGGGCTTTTTCTCTCTCCCAAGTCTGAAGTGATCTTATTATTGAGACCAGAAGGCAGATGATATTTCAAATTTGTGATGCTTCCTTTTTTTAAATCTTTTTTCCCCCCCCAACTAAGAAGGTTAGTAAATAAACCATGATCTATTAAATAATTGAATTACATTTAGAGAAAGCCCATCAAGCAGTTGAAAATGATGTGAGTAGCTGTCAGCTCAGCTGACTGTATTGGTTCTGCTCATTGTTCATGCACAGTGTCCAAAACTGCCATGCCACCAGCTTGCTCCCTTTCCAGGAAATATGAAACCAGACTGGGGCCCTAAAAATTAAAACAAATTATACCCTTTTCCTTCTGCCCTTAGGAATACTATCTTGTAGTAACACATACCATGCAAATAACCCTCACAGTACTATGTTAATACATGGTACCAACCATGTATTAACTCACTGTTGAGCACAAGGAAAAATACCCACTGGACCAGTGTACAGACTCTGTTGAAACTGTAAATAGTTGCACGAGTAATTCTAGAAAAGTCAATAGCATATGATGTGAACACAGCTTATTGATGACCTTATGAATTTGTCTAGTTGTTGGATTCTAGAATTGAAATCAGAATTTAAGTTGTCCTTCTACAGATGTAGTGGTGAGGGCTGCTCTTGTTCAAGTTCTGGATGAATTTGAGGGATGGAATAACTGCAGCTTTGCTGCCATCGAAGGGAAGGGATCCTCCCTGGTACTGGAACTACTTGATATGGAGCTTCCAGTCTAGACTGACAACTGACATTTCTGCAGTTCAGTGATACTGATTTGCAGTAGATCTGGTTGAAAAGGTGGTGAAGAGGGCTTAACTTAGAACTATTTTTTGAGAGTGATTTTTGGGAAAAAAAAAAAGGAGAAAGAAAAGCAAAAAGAAGAGTGATATTTCACTGTAGATCTACCAGAAATATTTTATTTAAGTTGAGATAAGATTCAGTAAATTTTGTTAGTTTATTTCTAACCATGTCTTCTTATTTGTTTCCTTGTTTGATTTTGCAATTTAAAACCTCAGTTTTAGAAATACTGAAACACTTTTAACCTCTCTCCTTCCTCTTTTTGATATGTGATGTGAGACAGAATCTTGAAATATTTTCCCCTCAAATTTATTGTCCTTCAGCCAAAGTTGCTCTCTATCTTAAAAAAACCCCAATAAAAATAATTGCAGGAGGGAGAAGTTTGCTTTAGTTTGGTAGAATGGAATTAAATAAAATGACTGCCATCTACTGGTTATGAATTCTAACCTGGAGATTCCTTAACCTCCTCCGCACTTTGGTGTTACAGCACTTGTCTTATATCAGAACTCATCTTTATTCAAGGAAGATAACAAAATACTTAATCTCTCCACTGTCTCATGCTTCTGGATGAGCAAAAGACATTTCGTCGTAGTCTTAAATTATAAGTAAAGACACTTTATAATTAAGAAGGTGCCATTAATCAAATCAACCAGCAGTAGCTCAGTGTTCTAATTATACACAAATATTGTATTTAGTATCCTCTTTTTGGTTATTCATCACCTCCATGCACTAGACTGCTGTCTGTTTATTATTTATTAAATCCTACTGAAGACTTGCTATATTTTTATGAGCATAAAAAAGGTGCTTCAGAATTGATACCAACATTGCTTTTTCAACCATAAAGCAGAAAGTCATATTTATTTTTATAACTGGATTATGTGTACCGTGCTCTTAGCTATATATGCATTTGCCAGTAGCAATAATTTTGATTTATTGTGTATACTGACTTTTGATAATTCTACATTTTCTTAGAATCACAGAGTGGTTGGGGTTAGAAGGCACCTCTAAAGATCATCTAGTCCAAGCCCCCTGCTCAAGTAGGTCTGCCTAGATCAGATCACAGAGGAATGCATCCACGTAGGTTTTGAAAATCTCCAGAGAAGGAGACTCCACACCCTCCCTGGGCAGCCTGTGACAAGGCTCCCTCACTTGAACAGCAAAGAAGTTTTTCTTTAAGTGGAACTTTTTGTGTTCTAGCTTTTGTTCATTACATCTAGTCCTATTACTGGACACTATTGACATCCTCTTGCTATACACCTTTTAAATATTTGTAAGTATTAATGAGGACCCCTCCCAGTCTCCTCTTCCCCAAACTGAACAGCTCCAGATGCTGCAGCCTTTCTTCATGAGATCCACACTTAAGTGTTTCTTCCACACTTAGAGTGCACCCACACTAAACAGGATTTCTAAAAGAAGACTTTTCACCTTTCACTTAGATAATAAAGTTAACTTTCAAGAATAAGGAAAGGGACAATAATAGACTTTGAAATTATAAAATCGAAGAGTTGCATCTTTGGTATTATAAGCTTGAATTCCTCAATCACATGACCTTGTCAGTTCAAAATCAGTATGCATGGAGAACTCAATACTGGTTTAAAACTACTAATAGATCGACCTGGTCTAGTGTTCATGTCCTTGGCAGGAGTGATGAAACTAGGTGATCTTTAATGTCCCTTCCAACCCAAATAATTCTATGATATGAATTTCAAGTGTTCAAATGTTATCAGAGTTTCAAATTTGTCTTTCATTTTAATTACTGTAAACCTTTGACCTTTCAAAGCATATAGCTGTTGAGGAAATAAAATTCAAAAGCCCAAAATACACGATTCCTGGAATATGAGATGTACAGGATTTATAGTTCACTAAGAGGACTGAGATTTCAATCTGAACATGCTCAGATGGCAGCTCTAGCTACTGTGCCGTTGGACACACTGAAGCTGGTCATGCAGGCTGTGCTTTGAATTGAAACATGGATTCTGGGGAAACCAGTGAAGTTGTTGTTAAAGCATCAAAATTGCACCTCAAATCCTGTTTCTGATATTTCTTTCCTGTAGGATAGTCCAAATCATTCAGATATGTCCAGTAATTTAAAAATAATAATCATGGGGATATCAAGGTGAAATCTGGAGCCAGAACTTACTGAAAATGGAAATGTTGGTGTTTTATTTCTGTTGTCAAAAGTTGTGAGCTATCTTAAGATACTCATCAAGATGCTGGACATCTCTTTGAAAGCTCAGAATGTGTCCTGATCACAGAGAACAAATTTGACAACATCTACAAGTATGAAAACCTCAAGAGCAGTTTAGTCAAAAAAAAACCCCAAAAGGCTGGAGACACCTGCTAGGAAAGAATGAAGCAACTACCTTTTTCCCAACAATGAACTAATGTATACCTGCTTCATCTTCATTGATTGCATGTTTTTCGTATTCCCATCTTCCCTTATTCATTCAATCCTTTTGTGGTAAGCCCTAAAATTAAATCACAAAAGAAATGTGAACAGAATTAAATTAGCTAAGTGTGGGAAGAAAAAAGTAGAGAAAAAAAAAAAAAGGAGATGATATTGGCATTTATTCACACAAATTGTTTGGAGGACAAGGGACGATTAAGTCTTCCTTGTTTGTAGGACTTTAGCTATCCAACCTTCACTCTGGACTCAACCCACCTGCCTCCATACTTAGTAAAGAGGAAGAGAAGAAAGGCAGGAAACTTTATCAAAATCTGTAGTCTGTGAAGATGCTTTTCTTTGATAAGACTTCCTATTCTCTTTCAACAGCTCGGTTACAGATAAAGATGATGTCCAGTAGCACTATTCATAGTAAGGATGTTGGGCTGGTGACTCTGGATTCGTGAAAGAAAAAGTGGTGAAGTGTGACAGGACAAAATTGGATTCCTTTGGTTCATGACTGGCATGTGTCTCTGGCCCTAGTCTTTAGTATCCTTTAAGATAACAACTGCTGCCACAGCTGAGCAGAAAGAGAACAATTTGTTTGCAGCAATTCTCTTGTGACCCCATGGACTGATTGACAGCTTTATTTACAAATTGTGCCATTTGGCCTTGGCCTTTTGACAACTCCTCTCACAAAGGGTAGCTGTGCCTGAAGGAAAGTCATTGAAATACTTCTTTTGATGGCAACATAATGATCCCTTCATTGTTTGGTGTGTGCTTGAAGGGTATTGTTGGGCAGATCAATGCATGTGAAGAGTTTAAATGCCATGGATATTGTGGGAAGTCACAGCAGCAATATCATAAAGCTCAAGTTTCAACATAGATGTAATGAACTAGACTTGTAGAAACTGAAACCTATCACAAAACACTTTTTTTTTTTTTTTTTTAATGAAGCACCATGCCCTTTTCCTCCTCAGTTGATCTCATCACTATCAGCAGTAACCTATACTGTCTTAAGGATGGTTGCATAGATACATTGATTTATTTTCAGCTACTTCTAGCCTTCTTTAATTCAGGCATTTAATTTAAGCTAGCCAGTTTCTGTAGTAAGAGAGGATGATTATTTGCCTCAAAAAGGTAGCTCCCAACTAACTTCAGATTGTCTAAGTGATTGCTTGTGTCCATCTCATTCAGAAGGAGTTAGTGCCCCCTGCCATATTTCTGACATCTGTCAAAAGCACTTGACAGTCACAATTTCCACTATGAAATCTCTTCTATTTGTCCTGCCAATGGCAGTCTGGATCTGTCCTGGTATATGCAGACTGTTTTGTCTCTTTGCTCTCTCCTTCTGGATGGTAGTGCAAAGACAAAGCAACGTGAATTAATTTGGGCAACTGTTGCTGAGATCTCAGATTTTAATGAATGACTTCCATCTCCAGAGTCCATCAGCCTCTTACCTTTGCAAGATTTATCTACAGTGGAAATACGAAGTTCTGTGGAGGACTCATTTTTTCAAAGTATTTTGTTGTTTATTTTTTAATTTAAAACCTCTCACTTCTAGAGTTTACTTAGTAATAATCTCATTGTTTACAATCCTCTCGTTCTCTAGATCTTTGCTCATTATTTATGATGATAGCTACTAGTGACAGAAGAAAGGATGTACATATGCAAACCAATATGAATCTGTTCTACTTAGAATGTACTTTATGTTAGTTGTCTGGAAAGAAGTAGACAATTCCTCCAGTACAATATTAAGTGCTTCACGTATACTGTGGCAAATAAATCTTTAAAAATGTGTGGTACAAGCTTTTCCAAAAGCTTCATCTTCAATTCAGAATGAGTTGCTGTGCTTTTGAATGATTGACCTGGAGTGTCTGCAGTGTTATCTTTGGACAAAAAACCCTGTGTGATATAATAGATCTGGAGGTCCTACTTTCAAAGACTAGCACTCATTAAGAGTGTGGGACTTGGAAATCTGTGTGCAGTAGTTGACATTATATAGTGGATGTTCATGATGAGTCACATAAAGTAGCAGATACCTACCTGGCTCAAGAACTGAAGAAAGAATAACTCATGAACAGAGTATCCTACTGAAACAGCCACATTGCTGTAGGGACTGGGGTTCATATTTTTCTTCACTTTTCTATCATGTCTTGTGGTCACATTAGATTGGTTAAGCAGGACTTTGAAAGTGTTTGTGCTACACTCATTTGTCATCTATCTATTGAAGGGAACTGAAATAATTCAATACTCTCTTTATAGCTGGTCACACAAGGCAGGACTGTCAGTTCTGGAATTCACTTCAACTGCCCAAATAAAACTAGAAAATACATAAAACTCTGACATCTCGGTAGCAACATGAAACATAATGCATAAGAGCTTGCAGTAGGCAGTAACTCCAGCAAGTTACTTTAGGATTCTAGAAATCTGAACTCATTATTTAATTAATTTCATTCCCCTTTTCTGCCTTTTAATATAATTTTATATATGAAAGTATATTTAGTGATGATATTAATCCAAATCTAGGAAGGTTAGTACTCCTGGTTTTTAGACTTTTCATCTGAGGGATAGATTATGTCATCTTTATTGAGAAGAGAGTATTCATTAGTAACTACTGTGAAAAGGGTACATCTCACTTTAACCCTGTAAGAGCAATATTTCCAGTCTAAAGGTTCTCTGTTTTGTCAAAGAATAAAGAGAGGTAAATCTGAAGGCTGATCCAATCCAATTGTGTGATATCCCATCTGTCTTAGGCTGAGATAGTTTAAAGACACCAGTACAGTGGTTTAAATGATGTGGAGCCTAAATGCTTAACTGAGACAAGGCACCTGGATTTTCAGGAACAAAAAAAGGGAATGTGAAAATCAAGCTATAATTACAACTTTGGAGGTGGATAAAGTAGTAGAACAAATAATAAGTGGAAGAAATAAAATTAAAACAAACAGATATTTTACCTGTTTTTTTAAGATCTCTAGTTTGTCGTGTTTTGGGTCTGTTTTCTTCGATTCTATAATTATCCTTTTCATTGAGTTAAAATCTATTTTCCTGCTGTGCAACATTTCCCATTCCAAATCATCACTTGCCAAATAAAAACTAACATCACTTTCATTGTGCTTAATTTTCATGTCTGAAGATTCCTGAATACAGTGGGGAGTTTGTTAAAGCTAGAACTGAGGTTTGGCTGCCACCCTTATATCATTCAATTATCCCTTTTTCTTACAAGTGTTTATGAAATATTCCCTGGTCAGAAACTTGACTTCTTTACTGATCACGATCACTGATAGAAAGCAGATGTCAGTATTATGATCTAAGGGTTTAACTCTAAAGCATGAAATTGTCTGCTGGGGCAAGAGCAGAGCAGTGAATAGTAGATTAAATGAATACGCAATGGAAACATCAAAATACTGATGATTGCAGTAAACCTAGATTAAGGTGTTAGGAAGTTTTTTTGTGGGTTTTTTTTCCTTCTTCTGTTGTCATTTTAGAACTCAACCCTTTTGACTCAATGCTTACTAACTTAAGGCCAGCTTTGTCTGCTTGGTGCCAGGTGCACATGTCGGCTTGTATAACTATGCCATTTTAATATGCCTCCAGCATGAAGAATAATGACACAAAGAATAAATCCTAAAAGAAAAAGGATTGACTGTAAGACTTGTATGCACCTTCTATGTGGAGAGAAATATCATTTTCTTGAAGGGCAAAGGTTAAGAGGATATGGTCACATTGTGTCAGCAGCAATTTTTCCTCAAAATTTGTTTATCTACATTTAGATTTTCTTGGAATGAGTGTTTGGACGCACATGTTCCCTGGTAAACAGGAGGAGTTTGTGTGTCCAATGATATCCTGATAGTTACAAGCCATGATGATCTGCAGAACCCCAGTGAATACAGAAATGTGACTTCTTCAGAATCTGTGGGTTTAAATTGAAATGCTTAGTGTGAGCTATCTGTTCTGCTCTGCTCTTGACTTTCATAGAATTTTCTTAGTAAAAAAAAGGATCAGTTAAACCTCATCAGTACTTACAGCCTTTCTTTCTAAACTACAGGCTTGTAAGTATGTCCCATCACTCTTCTTTAAACCACCACACTTTATTGTCCTTATGGAGATAAAGGAAGAAATGTCCATATCTTCACTGTGAATAGAAACAGATTACTAAGCAAGCCAGATCACTGCACAGTGGTGAGATGAGCTGATGCTAAATACAATTCCTGCAAGGTTTTGATTTTGTTTCCAGTGGATCTTATTGACAGAAGTGTATCAGGACCACACTTCCAGACACAAAGCATGTGATGCTAAGTAAAAGAATTATTACTAGTCATGAACTATTTTATTCTAATAATTTGTTCTTCTGAAGAATAGTGCTATGTCAGTTAAGGGACAATCTGAATAAAAATGCATTTATTTTATATATATATGTGTATCTGTAGTTAACTACGTGTAGGTGGATACACCTGTAGAGACTTCCTTTTTCCTTGAAGCATGTCTGTGTCAGTGAATCCTTGTCAGAACTCAATGAGTTTATTTCAGGAGTGGAAGAAATACAGCTGAATCAGTGTAGTGATATGCTTGTACTAATTGTACATGCTGAGAAGAATTACCTTCAGCGTAAGTTAATTAGTCCTATAAGTTATTATCCCTGTATGGTGTAGCACTATGGTGCGTGACCATGCTAAGGTCATCCAGGGCTACGTCAAATTCTTTTTACAGGAATTGCAGTGAGCCATGGAGATGCATCTCAGGTAATTAGTGACTGTGAAACCATGCTTCCTCAGTGGATGTCAAGGTGAATGGTATCCTGAACTGTCCTGCCACTATGTTCATGTCTCAGAAAATAACTGTTCTCAGTGCCTAAGAATAGTCTATGCTTTATCATACACTGTCACTTCCAGTAAAAACGATACTTAAGGCTACTTGTGGAGTTTATTTTATGACCACCTATCAAAAATTGGTGAGGTATGTCTAAAGCATATGGAATGTCTCACTGGTATTTTTGTAGTAAATTTTTTAGGTTTAGGGTATTTCCACAAAAAAAATGCTATTATTATCCTATATAATGGGTATGTTTGGAAGAAACATAGCATAGCACTCGTGAGGTTTCTAATAATAATGAGTTTTGTGGAAAACTACGAATCTCCAACATCCTCTGTTCAATCTGGACCATTATATTCATAGGCTAAATAAAGACTATGAGAGTAATAACTCAGTCAAAAAATCTATATTTTAAGACAATTCTTGAAGCAAGGAAGGGTTTTGTTTTTAGTTCTGTAACTCAGTAAGGTCAAGACAGATTTTTTTTTCTGAAAAAAAGTGCTCAATATTGTAAAATGTTCTTAATATTATTTTCTATAACTCAACCGTGCATTAATACTTCTTCATTACTGTCTTTCTTAGAAACTCATAGATCAATATCCCACATATGTTTCCACCAAAATTCTGAGCTGCATTTCTAAAGAATATCTAAGAATGGAATTGTTATTTATAGAAGCTTGGTAAGGTAGAGGCAGGACTGAAAGATATAATTTATCTCGGTTCTGTGGGTTAGATTATGGATGCTCTTCCTCACCAGTTCCAATAACATCAATAGAAACCAATCAATCCATTGAAGACTGTAACCTAAGTAACAAAACTTATATCTAGAATTTTTCAGCACAAAACTGGAATAGCATTGATGAAATCAATGGACCATCATCCGTTTGCATCAGCAAAGTATCTGGTACATCAATTTGGGGATATTTTGCAACCTTTCACACTCAAAATATTTCCTTTGATCTCAAGGAGGATTTCAGCTTCATCGAGATATGAATCAGGCCTTGCATTTCCAATTTATAGAACTTGAAGGCAGGTAAAACTTTTGGAGAGTGATTGAGGAGTTTGCTAATGAAGTACGTTCTCCTTAACTTGTGAGTTGGAAGATGTTGATGAATCCACACACATCTTCAAATTTTTGGTATCTTTTTTAATTGGAGAGATGGATAGCAAGCTCCAGAAAGGACAGGACAAAGTAAATGATTCCTCCTTACATCTGAGCGTTAAGACTTTCCTCTAAATATGCCTTAAAAGTCTTCTAACATTGCAATAGACTGCAACAAGCTCCCAGTTATTTCATGAGATTCACATCACAAGTAAAGAAACAAAAGTAGGAATAATATTGTTACAGAAATGGAAGAAAAGAATTTATACAAAACAGAAAGAGTGGATTAAGTAAAAGGAAAAAGAGAAGTAAGGGAGAAGGCAATGTCATCAATGTTGAGAATTAGACAGCTATCTTAATTATTTATCTGAAAAGGTTGCTGTACTGAACTCATGGGAGTCTGCATGGTACGTATTTATTTATATCCCAGAAAACTGCATGCAATTACATGCAACGAAATTATCTGGCAATCTTAGAAGGACAGAGATAACTAATATACATCCTTTCATCCTCAAAGCTCTTTAAAATATCTCCAACATTATATGATGCAAAAAGATACTGACAGCTAGGGAACTTTTCTTTAAAAGCTGACTATCTTGACCAGCATGAGAGTTTGAACTAGTAGCTATAATCTCCTAAATTCCAGTCTTCTTCTCAGTGGTTATCATTCATGGAGAAACTGTCTGAAAAGAATCCAACCCAAACCATACTGTGTTCTAGTACTGATGATATAAAAATGTCAGTGATACAGAGAATGAAAGACTGGTGAGAAGGAAGCAAATCTGGTCATACAGATATGACCTACTCTTAAACTTGATTTACACAGCTAGAGTGCTGGTTTCCTGAAAGTCATTCTATTTTGTGTTAATGACGTTTGGCTGTGATTTGGCTACTCCAATACACCAGGCAAAACAGATCATTGACTAAAATACAGTGTGCTCTGATTAACTTGGCAAATCACCGTTGTGACCACAGTTTATTGTCATAGTTTTTCTGCTCCCTTCACATTGAGGTCAAACAACCCAATTTCATTATCATTTACAAATAGAAGGACAGTACTACACAGCAACTTTTTCTCATTTTCATAGATTGTGATAATTGACTCAAGTTTCCATTTTTGATACATTTCATAAACATAGCTTGAAACTGTCAGAACTGTTCATTAAAAACAACATGAAAGTTTTCACCTACTCAGCACATTCTCAGAACACATTTTTCTTCTATTTTTACTTTAGTAAGCACAATGATCTTATCTAACTTTGCTGTATTCTGAAGTCTCTGGGTTCTGCCTTTATTTTGAGAATTTCACTGATCATGGAATGCTTGCTGTATTACTACCTCTCCATTTTCAGCAGTAGAATATTGGAACTTGACTCTGTAGTTTAACTTTTGCAACCATGAAATTCCTCCTGTAAAAACAGATGATAAGTTCAAGATTCTTTGGAACCACTAAAAGAAAAAGAAAAGTTGAACAAGGAAAAAAAAATTGCTGAAGAAAAATGAGGATGAGATATCCTAATGTCATTCATGAATTCTCAGCTTGGGAGTAGAAATATCCTAAGATGATATATAAGATCTAGGCTTCTAGAGTTCACTGATGTTTTTGTAATGATCTGAAGATTTTGGACTAGCAAAAATATTAATCCTTACCTCCCAATCAGTCTTCATTGCACATATACTACTTTGTGCCACAGAGAGAAACAATATTGATAATTATGATTATTTCCCACTATGATGTCATCCTATTCCAAATGGAAATAAGACACATAAGATTTGTAACACTATTTAAGTCAATTATTTAAATGTCAAAGTCCATGAAGTTTCCATGATCATAAATTCATATATGATTTTTTGTTTGTTTCTTTAGTTTCCTTCTTTCTGATACATCTCCTCAACGCTGTAAGAAACTTAGAGAATTCATCTTTATTAACAAATGATGCTCTGCAAAAAATATTTGTTGTCTCTTATTTCAAACAGTCCTCTTTAGTCATAAATGAGTATAGAGGAATTATGACAAGTAATTTGCTGCATGCTAGATGATATTAATGACCTGCCACACTCGTACCTCCTTGTGCAATCTGTGGCTATTATTTTTTTAAGTGACAGATTGTAACAGAAAATGTTTAGTGTCAGTTGAGTCCTGTTCTCTACTCTCTGTTAATAAGAAATGAGGAAAATAGCTTTATTTGGTGTCAAATCCAGGTGCCACCAGCACTGTCAGTGTACCTTTCACAGGGCTAGTGGTAGATGTTAAGAGAAAGAACATAAGAAACAAGGAAATCTCAATGTCCTCCTAATAAGCTGGCAGATCCCTGTTTTTTAATAGAAATAGATGTTCAATCTGTTGATTACAAACATTCCATTCATTATATTTTACTCTGAATTCACTCTGTAAATTCCCTCTGAAACAAGCATGACAGTCTTCTGTAATATTTCACAAGTCCTAACATGAATCCTTCAAATCTTTGTCATGGAGATTGATCCATGAATGGCAACACTTTAACACCAGTTGATGAAAATGTTTTAACACTAAGTGTGTTTGCCAGAATAACGATGAGTTCTGGGAGGCATTTAGACACAAGAAGCCAAGCTGAAAGACTGAGTTACAATGACTGTAGCAGCTGCAGCAGTGCCCAAGGCTGCACATTGGTGTTTGATCTCTCATGCCAAGCCCATGACAGCTAGGTGCCTTGGGAGAGTGGTCATACTGCCAATGGAGTGGGATTTGCTGGGCTCATGGTGAGGGCATCTCACTACCTACTTTGGAGAGTAATTGGGCTTGAAGGACACACTTATCTTCCTCATCCCACTTCATTACAAGATGGAGAGACACTAAATTTACCCATTAAGATTGTCATTGACTCATATTCTACTTTCAGATGGACATAGTGAGGTTCCACTTTTCCTACATTGTCCTTTAAGCACTGCGTACCCGTACAACAAACAGAGGGGTTCAAAACTTGAAGTAGAGAAAAAACACCAGAGCCTTAGATATTCTCTATGATTTACTGTTCTCCTGGATAAAGTTTTTCAAATAAGTTTCCTTTGTCAAAACAAACCTGTCTGTCACTACTCAAAGCCAAATTTTGAAATCCTATGAAATTCAGACTGTCTCTTTAAACTATCAGCCTGCTGATAGTCTCTTTTGTGATTTGAACTATCTTCTGCTTGATATATTTAACAAGAGCTTTTAAACTAGTGATGGATAAAGAAAAATACAATGTGGTGATGGATATTATGACAACTGAAACTCCTGATACTGCAGTAATAGGAAGGAATTGCTTAGGAAAGTTTCTGTTTGCATCTCACCCGTGCTACATACAGGAATAATAAATACACAATGGTCAAGCTCTGTAGCTGATTTTGAACAGTTGTAGGTTTTTTCCTTCTTTTTTTAACCCGTAGTTTAATAATTCTAATCAGTTCCAATGAGATGTTCAATGTGATATGTTTAATATTGTGAGCATGGTGGGATTGTTAATGAAAGCAGCAGAGACAATTTGAGATTTTGTCAGAGTAGATTACAGTGATTCCATTACAGTCAGTAAAATCTCTTGCAATATTCTGCTTCTAAACCTCAGAGTACCAAAAAGGCCCAAATCAGGGTAGTCTTAGGGTAAAATAATTTCTATGTAAAGGAGATACAATTCTATTTTTCACATGTGTTAGAACAAACAAACAAAAGAGTAGGGAATTTTGCAAAATGAATTTGGGCTTTACATTTTTATGTTCATGGCTGTTACTGATTTATATATGTCAAAATCACTTAGTAATTTCTTTTTCAGCATTCTCGAATGGAGCATCAGTGAATACGAATACACTGCATGTGTTGCAATGCATTGAAACAAGAAAATTCAAAGGCATATTTCCATCACTGTTGTCATTGCTCTTGACTCAGCACAACAGCTAATTTGAAGGGGGTTAACTGGGCTTTTGGGAGAATAAGATGATGTACACTTAGAGTCTCAGTAGTCTGGGTTTGTTTAATTTTTCTAAGGCAATGGGGCTTGTGTTCCCCTTTGGTTAGTGTTATTGCATTCAACCAACAGGAATAAATAATTGGTACCATTGTTTAATAGAAGCTCCATGATTAAGGTAACTCCTGACCTAAATTCAGAATAAGCAATTCAGTTAGCATACCAATAATTAAGTAAATTCATGATACATCACCAATAAACCACAAAATTGTCAATTTATCAGGCTAGCATAATTTCATAAACCCTTATCAAACACAGAAAAAGGGAATATGCAGAAGGGGCAGTCTATTTGATGGAGAGTGCTAGCTGAAAAGCTCCAGTGCTTATAGCTTTCAGGCTATCACCTTACACTGTTATCTCAACACTGTGTAACACCAGCCGCTGCAGAAATGACCTACTGTGACATGATGCCATTGTGGTCACACTCAGCTGTGCTGATCCCACAGTCAGCTCCTAGCTGTGTGAAGAAATGACAGTGCTCTTTATAGTGGCAGCACCTTATGCTCTCTAGAGTGATAAGGTAGAGTTGAAAGATTACAGTCCCATACTACAGGAAAAAGAAGATATTAAAAGTATGAAAACCAAAACAATACAGTCAAGGTATTGCTTCACGTTACATCAGAACTTATCCTGTGTATTTTTGATTGACACCAGTCTAAGTGGTATATGAAGTATTGATAACTGAGATAGCTGTCACAAAAAAGGGTACATAAATGACACTAGGAGCTGAAGAAAGGCTTTTTCGGTATGGAGACTGTAATCTGTAAGATGAAAAAAACCCTGAGCTCTGTTACAGGATGTTGGATATCCTGATTTTAAGATATATTCACTGAAAAGTAATTTCTTCTCTTTCAAGATCAGATTTATGAAATAAAGTCTATAGTTATGCAGCAAATAAAAGCATACCCTTCATCATTATGAATGCACCTACAGGGCTCAGCCCAAGAGACATCTGCATAAAATTGCCCAGATTCTTTCAGCTGAGCAATAGGGGATACATCTATGAAATATATTAAGCTAGACTGTTATATATGGAAGGGTCTTACAGTTCAGCTAATGTTACACTTGAGGCAGTTCTGCAAAATATGCCAGCACAATTAATGTCAACACCAGATAACCAGTCACAGTAAATACCCTTGGAGGGATTTCTCATATCTTTTAGCAGAAATCCCATTTTAGAATCTTCCAAATGTATCCCTGAAAATCAGAGGTCAATTCAATAATCTACAAACCAGCAGGCAAATTCCGTCTTCTGTTCAAGGCAAGTGCTATGTCCTTTGACAAGAGTGGACTAGCGGGAAATTAATAAATGGATGCCTTTTTTTCCTAGAATGAACTCTATATTAAGCACTCATACCATCCTTTATGCTTGTGCTGCATTTAGCTATTTCTAGGCTGGACCATACTACAAGCAGCAAGGCAAATCCATTTTACACCACAGAATTTCGTCTATCCCCTCCAGGCTTCATGTTATCCTTGTAAATCTACCGATTGCATTGTCTGGCTAATACTTGTGCTGTGTAGGACTGTATCTATGCTGCTTTTCATAGATTTATTCTCATTATTAATGCATTAACTGCTGTGTAGAGGCATTTAAAGGACTAGGTGAAGACAGAGACTTATATAGTATATATTATGACAGAAAAATACCAAAAGATATATTTACTGTTTTGAAAGGTGATTGATAAGGTGAGCAGCAGAAGCAGAGACTCATCTTAGAAAGTGAAAGGCAGAACCAAGGATAGGGTTTAGCTCATTGAAACTCTCCTTGTTGGTCACTGCTGTCCTGTATAAAAACGAATAGCATGACTTGCTGTAGATATAGCATTATTTTCCACTTTTATAGATCATACTGTGAAAATCTCATTTTCTGGAAAGAAATATGTATAGGAGGCTTATTGGAGGCTTCTCAGCTTTTTATAAATGCTGTTGGATCTAAACAATTGGTCAATCATAGCCAGATTTGAGACTGTCTTCTTTTTTTTCTTCTTTTTTTTATAGACACTGATACCAAGAGGCTTCTTCTGTCATCCTAATATCCCTTCCAGATGGGTAAAAGCAGAGCAGAAAAGTAATTTCATTTTGGCTTATCAGGTTGCATTGAATTTTATAACAGACTTATTCCCTACATGCCCCAGGGTGCACTGCATTTCTCAGCAGCATTTTCCCCTGCAGCTCTGCTAAAGAACTGATTGTCCTCAAGCTGATGTGCTACTATCTGAACTTGCTATTCATATTGTTTGTATTGTGACAACCTTTACATTTTCATTTTCTTTGCAATCCCACTTGAATTAGTAAGGGCTATTCTAGAAACTCACACTTCTCCCAATCCTACACTAGATGCTGTGTAAAGACAAACAAAGGATCCTGATCTAAATCCATTAAAGTTCTCCAAAAAGTCTTGTTTTCTTTGTCTATTACTTTCCAGTATTCAAGACTCTGTTTTGAGTAGCTGTGATCTAACTGACTTTTGCTTACCATGTAGTAACTGCAAGACAATGGTGATTACAGTCCATATCTCAAAACAATGAAGTGTTTAGAAACACAGAGTACCTCTGCACTTTCTTCCACTACTTGCTCCTGTAAATCCTATTTCAGTACAAGATAGAGGCAATTCTAGTTTCCAGCAACAACTGCAACCTGACCAAATTGTAGGAAACTCAAATTTATATAAGATGATGGTTAAAATTATCATCATTCTTGGTTCATGAAATAGGCAGTTGAGAATTCTGCACATTTTGGATTGCCACTAATTGCTAAAATACAGCAGAAAAGTAGTTTTGCTTTTTTTGGTTTTTTTCAAATAGTGCAGTACTTGAATGAAGTATTTTAATTTCTCATGGTTTTGAAAATTCTTTAGGAAAATTGTATATAGCTGATAATTAAGTGCTTCTTTAATGCTTAAGTCTCCTGACCTCTGACAGTCATTCAGAAGATTTAATCTCTGAAACAGTATCTTCAGATGTACGCTACCTACTTTACAAGAATCAGCTTGAACAATAATTTTCTAAACAGTAGCTTTTATTTTACAGCAACATGAGAGATTAGGGAATTATCTGCTGTAATAAAAACCCCCAGAAATGTAGAAAACTGTTAGTGGTTCTTTTTAAACTTCTTATCTTTTGAGATAGTGTGGATATAATCTAAATTAGCTTTGACAGAATCAGCAACATCCCTCTTTTTCACTGAAGCTGTGAGAATCAGAGCTAGCAAGGGCCTGACAGGTCCACTTTGTGCCAGACTTTCAATTTGTTCTTATTCTGCCATAGAACAGAAAAAAAATGGATTGTTTTGTTGTTTTATGAAATTGTGTTGAAAGATTCAAGTCTGAATCAAATAGACACTTCAGACAGAATCTCCCTCCCACTCACTCCAAGTATGCATCATGCTCACCTACAATGGTACCTGTATGTGCTAAGCTGCCATCAGTGGATGTGGCCCAGCAGAAGTCAATAC
This sequence comes from Colius striatus, assembly GCF_028858725.1. Lineage (NCBI taxonomy): Eukaryota > Metazoa > Chordata > Aves > Coliiformes > Coliidae > Colius > Colius striatus. The sequence continues at coordinate 15,833,265 of NC_084769.1, read as the reverse complement.
TGTAGAGAGGCTCAGGGAATTCCTGAGATCAGCTTTGAAGTCAACGTTCTGCAAATTTAGTACCTGTGTATAGTACAATGTAGTGCTATTGTATGGTGAAACTGATCAACTAAAGAACTGATTAAAGCTGGTTAATGGCAGACAACTCAGGCTATTTTAGAAGTGGAATGTCAGAGACTGTTGTACCACCATGGTAGCTCATGCTGGACTGGCAGTGTGATTATCAGTTTATAATTTCTTTAGCCAACTTTCAAATCTTCACAAAAAAAAAGAAAAGAGAAAACTTTTTAAAGTTTAAGAAAATATCATAAATTTCCTCATAAACTCAGTAATAAGAGTGACAGGAAATGTATTATCCTGTTCCTGGGATTTTGCAGTCTTACTCCTCAAGTTTGTTCTACAACCTTTTTTATCATTTAAATAAAACTTGATTGAATTCAATTAACAAAGTGCCATTGAACTGTAAGTAAGTCAATAGTTTATTACTCTATGGGAAACCTGCTGAAAAGAAATTAAAATATGGTAAACAAAAGACCCCTCTTCATGCCACTGAAGTGAATATTAAGGCCGAACACCTGTTTACCAGTCCATTCCACAGTGTTATTATCTTGGCACTAGATTAAATGTGTGAAATAACATTTGTTTATTTATGGTTTACACAGTAGATATTTTACTTTATTATTCTTTTTGCCTTATGAGCCACATCATGTTTATCCTCATGACTGAGTGTATGTTCTAGGTGGTGTCTTTACAGCCCATGCACTGGTCACGATCAGTAAATGATGGAGAGCTTTATCCAGCCCTTCATGAGGTAATGATAAGGGTAATTGGCACTCCAGACTTCTAGGCAGTTAAGAAGCAAGTGGGTGATGGAAAATAGCTATTTGCTGAATCACAGCTTGCCATCCAACTCCCAAAAGGACTTCTGTAAATTTTAAGTGACAAACTAAAATATTTCCAATTAACATATTCTTGTCTTTAAAACCAAATTATCTTCTTTTCTCTGATTTTCATTTCACTTAGTCTGGCATGCATATAATTTGTCGGTACAGTCCTCGCAGCTGTAAATCAGAACAGCTCACTCTACTTCAGCAGGGCTCCACTGATTTATATTCATAGTGGACCTGCTACAAGATCTTTGCCTTTCATTTACATTTATCTTCTCTAAAATAAAAAAAAAGCATCCAAGCAGTGTAGGTGATGCTCCAGTCCATTCTGTCATGGACACTGGTCCATGTAGGATTAATGCCATGAGGAGAGATTGCCTGTTATGTTTCCCACAATGCTTTTAAATGAATTGTTCATATTCTTTTTCAACTTGTCAAGACAAAATCCATCTGCTGATCAATATAGTAGGTTTCACAACTCTGATATTCCTGTGAAGCTTCTATTAATTCTAATTCCAATTATATGCTTCTCCAACATTAGGTCACAGTAGGATGGAAGTAGACTTTCATTTGATTGCATTAAAAAAATCTTAAATCTCTTGTTATTTTGGATCATGTTTCCTGACTAAATCTAAATCTTTTGTTTGATTTTATATAGTTGCTCCCCAGAGGAAAAAAAAATAATTAATTAAATTTGAATAATTTAAAATGTGATTTCTTAATATAAACTCCTCAACATCAGCGAGTAGCATTATTGAGGATGGCAAGCGTTAAAGGAAAATACTTCAGTTTTTATGATTTTTCCTGAGCCTCTGTATTAAATATTTGACATCAGATGCACAATAACACTAAGGTGAAAGAAAGAAAAAACATATTTTTAAGCTGTTTTATGGACTCTGGCTTCTTTTTTCTTTCATTCCTGAAACAGATGGGGAAGAGTAAAGTTCTGGAGTAGCATATGAATCAGTTAGATATGTCTGAATGTTTATTTTGAGCATACAGATAGTTTCAAAGTCCTCAGCCAAAGCTGCAGATAATTAGGATTGACAAGAAAGGAGGTTAAAAAAACACCTAAATAGAATTTTTTAAAATTTTTTTGTGTATTGCAAGGATTCTTTTCTTCCTATTGTAACTAATATTTGTGGAAACTACAGAAATCACTATTTTTTTGTTTTCAAAGTGGATATATCTATTTATAATTGATTAAAATACTGTTTATTAAATAGAAAATAGTTCAGTAAATCTGAAGTTTATCATACAAATACATTTATTGATACAGAACTGTGAGGATTACTGGAAAAAGAGAAATGAAAAACAAACTATTTTTAATAGGTTCCCCACATTCTTCTTCTCATATTTTTCCAGGTAGAATGTTTAAATTCATTACTCTGAAATGAACAGTAAAATTTTTTAAAAATATAGGGCTTGTTTTACATCCCATATTTTGTGCTAGGCAGGTACTTTAAGTATCCCCTTACCTGGAACTTGCTGTTTCAGTTTTAGAGGAGACATATGAATTTCTGAGTTACCTAATTGACAACAACTACTGATTATGAAGAATATTATTGTATTAAGATTATGTTAACACTTATAGTCATAGTTCTCTGTGGATTATCTGCTTTGGCTCATGTGGTTTTTTTGTCATCGTACTTTGACCAGAAACTGTCACTGAAAAAAGTGCACCTGATGGAGATATTATTTAACATCTGCTTTGATAGTAAAAATCTGAGATTGTCCAGTTCTACCAAATCCTCAAATTTCTCCTTTTCATCTGAAAAGCTTTCAGCTTTGATTTAAGCAAGCCCTGATTTTATTGACTGTACTGCTCTGTCTCAGTGAACATTTGTAGTAACCATGGAAGGGCAGTAGATTTCTGGGAGGTCACTCGGACTCTAAGATTTGGCCTCAGTGCAAGCAGGATGATTAGTAGAGTAAAGCACTAGGTGGTTGAAAAGGCCACCACCAGGTAAGGTGTAAAGGGCTGGTGTTTGAGGCACATCTGCATCTGCACAGATGGTTGCTGAAACTGGGCTACACAGAGTGAGACGTTGTAAGTGAGAGCAGATACACTTCAAAACAGCCATTAATTTGTTATTTTCACTTAGCTGCTCACTGTGTGGAGTTTTAAGCCAGAATTGATGATATGACTATGGGTTCTGTCCTCAGGGAATAGGTATTGGGTCTGTTGGGACACAGGAGACTTGAATGTAGTTATGACCAACCTGCTGGAATGGAAGCCTCCACAAGGAATTAACATTATTCATGTCTAGCTCAGACAGTGATTTTTCCACTCCTCAGCTAGTCTTTCCTATAATCACCAATTAATGCCTGTCACAACACACTTCACGGCAGTTGATGAGGACTGAGGTTCTGGCAGGTTGACTATTGGACTCGAGCTCTGCAGCTAATAACTGTGATATTTAGAGCAGAACTGATGTCTCATGCTTGGCACAGACACTTTCTCCCCATGTAACCTGCTCACCCAGTAAATTCTCTCATTGTAAGTATTTAAACAAGCCAGAAAACCTCAAGAAAGTCTCCTGTACACAGAAAGATGCCCTTCATCATAGAATATGTTAACTGGCTTACTTCAAATTTTGCTGTATTCCCCAAACAATAGTTTAGTAGTTTGGGCTTTTTTTCTTTGCAGGCAATTCTCCCAGTATAAATCCAGTCTCTGTATAAACTTTGCTTTTTATAGGTTATAGTTTCTAGATTTTCATTCATGAGTTGGAATTTAAGTACATGAGCAACTTTATTGATGTTCACAGAATGACATTTACCATATGTTTCATTAGATAATGGAATCTGTGCTCTCTCTTTATCACCACTAAAGAAAATAATACCTGTACAGAGTCATGGCTGACCATTTGATAGTACTCCTACAGGTCAGAGGTTAGACCAGAGACATGCCAAAGGTTGTCACCAGCCAATACTCTATGGTTCTTTGAAGCAGTAGGTGAAAATATCTGCACAGAAGATTTGATGGGATTTATGATTCATACAGTTGAATCTGGGAACCAAGATCATTCATGTTACATGATAGTCACTCTTGGATGAGATGCCATGAATAGTAGGTCAATGAATATTATTTAAAGAAATTTAACTTAATGAACATGGCTACATTAGCAAGTGATCAAAGTTTTGGATAATGTTGGGAGATGCTAGAGTATGGCTATGTGACAGATGTAAATTTTGTTAGTAAGGTTTACCTTGCCTTTCATGTCTGGAGACTCAATAACTGACTCTGGCACATGACCAGAATTTTGTATCAAAAATGTAATTGTTTAAACCAGCAAAGTCAGTAAGTGGATAAACATCTGTGTGGGTTGAAGGAGGCAAGTGAAGGAGATCCTGAGTTGGCATAAACCAGTGCTGAGAAGTGTTCCTGTTTTCTGCAGCTTTGAAACATTGGCACATTGGGAATCAGCTGTAAAGACAGATGAACTATAAATGGAGAAAGATATAACTCTTACAGCTACCAAAATACTGCCAATGTTATTTGTGCAATACTAAGAATGTTGAGACACCAGCTGTAACATAGTGCTCCATTTTAAGCATAGTGCTTTGGCAAAGGTATGGACCATTTGAAGAGTATCTGTAGTTTAATAGGAATGGTTTAAGGCCCCAGAGCATGACCTGTAAGAAAGATCTGAGAATGTACCTTATGAATACACTATACAACCACAGAATAAAAATGTTTTTGGTTGGAAAAGACCTTTAAAATCTTTGAGTACAACCACTAACCTCACCCTGCCAAGCCCATCAGAAACCATAATATGCAGCACCTCATCTACATGGCTTTTAAATATCTCCAGGGATGAGGACTTCACCACCTTCCTGATCAACCTTTGCCAGTATCTAACAACCCTCTCAATGAAAAAGTTCTTCCTAATCTCCAAACTAAATCTCTCCTGATGCAACCTGAGGCACTTCCTCTTGTCCTATCATTTGTTACTTGGGAGAAGAGACCAATTCTCACTTCACCACGACTTCCTTTCAGGTAGTTGTAAACAATGATCCTGTGTTCCCTCAGCCTTCTCTTTTCCAGGCTAAACACCCTCAGTTCCCTCAGCTGCTCCTCATAACTATGAAGTTATTTGGATTACTTTATCTAAAAGAGAAGGGAAGGGAGTAAGGAAAAGAAATAGATGGATAAAGAAAATGATAGTAAAACCTATAAAAAGTTGTTGAAAAAAAGGAAATTAATAACTTTTCTTTCATGTCCACTGTGGATAGTACAAAAAATAATGATCTTTTTAATAGTGATAAGATAATTTTAACTTAGACATTAAAAAAAGCAAACTTTCTATCAATAAGGATGATTAGGCATTGGAATAGATTGCCTGGGGAGGCTGTGGGAACTCTATCATCATTAAAGCTTTTAAAGAGCAAGCTGGACAAACACTGATTTGGAATAACAAAAGTTCTAGTTGATCTATGGAGAGCAAAAGATGAGCAATATGATTGACCGAAGGCCTTTATAGATCTGTTTTCTACTGTTCAGTGATAATTGCTTAGCAGTATGAGGGATAATATATACTTGTCAAACACAAATCAGATAGAACTGACAAGCAAAAACTATCACATACAATTTTTGTATCAAAAAATATGAAAATAAATCACATTTTGTGAAAGATCAGTCACATTTAAATAACAAATTTTCCAAATTTAAAGTTACAAGTTCTCACACTCTGAAGACAGATACATGAGAAAATTACATTTAAAAAAGAAACAGACAATTGCAAGTTTAGGAAAAAGATTGTCAATCTTGTTGGTAATTTTAAACATAATTTTATTTGGCAACAATAAGCAGAACCAAGCAGATTAGAGGATCTGTTTATGTTCAAGATTGTAAAGGCAGAAAATGAAAGCCTATTCCTTCCTACAGTGCTTCATTTGCATTATTCCAGATTTCAAGACCTATAACTGAGATCAGACTTCACTTCCTGATCCTTTATCCACACCATATCAAAGTTCAATTAAATCCTTTTCAAGAGGTTCCTGAGTACATGAGTCTGGGGACAGGAAATAGCCTTCTAACTCAGTGACTTACGTGGAAAGGGATATAAAGATATACAATTATTTCTTTGGTCTCACCTGGGCAACTATCTCACAATTCTTGAAGTATGAGCCTGCTGTAATCATTAGGGCATGGTTAATGAAAACAGCTCATTATTTTCTTGGAGATACTGTCCTCTAATGATACCCTTTGGATTGAAATGTATGCAAATGAAGATTATTTAATTTAGAACTTTTACTACATAGACCTTGTAAATATGAAAATTTAATTACTAAGTGCACTACTTATCATGAGAAGCTCCAACTCTCCTCTTTACCTTACCAAGTAAATAAGAAAATATTCATTTTGAAGTGGATATTTATTTAAAATTTTCTTCTTTCAATATCCTCACAAACCTGTAGAGACCAAAAAAGTCTCCCCCTCTACTCTGCCCTGGTAAGGCCTCATCTGGAATATTGTGTTCAGTTCTGAGCTCCTCAACTCAAGAGGGACAGGGAACTGCTGGAGAGAGTCCAGTGCAGGGCCACCCAGATGACCAAGGGTATAGAACATCTTTCATATGAGGAAAGACTGTGGGAACTGGGGCTGTTTAGTCTGGAGGAGAATGAGGGGTGATCTTGTTAACATTTATAAATATCTAAAGGGTGGGTGTCAGGAGGTTGGGACATCCCTCTTTTCTATAGTAGCTAGCAACAGGACAAGGGGTAATGGGATGAAGCTGAAACGCAAAAAGTTCCACTTAAACATAAGAAAAAACTATTTCATTGTGAGGGTGATGGAGCAGTGGAATAGGCTGCCCAGGGGGGTTGTGGAGTCTCCTTCTTTTGAGGTCTTCAAGACCCGCCTGGACATGTTCCTATGCGACCTTATCTAGGTGAACCTGCTTCTGCAGGGGAGTTGGACTAGATGATCTCTAAAGGTCCCTTCCAACCCCTACCATTCTATGATTCTATGAAATACATACAAATTTATCCCCTTATTCTGGAGAGCATTGTATTAATGCAATATTAATAAAAGGGTCTAGTATTCCTCAGTTTCTGTGAAAGAATTGACACATCAATCTGAAAGAAAGTAAATTGCTGGAAGAAAAAGTATGGTGTAACAAAATAGCTGTCTGACAGTGTGAGAACAATGAAGTGCTTTCATAAGTAAATGGTGCATATCTCATGATATGTTCTCGGGAGGGGATCATCTAAGGCAGGCCCATATACAGAAGAAATGTTTTAGACAGGAATATTATCCTGCCCATATGGAGGAGAATTGGAGCTGTTGGAGTAATTGATTGTTTATTGTTTCTGCAGTTCTCCTAAATAAATGCAGACATCCAGGAACTTATTTGGAAGGATCAAACTTTTTTTTGGGTGTAGAGAGATCTTGGATGAACAGAAAAGTTAAGTAAAACTCCAAAGAGTGAACTACAGTCTTCTTTTTAAACATATTGTTTAGTAAATGAAAAGATCTCTTGACATATGAAGCCTCTTTAATACTGAAAAAACCTGCCAGTTTCATTCTTGGAGTACTCAAACACGGAGGGCTTTTTACTGACATTTCAGAACTACTTCTGCTTTTGTTTCTACATTTAAAAAATCAATCTAAATTAAAAAGAAATTTTTATTTCAGTTTTTCATCTGCCTCATAGGTATGGTTTACTCTTTCACACCTGATCCTGAGCATAGTATATAAATAGATAAGAAAGAACAGGAAACGGTTATATTATAAGCAAGTTTTGTTGGCAAATATAATGTGTCTTATTACATCAGTTTATGCAATCAGGGAAAAAAACCAAACAGAGAAGATTTCAAGCATATAAGCCATTCCTCATATCTGAAGCAGAATTGGTCAATATAAAGTAGAATTATTGAGGTCATTATGTACTAGTCATATATGTTCCTCGTCCTTCAAAAATTCTTTTTGCTCAGATCCTTGGAATATCAGAATTACATTGTGACTGCTACTACATACGCCATATTTGCAATTGAAAATCCTTGATATCCTCTGTTTCAGGAGGATTCTGAAATTCCTGGAAAGACTCATGCTGACTTTAATGCAGTTTGAATTGGGCCACTAGTAAAAATCAGAGAATTTCATTCAACCTGATCTCTACCTGAGATTCATACCCGATCTCTATCCAGAAAACATTCAGATACTTTTCCAAGGCATTACCAAGGGGTACAGTTGACCATTGCTAAATGAACAACAGATAAGGAAATTGTGCAAAATCCTATTTCCAGTGGGAGCAGTTCCCAAGATAAATGCTAAATACTGTGTCTATATGAGGAACATGCTCTACCAACATGGTTCTCCTCATGGACATATATTCTTCCATGTCTTTTTTTGAGACATAGTAGGAACCTGTCCATGGAAATCTGTGTTTACTCTCCACCGTGAAGGCTGCAAACAGAACTGCTTCCTCATTGAAATGAGTTCATATCACTGCTTTGTTAAGCAAATTGAAACAATAACTGTGGCTTCTGTTAAACATGTAGAAGTCTATGGGGTCAAAGTCTCTCCTGATGAACATTTTGGCTGGATGCTGTCTGGGAAGAAGCTGTCTTTTAGTACTTGTTCTGTGCTTGGATGGAATCTAGCGCAATCCTGTGCATGACTGAACTTCTAGGAACTGCAAAATGTGAAAAGTATTGTGTATTGGGTTTGTGTGTTGGGGTTTTTTTTGGCAGTAGCAGAGAGAACCCAGTGATGTTCCCTATGAGAAGTTACTAGAAGCTTGCCTGTCTCCAAGTCAGACCTGCCGCTGCCCAAGGCCAAGACAATCAAACACCTCTGTGATAACATATTTAAGAAGACAAAATCTGCAATAGAAGGATGAAGTGTGACGGGAGAGACATATATGGGCCTTAAGATCAGAGCAGAAGTAGGGGAGAAAGTGTACTGGAGCAGAGACTCTCCTGCAGTCTGTGGTAAGATGATAGGTTGCCACCCTGCAATTTTGGAGGTTACTGGTGGAACAAAGATCTATCTGAAGAGCACGGAGGACCCCATGCCAGAGCAGGTAGTTGTGCCCAGAGAAGGCCATGACTGTGGGAAGCCTGTGATGGAGCAGTCTTTTTCTGAAGTGTGTGGAAGCGACCCCTGCTGGAGCAGATCATAAGGAGCTGCAGTCTGTGGGAAGGACTCATACCAGAGAGGTTTGTGTAGGACTGTCTGCTGTGGGAGAGACCCCATGTTGGAGCAGGGGAGGAGTGTGAGGAGTCCTCCTCCTGAGGAGACAGGAGCAGTTGACACATGTGGTGAACTGAGTATAATCCTCATTCTCTGTTCTCCTGTGCCACTAAGGGATTTGAGACAGAGAAATAGGGAGTGAAGCTGAGCTTGGGAAGAAGAGAGGGATGGAGGGAAGGTATTTTAAATATCTGGTTGTATTTCTCATTGCCCTACTCTTCTTGGTTGGTAACAGATTAAATCAATTTTGGTGGGGTTTATTTTTTTTTCACCATGTTGAGTGATTTTTGCCTGTGACCATAACTGAAAAGTGATCAATCCCTGTCCTTGCCCCTGCCTGTGAGCCCTGTGTTATATTCTCCTCCCCATTGCACTGCAAGGAGAAGGGGTGAGAGCAGCTGCTTGGTGCTTTGTTGCTAGTTGGGCCTAACCCATGACAGATTGCAATCTCCTCTCCATCCCCTTCCTTAATCCCTTTTGTGTGGATGTCTTTCCCTATGAGAAAAGAGTATCCAGCAATCAGAACATTACCGAGTTGAAGCATATAACTATTTGTTAGTGTTCACAGGAGGTGAGTAAGATTCGTGTGCTATGAATCTAAGCATTAACAAGCTCATTATCCCTACTGAGCCACCTGAGCTGTCATTTCTGGCCAGGCAATTGGAGGAATGGTGGGGAAAGGCAAATCTCCATCACTCCTAGGAGTAGGTTGGTTGGCAATTGAATGACATCTGAGTTTTACCTTTTTATATATTTTTTTCCTTTAGGTACTTCAGCTTTTCCTGTTAGTATTTTTCCTCTTGAATCCTTGAGCTCCTAATTTTCTCTATCTCATTCATTAATTTTGTCTGTGGTTTTGCTTTTCTTATCTTGCATGACTACAGCTCATGGACTTTCTCACATCTTGTCAATAATTTTCTCAGTGAAACAGCCAAGGACATGCAGCTGTGCTGAACTAAACTAGGCCTTGGGTTACAGACAGTTGCAACCTAGGGCTGAATGTTGCAAGATGACAGTGTGTCCACCCTGTGTACAGGCAGAGAAATATATTCCACTGCTGCATGCATTGCTCTGAACTCAAAGCAAAAAATTTTTTTTAATCTATTTGGATGATTTTTGCTTAGATGTTGAAGCAGACAGGAAAAAATAGCTCTTCACAAAAGCTTCCAAATATCATCTCTTTCCCTTATTTTTTAAGGCACTGCAAAAAAAGGATCTTAAAAGAGGAAAATACAGAGATAACTCTGTAATGACTCTCGTTTATTTAGTGATTTTAATCTCTGAAGGCCCTTTAAGAAATGTCGTAACTACACATACCCATGTTGTGAGTTGTCCTTCAGTTTATATTACAAATGTCAGACATGATCCTGGTATTAATCAATGTAATTACTACAGCATTTAATTATTCTTCCATATTCAGCCTCATCATTCATTTAAATATGGAAAACAAGAGCAAAATACGTGCCTTTTTTTTCTTCTTTTTTCTGCTGAGGGTAACCTTTGCTAGGAGAGGAGAAACCGATTGTAGTAGCTGGATTATATAAGAGGTATGATGGTCTTTCCCCTGTAATTTTTGTGCTTTATTACCAGCAGTAGAAGGAGAATGACCCTTGCACAGACTATTTTGGGTTCATAAGCTACTGTTTATTCTGTTTAAATTACAGTCAATATTCTGCCATCTGGGGTGGACAGAGGCACCTGAAGCAATTCTTCGTTTTTATCCTCCAGAGAATGCTGTCTTCAGGAGTAAATATCAGTGTGGCCTCCTGGTTATGAACCAGTGCCTCTGAAGTGATTCACAGCTTGTAAAAGATAATGCTGTCCTGACTTTTCATAGCTATATCCTTCAGGAGCTACCTTCAACTCTGCACCTTCTCTTAGCATCCTTCCATTGTAGCTGTTTCCTTGAGATTTGACATGAGAAGATGTATCTTATGCCCACACAGTGCCCTGTAAAGATGATAAATGACAGCAATGTTAAACTGGCTTGAAGTGAAAGCATTATACATTCCAACTGCCTCTTTAGCCCTATTATAGAACTTCTACACAAAATTCTTCCAGATGAAGCACCTCTGCATCATTCATATAACACAATTAAATCTTTCAGGAGTTCCCTGATGCTATCTATAGGTCTGAGTGCATGCACAATAATTTGCTGCTATAATCACTCACCCCCCTGCCCAGGTTTCAGAAGTATGTGGATTGAAGGCTTCCTTTCTCTAATTCTGGCTCAGTATTGATATAGGGATATTATATGTAAGATATATGGATATAAAGCTCATGATTGATACAAAGAATGCTTTATAAAGCCTTTTTTGTTACTGTCAGGACAGTAATAGCAAATTGAGTCACTAAACTCATTTGTACCCACACTGATCCCAGAAGCTGTTATCGTACGGCTGTTCACCATGGTAGAGCTCACAGGCTCAGTTCCATAATGATGAAGCACTTTTCTCAGATCTCTGCTGAACCCATCATCTGTGTTTATGGATAAATAGTTTGTTACGCAACTCATACATAACCAATTGGTTGCTACATGACTAAGGAAACTGCAAAATAACATGTGATTGATGTACCTCGCTTTGGATGAGCAAATTTTTTCTCTGTTGGCTTTTTAGATCAGATAGGATTTTTACATTTTATATTTTTGTTATGATTCTGGCCTTTACATTTTTAAGGATATAGGCTGGTACATGTGTGTGATTGAACAAAAAATCCTAATGCAATAAGAATTCACGAAACAGCAGACATAAAAATACATTTGGCAAAGGAAGACATCTCCCAGATGTGAATGTCTCTAAAATGGAAGTTTACACAAGAATGAATGAAAACATTTAATTAAAATTGACAGTGAAATTAGGAGAACTGCTTAAAGAACCTTGCTTGAGAAAAAAATCAAGAAATAAAATAATTCCATTCTCAAGAGTGTTCCAAGGGAGCAAATAACAACCAATGAAAGACCAAATACTTCAATATCAGCTTTTCTGCTTTCCTTTGAAGAAGTGCTGCTCTTTGCGATTCATTTATTTCACAGAATGGTACTTGGTAATTTGTTCACAGAACATTTTTGAAGGAGTATATCCAACATTTCCAATTACATCTTGAAGGTTTGGCACAAAGAGAAAAAAGATGAGAAAGATCTTAAAAATGGGAAAATGAATAAATACTTCAGGCTGCTTTTTTTTCCCCCTCTCATTTGACTTCTGAATAATCTGATCTGCTGGAGGTATTAAGAGCCCTTATTTAGTAGCTATGATCATCAAATAACAGGTTCTGAAAAACAACCCCTAGGACTGAGAATTCACTGTTAGTTCCTAGCATCTAAATGAGCTCTCATATGCATGTGTATCTCAGTTGAACAGAAAAGTTTTAAAGAAGTGATAAGAGTGGGCAGGAAAGACATTCACTGTTATCATAATCAAGTACTTCATAAAGTAATTAATTAGATAAAGCCATAATGCACCATAGATAAATACTGATGTTAAATAAATATTCACATGCTGTTCGTTCAGACGCAAGCTGGGTATGGTATCCTGTTATGCTGTCATTCAAGTCCCCTGTGATCTATATAATTGATTCCTGGATTTCACTAACCAATACAATATACTATGAAAGGGCAAATGTATTTGTAGTTTATCTAATCTAGGAGAGGAGAAGAAGAGGGAAGTCATGAGAGAAGTCTTCAAATATGTAAGAAGCAGATGCCAGAGAGGAAGAAATAATTCGTTTTCTATGGCTTCTGTAGAAAAATTCAGCAAAATAAACTTCAGCAAGGGAGATTTGGTTTAGATAACTGGGAAACAACTTTGTAAGAAAAAAGAAGCTGACTTGTGGGAGTTGTTTAGTCTATGATACTCTGGAGTTTCCATCTGTGTAACCACCCATTGCTAGGAATGATTTAAGATCAGATCATCCTGCCATGGAACAAGGGGAAGGACTAGACAACTCACAAATGAATCTGACACTGCAATTTCCTTCTCTAAATTTTCTCTAATGACACATTTTACACTTCCTCTGTAGTCTCTGTCTCCTTGTTCCAGCAAGATATTATTGAAATAACAGAAAATGTGCAATGAAAGGAGAAGATTGCCTCCTTCCCTCAGCTCACCTCTGGGTGAGCAACATCTAGCATCATGTGTTTGAATTTGAGGTGAGTCTCAGTCCCCATGTGTGATATGAAGTTCTAGTGAACACGTGGAGGCTCCAGTGGAGCACAAAAGTCTCAGTCTTAGTCATCCATGAGAACTGATCCTCAGACTTAACTTTCAGTAGCATGTTGCTCAAATAAGAAGATTATAAAGTCCTAAAGGAAACTTGTTTTAAAGTAGTTCACTAAAAGCTCCTTTTTGAAGCATATATTTACCAAAGATCTCAGCAAGAAGGTTCGTCTGAATGGGTACTATGAAACTTGCAATCTGAAGAAGTCCTAATACAAATAAAATCATTCCTGGCATGGTTTTCTGCACTGGCATGTGTTTATTCTCTCTGGGAGGTATTCTCTTCAGTGTTCCGTGTCTGGAATGTAAAAGCAGAAAGAATTTTCTTTTCTGAAGTGGAAGTTTTGCTGGAAAGTTTTCTGTGTTTTTTTTTTTTTTTAAAGACTAAAAAGGCTTCTTTTTTTTTTTTTTTTTTCATTTTTCCCTTGGAAACCTCTGTTTTCTTGAAAACTTCAGTTTTAAAAGGTTATGACAGTACTTTGTGGAAGTTTGAGTATCCTGAATTTTCTTTTCATCGCTATTGCCAAGGATTCCCACCTGATCCTTTATCCTGTGTTCTTTCTTATCCCATGATTCTCCTGGTACATATGGCAAGTAAACAACAGAGAAGGTGGTGGTGAATCACTGAAAATATAAACTCATGGAGAAGACAGGAAGGGTGAGAGCCCAAAGCAAAATATTACTGCATGTTGAATGCTATAGGGTGAAAGAGATGTCATGAAGATTATGCATCTGGAACAATATCAGTGCAGCACTCTGCCTGAAAAAATTAAGACCTGGTTAATACATATTACTGGTGCATGAAAACTAAGATAACTCATCCTCAAGGAACTTTTCTGTGCAGTTTAAACAGTAAATTGGGTTGATGTTTACCTAAAAGTGCTGTCCAACCTACAAGGTAGACCTTGCCTGTAGTTTCTCAAGGTCACGGCAGATAACAGACAAAAAATTTTGGGAATGAAATTTTAGAAGTTAAGATGTTCTAAATTTTTTTTAAGAGGATGGTGACAGAAATGACTCCCAAAATGTTTTCTCATGAATACAGGTACAGTTTTACCAAACTCTCTTATTGATTGTCATCAAATCCTGAGAAGAGCTACAAAGAAACCATTGCTGTAATACCATGGCAGTAAGAGCTGTGCTCAGAGCTGCTTAATACAGGCCTCACAGACTGTAATAATTCTGTAATCAAAACACATTGGCACTTGACCATATATTTCCTGCAGGCAACTGCTCAGTCCCTGACAATCGAGTCAGATATGTAGATTCCAGGCAACTATAAGAAAGCCACCAGTTATCCAGAGCTATTTTCAAAAATAACAGTAATGAACACGTGTACCATAGTTTTCACCAGGGACTCTCTGTCAGTTTGAGTTTTGCATGCTCCTGAAATGTGAATATTAAATAGCAATAAACATGCTCCTGTCGAGAACTGGTGCCTTCTAAATAAATATTGCTGTGTAAACCTCAGGTCAGCAATTTCCTTTTTATTCTGTCTTCAATTAAATGTGCTATAAAATCACCCGGCTAGATAGTCTCCTGTGCAAAGGCTGTGTTGGTTACTGACTTTGTGGAACAGTGTGGTTTTTCAGGGGCTAATAAGGCTGAACCTCCCTGTGTATCACTTATGTACATCTACACTCTTGGCAACGATCTTTTGTTCTGCCACATTTCATTTACTCCAGCCGTTGGTCCAGATGACATTAATGATGTTGAAAGTCAGTAGGATGCTGTTAATAAATGCGGTCCAGAGGCCTAGTATGTATGTGACCTTTATCTTTCAAATGACCTGTGTAAATTCAGTTCAGTCAATATACCTAGACAAATTACTGTGTTTCCAAGGCATTGAAATTAGGTTAGAAAATTCCAGGACAAGAGGAACTGATGGGATTGCCTTTTTGACACTGGCCATTGCTGTAATTTGTCTGTAGGGACTCACTGATGTGATACCTGTACCTATTACATCTAAACATGAATGGATGGAGATGCAACTGTCTGCTGAAGGTTATTAAAAATCTTAGATGTCTATCATTCCCTGGTTGTCCTGGGCTTTATTTTACTGTAGTTACTCAGAGTTTCATTAAAACAGAATACAGACAGGTATAAACCTAGGAAGATCTCTGTCCTATTCAAGTTGCAGAGGCATGTCATGCAGGATGTCTGAAGTCATGTAAAACCATACTATATTACATCAGATTCAGATGAGTTTCATCTGAATCCCATTTGAAACAGCTATTGACACCTCAAGTCACTACATATTTGGTCTTGAAAGCTTGGAAAGAGACATATACATTTACCCTGCTGAAATATGCTAAATGAAAAGCCATAAACCCTGTCCACTTCATGCTTTTACTTCCTTAAAGACCTTAGTACATTTCACAGATGTTCAAAACTGTTCTCTGAGGGTGACTTCTTTTTTCCTAAAGTTTGATCTTGGCTCTAACAAATAAACTGGAAGTATAGGTGATATTGTTAAAAAATATGTATCTTTTCAGTTCCATTTCAGAAGCAATACTGATTAGATTCCTTGAATAAGCATAAGAAAATGAGAACAGAAGAATGACTGTTTTCAGAGGTAGAATACTGGTAGCCTAGTGCAATGCCCTCCAAAATGATCAATTTTGGATGCTTAGGGAAAAACTAGTGTAGGCTGTAGTACGGTTCTTTCCCTGGAAGTCTAGACTGTGTTTTATTCCTCTCCCCATATTGTGGTGAACAATAGTTTGAAGGTTTTCTGAGATAACTATTGTATTCAAAGCTTGATAGCTGCTCATAGACTTGACTTTCTGGTTGGTACCTTGTTTAAAATACCAACCAAATAACAAGAAAATTTAAATCTATGAATATATGTTTACATTTGGAATCAAGTATTCTGATAGGATAGTGAGATGATGTCATTTTTCATGTTGTTTATGTTTAAATGGTGCCATGTTTACTTTCTGAGGACACATGGGCAGCAGAGCATAGCCGGAGAAAAATACTCCTGAATAGCAAATATTAAGCTCAAATGCTTGAATATTCCCTAAAGACAAGTTCCAGGTTGTCTATTCCATTTTGTCATTTGCAGTTCCTTCGCTAGCTGTACATTGTATAAATCAGCTAAAAAGAGAAGGAGTCAGCAGCAAGAAAATTGAAATAAGCCTATACCAAAATTCACACTGCATCACATCATTCACTAAATAACCAAAATCCAAGAATAGAGTCTGGAGTGAAAATGTACAGAAAACAAGACAGTTGTTTAGAAACACACTTTATAAAGAAGAAAGCATAGAGTTATTTTTACTTGGATGATCATTTGGCTGTGATCAAAATGTCAGCTACTATTTTATTATTTTCTTGGTAAGAGGGCAAAATTAAATATTGCTATCGCTTGAACTTTAAGGGTTAGCTTGTCAAAAACACCCAGACTAGTGTCAAACCTCCACATTCTTTCCAAAGGTCATTTAGCTCTGACCAGTTCAGCATGTACAGTCTTACCTGTGCAGTGAGTCTGCACATGCTAATTTGGCTGTTCAAATTCATGTGTCCATCATGACTGTATTTTTGCAAATACATTGCTTGTGTTACTCTTTGCAAAGCTGTCTTTCAGATTTCCTGACACGGAAGACTGGTAAAAATGATAACTCTATCATTTGACCACAAAACACGTCACATAACTGGATGAGTGTAACTCAATAAGGATCTCTCATCTAGGAAACTGATGGAAATGATTGATCCATAGACAGAGATCAATGCAGAAACCTTTAAGAGTGTGATTTAACTTTTCAAGCTTCACTCTCAACTTAAATCTGAGATCTGCCCTCTCCAGACAGCCTCTGAAAAACATCACATGCCATTAGTCTCATAAGAGTTTTAAGTTTCCCTCTACACGCTCGTAAAATTCAGTACCGTTGCAAAAATATGTAATGTATACTATATACACTTTTTCAAATAATGCTTAATTAGCTAGCTGTCAGAATGGTAAACATCAGCAATATGTGAGACTTTAAGTAGTATTTGGATAAATGTTGCCTGCTTACTGTGTCTCTTTTTTGTTACATTTTTATGTTTTAATATTGCACTAATTGCAGAAAACACATGTTCTCTTAGAGGATAAGATCATGTTTTCCTGTTTAAATAGTCTGATTCACACAATCACACAGTTGTCAGTAATGTTTCTGTCTTTCTTCAGATGCAGATTCAAGGACCTGCAGTAATTGGTATTGTTTCATCTCTCCACTAGTAATAAGCTGATCCTACGAGAGAATATCAGTTAAAGAAAAAGAAAAGCAATGAATGAGATTCCACTACATTAGGTTAAAGAAAACAAGTTCTAAAGTGCAACTGATGTCAGGGAGTTATTAAATACATAATGTTTTCCTCATGAATTTAAATGGTAAATTATGTTTTCCTTTAGTAGGATAATAGGAATAGGTAATTTAACAGTATCTCTCATTTAAAATGTGGGTCAGGATATAAGGATACAGCAAATCGTTTTTAAGAACAAATGATAACACTGTGAAATTATTAAGGCAACACCAGAAAAGATAATTAAAGGCACTTACAGAGAAAATATAATTTAAGGGAATCAGGAGAAACACGATTTTATTTGTTTAAATAAATTGAACTGTAGAAACAAACAGTTTCTCAATTCCAGAAATGTTATAAATTTTATAATCCTAAATTCATCCAAGCCACCGCATTCTGCCACTGGAATGAAATATTAACAATAGAATCGACATTCTAGTTAGTCTCCATTCAACCCCAAACTTTAATAGAAATAACCTGTCGGATTTGACTGAGTATGATATCACTAGAAAAGCCTTGAATTTAAACTGACTGGATAAGGAAAATTGCATGGTTTGTGAAGACAGTTTTGAATAAAATGGAAGTTTTGCTTCTATCCCATTTAGCTGTCAAAAGGCCACTTCTAATACTTTCATAAAGCTATTTGCCTACAGAGCAAAGATAATGACCTGGAAAAAAATAACAATATAATCCTAAAGTAAATAACAAAAAGATAAAAAACAACAAGAAAAATTATCCTGATTTTCTGATTTCCTTTGTTTTGACTTTATCTCTGTATGTCTGTGATTTCTTAATGGAACTTCCAAATGTTTTTCTAAAAATGATGATTTATTCCAATTGATTATTAGGTTGCAGCAGAGTTATTAAACACATTCATTTCAGTTAAGATTTTAAACTGGGAAACAGCAGAGAAACACAAAAGCCAGAGTGATGTGTAAATTAATGATAAGCAAATTAAAACCACAGTTCTGAGGTTGCAGGGAAACTTACATCAAAACAGATAAAAAAAAATTATAATCAGCAGCTCCAGGCAAAGCTGAAATGGGGTTTGGAGTTTTTACAAGATGAAGGAAAATTTAATATCTCCTTCCTAGCAAAAAGCAGCTTCTTGCATTGATACTTACAAAACATAATGATCACACCTACTGGCTGGCTCTGCACTGTCTGATCACTCATAATCAATTTGTTGACCTTGAAAATAAATGTTATGTTTGTGATAGACATGAAAGGCAATCAGTAGTTACATAATTAGAGAATAATTTCATGTTAAAGACATGGTAACATTAGCTTAATGACTAGAACTGGAGAAACCTTTATTTCTTTTTCATTTTTTTTTTCTCTGTAGCTCTACATAGGCTGGAAACCACTATCTATCTTCATCTAATTGAACTATGAGAAGAATGAGCACCCAATAGATGCTCTGAAGATTTTAAGCATAGAGAGTACACTATACTCCTCATCTGACTTCACATGTAATACAGGACAGTGTTCTCGCACAGAGGTTTTTGGACAAAAACTATTTTTCCTCATTATAATAATGCCTTATTGCCTGTCATGATCCTATACTATGCGCTACAGAGATTGTAACACACAGACACAGCTATGAAAATGTCTGAAAAGGATGGCAATATTCATTCCTGTGAGAATTGAAAATGTTTCTTATTCAAAATATGAGAACTTTCTGAATGTCAGATATTCACTTAGCTCATTGTCCCACTTAACATAATCCCTGAAGAGATTTCCTCTTTCTTACATCTTGCTGGAGAGAGAGCATTGGAGAACATGGCAGAGCTGTTGTCTTTCTGTCCCTACTGTGTTAGCTCAGGATCCCATTTACCCTGGTTGGGTAAAAATGTTGAGTGAATTCACACAAGTAATTCTTCAGAACTTGGCTTGTGTCCCTTCCCCAACGAGTTGCTCTACCACTTAGCTGAGCAACAACTGAGAATGTTAGATACAGGCTTCCCACTGGAAGACAGTATATGTGTATTTTGAGCCTTTTGGAGTATTCCTGTTGTGCTCCAGGTTTCAATACGACAGTTTGGGATAAGAAAACAGAAGAGGGAACCACAGGGAAGGAAAAGAAAAGGTTTTCTTACATAAGGAAAGAATTCCATCTTTGCAGGAACATAGATTCAAATTGTTTGTCTAGGAGGAGGGGATCAATATTTGAAGTGGTAGGAAAAGAAAAGCTTTCCACTGTTCCAGGCCTCTCTGTACATCAGAGATGACCTAGCTCCTTATTCACTAAGCTGCATGACAATATCATCAGAAGATGAGAGCCACAAGACATGTGATAGGCTGGGTTAGTAATGGTTCACAAGGGGAGCTCCTTGTAGCTGTTGTGGTGGAAGTACTGCAGTGAGTGGGTATGGAAATGTCTCCTCAGCGCATTTGGAGTCAGGCCCTGATGTCTGTCAACTACGAGAGGTGGATTTCAGTTATTCAGATACTGCTGGTGATGGAAACAGGTATCAGAACTATATTTGCACTGTGTGAAAGCTACAAGCAAGGTGACCATGCTTTCTATATGTCACGGGCTTTAAGGACTTTGGAGGAAGCCTCATGATTTTTAGTCAGTCAGAGCTGTCATGGGCTGTGCATGCTGTCTGGTGCAAATTCTTACTGGAGAATGAACAGGACATGGGTTCACCTTTGGTGCCAGTTCCTGACCTGTCCCTTGCCAGGGACATGTTTCAGCTTCCCTTTCTAGTAGTGTTATGAGAAGGTACCTACTGACATAAATGCCTGTTAATCAGACCTGGGTACACTGCTTGCAGCTTCTTGAAAATGTCAAGTTTAAAAGGTGGCAGCATCTCCTCTTCTGTATTGAGTATGACACCTCATAGTAACAAGAGAAGAAATGAATGTGATGGGATTTCATCTGTCAACCTAGTATGAATATGTCTTGTGTACAAATTGTGTAAAAAATACACTAAACTGAAACAGAATATTTCACTGAGAGTGGGTTATTGCATGGATTATTGCCTCTTTCATCAGGTAAAGACAAGAATGTTAGAGTGAATTAATTCATTACTTCTGTTTCACTACAACAGGCACACTAGCGACACAAAGATGAAGAATTGTTGTTATCAGAACATAGAGGGAAAACAGCGGGAAATAGTGAGGCATATTATTTTAAGCAACATTAGAATCATAGAATGGTAGGGGTTGGAAGGGACCTTTTGAGATCATCTAGTCCAACCTCCCTGCAGAAGCAGGGTCACATAGATCGCAATTAAAGAATAAGAAAAAGTAGTTTAACCTTTTTTCAGCAAAATTCTTAATCATGTGCATCACTGTAAGTGTGTGAATGGTCCTTTTGATATCGGTGAAGTCAAGCCTGCTCTCTGTTTCACTGTTTTGTGAGTGGGTTCCCAAAAGGACAGTATGCAGTGAAGTATGGGTCATGCTATTTTGGAGGGAGGATAACAGTGCCTCTAAACCGTACAACAATGAACATCAACAATGCATTTTTCTTTCCATAGGAAAAGTTGTTCCCAATCCAGCAAGTGATTAAAAACATCATTACTTTGCTGTGATCCTTCTACTAGGTTCTTTTCCTTCTGTTTGTCAACCGAGAGAAAAGGATACTATCCACCTAATATGCAGTTTTCCTTTCCTTTAGAATGATCTGTGCCAACTTCCATTTGTGACAGGTAGGTTGAGTTAAAGCAGCCTTTGCTTCTCCGATTCAGCTACAGAATAGACATGCTTCTATTTCCTTGACCTGCTTTATTTTAGAGAACATTTGTGAGACTGAGGAGAAAACAAAAATTCAGCTCACCTCCCAGACTATAAAGGATACACAAGCAGAATTTATACCGGTGAAAGACTACTGAGAAGCAGCAGGCTGAGAAGAAAACAAACAAACAAAAATTTTAAGTCAAAGAAGCAGCAGCCTCAGCAGGACACTAAGAGGGAAGGTTTTGCTTGCTTGCTTGAAGTAGTCAAGTCTTAGAACAGTTCACACTGTCCCAATTAAATTGTAGACAGCTGGTTACTTTGCTGAGAGGAGAGAGGAGGCTGTTGCTGTGAAAAAAGGAGAGAAGCAGAATTTGAAACATGAATGTGTCAATGGGTTCGTTCAGGGGTAACTTGTGTGGTGGGCAGCAGACACAGGAAAGCTCCCACAGGGGATTTACTCTCTTTGGGTAAGAGTGATTCAGTACTGATGCTTCTGAAAACTTAATGAATATGGGAGAAAATATCATTGGAAGGGATTGTTAAAGAGGTTATAGACTTATGGGATCCTAATTACACTTTGTAAAAATTTACACACTATTAGAGCTGGTAGAGGTCAGCACATTAGCACATTCCTTCTCAGTGCCAGAAAGGGATTGCCTGAACTCCCCAATGTAGAATAACTCTTGCTAGAGCCGAGGGACCACAGGCATAACTAGCTATCCTTTTGCTTCAATGTGTACTCTACTGGGCCCTGGCCTCTGCTGTTTTGAGTCCTGGGATCAGTTCATTTCTCATGGGGAGCTGCTAGTGGCAATTGTCTAGTGTAAATTGACCCAGGGTTTCACCGTGTTCCTTACATTTTAATCTGTCTCAGATTTAAGGACCAAGAGTGAAGTTTGATTTCATTTTTCTCAATAGGGATTTGATTCATCGTCCAAATTCATTTTGACTGAGTCCCTGTGGTGGAAGATTATAGACTCAAACCCTTGTAGTGTCAGTAAGAAGTTGTCAAAGGTCATTTCTCCATCTAAAAGGTGTATTTCTTTCCAGAGAGTATTGCCTATTCCTAATCGGTTATAGTTTCACACAGGTTTTGTTTTCTTTGAGTACCTGCTCTACTGAGTATATAATTTTTCATTTACTAACAGAGCTGATGACAGGAGTTTTTTCACTGTCTACCAGAAATGTTGTGGAAAAGATTCTCACTGAAGAACTACCAGTGGTCATAGAGGCCTAAAGAAGACAGTTTTCTATCTTTAAAAGTTCAGCAATACAGCTTGGAGTTAAATATCATGAATGACCACCTAAAAGGTTGCACGAGGGACATCTCCAGAAGGTGATGGTGAAAGTAAAAATTATTAGCTTACAGTCTTAAGTAAGTTTCAAAAGCACAAGCTAACTGGACTGAACTGCTTAATTAACCACAGTCCATTTTTAAGAATGAGTTCCTAATTTTTGTAAAGTTTGAGTCCAGAAGATTTGCAGTATATGCTTAAATTGATCTTGCCTACTTGTTCATCAGACTTCCTGAATAACTAGGCTATCATACATGCTATGGGCAAGCTCTCCTCATCTCTTCTCCTGCATATGTTTCACTTTATCTCAGTAATTAAACATTCATTGGACAAGAAAGAGGTTAAGGAAGTCAAGCATGAAAGAGGAAAGCCAGGTTACTGCTCCAGTGGTTATTTAATTAGTTATACAAAGTTGGACAGTTTCAGAGGAAACAGCTGAGGAGATCTAATAAGCTCGTTGACTCAGGTACTCTGCTGTAGAGACAGAAAGCTTGCATTCCAGTCTCTTGTCCATATTAAACAGCCTGAGGACAGAGAATGAGTCCTTTGCAAATTAATATCCTAATCACTGTTATTTATGGGGACATAACTTGTGAGAAAAGGATTTCACTTGAAATTGAATCTACTTGGAGAGTTGTTTGGGAAGGGAAAGATATGTCAAATGCAGTTGCCAATAACTTCATTCTGCATTCTCTTCGTAGGCTGAGATGAGATCCTCATGTGGATGAAAATGGAGCCTATCAGCCTATTTCACTTGAAATGCTAATTTGTAAATCATATTGAAATTCAACATGGGTGTTGTTTGGCATGTGTTGATAAAATGCCATGGGAAGATTGTATAGTAGTAATCTGATGAGGATTGTATTAGAAAGGAAAGAAAAGAACATTTTGTTGCTCTTTATAGCACATAATACTGTTTTTTTATGGATTTAAAACCTCCTAATGGCTTTTTTCTCTAAGGGATTCATCACCTGCTCAATCATTTACACTCTGGTTAACAGTGCTATGGTATCATCTAAATGCTACAAAAATTGCTCTAGTTTAGTGAAGTCTCACACTTTGATTTATACTTGCAAGTCTCCTCACATAGATATTTTTCCAGCCTACTGAGAAGACGTGTAGACAGATTCCCAGAGTTGTTTCCAAGCACTAAATCACCAGCACTGGATATTCTGAGGGAAGAGGTAAAATATCTATCTTATTTAGACTGTGGAATCTACATGTTTGTGAAAGTGAATGACATACAGAAGTGAGAGATGAGATTTTCTGCTGATGCAAAGATGAGTCATGGACCATAAGAAGAAATAGGGCTGCCATTTCTGTAGGGGTAGAAACCTCATGAAAGCTTAGTCATATTTTATCCACAAGAGACAAAGTAAAATAGCAGGTGGCCCAGTACTGCAGAATGTCCTAGACTTCCGATAGCCAGAGCATTTGATATCTTAAGGCATCAGCAGTTTTAATATGAGCTTTTTTTTCCCTGATTTCTCTGCTTAAATATCTACCAGACTCACGAAGATGGTGGAAAATGAATGGCTAAAGTGATGAGAAAATAAAGCAGTGAAGGAGGGCTGAGCAATAGCAATGGTTTTGTGAACTTTCTCTTTCTAGATCATTGTTTCTATTGTAACTTAGAGAGATAAAAATTTGTTATTGAATATTTAGTTGCTTTGGAGAGATGTCTCGAGATTTTTTAGTCTATTTTCTAGCTATTAGAAAAGAGATACCCCTTTATCAAAATCAACATTGCAGCTTGCACCACCTGCAGAAACTCTGATACATCAGAATTGGATTTCCAGTCTTGGAGATAAGGCTTTAAGGAGACAGGGAAAACAGCATTCAAAAAGCCTTGAGGCATCTATTCTGTTAGTATGGGCACTCTAATTCTCTGCTTTATATAGAAACTGTTGCAAAAAACAGTAAAAAAGTAAATATAATACATCTTTAAAAAACAATGTAAAACAGATCAGGTTTGTATGCATTAAAATGATCATGAAGACCCGAGGAGAGGTTTAAATTATTCAGCTATATTCTTCACGTTTCCATTTAATGCACTTGCTTAAGGATAATATTTCTTTTTTTTTTTAATGAGACCACTGGGGACGAAAGGTGGTTGACACAGGGGAGTACATTCTGTGACAGAGTAAAATCCTCATATATAATGCAGAGGGTGAGTCCTTGAGGTAAGGACCAAACTGTCTAGTGTTGAATATGAATACTTACAGTGTGTGGCTGAAATAGGATAATTTCAGTGATCCTTCTACCAGCCATCTTTGTGCACTGGACAAGCAGACAAGCACTTTTTGACTGAATTCTGGACAAGAAGTTTTCATTCCAAGAGGTTTGCATCTCCACTTCCACCAGCATGCATTAATGCATAAATATGTATGGCCTTTGAGATCGGTGTTGGATATGTCTGATCCCATTGCATCCTGCTGTTTGACAGCACAAACCTGTGCCCTCTGCCCTTGGCTGCATCCAGCCATGTGAGCTGCTGACAGCTCCTTGGGCACTGCAGGGTGGCTGGGGAGACAGCCGAGACAGCCAGAGCCTGAGTGAATCACTGGAACGAAGTACTGGCTGGGCATTGAGAAAACAATATCACAAATTGCTGAGCTTTTCATATTTCCAGAAAGGCTGCTGAAGATTTTAATGGTCATGTCCCCATTGCTTTTGCTTCTATCTGTTGATTCATTTAGGCCTCTATACCCTTGACTTGGAAATCCATCTGCTTTTTAAATTCATTGTTTTTCCCTACTTCATTGGTCACCCAGATGACTTATCTGCTGTGTTTGTTGTTCTTTGTGAAATGCTCATTTGTTTCCTTTTCCCCTATATTTCACATTTTTCCATTTCAGGTATACATTTTTTTTTCCTCAGTCTTTCTTAAAATAGTGTGTATTCCTCTTGTTTTATGATTATCATCATCAAGAGCATTATTATTGCTATTATTATCATTGTGTGTCAGCTAATTTTGTCAATTTTTTTATAAGAAACAAGAACAAGACTCACAGTTTTTTGGTCCCCTTTGTTCTGTTTGAAGGAAAAAAAATCTATATCTGGTATTTACTATTTCTCTGTATAGCAGATGCAACTGTTAGGTATTTTATATTTCTCTCCCTTTTATCCTCTAGATGAAAACAGCAAAGTCAGCATCTGTGAACTGTATTTCAGTCTTTGAAGGGACTTCAGCATGAAGCACCCTAAGGAAAAAAGAAGAAATCCTGCAGTTTAAACCTATTATAAAATTTCTTTATCTCCATGTGATGCTGCCTTCCTGACTCCAGAGAAAGGGAGCTATTTATTATTGCTCCTGGCTAAAATGACTTCAAGGGCCATGTTTAGCCTTCATAATTTTAGGAAACCAGCTGTAACAACTGTATCAGAGGTGAAGTCCAGCTGGAATCCTTTTGCAGTCCTCAGGAGGAGAGAGGTCAGGTGGGGGTATCCTGGCTAACGTTGGACTGAGCATCTCACTAGCTCGCAGCTCTCCCTGGACTCAGATACACATTGATAAAATTGGAGCTACTTCACAGTTAGTTTGAGATGGCACTTTTAAGAGAAATAATGCTATGTTGTAGAGTTAAGGAGCTCTGCTATGCTGTGGAGGAGTCATGTTTAAGTATGGTCTTAATTTGATTTTGAGCTGACTCTAAAGACATTTTCTATTTCCCAGTAAGAGGCCTAATTACAGATTTTGCAGAGTCTCTCTCTTGTCTGTGACCCTTGTCTGTATTAGAGTGAAATAACAATAGGAAGGAATTTTACTCCATGCAAGACAATGAGATTGAGATTTGGAAAGGTTATGGCTGAAGTATAGGGTAAAAAAGTAAAGAAGCTCAACACTGGGGAAGAAGGTGAAAATAGACATTTGCAGGTGGTAGCTGATGTAAAAATAACTTGTTGCATGATAAAACTTCATACTTTCAAAAATATTTAAATCCTCCTGTGCATCATTATTAAGAAGTCTTGAAGCTAATGAGAAAGAAGAAGTAGATCCTAGAAGCATTAAAAATTATTTTTGAAGAACTGTAAGAATAGAAAATAAATTGTATCTTTTCAAAGAGAATAATTCTGGAATATCATCCTGAGAGCAAAGAGATTTTAAAATGAAATCTACATTCATAGACTTCTAACTATTATCCTGTAAATGTAAAGATGAATCTAAACCCTGCTCCTATTGCATCTTTAAATCCCCAAAGCTTTTGTGCCTTTTTAATTATTTTGGCATCTTTGTATGTATTTGGAATACAGCACTTAATGAGCAGATCATATGAGCAGCTGCCTTTTATTTAAGGCATGTGGTCACAGATCAGATCTTAATTATGTTCCTATATGAAAGAACAAACTACAAACAAGGTTACATTTAACTAGCTTCTATGGAGTGAGAAAAAGATGATGGTGGGGGGAGGAATCCTGCAACTTTCTAAAATGGAGTTTCAGATGATGCTGATAACATTTTTTGTTATCAAGTAGGTTTTTCTAAAGTCTGAGCTCATGAAGTCAGGTGAGAATATACACTTTTTAATTCCAACTATCCAGAGACTGAGTGCCTGGAGACAGGTAATGAAGCTGGTGAAGGGTCTGAAGCACAAGTCTTATGAGGAATGGCTAAGGGAACTGGGGATATTTAGCCTGGAGAAAAGGAGGCTGAGAGGGGATATGATCACTCTCTACAGCTACCTGAAAGGAGATTGCAATGAAGTGGGGGCTGATCTCTTCTGCAGAGTAATGAAGAATAGGACTAGAAAAAATGCCCTTAAGTTACACTAGCAGAGGTTTAGATTAGAGATTAGGAAGAGCTTTTTCACTGAGAGCATTGGTAGACACTGGCACAGGCTGCCCAGAGACGTGATGGAATCCCCATCCCTGGAGATACTTAAAAGCCACAGAGATGAGGTACTGAGGGCCTTGTTTTCATGGTGGTCTTGGCAGTGTGAGGTTGGTGTTTGGACTCAATGATCTTAAAGATCTTTTGCAATTATAATGATTCTATAAGTACAGAATGTAGATGTTGCTAGTCTTGAATTTGTAGGTGCAGTTTCTGCTTGCTATGAAAGATCTTAGTCTTCTATTTATTACTAAGTAAAAGTTCAGTCTTAATTGGTTTATAGGAGCTTGATAAAATATATAGGAGTGCTTTGGATATAAGCAGCACATGTTGCATGGTTACAACCAGGCTGTTTATCAGCAATAGTTTAGATTGTACTAGCTGCAGAAATACATACTAATTGTTCAGCATTCTCATTAATTAAAGACTTTGTAAAAACTTTGACTGTTCTAATGGTTGTTTTTTAATAAATGAAGATGTGTGTTTTTTCAGTAACTTTTTAAAGTTGACATTTAGAAATAAAAACAGTAAGAGGACTGGATCAACAAAGGAGAGAAAAATGGATGAGTAAAAATCCACTGGCAGATGATTATTCCCCACCCCAGGGAATCTGTGATCTATGTGAAAGTCTTTGTTTCTCTAATACAGAATAACAATTAAATTAAACTAAATATAAACAAGCAAATAAAAAAGGATTGAAATACTTTTTTCTCACAAAAACCTAATGTTCCTCAGGCATTTTGCAGCTGTCAGTCAAGTGACAGTGTGGGTTTAACAGAGGTTATAACTCCCAGTGCTGTATCACTGCAGATAGGCCTTCTCCTCTCTCTTATTTTAATTCTGTGCTATCTGTTGAGATCTTATGTCTTTAGGATGAAAGTTCTGTATGGTAGCTACAGACAGGGAATAAACTGAGGCTGGAATGTGAAGATGCAGAGGTACGGTGGCAATTTCTCTTGCTAATTTAGACAGAAGCTTCCTTCTTCTACTCACAAATGTACCTTTCATTATTCTGTGTGTTTCTAGGAGGTAAATCACAACTGTTTCTTTTAAAGTGGGAGAACTTTGCCAGACTTTATCAGCTGAGGGTCTGGCTGCTTTTCTATCAGTGTCTTTGTCTGGAGAAGACACTTTCATGCTCTCTCTGTGAGGTGGGAGGTGTTGCTGGAACCAGCTCTAAATGGTGCAATGACAAATTCTCAAAATGTCAGATTTATTTGTGCATGTGATGGTGTAATTTGGCTTCATGCTGTGCAAATGAGAGAATTAATATCCATAATATAGAACTTTACAGTGTAGTTGATATTTCTCCATTTCTTAGCAGAAATTAGCAGCTGTGAGTGACAGCAGCCAGTTTAGCCTCTTTTTTTGTCCCCCCTCCAAACAGCTATTGATGAAGACACTTGGTGCAGTTAAACAATACTGGATGCCAGATTGATATTATCTCCTCCTGCTTCATTTCACCTTTTGTTTGTCTGGCTATGAGGCTTCAAGTGCTTCCAAGTCATGGCTTTGACTGCCCTCCCTTAAACAAAAAGCAGAGAAGGGGCAGAGTTGCTTCATAACAGGCTGTGAATCCCATGTGTGATACACACACAGGACAGTGAACCCAAAGAGTTGAAACAGAGGTGTACAGTCCCTTCTGCAAACTCTGCTGTGGAGATGATATTTCCTCAAGGCAAACATTTGGGGTCAGTCAGGTTTTAAGCCATCGGAGTATTGCAAGTTTGTTGCAATTCTTCTGGTGGATTTACTTCTGATTCAACAATAGCATTGACTTAGCTGAAAACATTGCAAATATCAAGCCCCTGTAGGCTGTGAAGTAAATTCATCTTCTTATCTTGCACCAGGTCCTAGAATCACAGCTGGAAACTCTTGAGCCAGTTGGCTGATGGGTGTTTTAGAAAAGCTTGAAAACCTGGGTGTAAACTGTTAAATGTGGAGAGCTTTGTACGTAGGGTTCAGCAAAGAGTATATATCTCACTTTGGAGCTTCAAACACAGCAGGAAGTCTGTGGAAAGAAGGCAGTCTTGTGCTCTCTCTCTCTTTTTTTCCTTCTTTTTCTTTTTTTCCTTCAGACAAAGTCCCTGTGGAATTTCAGTCAGGTGAGAAACTCTGAGAGTTTTTGTTGAAGTTAATTGTAGTGGCTGTCACAAGTGTGTTTACTCCTATAAAGCAAACTACATGGTCAAGACCATATTTTTTAAACTGGTAAAGGTATACAAATGGATCACAGAAGCTCATGTGTGACAATAACTCTTCAAGGATATGGATAATCAATAATATGATTCTATAATAATATGGTTCTATGATAATATAATTTTAGTCCATAAGTGTGTGTTCGTGCATTAATCTCAACATACCAAGATGAATGTGGGTTTCTCTACTGAACTAGAAAGCCTTTTTCCCCCTATAAGTCTCATGAAGTACATGAAATATCTGAATTTGGCTTTTTATCTCTTTGTTGTTCCATAAGGCATTGTAAGTTCTATATTATGTCTGTCTATAAATAATCAAACCCAAAAGAAGAGTGAGAATGAAAATGCTAATGAGAGTTAATGTCACCTATGCTGTTAGTGAAGCCACCTAGGATTCAGTCCTGTTTGACGAAATAGTAACTGAATGCAGCAGGTTAAAGAAAGTGCCCTTGTGATTCTGAGTTCTTCCTTGGCTAAGCATATCTACGGTAATGTATAAATAAAAAGGACAGTGTGTTTTCAAGCTCAGCTATGATATAGAATAAAAGTTACAGACATGCTGTTATGATGATTTGTCAAATTCTTTTCTTTTCCAAGTAAGAGTTAAACAAGGTGTTACAAACTTTGAAAAAAAAAAAGAAAAACATTTGCTCTTAAGGAGGACAAAAATCCCAATGCTTTCTGAATTCAAGCTTTTGAAGATGCTCTCTCACTCCAAATTGTGACTCCCAGCTTTCATCTGTCCTTTGAAATGTTTAAAATCTGTGTAAGTGCAGATGTAAGCAGTTGTTCTATAAGTTTCCTTCTCCTGAAATTAAAAAAAAAAAAAACCCCAAGTATTTGTTTTCTAAATCTGAGAGAAATGTGTTCTCATGGTGTGCATAGTTAACTAGTGGAACTCACTGCTTCAGTGATACCGATTAATGCCAAGTAGGTTAAATAACAGGTGGTTGGGTTTTTTTGAAACTGGATGATCTCTAAAGATCCCTTCCAACCCTACTATTCTATGATTCTATGAAAAGATATATATAGTGTAATAACCACTTCATAGTGGATGTTTCTAGACTTTCTGTACTTTTATGAGTAGAAATTTACTAGTAGGAGTTGAGACACTAAGCTATCCTTTAACGATATTGTCAAAGGCTTCTTCAGCTTACTGTAGAGCCTGTAATGCTGGTCACTGTGAAAAGCTGCGAGACTATGTTGACCACGTGTCAGACTAGGGTAGGAGATGGCAGTTCCTCTGAAATTGTAGTCTTTTGCACAATGATTAATGACTGACTGCTAATGATATCAGGTTCAATACAATTTGTAGTGCTGATATGTGACACTGGCCACCTGGGAGTGGGAGTTCCCTGTTTCCTCCTGCTGGTCACCCTGAGTGTGGGAGCCAAGAAGGACAGGACAAGAACAAATGTAAAAGCAATGCTACTATGTGCTCTTTGTAGATTTTTCTGCCTCCAACAATATAACATATCACTATCATCATTCTGGAATACTAAGTTCTTCAATACACATGCTTTACTACTGAGTGCTTAAATGACTGTTATACATGATATTACTGAAGGACATTGTGAGTTTGGTTCTTCTAGGTGACTTTTAAAAATCAGTTAAAAAAGTATTCCAAGTGTTTACTTAAGGAAATGTCAGATTTTCATACTTGATATAATGACATTGCATCAATTTCCACCTTTTTGGTGAACTCATTCTGGATTTGTTACAAGGAATAACTACAAATGTGCTTGTATCTGCCTTAACATATATGTATGATATTTCTACAGTAATGTGTTCAGGAGCTACAGCCTTGAAACGTGTCACTATGCTTAGGACTGCTACTACTGAATTCTTTACTGTACGGTGGTTCTTGATGGATAGAACTTGTGAAATAGTCCAGAAAGACTTTCATGAAAGAAAGGGACACATTTACTGTTATCGAGTGGGGTCCTATTATTCACCAGACAGTATCCAGGCAACTGTCAGTCGTTTGGTGAAAATATCTTTGAGGAGTTACGTGTTCCAAGCAGTCATGCTGAAGTTGCAATATCTGTTAGTCAAGATTAAAAAAAATCTATTTGTTTTAAATGCATGGATCATCTGCAGAAGAATGATCTTAAACCAACAAGTAGCTATGTAGTCTAGATGGTCAAATCAGTCTTCATGTACCATTGGTGGAGAGAAGGCAGAGTCAGTCCATCCTAAGATACGTCTTTGACATGGATTAGTCTCTAGAGGCTCCTATCTCTTTTTATTGATTGTGAACCATTAAACAGCTGTCTGGAGGAAATGTAGCAAAACTTAACTGAGACAAAAATGCCAGTGAAGGAGCAGAAGTACTAACAAGTGGCTTTGATAGGGGAATAAATGAGCATTGCCATTCACAAGTAAATTGGTTACAAAGAACCGATTGCAGGATAATAGTACATCAGACCACAGTGTGCAGTGCTTCTGAATGAGGAGTTATAGAACTCAGAATGCCCTGTACCCCGAAGTCACTTCATAAATAATTTACTGAGTAACGATAGGTGCGTATATCCATGGCTCTGCCCATTCGGAGTCCTGCAGAGTGATTACTGTGTGCATTGTCACTCTGTGTTAGTGTCTGATCATGACTTTGTGCAATAACAGCGAAATGCTGCATGTAGCTTGGAAACAGCATAACGACATTAGCGAATGAGCCGAGGCAGTGCTGCCGTATAAATATTAATGATTCAGTGTCTCTGCACAGCTCTGTATTGCAAAACACCCTTTTGTCTACTCCTCTGACTTTGGGGTGATTTGGGATGACACATGCTCTGGTTTTTCCTTCCTTATCCAAGAATGGTATCAAGAAAAAAAAATAATTTTCTGAAAGAACTCTTTCAACTAGCTTTATTTTCCTGTAGGTTCTTCACAGCAATTATACACATGGTTCTAAGAGACACACATCTGCTGCATTTCGATCTGCTTCAGAGGTGGTGGTGGCACCATTAGTGATAAACCAGGAGGTTTATCCAATCCAGACATGTGAGGCTAACTGTTCAACTTTATAATTTGATTTTGCTCATGTTCTAACATTTTGATGTAGACACAATACAGTCTCTGAGTCCCTTCTACACCTCTAATGAAATGCCCAGACTGTCCTTGACATAAAAAAAATATGCAGTTCAGGCAAATACAGAAATACCTTTAACATCTGAGGAACAGGACTGACACCTGTGACATGAGGAGATTACTCAGACTTAGTGCTTCAATCAGAATCTTAACCAGCCCTTGTCCATCACCTCCGGCTTCTTCAACAAACACCTTACACTAGAAATATTTCAGGGGTTCCTACAGCAAGTTAGAGGAGTTTTTGTTTGCTTGAGGGTTTTTGGGGCGTTGTTATTTTTTTTTTTTTTTTTCTTAAAAGAGGGTTTTTCTACAGAACTTTATTGCCTTGGGATTCAACTCTGCTACCTCTGCAGATTTAATCAACCCCCTTAAGTGACAGAGAGCACAGAAACCTGAATTTGCTGAAATAGAACATATCTTACCTCTCCTTATGTGTGTTTATTTTTTTATTCCCATCTAGCCAGCTTTACGCTTCCCTAGCCAGTTAGTGTTCAAGCTCCCCACCTTTATGCTAAGCTCCTGCTTGTGCCCATGTAACATTTAGATATCCCAGAGTATCCCTCTGCTGCTCTATCAGAAATAAGCAGTGTCTTGGTACAGCTCTTACTTTAAAATTGTTTGGCAAAGTGGTGCTCTGTTTTCTGGAGGTCAGAGTGGACTTTCAAACTAACTCTGTTATATGACTTA
This sequence comes from Colius striatus, assembly GCF_028858725.1. NCBI lineage: Eukaryota > Metazoa > Chordata > Aves > Coliiformes > Coliidae > Colius > Colius striatus. The sequence goes on along the minus strand of NC_084769.1, from coordinate 15,799,883 downwards.
CTCTATTATATGACTTATTCTTGTACTTGACAAAATATGAAGAAAACAACCCTCTGAGAAGGTAGACCTTATTCTAGGGCAAGGTCTTACACTTCATTAAGGCAAATCTAGAGCAATGCAACTGAATGTTTCCACTCACACAGCCACAGAATTGAGCAGAATCTTCTTCCATAACTTTATGAATTTTATGACAAACATAATCATCAGAAGACCTTCTCTCTTTCCCGATCCTGAGTTCTGTACTATTTGCACTAAATGAAATCTTAAGCAGTCAGTAGAAACAGATATCTTCTAAATGGTTCTGGTAGTTATGCCGACCTTATCCATCACAAAGACAATGTAGAAAACATAAGACTCTAGTTAGCAGAGAAAACCAGGTGCTGTTTAGTTTGTGTCTTGGTAAGGACAGAGTGTTTATCCAGTGATCTTTTACTGTGATGATTTACATTTTCAATGTTATGCCAATGCTCTCTGAAGTACGAGCTAATTAGTAAAAGGTGTTTGAGATTCCTTTTTTCTAATGTCAGATGATTTTCCTACTCAAGCCTTCTACTGATGTTTTCTGCAAATCAGTTAGATTTTTGATCACATTTCAAGATTTTTTTTAATCCCCCTAAAGACAACAAAAAAACCCCAAATGTCTGATACAAAGGAAATATTCTAAAAGCCTTATTTTAGTTCAAATGGTTTGTGCCTTTATTGTATTTATTTTATTGCATGCTCGTAGTTGAGATTTTCCATATGTTATCTCAAGGCTTGTAATAACTGCTGATAAGAGTATGACAATATCATTTACAAATAGGCAGAGAAATCTCGCTAGCAGAACCTGTAGGAAATGAGGTCTCAAATACATGTCTGTCAATGTGCACATACAAACAATTTTTTGTCCGTTCTGACTAAAGCTAGAAACTTTAGCAATATACTGTAGAGAATTAGATCTGTCTTTTTCAAATTTTCTACCTTGAGAGGATCTGAGCAGATTTTGGGAAAATTTTACATTAAACATATGGTGTGAGAAGCAAGAATCTCAGAAGCTCAGTACCTCTCATTTTTCTCTGAAAGGAATGAAAAATATTATTGCTACAGCTATAGGATAACAATACATTCCCTTTTAATCCTCAATAGTCAGTGGTTCTAGTATCAAAAATCAATTTCCTCTGGAGGATCAGCTTGGACAGTTCTTGGAATCAGTGTTTTAAAAGTGGGGGTTTTTGATTTATCTGCTTCTCAGCTTTGCATTTGGAATGTCAGTTGCACTATTATTCTCCATTTCTGGAAAATGAAGAACGAGTTATGAAGGAGGTAGTGATGCTTTTTATATTCTGCCTATGAATATTATAATTTAAATTTAGAAGTTATTTTCATAAGTGTTCAACAAGCTCCTGTGGGATGTACATAGTTCTTACTATTGTACCGAATGCTTGATATATATTCTGAGATCAGAATGCTACTTTTTAATTTACACATGTTTTAAGGCTGAAATGGTATCTACGAGTCACACTTAAGGAAGGCTAGCAACAAAACATAGGGCTTATTATATACAGCACTATACTGTTTATATTACAGACTAGATCTTTACTTCGTATAACATCTATGCTCCCCTATTTCTCATAAGAGACAGTTTTAAACCTGACAGTATCATATTGAGAATCACCAGGTGGAGTTATTGCACACATTTTAGAGATTATTTTTGTGACTACATAAGATCAGTTAAAGACATGTTTACATGAGTTTTCATTTTCTGAAATAATTTCTGACTGTAGGGTGTATCTTAAGTCATGCGGGATGTTATTTTTCATTCTGAAACTCTCTATCTAGGTCTTTTCTATTAGCACCTGGGAAGTAAGCAATTATATCTGGTCCTAGTGTCTTAAGACAACTAGCCGCATGTTGTTTGCAATTTTCTCTGATTTAGGATTGTGTTTACAGTGTAAATAAACACATTGTACAATATATAAACCTAAACTGCACATCAAGTTTGGAAAGGGGAAAAAAACCATGCAGGAAAGGGATGAGATGTGTTACTAATGGGTAAGTTTGGATTGTTGCTGTTGAATGTGGGAGTTAAAATCAATAGGGAACATGGAAAGAGGGAAGCTGCCTGGCTAGAAAATGTTGCATGTGGAGAGATGAGGAGTATCACATAGGGCCCTTGAAAAGGAAGGAGAATGAGGTTAGGTGGAAGTGGGTTTAGGAGGCAAATCCTGCACGGAATATCTGGAGGAGAATGTAGAAGGAGATAAGGAAATGAAGAAAAGGTGTGGAAAGGATGGATGATGTAACGCAGATGAAAACATGGTGAAGGCCTTGGGGTACAAAGCAGACAAGCAGGTACAAAATAAATTTGACAAATGCTGCAGGGAGAGCTCTGACCCAACTTGGACTCGCTCTGCGTGCCAGTGGCAGTGGTGCAGGATGGGTGAGACTGACAGGTGTCTGCCACCATCAGGCTCCTGCTGGGGGGACACGGGAGCTGTATCTATCTCAATCTAATGAAAGCATATTGATTAACTGGGAATCTGTATGCGCAGTTAGAGCTATTGTCTGAATGTCAGTAAGATGATGTGAATGCTCGCTTTAAATGTTAAAATATTCTTTAGATTGTAATCACATGTGTTTCTTTTGCTCTTTGGAGTCAATCCACTGAGATCTCTGACTCATAGACAGAGCGATCTCTCAAAGTCAAGTTGGTATTTGAATAGCACTTAATATCTGCCCTCCAAAATCTAGACTAAATACCCATTAAATGAAGGCAATTAGTGTCACACTCTAAACTGAGGGAACATCTACCAATACTTGAACAGTATTCTAAAAATTGAAGGAATAATTAATAGGGATTAACTGATTGCTTACTGTAGTTTTGGGGGAGAATTATGATATCTGTCCACTTTGCAAAGAAAAGCATAACAAATTAAGAAATCAAATCAAGGAAAATTTCAAACTATGTGTTACTTTCATTGAATATCTTAGCACTGAATATATGTCTATATATTCACTTCTAGATATTCACTGTCACTTCCAATCACTATGAAGGGTAGGGTTCTTAGGTATTAATATAGATTTGCTGAGAGAAACTGTGCTATATACTATGCAAGAAATTGGTCTTGAGGATCACATTGATCTTCTCTTTCAGTTTATAAACCCCTTAGATATCCCATGGAAAAAACAAATCCTCTATTTCTAGAAAAGAAAACATCTCTGTTTGGAAAGGGTACCTCAAGCACAAGTACTATCCTGTATTAAAATACTGAACTCTATAGTAAGCTGAATCCAAGTCCTGCATACAGACTTCTCCGAAATACATGACAGTGCATTTCCTGTATAATATACAGTTAGTCCACAGAAAGCTGACTTTTACATGGGGAGCAGCAGGCAAAGAAATCAAACAGTAGGTCAGCCATCCCAAATGTTTACTCTGTCACTTGGTAACAGCCAGGAAATTTGGGAAATGTTGCTTCTAATATTCATTTATGGTTTACTCTATGCCAGACCATAGCACACTAAAATAAAAATAAAAATAAGAAATGCTCATTTTCCATATAACATATTGAGTTAGAGACATCTTAGATGCTCCCATTTTCAAAAAACAAGCTCCTTAACGAGCTTTAAACTGCAGGAACTAAGAGAGGGAAGTTATTCTATATGGTACTCTTATACTACTGGGTTGACACAAACAAGAAGAGAAAATCTCTTAGAAACATTTGAGGACTTGGTTCCCAGCCCTGCTTTTTAGATCTCAGGTGGAATAAATTCTGTTTGTGTATCTTTCTGTCCTTCTCTCTGTGCTTTTGTCAGATGAAGTTTTATTGTCCTCCTGTTAATAAACTGATATTGCAAGAGATTACATATTGTGAAGCTGTAGAAAGAAATATTGCCACTGGCTTCTGCCCTTTACCTTTGTACAAGTTAAGGTTACCAAAATGAAGGTTAAAGGCAGGATGAAGCAAATGGCTAAGTGGAAAAAACGATAACTTTCTGGCTGGGATGATTCTCTGTGAATCCAAGGAAGGTGCTAATCAAAGAAGTGTTTATCATCCTTTTTGCAACATGAGTGTCTGTACATAATTAGGTGTACAAGCTGGCAAATCTCTTCTAAGAAGACATGCTGTGGGGTTTGAATCATCACTAATGATCTTTCACATTATTGATATGGATGCAAGGAACATTAATATCCCTGTCTATTTACTTTCCCATAGATGTAAATTTTGTAGCAACAACATGTCATAGGAGGATGTGGAAAAGAGAATTATCTGTTAATTCCACTGAATGCTTCACTATGCTGATCTAATTTTGCTAGGAAATTATTTGATTTCTCACTGGGACATAGAAGTGCAATGGAATGCCCTTGGTCTCCTTGCATTTTATTAGAGGTTTTTATTATAATTATTTTTCAATTCTAAGGGAGAAACTTCTGGGTTCAGAAATTCCCTGGATGAGAGAGGTGCTTTTCTAAACAGTAGAGAGTGACATGTGACACATTCATGTTTCTTGAACATTCACCATACAAGTTTTTCCAAAGAGTTAGTATTTTAAAAATTGGGTTGTCTTTATTGACACTAGTTATTTGTATTGTATGTTATCTGTAGGTCATTTATTTGTCCATTGGTATTGCCATTGTTTGCTAGTTTTTGTGTGCCCATTCAATGTGGTGCTCAGGGTAGATGTAGTTAGGTACTTCTAGACTAGATCAGACCCAAGGCCAGATTCAACAGTGATGTGTATAATAAATTTTTAGAAGGTATAGTATAAGAATTACCATAATGAATGTTCCTCACATATACATCTCACTTAATCCCTAGGTAAAGACTGGCTTTAGTGTAGGTGTTTCAGGTTTTCTTTCTCTCTTCTAAGCTATCTTTAATCTTTAGTAATTTGAAGTCTTACAAATGTTTTATCACTCTGAATATGCAGCTGCTCTAGGGATCTTTCCAACCTTTTTTGCCTACTGATATCCCATGGCAGTGAGGTTTGCAGTCCTGTGGAAATTTTTCACTGACTCTCAAGGACCATGATCACACGTATCTTCATATTATGAGAAAAAGAGAATAGAATTTTATACCTCACTTTGAAGTGATTGATTATCTTTTCGTGTTTAATTATCCCTTGTCTTATCTGTCACTTCTCTTGAATAAACTTCCTTAATATTTAAAATCTCTGTGCATGTAAAGATGCTTCCAAGGCTGCTATTTTTCCTTTTCAAATCCATTCTAGTGTTGCAATGTCACTTGGGAATGGAGTGAACAGGACAATGCAGATGTAACAGATGAGCTAATAAAATTTATTTATTCAATCATTCCTTACTTTTTGTCACATCCAACATAATATCTAATATTGTGCTTTAGTCACTTTGTGTAAACTGCCTAAAAGACTAGGTCAAAGTAATGATATATCATAAAAGAAACACCATTCACAAAATTTCAGTTTTCAGGAGGATCACATGAGGTGATAATCTGCAGTAAGAAATGTTACAGAAAGATGACATAAGCAACTCCTTCTGGCTGTGTACTCCTAGGAGATAGGTGAAATATTATCAGCAGATATGGTTTTGTGGGCTTTTCTACTTTTGCAGGATCACAAATTAGGCAGATTTGGATTCATGATACAGAGCATGCCTAAAAATTACCTCTAACATTAGTCTTTGATTAGTTTTGGGCTCTACAGTTGCTTTTAAAGCTTGAAGGGTTCTGGTCACATGTGATACCAGCTTGTGTGTACCATGTAAGAATAAGTAATTATGGGAGATGTGATGCAATGAGCACAAACAATGTTTTGTGAAGTCAGAATGATCTCAGAAAATAGTCACTAGTTGGCACAAACCTCACTATAAATTACAGTGTCATACCTGACCCATTTCACCTGAGCTGAGGCATCAAACTTTAGGCCAACTGAATTTAGTTTTTTTATTTGACTGGGAGCAAGATGAGGTAATATGCTTCCCTCCCTAACTTACTGAAGCTGTGTTTTCAGGTCATATAAAATTTCGTAGTTGGCATTCTGAGAAATATAATGTTGCTGTGAGGCACTGCTTTCTACATAGGACCCAATGTTCTGGGGGGTTGTGAATGGTAACAAACCAAGCTAAGCCTCTTGTCCATAAGATTAAATTTAAAATATGATAGCACAGGTGTTGTAAATTAAAAACTATTGAATATCACTTCAGTTTAATGAACAGTGGCTGGCAAACTCCACACCTGGCTTTTGTGATGTGGAGGTAATCGTCACACACAAACTACGTCTATTTTTCCTGAATGGTTTCAAGGTTTCTTTTGTTGTATTGTTATAACTGTAGAGTGATCCAACCTTGGGAAACTATAGTGGGAACAGTAAAATATAATAAAATGTGCTGTATTCTTATGTCTTAAATAAGTGGTTAGTTTCTACTGGAAGAAAGGGGAAAAAATTAATTGGTAGATCATTAAATTCAAGACCAGAATGAGTAATCTGTGAATTTAGGCTGTCATTTCGTATCCATTAGCATGTTAATGGGGAACAAAGAATTTCAGCCTGGAATTTTGAATTGTGTGGGAGTCTGCCCTTTTTTCAGAGGGTAGGTGAGATAGCACAAAAAGCAATACCCATAGAAAATGTTTTAGGCTTTCCCACATTAGAAAGAGAAGCTTTTCTTTCTTCTGAGGAGAAAACATGGGTATCTTAACAAAATGATAATGACTCCAAATTGCCATAATCTCAAAGTAAAAGTTACATAAGAAAAGCTAGCAGTTTGTAACATTCAGAAGTAGGTTGTGTCAGTGATTTTCAAAAGCAATAAAGTAGTTTTTTGAATCAGAACACAATGAGATGAAATAGATTCATTCTGCTCTCTTCTGTTAAGAAGGAAAAGCATACATCTGGTTACTGAAAGCCTAGATTTGAGAGTGTTGACAGTCCCTGTCTACAGAGGAGTGGGAACCACCGTAGAGTGCAAGGCTCCTCTACAGCCCTTCCTGAAATCTGTGTCTTGTCCCACAAAAATACAGAAATCTGACTTCCTTTACAATGTAAGCTCTTGGACCAACAAATGCAAATCAGCAGCTGAGAGAGAGTGAGATGTGGTGTGGGAAACCTACTGTGATCTTAAGAAGAGATCTTAAGAAGAACTGCAGCTCTAAACAGTAAACCATGTCCTTATACTAGCAGGAATGTATTGCCCAGAACGAGTGACATTCAGTGAACTCTGCCACAGCCTTCACTATACATGTGACACTTGTCAATTTAAGTAATGCGGACTTAGTGCTGAGAAGCATGTCTCATGTCAAGCAAACAGTAATGTAGTTTTTCATGCTTATTTTGTCCATTAGTTCAATGGATCTTATTTTTCCCTAATAATCTTCAGGGTCTGATCTATGAACTGTGAATTCTGCTTTAGGATGTCTTGTGCATCACCTTACCTAACCTGACAGACCCCAGCCTACTGTGAGCTAGCTGCCCCTCTGGACATGGAAAATGATACTTCATTCGTTTGAGCTCTGTTTTTACAACATGGATGCATCTGATCTGAGTCCCTTGACTCTGTAAACTTAGTCCTGAATGACTGGAATTGGTGATAGTGGGGTTTCATAAAACACACTAGCAAAATCAATAATGGCAATAGCCTTCTTCTAAATTAATGTTTTGTCACTAAATAAACAACAAATGTGAAACCAGCTGGACTCATTTAACACACCCCCTCCTGGTTAGGATTGCTAGGGTGTATAGTTGAGACAGACAAACTAATTGCCTATGGTTCTGTTCATATATGGATTCTGGCAAGTCCTTTTCATGTAGTGCTTGCCTCAAGCTATTTAGCTCTGGGCCAAATTGCCCGAGACCTATCTGATCAATCTGCAGATCTCTGGACTTTGTAGTAGGTTCAAAGTTCATGGGGTTGGGATTGTCTGTGTGATACTCCATTCCACAATGTAGATGGATATCTGCATCATGATCCAGCACTTTCCCCCTCCATTATCCAGTTCCTGTCTTGAGCACAGACAGCCTTACTGATGAAACCAAGAGGGCTCCAGGGACAGCTATTCATGGATGCAGTAGCAATGGCCTCAGCATGCAAACTATATTGCAAATGCATTAGAAAATGTGTGGCCTCCAAAAGTCACTGTCCAAAACCCTGATGGGGAGTAAGTAAATGCTCCCTGCAGATTTATTCCATTATTCACCAGGCGAAGACAAAGCTGTCAACAATGATATCTCCTTCCTAATTAAGCTCAGTATTACAGTCCATAAATCACAGCATGCCTTCCCTGTGGGGAAAGAAAACCTGTATGATTTCTGAAAATGCTCATAAACACAGTGTGAGGAAATAGCTATGTCTTTTTTTTTTTTAACCAAGTATGTTCTATCATACTATCTTAATATCGAATCATGACTAAGGTGATTAAAAACACCAGGCAATTGTGTTATGCTTTAATGCCAGGTAAAGGTCTGCTAAAATGTTTTTTTTCTCTCATAGGAAACTGCTGATCATTTGATTAGTATTGTCTTTCAGCTTTTTCCCAGAAAATCATAGAGAATAAGACTTCAGGGATTTCTATTCCCTTGTTCCAATGCAGGATTGACTCTACCTACGTCTGCCTTCATAACAACATCTAGTGGCAGCTGACAACACATTTCCTAGGGAATTGATTGCAATGTTTTGCTGCTTTAATTCAGGAAGATTCTATTTCTGAACAGTTTAACTTCTCTCTGCTACAGTATGAGCCTATTGTTTTTTAACTTGGTCTCTTTTCACTTGTACTTAGATTCCAAATTCATCATAGGAGATTGGGGTTGTTTCATTTTTTGTTTTGTTTTATTTTGGTTTTATTACTTTTTTCCTAGAAGATCCTGTAAGAAAATTATGTGAGTATTGTGGAACTTCTGGTCTTTTACTTATTGGTACAACCAGGGTGGGAATACACAGGGTGCTCATAAGATGGAAGGCCAGAAATCTGATAGGAAGAAAATCAGAAATTCTTAAAGAAGGTTCCCTTGCTCTTGAAATGTGACTAAAAGTCATAATGAAATATGAGATACTAAGGTAAAGCTCATCAGTATGTTAGTTGCAGTGTGAGATACTCTTCTGCTTCTACCTTAAGTGACTGTATGAAATACTCCAGACTTTGGGAAAGAAAGATCATAACCCTGGGAAATATGCAGTACAAAGTTTCATAAACTTTGGCCTTTAAGGAATCTTGTTACTAGATCTCTCATTTTAAACATGGAGAAAACCCAAGCTTAGCCTAGGTAAGAGCTAGTGTACAGAGCTTGTATTTGGTGGGAAGGGTAGAAGTTAATTACAGATCTGAGTCTTTCCTATCAAGGCTGTACATATCTGTAAGTGAATATACTAGGTGGGATGAAGTGCATACCTCTGCCCATGAAAGAACATAAGTCACTATCTTGGGTTAGTGACAGTTTCCTATAGCTATGATGGTCCAAGTATATTTACTCGGTCTGGTCATCTGATTTCATGGGCTTTACCTGCTATTTTTTACAACTAGGTATCTGGGATTTTGGCCCTTTTATTTTTTTTTTGGGCTTGGAATGCTGAGAAGTTGCTAATCAATAAGAAGTTCAACACAATTATCTCTTTATTCATGGTGTGCCTACCTGGCTGCCAAACCATCTGGACGGGATTGTTGTTCCTGTGCCTTGTGGTTCACTGAACAATAAGACAGTACATCATGTAATAATAAAGTGCAGTGTGCTTTCCATGGGATGGATGGAATAGAGACTGTAATGTGTCTATACATAGTGTTGTGTTCTAGCTGTTATGCACATTCTGTGACCCTATAGAAAAAAAAGTAAAAATTAATCCAAATAGTTGATGATATATTGTGCATAAATGTAACTGATATCTATTCTGATTCACACAGGACAGTACACATAGTAGCTGTTTATGTTTCCCAGCTACAAACTGGCATATTTGTCCCAGTGGCTACACACACAACCTGTGTACACAGAGCTCAGCTTGTATACCACTTACATGAGATAGGGTAGAGTAAATGCACATAAAGATCAAGAAAGATATTAGGAGAGTTTGGAAAAAAAGAATAAAACAGTTTGCCAGATGGAACAATTATACTGGCTCCATACTACTGCTGAAGGATGCCTTATGAGACCTTGTTGCTATAGGTATAGAGAAGCACAAGTTGTACTGAGCAAGCTCCTGCCTCCCTGCTCTCTGGAAAGGTCTGACATAGGTTCCCTATTCAAGCAGTAGATTTTGTGTAGGAGACTTCTGTCATCCTTCCCACCTCCTCCTTTTTCTTTCTTCAAGGGGTTAAAGGGCCTCCCATAACCAGAATCCCTCTGTGGCGTGCTGTGAAGAGTTTAGGAACCCTAACACCAGAAATAGCAAGTTTGCACTGCTTAGTGTGACAATATCAGCCTTCCTGTAGATCTAGATACAGGTAACTAAACCAACACTGATGAAACCAAGTCTTCAAGTTTGCTTCCCAACCATGGAATATACAAATAAAATAGCTATGATGACATATAATTTTTTTTAAGGAGACTAGGCTGCTTTTGTATGCCTTACCTTTAAAGGAAACCATGAAATGTTTGCTCAGATAGAGGGGAAAAAAAAGGTAGGCTTTAAAATTCTTGCTTTAGGTCGAATAAAAGAGTGTAAGGAATTGGAAATATCTAGAAAGTAAATTAAAAACATGAGATTTTGAAACCTTATAAGGGATTACGCATTCTATTTAAACTAACAAAACAGACATCCTTAATCTCAGGGGAATATATGATTGGCAAATATTTCCTTAGTAATCAAGTCCAATCTCTTGTTATATACAGTTGTATTCATAAACAGATCAAACCCTATTTTAAAAAGAAAAGAATGCTGAGGATTGCCTTCTCTACCGGCAGGCTCTTTTTAGAATTTCAGTGCTGTAAGAAATTGTAACTTTTTCTTTGCTTTTCAGTATGAATGTATTCATGTCCAGTTTGTTGTAGACTGTGTTACTTGTATTCCCTTTACTGCTCCAGACAACATCATGAGTTGCCCTTGCTCAGGTAAGCAGGTGCTTTACTGATTATCAGAATTTGGATACTTTGAATACTTGACATGATAAGTGTAGTGCTTTTGTGAAAGAAACCAATAGAGATAAGGGTGGCTGCAGCCACTAGAGAGAGACAAGATTACACTTACTAGGCCTAAGAACTGTGCTGTATATAAATCTATCCTTTAAATTTGTTCCACTGGGCATTTTTTAATACCTTTTTTGTCCCTTCAGTTATGAATTGCCTAAATTGCTTATGCAGGATGTGGTGGTACCAGGTACATTGTGGGGCATCGCCAAGTGAGATGAGTACTGCAGCCTCAGCACTTGCCAAAACATTTCCATTCAGAATATAATGACTGGGTTGAAAGTCTGAGATACCATTGTATTTATGACCTGGTCAACAGATAAAGCATATTTCGTTCTTTATACTGCAGAGCCATTCTGAGCTTTCAAACCTAAACTGGAAACAATATTTACAAAAAAAGAAAAAAAAAGATTTTCTAAAACAGAAGCTGCTTTCCTTAGTCCTCTTCTGAAGGAAAAGTACACAGAACAACCATTGTTGAGGTGGAGACATAATATTAGCAACAGAAAGAGAATATTAATAGAGCAAAACCAGTGACTGCACACTGGTGTTGCTGTCTATAAACACGCACTGTTGTGTTTCTAAACTGGAAGATGAAAAGACCCTGGGAAAACTTAGAGAGATCACTCTGTGCAAGGTGCCTTATGGTAATTTGTTTTATTTTATCTAGTGTCTTATATCCACTAGCACTCCTAAAACTGTAATTCTAAATGACATTGAATTTCTTTCCTTGTATGAAAACCGATGTTACTAGGTTTCATTTTAAATGATGCACTTAGCATGCTACAGACAAATGCTAGACATCTTCTCTTTTCTGTATCTTTGCACACAAATTCCAATAGCAAGCTTTCACTATGTACTTATATTAGGCTCCCTTTCCCATGAGAATTTGGACCAGATGATCTTTTGATGTCCCTTCCAACTTGGACTATCCTGTGATTCTCTTTGGCACAGTTTCAAGGTGAGTGTAAGCATCTTTGCAATGAATGTGGGATGGACTGAGTCCAGGTTTGCTTTGCTGTGGCCTTAGGAAAGGAAGAATAATCCTGTTAATTTACAGCTGAAAATTAACTTTCAGAGACTCAGTAGAAGAACATAGGAACATATTGTCTCTAGGATTTGTGTACTTATGAGGTCCTCTTCCCTCTCATGATGCTCAAACACAAAGAACAGAACATGACCTGTAGTGAACACTGGAAATCCTGTGTGCCCCACGAGGGTAGAGCACATCGGCATTACTGACAGTGACTTGATATATTAACTGAGTCAACGGAGAGTAAAGACATTCTTCTCTGAAACACAAGATTGTCCACAAATGACCCCCCAATACTGTTTAGAAGAAAGAATGCTTTATGAAGCAGTCATCCTTCAGGGAATCAATGTTCAACTATCAGAGTCTCCAACCTCTAGAAATACACTCTAAAGAATTAAATTAGAGGTTGTGAGGGTGGAATTGTATCTTCTGATCTACATTGTTTTGCTTATTTACACAGGATTAAAAAATGTAATTAAATGCTAGTCACTGAAGACTTAAGACATGAATGAGTTTTGGCCCTTCTTCAGCAGTGATACTGAGACATCTTTGTATTAACCTCATACTGCAGCACTTTTCATGCAAGCCCGTCTAAAATATGGTGTAACAGCTGAGACTGCTTTCCAGAAAGTTGTTACACATTCTCTGTATAAATACTAGCTTTCTGATCTATCTTACTGTTCTTTTTTAGTATTTTACCCTTTTGAAAACTAATTTTGAGCACTGGCTATACAAATAACCTGACCTGAGTGAAAGGGCTGTTTTTGAAGGTAAGAATGATAAACTGGATCTGTTTCAATGAAGATTTATGCTCTTAATAAGAAATGTGTATCTGCTCAGAGGGAGTTCTGGGAATCCTGAGAACTTAAGTTTGAGTGCATTCAACCTGTGTTGTTGCTGAACCTGTATCAGTTGTTGCTTGCTTTAAACACTTTTCATGCTTCCTTTGTTTCTGCACTTTGTACCTTTCAGTAAGAGACAGACTCATCTGTTGTTTCTTTACTAAACCCAAAACTGACTCCTTCTGTTTCAGTGTGTTGAGCTGGTGTTTTCCAGATGCAATCTGCCTGCTAGATTCAGGATTTTCTTTAGGCTATTTCTGTCGTTGTTGCTTGTCTTGAAGTATTATGACATCATTCACATATCCCAAACTGTTGGGACACTGCTGACCTGGGAACTATATATGCAAGTAAAGCAGAGATGAGAAGAATCTTGGCATGGTTAGTTCAAATATAATACTAAATGAAGTCTTGGGAAGGTATAAGTTCACAAACATTTCAAATAATAGTGCTCAGGCATCACTGAGAAGAACATTAGTGATGGTTATTGAAAGTCTCAATAGAGTTGGGACTGTCCTGCCTGATCATCATTTTGTTCTGGTCATCTAATAACAAGGGTGAAATACCATGTTTCACAACATGTTTGATAGCAATCCTAGCTCAGTTATATATCCATCCCAGTTGCTTTATGGGGAATATGGCTGAGAGCTGTTAATTCCTGCAAATGAGGATCTTAAAGGAATTGTGCACTCCTGGAGATGACTTCAAATGAAGGAAGAAAAAAAAAAATTAACTGAATTTGGTACATCAATGAAAAAATTATCAAAATTATGTAGAGAGAGGCTGTTCAGTAGGGAATCTTGACTTGAATGTGTATTACTAGTTAGCGTCCTTAATTACTTATGCTTTAACCTTATCCTTGCAAAAATTTCAATAGCTACTAGAAGATTGCTAGCATCACAGAAGGTCCACAAAAATGAAAGTTACCACAAAATGTTCCATTTCAAAGTTCCAGTACTTGCATTGAGGGATTGTTTAGTAATCTTCAGCTGCATGACCTGACTATCAGCAGTCAAAGCATCAATGTTTTTCAACTTTAAAGGAAACATACATAGTTTGATGCTTTTCATTTCCTCATTGTGAAACTGCAACTGAATGTGACTGTTGGTAGTGAAAATACCTTGAGGTGCTGAAATTAGTTCTGTCAAGCATTGTTTTACACCTGTTAATATTCAACAGATATGGATCAGATTTTCAATGGCTTTTCAGAGGAATTGTTGATCAATTTGTTTTAACACTGCTTCCAGAATTTGGTGATAGATTAGTACAAATATGAGTTGGAGGATGTTATGGCAAACAGAGAAGAGTTCTTCAGATTTGTAATTTTGAACCTATTTTACTTAGACAGTGGCATTCATTAGCAATGGTCTAAGCTTCTGAAAAGCAACTTTTGTGACCATGAGAAATTTATTGGGGGAAATTTATTTTACATCTTTAACATTGTATGGAATGTTAAACTGAATAGATTTGATATGTGTTCTTTGTGGAGTAAAGCTTCACTGTTATAAAGGGAAGTAAGAGTTGGTTGCTTTTGTTTGCAAAAGAACAGATGTTTTTTCTGATTTCCATCACTAAAAGGAAATTCGATTGAGGGGTTCTGATCTTCTGAGAAGCAAAAAAAGAGCCTTAAGAATGGGGACAACAGACAGAGCACTTTGAATGTAGCCTTGAAAATAACGTTTGAAACAAAGAATGACGTTATTTGCACACCTGCATCAACATTGAAGTAAGGTCACAATCTGTAAATGCACTGTGAGGACTTGTGTATTTTTATAACAATAATTCTTCATGGTTTAAAATGATGTTTTTCTTGAAATATTTTAGAATGAAACATGAAACACATTAAACACATCTCATTCCAAAAAAAAGATGGTAACTAACCAAAAAAATTGTTCAGCTGTAAAAAGGAGAGGCATGATGTCCAAAAAGATGAAGTTAGACAAATATTCAAATAAGTTTCTCAGAGCATGTTGCATGTAACCTCATCAAGCCTACTAAGCATCATTTATGCATGTTGTGTAAACTTTTGGGGAATACAGAGGGAGTAGAAAGAACATCCATCACACTTCTAGAATTAGTCTTGTGACTGTTTCCTTATGAGGAAAGGCTGCAGGAAGTGGGGCTGTTTAGTCTAGATAAGAGGAGACTGGAGGGGGATCTCATTAATATTTATAAATATCTAAATGGTGGATGTCAGGAGATTGGAGTATTATTTTTTTTCTGTTGTATTTAGTGATAGGACAAGGGGTAATGGAAAGAAGCTGGAACACAAAATGTTCCATTTAAATACAAGGAAAAACTATTTTACTGTTCAAGTGAGGGAGCCTCGACACAGGCTGCCCAGGGAGGATGTGGAGTCTCCTAATCTGGATGTCTTCAAAATGTACCTGGACACATTCCTGTGTGACCTGATCTAGGTGAACCTGCTTTGGCAGGGACCTTGGACTAGATGACCTCTAAAGGTCCCTTCCAACCCCTACCATTCTATGATTAAGCAGAGAAGACAATTAGGGTCCCAGGAGAATGGGGAAATAGTTTCTGTTTGAGGCCTTTGTATGCCTCAAAGGAGGAAGAATGATCCTGAACCTGAAATGTGTTCATAAAAACTGTCTAGGAATAAAGAGAGCCCAAGATCAGTGTATTCCTACAAGTAAAAAATGAGGCAATGGAAGTAAGAAGCATGGATGAATAAAAAGTTTCTGGAACAACTCAGATGAAAGAAGGAAGTATATGGAATTTGGAAAAATGGCTTGATCAAAGAGTATGCAGCAATGTATCAAACAAGGTCTAAAGCCCTCTTGGAATCAAAGCTGGCAATGGATATAATAAAAGACTAGGGAAAATATGAGGTTGCTTCTGAATGGGGGGTTTTCTTGCTGAAAGAGAGTTGGAGCTACTGAATGCCTTCTTTGCCTCAGTCTTTACTTCTAAGGCTGTCCCTCAGGAATCCCACTCCCTGGAAGACAGAGAAAAAGTCCGGAGAAAGAAAGACCTTCCCTTGGTTGAGGAGGATTGGGTTATGGATTTACTAGGCAACCTGGATACCCACAAATCCATGGGTCCTGATGGGATCATAGAATCACAGAATGGTAGGGTCGGAGGGGACCTTTAGACATCATCTAGTCCAATCCCCCTGCAGAGGCAGGTTCACCGAGATCAGGTTGCACAGGAACATGTCCAGATGGGTCTTGAAGACCTCCAAGGAAGGAGACTCCACAACCCCTCTGGGCAGCCTGTGCCACTGCTCTATCACCCTCACAATGAAATAGTTTTTCCTTATGTTTAAATGGAACTTTTTGTGTTCCAGTTTCTTTCCATTGCCCCTTGTCCTGTGACTAGACAAGGGATGTCCCAACCTCCTGACACCCATCATTTAGATATTTATAAATATTAATAAGGTCCCCACTCAGTCTTTTTTTTTCTAGACTAAACAGCCCCAGCTCCTGCAGATTTTCTTCATAAGGAAGATGCTTCAGTCCCCTGATCATCTTGGTGGCCCTATGCTGAACTTTCTCCAGAAGTTCCCTATCCCTCTTGAGCCGAGGAGCCCAGAACTGGACACAGGATGTCATTGATGTGAGTTTCATCTTTAGAAGCATTTAAATTCAAGGTGTTTAAATTGAAGTTCAAAGTGTTCTAGATATGCCAAACAGTTCAGGAAATTCTGGGTTTTTTCCTGGGTTTAGCCCTCACCTGATGGTGTTGGTAATCTCAAACATTCTGATAGGTTAGTTGAGGTAGAACTATGCATGCTCAGGTTCTCAGCTCTGCTCATTGCCAAATATTTGGTGGTTATACCTAAAAACATAGTATCTCTATACTAAAATGTTAGAGGCATTATCATGTTGAATAAGACAGTCGATTGTGATTTTTGAAAGTTTTATGGCTCATACTGTCACTCTGCAGTCCAATCAAAACAATCATCCTGTTTTAGATAGAGAGGAAATCACTACCTAAACTGTTGAGACAAATAATTCCCTCCTTTTTGTTGCCTCTCACCAGCTAGTTGGCTTTACCGTACAAAATAGAAAGCAAGCAAAAACAACTTACTTGTAGTACTGTACTTTCTTCCTTAGTCTGTTTCTGCAGACAAATGAGTAAAGTCTCAATCCTGAGCGACATCACACTGCAGATACCTTCAAGCTTGGAATTCCTTAATGAACAACACTTTGACTGTTTTAGAAGAAGTTAACAGAAACCGATGCACATGATATTTTCTAAAGTAGCCAAATATCAGAATTCTTTATCTACAAGATATTTGCTGGTTCTTAAAATTTCAGCTTTGGTGTCTCTCAGCACCAAACCAAATGGAGAGTAAATGAAAAATGAATCTGATTTTTCATTAGAAACATACGGAATGCTGGAAAAAACTGACTCTGTCTTTTTCAAAGTATGTCATTATGAAAATTACAAAATACTTACTCTTTATATCTCTGGCTCTACAGCTTTAAATGTTTTATTCATAAATTCCTTATAAATTTCCTACAAAGGTATAGATAAAAACACTGAAGCAAAAGCTATTATGCTTTTAACATTTTCCAAAGGAAAATCACTGCATTCGATAAGGCCCAAGTACTTCTACTGTTTTGTTTCACTTTGAGAGCGATTGAGCAGAGGAACAGATTGTGGCATCTCTTTCTCTGGAGGTTTCAAAACCCACCTGGACACATTCCAGAGCAAGCTGATCAAGGTGAACCTGCTTTAACACATGGCTGAGCTGGATGATCTCTAGAGGTCTCTTCCAACCCCTACCATTTTATGATCATGTGGAAAAAAACCTTAAAAGTAACAACTTAATTCCTAGCTTTCAGGATCACATCGGAAATTGGGACATATTTTCCATAAATATCACAGGCTGCAAATATCCTGATGAGGTCCCTTGGTAGCTAGGAAGATAAGATTCCATTAAATCTCTTTATTAGACATTGAAGATGATGCCATATGTTAGCATCTAAGTAATTTCCCCAAGATTTGCAATGAAGGCATTTGATCAGTGATTTGGAGATGGACACTTTATATATGTCTTCCTCAATTACCCGAAGCAGTATATAACTCTTGATGCAGTACATGCCTGCTTAATGAATAGTCAGACCGTTAATTGTTTTTACTTATTACCAATGGCTTGTAGCTCTGTGCCATGTTAAGAAGATTATAAATATATGGAACCTGCCTATTAACTCATTCTTCTTTCATTGGCCCAAATTAACCATAAAATGCAATCATTCTGAGATAAAACTATCCCTTCTACTATGAAGGGACAAAGAATTCAAAATGAGGCAGAACAGGAAAAGATGCTGAGGGAAAGCACAGCAGCTAAAAGGATGGTGCTGTCCAGAGAAACAAACATTTCCTAGAAGTAAGGAAGAGGGGTTTTTTTTCTGCTTCTAGAATCTGCAAGGCTGATCGAGCATCTACACTTGAAAAAAAAAGAGGTAGAAATACAATATACTATATAAACACATCCATCTATGTAAAGTTTGAATACACCCAATACTGAGGTTTTCATATTTCATCAATATGCTTTCAAACCTGCTTGCTGTAGGAATTGGTGCTTTCTGCAGCTGTGTTATAAAATACTGCTGTTTGGCAAGAGAAGGAAAATTCTCAGATGGGATCAATTTTGCAAATGACTTACTTCTAAAAAACACCACAGAGCATAGTTCACAGAAACAAAACAACAATGAAAAGTCAAACCCAAGAATAGAGTCCTGAAGGCTCTGATGTGTCATCAATGCAAATGACTAGGAGATCCAAGGCTTAAAGAAATTAAAATGTCATGCTTCAGTTCAGTTGTAGTTCTTAAAGTTATGTTTATTTCCTGCTATTTATTCATGCAATCTTTAATATGCTCACATATGTCAAGGTAAGTGCTATTCTTGTTCATGAAAACATTTTGTGGATCAATGCTTTCATGATGTGCAAGGAGAAAACAATCTTCTCCATTATTTTCTGTTTTGACTGACAAATTAACTTGCCTACACCTTCAAAGAGATCTGGTGATAACAAAAACATATCTCTTTTACCATATGCTATAAATATTCATTAAGAGGTCCTGAGCATCCAGCAGTTGCTCAAGAGGCAAACCCTTATTAGAGCAATAATTGCAGTGAGAAATACCAGTTACTCAATTACTTCATCTGTCTTTTCAACCTGTTCTGCTCAGACATTGATAGCTCTATGGCAGATCTTTTAAATTATTTTATTTTTCTTTACTAGCTGAGTGAAGACCAGGTCCTTCACATGATAAATCATTATTTTGGTGCCTTCCATCCAAATTAAAGTCCATGTGAAAGTCATTTAATTCAGTTAGGTGTCAGTTTGGCCTGTAAAACCTGTATTTTTGATAGAAATGAACAAACCATCCCAAGCCCTCCAAGAAAATAATGTCTTTTATTGGCTTGTATGAAGTTTTTGGTAACATTAAAGTGCATGAAGACTTGATATGCTTATCCTTCTTGATCAGTCATGCCAGTATCAAATTTTGAACATGTCTGAAAAAAGTTTTTGTGAACATATAATTTATGTTTCATTTGTATGGATATTTTTTTATACATATATTGCATAACTGGGATTTTTGCATCATTCTCCTAGTAGTCAATGGAGCCACCTTTGGAATATGTACTTACATCTTCTGATATATGACTATTGCTAGAAGAGTTACCACAATTGTTCTGATAAAGCTTTTTCTTATAGAATAACTACCAATCAACATTAATAAACCAATCTTCACAATAGCCTTGAGGTAGAGGCTTACTAACACTGTTGGGGCAGATGAGGCACAGAGCTATTGTTTTGCCTGGGGCCAGATAAATGACTGTTGCGTGCTGGAATCAGAATTTTTCTATACTGCTTCCAAAGACTTGTTTACTAACAAGAGGATCCCTCCTTTCATGCATCTCCAAGAGTGGAATCAAAGCGCTATGATGCTCTGATCAGCTGCTTCTCTTATGAACAGATATGGTGTTCAAGGGGTAGGAGCAAAGCCAGACAGATGCTAATCCTAGAAGATATGTCTTTTGAGATGCAATATCCTCTTAGAACAGTTAGGACTTGCCAGTTAGTGTGGTAAAAATGAGTAAAGGAATGAGGTCCCTGATTCATCATATGGTTACTGTCTTGTTTCTGGGGGGAAAAAAAACCCCAAATCTATGACTGACAAACCAAAGCTGGATAGGGCTGAACTACTCCCATTTTTTTTTATCTAAAGACTATGTTGGAAAATGAGATGCAAGAAAAAGTAATTAAGCCAAGGGAGTTAATTTTAATTAAGTTATGGTTGATGTTTGAGACCTTCTCCAAAGGCTACTAAATTCCACCAAATCTATTGATTTTATCTGGTTTTATCTATTGATTTAGCTCAGGTTTTTATTGGTGTTAGAAATAAAATTTTCATGAAAACTCTCAGATAAGTTCTTTAAATGCTCATTGACTGAATCTCTCTCCTAATCTGTCAAAAGCTGGATTCCAATACAATATTTCTTAGTTAAGACAGAATAGCTTACTTAGTCTCACAGTTCATTATTCACATTGGGAAAATGCATGATAAACTGGTAAAACAAAGGCAGCCCAAAGGAAACTTCTAACACAAGCTACTGTATTGATTCTGACAGGGACCAAAGCACACAAAGTCGATATTATGACTAATATAATGCTGGAAGGCTGTTACTGTGTAACGCCATATCTTTTTTGTCTATACATTTAACCCATTGTGGTACTTGACACCATTGAAGTTCTTCTAATGATCTGACGTCAGAATTTTGCATGAAAGACTGTAAGAGCACGCTAGCAGTATCTGTTTTCAAACCTCCTGGCAAGAGAACCGTTTCGAGGAGAAGTCTAAGGACAGCAGTTTGAGTTTGGTTATGGTGTGTATCAATGACAGCTGTACTTTGGAGATTAGAGATTTATTTAAATAAATCACAAAGGTTTCAAGTGGCTAAATATCACAGCCATCTGAAACTATTTGTCATTTCCTTGTCAAACTCATCTTTTGCATTTTAATTATTTACTGTAACCTCTCCTATGTTCTACTCTCTTTACTAACTCAGATCTTTTCCCCTCTAATTTACTACTGACTTGGTGTACAGTACTATATTTTTCCCTTCTTGCCAGTTTTAACTCTAGTTCTTCTCTCTCCTCTCTGGATCTATTTAGATATCTTATTTTTTCCCTTATTTCAGTGCTGGAATTTCAAAAATTATTCCATAAAGACATTGAGCTGTACTGAGATACATTAGCAATTCTGAAATTTTAGTTTTGAAATTTTAGCTGTAATCTACAGAAGTCTGAGTATTATTGTAATATGGACAAAATTTTCTTTAGATATAGTGGATTTCTTGTTTATGATTCCCTGAAAACCTCAGCTAAGATCTCAAAAGATAATGAATTGTCAAATTAAATATCTTAAGATATTAGTAAAGGATTAGATAACACAACACAGAATATCATTGTGCCATTGTCTAAGTCTATGACATGTCTTGAATACTGAACACAGTTCTGGCCATCTCATAAAAGGATTTAACAGCATGAGGAAAAGTACAGAGAAGGGCAAAAAAGCAGATCAAAAAGATGGAATGACTGTCCTGGTAGTATATGGACAGGCTAAACAATAATTGAGTAGAATTAGTAGGAAAGAATCACAGAGGATATGGTAGAAATTGATGACTTATAATGGAAAGTATGAGCACAGAATGAGTATTCACTTTCTTACAATACAGTAAGTAGGAATCAATGCAATCGTATGGTAACCTGGTTAAGTAAACAAAGATCATCTTTACACCAAAGAGACTAATTCAGTTCTGGAACTGATTGTTGCAGCATGTCTAGAGGACAAAAGTAAAAATGAACTTGAAAGGAGATAGAAATAGCTAATAGAACAAAACTCTTCAGAATGTATTTTCATTTAACTGTTACAGTTACAGTAGTTTCATTTAACCGTGACACAGGATAAGGGTTACTCCTAAAAGAAGTCACCTGGTCCTCAGTGTTGGGACAAATCAGAGGAAAACATGGAACTCAATTAAGGTCAATGGGAAAGTTAATGAGGCTGCAGAGATAACAGGAAAGAAAAGTAAATGCGGCTTTTGAAAGGTACTTTTATTTAATTTTTAACACAGACCAACAGTTTTGTGGTGTTTGGTTTGGTTTTTTTTTTGTTTCTGAAGCATAAACTCAATTA
Organism: Colius striatus; assembly: GCF_028858725.1. Taxonomy (NCBI): domain Eukaryota; kingdom Metazoa; phylum Chordata; class Aves; order Coliiformes; family Coliidae; genus Colius; species Colius striatus. The sequence goes on along the minus strand of NC_084769.1, from coordinate 15,777,766 downwards.
ACCTTCTAACTCAAAACTGACACTGACTTTCTAAACATGACTTTTGCTGCTTTCTCAGATCATCAAGCTCTCCAGTAGTTTTCAGTACTGCAATCCATATTGATTTCTCTCTTTTTTTAATAAGGTCACTAAAAGTGAATATCACAATATCCTAGTCTTCACGTGTAACTCAGCTTTTGTTGACACTGAAGGCAGCTAAATAAAGAAAATTTGATTGTTTTTAGAAGAAATTTCCGGAGATGTTATTTATAGAGTTGATGGATAAAATTCCTCTTATTTTTGACTTTGATTTACAAAAAGGAGATGATTCTTTTAATCTAGTTTGTCTACCTAAACTATTACACTTGCATCATAGCCTTTTCTTTTTTCCCAAAGTCTTGTTTGAGGGTCATCACCAATTTATCAAAGTATTTTTTTGCCAAGTGAAAGATCCTTCATATTCATCAGGCCAGAACAAAAAGAACAATATTACCCATACTTTAAAAATATATTCCCTGCTAAAGTGGAAATTCTTGAGTGATATGGTGTTTCTTTCCTTAAATAGCTATTGTGAATCAGAAAACCCTAGGGAAAAAAAAATCTTTCAAAACAGAGAAACAATCTGAGAATCCACTTGTCATCTAGAACTGTTCCTCCGTGTTGTAAATCAAATCTGGAAATGCTTCTACTCTACAATCTTGAGTAACTTGTTTTTTTGTCATCTGTGTCTCTACTGCTAGATAAACTGCTTCATTTGGGCACTGAAAACCTGTAGTTCACAGTATATCAGTCTCCAAAACTGGGGTCTTCATACAAACTTCTTGTTAAGGATCCCAAAAAACCTGAGCTGTCGGGCTGTGGCAGGGAACTGTTTACAGCTTGTGTTGCTTACCACAACACAAACACACAAGTGCATTCTCACTCTTTCGTAGCATACAGTCATATTCCAACATCTAAGAGCTTTCCAGATCATGCTTCTATTTACTACTTTTTACAGAAGCAGCTTATGCTTTCACTGAGGGAGGTACGGTAACAAAAAGAGTACTATAGTTAACAATGTTTCACTAGACACTCATTAATCTTTCTGAATTAACACCATAAGTAGTTTTGAAAGGGCCATAATTTGGATGACAATCAACTTTGAGCTGGAGATTCTAATCATAAATCATCCACTGCCTGGTCTTCTTGTGGTATTGGAAAGAATCTTCGCAAAAAGGCCATAAGATTGCAAGAAATGAAGATATACCAGGGAAACGGTATTTTCCCCTGCTTCCTCCCACAGAAATCTTCAGAGTCTTGTTTTACTTTGTAACACTAAGCCTTTAGAAGAGTAGCACTGTTTTGTTTTCCTTCAAGCCTGTATTTTCAGCTCTTACCTTGAACTCTGGCTAAAAGAAATTTGAAGAGTTCACAGTATTCTGCAGTATAGATGCAAGAAAACAAATGCTTTTATTTTCCTGAAATCTGTGAAATAAGGCAATAATTTCCTGGTGCTCTTGGAAACAAAGCCGAGAACTTTGCCCCTCAATATTATTATTTTTTCTTCCTATTTCTTTCAAACCAATATTATTAATTAGCTATTGCACGGGCCCCTTGGGAATTACAATTAAGCCAACCACTTATGCAAAAATCAATCTTTCAATGGCAGGCTTTGTTAATCTTCCAAATGCAATTTCCATTTCTCACATTCTAGGTTTATTGATTACACTTCAAAATTCTCAGATCATCTGTCAGGCTTATTGAATTAATCTGTAGCTAATAACTTAATTGTCTTGAAAAACAGATGTGCTACTTCCACTGAACACTAAAATTTGGTTACAGACATCTAAGGAAATGACAGCACACACACTCATAGTTATTTAAAAGCATTTAATTACCTAAACTTTTACACTACAGTGCAGTGAGATTATGGGTATGAAGAAACAAAAGAGTAAGCAGGCTACACAGTGTAAATGAGCCATACAAGATCCTTCTCCTGCTTTGCCACGGGGAACTTTCAACTTCAAATTTTGATGTGAGCAACAGATTCTTTCTTATGAAGAAATTTTTACCATAGTCCTAAGTGAAGATAGGATGCTGTCATACTTGGTGTTGAGCAGCCATAGCAACAGCTAATTTCTCTTCTGAAAAATCCTAGTGTTTAAATGACCAGTACAGAGAAAGAAAAACGGCTTGTCTGTAATTATATTAGCAAAACTATTGGAATAGGCATCCTTTCCGATTTATTAGCAATTCCCTCTTCCATTAGTTTTGCTTATATAATTACAGAGAAGCTATTTTCCTATTTATTAGGAAGGAATGACAAGACTATTGAGCTGCTCTATTGGATGTCAAAACTGTCCATAACATAAAAGACCTAGAATTCTTTTTGCATAACCAAAAGGATTATTTGATTTGATTAGATTAATTTACTTTAAAAACTGGACTGTATTGGGTAATTGAAGTCACTGACATATATAATTGTGTAGAGTTTATAGAGGAAGAAGAATGAAGGAGGATGTACACCTCTGTGTGTCAAACAAGCATGTGAATATCGCAGACTTGATGAAAAACTCTGGGTAGAAAGGAACCAGAGAAACCCATGATCCTTATTAAGGTGGGCATTTACTTTGAACCATCAAAAGCAGCAAATCAGTAAAAGACATTTTTGTGAACTACCAAATACCAAAGCAGAGTGCAGGATTTGGTGTTTTCAGGGGGTTTTGACCATTTAGACATCTGCTGGGAATGGAGTACCTCAGCACTCAGGTAATTTTTATACAGAACGTAGACAAAACTGTAAGAGGAAGACTGCGTAGGTTTCCTTCTAATCAAGTAATAATAACTCACTGAGTATGTCAAGGGAAAAGATAATTTGATCTAGAGTAGCTGCAGAGGCAGGAATAGGGAAGAATAGCAAGGTCCTGTCCAACTCAGCTACTCAGTAGGTAAGAGTCTCCTAGCAGTTGGTACCTGAAAAAATAGATGTTGTTTCTTTTGACTATAGGAAACCTGGTGTTTCCTCACATGACTTTCTCATAAACAAGATAAGGGATGATTTTCTGATGAAAGTACTAGAAGATGAATGCAAGGGTGATTGAAAAAACTTTCTCTTTGAATAGCTATTGAGAACTCAGTTGTTCTCTTAGAAGTATAGGAAATTGTAGGAAAGGAGATTGAAATTGCAGCCTGGAAAGATGTGGCAGTAAGGATTGTGAAGCACTAGAAGTGCTTGCAGAGAGAAGACATGGAGTGTTGTTTATTGTTAGAAGTTCTTAAGAATTGTGTAGACAAACATGGCTGAAATTACCTGGGTAAGGATAATCTCACTGTGGTTTACCAGAAGGGACACAATGAGCACTTCAGATATTTTCCAACTCTACTGATTTTTCAGAAGCATGCAATAGTCTGTAGCCAGGCAGTTTTGCCATGGTTCCTCGCCATAAAATTTTAGAGTTTTGTGCTTGAGAATGTTTTCACACATTCACATTTCACCTGTATTGATCTAAACATTACATTCCTGTTTCTAGGATACTTTTGAATGATTGTGTGCCAAAAAGAGCATGAGACCAAAGAACAAAAAATCCTAAATAGTAAACAGAGTATGTAATCAATTCTTACAGTCAGAAAGGTGTTGGTATTTGTAACCCTGTTCAATAATTACAAATCAATTAAAATAATGTTATTATTCTCTCTTTCCACTTAGCAGTAACAATATGTAAAGGTCATTTGCCATCTAGTTAGGGAGAAGGTGGCAATTAACATCAGAGTAAAACCAGAATATTCATCTTCTGTTACAAGCATGACATGAATTCTACTAAGATGAAGTCTTCAGAAGTAACAGGATTGAATGTTCACCTCACAGAAAAATTAAGAAAAAAATTCTAAAATTTACACTGACCCTAGAAATCCTGGATAAAATCTTGTGTATAAAGTGGGAACTGTAGATGTCAGAGGTGGTTGGAAGCCTGGTTTTTGTTTATTAGATATCCAGTAAAAATCTTATAGGAATCAGTGTGAAACCTGAGATACTTTTTTTTCTACTTGATTCACTTAGGCATCTGTAAGTGAGCATTCATGTCAGCACTTTGTTAACATTTTCAGGTGTGACTAATGCTTTACTTCTGAAATGGAGATTCTCTCCTATTCTTTCTTTGTCTTTTTCTCCAATAAGGCTCTGTTAGCAAAACTTCTCTTAATCTAGTCTTGCTGGCCTCACAACCAGAAGACAGTAAAGAAGGGGAAAGCTGAATGCACTGACTACAAGGTAGCTCTTGCTGTTGAGCATGGAGCTGCCTTTAAATTAATAAATCCTAGCAGCAGACTTGAGACAGCCTTGGGCTAGCATGACTGCACTGCATTCAGATGCGAGCCAGTAAGTCAGGATAGTGTTGAGCTATACGTTTTGTGCTTGCTGGTTTGGATTCTTGGCACCTCTATATTATGCTGCCTCTAACTGTGTTACCTTGCTCTCTTTCACAGTGTTCGTTTTGAGTTTTTCAGTGCCAGAAAACCTTATGCTAAATATTCAATGGCTTTCTGTGTCTCCAGATAAATCTAAAAAGTTAAAATTAGTAGCTATTTTTTTCCCCATTTATAAAGGTTTTTTTTTTTTTTAATCAGACCACAATATTAATATTTATGCTTTGAAATAGCATGAAGTTTTTAACATTGTTAATCGGAAACAAAAGATAAATGTCATCTTAGTTTCCTAAACTAAAGCATTTAGGTAGTTGTCAGTTTCCGTCTCCCATCATTCTTAGTTTACATTTACTATCACAAAACATTTTGAAATATGTTAAACAATTTGTATTGATATATTTGGCCTCAAAGATACTAAATTCCTTCTTATTTTAAGGAAATAAAGGAGGGAAAATAGAAGGTGATATTTATTGGTGTTGTTATCAAGGAAAGTGTTGCGAGCTTTATTAACTGGTGCCACATGGGTAAGTCCACATAAACCACAACCAAAAACTTGGCTCTGAGTTCTGCTGGAGAGTCTTTAGATTCTAGTCCCTATGGAACTGCAAACTATTGGGGGATTTTGAATTCTTTATTGATTATATCCTGAATATAAACTGTAATTTAGGCTTTTTTCCCTCCCTGTAAGAAAGCAGACATGAAAAGAATCAGCTTCCAAACAAGAGTCCCTTCCCGAATCTTTGACAAGATTTCTTTCAAAAGCAAACCACAAGTACTTTCCATATGAACTCCATAATTTTCCTAACACAATAGGATACAGAACATCTTTGTCACGTTACCATTTCACTGAAAACAGAGCTTTGAGACACTAAACACTTTTGAAAATGTAGTGTCACGTTTGTCTTTTTTCCACTGAGAGATTTAACAAATGTTAAGCATTTCTGTCATTCTCATGTTAGTATATGAAGTGTGAAAATTAATTTTACTTGCTAATTGAAAGATAATTGGTTTGGGGGTAGAAATTGTCACTCCATCAGGGAAAGAAAAAAAGCAAATTCTAGGACTACTGCAAGCCTGCAGGAAGAGGTAGCACAGACTTTGTCTGGAAAAATCCATCTGTAAGTTAGTGGAAAACAAAGTGTATGATGAATCTCATGGCTGAACCAGTTTCAAATCAACGGAGAGCAACAAATACTTTCTTCTAAAATAATATTCCTCTCCTATAAAGAGATTAATGACACTTTTAATATACATGGTTACAGCAGAAAGTAACAGCTAGTGCTTATCCATAGTGGATAAGACATCCACAAATAGAGTATGAACAGTGTTGGTAAACTGAGATCTCTTACCTACCACTGAAAGAAATGTGTGGATAAAGTGCAAGGAAGTATATGAGATATCAAGAATATTATAAAGCTTTTCTAAGATACACCATTAACATATATGTTGTTCATTATTTAATTATTTTTATATATTATTTTAGCTATTTCTTTTCATTACTTCATCAAATTTATCTCAACTGTAAACATTCTGCAAAACAAAAATAACAAACCCTTGAGCTTTCTGCCATGCTGCTTCACACAGTGAGGTAGGGAGTACTAATCTTCTCCAGATAGATCTTCATAGTCCTCTTTGCTGCAGTGCTTGCAAAAACAAAATAATCATGCTTGTAGGAGGGACAAAAATATTGTATGCTGCAATGCCTTGTATTCTTTTAAGGTTTACTTGCTGCATATTGATCTCCATCTTCATCTTTCTACACTGTAAATGGTGTGTGCTAAAGATCTACCGTCTATTTTGCATTTTCATGCCACCTACTACAGTGGCAGCCCGGGCTAAAGGTAAGAGTAATAAAAAATGTAACAAACCATTTTGTATGTTCAGTGTTGTAAGCTGTTGGAAAGTCTATCTCTTAGTGGAGTATATGGAAGGAGACATGCAAAGCAAGATCAAAGATGAGTGAGGCAAAGAGAAGACTAGGAAATTAATATAACATATTTTTAGATAATCTTCTTCAGGCTTTAAAGATAATGTAAATGATTAAAATGCACAGAACAGGAGAAATACAGCCAGGTCTTTTAAAATGAATAACATATGATGATGACTGGTCCAATCTTACGTGTCTCTAACAAAAAGCAGCTAAATATACTTCATCATATATATCCCAGGTAAACGGAATATCTATGGATGAAGGTTGTGTTATTTTCCTGAACCTAAACACTGGGTAGGAGGAATCCTGACATTGCTGTAATCCATGATGGTTTTGAAATTTAGTTCAATTGAGAGTATATTTCACCTCCAGTATCTTTATAACTCCCAGAATCTTATTTTTATTGTCTTCTAGGGCCACTGGCACAGCATGACCCAACTTTCCTATACAATGAAAGCTCTTTTCTGGATTGTTTGGTTTGGTTTTTTTGTTTGTTTGTTTTTTTAAATGGTCTATTTATTTCAGAGTGTCTGCAGCTTAGACTGGTTTCAGTGACAATTGTAGCTGTTCAGCAGTTCTGAAAACCAGTCTACTGGCTTTTACCACCTTTTTATATCTATACAAATAAAAGTTAAGTATTTTGCTATGACTAAGAACATGGTAGTAAGAATAAAATCTTTATCGATCATTGTAAGAGCATTAAAAGGGCTTTGCAGAGATACTAAGTTGAATTATAATGTCCAAAGCTAAACAACAACAAAGGTCTTTGAACTAAATGTTAAGAGCATTACTAAAATATGGAACTGATTGGTTGGTTAGCTAAATGTGGTTGTGAAAAACGGGACAACAGCAGGCAAAGCTACCAAAGTGGTGAGAGAGGAAAAGCATGTACATATATATTCACATACATATATATATTTAATATTACATAAAAGCTACTGGACCTGACCATAATAGTGATGAAAATCAATTTATTTGGAAATATACTGGGCTGATTATGCATCCCCTGATACCGTTAACAACGTTTTAGATGAAATATTCATTCATTTGCTTATAGCCTATGTTTTAAGGGGAAAACTTTCTTTTGGAAAAATAAATGTGCAAAAATACATTGCCCAGTAGGCAGTAAGCAGCATAATATATTCTCCTTTTCTAGCCTTCCTCTTCGAGTGTAAATCCTTGTGGTTTCCGTGATGTTTACTACAAAAAGTATGAAAAGAACACTTAACCATTCCTATCACTAAAATACAAACATGCTATTACTTATAGAATGAAAACAGCAGTATTTATTCATCAGGTTCATAAACTCATAGATAATCTAATAATTTATTATCAATATGCTTGTTTTTTTACACAACTGATTAGGAGATTTAATGAGGGATTGACCAAGTGAAATATCCTTTATACGCGTTACAAACCCAAAAATTTACCAGAAAAAAACTACATCTGAAATAGCACAGAAGATAATATGTGAGAGAATTCAGAGACAGGGACATCATTGACTTGAGACAAGAACAGAATTCAACATTTCTGACTGTTCCCTCCAAAGTACTCTCCATTAAATTGCATCAGTATAATTGCACAATAATCAGGTCTCGAACTTCCTGTTATTTTTCTGTATCCAGTATGGCAGACACAGACTTTTTCAAAGTACATGAAGTCAAAATATATATTTTTAGTGGTCTTTTATAGAATGTGAAGTAGTTGTTTAAAAGGAAAAGGATAGTGGAATTCAGTAAATAACAGGAGACATCTGATCCAACAAAAGGACATTTTTCCCAGTCTGACAAAACACACTCATCTTTTGCAATAAGGAGAGTTTTTCTGAAGATATGAGTTTGAGTCTAAGTAGCCTTTCTGAGGTCTACTCAAGGTACAGAACAGTTGTCATGTAGCTAGTCTACAATGCACTTGGAAATCTCAAGATAAATTTCAGCATGCAGAGGTTTGTTTGAGGACATTGGGAATAATCTAATCTACTCTTTCAAATTTAATTTAGTTTTAAGAAGGTGTAATACACTTATATTGTGTCCCTGCCACGGTTGCATGCTGAGAGTACTGCACATCACATCAGATTAAGGCCAATTAGCAGTGTTATAAGGAATTTTTTCCTTCCTCTCTCTTACTCTCTTTTGAATGCAGCACTGCAATTTTGTGATTAAAATCCTATATCTTGAAACATATCAGATGAGAGACTTTCTCTGGCCTCCAACTGTGATTAAGGTTATGATTTTTGGCCTAAAGAGTCATGAGAATCAGAACTGATTAAGAACTGGGGACTTGGTCTCTGTTTGTTACCCTGTTACCTACTGTGTAGAGCTTATACTAAGGAGATATTGCTTTGTCAAACACTTTACGAAAATTCAAACTTGGAAAGGTTTTGTGGACAAGATTCTTCAAAATTATAGATTTGAAGTATTTTATCTTTCATTTAAACAATTTGAGAAGAATCTGGGTTTTAGAAATTGCTTAGAATTCTGTTGATGGAAAGGTGAATATTTCCAAGACATCTTTAAGATACAAGGACACAGGATGCTGTAAAATTCTTGAGGTTTCTGGTGTTGCTTGCACAACTCTCTCCAAAGTATTATACAGGCAGAATGTCAACAGGTTAGAATTTGCTGTTCTACAAGCAGTTTTAAGGGATAATGCAAAGAATGAAAAACATGATCAAACAAGTTTTAAAGAAATACACAATTCATTAGTTTGTATTGCACAGACCTTTGTAAGTCTGGTTCTCTTGGATGAAAGGCTACTCAAATCCCACCCAGAGAGCCTCCGTGTTCAACCAGTGAGCAGAGAGAGATACCTGATAGTTCAGCTAAGAAGTCAGTTAACACAGACCATAGAGTTGAAAAGAACAGTTTCAAATTATCTGGAGTGGTAATGATTTCACTGAAACAGAAAAATCACTCCCCATCTTTTTTCAGTTTCATTATCTTCCAGTTACTTGAGACATAATCTGATTCCTTACTAGAAAAGGAACATCAAAGTTTGAATATCTCTGCCTCTGAAAACCATTTTGCTTACTTTTCTCTAACTTTGGTTTGGGCACTGGGAGAGCATAGATTATGAACAATTTTGGGCAGCTTTGTTCATGTTAGTTTATATATGATATATACATGTGTGTTTATGTATGTATAAGTAATTTAAATCTGGCTATGCTCTGTGAAATATCACCTCTCAGAACACCAAGTGTGAAAGTGATGGGATTTTGTCTATTCCTCTTGTCAAATCAATGACTACTGTTAGCCAAATGAGCTGAGTAGGAAGATTCCCGTTGGTTTTATTTGGGGTAGGCCAATGGTAATCTGATGGTATTTCAAAAGAAGCAAAGAAATCTGTGCTGTTAAAGGAAGTAATAATCTTCTATTGGATAGTCATTAGAGGGCAATTTTTGTAATAGATGTACTCCAGGGCTATTTCATCTTACTTTAAATGTCATACATTCTTGCATATGCATTATTATGCTTAATAATGTAAATTATAGACAGTGATGTTAATAACCGTAGTGTACTAGACAATGTTTCTACAGATTAGTGAGTCTATGACTTAAGAGCTTACAGTTTAAGCAGAAAGGACAATGAGTAAGAAATAAGTAAATATTCTATGAAAACATGTGGACTAATGAGACTACATGAGAATGACTTGTCTGGCTATTCTGCATACCAGTGTGTTACTAAGCCCAGGAACGCCTGGAAAATAGGAAACCTAATTATGGTAGCTGTGTAGCTCGAATAATGCAAAGCTGTTGATTGTGCCCAAAATGTGGTAAGATAGTGAATTATCAAAAAGGATATCTACAGACAATTAAAGGACTAATGAGAGTCTATGCAAGAGGCTTTTGGCCTTTAGGAGGTGAACATACAGATGAGGAAATTATAACATTTTAAAAAATTACAAGAGGATCTGAGCACCTAATGCAGATAATTGTTGGGACCTGCATGCATGGTCATTCAAAAAAAAAAAAAATTTAAAAGTACTTAACAGTCAGGGTAGAAGATGATAGCCAACTGTGGATTGCACATCGTGTAAGGAAATTATTCTAGAAATAAAAGGTAAAACTCAGCCTATACCCTTTTAGTCTTATACTAGTGGACAGCTATGATCTTTTTCACCCCTGTGTGAAAACAGCCTTCTTATAATGTTGGTTTGCCATGCACTGTGCAGTCCAGAGCAGAGAAATAGGGATGGCAAAGCTAAGTATCACACTATTAGAAGAAGTGTCCAAAATAAGCTCTAGAAAATCAGCATTGGTCAGTGGGTGAGCAACTGGCCTTTAGTTTTCCAACGCTGAGCTGAGAATCACTGGAATTTGTAGGGAATCAGTGGTCCTCGGAGAGTTGAGATTAGTTAATATGGTAGTGCAGTAGAAGACAGACCCTGAAAGTTTGCAAATGGTACCACAAACATTTGGCTAGTTAAACTGAGAACACAAATATACTGCTGCCTTTCTTGTTCTGCAAATATTGGCTATGACTTGAAAGCTCATGCAGATAGCATCAGCAACAAATTCTACAGGTTTCTTCTATAAAGTTACAGATTAATCACATAGATTGAATATTTTTGTAAACAATCTGTCCTCTTGATTTTTAGTATAGACTAGTTTAGGAGAAATGTGTGTTTTAACTATGAGTTTCTTCAGACAGCTCAGGGAAGACAAGCGAGCAATAGTGGATTGGGATGAGATATGTGCTGTATTTCTCTTTGAAAGCAAGGAGAAAAAATGAAGACAGAATTGTATACACCTCCAGTTTAAACTCAATCCTGATGAAAAAAATGACAACAACATTCCGAAAATGGAGGCATATATTCAAACAAACCATTTTTAACAATATAAAACTTAAAAAGCAGATGAGTAGCAGTCAGCATGGATGTATCTGAAACAAAACATACTTGTATTCCTTGACAGGCCTGATGTATAGAGGAAAGTGGTAAATGTCTCATGTTTTGACTGCAGTAAGACTTTGGATTGTCTTACATGTTATTCTAATATCCAAACCAAAGGAACATAACTAAAGAAAATTGCTCTTAGATGGATGAATATTGTACACTTGAGATAACTATGGATACCTACCCTTTACATGTGGAAACTCTCAATGGCTGTATGAAATCTGCATCCGTGAGCCCTGGATATAGGATTGGTTAATTTTCTCCTTAGAGTAGTCTTAGTGTATTCACTTTTTGCTCATTCTTCCTCCTTATTGGGGCTAACTTAGCACTAAGACTGATTTCCCACAAAGTTACATAAAGGTCACGGGATTTTCCCAGGGCAATATGGCACAGTAGGAAGGTAAGAGTTTCTATGCTGCTTTTAATTTTCCTTTTCTGGGTAATGCCAGGAGGAATATTTAGAGGGCTTTAGTGCTGACATCAGGATGTTTCCAACAAATTCAGCTTTTGCTGTAACATGATAAAGTGCATTATGCTGAAAAGGACTTAACCAGCAAATCTACCTTTGGTAGAAGTAAAGTTTAACTAATAAAAAATGAAATAATAGAAATTTCTTTGTGTTTAAAAGCTAGAAATTAACTCCATGAAATAATTCCCATCATGTGCAGAATGCAGACCCTCTGTAATGCTTTTTTTTTTCCCTTAAATGTTATCAGGAATGAAAGTAAGCATAACAATATTTTTTTAAAGTTCCTCAAAATATTTTTCAGACAAAAATATCAAGTCTTACTTTATTTGCAGCTGTTTTACTCCACTGTAATTAGTCATCTCAGCTTTTTCAGGTTAGATTTTTATTTTCTCAATTCTTTCATAATTTGTTGTATAAACAAGCCTCAAGGAGTCATGGATCCAACATAATATTTTTTTGCTTTTATATGTGGTTTTATGTTTGTTTTTTTTAATAACAAGGTCTAGACTGTTTTTTCTTGTATTATCTCTACAACATTTTCAGGCACTTTTGAGATTGATGAAATGATGTTCAAATGACCATCAGACATTTATCTTCAGTTGGAAGTATAGATCTTTCTGAGTGTTAAGCACATTCAAGAAATTATTCTATACTATGTTTTTTTTTGTTAGATTCTCATAGATTTCTAAATTAACTTTAGTGGCATTAGAGGATGCTATGTAAGTGTAACTCAGTTGCTTTCTAAGAGATAAACATTAATTTTGGTTCCATATATTGTCCAGAGAGTGTTCATTTATTTCTTCCCACAGACATCTAGCTTGAAAAGAGCATCAAATCTACTGAGTTAAAAATAAAACTAATAAAAGATTGAGAAAAAAGTTTAAAAATGTCAAGAACTATGCAATTCTAAAACCATGAAAATGATCTAAAAAGCTTCCCAAACACATAAGAAGCAGAAGTATTTAGTGAAGCTCAGAGAAATCCATTAAAATTTCAAAGGTTAAATGAAGTATCAAAAAGTGTAAGTAGCTGAATGAATTTGTTGCATTATTGTTTGGAATAAAATGGCAAAATGAGTCAACATTTAAAGGAAAAAGAATTTGGAGGTTTGATTTGGGTTTTTTTTTTTTTTCACATGAAGGGGTCTTACAACAGTTGAACACTAGCAATTGCAAATAACTTTTTTACTGAGAACGTTGGAAAACCCAGGGAGGTGATAGGGTCACCACCTCTGGAAATATTGAAGAGGTGTGTAGATGAAGCGTTGAGAGACATGGTTTCGTGGTGCATTTGGCAGTGTTAGGTTAGTGGTTAGGCTTGGTGATCTCAAAGGACTTTTCCAATTGAAACAGTTCTATGATTGTATAATAAAGTTTTTTTCACTTGTGATATTTCTGAACTTAGTGATGGTTTTAAGTCCTCACTAAAGTGGCCTAAAAGCAAGAGGGACTAGAAAGTGGTCCCTACATTTTAAAAATGACATCAGGAAATTACCAAACAATAAGTGTGACTCTTATTCTTTGTTAACTGGTAGAAACAATAGCAAATAAAAAAATTATTAGAAATCCAGATTGACAAAATAAAATGGAAAAGAGTCAAAGCCTTTTTTCTAGACAGAGCTTCTTTCTTGAAAAGTTCAAAGCTTGCTGAAGTTTTTGAAAGAGAGGAAACAAGAAAATGAGTGATATATGTAAAGAGCATGAAATTTTTAATGAAATTAATCCCTTGTGAACTAAAAGGAATTAAAAAAATATTCGTACCTTAATAACTGATTAAAATATGAGGATGAGGGCACAAAAAAGGAAGTTTTCACACTGAATAGATAGTCTCACGTGTTGCCACAATGATTCATACTAAAATCTGAGTTAGATTATATAGTAAAGAGATGAATAAAGATAAAGCAAAACTGGTACAAATTTATTCATGACAATCCACTTTAATGAAGAAGTGAAAGACTGCAGATATATCTCTCTTAGTGACTGGACGGCAAAAAATACTGGTGGAATTTAAGGCAGATAAATGCAAAAATCTACACCCACAAAGTGAATTACTCTAGCTACACATACATTAATGGGCTATAAATGTCCTTCTACAATTCAGAAAGGAAGTCCTGAAATAGTTATGATTATCCTTCTGGAAACATCAGCTTGTTAAGTTGGGAACTGAAATCAGAAAATACAGTTATAATGTTGTATAATTCTGTCTTGTGACCATTATTTGAAAACTGAAGCTGTATCTACATAAACATTTTAGTTCCCATCAGCAGTATACTTCTGATCATCTTGGTTGTCCTCACTTGTTATGCTTTGATTTATCCCACAGGTCAGTCTCAGAGCACAGAAAATTACTTCCTGTTGGATGAAACCAAGCCATCTGCCATCCAGCTGCTAATTAGTGTTAGGCTACAGGACAAGAACAGACCTAGTCTGTAGTAATTCCCACATCTTTCCACATATGTATAATAAGCGTTCTGGTTCCTCAGTTTCTCTGGACTTCTGCTACTATAGAATTGCTCCACTGGTGAATGTAGACATAGCATTTGTCACCCCATCTCTGAGAGGATAAAACAAACTCAGCCGCTGTGTAGAGAAAGATCATGCAGAGGACCAAGATGGGAAAGGGTTGATAGCTTCTGTATGAAGATAGTAAAAAACTGCTACATTGTAGAGAGGAAATTGGAAGACATGAGGAAGAAAGAGTACTCATTAGATCTGGACAGGTGGAAGACACTTGAAAGGCAGCCAGTCAGCATCTACAGAAGTTTAGGTAAAAACAGTGACTAATATCAATAATATTCAGAGAAACGTCTCACCCTTTGAGAATTTAATGAGTAGGTTTCAGGTCACTTTGGAAAGCAGGGTCCTGCCATTATCTCTATTTTTTAGCAAGAAAATTGAAACATGACAAGGGAAAGGTACTTGTTCAAGGTTATGCAGGAGGAAAATGGCTACAACATGAAATAGATGTCTCCTAATCTCTTTCTCTGTGCTTACCTTGATGCTAACAGGAGTCAAAGCTTTGCCTGTAAATACTGGTGGATGGATCAGTCTCTCCATTCCCTTCTAATAAAAGTGTCTCACATATATATGATTGAGGGCCTGATAATTGCATGGTTAATATTGAAAGGTTTTAGACAAAGAAGATAGGAAAGTAAAAACCGTGCAGATGGTGAAAGACTGTTATTTATTAGCTACTTAAATTGTCTTTGCTATTTCCAGTCTCCTATTAGAAAAGGGGAAAGTAAGTTTTTTTTTAATGTGGTGAGTAATGATTTAACAATTATCATGAGAAAATTATATTATGAGGCAGTAGAGCTGATGGGTACTGAGGAGTATGTTAAGTGTTTGTCTTCCATGAACTTTATTCCTACCTGAGAGAAATATGTTCTGACACTAGACAGTCCTTTGATCTAGCAGATAATGATGAGGTAACTGAAAGCTGGAGATTAAGAAAAAAAGTCAAATCAAATAAAAAAAGATCAAATAAAATGGACTACTTCTTTTTTTCCTCATGACAGTCCAAGTAAGGTACCAGTAGAGCAGAGGTAAATCTAAGGGGAGTATCAAAGGACGCAAGTTACCATAAGCCTTTCTTAAAACTGTGCCCTTATTCAGTTGTAAATTGCTGGGCTTTATATGGGGTTTCTGACAAGCAGGATAAACTTCTACTGTGGTTTGAGTTTATGTTGCAGGGATCATGTATGTGTTTATTACTTTTCTCATGTATATTTCCAGGAAGCAAATGCATCTTTCAAAGGTAGTAACATATTTAGAAGATGGCTCTGATGAAAACAAGCATACCAAAGAGATCTTTTCTATGTTATTTTTTTTCCCCCCCAATTTTTGTGTAGATGTAATTGCACTTCTCTATGAAACATTTTTATTTTCTTGTCTTTTACCGAACTACTGGTCTGTTTAGATTTCAAGCATCTCAGATGTCTTATCTGAGCAAGTTCTTACTGACAGATATTGAATAACTTGAACTCTTTTCACCTCCCTTTGGTGTAGCCAGCCAGAAGTCCTCTCAGGGGCACTTGACACTATAATCAAGTCTTCACAGTGGAGCTCAATCATGTTCAAGCCACAGAAGAATGTGTAGAGTACTCAGATCTGTCTGTCCCATTGAAATAGTCTTTCCTCTTTTTCTGTAAGTGTTGATACAATGCTTTGCATAAGTATGGTTCCTTATTTGAAAATAATGCTAAACTGATGACGGTCCATTTATGAACAGCTGCTTTACTCTAGCACACATCAGTCACCACTGTACTATGTAAGCAATTCCATTAAAATACTTGGAAATGTTCCAGAAGAAGCTTTTCCACATAATGCCAGCTTTATCTTGCTCTATTTTTTGTCCCTGTTTGGTAGTTTTTAAACCACAAACTAGTTATATATTCAACACGTTCCACATGAGGTTCTGAAAACTGTGAGTTAGACCTACATTTCAAAAGAGAGATTGATGTTTCAGTTGTCTTTTCATCTTGAAACTTCTCCTCTTTAGTTAAAACTTCTAGCTTTTCTTTAACACCCTAACATCTGTACTCTCACAAAGACATTTACAGATGTCAAGACTACATGCATTAAAATTATTTAGACTATCTTAAAATATGAAAGCCCCAGAAGTTTCCAAGCATCCATCTATACTCCTCTACAAGTGGAGAAGTTTACAAACTTGTCATAGCATTACAGGAGGTGAAGTTTAAAAGTGAATTTTTGAAAGAGTCATAATGAAAAACCTAGATATGGTAATGCTGGCTGATTAAACAAGTAAACAGAACATAGTTTATTATTTTCAGAGTAGCTGAAGGGTAGCCTTTCAGAATGTCTTCAGAGATTTTTTTTAAAAGTGCTCTCTTCTTTAATATGCTCTTTCTTTCTGTGGGAGACATAATTAAATCTATATATTACAAGTAGATACTTTATTCTCCATCTAGGCATGCTGTAATTCTGTCATTAATTAAAAAAACCAACATGCAAAGTATTACCTTTTCTAACCACTCTGTTACTCCAGCTGTCCCCATTCTGGCTGTGGGTCCTGCTGGAAACCATCTATTCCTCAGTCTCTTTCACTCTGCTTGGCTCTGGAGCTAAGGTTTGGATGCCCCTTGCTAACCCATCCTAGGAACTATCATATCTGTTTTCCCTGGCTTTGCTAGGCAACCAGGATCAGAGTTTGTCATACTCAATCTCTCGTTAGTAAACAGCTATTTTGCTGCCACAAGTCTTCACACTAATCGCTGTGGTTGTCCTTTAAAGCTGCCTATAATATTGTTTCTGTTTGTCGGCTTTCAGCTGGTCACACATTAAGGACAGCTGGTTGGCAATCTATCACGTTGCTTTACGCACTGCAACACAGTTTGACTGACACAAACTGACATGATCCCACACTTGGTAGCACAACATGACAGCTTAAAATATGGGAGTGGGTCATACCAGCCCTCTTAACACTCCTTACTCATTTCAGACCTAAAGTCAACTCTTTTCTCTGTGAAATAAAAGTGCCCTCTACTAAGGAAAGGAAAGGAAAGGAAAGGAAAGGAAAGGAAAGGAAAGGAAAGGAAAGGAAAGGAAAGGAAAGGAAAGGAAAGGAAAGGAAAGGAAAGGAAAGGAAAGGAAAGGAAAGGAAAGGAAAGGAAAGGAAAGGAAAGGAATCCCTGATGCATTACAGGAATTTCTTTTCTTCAGCAACAGAGAATTCTGAATGTAGATATTTATGTGAAAATTTGGTATTACTAATACTTTTTTTAAAAAACTACTCATCTTCATTCAATATTGGAATCCTAAGAGGCTGAAAGTTTACAAGAATAAGGCAAGTGGGAAATGTTCTGAAGACAAAACAGATCATTGAATCATGCCTTAATTTTCTGTCCTGCTAATGCCTCTGTATGACCCAAGGCTACTCACTTAGGCTAAGTTTTTAAAGGCACTTGGGTGTCAAATCCTCATTTGAATAAATAAATGCTTAATCTTTATCACCTTTAAATAATTTTAACTCCTAAATAAATATAGTTTCTCCTTGTCTGAATGTTCTTTCTGGAAAATTCCCTATCTTCCCACTTACATGGAAAAAAAAGGAGGTTTGGAAGTATTACAGACACAACTGAGGAATGGATGGAAAGTATCACCTTTTTATTCCCCATTCTAGTAAATACTCCAGACTTATATGGGAACCTTCTGGTAAAAAGCCTTCAAAACTCCAATATTGTTTTGAGTATACCATTTGACATCCTGATACTATTTGTTTCGGCATCTGGCATTTACTCTGCTGGTGGGAATGCCTTTACCCACAGCGTATCATGTAGCTAGAAGGAATCTGCATTTTAGCTTCTTTTCGGACATGGTCTGTTCATTGAAACTTGAATTGTATGGCAGTTCTGAGTTCTGCATTGCAGAGGAAACTGCTTTACTTTTTTTTTTTTTAAAAACCAACCAAGAGTCTGTTAGTGTAATATACAGATGGAAAAAATTCATTCTCTTACAGATAGTTTTTCTATCCTTCTTTTTTGTTTTTAGATATTATAGACTTCAGTTTTTCAACTACCATTCTCTTTCAAAGCTAAAAAAGGGTACTCAATCCTTCCTATCTCTAATGCTCCACTCAATTTTCTCTCAGTTTTGCAACCTCCCCTGTGTATAGTCATGGATAGTTAAGAAAATAAAAAGATTTCTCTGTTGACAGCTATGAGAAATGTTCATACATAACTTTTATGTATAATTAAATTTCTTTCTTAATTGTTATCTGATTATTTTTTAAACTCTTTTAAGTTCAAATTCAGACACTTGACTTACAATGAGACAAGGATCTCAGTGTTATGAAACATGTTTCTTGTGTTTCATGTTGAAACTAAAGGGAAAGTTCAGAAAGTTATACCTAAAACAAAACAAAAGTGAAGCCATAAGGAAAATACCCTTTGATAATCAAAGTTTACTTACAGTCTAAGTCCTAACACTTTTTAAATTTATGCATAAATAAATACCTTGATGGAGTCACTGATAAGAGGAACATAAATTATACTTAATAATTGAATGAAGCTCTCATGCATCTAAAATTTGGGGTCACATCTGTTTGCCTTGCTACATCTAGCAAAGTGTAATAATTAGATTCTCTCACAAAAATGAGACAAATAAATCTTTGCAGAGATTATTATCCCTTCAAGAAATTTCAGTTCCATTTTTAATTGATATAAACAAAACCAGCTTTGCTGAAGGCAGATGAACCCTGCTGATGCATGCCTACAGGGAATCCATCCTTCCATTCCTAGGTCAGTTTTGACAAGAGTAAATATGCGTGACCCACTGTTTTTTGCTTTGACAATCTCCAAAACATGCGTTATAATTTTGTCTTAATTTGATATTTTTTTCAGTCTGTTTTGATTGCAAATGATTTAATATAAGAAAATAGTTAAAGAAAATTGAAACCACATTTGTTTACATAGATAATGCAATATTTTATTAAAAACATCAGAGTTACTTAGTTTTGGTCTAAAATATTTCCCCACACTTAGCACTGTCTAATTCTGTTCAAAGGCACAGGACTATTGTCTACATGTATTTCTGCAGAGGGAAAGTGTATGCTTTCAACTCACAGAAAGAGAGCAGAATTTCTTCACTCTCTGTAAGTCAAATATTAAAAGAAGCAGCAATTAATATATTGTTGCAGCCTTTGGCAAATAGTTGCACTCCATCTTGAAGACAAAGTTAAAAGCAGTATAGCTGGTGTTTCTCCTTTAGCTTTCCATACCCTGTGGGACTTAATGACTTGATGCAGCTACAGTTGATTCAGTAAGGGAAGGATTTTTCCCTCATTCATCTGTTTTTTAAGAATGATGTATAAGATGGAGTACAAGTGTTTGCTAATGTAGAGGAGCAGGTCAAGAAAAGGTTTCTGTTTGCTTTAGTTGAATCAAACCTAGAAATACTTTTGTACAAATGTGTTGTGCCAAATCCAGCTCTATAATGCTAGGATTGATCAGGGAAAAGAAAAAATCCTGATGGAAACTGAATTGGCAATGTTATCATATAGGGAGAAATGCCTTCTTGACCCTAGGTTTATGTCCTGAAGAATAAAACCTGATAGAAGCTGTCAGTTTTATCTTAAGCTGCAGAGCTATAAGGATTATTTCAGCTGAGGATCTTAATATTGGTCTCTGCCTTTGCACAAGAAATGACACTTATATAAGGAGACAGCAAGAGCTTTAAAGATCAAAATTTAAAATGCAGACTCTGAAGGGTACAGGTGCACTTTCTGTCTGGATTCACACAGACATCGATGAATTTTCCATTGCTTCTTTAACTTTTGCCAAAAAATAAGTGAAAGGTCAAAGGCCTTATTTGAATGCAGCAGTTAGGTCATCTGTTACAGCCCCTGGTGGGATATGGTAGCAGGGAGAGTCAATTGAAGCTTCTAAGTAGAATTTCCCATTCCCATTCTGAAGTTTTGTGCCTCTCCTCTTCCTACGCCTCTACTACTCCTGAAGTGACTATGCTTTTCCAAGGCTCTGGAGCAGATAAAGGAAGCAGCAGGACTGTGGTAATTTCTATCTTGGAGGTGATCCTCTTGTGCATATCCATGGGCTGAACTCCAGGGATCTGTAGGAGCCCCATGTCCTCTCTCAGTCAGTGGAAGGCAACAAGCAGATAGAGTAGGGAGAATGTGAGTAGAGCTGTGATTTGGGTCAGTTTTCCTCCCTCTGTAAAACTGGAACTGACTGGTGGTTTTGTAATCTATTGGTGAGGTAGATGGATGGGCCTGGCAGGTGTGCAGATGTTTTTTTCTGGAGATGGTGGTGGAAAGAGCAAAACCAGTGAAGGCAGAAATCTACAAGTTCCCCACTCCTTTCAGTAAAAGAAAATATGCCATTACATATAAACAGTATCTGGATATGCATATAGGCATAACAGAGGTTAGGTGAAGAAAGTCCTATCTGCCATTCACACCAGAGTACAGCAAATGTCACTCATAGACTTTCTTCCTGCAGTGCGTGAGAAGGATGAGAGCAGGGGAAGCAGGGATGTAATTTACCTAAGAATTGTATTGCTTAATGCTATAAGTCCACTGTGATTTTTCAAGTCACCTGGGAGGAATTCCTCCACTTTCCTGTACATGGCACGCAGCTGGAGACACTGGAAAGCATCTAAAAAAGTAGGTGGCATGGAGGGGCACAGGAGCAATGTCAGATAAGATGATGAATCATTTGGATCACTTACATGGTAAAGATATGAACTAGATAGACCTTTTTCTCTTTGGCTGATTTCTGAAAAGGTCTTCTCAGACAACTGTTGAAGAGACATCTCTTGGAAAGGAGAACCGTGTATTACCTTTCCTCTGCATCAAAACCAAGGAAAGACAGGAAAATCTTGCTCTTTGTCTGTCTGCAGGAAGGCCACACACTACTTTGCTGGGAGAGAATAAATGCAGGACACAGCAAAAAGAGAAGACAACCAAGGTCAAGTTGACTATGTGGCACCAGTAGACAAATGTATCACCCTTTCAGATAAAATAAAACCAATGTATTGCCTTCCACTAGTTGCTATGTATGAAAAATAAGGGCTGCAACCATTTGCAGTGCAATGTAGATCAGATTTATTGATTCATAAAATTGTTAGCTTGGGAAATGGGCTGAAGAGCCTGAAGACTGGCTCTATGCCTCTGTCTCAGCATGGCTCAGAAAAGACCAGTCGGGAGAAGTAAAACTGCAACAAACTGCAGGTGAAGATTGACAGGGCAATGCAAACTTGGGAGGACATTTCCCTGTAGTTCACTGCAGGAGATCGAGGAAATGGCTCTTGATTAGAGAAAAGATTTTGGGGAAGGCTAAAAATTGTCCTGGATAGGATATGAATAGGAAAAGTTATGGTCTGATTAAGGAGCTCTCAGACTCATAAGTTATATATTTTCCAATGAAAACTAAGAAAAGGGTGAGATTTGGTCAGAAAATGACTGAAAGGCCTAAGAAAAGGAAAAAAAAAGGAAAAGAAAATAAAATACAAGACAAGACAAGATAAAATAAGAAGAGACAAGGGAAGGGAAGGGAAGGGAAGGGAAGGGAAGGGAAGGGAAGGGAAGGGAAGGGAAGGGAAGGGAAGGGAAGGGAAGGGAAGGAAAAGAAAAGAAAAGAAAAGAAAAGAAAAGAAAAGAAAAGAAAAGAAAAGAAAAGAAAAGAAAAGAAAAGAAAAGAAAAGAAAAGAAAAGAAAAGAAAAGAAAAGAAAAGAAAAGAAAAGAAAAGAAGTATTGGAAATAGTAGTTCTCTCTAGGAAATTCCAGGTACCTGCAATATAATACTTTGTTAATCATTCACAAGTGCATGCTGGACTAGAGGGAACATTTTTTACCATTTCAAAATAACAGCTTTAACAACTCTTCCAACTTGCTATGATTGTTTTGCTATGAAAGTTTTTTCTGCTACATTTTTAGCAGCCTTAGAGAGTCCTGTCTTTGCAAAACTAGACTTTTCATATAAAATAAATGAATCTTGTTCAATTTTAAGGAGTTTTCCATGAGATATCCAGCACAAGACGTACTACAGTGGTCTGTTGCTCAGTTATACTGTTCTCATTTAAAACTTGCTGATGAAGGGTCTCAGCAGGACCTACAAAATCTCAATGGTTAGCTTATGATCTCTTAATGTTAGTGCAGAGTACAAGTGCACATCAAACTGCAGTGATCGCGGTTCCTTATTTCTACTATCAAGATCTTTAAACCTCAGTTCAAGAGTCTCTAGGCAGACAGGAATATTGCCTTTGCAATCAGTACACGCTCAGCATTACATATTGGCCTAAATGATTTACCCTCCCCTTTTAATTAGAAGTTAGTGGTATTCATCTTCACAGTATCTTTCATAATGATTTAAATTGTATCTATTGAGAAACGTATTTACAATAATAAAATATCGGCTGAAGAGCAGAATTACATTTGTGGGGGTTATGATAATGCAGGAATCATTTATAGTAGTTGTGGTGTAATTAGCTTAAAATTATGTAAGCAGTTTATGTGTAATTATATTTTTCTTTGAAATGGATTAGTTTTGTATAGAATATTAAAGCACTTAGCTGTCACACGTTATAGGAAAATAACATGTCTAGACACAAAATACAGCAGAGTTCTTTGTAAACATTCATTAGAATATTTTAAAATGATCTGATATTTTAAAAGATTAGTTACAGGAATACTCAGAAGTCTTGATTTGTAAACAAACGTATTTATTAAACTGTTGACACATTAGATAACAAAAACTTCCATTGACTCCAGTTATTGGACTAGCAGCAGAATTTTGCTCAATTTGTAGTATCTAAACAGAATCTTAAAAAGATGGGAAGATTATAGAAACACGCCAGTATAATAATAAGAAAATGTAACTGACAAATATATTTTATAGAATTAAAAAAATCTTCCTGTTTGTGCATTTTAAGTCAGCATGTTAATATGTATTTTATGTATCATAGATAAACCTGAAAAATAGCTTTCATTTTTAAATACTTTCTTCCCAATCAAAAAACCTTCCAGAGCAAAATGTACAAAAAAGGAAATCGGAAAAAAAGAAAAATGATGTACCTAAGGGACGTTGGGTTTTTTTTCAGCTTTGTCTGTAAAACCAAGTTGAAATAGTAAACTTTTGGGAATTACAAATAAATGAAGAAGCATTTTGAAATACATCTTATCTCTAATTAATCATGTAATGCTCAGAACAAAGACCAAATTTCTTCAAAGTCCCCAGCTTTCCCCTTAATGAAAAACAAAATATTTTCTGAGTTCACTTGTTCAAATACCATTTGATTTGTAATTGGATTTTTCTTTTCCCATCTCCCATGCCAGATTATTTCCACGGGTGTGGACTATCATTGTGGAAGTTTCTTGAGTGATTTTTTTTCCCTATTTTTTACCAATTATGTAGTGGAATTGTTGCACTAATCGTATTTCATATTTTATTTAAAAGAACCCTGAAACTGCTGATGGATGGCTATATGAATGCAATTTTGGTATCCATCTGTGTCCAAGTAGACAAGTAGTCAATAAGAGCCCTGCTGGCTTCTGGAGTTGCAGCTGTGAAAAGGGGACTGTGGGAGTTGACAGAAATTGTCCTGTTGTCACAGATGAAGGAGCAGTGTTCCTGCCTTACTCCTCTGCTGCCATCTGTCTGGTCATGGCACTGTTTTTCCCCCTGCCTTAATTACCATAGTGTGCAGTCTGTCTGTTTTCAAAAGGAGTGGATGATTTTCAGAGTCTGGATGATAGTTGAAGAACTCCACCAGGTTATAACGGCCCAGCAATAACCATTTTTGGAATTGTTATTACATGTGGCACACAAAATTTAAGAAAAGTTCTTTCAGATTTCAGTGAGAGTGAATTAAATTATTAGAAATTATTTCTAGACTAGTCATATGGTAGCTACTACACTTTGTTAGTCCTGGGTCATAAATTTTTTTTGTATAACTTCATTACAATTCTGGCATCACAGATCTTTGTTAAAAGAATATAGTCTTTACATCTTTTGCAATATGATAGTATATTTACCAAATACTTTCTGACCATTCAGACACATGAATAAAAGACTGCAAATGAAGCAGACTATTTTTTTAATTAGTGGAACCATATGTACAGAAATTTCTTAGGAACCTTCCAACACTGTAGAACAGAGTTAGAAATGAAGACCTGGCTAGCAATCTTAGCTGAACAGGATATGTGATATATTATGTATGTGTCTTAAATTTCTCAACATGTAATGTACGGTCCAGTTTACCACATTGGAGAGCTTCCTTAGTTGATATAGAAGTCTGCTATGAACTTTTATTAATGCAGATCTCACTTCCATTTTCTCCTCTGCTACAAAATTGTGAAACAAATGAGAGCTTATAGTTACGTGACTGTAACTATATTTTTCCAGCCTGTGCACAGTACTTGTGTTCTAGGCTCATAAGCTGTGTTGGAAAGGCCCTCTGAGTGTTTCAATAACTCATAGAAGAGTAGAGTCTAAAGAGTGATTTGTGCCTTTGTAAGACACATAAGTATGGAACATCTAAAATGTGCTAGAGAACAGAACCTAAATTAGACGGAAAATACTTTTTATATTGCATATGTGACGATCAGCTTAGTTTGTAAATATGATTTGTCTTCAAAGTATGTTAACTGATAATAACTCACAATAGCTTTGTCTCAGATTTATGCTATTGTTCAGACACTTCCTTTCTGTAGATTTGCAAAGGCAGTAGGGACAGATTGATAAGACTGTAGTGACTACCATAACTTATTCTTTTCATCAGGAGGCTGCTTGGGAGCATATAGGTGACATAATAGTTACCTGCTCAAATGAGGATCAGTTTTAGACATTCAATCCACACTGCAATGATGGCAGAGCCATGGCTGATTGAAAACTGTACCTGGAATCTGGTTGAATAGGGGACTGAGATAATTTTGACACTGTTCCCAACCTAATTAAAATTTTAAGATTTAGGTCTTGATAAAAAGGATTTTTCTTTTCAGTGGATAAAAGAGGATATGGGGATGTAAGTTTGGGGAGGGAATGGTGTATCTGAACCTAGTAGGTAGGAGGCAGCTGGGTTAGGTGTAACCACCCCATGTACAGACAGATCAGGGAAGCAAAGATCAGCAGTACTTTGTAGACCTTTTTGGAGATGTTTTCAATAGCCTAGTTTAAAAATGGAACTACCTGGATATACTCAAGTATATAATTCATTATGTAGATCTCTTATTCTGCGTATCATTTAAACACTAAAGATGTCCTTGCATGCTATAAATAATTATTGATATTTCACATAAGACACACTAAACATACCCCAGGACCAAGGTGTTATTGATTTAGCCATTACTTTTTACATTTCTTCTTTACCATTAAAAGATCTGCTGCACACTGCATTTTTTAATTATTACACTCTTGAATTTTAAATACTCCCAGAATCATCCCTGCATTTCAGATAATAAAACAAGGAAGACTAGTGTATTAGACAGGGTCTTTGGTTTTGGTTGTGGGTTTTTTTTGGGGTTTTTTTTTTTGTTAATTTCAGGTTTATGTTTTCCATTACTATATCTGGATCATTAAAAATGTGAGTCATAATATACAAATACAATCTCACTGGTCATATGTCTCTACGGAAGGAGAGCTTCGCTTGATCACTATCTTGTTCTAGGTTGTGTTTTACAGTATTGACCTGAGAAATTGTATAGAAATAGGGTAGTAATAACTGTGATAAACAAAATAACCACCTTTCCCCTGCCTTACTCCCACACATTTTGAATTTCAATATTGTCTCTTCACTAGTGAGTACATCCTGTCTGCAGTTGTACATACCACTGAGAAAATTTAACTGCAAGCACCTGATATCAACAGGATCCTCCATCATTGAAAAATAATAAGCTCTAAGTATGGTTTTTGAAGAACATGAATTGGTTCTTCACCTTTTTAGGAAATAGCATATATAGGTCTTTTCACATATGCAACTGTAACTATATTTAGGTTTCTTCTATATACAGTGTATTTACATGCAATATATATATGCTTACTGTGAAGGTAGAGAAAGATTGAATATTAGATTGATACTTTTTCATTCTGGTCTACAGATTCACTCTGTTATCGTAGCCTGACAATTTATCTTCCCTCTGGTCCCATTTTTACCTGTAAATTTGGAACACTTACATTTATCTGTGTATGGTGTTTGTTTGGAGATACATGTTGTTAGTAGAAAATTGCCTGGAAACAACATAACTATGACAGTGTATGGGATGTGTAGGTGTTAATTTGTGCTCCTTGATTGTGAATGGCTGTGAACAGTGCTCTGTGTTTTGAAGCATAGTTTGTGCTCCTAAATGACAAGGATGTAGTGTGAAAAAAAAAAAAAATGGAATTGGAGTGCTGTGTGACCTTGACTTTTCTTCTCTGCACTTCTCTGCTTTTCAAAAAATACCGTCATTTTCCCCCAATTTTCAGTGAATTTTTAGAATTCCTGGAAGAAAGACATAGTCCCACAAGAAAAAAACCCCTGGTTAAAAAGTATACCTTGCAGCTAATTTTGAGGACATTTAAAGTTAGCTTCCTTTGTGTTCTTCTAATGAATAAGAACATTGGTTCAGTTATGGAGCCATAAATTGTCATAAACCTCATGGTTTTTTACCAATCCATATTTGTGATTTGGTAAATAATTGTATCCAAAAGAAGCACAGGACAATCATGAATCTGTATGGGCTGGAATGGAATAGTTGATAGGCAGACAATAGAATTGCTACTATGCTTTATTTTCCCCCAGTTTGCTCTTTTATTCTTTGCTCTTGTGTTCAATTTTGAACAATTTGTGAGACCTCTGATTTAACAGTCAGAAGGAAAAAAAATGGTGTTTTTTTCCCCTACTCACCAAGAAAGGGGTCCAGAAGCTGCAGAGAAATGTAAAAATATCAACTTCATTAAACAGCAAGCATTGTTTTCCCCTTTACCTGCATGGTGATACTCCAGAAATCAGCTCCTGAAAAGTAATGGTTTAACAGGGTAACAATATGACCTGTATTGCATAGATGTTACCTGTTAAAGACTTGCATAGCCCCAGGCATTAGCTGCCACAGAAGGCTAGGAAATGTACATGCAGTAATTATCTAGCTTATTTGCATGAATACTGTCTCTTTAAACAAGAAGAAACTTTGGTTCCCTTTCCTCTAACAAAATATTCAGAAGCACATGCAAACAAAAAATAATCAAGTTTCTTTCAGTTTCCATGCTAGAAACCTGAACTTTCCTAAGTTCCTGGCAGAAACATGTGAAATTTCTGGAAAGATATGACTACTAATAGATTTTTAACATGAATATGAAATTAATTTATCAAGCAGATCTAATTATTATTCATAAACAGGGTGACTGGCGTGTCAACACTAAAATCAGGACAAACGCAACAGTTTTCATCAGCTGAAAACTTGCCCTGGAAAATATGAGCATGATATATTTAAGCAAGTTAATTGTTTGGCTTGTTTTTCCCTTCACTGGCACAGTTTCTTTTCTGAGTCCGTTTATTCAAGCTGGGATCAGTAGATAATTCCTCCAGAGCTGCTAAAGATAACTTTTTGTGTTACACAGCTCATGTTAGTATCATTATTTTAGTAATATAATTATTAACTAATTAATTCCAGTTGTTAATCTGTTCCATATGCAACAGATTAGTCTGCTTTGGCTTTAAGCAACATAAATTGAATTCCACTCTCCAAATTTTAACTTGAGTTATCTCTGACCAATATCAGCTTTAATCTTGCCCGTTGTTTCTAAAGAGTATCATAATCATGTTTTCCATACAGATTTTATGTTTCTGAACAAGAGGTATATTTTCTATATTCATAAGTACATAAACAAGTACACAAAGATTTTGTACACAATGGAGTATAGTAAACCTCAAAATTTTATGCTGGCCCATTTAATTTAATAATTGCCTACATTTCCAAGGTGAGTCATTTGGTTACTCTTTTATCTGTAACATAGGCAGTCTGTGGAAAAGCTGAAATATGAACCCTAATTCAGTTAGACCCTTAAATGTGAAAGTATCTTTTTCAAAGAATGTTGTAAGAAATACACCTGGAAATCTAAACATATTTACATAAAACTATGACAAAGAATACTTTTTCACCTTCGAGGAAAAACAGGTCATAAGAGCAGTCTCAGTGTCCCCTAACCATGCCAAATGCATTTTTCTGTTTTGAGAGCAAGAAGCATGAGATAAGACAAATGTGTAATTACTTCTTGACCCACTCTTCTGGGTTATACATTTTCATGAGGTGCCACGATTCATTATTTGCCTTGATATGTACAGAAGGATGAGGCTGCTTAGTTGATATTCATTTATTCAACAGTCTGTAATCTATATTTAATGGAGTACCAGACTGTGGCATAATAAACCGTTTAAAAAGATAGCTGCTGCTTACACAGGGGTTATTGCTTGCATAACCTGTACTTATTTTTCATTACAAAACTAAAAGAGCAAAGCATAATTCACGCAAGAAAATGAAGTTAACATTTAATGGCTTGAAAAATGATAGTGTACCATAATGCTGTGCCGTACTCTGAACGCTTATAAAACAAAGCAAGGGAGCAAAAAAATAAATACAAATAAATAGGTATTAAGAGTGCGCTGTGAATTATGGACACCAAAATGAAACAATGCGTTGCAGTTTGCCACCTGCTTAGCAGGACCACTCAAAGATTTATAATTAATCCAAAACAAGTAGATTTGTGAGTTGTTGAGCACACATGAACAACCACCCTTAACAGTGTCACAGATGCTGAAGCCTTTTTTTTTTTGTTACTTTTCCCTTCCTTAAGTTTTCCTCCATGGAAATAGAAGTTTTCATATTGTTTTTAGAAGTACTGCATGGAGATTCATTTGTAGAAGTACTGCATGGAGATCTCTGCATTTAACTATGGAAGCTATTGACAAAAGTAATGATTGCCTCCATAAAGACATCTCACAGTAGGTCAGGTACAATCTAGCCTTTAATCCAATAGTTCTACTAAGCTGCAAAGTCTCATTCCTGGGCTAATAGAATGAGACATTTGCCCTGGTAATCAGGATCAGTGATAAAAACTCCAAGACAGATGACGGGATAACGGTGGGAAGCCTTAAATTTTGGGATGTTTACAAGTCTGATACCTTTGACTATATCTACAATAGCAGAGTTATCTGAGACATGTCTTGTAGGAACACTGGACTTTCCCAAAGCTGCTTAGCTTCTAGAAACATTACTGGTTTAGTCAACATCTGTTAGTCTCAAGAGTGCCCAAAACTGGGACATATGAACTTTGTTCTCGGGGGAAGCTTGACAGTGGAGGCGATGTGTCCTTCCATACACTTGAGATAACTGAGTGACAGCAGCAGTGCAATGTCAAGTCATTAACCTGTTCTTCCTTTGGGGACATACGGAATCTCCAGAACCATCCTTCACTGGGATATCACTGGAGGGACCTCAGAACCAAATCACTAGATGGAAATGTCAGTTGAGAACCAGATTCGTGGCCATGTGTCCTGCTGGAATAAAGAAATGGGTTACTTGAAAATAAACTTTCCCCTTTCAGGCAGCAGAAAATTGTTTCCTGGAAATTGTGGTGAACTCTGTTTCAGACGAAAAAAAAAACAAACCAGATTTCTCAGATGAATTAAAAGAGAGGAAAAAAAACCCAAAACAATCAAAAACCACATTACATTCTCAAAGTCTTAAAAAAAAATATTTTAATTGATGGCTAAAGGATTTCATGTGGCAATTAGGGGCCTTTGTGAGGTTGAAAAATTAGAGATTTTCCTAATCCTTATTTTTAAGAAGAGCTTTTTTTCCTGTTTATGATGCTAACATGTTGTATAATTCAGTGGGTAAACATGACATACATAGAAAATTAATGATCATCATGCCTTGTTGGCTTTTTAAGCTTCCATTTTATGTCGATGTCTGCTGAAGAACTTTTCTATTTAGTGTCTTTCTTTGCTCTCTCCTGGGAGTTACATAAACACCACAGAAAGCTGACACCTGGGAATCCTTGCAGTTGCCTTGAGGGCAATTAGGTATAAAAGATAGGGCTAAAAGCTAAGTGCTCTGGTTTAGTTATCAAAGTGCAGGTGAAGCTTACTGTGAAATGAAAGTCAAGCAGGAGAAAGGTCAGTTAAAATTTTCCCTCTCTTGAGTTTAACTGGAGGTTTTTCAGACTGAAATCTGCTGCGAGTTTGGCATTAAGTCTCATGTTCTGATGTCTCCTAGGATAAAGTCCTGAATTTTTACATTGTGGTTGAAATGTTTGTGATATTTTGTTCCTTTTCTTCCTTTGTTGAGGGAGGCAGTGAAAGAATCAACACTAAAAATGAGATGGAACTAAGACGAAGAAAAGATCTTGACTGTTAGTGGTATAATGCTTCTAGAATCTGTGGCTGCAAAGTGTAGTGTAATTGAGCTGGGTGTGTGATGACAACCAGAGGCCATCAACAAAAGTTATTTGTGGTATTCTTCACTTGTCTTGATAAGCAAAGTCTATACACTGTCTTTTTGGTTACTTTTTGTATTTGGTATGTAGTGAAAGGCAGATGTTTAGGAAAGCCTTGGAATTGTTTCTCTTTACTTCAGTTTGCATGTGGAAGGAGTACAATGGTAAAGTATTACATAGGTGTTGTGTTATAAATAGTTGACTCACTGGAACTAGGAAGGGAAATTCCTTTCCCATCTCAAAATCTCTGAGTTCTCAAATAATTTTCCTGTCATGACTTAAGATTTTTAAAATGCTCAGTTTGAAACAAACACACACAATGCTTGTTTCAATGTCTCTAAAACATCCTATTTCTACCCTTTTATGTTTATTTTTTGGCTCTACATTTTGAAAACAAAGTTGACACAAAACACTTTCCCCTCTTCATTTGGAAATGTCCAGAAATGTTGTACAAATAGATTGGGGGAAAGAAAACACTAATTTTGGATTCAGGAATCTGAGTAACCCATTTGTATGATATAGCAGTGAAAATGCAACATGTTTTCAAAAATTCCCATATAACATTTTAGACCTAGGTTTACTGAAATTGTTGAACAACCTTGCTTTGCTCTCTCATACTTCAAAAACACATCTTGGTATAATGTAGACATCCCAGAAATGTTTGTCTATGTTTGCAATCTTCCTTCCCCTTCATGGGATAGTTCTTTCATTTTGTGGTATTTATCCAGCTGCAGGATGCTGGCCAAGAAGTGTCCATGCCATTTATCTTTTTGTATAACTTAATTTCTCACTTTCTAGCTGAGGGAAGTTATTGAACCTTTCTTCCTACCAGGTCCTTTGATACTGACATGAAATTGTGCTTAGCAGTTTGGAAGGGAGTGGATAATTGGGAAACGATCAAGTTGCTCTCATGACCTAACCAGATCTGTTACATCTCTTTTAGTAAGACTGAGGCAATCTAGATGTCAGAGATCCTATAACTTTTACATTTGCTAAATTTCTATCCTTTCTGTAATTAAAGATAAGACAAAGTTTAGTGGTTAGGTTGCCTAAGAATTGTTAATCATTTTGGAGGTTCAAACCAAGCAAATTGTCTTGATAAGTGTCTGCAAACCACTATTACTGAAAAAGGAAGCGAGGTCAAATCTTGATATGGCTTGGAGAAGGATGCTTTGAGATAGGTAGATAAATGACTGGCTAGGAAAATAAGATGCTGGATTTGTGGTTGTGGCACAGAAACTTTTTGAATGTATTTTGTGTATTCATAAGCAAATGTGCATAAGGATAATGGAGAGAAGACTGACACATTGCATGAATGGAAGTCCAGAAATAGTTTGTCCAGACTTCAGAACTCACTGTTGAGACTGATATGCGCCTTTCCAAAACACTCAAGTGGGAATCAGTGCTGAGATATTGTTTTAACTTCAGTAGAAAACAGTCCCTGACCCTCTTTCCACTCATCAACACCTCCACAGCTCCAAGCAAACCAACATTATTTTGATGAGCATGGTCAACTGAAATGTGTAGTTCGAGCATGCAGGTAGGGAGTGTGGGTTCACTCAGGTGAAGAATGAGTTAACGTGTGCACAAAAGCACTAGCCACCAAGCTAATGGCTGGAGTGGCACTCCATGCATCAGTACAGGCTGGGGGTTGACCTGCTGGAGAGTAGCTCTGCAGAGAGAGACCTGGAAGTCCTGATTGATAAGCTGAACATGAGACAGCAATGTATCCTTATAGCCAAGAAGGCCAATGGCATCCTGGGATGCATCAAGAAGAGTGTGGCCAGCAGGTCGAGGGAGGTTCTTCTCCCCCTTTATTCTGCCCTGGTGAGGCCTCATCTGGAGTCCTGTGTCCAGTTCTGGGCTCCTCAGTTCAAGAGGGACAGGGAACTGCTGGAGAGAGTCCAGTGCAGGGCCACCAAGATGATCAGGGGACTGGAACATCTTTCGTATGAGGAAAGGCTGCGGGAACTGGGGCTGTTTAGTCTGGAGAAGAGGAGACTGAGGGGAGATCTTATTAATATTTACAAGTATCCAAATGATGGGTGTCAGGAGCTTGGGGCATCCCTTTTTTTCTATAGTATCTAGCAATGTGACAAGGGATGAAGCTGGAACACAAAAAATTCCATTCAAATATAAGATAAAACTATTTTACTGTGAGGGTGAGGGAACACTGGAACAGAGGGTGTGGAGTCTCCTTCCTTGGAGGTTTTCAAGACCCGCCTGGACATGTTCCTATGTGACCTGATCTAGGTGAATCTGTTTCTACAGGAAGGCTGGACTAGATGATCTCTAAAGGACCCTTCCAACTCTGCTGTTCTGTGATTCTATGATTATCTCCTCTCTTTTCCATGCCAGACCAGAACAGCTAATTGTAGTCTCAGAGCTGAGACTGTGATGATTCCCAATGACCAGTTAGCTGAGACATGAAGATGACAGTTTATATTTTAGATATAAGGTTTATTTCGTGTCTCCTCATGTTAACTACTTGGGAAAATTCTGACAATACTACAAATAGGAATGAAAAACATCAGAGGAATTTGACATGTGTGAATATAAGTGCATTGAAGGTCAGAAGTGGCAGGGTTTTGATAGATCTTCTTAAATTAGGGTGTTTTGCTAATGTTTCATGTATCTATGTCTATTTTGCTGTGAATGTGCACTTCTCTCTGAGATAAAGCTGAATAAGACTAGTAAAATTGGCTCCCTGTGTTCAGCATTGGAGAAAACCAACTGTCTGAAGAATCAGACAGCTGCAGCAGGAATAGGACCCAAGTTTCTTGGTTTGCCAAACTGATCCTAAAGACTTTACTGACTAGGTCTATTTGCTGTTTTAGTGGCAGGTGGGGGCTGAAAATGAACCAAAGAGAAGTAGCAGGGAAAAAGCATTAGGGCATAAAAAGGAAACGCTTGCTCTTTTGAAAATACCATTTCACTAAATAATTGAGATTCCCCTCTACACAAACACTTGTTCCATATGCTCAAAGTTTAAGCTAAGTGTTTCTTTTTATTACTTCTCTGTTATCAGTACAAACATGTAATCTCGGGCTTACTGCTAAGTGTGTATCTGTCTTCAGGTTTTATGCTCTGTAATTCCCACGGAAATCGGTTCCAGATATCTTGCATTGCAAAACTATGCTCACTCAGCAGGCTTGAGGATTTTAAAAACTGTAGGCAATGACAGTAATCCTTTGCTTAGTTACACTGATGTAAAAACTAGGTAATTTTATTGTAGGGAAGAGAAGAATCAAGGCTAGTATTCTCAGGAGGATGTTCACTAATTATTTCTAGATAAGGTGGTGGGAGTAATTAGTGTTAGGTATTGGAATCAGCATTCAACGTAATTTGTGTCCAAATAATAATACCGACATCTACCTCTCTTCAACTTTTATTATAACTTTGGGGCTTTTTTCAGCAGAGACAGGAAGAAAAAGCCTACTAAAAATACATGAAGTGAACCGTATGTGTTTCTTTTTGGATACTGCAGATCTGTATCAGCTGATGATTTTTATAATATGAAGGGATTTGGGTGGCAGATAGCACTAGTAATTGGATCACGATGTAATTAATGCTGCAGAGAGGATATGTGCTTTATTTGAACTGAAACCAGCAGTAGCACTCAGCTGCACAGGAAGAGACTGCAGAACTGACTCACTCGTTCCTCTTCAAGGGAAACAGGGGAGGAGACACACTTTGTGCTGATGGAAAGATATGGGGTTTTCCACACTGGTCTGAAGGTATGTTTTAGTTCTGATTGTGTAAGTATTACTCCTAGAACCATTTAGATCTCTAATTTGTGCTCCAAATGAAATTGCTATATCTCCAGGCTTCTTTACTTCCCACAAGGAGCCCAGTGGAACCCAGGATATTTTTTCCTTTCTTGGAGGAAAACATTCTGAGATAACTAGGGCCTAGAAGTCTCAAGAACGTTTCCCATAACATCTAGGAATGAACATGGAGATAAACATTGTCCTAAGTATAAACATTTTATTCTAAGTATTCCTCTTAAATTTAGTAGCACTTAAAAAAAAAAAAAAATCACTTTGAGAAAATTCTTCCAAACCTATTCTCTTTCCTCAGAAACTTCTCATTTCCAACAACACTTCATACACTAACATTTCTTCATATTTTTGAGAACTGTTTTGTCTAACCAGTTGACTACTGTAGGAACTCAGCCTGGCAGGGTGCCTGTATTGTGCTTTTCCCTCTGTAAGCTATGTTGTCAGTACATATTTGGGCTTTGCCAACCTGAACCCCAATATGCTGTTTCAATTTGCATTAGTCTATAAGTTTGAAGGCAGCTGGGTGCTCACACTAAGGAATATTCAGATTTTATACCATTTTAAGATGCTGTTTTTTTGTTACATAAATAGTGAGCTCACAGTATTTTACCTGTCATTCTTTTGCTGAATTCCTCATATCTTCAAGTGTGAGCAGTGTGTAATTTTATCAGGACTTCAAGGGATGCTCCCATTCAACCCTCAAGAATCATCCTGAGACCTTCCTTTTCATTTCCTGCTACCACTATGCGATGGCAGTTGTCAATTACTGGACTTGCTTCACCCCATTTGAACCAAAATGACTCAAAGCTTATTGATCCTTGGAGACACTGAGCTTTCCAGTTTTGCTGTTCACAGCATGCAAGTGTGAAACTTTACAAGTGATTTTTAAAGGCAGCCAAGGAATGTGTGAGACAGATTGTTAGGAAAAAAAAAAAAAAACCCAGACAACAACCCAACATTATTTAATTTGATGGTGCAGAGCTTTATGCCAAAGCAAGGCATGTGTTTGCTGTTAGCAATCAAAGTGGCTTAGTGAATGAAAAGTGACATTTTGTTTATGGGATTTTACAAGCAGGGGATCCCTAGGGAAATTAATTTGGCCCTCTGGAAGGTTGTCCTCCTCCATGTCACTTTCCCTGCAGCCCCAACATTCCTTTTACCACAAAGCTTGATATTAGTTTTTGGATAGATGGAACCCAGAGGGAAGGATGTGGGTGTAGTAGGTAGCTCCACATTATATTGCAAACCCATGACAGGTCTCCAGCATTTTCATAGTGCTCCCTAATAAATCATCAGGTCACAGGTAAAGTCCCAGATCCTGGACTGCAGCTAATGAGCTACCAGCCAGAGAACTGGGTTTTATTTTGTCATTTCAATAAAATCCCAGAGCACAAACCCAAGCTTTTTAAAATAGTGCTCCCTATACGTAGCCCCGAGGCAGTCTAAATAATTTAGACGATTCTTCGTCTTTGTTACTCTGTGGAAAATAAAAACCAAACCACAAGAAGCCTGAAAATTCTCAACTTATTGCTTAATAACAGATTGCCCCAATTTGTGTCTCCATACTCCCTAACTATATTCCCAATTCATTTTCTGCTGGACATGCTATTCTTATTTTTTTTTTTGTGAACTGAGTGTTTCTTTTTTTTTTTTTTCAATGTGTATTGTTAAACAAGGATTGTTCTCCACCATGTAGGTAACAAAATGATAGTCATTCAGAAGTAAATAATTTATCTTTTTTTTTTTTAATTTATTTTTTTTGGTAGAAATCAGTAGTGCCTTATATTTACAGCTTGCAGATTTGGCATCTAGTTTTCAATGTAGTTTTATGTCTAAAGGAATGAGAAGGTATTCTATTTATATCCCATTATCACCATGAATAGTTTAAAAAAATCAATAAATGACATCTTGGTTGATTATATCCTGGGGGTTCAAGAAATGGAAATTGATATACACTTGTAAAATTGCTGTTTTCAGCCATGTTCTTGCAATGTAAAGGCCTTGAACAATGGAACTGATTTTCATAATGTCAGCTATCCCAGTCTATAGGGTTGATAATGCAGAATGAAATTGTATTCTCCAATGCTTAGTTAACTCCTCTTTGAAATTAATCCCAGATTTCTCTAGGCTGGCAGGGACTGAGATGTCTGGACTCTTCTATGATAGGATAGAAGATCCCAGTTCTCCTTTTAATAGACAATTTCAGAGCATAAAGCAAGATTTGGTTAAGGAAAGACATCAAAACATGGCTTTGAAGAGACGATCAAGGCTCTACATTTTTTCTCAAGAGTTTCTTAGTCAATCTTTTTGTGAAGCATGCATGTAGTAAATTTCTCACTATTACTTACCTGGTTTCAGTTTCCAGGCTCTGGTTGTGCTTTTCACCAAAAGATTAAAATATTTGTTATGCATCATAGTTCCTTTCTGTAAAAGTACTTACATATTTCAACTAAGTCACCTCTCACTAGTCTGATCAGTTAAGCAGATTGAGCTCTCTGAACCTCACAGACAAATCTCTTTTTCCAGCCTTTAAAACTGAAATGTATGAGTAATTTTCTGCCTTTCTAGTATTGTGCTACTCTTAACTTGATTTTTTCCTTTCTCTTTAGCATTTCTCTCTCAAAAGAAAAAAAGAAAAAAGAGAAAATCTAAAAAGTCATAAAAGGTTAGAGGCATAAAAGGCAAAAGCCATAAGTGACCAAACTTTCCCAACCACAAACAGTCTGGAGGGAAAACACACATAATTCTCCCTTCGACTTCATGAAGGAAGATGATGGTGAATGAACTCAAAGCAATAAGATTGCCCATCTTGGAAGGGAAAGACTACTTTTTGTCCCCCATTCAAATTAAAATTGTGGCATATGTTTATATAAAAGAGGACAATTTTAATGGGAAAAGAGAAGTCCATTCCAGAATAGCCGATAACCTACGTTTCTCAGTAGCCACATGTTTCTCTCTAGTGAATGTTTGGGTTTCAAGTGGACTGAGTAAAATATATTATTTAAATGTCTGTTAATGACTGCACATGACCACTATGCTGCTGTCCCAATAATGTTATCATCTGTCTATTCCTCTTCTTCTAGGGGAGAATCTACCCTTTTCAGAGTTATAATCCTCCCTGGTACCCAATCTGCTTGTGTTTCCTTCCCAGTCCAGAGAAAAAGAAGGATGGAAAGAGCATTACAGCAGAGAATAAGACTGGTACAACAAAAGCTCTACTGCAGCATGAATTGATTGTCCTAATTCATATTTGGGAAGCTCAGCTTCATGAATTTGTAAGAATCTGACCGATTTGAAAGAAAACAAATCAAGAATAAAAGGAAACAAGAAGAAAAAAATTAAAGTGAGTAAAGTTGTAGTTGGAAAGGATGATATTTTGTCTCATGAACATTTCCTTCACATGAGCCTATGCCATGGTTGGGAATTAGAAATTGGAATCCTGGGAAGAAAATAAATCTGAATGAGGATGTATGGAAGAAAAGAAAGACTCTAACAAATCAAAAAGGTCTTCAAACATTCTAGCAAATTTCCTAGAAGTCATCTGTGGCACACGGATGAAATACCAGTAGCATAGGGTGGAATATCAGAATTCAGTTTCTCCTAAAAGTAAAACGTAGATTTTTTAAAAATTTTTTTACTGAAAAGTTCCTTTTTCTAAATCTGGCTTTAGCCACATAAAACTTTGGTACTGACAAGAGTATTACATATTATATAGATACATATATATATGTAGAGACTTTTGATACAGCTTTAACAACATTTAAAGACACTTCAGTCTCTTTCTCCCTCCCTTCTTTACCACCTGTTTAGCGTAACAGTTCTGTTTCACTTCCAGACACTATATATTGCTTATAAACACTTCAGTAAAGCTAACAAGAGTTCTGCGGCACACTAGCTTTGTACATAAGTACTCCTCTTAAAAGTATAAAATCCTACTGCCATTGTTTAATAACAACTGCTTTTGTCACAACAAAAGAAAACAGACTCTGAAACATATTTTTTTATGATGACATAAACCCTGTAGACACTACGCTTGTTTTTTATTAATCTGATGATTCCTTAGATAGACACAGAAAAATATTTAAAGAAATTCTGTGTTTTGCCTGGAAATTGTTCTTTCTTGTGTGCTCAACAAACTACTGTTGAGTATAAGTTCTTTGGCAAATGTCACATTTTCTTGATTTATCCTACTGTGACTGCTTATATATGTAGGTGCATTTCTTAACCTACAAATCAAGGTCTTAAGATGGTAGAGCTTTGTTAACATTTTTAATGCTATATATTTTCTTGATTTTAGAGAGAACATTTTTCAGGACTTGGAGCAGGAATTAGACTGTTTGGATTTTACCTGTAATTCCTGAATCTTTCTTTAACTTTAGTATTCTAACTGCACTGAAAATGCAATTGTTCCTTTAAGTTAAATATTTCTGGAGTTATGTGACTGATAAATAGGTTTGATATGAAAATAATATCTCAATTATGATAGGCATTTATGCATCAACAAAGTGTTTATAGGAAAGTGCCAGCATTAGTGGATGGTAGCTCAGAATTTGATGGATGAAAAAGTGGATACTGTCTGTCTCTAAGATATAGGAAATTTTATCTGCTTTTCAGGAAGTATTTCTCACAAACAAGACAATTCCTAATTTTGGGGAGAAAACAAGCCAAATAAAAAAACACCACAAACAAAAGAAACAAAAAAACCCCTTCAACAGCTTCTCTCATTTTTTTCTGGGGATTAGCTTCAAAGATGGAAGAGAGAAGGGTACATCTGGTTATGTTCTAACAATAAGTCAGACAATTCTGACCACATCACTGCATGAAATAAAAGCCAACCAGTGAGATGCAAGAAGACTAAATACAATTCTGTACCTGCTAACAGCCAGTTAGTCTAGCAATACGAACAAGGCATAAAGACATTTATAAAATCTTCTAGTGCAATTTTTCACTTCTATTTTTTTCCTCTTTAAAACATGAGAAACTTAGTAAAAATAAAATACTTCACTTAATATCTCCAAGTTGCAGAATCTGCATTTATTTTTTTTCTTAACTAGAAATGCTTTTAATCTGGAAATGTTTGTCCAATTCTTATAGCATGAGCAAAGCAAAGGGAAAAACCCAGAATATTACTTTGACAGTATGTCTGTTTTTTTCATACTTGCATTTGAAACAGCTCTGATCTACGAATAGACTTTGACTTTCTGAGGAAAGAAGATGGGACCTGGGGTAACACACGCTCTATTTCTGTGCTGGCTGATGACAGGATAAGTTGGTAAATGACAGAACTGGAGCCAGAAGGGTATCAAACACACGGCAGCAGCTGTCACAGGCTCCTTGCTGTGAGTTTATGCAAGGGACTTCAAAAGCTGCAGTTCTCCAGGGATTCCTTGAATGTGTATTTGTTTTTCTTTTTGTTGTTGTTGTTGCTTTTCTTTTTTTTTTCCCCAGTCATGGCTTTCTTGCTTTTCTCTATTGCTACGTCTTCTTGTCCCTTCTGAGTCCAACTGGGAAGCTGTGAATGTCTCCTGATCTCATGTCTAGAGAGGATATGAATTTTTAATCAGTACTATCATCCATTATCATCATTATTTTATTGTATTTATGTAGTGCTGCTGGTCTGGTTGATGTGTTTTATGAAGCAATGGAAAGTCTTAACCTAAAGGATTTTGCAGTCGATTTGAGAGATGAGCAACATCACAGTCACAGCACGATCTGGGATCTGATGGGCAGCACTAGGATAATGAACCCAAACAAAAAGGAGGTGTCGTTTGTGGCATATTTTCCTCTTGTTTGTGTATTGACTTACCTTACCAAAAAAGTTTGTCTGGTCAGGAATGAAATTGGCAACTGAAATGTAGAACGACAAACAAATGCAAAGACCAAAAAACACGCAGACAGACTTCATGCATTTAAATTCAACTCAGACTAATACAGTCAGGTCCATCAGCTTTTATTTATTATTATTTGTAAAGTTAGAAAAGAAAAAGTCACCAGCCAGATTTAGAAATGACTCCATCTCAGCCAGTATCATGTCTTAGACACATGGTTTAGAGGTGAGAATCTAGATGACAGATTTGGGGTTAAATAAAAGCTTAAAAGCATTGGATCCTCTCTGAAGACCTCTTGCAAATTTCAGCAGAGGATGAAGATGATGTCTTTGACTGCTTAATGGAGCTGGATGCAATGAACAAATGAAATGCACTTTTGTCTGCTTCTGGGTACAATTCAGCTTAATTTAGGGTTTAGTTTATCTGGGTGATATACAAAAGCACCTCTCTTGTTTTGTCTTGTTTCAACACCAGCTACTACTGCTAGTCCTGAAATAGGAACATCAGAGCTATCTGCTGCGGTGGACAGCAGAGCTGCAGTGAAGCACACATTGCAACACTTGAGCCTCTGCATGTCTGAGGAAAAATAACTTCCAATAAAATCCAAGTTACTAGATTTCAGATGAGATCTTTTGCTGCTTTACATTAAATTTCTATGATAAGATGACAAGACCTCTCCTTCCTGCTGATGGGAGTACCTTTAATCAGTAGGTGCTTGCATCCTTAATGATTCACATTCCTAAAGGGAAGACCAGGACTGCACTGGCTGGTGAGAACCATTTGCTCTCTATGGGCCTGCTTGCTAAAGCCATTTTGTTACAGGAAGTGGATAAACCTTACCACAAAATATTGATAACTATTAAAGTGTTACTTTGGGCAGCAAAATTTGTTCAGAGCATAGTCTGTTATCTCATTCTTGCTTCCCCAGCACACTAAGATCAATGGAGATTTGCAGAAGTGTTGATTTGTTAGAATATTTGTTGTGTCTTAGACATTCTTCCAAATAAGAAATTATTTGACTTGCACTTCATAGTTGAAACAGGTTAAAATTGTAAAATACTGAGCCTCTTCAGAAGTGATTATTCTGGTGATCCTGGTTTTTTATGTGAAGGGCAGATCCCATGTTTCACAAGTCAAAACATCTTCCAGAGCATTTGTGTAAAAACTGTTTGTTTCTCTTTAAAAGAATGCTAGGAGTAAAATGTTTATCTCTGGGTTTAAAAAAAAAAGTGTATTTGCTAAGTTATCGAGATGCCCTCTATGTTTGTGTTCTCATTCTTTAAATTATATTTCTCCTGACAAACTCATTTTCAGTCTCAGTAATGAGCAGATAAACAAGGGGTAGCAGTGGATAGCTGCAGAGTGAATAGAATAATTCAGAGGGGGAACTTTTTTCCCCTGAAGAGCATGTCAGCTTTTAAAAATTTATGCATCTAGCCTTGAGATATTCAAGCCATATGCATAAATAAATAAGCTTTTGAATGTGTGCCATAGATTTTGGCAGTGCTGGATGTATTGAAAGGGGGGAGAAAGACAAAAAAAATTCAATTATTCCTGACTATTGAAGATGTATAATTATTGGGTGTAGTAATTAGATAATGAAGCTGTCCCTAATAAATC
Source organism: Colius striatus (assembly GCF_028858725.1). Lineage (NCBI taxonomy): Eukaryota > Metazoa > Chordata > Aves > Coliiformes > Coliidae > Colius > Colius striatus. Next base: position 15,735,917 of record NC_084769.1, on the reverse strand, counting down.
TATCTTACGGCTTTTGGAACTTTGTGTAGCCATGAGCATGAGGTTTTTACTGAATGCCAATCTGAGTATCAAGATCTTTTGCTGAACATATTAACAGCTTATGAAATTTTGAAGTTTCAAGGGATGAACGTGTCCATCCCATAATTTCACCACCAGAGGCACAAGAGATACAAGCTAATGACAAGACATTAAATAGATTGTTTTTCCAACAAACAAAGTAGAAAACCCCACGCAAATCATCATACAGTGGTGCTCATACATGCACCTATCAACAGTTGATAACCTCATGCTTTAACTGGAAAAGCTCAGAACTCACTTAGCCACCTCACTCACTGCAAGAAACTGTCTTGGGTGCTTTGATTTAGAGGTGTGCTTGTATGGTTTGTAGAATAGTAATCTTCTGTAATACTTCTGGGACAAGATAGGAAGAATATCTTTGTAAGCTTTTTGTGGGGAAATCCAAGTGTGCTTTCCAAAGTCAGTGTCATTTCTGTTCTGGAGACGAGTGTGCACGAAGAGCTGACAGCTGAGCTGGTGTGGCAGTGATATACTTCTGGCAATTATGTAGGACATTACCTACCATTAGTACATTTTGTCTTGTTTGACCAATCTGATCTTCTATGACAAGATGAGCTGTTATTCAGATGAGGGAAAGGCTGTGGATGCGGTCTTCCAGGACTTTAATAAGGCTTTTGACACAGTCTCCCACAGCATCCTCCTGGAGAAACCGGCTACCCAGGAATTGGATGGATCTACTCTGAGATGGGTGGAAAACTGTCTGGATGGCTGGGTCCAGAGAGTTGTAATGAATGGAGTTAAATCCAGTTCATGGCTGATCACCATTGGTGTTCCCCAGGGCTCAGTGCTGGGGCCTGTTTTGTTTAACATCTTTTTTACCTGGATGAGAGGATTGAGTCCACTCTCAGTAAATTTGCTGATGACATCAAGCTGGGTGGGTGCATAGACTTGCTTAACAGAAGGAAGGATCTTCAGAGGGACCTGTACAGGTTGGAGCAATGGGCCAAAACCAAGTACTGGGTCCTGCACTTGAGCCACAATAACCCCATGCAATGCTACAGGCTTGGGACATCGAGACTTGAAAGCTGACGTGCAGAAAAGGACCTGGGGGTGTTAACTGACAGCCAGGTGGATATGAGCCAAATGTAACGATTCTGTGATTCTGTTTTTGCCTAGTGACTGCTCTTGTAGGATTTACCATCTGCCTGTCAAATGGGACAATGACTGAGGAGACCAGTGACCTCTCCAGCTCTGTTTCCTCTCCTTGGTATTCAAATCTTATGGAATAATACTCTTAAGACTACTTTTAGTTTATAACTGCAGGATGTCATGAGTTGGTGGGCCGGTCTGGTGGGAACTCAGCATACTTGTTGAGGACGATGATGCTTGAAGGTGTGTTTTATAGAAATCCACACAAGGATCTATGTGTCTTTTTGAAATACTACTTTATAAACTGGAATACAGCCTTGTCTATTAAAAAGAACAGAAGGGAACTTGACAGAAAAAATCCACCCAGCTCTTCAGTTAGCCTAATCCTCCTCTGAGTGCTACTATTCTGGTCACATAAAAATAGTTTGCAGTAACACTACAAATAAGTTTTGCAGTGACTTTTTGCTTTCAAAATGCAATCAATGGGAACAAGATCTGTTACTGAATTTTCCAGCTGTTGATGTGACATGTAGCTATATGTTACTTTCATAGTTCTTTTAATACTGGGATGTTTTCAAGAGTTGAATGAAAAATTCTTCCTTTCCTGGGAGAATAACAAATGTTTTGATTTTGTGTTCCATTTTTTGAGTTTTCATTCCAATCTTTGTAAATTGAAAGTACTTTACTTCTTGGTAACGAAGGAGACAAGCTTTTTCATTCATGATTCTATTTTCGGTGACAGCTTTTTTTTAAGGTATAATTTTTTTAAAATTTGGAATTCCACTTAGTGAAATAAGATTAACTTCTAATATCATTGTTGCTAATCACTACCTCTTGCAAAAGATTTTGTTGAATGTGTAGCCAGCAAGTGAAATGCCAGAACTTAGAAAACGTATTGTTTTTTATCTCCTTTCTCTATGTTGCTTACACCTTGATAGTATGTAACTTCATCACTCAGCCAGTAATTTGAGCCTTACTGCTCTGTGTCACAATTTGAATATATACTTTCCTTCTCTACCTCTAAAACACAGGAAAACTAGCATTTGCTTTATATTAGCTGACCAGAGACTGATTGAAGTCAATGTTTGTGTCTAGACCTGAATATAGAGACCAGGCTGTCCTCTGACATGTGTGAAATTTTCAGGTCTAATGTCCCATTTTCTAAAACTTTTTAAAACGTATCTTTTCAAACAGCAACTGATTAATTTGCCATATTTGGGAAAAATATATTTATCTAAAACCAAACTTTATATGTAACAGTTGAACTATTTATTTTGAATATTTTCCAAAGACAACATTGCATTTTGCTCTGCTTTGAAATACTGAAATTAATTTGATGACTGTATCTTTTTTTTTAAAAAAAAAAAATGAAGGAAACCGCAGGGTTTTTTTTGTTTGGATTTTTTTTCATTTTAGAGATCTAGGAACAAAATTGGGAGTTTCAATTTTTCATTAGACTAGAATTCGAATTCACTCTTTTGCTTGTCTCGTGCTTTCCACATCTGGGTTTTTTATTGTCTGGGTTTTTTTTTTTTATAATTTGTTTAGGATTTGATAATGAATTATTCATGTACGTTTTGTGCCAATCCAGCTAATTCTCTTTGTTAGCCTAAATTCTATCACCTGTTGTGTTTTCCATTTTGTCATGGAACTCTTCAAAACTGTGTGGTTAAGTGTTTGGTGCTGCAATATACCTCTGAGCTGGCTGAGGCTCCCAAACTATGACTTTAATATTTTCCTAAATTATTATGAGATTATTCATGCCTGTTCATGGCAACAATACAGTATTATGTGAATCATTTCCCTTTGGAAAAGTAGCATCTCTTGGGTCTCTTCTTTCCATGGTACTCCAAATTTGATAGGTTTGGGGATTTTGAGTCTTATTGAAATCTCTTCTGACTTGACCTGAGAGTTTATAGAATTACTCCCTCCTGGTTTTGTTCCTCTCTTCTTTCTTCCACAGACATAATTTATGTACTTCAGAATAAGCATTTTCACTCATTATTCATGACTTCTAATGCTTTGCTTCCCATCTGTGTGCATTTGATATCAATTTTAAGCAAACTTCCTTAGTCTTTATAAGAATGAAACTATCTCTCAAAATCTTTGTTATTTTTTCCTTATTCTGTTATTACTTTCACACTTTGATTGCTGAGATATCTAATCTTTTTTCAAAGTGTTTTTTCTTAGTTGTTACACACTTAGGATATTTTTTTCTGTTTGACAAATTGTTTTGATATTCATTTCCAATTTGTTCAAACTTCCTTGCTTATTTTTAAATCTTGAAATTAGTTTTACTTCTTGCATCACGTCCCAATAACTTCAGCATAACACTGGTCATTGTCACTGCTAAGGAACAGAAAAATAACATACATTCTGCTAATCACTCTCCTGTTTGTAATCTTCTTAGGACATATCATCAGTGCAGTTTTATCTCTAAAGACCTGGGGCACTATCCCAGCCAACAGCAGGTACATGCTGAATGCGCTTAGAATAAAGTCCACATTTCTCCTCTACTGTTTTATGGCACCTCAAGCATTGCCCTCAGGTAGTGAGAGGGGGAAAAAAAAATGGGAAATTGATGGGTCATGTTATATGTATAATGTCATATCGGAAAGTCAGCCATCAGTGTTTAAAGCTGTGACTGAGGAGCATGCTGCCTCCAGAGTTCTTCAGAGCAGGGACTCTTAGTGCCAGTTTTGACATCTCACTTGTCCTGCATGTTTGATGCCTGAGATATCATGCAGAGGGGTTGAATGTGTTTTAGGACATAAAACATTTGATATCTCATGCTTGTATATGAATGAATTCTGCTGCTTTTTGGTGATGCTACAAAATAACCTAATTTTCCAATTGAATGTATATAAACATGATGATTTATAACTATTGAGATCTTGTTCAATAGCACTAAAGTTTCCACTGTGGTGTAGTGCAGGCCTATTTTTGTAGAGAACTCAACCCCATCCATTGATTTTTATTGAAACAACTTCTATTCCTACAAGCTTGGGGTATGAGAATCTGTAGTTGAAATGAAAACTAATTTCACCCTTAATCTGAACTCAATTTCCTTACCAGTTTTTGAGGATGATTTCTGAAGCTTGGGTGTAAAAATCTAAGATATTTAGTCTTGACAGTAAGAGACACTGAAGTGAAGACAGGAAAAAACAATAATCAAAAAAGGATAACTTCATGGTCTTATATTTCTACTGAATCCCAGCAAGCAAGTGCACATAAAGTTTTAAATGCTAAAGTAAGGATTTTAAAATCAATGGAGTGTTTAATAGAATTCTGTACAATGCATGCAAAATGGGATAAATGTAGCAACAGGCAAATTTGGAATGAGTGAAAGCTTGAATGTGGCTTGGTTACATAATTAAAACTAGACAAGTAAAGGAAAATGTCAATAATCTAACCAAGAAGTCACACAAATATAGATTGGTGTCCCACTATCAAGGCAAAAAGTAATTAACAAACCAAATCAAACCCACAACTTGGAAAGCAGATGTCATTCTGGGAATCAGTAAGAAAACGGATTTTAAAGTAAGGGTAATGTAAAAGTTGCTCAACTGATGCAGTGAACTCCACCGTATTCCAGTCGGCTAAGTTGGAGCCTGGGATAATTATCTCTGATACACTCCTTGCATGCCTATGCTCAGGGGTGTCTACTACTAAATACAATGTTATCCCTCCTAAGAGACCCAGAGCAGAGCGTAAAAAAACATAGAGGTTTTCTTTAAACAGGCAGTTATGGCAGTGGAACTACTTTTTTGGATGACCTTGTCATAGACAATGTCTGGAGGTCTGAGGCTGAGAGGTTGGCATAGATGTCTTAATGTAAGACATTTACATCTTGGAAAACAGGTAAAAATCTCAGCAATAGACACGCTGATAAGACAAACCCTTCTTATCATGGAACTTGTCTTCCATACAGAAAGAAATGTTTTTCAACCATTTCCTGTAGCTGATGCACTGATGTGCCTTTTCTATATGCCCAAACAGGCTGTTTTCCCACTGTGCTCTGCCTGGCCTGTTCAACATCAGCAACCATGAAACTGGAATTTATCATGGGTGATAAGGTCTGTCTGAGAGACTGTTGTGCACAGACGCTGACTTTGGTCCTGATTCATCTGCTCATATAATGGGATCATGATTGATGATCCCAATTTTCTGCACCTACCTCTTCTCCATGATGTGACAGATTAATTCTCACTATGATTCAATGGCACCCTCATCCAGGCTGGGACATCTCAGCACAGTAGCATTTATATTGCATCCCTCCTCTATGGTTACAGAGAATGAAACGTGGATAATCTGAAGAGTTTTAGGAATTAAAATATACTCTGCAAATAAGAGATTTGAAGAACAGCTGTTTTCCCAGTTAATGGGGTACTTAAAAAAGAAGTACTTGGATTAAAGTAATCTTGGTTTTATTTTAGGAGTCAACGATGTGTCATACCTTTTTAACAAAATGTGATTAATTCAAAATCTTAGAGTCACTTCCTAATATTAATATGAAAAAAAAAAAAGGCAGAAGTGGATAAAAATCCAACCAGCTGTTCACTTCATCATCCATTAAACACTCTCTGACTAAGAGGCATCACATGCAATTTCGAGATGATATTGCATGCACTAGTGCTTACTAGTTCTCTGACTAAATGACAATAGGTCTGCTAAAATTTAGTCAAATTAACTTATTTCATTAGAAGACTCCTGGCTCTAGCAACTAGCATCACTAAGAGGATCAGCCAAAGGAGGCTAGTTTTGTCTGAATTTGGATCTCACACCTGGCTTCAGTGTGAATGCTTTGATGCCTCATGAAGGCTGAACTTGCACTCTAGCATTCCCCTCCACAAGGCCACCAAGGGTATCCATGTCATCCTAGCCATTTTCATATCCCTTTCAAAAAGGTATTGTGAGATCTTTAACTTCTGCCATGTATGTGGAAAACTGTGCAACAGATCCCAAAGAAGAGATGAGGAAGGGCTGGGGTGCCATCTCTGTCCCCAGCCCACCCGCAAAAGCATGGAATTACATGCATATTGCTTCCTTAAACCAGGCTGAAAGGTCTGTACACTGTACATACTTGTAAATTATTTGTATATAAACCATTTAAACTCCTAAACCAAACCATTTTTTCTCTTATTTCTAAAAATAACATTGCTATACATCATGCCCAGCATTTATTTTTTTCCACAAACCAAAAAATAATTAAAAGCTTTATCCTTTCCTTCTCTCTCCCTGCCCAGCTCTACATCCATCTCCATTCATTTTTACATTGCTATTACCTATTTTAATCCATCCATATTAATCCTGTGGTGACCTTCAATGATTTCAGTGCAGCGAGTCCACAAGATGAACCAGTAAGTCTAGTATGATTTGTAGGATTGTCTTTTTTTTTTTCATCGCTGCTTAATGGCTCTGAAAAATAATATTTTGCCCAAAGAAGGATGAAAACACATTTTCTTGGTAGGCAGAGACAGAACAGTTTTGTTATGATTAAAAAAATCTCAGAAGTTGTGAGAATAAAAAATGATGAAATCAGGATGCAAAAATATTGAAAAGGGCTGGGCCTATTCAATGCACAAATGAAAGTGCACATACTCTGGGCCTGTTCCTGCATGGATGTTTAACAGAAATTTTTGAACATATTTTCGAACTCAGTTGTATACATACCATTGCATTAACACACCAAAGCTTATCCTTTATGGCCCATGAATGGCCCTGGCATTCATGAAGGCTGATTTGAAAGAATCTTTATACATTAGGGAGTCCACTTTTGGCAGCTGTGGGTAAGACTTCATAAATAGAGATCCATAGTATAAATATGGATTTACAATGAAATGATGCCAAGACACAGTGCAGTTACTGAGGGATAACAGGATGTGGTTTGGATGTTTGTAGAATAGGCTTCTAACATGACACTGTAAACATGTTTCTCTCTCTATAAATGAAAAAAAATGTTTTCCCTATGTACAATTACACACAAAATGATACCTTAATTTGATTTATCTCCTAATCTAGTAATGAACCAGGAGCTTCCAAAGGCTAAGGTAACAGGTATAAATAATATGACTTGGAAAAATATCTTTTTCACCCTGTTTTCCTTGGATAAAGAGCAAGGACTCAGCAGAGTATCCAACCAACCAACATTGACAGTGATACACTGTTGCAGTTTGTCTGAGACCAGTTCCAGCTTGAGTGATGGACCTGTGCTTCCTTTGCAGGTCTGACAGTCCTTAAGATCAAAGTCTCTTAACATTGATCACATGTATTATATGTATAGCTCTGACTCCGATGAGATACTCTCAGATTTGAGTAGTGTTTAACCAGCAGGGATTCCAGAATCTATTACTGACTTTCAATTCATGTTTGATCAAAGCTGATACATCTATCAAACTTGCTGCTAACTTAATCCCTATTGCTTCCATTTTAAGTGACTGATTTGTTTCCCCATTACGTTCAGCCTGCTGTAAACACAAGCAATTTCTATAAGTCTCTTTTTTCACCTTTCTGTTTAATAATCTCCCCACCCTTCTTCCATGACAAATGCATTCATATTTCTGGAAAGCTTAATGCTTATTGCTTTTGTCATTTAAGCCCTTCTAGCACTGATGCCCTCTGTTATCATCTCTGTTGCATTGTTGTATCGCAATCATGGGAACAAATGATTGTCTCTGCAGATATTCATGCTTTCTTTTCAATTGTGTATCCAATTATATCTCACAGTTTACAAACCAACATTATTAGCAAATTAATACCTATAATGTCTAGCTGTGATGTATTTGACCATTTCACAGGTGAAAGACAACCTCTTCAGTACATGAATATTCATTCTCTTTCATTCTCAATTTATTAAATAATCTAACTGCAAGATGGTTTAATGCAGGGATTCAGTGAAGCTGTTATATCCGTAGGGCAATTTTGAGGTAAAACTTAACAAATCCTTTCCAGAACTCTGTGATAGATCCTCAGGCATAAAATCTGCTCAAATCTTTTCAAGCTCTTGAGGCTTTCTGTGAAGTATGAGCATAGCCTCTTAATCCTCCTCATTTTACATCTTATTTATTTACTGTTGTGCAGTAGCTGTTATGTCACAGGACTAACTAGAACTAGACAAAAGTATTTTTGAGAACATCTAAGCTCTGAAATTGTTCTAAAGACAAGAAAAAATTCATAAATCAGTGATTTAGTTGTGGAGGTCTTTATATATAGACACATTATTTATAATTATCTTTAGTTATCCCATATTGTATTACAATATCTTATTATGATTATTTTAGGGAAGCAAGTAATCAAAAAACACATATTATGAATATATTAAATCTCTCTATAAATAATGTTTGGGATTAAAAACCATGAAAAAAAAAGTCAGGAAATAAAAGTTTATATTCTGACAATTGGATTTTGAGAGAACTCTTGTAGTTGACTTCCTCATTTGTTTTTTGTTGGTTTGTTTTTTTTTTTTACTTTACAATAGCCCCAATGAAAGTCCTCATGATTGATGTTAGCTTTCAATTCTATGACTTGTTCCAGTTTGTGTCACAATATTTGACTGATGGAAGAGTGTATTGTTTTTTGTTTAGATTTTTTTTAATTCAGTGATGTGTGACAGCATCACTTTGAAATCAGTACAGAAGCAGGGTAACATGTCATCTTGATTTATTTAGTTGTTTTACTGTTAACACTTCTCATCATGTTGGCAGAATGATCAGGTAGCTGGCACTAATATCATTATGCAGTGATGTCATTATATAATTTTAATAATTCAAGGAGTCTTTAATTATTTTGCAAAATAATTAAAAATATTACTCTATATTTGTGAAAATATGTTTTCAATAAGTTATCTAAGACATGCCATAAATCAGCAAGAATTGATAAGTTTCTCACTTAACCTTTTATCTTTCCTTTATAGACCAGATAGTAAGGGTTAGCCAGTGTGATTTGATATTAATCATACATTTTGCAAGCTGCCGAGTCATAAGAATATGCTGACTTCAATAACAGCCTTTTGGAAGAAGTGACTCTTTGTTAGCTTTCATCTTGGTTTAGGCCCATCTAGGAACAAAAGACCACGATTAGCCATAAGAACTCCCTAAAGACAGGAAGGACTCACTCACCACTTGCAGTCCCAGGCAAAACAGATAAGAATACTCAACCTGGGGAAGCAAAAGAAACTTAATCTGCCATAAACCAAAAAAGTAACTAACAAATATTTGACCAAAAGATGATTATCAAAAGTACAATAAGCCCCTTTAAAATTCCTGTCCTCCCACCTCTCCCCTCTTCCCAGGCTCAGGTACCTGATCCTGGTGTCTTTTTTCTCCTTCTCCCCGAAAGAAGCGGGGAATAGGGGGTGCAGTCAGTCCTTTCTTGATGGCTCCTGCTGCTTATCTTGCCTCTGAGGCAGACTCCTCACAAGTCCTCCCTGCTCCAGCAAGCAGCACACGCCAGGCAGCCCTGCATGGATTTGCTGATGGATATTCATCCTTCGGGCTGCAATTACCCTCCACTTCCTCTGTGTTGGGGTCCAAAACAGTCACCCACTCTGGCACAGGGTCTCCCCAGAGCTGCTGGCAACCATTAGTCCTGCCATTTCCCTCTGTGGATTGCAGGAGGATAGCCTGCACTCTTGCCAGGAGATGCAGGGGAGTCTCTGGTCTGGCACTCCTCCCTTCCTCTGTCTCTAACTGCAAGGTCTGCTTAGTTGCCTCTATCTTACCTCACTCTTCTCCCTCCTCCTGTGCACTACAGCTTTCTCTTCTTAAATAGTGATGGCAGGGGCACCAGACTGGCCTGATCAGGCCAGAGGTGGGTTCAAAACTCAGAGCTGGTGCAAGTTTCAGAACTCTTTATGAGGGCAGCACTGCAGACTCTTGCACATTACCAAGCACAAGTGGCTCCACACAAACCCATCATAGTCTTCTAGTACATGTAGACTACTAATTTGTACTACATTTCAGGCAGTTGTATTTCTCTGGACATCACGGTATCTGGATTAGAAATTAATCATTAATATGACTCAGACATTTAAATTATGCAAAAAAAGCAACACTTACACCTCTTGTTGCTGATTCCAGTCTTTGTTACCAAATGTTGTTGTTGTACCTTGGTCTAGTTTATACTAGCAGTTCAGATTGTCCCCAATGGGTTTATCCTTGAGTTTTCTACACCAGAAAGCACAATATTAATAATTTTCAAGATTATGTGATATCTCATTTTTGTATAATCCATGAAAGTAAAATGCCTTCTGTCTATGGAAGAGTTCATCAACCTTGCTGTAACCAAATAGGGTGATCTGTAAGATTAAATTGAAAGAGGAGACAATTTATCTGCTGATTACTTTGGGAATATCTCACAAGTGTCAACTGAATCTTCACTGAGTGTAAATTAAACATTAGCCTTTGTGATTAATTTACATAGGTGTCACAAGCTTGCTCAAGTTTGATTTTTATGTCGTTCATCACCACCACTCACCAGTTCTAACTGACTAGAATTAGAAAGTAGACTTTCATTGTGAGCTGCACGTACATAGCTCAATGCCTGCACTACCAAAGAGGATAGGTAGAGATGCCCATTGTAAAGTATGCATGTGAATAGCTTGATCTACTAACAAATGTGATCCACAGTCCTGACACTGAGGTTAGACCACTTTTGTAATTTTTTTTCCCCAAACTCTTAAAAAGTACACCAGAAATTGAATGGAGAATACTTCACTGTGGTGACTTCCCTCATACTTGTGTTTCTTTGATGATTCATAATGGGATAACTCAAAGGAAAATATTTTTCTCTATTTCTATAGAGACGTCATCCTCTGACAGAGTGCATCTCCATCAATGTATTGATCAAGATTTTTTAAAAAAATTCTTTAAACTTTCCACTTCTTAGAGAATGGTCTGTGGTGTTGTGGTGTTTAGTCTTTCTTTTTTAAAAAATTGCTTGAGGTTGAAGGGGATTTCCTGAGGGATATAAGAATAACTTTAAGAAAAACATGAGAAGGATCTGACTTCACCTGTTTATTTTGATCATTTCAGTAATCTTGTGATGCCCTTGAGTGATGCCCTTTGAAGTACTTCATTGCTACTATTCTTCACGTTCTCTGCAATATGGGAGTTTTTTAGCACTGTCATAAAACCTCCATATATATTCATCTGAAAGAAACCCACGGTGTACCACTGTTCCTTACTTAGCTCTCATCTATAATTCTTTCATGCTTAAAAGATTTCATCCATGGGCAAGTATTGTTTTAGGCTTTTTGCCAATGTTTAGTCCTATGATCCAATTTTCTACACAAGGCAGTTATAGCAGCTCTCTGTGAAGAATGCTCTGGCCTTCACTTGTATCAAGAGAAATAAACTCATGAACCTGCGTAGATTAATATATAGTGTTAAGAAGACACAAATCATCCTTATCTCAAATCTCAACTGAAATGTTTTAACTTTCACAAAATAATTTCCAAAGCTAGAAACTGCTGAATTTTTATTTTTCTCTATTTTATCACTGTGAGAATGAAGGAAAGAGTCAATGTTTTTTAGAACACTTCATCTCTCTGGTTAGTGTAGTGTGGACCTGGACAGCTCTATGCCCTATCTCACTGTTAGTTTCTTGTTTTAAGAACAGCAGAGCTAAGTCTTATTTACAGTTCAGTTAACTGCATGGACAAGGAGATGCTAGAAACCATACATTCTGAAAACCTATGAGAACACAGAAAGATTTCCTTGTTTTTTTAATATATTAAATATATTTAAATTTAAATATATTTAATTATAAAGATATTTGAATATATTTTGGTTTTGTTTTGTTTTCTTGCAAATTTTTAAATTGTAACCAAAAAAGCAGAAACTGACGTTTCTGTCAGAGTCTGTTCATGGTCATTAGGAAATGTTCAGATGAACCAAATCTTTCTGATAAAAAGATGTAATGACATGAATTCAACATTTGTCTGAATCTAAGACATAATACGTAAACACAATACCCTAAGTCAGAGATTGCTAGCTCATACTAGTAGCATCTTGCTCTTCACTGGCAAGTCCCTTCCAAGTTGATGATGTGCATTTGGTGGATGGGAAATAGTTGTGATAAACATGCAACCCTTTCAGAAGTCTGATTCTTTTTTTCTGAGGATCTAAAGCTCTTTCTGAGTGAGTTGTGGACCCTGTTGCACCTTAGTCTTCAAAGGTATGGTGTAATGCATTGACTGACAACAACTCTCTTAAATGGAGCAGGGAAATATGAGAACAGGAAACATTTAAAGAAAGAGAAATAGTCCTGTTTGAGTCTCTATAAGGTTAGATGTGAGTTCCCCCAGGCTTAAAGACACAAGAATCTGATAGATATTGGATGAAACCCAAAGTATAAATACTCTATACAGTTATGTTTTATTCCATTTTTCTCTTTTTTTTTTCCTTCTGTAGGAATCTCCTTTGTCATATCTAAAATTAGCTATCTGAAAAATAGAAACATGTCATTCTGAAGCATTCATCACCTCCCACATTACTTTAAGTGATCCTACAAAACCACTTTGTATAGCAGGATTAAAAATCTCAAACAAACAAACTCCTAAAATAACCTTAACAACATTTTAACAAACACCATAATTATCTAAGTTTTTAATAGATTTAGAAGAGCAAAACTGCCAGTCAAAAAAACCCCATTAATTTTAAAAGCAGAGATGATTAGAGAACAATGTTTGGCTTTGCATGGAGCGAAGGGTCATCAAGGCAGTCCTTGCTGTTGTTGCTTCTCTTCTGGTTAACAGCTTGTGACAAGACAAATAAGTATGGCAGGACAAGAAGGAAAGAAGAAACTTTTTAATCACAGTCTAGCTTAAAGAAAAAAAAAAAAAAGTACTGCAGAGACATGACTAATATTCTGTGCTTCCTCATGGTAAAAGAAGAGGAACAAAGAGATTGAATTGCATATGTTCTTTGCTCATTAAGTTCTTTTACGAGTTGTCGCATCTCTGAATCTGTTTCTCCAACTATAAAATGTCACAGATGTCCTCTGTTTGTAAAATAATTTGAGAAGAAATGCATCAACAAATGGAAGCTATTAAAACTTTTCTTTCTTGTTTTTGTTGAGCTTTGCAAATGTTACGTGGTGGTTGCTTCATCTGTTTTCAGGCTGAATACATGGAGTCATGGTAACTGGAGAGAGAATGTTAAAAATGTGGTATTTGAATGGCAGATGTCAAAAGAATCAGAAGCTGTTTCACTAAAATTTTACTCTTTCCCCTCTAAAAGAGTTGTGGGGGTTTTTTTTGTGACACAGTAGTACTATGTATATGTTTATGTTTGTGCATAAAACCACTTTGAATCATATTAATTCTGAGGAATACATTAAACGTACTGGTGGCAAATCGATTTATGGCAATTATCGTTGATTTCAATGAAGTTTCAGCTTGAGATTTTTGTGTGGTTTGTTTGATCATTCTTTTTGCTTGTGGTATTTCTAAGATCTCATAGAAAAAAGTCTTTAGTCTTAATGTTGAATAAAATGCTTTCTTTTTAAGCATTTTTAAGTAAGAAAAACTCAAGTGGTAGACACTATTTTTGGACTGCAATGTGGAAATTATTTTTTCAGGATGTTTCGTTACAACAAAATGAAATTAAGTATTTCAATTGTGTAGAGATTACTTTTTTGATATAAAAAAGTGTTGAAAACAGCATGATGTTGCACAATGTTATTGTATTTTCTGTTTTCATCAAAAAGGAGGCAAAAGTGAAAAATGATTGAAAAATATTTTTTCCTACTACCTTTCAAACAATATTATTTTCCAGTGTAGTCGTGCTGTTTGGATTCCCAGACTGATGATGAACAGCAGCTATTTTTCACTCTAGATTCAATCGGATATTCACTTCATAAGACCTTTTCAATGCAAGAAACTGCCCTGACCAAAGCCACAACATGACTGATAAGTGTTTTTTCCCCTTTTTAACTGGAGATGCTAACTGATAATTAGAGGAAGATTGGCTGTTAAGTCGTTAACAAAAATCAACAGGAAGTTAAGGAAGTTAGCAATTTCTTTTAAAGAGTAACTGCCCTCTACCTGGTTTAGGTATTTATAAAACATGATGGTAGTGCAGTAAATATTTTGGAAGATAAGCAGCATATTCAAAATCCTTTGTGCTTTCAGATCTCTGTAGCTGCCACACTTGTAGGATGGTTTTGGATCGTCAGTATTTCTTGTTGAGGAGTCTTTGGGATGATGAGGTGTTAGGTATTAGAGTGGTGTTAGAGACTTCTGTACATCAGGAAAATGTATAGTGTGCATGTAGGCGACTGACCAGTAGCTTTGGTGGTCAAATTAGAAGTGACAGACTGTGTGTGGCTGTGAATTCAGCAAGACTGGTGATAGAGTTGGGAGTCAGACTGAAGTATGATGTGCATGACAATTGGTAGAGTTTTAAAATCTTGATCTAGTTTATTTTTTTCGTTCTCTGTCCTGTACTTCCACGCTTTCGACAAGGATTATCTTTGTTTCAGAAACATGCCAAAATCAACCATTGTGGTTTCAGTAACATAGTAGGATTTGAGTAAAGTTCTTTAGAACTAGAGGCATGCACTTTTTTTTTCCTCCTTCCACCCCACTTTTTTTCCCCTATTAATATGTAGCAGGTAGAGAAAGAAATGAGATGAACATTTTGTCGCCTAGTTCCAACCAGCTGGATTATTTCTAGTTGACTGATTACATCTTCTACATCTAGTGATATAAATGATGAGCTTAGTTAAAATGGCATGTGCTTTTTAATTTATTTTCCTTTTTTATTAAGACAATCTAGCAGATTGCTTTATTTTTCTTAACTGAAGCAAAAAGAGCATGAGTGAATGCTCCTGGACTCCTGGTCTCTGGAGAGCTATCATACGTTTATGCAGATATGCTCCTTAGCCCTTCCTGCCCTCCTCTTTCAAAGCAATGTTTATCAGATGATACATAGCTAGCTGTGGTTGCTGTACAAGTGATGTTAATGTTATGAGATCATGAGATATACAGGAGGAGTGGTGAGACTGAAGGAAATTGTCACAGATAAGTAGGATTGTTACCGGGCCAGAAGTAATGGCATCGTAGAGGAAAAAAAAATATAATATCCTCACTGAATGTGACTTGGCTTGATTGAAGATGTGTTTGCATATATGCTAAAAGACTAATCTTAGAAAAACAGGGCAATGAGGTCTTTCATTTGCCTGTGTGTTGCCTGCTTTTTCTACCATGTCACATTCCTGCAGTATATTTCACTATGCATATCTTCCATATAAAATTATTCGTGAAACACAGCTTATTACTGCCTTTTAGCAAACTCTTTGCTAAGCTGAAGCAGGATACAGACCCTGAACGGGTTTTCTGCTGCTTTTGCTGGAATAAATTCTATTGCGTAGGAGCTGGGTTTCTGTTATGATTGGTGTAGCCAAGCCCTCTACAGTATGGGTTTTGGAGCCTATGATCTAGTTGAAATTTATCCTGTGTTCCACAGGATAGTGATTTTTTTTTTCCCTTTTTGTCCTTCCCTTCTAGCTTCTTCAATCTTCTTCTTCCTAATTGATAATATCTCCCGAAACTTATGTAAAATCAGAAACAAAAATAATACTGGTAAAACAGGGCCAGAGCTCCTAAATAGTATGTCAAATAAGCCTTTAATGTGAAGAAAAATTACTATGATGTTGTAGCCTTGTGATAAGGGGGTTTTGCCTGGGAGTGGAAAGATTAATTGCAGTGCCTGCTCTTCAGGATTTTGTTTCATTATTGTTATTTCTAGCAAATACAATTAACAAAATTAAATTTCTTATGTATATGTGCGTGCCTGTGACTTGTGCTTAATAACTTGTGAACTTGTTGCCCAATTTACACTGAATTTGGCAGGGGTAAAAATACCATGGTTAGTGTGGTCTGACCCTGTAGTGGGGTGTTTATGGGATAGATTTTTTCATTTGTTTCAGTTTGTGGGGGGTTGGTTTATGTCAATGGAACCAATCAGTAAGTAAAGATGTAGAGGTGAACCATAGAATCATAGAATGGTAGAGTTGGAAGGGACCTTTAGAGATCATCTGGTCCAACTCCCCTGAAGAAGCAGGTCCACTTTGATCAGGTCACAGAATGCTTCCCTGAAAGGACAAAATCTGGAGGGTGAACTCAACTGTGAGATGACACACCAGAGAATCCATGTTGAACGAATGAAGATTATACTTCCTAGCCATCCAGTGATTTATTCTTTTAATTGAAGTTCTTATAGCCTTCACATGTTCCATCTCTTCATACTGTTCCATCTGATGCCTGATGGAGCTGCACCACTTGCTTCAGGTCTCCATTCTTTCTGTAATATCTTTGAGAGCTATCTAATCTGTCTGCTATTATCACGAAAATCCATTCTTTTTTTTTTTTTTAATCTGCTTTTCATTTGGGCATGACGCTTCACAGTCCTTGAGACTGCAGAGGTGTAAACCTTTTTCTGGTAGATAGGGTGTGCTCTAATACTCTCTCTTTTCCTGTAGCCCATAAAACACTTTCTGAAATTCATTTCAAGGCATTTGAATAAGGTGTAATAACACTAAATTCACATTTTCTCTAGCTTGTCCTATAGCCAGAAATCAGGGGCACTTGTAATGACACTTGTGTAAGACAGAAAGTGCTTACACAGGCAATTTGCACAAGGGAACCTGACTTTTTTTAATTACAGCACTAATGCAGTCAAATTATTTCAATGACAAAAGAGAAGGGAAGCTGAAAAAGATTTTATAACAAAGCAGCTCATGAATTTAGATTTTCATGCTCTGCATGATCAATGTCATCTTGGCTTATGGTCTGAGACTGAAATGTCTGGAGCTGGACATTTGAGTTGATGGAATTTGAGCACGACTGTAACTTGTCAGCTCTGCAGAGAAGAGCTTCCCATAAACCCTTGCCAGCAGATCAGATTCCTTTCAGCGTTTTGCACTGAACTCTTGCCTTTATATTATGCACCCTGGGATGAAGAACTTGAGTGAAACCAGGTATCAGGAGCATTCAAATTCTTGGAAAACATTTAACTTCAGCTGAGCTGCCTTGTTGTGGAATACAATTGTGCAACTGGCAATTTAAAAGCCAGATGTCTGAACTGTACAGTTTTCTGTAAATTAAACAATATATTTATATAAAGAGTAACCCTTAATGTCTCTTGACAATTAATGAAACAAACTTTCAAATCTAAAGACATATTAAAGTGGATTTTTCTGAGAAAATTTTAAGAAGAATCAGAACAAAATTTTCAGATAAATATGGTGCAATACGAAATGAGGTACCTCTTCCTGCTGGGGGTCCTGATGAGAGTCTTTGAAGTCAGGTTGACAAAAGTATAACTACTTCTGATTTTTTTTTTTCCCCAGTATTTGTTTGGTTTTGGAAGCCAGTAATGAAAATTTCAGCCTTTTCCCTCACCAGACATCTAGGCTTGCATCTTGGATTGACTCGATTTCTTAGTCAAAGTTCTTTCACCGCTTACACACTGCCCTAAAAGAGATGAAGGTTACTTGAAAGAGAAGAGGAAAAATCAGCAAGCAGTGAGGTTTGGGAGTTAGAAGTGTTTAATATGCCAGACAAGGTGCAGTGAATTTACAAGGCTGATCTTGGTGGAAGGAAAGTCGCAGGTGATGTCTCCATTGACTCCAGAGTGTATCTAGACAGATGAAGAGGTTAACCTGCTTGGCCAATGTAACTGCTTATAGTTGAAATGTGTAAGGACTGCCCTCAGTATATTCGGCTTGACAGGCTGTGAGGAGGTTTTTGCTCTGACTTTACACACAGTACTCTTCAGAAAGCCAGCTCTGAAAAGGCCTTTAATAATATTTTGCTGACTTAACACTGTCCTGTTTAGCTCTACTCTTGAGCATTTTGAGGTATCATTACCTGCACGGCTTACTGAGGATGCAGCAAGCTCTGGTGCTGGAAATGAAGGGGGTTTTGTGCATGCTCACACTCTATTTTTGGCATGAACTCTACATTTGATAAGCAGTAGAGCAGGGACATCCTCCCCAGCAACTCAAAGCTAAATCCTAGATAGGTGGTTTGGTTTCCAGTGTGGCCAGTGCTGTGTATAAATCCTGGGTCCAACAGGTTAATCAGTGCTAATTATCATGATAGGACCTGTAGACCTTTGCAGCACTACTTACGGGCCAGGGGGACAAACTGCCAGTAGGTGCTAAATGATTAACAGTTGCTGTTGAATTTAAGTAGCTGGTGGTGTTGAATTTAAGTGACTAGTGCTGCAGGCATACACTGCCAAGGAATGAAATTTTCGAGAATTACAGCATTACTGTGCATTTTTTCCAGCATGACTGTGATTCAGGCTGAAGAAGCAGTAATCTGCCTTAGCACATGAGGGAACTTAGTTGAAGAACTCCTGAATAACCTGCTGAGTGCTGTACTGCTGAACTTACAAAAACATATATTTTTAAACTCTGTTAAAGGTTGTGCTACTGCACTCTTATAATTCAGCATTTATACTCTACTCTTTGAATAACAGGAAAGCTAACACTAGATCTCAAACTTCATTATCTGTCCTTGATGTTTATCATATAGTTTACTATTGGATAGCTGTGGAAATTGGGAAATCTTCTGGTAGGCTACTGTGATTTTTTTTTTATTTTATTTTTTTCCCCTCATATTCACAATACACAGCTTTGACTGTTTTTTTCTTTTCTTTTCCCTAATTCTTTCTTTTTAATTTACAAATTACCTTTTGAAATAGCAAGGAAATGTGGCAGGTTGCACAGTTGGAGAGAATTATGGCCCCTTTCTGGTAGTTAATGTACCCTGAGCTTTTGGCTTTGGTGCCTCATAATGCCACATGAGGCATGCAATAACTGCCCAGAAACACATTTGTTAGCTGTCATGTCACTGCTTAATTATATCTTACTTCTGTTTCAGTGCATCATGCACAAGTCTGCTAAATGTTCTATGTAAATCTAAACCTGATTTATTGTCTCAAAAGTACCTCAGAGAATACCAGTGGAATAAAAGAGCTCCTGTTAATGTTCTTTCCTATCTGTAGAGCTCCAATTTAGTGTAACTTTGTTAATCTTTGAATCAGTAAACAATATTGCATGCAGTGTGTAGCTTTAATTTGAGTAGATTGCTTGCTTATGTGCTTGCTCTCAGGTGTGCTGTAAAAAAAAAAGTTTTCTTTCTTTGGTGAATAATATCAAGAGTTGAAAACATAGTGTATATGTGTGTTGCTAGGTCCTTCACCACTGTGATTCAGAGCAGTTTCAAAGATATGACAGTACTACTGATTTATACCAGCTACTGTTCAGATTTTGATGCTATTGCTGATGGGAGACTATTAAAAATCCATTTTGAGGCTACAGCTTTCTCCTTGCAAGTCCTATGCTAAGGGAATAGGGAGGGCAAGAGGGAGGAGATGCTGCTTAAGTAAGGAAGTAAGGTCTTGCTGGTGTGTGTTTGGACTGTTGTTTGCTGTATTCTTCTCAATAAATTATTTTTTTCCTCAGTTGGTGGCAGCAGCTTCAAGATGCCATAAGTGCTTTTGGTCTGAAATGAGATTTACTGAGTGTGTGAGAGACTGGAGTCTGTGAGCATTTGGCAACTGCTGAACTGTTGAGCTCTGCATGAACAGACTAAGGGCAAAGTAGTATTGTAACTTTTGGAGTGTGACTTCCTCATCTGTCCTATGATGCACAAAAAAATAAATTGTCTACTGTTTGCCAGTGGAGAACATGCAATTTCTCAATGTCTACCCAAATACTTCTAGGGCCACTGAATAAAGCCATCAGCCTTTTTTGTCTATGGTTTAAGCCTCATGAAGGCTTTTGGAGTAAGTCTACTGTAAAACCTATTTATATAGAAGAGAGTTTTCTTATGTTTCTAGCTGAAGCCTGTCTCTTCTTACCTTCCTGCTTCTCTGTACTGATACATTTAAGTGGATGTAATGCCTGGAACTTCCAAAAGACCCCAGAGTCTTGAAAGAAACTTCTCAAGGAGCGAAAAGAAATCCAGAAAACCGACAAACCAGGTCATAAATTTCTCGGTAATGGAAGAAAATATGCTTAATAAATCTAGGGACCAGTAGAAATAGAGGAAGCAGATTAGTGATTTTGGGTAAAATTATAATCTATGACATTTCTGTAAAATGTTCTGATAAGAAAGTACTTAAAAATTACTGGAGGCAGGGGAGAAACAGCGGAGTTGAGAATTAGTTTCTTGAATTAACTGCAGTATAAACATCAGACAAGTTGTAGAGGTTCTGTCCTCTTGTTCAAGTACAGACTGTTATAAGTCCTTCAGTTAGAAAGTAGCAAAAGGCAGAAAGGGAAGTAGTCTCACCTGTTTATAATAGATTTTTTTTTACTTACTAAGTGTAAATATATCATTTAAGCCTTTATTTAAACATACTACAAAAGACCGAGCACTGAAGAGGGAAAAAAAATTGTTTGTGGATTCAAGCACAGGCTTTCTGTTGGCTGTAAATGCTCCACAATGCTCAAACCATGTGAGGTGGTACTTGTAATCAAATCAGCTGGCAAGGGAGTTGTGTATCCTGTGAAAATAATTAGCCATGCAACTTATTAGGGTTAGTGTGGAAAAATTCTGGAGTCAGTGGTTCCTCCTGGAGTGGCACTGCTGAGCAAGGAAATGAGTCTGGTTTCAGTCTAGAAGATAGGCTGTGGAAATGCACACTGATAAAGAAGAGAATAAGATCCTTTTCACCATATGAAAATGAAGTTAGCAGTGAAGTTCAGTGATGGTAGGGGCACAGGCCTCTAAGAAGAAGTTAATTCCTTTGGCTGTGAATGAAACCTTGCTTTGTTGAAATCAAAGACTTTTTACAATAGCTCAGTTGAGCTAGAATTCTATTTTACATCTTTTATGGCTATCAACAGGCCTAATAGGAGTTAGTGGAAATAATGAAGGTTGGAAAAGAGTTTTTGAAAATCTGCTTTGAGTGGGAGAAAACTGCAGAGAAGTCAGATATTGCAGTTGCTTACAAGCAAGTTTGAAGACTTAAGATTATGATTGCACAGTCTCTTTTTGGAAGAGAGATCAAATGTCTTTAAAATGCTTTTATGCACATAACACAAAGTTATAAAGCTCCCTTTTTATTTTTTCTCTCTTTTCATCATGGTCTCTTACCACAGGCATTTCCTTTTTTATACTTCACAATATAAAACTTAGTGTAGCTGCATTGTTGTTAACCTTAGCAAAAGATAGACTAGGGAAGATTTGCATAACTACAGTTGCTTATCTTTTTGCAGTCTTCTCACCATGCCCAGTAGGCATGGTTGGAATTCATCATTTACAGTAATTTTTATATAATCTGTGAAACACACAAGCTTCACTAGGGGAGGAAGTGACTAAAGTCAGATATTCTGTGCTGTTTGCAAATGAGTTTTTCCAACATAGTACTTGCAAAACTATTTAATAAAGATGTCAAGGTTTGTTTATATAAACACACAATTGAGGGCATATCAAGGGGTTCCAAATCCATAATTTTTGAGACTTGAAAAGAGTATGAGCAGACACAAGTAACCAGGAAGAAATAATGCAAAATTATTGCTGCAGTTTGCCATCTAATGGAGTCAGTTTTGTTTAAGGCAGACCTATGCTGTTGAATCCCAAGTGCCTGAGTTTTGTGTAGGCACCCAGAGGTTCCACCTGTTTCAGTGGAGCTTCAGTTTAAAGATCAATTATTTGTCCCAATGGGCCCTTCTTCACAAAAGTTTTCTTTATTCTGTTTATAACACAGTTTTGATGATCTGTCATGAACACACAGAACAGGGTAAATAAACTAAGTTTAAAAAGATTTTGGTACTCTATATCCTGTTGTCTGAGCTTATTGAAGACTCTTGATTCTTGCGTCTCAGATGATTAAGTCTACTAAATCATTAGCATCATGATGCCTAGGTACATGAACTTCTCTTAGGGCAATAGAGTTCTTTTTGGTGGCAAAAATAAGTTATTGGATGTAAAGAAACTATCGTCAAGAGCAAATTATTGTGAATGTAGTTAGGGAATTCCAGGTTTTGATTTCATAATTAAAATAAATTATGCGTTAGAAATAACATTATGAAATCAGCTTTGAGAATGATGATTAGATTAGCCTGTAAGCTCATATTCAATCTTTATGCTTTTAGGTAGCTGAACATCTAGAGCTAAAGTAAAATTTTAATCTGATCTTACAAAAAAAAAAAAAAAGATTCACCATTCTGCTTTTTATTTCTTTAACAGAATGAAGTCCAACTCAAGAACACAGTATTAGATGGTTGGGTTTTTTTTTTTTTTTCTGGGCTGTTATACATAACTATCCAGATCCCTGAATGACAGATTTTTCTAGTGGAGATCCTAAATTCAGAGTTCAATATCTGTATCAAAGAGGAGTTCAAGTTTTGCAGCAGAAAAGATGCTTGAGTGAGGGAGTATGGTAGGAGTTTTAGATTATTTAGGAAGTGTCTTGTTCTAAAATCTATACACTCCTGTCCGCCTCTGGTCTGTTTAGAGACGGTCAATTTAGATTGTTTCTATCCATACAGAAAAGGCTGTGGGACCTTTATAATTCTAATTCATTTATATTTGTGGATAGTGAAGACAGACAGTGTATCTTTCCTTGACCATAGCTTCTACTGCTTGAAGGACTCTGCTGGCAGAAGATTTTGATGTAGGGTGTTGGAGTATTCACCATTAGCTAAATAATTCCAAGGTTGAAGATCACATCAGAGAACAAACAGTGAATTCAGTGATTTAATGAAGATGAACAAGATATTCTCTAGATAGTATGCTCTAATACCTGATTCTCACTTGAAAGAGGGATAAATTGACCTTTAGGGTATCGTCAGCCATTGTTGACTGTTGAATGAAGAGAATTAAAGTCAAATAACTGAAATATGTTTTGTTCCTCTCCTCTCACATTATGCAGGATGTTAATTTTGTTTGATTTTGTGTTCTTGATGTGTGGGAGAAGAAAGAAAAGATGAATGGACACAATTAGCAATAAAACGTTACTTTGAAGATCTAAAATAAACTTATGAACTATTTACATTCTGTCTTGAGTTAGAATACTAATGAAATATAGATATGTGTGATACTCAACACCAGAATACATTGAGCACTTTTTCTGTCTGGAGTTCATACATTTTGCTGACTATCTCTTTAGAGGGGTGTTGAATTTTATTTTTTTTTTAATTGGGAAAAGTATTTGAGATATATTTTTAGATTTAAGAAGCTTTCCAATCCTTTATCTTGTCAGCATGAGAACAGAACCAAACCTACAAAAGTTCAATGCACTCTTTTTGAGATGTTAGAGTATAATGAAGTTTGCCAGGGAAGGGCTGGGTTAATCCTGTCCTATGAGAGACCTTAGCAAAAATAAATCTAGCCCTGGGAGCAAATTTTAAATAAATGAGTACATTCACCAGTCTCTGAATGCAGGATTAATTTGTATGCCTGCTTGATTCATTTGGGGTCTAAAAAACCATGAGCTTAAAGTGTAGGAAATGTATAGGAAAACTGTCATTGGATCATAATTCACCTTGACATAAGTGATGGGGAATTCATATGGATAAGTGAAGCCTTTGAGGGCATGGCCCATAGTTATTAAATCAAGCTTTTCTATGAATATAAGATTTCAGGAGATTGTATTTGAAACACATAACCTTTGTATTCAGGAAGTATACAGGGATGAAGGAGTTGATAACACTTTTGTTAACGTTCATTTGAATCTGACATGTTTTGTTCATTTAGCCAGACTCCTTTATGGCTTCTTACTTGCCCTATACAGAGTACAGGTAAACTGAATTTTACTTGCTTATATTCAGACATTACATTCCAGAATGTCTCCTGAACACACATGTACAGTTGTACCTTGTCACTGATGTTGTCCGCTCTTGGCAGTTTTGTTGCTGTTCCCCTGAAATAATAAAAGAATCTAAGCAGAGACTGTGACCTGCTGCATCTTTGATGTAAAATAAATTATTGGAATGAACCTGCCTACAAAAACAAAGGATAATTACTATTCATGTAGAGAAAAGTTCTGGATAAAGGAGATGTTTACAGAGATCAAAATGAGTTTGCAAAAGATTGTATGGGAGACTTGCTCCTTATCTGAGTGCAGCATCTTGGTTGTGCAAGAATATACTCTGTGACCCAATTGCCTATTCAATTATATCTTGGATAAATTTGTTTTACAGCCTCATGTCCAAAATACTTAATTGCCTTGTGGTAGAAATGGGATCATCTAGGTGCAGCTGAGTCTGGGTCTTAGCATTTTTGCCATGACATTTCTGAATATAAGAAGGTTGTTCTATGATGCACACATCTATGGATGATTTAAATGCTTGCTTTCTTTATGAGATTCTTATGTTACTATTGCACACTATTTCTTTTTGTTTCTAATTTCAAATCATATACCAAGAATGATACTTTCTCAAATTTCTTTCCATAAACCAAATTTTCTCCACGTACAATAAGTTATTTATGCTGTATCCAGTATATGTTTGATTGTCATAGATTGTAATGGATAATCAATAACAAAAACAAAACAAAATCAAACAAAACAGCCATTGAAAGCTAGATACCTGACCAACATAAATACATAACATTGCCTATAGTCTTTGGACAGCAGCTGGTCCATTGTGAAACTTATTTGTTGATCTGTTACTGATCTCTGTTGATAAGGAGTATCCAGTTGCTCAGTTCAAGGAGACTTCTGAATTTTAGACTGTTGAAGTGAAATAAATTTTCAGAAGCATATTTCATAATTAGACTTTAATCATAGGATCATAGAATTGTTTTTGGAAGGGACCTTTAAAGATCATTTCGTCTAACGTCTCGGGTCAATAGCCTTTTATCATTTGTGCTCAATCAACATTTTCCTACTCTGTTATGCCTATTTCTCTTTCCTTTCCCTTTGGGATGAAAAGTTGGTGCCCAGATGGAGTGTTACTGGAGATTTTACTTATCTTAGTTCACTATGACTGATGCAAACTGTCTTCTGATGTACTTTGGAGCTCCAGTGGCTATGTTGATTTATATCAACTGCAAATCTGGCCCAGCAGCTGTGACCCAACTGTTGATAAAATCTGGAAGCTCAACTAATGCAAAGAAATGGATTTTTTAATATACATTTCTACTTGAAGGGTGGTCTGTAGAGTCATTCCTTGACTTCAAGTTGTAATCATATTCGTGGTGTTCAGATGATATACTATGCCTACAGTTGCAATGCATCATGAAAACCACATTGTGTTGGATACAAATACAATCTGCAGTTGAATAGGGCTCTTTTTCACTGTTGTCTATCAAATTTCTATTACTGGCTCAGTCATTCATTAGCAAAAATACAAAGCACATGTTCTGAATTCGGTACAGAACCATCTGTTATGCCAGCCTTGTGGAGAACTACTGGCATTGATTTTTAACTGGACAGTTGATTTTTTTTTTTTAAAGCTTTTTTTTGCAAGAGGTATTTTACTCTTTAAAGTGGAATCAAGCATCTTGACTCATTGTCCAGCAGTACATCCATGACACAGGACATGGAATGACACCTTTATGAACAAGCGAAACTGTACTCTAATCCAGCATTTACAATTTTTTCCCCTTAAACTCTGTTCCTGAACTAATATCTTTTGAGAGAAATGGTAAGACTTTTCTACTGTCTCCAAATAGCAGAGTATCCTGAATAGAAGAGTTCCTCAATGCCTCAGAACTACAATTCTAATTTTCTCTGTGTCATGGTTTAACCACAGCCAGAAACTAAGCATAATTTTCAGACTAGGGGCTGACCTGCTGGAAAGTAGTTGTGTGGAGAGGGATCTGGGAGTTCTGATTGACAGAAGACTAAACATGAGACATCGATGTGCCCTTGTGGACAAGAAGGCCAATGGCATCCCAGGGCGCATTAAGAATGCGGCCAGTGGATCAAAGGAAGTTCTTTTCCCCATTTAGTTTTCCCTGGTAAGGTCACATCTGGGTACTGTGTCCACTTCCGGGCTCCCAAGTTCAAGAGAACTTCTGGAAAGAGTCTGACAGAGGGTTACCAAGATGATCAGGAGACTAGAACATCTTTCTTGTGAGGAACGACTGTGGGAACTGGAGCTGTTTAGCCTTGAGAAGGCTGAGACGGGACCTTATGAATGCATATAAAGACCTAAAGGGCAGATGTTGAGAGGGTGAGTTGAGTCTTTTTTCTGTAGTACTCAGTGACAAGACAAGGGGCAATGGGCACAAGCTAGAACATAGGAAGTTCCACTTGAATATGAGGAGAAATTTCTTCACTGTGAGGTAGAAGGAGCCCTGGCACAGGCTTTCTGGGGAGAGTATGGAGTCTCCTTCCTAGACGTGTTCCTGTGTGACCTAATTGAGGGCAACCTTCTTTAGCAGGGGATTGGAATAGATGATCTTTAAATGTCTCTTCCAACCTGTAATATTAGTTAATTTAACCACTTACTCCCTGTAACTTCCTCTTACCCTGTAGTGGGATGGGGAAGAGAACTGGGGGAAAAGGGAAGAAACAAAAAGGTAAAACTCATGGGTTGAGACAAAAATAGCGTAATAACTAATATAATGATAATAAAAGGATTATTTTTCTGTCATTGTAACTATGAAATTATTATTTAGTGTTATATTATAAGTTATAATTACCATGTTAGGAGATTATCCGAATCACCAGCTTTTGGGGGAAACAGTCAAGGCCTTTATCAGCAAAGGCTTCTTAGCACATAAGCTTCTAACTGTGTGGAAAAACTGCTTCTTCAAAGGTTGAATAGCGAGTGAAACATCCAGCCATATTGAAGACAGATGGAAATGAAAACATGTTACACTGCTTAATTTTGTGCTCTCTTGCATATTTACTAAAATTTTATAGGCACGCATACATATCAGGTTTCTGCAGAAGCATTATGGTTAGAGATTCAGCATGACCCCAAACATTAAGAGCCTCTTTACCTCAAAGTTAGGTGGGGGAACTGACTAGAAAAGCACCCACTGTTTTGTAGTTAAAAACTATCAGAGCTTTAGAAACATGTCCACATGATGGAGCAAAAATAAACTTATCTGATGCTTTTGTTTGTAAAAGCCTTGGGCAGGGTCCCTTCTCCACTTTGCAAAAGACTACTTTTTGGAAAAGGCTACTCTTCAGAGTAGTTCTGGGAGATCTGGAAAACTCATTTTGACTTAGATCTGGAATCTGAAATTGGGTCTCTTCCTTAAGCAGCATTAATAGATTTGACAGAGATATGTCATCGTCTCTGAAACGAAAATAGAAAGTTTGGGGGCGGAACTTTTCCTATCTAAGCATTTCAAACATAGAGTTGTAAGAGCAATATCAAAAGTCTCTTATTTTAGTTTTAAATAATACCTTTAAAAAGAAATTAGAACTCTAGCAAAGTAGACTGAGGGAAGAGCAGAAATGGCCTTTCCTTTTGGTTAAAAACTTTTGGTTATAATTCACAGGTATTCAATCCAAAATTGTAGTCTTAATAAAGTAAAGAATATTTTTGATGAATGAAATTTTTTTTTAAATTAAGTATTTTTCTTAAACCCACTCTCACCAGCAATTTGAAAAACTAGAGAGAACAGGATAGGAATACTCCAGACACAGGAGAACAATTAATAGGCAGGTAGATTGAGAGGAAAAAATAGGTTAATACGAAAATAAGCTTCCTGGGGTTTAGTCCCGTCCCTATTAAAAATGAAAATGCACCATTATGAATAGAATAGCTTACCACATTAATATTGTATTCTGGGCTCTGCTAGAAGCCATTTAATGCTGCACTAAAAGGAATATATGGGAATTCTAAATTAGCTATACAATTCTTTTTCACATGCTTGACCCTAATGTCACACAACATGATAGCAGCACTGAATTTGTATGCTTACTAGCTCTTAGCAACACCATCACTTGTATTTGTGTCTGTATACAGCTTGTTGAGTCTTACTATTTGTTTATGATTCCTGCTCTGCATCGTTGACACATAATTCTTCCCATCAAAAAAGATCACAATGTATTTAAGAAATATGAGGAATTAGTATGCTTTGTTCTGACCTATGGGAATCCTCATAAATAAACACCTGTGATGGAAATAATGAACCCACTGATAACAATATATTTTTTTTTTGCTAATTGCTATTAAGCATTTAGTGATATATCTTTTGAAATAGAATGAAGAGACACAACTTCATAGTAATTCTTATTTGAAAGTGGCTAAGATGACATATAACCTGCACTCTTTTAGTTTTTTTCTCTTGTGTTTTTGTTTTCTTTTTTTTTTCCCCAAAATATCTTCCTATAAATAATGAGCTAACATTTAGTACAGTAAATATGGATTACTTTGTTTATTGTGTAGCAAAACCTAAGATCTGTGGTCAGCCAAGCACCTTATTCTCACATTTTCTTGCTCTTACAGTGAAGCTGGGGAGAAATAATCTATTACACTTCATTAATCCCTTGTATATGTGTTGTCTGCACTATTTGCTCTTTACTTTGTGGTTACAATTAATATTTAACTTTCATTATGTGAAGTCCACTTATCTGTATTGAATTCTATTTGCTAGCCGTCAGTATTCAAAGTGCATTTGGAGCCCAATGTCTCTTCTTTTGTTAATGTTTAGGCAAACTTGTCAATTGCAGTTTCTTATTCCTTAATCAACTTTCAAAATGCAGTTTTGAAGACATGTATCAGCAAACTATTCGGGTTTTGTCTGTAATATATATTAATGACAGCACTTAACTGTCTTTAATATTAAACTTAATTAATATTACTTAACTGTCATTAATATTAAACTTATTAAAACTTAACAAAGTTTTAAACTTTGACTTTAAGCATATTGGGGAAGTGTCTTACCATGATATGAGTTCTCCAGTTGCATGCTGAGTATCAGACTCAATTAAGGATGAATTGCTTGGTCAGAGATTTCATTTTGACTATCAGGAACTCCACCCGGTACTAATATTCAAATAACAGTTACCTGCACTGCGTGTGAATCACTGAAACATCCCAGCAGCCATTAAGACTCTTCCTGTTCACTTTGGAGAGAGTACTAGATCAATGGTGGTTTCAGTTCTATGAGAATTTATATTCAATTCTCTTACTCAATCATTCATGGACTAGTTGACTACAGAGTTTATGGATGGGACTAATATAGCTGAGCAAAGACTTTTAAAATTTACTTTCATTCTTTTCCCTGGAAATAAAACACAGATTCTGAATGAATGAAGAAAATTCTCTTTTAAACTACTCAAGTTTTGATAAAGTGCCTCAATCTTAAATTCAGTGTTTTCCAAATTAAATACTTGACCTTCTCATAAATGTCTCATAATTCAGCTCTGGTCCTGTTCCAGCTTTGAAACCAAACACTAAGACTGCTGAGAAGTCTGTACAAGACATATGTATGCTGCTTTACCACCTTAGGGTGGAAATAATGCTTTTAACTTTGCAGAAATGCTAGGGAGAAAAGGGGAAACAACCCTTTCTCCTAGAAGTGTATTATTTTTTTAAGAAATAATGTTTTGGACTTTTTCTGTCCCAAGAAAGATGGGGATCTGAATGGATCTGGAAATTGCCAATTGCCTCAGCATGGAAAAATGAGATTATGAAAAAAATATTTGTAAATAAATGCCTTGAGGTGAGAAATTGGGATAATGGAAGCTTGTTCTGATGAAGACAGCAGCTTCAATGACGTGTGAAATCTCAAAAAAACAAAAAGAAGCAACAAATTTGGGAGCAGACTTTAATTTTGAGAAGCTATTTGGGAGCAGAAAGAAGAGGAGGTTTGTTGTACAGAATAGATAGGGAATAAAATTTCTTTTAATTGTTTGCAATGCTATCATCACAAAAATAGCAATCAATGAGTAGAAAGGTAAAAAAAAAAGCACAATAGTGAACAAAACAGAGCTGCTGTTTGCTGGCAGGAGCCCAGTGCTGGAGTTGTGTAGAGTTCTGAGACTGTCCCAAAATCGTTACTCCCCAGGGGAACCTCAAGCTCATCTTTCAATTTAAAAAGAGGAGGAAACAGTTATAAAAAGAGCCAAGCTTTGCAAAGTCAGCTCCAGCCTGATTTTCCCTTTTGTCAGCACAAGCTGTTGAGAGGCAACAACCTGTGTTTGTTCTCCCACATTATTAAATATCAACCCTGAGCCAAACAAAGCACAAGTCAGAAAATATGCTACAAATGATGAAAGAAAGGATCAATTCCCACAAGGGTCACAAGACACATATTGGGAACAGGATCAGTTAAAAAACCCTATAGGATATTGACATCTCCTGTTGTTGGTCAGAGAGTGGTTATGCTTCAGGTTCTAAAATAATATTGTCTTGACAGTGCTTTAGTTAGTGGCTTACAGATAGGAATGCTCTTTATAGTAGAAGAAAACCACTTTTACAGGAATATTTTTTTCTTTAAATACTAGAGGATGTGCCTTGTGAATACATTTCCATCTATTAGAACTTGCTTCTTAGGTGGCACTCATATTGACATAATATGATGAAACAAAAAAATCAAACTGTGTAATATGAAAACAATATGAACTATCCTACATTTAACAGAACACGTAGAGGGAGGAAGGCATAGGACTATGGAAGACAGTCAGTCGTCTTCAGTGACGAAGAACCAAGGTTGATATGTAGACCTTGTGTGATTTTTTTTCTCAGTGAGTCTTTTTAGCAGGGACTGTTTTTGGTTTTTCTTTTAACATCTGGAATGAACTACTGTTGAGGATAGGAGATGTACATAATGTGTCTCCAGCTATTCTAGTACAATGAAATCCAACTTTGTAAAAGCAAAGAATTTTTTCAATTTTCCCAGCTACAGTCTCATGAACTGAATCTAGACGTCTACAAGTCATGCAATTTGTTGGCCTCTCTGAGCTTTTGGTGATGAAGTTTGAGATTCTTGGCAAAAACCTGAGGTTTTAAACTATTCAAGTACTTTGTTTAATCAGGGGAAAATCAGGTGGATTATTTTGGGGGTGATGGTTTGGTTTGTGTTTGTAGGATCCTTAAAAACTAGTGGCAAAGACCCTGTATTGTGATTAACTTTTCTGTGGACAATAGCTCTATTTTCCTTTTGATTTGTTTCAAATATATTGCAAACAATCCTCTTTCTTACCTTATTAAAGCACAGGCTGAATTTTATCACTACAAAGGAAATGTAGGCTGTGTTCTTTTCCTAGGACTCAAGCAGCTGGGTAAAGTTAAGCTGGACTTGAGCTGTTTATTTCTCAGCAGCAAAAGCTGCCTTTCTTAGTAGAATATCAAATAGTACAGATTTCACAGTATGCTCTTGTATGTTTTAGAAACTGATATTTCAATCAGAGCTGCAGAAATTCTTGGGAACAATTTGTGGTGCCTAGGAGAAAAAAAAAGCAGCCACTTCCAGCACCATCTGTTCCTCCACCTCCTTTGTGTGATGTATTATTAGTGTAAATTGTTACCTTGGAACAGGAGGATAGTCTGAGTTGTATAGCTTCAGGGATTTCTCCAGATCCATGTTCAAACTGACAAATAATTAGGATGAGTAGCCTTTTCTTGATTTGCACAATGGATTTTTGGGCCTTGACATGCTGGCTTGCAAACTGAATGTTCCTCCTTTGCTTCTCTGACATGAAAATACATCCTGAACTCTTCCCTCCATGCATTTGGGACATGGACTCTTACTTGTGATTCAAGCTAATCAGGATGAAAATTGGGTCCTATGGTCCAGTAATACCTCAGCCCACCTCTATGTGAACAATGTTTCTGTCAGAAATAATGATCTTAAACCTAAGTCCTGCTCTCCTCTGTGCATGTGGAAATCCAGTAGGCAATGGATTTACTCTGGTTCTTTGAGAGTAGAGTTTGTCTTGGTCTCATTACTGTACAGAAATGTGATCTTGCACTCAAAAAAAAAAAAGATTCAGAGTTTGTCACATTTTCTGATGTGTTAGCATTTCCAGTGAATGTCTTTAATAGGAAGTTGTAAGAAGTTCCAGCATGTGAGGGTTGCTCTTACATAGATATTCCATGGGAGCCACACCAAGACAGCAGTCAGATGAATAAAACATACTGGGGGCAAGTTCAGTCACCTGATATTTTTTACTTTCCCAATGCCAGAAACCTCTCAGCAGGCCAGGGCTCTGAATGTTATGATTTGGGAAGGAAAGAAATCAGGTCTAGAACATTACAGCTGTTAACCTTTTTATACCTGTCATGTTTCTGCTCCTCTTGGACTTATATCCTCTCAGATAAGTCCTCTATAGATTTGTATTTGCCAGTGCCTCAGCACTGTACTAGCACTAGCAGGTAAGACATTGAATGCAGCAGCCTACCAGCCACTCTTAAAGCATATTTCTGCACACTCTGTGCTATTCAGACTCAGCTTAGAGACTGCAAACAATGAAGGTGTGTCTAGTGCCTTTTTTGCCCGACAGACACCTTTGTCCAAAGAATGTTCCGCCTAGCCTTCATCTGTGCCTGCTTACTGCTCCCCAGGACAGTATCAACAGTAGGCAGAAAGCACAGCTGTGTACATCAGTCCTCTGATGCTTTTAGTCATTGAAAAGCCAGAGAGGCGACTTTGCAGAGAACATTCAAAAATCATCCTGAGGGTCTCCTTGCAGCCATATCTTAATTGCCTCCTTCAGCTCCAAGTGTTTTTTCCTTTTTTTTTGTTTTTTCTTTTTACCTTGCTGTGCAGGAGAATCTCCTCTTGCACTGCATTATTTAGTATCTCAAGAGTGGGCACTGTGACTTCAAAAGCTTTGAAGCTCCCAAGCCAAATTTTCCTTGGATTACTGAAAAGGAAACAGGGATTTCTCTGTAGTTCTGAGCAACCAGACTACAGAAAAAAGGACAGATTTATGTGGCGATATAGAGATCTCTTGTGT
This sequence comes from Colius striatus, assembly GCF_028858725.1. Taxonomy (NCBI): domain Eukaryota; kingdom Metazoa; phylum Chordata; class Aves; order Coliiformes; family Coliidae; genus Colius; species Colius striatus. Next base: position 15,702,915 of record NC_084769.1, on the reverse strand, counting down.
TGTTTTGCCCCTTTTTAAAAAAAAACCAAACCACTCAACATATTTTTGCCAGTGTTGTGCTACACTGAGATAGTAAACTATGCAAGTCATTTGTGCATATGCTGATTGTGTTAGAGTAGAATTTTAGGAGTATTATCTGATTAAAACTTTACATCCTGAAATACAAACCAACGAAATTCTTCCTACTGGAGAAGCTGCCTACCTTTTGAGTAATAGATTCCTATGGGAGTAAATTTCAATTCTGATGTCAAGAGATTTGTCCAGATTTCTTTACTGAAAAGACTTTGCTGGAAACAATTTTTCTGATTAGCTTTCACTGCTTTCTAAATTTTAGATGAGCTACTGAGCCATTAGAACTTTTGGTGTAATATTTGTGTATATCATCAAATAAGAAGATGGCAATTGTGCTGAGAGGGAATTTTAAGTCAACTCAGTCAAACCTCAACTTAACGTTCTTTTTTTCTTAAAGCCCAGGAACTTAAAGGAGAAAATGTTCAACTAGGTGTCACGAGCTTAATGAGTCTGAGTGGGTTTTTTTAGGGTGCAAGTGACTTGTTGCTGACTTTTGGGATGATAAGATCCTAATCTACATTAGGAGCTCTCAGAAACTTCAAAGTGAACAAATTTTGTGAGATATAAATTCTGCTGACGTCCACAGTATCAAAGATTAATGATATTTATTTTTAAGGTGTTCTGCAGATGGGAAAAACTTCTCTTTTGAATTTAACCAGGTGAGAGAATCTTTTTGTCACTTTAAGTGGACATCATGTACATATTACTGAAAAAAAAAGAGAACAAGTCATGTACTTTATTGATTAAAACTTGTGAATGTTTTCACTGTACTTTAAGAAATTTTTGTGGTCAGATACCTTCCAAAGAACAGCTAATTCAAAGAGTATGAAATTGAAAGCTTAGAGTTTAAGATTATTTCAGGATTATATGGTTAACAAAGAATTAGACACAAAGAGTCCTAAATAACATGCTTATCTGTAAAACCTGAAATAGTTTTCAAAACCAGCAATACTTAAGTCCGGTCAGAAACATCCCAAGCCTCTCAGTTTATTATTTGTACTTTCTGGAAGAAAACTGGGGATTTGACCTTTTCTAAATCTGATTTCCTTTGTTGAAATAAGCTTTTATTTGCCATCATGTAAAGACTATTTTTAATACATGTTAACTTTCCATGTTATTATGTACCACATGTCTAAGCAGCTCTAATAATCTCATGCAAATGAAGGATAATTTGCCCAGGGTAACCATGTAGGCAATTCATTTTTATCTGGTCCACTCTCACATATTTACTTAGACAAAGAAGACAACTGTGTCAATTGCATCAAGCTTTCTTACCTGGTTACAGCAGCAGGCTTTGCCATTGGGAATTATATTCACGATGTCTTGGCACCCTGTGACCTCAGATGATAAGAGTTTGAGTGGTGCTGCTTTGGGTAATTTCTGAGAACTGTCAGGGTGCTAGAGATAGAGCTCATGGTCATCCAGGTGTTGCAGTTTAGATGTGCTCTGTCATTATTGCTATTTTCAAAGTTTTTTATGCCAGAAGGAACAGTATAGGTGGGGTATCCTCTTTCAAATGTTGTGACTATTGTTTTGGCTTCAAAATGGGAATTCTGAATCACAAAGCCAGAATTCTGGGTTTACTGGATCATAGTCTATAGCCTTTGGCTGTTTGTAGTGAGGTCTGCTACCCTCACCTCCATCATGCAGGCAGCTTGTCTCATTGGTGCCTAAGGAGGGCAGAATCAGGGTATGCTGTAAGAAAAGTGCACAAAAGCTTTTGCCTTGTGAACTGGTCAGGTGCAAACTGTGTTTCTCTCTTGCAATTTTAGTCTTTCATCACAGATATAGTGATACCATGAGAAGACTTTACAGTTGTCTGGTTTAGAATGCAGGTCTAGATGTACGTGCCTGAGTTCTGTAGACCTATAGGATTCTCACTGAGTCAGAGAAGGATTAAAAATACATTGTGTTTTTAAGGGGCAAAAAAAGGAAATTACTTGAAACACTGATTAAATGAAAAGAGAAACAAAAGCCTCAAGCATTTCAATCAACTTTCTGGTTTACCTGGCTGTTCAATGTTGTAGAAACTAATTGTTACAGGCATGATTCTGGGGATATTTCTGAGGTGTCTTGCCAACATGTCTACAGCTCTTGATGAAAAAGCCCAACACTTTCTTTTTGCTTGATGAGTTTCAAAGGCTTCCTGCTTTGAAGTTAGTGGCATTGCACTTTTTTCTGTCTACCAGTTTTCAGGCTCAGAAGTGTTTTCACAATGCATATAGATGAAAGTTTCATGCAGTTTGACTTCTGCAGCAGTGAAAAGGCACAAGCAAAATTTGAGAAGTGACCAGGTTTTTGCTTGACTGGTAATCAATCAGTAGTCTTCTAAAGTCTTGAAGTGTCGACAAATTGCTACATTTTCTATATTAACAGAAAAAGGGGAAAAAAATAACCACTAATTTTTAACTCTAGGAATAATCTTGGGAAGGAAAGACCTGCAGCTTGCAACCCTGCTTTGTTTACAGGCTAAAAAGTACCAAAAACATGCAGAACTCATGATAACAATGCCAAGATACAATGTATTTGAAAAAAGTTTACAGTTAAATACTATTTTCTTCTTGTAATATGTGAGCAATTATGGGAATATTCCTGAAGATCACTGGAGTGTACAGTGTTGTTTCTATATCACTAGAGGTGATCATAGCTGTATTACTGAGTTTAAATATGAAAATCAACAACCATAATCAATAGAGCTGGTAAAATGCTATCAGAGGCTGTTATCCAGATGTATTATCATTAAGCATTCTTTGACTATGGCTGTTTCATAGCTAAGAAGCTATAAAATGCAATATTACCTCAAGAGGTACCTCTGATACCATTTGGAGGGTCTCAAACCTGTCAGAATTGGGTGTTTCAAAAATTTATCATTCATGTCAGTCTGTTTGATCAAATGAAGTCTGTAAGTTGGTTACTGGATATAAATTACCTGGGAGTTCCTGAGTTCCTGAACAAATAGAATGAGGGGAAAAAAAATTGAGCCAGGTTACACCAACTCAATGGATTTTTATAAGTAAACTTATTTCTAGGCAATTGATTTTACATTATTCATGATTTGTTCCAGATTTGAATGTCAGCTAGAATATTATTAAAAAATAATGAAACTCTCCAAAGGTAGTGGAAATACAAATTGAAGTACAATTACAGATATATGGCTCAAAGAATGCTTTTATCCTTGAAAAAGAACTTCATTCATTTTCCATAGAGTGAGGAAAACCAACTGCATTTGAAAACTCAATGTTTTGTTTATTAACAATTTGTCTTGCTTGTCTTGTTTTAAGGAAGGTAGAGCTCCCAAATTCTCCCATTGTTCTGATTAGTTCCTTGATAAGGTACGATTTCAGCTGAGATTTAGGAGGTCAGGAATAGCCAGCCTAGTAATTTGTTCTTGAAGCGAAGAGGGATCCCAGGTTTTCATGCAACTGTGATTCACATTTCCCTTCTAGCTCATCACTTGTAAATCTGCATGAATATTCAGTAATATTTTTTTCCATCATAAAATAGGACTTTCTGTGTTTGAATGAGCTATAAGATTTTTTTTTCTTTGTATAACAATTCTAGCACACTAAGGAAAGAGATTCTACATCTGGTTTTACTTAATATTTGAAACCCATCACTGCTGTCCTCCTTCTGCTATGCAGCACTCTCTTCCTTGAGAAAAGACACCAAATTTTGTCCCAAACACAAGTAATAGGTAGGGCACCGAAACATCATCCTAGGACTTCCTTGGGGAAAAAAACTTGTAATTGAAGTTGAGGTTGTGCCCTGGTTCCTCCACACCTCAGAGTAAAAAAGGACTCAGTTTTTTTTTTTCTGATTCTTGTTTGTTTATTTCTTCCTTAGCATTTATGACTGATATCTTCATAAATGGGAGCCCACATTAAAGCTCATGTTTTCACTATACTTTTCTTAATTTGTTGTTTACAGTAACTTTACAGTATCATTAGTCTTTGTACCATAATGAAATTATATCTGCACATGGTTATTAATGTTTAACATCCAAATAAGCCTGTATATCCACTGGGAAAATCTGAAATTCTGAAGTTTTGAGAAAAAGAAATCATCTCATCTGGTCTAGAGTAGGCAGAGCATGAACAGGATAACAGAATTTCACTTTAAAAACAATTCTTTCTCTTTTTTCTTAATATTGGGGATATTTTGGTTGGAAAACATTGTTGCAGAAGAAATTTTAAAGTAACAATTAAAGTTATGGAAGATTAGTAAACAAGGTCATTCAACACAATAGAAGGTAAAATTAGGTTATTTGTCCAGCAGCTTCAATATATAATGAAAAATTTTCTAGGTATCACTCAAACTCATAGCAGCAAATTTCATTTCCTGTCTATGACTTGTCTCTCAGAGAGCCATGCTTTCATATCACAACCTATTTTGGAGATATTCTATTTGTTTAGTTTGGTGAAAGACAGGAGAATAAAGGATACAGTGTCTGCAAGAAGGGGGAGAGGTAACTTGCAAGATCAGACTTCCATCAGTCAGGTTGATTTTATAAGCAATAAATATGGGAATGCAATACTGAGGATTAATGCTCCCATGGATTCTCTTACAGATTTGATTTTAGTTATGATGCACTCTTCAGTTTAATGACTGAGGGAGAGAAGGCAGGAGAGGCACTGCTTGAAAAAATATTCTGGGACAAGATCCTTGGTTTCTTCTTCTGTGAAGTGGGGCCAGAGGGAAGGAACACTGTTAAATTACATCCCAGCAGAGAGTGGAGTGAGAGGAGTTTGGACAAGGCTAAAATTATCTCTTTTACCTTACTGTAAGGAAAAGACACATCACTTCTGAAAATTCTGATACTCAATCCATGATGTGGTCTATGTGAACAGTACTCTCAATAGCTATTGTCAGACTATTTCTGCAAAAGGAACTGTGAAATTTAGGACTTTATTCCTTTACCTAGTGAATTAGATGAGGGGATCGATTTAGCTCAAAACCAAACAACTTTAGTTGAAAGAAAGTATTGTTGTCTCCTGATTTAAAAAAAAAAAATACCAGCCAACCAAACTTTAAGTGGAAAAGTCCTTCCCAGATTTAGCTGTGGTGATGAACGAGTTTTCCTTTCTGTGAGTTTTTCTCTTGGACTCTCACAACATTAACTTTCATAGGAAAGAATGTTGCATTAAGACATAAAATTACTCTGACTGAAGGGCCTTTTTTTTTCCCCTCTTCAAAGACATTACTTGCAGCTCTGTTCATGACAAATCCATGGAAACTCAGCCTCGATTTGTTTATTACCCGGAGGAATAGCTTAACCCTGCAATAAACACTGGATGATATAAATGATGTTTTTATATTATTCTAAATGAAGAAGGAACTAATGTCAAGTATTCTGGACAAATTTTTTTATATAATGGAGAACAGTGAGCTAGAACAACCAATGTGTGAGAAATACTGTGGGAATGAGAGGTGCTTGTCAGGTTTGAATGTTATTCATCCTGATATACAAGGCTTATGAGATGTCCTGTTTATGCCACACTGTAGTTTTGTGTCTCTTGAGTTTAATTATCCCTGATGTAACTCTGAAAACTTCATTAAAGGTGGATGAAGACAGTGTCCAAATCATTTACAGGAGTACAAAAATTTTGAAAAGGGATTTAAAAAAATCAAAACCTGTAACAAGGGGGATGAAATAAACTTTGACTGGAATTCTAAAAAGTAATGAAGATTTACTGCATTTAGACTTGTGTTAGTGGATTGCTATGAGTCACATTTCAACAGAGATTGAGATTTGTTACTATTTCATATTTATCTTGACCAAAGAACTAAAGTAGTCTGGCTTCTTTGAGAGCAGATCCCAGAACTATCAGATGGGTTGATAATTAAGTAAAACCTTTTTTAGTTTGTATTCAAAGTAGCCATTCATTGCTGCAGTTTATTGTTTAGGTCAAGTCCCATGATTTTTTACCTCCAGAGACCTCCTTCTCTCAAGAGTGGTTCTCTGGCAGGATCTCCCAACTGAATAACATTGCTCCTCCACCTCCTTATAATTTTTAGATAGACTATTGAGGAGAGTGACTGTAGGGATCTGAAAGAGTAAGTGAAAGCAGTGGCAGAACCGTGACATGAGACCTGAATAACCCTTTTCCAGTGAGATTCAGAGAACTCCCTACAGTCAGTTCAGTTCTTGAAGTGTAAGACGGAATATGAGCGAAAACTCTCTACTGGGTAATCACCTTTTGCTAAGAGTCATCCTGGGCAAAGTTTAGTCAAGCATTGGTTAAACTAATCTGGCTTGACATCAATAATAAACTACGCAAATTCCTGCGACCATCATCATTCTTATTTTGTATTAAATGTCATCTTGTTAGATGGTGCATGAATGAATAGTACAATATGATAGATAGCATGAATTATTGTCTGCTAATAGATTTTGTTAAAACATAGAATCATAGAGTGGTAGGGGTTGGAAGGGACCTTTAGAGATCATCTAGTCCAACCCCCCTGCAGAAACAGGTTCACCTAGATCAGGTCACATAGGAACATGTCCAGGTGGGTCTTGAAGACGTCCAAGGAAGGAGACTCCACAACCCCTCTGGGCAGCCTGTGCCAGGGCTCCCTCACCCTCACGGTGAAATAGCTTTTTCTTATGTTTAAGTGGGACTTTTTGTGTTCCAGCTTCATCCCACTACCCCTTGTCCTGTTGCTAGCTACAATGGAAAAAAGGGATGCCCCAACCTCCTGATACCTACCATATAGATGTTTGTAAATGTTAATAAGATCTCCCCTCAGTCTTCTCTTCTCTAGACTAAACAGACCTAGTTCCCGCAGCCTTTCCTCTTATGAGAGATGCTCCACTCACCTGATCATCTTGGTGGCCCTGCGCTGGACTCTCTCCAGAAGTTCTCTGTCCCTCTTGAGTTGAGGAGCCCAGAACTGGACACACGACTCCAGATGAGGCCTCACCAGGGCAGAGTAGAGAGGGAGAAGAACCTCCCTCGACCTGCTGGCCACACTCTTCTTGATGCATCCCAGGATGCCATTGACCTTCTTGGCCAAAAGGGCACATTGCTGACTCATATTTAGCTTATTATCAATCAAGACTCCCAGATCTCTCTCTGCAGAGCTGCTCTTCAGCAGTTTGACCCCCAGCCTGTACTGGTGCATGGGGTTGTTTCTTCCCAGATGCAGGACTCTGCACTTGTCCTTGTTGATCCTCATGAGGTTCCTCTCTGCCACAACATGTCTCCTCTCTGGATTGGTCCTTGAGAAATATGCCCAAAATTATTTCTTAGCAGATCTTAAAAATCAAAGGAATGTATGACCTTCATAGGAGTTGAGAAAATTGCTTCTCTTTTTAACCCATCTTAAGACATTGTGCTTTTTTTCTTATTTTAGTTTGTCTCTGTGTTTAGACAAGTGGAGTGACAGACACAAATACACAAACTTGGCTTGGACCTGTCTCTATGCATCATGGTCATCAGAAAACTTAGAGAAAGGAAGGCAGGTTGTTTTCTGGAATATGTAAAGAATTGTTCAGATGAGGAAGATTGATGTTTAAATTGAGAGGAGGTGAAAACAGATTGCTATCTACAAAACCCCTTAAGACCAACAATTCCTACCAAAGGTGTTTCTACACTCTCTACAGAGCCCTGGGTCATGGACACCGTGGGCCATAGCAATAGAGGAAATTCAACAGACTTTTTCTTTACCCAGCAAGCCAAGAAGCTCATGAGCAATCCTTAAACATGAATCAAAACAAAAACTCAGGCAGCGTGGGTTCAGTGAGTGGATGGTGAGGGGGATCAAGAATTGTCTGAATGACAGACCAACAGCACAGAATCGAGTTGTAGTCCTATGGTCAGTGGAGTTCCATGGGGATTGGTTCTGGAGCCAGGCTTGGTCAACATCTTCATCAAAGACATTGATGAGGGGACAGAGAGTACCCTCAGCAAGGTGGCTGATGACACCAAACTGGGAGGACTGGCTGATTCACCAGAGGCTATGCTGCCATTCAGCAGGATCTCTTCCCACTTGAGAGTTGGGCAGAGAGGAACCTCATGAGGTTCAACAAGGGCAAGTGAAGAGTCCTGCACCTGGAGAGGAACGACCTCATGCTTTAGTACAGACTGGGGAGTGACCTGCTGGAGAGCAGCTCTGCAGAGACAGACCTGCGTAGATTCACCAAGATGGTCATGGGACAGAAATATCTTTCTTATGAGGAAAGGCTGGGACTGTTCAGCCTGGAGAAGAGGAGACTGAGGGGGGACTTCATTAATACTTACAAGTATTTAAAAGGTGTGTGCCAAGAGATTACAGTGGCACTTTTTTCTGTAGTGTCCCGTGATAGGACTAGGGATAACGGACATAAGCTGGAACACAAAGTTACATTTAAACATAAGGAAAAACTATTTTACTGTGAAGGTGAGGGATCCCTGGCACAGGCTGCCCAGGTAGGGTGTGGAATCTCCTTCTCTGGAGGTTTTCTAATCCCACCTGACTGTGTTTCTGTGTGACCTGATCTAGGTGGACCTGCTTTAACAGGGGGCTTGGATCTGATGATATTTAGAAGTCTCTTTCAACCACTACCATTCTGTGATATCTAACCAAATTCCACAAACAACCAAAACTGGTATCGGACTCTGATCCCTCCATGCCAAGATGCCTGGGAGTGATTGAGTCTCAGTTCAGCTTTTGTTTGTCCCTTTTTCCTTTAGGGACATATATGTTTAATATACCTTAAGCTCCTCTAGAGTGACTAGGAAATTAAGAGTGTAAAAAATTCTGATGCCTCTTTTTCATTCATCAGCGTTATCTTATTTTCAACCAGCGTAACTGAAAGCAATCTAAGCTACTACAAAAGTTTTGGTGATCTGCTCTGATATATACAGTTCAGATGGAAGAAAATCTACTTAATAAGGAAGAATTCTTGGTTGGAAGTCAACATCCTTCCACAATGAGTGAAATGCCTAAGTATTTCTGGACATCCAAAGCTAATTTCAATAGATTAAAAAAAATTCCTGAATGTTTTTAGTCTGAAGCAAACAACAAATGCTTATTCTAACAAGTATACTTCTGTAAAAAACTTTTTGATGTGTCGTTAAATGGCAACACATTTTGCACAGGAACTGAAGTTTTCCTTTTATTGCATTATGGAATTGTGTTAAGGTGTTTTCACTCAACTGCACTTTAATCTGGTGTCACAGAGGGTAGGTGGAAGACATAATCACATTCCATCTGAGAAGCCTTCAGAAAATTGGGCTGAGGAAAACAGTGAAGGGAACAAAGCAGTAGGCTTCACAGTGACTCAAGCTTGTCTGGAATAACAACATTAAATCAGGTAAACCTTAGTTCATATGTGTCACCACACTGAGGAAAAGACCACATAATTTGAAATACTGTATTCCCTCCCTCTCTGATGGTGTTTATCTTCATTTTTACCCATTTTCTTCCAGAATTCGATTTTAAAATACTGAAAATGATCATTTGAGGCATTTCAAGAAACTATTATGGAGATGTTATTTATGAAGAGTATTGTTTCAGTCATGCACCTCTTGCCTGATCTGAAACTACAGTGCTGCAACTTGGAATATAAACTTGAGGATGGAGAGCAGAACAGTCAGTTATAAAACAACAATTGGAAGGAATAGAGTGCTATGCTGGTACTGGTGATATTAAATTTTACTTATCACTCTACACTGAGCACCTTGTCTATTTGTTTTTGTTAGGTATATAACAGAAGAGCTGTTTGTCTTTAGGGTTTTTTTTTAGTGTTTTTACTCTCTAGAAAGTTTTTTATGTATTGACCTTGATATGATGCCAACTTGATTTAGGTGCATCTAAGGCTAGAATGAGTTCTTGACTAGTAAAAGCTACTAGACAAATTCTTGCAGTACATGGCACAATACTAACCCTAAATAAGGTCAAAAAAACCTTTACCTTGAAGGTAATTCCCCTTTTGCATAGATTTTTTTTTTTTTTTTTTGCTATGCAGAACATGAACCTTAAGCTCAAAAAAAAAGGGGGGTTTCAATTTCGTCTGCTTTTGGCAGTACTAAGAGTTATCAATACTGTAGCAGCTGTTTTCTAAAGGTGGCATACCTGGGATTGAGTGTTGGGATTCCAGCAAGAACTTGAGGTGGATTTGTTTCCTGAAGAGTTCAGCAATCCTAAGCCAGACATATGCAAGTTCAGGATATCCTGAAGCCTATCTTGTACAGCAGTGAATGACTTTCCATGACTTTCTGTCATGCTGCTGGGACTAGGGTACTTTTTGATTTTTTTTTACTTTTAAATGTCTCGTTCAGTAAGTGCTTTTCCCAAAATGAGATTTCTGTAGACCCTTACTTTAGTGCACCATATAAAGTAAGAGCAGACTCTTGTTGAAATCAATAGGAGTCTAATTCAAACAATGCTTCCAAAGATGAAGAACATTTTAAACTCAAATAAGTGGTCACATGATACTTAAGCGTAGCACTAATTCTTCCCATGTAAACAAGCAGAATTTTGGAAAATGTATCACGTAGATGTAGGGCAAATAAACTACATTCTGACATTTTGCAAAATTTAGGATTTTCCAGCATTAGAAACAGTCTAGTACAGCTTTAATTGAAACACTAGAGATATAAAGGGTATATAAAAACCCAACCAGTCCCAGATTTTTTACATTCTTTCATAATTAAAGGATTTGAGGTCACATGAAGCTAATCATGGGTAAATTTTAAGCAAATTAAATGAAATATTTCTTCACAGAGCACTTAGATTTTGCTAGAGGTCAGAATCAAACAGTGTAGCTGCCTTTTTTTAAAAGCACCAGCTAACTTTATGATCATCCATAAAATTTTTAGCTTTACCTGCTCGATTGGGTTAGTCTGTGTTCATGCCTCAGGGCATTAGCTGATCACCAAATGACAAAAACGATTTTCCTTTTCTCTATGCAAATCACTGTGCAATTACTCAAATACTATTTTTTGACATTTGCTGTCTTCTAAATAACAGCTATAAAAGGTTGATAGAAACAGCATATTGCTGTGATGGATAATTGGTAAATATATGATAAAGCAACTTCTCTATTCTTTATTTTTTGACTGTACCAAAAATTTACCTTTATGTTTAGTAATGCTTTGTGGTAACAATACAGACAGAAAAAAATATGTCTAGTAATAAGATATAATGATGCCTGTAACCAGGTGCAATCTGAATCTATTGTATTTCAAGTTATTTTCTGAGTTTTTTTTTTAAGATAGCATTAAATTTATATCTGCAGATACTTTAATTCAACAGTATGGCTATTTAAGAGACATGGTTTTTTTACATTTGACTGATATCACATATGTCCTAATAATATTCTATCAAAGTGTGTATTTCTGTAGCTTAGCACGTAATTTTAAGCTAATACTTGTGTCTTTTTTTTTTTTTTTAATCCTTTTATTCTCAGCCTTGTTAAGGTGAACTTCTAGTTTAATAGGTTATCAGCACAATGCTCTTTGGTCACATAAAAAAGAATACTTAAAGGTCTTACCCATTTAAGAAACCCTGAAACTTAATTCATCCAAAACAGTTCTTCCTTTGAAAACTAGCTTTAAGTTATCTTGTTATCCCCTCACAGTATATGTTCCCACTGTATCTGTAGGGCTATGGTATATTGTCATTAAAAATACTTGTTTCATTAGGGTAATTCCATAATGTAGCTGAAGTTTAGAAACTGTACCTTAAATATGGTTTGGAAATACATGAAACTGAAGGAATACGAAGTAGCTTATTTCATCTAGGAACACATCATCCTCATCATCTGATACCTTCACAGCTTCAGTAAAATTCAGATTATTTCACAGTATGAATATCTGCTCAGATAAGACCAAAGAAGATCATAAGAGCTGAAATGCAAAGGTGAAACTGGATGTCTGTCTGCAAGGCTATGAAACAGGACATAGATGCCCAAGACTTGCACTTGGTGTGTGATCAGTGATGGTGAAAAAGTAGTATCAAGATCAATTTCCAGGAATATTTTTAGCCCTACAATACTTTGTGATAAAAACCTACAAACCTCTCCATGCAAACCAAACGAAAACCCAAACAAATGGAACAATCCCTTAAGGTCCCCAAAAAAAGGACTATGGAATCACTATTAATTGGTAGTAGTTGTTAACACTGAAAGGAGTGGCAACTACTGCTGAAACTGCAGTTACCTCGATGGTAAGGAGGTAGTGATATCTGAGATACATTCATTATTGTATGGCTGTAACCAGGAATTTTTTTCAGCGTTTAAAACAAGCAAAATTTGATTACTTTGGCTTTAGGTCTGACATTGTTCAAGTGTTCAATAACATTATGCAACAATTCTAGTGGGATCATGGATAATTCCACCAGAGTCCTTTCAGTAAGCTTAACATTGAGTCCTTACTTGCTATCTGTATCCTGACATCCATGTGTGAATTAAGTACTCTTCTTCCTGACTGCAATGTACATCTCTTCCTGCTTTGAGGACAACTCTTCCTGTTGCAGTGGTAACTTGGGTTTGTTCCTGTCGTATAAGCAATAATGGACATTGAAAATGAGGGAAAGGAAAGCAGTAAGGAAGAGGAGATTGTCAGATGCAAAACCAAAACAATATGTTGAGGAGGCTGAGGAGACATACTTTGCTTCATAGATTTAATTCTCAAGCTACAAAAGTGCTGGGCAAGTGCAAAGAAATCTGCCTGCTGAGTTTGAGACTGAGCAGTAGCCTATTTTGTGGCTGTCATTTAAACACTTGCAGGAAAATGTAACATTACGAGTTCCTCGCATCTAATTCTGCAGTGAGGAGGGAAACCAGTCAAAGAGGATCTTAACAGCATGAAAACATCCCAATCTTTTTTTCTTCTGCAGGCATATTTGTTTGATCATGCTGGAGCTTTGAGACCAAATAGCCTGCAAATTGCTTTCTCATTGTAGATGTTTTCATTCCTGTAAAGCAAATAGCTTTGTTTTACAGCTTTTAAATGATCCTCCCAAGTATTTCTTCTTTTTATCCTATTTCTCTCCCTTACTCCAGCATTTCCACTGTTGCTGGTATTCATTTGCATTTCTTTCTTCTTTGATATTTATGAACTCAGCTTCAGCTCAGAGGTCACAGAAAACATCCCCTTCTTCTCTGTGCAAGACAAGCCAGTAAAAGTAGTTTCCTCAAAGGAAAGGAAGGAGATAAAAAAAATAAAATCTCCTTTGTAAATCAGACCCTCAGGACAAATTCATCTGTGATGTGGAGAGCACTACCTAGTCATCTCCCATAAGGATTTGTGCATCTGGAATTGACCTACCTTCCTTTGGAGATGTAAAAAGATGTCTAAACTTAATTTAAACTCTTCCCAGGAGGAGCAGAATCCTGTGAAAATCTCATGGTTAAGGAAGAACATGAAAGATGGTGGCAATGTGAGGCTTCCTAATGGATGAAGGGTTTCAACATTTGGACTGGGTGTGCAGTTTCTCCCTGGTCTCTCATGTCCTTATAAGCAGATTCTTTCATTTGACCCTATGTTTCTGCTCCCACTTGTATTTAAATAATGTGTCACCATATTGATCTGGTTTTGGGTGGGATAGAGTTGATTTTCTTCTAGTAGATGTTATAGTGCTCTATTTTGGATTTAGGATGAAAAAAGTTTTGGATGTAAGTGATACTACCCTATGTCTGTCTTGAATGCAGCATTTAGTTCTGTGGTGACTACTATTATTTTAATTATTAATGTGCCTAAGAGACACCAAATGTCCGTGTTTGACATATGTTTATAGATTCACTTAATTTTTTTTTCCAGTATACTTTCTTATTCATCACAGGATAATTTTACAATCTCTATCAAAAATTTTCCTAGATTTACACATCCAGGCATCCCTAAGGGAGATGGAATTATAAGAAGAAAAAGAACAAAATATCAGAAATCAGACTAAGGCAGCCTTTCCTAGTTTTGTCGTCATCTTGTGATACTTTATTTAAATTAACATTCACAGCAAACAGGCAGAACTCCTTGAATACAGGAATGTGACAAACATACATATCTGTAGGTAATAAGGTCATTTTCATGGAAACATTCCTCTGGGCTGAAGGTATCTGAGACATGAAGGGAAACTGGCAGCATTTCCTGGCAATTCTTCACGGACTTTGATATTTTTTTTCTTTCTGAATGGTTGAATTATTTTAAATATTCTGAGTAACTAATTTCTGAGTTTATGTATTGGTGATATGGAGGCAAATAAGGAATCTCAGAATACTTTATTTATGCATAAGATTTTTTCTTGTTCTTCCACTGCTGGAATTACTCACAAAATCCAGATGAGTGATTCTGTTATACAAGACATCAAAATAAATACTGTGAACAATCTCTTGCAGCTTTAAACATCCATGAATCAAAGTCTATTTGCTCTCTTCATTGTTATGTTCATACATCTCGATTAATGAGATCTCTGAACAACAGCCTGGGAGTAAGAGAATTTAATATAGTAGATAAACTGAAAAAGTTGAAAGAAAAAAAAAGGAGGGGGGGGGAGAAAAAAGGAACCGTCTCCATCTCCTAGATTGTTAATGCCTTTTCTCTCTAACTTCTTCAGACATTCTTGTTGAGATCAATTATGTTTCATTTTAAAGTGCAGGCTTCCTCACATTTTGCTCTTCTTTCTGATTAACACTTTGCCTTCTCTTGACTCATTAGCTATATCCTGAGTGTCCTCCTCTTATTAGTCATCCTGTCATGAAAAGAATGGAGCAGACTGTTTTTGCCATCAGATATTAGCTCTAGTAATTAAGGATTAACTCAAGAATATATCTGAATTTACCATGCAAGATTGAGGACATAGCTGAAATCAACCTGGTCTTGTTCCCCATCTGCATAGAGACAAACTAGAAGGAATAACATCCCCATCAACAAGCAATAGGCTGGAAAGGAAGACTGTAAATGATGTTGTGAACTACAAAAAAAAAATGCCCAAGTTGGTAAAACACAGGATGGGCAATCCATATTGGCTGCATTTAGCAGTAGACAGGTTTTCCATTCTTTCCAGTTTAACCTGATATTTGGCTTTCATGTACAAACATTTTGTAGAAACTGACTTTTTCCTTAATCTCTGTAACATTGGTATGAAGGACTCCGAGTGCTGTATCATTCGCTGTTACTCCTGTGTGTGAGGAAAGATCTATCCTTGTTCAGAAAGACCATAGTGGCTATCACTGCACTAAAATTTACTGGTTCAATCTAAAAGAGAAATGGGACTTAACTCTGTTAATGTAATATCTTTCCTTTCTTTGGAAGATCCACAAGTTAAATGTGGTGAATTAATTGAAGTAATTTTATGCATTTATGAGTGTTATGGGAATGGGAAAACCTGTCTTCTTAGGGAAAGAAGCCTTTTATGACCAGGGACTGATAATTCCCTGTCCCCTTTAATAACTTTCAAATTTACTACCCAATTTCAATAAAATACAACAGAAGTCTAAAAGACAGTAACTCCTTACAAATTTTGTGAAAATCAGGTGCTAGGAAGACAAGGGATACTTACAAATGGAAGGCTGCAGAAAAGCTCAGTGATTCTTGCCTAGTTTGCTCAGTGGGAATGATCAATGCATCAGTCAAAATGTAAAATATCAAGACAAGCCACAGTAAACTGGGTTCATTTCTCATCTAAGGATGTTGGGGGAGAGCTGAAGATACTGAGGGGGTAGGCTCCAGAGATGTTGCTGGAATCTAGAGTATGGTCAAGTGTTGTTTACAGGTGTGAGAAGGAGATTACAGTGGACAGGGGAACTTGAGGAGAACGGGTGAGTAGGTATAAAACATTGAATTTTAGGAAAAAACATCTTCCCTGTGGCCAATGTGATGCGTTATATTTCTTTTTTATCATTATTTCTCTTTTAGCATTTCCACTTCAAGTCTTGAGTTTTAGCTCTTATGGGTCAATGTGAATCACATTGCTTTTATTTCCAAATTTTTTTTCAGTAAACAATCACAGTCAATAGGATAAAATAGTAATTAAAAAAACCCAGAAAACTGCAGGCACAGAAAAATTTGGGGATTGAGTATAAAATTTGTGTGAATGTGTTTTTATTACAATTGTTTTCTTTTTAAAAACATTTTCTGATGTTCAGTGGCCTACCATAGAGCAAGTTTTTAATTAAGATTTCTATCTATAATACTTTCATTGTGAACTCCCTTAGTTTGCAGCTTCTGTGTATAGTGTTATTAAATTTCAGAAACAATATTGTAAGTTGATGTTACCACCATTTCTAGGACTGAAATAATGAGAGGCTGCTTATGAAATGCTGTGACATTTTCAAATCTGCTAGAGATATGCTGAAACTGAAAACAATAGGTGCCAAGGCTTGCTTTTTTATTTTAATGCATTTTAAAGGGCTATAATTTCAGATTATTATTGTATATCTGTAAGAAATAAGAAATGTAGCTTCAGATTTCAGCACCACCCAAAACAAAGATGGAGTAATTATAGCTTAACCAATGTTCAATACATCCAAAAAATGTCATGATGAACAGCCCTCTATGAAGTGGTCTGTGTTCTTCAACTGCTTCTGTTAATACCCTTCTATTTTATTTACTCCTCCCAATGGTTTTACATTTTTCTGTCTGCATGTCCATTTCTTTCTCTAGTTCATATCTTTCTTAGGTTTCATCTCAGCTCTGTCCGTCTTTCCCTTTTTTTGCCTGCTCCCATCCAAATAAAAATTATATTCACCTGAAGTTTTGAATCCCATGTACAACAAATCAAATTAAAAAAAAATACTGAAAGCTCACCCAAGAAAAGCAAAGAAATAAGCTGTAAACTGTTGTTTTGTTGGCTTGAATATGTTTTTTTTATGGTGTGCTGAATTCTATGAAATTTTTGTAAAGGTTTCTGAAGCAAAGGATGGAACTTCTCAAAAATGAGAGTGAGTGCATATGCTGTGGGAATTGTTTGCCCACTCACCTCCTTCGAGCAGGGATGGGATTCTGTATGTAGTTGCAAGTAAGCACACAGTAGAGCTCTTGGCATTTGTAGAGGTTTCTTTTTGTGTCATTGTTCTGTCTAAAAAAAACCAAAACCATTTTTTTCCACTTGCTCAAATCTGTTGAAAATAAATGTAAAAAAATGAAAGCTTGCTCATGAAATGGAACTGGTTTCCAAGTAAACCTAAGTGGAACAAGGTACTACCTTAGCTCAAAAGGAAAATCTCTTTTTACCCACACACTGACATCTTGCTGTTAGCACATAATACTGTTAGCAATGAAGGTAATCACAGATTTTCATCCAAGAAATCAATAAAAAGCTTTCTAATCAGCTATTTTGTACTAACAAATAGATAGCCTCAGCAGCCTGTTACCACTCGTTGGCATCTATGTTTAAGAGGAATACATGATTTCTGAGTATTTTCCTGGGAATAGCTGTGTCTAGATTCTTCCTGAAAGGCATGCAATAAATCCTTCTAATTGGCAGTCTGCAAGCATTTGATTTCTGCATACTCAGCCCAACCCTGCCCAGGGAAGGTGAATGCAAAACTATGTGCTAATGAATCAAACACACGTTCAGTTCTTGTAGAAATTTGCATAGTGGTAATGCTGGAATAAGTGATAAATTCCAAATGAGATTCAATAAGACTGAATCAGCCTTTCTGAGTCTTATTTATCTACTTTTTTCTCCTTGGACAGTATCCTAGAGAAAATTGTTTTGTTGTTCTGTTGGGGGTTTTTTTGTTATATTTGTTTGGATTTAATGCAGGAATCAGCAGATTGGATCGGACCCAAGTTCCAAGCTGGCCAATATCTTGTCTTCAACATTAACTGGTTGCACATGTGTCAGAAAAAGGTGACAGAGGTCTGTAGGAGATGTTCATAGAATCATAGAATCATTTCAGCTGGAAGAGACCTTTAAGATCATCGAGTCTAGCCTTTAGCTTAGCCCTATCAACCACTAGACCATTTACCTAATCCAACCATCTCTTAAACACTTCCAGGGACAGCGACTCCAACACTTCCCTGGGCAGCCTGTTCCAATGCCTGACAACCCTTTCAGTAAAGAAATTCCTCCTCAGATCCAGCCTGAACTTCCCCTGGTACAAATTGAAGCCGTTTCTTCTTGTATTATTTGTTACTAGAGAGAATAGACCGACTTCCACCTCACTACAACTTCCTTTCAGGTAGTTGTAGACAGTGATAAGGTCTCCCCTGAGCCTTCTTTTCTCCAGGCTAAACAGCTCCAGATCCCTCAGCCGTTACTTATATAAGACATGCTCCAAATCCTTTACTAGCTTGTTAGCCCACCTCTGGATCCTCTCCAGAACCTCAATGTCCATCTTGTAGACAGGAGCCCAAAGCTAGACATAGTATTTGAGGTGAGGCCTCACCAAAGCCAAATACAGGGGAATGATCACGTCCCCCCTCCTCCTGACAACACTGTTTCTGATCCAGGCCAGGATGCCATTGGCCTTCTTGACCACCTTGGCACACTGCTGGCTCATGTTTAGCCGCTGTCAACCAACACTTCCAGATCCCTCTCTGCCTGGCAGTTTTCCAGCCATTCCTCACCAAGCCTGTAACACTGAATGACAGAATCATAGAATGGTAGGGGTTGGAAGGGACCTTTAGAGATCATCTAGTCCAAACCCCTTGCAGAAGCAGGGTCACCTAGATCAGGTCGCATAGGAACATGTCCAGGCGGGTCTTGAAGACCTCCAAGGAAGGAGACTCCACAATCTCTCTGGGCAGCCTGTGCCAGGGCTCCCTCACCCTCACGGTGAAATAGCTTTTTCTTATGTTTAAGTGGAACCTTTTGTGTTCCAGTTTCATCCCATTACCCCTTGTCCTGTTACTATCTACAATAGAAAAAAGAGATGCCCCAACCTCCTGACACCCACCCTTTAGATATTTATAAATGTTAATAAGATCACCCCTCAATCTCCTCCAAACTAAACAGCCCCAGACTCTGCACTTTTCCTTGTGCTGCTAGGAGTTGTTGTGGCCCAAGTGCAGAACCTCGTACTTGGCCTTGTTAAACCTCATATAATTGGCCTTGGTCCATCACTCCAGCCTGTCCAGGTCCCTCTGAAGAGCCTTCCTACCCTCAAGCAGATCTGTGAAACTACCTAGTTACATGTCACCTGTTAACTCACTGAGGATGCCCTCGATCCAGATCTTGATGAAGATAT
This sequence comes from Colius striatus, assembly GCF_028858725.1. Taxonomy (NCBI): domain Eukaryota; kingdom Metazoa; phylum Chordata; class Aves; order Coliiformes; family Coliidae; genus Colius; species Colius striatus. Next base: position 15,683,726 of record NC_084769.1, on the reverse strand, counting down.
TAAATAGAACAGGCCCCAGCACTGAGCCCTGGGGAACACCATTGGTGACCAGCTGCCAACTGGGTTTAACTCCATTTCCCACCGCTCTCTGTGCCTGGACATCCAGTCAGTTTTCTACCCAACGCAAGTATAGTGAAGGTAGAAAAAAATAAGGCATGAGGCATAGCATTATGTCTTTCGACCCTAAAAAAATGTTTTATACTCTCCAGGTCTTATAAAACTCGGGTCAAGAATTCAGGAGTCACGAGATAAAACATGAGAAGAACATAGAAAATCTCCAGGCACTGGCCTGATAGGAATGAATATCGATGTGTGGAAAAAGGCTTAGCATACAAGTGCAGCTGTTTTCCAACTAGTCGGTTCAGTATCTGCTCTGTGTGACATGCCAAACTAAGATGAAAGCAAAAGAGAGATGAGATGCACAACACAAGCCATTGAAAGGTCATGAAAGTTTACTGAAACTTATACTCACATAAGAGGGAGGAGAAGGAATATCTGAAAACAGTGGAACAAGAAATGCTAAATAGTGCCTGGAGATGAACAGCAAGGAGCAAAGCTCAAAAATAGTAAATACATAGGTCTGTGTGGAAACACAAACTTGGCTTCTGATGAAGAGAGATACATCTGTCTCTTTTATGCAATATGTCATCTTAGCCTTTTATCAAAGCCCTTTATCTCCTTCTTTGGGGGCGAATTCTTCCATGGCAAGCTACCAGACTGTAGCTGACTTTGAGGACTGGAACAATCACACTTCCACTTGCTCAGAATCAGAAAGAAGGTTATTCCTCCCTTTTTCCTTATTTCTTCAGTCTCAAAACTTGAATGTGTCTCTAAAGAAAGTATTTATGTAGTTGTTTCAACACTTTTCTGGTTTTACTTAGCAGCTTTGTTTAAAACATGTTCTGGAAATTCAGAAAGAGTATCTACTCTGTTCAGGGTAATATTTAAACATTTAAAATACTCCTAGGAGACTTTATTTTTCCCTCTTTTCTTGCTTTGAATGATGCTGTCAACATACTGTTATTGCAAGAGAAAAAGATACTTCAGGCTTTGTATAAAGAAAAACTTGATGGGTACTTGATGTAATGCTTCATCTCTGCCTGTATACACAGAATTCAACTAACTTTGGGAGGCAGCATTTTGGTATCATTTTTTAACAGGAGATGTCCAAATAAGAAAATAATTTATCTTTTCAATCTCTCTCTCTCTCATGTATTTTCCATTTTGGTTTAGTTTTCCATTCATCATGTGGCACTGGTGCATATTGTATTAGGGTATTAGATCAAACTGTCAAAAGCTGACAGGTTTTTTTTTTTTTTTCCCCTAAGCATATGCATTTTTGGAATAGTAATTAATTCAACCAACTGGAAGTAAGTAATTAGTGCCTTTTTTCTTGTGCTTGGTGCAGGTTTTGATATAAAATATTTTCAGAAGGCTGCAGTTTTAACATCTAAAAAGCTGCTATTTTCAGGTACCTTCATTACACAAAAAGAATGTGTAATCTTAGGAAATTTATTAACATACATGATTCTGAACATGATTCTGGAGTGTGAAGTGTCTAATGACCTTAGGGAAGAGCCTTCTGGACTACCGATGGTGATCTTCATAGGTATTTTGAATAAATAAGCCTTCATTTTTCATAGTTACAGCCAACAACTGTGACTACATGTAGAACTTGTATGTTTTATTGATTAGAGAACATAGAATCTAAGGAATAAAAGTATTATTTTAGATAAGCTACATAAAAATAACAGCTGATATAGTCTTCTACCCATAGTAGAACCTTCCTTAATATTTCTAGCTATTCTAACAGTCTGGATGAAAGTTACAATAACTCTCTGGGGTTTATATTGATTTATTAAAATAATATCAATTTATTTCAATAATACAATGCAATAAATGCTGTAAAAATGTTTCCTGAAGTGATACACCTTGTTCATTGAGTTGGTGGTTTTTAGGAGCCTCTAGCGTCTGGAGAGAAGCTATGTTTCTAGTGGTCTAGTGAATGTGGTCCTACAACTGTCTTCTGTACAGTTGAGTGAGATTTTACTTTGAGATATATTTGCAGAAGGGAGGTCGTACTTCTCTTCCACATCCATTCTACAGGTGTTCATAGGAGGTGTCAAGATGTCTTTCAGGAAGAATTGCTAGTGGGAAGTGGTTGTCAAAGCTGAATGCTATGTGTATTTGCAGAAGAAGAACTTTCTATTTGGTTGTTTTTTTAAAGTTGCTATCTATAGCTTTAGTTGTTTAATGAAATGGCTTTGAAAAATCTTTCCAGATTTCAGAATCCTCTCACTGATATTTTCAGCAGACTTCAATCACAGTATCAATGTAGTATCAACTACCTATTACACAGAGTATTCCTCCAAAATAGACTTTTTTAACCTGGGCAATAACAGATTATCCAGTCTGTGGAATGGAATATTAAGGTAATTTTCAGTAAATGTCAAAACTGGTAGAGTTAAATCTGTCAGTTAATTTTGTATCCAAGATTAATGATAGGAAAACAGAAGTGTTTGGGAAAGGAAAAAGAAGCCATATTAATCCAGAAAAAGTATTTGTTCAGACTTAGCTGCAGTATTTGTTCCTCATTATTGTGTTGTCTTTCAACATTAAAATCCAAGATTATTTCAAGTTGAAATATGCACCAAGGAAAAAAAAGTCTTTGTTCAATTGTGTTGACTAAATATTAGATTTTTTTATTGCATATGCTACCTAAGCTGACCCTTAAAAAGCTGCAGAGAAACAGCAGCTCACTGAAATGTTCAGACATTTCAGAGGATGAAGCAGGGCTGAGTGGGTGAAGTTCAACCAATCAGTGATCACAAAGCTGGGAACATTGTTATCTGTTTCATACCTGAACTTTACATATATGTTGTGGTCTATTATAAATTCCACTGAAGAACCTGGAAGACAACAGAACAACCTCCGCCCTAGATCTACAGTGAGGTGCATCCAAGTTACTATCTCAGACCATAAGGAAGATAGGTGAGCACAATGGAAAAGTCATTCGACTCTCTTCTAAGATTTTTTTTTTTAAACAAGCATACAGATTAATGAAAAGCTAAGATGACTCACAAAACATGGTCAGCTATTTATGAACTTGTTACTGTTGCTGTGCAACTGAAGAGTCAGATTGCAACAGATTAATAGGGAGCTAATAGAATCAAAAGGGGAATGTTTGTACTCTGAAAGGACTGGAAATCTGTGCACAGTAAGGTAATGCTGACAGGGCAGTGAACAAATGTAGCAGAGGCATATGGCATGAAATGAAACTACAGTGATTTTAAAGTTGGACTCAAAAGTGTGAAAAGCTATGCATAAAGTCATTGACCTGTTTGAAATGAGGGCTAATAGGACAGCAGAGGATGATGGCTGACAGGAGAATGACCAATGCTGCAGAAAGGCCTGAATAAATGTGTTTAGGGAAGGAACTGAGGTTTGGGTTCAGCCTGCTGGACCATTGAATGCCCACCATGAGCTCTTTGGTTACACCTGTGTAATGTTAAGCTTCCTATCTACTGACCTGGATAGAGAAAGCTGTGTATAAATCCAGGATCCTATCCTATTGTTCCTGGGAGGGAAATACAAGAGAAATGTTAGTAACAGCTTCTCAAGGTAGCGAGTGACCTCCTAGTCTAAAGTGCTGAGACTGAATCAGGTTAATATGAATACCTGAAGGACCAGGAGTTTGGGACCAAATGGAGAGCAGGAAAATACAAGTTTTGTTAAATTATTGAAGTAATACAGTAAATAAACTGAGGATACAGATCCCTGTCTCCTGAAAACCTTTCAGAGGAGTAGTTCTTCCATTCTGATCTATGAACCTTTAACTTACAGATATCTGGGCTGAATCTGCTCCTTTTATATGCTGACTACAAGAAGGTAATACAGCAGCAAGTATTTGTATCTTAGTTCTGCTCAGAAGCCACCAAAACAAAACATACTTACCAGGAAGGGAAACAATTGAATTTTCTTGGTAGCTTTGGTTGTGCAGTTTAACTTGCTTTACAACTCAGCTGCAATACGTCTTTGGCTTGGTTTCAATATATCTTGTAGCAATGAAAAAGAGATCTTTAGTTCTCTGCTTTACCATCTTATACTCTTGCCAGATGATTCACATGGTCAATGTGAGTGATGGAATCTCACCTATCTTGTATGCTGTCTGTTTCCACCTGTGACTTTGCTGTATTTATACTATAAAGAAGTGAATTTGAGGATAGTGAAAATGATTCATTATCTGTCTCTGGGTGGGGACCTTGTGGAAGAGAGAAGACCTGTGATTTCATTTAACACATCCTGAGGTTGTTTAATTTTATTTAGCACAGCCAAGGCAACAAAAAAATCAAAGCTCCAATGTTTAGGGTTGTTTTGTTGGCTCTTTATAGTTCTTCCATTATTCTTAACCACGTGATACACATTTCTACATCACATGATGTAGTACTCAAACATAAAGGCTTTTTCTTGTCTTCACAATATTTACTGTAAGAAAGGATGTTAGTCTATAACCTGCTGGAATTATTTCAAATGCCTGTTTACCCTCTGTAGATGCTGAATAAAATCTCCATCCCTTTTTCTCAGTCTAAACATGGGGTAGAAGTAACTGTAAAATAGCTTTCATTAACCTGATATTCCCTGGCCACACACTGTTAGAGACTCCTGCTCACAGCAAAGAACTGGACCGTTCTTGTATATGACAGTCTAAAGACAAACTGCTATTTCTGTATTAGAGATCTGAGAGAAACTCCTTAAAAGAAGAAAAGATCAAATGTGATGTTTCTTTTTACAAGTAAAGGGCTAGGTATGCCAGCTGCCCAGATCACAGGAAGTAGATGAGATGTAGTCGTTTAAGTAAAACAAAGAGTTAACCTAAGGTTTCATCCAGCACTATTTTCCTCCTGTTTTATATCAGCATGAATTGTTGCACATCAGTGGGATTGAGATACTGAGCTAGAGATGTTTTGGGTTTCCCCAATATGTAAGGAGGCTGTTTTGGTGAAAATCTCTTTTCACATATAAGCTGCAGCTCTCTGTGCTGACCTTGGAAAACTCAATAAAAAACAGTAGTTACAGAGACTCCTGTGTCCTTCCGTTTATTTTATAAATAAGAATAAAACATTCATGCATGCATACATGTGTGCACATATACGTACAACATAATGTGTAGTAATACATACATACTGTTATTCTACCCATATCCCTTGTTTGACCTTGTCTTGAAAGCCACAAATATAACATTAACCTTGCTGCTTCTGTGTTTTTTATGAACTTTCTCTAGTTGTTCTAATTCTCTCATTGTTAATACTTCCTGTAATTCAGGCATAGTACTGCACAATTCCATTATAATTTGGAGCAAGGGTGAAGTCAGGCCTTTTAGTGACCTTTTCACCAGAAATTTCTCATGAAAGTGACTGTTAGCAACTTTGGATGTGTCTTTTTATAACCTTTACAGTTCGGTGTGTGTCCTTCTAATGAGCTCTTCTCAGTCTCTCAGCTCTGTCAAAACTACTCATATTTAACATATCATTGTGTGGCCCTGAAATTCCTTAAAATCTTTTTCAAAGGAGAAATAAACAATACTATGAGCCTGGTAAATGGTTTATACTGAGAATTTTGTAACTGGTAACAGCTAAAGTGTCTCTAATTCAGGTTCTTCAAACACAGTAGAAGATGCCTTGGCATTATCATGGCACATGAATGAGGCAAGCACGTAATAATACTGTTCTAATACACTTATGTTCTCTTCCAACTATTTCAGAATTTTTAATGAGTGATATCTAGTAAAACTTGATTCTTTTCCCCCCAAATTTATCAAATTTGTTTTGAAACTATGTGAATTTTAAGCACTGCCATAGTTACTCTTCTAAATGCATATCAGCTTAATTATTTTGTTGGTTTTGTACTAAAAGAAATGATTTTTATTTTACTTCTGTGGGCTATCTTTTTTTCAGTCATTGCCATACCTCAATACCCACTTACAAAGCTGTTTTTTCTTCTAAATGTAACTGTCTGGTTCTGGCCAAGTGTAATCACTGAACAAAATACCTGAAATCTTATCTGATCATCTCAGAAACAGTGTGGCAAAAAGAGTTCTTTAGTATTTTTTTAATTGAAAGAAATATCATAATTTGGTGCTTTATTTTGGTTTGTTTTACCTTTCTTGTTGCCATTTTCTTTCTAAATGCAATGATTTTCAGTGTATTCTAAAATAGTCCATCTCTGGTGGCTATGAAATAGCTTCTGCTATGGAGCTGATTATAATGTGGGATCTCTGATCAAGACAAGAAAATGGTTTTGAATATGCCAGCTAGTCAGGGAACAAGATACTTTGGCTTTGGTTAGACAAATTTAGGTTTCATTTCTGACTTCAACACAATCTCTTCTGATACTGATATTATTTTTACATCTGCTTTCTTTGTATCAAGAGAGCTAATAAACACTTCTTTTTCTTGCAAGGATATTACAAGGATAAATTTGCTAAAACATCAAAGGAACTTGGATAGCAGATTACTGAGGATTGTTGAAGTAGCTGAGTGATAGATATGAGCTACTTGAAGGCTTTTCTCAGCATTGTAAAAAAATTAAAAATAATCTAAAAAAAAATCTTTTTCCAAGTAGTCTTAGTGAGTTGATGTTACTTCACCATTTTTCTCTGCACATCTTCTTACCTACAGTAATTTCCAACATGAAAAGGCACAGGAAAGAGCTAATTTTAAGGAACATATCTTCTAGTCATGTTAGTTTAGTGTTTTATACATCTTTCTTTTCAGGTATTTCAATTCTGTATTGCTGTCAAGTTGTTAGATTCTCTGCATACTCATCTGGACTTACTGCAGCCTTTGCCACATCCTCTGGTACTAGCTCAAGAGTTTTGGAGGTTACCTTTTTTTTTTTCCCCTCCTTTTAAAAAGTTGTTTTTGTAAGTGTGGGAACTGCATTATTCTGCTAACAACATACACTTTGGGGCTCACACATGTGCGAAAGCTGTCTTTTGACAACAAAATTATAGCAATTTGAAGTAATATGTATCTGTGTGTCCACTATCAGCAATAACAGCCAACTAATTTTCAGGAAAAATCATTATTGAAGCAATACTCCACCTATTGAACTAAAACTGTTCCTCTCATTTGTTCCATTTAAGAAAGGGCATATATTTCTTCCCTGTCATGATTTAGCAAAGAGCCGCTTTTGCTTGGTTACAGGGGGAGAGGGCTGCAGTGCAGACCTGGTAAAGAGTTCTCAGACTTTCCCCCAGCTCTGAGGTTCAGAACCAGTTCCATCCTGGCCAGGCCAATCTGATGCCTCTGCCATCATTATTTAAGGACAGGAATTTGAAGGTCATGGAAGAATGTGCATGGGAAGGGCAAGATAGAGGCAACCACATGGATCCTGCAGTCAGGAAAAGACAGAAAGAGCTATGTTGGACCAGAGACATCCTTGCACAAGAAGTAGACCCCATGCCAGAAGAGGTGAGAACTGGTCTACTCTATTCTTTTCTGTTGGATATCTCTGTTTGTTATGTTTTAATTTGAGGCGGATGGAATTAATTTTCAAGAAATTAATTTTCATTTTCTTCCCCAAGCCGAGTAGCCTTTGTCTGTTTTGTCTGGGACCATAAGCCACAATTAAACCCTCCCTGTCTTTCAGGAGTTCTTAAGTGTGGTACTTAAGTCTAATCATGGTCTTTTGTCCCTGGATGGACCTAAACCAAGACATTCCCCCATTATCTCCTACTGATCAGAGCTCTCACCATGTCTCTAGGTGAATTTTGTGGTGAAAAGATGGGCTGGGAATTTTTCTCTTGGATAGTTCAGTGATCTCTTTGGAGGAACAAGGAGATTTACATTTTGTAGGGTAGGGGAACCCTATTCAGCTGATAGAAGATGTGTAACACCCATAATTTCCTGATACTGAATATAACTGTAACTGGAGAACATTCAGAATTGAAGTGCAAAAGAAAATAACTAAAGAAAAGATTTTTTTTTCTCCTCTCTCACATGAAAAACTAATCTCAGAATCACTTCCTTGATCCAGAACTTTGCTGTTCTGAGCTTATTTTATCTATAAAAGCTCTCTTTGGACTATGTAGGTGGAAGCTTTGCTACAGATGTGGGCTGAGGATGTTCAGGAGTCTAATGAAAAATAGAATGTAATTTCTTAATTAGTTGCTGTCTCTCACTTCTACAGAAAACTAAAATGCCTTTCAACTCCTTTCCATTAAAAGAAAGTTCATATGCTAACACTGAAACAGTAAAACAATTTTTCCCTCATGGTTTTCAGGCTGTCTTGAAAGTTCAAGTGGTTTGGATAGTTCACGTAAACTTTGGATTATCATTAAACTCTATCATCTTCTCCCCTTTGCCTGGAATCCATTCAGATTTCCTGCAATGTTGTCAAACAATATTTACTCTTTTACCTAACATTAGCTACAGTGCTTAGTCAAACTAGAACTAAATTGTAAGTTATCCAGTCTCTACTCTCTAGAATGAAAAGACTGTAATTTAACAGTTTTCTTAAGAAAGAAATTATAGGTATCTCTAAAATTATACCTGTGTATTGTAGATTAGCCATAATGATAAACACTCATGCTATTCTTTCTTCTGTATGCGTGGTTTTCAGGATATTCTAAAAGCTCAAAACTAGGTATGGAGCCTGTTAAATAAAGATGATGCAGACGAAACACAAGCTGTCTGGAGTGCTATTTATTATAGAATCACAGAATGACTGGGGTTTGAAGAGACCTCTAGAGATCATCTAGTCCAACCCTTTGCTAAAGCAGGTTCAACTCTATCAAGTCAAACAGGAATGTGTCCAGATAGGTTCTGAAAACCTCCAGAGAAGGAGACTCCACATTGTCCCTGGCCAGCCTGTGCCAGGGCACCATCACTCTCACAGTGAGAAAGTTTCTCCTGATTTTCAAGTGAAACTTGCTGTGTTCCAGCTTGTGTCCATTACCCCTTGTCCTGACACTGAGCCCTACAGAAAAAAGACTCAACTCATCCTCTTGACTCCAATCCTCTAGGTATTTAAGTGTTGATAAGGCCCCCTCTCAGTCTTCTCCAGCTTAAATAGCTCCAGGTCTCTCAGCTTTTCCTCATAAGAGAGATGTTCCAGTCTCTTAATCATCTTGGTAGCCCTCTGACTTCTCCAGAAGTAATACTCTTTCTTTTCTTTAGTAGACTTACTACCTGAAGACTAACAGTAATTATACTAATATACTAAAACATAAAAGTAACTTTTGATTGCAACTGATACTGTTAAATCAGATTATAGATATGTGTTCAGACTAGGTAGTAATCATAAACCAAATATACTCTGAATCTGAATTTGCAGGTGCAAAGTTTCTTGTTTGTGAAAAAACGTGGAATTCTGTTATGTAAAATAAAACGAGTCTCGTGTCCTCACAAAGAAAAATAAATGCTAAGGTAACATGAATTTGTTGTTGACGTCTTAGCCAAAAGCAGCAAGGAAATCTGTAGCAATAAGCATATTCACCTAGAAGCTCGGTATGTAAAGGGCAAAGTTGCAGAGATGACAGGCTAGATGTTTTGAGATGAGTTCTGTTGCTGGAAAGCATAAAGAGTGTTAGGACTTGGTACATTTTTTCTAAAAAACAACTGGTGACACGTTCTAAGGTCAACATGTAATATCTTTTCTATGCTCTTCTAAAAAGTCAGATTAGTCCTTTCAGTAGTAACCTTTCTCACATTGAGTATGTTTGCTTTCCTGTCTTTAAAATTCATCTTCTCTATTTGTGATTCTGACAGCCTGTAGGATTACATTGTCCATATATCAATTTGGATGTGCTCCCTTTGTCATGTTTTGATTAAAAGAGTATAATTTTACTTATGCTAAGATAACATAACATGTACAGTAGATGTATAACCTTTTACCAAAGTCTTTTTGCATTTTGTTATTTTTTAAGAAGTTTCAGACACCATTTTACCATTCAAGCTCAATTTAGCAATAATAAAACAGTTGCCTTCAAGGAAAGGGCAACAGCTTAGTAAATTGAAGAAAAAACTTTTGTTTCCTCATCTTAGACTGACAGAAAATCCACCGAGGACACCTGGGAAATGTCCTTAAAATGTGAAGTGGAAAAATCCTTGGGAAAAATTAGGTAAACATTTATTAAGTACTTATCATGTATTTTTAGAAGCAATTTAATAAAAATGGGCTCTTTGCACTAATTTATTTTATAACAGATAGCATTTATCATTTTGATGGCTTTCAAATCGCAGCACAAAATCGACATTAGCTCACATGCTTCTTCAAATATGGATCTGAAAGGGACCTCTAGGGTCACTAAGTTCAGTATGTTTATCGTTTTAGGTAACTATACCATTTATATAATCAGTTTAGTTTTTAAGTGATTATCAAAAAGATGAAAGGACAATATCTCATTTACTCTCCTAGTACAACACATTTTAAAAACATATAATATTTTATCATGTATTTAAAAATAGAATTACTAAAGTGAAACATAGTTTAACTATCATGACTATAATGATATGAATTTATCTGATGCTGAACACTTCATACCCCTTTTTTAGCTATTGCAGAAGAGGGAAATATTGTCTGTGTATGGTGGGAATGACAAGAAATCTTATTGCGTTCTAAGATTTTATAAAATAGGTCCCAGCTCCAGCGTATCACTATTACCACTTTTAAAAACTGTCATGATTTTGTGTGGATCTGTTTCTGGTAACAGGGAAAGGGTTGTAAAGATGGATCCTGTAAGAAGTTGCTCAAAACTCTCCCCAGCTCTCAGTCAGACCCATTTCTAGGGCTGAGCCAATTAGATACCTCCACAATCATTGCTTAAGAAGAAGAAGCTGGAAAAGGAGAGTTCTTCCTGTTCCTGCCTTCTGTTCCTTCTTCTTTTCCAGCTAGCGGTGGTGCAAGGAGTTGGGAGAAAGAGAGAAGTGACCATACGGATCCCAAGGTCAGTGAGAGAAGAGAGGGGGAGGTGTACTGGAGCAGAGACTCCCCTGAATCCTGTGGAGAGGACTGATGAAGCAGAGATTTGTTTGCACTTCATTAAGACCCTGTGCCAGGGGTAGTGACTATGCCCAGAGGAAGCTATGTCCCGTTTGTTAAGGACTGTGCCCTATGGGAGGAACCCTGTATTTGAAGAAGCCACAGCTACTGGGAAGAACCATGACAAAAACATTGAATGGTATTATTTGATGTTGTTATTTTACAAAAGATATCAAATATATAGAAGAAAAGTAGTTTTTATAATTCTGTTTGCTAAACAAACAAGGTTTCCTGTTAATCCAATCACTCTCCAAATATTTTTAAAGCTATTAGTCAACTAACTCTAGATTTTTTACAGATGGAAGTCATAAGTCTATAGAGCTTTTTTGGATGCAGGACAGATTGAACAGGAGCTACATAATCATGATTTCACTGTGGGAATCCTCTCACTAAGTGGATGTTTTCCACCTTGGAATGAGTGAATTTTTCCCTTGATGTTTTTGCAAGCAGGCTGTTGCAGAATTCTTCATGCTTATGGGCTTTCTTCTAATTTTCTTTCTACTTTTGATTACAGACAGACTGTTCTGCTTTATTCCCTTGCCAGCAGCAACCTCGAGCTTTCAAAATTCTTTTAACTTTCAGTCCTTTTGTGTATCTGAAGAGACCTCTGTTGTCTCTGCTACCCTGGCTAATCAAGGTGAGATGTTTTAGTCTCTACAATGGTTTCTAAGTTCCCTTGAGTATCCTAGCAGCCAGCCCCTTCATCTGTTACCATTTGAACAAATTTCTCTTGAGTATAGGTGGTCAAAATTAAGTGCAATAATCTGCATGAAACCTTATACAATATCATTAATAGTTCTGTATTGTTACTGGCTGATATGGTTGCTAAGCTGCTATCCATAATTTCTGAGCCTTTGTGGAGAACAAGTGAGGTTATTGAGGACAGGAGAAAGGTCAATGTTACTCCAGTCTTCAAAAGGGCAAGAAGGATGACCCAGGAAACTACAGGCCAGTCAGCTTCACCTCCATCCCTGGAAAGGTGATGGGACAACTCATCTTCAATGTTGTTAATAAACATATGAAGGAAAAGATGGTTATCAGGGGGAGTCATCAAGAGGAAATGCTGTCTGACCAACCTACTAGCCCTCTATGAGGGCATAACCAGCTGGCTAGATGAGAGGAGAGCAGCAGATGTCATCTACCTTGACTTCAGAAAGGCTTTTGACACTGTCTCCTATAACACCCTCATCAGAAGGCTCTGGCAGTGTAGTTTTGATGAGTGGATGGAGAGTTAGCTGAATGACAGAGCCCAGAGGGTGGCACAGAATTGAGTTGGAGGCCTGTGGCCAGTGGAGTTCCACAGGGATCGGTTCTGGGGCCAATCTGTTCAACATCTTCATCAACGACCTGGATGAGGGGACAGAGTGTACCCTCAGCAAATTGGCTGATGACACCAAACTGGGAGGGCTGGCTGATTCCCCAGAAGGCTGTGCTGCCATTCAGCAGGATCTCAACCAACTTGAGAGTTGGGCAGAGAGGAATCTCATGAGGTTCAACAAAGGCAAACTGAAGTCCTGCATCTGTGAAGGAACAACTCCATGAACCAGTACAGGTTGGAAATTGACCTACTGGGGAGCAGCTCTTCAGAGACAGACCTGGGAATGCTTGTTGATAATAAGCTAAACATGAGCCAGCAATGTGCTCTTGGGGCCAAGAAGGCCAATGGCATCCTGGGATGCATCAAGAAGAGTGTGGTCCATGTGTCGAGGGAGGTTCTTTTCCCCCTCTGCACTGGTGAGGCTTCATCTGGAGTACTGTGTCCAGTTCTGGGCTCCTCAGCTCCAGAGGGACGGGGAAATTCTGGAGAGAGTCCAGCACAGGGCCACCAAGATGATCAGGTGACTGGAGCATCTTTCATAAGAGGAAAGGCTGCAGGAACCAGGGCTGTTGAGCTTGGAAAAGAGGAGATTTCAGGGTGATCTTATTAATACTTATAAATATCTAAATAGTGAATGACAGGAGGTTGAGACATCATTTTTTTTTTTCTGTAGTGTCTGTTGACAGGATAAAAAGTAATGGAAAGTAGCTGGAATACAAAAAAGTTCCATTTAACATAAGGAAAAACTATTTTACTGTTCAGGTGAGGGAGCCCTGGCACAGGTTGCCCAGGGAGGTTGTGGAGTCTCCTTCTCTGAAGATTTTCAAAACTTGCCTGGACATGTTCCTGTATGATCTGATCTAGGTGGACCTGCTTGAGCAGAGAGGTTTGACCAGATGATCTTTAGAGGTCCCTTCAAATCCCTACTATTCTATAATTCTATGACATTTTAGATCCCATGAGTACCTTTTTGTGGTTGCATCAAATCAATTGCTTCTTATCATCCTCTGATTGACAGTACACTTAGGGTCTTTCCCCTTTTTTTTCACCTGAGGAGACATAGATCAGATAGACTTGTTATTAATCTCTATGAGTATGACCTTCACATGTTTCACATGCTAACTACATTTAATTAGCATATGCAGGTCTGTGTTGACTGGGGATAAAATATGTCTGTAGCTCTCATCTCCAATCATACTGTGTTATGCTAGGTTTGGTTTCACATCATGTGATGAAGATTGGCCATCTGACTGCACAGTTCTCCCACACAGACTGAGGCTGTGTTAGCCCTTACATTCCTATTTGCTATGAAGACCTACATCTCTTCTATTTATAAGACCAATTCCCTTTGCGTGTTAGAAACTTTCCTCTTCTCCGTCTATCTAGATACATATTTTACGGTATCAGGTAAAAAACTTCATCAGAATCTAAGCAGAAAACAGTATTAGTGGATTTAATATGGAAGAATAGATTTACCCTATTCAGAAAAAACCCAGAATTTTTACCAGAGAAGTGTAGGCTATTTTTCTGTAATTGATCTTAAAATCCACTCTGTTTTTTCTCACATCTTTTTATTTCTCTCTGCTAACGTATTCTTTCCTTTAGCATCTACTTGGAAGCCATTTTTGCCACAAAGAGGAGTCTGATGAACTGGTAGCTCCTCTAAGTTTTATATTATCATAGTTAATGTTCTCTAGTTACTCTGTTGTCATCAGTTTGTTATGTGAACCACTGATTCCTTTAGAGTACATGAGAGGAGGTTCAGGCCCTTTTAATATGAATATATAAATCCCGATCCAGCCTCTATCTGGGGAGTATGAGCAAAGAGCTGAAACAGCTTTAGCTCTATAGATAGGTCCTAATAGAAGTCAGTCAATTGCAAAATAGCTGCTCAGATCTGAGAGAACTGAATCTCTGTTTGGACTTGCTTGTCATTTTCTATACAAAAAGCGGGAAAACTACAACTGTTAACTAAAGTTGGGTGGCATCAATGAAGGTCAAGGACCTTGGAGCAAGATTTTTCACTTGAGTGTTTCAGATATGAGACACTGTCAAAGGTGTGATGATTTTGTCATTACATGGAGTATGGGAAAGGAATGTGGGAAGACTACTTTATCCACAGAGAAAAGCTAAGAAAGATTAGACAAGCATGCACACTCTCCGCTGGCCACCAATGAAATAGTCACTTTTTCCTGACAAAATGTAGGCTGTTAATGGGCATCAAAGTGTTTTCAATTGTGCTAGATTCTAGCATTTGTTGAGCTTTCCCTGAGTGTTCATTAATCTAATTGTGAGGCAAATGTCAACTTCAGACTAAAGGTGACCTAAATGTCGCACCACTCTGTAAGCATTCAAACAAAGAGTGTTCAGGAATTAATGAGCACAGTGGCCACATTTTTTATGCATAGCAACTGATAAATCTCACCTCATGCCTCTGAGACAAAATTCTCCTTGGTCAGCTCTGTATTGGCTAGGCTAGTCACTTTTCTTGTAATTCTCAGATAGCTGCTTTTTCTCACTGTGTAACAAACTGCAGAGACTGTGGATCACAGGAGTTGGGGCTTTTGATTAGATCTATACAACAAGAGAAGTTACCTTTCCTCAATAAAACCTGTTCAGCTTCCCTTACAATATTTTCTCAAAAATCACGAGATACACTTAACTTTCTCCTGAGATACCTGAGAATAGCAGCCTGACTCCTTTTACTTCTCTTTTCAGATACAATATTTCTACTTTCTTTCCTCTTTCACCTTACTTTTTATGCTTCATGAAATGACAAAGGACAGCAGTGTGACTGTCAGGATAGGAAGAAGAGGGAAGGTTGTTCTGAAGGGTGATCTGAGTTACCCAATTAACAGCTTATGGATTTAACAAGGTTTCTTATGAAATATTAAATCTTAACAATTTTTAACATTCCCATGGTATATCTGAGAACAGGGAATTTGAACTATATTTGCAGTTATAAGAGATAGATTTTGGACATATTTATCTTAGATTCTGCTATGACAATAAAAAACAAATGCAGTTCTTTATTGTAACGAACTTCTCTGGTGTGGGTTCTTCCCAGCAGCTGCGGCTTCTGCTGATACAGGGTTCCTCACACGGGATGCAGTCCTTGGTGAATATCTCTGGTGTGGATTCTTTGCCACTGTTACAGTTCCTGCTGTTATAGGGTCCCTCCCTTGGGACGTGGCCTCTTCTGGGCGTAAGTTTAATGAGCTGCTTTGTCTTGGGTTCCTCCCCACAGTTACAGCTTTGGGTATTGGGTCGCTTCCTCAGGACACGGCCTGCTCTGGCCATAGTGTTAAAGGGTCCCTCCCACGGGACACGGCCTCTTCTGGCCATAGTTGCTGTCCCTGGCACGGGGCCTTTAGTGAAGTGAATCACTGGCCCTGATCAGGGGCCAGCTGTAGCAAAATGAGTCTCTGTTCCTGATACAGGGTCATTATTAAACTGAGTCTCTACTGCCGATGCAGGGTCTTTAAAAAAATGAAAACAAATCTCAGCTTCACCAGTCATCTCTGTAGGATGCAGGGGAGTGCCTGCTCCAGTACATCCTCGTCTCTTTCATCACTGACCTTGGAGTCCGCATGGTTGTTTCACAGTTCCTACTCCTTGCACCATCACCAGCCAGAAGAACAAAGGATAGAAGAAGGAAGAAGCAGGAAGAAGAAGGAGGAAAAAGCCTCCTCTTCTGACTTCTTAAAAAGTGATTATGGAGGCGTGTAATTGGCTCAGCCCCATAAGTGGGTCTGGCTCAGAGCTGGGGAGAGTTTTGAGCAAATTCTTACAGGATCCATCTTTGCAACCCCTTCCCCTTTAACCAGAAACAGCTGTCATGTCAAATCATGACGACAAAGTTAATATTCTATACTAAGAGGGAATTTATCTTATCAGAGGGCAGAGCTGTGAAGCTACATTCAGATTACTACTTTCAATTCCACACCATATACCATGTGAAGCTCAACAGAAGAAGGGTCTTCAGCAGTTAAACTGCACAGTTTGCAAAGCCAGGCTTCTGGATGGAAAGGATATTGACCTTTTCACTTTAATTGTTAATTTGAGCAGCTGCCTGCAATTCAGCTGGTGCTGGAGGGCACCTATATCAATGTTAGGTGAGAGCAGAACTGTCAGTCAGCAGTTAAACCAAAGATCTCAGTTCTTAATAGTAATGGTCATCTCAGAGACTGTTGTTTTATCAGGGAAACTGGGTTTATGGTACAATCATAAGACACCTCAGCATTTACAAAGTCTGTCTTCTCTTGCCTACTTTATTTTATTTTTTTTTAGCAGGAGAAAACTTTGGCATATTTCTCTGTTAAGACCAGGCCGCTACGGTGGCCTTTAGGTTCTTTTGTGAAATACATGAATTTAGTACTCAGTAGTACTCACCAAGTTCTTGCATAACATGTAATACCCAGTAATAATCAGGAACATGACCTTGTGACATTAAACTTTGTGAAGTTCTAAAATACGTTGAGTCCCTATTTCTGTACTGACTCCACAAACCAAAACATTGGGCACCTGAACATATGAACCATTGTTTCCTATATATTTATTTCATATGTCTTGTCTCTCTGCATCCATCACTCCAGCTGCCCACATGTTCTGTAATCCTCATCAGTTAAGTCATCTTATGTTCCCCCACATCTCTTACATACATGGTTTAAAACTAAGCTGCAGATGTACAGATTGGCAAGTCACTTTACATACCCAAGTGGATCAGCTAGTTTCTGCCTTTTAAATATGTAGGGAATGAGTTTGGCCTATCTTTACCCCAAATGGAAGAATAAATTAGTTCTCTTGTTCAATCATCTAACCATTTGATAGAAGTGCAGAAAAGCATCTTGGGTATTTCTACTTTTGTGTTAATTTTGATTGATATTTTCCATGAGGATAAAAAATTGACAGCTAGGACAACAGTATAAACCTTGCTGGCTTAGGAGACTTGAACTTTTAAGACTGCTGAGTGATGTCAAATAAGAAAACAATTTTCAACTTGTCATGCTGAATAATAGTTGACATTGTACTACCATTTTCATCCACCTCTAGAAAGGAACTATGGGGAATTCTAACCATCCCACTCTAACTTTACTATTAATATAATCCATATTTTATTTTCTATCAAATGCATTTCATAGCATTTTGCAGCTGCAAATGATGTGCATTATTATCACAATGCTACGAAGTTGCAATTGAAATTTCAAAAGAGTTGCTATTTGATCTTTCCTGAGGGAGAAAGCGGTTGATGATGATGAATTGCAGTGATCCAGTGAAGAGATATTTTAAGAAAAACTTTTTTTTCTTTCTCAATCTACTAAAAATTTTCTTCAAATCACTGGGATTTCTCTGATAACCTACATGATCATGTTATGGAATGTATATTAACATAACTAATGGAGATGTGAGAGTTTTACTGAGAGAGAATTAAAAGTGAGACATTTCAATAAATATATACATACATACGTATCAAGAAATATAGTCACATTATTATACAGTCATTTCAAGTAGCTTGCTCTAACTTTGCAATTTAAGGAAGTCTGACAGGGTCTTACACTTCGAATTCTTGTGTGACCTACTCTAGCTGGCCCTACTCTGGCACGAGGGTTGGACTCAATGATCATTTGAGATCCCTTCCAGTCCTTGAGATTCTGTGATTTTGTGATATTTCCTTCCTGCAAGTGCTTGGTTTAATGCTTACTGTATCATCACTGAAATGGCTGCAAACTTAAGGTCTCTACTATATTTTTTTATTAATGTGATTTTCTAGTATCTGGACATTTAAATTCGGGCAGCATGGAGTTTTCATACAGTGTGGGGAGTTGTTATTGCAGTTTTCTCCCTCCCATCTATCCAATACTTTCCAGCTAAAGTGCACATGAGATAGAAAGGGGTTCCTCAGCAATGACAAAAGAAATAATTGTACCAGGAGCATTTTCAAATTATCAGAAAAAAAAAGCATAATGAAATCCACTAGCTGGAAGAGAAGGCAGAGATAGTCTTATTAGAGATAGGTTATGCAATTTCCTCAATGAAGGATAGCTGTCTATTGAAAAAGCACATCTAAAAATGCAATGAGATTTATGTTGTCTAGAATCTTTATATATGTAAAAATGAATGACTTTCTAAAATACATGTTCATACTTCAAGGGAAAATATGAGTTGCTTGTAGTTTTGGTTTGTTTTTTTTTCCAGTAACTTTCCTTGTTCTGTTCTGCTCAGTAGATAGTAATTATCTCATTTCTAGGCTGATGGATGTATATTCTACTGGTCTTCAAAACTTTCGTTTTTGAAAATACTTTTTCTCTTTTTAAAATCTTATCTCTCTTTGACCTTTTTATTCTTTGCCTACTGAGAAGGAGATAAAGGGCTACTTACAGATACTTTTCATCCAGAAGAAAAATTCTTATTTTGGAAAGAAAAAAGTTGTTAAGCTTAAAATAAATTTCTATTTAGAGATAGACATATAACCCAAGCAAATCAAACCTAATCTCCAATTCTTTTAATTATTCTTTTTATGATGAACTAGCACAAACTAATCTTTTTATATGGTGAGGTGTTGACTGTGACCTCTAAATATCTAGTCTAGAAACTTCAAAGGGGAGTGGTAAATGTTCAATTGCATCTACAATATGTCCAAATGAAAAGTGATTAACAAATATTTTCCTATCAGCAGTTAAAAATATTTGTTGCATTAGTATTTTTTGAAGGAAAGAGGGATGAGGCAGGATCAGTTTTATGGGTGATATTTTGCTGAACTTTTACACTGACTCACATATTGTTCCAGTTGATCATGGCTTTTTGAAGAATTGCTTTATATGTATAAAATGAGTTAACTGAGTTTGTGTCTCCTTTTGTGTCTAAAGATCCACTCATGTATTTCACATTTATAGTGGTTTCCTATTGTTTTTGATCCATAGCCTCTTATGAGAGGGAAGGTCATGTCTCTAGTGAAGACTTTTCAGAGTAATATTTTTCATGATAAATGTGGAGATTGCTTCCTGTAAAATATGTGTTCATATATGAATGACCCTATGATCTTAACTCCAGAAATTTCTAATAGGTAAACTCATCCATCAGATGGATTAGAGGAACTAGTACTACAGACATAAACCTTGTATGCATGCTTTACTACTTAGAGTTCATGTCCTAGGCAGACAAGGATTTTTTTTGTCATTCCTCTTTGTCCCAGGTATACATAGTATTGTCATTACTATGTAAATGTATTTCCAGAAAAGGACATTCCTATGTGTAAATCACATATTTATTGATATAAAAGCAAAAGGTTGATAGAGGATATTTTTCCCCCTCACTGAAGTGCTAATGCAAAATTTACAAAGTGTTTCTGTAAAAAGATATGTTTTGAATTTGCAGTAGTGTTTCATGCCCTTCTCTCCTCTAAAGGGATTTCAGTTAAAGGACATCTCTTTAATTGCAGTTTGAGATAACATTATCCAAGAGGTAGGTAGAGGGCATCCAGGCTAACACAGAGCTATTAGCAGGTGGCTGGAGCAGCTGGAGTAGAATTGCCACCTGCTACAACATTCACCATTAATTAACTAACTCATCATTAATTGCATGGCCTTCTAACTAAGATCTTGTGCAATATCTGTATACTATATAATAAAATCTTTACCTCAGAATAATAAATCTAAACTCTCAGGGAGACTGGTTGTGGCCTAATGCTGCAGGCATCAAATGTACTCAGAAAGAAGAAAATGTCTTAGAAAAAATGAGTTCATAGAGCTAGATCTCAAGCTATTTTGTTTGGACACAGTACCAAGTCAACTATCCTTTGAAGACAGTGTGAAACACTCATTTTTCTTGTTGAGAAACCTAGTCTGGAGGGCCATGTTGAATGCAGCTTCATCATGCTACGGACAATGTACTTCTCTTGAGATATAGAAGGTGATTAGCAACAAAAAACAAAAAAAACCAACTGGGCTCTACAGTTCTCTGCTGTAAATATTAATCAAAAAAAGCTTTTTTGCTAGCAAGCCAAGAGTTTTGACTCTTTTGACTTCTGTCAGGTGGTCAGGTTTTTTTTTGTTGTCTTTTTCTCCTGCTACTCATAGACAAGATACTCAGGGTTCTTCTCCTTTTGTAGAGAGTGTCAGTCATTTTGCAGAACAACACAACTCAGAGAAGCAGAAGTTGAAAAACAGGCGTAGTTTTGAACCTGCAAAATAGCTTCTTTTTTTTTTTTTTAAAAAAAAAAAATTGATTTGGGAGATCTTACTGATTTCTAATACAGTTCCTTAAATTCCATCTAAAAATATTAGTTGGTGGAAGAACTGGGACATCTTCAGAAATCCAGTTGCTGAAGCAGCACTGGTAGTAACCGAGAGAATATGTAATGCCAGTGCTCATCTACCATATGAGCAGCTGAGACTACTTCTATTGCAGAATTCCTGAAAAAGAAAATGTGTGGAGAGCATTTTATCTTTTGTGCCTAATTACATACTGAAATCTTTACTCCAGACACTGGTAAAGGTGGGAATCTCTGCTAAAGTAAACCACCAGAGTAATGCAGTATGTTTACTCCCTGTATCTCTACCTCCTCCCCCTTCAATGGCTAGGTGGTAGGGAATAGGACATGTGGTCAGTCTCTCACAGATGGGCTCTCCTCCTTCTGTCTTCTTAGAGGAGGATGACATCTGGCATTCTTCCTCTGCTCCAATATGGGGTCCCTCCCATGGGACACAGTCCTTAATGAACTTCTCTGGTGTGGGTTCTTCCCAGCAGCTACGTCTTCTGTGAATATGGGGATCCTTCCATGGGACACAACTGCCTCTGAATATAGTCATTACCCCTGGCACAGAGTCTTTTACAAAGTGTAAGCAAATCTCAGCTTCACCAGTCCTCTCCACAGGATACAGGGGAGTCTCTGCTCCAGCATATCTCCTCAGTTCCCTCACTGACTTTGGGTCACTTCTGTCTCTCTCTCCAACTCCTTGTACCACTACCAGCCAGAAAAGAAGGAGGAACCCTCTTTTTCTGGCTACTTCCTCTTCAAAAATTGATCATGGAGGTGTCTAAGTGGCTCAGCCCCAGAAGTGGGTCTGGCTTAGAGCTGGGAGGAGTTTCAAGCAACTTCTTAGGGGAGTCATCTTTACAGCCCCTTCTCCATTACCAGAAAGAGCTCTACACAAAACCATGATAGTTCTCAATCACAATATTAAATTAAAATTCAGAAGAGAAATGATATATGTTATTTACAGATTGAAAGTCTGTACTGTAGTCAGTTATGCTTTTAAAATACAGTCTACTTTGAAATTAAAAAAAAATTAGAGTTGTTCTGAGTTTGAATGATTCATGCTTTGGTTTTGGAGTGGAAACTGTTTTTAAATGTGCAAATAATGTGAATCAAATTTGCTTTATTATGATTTAAAAAACCCCCGAAAACAAAGAAACAAAAATCATGGAAAATAAAGTGATTTTTAAAAAATGAAATGTATTTCATAAAACATTGTCCCTTTTAGTTTTCATTAAAAATGAATGCTTTTTCCTATCTGAGGAATTTACAGCTTTCTTTGGAACAACAGCAGCAATGGCAATACAGATAATATATTTAAACAGACAAGGAAGTGAGATGGCTAATGTATATGTGGGTTTGGGGTACTTTTGTTTGGGTTATTTTGGCTTTAAAGTCTGTGCACTTTTCATTAAAGGAAAAGAAAAGGCAAAGTGTGTGGAATGACATTACGTTGTTTTCTCTGGGAGGGCAGTGGATGTACTTTCCAGAGAGAAGATTTTTATTCTTACATTACAATGTGTTTCAGGAGTGAAATCATAGCGGTTTTATCTGAACAATTGATGGAAAAAATAATTTTAATTAAAATTCAAAATAAATTCATTTTTGAATGTCAGAATAACTACATAACAGCCAATTATTTTTGCTAATCAATTCTTACAAGTCTAATCACACCAAGAAATCCCTATTAATCTCAGAAAAAAAAAAGAAGAAAAAAAAAAGAAAGGAACTCTGTGTATAAAACTTCCTGATCTTTGACTTCACATGGATTCTGTTCAAGTCTAAATGTGGACTCTGGTGAGATGCAAGATTGTCTTGTCTTTTCACCATATTAAAATCTTGCTATTTTGTTATAAGTTTTCCATATGTTACACTTTTTTCCATAGCTGTAATTCATGATCCGACCATAGATTTCTGCCATGTTACATTATTTCCCATGTTTCACACAGAAAGGATTTATTTAACTGAAAATTAGGTATTTTCAGCTTTCGTGGAGATGGAATCTTCATTCTGATTCTTTTTTAAAGTTGAGGAGTAAATATTCTGGGAAAAATCTTTAAAGATTTGAAAATCTTTATACCTGAGGTTGCCCCCATCTAAAATAAATTCCCCTTTTATCTCCTTCAGCATTCAGATAGCACCTGGGTGGTAGTACTCTTTTGCATTGTGTTTTATTGTAAAGATACAGCACTGCACTGCATCTGTACAAATGACTTCCTTGTATCATCATTTAGAGCTGATGATTCCTCCTTTCCTGTAAAACACTTTCGACTTTTTATTTCTCAGCAATATGATTAATCATATCAAACTATAAGAAAAAATGTTAATAAAAAAGAAAGGTTGTATAGGCAACATAGGAATAATTTATTCCATTAATTAGAGTGATATTTTATGCAGTTATTCAAAATTAGTAGACATGTAAGTTATTCTATCACTTAATAAATTACCATAAAGTCTACTTTAAATCTAAATCTTTCAATTCCTCTCAGATGATGAATATTCTGATACCAATGACTGAATGCTCTAATAACTTCCACACAGCAAACTTCACTTTGGCGTAAACACAAACACTAATAGAGTTAATAGAAGATGTTTTTCTATACCAATTAAATTTGACCTTGGGGATCAGACAAACAACTGATATGAGATGCTGTATACCCTTTAAGAATATTGCATAAGATTAAATCTTCTAATGCTGTCAATTCTATGATGATGTAAATAGAGTCCAAGAGGAAATACTATTTTATCTTCCTAGAGATGTGCTGATATCTGAATATTTCTATGAATGTTTTTAAAGAATTTTCATTTGAGGGGATTGGATTGGATGATCTCTAGAGTTTCCCTTCCAGCACCTACCGTTCTACGGTTCTACGACCTTTGTTTTAACTGAAAAGGACATTGCAAGGTACCTTGGTTAGATACTTTTCTCACATTATTTTTTTTTAAAGCTGAATTTTTTTAATAAGTATTTTTAAAATCTCCATTGTCATTATATTTTTCAGGAAAATAATTTCATTTCCACTTAAATTACTTATTTTGATCTATAAATAAAAACGAGATATTTCATTCTGTTCTATGCAGAAGCTTCCTTTAATAAGGAAGTATACAAAGTGTCGTAGTCACTATACATCTATTGCTGTATAATATCTTGAAATTATATGTCAGTAATATATGTTATGAAAAAAAGAGAAAAGTAATTCTATGTAAGAGGTATTTTGAACTTAGAAATGTTCCATTTTAGCAGACAGATTTTACCAAACCACGTTATTCTCCTCAGATTCCTGAGATGGTATTTGCGCTTTTTTTTTCCCAATTTCACATGAAAATAAAACCTGTAAACACTGATATTTTCAGGAGAAAGCAGGGATTTTTTGTTGTTTTTGTTTTGTTTCATCTGATCTTTCTGCAAACCTGCATAATCTCACAAACCCAGTTTCCTGGTCAGCGTGAAAAAAAAGCACATAAAGGTCAAATGCAGCATTTTATGCTGTATAAATCTTCCATGTAAGTAGTAGGATGGTTACTGTTTCTTGTGAGAATGCTCCCTATTCATTTTAATGCCCCAAGAGCAAGTCTAGATTAGCACGGAGGCTGGCCTTAACCAGCCTACAAAGGCAATGAATCAGTAGGTCTTTTCAGGTCTTCCTGAGATCAGATTTTCTCATCATCCTCCCTTTCCTGGATGACCACAATCCAATCCTGGATTTCCTGATATCTGCTGGCTGTCTGAGACTTGAGTATCTGTCACAAAAATAAATAAAATATCTTTAATATTTTACTGAAACATAAATAAACAAATATATGACTCAACAACTGTCTGGTGTTAAATATTGGCCCAGCTGTTTAGGAATTCAAAGTACTTCAATTCTTGTCACCTTATTGGTGTCAACTGATTGCTTTCTTGATTCAAAACCCATAACCATTTAATCAGGCAAACTAAGACTGTAGCAACGATTTAATTTAAACTCAGATGCTGCAAACTAGACATTATTTTTATGATGCATGCCTTCACAGCAGTATGAAGATAGCCAGCTACAGTGTTAGTTAATATATATGCTTCTCGAAGTCCTGAAATACATTTTAATAATTAATATTATCTCAATATTTTCACACAATATTTTTTGCAAAAGTATCTTTTTTCCTTGCTTGTCAAACTGCTTTGTCCTTACATGATTTATGAACATGGCGTAGTATTTAAGATGCACTAGCATTTAGAAATACTTTTTTTTTATATGGCACTTTCTTATGCACTAGTTTAATTAGGAAAACTGACTTTAACTAAATCTGAGCTTTTCAGAGAAAATAACATTTCCTGAAAAAATTATATTCAACAACTGTTATAATCTGTATCATTATTAATTTTTCACTGAACTAATATTGCCTTGTCTGTAAATCAGTACTGAAGACAGGTTTTTGAGACTAAGTAAATCTGTTAGTTTTAAAGTGGATTACTAAATTGAATTAAGACTATGCATAATAGTATCAAAGAGGATTAAAGCCATTTTAAGTTGACTTATCATAATTTACTGTGAAAGTCGAAGAATTAAATTCAGTTGAATTGGGATTTTATTTTTTTTAACATGCATGGACCCATAAAGGCCAAGTTTCCAGTGTCAATGCCTGATTAGATGCTCTACGATTTAAATGACAAAGAGCATAGACAGTAAAATGCAGAGGTGGGGCAACCTGTCTTGCCCCTGCTAGAACTCAGGGTCCTCTTGTGTCCTTTCTGTCCACTGTTTCCACCATAGAACTCTCTAAATTGGTGTGATACTACCTTCCATGGCACCAGACACGGAAAATATTCAGAGAGAAGTGACATTCCCAGCAAGATTGTAAAGCCTTCCCTTTGCTGTGTGCTTGGATGACAACTGTATACCTAACTCTTGCCACAAATTGTGAGGGCAGTGGATTTAGTGGATTAATTCACTTAACAAATTAATGACACGCTTTTTCAGAGACAGGAGATTCCTGCTCTAAAAAGAGGTTGAACACAGGCAGACTAGTTGAGCAAAGATGCTCCATATGAAGGGGGAGATGGGAATAAAATGTATGTGACAGTGGAAGACGGCAAGTGGACTCTGAGTCTTCCATAAGGATGACGGATAAGGGACAGGCAGATAAGCAGTAGAGCTGTGAATGTTCTTGCTGGCGAGGATAAGTAGCTGGGGCGTTTTGTATTGAGGGCGGCCAGAGGAGATTCATTGATAGGAGTGCTGACATAGCTGCACTACCACCACTACTGAAATATTAGTAGAAATTTTACAAGATTTCAGAGCTAAGAGTTTTTGCATTTTTTTTCCTTTATGCAGCAGAATTCTTCAAGTCTGTGTGTACACATATATATGTGTCCTTTCTAACCCTTAAGTTTCTCTGATTCAGTGATTTTGGGTGAAATTGATCTTGAAGAGGGATACTGTGAATCAACTGTTTGTTTCCCCATGTTTTATATTTCCCCTCAGCTACTTTTTCTTTTTTTTTTTTTTTTTTACCCCCACAGGAAAAATCAGAGAGCAAGAAGATACTAAGATTATGAGAGGTGAAGGGAGTACTTCTTTCCCCAACACAATCTTTTAAAAGCTAATAAAATAGTGTTGGAGGTTGTTATTTATTCTAGGAGACAATAGCTTACAAACTAATAGGAACATCATAATATTAATTCCAATGCAATTCAAATAAAGTCATAATGACAGAGATTTAACTGTTGGAAAAAACTATCAGAGGAAATTACAGATTTTGCTGATTTGTAGTCTACAGACAAGGTTTGTTAACAGGGTGTTTGATTATCTGTTCCATAAACATTTATTGTTTTAAAGTAATGAAAGTCAAATTTTTCTGAAAGTAGAAAGTTTTGGAAAGGAACGTGTTCGATACAGTCAAAAATGCCCTGGCAGTAGAAGTCAGCTGGTCAGGTAAGAAAGAGGAATTCCTTGCAGCCCTTTCATTAGCAGCCCAGCTGTGCTGCCATAGCCCAGCCTCTGACAATAAATTTCTTGGACAGAAAAATAATTGGGTGGAGGTGGACAAGGGTAGATTCAGTGCAGGAACAGAGGAGTGGCGAAGAGGGGAGACAAGCTAGGCTGTCTGCATGGCAAGAAGGGTTCAGGAGGAAGAGTCAGTGCATATGTTTCTGCAGAAAAAGAGAAGGAGTGTGCTAATGATACAGGAGGCTTGGACTGTTGTATGGCATGTGATGAAACTTCATTTTTTATTGTCTCAGGATTTTTTTGTTTCTTAGTAAAGCTATGAACCCTTCTTCAAGTAAAGGCTGGATGTCTTTAACATTAGTTAAACATTAGACTCTTCTTTTTTCTCCGATTCAGCAAAGCATAGCAATTAAAGGTAACATTCTCCAGCATGTAAGATGGGAAGGAAAACTTAATGAACTAGCTTCAAATCTATTAATCTATTACTGGCTTGACTTATCAAGATTGAATGTTTGTTTGTCTTCCTGTCCTCTTGCAAAGCTAGAATAGCAAGGGGAACATTCATTGTGTTCATGCTGCTGAGGAAAAAGTGATACAGAACTGCAATCTTAATTTTCTTTTTAATTTCCTTTATCTCAGCTTTTCTGGAACAGTGTCTTATTATCATTACAGTTAGTACTGTTCTGTTTAAAAGATGCATAGTGCCATCTAGAATTCAGGCAAAAGCTTTCCAAGTGATTAATGCATCTGTGGCATTTAGGCTGGCACATTTTTATAACTTGTCTAAGTGGCACTGACACTGGTGGATAGTAAGCTCTCAAGGAGTCATAGAAGATGATTATAGATAGGGTCACCGTTGGTTACAATGATGGAAGTAACTGATTAATGACTTTCAACAGTAGAGAAAGACCAGAGATTAAAGTTGGCAAGGCAGTCAGCCTGTGCTGATGGAAGACAGATGGTTTCAGAAGGAGAGACGATTTTTGTAACCTGAAGAAATACGTGAGTGAATATGTGCAATAGCAAAACCAGATATAATTAGGTTTTCAATGTTATTGAATTGTCTGTATCACCAATATAGATCTAATGAAAGATCAATGCAGATAATACAAACAAATGTTTCTTATGTAAGAAATTGCACTTTCTGAAAGTTCAGCTGGTAACCTGTATGAAACAAACTCTCACTTAGTGGAAATCAGTATAGTTCAGTGGGATAACGCTAGCTCATAGTATTGCAGAATCTGTGTCTGAAATTTCAGGACATCTTTTGCATTCATAACCTGTTTTGTTACCCTCCAGTTGGAATCAGCATCCACTGAGTAACAGGAGATGCTCTCTGAGGGAATGTAAAGCATTAATAACATAATATAGTAATATCACTTAGTTAGCATGTAATTTTTCTTATAAAATACCACAACATTCAGCATATTTACTTAGCATCTCTTCTAAACAAGTCAACTTCCCTCTGCTTCATGCTCATTCAAAAAGGCTCATGTTCTGTCTTTATGCTGTAAATGTTTATATACTTCCCTGGCTATGACCAAAAAGAGTTTCAAGAACTTCCCTGCCCTGAGGAGTTTCTTATCTATCATGTATAACAATTGTCTTAAACTAATCATATTTATTATTTCCATTATAGCTAGTTGGAAATATATGCCTACAGAAAGCAAACGTGCAAATCCTGCTCTGCTTCCAGATTTCTTATGGTACTCTTTGTTATTGTTGTAAGTTTGGGGAAGGTGATTGTTAATATCACCTTTGAAAAGGTAGTTTCTGTGCACTTCAGTGGAAGTGCCACTGTGAAATAACTGCTTTGTAAGGAGAGTGATGTGTCAGGTACAATCTTGTCTATCATACAGTCTTTAGTCTCTCAATATCAAAAGAAATTATTCAGAAAGTGATGAAGCTTGAGTACCCCAGGAGTCCTTTGGTATCCTTAGATCTGATTTTAGCCAAAGTAGATATTATTGACCACGTGCTAGACTTGCCTTTTGCTAATGGCAGAAGATGAAAGTGAAGGCTGTGATTGCCTCTTGTGCCTTTAACTCCTTGCAGTGGAACCAAAACTCACTGTGTCATTGGGGGATATAAAACAAACTCTTTTTGTCCATGAATATTGAAATGCCAAGAAGCCTGTTTAGCTATGAAACAAAAATCAGCATGATTAAAAAGTTTTCTGGGATTCAAATTAGCATGAAATTTAATATATTTCTCTTTTCTAAAATATTAGTACTAGTTCTATGGGATCATTTTTGCATTGCTGTACCTGAGGAGTTTGATATCCCAGACTGCAATGTTAACTTTGGTCACCTCCTGCTGAATGTGTACATTCTTACTATCTGTTTGTAGCCTCTGGTATTTGAATGCAAATTATTTGCTTTTCCATATGACCTTTCACTCATATACACAGAAATAGTTAACTACTAAATCTTATGTTGGGATTTTAATAATGGAGATCTTTAGAGAAGAAAAAAACAAAATACAGGCCTAGTTGTAAAAGCAGTGACAACTCTAAGATTAAATCCATGAGTTTACATCTGAAGGATGGTATCAAACCATCTGTTTTGCATATGCCCCAGAGACTGGATTGCACACCAGTACATAGTTTCTCCATTTACCAGAGTACCATCTTGACAGTAAAAGTGTGGCTAAATGTCTTAAAAGATGAAAGAATAGCTACAAATATGAAGAGTTTTACTTGTTTCCAAGTAATAGACCTAGAATTGCACTATCTGCACATCTATGACTAATTTTCTTTTGCGGGTCAAGAAGAGACAGCATTGCAGGATTTCAGTGTTAAGTGGTGTGAACTCAACTGGTCTAGGGAAAAAGCAGAAGCACATTACATTGACCCGTGTTAAAAGAAGCAGTTGCATTCTGCTGATGGAAACGTACTGATATGCCTGTGCTTTGGAGTAAAACCAGTGATATGCTTTCAGTACTCTCTGTGAAATTGGTTCATGGATGCTCCAGAATAATTCTCTAGGTTTTTAGCAAATAAATCCCCCAAAGACACCATATTCTAGTCAAGGAAGTGAAAAAATGCAACCCTCAGGGACGTTGTAGACTGTGGTGTACACGGGCTTGGGTACACTGAATAAAATGCACAATCTCTCCAGTACTCTGTAGTGCATATTTCAGTGAGTGAGAAACAAGCAGGAGGATTTTGCTGCAGAGGAAGAAAGTGATAAGGTCAGGATTTGGGATTTGTAATATGGATTTGAAGAAGGGCTGTCTGAGATTCATGATAACCATTCTCTGTTTTCCACTTTGAAGCTTCATCCAAGATTTTGATTTCCATTTGTCCAAAGTTCCTGGATACCTAACAATGCATCATCTGCCTCCAGTACTTCTGTTATATGTTGACACTTCTCCGAGAACATGCAAATTAGTTGTAAGTCAGATAATTCATGAAAGCGTGGGAGATTGCCTTCATTTGAAGTAGTTCATTGGTTTATATAGGTGTAATCAACCTAATACTTCCCAAAGATGCTGGCATTATTGTCTTTGTGTATGTGTAGATATTATTTATAGATCTTATTTCTATCAGAGAAGACATTACTTCCAAAGAGAGCATTTTACTGTTAATCTGGTTCTAACCTTTGCAAGAGTGTTCAGGCTCTAAGAAACATCTCATTCAGAAAAATAACAACCCTCAAAACAATCCATAGTTCATGGTTCTACTGTGCCATAAATCATGAAAGCAATGAAGACACTGGTTTTTGATGGAAAGGATCTACCAGAAGAAAAGTTTTCCTATGTGTATCTACATGGAATTCTGCTTCAGACAGGAATGATTTCTTTGATCGAATTCTGAGCTCCTCATAGTGAATGAGATGTCAAATTAGGTGATTTCATTAAAAAAAAACCCCAAACCATAAAGCACCAGTTGTTTGAAGTACAGATTATAACATATGTTCAAAACCTGCAGATTTTTACCTTTAGATGTTCTTTACTTGCCCTAAGGTCTGGGATGGGCTGTACATACTATCTGAGTTCTTTTCATTCCATGGTAGTAGCTTCTTCATCAACAGTTTTTTGTGGTATAGCTTTTGGGAAATTACACACTTGTTTAGGCTCTTTTCCTTATGTTTCTCAGACATATAGGTTTTTTGGGGGGGGGTTTGTTTTTTTTTTTATTTTTAAAAACCAGCCATCTCACACATAAAGCAGCTATTTTTTGATCTAAATAAGAAAAAAAGACAAAAAATAGTGGATAAAAATTGTTCCATAACACTTACAAGCATATCCTTTGAAACTTGTCTGCATACTTGTCTCCTTTTAACTCTTCCTTCTCATTTGAATAATTTACAAGATATTCTCATATAACATATAAGAAAGAAAACAATTTTATTCTGATTAGAATAACAGGAAAAGGTGAAAGGTATTATCTATCTTACTAAGTTACCAAATTGAAACAATGTGCCCAGTCTAACCTGTCTTTATCTTTTCTAATTATGTCAGTTGATGTCTGCAAGATCATCACAGACACTCATTGATATTACTGCCTACCACTGAAAATTTCTACAAGCAAAATTTACAATCACCCAGACAAAGATAAGACCAGCCCTCACTGCAATCTTTAGATATATGGTTTTAGCTGTTACAAACTCAAGGTTGTTGGTCCTCTGCCAGCCAACATATTAGCACCAACTTTATTCATTAGGTGTTGGTAACAAAGCAATTCAAACTTGAAATATATAGATCTTCCATTAGGAAGTTTGTTTGTTATTTGTATAACTAACAGTTGCAATTTTGCCTTGTTATTTAAGAGAACATAGTCTCCATAAACAGCAGAGGTGAAGTTCTAGGTTTGTAATCAGTCAGCTGTTATTTAAAGGAATCGAAAAGTGTTTCAAATTCAGACCCAAAATAAGTATCAGTGTCTGACAAAGCTTCAAGATTTCCATCAAAGCAAGATTTATTTTCTGTCTTTCAAACAGTAAGTTCTGGAAAGCTCTAGACACGATTAAACTTAAATGTCTGCAATGAATTTTTCAATGAGTTACAATATTCTCAAGGGCCTGTTTCTCTTCTGACTGTGAGTCTACCGTGGCTTATCTACAGCTTTTAACATAACATCATTGACATGGATGAAGTGCTAATTTGACCTTCTATTTTATTAAGAAGTATTTCTGACCTAAAGGAAAATTGAATAAGCTTTTTCAGTTTGATACTGACAGACTCATACAGCTGAAGCAAATAGCTTATCACAGAAGACCTGAGCACCAGAATCACTTCTGGTGATTAAATCAGACTTCTTGATAAAACTTTTTTTTTCCCCCCTGTGAATGAAACAGAAGAAACTATAAACAGAGCTTCTGTGGAGGTTCTAAATGCTGCAGTATGGTCTCAAAAGAGGATTTTTTATATGTAGCAACTGCTACACCATTCTTATCAGTGTTATTCTTTCCAATCAAAGGAAACTCCTTTTTTTTTTTTTTTTCAAAGTAGCCAGAGACAGAAACAGTCATAATTCTGCCAGTCTCTAATGCTTTGTCTCTAATTGTTGCTACTGATCTTGGTTGAACGTGCTTTTGTGTGGAGATGAAGACATGTGGTATGCATCTGAAGGAGGAGAAAAAAAAAGAGAGTGGGAGGACGCTTGAATTTTATCTGTGGTGTTCCTGCTATAACTTTTTAAATAAAGCAGGTTGCTGGAAATTCAGACTTTTTGTTCCATATAACAACATTCAGGACAAAATGTAGATGCTTAGTTAATTATCATGGAATAATTCAGACAAGGCGGTACCATGGAGGTTCTATTGTTTGCCCTTCTTCATCTCAAAGGGATTTAATTAGGTTAGGTTGCTCAGGGCTTTGTCCATTAGGTTATGAATGTCTTAGAGTAGAGAGTCTTCAAACTGCATTTAAAGACACACATTGGGTTTGATTCTCCCTGGCCTTTTGTCTCTTATAATTCTTATTGTCTGTGCAAAGGTGTCTGTGAAATGCTTCAGAGCTGAAGAACACGCTTTGCAGAGGTATAAAAAAACTGCACTTAATCAAACCCTCAAATCTTCCCTCAGTCTTACAGTTTAGACACATCTACAGCATTTGACTGCTGCAAGGTCCTCAGGGGAAGCATGAACTGAAGAGCTCCTGTATTCAGCTTGAAAAATTCTTCTCTTTTTTTCTAAAATTCTTCTCTGAAGAATTGATGGTGGCCTCTTGACCTGAAAATATCTTCTGCTTCCATTTTAAGACCTATAATCTTTCTTCTAAGAAGCCCAGCTGTAAGGCATCTGCTTTCTCTGATAAAGCATCTACCATTTATTTCATTACACTGCTGCTCTGTCCTGAAGGTTTTTAATATCATGGTGATGTCAATGCAGATTCCCTCTGAAAGTCTCAAATTTTAGACATTTGTGGTATACAGAGACAAGAAGAAACACTAAACAGGGTATATTGTGCCATGGTTCAGCCTTGTCAAAAACATTTGTGCAATTTTTAGAGTAATACTGTAAGAGAGTTAGTCCATTGGGAAGATGTCCGTTTTCTCTTTGATACTAGTGAGAATGAAAGGTGCTAAACACCTTGCAAAATGAAGTCTTTACATTACTTCTCAGTTTACTCTTATAATGGGTCACTCTTGTTAACATTAAAAGAAAGTTCTTGGTTTCTTTATGCATATAGAGAGTCATGATAGTTTTAGGGATGTCTGTATAATGCAGCAGTATCGTCACTTAGATTTAAATTAAGATCTATAAAAACAAAATTCATAATCTAAAAAGACACACTGAGAAAATCTAGTCTTACTTTCTGAGTGACAAATACTTTGCTCATGTTTCCTTTTTTAAACTAAAATTAACATTTCAAATGTTATCTCTGAAGATATGATTCAGTGGCATCACAGTTTATCAAATATTTGCATGCGTATTTCCTTGGTTATTGGTGCTGGTTTGTATGTATTGTGTGCTCTAAAGCTGTGGAATATGAATGACAGGGTATCCTACAGCCCAGTCCTCACAGAACCATTTCCCTCCTGCTCCTCTCTGCTTCTCCATGTTCCTTCCCAAAACTGGTTTACGTTTAGGGATGGAACAGATTCTTGTAGCTTTGCTGTAAATTATTTCAGAATTTCAGCTACAATACTGATCATCAAAGGACTGTCAGGGAGGTGGAACATGAAATTTAAAGCAATTTGAGATTCAGTGAGAGACTAGGTTTTTAGAGGAAGAGGGAGAAAACATTTATTGCACAGCTTTCATTTGTTTCAGTTGATTATATACCTCCAAGCAAGCGGGAAAATTTGCTACATTATGAATACATGCTAAAGAGAGAACCATGGAGGTTTTAAGACTCAGTTTTCCTCTTTTATCTGCAACTGGAAGTCCACCTGCTCCAATTGTACCACTGTTGTAAGATATTGGCTCAGTTTAGCCTTGGAGGGGAGAGTGCTGCAGACTGCTTCAGCTATCAGCACAACTTTATGTTTCCAGGTTGTCTATCCTCCATGTACTCAGACATGCTTGACCTTACTTAGTAAACATAATATGGCAAAAGTCATGGGGATAATGTTGCAGGCTGAAAAATGAATATGTACAGTACTTCATGCTGTCATTTTTTATTATCTCAAATGTCAGGTCACTCTTCATTAGACATAAGACCAAAAATGTCCTTTCTTTCTTCCCTTAGTGGAAATTTCTCCTAGCTTCTCTTTGTTCTATATTTCTTTCTCCACATGTTGTGGTTCTCAGCAGCTTTCAGCCCAGCTGGTGCTGTGATATCCCTCAATTTTATGTAGCTTAGTGGGACAAATGCATAATCCACAGTTCCCAGCTTTATTGTGCTTAAACATGTGTCTGTATTGCAGCAAAGACTCTGGAAGTTCTGTGATACTGTTTCTTGTAAGATGAATCAAATTCGAATTTTCTTTGCAGTTTTTCCAATTTGCCCCTCCTCTGATGACTCATCCTAAAATGGTACAAGGGATGCATCTTCCACTTCAACAGTTTGTCTACATTAATTTTCCATGCTATATTTCAGAAATTATTTCTCCTGGTTTATTCTTCTATGCTTTCTTGGTATCTCCAGTCTTCTAAGCACTTCTGGATGCATAAAGCAATTCACAAATGCAATTAGATTGAGATAAAACATGCACAATGAAATAAAGATATCATAAAACATTAAAGAAAATCTTAGTGGTACAGTAACTGGAACCATGGGAAGACAGTAGGAACTTCTTTCTTCTATAAAAACTAGCTTGGACAGATTGCTTCAAAGCCATTTTGTTGAAGATGAACGCTTTTGTTCTGAAATTCTGAACTGAAGCTCAGGACAGCGGAGTTTATTTTCCAGCTTTACCAAGAATTAGGGATATGACATTGTACAAATCCCTTAGTTTCCTCTCTTCCTTAGGTTCCCACCTGAAAAATGGGAAGAACAATACTTTTTTTCTTTTTTTTTCCCAGAAAGACTCTGTATTTAGACAAAGATCTATTTGGAATAGAATTATTTTCTTAATTACTAAAAAAAAAAAAATAGTGTCGTGGTTTAAGTCCAGATGGTAACAAAACACCATATCAATCAATCCATCCACCAGAGTAAGAGTGGAAGGAGAAAATATAACAAAAGGCTCATGGGTCAAGAAGAGAACAGGGAGGTTTCACTCACCAATTACTATCATGGATGAAATAGAGTTAACTTGAGGAAAACCAAGATCAGTTTAGTCTGTTATCAATCAAATCAGAGTAGAATGATGATAAATAAACCCAAGTCTTAAAAATCTCTTCCCTCCACTCCTTGTTTCATGAGCTCAGCTACCCATTTCTCTACCTCTTCCTCACTAGAGGCACAGAGGGAGAGGGAATAGAGGTTGTAGTCATTTCATCACACTCTGTCATTCCTTCCTCCTCAGGAGAACTCCTCACAATCTTCCTCTGCTCCAACATCAGCTCCTTCCCATGGGAAACAGTCTTTTATTAACTTCTCCAACACGAATCCTTCCCATAGACTGTAGATCTTCACAAACTGCTCTAACATAAGTCTCTTCCATCAGTGCAGTACATCAGGAACAGAGTTCTCAGGCACAGAGCTTCTCATGAGTCTTGACCTTCTTCAAGCTCAGACACCTGCTATGGCATGGGATCCTATATGGGTTACAGATGGATCTTGGTTTCACCATTAACCTCCATCGATTGTAGGGGGACACCCTGCTGTCTCACTATGGGATGCAACAAAGACTCTGATCTGGCACACCTTCTCCCCTTCTTCTGTGCTGACCCCGAGGTCTACATAGCTGGTTCTCTCTCATCCCACTTCTCACTCTGCTGCAGGATGATTGTTTTAGCCTTAGCCGGAGGCAGATCTGACCAAGCTCTCCCAGCTTCTCACAGGAGTTACCCCAGTAGCCCCTGCCACAATATCACACCACACAAACTCAATACAAAAGTAAAGATATGAGTAGCTGAAGCCACTAAATGAAGTTCTATATTTAATAGACTAATGACAGCTGAGGAAAATGTCTCAGGAGATTTTCTTTGTTAATGGTTCTCCAACAAGGCCCTGGGATGTTGACAATGGCCTCTGCTGTTGTCTCCTTGGTCACACCATAGTTTTGCGGCTTGAAGCATTGCTGTTTTCTAGCCAGTGCTTCTACTGGCTACATTTGCATAAACATGTCTTATTTTGACAGTTCTTCATGAGGATTTCTGGTACACAGGCAGAAACCTCCCAGACTGAAAGAACAATTTTTCCAGCTGTCTTTCCTGGCACCTGCCTCTTGCAAACCTCTCCTTCCTTGTTCAATTAGATATAGAAGATAGCTATCTTGTCATATGCTGATTAAACTTGAGTTTCTAATATAAAAGAGTATTGTTCTCCCAGTACTCAGTGTAAAAGAATCTTGCCCCAATAAATGGATTTAGCAAAATTCCTTTACCTGAACAATATGACCAATCTAATCTGATAATCTAATTCTCTTTAATTAATTGTTATTTCATATTTATCCTGAATGGTATGAGAATGCAAAGTAACCATTCTCAATATCACAGCATATTGCTGGTTACTGTTTGAGTAGTGGAAATTCTTAAGATTTCCTAGTACAGAAAATAGACTTCTTTCCTTTGATAGAGCTCAGTAGTTAGAATCATGCCCTTCAGTTAACTTGTGCAACTCGTGTTTCTCACGCTACACTATGCAAGAAGGCAGAGCGAGGAGGAAAGAAAAAAATAACCTGATCAATAAACAATCTTTCTTCATATTTAAAACTTTTTGAGGAGCAGGCAGGCTAGTTATTTTCTTCTCCCTGTTTTCTCTTTCTGAAGTCTGATCCAACTAGATAGAATCTTAAAATGGATTACATCCACAGTGATAAATAGAAGAGGTTTTATTGATTTACTGAAATAATACTATAATGATATAATTAGTATATTTATGAATTATCTTTACTGTGAAGTTAAAAAATCATAGAAGTAGGAAAAAACCTCCTGCTTACTCATTGAATACTTAAGGGGAAAAAACAAAACCTAGGAAACATTTCCACATAACATTGATGGACATTAAAACATTCACGTTCACATTTTTCATGGTTACTGATACTAGTTTCGATTGTGCATCCTTATCCCACATGTAGAATTTCTTGACCGTTACCCAAGAAAGCACTGAAATTTTTACTGAGCCTTTGTGATTGTTGCTTTTTTGGCACCCAGTTCCCATATTCAGTTTGAGTTATTAGTCTGGTAATGCTGATGCATTTATTGACATGTTCTGGTTTGTAGGACAAAACATTCATCCAGGTTTACAGTAATATTTAGCAATTGCTATGGGGTCTTACATCCCAAAGGACTAAGAACCAGGGTCAGACAATAACACTGAAATTCTGGAACCAATGCAACTTTTCACTTTCTTCTCTCAGCTACACAAGCTCTAATTCATTTGCAAGATACATGTTAGTAATGTGAATACTGACTCATTAACTGACAATTGGTGACAGGAAAGAAAAGAAGAATAGTTTGAAAAAAAATTTAGTGAGAGAGAGAAGAGAAAAGCAGCAATTTCAAATAATGAGGCAAGCTTTTATTTTAAAGTCTTGAAAACAAATCTTCAGAGTATCCTTCTTACCTTTCTCATTTACTAAAATAATGCTTACCTGGAAGGTGATGAAGATAACCCAGAGATTTTTGGAATGAAAACCTGAAGTTTAAGCAAGCCCTTAGGATGTACCATATTAAAAAATATTCTTGAACCTTACAGAGTCATAGAATCTTTTAGATTGCAAACAATCTTCAAGATCATCCAGTCCTATCATTAACTGCCAAGTCCACCACTAAACCATATCCTCAAGCACTGCATCCACACATCTTTTAAATAACTTCAGTGATGATGACTCAGCCATTTCCCTGGGCAGTCTGTTCCAATGCTTGATGACCTTTTGTCATCATAGTCTTATAAAAGGACTTTATAGCTAAAAAAACAAACAAACAAAAAAAACAGTAGAAAGGAAAGAAAAAACACAATTTCCATTTGTAAATTCTGTTAATAACTTTTTTATTAATAAACATGTTTAACAGGTCTGAGAATATATCTCTTCTGCTAATGGCACTGTCATTATCTGATTTAGATGATTAATCTGAGCTCTAAAAATATACAAGAAAATTAAATCAGTGTAGAGTTCAGGTATGCTAAGAAATTAAAATACTCAGTGGTCAGTAGCTGGAACGAAGACACTAGTGTCTACTGATCACACAATTACTGTACTTGTGACTTAGTCCTTGAAATCTGTCTCTTTCATTTGTCTGACTTAAGGAGAAGAGATTGAATACAGAAAACTAGAAGCAATCCACATATAAATAGGTCTATGAGGAAAAGCATATGTCAGAAATGAGAATTCTGAAGGACTTATTCCTCATCTTTTGTGTGGAAAGATCTCAGTCTTTTGTGCTTTTTTGATGTCCACAGTATTGCCTACTATTTCATATAGATAATGAATGTTGTGTGCTACATACCCCAAGACATCATTATGGTATGGTTTGCAGCACTATTAAACAGCTGGATCCTACACTTAAATGTTTGTAAATCACAGGGCTTTTCACCTAAAGATGACAGTAATTAGTTGTGTCTCCCTAAAGGACAATAGAAAAAGGTCAGCACTTTTCAAGTGGAGTAAAACCAAACTGAAGGTGCAGAGGGAACCGAGGCAAGGCTCTACTCAGCTTGCTGCAAGACTGTTTATGACGAGTCGTCCAATTAAACCGACGACTGTAACCTGGGCTAGGGAGGAACTCTCTCTCAGTTGAATGATTTTCACTTGTCTCTATAAGCTCTCTTTACACTTTAATATTGTAAACCAAAAGATCAACTCTGAGCTTTGACAAGCTTTGACTCTCTTCTTCCGAGCATGATACACATCATAATTAAATTCCTGTTACCAATATGACTATAGTTTTCATGGTGGTGAACAATTTAGCTTGTTGTCACCCTATTTCAGAAATACCTGACCTCCTCAAACTCTGGCCTGTCTCTGGGTAAGAGAATGTACTCAGTGTGAGGCATAACTGGGAATTTATTCAGACTGAGGACTCTAAGGGACCTTACAATGTGCAATATGGCTTTGCTTTTCTTAGAAATGTTTTCACAAGTAGAGTGGCGATCAATGGAACCGACTCAAGTTGGAGGTCTGTGGCTGGTGGGGTTCCACAGGGATCAGTTCTGGAGCCTGTCTTATTCAGTCTCATTCATTGATGACTTGGATGAGGAGACAAAGTATATCCTCAGCAAGTTTGTGGATGATGCTAAACTGGGAGGACTGATTCACCAGAAGGCTGCGCTGCCATTCAGTGGGATTTCAACCAGCTGGAGAGTTAGGCAGAGAGGAACCACATGAGGCTTACTAAGGGCAAGTGCAGAGCCCTACAACTGGAGAAGACCAATCCCATGCACCAATGAAAGACGGGGATGACCTTTTTTCACTGTGAGGGTGAAAGAGCACTAGCACAGGCTGCCCAGGGAGGGTGTGGAGTCTCCTTCTCTTGAGTTTTTCAAAACCTGCCTGGGCGTATTCCTGTGTGACCTGATCTAGATGGACTTACTTTAGCAGAGGGATTGGACTAGATGATCTTTATTGGTCTCTTCCAACCCCTACCATTCTGTGATTTGTGATTCTGTGAAGTATGATGATTTGGAAGGGAGAATTGTTTGGGTGGTTTCAGATTGTCATTGACTTGTGTGAAAAGGTTACCATCTGTCACTAGTGTAAAAGAGACCAGGACATCAAGATGATTCCTGTTCCTCTGCTCTTTGCATAAAGAAGTGTGGCTGGCATTTAAAAAAAAAAAAAAAAGATTGCCATTTCCTTGAGTTTCAGAAAGACCTTTACATTTTTAAAGCAAACAGTTGTCATCTTGTTATTCAGAGTTGTGGAGACTGGTATAGGGTTTGTGAGGCCAGGTTTTGGTAGTAGCAAGGCTTCTGTCAGAAGCTGCTAGAAATTACCCCCGTGTCTGATGGAGCCAATGCCGTTCAGCTCTAAGACCCACCCCTGGCCAAGGCTGAGCTCATCAGTGATGGTGGTAGTGTCTCTGTCATAACAAATCTAAGAAGGGGAAAAAAAACCAAACTTGTGCCACAGTAAATGAAGCTGTAGAGAGGAGTGGGCAAAAGTGACACTTGGAGAACAGTATTGAGGATGAGAGGATGCCAATATACTGCAAAGAACTGTAATAGAAGGGAAAGAAATCAAGAAATCAATGCCCAGTACATATCACTAGAGATTTAAGGTTAGATTGTTCCTTTACAAGGGTGAGGAGATGTGGGGCTTAGGAAGTTTCTCTCTGAAGCTTTAAATGCCAAATAGTAAATATGACTCCCTTTTTGCATCTGCTTAGACATATAAGGCTTAAGTCCCTGCTAAATTTGGAAACAGGAATATTTGAAGAGATTCTAACTCCTGATTTTTATAGGCACATGGTTGCCAATGAAGTGTTTTCAAAGGCTTCATGGAGAGGTGATGTTCCCAAGACACCATTCAGCCCAGTTGGTGGCTTCTGCAATTTCGTACTGGTCTGACAAAGTTTCTAAGTTCTTAATATCTCTCTACTATAAACCTTGAAACCTTCTGAGATTTGTCTATAGCAAGAGTAATTTCTTAGCTATTTTGCACGATTGTTAGGCAGCATATTGAGAAGTGTTTTAATAAAGAGATCACTTTAAAGAAAGCTTCTACCATCTGTTCTGCCCTCTAATTACAAATAGGAAATTAAGACAGAGAGAATAATTGCAATTTCATCATAGAGAGAGCAAGGATAAAGGAGTGACATGGAGTCTCCTTCTCTAGAGATCTTCAAAACCCACCTGGATGCGTTCCTGTATGACCTGATCTAAGTGGACTTGTTTTGGCAAGGGAGTTGTTTTAGATTATTTTTAAAAATCCCTTCCAACTACTACCATACTATGAGTCTATGACATAAAGGTATGCAACTCTCCAAATATGATCTGCATCACATTTTTTGTTGTCATGATTCATACACAAATAAAAGAGGAAACTACTCCCTTGTGAGAAGAGAAGTTCCCTTAGATAGTGATTTGTTTTCAGGGTATGAGCAACTTAATCTGAAACGACATGTCTGTAACAATATATACCAGTGCCACCCTTCTTGGTGTCAGTTACTTAGTCCTGAAGAAAGCTATAGATATGAGTAGTTTGTGTTTGAGATCAAATGTGTTAAAAAGATCCTCTGGTATGCAGTGAATTGAGACTCATAAGAATTGAGTTAAATTCCAGTTTCCATTAATTTCAACCAAAATAGACAACAATTAGGTGTCTAATTTCAAGTGTAACTCTGAATTTGATATTCTGTGAGGCTTATAGAGCAGTAAAACTGAAATAACAGCCCCATATTGCATAGGAGAGTTGCCAAGATTCAGTCAATTTAGTGCTTGTGAGACACAAATGCTCTTGCCTGACAGGAAGTACATCCAACACACTGATATGAATGCTTTGATTTGGTTCACTGCAGCCTTTTCTGCCATTCTTATTTGGTTACTGCACCAATATATGCTACCTTCTCTGTAGTATTTTTTCCCTCTGAAACAAAAATGGAGTAGGCTGACACTGAAAGACACTGCAATTCCTCTGTGGGTATGAAATCACATGTCCCTGTTCCCAAAGGTGCTGCCTGGTGTGGTTCATGCTGCTGCAATGGAAACTGCGAAATCTCCTGTTGTTGTAATGTTAATCATAATCCTCAGCCATGGGAGGAGTGGCCAAGCAAGGAAACAACATCTGCTTGAAGACCCTGTCTTCACCCTGATTATCTCAGAGGCATGCAGGCTCTGAGCTTTTCTCTCTCAAGGCAGCTATGTTGCTGCTTGTGATTGCCAATTATGCACTGCCTTAAGCTGGGGAAGGATGACCTCCTGAAGCCAATTCCTGCAGGTCCTGCAATATGTTTATGTATTTACTTAATCAAATTATTAGAGGATTTATCTGAAAACATCTGAGAGTGCTATACAAACTGAGGAAAAACAAATTCCCATTTGATGCAGGAAAACAAACACAAAAGATGTGGTAAAAAGAAAACTTGGATAATAATTAATCATTTCAGTTAAAGAGGATAATTTAGGATCTGATCACTCCAGATGATCAAATCACCGTATATTTATGAACCTTGTCTTAAATATCCATTGGTGTTGAGATGGTACTAAACATGATGGTCAAAAGGAGAAGAAACAGACCTATAGCTCTTCCTTTTTTTCCCATTTCTCCATTTTGAGCCTGAAGATTTGAGAATATATGCCTTGTTTCCTAGCCGTGAATACGCCCATTACATCTTTCTCTTTACCAAAATAGTGATAATGAAAAGTAGAGCGGAATTCTCTCTTTCCCTCTTCCATTCCCCCCTGCCTCCAAGTAGCAAAAGTGAAAGAAACAAGTTGTTCCAAGTCAATGTCATCCACCTGTATACCAATTACTGTGAAACTGTAATTGAGGTATATCACTGAAGACTCCACCAAAATCA
This sequence comes from Colius striatus, assembly GCF_028858725.1. Classification (NCBI taxonomy): domain Eukaryota; kingdom Metazoa; phylum Chordata; class Aves; order Coliiformes; family Coliidae; genus Colius; species Colius striatus. The sequence continues at coordinate 15,641,225 of NC_084769.1, read as the reverse complement.
CTAAAATATTTTTGAATAAAGGAAGGAATAAAACCCAGACCTGCCCTAACCAGCAATAATTTTTTGCAATCATATGGCATAAGGGGCTTTTAGCCATGGCGAATGTTCTCACATGCTTGTTTCAGTTATGTCTCAGGCTCAAAGGAGATTGCAAGCCTGTATTTAATCATGTCTCTAAAAGTAGTTGAAACCTTACGCCTTACAGGAATGCAAATTACTACTAAGTTTGAATGCCAGACATAAAGCTCAGAAGGTTATGTGCTCTTTCAATACATTTCTCCCTACTTAAGTGTTGAAGATAAAAGGTGGTCAATAAAACCTTCTCAGCCAATACACAAATATATATATAGCTTTCTGTTTTTCCTTTAAGTGTAAAAAAATACCCTGCAGGCCCAGCCTCTCCAAATAGATTTAGAGGAAGCACTAGAAAGCTATCCATGTTCATATATATGATTTCAGTTTTTTATGACTTGAAGGCCATGCTAGGACACAGCTGTCCAGGAGACAGTGTGAGCCAGGGCAGGTGATATCCTCCACATCCTCGCAGAACATGACAAAAGGTACTTGCATGGCTATGAACCCACTTCCTCCTCTGTTAGATCATTGCTACTTGGAGAAAAACAGTGGGCATGGTCTATTCTCAGAGGTTAGTGTAAATTCGAACTACTACAGAAGTGATGAGGTTGGAAAAGACCTCTAGAGAACATCTGGTACAACACCTGTAAATATCTATGCCAAGCTCTTTATCTTTACATTCAGTGGAAGTGCTTATAATTTTGGTATGCATTGGGATTTAAGAAAGAGAGGAAAGGTTTTATAGTACTTCTGAGACACCCTCCTGCAAAGAGATGTGCTCTAATTCTGCCTTGTAGCTCCCCAGAGACAATGTGCTGTCTCTCACAAGGGAATGCCTGTTTTGGATATTAATATGACTTAGTAACAACAATTCTTGATTGAGCTGTGTGAGAAGTATTCCTTTACATAGCTGAGAAACCTTCTCAGTTATCTGATTTGCACAAATGGATATTGCAAGGTCAACCTGCTTCAAATAGAAGATGAATATAATATTGAAAATAAATGTAAATGATAAATGATTTCTCTTCTTCTGCAGTGTTATACTTTTCTGTTCTTAGCAGATCATAGTGAAGAAATTACCTTGGATTTAGTTTGAGATTCTCTGCAAATACAGAAATTAGTGTCTGTGACAAATACTTCCAAGAGTCTCTGTTGTACAGACACTATGTGTCTAATCTGAAGTATTTTCCTATATGTGCATCTCTCCAGTAAAACAATGAGAGACTTTTTATACCTTTCTGTGTAAAAAAATACTTTAATGGTCAATTAATGACACTAATACTATAAAACTACTTCAACAGTTCAGGTGGTAGTATTAGCATCTTTGTTAGTTCTAAGTGATATGTCAAACAGAATGCAAAAGCTCTTAGAATGCTCAAAAATCACACTTTTTGGATGAATTGTTGGATCTATAAAATATGTAAAAGTTGGGTTCCATGGTTGACAGGACGGAATTATCGTTACTATTGCTGCTCTTTGTCAGTGTACTTAAAGAATCATAAGAATCATTTCCAACAAATTATTTCAAGGTTGCTTTGTGTATTCTTGGGTTTGCCCATAAAATAACTGGAGGTGTGAGGTGACTTGTGACTCTAGAAATATTTCTATTCCTTTATTAAGGGAGGAAAGTCCTGTATCTTTTTCATTTTGAATCATACTGATTGCTGAAAATATGTTAACATTTGAGAAAAATATTACAAGGACTAAAGTTAAATAATCTTTATTTTTGTTGAATAAACATAAATGTTAATATAATCAACACATTTGCCTTCAAGTTGGGTGTCCAAACAGGTTATTAGCTTAAAAATTATTGCAGGAAAAGATTGCACCTTATCATATAACACAGCAGATTCATGTGTGTATTCAAAGTCATAACATATTTTCACTAGGGACCGAGAAGTACCATTTCATTTATTATTTATTTTTCTATTAGCTCTACGTACTAGCTCATTTAGTATAAACTAAGTTGTCTTCTAGTTCCCTGCACCAAGAGCAAAATAATCCCTTAAGTATCATCCAAATTATGTCTTTTCTTTCTATGCCACTTTAAAGCTCTGGGGAAACCACGAAGACAGACACCATACACAGTTTATATGAAACACTTTTGTAAATATGAATTTCTATGCCTGTGTAGTCCCTTTTTATTCTTATGTGTGGGGGTTTGAGTCATTCACTGTCATGAATTTGTGCTTGCTTTCCTCATTATACAGCAGACATAAATGTAGAAGAGTTTAGAATATGGAGAGAATACAAAGGAAAATGCAGAAAGGAATATAGGAAAGCTTTAGATGTCTGAAAGAGTATGCTCTAGGGATGGGCATGTTTTTAGGAACAGAAGATTAGTTTCTCCTTAAATATGTATACAAATACTTAATGGGAAGTAACAGTAGTTGAAAGAATATCAGTGCAATGAAAATAAAGTAAAATTAAAGGCATTTTAAGAAAAAATCCAAACTTTTTGAAAAGATAACTCCTTTTTCTTCTCAACTCTACAATTGCTTGGCAAATAGAAGGAAGTTACCAGTTGTGTTTCAGCTTTTTCTTTGTATTTTTCTAACTCTCAGAATTTAATAAAACAATTACTTTCTGAAAGTGGAAAAATTACTGGCTTTAGTTCAATTACTTCATCTGTAATGAGAAAAAAATAAGACTTTTGAAGAATGCATTGAGCCACAACTGATGGATATTATGTGATCTGATAGCTGCAAAGCACAGCCTCAACATTTCATCAAAGTCTGTTAGGGAATGAGATGTGGTGATCCTGCTCTCAGGTGCTCTGACATCTGAATGATTATCTTAAAAAACAGTGGTCCCAATACTATTCCTTCTCCTCTGCTTGTGCAGTTCAGAAAGAAAGGATCCTGTTTCCTTTCTAATTAAGAGCTCTGTACTCTCAAGAAAGACCCATGATTATTAATCACAGATGAAAAGAGGCATACAGGCTTTGGACGATGGGTGAAGCTCAATATTGAGACAACTTGCTCTTGGGAAAATCACACAGATTGCTTTCCCAGGTTCCCAACTTCTATGTAACTATAAGCATCACTGCAAGTCAGGCCCTGGAGTACTTTTATGGGCCAGTCCCTTTATTTAGACACTCAGTATTTTTTTCGTAAAACCCAAGATCCTTTTTCTCAGAGTTGACATCTCAACATGATAATGAGAAACTCTTCTACTTCATCTGAGAAAGTCTAATACGGATCTGAGACATCAAACAACCAGGAGAAGCTTTCATGATTGGAAAGTTGACTGTTCTTCTAATGCACATCTTCATTTTTTGGGGGGACGAAACATTTATCTTTACAAGAGGGTTAATTATATAATCAAAAACACTTTCCATTCTAAGATAGAGGATTAATGAAATGAAATCTTGAAACTTCTCAAATCTGATCCAATGGTAAGTAAGCCAAATGCAACATAGGGTGGTTAACCGAATGTGTTAAGAAGGAAAAAAGAGAGAAAAATTGACCATGCACAGAAGTTTGAATAGCAAGTTAAAGAAAAAAAAGAAGTTGATGACGACTGAGCATTCGTATTGCCTGAGTACTCCCAAACCAGAATGCAACAATTATATAGATTGGAAACAGTCTGTGAAAAGTTGACAGGCTGAATTGATTTAAAGGGATCTGAATAAAACAATTATTTAGCGAAAGCAGAGTATAAAGATGGGTAACAGTTTTCTTAAGTCTTGAACAAAAAACAACACAGTGTCCTTCTTGAGGTGTGGTAAATACTTCCTCTCAAACTAATTTTCAGTGTTACAGGGAAGAGGGATACAGAGTTCAGTATCAGGTGTCCTGTGTACAAATACTTCAGTTATATCCTTTTTTCCCATTAGAGGGCTGCATAGTGGCAATCACTCTGAGCCACTGTTTATTCGGATCTTTCCTCCTAGGTGAGGAAAGGATGAGCAGGGAATAGTAACTTTTCTTCTAGAGAGGACTATGACGATAGCAAGGTCATTATGAGGGGAAAAAAAAAAGCCCTCAGACCTGCAGATTCACCCTGGGTGCTATTGGATCTGCCTCAAAAACCCATAAAGAAATTCTCATTCGAATTAATGACTGTTTTACAGATCTTAAATTGTGAAATTATGAGTGAATCTCTACTGTTATTTGAAAAAGATAGTTTGTGAGTATTGTTCTTGTGGAGATGTGCTAGAAAACATTCATTCTAATGAAACCAGGTAGGGGTTATGAAAAAAATGTCAAAGATATTTTATATCTTTCAAGGTATAACTGATGCTTTTCAAGTCCTCATGCTACATTTTATGAGGGTGTGATCATGTTATTGTGTATTAACATAACATGTGTATTGTGTATGGGATTAGAGCAGAGCGTGCCTCCACCTACATGACTCAAATCCAGGGGGATTTAAGCTGAATAATTTCTGGATCCCTTCAGTGGTTTGGGAGTAATCTGCTGTTTAGCTACTAGGGTCTGTGGCTGTGCTGAGGGAGATTTAACCAAGGGAAAAAATCCACCTCAAGCTCTCCAGTAAGAAACCTAGCAAAATTTCCCTTTTTAGAGTCTTTGAATAATGACTCCTGCCATTTTTGAACTCTCACTCTTCTTTCCCTCCGTTTTAGGAGTGGCCTAAGTAAATTGGGCATTTTTTTCTATTTCTTCCTCATGTTTCAGAGTGCTTAATTGCGTTGTTGACATAATGATTATACCAAGAACACTTTTTAATTTGAGATTATTTGAGGGGTTTTTTTCCTCACTAAGTTTGGCTGGTAGCAGTAGATTTATCTATGTTTTTTCCTAAAAAAGAAAAGAAAAAAAAGAGTTCTGAAGCCTACATTTAAGCCTCTTGAAACCACTGGAACAAAACTAGGAGTCAATATCCTCTCCCTTCTCTCAGGGATGCATCCAGTGCCTCTGCATCTTTTGAGAGCAGGTAGGGATAAGCGTCAGCAGCTAGCTTAATACTGCAAAGGATTTTTTGCCCTCGGTTATGATTGGCAGCATATTTCAATCTGGTTTATGTGAACAAAGCCAGCAAGTGAGATGCAATAGGGCATGGATCCTCTGAGGCTTCAAAGCCAAGCTTTTCCCACTTAAATGTCAGTCAACTACTGTTTGTCAGCAGCATGGAAAGCCCTGACAGGAGGAAATTGAGTCTTTTCTGCTTCTCTAATACCCACGTGGCAGTGGGCCATGGACAGTGCCACACTAGAAAAGGAAGCATGCCTGGGAGGAGCATGACAAGGTGAGGCTGCTGCCTTGCAAGCATGTCATGCACAGACATTGCAGCAAGCTCAGGGAGTCCTGACTTTTTCTATTAAAGACTCACCTCAGGAGTCTTTAGTTTTCTAATCTCAGGAGGAATTTGCCAATCTGCTTGTTTTTTGCCTACAAGAGGGTGTCCAAGGAAGACTTTCCATATCTTACCAACCATTTCTATCTGTTTTGAACCTTTCTGGAGTGTGTAATCACATATATAGATCCATGAGCACATGGGTTCTGCTTGCACAGCCTCTGGCCCCAGTTAGGAGTTTGGCCTCTGGCCTGATACTGAGCTTGGCAAGGCAGAAAGCACCAGCAAGGCTCTGCCTGGGATCTAGGGGATGAAGCAGTAGGCTTAAGGTTTTAAGAACAAGAATTTGCAGTCCTTGCTTGCATCACTCACTTCTGAGGGGACTGTTTGGAAATCAAGGATGCTATTTGTCTAAGACATTTAGGAGGAAAAGGCCCTAACTCTGCTTGTCTATAGTTGTGCTGAAATCAGGAATAGCATCTCTAACATAAAAACACAGATTTTTGGTCAAAAGAGTCACTCTGAGGAAAATTAACATTTCATCTAGTTGTTCATAAGCCAAATGCTGCAGATGACTCATTGTTGGGTAAGGTTCATAGCTCTGGTATCACTGCCTGAGTAAATAATGCTATTAATTGTTTACATTTAGTTCTGTTTGTTAATCTCTCTTGGACATGTTATTTTTAGTTGTCATCAAGATAAATTTACACCCTGCCAAACAGCAAACAAGGACTGCCATCCCCACCACTTTATTTATGCCAGCGGTTTCAATTAGCTGAACTCTGAAATACATCTGTCTTAGGAAGAGAAGTACCATACCTAACAAGTCATTTTTTGCTGTGTGTCAAAATAGCAATATCACAATGAAGATTTGATCTCAATGACTGGAATAGAACTATGAAGAATAGTATCTAATCAAGATATTAATTAAAACTTGTAGTATCATCTTAATGGGAACATGTTGTGAAGTTAAATTGGATTTTTTTCTCCTTTTAAATTAGCACAGTTGATTAACAGGTGTTCTCCATATGTAATTATTTTCAGTGGAATGAAAAACCAAGTTAAACATTACAGCTGTATAGGGGTAGATTACAGTCAGGCACTTTGAGAAGATGAAGGCAGAGAGGAGTGAAAATGCAGACCAGGATGCTCTGGCTAACTTCCAGTTTTCTAATTACATCCTACTTAGTCAAAACTGCCTGGTAGTTTCAATTAGTTGCTGTGTTCTTCTCATATTTCCTTGGAGGGCTGGGCGCTCTTTGCAATATAAAGTAAAAAGCTTCTTCCCCCATGTCTGTCTGCCTTTAACTTTCAAATGATACAAATTTCAAACAGATCTATTTAAACTTTATTTTTTGTGTGCAGGAAAGGCTTTTCACTTTAACTTTCTCTATAGGTATATATGTAGGAACATACACATGTATATTTTTCTTTAAAGGCTGCCTACAAACTGTTTCTGTGGGTAAAATACTGCTTTTACTTTGCTCATAAAGCACACCTCAATTAAAACTGTCACATTGTTTTTGCCAAAAATTCTGATTGCATATTTTCTAGCTTTCTAGTTGTACAAATATTGGTTTCTTAGGCTAATTCAGCTTATCATCCAGACTAATTATGAATGTTTTGATAATGACAGTCTAGTATTGCACTTCCACAACAAGAAGACTTTAGGATCAATCACTTCTGATGGGTTGATGATGACAGCAATTAAAACAGGGATATCTGGATCTGAAGCCATGGGACAAAGGACAAAGCTGTTCTTTCCCAGACAAAACCAGGTTCTTTTGTTATTGTTATAGACTATGGAGTATTTGTGGTTACCCATATGCAGAGCTCATCAGTGTGACTTGATCATGGGACTGTAATGCTGCAGGGATACATCTGTTCTTTAAGTAAGAGTCAAAGGGCACCTCAGAATTAACTCTATTTACCCTCTTTTGAAATATTTAATTAAACAAAATTTGTTTCATTTGAAATCTAAAGCCTCTCAAAAACGATGGAAGACTTTTCATTGACTTTAGTGAGCTTTGGTTATAAGTAAAAAGAATTAATTTTGCAGGAATAAGGACATCTGAACAGCCTTTACAAGTGTATAGGAAATCACTGGAACAGTTTTCATTTATACAGAACTCTCCCCCTAAAGATTTCATTTTATTTTGAAAATAGACTCCTTGAACAAGCTTTAACTCCATTTAAATATGTATACATGTAGAAAGATATTGTTTTATTTAAGAAGGTGTTTCTTTAGAGGCATAACTTTTAAATCGTACTTTTTTCCTCTTTCTGATTTCTCAGTATTTTTCAGTACCTCTAGCCAGACATTAGATTTCCCAAGACAGCCAGATCCCTGTCTTGACAGGTTATTAATTATCACAGCTGGAAATGGGATGTTGTGGCTGTTCCTTGCTGTTTGTCATTTGACAGTAAAACTGGATGAAAACTAAGGCTTTGGAAGAAAATAGGACTAAACCCCAACATTTGTATACAGTGCACATTGGCTGAACAGCTGCTGGGTTGTTTTTCAGACCATCTTTGGTGTCTCTTATCCTTCTTTCTTGAACTTCTCAAAAATCAGAGATCTTAAAACTGAGAATAATGTGATGGCATATCAGTACAAGAGGTAGTAAACTGTTGCTGAAAATGTCTTGTCTAACTTAAAGATATTTCCCAGAAATTTGAGAGTGAGGTTGAAGTAGGGTGATCATGAGAAGATACATTCAAAACAAGCAGAAGACCTCTTTCAACAACAGGGTTGTTTACCAGGAATCACAGTGGGATCCTCAATTCCCTACCTTTAGTTGATGTCTGAAATCACTCATTTAGGAGATAGTTCATATGGTTTGGGGTGATGCCTCAGTCACTGTTTTCAGTGCTTTCAGTGCTTTCAGTGGTGTACGTGACTGGCTGGGTAAGGTGGGTGTTTGCAGAAGGATTTTTTGGGGTTGCCAGGAAACTTTCTGTGAGGAGTTGTGCCACTTGCACACTAAGGTAAAGCAAGACTCTCCCCAGGGACGTGCATGGGCCATGAGGAAATTCACCTCAGGGAAGAACATCTCTGGAATAAGGGACACGAGGTGCAAGAGCAGACAAGGGGCACTGTGAGAAGCAGCTCCATCAAAAATTGTCCTTTCCTTTGCTTCTGAGGCACCTGTGGGAGTGACGTTGAGCAGGGACATAGAGGAGGACTTGTAAGACTTTGTGAAGCCCATGCCAGTACAAAGCATCTCCTGAGAAAGATAAGTTCATATTTGAGTGAAGCTTAGCCTTTTCCCCCCAATACTCCTCAGGTTTTGCTGCTACTGTAAGGCTCTGAAGAGCAGACAGCACCAGGAGAGGGCAGTGCTATACTCACACATCAGCTGCATCAGGTTTGAAAGCCAGGGCCACTGTAGAAATATTGGGAGTGATGAGAAATTGTTCTTCTCACGTAATCAGTTCAAGTAATTAGTGACAGATTTTTCTGCCACATTGAAATTAATTTTACTTTTGTATCTAGCCAGTCTCTATTATGAAAGTCACTAGATGTTGACAAGGTAAATTGTGACAGCAGCACTGTCTTGTAGTTCCATTTTTCCTCCTAGTTGGAATGAGTTCTCAGAGGAAGAGATGGTCATCCTAAGCTGGAATTTAATAATAGTGCTAAAAAGGAAATAATTTATCACCTGAGGAACACTTTTCCAGTGTTTCTCAAAAGTGAACAAACTCTGTCTCCTTTCCCCTTTCTCCAGAAGTTTTGCTGTGCCCAGTTTCCTCAGCCCGGAGATATGTCACTTGTTACTCACATGCTATGCCAGACTTCCTGATGCATTTCATCCCAAAGGACCCCAGTAGCCTTGGCTACACTTAAATGTAGCTAAATCAGTTGAGATCAGATCTTTTCATTGCTTTTCAACATAGTATCAAGGCCTTAAATTGTGGAAGGAGGTAAGGAGTAAGCTGATAACAAAGCTTTTAAAATAGAAATTGAACTAACCAGAACCAGACAGTGAACAGAAGTGATCTACACTGGACTTGACAATGACATGACATGACTTGTCCTGGCCACCATCTGGGAAGAAAGGGAGAATGACAGATACACTTTAGCTCCCAGGGAAAGACGTATGAGAATCTGTGAACTGAAGTGTCCCTGGAGCCACAAGAAGTGTCTGGTACTCCATGCTGGCAAACAGGGTGTTCTATGCCCAGACATATGAAAGACTGGGACATCAGCCTGTGTCCATATAAAGGCTTCTGGCAGTTTCTGTCATTTATCTCTTTTGTACTTGTTTTCAGAAACAGATACTTCTTTCTGAGTTTCTCTTGCCAAATGTGCAGTCCTACAGTTTTTCTTCCACTGAAATTCAGACCAGCATGTTTGGCTCCTGCCTCCCACCTTACTGCATGTCAGTCCATCTCTCTCAGGCGCCCTCCACACAACAATGTCTCTCCTGCTCCAAAATCATTCACAGTCGTGATCATCCATCACCATTTCCCTGGGGATGTACATCTGCTGTATGACTGTCAACCATTGTGCTCCATGAAGCTTAAATTTCGGGGTTCAAGGAACTTGAAAGTGCTGAAGAAGGCAAATTTCCCATGTGGAACATTTTAATGGCCCTCCTCATGCTATTGAACATCAAGGTTCATTCCTCTCTCACAGCTGTGTCTCTACACTAGACACAGATTTCATTGAGGAAGAAGCCCATGGAAGAAAAGGAGAAATGAATGACCAATAAAAACAGTGAAAGCCAAGTTCAAAGCAAACAAAGTGTGATTCCTCACACAAGATGCTGTTGAAATTTTGAAAATTCTTGTTCAAGGATATTGTGGAAATCATTCCTTTATCTTGCTTTGGGGAAATACTGGACAAATTATTGAAAAATAATCTCTTTAATTCCTGCAAATACTGTAATTTAGATACAAAACATAGCTTGGGAAGCGATACTCTGAGCAGTCTCCATTTACCAGTCTTTCAAAGTCTACTATTATAAGGGCAAAAAAGAACAAAGAAGTTGCTATCTAAGCAAATTTCCTTCTTTACATCACCCAAAACATTAGTTCTAGTTAACTATGCTACATAGTAACATCAACAGTCAAAGAAAAATTGTTTGCAAGTTGTCTTGAGGACAACCTAGAGAAGATGTTCAGCAAATGACCCTTTTTAAGTTCACCTCCTCCCTTCAGACATTTTAGAGTCTTAACAAGCCTGAAGCAATGCTACTTGAGTAATGATCTCAGACTTTGCAAACTAAGCAGGGTCAGGACTGGGACATATTTGATTGGAGAAAGCTCCAAGACAAATCCAGCAACCCTCAGGAGGTGACATGAGAATTTCACAGCTGAACCAAGGTCACTGGGTGATGGGCATTACTGATCTGGTGGTTTTTTTCACAGAACTTCTTCCTCAGGTAATGGCTTTACCTAGATATGAGGATATTCAGTAATACATTTTTAACTGGACTTCTTTCCTCCTCTAAGCTGTTTTTGCTGAGCAGACATCATACAGTATCAAATATCCTTTCGGTGAGTTTGAGTCAGCTGTCCTGGCTATGTCCTCTCCCGAGATCTTGCTCACCCCCCCGTCTACTGGTGAGGAGGGCAATGTTGCAGAGATGGCCTTCTTGCTGCATGAGCCCTGCTCTGCAGTAGCTAAAACACAAGCATGTTATCAACACCTTTCTAGCTGTCAATATAAAGCACAGCACTGTGAGGGCTGCTATGGGGAAAATTAACTCTATCTCAGCCAGACCCAAAACAGATATAAAAAGGCAAAGTGTTTCTTATGCCAGTGATAGATCCTTTCAAGGAAAGGACTTATGTTCCACCTTATCATCATTCTGGTTTGTGCTTTCTGAGAGAGACAGTGATTTGAGGATTGCTGAATTGCTGCTATTTTGAAAACTTCATGAGAGGGAAAGCTTAAATCTGAGCAGTCATCATCTGATTACACCACTTCCTCTTGAAATGTTAAGTGTATATAATAATGCCTTTTCCTTATGGAGCCTAAACTGATAATAGTCTTGTTGTCAAAATGTCATATTGTGCAAGGGAAGCAACAGAGCTTTCTGCTGGGTAGTGTACTTTTTTCTGTAAAAGTGATGGGCTCTTTAATATGTTATATCCAGAAGGCTCTGTCTCTAGTTATAGTATCTGCTCTTTGGATCCAAGTACAGACAGGTGCTTCTGCAGTGGGGAATAAAATTCCTCCCCCTACATTACTGCCTTATTGAACTGGTTATCTCAGAGGGAAACATGTTGCTGCCAGCCTTATATTTACCATGAGCGAAGGTCAGTCAGTACACTACCATATGCTACCGTTCTCCCTCCATAATTGCTTCTCATATTGAAAGAAACATTTTTTATTATACTCTGCATGTGTATGTTCACCACACAGCTCATGTCACGGATTTATTTTCTTTTCTAGCTTACTGGTATGTCCACTTCTTAGTTCATCACTTGTTTCTTTCCACAAGGAAAGGTTTCCTGAATGTGTGTGTGCATAGCAGTGATGTAGACTTCAGTTTCGCAGACATTACTTTCTGACAGCCCTACAAGTTCATCTGCGTAGGTCTCAAATGTAGACTGCAGTTGAATTAATATGAAAAAAATATTATAAAGCAGATTAACTTGGTTTGTATTTCAAGTTTTGGAGATAGTTTATTGAGAGGCAATATATTTCAGTTTCTTGTATTTATTACTTCATATCGTCTTATATGAATAAAATATGCTTGTGAAAATTCTCTCAGAAGGGAATAATCTGGAAAAAGTGATTGAAATTTTGTTATTTCATGTTGCAAAGTTGAAAAGCTGCCTTCAGCCAGAAATTAACATTTTGTCATAAAAACTAGATGTTTTCTGAGAAAACAACAAGATTTTTCTGAGGGAATATTAAAGAAAATATTTCTAGTGTGTAAGTGGAAAATCCATTAGTTTATTATATGAGAAATAACATGTGTTCAGACCATTAAAATCTGGAGACAGTATTCTCAGTGAACATTGCATAATCAATGCACGATCTAATACACATTAAATTTTCATGCGGTCACAGTGTGCTTGTGAGTCAAGACAAGGTAGCTACCTATACTATCAGAGTTGGTACACAGTTAAATTAGACTTTCTGTAAATCTGGACCACCTTACACATCAAAATATGTGCATCTTTGATTTCTGTGCTGTGAAGCAAACAAATGCAGGGATGACTTTCCTCTTTTCAGTGCCCACTTGCCTCCTCCTCTCCGTTGGTGGAGGCAGAAAGAATGAACAAGTGCCCAACACATTTTGAAAACATTTTGGCAGGCTACTGTAAGCCCTGCTTCAAGAGTAGCTTCAGCTAATAAACTGTCTTCTGAATACAGTGTCCAATCTGTAAGCACACATTTCTTTGCAGTGTTCAGGGGTGATAACTGGTGACAAAAAGCAGAGGGGAATAACACCTTACACTCCTGAGTTAGATCTCAAAAGTATGTTTCCCACCTGTAAAGGAGTCAGAAAGATAAATGTCTAAAGGTTTTCACAGTGTGCTATATCAAGGATCACAAATGTAACAAAACTAGACTGAATAGATGACATGGAAATCTAAGCCAATCTGGTTCTCATCACTGAAAACTGGTACAATAATCTGGATCTGTCTACCAGATATAGTAGTATCAGATATACAAGTACCAGATATACAAGCTAGTTAAAGCATTAGTAATTTATTCCACTATTCCCAGTGCTGAAATCCCTTGCTGACGTGTTGATGAAACTCTGCTCAGTTGGAGAGTCTAATTAAGTTCACAGCAGTTTATAAAGCTGGCTAAAGTCAGACACAATTCACTATGAAGCAGAGAAATTTGACCAATATAGAAAGCCAGGCTTTCTGAGACATTCAAAAACTGAAAAAAGGATTAAGAAAAAACCCTGAAAAAACTCACAAAACCACTACATAAAAAAGGAACATGTGTGTGCATATATGTATATATACACACCTACAGGTACATTCTAATATTAATCACAAAATCACTGAATCTTAAGGGTTGGAAGGGACCTTGAAAGACAAACTAGTCCAACCCCCTTGCCAGAGCAGGACAACATGGAGTAGGTCACATAGAAACTCATCCAGGTGGGTCTTGAATGTCTCCAGAGAAGGAGACTCCACAACCCACCTGGGCAGCCTGTATGTGTATATAGCAGTAACAAAACTCGAGCTGTATGATTGTCAAATTAAGTGATAACAAATCCCTTGGCTTTTACTTAAATAATAAATATCAAACAGTATAGTAGTTTGCCAGAAAGTCCTCTCTTACTTGGCAAACTTTGAAGCCACAAAACAGTAGTTCTGAGACATAGCCAAATCCGTTCTATACTGAGTTCATTGAGATTATTTTTCCTGAATCAGTGTGTAACACTATCATGTTTGTTTATGGTAACAGCTTCACAACCCCTTTTGGCTGAAAAATTAGTGAAAGCGGCTGTTTTTGATTAATTGATGAGTAATCAAATATTATCTAATATCCATTTGCTTCTGATAGACTGCTCATTAGGGCTGAATTATAGAGCTGAGAGATACAGTTTTCTTAGCAATTACTGAGCTGGTATTTTAATGCTGGCCATTTTTATTTTCCTGCTGCCTTTGCCTTATTGCCTGCAGATACAATAGCTGTGGTTTTGCATTGGATTTAACACTGTTAAAATTCAAGCTATTCTTGAAAAGGATGCTGCTGATTCTCCTTTCATCCCAGGCTATTCATTCCCTCATGTTCTTTTTCAACACATCTAAAGCTGGTGTAGGTTTCTGATGAATCAGACCAAGGAGCTACTCTGTTTGAAAACTAACTTAAAATCTACCCTCTCCACAATGCCTTGCTTCCTCTCATGGCATAGCAAGTGCTAGGTCAAGGAAAGGGTAGGTGCAGTGATCTTCAGCTCCTCTGCTGATTTAGATTAGGCTACATAGTGTTTTTAAGCCATCACGTTGTTTACTGTAAAAATATACTGTGCATAGCACTCATCTATACCAATCTTGAATATACTCTCTATCATAATGTAAACAGGAAAGATGAAGTATTCTCTGCTGCACAGAGCATAGTTTTGAAGAGTCTTTTGGTATCCAAAACTCATATTGATACTGAAATGACTCATTTTGGTAGAGTCTATATAAAGATGCTCAGTGTTAGATGTAGCTTTAATAGGAATCAGTGCTCAGAAATACTTTATGAACAGAGTAAGATACCAAAGCTGGAGATGGCTCTTGTCCTTCCTTGAAAATCTTAGTTGTGTATAATTAAATCTCACCTGTGAGTTTTGTAAATCCTCCAGAGAGGAGTGAAATTATTTGCTATTAAATCTTTCTAAATTAATTAGGTTATTTTGATGGACTAAATTTAGTTCATTTCAGAAATAGCACTCCAGTTTCTGTAAAGTCACATCATCATTCTGAGGGCGTAATAATATCTTTGAAAACATACGTTCCTTTCATGCAGATTTTTCCAGGCTAAATCCAGAATTAAGAGAAGGGCAGGCTTTTGTTCAGAAATGAAGTTTTCTAGTTTTTTTTTTTTTAAGATAAACCATTTCTAATTCTTATAGTATACTTTGTGTAAGCAAGCTGGAATGAACGACTCACAACATAATCATTTGGTCATAGTTATCATAAAACAATAAACATTTTTCCTTCTTTTTAGTTTTCCGTCTGCAAAGCTGGGATATAGTTTCTGTCTCAGAGGAGAGTCATGAAGATTTGTTGGTTAATGCTTGGACTGCATTTTGTCTGCTTTAAATACCATGTAATTATTTAATGTCCCCATTACAGATTGTTGACACTGTGTCACATCCTTGGAGTATTGCTTACTTATTTTTTAAGAATGAAAATCTGAATGATACACTTGCTCTGAGTGTAATGCATCTAACAACAAAGAAAAAATATGTGTTTTCTATAATAGTAACACTCATTTGAATGTAAATATTTATTTGTTTCTAATACACAATATGTTCCTATCATTTTATACAAAACTGACAAAAAAAATCCTGCTTGTAGTAGGTTTGTATGGCCATGTTTTGGTAGCAGGAGGCTACAGGAGTGACTTCTTTAAACAAACAGCTGCCAGAAGCTTCCCCTGTATCTGGCCAATGCCAGTCAATTCTAAGACAGACCCACATCTGACCAAGGCTGAACCAATTAGTGATGGAGATAATGCCTCTGTGATTAACATTTGAGAAGAAATTACTGCACAGTTGCTAAACTGCAGCAGCAGAAGGGAGTGAGAATGTGTGAACAATATCTCTGGAGACATGAAGGTCAGTGGAGAAGGAGGGGAGAAGGTACCCAGGCATTGGAGCAAAGATTCCTCTGCAACCCATGTTGCAGCCCATGGTAAAGCCCTGCCCCTGTGGCCATGGAGGTCACAGGGGAACAGAGATCCACTTGCAGCCTGGGGAGAACCCCATGCTGGAATGGAGGCGTGACTGAAGGAGGCTGTGACCCCATGGTAAAATCACACTGGATCAGTCTGTGCCAGAAGGCACGTCACTCCCATGGATGAGAAGCATCTTGGGACAGTTTGTGAAGAACTGCACCATATGGATGAGACCCATGTTGGAGAAATTCCTGAAGAACTGCAGCCCATGGGAAGGATCCACATCAAAGAAGTTAATTGAGGACTATTTCCCATGGGAGGGACCCCATGCTCTACCAGGGAAAGTGCGAGGAATCTTCCCCATGAGAAATATCAGTGGCAAAGTCCATCTGTGATGAACTCACTGTAACCCCAATTCTCCATTCCTCTGTGCCGCTGGCAGGGAGGAGGTAAAAATTTGTGAAGAAGGAGAGGTGAGGTGAGATGTTTTTAAGATTTAGTTTTTATTTCTCATTTGCTGACTCTGTTTTATTTGACTGTTTATAAACCAATTCTTCCCTAGTTGAGTCTGTTTTGACCGTGACGGTACTTGCTGAGTGATCTCCCTGTCCTTATCTCAACTTGCAACCCTTTAATTATATTTCTCTCTCCCATGTCTAGTTTAGGGGGGAGAGTGACAGAATGGCTTTGGTGGGCACCTGGAATGCAGCCAGGGTTAAACTACTGCACTGCTATACTGCTTTGTACTCTCAAGAAGACTCTTGGATGTTTTCTTCCTATGGCCTAGCTTGTGACATCAGGTTATTGCAAAATTCACCTTTAGAGGATAGAGCTATTTATATGATTAAATTTCAGGTGTACTCAAAACCACGATTGCAGTGTTGAGGAGTCTAATAAAAGCTCATCACTAGTTTTAGTTATGTGTGCCTGAGCTTAAAAATATATCAAAACTGAATCATTTAAAATTCTTGTAAAAGAAGGTCTGTCTACTTTTTATAATGATTTGATGGCTTCAGGCCTCAACAATTTACACTCTATAGTTGTAGCAATGACTTCTAAAGAGCTCTGGCCTTTTGAGTGGATTATATTTATTTGACTTGACTCACTGGGATCTCTAAATAGAATAGGTACCAGCCTAAAACCAAACAGCCCAGTCACCAGTGGATGGAGAGCAAGGTAAGTAAGAGCATAGAATCAGAATCATAGAATGGTAGGGGTTGGAAGGGACCCTTAGAGATCATCTAGTCCAACACACCTGTAGAAGCAGGTTCAACTAGACCAGATTGCATAGGAACATGTCCAGGTGGGTCTTGAAGACATCCAAGGAAGGAGACTCCACAAGCTCTCTGGGCAGCCTGTGCCAGGGCTCCCTCACCCTCACAGTGAAGTAGTTTTTTATTACATTTAAGTGGAACTTTTTGTGTTTCAGCTTCATCCCATTACCCCTTGTCCTGTTGCTAGCTACAATAGAAAAAAGGGATGTCCCAACCTCCTGACACCCACCCTTTAGATATTTGTAAATGTTAATAAGATCTACCCTCAGTCTCCTTCAGACTAAACAGTCCCAGTTCCCGCAGCTTTTCCTCATATGAAAGATGTTCCAGTCTGTGCATTATATTGAATTTTGCTGGATTCATAGAAGACATATAAATAAACAGAAAGAATTTAAAAAATGCCAATGTGACTTAGTTGCCTTTGATATAGCCTCCTATAGTTTGTGCTCTGACTATTCCAATACAGAACTATGTTATTTCTTCAGTGCACTGCCACTTTGATCTCGTATATCCTGTTGAATTTGTTCGTGAGTGTTAAATGGTTTTCCCTCCATCCCTGCAAACACAGTGGTGGGACATCTTCCAGATGAAGAGGCCTGACCTCTTGCTGTGCCAGATAGCTTTGGGGTAAAGCTGATGGTTACCTTGTACTTAAGGGCTACTCCAGTCTCTGACCCTGCAAGGACCTAAATGTCTCTCTGTGAGAAAAGACCTGATGGGATTCAGCTAGAGATCCCCAAGGAGTAGCCTTGCACGTGTTCCTTTTGTTTCCTTGCATGCAGATTGGATATCATGCAAACAAACCCCATGGTCATGACATGTTAAAAATCTCTCCTGGGAATTTTTGCGTCAAAAACCCAAATGCCTAATGAGATCAAATGCTGCTCAACTAGATTGCTCACTAACATTATATAATAGCATAAGGCTTAGAAATGAGGAAATCTTTCAAATTCAGTTTTATATGCCGAAGTTTTTTTCATTGGATTTCATCTATATGCCTTGAAGAGAACTACCTCCTTCAATTCTGGTTGTCAGACTTTATCATGATTTTCTATAGTCAATCTTTGGACTTCCAGTCTCAAAAGTGAAATCACAGGTGACTGTCAGAAACATAGTCTGCAGACATTGATCCAATAAGTTACTAAAATACATGCTCAAAACATGTCTTAAGATGTGAGACATACTTGCCATGTGTTTATCTAGGTGCTTTGGAATAAAGAGTTTCAGTTTCATGGAGGGCTGGACTTCACAACCCACCATCTAGGGTAATCTCCTCTTTGCTGACTTAATTCTAAATCAGGGCTGTCACTGCATTTTGATTTCTCCCTTTTCTGTGATACACCTTCCCTTCTCTAAAATATATCCCTACCTACCCTTGACACTATCTTTTTTAATCCTCTTGTGAGATATGATTACTTCTGGATGTGTTCAGTATTATGTATGTCTGTGATCTCACACAACTTCCTAAGTCTCTGCTGCCCACTTTGGACTGCTGCCCAGCTTTCTAGTCTGTCGGTCACTGGCTTGACAGAATTTCTTTCTAAGATGCTGCACATCACTAACTAGGAAAGCTGCAAGAGGCAGAAGCTTTTGCCTCCTGTGGGAGTGAGTTACCAGAGACTGGCTGCCATGCAGTGTCTTGTTCCTGATTCAGGCAGCAACTCCCAACTCCTGAACTTTTTACTTCATTTCCATACATATTGCTGTCCAAAATTAATGCCTTTCACACTTCAACATGCTAAAATATGCAGTCAAAAAATCAGCACATTTGATAAGCAAGTGTATCATGAACTGCTTCTGAGTCACTTCTTGGCCATGACTATTGCAGTCAATAAAGAGGCGCTGCAGAAAAATTACACATGGTATGTAAATATCAAAGCTTTGAGAAAGGTATTAATGTTTTCTTTATCTCTTGAAGACACAAAGGGATGTCTTTGTCTCTCCTGAAGTTCTACTAGACGTACAGCAGGGACGAATCTGCTCCATAAAAACAAAATTACACAAAAGAAAATTAAACTAATAAAAAGAGAGAAACAGACATTACAATAACAATAAAAAACAATAGGCAAAAGAGGAAACAACTCCCACTCCTTATTGTTATGCATCCAGAATCTGTGTCTTACTCATTTGTTAAACTTTTATGGCACTGAGAGTCTGAAATACTAATTTTCTTCAGCATGAAAGTGCCCTTTTAAATGGGATGAATATGATGCTCCCAGTGCAGGCAAGAGCAGGCAGCTGGGGAATGTTAGTGTTATGTTCTACTCTGTTGGAGGTTTGTGGGCAAGACACCTTTGCCTTATTTTTTAGTCTACTCTTTTTCTGCCCTAACCTGCTGATGCTACAAGAACATCTGGTCAAAAACCATCTGGTAAAGTCAGATGTAAAAGAATTTTGATATTACTGTGTTACAGTTTTCACTGGCAGTGAGGTTAAAAAATCACTTTCCCAGAAAACAGAATCTTTGCCTCTGTCATGGTCTAACTCTGTTAAAGCTGCTTGCACACCACTGGGATGGGGATGACAACTAGGGAAAAAAGACCAGTAAGACTCATGGGTTGAGGTAAGAACATTTTCTTAACCAAAACTAAAAAATATACAATAACAATAAACATAATAATAATTATAATGAAAAGGAATATTCCAAAAAGAGAGATAAATAAAACCCAAGGAAAAAAAAAAAGAACAAACCACAAACAAACAACTAAATGTGACAAACAGTAGGGTTACTCACCATCCACTGACAGATACTTGAGAGCAATCAACCCCTCCTTGCCAGCTCTCCCCAGTTTAAATACTAGGTATGATGTTCTGTGGTATGGAATAGTCAGCTATCCTGGCCATGTTCCCTCCCAGCTTCTTGTGCACCTCTCTGGTTCTGCATGGGAAAACAGAAAATCCTTGACTTGGGATAAATGCTACTTAGCAACAGCTAAAACATCAGTGTGTTATCAACATTATCCTCAAGCTAAATCTAAACCCCAGCACCATACCAGCTATTAGGAAGAAAAATAACTATCCCCGTTGAAATCAGGACAACCTCAAAAATGAAGTGGTATCCACGTGGAAATAAAGTGTGTTTCCCTCATGAGAAGGGCAGTCAGGTGGTATGCTGTCATGGCTGTATATGAACCACCAGACTCCACTTCCAAGGGAACATTCTAGTGGAGATGTTCTTTGCATCCTTGTAAGTGAGGGTCTGATGAATGCTAGGAGGATTTATCCTAGGGACAGGGAGAGAAAGAGTCAGTGTGGTATCATTGTTTGTTTGCAATAATGAGAATTTCTGCAATAATAGAAAAAGAACGGCTTTCATCCTTATGTGAAAAATGGAGAATTATAGTTTGAGAAGTGACAAACTGAAACACCTGTGTACAGAGAGGAAAGGTTTTGCTTCAAGGTCTTCATACAGGTAAGCATGCAGCTGAGCCCAATATAACTGGAATTTCAGCACCCATAATAGAAATAATTAGTTATACTGGTTTGTTTGCAGAGGTTTTCATTACTTGCTGAGCTTTATTTAGTGCCACTATGTCTAGGCTAACAAGACACACAGCTCTCCAGGACTTTTGAAAAAGTAGGCCATTTAAACAGGCGAACATCACAGAGTAACCTTAACTATTGGTAAGAAGATGGACCAGAAATTATGTTCATGGCCACACTTGCAAGACTCTGATGATGATAATAATAATAATAATAAAATAAGATATCATGCCATTGACAAATAGAAACAATTTTATATCTAATAGGATTTAAGTAATAAAGGCTGGAGGGCTGCAACAGCTGCAAAGAGATTAGATACGTTATGTTTTCTCAGTGTAATAAAACTTGTCAAATAAAGCTGAATAAAATCTTCTTATCTGTGTCTCTGGCTTATTTTTCCTGCAGCCTCTTTCCTTTCAGTTGATTGCAGGAATCACCATTTCTCTAGAATGGTTACACACACGACAGTTCAATTAGAGTCAAGTTAGTGAAAGTTATTGCTAGATTTTCTTTTGGTTGAGCGTTTTTTTTAAAGCAAAGGACATCAAAGCAGAGTATGAAACAGATCAAGAAACCTGCTCTACCAATCTGTTACCAATCTCTGCTGATAGTTACTGGACAACTCCAATATTTACTAGGCTGGACTATGTATATCTCGGTAGTAACATTAAATTTAGCACAGATTTACACCAGATCTGGATCTCATTTAAAAATAAACCACATCAAAATAACAAGGCAATCTTCCTCAGTCACACTTGATGTTGCCTTGGCTACTGTAACTCATTCCTTTGCAGGGTCTCCCCTTTCTCACTGTCTGGAGGCACTGTCTGGAGTTTTCCATTCATTCTGGTTCTCTTGCCTCAGTTTCTCCCTATCTATAAAGAAAAGCATTGTCTTTCTATGGCTGCTGTACTACTGTTTGGTGAGAGCTTTGGGATACGCAGCTGGTATTTATGTTCTAAAGTGTGAGTTGTTATTATTACTGTTGATAAGATGTGACAGGCTGACATTTTGCTAACCTTTCCATGAAATCCAAGGCCAGACCTTTGTCTTGGTTACAAATATGCTTGGATTTACCATTTAGTCTGTCCTTCCATCCAGGCTAGTATTCATGTACTTGTATAAGTGTCTGATTTTAATTATACGAGCATCTAAAATAGAGGTAACGTTTTAAATATTGTGTGGGAACAGCAGATGATGATGCATATTTGAGTAGCTTTGCTCTTGCCTTTGGCATATATTTGAACAAAGTGTATTACCTTCCAAGGCAAACCAGTGAACCACGTAAGAAAAGCCAGAGGATCCATCCAAACTGATGTAATACATAAAGACATAAACATCATCCATTAATCAATAGGCATTGATTTAAGTAAATGAGAGCTTTGCCCTCAGGTAAGAAAAAATTTACTTATTTTACGTATGTATTTAAAACTTTTCATGGAAGATTTCTGGGGAGACATATGAATATTAATTACAATTTAAGTGTGTTGTATCAGAGCCCACAAACCTATTATTTAAGATTTTATTTCAATGTAAAGCTTTTCTCCTACATTTTTTTCCCCTTCAGATAGAAAGCTCAGGAAACCAAAGCAGGATGACAATATGATAACCAATTAAAGGGAAAAAGCTGAAACCAATTGCTAGCGCTGAAACTACTGGCAAAAGCTGCAGTGTATGTGTTTAAAAAAATTCTGGCCACAGTTTTAAACATATCTCTTCCTTGGGCTAGAGGGGAAAAGTAAATTTCTATGTTATTTCACAGAATGTTATGGTAGGGTTTGGAAGGGATCTCTGTAGATCATCCAATCCAACTCACTCTACTAAAGCAGATTTTCCTTGATTGGGTTACACAAGAACACAGTCAGTTGGGTTTGAAAACCTCCAGAGAAGGAGATTCCACAACCTCTCTGGACAGCCTGTGCCAGGGCTCCCTCATCCTTACAGTAGACAAGTTTCTTCTTATGTTAAAGTGAAACTTCCTGTGTTCCAGCTTGTGCCCATTACCCCTTGTCCTGTCACTGTGTGCTACAGAAAGACTCACCCCATCCTCTTGACACTCATCCATTAAGTATTTATAAAAGTTGATATGATCCCTCCTCAGTCTTCTCTTCTCCAGGCTAAGCAGGCTAAATTTAATATAATAGTTTAATTGAGTCTTAGTCCTAAATGCTTGGAACTGTGAAGACACTGGGAAAATAAGGGTGCATGTAAACCCTATGTTACTCTGCTGAGAAATGCTGCAGTCAGCTCTGAGTAAGGCAGTGTGAGTCTTCAAGGAGGTAACTGCATTAACCAGAGTGCTCCCAGCCTCTAAGCTGGCATTGCAGAGGCTGTATGTGCAGGTTTATTGGAAGGATGGAGGGATATTAAGATGCTTCTCTTCTTTTAATAGCACAAGAAATATGGTGACTGGATGGGTGCATTATTCTGGATTTGAAGACTTGACTCTAAAGCAATGAGGCCTCCTCTTTTGGCAGCAGGTGATATACACACACTGTGCTCATCATCTTGTTTATTTGATCACAGCTGCAGACATGCTCTCCAGCATCGAGAGACTGCTCTATGGAGGAGGACAAAGGGGGAGTGTGCACAATCTCAGTTCAGTGGTAAGCATCTTTGGGAGTCTTTGGCTCTGTTTCCCAACTCCTCCTCCTCCTACAACATTATTCTTCCTTCCTTATAAAGTAAGGGAAAAAAAGTATTGGGAAATGCTTTTCACAGGTTTAGACCAAGAATAACTCCACTGACTTTAATGAAGTTAATTCAGTTTATTTCCAACTGAAGTTGTCATTCATTTGTTAAGATGGCCTTAGGTATAGCTGCTGATCAAGGTTATTGTGTTAGTAGTTAAATAAAAATAACGTTTGTGATATTGCACCTCTTTTCTATTTGTCCCCTCCTCCTGTGAATTCAAGTTGTTCCAAGTGTTTCAGGTGTAAATAAACAAAGATAAGAGCCTAGCTAAAGTTATTCCTTTCCCTGCCCTGGCCAAAGGGTTTTTCTAAAATTCTCTTCTCACTAAGGTGCAAATTTCCCAGTGCAACAGGAGATTCAAAAAGCCACATGTATAGCTCAGCTCTCTGTATGCAAAACTCTTCATGGAGGTACAGAGACTATTTTTCTAGGAGTATGAACAGGAGTCAAGAGAACATAGAAAAAAAAAAAGATAATTACATCTTCTGCTTAAATCTCTCCACTTTCCTTTCTCCCTTCAAGATTATGAAAAAATCCTGTGTGCAAGTACAGACTTGTTTTATTTCTTGTCGTAAGTTTGCATTTTAATATTAGTCTATATTTTGTTTGGGTTCTCACCCTTTCTTTTGTTGGTAGAGGCTTAATGAAAGTTAGTCTGACAGGAAATGCTGGGATCCAAGCTGTCGATAGTTTGCTGCTGCCAAAGTCCTTTGAGCCCTAAAGTTCATCCTTATCACTGTTTTTGAATATAACAGCATTGTCAGATTACTTTCCAGTATCAGTTTTTGCACATGATTGACAGATGTAACAAGCAGGTAGGCAAGAAGCTTAACTTGTTGCAGGACTATGGATATGCACATCAGAAGCTTTCTGAAATACAAAATGTTACTAAAGAACACAACCTAAATCAGTGGAGATGGTTGCAAACTACTCAGCTCTTCATTTCAGCTCTTAATCTTGTTTTTTGGTTTGTTGCTTATCTCTTGTAATAGAACAGTACACCTCAAGGTATTTCTTGCATACCAGGAACCCTCAGGACATGGGAACTGATTAAAGACATTGATATTCTTACTTCAACATTAAACTCCGGGAAAAATTAAGAGGAATTTCAAGTTTACTGTTTGTAAAGGATGCGGTTACTGTTTCTGTATGGCTTTCAGACTTCCTTTAGTCCCAGTGAAAACCCCTGCCTGAGGAAGACCCAGTAGGACTTGAGGCATGATTTGTTCCAAACAGTTTTTGTTTCCCACCAGCATAATTTGTTGGAAACATTCTGCTTTTGTTGGAAACATTTCCAGCCTGTGTTGGAGCTATTGTCCCTAACAGGTATAACAGATTTTGAATGACGAAACTTGAAGCAGCCATGGCTGGTGGTTAGACAAAGTTTTCCATGATCATCCTTGCAGCAGGTCTCACATCATATACATACATTCATGCTTTCAGTCAATTTTTCATTGTTTTTTTGGATTTCTTTTAGAATGGACATTTAGAAGCCTCACTGCCCAGCCAAGCTGGAATCCCAATATTCCAGCCTTGCACAAGAATGTTGTTCTTCTGGATTTCACCAAATTGAACAGGTTCTGTTCTCCAGATGGTACAGTATAAAATGCTGTGTGGTACTAGAGGGGAAGATAAGGGGAAGGAAACAGATCCTTGAAGTCTAGACAAGTGATGATCCATATGATCTGGTCTTAGTTCATGCTCAATATATATTGCAGCCTTGACTCTGCTTAAGAGCATGATGCCAGCTCCAGTGTGGTGTTAGGAACAGCTTTTCCCTGTCGGATAGAATAAAAAGTCATAGTGCTATATACCTGAGGGATTGCTGGGGTTTACCTTGTCATTTCCAGTTTGGACCTACGTCTTTTGCCCTCACTGTTAGCTCATCACTGCTCAAGTACACAAAGCATACATAAATATAAGCACTATATTCCCAAGAGTAGCCCCATGAACTAATGGAATAAAAATGATTTATAAACGTATAAAACTTTACATGCTATATGTGGAAGGTCCAATAACTGTATTGTAGATTACATCCTTCTGCAATTACCCTGCTATTTTACCTGCTCTCCTCCCAGTGACAAATATCATTCTCAAACAATTGTAACTGAACAAAGGATGTTGCTCAGATGATTTTCAAAGTGAGCTTTTAGTTCAAGCAACTCTCTTCCTCTTGTGTTATTTCATTCCCCATCTCTTTCCATTTCAGCCATAGGGAAGCAAAGACTTCTGACTTGCTCCGTTTCTCATGTATGGTTAAATGACTGCAGTGTTTCTCTGCAAAAGTCGTGGTGTTTCAGAGAGAGATGAAATGGTTCTGGTTTTGCAGTTGCCCAGATACTTATCTGAGAAAGGGATTAGAGATGTTTCTGTTTAATATTACTGATGTTCGCTGTCTGTGCAGCAGTAGAGACAGACTTCCACTACTCTAAGTGCAACGTTTGTATCTATTGAGAGTCCATGTCTATAAAGAATGAGTAGTCAATGATTCATCTCTCTGACCTTGACTATCTACAAGATACATATATAATCTGACCTCTTGTCGAAGCTCCCTCTGTGCTTGGTGGAAAGCGTTATAAATCCCTCCAGTTTCAGACATCTCTCTCAGGCTGGGATTAATTATCTAAGAAGATAATCTTCCTCTGTTGACTATAGTGGAAGCTGATGTGACTAACATGGATTAGATAGTTATAGTTCAGATTACTGATGTCTTTGGTCCATTATGTTTGGTAGACTGAAGCCTTCTGTGCAAGTGGGAAAAAAATGGACAAAGCCATCATTTCATGATGTATGGTGCCAGGTAGTGTGACTGTCAAATACTCACACTTACTTTTATTTCTTGTACACCCAGTTTGGTAACAGTAATAAGAAACTGGATTACGATTCTTGCTATCCTGTCATCTTCAAGTAGCAGATGGGTAAATCAGTAAAATATATATGAATCTATTAAAAATGTATAACAGATTTGTTATATAACAAATTCTGATGAATGGATTATTTTAATTGAAGTTTTCTTATGCTAACATAGGAAATAAATATATCTGTTAGTAATTGTCAAGGCTAAAGAAATACATAGATGTCAATTTATCTTTTAATTTAACTGAAATTTTTCTAACAGCACTTTAATAATACCACTTCCTTCTGACCCTGTGAAAGAATAATCAGAAAAGCAACCATACTCAGAGGCTTGAGGTAAGATTATCTGTCTTTCTCCTCAGCAGCAGGAGCTGCTCAGAATGTTAATCAATGCTGTTTCCAGGCTTGAAGCCATCTACTTCCAGCAGCAAACATTTAAACTATTTTGTCCTTAATGAAGTCATCTCAATGGCATATCTTTCCTTGGTACTTCACGTCTTGTACCCCTACATTGCTTTGATGAAACTGTCAAGGTATTATAGACTCTCTTTACTCTTATCCTTTTCATAAGTAGTTATCCTGCTCAAATCCAACAAAATTGAAATGAAAAATTAGGAAGTGTCATTGCTTTGTTCTGGCTGAGAAGATGCTGCTATGTATAGAGGTTGGATTAGATGCTTCCATGCTCCAGGTACTTGGTAATAAAAATTTTGTCCTATTATAGTTGATGTTAGTCTGTATTCATGATAAAGAATTGGCAGAAGCAGTAGAAACAGAGATCTTCAACCTGCAAAAAGGTTATGTTGGTTTTGGCTGGGGTAGAGTTAATTTTCTTCACAGTAGTGAGGCTATGTTTTGGATTTGTGCTGAAAACAACATTGATAACACAAAGATGTTTTAGGTATTGCTGAGCAATGCTTACTTTTTCTGCTTCTCACCCCACCCCAGCAAGTGGGCTGGGAGGGAATGCAGTCAGGGTAGCCCACTCCAGCTGACTGAAAAGATATCCCAGATTGTGTTGTGTTATGCTAAGCAATTTTTGTTGCAATTCCTTGTTTTACTTCGCTTGCTTTACTTTACTTAGCTTTTGATTTACCTGCTAAACTGTCTTTATCTCAACCCATAACTCTTCTCGCATTTACTCTGCTGATTCTCTCCCCTACTTCACAGGGAGTGAGTGAGTAGCTGTGTGGGGCTTAACTGACCACTGGGGTTAAACCTCAACAGTCTTCTGTGGTTCCCAACGTGGGGCTTGAAGGGTTTAAGATAATGACAGATATTACTGGAACACACTAGATCAAATGTATAGATATTATTGTTATTTAACTATGAATCCTCAAGCTTCTGTGCTTGCCTTACTGTGTGTTAGAGTCTAGTGCCTATTTATGGCTGTTTCTTCACTTTTGGTGTTTCCTATGCTGTTGCACTGCTGACCATCTGACTCTGCTGAGCCTAGGAACATATCAGTAACAGCCGTGGTGATGCACCTGGGTAGGCAGATGGCCAGAACATTGCTGCTTTCTGTGCTGCACTACTGGACATGCTGGAACTGCAGTGCGAATTCAAGTCCTTTGGATCAATCCACACAGGAGCAGGACACCCAAAAGCATCCATAGCCATGGTTGTATATGCAGCAGGTATGTATTGAAGAGATTATGGCCCAAGGAGAAGTCCACACTGAAGAAGGTACACTTCGATGTATCTGTGACTGTAGATAGATCCGTGCTGCAGCAAGTACACCTTGAAATATTAGTGGTCAAGCATGAGGTAACGTTGGAGCACCTCAAAACTTGTACCCATGGATAAGCCTGTGACACAGAAAAAGCTTACTAAATTTGGTTTTATCCTGTGGATTTGATTTTTGTCAGCATCTGTGTTGGTCCTTTCCTGTGTGATGTATTCACAGACACCAGCAGCTATAAAGCTTTCTATGTAACTGAGATTTTATCACTCCTAACATGAGATCTGCTGTGCTAAAGGAGCACAGGGTGGCTTCTCCTTCCAAATACCTCATTGAATGGGGAAGGGCACAGCACAAGACCAGGAGTGTTCTGTCTGCTCCGTGGAAGGAGCAACAGCTTGAAACTAAGAGCTGCTATATGCTGTCAGACTGATTTATTCTTGAAGCACATAATCTAAAGGAGGGATTTAACTGTAAAGAATGTCATTGTCAAAAAAAAGATCAACATAAAACTTTTTTCCTGGCTTTTAGATTTAAAGCCTGGCTTAAAGAATTTTAAGGGTGAATAAATTAGAGCCACTTTTCTGGTATGAAATGGTGTAGCTTCTCAGTGATCAATGGAAACAAATCTGTTTCCATCAACTATGGATGAAGCCAACGAGCAGGAGCATGGACACAGGCATGAGAAAGTCTCAAAATGGAGCCTTTTCCAACTCAATTATGTATTTTATGAAAAGACAATTGCTTATTTTGGGGGGAATTGCAATAAAAATTTGCATATTCTACTTGTAAATGGTCTTCTGGACATCTCTGTTTACAAATGATAGTTTCCTTCTAAGTACTTGTTGTGCATGTTGAACACATGATAAACACAGGTTAGAGGGCATTCAAACTGTAAGACTGTATGTGTTGTTTTCCTTTCTTCCCCTCCCTCTTGTTTTCTTTGGTTTGAGTTTTTTGACCTCCTAATGCCTTTGCTCCCTGACCCGGAACATCAAGAAACAAATCAAATTTCCGCAGGGAAAAGGTACTTGTTAAAACTTGTTTTGATTTTCAATGCAGCAGCAGCACGAAGTCAGAGCGTTGTTGACACAAATAACCTCAGTCTTTAACCTGTGGCATTTTACGTAACATTCAGCAGTCTTGCCAACACATCAGGGAAAAAAAAAAAATATTCCTAGGTTTTTCTTCTTTGGGGTAAATAAGAAAATAAGAAAGAACTTGTCAAGGAAAAGTGTTTTAATGTCAGAGTTATGCGTTTTCTTTTCCTGTTTAATCTCTTCTAGTTCAGTTGCTTTAGGAAAATGCTTGGTTCTGAGTTCTGGAGTTTGAAAAGAGAACTTTTATTGCTTTTTAAATATTTTTTTAAAAATATTAGATATCAATAGGTGGAAAACAGTTCCTGGGGGACATTTGCAATGTGTATGAGTCTTATTGATCCCTCTATTGAAGATGTATTCATGAACATCACCTTTTGGCCTCTACCATAATAACTCCATCAAGACAGACTGAGGTTGCCCTTGGAGCAATCTGGGATGAGGGTCTGGGAAGCACCAGCACTACGCTGAGGCTGGGGAATGTTGCCTGCCTATCGCACATCTGGCTCTATGGCCTTAGGCAGTTTATTTGAGAATGATCCAAAGCTAGGGAATTTCACAGCTTTGTAAATCTGCAGAAGAGACTGTGCTGATCAGCTAGTGTTTCCTGCTCCTGTAGGATTCCCTAATTGAGTTTCTGTTTAAGCTTAGATATGTCTTTAAGTAAAAGTAGTGTAAACTTGTCTTATTGTAACACTCAGAGTAACACTGCAGCTCTTGGTAATCATTCCCCTGGTTAATTATTATTCATATCAAAGAAACTATGGTATTCTTGAGGAAACCCAAAGCTTGGAGTTTGTGTATTTATTTTCCCTCCATAGTATCATTACATAAAAAATACAACAGGGGAAACAGGATTTAATTTATGATTCATAATTACATGTACCTCAGCAACACAGAAGTGCATGAACTAGTTGGATGTAAGAGAGTCCAGATCCCAATGTAATTTAGTTGGGTAAGCTGATTGTTAGCTCTCCCATGGATCTAGGTTGTGGCAGTTTAGTTTCTTGCAGCCTGAGCAATAAGTCAGAATGAAGCTGTGGTGAACCAGTGGAATCTTTGGGCAGGACAAGGTTTTAGGTAGGGCTCAAGGTTTGCTTACAGAGAGACTTGGAAGCCCTGTGAATAATAATGCTGTACTGACTCTCAGATTAGGCTTCCAGTGTTTGACCAGGTTCAGCATGTGTCTAGCTTTTAGGTGCTGAGCAATAATTTAGCCTGTGTGAGAAAGATTCGTGAAATGCCACACTAATATCAGAGAGAGTGCAATATGGCCAGATAAATGCTATTGTGACAGAATTTCTGCACAATTTAAGCAACATTAAGGTGCTTAAATGTAAGTATCTAGATGTGACTCCACTAGGCTTCCAACTGCTACTCTCCAAGGGCAATTGGAAATGCCACTAGAGTTATGTGTATGGATGTTTCAACCACAGTATTACTAACAGAAGGAAAAACTCCTAAATCTACTCAGATTTGACTGAGAAGTATCGTTCACAAACCTCAGTGACCCATTAAAGCATCTGCTTCACAAATCTAGACTCTTCAAGCCCAAACTAGTCCACCCTAAACTTAAGCATTTAAGACAGGATTAAGAACTTGTATACCATGAATCCCTTCTGCAATCAGTAAAAAGAGAGGTATATCCAAGAGTTTAACTAAAAACTATCAGATTCTACATGGGATCATTGCAGGGTTTGCCAGATAGGTTTTTGGGCCAGGAAATTTCTTCCTCTGTTTATTTTGATCCATATGACACATACTTTTGCTTTGTGGTAGCAGTTTTGCAAAAGTAGAAGATGTATCTGAGCTTGTGGGTGAGTCCAAGCTTGTAAATAAGTACACTGAAGTCAGTGGAGCTACGTCTGCCATTGAAAACACTTGAGACATCAGGTTCTCCCAATATGTTCAGGGAAACAATCTGGTTATCAGATAGCATCCTTCATTTCTCAGCCTGAAAATCCTTGCCTCAGCTGTTGAAATGTAAACTCTAGTTAAGTCTTGTCACCTTTTTGTCACATAGATCAGAATTCTCTAAATTCAAAACATCTCTGTTAGTGGAAAGGAGGAGACTGGGAGAAAAGAGGAAACAGCAATGCACAAAATGACACTTCAATGAGAAGTTTGCCATTCACCTGACAGTTGAAATCTAAATTTCAGGAAGATAAGGAGTGTGGAGTCACCTGGGAAGACCTTACATACTGCAAGGGCTTGAGTTTTTGAGCGATGAACTGATGTGGACATTTGAAAATGACAGCTTACAGGGCATCAGATTCAAGCGGTGAGAGGAATGGCCCAGCTAGGGGAATATACATAGGTTGTTATCATGCTTTGGTTTATGATATGAAGGCTTTTGAATGCATTTATTCGTTTATTCATTAAACAGAGAAAGAAATAAATAAAAGTGCAGCACTGTCACCAAGGGCCTTTTCTGATATTTATCAGAGAGACATACTGGGTTTTCCTTTTGAATAGCAATGCTTTTCACTGCTGACAGATTCACATAGGAGAATTTAAAAGTCTTGAAGGAGAACTGAATGAGTTTTTCAGCAGAATTAAAATATATCAAATGAAACAATGAAATGTTTTTTCTGATTTTTCAGCTTTAATAAATGGAGGAATTTGAATATTAAAAGACCACATGTGTGTTTGAACTTCTTGGAGCAAGTGTCATTTTCATGACGTAAGAATCAAGATACTTTACATTGTCATCTCTATTTTAATTAGAAAAGTGTCTTTTATAACATGAAGAACTACTCAAAATGTTCTGAAATTTACACCACTTTTTATACCATTCTATTGTGTCTTACTAGTGATGACTTGAAATTGCAGAGAATGGTCATAGGTCATCATATTTTTTCATCATTTTTTCATTTGATTCCATTTCTAGTTTCAGATTATATTATTCAGATAATATTATTAAACAGGTAAATTTCTTGACATGTTATGCTAAACAGACAATATCTTGACATGCCTATAGCTATGTAAACAGTCAATGGCAAGGTGCTCAGAGCTGTGCAGCATTGTTTAAGAACTTGGTAGGCACAGTAAATTCTGGTTAGTGTAGCTCTTCAGCACAAACCCCAGCAACTGGATACCAGCAATCAGTCTGTATTCCTCAGCTTTGTCTGTAGACTTTTCAGACCCTTCTTGGTGCCAAAAACCTGTTGATTTTATTCTATATGTTTCTGCTTTCTGCCATACAACAGCACTTCTATCTCAAATAAACATTTCTCAGCCATTCAAGTGACTTAGGGTTTGTGGATTTGAGTTTTCTTTGTATTTTTCCTCTTTTTCCCAACTATTTCCATTCTCCACTTTCCAATATGAGTTTAACATATGACAAGGCATTTGAATATTTCTGCCAGCAAAGGAAAATCAGGCTGAGGATTTTGTAATTGAAACTGAAGTGTAACATAAGGAAAAGAAAAATAAGAAATGAGTGAGTTGAACTATTCAAGAATTAATAAAAAGATAGAAGTTAAAAGATGGGATTTGTATTGAGCATCTTCTGATCAGCCAGAAATTTTTCCTTAAAGGAAGTGGAATGAAAACAGATGGAAATATTCAACATTAAAGAATGTAATGACAAGATCCTTAATCTGCTTCATCAGTTTTATTTGGAAACAACTCTGGGCACGTTGTTCCTTCTTTCCTTTTTCTTTAGTCTTTCTTGCACGGTTTTGTCTCTGTATTTTGTAACCTCTTAAAAGAGATCTTTTAAAAGTAGAGCTTTCCATAGCATGGTTATAAGAACTGTTAAATATCTTTTCTTATTTGAAACAAGCCAAGAATCTGCGACATTGAAATCTCAGAGACTCAGACCTACACTTACGGTTCTGGGAGATATGATCCAAAGGTGACTGAAAGAGGTGTAATGCTCCATCAGCTGCTTCCAGCATACATTTAGGACAGGAGATGAAGTAGATATTTCTGAATTTTCAAGATATGTGGCTTCAATTCCAAGACACTAGAACAAGCTGCCCAAGGCAGTGGTTGAGTCACCATCCTTGAAATTATTTCAAAGATATGTAGATGTGACGTTTATGGACATGCTTTAGCGGGGAGCTTGGCAATGTTGAGTCTATGGTTGAACTCGATGATCTTAAATATCTTTTCCAAGGTAAATGACTCTGTGATTCCATCATTATGACAGAATTTTTGCGGGACAGGGAAAGAATTTAATGTAATAAAACCTCAGTTTACTAATATAATATATATGATTCTGCTGTCCTGTGTTCTAGGAAGGTTACTGTGTCAAGAATCTATCTCTGTTTATAGGTGGTTTAAATAATGTAAGTTATATTCATTCCGTAGACATGAGTCGTGTTAGGATGGATTAAACCATGAGTGTGGTACAACTCCAGAGTACAGTTTACCAGTCATAGCATCAAATAAAAACCTGAAAAATTATTTTGAATTGAAATATTTTTAATTGAAATTGACAATCAAATAATTTTTAAAAGTAAACAATGTTTAATCTTTTTTCTTCCTCATGTTTTCCATACCAAAACTTCACTTCTCAAAAAAAAAACCCCTTAATTCAAAAGATAATGTATATATTAGCTAAACTTCTCACTTCTTTGCAGTTGCTGAGCTCCTGACTTCTCTCTTCCTTCCCAGCTCCAAATGTATACTCATTTGCACCGAGTGTGTATGATGTAGAGAGCCCATGTCATCATTGCTAATATTTTAGGCCATCAATTAGGCCATTCTCTTCCTCATCAACATAACGATCTTTTATAAAAATTAACAGTAGTAACAGAAAGTGGGTTTCGGTTTTTTTTCACCTTTTTCAAGTAAACAAAAGTAAACCTGCCATTCCTGCTTCACAGTTAAATCTTAGGTTCAAGCAGGTAGCATTTTAACATTTGGAGAGGCTCAACCTTTACATGCAATGGTTCCAGAAGAGCAGAAAACAGGATTGTATCAGAAGAACTGATTTCCATCTGTGACTGGAATGCTATCAGGCTGTCATTTGGCCTTGCTGTGTCTCAGTTTTCAAAACTATAAAATTCAGCAAGAAACTGTGATCAGTTCTTCTTTACTTCCTGCAGTTAAAACCTCTTTCCTTCTCCCTTTTTCATGTCAAAGATCTGTGTTAAAATTGCTGAGGCAGAACTTTTCATCTTTACAACGCCTAAGGACAGGAGAAGGCTTCAGTGTCCATGGGACCCATTTGTGGTGGGTTAGTATGGTCAAATCCAGCAGTCTCCTGCTGTGATAAACACACTGTTCATTTGCACGCAAGTATCAGTTTGGTTCCCATTTGAAATCCTTAGAAAAAGTTTCTAAGCCTCATTTGCTGTAAAACAGAAACTCTTTTGTTTTGCTTTCTCCTCTGCCTCTGGCTGGCTGGTAGACTAGAGATTATTTGTCTCTAACCATGATGTGAACTATACCAGCAAGAATATAAATACATGTTACTTAAATCTTGTTTGCATAAAACTAACAGCAAAGTGTTGACAACTTTAAGGAGGAAGAGAAACAGAGAACTTAAAAAATAGACTCTCCCATCAGAATACAATTAACCTGCTGCTCACCTCTTACTTCATGAATTGTCAGAAGGAATCTTTTGTGTATTTATATCACAACAACATAACTCTTTTTTCCTTCTTCTTTGTCATAAAACAAGATCCAAACGGATTCCTGGTGATACTTAGTCATTGAATTCACTCTTGTTTTGGCCTGAGATCACTGGAAATTGGGAAAGTATTCCAAGGAAATATCACAGTAGGTTTCTGCTAATTCTGTATTTGTCCCTATGTTTGCTGTTAGGGGAAGACACCGTGGTAGATACACTGTTGGGCTGACATTGCCCAGCTGCAGCTAATCTCTGGATTAGGGGATCTTTCATTGGAAAGAGAGGAGCACACTGATTTTACTTTACATGAGCGTCTGCATCACCTGTCAGTGTCTGGCTGCAGGACTGGGCCCATATGAGTTTACATTTCAAAGAGGTGGCACATTATAGTTATCTGTCAAGTAAACTGTTCTGCAAGACCAAAACCCCATCTTTCCTGCTCAATGGTGTGGAAAGATTGCTGAATACAGATACCTGTCCTCCTTTTAGTTCAAATGTTGAGACTGAAGAAAGGCAGTTGAAGAGACAAAAGCAAATCAAAATTGATCTTTTTACTAAGGAATCATTTGGATATATGAAATTTTTTTCTTACTCCACTATTTATAATCTATTCAGAATCAAAGCAGTTAAAAAAAGAAATATACCAAAACAAACTGAAGTTACCTTGGGTTTTGTATGTTATTTCCTGGCTCCGGATGAAGTTGAACACAGAACAGAAAGGTTTCACCTTTTCAGAGAACCTCTAATGTAAATATAAGAAGAGACATTATAGTCAAAAAATAATAACAGGAAAATACAGACAAAAAACATGATAGAATTGAGTAGTGGGTTCAGGAAATCAGTATTGCAACATCTTCACACCCACATTTTTTTTTTCCTCACAAAACAATTTTCTCTAAAAATGTATACACACAGAGGAAAGGTAATTTTCAAGATCCATTTTTATAATAAAGCTGTCACATATCAACTCACAAAACCTCAGAGAGCTCAGCTGGCTCTACTATTGATGAGCCTATACGGCTGAGCTGCTTCTTCACTTAGCTTCTTTTGCCTCCATTTCAGCTTGAACCAGTGGTCTGTTCCAGATAATTCTAGTATTCGTTCCTTGGTCAAAACTTATCTCATCTGCTACACTACATGTCTGTGCAGCATAAAAGATAACTGTGTCCCAGTCCTTTACTATCATTGTAAGGATAAAAACAATAAATCATATTGAGAACAATTGGTAGCAAAATTAGATGGATTTTTTGTAAAACACAATGCCACTTTCTGGGCTACTCATACTAGACTGAATTTTGACAGACAATAATAAAAAAAACGAATAAAAAAATAAAAATAGTGCTATCACTTCATAAAAGCTGCATCACTTTACATTAGGTAATTTATAAGCTTACTAAAAAAATCTTGAGCCCACAACTATGATTTTTTTTCTTGTTTTTCCTGCAAAGTATGGAAGAAAACTTACTGCCTATCAAGAGGAAATCTAGCATATTAGATTAGAACATTGACCAAATATATTAGATCAACACCTATGCTTCCAGAAGAGGCTTGCTTACCACCAAGAATATAACCTGACAGCCATAGGATCAATCATTTTATTCAAACTTTCTTCTTTCCCCCCACCCTCTTCCACATTCCTTGAAGGGGCTTGGTAAACTTTGTTTTTTTGTGGGGTTTTTTTCTACTTCAGAATTTCCCTCAGCAATACTTATACTAGAAATAGATTTGCCTCAAGTAGCTTACATTAATGAATAACACAACAATGAATAAATATTTGAAATAAATAATACATAATGTCTGATAGTTATACTAATGATGACTGACATCCTCCTAGCACCTTCCAACCTTAACTCCCAAGACAGTTAATTGAATGACTACAGATTTGGAGACTGAAGGAGAAAAAGGGGAAAGAACCTGAGCTGCAGTAAGCTGACAAAGCTTCTCTGATGTTGCTTGGACCTCTTTACTGTGCATGAAATCTGCTTTTATTTACAGAACTCTAACTACTAACTATAAAATGGAATGCTTTTATTATAAAAATGGCTCAATAAAAAATACTTTTTATGATGGTGGGTTACTGGGCAAAGAGATGAAAAAGACCACTAACTGGAAGAACTAACACAGCAGGAGGATGTACCACCTCTTGGAGCAGTCTATGCCCCAGTGATTCCCATTTGCTGCAAGGACAGAGGTAAGTAACAGAAAGCATCCCAAGGAAGGGAGTAGCTGTTGCTGAGGCATAGGATAACACCTGATTGCATTTGTAGTGCTTTACATCTGTGCTGAAGAATAGCAAGTAGCCAACAAAAGCAGATGTCTTGGATGTGGACCAGCAAATGAGACTTATAGGATGCTGCTGAGCTCTTGAGATTGGGTGGAATTGACAGCATACTCCTGGAAATCCTGCCAGCTCTGGAATATTAATGAAGTGTTGCATCATTCAGTTCATGCTATTGTAGTCAATGGAAATGAGAAACAGGATTCAAACCTGTGGGTTTTTTCCCTTCCTCTTGACTTGGTGTTCTCCAAATCCAATGTGAAGGTGAGGAATAAAGAGATGAAGGAGCTCTAAACTGTGGCATGACCCAGAAGATGCAATTTCATAAAAGCCAACAATGAAAAGAAGCTGCTAGCTTTTGGTCAATGTGCCAAGGCTGATTTGGAGGACATTTAGAGAAGCAGCAGTCCACCTTTGTGCCAGAACATCTCTTGGAGCTCTGGCAGAGAAGGAAAAGCTAATTCATTTTTCCCTTTAAGGAATGACTGCCTCCAGGACACATCAATCTGAAATTCACCCCTACTGATAGGTGATGGGCAATGATAGGACAAGGGGCAATGGGTATAAGATGGAACATAAGAGGTTCCAAAGACATACAGGAAGAATTTCTTCACTGTGAGGGTGAGAGAGCACTGGAACAGGCTGCCCAGATGTATTGTGGAGTTTCCTTCTCTGAGGACGTTCAAAATCCACCTGGATGAGTTCCTGTGTGACCTATTCTAGGTGTCCTGCTCTGGTAGGTGGGTTGGACTAGATGACCTCTTGAGGTCCCTTCCAGCCCTTGAGATTCTGTGATTCTGTAATTACCAGAACCTCTGGGCTTCATCTCTTGATATAAAGGTCCCTCAATATAAGGGTTTTTTTCTTTCTCTTTGTTGCCCTCACAAGTAAACACATTCTATATAAAATTGGTAGGTTTTATAGTAGCTAGTGGTCAGAGTAACACCTAAGCATCTCTTTCACAGTGGCCTGTTCAGTACTATAAACTTTGTGGACCTTCTACAAATACAATTGAAAGGATGTGCCTTAGGTGTTGGAACCATGACAAAACTTTTCAGTCTGCTTTGTCCCTGATTGAATTCTAGTGGAAATAGAAAAGGTCCCAGATGTAGGGCTGACCCTGAACCTGTGTATTCTGGAGCACAGGTGTGCAAGTAGGGACTTCTTCAGGAAGATATACAGATTTATCTGCAGGGTCAAAGTCTTCAATGAGTCATATACATCCTCCATTTCATAGATGTTTCAGTGAGACTATTCACAAGAGGAAAGATAACACAATGATTTGCCTATATAAGCATGGCAGACAGAGACACAATGTGCAGCTGGAGAGTAGTAAGGGAAATTGATTTATTTTTCCTGTTATTTTTCACTTTATTTCTCCTGGATGGCAGCAGCAGTTCTGTTCATCAATACATTAACTCCTTCTCCTATATGGAGGTAAATTGTCCAACAAACTCAAGCCTGCTGCAGATAGCTATATTGAATATTCTTTCTCTTTTGAAGATAACTGACTTTTCATGAAAATCTGCCCTATGTTGGTCAAGATAATGGAATATTTCCCATTTTTCTTTGTACTTATTACCAAGCTATAGGACTAAGAACATTGCTTTGACTTCATGCAAATGTCCTAATCAGTTGATAATTTGGAGAGACAAGTGTCACCTAAACCTTGTTTTTTCGACGAGTCTTGTTGCTCTTCTAGACATGGTATTAAACCCTTCATCACCCGAAAGATTTCTGTGCAGTCTCTACTTGAGCTTAGGCTGCAGACGAAGTAATGTCAACACAAGCATGATGAATTGAACGTTTTCTCAGTGCAGTGCTTGCACACACAGAAACAAACACTTCATTAGCAAGACGATAAACAAAAAACCCACAGCAGTCCCCATGAATATGTCAGTAAATTGCTTCAGGGTGAGAAAACACTCACTGCATCATCTTCAGAATATCAGGGAGACTGGGGAAGTGCTGCTGGGCTGGAAGCACATCCTGGGCTGCACAGTTGCCTCTGCGAGAGGAGGATGCAGAGTGGAAATAAACACCTCACCCAAAGGGCAGATCCTGCTGGTCCTTGTCTGGCTGCTGCTGGTCTCCTGTATCTTGCCTGGTTTTGATACGTTGTCTGAAAACCAATCCTGTGAAATTACTCAAGAGGAAGCTCACTCTGAGGACTGCCTGGGTCCCAGTCAAATTCAACTGCAAGTTCTAAAATTCTCCTAAAGGGACCAATGTCTCCTAGGGAGAAGGGAAACGGTTCTCTTGGTTATAAAGAACAGTTTCAGATAATAGTTTCGATGTTGTTTATCTTTTCCAATCAATTTGGAGAGAAGGGCTTAGGAAATAAACACAAGCAAGTTCCTTTAGGAAATGTTTTTCCCTATGATTTTTTTCCTCTAATTTTTTACTATAATTGACACTGTTAACTTAGTATTTTACACCCCTCCCACAAGTTTTGCTATTGAGCATAAAAGAAAGGTGATACCTATGGGATTCAATTGTTTTCTTTTTGTTTCCTCCACTTATGTATTTATTCATCTGCCTTAAATTTGTAAAAGATAAGGTAAAATGTAAAAGTAATTTTCTCTTTGTTGTCAGAGTAGACTAAGATGCCTTTTGATTTTTTGAATATTTTTATATTGGCTTTACCTGAGAGTATAAGTCTATTGATTCCAAAGGCTGTACATCTAAAGAAAGGGAAATGCAATAAAAGAGAGGAAAAAAAACCCAATTATGAGGTTCATTTGTAAAGCAGAATTCACAGGCTGAAAGTGATGGAGGGATAATATTTAGGAGCACATATCTAAAAAGGGAAAGGAAAAGAGGAAAAGCAAATGATATATTAAACTTTGTGAGATAAAAATAACACAGTATTGGTAGATTGTAACTATATTTATTTTAGAGGGATTTTGTAAGGTTAAGATTGGACTGTTTGATGAATATTTTTTTCTGTAACTTATAAGTATTTCATATGCTAACTACAGGTACTATAATGTTCAAATCCCCTAAAATCAAGAAAGTCTAGGCTGTGTTCACTCATCCTTATCACTTGCTGATTCTAATTATTCTATTAAGATAATTCTGAACTAATAAAAGGTATACTTCTTTCTAAAGAAAATTTTTCTTCATAAGAACTGAAATAAATTTACCACTACTAACAAGTTTAAATGTTTTATGTTACACATTATTTCTGAACCAATATAGTAAGATAGTAACACTGCCATTTCTGGAAAGATCATACACCTGTCAGAAGCTTTTTTTATTTCTACCCATTGCATGATGGCATAAAGCTCAGTCTTTTAAATTGGTAATGACTTACAGGTGTGGGAGAGGTGGAGGCTTGGTATGCTTTTTGGTAGCAACTGAATTGCAGTCACTTGTTGCTGTTTGCCTGCATCTACATAGTGAGTATTCAGTTTTGTTTTATAGTGGAGATCTTTTCATTCATGGTGCTTGTATGTTTCTTAGCATATTGTCTCAGAATCTATGCATATCTGACTGAGTCTGTTGTGGGATGAAGTAAGTAACTGTTTGAAGTATGCTAGTTTGCTTAAGATGCCTAAATCTTTAATCAAGAGTGAAAAAACTTTTTTTTTTTAAACATTAAAAAGCTAGTACTTTAATAACTTACAAAGTTTGACTTTTTTAAACAAGGCATTGAAAAAAAAGGCATGAATTCAGGGAAAGTTATGGTGGGCATGTAAAACAATCCTGCAAAAATACATTTGAATTGACTTCACAGGTATGTGTCAGCTATACTTGTGACTCTTAAGTAGTTTTTAATATGTATGTATATGGTTTTAAAGACTTCCTCCATGTTCAGATGTTTTGAAGATGTTTGTTATACTATACAGTCCTACATTTTTGGTACTGCCCCTTCACTTTTTCGTCTACTAGATCTTTTTCCTTTTCTTTCTACTTCTGTTTTTCTCTTTAATTCAGATTCATAAAAGTTCAAGCTTCTTATTGCACATTTCTCTTTTTCTCTCTTTGTCATGATTTTTTAAGTTTGCATATGTAATCCTATGTCATGAGTGATATTCAAGTAATCACAGAATCTTAAGGTTTGGAACTAATGAGCAGCCTGAAATCCTGGGTTCTTAAGTTATAATTTTCCTGATTTTTCAGGTAGTTTTTCCTTCTTTCATTCTTTTTTTCTAATAGGATCAAGAATGACTGGGAAGTGATGTCACTTTTATTTCCTATAAAAATGTTAGAGAGGTTCACATGGGCTTCTCAGAGTTTAATAAATTCCATAACTGGTATGAATTGCAAAAAGGAAAGAAGTGATCATGTCAAAAGTGTCTATAAGTGTAATCCCATAGTGGAGATATTCAGTACTTTGTACCACTTAGCTTCATGTTTACTATATCATTTATATTAAATCTAATTGTTTTCAGGCATATAATTTTTCTCTGCATATGAGTGAATATCTGTTTCTTCAATCCTTTTAAAATAATTGCCAGCAAGACTCGTTGTCTCAGAACTAACTATGTTTATGGAAGTTTTATGCTTTCTGACTCCTACTGTGGTTAGTGTACTTATATCACAAATGAAGAATTATAAAATGAGCCTTTAGACAGACTTATTTACACCAGATGAATTAATTCCACAATGTTTTTTGTTGCCTGTGTAGGTAGTATTTCAGTGTCAATGTCTTTCAGTCTCTTTGAAGCATTACATTTTGTCTTTGCATTTGATGTGATGTCAGATGTTTACACCATTGCACTCTTCTTCCCTCTCTCCTCCCAAAAATATGGTGGGATTTTTATAGTGATTTATTTAGCAGTTTACTGAGAATCTGACTCTTCAATTCCATCGCTTGCTTTTCTTTCACTTTTGTAAACTTAGTATTGCCTGACTAATGACAAAGTTTTTAACATTTAACATACAGAAAACTGTTTTTAAAATATCGTTACCGTTGCAACAAACCAATAAACCCTGAAGAATTTCTTTGAAAGTCTGGAATGATATCCTTAATTTACATGCTTTTCCTTCTCCTTGTTAAGTACAGCGGTGATGAAGAGTTGTCCTTAACTTTGAATTGCCCAGCATCTGCTGGTTTGTGGCACAGCCCAACTCTATCATTATTTAAATATATCTTTGTGCATCTCAATATTAAATGATGCCCTGAGGACTCAATCCAGCAGCCTGGACTATGATAATGAAAAGGTTGTAATTTGTCTTGTGCTCCTTTTTTTGTTTTTCCAAATATCTATCTAACCAGTTCAGTTAAAAAAAAAAGGGGGGAGGGGGGGGTGAGAGAGGGAATCCAAATTGTGTTTGTGAAAATATTGTGAAGGTAGTTTTACCCTTTAAACTTTCAAGTTAATTCCCTAGAGCATGAATATTTTAAATTTTCATAGCAGTTCACGTCAGGTTTGCAAATAGCAAGAAACTTGTTTGTTCTTACATTTGTTTTGGTTTTCCTTACAAAATGAATAGCAAAAACTTACGCGTATACATTATATATGCCAACAGAGGAACACAGAAAGCTGAATTTGGTTTCTATCAAAATAAAAAGATGGAACTAATTTGAGAAGAAAGCCATTATAAATTATCTAAGACTGCAAATTGTGGCACACTGCTTCCATGTTAAGATTTTCCATTCTGAAGTGCTACAATGACTCTGTATAGTTTTTAGGCAGGTTTAAATGATGCTAGTTTCAGT
This sequence comes from Colius striatus, assembly GCF_028858725.1. Lineage (NCBI taxonomy): Eukaryota > Metazoa > Chordata > Aves > Coliiformes > Coliidae > Colius > Colius striatus. Next base: position 15,598,964 of record NC_084769.1, on the reverse strand, counting down.
ATCTCTAATTGACAGATGGGATTGATTAAATTTGGGTTAAATTTGTATTGAAAAATAGGACTTCTGAGAATGTGGGGTTTGGTTCATTTTTTATGTCACAGACATAATTTTTTGAAAAGAACTGAAGCCTTTTTTTTGATAAAGTTTTCTGTTTTCAACAATATGAGCTGCTTCAATAAAATGTGAGCAAACTGTAAAAACTTAATGTTTTGATTTATCCTCAGATTTAACATCTTTGACACTAGGTAAGATATATATATATTTTAAATTTTAGGAAGAAATTTAGAATCACAGATGTTTCAAAAATAATATTTACTTTTCCACACTTGGATTCAATGAGGTTGTTTTTTTTTTGTATCTTTCATTAAAAGACATACAAATTTCTTAACACTTCAGACATTCAAGCTGGGGAAAAAAGTGAATGCTGACATGGTGTTGAAAGCAGTAATATAACTGGTCTTTTCCACTACAGGTATTGTTCCTTTTGAATACTTTTTCTTTCTTCATTACCAGGTAATATCAACTGGCTGCTTCTTAAGGCAACTTCTAGTTTTGTCAAGGGGAAGAATATGCCTTGCTAAAGCAAAGAAATAAGAGCAATCACATTTTTTCTTCACATTCTCTGCTCTTATTCACGTCTCTTCCTCCTAATTTTTCATCTTTTGGATGTGTCCTGGAGCAGAATCTCATCTATTTACAATAATGGGAAAAATATTGAAAAATAGTAGATCCTTTCCGACCTCTGTTAGCTAAGCAATATGATGCATGTTGATGAAAGATGCTGACAGCCTCTTGTAATTCAGGTCTAGATAATGATTCCATAATCAGTGTCAGCTCCATTGCTCAAAGCTTACTCATAATGCTACCACTTAAGAAGGGCACATAAGGGACACCATACTTTGACTGTACTAAAATTGGCATGAAAGCTGCGAGGAACTTGATTCTACACCCCTTGAGCTAATTTCTTGTTTGAGTGATGTTATTGTTTTTGCAGACAGAGAGTGCCTCAGGACCCCTGAGTACTACATTATCTTTAGGCTTCTTTTGTGTTTCTAAGCAGCAAGGATATATGAGCAAATCATGGTAAATGGTGTGCCTGTTTCGGAACAAAGACTTTCAGTCTCTCAAATCTCTACTGGTGTGTTCTTGTTTACAGCTCCTGTTGGCTCACCTCACATTGCTTTGTTAGACTAAATTTCTTTACAATTACAGTTTTGAATATCTTTGAGACTCATCTGATGGCTGGTGGTGTCCAGGACTGTATCATTGCATGTAAACATACACTTGGCAAAAGAAAGAAAGCAAATAACTTTTGAGATGAAATAGAAGATTTACAAGAGGAAAATATTTGCCTAGAACTATGTAAGGGCAGAGCAGTGAGGGCCACTACAGCACTCAAGTAACTACACAAAACCAGACGTGAAAATAAGCTCTGGTTTCACTCAGAAGAAACAGATAAACAGGCTTGAACAACAATGTTTCTCATCCTTGTTTATATTTCTCTTTTTCCAAGATATTCTTCTATAACATAAGAACATATGTGCATAACATAGCTGTCAAAACATCAAAGATCCACATCCAGACAGTTTCAGAACACCTGCAAATCCCACTACAGTTGGTTAACAATGCAAATGCTGAGCTGTAGATCAGCTCCTTGAAGAGATTTAGCACAGTGAGTAATGACAAAAGCAATAACAAAAGTAACCTGATCTAGGTGAACCTGCTTCTGCAGGGGGGTTGGACTAGCTGATCTCTAAAGGTCTTTTCCAATCCCTATCATTCTATGATTCTATGAATTATAAGCCAAAACTACCCTGCAATGTCTATTTTAGGGAGATAAGAAAATAGTTTAAAAAAATCAAGCTCCCTTTCTTTACTGGAAATAAAATGAAATGAATTAACTGCTACAAACTCATCCTGATTGGGATCAAAAGTCTATGTAAGTTTTAAGCTTTTTCTGATTCATGGAACCTTTTAGTGTTGTTGCCTCAATAGCAGTTATGCTTGGTTTTAAAAGCCTGACAGAAATCCTAATAAAGAGTTCAAAAGGATTGTGCAGAACCATTAAACACAAAGCAAAATAGCTGAAACAAAATAAATTGCCATACCTGATGCCACCAGGGGCCTACAGTCAATGTTATCTCTGAAAGCCTGAGTCTTAAACTTAGACCACTGCATTTACAGGGAATTTGCAAGTAGACATCAAGTTGAGATAATTAGTTTGTTATTGAAAAAAAAATTAAATCACCTTCCTTCAAGAAGGAAGGTGAACCTTTACATGAAGGCCTTGAGTAATCCAGTGAAAGACAAACTCTATGTAGCCTCCTAAGGTCTCACTAATGATCTCTATTTGCCTCGGTGCATTACAGACAGATATGTATTTGCAATATTTTGCAGCCTGTCTGCAGTGAGCTGCTCTTTCTTTCTTATATGTAAAGAAAATAATTCTGCAGGCTTCCAGTTCTTATTCATGAAAATATTTTACTTACAGAGGAGGAGTTTTTTTGATTCTTCCATAATTGCTATATGTATAGATATGTTGACCACATCAGAACTCATTCATTTACACTTTAAATTCTATGTTGTTTTAGCCATTTCTGTCTTTTGGAAAGATGTAAGTGGTGATTTTGAAGAAAACATAGATGTTTCTGCCTCTGGTCACTTTGCAATCTTTTCAGTGGAACTTTTGCTTGTCATTTACACAGAAAGTCTTGTTTGTGAAATATAAGTTACCTTTTTGAACTCCTTCTGTGGGGCAAAGGAGGGCTAAATGAGTCGTCTTCTAGCTTCATTCAAGAAGTTCTTCAAAGAATTTCTATTTTACAATGTCTTTGCATGACTCTTCATGTGATTTCTTATAATACTTTGTTTTACTGCTTTTAAGACCATAGTGCATAGAACAAAAAAATACTGCATCAGTTATTTTATTGATAGATGCTGTGGACCTGCTGGGAACTTAGAGAATAGAATTGATCTTTTGACTAACTTTCCCTTTGTATCTGTCTCTAAGACTCAAAATAGGCAACTTCTGCACCAGCGCGTGAGCTTCAAACAGATAGAATCATCTTTGTGTTACATTTTCTTTGAACTATCATCATGTCCTTCTCTCCTTTGTGGTTTGCTGTTGTTGTTGTTTTCATTTCTCCTCCTTGATTTTCTTTTCTGTCTCAGGGCTTTCATATTCTTAAACTTTGAAATAAAGTGACCTGTGTGTAGTTTGCAATGTGAACACAGAATTTCATTTATATTTTGTACTTAATCAACAGAGAGCAAAGCCCAAGGTCACATTAACACTACTTTGCTGTAGAACAGTTCAGGAAAAGACAAAGTGTATTTTCTTTAAGTTTCTTTGCATGTCTTCTGTCCAAATGTGACTGAAACTGTATAGATCTGTGTCTTTATTGCCTTCATTTTGTTACAAATATGCTGCTTAAGGTCTAGAAGTGTCACCCTCGGAATAGATGAAATAGTTTGGTGTTTGGTTTAACAACCTAGTTTAGTGGTTGGTTTAGCCACCTAGCCTGAGCCTATCCTACACAACATACCTTGTCTGAGTGTTGCCTTGTGTTGATTATATACACGACACTAGTAGAGCTTGTACTGTTAGTGGACTGCAATCTGGCTGCTTTCTCTTGTCTTTAACTGCCTTTGGACCCCAGACTAAGGGTTGGAACCATATGCCACAGCATTGTGTTCAAAATAGAGCATATGTGCCCACACACAAACACAGCATGAGTTTGTGTGACAATGATGATGTTATGATGGTTACCATGGGGATACAATAATTTCCCATGACTTCTCTCTCTGAAGCATTTGGATGCAACAGTCTGGCAGCTCAGTAGCTCTGTAAAAGTAGATTCTTTTCCCATGTCAGGAGTTTTGTCACATTTCTCTGGAGAAGAGCTTTGGATTTGGGCTTGTAAAGTACTCAGAAGTCAGTCTCTATGCCTATGTGTTGACTCCCTTAGAGAAATAAGGCCCATGAATAAGGTTTGTGTGTAGAGAAAACACCTTACTGCAAACCTGCATGCTTGCTATAGATGAAGGCTGAGAGAAGCTTCACCTAGAAAGTTACATTGTAAGTAAACAAAATACTAAGGGCAGTAGGAGACAATAAAGCACATTCAGATGATAAAAAGACAATGGATATCATGTGTGGTGATTTTGCCTTTTAAAGAGAAGTGAAGATACATAAATGAGTTTTGTATAAGCTTTGGGAAAATATAAATGTTGATATTCATAAGAGAATGTTTATTTGTTGAGACAGAAATTGCTTTTATTTTTCCAATTCCTTTCCTAGAGCTCAGGTATAGCATAAAGTTGAAACACAGATTAGACAAAATACTAACCATTTAAAGTCTAAAAAGTGTACTTTTCCTAAAGACAAACTACTCAGAGTCATTAAGATACTTACAAGGAACTTTTCTAGAATCAATAAATTCAAGAAAATAATTTCCAATTACTTTCAAGGTTGGAGGAGAAACTATATTACTGTCTAATTTGATCTCTGGTTTAATGCCTTGTGTGTATTATTAGCCTGTATCTTCTATTTGAATTATGCCACAAATTTTAGACAGCTTTTAGCCTTGATTCAATAGTCATGGATAATGAAGATTTTACCATATCTATTAGTAGTTTCTCCTAATGGCTAATGACTTTGCTGTTAACAGTGTGTTTTGTAACTTTACTGTGATGATTTATTTTTTTAGTTTCTAGACATTGATTCTGATTATCTTAAAAAATTGACCTATCAGTTGTGGGCAAGTTGCTTTATAACACTATACTGATTAAATTATATTTAAAGGCTTTCTTTGTTTCTGCTGCTTTACACAAGTGTTGACTTGTCCTCTGTGGTTTAGTCAGATGTCCACCCAGTTATAAAATCACTCCCCATCCTAAACTGGACAGGAGAGAGAGAAACATAACAAAAGGCTTGTGAGTTGAGACAAGGATGGGGAGAGATCACTCACCAATTAGCATCATGGGCAAAACAGACTCAGGGAGAAAAAAGTTTGATTTATTAAAGAACCAATAAGAGCAGGAAGATGAGAAATAAAACCATCTTAAAAACTCCTTCCCCCCCACCCCTCCTCTTCCCAGGGCTCCTCTTCCTCCTCCCCCAGTGGCTTGGGGAATGGGGGTTGCTGGGGAATGGGGGTTGCAATCAGTTCATTACGGAAGGACTTTGCCACTGCTTCTTCTCCAGGGGAGTCCTCATCACACTTCCCACTGCTATGCTGTGGGGTCCCTCTCATGGGTGACAGTCCCTCACAAACTTCTCCAGTGTGAGTCCTTCCCATGGGCTGCAGCTCCTCACGCACTTCCCCAACATGGGCCATCCAGCAGGAGAACTGTCCAGGTACAGAGTGCTCCATCCTGAATCCCTCACAGAATCACAAGTCCTGACAGCAAACTTGCTCCAGTGTAGGCACCTCCCCCACAGACTACCAGGTCCTGCCAGGAGCTTGCTCCAGCATGAACTACTCACAGAGTCACAGCTTCCTTCAGGCATCCACCCGCTCTGTCTTGGGGTCATCCATGGGCTGCGAGTGGGTCTCTGCTTTCCAATGGTCCGCCATGGACTGCAGGGGGACAATGTGCTTCACCGTGGTCCTCACCACATATCATAGGGGAGCCTTTTCAGTGCCTAAGAACCCTCCTCCCCTCTCCTTCTCCTCTGATCTTGGTGTCTGCAGAGATGTTTTCACATTCTCTCTCCCTGTTGCTGCTGCTGTTTTTCAGCTGTGCAACATCCTCTAATAGTTCTCATTGCACTTCTATGATTCTATTCCAGCCTCAAGATCCAGCATGGCTGCACTAGACAGGACCATAGACTCTTCTTCTACTCCCTGATATACTTGTAATGGTATAATACCAACTCATTTATTTATAGCAACATGCTGTGCGGTTGTTAGGTTTGGTTGAAAAAATCCACCATACTCAGATAATTAGTTGCCTATTGTGCTATTTTGGGGTTCACCCAGATGCTTTAATAGGTCATGTCAAAATATGTGTTTGAAGAAGTAAAAACATTATGATGAGAGTCCCCTTCTCCCTGAATGTAAAATGAGGATTAGTGAAAATGGTGAAATATTTAGATTTCTGTGTTATTTAGGTTTCTATGTTATCCCAAGGCTCTGTAACCCTTTCTCTCCTTTGATCCTCCCATCACAAGTAACTTTTTTTGGATATGATTCTTTATAATTATCCAGACATGCATATGCACCTTAGATTCAGCTGACCCTGTGGTTTGGTGCATTTAAAACTATTAAATCTCTGCTAACACATCCATTAGAAGTGAATGAAATAATGATGTGGATGATACTAAACCAAAGCACACAATTAATTAAATTTCATTTTCTACTGTGATGGATTCCTGGAGCTCTGTGGGCACTGACCAGAGATACATTTGCTTTTCTTATGTAGCGTAATTGGATTACTAGGTAGTATGAGTCTTTAATCTTTTCTGATAGAGTGAGATAAATGTCCACTAAATACACTAAGCAAACAAGAGTAGCTTAACAAATGAAGTGACAAAAAAGGTGTCGTGACTATAGAGGCTTAAGCAATATTTTTTCTAGTGATGGAGAGAAAAAAGGTGTTCTGTTGTCATTTGGCTGGTTGGACATACTGTGACAACAGGGGTAGTTGTTTCTCTGCACACTTTAATAGTATGGCCCTGTATGCACTGTTTTTTTAAGTGGGATGTCTCCTTTATGTGTCTGCCTAAGAGTCTTTGCTTTTCAGGGAATGGGTGTCTGAAAATACTTAAAATTTTTTTTTCTGTGAGGAAGTCTGAAACATAGATTGGAAAAACTCAACACCACTCATCTGTGACTAGTCATAGACCTGCATTCAAGCAAAACCAGAGCTTGAAAATAGAAAAAAGATTATAGGCTGCATTAGCTGGTGGAGGGAAGTAAATAAATTAAGGTTGTGCTGGTTTGAAATTGGAAGCAATTTCCCATAGAAGACCTTTCCTCCCAATCTGTAATTTATACCTTGTTTGAATACTGAGGTAGAATCCAATCTCTTTGGAATACCCGAGAACCAAAGAAGGAAGCACCGACATAATTCTTAGCTGTGGGGAATAGATATTGAGATCTGAGTGCCTCTTCAGAACCCTAGAGTCATCCTACTTAACCAAGAGAGTGGGACTTTCAAAGAAACACTATGTGACCACCTTCTGTCCACCTTCCCTTAAGAGACACCCGAGTTGAACGTCTAACTAATCTGAGGTGCTTGGAAAACTTGACCCTTATAGGAGCAAATCTGAAGGACTAAAATAACAGGTTGATCTCCAGTCAGACCACCTCCAGAAGTATCAATACTCATCCTACCATGAAGGTAGCTCTGTGCTGTGAATGATCTCAAGTGGTGGCTGACATTCTCGGGAATTGAATTACTGTCAGTTATAAATTGAACAGGGATTGTCAAATTCACTTGTTAAAGCTTGTTTAAGCTTGGTTGAAGATATCCTGAATTTAACACATTTTGGGAAAGCCAGCAATAAAGAACTAACTTCCAGACCAAACTCTAGGGATCAATTTCACCTCTCTTTTTGGGTCATTTTGTGGCTGTAGGATTCTGGGAAACACGCAAATATATCCTGAACTGTTTCATGAATGCCAGAGATGTCAATCTTTTTTCCTTGCTGTTTCACAAGGAAGTGATTGATGCTTGGCACTTCTGTATAACAGTAAAACATTTCCAAAGTTTATGCTCAATAAATTTATGTAATAAAAAATGCATCCTAATGCTATTATAGCTCATACTTCTGCTTCAATAACTTTGCAGGCTAAGATAATGTAAGTTTTGGTCATGCTTTTTTCCTTTTGGTAAAGACTTTGAAATTTCTTTTAAGCTAGTGCATGTTAATGTCTCCTTCAAATAGTGATTTCTGCTAGAGTCAAAGCTGTGATTTTAATTTGAGTTTTCTGTGAGTCACTGCAAAATAGTGTGATCTGGGACTTCAACTGTAGCAAATATTCTCACGTTGGTTTTGTGTTTTGTTTTGTTTTTTCTAGATATTTCTGAATACAACTGTATATTTTCTTTTAGTAAAGTATCCCACAATACTGGTTTTCTGATGAGGTATCTTTATATTAGATGATAGATGTCAAAACAATTAATTAAAAGTACAGTGTAATTGCTAGATAAGCCTCTCCTGCCTTTAACAGTATTTAAATAAAAACTTCAGGTAAAGAGATGCCAGGAAAACACTGATCTTTTTTCAAGGCATTGAATTGGCAAGGCTTTTCTTTGTCTTTGTTCCTTTGATTTCTCTTTTGTTTTGTTTTGTTTTTTGCTGGTAGTCTGGTTTTTTGTTTTTTTTCTTACTTCGGATTTGACAGTAACAGTAAATGAGGCTGATAGATTCCTTTTTCCACTGGAATGAGGAAATGAGTTTGTGTTAAGTACATGTAGCCTTCTAATTGTTCGTGTGAGGGGTATAAAAAGTTATAGGGGACCTGATTAATGTGATTTTCAGTCATAGAAATCCCAAAGTGTTCCAGAACCACATTTCATCTAGATTTAGAAATTAGCTTTAAAAGTTTTAAATAACCTTTGTTTTCTTCTTAAAACCTCCTATCAGATTTTTTAGACTTTTGGATATATTTGTCTTTGCTTTTTTCCATGCAATCATGATAGGGAGGCATCAACTCTACTGCCAGGGCAGAAGTACAGAGATAGTTGCATGACCAGACTTCAGCCAATAATGCAGAACATAGATGATTATTCTGTAGGTCCTATGCCATACCTGCTAGCCTCATCTGAGACGTCTTCAGGAGTCTTCAATAGCACTATATTAGTCTGTGTGTTGACAACTGAATTGACAATGCTAATGTTCACTTTTGCTCCCTTTTGACAATGTGAGGAAAGATATAACAATAGTCAGAACTGTAAAAGCCCTGAATTTCACTTCATTGATCATTAAAAAAAATGAACAAGTTTTTTTATTATTATTTTTCTTTGATTCTATCTCTCTTTTCTCCCAAAACTGAAAATTTTGATTAAGGAAATGTTTAGAAGATGAGCTAATAGAGAACAGAAGTTGCTCACTTTTTTTTCAAGTCCAGCTTGTAAGAAACTATTCTCTAAAAAAATGTTCTAAAAGGTAGTTTCAAGGAATTTGTTCCCTGTAGCAGTTATTAGGGATATATAGTATTCTGGGGTATTTACCTGTTTGGGAATGTCTGCTCTTTGTTAGGTTTTGCAAAGTTGGTGAAGTGATAGTGGGAAGACACAGGAAAAATAAAGCAAAATTAGAAGTGAGACAGGAGAAAGGTGTCAGTGGTAAGGATCTCAGACTTTGCTTGACAAGGGATTAATCTTACCAGGCTGAGTATAATCTAATTAACCAGGGTCCTCCTGAGAAAAAAAGAATGATCTCCATAAAACAACTTCTCCCATGACCCTGAGAAAAGTGTCTACAAAAATGGAGGCCATGTGAAACCAATCCTAACCTATCTCTGCCTTTCTCTCAAGTTGACTTTGTGAAATTAAAAATTATGACTTAACACCTTTGCTTTTTGTTTTATCAAAACCTTAACTATTTTTCTTCAAACAGTCTTGTTAGGTGATAACACATGCCCTCTGTTTTATCCTTGTGCTTTCTGTCTCACTTCTACTGTCCTCATGCATGTTGAAGGCATATCATGTAGCTCTTTCTACTCAAAAAATTTAGAATCACATTTCTAGACCTGTCCAGTCCTGTGCAATAGCTCATATCTCTGACTTTTGCCTTTTTCTTCTCATTCCATAAAGACCAGGGCAATATTTTGTGTGTTTGGATGGTCTTTCAGTCTCACTGCAGCTCTGGCACCCCAATTCATAATCTATTACCAGCTGCTGTCCCCCTTCTGAACTGCCACATAACAGCCGCCTACAGGGAAAATTAATGCCTCCAAATTCATCCATGAATGCCAAGGACTGATATAGACACAGAAAGCTAGTTCACAATGAGTCCTCAATGTTCATGTATAAAAATACTCCAGTAGATTTGTAACTTCTGAGGAGCAAGTTTAAAAAGCAGAAAACATGGCAATTGACGGCCAAAAGGAGACTGCATGGGGGGAAAAAATATAAGGTCACTTGTAAGCTGCAATCTGCTGAAACCCAGAGGGTTCTTTAGTTTGTCTTTTCTTTATTTTGTGTTTGTTTATTCTAGCAGAACATGTTTTTGTCTGCAAGATATTTTGTGCCTCAAATAAAACATACAGCTTTGCACAAAGAGCTCTCTATTTTAAACTTGTATCAACCATTTATGGAGTTCATTGTGAAAACTGTACAAATAGAAATGTGAAGAATCCAGGTTTTAAAGACAGGCTTTTCTCTTTGACTGGGGAGGTCATATTGTTGTAAAACTTGCATATTGCCAACAAAAGAAATTGAGGCTTATTTCTAACAGCAAAGATAAGACATTTTTTTTTTTTAACATCCCTGGACTTAAAGCTACTTGTGAACTTGTTCTGTGAGCTGTTTCTTGTAGGTAAAGAACTTGTGTTTAAATTGGAAATATTTTTCTTTATACCAGTCCTCTCTTTGCTTCATTTATTCTGTTACAGTCAAATTGAATATCATCACAGAAACAGAACCACACTGTGTGCAACACTATAAACACACAATAAGCTACACTTTCTGTGCTGAAGAAGCAAGTAGACCAAATAGATAAGAGGACAAAGGGGAGTAAAGAGAAAACAGCCCCTTTGTAAGTGCTGGACCCTGAAGTTCAGAGCTTGTTCAAGATCACTCAGGAGCTGTGCACCAGAGAGAGATGTAACCATGCCATCTGAATCTGAGGCCAGCATTGCAATCACTAAAATATCTCTTCATCCAGAAGTTTGCAGTCACTTGACATTTGTACTAATGCCTGATACTTGACTTCAGTATTTCAGCTTTGATAAAGCCTCATTGGATTCACTTTAGATGAGAGTTTGGGTTGTTGGTTTGGTTTTGTTTTTTTTTAAAAAAAGTAACAGGAGACTTTACACTGAAGGCATCTCCATCATATGTAAAAAAACTTGGTCAACTACTTTTCACTGAATTTGTATCAGAAATAATCTGAATAAAATCTTACCCTAAGGATAAAACCTTAACAGGTAAATATGGTCAGTGGTGGTCTTTGCTGCTGATTGAGACAAAAATGACATCTTATCTTTTCAGTTTAAATAGATTAGGGAAATATTTGACAACACTAATTAGGTTTCTATGGTTGGTTTGGACTTTATTTTTTTTTTTTCTTGTTTTTTAAGGTAGAAATCAACTGGCCTTATGCCAATACCTGGGATGTGATAATTCTGGAGAGTCAGTCTGGAAAGCTTAGGACTTTGCAGATGTTAAGAGAAAGTAACAAATCAAAGTGGGCTCATCTAACCTGAAGATCTGAGCTATTATTATTATTATCAGTAGAATCTGAGCATTTTTCAGACAGTATAGGGATTAGCTCACATGGGTTTGACCTGTGGGATATGTCATCACAGTTTTTGTAGGGTTACTTTTTTTTCATGATCTTAATGTCTTTCTCATCTGCCCAGACCTTTAGAGGAGGGAAAAGAGGCGGGGAGAAAAGCAGAAATAAGGCTGCATCTTCAAGAGGTAGAGCTTATACAGAGGAATTAGTACTGGGTAAAGTTACTGGAAGGGGCCACCTTGTGGAAACCATTCACACAACTGCACAGTTCTGCAAACAGAGCAATTATTTGAGTTTAGGACTGATTATTTGCTACTACTGATGAGGTAGGGAAAAAAAGTACCCTTTATTTGAGACTTCTATCAGTGCACCTTCATAGGCTGACAGACAGAGTGCTTCAGTTGTAGCATTTAACCTAATGGAAGCAAATAACTTTGCAATTTCAACACTATCAAGAATATCTCCTTGTCTCTTTCTCTCCCATTCTCTTGTACCCAAATGTCAATTTTCCAGTTTTTACTGAGAATCTCTTTATTTGCAATAGGTGTTAAAGGGGCAGCTTGTCATATTATTCAGCAATCAATCTCTAATTAAGTTTCTAATTTGTTACAGTTTTTTCTAATAGTGCTTGCTTCTGCTTTTACTGTTTTCAAATACTCTCACTGCTGCTAATTCTCTATTTATATTATATTCAGAGGATTATTTTTTTAATCTGTGTATTCAAAGTCACTTCCCCCTTTTTTTACAGAAGGAAGGAAAAAGGTTTTGACAAGCATCTATAAGCACAGAATACCTATTATCTACCAAAAATGACATTAAAAATAAGTTGATAGCAGGTCTTGTGAACAGACAGCTCCTGACAAGGCACACAGGTATCCAACTTAGGGACAAAGCCACAACATGAAGGAAGGATATGGGGTATAAGGCCAGTCTGAGATGTAGAGTGCTCTTACGTATTTCAGAGAGGGGTATGGTTCAGATACCTCTTGTTTTCCCATGGAATTTTCCTTGTGTTATCATTTTGACACATCTCTTGTGTGAGTGTGACTGGTGGTTAGGATGACTTAAACACACCAAAACCAGAGAAGGCAAATGATTTATAGGACCACGTTTTGACAGGTAGGTTAAAGAATGAATTATGATGTTTCTGCATGTTTTCTTTGTCAAAGCAGAAATTTCAGACACTCGTAACCCCACAGTAGGATTGACACCAGACTGGTTTTGGAACCTAAAAAAACAGAAACGTGTCACAAAACATATTAGCCCTGTTGGCATATATTTTTCTATCTGAAAGGAAAGATTAAAAAGAGAAGTCTTGTTAAAAACACATAGTCCTATGCCAAAAAGTTAACATATTTTTTAAAAGAATGTTTGAAGTCAGCAAATAGAATAGAAGAGAGGGACATGGGTTTTACTTGAGAAGAAACATGTCAAATGAACCGTGAATAAGCTTGGTGATTTTTCCGTTTGGGGAAGCAGAGACAAGTTGTTTTTAAAGTACCTAAATAAGGGTTGAGTAGTTATATGACATCTAATAAATTAAAGGAGTGACAGCCTGTCTCCTGAGTGATTCCTTGTAGTCACCCTGGTTGGGATCCTAGGGAGAAAAAATTTCAAGCTTTTCTGCTGCCTGGTGTAGCAGCAAAATACTACAGCAGTAATTTGGTAGAGCCTCCAAAAAAGAAGAAATCAAACAAATGATGGTCTCACTCAAGTAATCTCATCCTCATTGCCATGTAGAAAGAATCAAGAGTTGTTAGTCTGAAAACATCCTATGGTAACAAAGCTAGTAAATCAGTGTGCTCTCAATGAAAGGAGTGATGGGTAAGCTACTGTTAGTCAGATTTAAAAGTGCATGTTAATACGTACTAAGGAAATGAATACAAAGTAACACTGTTTGCATGGAGTAAACAGATTTCTGGCATGCTTACTCCTTTTGGTTATCCAAAATCTTGTACACAGAGCTGTGAGTTTGCATTGTATTATACAAATGAGAGGGTAGTTCATCAGAAAAAGATTGAGACTATTTTCCCCGTTTCTTGGCACAAGAATAGGGGCTGCCCTTTACAATGGCTTGCTTCTTTCATTATTTGCATGTCAACTTGTTCTTGGAACAGTCTCTTTAACTCTGCCAGGAAAGTGTAAACTGAATTGTTTGTATGGAAGAGGGAGTGTGTTGAAATCTTAGACTCAGACAAAATAAATTACTTAGAAGAACCTGTTCTCAGGGAAAAAGGTGTATGTAACAAAGGAGCTTGAAACGTTCCTTTATTCACCATGCAGTTAGATCTGAAAGGCCATATGCAAATCTAGTCAGAAGTAGTATTTGATCCCAACTGGACTGATTTTAAATGCTTTTTGAAATCCTAATCTGTTCTCTCCTAAGTGGCTGAAATTTCCATCAACTGCAAGCTATAACGTATTTAATAAAAAGTTGAGAAAATTTGCATCTCTACAGCTCTTTTTTCCCTCATGTACAGTGGTACTACCTATTTTATACCTTTATATTAAAGTTGTTGGTTTAGTGTAACTTTTTCCTAGGAGAGCTGTTAGTATGCTTGGTCTCTCACCCTTTAATGAAACATGGATTGTTTACAGCTAATGAAGCTCACAGTTTCCCATTTTAATTTGAGGCTAATTTTCCTGGGCCCAACCAAAACCTATAAACCATAAAGAGCATAAGTGAGGCCTGACGGAAGGCCTGAGGCTGTTCAGTCCTCAATTCCTTCTCCTGCCTTCATGCTGCTAGAAGTGATTTCTTTTCATAATGAACCAGGGATGTGCCGTTCCCCACAGGAAGGGGCCATGGGGAAACAGAGAGGTTTTGCCAGTCTTCAGCTGCCACTACTGCACCGGCTGTTATGGTCTGGGACTTTGGGGCTCTAAGCAATGCCTTTGCACCTTAGAGGGAGAGTATGCCAGGCTTCACACACCAGTTCTCATTTTCCAAGTGTACAAGCTTATTTTCTCACATCCTCTTGTGGGGTGATGTCTCCAGTTTGGGAATCGCTTTGTTGCATCCTACCCGTTTGGCCTGTTTCAGACCAGTTTCATTAAAACAAAACCTTTCTTAATGAGAAAGATACAGAAACACTTTCTTTATATTTCTTTATATCCCTCTCCTACTCTGAAAGAGCATGTTAGTTATGTACAGAGAACAGTTAGGATGCTTTCCCCCTTAGAAGCATCCATCTTCCAGATCCCAAAGGTGCACAATGTCTTCTTCTGGCAGGAAACTTCAATATAGATTCCCATTTAGGTAAGAAAAGTAAGTATAAAAAATATGTTTTTCTTTGCTAAAACTTCAGACACAACAGCATCTGTAACATTTATTTCTAGACCACATGATATTTGGTTTCTGCACCACAAAATGGAAGACTGATTTTCTCACTGTTTCTCCCAAACCCATCAGTTTTAATAATCCAAATAATAAATCTAAAAGTACTCCTCAACTCCCTCCCTTACATGAATAGCCTCTGTGTGTTGTGTTTTGGTTGATATAATATTTCTGCTTTGTTTAATTCAGAAGCATTTATTTTTCCGTCCATCATTTATTTACTACATTAAGTTAGTGGTTCTGTGGGGATTCAGATGATTAATGACTAATTTCCATTCCATATATGCTCAAGGGGAACCTATTCTCACAGTACTTCTCTCCAAAATAATATAATATTAAAAGAGGAGGCGGGGTGTTTAGGGGAGTAAAACTTTCATGTGAAAATAAAAACCTGGTAGAACTGCAATTGAAAAATGAGTCGTGTGAAAGGCATTTGTATTTCAGAAGTTTCCTGGGTGTAAGCATTCCTGACCTGAACTGAATGTCTGTATGCTGTCTGCCCAGCAGCTGAAGATGTTACTGTCACCTAATGGTTGATGTCACGATCCACTTCGAGGTTAAATCTCTACCGGCTGAACTGGCTGTCTAAATTCCTGACAGCTTGTTTCAGTTTCCTACTTAGAGAGACAGAAAATGATGGGTAAACACAGAATCAAGATCTTTACTTCCCGGAGATGAAACAGAAACAGGGGCAGTAAGTGCATTGGTCTGGGTCATGCCACTGATTGGTGGCAAAGTCAATAATTGGTCCTCAATCCAATTGTCTGCTTAGTTCTTCACAGTCACACCTATGTTACCTGCATCCCACTTCTGGCCTCAACTTGTCTAAAATATCTCATGACTAGTCTTTGAACCACTATCCTCTGAGACATTAAAACCCAAGAAACGAGCAACTAGCTCTCAGTGATGACTGAAGACCTCCAAAACCCCACCCAATGCTTGGAAGTGTACAACACTTTTGAATGCCTCTGTCTTTGCAGGGAGAAATATGTGGTCTTTGTAAGTAAGTTTACAGCAAAATTCAGTCAGGTTCTGGTAATGACTGATCTGTGTAGGAGAGACAAGATTTCCTCTACAGTATCACCACTTTTTTTTTACTTGCAATGTTTTAAGCATTTTTACAATATTAATATATTCTTACACCTAATTTACTGAAAGACCACAGGCATTTTGGCAATTGTCATTTTTCGATGAATTAACTATTTAAATGTGTCAGCAAGTGAATTGAAATTCAAGGAGATATTGCAGACACCAGATCTGAATGTCATTGTTTCACACATCGCAAGAGCCATAAGCATCTGGCAAAGGACACCAACAAACTGACCTTCTCCAGTTGCTTCCTTATGCTTCCACTGAGGATGCCTCAGTCTTTAATGAGTATTTCAATGCAATCATAGATTCTCCTTTTTTTTTTTTTTTCTTGTTGGAGAGAAACCAGAAACCAAGTTCCATTGCTAAATCAATTAGAATGAAAACTACAGGTGCTCTTGTAATGCTGCTTGCAGAAAGATAGATTTCCTGATAAATCAGTTCCTCTGACACTCTGTTAATGAGGAATTAAGAATTGCATTTTAGTCTGTCTGACTTTTCTTTCCTCTTTGAGTATATAAAAAAAAGTGTAATAAATCCTAGTGCAAAGTAGAATTTATTTTACTAATATGCACATTTCTATGTCTAGAGATATATAGATCATTAGATGTTATAGATGTTGATGAGACTTCGCCATCTTCAAGGATGCACAATGAAAAAAATATTCTCTGATAACAACTAAAAGTATCTTGTCAAAATGTCCTGAAGTAAACTAGTCAAGTAGGACATAGTATTGTACCAACAAATTGGAAGACAGGAGCTGCAACATAAGGTCAGTCTCAAAACACAGCTCACTTATTTTGGATTGTTGCCTTCTTAAACTTCAACTATGTTTTTGTGAGTTGTTTTGTGAATGAAATTTTAGCCAACTGTATTGGATGGATTGATGTATGAGCATGTAGGTTCTGATCCTGCAAAGTAGGAATGTCTTGTAAGAGCTGTGGAGTGTCTAGTGCAGGCGATGATGGGAAGTGAAAATGTTCAAATGCTGCATCTGTCTGCTTAAGAATACAAAATATACATTAACAACAAAATGATACTTTTGTGTTATTATTAGACCACATCAAGTGTAAAACAATCAGTTTCTGAAACAAAAGTCATGTACTTGCCTTGCCTGTTTTACCAAGAAGATATCATCCATACTGGGACTGGAAAAGGAAAAGCAGAATCCCTCAGTTGTCACAGTCCAAATCTGGCTTCCTCAGCCTTTAGACATAAAATACCAGTCTGAAGCATAAAAACTGAGAAGTAAGAAGCCATTCCCTTTTGTTGTGCCTGATTCAGGTAGATAACTTTCATGCATAAGAGGAAGTTTGCAGCTGGAGTTGCTAAGGTATAAACTACAGCAGCAAAAATTTCTAGACTTTCTTTCTCTCTATCAGCATCTCAGGGATTTTTCTTATGATTTTTATTCTGTTTCTGTTTGTTTGTTCTGGGTTGGGATTTTTTGTTTGGTTTCCCCCCGCCTCCTTTGCCAAGGGCAGTAATCAGGTTGGACTGACCTTAGTTAACTAGAATCTCAGTAGAAGATGGACACAACAGTGGGCTAACTCATGATACTTGTATGTCATGACTTTATGTTAGCAACTGAAATTTATTAGTTGTTTATAGGCAGACTAGTCTCACGGGACCATTTTTCATCTACAGTTAATTACTTTCCCCCATAAGATTTCACAAAAGCAGTGTATATGCAAACACACACATGTACACAGAGTCTATTTTTTTTAAATCCTCTCCTTGCTATTCCATTAGAGTGTGGATAGATAATCTGCATGTCTCTAGTGATGCATCTGGCTTTGTGTTGAAAGTCTGTTAATCTCATATTTTACTAGATGATTTGCTTCCCGTCAATTCTTCCTTTTCTTATATGTCTCTTTGAAAAGGTATTTTTTTTCTGTTTGACAGAGGGGAAGTTGAATGTTTCTCAATGCAGTAGGTGTCAAAGGCATGTTCCTAACAGAACAGGGTAGGTCAGTAGTTAAAAGTCTTCTTGTTTTGCTAATGTAAATTAGAAGAGTGGTGCTGAGGCCAGCAGAGATGAACTGGTTTGTATCAGATGGAAAGGTGGCCAGTGTGTTTAAGGATGGAGTGGATGCTTTTAAAAAGTAAGTCAGATTTTTTTTTGGTGGTTACACCTCAAGTGCAGTTAATATTAAATCCATGGTGAACATGAACATACTCCATTACCACTCAGATCTACACAGACCTGACTTCATGGGAATGACACTTAGGAATATTAAATATTCTCTTGTTTCTATTTCTGAGGTAAAAGTTAGAAGCTGAATTGTTAGATTAATAGGTTAATCTTTAAATAACTGGCTAACCATGGCCTACCAACAGAAAGTAACTGACCAGTCAACACTAGTTGGACCCTACCAGGAGCTTTATTTTTTTGTTTCAAGATTAATTTATAAAATTAAAAAATAATCTGTCTAACCTTTTCTAATTAGATATGAGCCAAAATCTCAGATAAGTGTGACTCTGCATCAACAGCAGTCATTGTAATCTATTTCTACTCATCTATGAGCAGAAGTTTGTGCAGTGCAACGGAGGTTCTTGCTGTCTCCTTGGTGGCTTGAGAGGGCATGTAAAGTCTTTTCTCTGAAAATATCATCTAAAATGGAAAAAAAAAAAATGTAAAAGCAACAGCCCATGATGATATTTTCATCTGAGTGGAGGTATAAACAAAAGTACTTTTAACAAAAGTCTAGATCATCTTCTCATCAGTGGATATATGAGTTGCTAAGATCAGTATTTTTGCTCGGACACCTGAACTGATATCATATTCTTCCTGTCTAGTTGATAATGCCTGTTTTAGCTCTACTGGTCTCCCTCTGAATATGTATAATTTGTAGTATTTAAAGCTTGGCTGTCACTTCATTGAGATCACTAGTGAAATCTCCACTGATGTCAGTGGTGTCAGCTAAAATCACAAATATGTTTCACAATAAGCCACCCAGGCCCTCTTCTTAAGGTCTGCTTGAAGAAGGCATTTCCCAGCGTCAAAACAATAAGGTCCCACCAGTCCTCATATTCCCAGCTAAAAGACATTTGAATCTCAATTCTTATGAAGTCAACCACCACATTCACATTCACCAATGGTGAACGTTTAGTGTTTTGCAGGAAAATCTGCTTCCTTTTTCACCATGGAGCATGCTAGATGATGATCCCTGGTATCTTTTCTCATTTTTATCTGGTGACATACATCCTCCCTCGCCAATGAGCAATTTTGTATCATAGCAAGGAATCTCTGACAATAAAGTAATTTACTTGCAAACCATTGGAAATAATGTGTGGTCAGAAAAAGCACAATGATATATAAAGCAAAACAATAGAGAAAAAAAATCTTAGCAAAGAAAAAACAATGCAAAGAACATCAGGATGTGTGTTAATGATAAATCTTATGTCACAACCTTAAAAAAATCCAGCTGGGATTCTGCTATTCAGAATAGCCCTTGCAAATCATTTTCAAAGGTTAGCTGCAAGCAGAAAAGGAACAAAATAAAGTTTGATTACCCAGGGATTTGCAAGCATGTTTGTGGGAGTCACCAGAAGGCCCTGTACAGATGACCTGAGCAGAAGAAGAAATAGTTCATTGTTCCAACAAAGGAAGAGGGAGTGAATGTTCTGTTAACATTTGAATATCAAAAGAGACCTTTTAAAACTAAAGCTCTGCTTCACAGGAAGCCGATTTAATGAATGTACACCAGAAAAAAAAAATAAATTACAGGTCTGGAATACATTACTTGGTGAGACTATACAATTTTGAGGCCTGTCATTTTCCAATGAGTTTTCTATGCAGGTTGAGGAGCAAGCCCTGATCTGAACCTCGCAGTATGATTAGCAAGGCAAGAGAAAGAGGCTTAGCTTCAGTAAGGACCTAGATTAATGTGTAACATTTGAGAATGCATCTGGAGCCAGCTGTTACTAGGAAAACAGTAGACACTTGGCATGCAGTAATCCTTTCAGCAGGTTTAATGAAGCTTTGTCTCACAAATAGTCCGTTCTGGTTTATAATTACTTATTACTCTGTCCTTGCTGCATTGCTTATTACTGATGAAACAGAACTATTACAATATGTAAAACCTATGTTGAAGTCTGGCCATCTTATGGATAGGCACCCTGAGTGCAACAGTTCCAGTCTGGTGAAAGGGAAGTTACATTCCCATTAGTTCTGTACCACATAGTCCTATGCACCAACAACTTTTACTTACCTCCAATAAATTGAATGCAAAAGCATGAGGAAGAAAGAGACCTTACTCATTTCATCTTTTTTGTTTTCTCCTTTCTGGAATTCCTTTTAAAGTAGTAGGACTATTTTCAATCTCTTAGAGCTTCACTTTGTAAAAGAGAAATCCATTTTTGAGCAAGCAATGAAACACCAGTATCCTGCACAGTGCCTACCTTGTGCAAGGTTTTTTCACATCTTTCTGGCAGATGCAAACAAAACTTGTTTGTTTTTTTTTTCCTTTCCCCCTTTTTTTAAATATCAAAAGTATAAATGAGTTCACCAAAGGGTTAGATAAATTCATGTCTCTTAATAGTAGCCTGGTTGTTACTACCATCTCCAGATGTCTCTGTTCTGCTAATTACAATAAATCAGGAAACTGTACTAAGGAAACAATTGATCTCAATATGTCCTCATTATTATATTCCTTAATTAGCTCTAGATCCTGCCTGGAGCTGGAAGGCTGAATTCAATGAGCTCAACTCCACCTTATGTGTAAAACCTTTACAAAAAATAATCTGGGTTTGATATAGAGAGCCTAATACAGGCAAGAACAATGTAAATAAACAGAAAATATCAAGGTAGAATGAAAGTATGATGGGAGATAATAATAAAAAAGAATTATGTCACTATAGATCCACTGATGACAATGAAAATATGGTGATTTGTACCAACTGTAGCCTTTACTAAGGTAACAGTACAAAGGTATTACTGGGAGTATAACAAACATTTATTTCTAGGCACATTACAGTCAGCCGTGGCAGAGAGTTGCCTGTGTTTTCACCAGGGTTTAACGTGGCATAATAGCTATAAGTGTGACATAGCTTAGCAAATGATTTATGTTGGCTTTGTAGGCAGCTGACAGCAATAAAACTGTACCGGTGTACAGGAGGAGAAGCAAGTGGCATCTCGGGTGCCATGGCCACCCAAATGTGCACAATATTTGTGTTGTCTTGATCCATCTATGTGAGCAAAGGACACAGAAGAAATGCATGGCTGGAATCATAGAGATTCTTAGATGAGGGGTGGACAGGTTATTTTGTCTTATGATCCATTGTTGTGATTTTGCACAGCTAGCAATGAAGCACTATGACACTGTTGCTCACTGCCCTCGAACCACTCCCACCCTCCTTAGAATGGCAAAGACCTCAGTGAGATGGGAGGAAAAAATAATAACTGAGGATTTTGTGGATTAAGACAAGGGCAGGAATTGCTCACTGCCAACTACGATTCCAGGCAAAACAGACTCCAGTGA
Source organism: Colius striatus (assembly GCF_028858725.1). Lineage (NCBI taxonomy): Eukaryota > Metazoa > Chordata > Aves > Coliiformes > Coliidae > Colius > Colius striatus. The sequence goes on along the minus strand of NC_084769.1, from coordinate 15,577,642 downwards.
TCAGCTTAGGAAAGAAAAGCTTATTCTACTGCCTGCAAGAAACAGAACAGAACAAAAAGCAAAAACAGGGCAGGATGATGAGAAAAATACAACCAACACTTTAAGATCTCCTTCCTCCATCCCTCCTTTCTTGCCAGTAGAATGGGGAACGTGGTCAATCTCTCAAAGATGGTCTCTGCTTGTTCTCTCTTTTCAGATGAGGATGACTCCTTGCATTCTTCCCCTGCTCCAACATGGGGTCCCTCGCACAGAACACAGTCCTTAATGAACATCTGTGGCGTGGGTTCTTCCCAGCAGTTATGGCTTCTCTGAATACGAGGTCTCTCCCACGGGACACAGCCTCCTCTTGGCATAATCACTGCCCCTGGCACAGGGTCTTTAATGAAGTACAAACCTCTGCTTCACCAGTCCTCTCCACAGGATGAAGGGGAGTCTCTGCTCCAGCACACCTCCTCCTCTCTTCCCTCACTGACCTTGGAGTCTGCATGGTTGCTTGTCTCTCTCTTGTAACTCCTTGCTCCACAACCAGCAGTAAAAGAAGGAAGGACAGAAAAGGAAGAACCCTACTCTTCCAGCATCTTCTTAAAAAATCTTGGAGGTGTCTAATTGGCTTAGCCCCAGAAGTAGGTCTGACTTAGAGCTGGGGAGAGTTTTGAGGTACTTCTTACAGGAGCCATCTTTACAGCCCCTTCCCCATGACCAGAAATGGCTCCACACAAAACCATGATATCTATTTACCCATTAATGGTGTTGCAAGGTTTATTTCTCCAGGGGACGTCAGGCAGAGATGTTGTCCCTGCCTATGCCATTGGATTTGGCAGAAAGGTCACCATGTTTCCAATCTAGATCCTGTTTTCCTTCAGCTACAGGAGGAATAAGTTTGCCCTTAGGTTAGCAACTTGAGAAAGTCTGTAGGAAAAATTCATTGCTCTAAGAAAAACTGATATTGCCATGGTTCCTCCTGTGGTGTTTTAAAATGAAGCACCAGAGCTGCTCTATTTGGTCATAACATCAAATTTGACATCATGTAGGGGTGTAAGAACTTTGACAAATCCCAAGAAGCGTCTCTGTCCAGGCAGAAAGTAGTGAAAATGAAGTATGTCAGAGACACTGTTAAGGGGTGAGCAAACCATGCATCCCTGAAAAACAATGAGCATGCATAAAAAAATGGAAGTTCTTATTGACCATTTATCTCAAAAAAACAGATGCTAAAGATGTTTCAGGAGGCAGTTGCCTGTCTTATGACTTCTCTATTCTACAAAGAACTGTTTGCAAGCAACAGCACTGATTTTTATAACAGGCTGCTTTTCATATTTTAAATTAATCACTTATGAAAACATTTTTAAAGAAAACTATTCAGAAATAATAATATTTCAAAGTTATTTACTCTTTCAAATAAAAAAGGACATCTGGCATATGACTATGAACAGATGAACCATGTGTAGTAAGTCTCAGTGTGTTGCTTTTCCTTTGAGTGTAACCACCAGGGCAAGACTGATTACTGAACTGGCCCTCAAAAGCACAGAGAAGACATAAATGTCATCTGGAGAATCAAAGTTGCAGTGTGTGCTCATGTGAGGTAGGCACACAGGGAATTTAAGGCAGCTTTCTTTAAGGACAAAGCCTATGTACAACGATAGATATATAAACATAACAATTATTAATACAAGAGGGTGGAGAAGAATATATATTGAGAGTATTTCCAGTCATTAAAGCATACACTACAATAGATAGTAATGCTGTGGTTAGCACACTGTGAACCTCTCATGTTTTATCTCTGAAACAATTTGAGATCTTCCATCTGTTGCTGTTCCACAAGCTGGCCGCTCCTTGTGAAAGAAATTGCTTTGTGTATCCCATCAGGACATAGTTTGAAATATTAGTTTGCATTGTTGGCTTTCTTTCTAGCATGGATCATATGAGTAGACATCACCAAAGGATTCATGCATGGTCTAATGTGTGGTGGGACAGGAATATGCCCAGAAGAAGCTTCCATGCTGTGAATGTAAGAAAACACACAACAGGAACAGGAGTTATCTTTTTCCTTTTTCCTTTTTCCTTTTTCCTTTTTCCTTTTTCCTTTTTCCTTTTTCCTTTTTCCTTTTTCCTTTTTCCTTTTTCCTTTTTCCTTTTTCCTTTTTCCTTTTTCCTTTTTCCTTTTTCCTTTTTCCTTTTTCCTTTTCCTTTTCCTTTTCCTTTTCCTTTTCCTTTTCCTTTTCCTTTTCCTTTTCCTTTTCCTTTTTCTTTTCCTTTCCCTTTTTCTTTTTCTTTTTCTTTCCCTTTTCCCTTTTCCCTTTTCCCTTTTCCCTTTTCCCTTTTCCCTTTTCCCTTTTCCCTTTTCCCTTTTCCCTTTTCCCTTTTCCCTTTTCCCTTTTCCCTTTTCCCTTTTCCCTTTTCCCTTTTCCCTTTTCCCTTTTCCCTTTTCCCTTTTCCCTTTCCTTCCTCTCTTTTCTTCCCCTTCCCTTTCCCTGATTTATTTTTCACATTTACCTTGTTAGCTGCAAAACCAAGGGAGTGATAAAGGAGAATGGATGGGGAGAGACAATGTCTAGTATGAACTTTTTGCTTTTGAAATGTATTTATCTCATTTTTGGGTCTCTTCTGTGTGTGGAGTTTGTCTAAAAGTCTTAACAGTGATGTTTGCTAAAGACTTTCTCATATATGATTCTGTTCTCCCCATCTACTCTGCGAAACATGACCTTTTCCTTGATGAATGATGTCTGCCTTAGGCTGAATTATTAAAGCTTTTGGGGGGACAAAGAGGGCAAATATAACTTATTATATGTAAAAGGGAAAATAGTGGTTGGGGTTTTTTTCTAGCAATGAGAAACCAACTCCCCTCACCATGTTCAGGGAAGTAGCAAGATCAGTATCTTCTGCATAAATTGACCCTCTTGTAATTCTAGAGGATGACAGCACTGTCATTCCAGTCTGTTTTTAGGGAGAAAAATACTAAAATCTAGGCCAAGTTATACTGATCTTGAAAATGCTATTTGTACATAATTTATTTTTTAAAAAGTTAGCTACAACTCCTCAGAACAGTGCATGTTTAAGATTCAGTATTCAGTGGTGACTAGCTCTGCGGGTGTTGAGCAGGACTTCTACTGTATTGTGAACTTGGTGAGCTTGTCCCTTCTGAGTGTTAAAGAAGATGTTAATTGATACTGAAGCAACATGCTAGAAAGGGCAGAAGAAATTTATAGGGCAGATCAAAGGTGTTAGGCCCTCAGAACAGATTCCTTTTTTACACAGCAAGGCTGCATGCACATCTGATAAAGAAAATAGCTGAAAGGAATGAGCCCAGGAATTATTTCTCCTGAGATTTCTTGCACTTCTGGTTACACAGAAGTGGGTCAAAACCAAACTGAAAATGAGAAGTTACAAACTCAAGACCGGTTATAAAGCATCTGAGTAGGGCAAACGTTTTGGTGGATGCAAGATTACTTAATTCACTTTTCTCATAGGAAGTATTATTTTGTCAGTGTAGATGTGAGACAAATTGTGTGAATAAAAGATGGTGTGGGGAGAAACATGTAATAAGAGGAATTACTCTCTGAAAGGAAGCTTCCAAATATCTCTTTAATCTTGGTCTCTCCCCTACTTGCCCTGTTACTGCAGCACTTCCTCCCCATCTCCTTTTCCTTTTCCCTCACTGATCTCCTGTGCTGAGAAGATGAATGAGTTCAGAGGAAAGGCCAGGCCTCTGCAGACCCAGCTAAATTCTTTGATAGGAATAATTTTATTTACCTTAACATTCCTGGTATCACTGCAGCAGAAGTGGTTTAACATGTGGTGGGGAAGTCTGCAGTTGAGGGGTAAAAAAGGACCATTTTTCTACATTTCATCTTGAAAATGGCAACTGAAGCAAGGACTCAGCCATCTGTGCAGTCAGTCTTGATTTGTGTGACTGTTGACTGAGGGTTTGTGGCTTCAAATAGGGACCTCAGGGTGTATTTAGGGTTATGTTCAAATGTAATTTTGTGGATGGACATCTGTTAGCAGTTTGTGTGGCACAAGTCAGAAACTAGAGAAAGTCAAAAACATTGGGATTGATGGTGTAGACATTTTACTATGGATGCAGCTGTGTGTCCATTGTGGGTGAGAAGAGGGAGCTTTGAGTTAGTGGGCTTGGACTATAACCAGAATCTGAATTAAAAGTTTAGCTGAACCTGAGGTCAACGGCCTTGGCATGGGACCAGCCCTCCCAGGCCCCTTGTATCCATGATACAGGGTTCTCTCTGTGCTACTGTAATGAAGGTGATGAGTAAATTTGAAGTTAAACAAAATGAGCATGATGTGGATGATCAAGAGCTCGCAAAAAGTTGAAAACTATATATAATCCTGATTCTGTGAAGAAGAATAATCCCTCCACTCTATTTTTGTTTTGCTGTTTTGCTTGTTTGTTTTTTACATACAACTAGCAAAATGGCCTGAGGTTGATTTCTGTGTTTGCACTTGCTCATTTTAATTTGGTTGTTATTCCACTCTATTTGCTTCAGCAACTTTAATTTCATTTTAAATTTATCTGATTTTCAAGTCAATATTTTCTTGAAATCAGTGATATTTGGAGATCTGAACTATCTTTAAAGATCTGAGCCCCATTAATTTTTCAGCCTGACAGGAGGGATTTAGATTACATTAGGGAAATGAATGCAAGTCTTTCCAGTCTTAAAGATGCTCTAACTTTCCTATCTCACAAAGAAACTAATATAGCAACCAGACTGGACAGAGGGACTCTCTTCATGATGTGTGGTCCATCTTCATGATGCTTTTCTTCTTTCTTCCCTTACTTTATCTTCTAATACCAAGAAAGACTAGATTCTTTTCATGTCTTCAGCATCCAATGGATACCTTCCCATTGAAGGCCGTTGCTAGGCTTATTCCTGTCCTATGCTCCTAATGATGTGTTTGTTAGTGGTAAAGACTTTAAAAAAAAAAAAATAATGAGGAGAGTGAGAAAGGCATAGGGTTGATAACATTACTCAGTTATGTCAGACTGTTTCACCACCAAACGCAACGCTAAGTGCAAATATCTTCACTCTTGATTTGTGATATAGTAGCACTTAGAAGTGCCTTAAATTGCAAACACTCGTAACAAACAAGACAGTCAGGAGGCAAATGAGAGTCTAAAGATGTGAATAAAACCAGATAGTACCATGCACTAGGTCAATAGTCAGGAACTGGTAGTAAACATTTGGCCATGTCTTGCCTGAGTCACGCAGTTTTGACAATCCTTAGCCTTTTTAGAAAAATCCATCATGGAACAAGCTGAGAGTAAATAAGTACCATAACTCTTGTCCCACATCTCCTGCACCAGAAGAGAAAAGTATGTTTATTCAAGAGCAGTTTTTACTGTTCTTACACTTTCCCACTCTCAGCTAAAGATATTAATGTTATTCTCACAGTATTTATTTATAAAGAAAATTTATTCTGGTTGGGGGGTGACATTTATGCTGATTTTACCACAGCCCTTTCACTGCCTGTGTCTTTTATTATAGCTGTATTTCTTTCGTTGCCTGATGTTCATCCCCTCTTAGAAGTAAAATATTTTACCAAGCTGACCATCTGATGAAACATTTTTTCTGGTAGACTCAGAATATATTTACAAAGTAACATTGGAGGAGTGAACCCATATAACATTTTCAAACACTGTGCCACACTATAAAGGTGATAGAGGTTTATGGGAGATAGAAAGAAGAGAATCATTTCCTTAGGGTGATTAAGCAGATTTTATTTACAGCACAAACTGGACACATGCAAATTGTGCATCCATTAAACTCAACACTGCTTTAGATTTCAGGCAGCTGGTGATGGATGCTTTGGTATTAATTTTCACATAACGTATACATGTTAGATCAAGTTAAGGTTTAGGATATATCAAGTATTCTTAAGTTAAAAAAAATGAAGAAAGAATAGGGACATGAAAAGCAGGGATGTTGCAATAATCTCTAGAGAAACCATTACAAGTACAATGAAATGAAAAGGCAAAGTCGAATTTCCAAGACAAATAAAGCATATAAGAGAAGATAATGCAAGCAGAAATATTTACACTGTTTAAGCTCTCCCATCTAGTTTTTTTCCATAGTTCTTTCACACCATTACAGGAACTGATGGGAACTGGGTGAAGTTAGGTTCTTTACCTGTGTCTTACCTCTCCTTTCACCCTCAATCTTGCTTCCCAGCAAAGTAATCTGTGCTCCCCAATGCTTCCATTCTGTGAAGGAGAAAGGAAACAACTGGGATCCACCTTCCCCATGGCAGAGGCATTGGGTGATGTGCAAAGTGCAACCTAGGAAGGAGGTTTGCCTAACAAAGGGTGTGACAGAAGTCCCAGGAGATGCAGAGAGGCTGAGACCACTCCTGTGTCTGGTACAGAAACTGCTGATTAGACTAAGTAGGAGAAATGAATAAGAATCAGTGATCAAGTGAACTTTCATGGTGCCAGTTGCTCTCTCAGGTATTTGCCCACTTCAAACTAAATACAGAAACCCGGAATGTGATTGTGATTTAATTTCCTTTCATGGTGGTAGAGCAGGGCCTAACAAAACCTATTCTCTGGTGGGTCACAGATCTGTTCCCAACTCAGCATTTCCTATGCAGCATCCCAAAGCTGCTGCTCTCCTTAAGATTAAGACACTTCTGAGTGACACCAGTGGGATCCCGCCCTTATTTGTGATTATATAATTGAGATACATTTCTTTAGAGTTAGACTCAGGCTTCTGAAAGCAAATAGGCAAGCACAAAGTAGGCTGACTTTTGTTCTGGCTTTGCATATATTCTCCTCTCCTCCCTACTCCCCGCACCCCTTTCTTTTTTCACAGGAACAACAACAACAAAAAAGCTAAAGTGTAGGAGATAGAAATCTCATAGGCTTTACAAGTTTCAATTAAACACATCTATTAATGTTATCCTCATGTGCTTATTTATAAACACAATTTATTCTTTTCTGCAAGCCATTCATGCAGCTGCTGCTGCTGTTATGAAAGTGCTTTCCTTGACTGCATATTTTATTATCAGCATATTTTTTTAGCTATTTTCCATTCGTCCTGCTTTAGAAATAAAATATTTCATTGAAATGTCCATCTGATAAAAATTTCCCTTTTAGACATATATTTACCCAAAGAGTATTTGAAAAATAAATTTGTATAATATTTAAGGATGAAAGTGGTGCCAACAGCAATAAGTTATTGGTAGGCTAGCCTTTGGGTTTGTAAGCATTCTCTTCCTGCAATAATACACAGTATGTCATTGTTAGTAGCAATATACATGCTCCTATAGATCCCAATTCAAGAGAGACTTATGCATCTGATTTGAACAGAGTTGAGTGCTCCAGTAATCCACACTGGAAAGAGCTTTAAGAATACATTTGAACTGCAGTGGGAAGCTTCCTTTGGAAGTTTGGAGACTCGTAATGTCATGTTCTTTATGAGTTCTCAGACTGACACAGCAGAAGAGTTTCAGCTAAATATAGAAGTGGGTATTTTTTACATGTGAGCATGATGTTCATCGAAAATTTAAGCATGTTTTTTAATTTAGGACAGACTGTATTTTGCATTCAGAGTTCTAGTGTATGCCAAACCCCTCCACTGACTTTCCCATCAACCCATGCAGTTTCCACCAGAAGTCAAATGCAGATAGTTACCAGTGTCTATACTTCAGCTTAAGGGTGCTGCCAGTTGAGTAATCCTTCCCTCTGAATTTATTACAAAGTCAGAAGCCTAGTTTGTTTCCCACTCAATGTTTAAGTATGAAAAAGCCAACACACACCTGTAGCTGAGGCCATAAGTGTTGTTAGCTGTTCATTTTACATAGCTCTGCAATGCACACACTCCTGATCTAATTCATCCAGCCACCTTCAAGGTTCTTTCTGTATTCTAAGCTACATGTTCAGAATCACAGAATCTTAAGCATTGGAAGGGACCTTAAAAGATCATCTAGTCCAACTCCCATGCCAGAGCAGGACCACAGAGTAGGTAACACAGGAACTCATCCAAGTGGGTTTTGAATGTCTCCAGAGAAGGAGTCTCCACAACCCACCTGGGCAGTCTGTGCCAGTGCTCCTTCACTGGGAAGAAATTCTTCCTTATATTTCTTTGGAACCTCTTGTGGCCAGCTTATACCCATTGCCCTTTGTCCTATCACTAGCCATCATTGAGAACAGCCTGGCTCCATCCTCTTGACATCCACCCTTTACGTTTTTGTAAACAATGAGATCATTCCTCAGTGTTCACTTGGTACAATCTAGTGTAACTACTTGGTTTAAGCAGTGCAAATTCTGCTCCCTAACATGCTGTAATGAGACTTCAGTGTGACTGAACTCAAAGTTCATCAACATTCCAATATCCTGTTGTATAGATCATGAGTTATACAGGCCAGAAAACAACGCAAAGATTTACCTAACTATACATGAGCCCATTTCCACAATCTCCTGCTTAAAGCATTACATTTGCTCACCAAGAAAGCCTGAAAACACAAGGGAATTGAGTTCATAGAATAGCCCCTATTGCCATGCTGCTTGCTCTCAGGGTTGCTGCTGTCTTTTGACAACTGGGGACTATATGTGTATTACAACAGACAAGGGATTCTTCTTTGACTAGTGTTTGTAAAAGGCTTTACGAAAGGTAAGCTGTATGGGTTATTTTAGCCCCTTAGCTGACTGGTTCCACAGTAAATAGAAGCTCTAGAAGCCGAGGGAGGAAAATACAGAAGGATTTGAAAGTAAATAACTCACATGCACTGTTTTTTTTGTTGTTTTGGTTTTTTTTTCCCTAAAATCTTTGTTACACAGACAGAGCAGGGAAGGAGGTTTTTCTCTTTACACAGAAATACTTTTTAGTGTAGTGTTTCCCCCCTAAATGGGATCTCAGTTAGGCTTTCTTAGAGAGTCCTAACAAGGAACTGAGAAATTTCACCTTTCAAAGAAGCAAGGTACCACCTCTCTCTGTAAGGCAGTTGTTCTTACCAGAGTTAGCTACTGCCAGTCTGTTTACTTTGGGATCTATTGCCTTTCATGGGCATTTCACTTAGGATCCCATGGATCTGACCTCCACTCCTTGATGTGCTTGACCAGCAGGATTTCACTCTCTCCATAGAATTCAAGAATGGAGTGATGTTGCTCCTTAAAATTAATTAATGGGGCTGAGGGATGGAATTTAAATATTGTATTTATGTGGTATTGCTCAGGTGTGCAAGAGCTATTTTCCCAAATCGCTTCTCTTTTCTCAATAGGAAGCTCAACGTATGCTTTTAAAGCTAAATAATACTAGAATGCTTACATTATCTCTGGCTTGAGTTAGGTTTTTTTTCTTTTCTTTACACTGGTGATCCTATCTCTTCTCTCACATAACCTCAGCAAATGAGGAGCTGGTGGATTAGATCTGCATGTCAGTGCAGCGCCCTTCCCAGTGGTATGCCCTGTTCTCCCTGTTAAATGTGTAATCCTCTGTTTCTGACAAATTAATCTTTTTGTGTGCAAGCGCTAACTGTGACATTACAAACAAAGGATTATATTTGCGTGCAGCAAAGAGGTAGCAGAGAAATGAACACTTTAAACACTCCTTGAAGTTCCTTTTTCTTGTATATCTTGCTAATAAAGATCTATAGAAGGGTGGAAAATGAGAATTTTTAAGATTAAAATATCAGTACTTACAACATGCTTTTTGAAGACCTCATAAAGGCTTCTTGTTGCTGTATGAAGCCATCAAGTAAATTAATATTGCTACTTTGAAAATCTGGTTAGGAATGTCTTATTGAAACACATTTTATACTTTCAAGGAAGTTTTAGACACATAGCACAGGTTTGAGGCTAGAATGAGAAATTGGATGCAAAATTTATTTGGTTATTTCAATATCTGTTTTGCAGTGGTCAGTCAGATTGAAAGGGATACCTTGTCTACTGGTGGAGTACCTGTTTCCTGTCACTGGGATCAGGTGGCATTTGACCTGATGTGAATATGGACATTTGCCAGTTTCAGAGCACTTTCTCACATTTTTACTCTTTTTCATCACTTTGCCTCCCAATTGTTCCTGTTAGCACACATCTAGCATTAAAGTCAGCTCAACTATTTTTTCCCGTGAGGTTATGACACAAGCGCAAGTGAGAATGCACTAGATGTCCACTCTAGTTTGCTCTGTTGAAAAGAGTTAAAGCACGTCTCCATCCAGTATTTCTTCTCCTCTCCCCTGGGTTTTCTTAACACTGGAAGATCAGCAGGATTTGCTCAAAATGTTTGCTGCTCTTATTAACCGTTTCTGTAGTTCTCAGTAATTTCACAATAGCCCTTTTTTGTCTTGCAGCCACTGGCAGCAGTTCATGGTGGGTGAAATCTGGAGTACCCTGAAGTGAAACATACTTTCTTAGAAAGAGGCTTTACAACAGTGGAGTGGTCAGGCCACAAATATCTTTAGATTTTTTGTTTATGCATACTGGTGCACTACTTGTGTACTTGATACTGTGATAATCAGAATTCAGACTGCAATAATTAGCAACATGACACAGATAGTAGTAATTTTTCATCTTTGGGATTTTCTTCCTATCTTTCTTGTTAAAAAACAGCTGAGTATCATTTATTTAGTAATTATCCATTAATTTATTTTATAGAGAAAAAAAAGAAAAGGTTTACTCCATTTTGTAGTAAACCACTCATACCCTATTTTTCCCCTATTGCCATGCTAATCAGCATTTGTGTTTTCTGTGATAGGGTGAAAGACTAAGTATTGAACAGTCATAGGCAGCATCTCATCAGTGAAAATGCGACTGGAACATCTTTTATATAAGGAAAGGCTGCGGGAACTGGGGCTGTTTAGTCTGGAGAAGAGGAGATTGAGGGGTGATCTTATTAACATTTATAAATATCTAAAGGGTGGGTGTAAGAAGGTTGGGACATCCCTTTTTTCTATAGTAGCTAGCAACAGGACAAGGGGTAACAGAATGAAGCTGGAATACAAGAAGTTCCACTTAAATATAAGAAAAACTTATTTCACTGTGAGAGTGACGGAGCAGTGGCACAGGCTGCCCAGAGGGGTTGTGGAGTCTCCTTCCTTGGAGGTTTTCAAGACCCACCTGGATGCATTCATATGCAACCTGATCTAGGTGAACCTGCTTCTGCACAGGGGTTGGACTAGATGATCTCTAAAGGTCCCTTCCAACCCTACCATTCTATGATTCTATGAAAAATATTTCTCCTTGGATACAACTGGACACAGTAGAGGATAAGTCTAAGATGCTGAAACTGAGGGAGATAATTCCTACTGGTGATCCCAATAATGCAGGAGACAGTGCAGTGTTGATAATGACTGACAGAAGCAGTAAGCATAGTAGAAAATAATTTCCAGTAATCTTTTCTAAAACTCTCTAAACCAGACATTCCTTTAAATAGCACATTTCTACAAAAATTTGTAAAAATTCCCAGACTATATTTTAATTAATTTCTACTATTGAAATTAAACTCTTTGTCTTAAGCAATGAAAGAGAGAAAAAGAACAATAAGAGATCATAAATATTTTTTGCAGTGCTATGGTGCATTAATATATTCAGGTTTTATTCCAATAGTAATTTTGATTATTAAAAATACAATTTGTCTGATTAATTATAAATTATAATTTGATTTATAAGATGGTGTTACATATTAAATAATGCCAGATGGTGCCATGAGGGCATTAGCTTCCTGTAATAGATTCTGCATGACAAGAGAATTAAAAAGGGACAGAGTCCGGGAACCAAATTAACCAGGCCATGAAAACTGCCAGAATAAAAATAGTTCCCATTTCTCCCCCTTCCTTTTTTTTCCTTTTTTTTTTTTTTTTTTTTAGTTAAACATTAGAAAAACACCCTAAAACCTACTTATTTTTTGTTATGCCTTCAGCATTTAGGATTACAGCAAGATTCCAAAGGCAATGCAGCATGGATTAATTTTTCAGTCACTTCACATGTCTTATAAGCTTCCTTTGGTATGTTTGCATTGGTTAGTAGAAAAAAATATTGATATGAATCACTATTTGAAAAAATATTTCTCGATATTAAAGCAGCCAGGTTTGTTACTTATACCAATCCTAGATAAGACAGATCTCTTTCCCCACCTTAGCACTAGTGGCTGAGGTACATCATTTCCCTAAAGTTCAGTTTCTCTTCCTATGCAGGATTAAGCAAAGTGCTACATTAGCATTACTTACAAGTTACAAGGACCAAAACACATGCTTATACACAGAATAGTTGGAGTACTACTATCTCTCCCAAAGGTGGGGAGGGGCTGGAGAAAAAGAAAGGTATGCACAGATACATTGGTTTAAATTCTAGTTATATGAAATGTTATTAGCACTGAATTATAATAGGGTGTTTTTTTTTTTTTTTTAAATTAGTATTGATTTGTTAGTGGAAATTGCCTGTGTTCAATTCATGTGAGAAAGGAAAGTCTACTTCAGCATTGGCCTGAGTATCTCTTCTCTCCTGGTCTTCAGTTCTGACTTTTAAGCTTTTCTTTGCCATATTTATTTCCACTACACCTTTTATCTTAAAGAGATATTCTGGAGTCAATAAAATATGCATCTTACAGCTGTAAACTTGATTTTGAGCGCTATTCATTAAGAGGTTACTTGTTCTTTGTCCTGTGATCTATTACTATTATGTGAGTAATGTGTGCTGATGCAGTAATATTGTCCAGAGCATCCTATGCACAGATGCCCCTCCAGATATATTCTCATATACTTCTAATTTTAAGTAATTTGTCCTTAGTTGATGTCTGACAGAGTTGAACACCGACAGAGACTTTCCTAAGTTACTCTACATTGATTCTTCTCTGCCAGAAATGCAGAGACTGAAAGTTCTGTAAAGTAATCCTAGTTATGATCTGCAGTAAGCATCTGAGGAGACTGAAAAAGTCTTTAGGCTTAGAAAATGTCTGTTTCCTCTGAGAGCTCTACTTCTTTCTGCTTGCATCAGTTTTTGATGAACAGTGAATCTTTCTTGAACAGGTTATCTTTCTTGAACCCAACCTCATGTATTTTATTTTGAAGTAACCGATTCAAGATTTTTTTTTTTTTCTTGTACTCTTGATGTTCTTGTTTTGATATATCATCTTTTTATTGAACAGTGACTGATGACTTCAGGCTCTTCCTAATATGCAATGTTTATAAATGAATGAGAAAAGCAACGTGGCATGTATTTACGTGAGAAGATAATGTAATTAAGTTGAACCAATTTTGTCTCTGAAATTCTCTATTTGAAGTGCACTGGTCTTCAATGCAAGATGATGTGAAAAGTGCTGAGCTTGGACTTCTTGTCTTAAACTTGATTGGGCTTGATCTGAAAGGTCTTCTCCAACCATAATGATTCTATTATTCTACTTGAAATTTCCACTGTGGATGATTACATTATTTCCAATTTCATAGAATCATAGAATCATTTCATCTGGAAGAGACTTGTCTGGAAGATCAAGTCCAGCATTTGTCCGAGCACTATCAATCACTAGATCATTTCCCTAAGTGCAACATCTAATTCTGGGCCCCTCAGTTTCAGAAGGGCAGGGAGCTGCTGGAAAGAGTTCCTTCGTCATCTTGGTGGCCCTGTGCACTTCCCTTACAATGAAAGACTGAAGGGAGCTGGGGCTTTTTATCTTGGAGAAGAGGAGACTGAGAGGTGACCTTGCTAATGTTTACAAATATGTAAAAGATGAATGTCAGATATGTGTCAGGAGGATGGAGCCAGGCTGTTCTCAATGATGGCTAGTGATAGGACATGGGGCAATGGGTATAAACTGGAAACAAGAGGTTCTAAAGAAACACAAGGAAGAATTTCTTCACTGTGAGGGTGAGTGAGCACTGGCACAGGCTGCTCAGATGGATTGTTGAGTCTCCTTCTCTGGAGACATTCAAAACATACCTGGACAAGTTACTGTGTGACCTACTCTATGTGGTCCTACTCTGGCATGGGGGTTGGACTAGATGATCTTTTAAGGTCCCTTCCAAGTCCTAAGATTCTGTGATTCTGTGATCTCTTAAACAGCTCCAGGGATGGTGACTCCGTCATGTCTCTGGGTAGCCTGTTCCAATGCCTGACAACTCTTTCAGTAAAGAAATTCCTCCTCAGATCCAGCCTGAACCTCCACTGGCACAGCTTGAGGTCGTTTCCTCTTGTCCTATTGCTTGTCACTTGGGAGAAGAGACTGACCCCCACCTTGCTACAACTTCCTTTCAGGTAGTTGTAGAGAGCAATAAGGTCTCCCCTGAGCTTTCTTTTCTTCTTCTTTTTTTTTTTTTTTTTTTTAATTTCTGACAATAGGTTTGCAAGTTCTTAACTGCTGAGTTTTATTTGATGTACAAAATTCATAGAGCTTACATATTTCTACCCAAATTCTATGTACTAAAGACATTAGCAAGAACTGCACATTTTTTGGCAAGTTGAAAAAAAAAAAAAGTTTTAAAAAATTACTTCTGATACTCCTAATCTTCAAGTAAAGATAGCTATTTTAAACTTTGATGCAGTTAAAATGTTTCCTGAAACTGTCCAACCACAAATTGTGATCTTGTCATAATTGATAAAAAAATTCTAAGAAATTATTTGATCTAATCTAGAAATATAACTTGTACTCAAGAGATCTCAGAACTCAGAAGTATGTACTTGTGCATATATTTTAATACATATAACTCAGGTACTGACTATTTTACAATAATGTGCTCATGAAAATACTCTGCCGTGTTTCAACAGCAAAGAATCACACACGTAAGAGGAGACATAACGCAGATTTTCCTTCTCTCTTACAGCTTCACCTCTGTGATTTTTTCCTTCTACATTCTTTCCTTCTACAACTTTATGCCTGTAATTTAATAAGGTATAGGGTCTCTGTGACATTTTCTAACAGGTATATATTTAAAGGACTCTGAGACAGCTCAAAAAAACGCAGGAAAGTAAACCAATGTTGATGGCCCATCATTTGAGATTCTGATTCTGACCTACATTACCAAATAAGTGCTTTCACTCAGTTGAAGCTGGACTGCTTGAGACACAGGCTAACATCTGCAGTGAAGTTCAATAGAACTTGAGTCTTTGATTTGCCTCCTTCTTGCTGAGTGGTACATCCCTGGAGGACAGTCAGCCCATATAGCCTAGGCTGACATAGGTCAGCAAGATAAAACGGGCTGGAAAAAATTTCTGCCTGGTATATTGCCTATGCATTTCCAGTTTCTCTTCTAAGGCTATTGCAGAAGTAGGGGGTAAGAATATGGAAATAAAAATGGTAGAATGTATAAGAATGATTTGATAGAAAGGATTTTGAAAGTATTGGAGAAGATAAAAAGAAAAACTGAGGGACAACAGTAGATTTCTGAAGGAAAGTTAGCCAGCAGCTTGTGTTTCCATTTTCTTGTATTACCTAATCAGGGAATAATTAAGAAGCAAATTAAGACAGATTAAAGGAAATGGAGGTCTTCTGTTTTGTTTTATTATATTAAGCATTATATAACAAATTTACACTATCAGGGAGGGAGGGAAGGAAACTTTTATCTGAATCATTTGTATCAGTTTCATTGTACACAAATCTTTCTTAAAATGATAAAATTTTTAGTTTTTGGGACTAATCATTTTATCAGCTCAGGTTAGGAAGATTATCTTGTTTATTCCATAGAGATATCTTTTATAGAAGTGTCAATGAAGTACTCAAGTCTGGTTACTTGATGAGGAAGACTACTGATCTCCTCTGCAGCTGTTGCTCATATATCACAGGTAACAACATCCACAAGGATATATTCACCTCCTCATAATTAGTTTCAAGATCTCTTCCTGAAAGCATTCTTTAGGAAATGACCATTTAAAGTAACTTTCTCTAAAAAAACAAAAAAGGGGAAAAATGTGGAATTTAACTTGTCTTCTCATGTTTAGAATAAATTAGTTGTGGTTTAAAATACTAAATGATTACACTGAAAACATCCTAGCATTGTTATTTTTACTGTAGTCTTTTTTTTGTCCATGAATATTTTTGACACTGTCATCACATGTATGAAATCAGAGTAGTTCTTCAAACAATATCAAAAACTATTGGTGTCTGCTTCGAAAGGCATGCATTTGAGAGGCAGGTAATCTAAGTGCTAGGAGAAAGTGGGGAGAACAGAGATTTTACTGTGATATAAGGTTGAATTGCCTGGTTTTTCCCTATATGCATATCATCCGCAAGAGGTGAAGAACCTCTGAACAGGTTTGCTCAAGTATATAAATCTATTAAGAGCATTGTTCTTACACAAAGATTGAACTAGACTGGGGCTTTAAAGACAGAAATTTGACAAAGTACAAAAGATTGTTGAAGTAAATGTGCAATTAATTTAACTTGTGTTTCTAACACACATAATACCAGACACAACTTTTTTTTAACCTCTCCTGCTTCCCCTCTATTCATCGCATCTTTAAATACATTAAGGAAAAAAATTAGGGAAAAAAATCCTGATAGTTATTTTTATGATCAAATACCTTTTCCAATTAGTCTTGGCACCTCACCGTAATCACGATGAATGTTATTAATTCAGCAGTCTACATCCTATTAAGGGTTTCATCATAGCAGTGTGTTCAGGAACTTAATGGCTTTTGCATGTTAATGCTGTAGTCTGTGTTCCTGTGTCCATTAGTACTGTGTAATATCATGGATTTACACTCATACATGTATATACAAATATATCAATATATGATTACATACAGATCTTGATCAGATGGATGCAAAGCTATGAAACAGCAATTTGAATTTACTTAAGCAATTAAAATGTTACTGTGAGGCTATTTTAAATAAGAATCATTTAAGAACATGAACAAAGTGTTTTGTGAGAAATTTTGAAGGTTGACAATGACTTGTGGGGCATAAACTTTGGTAACTACCAGGTTAGAACAATCATTCTGATAGTCTATCTTGAATTTTGTTCACAGCAAAATAATTAAGAAAATGTTTGAGCTACTCAGTCTTCAGAAGAGTTCAAATTTTATCATAAGCTTTGCTTTTTCATTTTTTCCCTGCTTATTATAGAAGACAATCTAAGATTAGTTTCTGTGGCTTGACTTTCTCAGATGGCAAGGGTAAAGAAGAACATCATTTATCACTTAGTCTCACCTCCAATTCTATATAATACTAATGATAGTCCTTATTTTACTTTCTTCCAGTAAATCTATATCTTCAGTACTCTTGGGAAACAATTTAGACATATTTTTTTAAAAGTTAGATGGTGGTGAGTCGATTGATTGCAATATGTATTGTCCTATTAATAACCACCAGTGCTTAAAATTCTACATCTTAGAATTCCCTTTCTAGTCAAACTTTTTATGCCTTCAGATTTTAAATATCTGGAACATCTCCTTCAAACTTGTGCTCCACAAAAGCTCTTGAATGTTCCTATCACTTTGGCATGCCTCAGGAGCAATTCTTTTTTTTCCATGTCTTTCTAAGGATCCAGCAGCACATATCAAAATCTTGATTTGGACTTGGTATTTCTTCTAAACTGTTCAGTGTCCAGCTTTCGGACGCCCTGAGGCCTTCACATAAGCAGATTCAGTTATATAACTCATTTTTATGCTGTTCTCTAAAAAAACAAAATCAAAACAAACCAAAGCATTGAGCCCTGATAATACTATTTCTGTGAGCCATCTAGTCACGGACAAGCCTGTGACTTGGAAAGACTGGTCCTCTTCCTTAAAACCTGAGCTCTTCCCCTGTCTTCCAAAAGGAACATTACCCAAGATCTATTTAGATATTATAGTCTCATCAGAAAGTACATTTGGAGCTGAGCAATGAAATAGCCCTTGTATCACTAATTAAAATTCAGTGGTGAGGTTGTTTAATTACTCCCTCCACTGAAAATTCTTACTTTACTTTTCACATTTATTCTGGTAATAATGTGTTGAAGAGCTCATCAGCCTTGGAAGGAAAGCAACAATTTTTCTCATGTATGTAATCATTAAGCTGACAAATAGACACAGCACTGTACAGTTATCAATATCAGCACCGCAGCTCCATCACTATTAAAATTCTTTGCAGTTTTACTTTCCTAGCAGCCACTTCAAATAAAATCATATTGAAATTCACCTTTCCTGTAAAAAAATAAAATAATTGAGTGCATTTGATTATTTAAAAAAAAAAAATAGTGGTCTTATTTGCTTTTTCTTTGTATGTTAGACTACAATGATTTTATTTCCTTTTCTTTGCTTTTTTTCATTCATAATAGAAAGATCTTAGACCTGATTGATGAATATAACTGCCTGTTGCAGACTGCTTTCAAATCCAGTCACCAGTTCTGCCAGTAAAATAAGAAGGGTGACGGTAAGAATTTCCAAATGAACTCATTGAATCTTGACTTAGGTGAGATAATGGATTTGCAGCTCATTGGCCATCTTCTCTGACTTCAGAGAATCAGAATGAAGAGGAGAGATCACCTAACTTGACAGAATAGGCTTGTCAGCCATAGACTACCTCTGTGAACTGTGTGAATAGGCCCATACAATCAGGTGAAGTCTTCAGCCTTGCTGATTCAGGGAAAAGCAGAACTGCAGCAACTGGAAATAAAAAAAATCACATAAGTTCTGGTAGACCTAGGGAGCAGGAGTATGTTAGTGGGCATTTTGAAAACTTGATTTGATATTGGTAGTTTTGATGAAAAGAAGTGGAAGTCAACCATAAGGTAAGAAATTATTTTGTAACAAAATTAGAACATAATTTAAGAGAATTCTGTTACTTCCTCAACTGTGCTGAGCATCTAAAAAGCTTGCTAAACTGTCATTAGAAAAAAATTGGAGTTAACGTGATTAACATTGATGGAAATCCAGGTTCTGTTTCTCATTTTGGTTATGGCATGTTTAAATCCAGCTTTCAGTTTTCATTTGGAAAACATGAATTAATATTTGGGTGGGGTGATGTGTGTGTGTGTGTGGGGGGGGTGATGTGTGTGTGTGGGTGGGTGGGTGATGTGTGTGTGTGTGTGTGTGTGTGTGTGACATCATTTAAGATCCGACTCCCCAAAAAGCAGTTAGAGTTTTACCTCTGTCTTTGTAAGGCTAAGGTAGCAACAAGCACAAAACACAACCACAGTTCAGAAAATAAATTTATCCTATTACTAACCAAGCAGCTTCACTATATTCCAGACTCTGGTGATCAGCTCATACTTATTGCCTCAAAATGGGGCAAGAGCAGTCCCCAACATGGCTATTTTGTAGTAGTGTATTCAGTTTTGCATATGAGGTTGTGGGAAGACATTCAAAGTACCATCTGCTACAGATAGCTCTGTCCTATTCCTTTATTCGGCAGATGGGGGTGGTATGGTTGGACACTCTCTTGGGAGATGTGTCCCTGATGGACAGTACAACCTAGAGAATCAGGAGATCTAGTTACTATTGCAGTAGCCTGCCAGGGAATTGAAAACAAATAACATATCAAAACTTATGTATGAGGGATGCACCATTGAGACAATCTTGATGGACTGATACCACAATAACTTGTCAGGAAATGGAAGAGCCAAAAGATTTCTTGGCTTATCATGTTGATTCCCCCAGCACACCAGGTAATAACGCTGTGAGGGGCTGAGGGGATGTGTGGTGGGATGCTGCCTCCAGCTTTTCCTTGCATCTTCTAGTGCTATGTTCTGGATCCAGAGATCTCTAGATGCTACAAATAGGCAGTACTGCCAAGATGGGTGGTTTATTAGCAGTAAAAATGACTTTGAACAAAAAAGGAAAATATAGCAAATTTAACTGCTGGAGAAAATAGCAACATGATAAATAATGTATGGAAATTGAATATTTCTTTAGAAGATGAAGGAAGGGGTGCTGAAGCTTTTATTGAGCAGTTAATGACCTCTCTTCTTATTATCTTTGGAGTTTTTATATCTTTAGGGAATCATGTGTGTTCAAATAAAAAAAAAAATCTCTTTTACTTGGGAAGAGAGGGAACAGAAATTTGATTTGATGTGAAGTTCCAGGATGTTAGTTTCACTTTGCATAGTTTGATGTTTTCTTTTGGTTTCTTTTCTTGATATCATTTTATTATGGGTTCACAAACAGGGAGGTAGAATTCAAGACGTGCATGAAATGTGATGCATACCTTCCACAGGCATTTTTGCCTCAGAAGGGTAAGTATTTCCTGTGGTATAAATGTTACCACATTTTCAAGTTTGATAGTGATAAGGCAGGTGAAGCAAAGTTCATCACTTCTAGGTGTCACATTGTGGGTTTGTATTTTGAACTTCAGATGTTTGCTTACTGTGATGACTGTGGGCTGTTATTTACTCAACTTTATTTTAAAATACTTAGAGGCACATGAAAGGATGATTAAGAGGCAGAAAATCCACATGTTTTTTATATTTTTGGCAGCGTTGCCAAATCTTTTGATGCAATCTTACATATGAACATGTGTTTTTTGTCCAAATTTGTGTTCTGTATCCTTATTTCCCCATTGTACCAAGAAACTTGCTGGCAAACTATTCAAAGACTGTGCTAAATGGGATAATTTATATCAAATCTCTGAAAAGCTTAGACCGAATTATATGGTCTTTATTTTTCATGCATAACTAGGAAATACACTTGTAATGGATTGATGGGAGGAATAGATTTCAAATAATAGAAGATATGCTTTGTTTCGGTACCTCAAATTACTTTGTTGCATTGAAGCCTGTCAGATTCACTAGAGGATAAACCTTTTGAGAGAGGAGGGTATTAGTTTCACCATTTTGAATAATTTTTAAAAAAATCTTATTCTTCAAGAAAAAGTTATTTGGTCTAATGAAGTAATAAAGCGCCATATGGGTGCCGAAGATCATACTTAACTGATCATTCTCA
Organism: Colius striatus; assembly: GCF_028858725.1. Taxonomy (NCBI): domain Eukaryota; kingdom Metazoa; phylum Chordata; class Aves; order Coliiformes; family Coliidae; genus Colius; species Colius striatus. The sequence goes on along the minus strand of NC_084769.1, from coordinate 15,556,851 downwards.
TCTCTCTCTTACTCTGAGTTACAAAGGTAACATTAGATGGAATTGAGGCATGTAGCATATTCCAAGGCATGACTTAAGGTGAGTGCTTGGATAAGTCATGCCCAGTAGAATACACAATTCAGATTTGTATTTTCGTCTAGGGAGATGATTTATCTGAAAATCAATATTGTGCTGGAGATGTCACGTAGCAACTATACAGTGCTTTGTATTTTCAGATCAAGAGATGCCTGTTTTCTGTTTTTAACCATTGTGAAAATTTGGGGGGTAAATCAGATGAAAGCTGTTTTCCCCAAATTATATACTGACACAGAAAGCTAATCAAGCATAGGAATCATTCAATACCACAGTGTAGACAAATGTCTGAAACATTGTTTTTCAAAATTTATATAGCAGCTTGCCTCCCCAAACCCAACTGGGGTTAAAGAGTTTTCCAGAGGTTCCAAACTCTACTTTTTGTACTGAGTAACCAAGGAACTTGTGAATGATCATAGTTTGTGGAATTTGCTATGTTGTCATCCGCTTGATGAAAGATTATTTCTTTTTTTATATCTCTCACTAAGCACTACTCAGTATGCAATAAAGTTTTGTATTTCCTTCTTATCTTAAAAAGAATTCCGAATCAAAAATCACCACTACCATACACACAAAAATCCAAAATAACCCTGTGCTGAAAGCTAGCATATTTCCACTGACAAAGTACAGCTGATTTATAAGGGTGTGGTTACTTTTCATTTTTTTCCACCTACAGCTGTCAATGACTGCATGCAAAGCTGCTTCTGACTGGGAAGAACCCATCTTCTGAATGTATATTGAGATACTGAATTTGGAAAGACAATGTTGTGATCAGTTACTTCTCAAAATAAAATAAATGGAAGTAATACTGCTCCTGCACTCTGATATGTTTCTAATGAAAATATACTTATGACTATATTTCTAGAATTATACCATTCATAAAAGGTCCATTTGGGAAATCATTTCTTGAAAAGATACCGAAAATTCAAGGTGTAAATGACAAGAAAATCACTGCTCATACATGAAAAATAATGTGGCTTACTGGTTTTTGTTGATTTTGTGGTTTTTGTTTGCTTTGTAACAGTGTAGTATTATTATCTTTTCTGTGTCATTTTTGGACCAAAAAATGTGTCAAAACATTTTGCTCTTGAGTTAACTCTGAGAAAAGCACTGTGATTGAAGACCAGGGAGGAATTATCAGCTCAGCTGGTGAAATCCTAAGCGTCTTAATCAGTAATTCCTGAAGCTGGAGATGTGATGCATTATCTCCCGTGTCAGCTCTGTTCTTTCAGTATTGGATGTATCAGCATCCATATAGAGAGGATACTCTACAGAGACAATTTCTCTCATAGCTTGCATCACAAGTCCAAGATAGAATGGCGTAGCTCAGAGAAGTCCACATGTTGATTAAGAAAATATTCTGCTTGATCAGTAAGGGATTACTGAAAAATTAATGCCTACAGAGTATCTGAGGGCTTCAGTGTAATGAACAGCTGTAGCAGTAATATGCAAAGATCCCTTCTAAGTTAGGTGATAAGCTTCCTACTGTTGCAAACAATATTTATATGACTCAAACTAAATAGTTTTGCCCATTTTAGAGCATATCAGAAGTATCTTAAAAACAACTGCTGGAGGTGCTTTATTTTTTCTTGAGAAGGTGTGAGACAAAACACTGTGTACCTGGTTTTGAGGGGAAGTAATGAGCTGTTCAACTGATGAATCTTGAATGGTGACTATTGCATTTCTCTGGCAGAGCTGATGACCACAAACAAGCTCTGTCTGAATGCATATCTAAAACCTGTAAAGTATGCCAAACAAGGGACAGCACTAACAAATGTAGATTTTCATGGGTTTGGTTATGGTGTCTGATTTCTCTAGTCCCTAATAAGTTTTGAGGTCTAATTAAATATTTTTCAGCACATGGGCTTTGTGCAACATCCCTTTTCATCTCTCTGTGGATTTACTGCTATCTAATACCATTCGAATTCATAGTGCAGCTTTCTGGATTTGGAGGTTGTGGGATTTTTGTTGCTTTTTTTCTTGCGAGATAATTACAGAGTACTTTTTCCTCTCTCTACTTATTGCTCATTTTCATGTGAAAACTTAATATCATTCAGCTTAATCTCCTACTGTCAAATCTGATTGATGGTTGCCAAAGTGATAAAAAAAATATTAAAGAAGCACTGTTGCATGCATAGATAGTATTTGTAATGTCACTTGAAGAAACGGGGCTGAATAATTGGTTCTGATTCCTGGATCCTTTGACCACCAGGTGTCTGAGAATGGCTTAGCTGTTAGAGCAGCATGTCAGAGCAGAGACTAAAGGATGGGGCTGGGGTCAAATCACCAGTCTGTGAAATTAATTTTCTCCTTTTATTTCCTTTCAAAAAAAGAAAATTGTGGAGTTATGATGTGAGATGAGGATGTTCAAAACTTTTCACAATAGCAGCATTGGAGTTCAAAATGGGGAAAATATGATGAGAAAAGCATTGAAAGCGTTTCAATTTCTTCTCCCAGTCCTTCCATATCATGCTGCTTTCCTGTAAAAAAAAATAAAGAGCTGTACACTATTCTTGGATGGGGAGGTTAACTTAATTTCTTTTGTGATTGTAGTTTATTTACTTAAAGCTTATACAGATTCCTAGGCACCATGTTCTACCGGGTTACCAACTGGGTCTGCAGTTTTATAAGCTGTCTTGTTACCAGGCTGTTCTCAGTAGGTATAACACTGGCAGGTCTGAGATTATGAGGATGAAAGAGAGAAAAGAAATAAATAGCTGAGAAGTAAAGAAAGGGAGAATGCATAGGGGAATGGGGCAGGCAGTGAAGTGGAAAAGAGTGCTAGTCTTTGTGGAAGGCATCTGTACAATGCCCTGCACAGTAAGGTTTCCCTGAACCCCAACAAGGTACCAATATAGAGCTATGGGTTCAGCTGTATGTCACTGCTGATTAAATAAATTTACTTTCTATCCTTTGCTTCTGTGACAAAGTTACAACTGACATTTCTTTTGTAATTTTCTTGTAACTTTAAAAACTCTTATTGCAGTTCCTTCCTTCTATCTGTTTACCTCATGGATAACCATTCTCTGTGTATTATCAGCCTGAAAAGTTATTTTTCAAGTTGAATTCCTTTGTATTTCTTTTTCTTTTCTCCACAATTTCTGTCTTCAGTGATGTTTCGAGCTTCTCCTAAATTTAAATAATCTGTAAATTTAAATGTCATGTATTTTATTCCTTCTTATGTAATGTTAATTATTACATTAAACAATCCAGATACAACCTTTCCATTTTGTGAATTATATTCTATTAAAGTATAGCAGTAATTAGTTAATGAACCCTTTAATTTTTTCGTTCTTAGACCAGATCCAAAAATTAGCATCAGTGCAGAGCACTACACATTAGCTTGGCTCTCAGCCTCTGCTTAGTTAGAGAGGGTAAAATGCAAACAGTGAATCACTGGAGGCTGCTGAATCTATGTGAAGGAATTGCTTAAATAAAGTAACCTGCTTGACACAGTCAGAGACCACACTTTCTCTCACAATAGATAAAAGAAGAAAGTATCACTTTATATTTTCTTTAGTGGGGATTTTACTGGGTTTAGTCACAAATTAGACTCCTACAAAGCAGTGAGGATGATTGGCAAGACTTTATTCTATTTGTTTTCACATTTTTCCTTTGAAACTCCTTTTGATTTCACCAATATAAAGAACAGACAGCCACATCAAATTAAAGGCTTAGAATGGGAGGATCAAATAAATCTTATCAAGCTGCAGAACAGAAGAGAAATTATTTGAAAAGTCAAGATGTTCATGTCCTCTATTCTTCCCCAAAACAATGGTAAAGGGTTTACTAAAATCACTGGAAGAATATGAGGATTTGCTCTAGCAAACAAATAGGAGTTCTGTTTTTTAACAGCTTGCACCACTGAGAAACTGATGCAGAAAAAAAAAAAAATGAAGTCTGTGGTTACAACAAGTAGAAGCCTCCTCCCCACTAATTCTGTGCATCCCATTTTTACCTGCTAATCTCATATAAGGTTGGTTTATGGATGTGTGACAGCTTTGTTTCTCCCAGCTTGAGCTGAGAGGAAGTCTTTTCCAAGATTTCATACTTAATTCCTGAAAAAAGACTAGGGATTATACTGTTGATCTCTTTAGAAACATTTTGTATTATCAATTTTTAAATAAAAAACTTTTGTTGTCCATACCACTTTCATCTATAAAGAGAATATATTTGCACTTAAACAGTCTTTCATGTTTGGATTTTAACATAAATATTACCAAAAAAGTAATGTGCAGACTGACAAATACTATAGTTTTTCTATGATATATTTTGATGTTCTGTTTACAACCTCAAAGCATTCACCTGTTGGAATATTTCTGAAGGAAGAAATGTGTGGTAACAGCCTGTAATCTGTTTGCATAACTCCCTTATGATCTGCTGTAGTACTGCACAGGATGTGTTGTGTATGAAATATTACTTTGTCATACAGACAAGGAGATCTGAAATGGACTGGATCTGTCAGAGAAGGGCATTTCCTTCTGTGGCCTGTGCAAAAATAGTCTCTTTAGCTTTGTCTAAAGTGATTTTTAAAAATCCTGGTGGAATATTGACAATGACTTTTAAAAATGATGCTATCTATGAAACTTGGCTTTCTAGTTACCTTTTATGAAACAAAAAAGAACAATTTGGGAAAATTACTCAGACATTTTGGTGCCTCTTTCCAGGTGAAAGGTGGATAGTTTTCTTTTTATTGAAAATCCCATAAGATCTTCTCAAATTTCTCTTTGAAGTCAACAAAACACAACAAATTAAAAGTCTTGGAGAACAACACTGGAATGACTCAGTGCTCATGTCCTGGGCACATCTTGTCTCTGCTTTCTAGCTTAGTATTTTCTCCAATGCCTTCTGGTGAGCATCCAACTGATTGCACACTGAGGAAATAAGCAACTAAATCCTTATGATCACACTGGAAATATTTTCCCTTCATTGTTATATTCTAGTTCCTTTTCCTTCTTTTTTTTTTTTTTTTCCTTACACCAGTTGACATAACTTTAACAATCCAAAGTGGAATCCGTTTATTGCCAAAAGATGTCCAAGTAGAATTCTTTACCTGAAATAAGATGACTTTTGTTAAAAGGTCTACTTCTCACTAGGGGATCTCAGAGTCCCAAGGTACAATGAAATTTTTTGAATGCACTTCAGAAGTGTTTCTCCTCAATGTACCTATTTTTTTCTTTTATTTTCCTTTTTTTTTCTTTTTTCTTGCTTAATTGCTTCTTGTGTATTTCTTCTCTGTGGGAGAGTTATAGAGTGATTCTGAAACAGGAGGATGTCATATTTATTCTGTAAACATTAAGAGTTCTAATTACTCCCTGACAATTCTCATTCAGAACGAATTTATTTATGATGCTTTTTCTTAAATGATTAAATATTTATTAGTTAAATGTTTGTTAAATGTAACAACCAGCATCACGTCTTTGATGCTGGTTCCCAGTAGGAAAATAAGAATAAGAAAATAGTAGGTAACTGTTACAGGAAAGTCTTTCCCAATAGACAGTAGCTATTTATCAGAAAAATACAGACTGCCCTGTTTAAAAAAGAAAAGATACTATATACCTCATTTTTTTTTAAATATGTTGTTCCATCTAAATGGTTTCAGTTTTGCTGCTATCATTTTTCCCTCTTTCACAGCTATTCTGTCTACTCTTCATCATATAAATAAAACCTATTGAGGTTTGACTTTGTAAAAATATATCTTAGGTAGCTTGCTAGAGTTGTTGCTTTGTTTCCAAATTAGCAAAAGGATTTTTTTAAGTTCTTGTAGTGGGTCTGGGATGGTCGTGATTTTCTACAGCAGCTCTTGCAGTGCTGTGCTTACTGTTGATATCAATATTATGACTACTGCTCGCACAGCATCAGGGCTGTTCCTCCAGCATTCCTTCCCCCACCTTCACCAATAGCTGTGGGTGAGCACAAGCTTGAGAGGGACCACGGCCAGAACAGCTGACCCAGGCTGACCAAGGAGATATTCCATACCATATGACGTCAGCTCAGTAATATAAACTAGGGGAGAGGAGCAGGAAGGGGAGACGAGATTCATTTCTGGCCTTCCCAAAGCAACCGCTACGCGTACTGAAGCCCTGCTTCTCGGGAGGTGGCCGGACATCACTGCTGATGGGAAGCAGAGAGTAACAGCTTTATCTGCTTTTGCTTTGCTTCCCACCTGCATGGCTTTGCTGTTTCTTTATTAAACTGCTTTTATCTCAACCCACGAGACTCCCATCTTATTTTTCTCCCCTTCCCTGGCTTGCTGAGGAGGTGGGGGATAGAGCGGTGGGGTGGGCACCTGGCATCCAGCCAGGCTCAAACTACCACAGTTCTCATCTTTGGCCCGATGGAGATCAAATGAATTGTTGCAAAGAAAACCAAATCGAAGGACACAAAGTGAAAGTTAACCAGGGAAAAGCACTGAGTGGGTGCCCTGGATATATGGGTTTCAATTGTTACCTCTGCATTTTCAGCTTGTTTTGGGCCACTTCCTTGCCTGATGCTTTTTATCCATTCTTCCGTCACTTCATATTGACTCTTGAGAATCCCTTCTCCTAATTTTTCCTCTTAATTGACACTGTTTCCTTTATTTTCATCCATTTCATCCAGCTTACACTTCCCATTCTCACATACAGGCTACATGTTGACATTACCAGCCTTGTCACGTTTCACAGCATTTTCAGCATTTATTTCTTATTTGCAAACTACTGTGTTGGCGAGAAGAGTGACACTGGCATCTGATCTAAAATTTCTGAAAGATGGGGGCATCTGTAAATCAGCTCTCATCTTCTGTTCAAAGCATAGTGGCCACAAGCCTTGAACGACATTGTGTGTGAGCGTGTGTCCCTGCATGAGAAATGCATTGAGAAGAGCTGGTGGAAAAGCATGCTAGGGTCTGGCATTGTTAGGGGGCAGAAACCCAGACAAACCCTTATTCCAACTCTTGTCTGCTGAACCTCTTCCTCCACTCTTGGCATATTCGTATTCAGAGTGTTTGGTAACTTGTTCTGTGCTCTCACTGTAAAACACATGCACATTCTAAAATGATGTTACTTTAATCTTGATAGAAATAAGGAAGAAATGATGGATCCTGCTGTTATCATTATGTCTTGTTTCATGAAACCAATAGCTTTTAAGAAAAAAAAACAAAACTACAGAGGTAGGAAGGTAAATTACTCTTGGTAGTGCATAAACTATATGAGCTAAAATAACCACAATCATTATGGATCTTTTATTGTTCCAATAGAACATGACAAAACAAGAGGGACAAATGCTCAAAGTCTATCTATACGATGAGAGTAGAGTGAAGCATTGGGCCCCACACAACCTTGAGACTTGAGGTCGTGTGTGGAAGCCAAACAAAATATCCATTGCAAAGTGCTATCCTTCCTGGCATATTGTAGACAAACATTCAGAAGAGCTGCAGCAGCAGTGATGTATTTCACTGGAGGAATAAAATACAATACTGTGGGCAAGCAGTACAGCTCTACCATGGCATTGCAGGATGCAGCGATAACTACTAGCTTAGGGAGACAGAGAGAGAATTATCCTTTTTTCTTGCAGCAGTGACTGGGTAAATCCCATTATTCTGACATGTAATGTCTTAGTACTCCAGTTGTTGACTAGGCCTTGAGACCTGAACATCACCAAGAAATGCATTTTTCTGTGCTGGGTGATCTATAAGTTTGGAAAACCTTAAATGTGCAACTCTGCATGTTGGGATCAGGCTGTGTGTGGGGCTGAGGATGAAAATACATGGTGGAATCAATTTCTTCAAAGTCTTTTTATTTCCTGAGCCCACTGTACTGCATTACATGTAAAATCAGGACAGCTCCACCAAATCCAGAGATGGATGGCATTTACTCTACTGCAGGCGAGATCAAAGGGAAGCTGGAAGATGTATGCATTTTAGTGCCTGTAACATTATGTATTATGCACACAACCCGACAATTCCTGAGCTTAGTTCCTACTGCTAAGTGCCTTCCTCACAACCTATAAAGGCAGATTCTTTAATTAACCTTTAAATTATAATTATTTCACTGGCTGTGCACCAAGCCAGAATCAAAGTATCTCAGTTCATACTGTATTATACTTGTCTCCTGAAGATATGTTAGATTACCTGGATTAACTTAGTGAAGCTGAAGGCTGCTTCACCTGTTGTTTGTGCTGTATCTTAGCAGATCTTTGGGCAGATAGGATAGGGATAAGGGGATATACGGATATATGGGACAGGGCAGATGATTTGCTTTCCTGAGAAACTTGTTGAGTGGAAAATGCAGCCAATGCAATCAGAAGTTGCTGAGGAAGCAATGCAAAAATGTACCAGGAAGCGCAAAGGAAAACTCAGGCTAGCTACTAGGACTTTGGAAATTACCTAGACAGACCTTGTTGTGACAAATACTGCTGTGCCAACAGGGAAAGATCTGTTATGATGCTTGATAAACATATATTCAGATAGTATTAAATGAGTGATATCACTTGCTGTTGCTTTTATGAGCTTAGCATGGAGTAGCTTGGATATACGGGTAGCTAATTGACATGTTTGGCCTCTTGCAATAGGGTAAGTCCTTTCAAAACAAGGGAGGTGAATGGATTTCCCAGGCATTTAATAGATTTAATTTCCAGATCATTCTCTCAGTCATTGAATTTTATGCAGTGAGCCCATGCTTTTTGGGATTTGGCCAGGTTGGATCAATGAGCTAAAACCAATTTTATGAGATTCAACAAGACTCAATGCCAGGTCCTACACTAGAGTCACAAAGACTCTATCCAGGGTTGTAGGCTTGGAGAATGCTGGCTCGAAAGCTACCTGGAGAAAAAGGACCTGGGGCTGTTGGTCAATGGCTAGATAAGTATGAGTCACCAGTGTGTCCAGGTGGCCAAGAAGGCCAACAGGATCCCAGCTTTGCATCAGCAACATCATGTCCAGCAGGACTCTGGAGGTGATCATTCCCATGTATTCTGCACTGTTGAGGCCATATCTTGAATACTGTGTCCAGTTCTGCCCCTCACTACAAGAAGGACGTTGAGGTGCTGGATAGTGTCCAGAGACAGGCAACAAAGCTGTTGGAGGATCTAGAGAACAAGTCTTATGTGGAGCAGCTGAGGGAACTTTTTGTTTATTCTGGAGAAAAGGAGAATGAGGGAAGAACTTATCATTCTCTACAACTCCCGGAAAGGAGGTTGTAGCAAGGTAGGAATCAGTCTCTTTTCCCAAGTAATAAGTGATAAAACAAGAGTCTCGGGCTGTGTCAGAGAAGCTTAGATTGGATATTAGGAAAAAATTCTTAACCGAAACAGTTGTCAAGCACTGGAACAGACTGCTCTGGGGAGACACCATCCCTGGAGATATTTAAGAGATGTGTAGATGTGGTGGTTAGAGATGTGGCTCAGAGATGTTGGCAGTGTTAGATAAGTGGTTGGATTTGTTGATCTTAAAGATCTTTTCCAAACAAAATTATTCTGTGATGCTTGCTCCTGAAAGTTCAGCATCATCTCCTGAGCCAAACATGTGAAGAAGTACTAAGAAAGGAAATAGAGTCAGAGTTTTGCCTCCTTTGGGCCATTCATAGTGTTACATCTGTAAAAGCTGTGGTAGAAGTGACTCCCCCAGATGCCGGTGAGGTGAACGTATACGTCTAAATGTGCTAATTATCACTGCAGATCTGTCATTTTAGGGAAGGCAATGATATCAGAGTGAGTAACATCACCTTTCCCCACATACTTACTCATTTCCTCTAAGTCTTCAGGAAGCAACTACTGTGGGATAAAGGAAGGAAAATAGTGGATAAACCACTTTTTACTTTCAGGATGCTTTCCAGATCTGATTTGGAAATCAGATTGTCCTTGACAGTGACGATACTGCCTTTTCTCATTTAGGTCCGAACTGTTCCAAGAAGCTGGGTGCTGTCACCTTCTCCACTTTTTTGATTCCCTCAGCAGCATGTCTCTTTGGAGGTATACTTTACCCTTCACTATAGCCACATTGTGGTTTTGCACATAACTCACTGGTTCCCATTTATTCCCACATGCTCATCAGCAGGTCTCTGATCTGAATGACTGGAATATATTGCTGTCTCCAGGCTAGTAAAGTAAGAATAAATGGATGCGACCACATTCCTTATCTCCAGACTGCAGAAACTTTTGTCAATCCACGAGACAGACTGGGCAGAAACTGAATGCATAACAAGATCATTTGGGGTCATGGTACAATGATTAGATTCCTACAGCCTGTGTTACTGTAGATTAGTACTCTGGCTCCCTGGAGGAAAAACAAATTTGAAATTCCATGCTACAGCCAGATGCCAGACAGGCCATCATAAACAGTGTGTGAACCTGAGGGAAACATGCATCTTTTAAGGTACTGAGATTTTTTCTCAGCAAACCCTAATCTCGGTCCTAAAGGGAAAGCTCAATTCAGCTTGCAATGCTGTGCTGCAAACGAAACATCTCAGGCTACTTGCAAGGATCATAGCTATGGTTTGTTAAGATTTAGGAAGTGCTGTTTTTTTGAAAGAGGGGGAGAGGAGAGAAATGCACAAAAGCTCTAACCAAGTGACAGAAAGTTTTCAGAAGCTTTGTGGTATGGCCCAGAAGAGATGGGCAAGGGATCACCTTTGTGTCATGGAATCAGTTATGTTATCCCCTGAATACACACATAAGGGACCACAGTGTTCTGCCTGGAAACGAATGAAAGCATGAACTAGTCCAAGGAAATGATCTTTGTTTAACACTGACAAAGGGAAGTTTTTTTGGGTTTTTTTTAATGTCTGACTGTAGTTTCATAGCTTTGTGATTACACAGTAAAATATATTCTTCAGGTCAAAGCTTACATTCGCTTTTAGTCTGTATATTTTTTCCTGGGACAGGGATTTATCAGTGTTATTCTACCATGTAGCTTTGGAAGCATGGTTATAGAGAAAACGGGCTTAATCCTGATTTACAGGCAGCGTCTTAGAGTGCTTGAGAACAACTGCATTTGTCTGAAGTCTTGGCATCATATGATAAGAGAAGTTCAGATTTTTCTAGATGTACTGCATGCCTTCCATGGAGAAATACAGTTGTGCGAAGCTGAATTTCTAATACAAACATCAATCAGGGAAGTATAATTAAGCCCATATCATAAGAAGGACAAAATCGTTTGCCTAACAGGGCACAAACCCAAACAACTCCCTGTTCCTTCCTTTTTATGTGGCAAAAGGAAGAGAAATAGTTCATCCTGCCAAAAAAACAAAAACAACAACAAAAAAGGTGTTAGTAAATGTGATCTTATTCCAGCAATGCCCAAACTAAGAGAACAATTTGTGCTTCTGCCAGTAGATATTGCAATTGGATACTATTTTGTAGCAGCAGAATTGTTGTAACTGCTGTGGAGGCACAGCATGCTGCTAAAATCCTGGCAACTTTTATGAAAGCTGTTTATATTACTGTAGGCTTTCTATAAACAGCGGCAATAAACAGCTAAACTGTTTTAGGAATAAGATGCAGATATTAGAGATGAGTTTTTCTGCAACAGTAATGCCTTTTGGCAAGTTTGCTGGCATTTAAAGGAAAAATGAAAATAAAATTTCTAAAAGTATGTCTTGGAGATAGAGACTGTCTCACCCAGCTTCAACAGTGAGGAGAACCCCTTCCCCAAGACAGCACTGGCTGCAGAATTTACATGGAACTGGTTTTCTCACTAATCTTGTGTGACAATTGGGGCAGACTACTCTTCCCAAGTAGCAAAGGCATCTTTTTCATGGGTGAATATTCAGAGGGAAAGGAGCAACTTTCTCAACTACTCTCTGATGCATGACTTCACTAGGCAGAGCACAAATATTTATGACCACCCACATGAACTCATATATTAGGGGTTTAGGACTGGTTTGTTCATTTAGGTATTTCTTTTTTTGGAGACATCCCACACTAGTGTTTTCCTTTGGGTTCCAATGGAAACCTTGTGAACCAGACCTCTCATTTATAGTCCTCACTGAAACAGGTCATGAGGATGTTGAGGATTTATATTTGAAAGCTTCGAACTGGATTAGTTGTGTTAGTTTTTGTTAGAGGCATAATTTCTATTGGTTTCTAAAGTTAGATTTTCTTTCAGAGTTAGGTTTAAAACATACCATCTCAAGAAAACCCCTGAGCTGAAACTGGCTGGAGGCAAAGACGTGTGCTTGGTCTAATTTTATATTCTTTTCTAGGCATCTTCTTTTGATCACCAACAGAGACCCGTTTTTAAGCTTTGGTCTAAACTATTGAAACTGTTTCCTTTTTCCTGTTTTCTTGTGTACTGGTGATGTTTTCCAGCCAAACAGCTGCTGGGCAAAAAGAAGAGGAAGATAATGGGAACTATCTTGCTATTTTTAAGCTCCAAAATCCTTTCACACAAGGACAGTTGTATAAAAAAAATCAGTCCTGTAGACACGGCTACACCTGGCAAGAATGATCCCTCTCTCCTAGTTCTTTATTTTAAAGGAAGTAAGTATAAGCCTGCTTTATACTTTTCTGTATGAGTTAAAACATTAATACAGTCCCACTCATGGCCAACAGTAGAGAATTTATAAAATCTGAGATACTGTAAATTTGCACCTCATCTTGGGCTAATGGAGAAGTGTGGGAACTGCCTGTGAAGTGTATGGATATTTTCCTAAAAGAAGGCTGTTGGAAATACATTGATCACCTACTCCCCAGCACAGTAGTATGACTAGGGGTTCACAGAAGTGTGTCTAAGATTAGGATATAGTTCATTGTCTGCAGCACTAAAATTCTGCTTTCCTAAGCTGTATTCAGTGCCTACTGGCTATTCTACTTGGAGCATGATAACAAGAGGCTACGATATCTGTGCCTACCCTCTTGATCTTAAGAGATTATATCTCCCACTTTGTAGGAGGCTGTGAATATCAACACAGTTAAATATAGTTTTCTCCATATTTCCTTATTCCTTTTTCCACAGGAACTTGAATTCTATCTGACACATTTAGTATTAGCTATCTGGCAGAGCTGGGGACGATGTATAACACTTTTTACTCTTGTTTTTTTAAAATGAGATTTTTTTTTTCCCTTCTATTTGTGGACTGCTGGTGAACAGATCACCATTTCCTTAAAGTTATTCAGTATGAAAATAATTAGGGACATTGAAGCATGAAGTCTGAGGGGAAAATGGAAAAGGAAGAATGATTCACTGTCTGTGTATAGCTATAGGGATAATTTTTAAGTGAGCACTGAGATATTCAGTGCTGTTTGCATTGGCTTCTCCAACTCCAAGGCTTTATTTTTCAATGGTTAGCAATTGGGAATCATCATAGTAGAGGCTTTTTTTTTTTTTTTGAATAATTGCTCTCTTCATTAAATCTGAAATATTCATTTACAATTGAACCTTTGAGTAAAAGTTTAAGTCTACAGATGGATTTGTGAGAGCTGGGTGATGTGACTTCTAGAGTTTTATGAATATATCTTAAGAAACTTATTTAAATGTTTGCTGAAAAATGTGCAGAACATTTTTTTCCCAGGCTAATCCCCAGTCTGTTAGTTAAATAAATCTTTCTGCAATTTTCAGTTGCTGAGGAAACACATCCAAAAACTAATCAAGAGTCGGTCTGCTATTAGTAGTATCGGTAATTAGATTTGCCAAATCTATTTGGGAAAAGGTACAGAGTTGAGAGAGGCAGTTTGTGATGCCTCCATAATCCTCATGTCCTTTTCCAAATGATGACTTAAACTCAGAGCTCCAGCATATGTCCATGAGCTTCTTTTGAAAACTGCTTTCCAAACTGCCCAGGAAAGGCTGAGGCAGTGTGAGAATGAGCCCTCGGTACATAGGAATGTGCTGACATTTGGACTGCCTTAGGATAGCTGAGTGCCTGTGTGAAGCAAGCTGAGGGGGAAACAAGACCTGCAGGGTACCACAATCTCTCTGAAGGAGCAGATGGATGTAATTCAGCATATCCTACATCTCTGGAATGACATTAAACATATTTTTATAGAATCACAGTATTTCTGAGATAGGAAGACACCTCTGGAGATTGTTCAGTCCAAACCTACTGTGTAAAGTAGAAACAACTAGGGTAGATTGTCCAGAGCCATGTCCAGCCGTTTTTAATCATCTCCAGGGATGGAGACTCCACAACCTCTCTTTGCAATCTGTACCAGCCCTTCATCACCCTCATAGTAAAAAATAAAATAAAATAAAAATTCTCTTTTATTTTGAGGTATTTGGATATCACAGCAGCCTGGAATACAAATCCTGTTGTGTCTAAATGGAATGCTGTGGTCACCATTCATGGTTCACTGAGACATCCAGATTCTTTTTTTGCATGTGAAAAGTGACAAGAGTCAGAAGTGCAGGCAGCTCTGTGCAGAGCTGACTATAACATGCCAATGACAAGACAGGTCTCAATTCATTGTCCATGTAGTTGCTAAAATTGGACCACATTACATTAAAATCCTGGCAGTCAGATTAATGTGATGGGTAAAATGATGTGGCTTTAACTTAACTGATGCCCAGATTTCCTTGTGTCTCACTAGGACGCTTCATGGTTCCCAGTAAATGCTGTTACATTTAGAAATATCTCCCACCTGTTGCATGGGGCACACTGTTTCAGGGGCAGAGAATCATACCTCTTCCATCCCTAATTCTCCATCAGAAGGGCAGGAGCTGGGAAATCTCACCCAACCCCTGTGTAAAGGAAAGAGCAACAAAATCTTATACATAATTTCTAAAATTTTCTAGTGGCATAAACATGCATGAGCAATTCACAAGGCAGGTAGGAATCAGTTATGCTACAGGTAGGTATCCTAGGCAAGAACACATCAACAGAGCTTTTTGCAAGGAAAGAGAAAAAAGAGCAAATAGTGTCATATTCGGGGCAGCAGCCCAAGGATGTAGCAGCATGAAGTGGTTAATCTGAGGTAAACAGGGGTGTGAATGTAGAGCAAGTAGTCCTGCAGTCACTACCTAAGTGCTAGCTGTTGCTGTCAGTAAACGCAAAGCAGCTCATTCTGCTCCTGACTAAGTGAGAAGCGGGCTCAGGGCCAGCTAATGTGCTGTACATCCCCGCCTAGGCTTGCCTCTGGCACTCACAGCCTGCACCATGCATAAATAAATCAGTAGGTCTATCTGACAAGCTTGTTTCAGGCTAGGAAGCTTTTCAATAGAAGATCCCTATTTTGCCAAGGAAGCAGGAAAGTCCCTGGGCTTTTTAATAGCATCAGAAATGACCTGCTGGGATACAGCAAAGGCCTGTCTTGCTAGGGACTGTCACCAAATGAATCAGGGAAACTATGTGAGTCTAAGTACTGTCTGTAGAATGTTCTCTTCATGCTTCCCCTGTATTTGCAGTCACTGGATTATCAATGTGAGAAGGCACATCCTTGCCTAATTCCTTCAGTATTTGTTGGGACCTGTCGACCATGATTTATTTTATCTGTTTTGAAGCTGCTACTGCTGCCTGCTGCCTCAGTCTCTTGTGGCAGCAAATTTTGTGGACTTTTTTTATTTCATTTTTTATCTATGCGTAACAGTGTAGCTTTAGCCTTCCCTGAAGATCAACACTCTAGCCAATACTCACCTGATGTAATAACCTTCTGTAGCTTTTCCAGAGAGAGAAGACAGCCATCAGCTCCCTTCCAGTCATCCTCTGGTTTTCTTTCATCTTTCCTCTTTCCACAACAAAGACAGCAACAAAAAACACTGTTTACCCAATGGCAAGTTAAGGAGGGCTACAGCATCTCTTTTTGCTCCAAGACAGAGCCGCATGCTTGCTTAATGGAAGTAACTAAAAACAGCACTGTGCTCTGAAAATCATTGTCTTTTATAACCACTGGATACTCAGGAACTTACTAATTGTCACAAATAGAACAAAACTGAGAGAAAAAAAAAGTCTATACATAGTCATTATTTGAATCAAAATCTTACCATCTCTCTACTAATTGCTATATATCTAATTGTGTATACCTAGGATATGGCTCTGCATGACATTAGGTCAGTGTAGGACAAAATATGATTCCATGATTCCTAAGCCCTTTAGGAAGGGGAGCATGTATTTTTGTTCTACAGATAAAGATGTGCCTTTAGTAATTAAGGACTTCAATGATGCAGAAACCTGCTACCAATCAATGGCAACCTCACCTTCTATTAACGTGACACCAATCAAGTTTCCTTAGCAAGAACAACCACAGAAAGAGAATTTCAAAGCATATAGTGTTGGAAACAGAATTTTAAACTAGCACTCTATTGAAGAGACTGTGGAAATAGTGCCATGTAATTCCTCTGACCCTTTGAACAAAATGGTGGCTCAAATAGCTTTTAATAACAATAATTCTAAAGCTTAATATTCGAAGCAAAGAAATCAATGTAGAATTCTAAATAATGAATTTTTTAGGAACACTACTGTCCCCAGAGATGAGATAAAATAAAAGGTAAAATTTATCAGACACACTATTGGGAATTCACTGAATTCTGTTCTGTGGGAAGTGATATGGGTAGATATCATACCACTAAAGAGTGACATAGCAACTTTTGTAGAAATAATTTAAACCTGCCAATTCCATTGCTATCATAAGAACTTCGCCATTTTGTACCAACTGGAGTTGGTGAAATTTGTTGCTTGCTACATCAAGCACTTGATCAGTCACTTTGACAGCAATTTTTAACGCAGCCACAAACATCTTGAGTTCTTCAGAACAGGAATAAAAATATTTTAACTTGCAGTTAAAACTTGATAATTGTTTTTTTTTTCTTTTCTTCAGAGGAGAAAAAGAAAAGGAGAATTTGGGTTTTGTTAACATTTCTCTGATTTTTTTTTATAATTTTTCTTTACGGACAACTGTAATTTACAAAAGTGATCAGTGAAAGCGTTTCTCTTTATTAAAAGAAACCCCAGTCCTATAGAAGCAAAAAGATTCTAAAGACTATTTTTCCTGAAACAATCTGATTCTCAAATGTAATCCTTTCCCCTGAGAGATTTTAATTTTTATTTATTGGGCCATGAGGGAAAGCAGGCTCTGGAAAGCCCTTGTTGTCTTTGCACTCAGGATGTCACTAATATGGTTCCCATGAGATTTGCTGGCTAGTTCTGCAGATATCTGAAGTGTAGATTTGTTCTGAAAAAAAACCCAGATCTAAGAGAACAAATTATGCTGTTCCAGTGGATCTCCTACTGTTTCTATGCTCAGAGAAAGCTCCCTTTGAAAAGGCTGAAAATAGTGGGTGTTCTGTGTTGGGTGGCACCAAACTTAGTGTGATTTGTGACTTGAGTTGTTAGGATGCCTCTCTGCAGTCACTTGGCCTAGGAGCCAGCTTAGAAACAGGGCTGGCAAACACAGAATATCTCAGTCCAAACTTTACTCTCCACATGGATGATATTCTTCCTGCCCTGGAGAAATCTCACTGCTTATGTATAAAATACATAATCAAGCACTTTGACCTCATTTATTTACATTCTGACAAATCCCTTTAAATCAGGTTATTTACCAAATTTGTTTTCTGCAGAAATAGCATGGCATTAACTTGCGACAAATGACACTTCAGTTTGTGACATTTCTCAAATTAGTTTAAAGTGATTCTGAGTAAATTTGTGGTTACATTAAGCATGGTTTTTAAAAGAATATTTTCACCATTCAGTATTTTTCACAGTAATGAGGCTGAATTCCTTCCCATCTCACCTTTCTTTGTTAGTGTGCAAAGAGCTCAATGACTTCAAGGGATAAACCATTAAGGTTTTATAAAGATGATCTAGAAGAGTTGAATTACAGAGCATTAAGAAGAAAAGATGATAGAAACGTGTCACAATAAATCCAGGTTCTTAAGGACCTGTTAAGGAAGATGGGTGTGAAGATCCTTCGTAATCTCTATATATCTGACAGGTATCAAAGAGTAGTGTGTATCAGCACATCCTAATCCTGTTTTGAAGCCTTAGTAATCTGTAGGATTTTATGCATTAAGTTGTTTCATCTGTATGCTAGTAAATAATGTTCAAAAGGCATGAAAATTTAGCAGCTTGAGATAAATATTTAAAAAGAGAAGGCAATTGTTTAAGGTTAACTAGAGGGGTTCCAAACGAAAAAATCCACCATCAAAAGGCTGTAGAGAATTAGAATCATAGAATCATAGAATGTTAGGGGTTGGAAGGGACTTTTAGAGATCATCTAGTCCAACCCCCCTGCAGAAGCAGATTCACCTAGATCAGGATGCATATGAATGCATCCAGGTTAGTCTTTAAGATCTCCAAGGAAGGAGATTCCACAACCCCTCTGGGCAGCCTGTTCCACTGCTCCGTCACTCTCACGGTGAAATAGGTTTTTCTTATATTTAAGTGGAACTTCTTGTATTCCGGCTTCATTCTGTTACCCCTTGTCCTGTTGCTAGCTACTATAGAAAAAAGGGATGTCCCAACCTCCTGACACCCACCCTTTAGGTATTTATAAATGTTAATAAGATCACCCCTCAATCTCCTCCAGACTAAACAGCCCCAGTTCCCGCAGTCTTTCCTCGTATGAAAGATGTTCCATACCCCTGATCATCTTGGTGGCCCTGTGCTGGACTCTCTTCAGCACTTTCCTGTCCCTCTTGAGCTGAGGAGCCCAGAACTGGACACAATACTGCAGATGAGGCCTCACCAGGGCAGAGTAGAGAGGGAGAAGAATCTCCTTTGACCTGCTGGCCACACTCTTCTTGATGCATCCCAGGCTGCCATTGGCCTTCTTGGCCATGAGGACACATTGCTAGCTCATGGTTAGTTTATTATCAATCAGGACTCCCAGGTCTCTCTCTGCAGAGCTGCTCTTCAGCAGGTCAATCCCCAGCCTGTACTGGTGCAGGGGGTTGTTCCTTCCCAGATTCAGGACTCTGCACTTGCCCTTGTTGATCCTCATGAGGTTCTTCTCTGCCCAACTCTCAAGCCAGTCGAGATTCCACTGAATGGCAGCACAGCCTTCTGGGGAATCAGTCAGTCCTCCCAGTTTGGTGTCATTGGCGAACTTGCTGAGGGTACACTGTCCCCTCATCCAGGTTGTTGATGAAGATGTTGAACAAGACTGGCCCCAGAACCCATCCCCGTGGAACTCTACTGGCCACAGGCCTCCAATTTGACTCTGTGCCATTGATCACCACCCTCTGGGCTGTCATTCAGCCAGCTCTCAATACACCTCACTGTCCACTCATCCAAGCCACACTGCCTGAGCTTTCTGATGAGGATGCTATGGGAGACAGTGTCAAAAGCCTTGCTGAAGTCAAGGGAGATGACATCCGCTGCTCTCCCCTCATCTAGCCAGCTGGTTATGCACTCACAGAAGGATATCAGTTTAGTCAAACAGGATTTCCCCTTGGTGAATCCATGTTGACTCCCCCGATAACCATCTTATCCTTCATATGTTCAGTGATAGCATTCAGGATGAGTTGTTCCATTACTTTTCCAGGGATGGAGGTGAGGCTGACTGGCCTGTAGTTTCCTGAGTCGTCCTTCCTGCCCTTTTTCAAGACTGGCATGACATTGGCCTTTCTCCAGTCCTCAGGCACCTCATCTGTCCTCCATGATTGTTCAGAAATGATAGAGAGAGGCTTAACAATCACATCAGCCAGCTCTCTCAGCACTCTAGGATGCATCCCATCAGGACCCATCAGTCACATGGGAATGACAAGTCTTTCCCATTCCCCTAGCACCACAGCTATTGTACTGACTAAAAACTCAGCTAAGCTAAATATTATTCAAGATACAGATATTCTATTATACTAGGTTTCAGCTGTGTGCTACTAAATATAATGATACTTTTAAAAAAAATTGTATTAAAGATCAACTGTAGTGTCTACCCTAAAATGCTGTAAAAATTCTCACAACCCAGGAGATTATGAGAAATCAGAGAAATGTGAGGGTTCTTTTAGTGGCAATAAAAGCCTACTTTGATTTTTTTATGGATTTTTTTATAATTTTAAAGTATTCAATTTGCACTTAAGTCAGATTGCCTGTCTTTTCTCCCAAATCACAAGGAATAAAATCTACTTAAAAACAGTAAAAACGTAAGGAAAGGAAAATAAAGGCAGAAGTCTCAACTACTTCAATGTTGTTCGGTTTAAAATATGAGTATGAAATCCAGAAATGCCATACTGGTCTTTTTGTTTGGAAAAAAGAAATCTCATTGAATGATACATTATTTACAATTTTCAAGAAAAAAAAAATCACTATTCAAGAAAGAAATAATAAATATCAATTAAGTATTCTTATTCCAGTTGCATATGATTATTGCTTTGATTTTATTGGAGAAATCTGTTTTTTCATATATACTGTTTTTATTAAATAATGGTATTTAACCTGAAAGAATCTAAAAAAAATTTGTAACTGTCAAATAGCCATGTATATGTACCAGGAAAAAAATTAGCCTGTGTCAAAAAATACATGTTTTTGTTGTATTATGACTTCTGTTTTCAGTTACTAGAAACTCTTGTTGCAGTCTTCATCTTTTGTTCTGATTAACTCATCTCTATCTTTCTTTTAATGGTATAACAAAAAGGCATGTAATTTTAGACTTCAAAACTCTATTTTTTCTTTGGTTTTGTTCTAGTTTTGTTTCTAAGTCACTGCCCTTGACAAGCAGTCAATCTTCAATATAAGCTTTATGATTTATAACTCACACAACTGGATCAAAAAAACTTGTGAAGTTCAGGCTGTTATATTCGTCTCTCCAGAACTACAGGATATAAATAAACATAAAAACTTAGGCTGAATATGCTAATAAAAACTCGTGTATCTTGATTTCTGCGTTTAGTCACTAATAGATGGGAAAGAACATTTAATATGTGTGAGAAATTCAACTCTAAAATGGAGTGTGAATGAACTGAAATAATATTGAGCTGAAATCCTATTTTGAAACTCATTACAGGGGTGAAACATCACAGATAAAAATTAAAATACCCTAGGCAGCAGAAGGACTTTAAATGTTGCAAGAACCTATACACTTCATTAGCTTTAAAGTTTGATCCTCTCTCCTCTGTTTTCCACGTGAAAGAGTTTTATGTGAAACGGTGGTTCTGCTACCTTCTTGGGATTCATTTGTTACAGAAAGGTTGGATTCTGCCTCATTACCCATGCTAGGTACATGCATAGTTGCTGCATAGTGCCCTGATAGTAAATAGGATAGTACTGGGGTGATGAGGGATAATTTTGACTGAAATTGTTTATGTTTGCATGTGTTTGTTTTAAGCGAAATAAACAAGCTGGTAAGAAAAAGTCGATATAAAAGAATAATACTGAGATATATTTACTATTATTTGTTTGGGAAATATATGCTATGGGCATAAGCACTGTATTTCTAACACTCCTTCCAAATACAGTTAGATATATACATTGATAACCTCCTACATAAGCAAACTTCAAATTAATTTCCATAAAGGCTGTTAGAGAAGAGCCAAAAAGTAAAAATGTGGGAATTTTTTTGACAGTGAACACAGAGAAAAAATAATATGTAATTTGGGTAACATTTTTTAAAATATGTATTTTTCATTGAGAAGCCCCAAGAAAAACTCCACTCTGAAAGACAAAATTGAGATTTGTTTCCACCTTGCTCCCTACCAGCATGTCAGATATATCTTTTGGCTTCTTCAACTGCAGACCTCACTAGCCCAGAAAATGTTGACTGGGTCCAATAAACTGCTCTTTGGGGAGGCAATGAAGCTTGTATGCTAGGAAAAATGTGACCATAGAAAGGCAGCTGAACCCATGGCTGGAAACTAGCCAAGCAGTCAATCAGCTTTTTGTAATTTTCATCTAAACTTCTGACAGACCTGATAGGTCTTGGCTTCTCTTTCTCAGTCAGAGGAAACCATTCCATGTTCCTGAAAATTTCCAATCACTTGGAATGACTTTTAGATGACTCATGTGACAGAAGAGGAGAGTGGTAGAAGGGTAAAAGCACAGAGAAGGAGGCTATATTCCTGCATTAGCTGAATTTTCTATGCCGCCTGCCTCTCAAATTACTGCTACTTTTTGCTGTCAAATTTCTCATCTCAAAGTGTTTGGAGAGTGGCTACATGGTGCCTCAGTTCAGGGAGAACTGAGCTTGTTGCTTGAATTCTGCTTCAAGGTGTTCAAATTCCAGATGAATGTAGTTGTTTCTGTTAGAAGACTTCTAATTATAGGAGATTCAAGAAACAGTAGAAATAACAGATAGAGAAAACAAAGGAATCTGTGAGTTAAATACTAAAGAATAAAAATACTGTCCAAAAAGCTATGATTAACCATTTTTCTGACAAAATGTCTCTGTGGACAGAATAGCTTTTTAACAGAGCTTGTTTATCCAACACATTTAAATTTCAGTGTTTCCAGATCTCTTTAATTTTAATTAAAACATTTTTTAGGAATTGATAGAAATGGTTAAAAATATTTTTATTGACAAGAAAAAAAAGCTAATCCTAAATCAAACAATAGCACAGAGGTCTCTGAATGATGAAAAGTTCCAGTATTTCGTAGAGTAATGCAAAACAAAAATCATATTTATACAGATTGGGGATTAAAAACCAAAATATTATTTTCTATTAGCAAAAGTGTTTTCAACTTTGGGGATTTTTAAATTGAAGAGCTGTCAAGAAGAAAACACCTTTAGCTAATCCATTGCATTTATATCTCTCTAAAAGAGCTTCAATTCAGAGTATTGATTTACTCTGGAAAAAAATCCCAAAACTGTACAGTCTCTAAACCTTTTACTTTTTAAACTTTCTAACTTCAAGGCTTTATTGTATAGAAGATTTAAATCTGACATTAGGAGTAAATTTCACGGGAGCTCAGAAGACCCTAAGCTCCACAACTCTGTTGTATCCCTTAAAGTGTAACAGCTGAGTCACTATAGTCCAGATCTGCATTAATGCAAGCAGAGCTGAGTAGTTTGCTCTTCTCAGACTTCAGATTTGTGAGCTGTTATACCCAATCACTATAATCATTACAGTGATATGGACACACACAAAAATGTTAGTGCTTATTCTACAGCATCGTTGCTGCCACAACAATGTAATAACATACGTGAGGCTCCAATGGTGTGGTGCAGTTTGAATTACCTAATATGGTATGATGATACATAAACAAATACACTAAACTTCTTTCTACTTGAAAGAAACTAGATTAAAATAGCAGTAATGCCAAACCATGCAAACTGTAAACACATCAAGGAAGTCATCAGAGTGTTTTAGCAGTCCTGCCTCTTCCTATGAGCCATCCAATATCTTGTGCCCCTTCCAAAATCCTCCAAACCGTTCATTTATTTATCCTATGAGATCTGTGTGACTGACCACTTTCCCTCTTATCTGGAGTCTGTCCTCTCATTTGGCTGCAGTCAACATTTAATATAGGAACCAGAGAGATACCTCCACAGCGGTAAATCTATTCTATTACGTTTTAATTTAAAGCTCTCCCTTATATATTCCCACCTCTCATGTACTTAGAGTTGGACTTCTCCCAGTACATCTGATGCTTTATTTGTTATGACAATAGCCTCACGGTTTTTCAGAGTTACCAAGCCAGTATAGTTGGGACTGGATGTATATATGTGTCTTAGTATGCAGCTAGATTTTAATTCCTTTTCATTCAGCTGATTTGTGACTCTTCAAAATGAAAAGGATACCTTCTTTGTTGACTTGTTTATGCTTTAGAGAGGAAAAATGTTACAAGACAACTAGGTTTGTTTATGTATATTATCCCAGCCTCTCTTCCGTTATTTTGACTGCAATATGCTTTGGACAAATTGTTTCTGTTTGTGTATCTGGTTAACTATCCATCCATCTGCAAAACTAGCATTTAGGCAGAGGAAATGTTAAGCAAAAAGGTGTTTTGTTGTTTCTTTATGTATTTTTTGTTTTGATTTTTTTATTCAGTATCTCACTAGCTTTCCAACAAAAACATTATAGATTTCTGAGTTTGCTTGTTTGAGAACAAAGGCAATCATTCTTCCACACTGCTCTAATTCAGTTTAAAAGAATATTCTTCTGTAGTAAGAACAAAAATGTGCATGCAATTTTGGGGACAGAAGAATAAAATATGTCAGAGTAGTGGAAAAACATCTCAATGACCTCATGTCAAACGCTATGTTACTGCTCACCTCACTTTCCCTAACTACCCAACGCAGTGTGTTCTTTTTCCCTTTTTGCAAATACTGCTAATACCAAGGCTTAAAAACCTATAAATCTAAAATTTGAAAATCAGAACTGCATATTTTCTTGAACCTTTTAACAGCTAAATAATTGATACTTCTTGTTTAGAAACTGCAGAAATAAAAGGAATGCTGTTTTTTATTATTTTTTAATGATTTTTTTCAGCACAGAAACATCTCCCTTATTCACACTTGACCATCATATTATCTATCATTTACCTACAGTTTTCTCTTTTTATTCCCATGGTAATTGCAATATCCAGAGTATACATGCCCCTTTGATCACTGTTAGGCTGAAATCTCAGTGGGTGGCAGAGAAGTAAGAGGTTGCCCTGTGCATCTTTTGTTGATTTGATGGTTATAATATCGACATGATTTACAAAAGCTTAAAAAGTTTATAAAGATCACTAAAAACATTTATTGCTTTCAAAAACTGTCATGAGAGTGATTAGCAGGGAGTTAAAAAATCCCAAAGAAACAAAAATTCCCCCCATAATGCTTGAGATGATAAAGACTTCCTTTTAGCCTATTATGATCATTGTGGCTGGAAGTCCATCTGTCTAATGGCAGCATATATAAGTAACAGGATACTCGTTCCAGTTACTCTCTGAGATTATATTTTCTTCCATCAAGATAAGACAAACACAGATTTCCAGCTTTCTGTCACAAACTCTCCTAGTTTGGATCTCCTAGTAATTACTTGTACTATGATTTCAATGAGCCCCTTGTCAAGGCAAAATTTGGATCAGAGACATATTTAAAAGAGCTAAAGGATTTTCTTGATACATAGAACATATGCTGGATATGTTCATGTGGATTAATGATGAAATGAAAATCCAGATCCCAGAGAAGCAAGTGAAGAAAACATTGTTGAAGTCATTAGAGATTGGACTGGACTGTTAAAAAACCTCCTTCTTTTACAAAAATAGAACATTTCTAGTTATGCTTAGAAGGAAAAATGCCTCTGGAAGTTTTTTTTCCCCCCTGAAAAGTGATGATGGAACAAGTGGAATTTTTGTTTGTTTTCTTTTCAAACCATTTACCTGATGTGTAGTTATCATGTACAGTAAGATATGAACCAGTTTTGGATATGTGTGCTCCGTATTGCTACGTTATTTTTAAAGATATATTACTCTCTTTTTTTATTTGGGTAAAAGTTTTCTTACAGTTTTCCAGTGAATGGTATACATAAAGGTATAATGTAGATGTGATAAATAGTGCTGATTGAGGTAATTACAATGGGAAGAGGGGTTTGTATAAATGGCCAATCTATTTCAAAAAGTTCATGTTTTGAAACCATGAAGATGACTAATGCCTTCACTTAAAATGGGAGAACTCTAGGAATAGAAAAGTTTCATTAGTACTTCTTTAATCACTGAGAATAACTGTCAGCTGCCTACTGGGTGAGTGGGTGGAGGAAGTATTCTAAAAGCCCCTCAAAATCAATTAAAAGATTGAAAAAAAGTTCTGTGATGTTGAATCATCTGGAGGGAGCATTGAAGAGGGAATGACAAATCCTCTGCAAAATTTAAACGTGCTTAGGAAAGACGTAAACCATGCATTGCTCTTGAAAAGTGCTCAAGATCTCTTTCACATTCAAATTTGCCTTGTTCCCAACTCAAAACTCTTAGATGCAAAGCATTTAATATCTCTGTATAACAGTAATAGTAATATTACTTTTTTTCCTTATCCTAGCCATCTATCTCTAACTAGGTGTGCAGTGGGGAGAGTCCAGGATAGGACAAGAACATCCAAAGCTATAAAATGAGGAAAGATGAAAGGAATTTGAAATATTCAGGTGAGATACGGAAAATGCAAAGCAAGTTGTTGTGATGTTCCTCAAATATGAAAAAGGTCAGCAAAAAGACAATAAACTGATTTTTGAGGACAGGTTGGGAAGCCATGGACTCCTGCTAAATAGAAGTACATGCAAATTAGACACTCAGAAAAGCTTTCCAATGCTGAGAGGCAGTGAGGGATTACCAAGAAATATATAAGATCAAAAAAAGTTAGACAAGCAGCTGCCAGGGGCGAGTTGGGTAGAGTAAATCCTTCTCCTATGTTAACTTTCTTATGTCTAAATGAAACCAATTGTATCACACACAGTGTTCTTCTAAGCATTATTTACCTTCCACGTGCCTAGATCCCTGAATTTCTAGCAGCTTTAATTTGTTATTCTCATGTTTCTTTTCTATACTCAGTTCCATGACTGCCTGTGTATTGCAGGTGATTTGATTCCTCATTAACTCAAAGAAATATTTACCTGTTTTCCTTTTATTTTAATATGTGCAAAAAGCACAAATATCCTTTTTATTAAGTATTCACCCTGAAAATTTTGAAAAGTAGTAAGTTTGTAAAAGCAGTTTCATGATCCTTGTCTCGCTGAGCTTACTAGCTTGTCAGTTCTGGAGTTGGTTGTACTGTTGTTCAGTGCAGGCAGCTGACCTTATTTTTATAACTCTATTCCCAAAACAATTTTTCTTTTAAAATTCTAAAGTAATTCCCATTTAATTTCATACACATTATTGTCCTTGGCCGCTAAGCACCAGACAAAGTAAGATTAATCCTCTTTGAGGTAAAAAAAAAAAAGAAAAAATGTAGTCTTGAAGCTGTTATCAGCCAACATGCATATTTTTCCTAACTCTTGTAATATACAAGCTCAAAAAATATTATAGAATCTAATGTTTTTTAACAGAAATGGTTTGTGTTTAATGCATTAAATTATCACAGTAACAGTACAGCAAAATTAATTTTTTTCTTCATTATCGTATATATTGTTCAGTACTTTAAATCCGTCACAGATGTGATTTATTCAGAATTCATGTTTTTAAAGCTTTATACAGACAATGCATGAATTCAAAAGCAAAAGCCAGTAAGGTACAGTTAGGATCTTTGTTGCCCTAAAATTATACCTTAATTGACAAGTCAATTACACGTGTTTATATCCATTCTTTTTAAACAAATTTCATGTTAACTTTTTGTAACAAATCAAAGTTAAGTATAAATGTAGGTCTTCAAGCATATTATTCAGTCTTATTCTAAGTAAGTTAATTAAACCCTATTAATGAACAAGACCATCTGATAGTAAACACTGAATTTCAAATCAAGCATGCCTATGCTTTGGACACTGTTTTTCTTTTCTTTTTGTTGCTTGCATGTGTACATTTTATGACAGTATTACAACCTAGGAATCCAGGAAAATTTACATCTTACACTTCCTGTTTAGGTTGGGATTTTTTTTTTCCCCTCATAGAAGGTATTTCCCACTGGAGTCACAGGCTCCTGGCTGAGATGACCATGTGATTCTGCCTTGAAAATGAGGGCTCTGGTCTCAGTGTAGAGTCCCCAGTACTGGCTTGCTGTTCAGTGGAGTCTCAGCAACTGATTGGAAATAGGATTGTATTTACAGATCTGCTACTAGATCTTAATTAACAGGGGTCAAACAACTTACAAAATGTAACACAATAGGAACAAGTATTTGTCATTAAAAAAAAAAAAAGAAAAGAAAAAGGAATACCAATGGGACAAAGATGAAGAAGCAGACGTTTTCCTGTTTCAATTTATTAATGTTACAACTCTGCAGAGGGCAGTATACATATCACCAAGCACAGGTTCAGAAATGTTACAGACTGCTAGGAAACAAATTCTCCATGTGGGTGTGATATCTAAACAAGTGTTTGTAATTTCAAAGTTTGTCAGGGTCTAGCTGACTAAAAAGGTTTCAGTGTGTGCTTCATTTTTGTTCAGGAGGGATAGGATTTTTGGGAGGAAGGGCATTTCAGTACTACTTGGAAGGTTCAAAATTTACCTACAAAAATGTTTCTGTGTACAGCAGACCTGAAATGAGCAGGAGAATCAGAACACTGAGGATGTTTTGAGGTTTTGGTCCTGGAAGAGATTAAGATATGATTTGAATAAAGTCCACAAATACTGATGAAGTGAATAGATTTCTGAAAGTAAACTGTTTCCTATCAGAAATGGTATTTGATAGAATAGAGGTTGAAGACTATTTTATACCAAAGACAGAATGCCCATTTCAGGCCCAAGGTAGTTTAACTGTTGGACTAATTAATCTATAGAGATATTGAATTCTTCATATCTGGATATCACAGACTGGAAGGCTTTTGAAAACTAGGTCAAATCAGAATCATAGGCTTGATTTAGAAATGTAAAATATAGCTGTGTCCGATCCTACAAAGAACGTTTTTAAAAACTATAGTAAGTAAACTATTTAAAGTTGTTTAACCTGTGCTATGCAGAGTGCAGGAGGAAAAGGTCAGCTGACACCGCAGTCTTTTAAAATGGTTGATCTGAATTGCTACTTTACATCATGTTTTGACATATAAACTGTGAGACTATCATCTAGAATTATTTTTCATTAGCTTTTTTCTATGATGCAGCCTCTTTCATCTTCTCTTCACTGCCACACCCTACAACATCATGTTCTGGTCTTGTTCATTTTTACTTTATAATCCTAAATAAATAAGAAATATATTTTTAGATCATTTTTTTAAATTGAAGTAAAAGCACTTGCTCATAGTTTATGGGAGTTAGGTCATGGGGAATGAAAAACAGTTCTGATCCCTCATATGACATTTCAGTGGTTGAAATCTGATTTACACCTGCTGGGAATCCAGACCATTAGTGACATGCTCCCATATTAGATTTCTGAAGCCTGGCAACTTAACAGCTGAGAATCACTGTAGACAAAGGTGAATCTTATTTTTAATAAGAAGATATCACTTAAACTCTTTTGACAAATGCTGTCAAAATTGCCAATTGTGCTAAACATAATAATTTCTGTCCAAATCACAGTGCTCTGGGACTAAGTAGTAAATAATCCTCAGGAGAACACTTGGAACATGAGAGAAGTTGGGATCTATCACAGACCAAGCAAACCAAATGAAAATAAAATGTGTGACTTGAGCAAAGTGATAACATATAAATTTTGAAATACTATTGTTATCTCTTTTGTTGACTCCAGGCATGGAGAAACTGATACACTAACCTTGCAGGATGATCCTTTCAACTCTACTGGAAGTGAAACATGTCCTAACTTTAGAAGTACATTTTTGAACTCATTTTCTTAGGAACAATATTGCTGTGACTGACCTTGAATTATTTGCTTCTTTATAAACTTAATCTGAAACATTCTGCCACTCTTTTGAGTCCCTGGAGCTGAGATGTATTGTTGCTAGTTTGCAGCATTATTATTTGTCCTGGAGAGTGAACTTATTGTGTAATTATATCTACCTGTAATTACTACCAGCTATAACCCAAACAGGACTACTGGATGAGATAGTCCTTGTCAGAAGCCTTTTTCAGTTATTGTGTTAAATCACACCATGTCGCTTCCAAAAATATCTCACAGCCAATTGTGTGCTTTATCCTAAGGGAAAAGAAACTCAAAATCACAATGGTTTCTAGACAAAACAGAAATGATGGCACTGTCCTCTTTCCTTCAGTCTGTTGCCAGGCTTCTGTGATCCTTGCAAAGATGTGATACGTTGGCAAGGTCTCTAGCAAGTTGTCATGGTTTGGCCCAGCAAGCACAGAAGCACCATGACAGTCTCTCGCTTGGTGCCCCTCATTCACTACCACTCTTGTTAGGACGGCAGAGGCTCCAATAAGATGGGAGGAAAAAGATAACAAAGGTGGTTGTGGATTAAGACAAGGGCTGAGAGGGCTCACTGCCAATTACAGTTCCAGGCAAAATAGACTCCAGTACTCAACTCAGGAAAGTAGGAAAGTTTATTCTACTACCTACAAGAAACAGAACAGAACAAAAAGCAAAAAGGGAATAGTATGATTGAGAAAATTACAATCAGCACTTTAAGATCTCCCTCCCCCACCCCTCCTTTCTTCCCGGGCCCAGCTCACTGCTCCCAATATCTCTACCTCTACCGCCCTCAACTGCCAGGGGGGCAGGGAGTGGGGGATGTGGTCAGTCTCTCACAGATGGGCTCTGCCACCTCTCTCTTCTCAGAGGAGGACGACTCCTTGCATTTTCCCCTGCTCTAATACAGGGTCCCTCCCATGGGACCCAGTCCTTAGTGAATATCTCTGTCTTGGATTCTTCTCCATGGTAGCAGTTTCTGCAGATACAGGGTCCCTCCCTCAGGCCATGGCCTCTTCTGAGTCAGAATTGTGTCTGGCTCAGAGCTAGAGAGAGTTTCAAGCAACTTCTTACAGGAGGCATCTTTACAGCCCCTTCCCCCTTACCCGAAAAGGCTGTCTTGTCAAATCGTGACACAAGTGCTGATAGTATGTTGGTTATGGTCTAAAGATGCCAGTATAAAGTCTCAGAAATAAGAACTGGTTAAATTCAAGCTGCTTATTTAAGCATTACATGCATTATGTGTATTATCCAGTGACATTTGGGCATAAGCCTTGTCTGTGATTAATGCATGAATCAGTAGTACATAAAAAGTAGAATTCCCAAGTTTGCCTATGTTATCAACCAGTATAGTCCAAAAAAAAAAAAATAAATGGGGTTTGATTTGATAGAATCAACCACAACTCTCAAATGGAAGGTCTGCATCCTATGTGTGACAGGAAAGAGACCTGTGCAGGTTGTTGATACAGCAGGTGATAGTGTACCCATCTCAGAAGTAGGAGTCTCGATGGCAACCTGGCACATGGCTTCTGTCAGTGGTCATTGCTTGAGCACACATAGTGCCCTTGAGCCAGAACTCTACACCTTCTCAAATAAATGTGAGCAAATTTACACCTGGACACCATTACAGGGACCACTTGAACACACTGAAATACTAACACAGATACTCCATCGTATTCTAGCTGTGATTGTACTCATTTACTATTGTATCACCACTAGATTTTGATAACTTAAAGCATTCAGTAAGTAAAATGCTAACATGAGAGGTAGAGTTCTGTATGAATTTATCTAGAGCTTCTTGAACACTGATAACACCAGATAACTCGGTGCATTCAGCATCTGAGTGCCATATAGAGCATTAAAGAGATACTGAGAAAAACAATTACTATCCTCAGTCACACACACACAGATGTACTGACAGCATACATTCCCTGTGGCAAGCACCTTGTGTACCTTTAACTTTTCTACCACACCAGATGCACACACAGTTCTTGATAAATATGTAAATGACACTACAAGCAGTGGCTCTGCTTGGATTTTATATAAGGCATGCTTGTTTCACCAGATATTTTCAGAGTCGAGAAACTCATAAGAATGCTTTCTGTTCTGTATGATATCTGCAGGGTTTTGTTCCGTTATGTGTGCATGAATAGCCTGAGGAGTTCACAAATGTATTTGGTTTGCAATGAGTGAAGAACCTTAGAAACTGCTGTGATGAACAATGAGAAGCTCAAGTTAATATAGTAAAAGATCAGTTGGTATGTAGCTCTTAATATAAAGACATCTTGTCTTTGAAAACTATATGATGTTATGTAGTTGTCATATGATAGCAAATCCATGAGCTGCGATCAGAGATGGGCTGGAGATCAGAACACTTAGTTGATTGCAACCAAGAGCTGCCAGATCCACAGAATCCATTACTCATTTCAGGAAGGATTTTAGCCATGGGGTTTTGCAGTCAGGCCCACCTCCTAGTGCTCTGAAGATATCTTCTGTATACAATCTGGATTGTGTGATTTATATACAAACATCTGGAGAGCCTATTCACTTCACTTTGTTACTTCAGGACAAAACATGGACAATCAGTTCTCCCAGTGGGAATTTAAAAATAGCTCTAGACCAGCATCCAGAGTATTTATTGACAGGTCTTTATTGACTGTCCTCTTTGGCCTTTCTGAGTCTGGCAAATGATTAAATAGGGACCTCTATCACATCCCTGGAAATGCTGATTGAAAATGGTGGATCAATGATTATATTGAACATGGATAAAAAGTAGTCATATATCACTGGGGTTTAATCTCATATCGATCAGAATGCTTAAAGTTGGGTATACCTTAAATGACACTATTGGCACATAGACACGCATCAATAAGGCTATTTTAATGTGTTTTACATTATTCTGCCCAAATTACTTCATTGGTTCTTCTATTATCCTTCTAGAAACCTACTGATCTCTTATTTTCAGTTATTGTTCTTTTATGCTCGAATGTCCTTTGTTGCAGTTGTGCAGCTGGAGCAATTCCTCTCCCTCCTGGCAGAGCACGGAGGGGATTGGGAAAAAAAAAGGAAAAGAGCCCAAGTAAGTTGAAATAAGAACAATTTACTAGGGGAAAATTGAAGAGGAACAACTATAACAAAGACAACGGGATATTATGAAGAAAACTGGTGAGTCATGCAGTTGCTCACCACCCAGGACCCAACCTAAGTGACTGCTCTGGACTGGTGACCGAGAAACTGCGACCCCGGAAGAGAGCTTCTTCCGGCTAGTCCCTACCTATATACTGGGCATGACGTTAGGATGGTACCGAATACCTGCTGGCCAGCCTGGATCAGCTGGTCAGGCTGTACTCTTTCCTGGTTCCTCACAGGAATAAACTCTATCCTAGCTCAAACCATGACAAGTTGCAAAGATGTTGCAGTTTTCTGATACTGTAGGAATCTCACTGAGATTGCTATTTGTTAAGTTACAATCCTGGATTTAAATGTATAGTGAATCTAACAGACTTCTTGTTTTCAGTCTCTTTGGCTCTAAGTCTCTAGTGCAGTGTCAAAATATTCTGATTTGGGAGTTACAGAATTTTTTTTAAATTAAAAAAAAAAGCTAAGAAGAGAATCAAGGACACTTCTTTCTAGTTTTAGAGCAATAAGACAGTGACAAAAGTAATTTCATACTACTTTCTACATTATTTCCTTCTTTTTTGTTTTTTAATTAAGTTGGTTTCAAAGGTAAAGCCTTCACATTTTCTTTCTTATCACTCCACTTTTATTAACATCAAGAAAATAGTGAGAAAACATTGCTTTGTGTAAGTTTCAAACAGCTGTGAATGTTAACTAAGTGTCAATGCAGAAGGCTTATTTCTGTAGATCCCCACCTGCAACAGAAGACAAAGAAACTCTTAACTATTGAAAAAGACATCACCCTATTTTATACTGTGCATGTTCCTTTTCTTCAGGGTAAAAGGACATACAAATGTTACCAAAATTTCAGTCTCTGGAAAATGTCTCCAAGCCTTCACATAAGACCTGGAAAAGTGCTGAAACTTTCTGCTCTTACTGTATGAGCAATATATTCCTACAAGAAAAGGTCATTCATAGCAGAAAGAGGGGCTGGCTGAATAGACAGCTTATCTATTTATGTGTGTATTTATAGACTTGAGATATTTAATAGATCCAGCTGGCATGAAAGACACCATTCATTTTGTAATAAAAGATACCCCTTTTTTTGTTTGGTTGGTTTTTTCATGTTTGTTAGATGAAGAACATAACTGTTTTCTCATTTGAGCTGTTTCATTTGAAAGTCTCTTTGTAGATCAGTCTTCAAAGCAATCATGTCCAGACCATTAAATTGTACCCTGCAAATACCATTGTTAATACAATAGCCTACTTGATTCCACAAAAAAACCTACTTTTGCATACAGACTACAATGCTCATTTTGTATATGGATATGTGGAGGGACTACACATTACTGACATTGCAGGAAAAGCTTGAGGAATTCTCTGGATCTAAAAAAGAAAAAACCTCAGGACTTGTATTTCTAGGGTGAAAGGACTACTCAAAAAGACTGGGATCTTGTAGTAATTCTTTTTGTCACTGCAGCTAGTTGTAGATATAAACTGCTATTTATTAGGCTGATAGCACAACTGGCTTGCTAATTCTGCACGAGTTCAGACAGAAATCTGCACTGTGGCAGAATGGCAAAGAGCTAAAATGACATGTGGGATGTTATATTTGTCAGCAAACTAGAACTCTTTGAATGTGCATTAAGCTCCAGTGTCACAATCTGTTTCATAGCTGTTTTCTTTGAAGAAAAAAAACCCCAACCAGACATTATTCACCCTTCTAGCATTATGCCATGTAGCTGAATTCACATGCAATACTCCAGGTCATATAAAACAAGCATCTTGGCAATCAGGAACATATGCTTCTTAAATAGCCCATCAAAGTCAGAACGCTAATATTACTTGCTGTTTGCTGCCTCTACTGTTTTTCCTGAAAATGACCCTTTCATGCAGATTGACAATTCTGATGAAATCAGAAGAAAACACAAATCCTGTATCAAGTTTCAATTTAGGCTATGCTTCTTTAATCTGTAAAACAAGTCATATTGTACCCTGAAGTACTATCTTTTAAATTAAACATTTGTCAAGATGCTATACTAAGGTACTCCATGAAGGTAAATGGATGAAATGAAATTCTCTGGGATTATCTTTGTAATAGGATAAATGGACTTGCATGTCATCACAAGGACCTTAATTTATTACATTTTGTATTGGATCCAGTTATTTGCACTGTAGGTTATTTTTTTTCTTTTTTTTTTTTTTTTGTTATTCTTTATTGGATCAGCAGATTCTGTTGAGTGTTTTCAGGATAGATCTTCCTCAGCACAGAAGTGGTATGGTAGTGTTTCATTTGGTCCATTGCACACCCTAATGACTTCCCCCAATACAACTGCACTCATTCCCCGAATCGGGTTATGCTTTTAGGTATTGTTATCTTTTCCTTTTGGATTCCTTTTATAAAAAGAGGCATTTTCTGTGGTCATCAGTGACTTTAAAAGGTCTAACACTGAGAAATTTTTGTCATCTTGTTTCTTGCCTCTTAGTAGTTTGTACAGCAAGTCATAGAATCATAGAAAAGTCATACTTTACCATTTATAGCATCCAGAAAAGCAGCTACCACTGCCAACATTATCTGTTGTCTGCTAATTGTAATCTCTTACTTCTTGTAATGGTTCCCAAGCAAACAGGGCCATGAGTTAATAAGGGGTGGTCATTTTTCACACTCATTATTATTTATCTACATAGATGCCAAAGGCTTTCTGACTCCACAGACAGGTCTGGTCTCAGTTTGTCCTCATTATGTC
The DNA here is from genome assembly GCF_028858725.1 of Colius striatus. Taxonomy (NCBI): domain Eukaryota; kingdom Metazoa; phylum Chordata; class Aves; order Coliiformes; family Coliidae; genus Colius; species Colius striatus. The sequence continues at coordinate 15,521,694 of NC_084769.1, read as the reverse complement.
AGCAGGGATGTGCCTAAATTATGTGGCTTCAACCCTCCCTTGTTCAGTGCATTCTCATTTTGGTATAGCCCTGTGGCTGCCAGTTCAATGCTAAAATGGCCAGGAAAACAAAGAAAGAACCATCGTATTCAGCATTGACCAGCCTTGTGTGGTGAATGCCCTGTACTACTCATCTGCACTCTGACTTGTATCACCAGCTGTACTTCTCATCAAAATATTGCTCTCAGTGTGGGAATACTACACAAGAGTAACTATCACTGCACCATACAACTACATCAGGATTTGCAGTATACATATGCTTCTACTTAGGTAGGTTTGAAAGCTTCAGAGAGGTCTTACCAGAAGGTGTGGACCAGACACACTGGACTGTTTGCTATATACCGCAGCCACTGATTTGGCAAAGAAGTCAGTTTAGGATAATTGCTGTGATCTGGCTACAACGAAAGATGAGGGAAAGAATCCTATTGCATTAACCTTTGGATCATATCACTGCCCAAGACCAGCTGAAAAAATAATCATCAAGCATTTTTTGTTGCCAAAATATATTGAGGATCACTTGTTGCCAACTTCTGTAGATTTTGTTCAATAGGAACAAAATGTATGCTCTTGAACATGGCCTTAGGGAAGAAGTCGGGGTATAGACTTTGTTCATTTAATCAGGAATTTGATGGAAAGACCTATGTTATCTACTTAGTTGGGAATGTGTGACAATCTCTATCACATTAAGATATTTAATAAATATTAGAGATTTTAAGGCCCAAAGAAGTTGCTCTGATCTGACTATCCAAACCTTCTTATAATGCAGGGGAAACAGTCACCCAAGTATTTATCAAAACTGTTTCTTAAACTGCACAGGTGTGGATTTGGAATGAGTGTAACTCATTCTGACCTCGATAACCGTGTTATCAAAACATGGGTGTCTTCTTCCATCACACAAGAACTTCACTTACTAATGAAAGTTTTCTCTGCCTATGGCTACCCAGTCCTCTGTGTTTCTCTTTATGTTCCTGTATATCTTTTCTATTTCTACAATTGAGGAGAAATCAAAATGCATAGCAGCCATATAAAATTTGCACACTATACATACTGTAATTTCTCCAAAGGTGACATATTGTCAGTATGTAAGTTATTTATTTGCAAGTGTGAAATAAGTTTCAGAGGAGTCTGCACTACTAGCAAATAATTCCCTCTTCAAACATACACCAGCTGCTTCCTTTTTTCACTGGGGTTTTTGTATCATGTCACCACCTGACACCATTTGCCCTGGAGTATCCAGAAAGGAATAGAAAGGTTGCTGTGTTAATTACAGGAAAGTGATAAAAACTGATGTTTTATTTATTTTCTTGAAGAGGGATTTGTATGTCTTATCCTGTTTTAGTGATATTTTTATGTTTAATTTTTTTGAAGTTTAGTTCAGACTCAGTTCCGCTGAGGAGCAATTACTACAGCAAATTACAGAGGCCTCCAGTGCTTGAGATTTCTTATTAAAATTAACCCACCCCTGACTGTAGTTAACAAACAATCATTACATCCTAAAGGACCCTAAATTAGCTCCTGATGATGACATAAGTAGAATTATACTTACACACTGTTAAGCATTTATCTTTAATGACTGAAATGGGGTCCATATTGTGAATAAAAGCCCTAGTTTAGAAACATTGTAAATACCTGGAGGCTGCAGCAAGTTATGCCAGAAAAAGAACAGAGTTATCCAGGTCTGTCTCACAGAGATTCAAGATCTGAACACCTTTGTGGATCTTGGCCCATAATAGTTCTTTTTGCCTTGCAAGCCTCAACACTTGTGTAAAATGAACTTGGGAGTAACTAATTGTTGGCAGAACTCATAGAGTATGTTTTTGCTTTGCTATACCTACAAGGAGTTGTCACACTTGATTCATATTGAGAAAAATGTGGGCTTTAGTGTCCCATGTGAATTAAATGAACACAATTCTCCACTTGGAACAGAGCTGGACATTGACCTGTGAGGCCAAAAAAGCCAAGAGGTAAGGCATAGAACAATAGTTGTGTTTTCTTGGGTCTCAGATTTGTCATGGTTCAAGTTTAGGGTTCAGAGGACAGACTAAGCTGTCATACATAATGAAATCTTTATTGAAAATCAAAATTTTTGTTTCTCTCTTGTGGTCCAGTGGAATTGGATGTTCAAAGACCTGACTTTCATAGACATCTTGGTTCAAAGATCTCTTTTGCATAAATGATGTGACTGAACTAATCCACATTGGAGCTTTGGTATTTATAACAGTCCCTAAAAACCTCCAACTGTACATGGGATGTCATTTTTCTAGATACCATGTATAATTAAATAAGAAGAGATAATTTCCAGAAGCATCTATAACACCAAAGATAGCTTAGGGGGGGAAAAATGCCTTATAAGAGAAAGACAAATTAGTACATACAAACATAAAGTACAGATTACAATCACCTGTCTTTCAGCAAACAACTGAAACATTTGTCCCACTAAATTTAGCTCAGTAAACAGTTTACCTCAGCAGGATTCTGTTTTTTTACTGTGGCTACTTGAAACAATTGCATTACTAACAACAACAATAATACTCATGAATGTCATTAATTAGGATCACATACTGCCAAAAATACCACTGAAAAACACCTTCACCATTTCATATTTCGTACAGTTTGTTGTGGTTTCTGCTGAAAAAATTTTGGGTTTACCTTTGGCAGTGATTTTAGTAAGAGGTTGTTTTTAGGTAAATAACATATTATTCATAATTTTTCAGTGTTTGTCTTATGCTGATTACATTAGCAGCTTGCCATCTGAACTCACAGTCTTACTGCTAATAATGTTACAGATCATATAATAAACTTAATAATGAAAACAACTGTGTCATTTTCATTGCCTAGACCATGAATGTACATGGATGAATAGAGGTTGCTGCAATTATTTTGGACAGACTCAACAACCCACTATTTGTGGGAGGTATAACCCATCAGGTGCAGGAGACTTTTGTCACTCATCTCCAAGTCCATTCCCTGCTAAGCAAAAAAGATGGTTTTTCATATTTCATATTCCCAAAGGTCCATCTTTAGAGTCTGTAAAACGTATTATTTTGGTAGAAGAAAACTAGTTAGGTCGAAGAAAATGGTAAAACAACACTGTTCTTGCTCTACTTATCACCAATTTAAAAAATGCGTTCTTGCCTAACATTTAAATGTCTCACTTTGCAATACTGTTTGTGCAGCATGTGAATCATTTGGGAAAAGTTTCATTATGGTGATTAATATGCATGACATTACATCACAATATAAAACTTATCAAGCCTGGATTGTTTTATTATTGTTTTTTTGATGATATGCAATTTAAGAGCAAAATCACACCCACTCAATAAGATCTCAGTATCTTTTCATAGGCTCAATCTCAGTTCATATTTCCAAGATGTAATCATGTTTTCAAAATGTTAATTTATATGCATAGTACCTTTGTTACATACACTTCTTAAAAAGTAGCTGAGTTTATAATACATATGAAAACTAATTTTCTCTTAGTTAGGCTTCTGAGCTTTGTGCAGGATAGACGTAAAAGTTGCCTTGAAAGACCTTCAATTACCACTGGCTCAGGACAGACACCTACAGAACTGTGATTTGGATTTGCCTCTCAAAAGCCGTTTCTCCAAATGAAATGCAAATTGAATTGGAATTGCCTGGGTTTGATTTTTTTGTTCTCAAAGCCTTGTAATGCTATGAATTTTGCCAAAACTTTGGCCCTAATGTACATTTGCACAATTTTGAGAAACTAGGAGCAATCTAGAGTATGGTATAAAGTATAAAACCTAGAGAGCTTCTGATTGGTTTAGGTTTCCTTTTAGGTGTTCCTATGAGTTTTAGTGAAAATAATTTCAATAGCAATGTACCATAAAAAACTCCCTTTGAGTCCAACTTACATAGATCTAACCTAGTTAGACTTTTGTGAAGCTTGTCATAATTTACTATAAGAGAAACAATTAATTAAGACGAGAAGGAACAGAATTAGTAGGCCTGTAAGATCCATAAGGAACTGAAATACAGCAAATGTGAAATGTGTTAATATTTCAAAGGTAGAAAGGATACCAATAAAGAAGGATCCAGATACTACACAGAATTTACTGAGTGACCTTGAGGTCCTGCAGTAATGGAAACAGAAGGTCATGCGTGCCAGAACTAACACAAAGTATTGTCTGCTGTCAATATTTAGAACTGGAAGGGAAGGAAAATAGAGTGTTTTGGTCAGTTCACATATAACAGATGTGGTAAAAAAAGCAGATATTGCTCTGCCGTGTTTCAAGTAAAATGTTTGCAACAGATATAGCAAAGTATTAACTCTAGGTAAAGCCTCTATAGGAAAGAAGAGATTGTAGAAGATGAAAGGCAAGGTGGGTGACGAATAAAGTATGTGTAAATTAATTCAGATTGGAAATCAGAGAAAAAACACCTTCTTTTCAGAGCTATGATAGTGTTTTTTATACTAAATGATAGGAAACTTGCCTATGTAAGCACAGATAAACACACAATTATATTAATGGAAGGAATGAGGTGGCAATGGTTGACAGGACTCTGATAGACTGCAATGGATCTGATGACTCAGCTCAATCTTGTCTAACTTTACATATGCCTCTCTCTAGCTGAGTGCCATGTTGTGAATATGACTTACTCTTGTAAACTTTCATATTAGCAATCCATCCTATCATCAAAATGAGATGTGAAAAGGGATATTTCTACTGCAGACCGATGCCTTATAAAAATTTGTGCTTCAGACATAAACAGAAAAGATTGCTTATGATGAAGAAAAACTAAAAACCTTAATTAAAACTCCAAAAAAGAAGAAATCTTTGTTTTGATTTTCCTTAGGACATAAAGTCAAGAAAGTACAGCTTCCTTAATAAAGGAATGAACACCTAATTCTGATTTAGGTCAAAAAAACCTAAGGTTTCTTTACAAGCATACAAGCATAAAAATCAGACAGCTGTCACTTCCTTGTCTATAAGTAATGCCTCAGGTTTCAGATTGCTCTTTTAGTCCCCAGGTGTCTAAACAGGGAAGATCACACTGCACAGCAGAAGGTATAAGGAGTGATGATTTGTATTTCTTTTCCTTAATAGCACAGTTAAGCTCTGGAACACGTCCACCTATGCACAAGAAAGGTGAACTGTCAGGGTGCTGTGACTCAGTAGGAATATCTAGTGTCAAATCTTGTAAGACTAAATAACACAGAATGTATTAGAGGCTAATAAACAGCCATTAACCACCCAGCATTCAGATTTACCAATTACCACACTGTTCTAGGCCATGGACCTGCTCACTGTGGCTGACAACATCACATTAATGAATCTCAAGTCTTAACCTCCTTGAATTCATGAATAACAATTTGACTCCATGTAACTTGATTATGCTGAAATGGAAACTTTAGTTGAGTCTAAACATTGGTTATGAGGTTGAGATGAGAGAAAGACAACCCTACTCCATCACTGGTAATTTAAACTCATATAAAACCAAGCACCTGTCACAGTGATAAATGGGTTTTCTTGTTATCTCACTGTTGGTATCATTTCCCAGTCAGATTCCTATCAAACACCCAGACAACTCTGTGGAAACCAAGGTACAATTGTCTTCATTTTATTTCTCTTCCAGTGAAATGAGTAAAGGTCACAAGATGTTTATAAATGTGATTGATTTCATTTTCTTTGAGTCATTCCCAGAACACAGTTTAATTTACTTGTATATGCAAAAGAAAGGTTTTATAGTCATCACTGTTTACTGACTTCAAACTTAAGCCACAACCACCTTGAATCAGGAGGTGTCACAATGTGTTACATCTTTTCAAGGTCCATTTCATTGAGTATGGTTAAGAGAAATGAATTTTTTTAAACCTGTTTTACTTTATATCAATGCTTTGAAATTTTGAATGTGTCCTCAGCCTGAGGAATGAGGCTGAAAGTATAATGTGAATAAGTCTATTCCTTACAACTGTAGTGCATCTTGCTTCGAATTGTGTTATATTTTTTCTAGACTTGATTTTTTTTCTAGTTCTTCTATAATTTAAAACTTGATTTCAGGCCCTGCTCTATATCAGAAACAGAAAAAGTTGTAGGAAGATTCAGAAAGAAGGAAAGAAAAATTGTTCAATATTTAAAAGCATTCAACTTGGAAGAACTATCTGTCCTTTGTTAAACAAGAAGTCTGAATAGACAATCACCATGATCATTTCTAAATGTAGAAGCTGTGCACAAGCTGTCACTTGGTATTAGTATGAATGAATGAAATTGTCTCATCCTGACCTATCTGGCAGGTTTAGGATTAGCTTTCTAATGCTACAATATTTTTATTATTTTACAGCTTCAGTGCCATACATCCAACATGATCATATTGAAATTTCATTCTCTCTTGCTGGACTGTGGTCTTAAAATACACATTTGAATGTTCATGGATTTTATTAAGTCACACAGAATTGCTTGTGAAGGTGGAGTGAACCCTCCAGTGATTAGAATAATACTGCTGCTTTCTTTCAAGATGTAGCTGATGGAGATGATAATTACGATTTTCTTTCTTTTATAGAAAACCTGAAATAAACAGAAGGCTCGTATTCTTTCAGTCTCTATCTGTCGCTTTTCTGTATTTCTTTCCTCCCTAGAATGATACGAGTAGTAAACTATAGATTTGTCTTTCCCTTTTGAAGCTGTCTCTGTGTAGAGGAAAATAATCATGTTATGTGATCATGGAGCAGGGGGTGAGAGAGAAAGTTTTTGCCTCACAATTAATAAGTCTCTTTTCTTTTGTGAGAAATCTGCTTTTAGAAGATGTAGTCATAATTGGTTCTGTATTTTAGCTGGTGGTAAAAGAAACAGTAATCCTGGAAAAGGGAATAGAAGGACACTTTTTGAAAGGGTAAGAGGGTTGTTTGTACATTGACAATAAAGTAATCTAATAATATTGGATAGTGTCCTATGGAGAGGCACAGCCAAAGGCTGATGAAGTGCAGGCAAGCCTCACTGCTTTCTGCCATTGCCTTCCAGCAACAAATGCAGCAGTTCTGTAGCACTCTGTAAGCAGGAGGTAAATTCAGAACTGAAAATTCAGAAGTGGAGTTTGTGAAGTAACAATATAACAACACAGTAATTGTCAAAATGTTTCACTGTAAAATTTCTCTAAGATGTAAATTTGAGTCATGTCAGACATGGCAGAGAACTCAAGCCATTTTTTGAGTGAATCCTTTTCTGCGAAGTCCTTGTGTATCCATGGCAAGTACGTGATACTTCCTCCTCCAGTTTTAAGTTTGGAAAGAGAGAAATGCAGTGTACTAAGCTCTTTGGAAAAAAAAATCCCTTAAGCCAACATTTCAGGAGCCTGTTTCAGGCTTCAGTGTGAAAAGAAGGGAGATGAAAGATGGCTTTTTCTTTCTTCATGTTAAGTCTAAGATTTTCCTCCTCAATATCTGGTCTGCTTTGAATCTCACCTGAGCATCTGATATTTCCTTCAGTTCTGTGAAAAGGTTCAAATCCAAGTTAGCTATTGCAGCACTTCTTATTAGGTCATTAGTGAAATCCCTTTCTTAAGACCTGTGTGATTTACAATGTTGCATAAATCAACACAAACAATAAAATCCTTATGCTTCTTATCTATTTCCTCAAGGTACTCTTTCTTTTGTGTCAATGGTCAGGCAAGACAGTCTATTATAACCATGACTCTTTCAGATGTGAAAATGGAACTCAGATGGAAACGTGTCTAGTTTTGCTTTTATTTAAGTTGAATGTCATCCATTCTTTAAAGAAGACAAGGAAGGAAAGTACAATTTATCCACTGTATTGACATTTGAGTATGGAAAGTACAGAAATACATGAGCTGCACATATTATTAATATTAATAATGATTAAAAAAATCCTGTCACAAGGGCTTTGTGTTAATCTTACATGATTCAGCTTCTCGCTGTATAATGAAGATCTTACATATTTAATAAGCAAATTGAAGTTGGCCCAAATGAGGGAACAACACAGCACTGTAAAGAGAAAGGGGGAGGAGGGAATTCTTGTCAGATGAGGTGGCTGAAAAAACTTGATCTACTGACATTTTTACGTCTGCTATCAAATGTCATTTTGAATTGAATGTGGAATGTCTGGAAAAAGAAGCAGCAAGTTTCTATATTACCTGATGAATGTAACTCCATTGTTTCCATGAAATCATATTAAAAAGGTCATCGCTCTACATATGAAAATACCACGGCAGTTGCTCTGTTGCTCTTTCAATTTGGGATAAGCACTTGAATGTCATCAAAGGGAAATAGCTGATATTCTATAATTAAAAGTAGATTTTGATTTACAGTGGAGAAGATGATAAGAATAGAACGTACCATGCTGCTGATGTAGACATGTAGCTTATTCAGGAATAAAAAAATTCTTTGAAGAATGAAGGTAAAATATGATTAAATTAAAATGTCTGGGGTATGAAAATGTGTATGTGAATGGAACGGAAAAATTCCCCCTTCCTGTGGTGTTCTACAAGTAACTCCTTTGGGTGAAGTTTTTGCCATAGCAACAGATAAAACCTTTATGAGGTGCAAAGTTTAGCTAAGAAAATGAAGATCTTCTATTCTAGTTCAGTTTATGTCTTGAAATTAAGGCTGACATGAGTATTTTGTGAATTCTCATCAGATTAAAGATACATTTTTAAAGATTATAACAACAAAGACTCCGTGATGCTTTTAGGGAATAATATACACATGAATGCTGCATCTTCCTGATGAAGATAAAAAACAGAAATCGGAACTGAAATGAAGAGTGACTTAATTTACCCTTAACTCTGCCCCCTGTCCTGTCATCTTTCTGTTCCACGTCTCATCACTTTTGATATCTATATTGTTATCTTCTGTTTTAACTTCTCCATGATGTCTTGATTGTTCTGTATTTTTCACATTTTTTACAAATAGATGAAAGTATTAGGATAGAGCTACACCTCAAGATGTAACTTTTCCTTCTTCTGCTGTCTCAGTTTTTTGCTTTGCATTACATAACTTCCTACCTAAACTGTGTTCTCTGTTTCTTCCATGAAAAATCAAAGATCCAGGCCATCCTTCATCCCTTGTCCTTGATTTTATTTTTCAGTCACCAACAGCTCTCTGTGGAATTTGCTCCTTCAATATCTTTTTGCTTCCATTCACGGTGAGACTCTCAATGACTTTTTTAGAGGATTTCAGCTCTTGTATATTCTCAACAGTACCTCTGTGAATAGACTAAAATTTAAATTTTGTCATTCTTGCATTCTGAAGCATCCTAAAAGCAGAGCTAAAAAAGCCTTAGTTATGTCTTCGTTTCCTTCACTAACGGACTCTGACTCTTCACAAGATACAGTCAAGTATCTCAGAGGATCAAGGCAGATCATAACAGGATCCTATGATTGTCTGACAGTCCTGTGACCTTCTTAGCATTTGCACTCTTGGAATTTAAACTACGTTAATTTTATCTGCAGATAGAACTTTTCCTCAAACTATGTCAAAAACCACTATCTGTTTTCACCTTGCATTTTTGCCTTTGCCATCAGGAACGTCAGTTTGTGAATGGAATATGTCTGTGCTGCAAACTACTGAACACTTAAACAAATGCCCCCTGCCTTTTTGTCACCTACACCCCAGGCTGTGTAGTTATTTCTACTCTTTTGCTCCTGCTTTATTTCTCTTTTTAGGAAGGGTCTGTCCTGACATTTTGGAACTGAGGTTGTGAGATTAGAATGACAATGTGTGAAATGGAAATCTCTGCTTACTACTTTGCAATCAGCACTCTCCCCTGGCTGCTATCATATCTCTGAATTATGCTTTTGTCAGCTGGTGTGCTTTTATTTTTATTTTTTTTTCATCAACTCAGTCCTAGAGTGCTTTTTGAAAGCTGGCAGGTCAGCTGAGCCGCCTCTCATTGTGTGTCTTGAACATAAATGCTCAAGATCTCAGAAGCATGGGACTAAAGAGGACTTTGAAATTGGACTCAGAAGTCTAGGTGGTGCTTTTGCATTGTGTTGGCAGTGGATTGGGTTTTATACCAGGGAGCCTTTACCACTGTCTGTGGGAACAAATGAACTCTAGGGAGAAGAAGGCAAAATGTGACACCATTTGAGTATCATCTCACTGCCCTGCTCCTCAGCATCGCCCTGTGACTGAGGCTGAAACTGCATCGCTATCCTGTCCTTAAACTCTTTAGTGAGATATTTAGACTGATGTTCAGAGTCATAACACAGGAAGGGGATCCCATCTAAAAAGCAAAGCAAAATAATAAAAGTACAAAAGGAAATTGTCAAAAAAGTTTTCGGACATCTAACTCAAGATGTTTCTTCCTTGTAAGTGTCAAAATACTCTATAGGCTCTCTTCTCTGCAAACCTTCAGGTATGTGATTAAACTTACTTTTGCAGGAAAATTTTGGTATTAAAGTACATATTCAACTGCTTCTGGCACTTCATTCAAAGAGACACGGTAGAAAAGAAAGTGAAAGCAAAATCAATTAAATTGGGAAAATTCAGTCTTTTCTTTAGAAAGCCAATTTTATTATTAATTGTCACATGGATTATTTTCCTGTGGCTGGTGTGTAACAGTGGGGATGATAAGGACATTGATTCTTGGCCCTTTCTGTTCTTCCAGTTTCATACAGGCAAATGCAGTTGTTTACTCTGCTTATGTGCACACAGCTGCCTTCTGCTTTCAGGAGTGCACATTGCTTTTGACTGATGTGTATGACTGCATTTTAATTTATATTCTTATATCTATTAATAATTTGCCTTTAAATTAATAATTTATTATTTTTCCAAGAAATTACTGTGGTTCCTAAGAATTCTGTATGCATTACAAAACTCCTGAACTATGAAGGCTACAAAACTACCTTCATAATTCAGTGAAGATTTGAATGAACCAAATTTGCCCGTGTCCCAGCACAGGAAACTAGATTTCAGTCTGCTTATACAATATCCAACATACTATTTTTTAGTATGCAGTGTCTGCTTTACTCTTTACAGCAATCAGTGGAGTGATTCCCTTTAACTAGACAGACAATGAGATGAGGCTAGCAGCTGTCTGGGGATGAGGCGGGAGGATGATGTACCCTCTACTCTGCTGGGTGCAACAACAGACAACATAAAAACACAGGAGAATTAGTCTCCATTACTCTTCTGTCTCTTCAGTCTCCTCCTCAGGAAGCCACTCTCATGTGATTTTCACTTGGCTTAAACTAGAAACTGAATGTTTAGTTCAGTAGTGACTTGCACTTTACAAATCCAGTCACAAGTTTGGTTCCTGCTGCAGATGGATGCCTATGTGCTTTTCTTAGCTTTTCCTTTAAAAAATGAGTGTGGTAGAGAGGAAATAAAGTTCACTATCAATAAAATCACAGATAATTAAATTTCCTGAATGTGCCCTTTATTAAGCTACCTGACAAAAGGTATATGCACCATAATGATTTTCTCCCAAGCTCTCTTTCCTAGTGTATAGAGGACCTCCTCAACGTGTCCCCTCTGCAGCAGAAGATTTGATTTATTTCCTTTACACAGGTGCAGGGGGACCTAACTTCTCTCTTTCCATTTTTTTCTGAAGGTCAGAGCTCTGAGAAAGGACCTTGTCTTCCCTCTTCCTGTAAGCAAATCCTGGAAACAGAATAAAGGAAGCAAAATACAGCATCTGCAGGCGTGCATTCAGTGAAAATGTCAAGGCTATTCAAGAGCTTGTCCTCTATAGCAATTAGTGGCCCAGCATGTCAAACAAACACTCCATTAGTTAATCTTCAGACTTTCTTAACATCACACAGTATGTTCAGTCTTTGATGGCTTAAGAAACAACTCTTCCATCGCAAAAACATGGGCCGAAATATGTTCAAGTGAGGCCTCCCACAAAATCCAAGGGCTACTAGGAAACACAGTTCATCAGTAAACAACGAATAGTGAATGTTCAGACTCCAAGCTGCTGTAGCTGCTCTTTTCAAAATCCTCATGGTGGTTTTCAAGCCACTTAGGGAAGTGGAAAGACTTCTCAGACCTTTTGAAATACTGTAAACTGAGTCAGAGAGAAGTGAAGTGAGCACATATTAGCACAGATGGCTTGTGCCTGGGCTCCAAAAAGTTTACCTTTGTCTTCCCCGGGCTTGGTTCCTCCAGTCCTAAGGAAGCCAAATGGTGACAAGGCCTCTTGTACATGATCAGGCAAAAGTCTCATGGAAGTACTAGGATCTTAAGTCAGATCTGTTTAGTCTCAGGGTATTGCTTTTATTTTTATTTCTCCTTCTATATAGATGCTCCAAGGCTTTATTAAGCATACTGCTATTACAGACTACTGTTGTAACTAATAGCTGAAACATTTTCATTACAGTTTGTCTTTAACCATATCAATTAGGAAGCACTTATTCAGTCACCGTAGGATCTTTATAGCAGTGTTTGCTGCTTAGCAAGCTCTGAGTAGAGCTCAGCACCAATGGAGACATTCAGAAACATTCAGCAAAAGGCAGAATTTCTCATGATGCTTGCCCTTCTGTACAACATGTCTGCAATTATTTATGAAATATCTTTAGTTTACCAAGTTATCCAAAAGTACAGTGTATCTCTGAGTAATGCCTGGGAGATCATTATATTTTTTTTATGCTACTGAAGTATAGCTAACTACAAGGCTCTGAATTGTGACATTTGTGCCTCAGCAGGAGTAGAACTGTGTTTTTGTATTTATTTAATTTTCTCTAAGCAATGCTTTATTATGAGAGATTATTTAGTACTTTCTGTTCAAGATGAATTCTTTGTGAGCATCAGTTAATGAAGAGTTCAGCAAAAAAAAAAAAAAAAAACTAACCCAAGGTGTCTCACCTTTGTTTCAAGTATCTCAGTTTGAGTCTCACTCTGAGCATTGTTAATCCCAAATGTCAGGCTAAAGCAAAAATCTAACTGTTCAATCAGACCTTTGTGTCTTTTGGGTTTGATTTTGTTTGCTTTTGCTATGCATTTTTCTATATTATTCAGGAAAGCACAGAAGAAAAGACAGAGTTAATTTAGTCTCTCAGATGAAAAATCCCTCAGCACTGACAGAATCTGCTATGCTTGTGCCAGGTATCTAACAGCGTGAAAATCAAATTAGGCACAGAATTATTACAGACACTGTTTACTGTCAACAACCTAAAAAAAAAATCTAACTATACCTCTCCCCCAGCAAACAAACAGAAGAAACCTTATCCAGAAATCTCAGTAAGAGCTATACTTCCCAATCCATCTACAGCTTCTCACTCCATCTCCGATGTTCCCTTTTGCCAAGTGGCTGACTGAAACAAGGGCTGCAAAATGATATTTTTAAAAGTCACTTGAAAGGGAGCAGAGAGATTACATGCCAACTTGAAAGCATGACAGCAAGACATATCTGAACTTGCTTTGCCGGTGATGGGGAAACCTCACCAGATTTGCTCTAGGTTGAGCTCACTGTGGCGGAGGAAGGGAATTTAATCTCAGTATTTGTCAGACTTTCCCAGTGCAGTCGTTTACACTGGTAAATACAGCCTTGTTGGTATTTTTCTCACAGGGAAGCTGAATGCCAGTGCATTGGAGCTACCTTGATTATGGTCACACTCTTTGAATGTATGAAAAGATGCAGTGGGTCAGATTAAAAAAAGAAAGAAAAGAGAAATTCCTTCCCTGTGGTCATGAGCAAATGTCTAGAGCAGATTAAGAAACAGACAAACATATGACCAGTCCACTCCAAAATGTTGTGTCAATAGTAATTGTCAATGGATTCTCCGTTATGAACTTAATTGTTCTACCATTGATTGCATATAAACTCTTAATATCCAAAATATACCTTAACCATGTGCTCCACAAGTCTTCCTACAACCTATGGGGCAAGAATCCCTTTTTCTGTGTTCATTTTGAACTTGGCTACTAGTAGCTTCACAAAGCATACCCTAATTCTTGTATTCATGAAGAGATGAACACGATCCTCCCGTTTCAAAGGTCTTTCCTCATCAGCAAGGTTTTCTTTATATTTACTAACCTTTGCTACTCTACTCTACTCTGAATCTTTCTCAGTTCCAATGTCCTTGGAAACACATAGCAGAAGGGGATATCATGCTTCATGATCTGTGTTCCTAGATCTTCAGCATCATTTACTTAGGGCCATCACAGCTTAGTTGTCTTCCCTCTTCCACAGCCCATGTTCTCTTCAGCAGTGAAGCAGCTCACAGAATATCTGCTGCAGAGCTAGTCACACCTTTCTTGGGAGATGAAAGGGGCCAACACACGCTTAGTTGGCCTTGTAATTCTTCCCTTGATGTCGTCTGGCCAGCTTTGGAGATAAATTCAGTTGTCAGTTGCCAATGAAGGGGTGCTGGGCTAGAAATCTGAGCCAACTTGGCACCTCTGACATATGTAGTTTGATGTACTTGTTGGTCCATATCTGATCTTGCCTTGAAGAGACATCGCCACAAATGGAAAATATCTATGGAGAGAAAATCTCACACATATTACAGTTTGCACAGGCTGTATCATTTCAGTTGTGCCTGAGCCATGAGCAGAGGCTTTAGCAACACGCTGCTGCTGCAGTTGTGCAGTCATCATTGTTAAAGCTTGAGGCTAATAGGCAGCAGCAGGTGAGCTTGCAATTACAATTTTACAGAGTGTTTCTTTTTTTCCCATTCTTGATATGCCTGAGCTGACTTTTCACATTGATCTGCTTTTTTTTTCCATTTCCAAGTTGTAAATGTAATCTTGCCAATGTATGGTTACTAACTTCCCAGCAAGCATGTAATGCAGACATTGTGAAATGATTCAGATCTTGGATTTTTGTGTTCTTTGGGAGAAAGGGAAAGTGACAACACCACAAAAAGAGTAAAGCTAGGAACAATAAGTTAAAATCAAGCAAGAACCTAGGATAAATATTTGTAAAACCTTGCCTTGCCTTCTTAAGTTACTGGTCAAGAATTCCATGAGCTACTTCTAACTAATCAGAGAGGATGTAAAGAAATGGAACTTCTAAGTATGGATAAATGTTATAATTTGATATTGTCACTCTCTCTCAACATTTTGCCTCTTTTCATTCTTTCATGTTGAAAGGAAAGTGCTTGTTTTGATCTGTACTTTTTTCAGCACAGTGGGCAACCTGTTTTTGTGATAGTACTTAATGCCTTGCAGGAAATCAGGTTGAGGGTGTTCAAATGCCTCTTATTCACAGACACCAAAAAATAGTTAGATGTGAGGGGAGCAAAGTTTCAAATGAGCTAAAGTGAGGAAAACGTTTCTAAGGAGAAAGTTGATAAAACTATAGAAGAACATTTACTTTTATGCTGTAGGTCATTTAAAATTGGACAGTAGAATATTTCCACTGGAACGTGAACTTGTATTGGATTTGAGGGGTAGATTAAACACTCTAGTGTGCTTTGAGGATGATATTTGCAAAAGTAGGCAATCTGCTCTTTCTTTAACTGGTAATAGTGTTCAGTCTACATTGAGCATATTTTAAATATCCCAGGATTTGTCTCTGCTTTTATAAGCTGAATATTTGGTTCTGTGTCCAGGCAATGTCATGTGCAATGCAGATCTGAAGTTAAATGCACATCACAGTGTTTCCTAACTCTGGCAAGCTTTGCAGCATGCAATTGTTCTGCTTGAGATAAGCATGCAGCCTGAGACAGTTGTAACAGCCATAATTTTGAAGATAACTTTGATGGGGTAAGAAGCTGGACTAAGGACCTCTAGATGTTTCCTGTAGCCCAAGCTTCCCTATGACTATGATTCTGGAAGTGAGAGTCCCTTCAATGATTTCTTCTGCTCTTGTAATTATTCACTGAATTTATCTGTAGTTTTAAAAATATCAAAGAGCTGCTCTGGGTACTGATTTCTGAAACTGCTAAAAATAGGGTGCTGTCAAGACATTTTAATGTTTGAGGCACAGCTTTCTTCCCTATCACATCTTCAAGGCTCTTTCCAGTCCTGGGAGTCTTTACCTGTCTACAGGTAAATCCCAGTATTTCCAAGTTTCTGCATGCTTTTCTCTTGAACAGAAGCACTGAAGCATTTCCTGCACATTTTCCCTGCAGATGCACTCCTTGTTGTCACAGTTCTGACTAAAAAAGCCCGTCAGATGGAGCTGGATGGAGCTGAAATGAGATATATACGTTCCTTAGATAGCTGGCAGGTCACTGAGAAATAACAAAAAAAACAATAATCAACTGGGAATAGCTAAAGCACATAACTTCTCTGCAGCCCCATAGATAATACCTTTCCCCTTTTAAACTATCTATTAATAAGGGTTGAATGAAAGCCACAAACATTCAGCCCTGTGCTGCATTTTTTTCTGAACCATGCTGCCACATTCCTTAAACTGATTACTTTCTTTCTAGGTTGCCTCTGGAGGGAGAAGAAGTCTGAAGACTTAAAAGACTAGTGAGATAGTAATCATTGGTTCACACTGTTTCCCTTCCAGCAACTTGCTGTAAGCAAGAACAACAGAAAAAAAATAAATTTACAAGACAGAGAAAGAAACAGAGCCTGAAGAGAGAACATTCATATTGTCATTTAGATGAACTATGCAGCTATCTCTCTTGACACACCTATTCCACAAACATGTTTCTTCTCAACCTGGTATTCATTTTCTGTCCTCCTTCATTACATTAGTGATTCTTTTTTTTCCCCTCCTACTCTGCCTACAGTCTAAACCACTTGCCAGGTTGTTTGTATTACTGTCCTGCAGGTGACCTAGCAGCTCAAACTAATAACACATATTTCTTTGTCAACATGTTGCTCTCCAAGCGTGTTGAAGACATTTTATATGTTCAAATTGCAGTGTATTTTGGGGAAAATAACACCAAAGTGGAATTAAAGCCTTTTGGGCCTTTCTTTTCTTACAAGATTGGACTGGCCTAGATAAATAGTTTTCTCACCTAGTTTATTTTCTTTTTCTTTTGTTTCAAAACCTCTGAATTTAATAATATTGGGATTTCTGCAAACCCTGTCATAGAATTTTTATGTCTGTTTCACTGGGTTTGTTCTTATACAGCAGGATCTGAAAGTTCTGGTTCTAACTAAAAATAGAATAAATTAATTCCCATATCATGAAGGTGTCATTGATTTAATTTACATTGCAAAGTGCCTGGGGCTGAGACTTATGTATTTGTAGAATATCTATCATAATGAGGTTTCTTGACTAGCATGAAGAATCTTGTCTGTGTTTCAGATTCCTGACATATGATTTATACAGTGTTCATGTTAAGGATAAATCCATTTCAGAAAGAATGTAGAATGATTTTTTTTATCTACCTCATTTACCTTATCATGAAACTTGTAGGAATATTGTACCTTCAAGTCTGTGACAAACTTGGTTAAAAATGACCAGTTCAGTCAATGTGAATGGTCACCTAGGTGCCAGATGATCACAGAAACCTTTTGTGTCTTAAGCAACCAGGCTATAGAAGGAAGAACTGGTAAAAAACAGTTATTTCTCAACTATCCATTGGTGCAGAGAATGATGTGCTGTCAGAGTCCATTAGACATAAGACATGGCAATCCAGTTCCACATTCTTCGGTAAAACAGTAATGGTAATGAGTCTTTTCAAGCAATATTCGTAGCCCTTAGGAAACGGACATCAAGTTTGCCCCTTGTGTGAGACTCCATCTACATGCAGAAACAGAAAGTTACCTAGCGGCAATGAAGGTGCCATAGTTGTTAGGATCTGATAAGATAGGAAAGCAATGGAAAAAATAAATTTACCTTATTCTTGAAACTTGGGAGATTTAAACACATTTTAATGTAATGCCAAATCCTCACAGATTTGCATGACCAAAGCCCATTGACTTTCTTAGGAATTAGGTACTTATAAAGCTTTGTGTGTTGGTGACTTATACACCTACCGTCTGCAGAGTTGAGGTCTGTATGGGATCATACTAAATTTCACTCCACTGCTTTACAAAAAACAGCTTAAGCTGAACACATGTAAAGTAGGATCTTTTTGTCTTTGTTATATCTCACATGGTTTTGATTTATTTGTTTTTGTAATGCTGCTGCTGAACACAACTAGAGGGTTTGTTTGGTTTTAACATACAGAGACAGCCTCTAGTCACACCTTCATGAAAAAGAAAAAAGTTCAATTATAAATGATTATCTTGTCTAATTTGAGGGTTAAAAACCCACAGAAATTAATCTGTCTATATAGGGCATAGGGTTGTAGAAAGGATGCTGTTTGTTTTGCCACAGGTTTCCAAAAGTAGCTCAGGATAGTTTTTCAATTCCTCTTCCAGACAAAAATCTTCATTAACATCTTAGCTCAGATGCTGTGTCTCACACTCAAGCCACACCACACAAATGGTGGATCCAGTCTGGAGCATCCCAACAGTGAGATGACTTATCTGCTTGCTGACTCCATCCCAACGAGTAGTGTGTGTACAGATGGTTCCATACATTAGCTCTACGAACTCAAATAGAGCTACCAAAGGCAGTGTAGACAAAAGCATTCTGTTTCTTGACACAAGGACATGAAGAGGCAGAAATGGTTATTTCCTCACAGAAACCACTCATGCTTAATTTATTTAGCTTGGCAATAAAAGGATGAAGACCCAGAAGGCACAAAGGCAGTGGAAAATCAGGTATGTTATTATTATTATTAATGGGCATAAACCAGTTACAGACATATTTATACTAGAAATTGGATGATGGTTTCTGACCTTCAGAAAGACAAAGGTCTAGAACTCTCTTCATATATCTGGATAGCTTTGAAAAGACCTATTTTGAGATGGTATGGATTCCTTTTCAAAAGTACTCTGAATAGCTTAGTAATTTCCTTTTTTAACTGAGGATCATGACTTACCTCACAGGCAAGATTGTGAGAAAAAATGAGTGAATGATTGTGGGATGCTAAAAGAGTTGCTAAATACTAGGTAGCCAGAGGAGTTTGACTGTGCATACTGCCAATAGCTCAACGTGTAGGATGTCTTGTCTCCAGGCCATTCTGGAGTTTGTCCTACTGTATCCTTTCAAATTAGCCAGATTCCAGCAATATGTTATATAATGTATGTGAGACAGAGCACAGTGGAGACAAGAATTAATATTTTTCACACTCCAATAGTGGATTCATGTAGGTAAAATGAACCATAGTATTTCAAATGTCAAAATCGTTAATATAGCTTTGCATGCATTTGGGTGATAATTTGTATTTATAATTGAAGAAAAGATTGTGGCAAGGAGCAGGTGACAAGCTTTCACTGACGTGTCTACTCCAATAATTTTTTACTGATACAAACATTTAGAATAAGTCTAAGAAATGAAAGAGATTTTCTAATCAATTGGAACAAGTGAAGGGGGGTAACCATCTCTCCATATTCATGGATATATATATATGAAACCCTAAAGCAGAGAGCTTTGATATATTCTAAATCTTTTTGGGAGGCAGATTTTAACAGCTTGTGAGTATTCTGTGAGTTAAATCTGTTTTGAAATGCATAAGGCTAATATGTCACTAATAAACGGAAACTGGTAACATTTCCTTTCAGGAATCTCTGATGGAAGTTGGGGGTCTTCTCAGATAGTAAAACTATGTTTTCAGGTGTGTATCAAGCAGTGAAAGAAATGAAAAAAAAAAAAAAGGAAAAAGTATGTTGTTTCTACAGCAAGAAAATGAATTTTCTGAACAGGTGTAAAGCAATATAATTCCAAAATGCACTGCAATTACAACCCAGCTTGCTCATCATCTCCATGGCAGTTACCACTGCAGCCATTCTAGAATTTCCTATACTCTACTGAAAAAATAGCTCAAGTGCCATGGTACATTTTCTTAATGTGCTGATTTTTGGTGGCAGCTTGCAATGGGGGCACCAGCCATCTCTCACTACATGCTCTAGAAAGTAGAAATAAAACCAAGTTGTCTCACTTGAGCACTTATCCGACACGAAATTTTCATCTCATCAGGCACAATGTTGGTGCCTTGAATTCTAAGCATTTGGCCTTCTGCTGCTGTAAACTGCTATGTGAGTCCTAAAGCAAAACAATGCACATTTTTCTTGTGTCAATGTTTCTCTTTATTCCCATATCAAGATAATTCTTGGCAAGGTCACACAATGGACTCTTTTGCCTGCAAGCAACTGCTTCAGAGCTGACTGCAGAGAGCTCCAAAATCTGAACTGTGGCACTCATTCTTGTTTATCTCAACAACAAGAAAGGGGTAGTTATGTGTAAATAAACTATTTATTTTACTACTTTTTTTTTTTTTAACTTTCTAACATCTTGAGCAATACTCAGTATGCCTATGTGATTGTGTACAGGTATGCAAGAGTGAACAACCATTGGCTTGTGACTAGTAAAAATTAGGCACGTATTTAGTTATCACCCTTTTCATAAGACCCCTTTTCATTGAATCATAGAATCATAGAATGGTAGGGGTTGGAAGGGACCTTTAGAGATCATCTAGTCCAACCGCCCTGCAGAAGCAGGTTCACCTAGATCAGGTCGCATAGGAACATGTCCAGATGGGTTTTGGAGACCTCCGAGGAAGGAGACTCCACAACTCCGAGTAAATTCTTGTTTACAGCCCTGCTCCTCTGGCCTCAAGAGAGAGAATCAGACTCTTTTTTTGTTTCTTTATTGTTACTGTTGTAGTTTTAGATTTGCTCATCTCCAAGGTATTGGGATCTTGTTGTAGAGATCACTAAAATTATAGCTCTTTTGTTTAGGGAAAATAGGGAAGTGGCCAGGCTACTTACATCTTTACGTCAACCTGAGCTTGTCAAAGAACAAAAGATAGGTAAGATATTTCTATAGTTCTCTTCTAAGAACTGAACAGAATTTTGTCTCATTCTGAAATATTTTCTGCCAATGACATAATGTTTGCCTCAGTTACTTCTCAATCATCAAACTGCAGAGAATAAACTTATCTTAGTTTTACTCCATGTTTATGGAAAAGTGCCTGCATTGTAGCTAGGTTACTCCATGCACCAATATTAGGAATATATTAAGGGAGCCAAAGAAACACATACTTCTTTTCTTTCTGTAGAGGCAGGTCTGACAACAGCACAAGTTGCAGTTCTTATAGCTGAGGATAGTTATGGAATAAGCATGAAGTTCACATCCATCTCTTAAACACCTCCAGGGACGGTGACTCCACCACCTCTCTGGGCAGCCTGTTCCAATACCTGACAACTCTTTCAGTAAAGAAATTCCTCCCCATATCCAGTCTGAACCTCCCCTGCTGCAACTTGAGCCTATTTCTTCTTGTTCTTTTGCTTGTCACTAGGGAGAACAGACTGACCCCCACCTCCCTATAACTTCCTTTCAGGTAGTTGTAGAGAGTGATAAGGTCTCTGCCTGAGCCTTCTTTTTTCCAGGCTAAACAGCTCCAGATCCCTCAACTGTTCCTCATACGAGACATGCTCTGAATCTTTTACTAGCTTGTTAGCCCACCTCTGGATCCTCTCCAGCACCTCAATGTCCGTCTTGTAGAGAGGGACCCAAAATTGGACACAGTATTTGAGATGAGGCCTCATCAAAGCCAAATACAGTAGAATGATCACCTCCCTACTCCTGCTGAAAACACTGTTCCCGATCCAGGCCAGTATACCATTGGCCTTCTTGGCCACCTGGGTGGGCATGCTGCTGGCTCATGTTCAGCCGCTGTCAGTCAATACTCCCAGGTCCCTCTCTGCCTGGCAGCTTTTCAGCCACTCCTCCCTAAGCCTGTGGCACTGCTGGGGGTTGTTGTGGCCCAAGTGGAGGACCTGGCACTTGACCTTATTGAAACTTATGGCATTGGCCTTGGCCCAGCCAACCAATCTGTCTAGATCTCTCTGTAAAGCTTCCTTACTCTCAAGCAGATCAACACTTCCACCCAGCTTGGTGTCATCTGGTGCACCCTGTCCCCTCATCCAGATCATTAATAAAGATGTTAAACAGTCTGGTGTCACCACTGGTGACTGGCCACCAACTGGATTTAACTCCATTGACAATGACTCTTTGGACTCAACCATCTAACCAGTTTTTTACCCAGGAAAATGACTGACCATTCAAGCCAAGAACAGCCAATTTCCCTAAGAGAACACTGTGAGAAACAGTGTCAAATGCCTCACTAAAGTCAAGGTAGAAAACATCTACCTTCATCCAATAAGCATGTCAACTTGTCACAGAATGAGATCAGATTTGTTAAACCTTCATAAACTCATACTGACTGGGCCTGATTACCTGGTTGTCTTGCCTGGGCTGTGTAATAGAATTTAGGATGATCTGCTCCACCAGCTTCCCAGGCACTCAAGTCAAACTGACAGGCCATAATTTCCAGGGTCATCCTTCCATCCCTTCTTATATATGGGTGTTACATTGGCTGATTTCCAGTCAGATGGGACCTCCCCTGTGGCTTGGTGAGTACCTCTGTCAGTTCCCTCAGCACTCTAGGATGTATCCCATCCAGCCCCATAGATTTGTGTATATCAATGTGGAGCAGCAGGTCATTGACCATCTCCTCCTGAATTGTAGGGAGAGCATTTTGCTCCTTGCCCCTGTCTCTTGGCATGGAGTCTGACTTTCCCCAGTGGAAGTGATCCTATTACTAAAGACTGAGGCAAAGAAGGCATTAAGCACTTCAGCCTTATCCTCATCTTTTAATATCAAATTTTCTTCTGGATCTAATAGGAGGTGGAGGCTCTCCCTGGTCTTTCTTTTATTGTTCATATGTTTATAGAAACTTTTCTTATTACCCTTTACTTCTAAAGACAGTTTGACTTCTAGCTGGGCTTTTGGCCTTCTAATTATCTAACAGTGTTCCTGTACTTATTGTGAGTAGTCTGCACCTTCCTCCAGAGGTCATAAACTCTCTTTTATTTTCTCTGATTTTAAGCCAAATCTTCTTATTCAGCCAGGCCAGTCTTCTTTGTCTCCAGCTCATCTTATGGCATGTGCGGATGGCCTGTTCCTGGGCCTTTAAGATTTCTTTCTTAAAAAGTGTCCAGCCTTCCTGGACTCCTATACCCTCCAAAACTGACTCCCAAGGGATTCTATCAAGAAACCTCCTAAACAGATTGAAGTCTGCCCTTTGAAAGTCCAAACGGTCAGTTTTACTGACTAACCTCTTAACATGTCTATGAATAGAGAACTTAATAATTTCATGGTTGCTGTTCCCCAGAGAGCCTCCAACTAATACATCCTCGACAATATCATCTCTGTTCACAAACAAGAGGTCCAGCAGAGCACACTTCCTGGTTGATTCACTTACCAGCTCTGTGATGAAGTTATCCTCCATACTTTCCTCCTGGTTTGTTCCCTCTTTGCTGTGTTGTATTTCCAGCAGATCCCTGGGAAGCTGAAGTCCCCAGCAAGAACAATGACAAGTGACTGTAAGATTTCTTCCAAGTACTTACAGAATGTTTCATCTACTTCACTACTCTGATTGAGGGGTCTATAGCAGACTCTCAGAGCTTCATGTGCACAGGCTGAGATCCATGGAAAAGCCTGCAAAAATCTTGTCACATTCAGTGACAGAAGCAGATTTTACCAACAGGACTGTGATTTTAGAAGGCCTTTATGCATAAAGATGTCCTATTCTCAATAAGTCTACACCAAACATCTTCCTTTGGTCAACAAGGCATTCGCTGAAACTAAGGGTTGTGACCTGCCTTACAAACATGCTCACAAGTTGTATTGAATTGCATAGATTTTTTTCAGTCTGTCTTCCAAGCTCAGCTGTTCCTCTATGTTGTTGGGCTCTCCAAAGAAATTTTCCAAGCTCATCTTTTTGTGTCTGTGTGCTAGGGAAGACTCTGAAAATCTGCCCTGTGCTTCCTTATTCAGAGCTGCTAGGAATTCCTGACTTTAGCAACAAGAAGGTTGGTTGTGAGGTTTTTTTTGTTGCTTTGTGGGTTTTTGTGCGAAATGTAGCAGCAGTGGCATTTCATGGATCCAGCAGTTCGGCAAACCTTGGAAGTTTACTACAGCTGGAGAAATGGCTAAATGATGAGCCAACTTCCCTGTTGTCTAGCCACAGCACAGATGCACAGACTTCCAAAGTGAGCCGATTACTGCTTGCTTTCTTGCCTCCATTGATTTGTGAATCCATACTCATCAGAAAGTGTGATTTTTTTCTTGTTTCTCACACTTCCCCTGAGCTAACTGTGACTGTTATTGTGTTTTGAATTTGGTTTCAGGTTCCAACTGAGACCTTATACCTTTGATATAGCGTGTGAATTGAAAAAAAAGAAAAAAGAGAGTGGGAGGAAAGAGCCAGGTTATAATGACCATGGGCCTTCTAGTAGTTTAAAATGGTTTTCCAGACTGGTTTATGGGACATGACTTTTCTTCTTAAATAATGTCTTTTAACCCCACAGTAACTATTGCAATTGTGCACTTCATTTCGTAAGTATGGATTGAAGGGCAAATGTACAGGAGAGTTCAGCTGCTCTAGCGGCTTGGAACAGCTCTCACTGAGCTGCATGCTGACATGTACCCTTGCTTCTCAGCACCGTAATATCTGGTTTTACTTGCAGGAAAAAAAAGAGGAAGGAGGAGGAGACAGATGAAACCTGGAATTCAGGAACAGGAATTCTGTGACTGTTTCCAGCAGGCTTCCTTTGCTTGATGTCTCCATCTCTTTATAAATATGAAAAATATTGCAGAAAAAGTTAAGCTCAGATGAATACCAGGCTTAAGTCTCCCTCTGACAGGGAACAGAAAGAAGATCTTATGTTTGAGATGGTTAATTATCATGGGGGAAACTAAGGATTATATGGAATAGAGAATGATCAGACAGGGGACTTTAGAAAGATCTTAAAGTTTATCTTCATAATCAGTGAACAAATTATATTTATATGCTGTATTCTTCCTGGTTCCTGAACTCCTAGGTTCGGTTCAGGTCTCTAAGTACAGTTGTGGGATATAAAGAAGACAGAAATTTTTGTCTGGTTTCTTGAACTGACATAATATCCTCACTATCCCAGTTTCAATAAGTCTAAAATTGAAATAATCCATCTTCTAAGAGCATGCTGATGATTTGTTCTATATCTCACTCTAAAAATGACATATTATGAATCCATCCCTTCCAGCAGGGACTGTTTGATAATAAGTAATCATTGTACCTTTAAAACAAAGACAAAACATGAAACAACCATTCCTCCTTTGGCATTGATGAGTTAACTTGGATTTTTTTGTATCCCAAGTTATCCAGATTGAGAAATTAATAATAAATTGAATACATTACATTTCTCTGAGGCGTCTTGTTAAAGAGCTCCTTTGAAAATTTAATTGTCAAACTTTAGTTTGGGACTATATAATGTAATTCATAACTCTATAGATTTGACTTAAGAATTAGCATAAATGTAGTGGGTACTAACAGCTCTATAAATATTTTAAGACTTCAGTATCTCATCTGAAACATTAAATTTGGTGGATATCCACATTCTTTGGATCAGGTTCTTTATCCAGGATTACTGTGATTCACTTTTTCCTGGTTGTTTGGGAAATGATTTTTAGAACTATCTCAAAAGAATGATGTATAAAAAAGGATGGTGTTTAATTAAATGTTTATTTTCCTTTTTTTTCTCCTTTTTAAATGAAGTAATGGAATAATTGTGCAAATTCTTCTGGTTGATGGCTGTCTTCCCCCATCTATTAAAAAGAATGTATGACAGATCTTCATTATAAAGTCCTTGGAAATCTATTGAGGAAACATGCTATGAAAGAGTTAGATAAAAGAGTTATTCCAGAAGTTCCTGTTTTCATTTTACTTGGACATTGTGGGAATGTTTGTGTCTTTTGAGCTGAAGAACTCAGCTAGATAAAGCCACCTTCTGAATTTCACCTTGTATTGATTGCAACACGCATGTTTTAACAGCAAGGATAATGAGATAAGGAGCATTGCCACTGACAATGGTCTAGAATGGCTGGTTCAGAAAGGTTATGAATTTTCCAGCATTGGGCACCTTGAAGAAGAGGTCATAGAAACTTCGATCAGGAAGCAAACTACTTCTGTTAGGAACAGGTAGTGACATACAGAGCAAGCTGAGGTCCCTCTTGAAGAAGAATTAATTTTTAATTGATTGCAGTAGTTTGAGGCAAAAAAACAGCAGTTCTATAACTAGGACCATTCTGATACTCAAATTGATGCTATCCTTGCTGATATCCTTCCAACATTTGGGAAATATTTGATGGCCACTGCTCCTGTGGAATTTAGCGTGGTTTTGCAAGGAGTCTCTCCTGAACCTAGTCACTCTGAGTATACAGGAAGGAGCTCCTGGAGCTCCAGAGAGAAGGAAATGGGGAAAGAGGTCTGTTCAGTCATTGCACTGGGCATTGCTAGCTTAGTGTATTCTTTTGATGTTGTTACAGCTGCTTCTTCTCCCTTAGCGTTTTTGTGTGAAATTATCCTTAGCTCAACTGGTGAGGTTTTACCTTTTCTTCCTAATTGTCCTCCCCATTCTGCTGTGGTGGGGAGGAGTGGGTGGGTGGCTACATGGTTCTTTGTTGGTCGACTGAGCTTAAACCACAACAATCTGTCACTGTACAAGTGTCTGCTCTACTACTGCTCACCAGGGAATTATAAAGTATACAGAGGAGAACTCATCACAGAAAGTCACTTCTCTCAGTTATCAAGTTCTTTTATTAGGTTCTGCATAGAACTAGTTCCATGTCTCTGTACAGTGATGTACAGGACTGAATGTACGGAAAGAAGGAACATGTCAACACCTACAGAGCTGCCAGTTCCTCAAGCCATACAACTGGGTCTGGATGGAGCCTTAATTCTTCCTTTTCCTCCTGTTGTATCCAGCACAGCTACACCACCAAGGCAGGACTGAGCTATGGTAGGGAAAGGTCAGCCCCAGCTGGGTTTCCAAAAGGAAAAGTCAACTTTAATTTGGTTGTTCCATTGTATTGAGAGTTGCAAAATCTTTCCTGCTCCTTTACTGGAGGCAGACTGTAGGATGCCCTAGATGATATCTAAAAGTGATCAAGAATGTACACATAGATATTTATATCTTTGTGTGTATGCATATAGACATGTATATATAGCATGTATGTATATGTATATACAAAAATGTGTATGCATATTTGCATGTGTTTATTTACACACTATGTATAGCTAGTGTAGCCAAGTAAATTGTAAATGAAGATGATAGTTTTGGATAGTGTCCTCCTGGCAGGCAAAGTCCTATGTATCATTATGTCATTGGACTGTGGTCTGCAGTTCACAGCATCTCTGAACGAGTCCACTGTAGAATATTATCTCCTGCAGATAAAAGTTGAGTGGCTATTTCTGTAAAGGAGTTTTGTCTCTCTGAGCACAGATTCAGGACACAGCTGCATTTCAGTGAACCTTGTTGTAGCATTTCTTAGATCATACCAGAGAGACTTATGACCTTCATAAAGCCAAGAAGGACAAACATGGCTGTTTTAAAAGCTTTTAGGAACTGATCATTTATCACACCTACTTGTCTGTAGCAGTTACAGTAAATTTTCTGTTCTCTGCATGGCTCTGAGATACACTTTCCCTTATTACAGAAACAGAACAAAAAATACTGTAGTAATACACGATTCTGGCCTCAAATGTGGCTGTACTGCTTTGGTTCATTTCCATTTAACATATTAGTATTAACTGAACCAAGGTGGTTCTTCTCCCTTTGAAAGGTGACATCTAGAAGCCTATAGAAAGGGTTTGTTGGGTTGTTGGTTTTTTTTTCAATTTACAGTCTATTTAGATCTAAATGTCTCTGGAAGTACTATTTTTGGTACAGTAGGAAGTGATCTTGTCATAATCTAGAATCCTTTTTGTTCTGCTATGTGTGCCTCTCCTAAAGAACAAGTCCTTGCCCAAAGACCTTTGAATCTCAGAGACTATATGTTTTCTGTTTTCATAATTGTTA
Source organism: Colius striatus (assembly GCF_028858725.1). Taxonomy (NCBI): domain Eukaryota; kingdom Metazoa; phylum Chordata; class Aves; order Coliiformes; family Coliidae; genus Colius; species Colius striatus. The sequence goes on along the minus strand of NC_084769.1, from coordinate 15,493,877 downwards.
TCATTGATGTGTGAAGGAGCACAGTATTTATCAACCTTAGGATTTATTAGGCCAGAAGTGAATTAACAAACAGAAAACCTTACTGCCACAGAAACAGGAATCCAAAGAATTTATCTAGACCTTATTACACTGCATACTATACAAACAGAAACAGTGAAATTCTGTTGTCAAAAATCTTATTATTTAAATGTAAGACAAGATAAAATAGGTGCAGACTCCATGGAAACAAAGGTAGACTCACAGTAAACTTTCCCAAAAGTTCAAATCTCAAGTCTGCTTGAACTTTCTTGATGGTGCTGTGATACAAATAATTAACACTACGTTAGAAGTGCCCTTCAAGTAGAATATACAGGCAATTAAGCCATTCTTAGCATTACTATTCTTTTCCTTTATAACAGCTTCCAAAACCAGTATTTTTGTTCCATTTTTATTAATGGCTAAAGAGAGTTTTCCAGGCAAGAAAGCGTAAGCTTAACTATGCAGTGATTCCAGAATGTTTGTTTTGAAATTATTTGACATGTTTCAGTTTGTTTCTGTAGTAATGGATTTTTTTTTTTCCCCCAGGCTGCATTTACAAGGAATTCTGGCATTGAGTCTGCAAGGCATTGTGTGCCCAGATTTTTTTAAAAATAGTTCCGTTTCTTAATAGAGCTTAATAGCTCAAATTAGAGATTGGAAACAGACAGAAGATTCTCTTGTGGGAGTTTTCACAGATCTTGGTCAAAAGCAGTAATATTAATTTTTACTGATGCACACAACTGAAAAATATTCTCCCTCTGGAATATAAATCTGTAGAACACTTTAAAAGTACAAATTAACAAAGGAGCAGAGCTACAGTAAGCGGGTCATTTTCTGTTCATTTTGATAGCAATTATTCTTAAGATCTCTATAACCAAAATATATCAACATTAGAAGATAGTAAAGTATGTTGAGAGACAGAGTAAACAGGACAAAAATGAAAAAATCTTTAAGTCACAAAAGAAAAAAAGACAAATAAATCACTTAAGATATCTGATTTAGCATAACCAGAGGGGTTGAGATGCACCCGAGTCACACAAGAGTATAGCTTCAGTGTCTGCAGTGCTCTGTGTGTCTCCGAGTCATATTTTCCAGTTGTGTGAGTGAGTCAAAGCCTTTTGAGGTAAACCTGGGGACGTGGGCAGAGAGGAAGATGCCCAGAGTCTCGGGGTCCCTGGTTTGACAGATTAAAGCACCAAAGTTCAAATATATCCACTGTAGAGATATAACCAAGAATTCCTGCCAGCCAGACATGTGGAAGAACTGACTCAGATTCCCTATATCTCAAATTTCACTACCTATGAGAGTTAAAGAAGAAGGAAGAAGAAGGAAGAAGAAGGTGTGTACTTTTTTTTTCCTTCTATTTTTTTATATGTTAAAAGGTTTTACTTTAAAGGAGACAAGACTCTGCCATATGAGCCCTTACTGCAAGCTCAGTGTCACTGACACTCTGTAAATACCTCGTTTCACCAGGGAGGAGAAAATATATATTTTTTTTTACAAACTCTGGATGAGACACATGTTCTGTATTTCAGTAATGATTATTCACAATGTGGTATCAAATATTAATGCTCTTTAGGACATCTGGAAAATACTGATTGGAAAATTAATATGAAATTAATGTTCCTTCTCATGTTTTTATCTTCTTCATGCCTCATCATCATGCCCACTGTACCATGAGATCAACAAGATTAGAGATCTTTGAAACCTGCTTACCAGCAGAATATGATGTTCAAGCTGAGGTAAAGAAGCTAACAGCTGACCTGCAAGATTAAGGTGACAAATTAGACATCTAACAGGGCATCTTTGTTTTAAGTAAGCGAGGTATGAATCCATGATGCATAGATATGTTGACTTCTCCTCAACTGAACTATAATGCATAAAAGCTACAAACACATTCTGTTGCTGATTGGTCCTGGTTCAAGTGACAATGAGTAACATTGGTCAAGGTGCGGGAGAAGAAAAAAAGAACTTTGAGTAAATAAAATTAAAATAAACAGTAAAGAATCTATATATAAATTTAGCATGTATTATAATATACTATAGGAAATAGTGTATAATAAAGGTAGCCAATATGTATAGGTAATATAACGATATGTTTAGAATAAATATGATACACACATATTAATATGTAATTTGTATATGCATAGAAAACATGTATCTAATGCACATGAAAATAGAATATTTGCAGAATGCACATATACATAAAATATATACAAATCAAATAACCTTTTGTTCCTGTTGCTAAAGCAGTAGCTCAAGAAGTAAAGGCTCAAAATGCAACTCCATAGGTTAGACGTTAGGAAAAATACTTAACAATTATGCTCGTGAATCATATGGAACAGACTAGTTTATGTTGCCAAAAATGAGGAGGAACAGGCTGGACGAACATCTGCTGGTCATGATATAGCTGTATTTCATCCTTAAGATGAGATTGCTTTTCAGTATCCTGCCAGCCCTATGATTTTCCAGTCTTGTAGGCTTTAAAACTAAAAACATCAGTAATACATCTAACCAAACTGGTGCAGTATTGAAAGGACAAATTTCTTCTTTGGTATATGTGTTATGAAAGAAAAAAAAAATTAAAAATCAGGCTATTTAATGAAGAACATACTCTTCTTTCCTTCAGAGAGTGAGTAATTTCAGAATGTATCCAGATGATAAATAAGGACACAGAAGTTAGACACAGTGCATTGCACAAAGAAGTACAGTTTGCAAGTGGTCACCACTTCTGAGATAGGAGTGGGAAACAAAAAAAAAGGAAAAAAAAAAAAAAAGGAATTACTAGGTGTGTTTGTGATAGTAATCAAATGTTTCACAGAATGTAAGTTTTAATATGACAATGGGAAACGACTAAGAAATTTTGCTCTTCCTGGCAATTACTGGTTGTTTATTGCTCAGAATTTTTGAGTTACTCAAGTACCTAAAAGGAAACTAATGCATTTTCAGTCTCCAAGCTTCATGCAAGAATATTGCAGGGTTTTCAGAATCAGATAAAAAGCAAGTACCACTTGGAAAGGGCACCACTAAATAAATGCATTCTAAAATAAATGTTGAGTAATTCAATCATCAGAATGTGTGAAGAGAATGAGCTCTGAAGTGAAACATAGTGACCAAAGAAATTAGTGGAGCCAAGTTGCTAGGCAGAGATAAATAGGGGTCTAATTGGTTTTATACATCTCAATTGAGGTATTTATTCATGTGCAAAAACCTCACAACATTAAAAATAATTTGATTTAGAAATTGTTTTCATGGAAAGCATTCAGTATTAAGTTCCTATATCAATGTAATATAGTGACAGCAGAAGAGAAGATATTTCCAATTAAACACTTGAAAGCTTCATATCCATAAATTAGTTAGTAGGTAATAGAGTTCATGTGAACTGTGGCTCTGAATGGGAAAATATGTTCTCTTCAGAAATATCAGGCAATTGAATGATATAAAGATAATTTGCAAATTCCGATAGGTCAGTAGTTATTTTTTTTTGTTAAATGGAAATTATGCTTCTTAATATTTTTTGGTTCAGTTTTCTATGGGTGAGTATCAAAGTACCTCCAAATGTTTAGATGTCCATAAGACTCAGGGAAGCAATAGAAATATGTACATCCCTTGCTAACTGGCTCTTTAGTATTGTTTTGTGTCGGTCAAAATTAGTTTGGGATACCATTACCCAGAACTTTTCAACCTCATGTAGAAAGCACAAATTAACTAGTAGCTAGATTATCAAACATGATATCATAGTTTTATATTCCTGTTTCCTTCTCACCCTGTTCTTGCTACCCAGTGAGACAAGAGTAGTGAGAATAATTGCTAAATAGGGGACACATTCCAACTAGTGAAGGATTGGAGTTTCAAACCTGTTTATTCAACATGGAATTAAACCTGGGTGTCTTGTTGGATGAAGTCTTTAGTTGTTGGTTTGCAAGGTGACCTCAACTCTGTTGTGTGAGGAGTCTCAGCTGGTCAATGTGTGGAAGCTGTACTCTGACTCAACTTGCTTCTTGAAAAAAATTTGCAAGGAACTAGAGCACTGGTTCCCAACTACTTTGACCTCATCCTAATTTTTCTTTCCTTTGTGTTATATGCCATGGTGTTACACTGCTGTTACCCTACCTGCTTGGACATCATTGTGTAAGTACCCTGCTGCTATCACTTTCTCTTTGATACCTACTAGTTTTGTCAACACCAACATGGAAGTGACCATACTCTATCCTAAAATACTTAGCAGTTAAGACTTTATGTTGTGGCTTTGTGAACAAAAACACTTAAAAATTAGTAAAAGTTTATCCAGAATATGAAGAAAACAGCCACAATTCAAAGAACAATTCAGTAAGGCATTGCTGAACCAGTTGAGGATGATGTCAAACATTGACCTTCTGGATTATTTCTTAGAATGAAGCAAGGAATAGATGGGTACTGTTTTTTGCTGAAACTTAATGAAACATGCATAATTCAAAATAGCCTTCTAGTTGAAAAGCATGTTTTCAAGACAAAGAGGTATATGAATACTGACATAACTAAATGAATTTGGAGTTCTAAAATACCAAGCATTAATTAGAATAGTTTTAATAAACAGAAAGTGTATTAGTTCAGACTAAAAATTTAATATATTGAGATTTTTTTCCTAAATCACGGAATCATAGAATGGTAGGGATTGGAAGAGACCTTTAGAAATCATTCAGTCCAACCTCTTGCTAAGGCAGGTCAATCTTGATCAGGTTACACAGGAACATGTCCAGGAAGATTTTTAAAACCTCCAGGGGAGATTCCACTCCCTTCCTGAGTAACCTGTACCAGGGCTGCCTCATCCTCATAGTAAAGATTTTTTTCTTTAAGTGGAACTTTTTCTGTTACAGCTTCTTTCCATTACTCCTTGTCCCATCCCTGGATACTACAGGAAAAGGTGCTGCTCTGTCCTCTTGACATGCACCTTTTAAATACTTGTAAGAATTAATGAAATCCCCCTTCAGTTTCCTCCAGGCTGAACAGTCCGAAGTCTTCCAGCTTTTCCTCATAAGGAAAAATGATCATCTTGGTGGCACTGCACTGGACTCTCTCCAAAAGCTACCGGCCACACTTTTTTTTTGATGCATCTCAGGATGTCTTTGGCCCTCTTGGCCACGAGGGCACATTGCTGGCTCATGGTTAGTTTATTATCAACCAGCACTCCCATGTCAGTCTCTGCAGAGCTGCTCTCCAGCAGGTCAATCCCCAGCCTGTACTGGTGTATGGGGTCGTTCCTTCCCAGATGCAGTACTATGCCCAGCTCTCAAACCAGTCAAGATCCTGCTGAACGGCAACACAGCCTTCTGGGGAATCAGCCAGTCCTCCCAGTTTGGTGTCATCAGTAAATGATGATATTGAACAAGACTGGCCCCAGAACTGACACTTGTGGAACTGGTGACTGTGCTGCTAACTGGTGACTGTTTTGAGAAGGTTTAGCAGCCTTGTTGGAATCTATTTTCAAAAATCCTAAACAGTTTTAGTTTTTTTAAGTTATTTTTATTACATATTCATTATCAAAGACAGCAAACGGCAGAGTCTTTCACTAAGTTTGGAAGTGGAGACATGAGCTTTAATTTCCTTTAAGTTACTTTTGGTGTTTCTTTTCCCTCAGACTTCTGGAATTCATAGCAGAGAAATAATCAACAGAAAACCTGTTAATCTGACTGCAGAAAGAAATAACTCAATAAGCTATTTTTTTTTAACTGGTCCACATTTAAATTCCAGCACCAAGGGACTGTGGTCCCTTTGGGAGCCTGTTCCCTTTGCTTGAATTAACACAGTACAGGCAATTTTTCCACTCATGTTTCACACAGAGGGTTTATTTCCCAGCAGTTAGAACTAGACACTCAGTTGCTTTTAAAACTTGAGGAGCTCTGTAATTGAAACACTGAGTTATTCTGTGCACAAAAGAACTGGAATCAGTTGCCTCTCACTCACAGCATATGCCAAACTTTGAAGGTTATGCTATTTTCTTCTTTTTTTTCTATTGAAAATGTACAGAACATCCACTTTATAGGAAAATTAAATATTCTCATCCAAAAATAAAGAAAAAAAATACCTTCCTAATTTATTTCTCAGCCTAATATGGTGGTTCTAGGGGATACATTTTTTCTGTGGTCGTGTTGGACTGACATGTTTTGGTCTCCTGCTTAAAATCAACAAGTTTAATGTTGAATGTATTCAATATGATGAGAGTTACACTGACCTACAAGAATGTTATATAGGGCCTGGAGTTAATCTTAAACAAAATGTTACAGCTAGAGAAATGCATAGTTGAGTATTGTAGACCTAGTTTATTTAACTGGGTATATACTTTTAAAAAATTCTCATAAAATACAAACTAGTGTTAGCAGTCTGTTTCTATATACATATATATTTGTATATATGTATCAATATGTGTGTGTGCATGTGTGTTTTTAAGTACATATCTTATTCTGAAACTAAGAAATAATTTGACATTGTCTTCAGAAATGTATCTCTCTCTAAGAGGTTTCAAGATTTGAAATAAATCAGCCACTTATACAACATAATACATCCTAAAGCCATCGGCTTTGGAATATCTCATATGAAATAATTTATAATCTTTCTTCAGGGTATATGTTAATTTTCTTACACAAACTGGAGCCCAGCTTCTTAAAAGTATTTTAATCTCTAATTCCCAGTGAAATCAGTATGGATTAGGGACTTAAATTGGCATTAGACTTTTAAATAATTTTGAGAGTCTGGATATGGTCTCTTAACCACAATGGTATTTATAGCAATTAATAAAAATAATACTAGAATTAGAAGCGTAAAGTAGTTCTCGATATTAACTGAAACTTATGTCTGTAAATGCAGCTGAGGCAGTCCCCCAAATACAGAAGTATTCAGCTATAGATTGAAATTTTTGTACAATGGGACTGAGCCGTAGTCAGCACCCTGATAAAAGTCACCTGTGAAAAATAAAGAAATCTTCCGCTAGCTGTCTACTGACTCCCGGGGGAACCAACTAATGTCATAAAATGCTGCCTAACCACAGACCTTAACACCATGTCTCATCCATGCAGACTAGATCAGGTTACTTGTCCTGATTGCATTATAAGGCATCTACTTGTACTTCGTGTAGATGCTGCACTCTCTTCTGGCTTTGTTGTTGCTTTCTTGATCCTTCAAATATTTACTATGTGTGTGCTACTGAATAACTGTATTCTTCTGTCTTAGAGATGGCTACATTCATCTCCGTGGTGGCTGAAATAACACCTGAGCAACCTTGTGTTCATAAAATGCTTGTGGGCACCTGGAATGAAGGTGATGGATATGCTATACAAGACAGATAATATTCTTCTCCTGCCCAGATGACACGGGTGGCTGAATTGTGTTATCTAATGTGTGAGTATATACATACGTGCAGGTATATTTATACAGCTCGTAACAGTGCTACCTCCTTACCAAGCCATTGTAAATGTCTGCATTTTTACTAACTTGGTACAATAAAGGAGTCCCATGAATTAACTTCCCCGACCATATTTCTTATCTGCCCAATTTCCTTTTAATTAGCTACTAATTAAAAAAACCCACAAATTATCCAGACTGTCATGGAAACTAGTGGTAGTCTATATAAAGACAAATAGAAGTTGGACTCATTAAGTCTTAAAGGGTTGAACAAGAAGGAACATAAATTGAGTATTGCTGAGAACTGTAAAAGGAGGCTTCATTGGAATGGGATCTAACAGAGAGGCTGGATCTGACAAAATGTATAAGGAAATGAACAAAAAATCACAAGTAAAGGCAAGAATTTTCAGACAGCAGCCACTCCACAGTTGCTTCTATGGAATAGCCAACATGTTGTGAAAACATATGGTAGATTTTCCTGTGATAAGAGGTGGGTGAATGATGTTAACTGTGTAGTACAATGGCTGAGTGCCATGAAACTTGTTGGAGAGAAAGGCTTTGCATGAAGGCCAAGCACACCCCAGCCAGTATTGTAGCTAATCATAACCATTTGCGCCTGTTGGAAAAGTCATAGGACTGATGCCAAGCAGCCCAGTAAGCCAAGGCTTTTGGGAGAGCTCAGTGTTGCATGCAGATAGGAATTGCTACAATACACTGAACTCTGTTACTGTTTTAATGATGCATCATATATACTCGAGACACAGCCACGCTTGGGCTATCACTGTACAAAGCAGCACAAATGTGTTTGTGTTCGTGTGTGTGTGTATCTACATATCTATCCATATATATGTAAAAGCATGGTGTATTTTCAATAACTGCTGAGTCTGTGCTTCATACAACACTGTGGTAAAACCCAGCATATCCAAACAACTCTCTAAACACCTAAAATGTCAACTGCAATAATCTCCGGGTCAGGTTGTTTAAAACAAATGAAAACTTAAAATCCTAAACCTCTTTCCTTATTGTTTCAAACAGTTTTAACTGTCCAGAAGTTAATAAAGACTTCATAATTTGGATTCAGCCACACAGATGCTGTAACCAAGATGCTGTATCCAAGAGAAATTGTATTCTGCAGTAAAGGGGCCATTGTTTCTATAAGACAGCAGAATTTGCTTGCATTGGCAGGAGGTAGGCAAGAAATGTCATTATAATTCTCCCAAATTTGGATGATAAGGGGTAATATGAGGATTGCTGGGAACAGGAAAAACAAAGGTACAAGTATAAGTGGAAATGGCAATGAGGACTAAGTGAAATAAAGCCAAATGATTCCTAACAACAGCAGAGATAAAAATGTGTTATATAAAGGACACACAATTAGAAACGACTGCAGCCCTCATGCAAATATGGAGTGTTCAACGCTGAGTTAGGCCTTTGCAAAAGGCATTTGATATCATCCCCTCTGAGGAGAGGTTGGTGGTTTTAAGAACCTCTGTGAGAGGGAGCTTGATTGGTTTTAGATAATGGGCTAGATTTGCTTTGCATAAAAGTACTAAACTACCTGTATTAATGACTCGATCTTTCAGATCTCAGAGGAACGAGGAGATATTTACCTCAGTTGTTGACCATTCTTTGAACATATTTGACCACTTCCTGGTACAAATTCTGCTAGCATTGATTATTCCAGGGGAAGCTTGCTCTAGTAATCAGCTGAGAAAGAAAATGAATGCCTAATGACTTGTAAAGGTCCTGGCTTACGCCTGGTATTTTCAGGTAAACTGAAGTATGAGGTCTCCAAGGCTCTGCAGTTTCATTCTGACTTTCCTAGGATCCAGAATCAGCTATTAACAAAACACCCCATTAGGATGGAACACTGGCACAGTCTGCCCAGAGAGGCTGTGAAGTACCCTTCTCTGGAGGTTTCCATACCCACCTGGGTGCATTCCTGTGTGACCTGACTGAGCTGAACCTGCTTTAGCAGGGGAGTTGGACTGGATGATGTCTGGAGATCCCTTCTGATCCTTACTGTTCTGTGATTCTGGGACTAGCTTTTTAAATCTTTCCTTACCTTTGGTGCACAGATGTGCTGTTGCCATTCTACATTGGTGATAACAACTTTTCTGCATTATGTTTCCATAGGGGGAGGAATTAAAACCAATTTTAAAGAAAGAATTATCCACTGAGTTCTCAACAAAATGATTGCCTTTGAAGTTATTCTTTTGTTCTTCTAATGCCCTGATTTAGAGATCAGCCAGTAAAACAGGAGAAGCAAATTAACCTTCCTCCATCTCTTTTTTGTAGATTTCACTAACCTCCATTATGAAGGGAAATTCAGATGAACAAAGATGCAGATTATCAATACTAAAAGGTCATTTTCATTATAATTAATGTATGGGCACATAACTGGGGTACAGAGAGATGCTGTGGCATCTGTTTTGTTTGGGGTCTACAAAATAGAGATCAGACAGTTTGGCACAATATTACAGGAAGTCCTTTGAAATAGTGATTTCTTGTATTGAATTGCAACGTAGGATTAGGATCTCTAGCGGCATCATCTCTTCCCAATGTAAAGCCAAACCTCTGCCCCAAAAAGCTATATGAAATGAGACAATTAGAAAATGCTGTACAAAAGCCAGGCCAAATGCCAAAACGTCTAATTCATCTGTAGAAAAATGGCACACCTCTGATAGGCACAGGCCATGACCCAGTATATATTAAATCCTAAACTAGAATATTCAATAGCCACAGGCCAACCTTCCTCTGCTGACAGAGCTAATGATAAAAGCAAGACTTGGCATTAATTTCAAGGAGGAAGAGCTAAAGGGTCACATCCCTAGTTTTGGGGTTTTTTTGTTACTAATAGCTGGAATTTCTCACAAGTGACAAAGCACATGAGAGCTTTGCTTTGGGCAGGGTACTGTAGTGGTCTACTGTTGAGTCTTTCGTAGTGACTTGCACTGAAGTCTGTCCCATAGATGTGGAGATCGGCTCTTGAGCCTGTTATTTGAGACCCTATTCCTCACTCTGTGATTTATTCTTTCCCTTTATGGGAAAGGATAATTTTATTGTATTCATTACTGGAGCAAAAATCATCTTTTGAGATCTGTACAGACTGTTTTGCAGGTATTTGACCTCCTGGATAGTGAAAGGTTTCTGCATTGAAAGCTCACCACATTTTGGGAGTTTGTAACACAGAATCTAGCAGTGCTCCCTAATAAGGTTTATTTCAACTCCTAATTTCTTTAACATTATTTGGAAAACACCTCATCCATTTCAGAAGGATCTGGCTTGCTCTGTAAGAATATGCAATGGAGTACTTCAAACCATGTGTCACAAACTGTGCCTGCAGATATTTTGACTACTGGGCACAGGGTTGTGCTTTTCTATTTTAAACTACTTCCAAGTCTAATATTACTGAGGCGAGATGAAAGTGTGTAATATTTCTAGCTCTCTGAATAAACCAGTCTCCTGATCAATGTGTGGGAGCTGTGGGTGTATGAAACATATTTAATGTTCCTCACCTACTAAGAGCCATTATGAATTGCTAATGGTGATCAACACTGCTAACGTTCTGTATGGGTCAATAATATAATGTAAGATGATTTCTGCCAGGAAGCAGTTAGTCTTCGGAAATTAGGAATGCATTATTGTATTGACTTCTGAGACACGTGCTACTGGGGATCTGAACACTTTTCTAGATGCTCTGAGCTACTTTAGGGTATGAAATTCTCTAGGTGAGAATACTGGAATATATTCCTAGTAAGTAGTTATCCTTTACCTTGGTATTAAAAATTTTAGCAAACATGCTTAAAATTCAATAAAGTTTTGACAGAAAAAAGATTCTTTTCCAAAACAAACTAACTATAAAAAAGGAGTGGGGGTGGACACACACAGACATAATTAGAAATGGGAAAAAAAACCCAAAATAAACATTTTTAGTAAAACTGAATAACACAAATTCTTTTCACTATTTTTGCTAACAAAAATTTTGGAACAAAAAATAACAGAATCAATCAATACAAGGTGTTTTGCTCCACTGTCTGTATTCACAGAAATACAACACTTACAGAGTTTTTCAGGTTCTTGGGATTTATTTATATAATCTAACAGGTCTTGATTTACTGAGTATGCTCATAGTGTTTCAAGACTTTCTTTACATGGGTGAAGAAATTGAAGCAAGCAGTTCCACAAGCAGAAGAATGAATGAAGTAAAATTTCATATGGTTTTGGAAGTTCTGACTGAATTATCTTCTCTCATCTAATGAAAATCTAGGTGGCTGAAGCTTTTCCTGGAAACCATTCTAGCAGCTGTCCTTCCCCAGGCAGTGGAGAAGGATCTCTCTTTTCCTCCCTTATACATGTCTATGTGTTTTCTTGAAACTCATAGGAAGACAGCATTTTTAAAAACACATCCTGTCAAATGTCAGAATTAAGGATGTTTAAGTTGTGAAAGATGTTCCCAGGTAAAATACCAGTAGATGGCACTTGAGAATATACAGTACTCTTCCTGGTTTCTGTAACAGAATTATTCCTTTTCTTCTTGTGCACCATGACAGTATTTTATCAGTTGATCTTTCCATAATACTCCCCACAGGTTCCCACAGGAATCTCTTGGCCGCTGGAGGCAGTTGCACTTGTCAGTTCAGAGTTGCCTGCAGCTGGGGTGGGTGAAAATGCAAGTGGTCCTAGTAGAGGGCATTGCTTCTGCTTGCAGATATCATGTTTTGTTCTGAATACTAGAAAGACGGAGTACAGCTGTGCTTTGCAAAATTGGCAGGTGCACATCTGGCAAGTGAAAAGAAAGCTAAGTTGTGTGACACCCAAATGACACATGACGGGCAGCCTGGGCCAGCTGTGTAGCAAGCTGTGTAGCCACTGCAGCACTCTGGGCCCTGCTGCCTCTGTGTTGAGTTTTACTGTGCCACATCAGGCAGAAGAATATCACTCTTCACTTGAAGGAAAGATGATTTATTTCTCACACCAGTTGGCCAAGAATAAAATCTAGGACATGACAATCTTAAAGTGAAACCCCAGTAATGTGTTGACCTGTAATTTCCTACAACTGAAAGGCACAAATCTTTTTTCAATACATTCTGGAGAGATTTGACTCTTTGTATTTCCCTTCCAATACAGAGATTCTCTTACAACTTGAAAGACTGGCAATGTTTGTCTTTAGAGCTCAGAAACCTCAGGGGAAGATTAACCTGGATAATGGGATCTCCTCTGAAGCTTCTCCACCATACAATTTTGTTTCCTTTCCTTCTGGGTCAAGCCATCCCCACTAGCTTCTGCAGAACAACACTGCCCAGGAAAGCAGAAGTACATCTTTAGAATGGTGATAGCAAGTAAGTGTTAAATTAGGATTATTGGTGGTGGTGGGAATCAATGTTGAAGCATTTGTACCTCCTCCCTGAACTTCACACTGTCATTTGAAGAGATCACAGATATCCTGCAGCAAAACACATCGGGTGATGCTTCGGTGCCTGCTCGGAGAGTGCCTGCTACAGGGAGACATGATGTTACAGCTCTGAGTTGCTTGCTTTAAGGGAAGGGTAGCAAAAAAGTCTGCTGCTCTTGTTGACTCAGTCCCCACACTTTCTTCAAAACTCTGCCACCAGTGTTGTAATGCTGAAAGGCTTTTAAGTTAGCTTACTTAGATCTTCTTTTTCATGCTATTTCTGCATTACAGAAGTCTAGAGAGTTAAATGTCCCGTAACCAGTTATGCCTTTACACAACAAAGGCTAGATGGGAGATATATATTGTAACTGAAAAAAACACCCAATCAAAAAAAAAGGAGAAAAATATTGGGGGGTGTTTACAGAATTTATGTTATTTTTTGTAGATATGACCATTTTCCTAGCAACTCTATCACAAGGGACCTGAAGCTGTAGATAGAGGCAAACAGTGTGCTTTAATGTGAGAAATTCTGCTAGCACTTTGCCTTAGTAATGCATAAACATTATGCATTTGTGTCCCCCAGAAAGCCTGACATTGCAAAGGACTTTTTCATCCCAATGAGCCCCTGAATAATATCTTTGATAACTTATCATGAAACGAATGTACAGTGTGTTTGAGAAGCGGGGGTTTTTTTGTTTCACATAGTTGCAAACAATTTCACCTTCATTTACCACATAATATAGTACATCTGATCACCCCTTTCTAGCCTTATTAATATGAGATATTTAATATTGCGTAGAAGATTTTTAATAACTTACTCATGAAAATGTTGAAAAACCTTCACATTTCTGCAAAATGTTATGTACTAATGAATCACTTTTTGTTCAATTAAAACTGCTTCCAGAATTTTTATTATCCAGGTTTACATTTGTTTTCTAGAAAGATTTTCTTATAAGGTGGCTACAGAACCACTAATTCATGAAACTTTGCAGTCAATCTTAGTAAGCCAAATCTGAATTTCCATTATATAATATCTTAGAGTATTGGTTCAAACATAGTTATATTAGTGAGAATCTTTCCATGAATCACACTCACACAGAGACCCTTAGGGGATTGAGGAGCTGGTCTACTACTCCTTGAAACTGGGGCAATATTCCTACTGGCTTCAGCTTGTGTTGGAGCAAGTAGTAAACATTTTGTCCGAGTTGCACAGAAAGTCAGTTTTAGTGGAAGAGATTTCAAAGCTTATGCTACACTTCTCTTTCTACACCTCTTTCTGCAGCATTCATATAATTTAAAGTCTATATAAATATCAAATAAAACATTAACCTCTCACAATAAACCCTAAAGTATTTAATAAGATTTAGAGCTTTCTGCCTGTAGAAACGTGAAAAAGTAGACAGAAAGAAGTAGGTTCTTATTTATGTCTAGTTGACCCTTAAGTACAGATCAAATAGATGAAGAAGAAAAATGAATAACTGCAAAAGTAAGCAAACAAAGAGAATTTAATGTCTTGTTCTCTCTGGAGGTTGAGGGTGAGAATATATGTTTGTTACAACACAAGACAGTTCTCAGCATTCAGGACATCTGACTACCATTCAGCAAAACCAGAATACTATACAAAGCTGAAAAAGTGACAATCCTTAAAAAAAAAAATCTATGGATAAACTAAGAAAATGTCTGGGGAGATTCCTGCTGAGATACTATCTATGGTCATGGTTTAGAAGGTAATGCAGTAACTGGAATTGCACAGAAGATGTGTATGAATAACAAGGGATACCAGTTTGGGGATAAATGCCCTAGTTGGGTTAACAAACTGAGTCAGTATCTATCATTTGGTGGAGAAAAATATAAGCAGTTAATTAATGCTTTGGGGATTTAGGGGGAAGAAAAAAACAACAAAAAAAATCCACAAACTGAATTTCTCTGAGGTCCCTGGGGATAAAGAAATGCAGGAGGTAGAAAATCATTTATTATTTTATGCTATTTTATTTCAGTCAGAACTTTGACAGAGGGCTGCAAAGTGCAACTCAGCATTAATCAGTGGAAATTTGAGCTTGACTCAGTTCTGTGTAGCATTAAATTTCATAGGGTTTATAATGATATAAATGTAGAGCTCTCAAGGTGATCTAGTCCTTAATAGTTACTAGTGAATTTGGCCCACACTTTGCATTAGTTAACTGTACTATAAAGATGCTAATGAGGTGAAGGGTAAGTAGGTAATTCTTTGCTAGCATAATTCCAATGAACTATGAAGGAATTTATTACGGTGTAATTTGTTTGTTCTGAATAGCTTGGTCTGTAGTGCAAACTAGTGGAAAGACCTTTTGGTTGGGTAGAGAATCTCTTTAGCAGTAGGGGTTATTTATAGGTAACAAAAAACCACAAATAAATCATAAACACAAAGATAAGCATAAGTAATATAAAAATAAAGATTCAAACATAGTGTCTCTAGAAAACTGATGTTCAAGGACTTTGAATGGGAGCAAGCTGTAAAAATGTGAGGAAAGTAGATGAACTGTTTGACAATTCCAGATAATGACAGGAAAGCTGCTGGAACAATAGAGATGGGAAAAGTAAAGCTCCCCTCTGACTCACTCAGAAGATAGTTTTGACCTGTTGAAGTCATCAGAAAAATTCCTGCTGATTTTCTAGGGACTTTGGCTCAGGTACTGACGAACTGCTGAAAGGCTCCTTAAGCCCAAGAGTGGGGATGGCATGGAGTGGGAGAGAAGGCAGGGGAGTTTTGAGCTGAAATGTCAGTGTTTTCTGACATCCCAGATGCAAGTTCTTTGAAAAGCAGTCAGCTTCACTGTTTCACCTGAATGACAATAAATACAACCTGTATATGGTGAATATTAGCTGTGAAAAACAGCTGTTCAATATTTTTCTAACTATGCTGATTATTTTTAGTTCAAGGTCTCTTTAAACCTGAACTGTTCCCTTATCACTATAGTTCTGAGAAATACGCCTTCTGGCAGGTCCTCTTTGAAATTTGTTTTTGCCCATAAGGTGAAGACACTTAGCAGCAAGCCTATTTTCCTCCCATCTCAGCCTTTTCCACTGAAAATACAAAAAGAAACTTCGTCTAGATTTCATGCTGTTCAAGAAATCAGAGAGTTATCTGGCAGACTTGTGACTTCACTGGATTTTGTGCCTGTGTTTGAAAATGTACAGATTTGATTAAAATGTTCACTCGCACTGCAGAGCTCTGCACTCTGCAGGAGATCATGTTTTGAAAGTGTGCAGGATGTGCTGTGTTTAAGCTTGTGCCATATGTGATCTGTGTGTGTGTACCTACACGTGCACAGACACAGAAGCAGCTGCTGCAGCTTGAACCTGTGTGTGAGGGGATTCAGCTTGCAAAGCAGGACACCTACATTTATGAACTGACAAGTGAGTTAAAGAGTCTGGTGGCCTAAAAACAGGCATCTGGTACCCTTGTAGATTTTTTTTTTATACATTTCTCTGCCTACTACTCCAGTCTCCTATAATAAGTTCCCTGTTGTGTCTTCCAACCATGTTTGTGTTGAGTGTTGCAAATGGCACTCAAACTGTATTATAAGAAAAGGAATTGAACTTCTAAATTAGGTACTTCAACCTGAAGCTGAATCCCATCCTTATCAAATGGTCTGGATAGATTTCAACCTCACACTTGCATGTTTAACTTGCTAAGTAGAGAACAGCGTCTAACCTTAGAAAGGCATTCATTTATATTTAATTATTAGGGTGCAGTTGCTGGCCTTTGTATCTCTGCTTTGTAACCATCAGTACCCGGTCTGTTACTTTTTCAATAGGCATAAGTCCTTTCTAATCCTGGGCCTATGCTGTAAGTTTGCATTTGGAGTCTCAGGTATTCTGATACTGTCTTATGAGAAAGTAGCACAGAAAATACATGAGTATGAGACCTAGGGTTTCAGAATAGGTATGATATGATTTTCTAGCTGTGAAAATAATTTTTTCCCAATTATACATAATGTTAAACCTGCCAAGTAACATTGATAATGACACTAATGTTTTTGCATATTCAGCATCAGGCTTTTCTGCAGTGCTGAGCACTCAAAAGCCCGTGCAGGCAAATGATATGTTTATGCAGTTCCTGCCCACTGATCATGCCCAAACAGATTAAATTAGTACATTATTGGAACTTTAAATTTAAACTCTTCTGAACATCACTGGAAATTTCTCTGATCCAAATCCTTGTGGCAGAACATTTCTTTTTAGCCCTAGTTCTGGATCTCTTTCCATAGCATATGAAATGTAGTTTATGTTTCAAGGCAAGGACAAGCTTGTTATATCTTTGTATTTTGGCAACCCACAAGTTAGCTTTCCATAGTACTTCTCTAGAGACTTTTTTTGTACTAGACTCTTAGAGGACCAAAGAGATATTTGGCAATAGAAGCTCTAATCTGAGACAAGCGGACATTAAGAGGTACCTAATGGAGAATGTCAATAGATGACATAACATGGCGATCTGGGCCCCAAATGCATAAAGCTTAAAAAATATTGAGTCAATCACCAGTCTTTTAACAAGATTTTAGCATGGAAATAAATACTGTTATTTAATATTGTCTTTTATTATTTAATTGCACCAACATATATCCTCACCAGTGGCAAAAGCTATGCTAAGGTCACAGCAGGCACAGGAAATGTGGTGCATGAAGCAGATATAAAGAAGTCTTAAAAAAAAAAAAAACCAGCCTGATTGTTATATATTGGTCAATTTGTGTCAATTGTGTCAAAGTAAATTTTTATCTCTTGTCTATTTTAGTAGATCATAATACACTCACTAAATAGCCTCATTATTGTCATCATAAGAGTGATTTTCAATTTCTTTAGGCACCCACCATACTGATTCTAGATGTGACTTAGATTCAAAGCAGACCGCAAAGTCAAGTTTTCCCTTCACTTCTTTGTGCTTGGAGTCAGGTCAACATATGAGCTGTGGTCCCAAATGCATGAGCCTTGTGCATATTCAGCACCCGTCAGTAAGCAGGATTTAGGATTTCAAATACCACATGGGAGAAGAGGCGAGAAACAGAGCATCACTTCTTTTGCCTCAGAAAATACAGATCCTCCTGCTGTGAAGGAGAGACTGTTATTCCATGGAAATATGAGTCAGGGGGCTTTTCACTGGCTAAGAAGTGGGAACTTATGCCATATTGAGGCTAATGTATATAAATATATATATTTACATGTATGCCACCATAAGTATGTATATATACATACACATATATATGTTGGTGTGTGTATTTCATCTACGTACATATGTGTGTGCGTGTGTGTGTGTGTGTGTATAAAACAATATTGATCTTGAGGAGTGACTGATTCTCTTTGTTTCTCTCAATACTGTCTCAAAGTGACACACTGGATTTCAGATCCCATGACCATCACCTGCCCTCTCAGGTAGATGAGAGTCTTTTCAATAGCCTCTGCTTTTTGGCTGCAGAGTTTTTTTAACTTGGTGACACCGAAGAGCCTCTGGATTAGATTGTAAGGATCCTGTACAGCAGTGTACTCTGGAAAATAAATAAAACTCCCTTCCTTCTTCAGTAATTTTCTTATTGCACTGTTTACGGTATTCTTGGTAGTGTTGGTGGGAGACAGAGCCACAAGATCATCTTTTTCCTATCACTTTTTAAAAGATCCTTTCCCAGTGAGAAGCAGATCTTCAGTCTTCACATCAGCTTGCAAGCTTTTAGGTAATGAGGGGAGATTTTTGCTTAACCATGTAGAGTTGAGGTGCTTCTCTATCCTGGGCAGCATCAGTGATAAGAAATAAAGCTGATGTCTTTGTAAGGGAGCTTTTCTGTGCTGCATGAGCATGGGAATAGCCTGAAAGGCAATGTCTAGTCCTTGACTATACTTGTTGTGAGGAAGCAATTCTGGGGTTCATATTTGTATGTAATAGTCCTTCACAGTAGTCTCAATGTCTTTTGCTCACACATATCATACAAGACTGAGCACATATGAGTTTAGATGTATGCAGAGAAGTCTTTGCCTCTTGTGACTATTTATGATGCCTTACTATGATTGAGAGAAATCAATGGAGAAACTCTTCCTGATTTTCTCACTTCCTAATAAAATTTAAGAGAGCAATAACCTTAAAAAACAGACAGTTCCAAGCAGACTTAGGGTAGGATCCAAAACTTAAAATCACTCAGCAAATCACTCAGCTCCCAGTAAAAAAACAAACAAATCAACCCCAAAAACCAAAAGAAAGAAAATATTTCTGTCACTCCAATCCAGTAGTCACCTTATGAGGGGAACCACAACATTTTAGACAATTCCTAGGAGCAGCAGCTAGCACTGATGTCCATATAGAAGTAAAAATTCCATTGTACACTTATTTTGTTATCACTTACAATCCTACCCCAAGGCCAATACTCTGCTCCAGCGCACAATTCTTCACTCAGGGAAAAATGCTTCACTTTAAGCATATAAACTTGCTAGCACACTGCTAGCTTGGGTTACTGAATTGAACCATTTCATGCTGAATCCTTTTGTTATGTAGCAGCTTGTTGTCTTTCATACATTCATCATCTACACGTTCTCAGGAACAGATCCTGTTCATTTCCTGCTCTATCCTATTTATTACACATTATTTTACAGTAAAGCTTGTAACACAAAATATCTGCTTCCCTTCCACGTTAGCTGCAGCTGTAGCTCAGCAGTGGCTGACACACCCAGTAACTACCTTGCATGTACACATGGTGTCTTCATTAGGTGAAGGATAAAGCAGAGATCTTCTGCCAGACCTTTCAACTCCTAATTTCCTATTATCAAACATCTTGCAAAGTAGGAATCCACTAATACCTGGTCTTTTGGACAATTGGTTATCCCTTTATACCTCCTAAGGAGGCAGAAGCACTGTAATCCATCAAGTTCTCCCACCTGTCTTCTGCTTATAATCTGTTGACAACAGGTGGGAGTACTGAGTCACTTATAGAAGATATTCACAATTCAGGGAGATGGTAGGTGGTCCTGATCTGGCAGGGGGGTTGGACTAGATGATCTTTCAAGATCTCTTCTAAACCTTAAGATTCTGTGATTTTCTTTAAGTGGTAGGCTTCTTGCCACAGTAATACTTTTGTGTGAGCTGCTTGCAGTAGACTCTCAATCGTTCTGTTGGTGTCCCATCGGTGTTTTGATTTTGCAGCATGGCTAGGCCCACATCACTGAAGAGGTCTGATGACATTTTGTTAGAGAAGGGTGCAGAGGGTGGGACTGAGGAAAATAAATCGGGAAGAGGCAAAATACTCTTCTTTAGATTGGTTATGTTATAGTGAATACTGTCACCTCAATGGGTAAAATTAAGCATTAAATTCTTATGAAACTGCTTTCTGTGATTGTAGAAGTGCCTGGTTTCAGCTGGGATAAAGTTTATTTTCTCTCTAGTAGATAGGACAAGTCTATGTTTTGGATTTAGTAGGAGAATAATATTGATAACACATCAATGTTTTAGTTGTTGCTAAGTAGCACTTATCCTAAGTGAAGAACTTTACAGTTTCAGTGAAGAGGTGCACAAAAAGCTGTGAGGAAGCATGGCCAAGGGAGCTGACTCGAAGTAGACAAAGGGCTATTCCATACCACAGGACATCATATTCAGTAGATAAACTTGGGGTAGCTGGCCTAGAGTGGAGGATCATTGCTCAAACATAAGTGAGTGATGGGCAATTGCATTGTGAATCGTTTGCCTTTCCTTGGTTTTTGTTTCTCCCTTCTGTTATCTTCTTTTTCATTACAATTACTAGAGAATTTTATTTTATTTCAATTATTAAACTGATCTTAACTCACCCCATAAATTTTACCTTTTTTCCCCCTGTTCTCGTCTCCCTCCCACCAATGGGGAAGGAGTGAACTAGAGGCTTAGTTGCTTTCTGGGGTT
This sequence comes from Colius striatus, assembly GCF_028858725.1. NCBI lineage: Eukaryota > Metazoa > Chordata > Aves > Coliiformes > Coliidae > Colius > Colius striatus. The sequence continues at coordinate 15,473,199 of NC_084769.1, read as the reverse complement.
AAACCAGGACAATAGGGTTAAGAAAAAATGCAAGAAAAGATATAAGGGGAGTGGGGATAGTTTGTCCAAAAACAAAGAAGGCTGAAGGGGGTGTTAAGCTGCAGGGATAAGATGACTATTAAACAGAGGAAAAGGGCTTCTGCATTACAGGAAGGGATTGAGCTGTTCTCTCCATTCCCTTGGGAACAGGACAAGCTGTAATGGCCTTAAATTGAGGCAAAGGCTGTTAAGCGTAGGCTTTGAGAAAGAAAGAGCAACGGTCTCAAGCTAAGAAGAGTTAAATAGAGACATCACCAGCATGGTAGGCTGGAGGAACAATATGACCTTGTATGGCTGCTTTTTATGATTTCTTGCTAGGCTAACAGGTATAGAAAATAAGCACTGACTGCTGCAGCCTAGTACTCATGCTGTGAGAAAAAAGTAAAAAAAAATCCCAGCCAACTGCAGTAGGACTCTCCTGCATTTCTTTCACAGCACTGCTCACTTAAAAGTATTTGCCTATAGACATTTGTCAGTGGGCCTTTGGTTAAAGATATAAAGCTTCAATATAAAACACTTGCTACTCATACTAATATTGCAAAAGAGGTGATTTTTCTTTTATTCTGCCTGATAGAACAGGACAGCAGGTGCTGAGGAAGAGAGAGATTTGACAACAACCCACCATGATATCTTGTCCCCTCTTCCAGACCTTGCTAACTAGCTATTAACTGCAATTAATTATATTTTTCCAAGCTACCAAATAGATAAATCCATTTTAATTGTACTAGTGCAATTATTTAATGCAACCTTCTGAATAATGTCTTTAACTCACCACAAGAGAATTCAGAAAGAAAAAATAAAAATACATTTTTAAAAAAAGAAAGTATGAGGGAGGGTAAAAAAGCCATTTAAGGTGTTAAAGAAGAAGGAAAAAAAATAATCTCTCTTTGCACTCAGAAAAACAGAAAACAAGTTGCAGTGACATTTCCAGACTGTAAGCCACACAAATTTAATTTCCAAGGGTTGGATTAAAAAATAAAATTGTAGGAGTCAGTTTTGACTTTTCAAGCCTCCATAAGGTTACTGCTCCCACTATATGGTTCATTATGAAGGAAGATAGGAAGATTTATGTAGGTATTGTAGTGGTTTTGCCTGGGCCAGGTGTTTTGGTAGCTGAGGGAGCTACAGGGGTGGCTTCTTTAAACAAAGAGCTGCCAGAAGTTTCCCCTGTAGCTGATAGGGCTAGGACCAGTCAGTTCTGCAGCTGACCCAGATCTGGCCAATTAGTAACTGAGGTAACACCTCTGTGAATAACATATTTGAGGAGGCAAAGTTGTTGCACAGTTGTTAAACAGCAGCAGGGAATGAGAATATCTTCACAGACACAAAGGTCAGTGGAGAAGGAGGAGGAGGAGATGCTTAGACCCTGAAAGAAGGACTCTTCTGTGACCTATGGTTAGGCAGCTGTGACCCTGTAGTCTATGGAGGCCTCTGGGAAGAAGAGACTCACTCATGGGAGGAGCCCATGCCAGAGTGGATGGATGCTTGAAGGAGGCTGTGACTCCATGGGAAGTCCACACTGGAGCAAGTTCCTGGCAGGACCTGGGAGTCTGTGGGGAGAGAGGAGCCCAGGACAGAGCAGGTTTGCTGTCAGGACTTGTGATCCTGTGAGGGACTCTGGTTGGAACAGCCAATACCTGAAGGACTGTTCTCCTGGTAGATGACCCATTTTGGGGCAGGGTCTGAGGAGCTGCCCCCATGGGAGACCCCATGCTGGAGCAGTTCATGAGGAGCTGCAGCCCATGGGAAGGACCCATGCTGGAGAAGTTTGTGAGGGACTGTCTCCCATGGGAGGGACCCCGTAGTGTAGCAGTGAGAAGTGTGATGATGCCTCCCCCTGAGAAGCAGAGGCAAAGTCCTTCTGTAATGAACTGACTGTAACCCCCATCCCCTGTGCTGCTGAGGGGGAAGGAAGGAGAGTCCTGGGAAGAAGGAGAGGTGTGGGGAGGTGCTTTAAGATTCAGTTTTATTGCTCATCTCCCTGATCTTATTGTTCCTTTAATAAATCAAACCTTTTTCTCCCCAGGTTGAGTCTGTTTTGCCTGTAATGCTAATTGCTGAGCTATCTCCCTGTCCTTATCTTGACTCACAAACCGCTTGCTATATTTCTCTCTCTCTCCTGTACAGTTTAGGGGAGGGCGTGATTTTATGACTTGGTGGACACCTGGCTAAACCACCACAAGGTATCACTCTTCCTTGCTCATTTTTTTTTTTTCATAGAAAAGTAATTTGGTATGGGATTTACTGTAACTTGAAGGTTTTGCTAAGTCAAGTGCCACCTAACCTCCGTCTCTTGCATCCCCCAGAACAAGAGGACTCCATGAGGGTGCCATTGCATAAGATGGCTCTCATGCCTATGTGCTGCATGACTGGCTGTGGACGGGGACACCTCTGGTAGGTTACATCAGCCCTGTCACATGGACACATGTGCACCATTGCCTGTAGAACCCCAAGGTAGGTACTGTAAGGCTATACCGACAGACAGCACACCTCCACGCAGGACTATGACACTTCTTAATCCTGTCTTCTGAATGGCAATCTGACTAGAAATGGGAAGGAAAAAATAAAATTCATAGAGAAATTCCTAAGACAATGGGAACCACAGCTCCCTTGCTAGTATAAAAGCCTTTGGCTAATCAAGACACATCATGTTTACATGCTGAAAGTTGATGGGGATTGCACAAAATCCAAGCAGTTTTGCTGTTTTCTAAGTCAGTGTTTACTGGATCTTGGTTGGTAGCATCAGAGACTACAACTTTCCAAAGAAACTAAGAGATTTATGTGCTCAGTCTCCTCACAGGGGAAAGAAATAATCAGTGAGACTGAAGGGCTAAAACCAAAGCAGGACATACTTGTTTATGTTTGGCTGGCTAGGTACAGTCTACATATGTGTGTGTGCAAACATGTATGTGTGTGTGGGTACCTGGAAAGCTATAGTGCTCTTATACACATACCAGAGTAGGTTCTGTGAACCACCAGTAGTCAGTTATGTCAGGAATATATGTGATAACCAGATATCCTCTGAGAGTAACTTTTAGCCATAGCTAAATTCGATAAATTGAAGTTATGGACACCCACTTCAGCTTTTATTAATATGCATTGAGATCAATCGGCTTAGACTTAACATGTAAACACTTGAAAATTAGTTTATCCATAATCAGCACCTTTTAATGTCCATTCAGATAGAGGACTAAATAAAAACACAGGAGGAGGCATTTGTCTTCCACACAAAATCATACAAAAAGTCTCTTTTTATTAAATATACATTATTTACAGTTTAAGTCTTTCTTCTGTACAACAGTAACCATAGAAAACAAAAGAAGCTAAGGCTAAATTTTTTCAATCCCCCCCCAACAGTGTATTAAGACGTATTACATTGTCTACAAAACCGACTTGGACTGAGGCAACGACTTGTGGAATTCTCTTTAGAAAACCAGATAGTGAAAGGGGAATAATCTAAATCTCCATTTTGCTTTTTACTGTAACTGAGAGACTCTTGCATTACCCTTGAATAGACCATTAAAATAAAAAAAAGTCTTTTTTTTTTTGCTTTACTGTAATGAGCTGTGTTCTCAGAGATTTACTTAATATAACTTGAGTAGAACAAAGTAAAATGAATGATGAAGGGCTCATCTGTAGAAAGAGCCAATTTTTTATTATTACAAGTATTTAATCTCAGCTAGCTTTCACAGCCTATGAAACTGCTTTTTTTTTTTTTGCTTTTTAGGGTGCCTTCATTTTACAAGTAGGATACAGTTCACCACATATGCCCACCCAGGGGTGAACTCCACTAAAATCCCATAAAGTCCTCTGTGGTGCCACCCTTTCCCCTACACACGCTTCCAGAAACTCCTGAAGGTGATTTAAGTCATGTTATGAGCTAAAGTGGAGCTGAATTGCATTGCCTTATCCCAAGTTTTATCCACAGTTCTGCTAGAAGACACACACAATTGCAGTGAATGCAACTCTTGTTGACAGCAGTAGGGGATGATGAATATAAGGTCGTGACTTGAATTCATATATGTCAGCCCTAGTTTGCAGGAGATCATCACTGCCCTTGCCTAGGGCAACCTGAGGCTAAATTAATCTGTGATGTATCTATATTGACCTCAACAGGATTGCAACCAGGTCTGAAGCTGGCTCTGTTTCTTTCACAATGTGTGTTTTGAAGCAAACCAGGTACAACAATGTTTAGCTTCTTGCTAGATATATCTAGATACAAAGGTCCATGTTAAATATTTCATTTGCAAAACTCATGAGAGTAGAGGTTTTTATGGTTGGATGCCTTAAAAAAAAAAGGTACCTGCTTGCTTTCCTAATGTCTACCTGACATTTCATGGAGGGGCTTAGGTGTTCAAGTACCCCTCTCTGTTGTGAACAGAATGTGAGGCTTCAACTGGCTGTACCTGCACCTTACTTGAGGCAATCAGTTCTCTTTCTTAACCATATGCGTGCTCAGCATTGGCTTCAATGACAAAATACATCAGAAAATGACTTGCCTAAATGATGCAAGAAGGAACTGTCAAGGGCATGCAAAAGTGAGTAAATAATTTTCCATGCAGAAATTGTATTGGATGGACTCTCTTTAGGACTGTGGGACTGAAATCCAGGAAGAGAGTAATGACTGGCGTATTAAGAACCAAATGGTGTTGCAATGTGAACACTAGTCAGCAGATTGGAAAATAGCTGTCACAAGCATCCTGAGGGAGAGATGGGGAGAAGATTGTCTCTAAGCAAGCACAATTCTTTGGATCACCTGTTGCATGCAATGTTTCATTAAATGTTTTGATTGGTTGAGGGAAATCATCCCCAGTTCTTTTTTGGGAGAGCTCCAATGATCTAACTAGAGAGATTCAGATTAGTATAGATAGAAGTTTGACATTTTCTCCCCTGTTGGAAGTACATTTCTCATACTTTACAAATTATCAGGGCAATTAAGGCTATGTTTTGACAGGTTCAGTAGAAATTAATTCCATGGCAAAAGTGAATTTTGGAAAAAGACTTGAAACCCTCATGTCTACTTGATGGTTACCTTGCCTGCTTTCCAACAGTATAACCTTTCTGAGATACTTTGCCTCCTGCACTGCCTCATCGCATTTGTAATTTGGAGAGCTCGTGTCCCCATTCCCCCTTACAGGTCACCACGTTTTGGTGTCTACATCTCCATGGTGGAGTTCAATCTCCCTTCTGGTTGAACACTCAGCTGACATCATAATTTTTTAAAATTTCTAATTTCTCTGACTGTCAGGAGAAAAATAATAACCTTAGTTAGAAGTGTAACACAAATTTCTCTGCCTCCTACCACCAACTTGATAGGCCCAGATTTTGAAAAAAAAGGAGAGAAAAAGAAAACAGGGGTGAACTATTAATGGAGTGACACTGTCAGCACAAACTGTTGCCTTAATTCTTCCTTAGCTCCGCTTTTTGACTCAGTACATTACAAACAACAAATAACGAGCTTACAAATTACAACAGTTCACCAGAAAGTGTGCTTTTTTTCAGTTTTTGTTTTTGTCAGAGTAACTTAGTGCAAAAGATCACAAAAAATAAATGCCAATACATAGAAATATCCAAACTCCTATATGTGTGACCCAAAATAAAGAAAGGAAAAAAGCTATTTCAGACCCAACAGAAGAGCTTCATGTACAAAAGGAGCACAGAGGAGGGAGCTCCCCACACTGAAAGGGGATGTGGAGAACTTTTCATTGGAAAAGGAAGCACAGCAAAGTGCGGAACCAAAGGAAACAGATCATGCTTTGAAGGTGTGATAGTAACTTGTAAAGAAAACCCAAAAACCCTCCAAGGTCATGATGTAACCCTAACTGTAGTCAACCAAGAGTCCTCCCACCAACCTCAAAAGTCTCTGAAAAGGCCCTTGGTTTGGCAGGGGTTTAACTGTATCACATGGCTTGTTTGATAAATAGGCATTACAAAACTGCATGAAAGCTTTGAAATAGCACTTGTCTTAGAGAAACTCACAAGGTCTCAGGTTTTGCTCAAGTCTTTTACAAAGTGTTGCTTTCTGAAAAATAAATAAAGTATATAAAAAACCCTTTGTGTCTGTGAAGAGCTGGCAGTGAAGAACAATAGTTGAAACTGGTCTTCTTCAGTGCAAGCGTTGTGTACATGATGGCAACAAACAACAATGGCATGAGATGGTGGAGCACAAAGGGGTCAAATGCTACCTCCGGTTACACTGTTGTTGAAGTGAAGGACACATTTCAACTGACTGGTTTACACTGCTGGAAAAGAAGGTTGACTTTTTTCTGAATATGGTTTGGTTTTGTTTTTTTTTTCCAGGGATTCATCTCATCAAGAACTGAGGGGTTCTGGATGGGCACTTAGTGTAATTTGAAAAGCCAACAGGTATTACACATATCTCCTTGGGGCTAGAAGATATCTAGCAGATGATTCTTACTGGAGCTACAGAGATACTCTAGTTTGTTTCAAATGGCACCACACATGCAGGGCTAGAAAGCTATCTTAGGAATCATGACTTTCAGTTATAAAATCTGTGTAAATCTCTCTACTTGTAGGCTATCTGCCAAACCTCCTACACAAGGCAATGACTGGATATAGAATAGACTGGAAGGAAAGCTATCTTCCATGCCCCACAGGTTACTGACAAGGTGGCCACAAACTCAATTGGGTGCTTAGACACCTGATTTTCATGTATTTGGCTAAAAGCTGATGCATGCATTTCCTAAGCAGAAATGTCTAGCTGAATTTTGGATGCAAGGTGTTCTTTCTTGATCCCAGCTAGCATCTAAAAAAAAATAAAACCCAAGTCTCTTTAAAGTTCTGCACAGATATGTCTACTGGAGCTGCAAGACTAATGTAAAATTCATACAGGCAGATAAATTCTGCTAGAATTAGCTAACCTATTGCCAGGAAAGCCTCTGTCTCTATAATTAATTGAGAGAAAGATGCATCTGTAGAAAATGGTTGATTTAATCTTAAAGGACATCTGAGATATTTGCCCTGTTGTCACTGACCACAGGACAGGGCTGGATGACAAGTGTAAAACTGGCAGCCTTTAAAACCAAATGCAAAAAGAAACAAACCCAAAAGAGTCAGATAAAAGTAATCTTCAAGTGCTTCTATAGGTCTAGGACTCAATCTTATTCTCAGCAAAATCAATAGTTCACTAAGAGAAGATTCATATCCTTTCACTATAGTGAAACTATATGATGTATTGATTGCTTCTCACCCCATAAGTTAAATATGTGATCAGTTAAACACTAATACAGACAAACATCTCATTAAAATAAGGGGTTTTACTTACACTGTAAAAATTAAGGAATTGCTAAATAGAATGTGTCAAGTATATCTAGATCAGGTTAAAACAAAGCAGTGAGAAAGTATCTCATGTTTCTCTTTTGGCTATCGATTTTAACTCAAATATCAGGAGAATCTCATGGCCTAATATGACTTGATAACAGTATAATCATAAATATTGTTTTCACAGTTACTTTGACCAGATGAGAACCCTTGTTTAACCAATACGAACTAAAAATCTGTCTTTTGTTTGGTTTTGTTTTGCAGATATACTATTAAGTGTTGTGCCTAGGCAAGAATGAGAAAAAAGAAATGCACCTGTTAAAAATATACTCAGAGTACTCACACTGTCTTGTCTCTCTTATGCAAATAAGGACAAATGAAATACTTACTGCAAATTACATAGATGACTCACTTAGGACCGACATTTTATTTCCAAAAGAGAAGTGGGACTAAGCTTGCAGAGGTATTTAAATGTCTTGTAGTATTTTAAAAACATTTCACAGCAAAGCAGAAGCAGAAACCAAACTGAAATTAATTTGAGTCAAGTGCTCATTTTGCTTAGTCACTTAAGCATTGATCCACACCCTCAAGAGACTAAATTCCTTCGAAAGCTCACACTTCACTCAGGTTGCAGTTTATGTGTCACCTAATGTTAGTGAGATTTAGCTTTCTGACAGACAGCTTTCATTTATTTTCTATAGCCAGATGCTAGTGTTCTCAGATAGTCCTTCTAGGTGCCCGACTCAGACTTTGAATGACTAATACCTTTATAAGTATGACTGTTACTGGCCAAGTAAGTTCTGTAAAACAGGAATTTCCAGTGCCTAAATCCAAATTGTCACAGTTTGACATGGAGCTATTTCTGGTAAGGGGGAAGGGCTGTAAAGCTGTAAAGATGGCTCCTCTAAGAAGTTGCTTGAAACTCTCCCCAGCTCTCAGTCAGATTAACTTCTGAGGCTGAGCCAATTAGATGCCTCCACAATCACTTTTTTAGGAAGAAGAAGCCAGAAGAGGAGTGTTCTTCCTGTTCGTTCTTCTTTTCTGGCCGGTGGTGGTGCAAGGAGTTGGAAGAGAGAGAAGTAACCATATGGACCCCAAGGTCAGTGAGGGAAGAGAGGAGGAGGTGTGCTGGAGCAGAGACCCCCCTGCATCCTGTGGAGAGGACTGGTGAAGCTGAGAATTGTTTGCACTTTGTAAAAGACCTTGCACCAAGGGTAGTGACTATGCTCAGAGGAGGCTGTATCCCATGGGAGGGACCCTTTATTTGCAGAAGCTGTAGCTGCTGGGAAGAACTCACACTAGAGAAGTTCATTAAGGATTGTGTCTCATTGGAGCAGGGGAAAAATGCAAGAAGTCATTCTGCTCTGAGAAGAGAGAAGTGGCAGAGCACATCTGTGAGAGACTGACCACATCCCTCATTCCCTACCCACCCCTGAGCCGTTGATGGAGGAGGAGGTAGAGATATTGGGAGCAATGAGCTGGGCCTGGGAAGAAAGGAGGGATGGGGGAGAGGGATCTTAAAGTGCTGGTTGTAATTTTCTCAATCATCCTACTCTCCTTTTGCTTTTTGTTCTGTTCTCTTTCTTGCAGGTAGTAGATTAAATTTTCCTTATTTTCCTCTCTAAGTCAAGTACTGGAGTCTGTTTTGCCTGGAACCATAACTGTCAGTGAGCCCTCTCAGCCCTTGTCTCAATCCACAACAAACTTGATTATCTTTTTTTCCTCCCATCTCTCTGGGGCTTCCACCATCCTAACAAGGGTAGGGATGGATGGGGGGCACCAAGCAAGAGACTGTCGTGGTGCTTCATTGCTGCCTTGGCAAAACCATGTCACATATCTAAGTGATTTTAAAATTTCATAGCCTGAAAGTCTCTGCTTAGCAATAATAATTTTCAGAGGTTACATACCGTATCACCAGGAGAAAAAATAGACAATATCCTTCTACCAACCCCCTTCTTTTGTTAAGAAACTTACTTTAGGAAAACAAAGAAAGTCTAAATAATGAAATGACACCTCCAAACAATTGTTTGATACTCAGATTTTCTATCAAAGTAAATCCTGACATTTTATATACTAAAAAGTATTACCCTCTACATTTATGGAAAAATATTACCTGGAATGAAAGCTAAAAGAAAAAAAAAAAAATTAAAGTCCCCTGTTTAAAGAGCAACTTTAACAAAAATAGCAGAAATGGCTTGTGATAGGAAAAAACGACTATTTTAAGCTGTGGAAAAGGAAAATAATTTTAACCTTGGTAGATTTTCTCAAAATTTCATTTCTCGTCCTTTAAAAAAAATAATAATTGCCTTTAACTGGTACTGAAGTAAATCAGATTATGCTCTCACTACAGGAAGCATTATAATGAAAAGAGAAAAAAAAGAAAGGAAGATAAAGACAGGAGTTAACATTAGGGTATTTCATATAGCATCTTTTAGATATCTTTTAACAAGAACAATATTGACATCTTGACTTAGAAGACAGGATTTTAAACAGTGAATCATACAATCATAGAATGGTAGGAGTAGGAAGGGACCTTTAGAGATCATCTAGTCCAACCCCCCTGCAGAAGCAGGTTCACCTAGATCAAGTTGCACAGGAACATATCCAGGCAGGTCTTGAAGACCTTCAAGGAAGGAGACTCCACATCCTCCCTGGGCATACAAATGTCTACATTTGTCCAGGTCTGTAGGATGTAAAAATTCCCATCTCATTACAACCATGGGTATAGATCCATGTGTTTCAGTATACTCATCCATATGTGTAATTCTTTCTTTTTACAGACGCACAGCAACATAGCTAAATTCTTGAGGAGTTTTACCAGCTTGGGTTATGTTAAATGAAGATGAGGAAAAATGGACAAACAAATAATCTACTTACACTGTTTTTTCAGGTTTGGGCTTGGGCACAGCATGCCATTACACCTGCTCTCTGGTCCAGGACTGATCCACTGAGTTGTATCTGTAGCAACACTAATAGTTACATTTGGCAATGGGAACTTGATTCTTTTTGAGAAAGTTCAGCATCTTGCAGAATCAAGCCCAAAGATGACTGAAACTAATTTAGTTGTTTGAGAAAGGAGAGGATTCTGGTTCATTGCTCAGTCTCCCTTTTCCATCTATTCCACTGCTAGAACTGATTTGGGCTTTATTGTTGTATTTTGTAGTAAATTTATTTCTGGAAACTAACATGTAGGAATGCAGAGGGATGATTTTTATGTTTTATCTTGGCTACAGAAACATATACCCCTGTAGGCTTTTCCCTCCTTCCTATTTCATTCTTCATAGAGACAATTAAGTACATTAGGACTTCAGAGATGTCTCACACAGAGACCATTTCAGACTAGATGATTCAAACATGTCCAGAAAAGCCCATGTGCTCGCTTATTCCTTCCCTCCCACCATGCCAAACAAAGCAAGTTTATCTCAGGAAAAGAAGGAAGGAAGGATAAAAGAGAAGTGCTTTGCCAGGATTTCACTGCACAAGATAAAAGCAATGTAAAGGAAATACAGCTGAGTCCATCATTACACATCTCATCATGCAGAAACACTATCAAATAATCACGTATCATACAAACAGCCAGCATGATGCAAAAGGGCTGTTGTCAACCACGGTTGAGGAAGACTGGCACCAATACTAATTTCCTTATAAACAGCTTTATAAAATTACTTGTTTATGGTCCTGGTTATAGGGCTGGCCTCTTATATTCCTCTTCATCTGAGAGCAATACCATTCCAAGATTTCTTTATCTTCACTGGGCACTACTTCTCGTAAAGCCTTCCAAAAGAAATGATGAAGAATCACCCTATTCAAATTGCCATTTACTTATTTTCCCTTGTTTGTCTCCTCTTCCCGTTAAAAAAATAACAAGCTACGTACCTTTGCAATGCACTGCCTGGAAAAATGGCACCTGTTGCACGTGTAACCTCATCTAAAGTCTGATGTGAGTTATTACCTCATACTGTGATTCCTTGATTTTAATCTATCTACAAAGGATCACCATACAGAAACCCTAGGATGACTGCAGAAGGATGTAGGGATCAAAGAAAGAGGTTTCAGCTGCACAATTGTCTTGAATTAATTCTTATCAAGAGTTACTGCAATATTTTTTTTTCCTCAGCTATTGCATTGATTCAACTCCTGTCAGAAATCTTCAAGTCTGACAGCAAACTCTACATATTCTTCAGAAGCCTTGCGAAGGCAGTATGTCACACAGACATATGAAGGGTGTGAAACACCTCCCTTGGTAGAGCTTCTCCATTTCTTACCCTTAGGATGTCTGTGACTGAAAAGGCTTTCAGTCTCACACTGAAACTGTGCAGCACAAGTAAAATGGACAGGATTTGAGTCTTCAGTATCATTCTCCATCAGAAAAGGACAGAAGACTTTAGAAAACCTGGAGAGATAAATAACTCAAAGTAGAGTATCTGGGATTTTTTTTGTTTCCCTAATGTTCTTCCTTGTAAGCAGGGTTGATTACATATTAACCTTTTTAGACAGGACATCAGAACTCTCTCTATTTAGCTTTGGAGAAGATACTCAATTTCTACACACAGAAAATATCAATCAATGCAGTTTTGAGTGGGTTCTTTTGAGAAGCTGGATTTATTTTTCTTTTTTAGAAGAACTGGTAGAAGGTATGATTCATGTTTAAGATTAAACTGGTGGTGTTCTTTCTTGTCTATGTACTTTTCCTTTGCCACAGAGGCAACAGCGTTTAACCTCAGCGAGTGATAATCCTCCATATGGTATGAACAGGTATATGCTGCATTTCTAATATTTCAGACAAATATAGAGCACCTAAGTCCTAGCAGCTTCCTAAAACCCTTGGAGATTCAAGCTACTATTTTCCATGCGTCAACTAGAGTTATGCTAGAGTATGTTGGGTCTACATAGCCAGCCTTATGAGATGGAGGTGAAAAAGGTGCACAGGAATGACACTTATCGTTGATATATATATTGTTGGAAAAGTACTGATAAGCCTAAAAGTTACAGTAAAAGGACAGGAGGTTGGGGGAAGGAGCTTAAAGAGGACAGCTTTATTTTTCCTTACCTCATATCAGCTTCTCAACTGGTATAAATTAATGTAACACCACTGAAATCAATAGATTTATATCAATTCATATCATTTGAGAATTTGGCCCGTTTTGGTCTCATTCTTTCTTTCCCTCTATCCTGTCCCAATATCTGTAGAGCTACGTGTTCAGCTACTTTACCTCTACTTTACATAGTCCAGCTCTAGTGTAAAAGCGATGAATCAAATGGCTCCAGAGAAAAACATAAATTAATGTAAGGACTTTGAAACATCCAGGAACCCACAGCAGAAACCAGGTGTGCATGTGGATCTTATTTTGTGTAGGGTGGGATAACAGATCTCTTGAGCTGCAGAAGTAAAGTGTGACTGCCAGGTTCTTGTGCAGAGAATGAGGCACTGTGATTGGTGTCAGTGTTTCCTGTGCAGGGCGGTCTTTTCCAAAAAAACGAATGTTTAAAAAAATTACAAAAACAAAAAAAAAAAGAAGAAACAAAGAAAAGAAGGAAGGTTAGGGGAGTAAGAATAAGAAGAAATTGCATTGTCCATCAGATGAAATATTCCCGTTTGCACTCGCTCACTGTGTTCTGCAAGTCAATGTCAGCTTTAAAGGAGCTCTCGAGGTTTTCTGGGTATTCCTTCTCCTTTTTCTGGCTACTTCGATGTGATTGTTTGTGTTGATAGAGGAATCTGCTCATGATGGCAATGATGCAAAAGATGATGAATATCACGACTGCTATCACGCCTGAAGAGGAGTGAAAAAGGAAGGATAAAAAGAGTAAAAACCAAAGCCAAAATGACCCCCCAATACCTCAGCAGTACATTACAAAAGCACAAGAGCTAGTAGATATGACTGATGAGCTCATCTCACCCTGCACACAATCATCTGCCTCTATCACACCTTCCCTGGAAGTTTTATTTCTATTTTGTGACCCTAAGTAAGACCTAAAGCAGCAAGCTTTGATGCTATTGACCTTCAAATTTCAGGCAAATTTTGCTTTTACTGGAAGTAAAATTGGGTCAATGTATTTATTTTAAAAAACTAGATCTGTTTGCTCATTCAGATTCCTGCTTTGTCATATTTTCTTCTGTGTTATCCCTGGAAACCTTGTATGAGCCTTATACACTTTGGTTTATAGCTTCTAGATAGTATCAAAGGCAGCTCCCTACAGAGTATCCTATAAAATAAAGAGAGATAAATTTCCTTCTATGTTGTTAAAGGAAAATGAAAATGATACATGAAGCTACAAGCACAACTTTCCCTAGTATATAAATGCTTCCATATGACCTAGCAAGTTCCACTACACCACCATCTTATAAAGACAGAGCTCAAGAAATATAGGATATGTGAATATTGTGTTGAAGCTCTCATTAGCGTGGTATGCAAAACGATTGCTAGTTAGCTGGGTATTAGATCAGAGAATCACATGGAATCACAGCACGGTTGAGGTCGGAAGGGATCTCTGGAGGTCGTCTTGTCCCAGTCCCCTGCTCAAGAAAGCAATCAGACTATGGTTGTATTTTAGAAGATTCAGGTTCTTGACTACCCATAATGCCTTATTTGGGATGAAAGCCAGCATCACGTGCCACCACTATTGGCCTCATCCATAATGCAGGTGTCTATTTAGGTGATATAGGTATGTTTTAATAAATATAGCAAATACTAGACCTGCAACAAACTACAAAACATTTGAACTGGACTTTATGGGCCCAGAATTAAACTAGATATTTGCCTTGACAGAATTATTTTTCAATTGTAATCTTTAAAAATGACGTTACCTCCAATCACAGCTGAATCACTTCTGACTGCATTGGTGAGAGGCTCTCTTTCATCAGTCTTGCCAAAAGGATCTGCAGTTGGTTAAATAAAAGAGGACTTATTTTCTGTATCAACACTATTCATTTTCTCTGTGACTTAGACACAAGCATCCTGTTACCCTCATGAATTCTAAACTGTTTTCAAAATATGTGATTTAGGGGACTGAGCTTGTAGGAGAATTTTCTTATACATCTAAAGGAACAAAGTCTGTTAAGTATATATTTAAAAGGAAATAAAAAGGCTCATAGTAAAATCTGAAAATGTCTCAGTTTATAGGTAGAGGAATCAGAGGCATTTGAACTAAACAGCCCATTGGGAGATTTTCTCAGTCAGAGTTGTTTTTTTTTTTTTTTAATACCAAAGAAACAATCAGAAAGAAGCAAAAAGAATGGAAGGCTAGACAGACTTAGACCTGAACCGCTTTTGTAGATGCACACATACAAGTCAAATTCAATCCCATAAAGAGAAGCAGTCTCTACTTGGAATAGGTTCTTGGAAGGGATATTTTTCTCTCCATTGCAGAAATGCAGTGGTCAAATTAGATTCAAAACAGTTAGGGGTTAGAAATTAATTCCTGCATTAAAAGTTCCTTGATAATGGAGATTTCTTGTACTCTATCTATGAATGACTGCTGTTGCTACACTGGGCCAAACAGTACATGCTGGCAGTTTTAAATGCAGATGCAAATCTGAGAGGTCAAGACCTCCCTGAAGTCAGTGGATTTGTGGCAGTGTATCTGCTTTAGTCCTGTATGTTTCACAAAATGCTGTGTTTTCTACTGCTAATTTTTCTGCATCTTCACTTTTTTTTCATGTTCAGATTAACTTCTCCTTTGACAAGATTGTTATCTATGTTTGTCTCCATTACAAGCCTCCAGGCTCTCATATAGAGGATGTACGTGGGAGTTACAGATGATCGTCTCTGCTACACATTATACTGCTTTCCCCATTCAAGAAGTGGAAGCCTAACTGACAAATTTGGTGTGCAAGGTTTATTCTAGTTATATACTCTTACCTTCGTTGCTCACTCAGACATATTTTGGTATCTCATTGCCCAAGAAGATGTTTTTTATTGAAACAAGCAAGAATTTAATATTTGACTACCAGGAGGTGCTCAGTTTTTTGTGATGATGGCTCAGAAGACATTAGCCTCAAAGAAGCTTTCATGTTTTAAAAGATGCAGCTCTACTGCTAGTTTTAAGGGTTGAGGCATTTCTCATCAAACATATACATGCTGAAAAGTCAGAGTTCCCATATCTGAAGTACATTGACTGAGCTACAACTACAAAAGTGCCTTCCGAGGCCAACTGAACATCTCCAGCACACCCATTATCAATGTGAATGGCGATTGCCAATGACAGATTCAGATGATCAAGTTGGCAACTTATTTACAAAAGGGCTCTTGGTTAGTTATTTGATGCCTATATGATGTTTTAAAAAAATAGTCGTGGCAATGCTGGATGTCACTTACTACACTTGTAGGACTGTCAGTTTTTGTAGGACTGGAACGAGGATAAAAATTGTTTTACAGATAAATACAGATAGCATCATAGAAAAGGTCAGATTGGAAGGAAAATCTAGAAGTTATTTAGCCTAATCTCAAGTTTTTGAGCCTAAACTCAAAGGTCCAAAGGACATTTAAAAGGTAGAGCAAGACTGTTCATAACTTTGTACATTATGGATAAGTTAATCTACTCTATTTTTCAGTACCTCAGAGTTAGCCATAGAAATCAAAACTAGTAATGTAGGATCTTTTTATTTAGTCCAAAAGAGGAAAAGAACCTACAGATACTGAGATGGCTGTCAAAGATGGACAGTGTGATGCATCCATTTGTTTCATAAACTAGAAGAGAGAAGTAAACTATTTTAGACTCAAGAGGATTTAACTTTCAGATACTGGAAGTTTAATGACGTATTTTCTACCCCAGCCCTCAGCTGGTGCCAATGAAATCAATTACAATAAAACCTCACATCTGTTGAACATCAATACTAGAGAAAAATCTCCAGTTGGTATCTGATGCATGATATTAGTCCAAAAGAGTCATGAAAGACTATTGACTATGTATGAATAAAGTGTGACATTGTATAAGATGTCATACATTATTAGAAGATTGTGTAAGGTCTGACACTAAATGCTACTAAAGCTCCACTATTTTTTGGTGACTGTTACCAGAATTTAAGCACTGAGAAGAAAACAGAGGAGATCAGTTTCAGAATGGAGGCCAACACAGGCCTAGAGAATTATGTTCTGCCTTAGAAATAAAATCAGATACAAGGACAAGAGGGTTTGTTACAGTAGAGTAGATAGCATGTGACAGCAGAACCTCTCCATCAGGATCACAATAAACTCTGAAGCCAAGGAAAAGCAATATGATGTCTCATATGAGACCTTAACAGGACATCCTCATCCTTTTAGATAAAACTGATAATATTACAGTGTGAATCGTTGGGTTGAAAGGCACCTCTGGAAATTATCTAGTCCAAATCCCTACTTAAATAAGGGATCCCTACTTAAATCCCTACTTAAGTAATCCCTACTTAAATTCCTACTTAAATCCCTACTTAAATAAGTTGGGATACTTGTCTATTACAACAAGTTTCTCGAGGCTGTATACATCTGGATTTTGAATATATTCAAGGATGAAGATTTCACAACCTTTCTGGGCCTTCTATCATCATTACTAGATTTCCTGCTCATTGTGGTGGATCTCGGAGGAGGCAATCCTAGAACCAGCCCAACAGGACCCCTCTTCTCAACAGGGTTGTATCCCGTGGGATTCTTCCAAGGTGGTCCATGACCAGGTCAAAATTGTTCTCCTGAAGTCTAGGGTTGAAGACATGCTTTCTGCTTCTTTTGCCTTCCTCTCAGAATCCTCAACTCTGCCATCTGACAGTTGCTACAGCCAAGGCTGTCCTGGCACATCCCTGACGATTTCCTTCTTGTTTGGAAATATCAAGTCCAGCACAACTAGCACAGTGAGACAGGGACTTGTATTTAAGCTGCCTTCAGAAGCAAAATTTTTCTGTGTAGTTTCTGGTTTATGAAAGTCATTGGCATGTTTTACTTGAAGTGCATGAAGATCTGCTGTTCAGCTGCAGTAGACAGATAGCTCAAGATTTCACCATTCACACAGTTGAGTCTGCTCTGGCATTTACAGTATTTTAATGTTAAAAGAATGGCACAGTAAAAGTCCATTATGTCTATGTCATCAGTGCAGAGTTCAGAATAACAAAACAACTACAAATGCCTCATAAGGAAGAGGGTGATTTGAAGATCTTTGTTAAATATCAAAACGACAGTAAGACACTTTCCATTTTCTGTTTCCTAATTAGAAAGATCGTGTATGGATAACTGAGCTGTGAGTGAATGGATTTTATTCCATATCTGTCTGCTAGGAAACTTACTTGAAGACAACAAGTGTTCCTCTCTGAAGGAACGAGCTTTAATTGTTTTCAAGCTATAAATATAGAAACCTTTTTTTCACATATATAAAGAGATTTCCTAGAGGGGTTTTTTGTGGTATCTGTACATTAGAAAATCAACACAGATGTTGTACAGTCAACTTTGAAGTTATATTTTTCTTCTCAAACACTCAATAATGAGAACTTTGGAACTGATGAATTGAGATACGAGCAGGAAGTTTGAAAGTTAATCCTTAGTTTTATCTTCTTTTTTATTTCTTAAACTGTGTCTTTTCCATGTATAAGTGTAATTCTCAAATACATCTATACGAAGTATAATCTGCTACAAATTAGATTTTTTTTTTCCAGAATCACACCACCCAGTGCACTTACTATAGCCTATGAAGTCATGAAGTCTTCAGAACTAACTCATTCTAAAGATCTTATTTGAGTTGTAATCAAATCCAGTGAGAATAGTGGCGCAATAGCATCAGTTAATTCATCATACTGAGAAGAAATACTATTTTAAAGGGCAGAGTGGCAAAGACAAGAATGAGCTTTTATAATAATTCTGCATTTTTGATGTAACAGTGCTTAACCTTGACAACAGAGTTCAACTGATCGTAAGCTTTAAATATTTAAGTCCAAAGATGTTACAATGCTGTATGTTCTGTCCTGAAGATCTGAGTCTCGAGTTTTACTACTTTCTAAACTCTTTAGAAAAAAATTAATCATTGAGGTGACAGATCATAGTGTTAATATTTCAGTTACATTGCCTATTCAGTATTTACAGGACACATTTCTGCTGAACGTCAAAGCAGATACCTGAGGCAACTCTGGGCAGTGAGAAAAACGTTGGGGGGTGGGGAGGAGAACACATATGCTGACAGCTGCTCTCCACGGAGTAATCAGCAGCCTTTTTCCCTATGCAGAATGCTAATAGCATCATTTGTTTTCTGCTGAATATCTTAGGCAGAAGCTGCAGGAAATGGGGATTTGATGCAAGTACAAATGTCAAAGGAACCATATTATGATCTAAATCAGAATTTTATTAGTTATCAGAACAGAGAAAGTGGCTTCACAGGTCAAGGGGCAAAAATAGTCCTTAATTTGTACCCGTTTCTGGTTATTAAGAATTCTGCCACATTCACTGGTGACTAAAGTAGCAACTTGATTGCCCCTGTTCCTGGTGACAACACTACCAGCTGCTCTGAGTTTCCTTCTCTGCATACAAATTCACATATACAAAATACTTAAGATTCCCAGAGGACAGTTTCAGGATTGTAAAAGATAAATGAACTATTGGGATCATCTTACTAGTAGTGCTCAAGTAGTGCTCCTTCTCTTTAGCCTGAGAGAATAAAGTACAAGCATTCAATGGAAGTCACACACATGTGTCAAGGGGGTTTGTACAAGGAGTTTTTGTTTGTTTCTGATAGGGTGAGAACAAATTCAACTTGTTTGTTGTTTGACTTCTATTGCTTCATCACCACTGGGATATGGAATCTTTGTAACATTTATGTTTTCCTTTGAGATCTGTAGCACTGGAGCTACCTAGTGTGGACAAGTATGGCTAATCAGGTGCTTAACCATACTTCCAGTACTGTTTTCACTATGGCTTTAGGATCTTTTTGTTTGTTTTAGGCATGCTTCAGGCAATCCAGGAACTTAGTCTGGAAACTTTGTTTTGGTACAATGACTTTTACAGAAGGTCTGGCTAATTCTAATGCCCACCCTCAACACTCCTAGTTCTGAGAGAAAAGGCAACTTCCCAGTTTCAATATTTATACTGTCACAACTGCATTACAGCAAAAACGGAAGTAAACCTCACTCTATAGTATCCTTTACTTTTGCCAGTGCCCTCTTGGCAAGACATACCTGATGAGGAATATATGCTGGTTACTGTGTTCACGTCAGCTTCCATCAGGGACGCGCAGCTGGATTCAGTCAATGAGCCTTCGACAGTCACAGGAGCAACGCTGGGATGGCGTAAGGCAGCTTTCAAAGGAGCAACATGGTTGTACTGAACAGAGGACAGGCAGCCAGTGAAACCATAGGCATTTGCCTTTGAGACTTCAGGGTCCAATGTCAAACTATCTGCAACACAACAGAAAAACACTTCCAGAATAATCTGCTACAGGAAGGTATTGAAAAAAATGAATTATTTTTTGCCTTACTCACATCTTTTTCTTCCCTATATCCAGTCTCAAGTGTTCAGGTTCTCCTTCATGAGTTTATTTGTTCTCCCTGGCCTGACCCATGGGAGCATCATTCCCAGTCCTTTCTCTACAACACTGTTTACACTGAATCACATTGGCTTGAACACAAAAACCTGAACTGTACTTTTTTCCTCATCCAGTTTCTCTACTCTGGACCACATCTAACACATCATGGATGCTCACTATGACAATAACAATAATAACAATAAATATAAAAAATAAAACCACTGAATAACACTTGATCCTGGGGATGATGCTCTTTAACCCCTTTTTAACCTGTAAAGAAGATCAGTTTCACAGATATGGACCATATAGTCATTCTGCATTCTCCACTCTTAATGAAGGAGCCTGCATTCTGTTCTCTGTTTCACAAGGCCTCATCTGGCCTAATATTGAATGGCTTGCTAATATAGGCTTCTACCCTTCTTCAAGAGTTTATTTTTCAACTTATTTTTCTGATGCATATAATCACATAACTACATTTTTACAACCAGGGTTCCTAGTTCTTTATAATCCTCCTAGTTATGAGCCAGGCTCTCATTCTGCTAGCCTCATTTCATTAATAAATAAAAAGTAAAACTATATCTCTTTTTATCTAAATACAAACCAAACACAGTATCTCCACGCTCTTCTCCAGTCTGAAGTTGAGATAGTGCAATTAATCTATTGGTCTGCATTCATTTCAGTTTCTCAAAGAGAAAGCCAGTTCAAAGATAAGTGTTTTTTATTTAGTTCCAAATGTTTTAATATCAAAGATTGTTTGGGAAAGTCAGTGAAGGACAGTGAAGCCATCATGTCTATCCTCCAAGCTCTCATTTATTTACTTTTCAGAAATTGAAATTCATACTGCTCAGAGGTCTGTACATATGGTGCACCACCTTATATCGAGGTCAGTCGAATAAGAAAAAAATCAAAAGTGCACATCTATAGAGTATCAAAACTCATTCAAAATCTTAAGAATTATTGCTAAACTAAAAAAAAAAATATCTTCTAGCATTGAAAGTTCTGGAAATACTTCCAATGACATTGAAAAAGAAAGATTCTCAGCTTTTCAAGTTTATTTTCAAAGCTTGAAGAAAAGTTAGATTGCAACTTTAAGGTCTAATTTTCCTGCTGTCACTCAAATACAATGATTTTATAAGCTCTTGGCCAAAAAGAAAAAAATAGAATAAAACAAATCTTCTCTTATAACTGATATCACTACTTAAATTACACAAACCTCTTTTATGTGTAAGAAAATGCAGAGAAATCTCGAAATAAACCCAAATCCCATATTACTTGGGTTCTCGGGATCTGTGACCATTATGTCATGCAATGAGAGGGAATTTGCTCAGAAAGATTTCTAATTCTATTTTAATGTCTTCATTGAAGTATAATGTGGAAGAGTTTGTGTGCTTCTCAGCAAAGCAAGGCATGCTGCAAGTTTGCTCTCCAAGGGGTCTGACAGGAGAGATGGTCAGTCTGCAGAGCTTTCATAGGGGCAGGGTCTGGGCTGTGATTGACTGCAAGAAAGATACATGGGAAGGGAAACAGTGAGGCTTTTCGACTGAAAAAAACTGTAGTCTTACCTAGGTTCACATTTGCCTTTCTCAACGCATGTAGGAATTGGCTGCATTCAGGTTTTAAATGAGATTTTGGCAGGATTGTTATAAAACACAAAGAATTTGTCTGCTTCTGCAAGAAAGTCTATATAAAACTAAAAGACTGATTTACAACATTTGCTATCTTTGGTGAATTTATAGAACCCTTTGTAAACACTTCTACTCTCAGCCTTTCCTGTTTTCTTAGCTCTGACACAAAAGGTGGATTTGTTGGTATCTTTTAGACATCAGGCAATATAAATTGCTCTGTTCTGCCCCAATGTGCAAAAGGTAAAGCCTAAGAAATAATGAATTCCTTTTTCATAGTAGAGTAGTTTGAAAAGTCTAGAGATACAGTACTTTTAAAGGCTTTTTAAAGAAGTCAAATTAAGAGCCAATTTTAGGAGTCTTTTGCCAAAGAAAGCTTTGCATGATGGAGACCTGGGAGATTTGTTGTTGAAAGGCTTTGAAATTTGAAAAAAAGAAAAAAAAAGAAATCCAAGAACAAACCAAAAACAGCCTCAGAGTCCTCTAGTAGAAATCCCACACGCACAGATACAGTTTGCTTTATTATATTGCTTTCAGTGCATGCCTTATGTCTTTCAAAGTGAGGCTTTGACTTTTCTCAACCAGAGACTTGCACAACTTGACGTGTGCTGCCTTCTGAACTCTTGAGTGGATAATGTAAATCTGTGATTATGACATGGTTACCTCTGTGAAAGGCTTATTAAAGGCCTCTCTGTCACTTGCAGTCTTTAAATCGCGATAAAATGTTTTTCCAAAGAGGTATTTTTAATATGTGATTTGGTGCTCAGTAAGAAAAATGACTCAGTGAAGTTCCAAGGTCTATGCTGAAGCAAGGTCATATGAAACGTCAGGACTTCCTCTGACCTGGTTACACTGTGGCACTTTCCATGCATTGACTGACCTAGAAAGTCACCCTGAGTTGCCGCTGATGGCTTGATTTGATCTTCTGACATTTTAGCACTGTGTTTCTGTTCTCAGTACTGGAGATTGAGTTACTTTGAGTGATTTCTACGTGGAGGGTGAAAAGGCAATCTTTTTTGTCTTTTGAGTAATTTAACTGTTCATTCCCTACAACTTAACTTTACTTATATTTTTAGGAAGTAATTTTTAAGTTCTGTGTGCTGAGCTGTGCATAAGTTGGTCTGGATTGTTGCTGGGTCTTCAATCTGCCCCCTTGAAACTGTCTGAAATGTCACAGCCCAGTAAGCTTTGTGTCAATTTTGTTTTCCTGTTTTCCATGTGTTGACAACGGCTTTCCATGATAATGAGGATTAAGTCTAACATATAGTTGTATTTTTTAAGCTTGATTGACTATATCAACATAATTTATCTAATGAGTCATTCCTGTTCACCAAAACAGACATCCTGGTCCACTGCAGCTTCTTTGGACACCCACGCCACATATAACACAATTGGTTTAAGATCTTAAATAAAGTAATTTTAAGTCTTAATATCTCAATAACAGGGAATTAATTTTCATAATATAATTCTGACAGAATTCTCTAGGACCAAGAGTCAAGTTGCTCAACAATATATCAGCAAATTGACATAGTAAACAATAACTAATATGACAAGTAACTGCAATCAAAGAGAAATCAAAAGTGTTATTTGCATGCAGGGAGAGTGGCTAAAAGACTTTCTTTCTAAACATGTCACTGTGGAAAATGAGACTATAAACATTATCCAATATAATTTTATTCTTTTTTTTTTAATAAACATTAGTTTAATGTTTCTCAGGAATTTACATGTTCAGTTACATCCAGGAAAGCCCATCATGGATTTCCTTAATCAAAATTTATTTTTAACTTCAGCAGGAGCAGCCATAGTTTTTTTTCACTATGTACTAATTAATTAATCAATCTAGGTGAATCACTGGTGGAAGCGCAAGGGGTAATTTACTCTGTATGCTGAAACACTGGTTGTCCTTTTTTTAAGTCTGAGAAAAAAAGATGATTTTTGTGGCAGTTAAAGTGTACCCAGCACATCATTTTGCCAAGGTACTGAACATCACTGGCAACATTACCACTTGGGCATTGTCACTAGATTTGAGCCCAGGTCTTTAAAGTAAAAGATTCTTGTAGTCTCCAAACTGCAGCTGTCTCAGAAGAGCTGACTAGCAGGTACAGTAGAGTTACCTCAAAAAATATGCTGTTATATCTTGCAACAACCGTAAGAAACATTGCAGATACTAATCCTTAATTTAGAAAGGGCAGAAAGTATATCAAAGATTAGACTTGAACCCACAAAAAGACATTTTTGGAATAATCTCAT
This sequence comes from Colius striatus, assembly GCF_028858725.1. NCBI lineage: Eukaryota > Metazoa > Chordata > Aves > Coliiformes > Coliidae > Colius > Colius striatus. Next base: position 15,449,533 of record NC_084769.1, on the reverse strand, counting down.
TTCCTAGTGTGAGCTTGCCACAAAGGCAGCAGAGTGAACAGCAGAGAAATTTTTCCTGGTTAAAACCACTGAGCTCAGTTTGGCTTTTGCTTAAGAAAAGGATGAGTCTGAAAACGAAACATTCCCAGGCATTCAGTGCACCTCCAAGACACTTCTGAAAAACCAAGTGACAGCAAGAGCAATGCAAAGGTACTTTTTCTCACAAGTTTTCCCAGAAATGAGCAGAATGAGATAGAATTTGCTTGCTGACAATTGAACATTTAATTCCAAGTAGAACATTTGAGAATTTTTGTTTCTTTTGGCTTTGCAGAGATAATTTCAGACATGCACTTAGTATGTTTTCTTAAAGATGGTGTCATAAAAAATGAAGAACTGCGTGGAGCTGCAATGTGAAATCTGTTACATGTCACAGGTTTTGACTTTTGAATCCTAATCTGTTACAACACAGGCAGGTCTGTGTGATTTTGCATGGGCTCCAAATATGGAAGAAGATGAAGAGGAAATACGCAAATGAACACATGCTTTTCTCAGGAGCAGATAGCTAAAATCAGCTCAAGTAGCAAGAATTCAAGCAACAAGATGAAAAATAAATCTTCTAGAGATAAGTAGATGACCTTAGACACTTTTCAAGTGATATTATCATCAAGAAAATGGGGATTTAAGCATGGTATTATGATCATATAGTAAACAGTATTGCTGGCAAAAAAAGGTCAGAATAGATCTGGTCTCTTTTTGATAGATATGCTGGCATTATTGAATTACATCATGGATTGCTTGAAATGCCTGAAGGAGTCAAACTTTGCTTACTTTAACGGTTCCATCTTGGTCTCAAATGCCAGTCCATTTTTATCCAAAGTATTCATTTCCATTTTCTATAATGCTTTACTAGGATAGGAGGACCCTGTAAGTCATGCAAGTGATCTTTTCTGTGGTATGGTCCTTCTAAGAAATTGATATCTAGAGCAAGAAGAGTCTGCAGTAGAGATCTTTCAACGACCAGAAGATTCCAGCCAATAGCTCTTGTAGGCATTGTTCTACTGTTTAAAATGCTACAGTACAATATTCCAAGACTGTGACTTTAAATTTCTCAAGCAAATTGTGATCCCGAGAGCTTAAAAAAGGGAACAACTTTCCACCAAATGTGGGCTTTTCCACAGAAATTTTTAAAAGGAGATGCTTCTTTAGGGAAGCTTTTTACCTCTGATTTAATGCCAACTTACTCCTTCTGATTTAATTACCCTGTTATTATCTCCCCCAGTATACTATCACTCTTGGATGAATTGAACTGTGATCTCTACAGTGTATAAATTCCATTTTCTTCTTGTGAATTTTTAATAAGAAAAGCCATTGTAGAAATCATAAGAATCGTAGTACATCTACATAAGGGTTTTAATAAAAATACTTTCCAGATAAACTTTCTTCCACGTACATTTTATATGAAAGCTGAATGATTCAGTGGAAAGACTCCTACAAGTTGAGTGTGTTTTAGCTCAGGCATTTCGAGATAAAAGATAAAAGACATCATGATCATTTGCTAGACTACACAGTTCTTTACATTGCCAACGTGGGAATTGCAGAATCATAGAATGGTAGGGGTTGGAAGGGACCTCTAGAGATCATCCAGTCCAACCCCTCTGCCCAAGCAGGTCCACATAGATCAGGTTACAGAGGAACACGTCCAGGTGGGCTGTGAAAACCTCGAGAGAAGGAGACTCCACGTCCTCCCTGGGCAGCCTGTGCCAGGGCTCCCTCAACCTTACAATAAAAAAGCTTTTCCTCATGTTCAAGTGGAACTTTCTGTGTTCCAACTTTTGTCCACCACCCCTAGTCATATCATTGGACACTACAGGAAAAAGTGTTGTACTATCCCCTTGACATACACCTTTTAAATACTTGTAAGTATTAATGAAGACTTCTTCTCCAGGCTAAACAGGCTCAGATCTTGCAGCCTTTCCTCATAAGGAAGATGCTTCAGTCCCCTGATCATCTTGGTGGCCCTGCACTGGACTCTCTCCAGCGCTCTGTCTCTCTTGAGCTGAGGAGCCCAGAACTGGACACAGGACTCCAGATGAGGCCTCACCAAGGCAGAGTAGAGGGGGAGAAGAACCTCCCTCGACCTGCTGGCCACACTCTTAGTGATATTTCCCAGAACAACATTGGCCTTCTTGGCCATGAGGGCACATTGCTGGCTCATGTTCAGTTTATTATCAACCAGGACTCCCAGGTCAGTCTCTGCAGAGCTGCTCTCCAGCAAGTCAATTCCCAGCCTGTACTGAAGCATGGGGTTGTTCCTCTCCAGGTGCAGAACTCTGCACTTGCCCTTGTTGAACCTCATGAGGTTCCTCTCTGCCCAACTCTCAAGCCGGTCAAGATCCTGCTGAATGGCAGCACAGCCTTCTGGAGAATCAGCCAGTCCTCCCAGTTTGGTGTCATCAGCCAACTTGCTGAGGGTACACTCTGTCCCCTCATCGAGGTTGTTGATGAAGATGTTGAACAAGACTGGCCCCAGAACCGATCCCTGTGGAACTCCACTGGCCACAGGCCTCCAACTCAATTCTGTGCCATTGACCACCACCCTCTGGGCTCTGTCATTGCCCCAGCTCTCAATGCACATCACTGTCCACTCATCCAAGCCACACTGCCTGAGTTTTTCAATGAAGATGTTGTGGGAGATGGTGTCAAAAGCCTTGCTGAAGTCAAGGTAGATGACGTCCATCATTCTCCCCTCTACTACTTTATCACTTTGAAGTAAATTAGGTCAACATTAGTAGATGCTAAAGAAATCTTTGCAGTCTATGTCTTCAGAATACTTTTGAATCTTTTTCAATGCTATCCTTTTACTCTGGTATCTCTACACAGCTAGTATATTAAATAGCTCAGAAGTAAATATGCAGACTATGAGATACAGTCCTCTAAATCAGTCATTATTTTCCCAGAGAGTATAATGATGAAAGATTTAGACATGTTGGGGCAAAATAAGAAGTGTTCCAAGACTAATTATAATGTCAACCCCAAAATACATAAATTATATTTTTCACAGGGATAGCAGTTTTTTTCTAGTCAAGACATAAACGTATGCAAATGTTTCTCTAAGACCAGAGAATTATGGAATAATTTGAGTTAAAAGACATTTCCGAACGTCATACAGCTCAATCCCTTGTTCAAAGTGAAACCAGTTAGGTCAGATTGCCAATAGAGCTCATGTGGCTAAATACAGCAGTATGATCTCTGTAAGGAGTACTTAAAATAAATGAACTGGACTCTAGTTAAGATTTCACTGAGGCTTCGCCATAAACTGTATGACCCACTTGGAGCCTAAATCCAGAACTCACTAAAGTCCACAGAAAAACTGCCATCGATACTGATGAGCTTTGGATAGGTCCTTTTGTGTCTTGCCTCTATATTTGTCAAGTAAAAATGACGACGACTGGATAATAATATTTTTCTTTTGCTATTGGATACTATGAGGATGAATTCAACAAAAGTCTGTTGGCTACTTGAATGCTGCTTCTTTTTACTCTTTTATCTTCAAAGCCATACTTATATTTAGAATGATCTTTCTAAGGTAGCTATATACCCCCATTACTGTGAATCTGAAGAGTTCACAGCCTTTAATGCTTTTATCCTTCTAGCACCCCTCTGATGGAGGGATGTTCTATTTTCCATGCTTTACTGACAGTAAAGATAGTGAAGCTCAGACTGGTTCCAGTGGGGAAAAAAATTCCTGCTTACCATTATCTGCCCATAAATATCTTGCTCAAGGTTATTCAAGCAGTCAGTGGCAGAGTAAGTTTCCCTACGTTTTTAATTCCAAGTATGTTTCCTCTAAATGGAGCAGGGCATTTTTTGGTTTGTTTTCTCTTTCTCTTTTTTTTTTTTTCCCCTGGAATTCAGAACTGGCTGCATGGCAGCCACTGGAAAACATCAGATTTGAAAAGAAGAGAAAAATTACCAGATTAACTAGTTCTTGAGTAAAGGAAGTGTAATAGGGCTGGGGGGAGTTAAAAGGGGGCAAGCACTATTATTTGAAAAGTTATCATTGTATAAAAGTGCACTTTTCAAAAGTTCCAGCTGTGCCAAAATGCTTATCATAAGAAAATCTGGTGAGGAACAGGTTTTAAGCTTTTATGATGTTCTACTGAAAGCGCTATCAGATTTCTTAGCCAATGGAAATGAACAGTGGAGTCAAGAAAGAAGGTGGTATAATCACCTGGTTAGGCAGTCAGGATCAGGCTGTTAAAGCAGGCAAATGAGCAGTGGTGAGACAGGAGAGAGACACGTTTTCAGAAGAGCATAGCATGAATATGTAGAACACATAGAACAGAAGTTTTTTATTTGGTTTTATTTCAGTGAACAATTACACGTTCCTAATGAATGCCTTTAGGTACATAAATCCTGGTGGCATCCAAAACAAACACTACAGGAAATCTAGGTCTGCTTTGAAGCATCACATGCCTCTGGAAGTTTATGCTTTGTTGAGGGGATGATCAATGAGAAGGAAGACTTGGAGGATAGTAGTTTAGGTCACCAGAATTATTCTTCTGGTGAGCCATCATTAAAAGAAGCAAGAGTTGACATTTTACCCAAATAATAATATAAATTATGAATGGAAATATTTATGTAAGTTTTACATTCCAAAAATTACAAGGTTCAGCTCTCCCCTTGATACAACAAGGCAATACTCTTGGCTTTGTACCAGTAGGGATTTTGTTGGGCTTTTTATTTGCCAACTTGGGATAGTGTGCAGCCTGAGTAAGTTTGAAGATGATACCAAGTTGGTAAGAGCAGTTGTAGTCACCATTCAGAGGGACATTAACAAGCTGGAGAAATGGGAAAATAGGAACTTCATAAAATCCAACAATGGAAATACCAAGATCTGCACTTGAATTAGAAATAATCCCACCCACCAACACTGGGGCTGATGAGCTGGGAAGCAGAGAAGCTGGTCTTTTGCAGAGAAAGACATGGTGGATAACAAGCTGACCATGAGCTAGAAATGTGCCCTTGCAGAAAAGGCTGACAATGAAATCCTGGCATCCAGGGTTGCCTTGGCAAGAGTATTACCAGCAGACAGAAGGTGGTGATCCTTCTCTCATAATGTGTATAATACTATGGGAGAAGTGGTTCCAGTTCTGGGCTCCGCAGTGGAAGAAAGACATGAACTTAATGGAGTGAAGGGTTGCAAGGAGAATTAAGGTACTGGAGCATCCCTCCTATGAGGAATGGCTTGATAGAGCTGGGATTGTTCAGCCTGGAGAGGAGAAGACTCAGGGGGATTCATGATTCATTGAGGGCACAAGGACTCTACTCAGCACAGCTACAGCTGTGGGATAAAGCCTGGAAAATGAAATCTTGACATAGAAGAAAAGGTTGTAGAAAGCAAACACATGAAGAAGAAATCAGAATTAGGATTAGTCTGGAATGAGATACTTGCTAGGATGCATTGTGTCATTCCTGGTATGTCAATAAGATCTCTCACTATCTGGAAGGCCAATTATGGCTGTAGTGTCATTACACAAAGTGAACTATTGCTATTTTTATTACTGTTACTAAAGCAAAATCCCAATAAACTTTGGGGCAAGAGAGAAATAACAGGATATATCTGTTAAAATTTGATTGGAGATAAGTCTGTGGTGTTCAGTGGGACTGAATGCTAGACCTCTGGAGATCCATCTGGGCTTTCTGGCTTTGCAACATCCTTGTACTAAGTTAATAATATTTCTGTGGCTAAATCTAGTTTCTTTCCATAATGCTTAGCTGCACCTTGTCAGCTTGTTGGCTACATGTTTGAAGGTCTTTGTGCTATGTTCCATCTTGCTGATTAGAAAAGCCTTGGTCTATTGATTTGATATCTATAGCTGGAGCTTTAGGTAAAGGTCATGATGCGCATTGCTCTTTTAGATTTTCAGCACTACAGCTGACAGTTGACAAAATGAGATTTTTTAGCTTAGCTCTGCTTGGACTGAAAAGTATCATGTCCTCAAACCTATCCACAAAGTCTTGGAAGTTTGCTACATTCTGAACAAACATTACATACAGTTAAAGGGAGAAACAGTTCCTGTCCTTAATCTTCTTAGTGAAACATGATGCAGAATGCACTAATGTCGTTATATAAAATTATATTGCACAAGTATACACTAGAGGAGGTCTGTAATTTCTGTCTAGATACCAGTCTCACGGGCCTTGGGTGCTATTAATAACATACATAAAATTGTACTAGTGAAATAGGAAGCATTTAGAATCTTACTGGGAATGAGTAAGACTTAATTAATGTAATATAGTTGACAACAAAACAGAGGAGTTGTACTTTCCAGATTTCAGGCAGAGTTTTCCTGGTCTTGTAATAGCTTTGTAGTATGGAAAGGTAAAAATCAAGAAGGTCCATGCACAGACCATGCAGAACTGTGGCCTTAGTGCTACATGTAAAATAAATATTCTCTGCAGACTTCAAATTGAAAGGGATTGGAAGTGAGAAAAGGAGTAGAGAGGATGAAGGCTCATAGTGCTCCTTTTCTTATCATTAGGAAACAGATATAGCTTGAGAGGAGCAAGCTGCAGTCAGCAAAATTATATAATTAAGCTAAGATGCTGTCCTGTGCAGTGACAGAGGCTGTAGAATCACTTTACTTGAGGAAGCAATGGGAGAAGTTAATAGTGCTATCAGTGTTAACAAGTAAGGCTGCCAAATTTTTGTTCTGATGAAATATACAAATAGGACTACTGGAGTGATCAGGCCAACTCTTACAGCCAAATCAGCCAAACAAAACCCCAGTCTTATTAAAAGCCCAACATATAGCACATGTTAACTCCAGTAATATAACAACTGATGAATCAGGAATATTTTTCGTAGAACCTACCTGTGACCTTGCCCAAGGTGAGTGACTTGATGGCCTTAAAATCGATCTCAGAAAAGTTGTGCTTGAGTTTGAGAACTTGATCAACCTGGAAGAGGTCAATAAAATTAGTTCATTACAATAGCATGTAGATACCTCCAGATCTATCCATACTGCAAACTTCTGGGAACGCTCTCAACTGCAAAGCAGTTAATTCTGCCCCTAAGTGTGATTCAGTTTCTAAAGATAGCAAAGTGAAAGTGCTTTGACTTTAGCGTGAGAAGCTGAAAGGTACACCAGAGAAGTCATATGAAAGGCTTTGAGGAAATTTCCTCTGAAGAAAAGCTTAAAATGTTCGACAGTGGAAAGCCCCTGCGTCCCTAAATCTGTGTCTTATCACTTCAAAATACATTCAAAAGAGGCATCTCCAGAAATTCACTGTGAAGAATTAGTTCTGTATAGAAGAAAACCACAGTGCGACAGACAATAGAAGGCTGGCATTTGAAGAAAACCCTGGCTTTTAGTACAACTTCCTAGATAGTCTAGTCTACCCACCCTAGTTACATGCTATGTTATCATTTTACCACCCAGACCTGGAAACTGTAGAGGAAAGAAAAACTGGCACTCCTTGTGTTTCTGCCTCCTTCTCATTCTACTCCTTAACATGACTTCTCCATAGACTGTCATCCTTCCCTGTTAAACGACTGCTGCCCAGATCTAGCTTTTTTTTTTGTTTTTTTGTAAAATTTGCTGCTATAATTAACCTCAGGAAAGTGGAAGGAGTAGTAAGATTGTCCACTTCTCCCTTGGAAAAACAGGTGATGCAGGGAAACAAAGCAGAAGATGGTTCTGGTCTCCGATGAGGCTGCTACATTCAGCATGGCTTGCTTCTAGCAAAGGAACAGGGCATCACCATGCACATGGTGGCTGCACCTTACACCCCTTCAGCCTTTCCTTTTCTGTGAAAGGATAAGGTTCTCCCTTGGGGCACCTGCCCTCAATGAAATTCCATGTCTAGGTGCTCATTCTTCAGATGTTTTTCCCCATCTGGCAGCTTTTTAATGATCGCTATGGTATGCATCCTTAGTGACTATGTCAAAGACATTCTTAAGTCCCAGAGCAACTCCAATGGGCCAGATGAATTTCTGGCCAAAGGTGTTTCATACTTCACAGATTGTCAAAGACATGGCAGTGATCACTTAATGGAAAACATCATGACTTGGCATTCTTTGAAACAGGGCCTGGATGGAGCCTTGATCTAACCTGCAGGCTGTTCTACTGCTGGATCAGCTTTGGTTGCCTCATATCAATATGGAACCTTGCCTTCTGCTGGCTATTAGGCATTGAAATCAGTGGGGCTGTTTGTGGCATAAGAGTATTATTTAACACTCAACATAAGCCATGGCATACCTGAATGATAAGCTCTCTGCCTTCTCTGTTAATCTTTACATGGTGCATCTCTCGATTGGCAAAATTTCCAGAGTCAATGGTGAAAATGAGGAGCCCATCCTTACTCAGCTTGTATCGGACTTGTAAACTTCCTTAAAACCAAAGCAAAATTCTATGTGTAAAACCTGTGTCAATAATGAGATACCGTTCAACACTTTGACACAACATATAATTAATTTTCTTTTTATTACAGCAGAGTAACAAGGTTAAAAAGTCAAGAAAGAGGTTGAAGAGAAATGAAAGAGTTCAAACTGTAATGAAAAGTAGGAAAAAAATAATGTACTGAGTTTTTCTTCCTACTAGCTAACAAATTCTGCTATGGAGGAACGTAACCTAATTGAGTAACTACACCAAACGAGAGTGTGTCTGTCTGCAGGTCAGACATTTAGCACTGCCAGAAATCCCGATCTGCGTAAGTCTGTTAAGGATCATTTCCACCAGAGGGCATGCAGGTCTTGCACTGTTCTATTAAAATAATATTGCTGGATTTTAGTATTCTTTTCATCAAGATGGAACAGATGATGCAGAAGGAAGTGACAACTGTGAGAATTATAACTTAATTTCAAACATTTAAATGCATGAAATCATTATAATTTACATGAGATACAAGTAAATATATATTGTTAATGATTACACAGAAAAAATATTTTTAATTTGGTGTTCCAACTCACTTGAAGAAATAAATACAATTTATACAAAAAGAATGCCAACTGTCTCTTTCAGTCTTTGTATCAAAAAAAGCATTGTGGCTTCTGAAAAATAACAGTGCCATAACAAATCAAAATGCACAAGAAAACAGGGAATCCAATATGAATTTTAATCCTCCCACAAATGACTACAGGGAAAAAAATATACATATATACTTATACATATATATATAATTTAAAAGGAAACAAACCTATTCTGATAAAATCCTTTCAAGCTCACTTTTTTGGGAACTAAGTAGAATGGGGAAAATTCTCTGAACTTCTGGAGCTCCTTTTATGCATCAGCATCCAAAATACATGGAACAACCGTGCTACTATAGAATTAAGAAGCTTTATCTGGGACTACTTTGTTGCTGTCTCCAAGGAGCACCATGACCCTGAGCAAAGGATCTTTCATTTATTCCCTGTTCTGAAAATCATCATTAAAAAATAATGTGTCTCCTTCCATTTCAACACTTCTGTTAGCACAAGTTCAAACTATTCCAAATATCATCTGATATTGCAGAAAGTTACAAACAAATGCTACCTATGCTGAATGACAGGGGCTGTTTGTTGCTGAAGGATGTGTTCACATTGTTTTAGCTTTAGGACCAGTTTCAGTGTTTGCACGTTGCTTGCACATCGCGATGCAGCACCACATCAGAGAAGCTCGTGCTGTTGCATATGCGTGGCGCACTGCAACATTATTCAGAAACTCCTCTGAGGACAGAAGCAGTCTGTCTGTTTAATGAGGTGAATGAGCAGCCCCACTTGGCTCCTGTATTCAGCAGTATTGGTGCTATGAGACTATTTGAAGGTCTAGCTTTAGTGAGAGAGGACATGGGGCAGTTCTGCACTATATTGTGTGGACATACATACTCCCTTCAGCCTTCAAAGCTGTACCTCAGTAATGTCAGCTCTGTTATCCTACATGCTACTGCAAAATCACTTCATAAAATGCTTAAAATAATATACAAATTTCCTGCTAAGAGGGAATTTTGCCACCTTTATACAATTCACAGTGAAGTTGGTAATTCTTCCAGTTGGACTCAAGAGTCCAGTTATGATCACCCCTCCTCCTTTTGCCTCACTAGGATGTTTGGCTGCTCATGCCTCTAAGAACTACACTTTTTGTAACATTCAATGTATTCCAGATGAGCTACTGCTGTTCTCTGAGCTTTGGAGGAAAGAAACAAAGCTTCCAAAAATGAGAGGGAAAATGAGAATGAACTACTAGGATGGAGGCTTTTTAGCTGATTGAGAGGTCTGCTGGAACAGGTGAGCTTTTAAAGTTAAAATTAAAAAGAAAAAAAGGAGATAAAAGACATTTACTTTCTCACACATGGTCATGGATGATAGAGGGGAATTTGTGAGGAAATCAAGGTCAGTAACAACTGCTAAATTATTCAGTGTGATATTACAGGTCCAAATTCAGTGGTGCTGAATCATACTGCAAAGCTCTCATCCTCTCATTGCATAGCTAGGACAAGGAACTACTGTCTATCACCATTAATGTCACACTTAAAGGTCCAAACTTAAATCACAGTCCCATTTTCTAGTACTGAATGAAAGATGCATCAACAGGGAATAACAGTGTAAACATCTTACAATCACTTTAAAGACATGAGAAAAGCCCAAGTGCAAGGAAGTTAAGAGACCTTCTTCAGACTTGCTAGTTAGGGCAGAGGAAGAGTCGATAAAAAATGAAAAGGTTGCCTGACCCTGCACACTGCAGCTGAGATGACCACACAGAATAAGATGAAATTAACATGTGATAGTCTATCAGACTGATCCAAACAAAAAATCATGTCCCAGTAGAAGTACTTTATAGGCTGCCTCTTTCCTGGAGCCTTCAAAAGGGGTGCAATGCAAAAAATGGAAAAGGAACAAGGTTTGGTCTGTGACCTTGTACTAGTTAGTTAGTTTGTAAATGTGAAAAAAAAACTTCTCTGCTCTTTTTGAATGCTATGAACACACCAGTATATAAAATATACATGGTATTACTGTATCCAGGTGATATACATAGCAACCAGCACACGGCTGTTCAAAGAGACTCAGCAAGATATGTAATCTATCTAGGCTCTCAGCTGCTGCAAACAGGGATTTACCTATTGACTTCCTCAGAGAAACACTGATTTTAAACAGAAACCATCTGTTCCATTTGGTGGGATACAATGGAGGAGGTTCTTGAAATCCATTAAAAATAGACTTCAATTTCTAGTGATACAATTTTACCTTAAATTGTTTAAAGAGATCGATGAATAGCTTCTTATTTTATTAAATTGACAACTCTTTTTGGATGATTGCTCTTCAAAACCACTGAATTCAAGTTGGTATTTTACCTGGGATCAAATTCATGTAAATATAAACCAAGAACACATGAGCTCATCTCTCCAGAGGTGTTCTGGAATTTACACCAGTATAGTTGAAAGCTGGTTTTATCCTACATTCTATATAAAAATTTCTTTGGTTTTCAGAATACAGAATAATTTGTTTGGCAGATTACATTGCTACTTTGCTACTTGACAGGCAAAATAAATGGATTATTAATTAGCATTGTTATTAAGAAATTTTTTTTGTCCTCTGAATTTTGATTATCTGGTCCACTGACTTTCTCTACCACATCAGCTCAGCATCACTAACTGCAAATAAAAATCTGTGCATAAACCAGCTCTGTTCTCGCTATTCTCCCTCTATTTTGCATCATTTTTGCCTCACAATAGGGATTCACACTAATCATGAGCAGTGTAATTTCTGGCAGTCTTGCTCCAGTCATGCCTGTCGTCCTCTTTTCAGCTCCCTGTGTCTGAGCATGCACACCTGGAGTGCCATAATGTTTAAACAATGTGCTGCTTGTTGTCTTTTCTTCCCTCTCTAATGTATGTGGAATGGCTGGAGGCAATTTCTATTAAGTCCATAAAAGACAGAGGGAAGGGAAGAGAGAGGCATCATGTTTTTGGCCTTGGGCTCAAAAATTTTACTGGGCATATTACCCCAACAGTGCTAAGTAAGAGTACATTCACACCTGATTATTATAGTCATCCCTTTCAGCTTCCGATTCTGCAGACTGCAGATCTGCACAGAGATATGCTGTGCTAGCTCCAGAACAGCCCAAGAGGGGAGCAGGAATAGTTTAGCCACAGTGCTGCGGAGTGCAGCGTGGCCTCTTTTTGCCACTTCTGGAAGAAATGAGTCTACGTGGGCTGCCACACTACTGTGAGGAGACCACTATCAGTCTCAAAACTGGCTTGCTACACATCATTGTAGCCTTCAATCTGTAATCTGCAGAAGTGTAAGTCATGACCGTGGGCCTAAACAGTGTCTCTCTGCTGATATCACACAGCTACAGAGTAATTTTAATAGGATTCCTGGTGGTTTCCTTGTGCAGAGGGAAGTTCTAGGAAACCAGTATTCGTGTCATCCCATGCTGGCGACTAGGTTGGGGATGACTTCTCTGAAACAAAACACTCCCAGGACACTCTTTCAGTAGTGATGGCGGCCAGGGTTAGTACTTGCTAGCAGTACACTAATGATCAGTGTCAGCATAACAAACCTCCAGGCACCTATAGGAATAGCATGGTGCCTTCAAACTTTTCTTTTGCTGAGGACAAGAAAGATGTTGTAGCAGCTCTTAAGTCTAGTGGTAACAAGGACACCAAACTGGTTAGAGATTTCAAAGCATTCTATCTGAAGAAGAGGAAAATATTCTCAAACTGCACAATGTGAAGAAATACTTCGGGCATGATGTTATGTATTTTATGCCTGAAACCTTTTCAGATTAAACACGTCAACAGGAGAATTATTTGTCTTTTGTCTGTGTCTACTGTAGTGACCAAGTGAAGGGTTAGAAACATCTGGTGGCTTTGTGGCTTATGCCCACTGACTTCACATTCATTCTGGATTGCCAAAGCTTTTATTTAAAATAGTAATTTTTAAATCATCGACTGGAAAATAGCACTTCAAGAGCAGTTTTTAATGACTTTAACTGGCTGGAGCAGCTGGCAAGACATCTTGCACCACTCAGAGAAGCTGAGATTAGTTCAGTTTGTGTGCCACGTGTGGTTGGCACACAAAGAATGTACAACTTTATTGCCATCATGTAACATCAGGAAAAATTATTTAAATCAGGACAGATGACAACTGTGATTTGGAAGAAATGTGTATGCATGAAAGAATGAAACACTGCATTAGCAAAAGGGCCCTGGACTACTCTTGCATGTCCCAGTGCCTCAGTGGCACTCAGAAACAGACAGAAGCTCTTGCTGCTATCTCAAACTGGCAGTCATCCTTGTCAGTGTAACATCCAGTGGTGGATGTACCATTGCATCCACCCTCAGCACTCACCTGAGGTATAGCTAAAAGAGAAAATAATTAAGGAAGACACCAACTAAACAAAGGGTAGAATACATTAGTGAAGCTATTAATGTTGCTATTATGAACAATAACAATTTAGCCCAGAAAGCCGTTTATAAGGTAGAAGTGTTTGTTCATTCCTGATGCAGATCAGCACATGAGAGTTTTCACAGAATCACAGAATCTTAATGGTTGAAAGGGACCTCTCTACCACAAAATATCTCTCTGGCAACTTGCACAGCTTCAGCATGACGAAGTCTTTCTTCGTAGCCTAGATATCTAAAAATGAACCATGGCTTTCTCAGTTAGGAGCATCTGCGTAGGAGACCTGCTCCTTAATTAGCAGCTTTTCCCCAGGGATATTTACTCAGTAAATTTACTTTTCAGTGGAACTGCCGCTGGTGATTCAAAAGAAAAGGCCCCATATCTTCAGCGTCTAGTGGCATTTAACTAAGAATGTACTTGCACATTTTTAGGAGGTAACTCTTGCTATTTTTTTGCAATGAGAAAACAAAGAGACAAAACTGTTGAATATGTTTGCTGATATGATTACTCAACTATTGCATTTGCTTAGATTGTACTGTTTCATAGGGTTTTCAAAAAAAAAAATCCACCCTTTAATGTTTTAAAATTTTTTCATGATAGTGAAAAAAAAAAGTTCTTTTTTGAATGCCTCTCACTCAATCCTTGAGACATTCAGGATTTAAGGATCATATTCAGGTGAACCCATACTAAAAAAAAAAAAAAATACCAACCACTTTCACACAGTATTTCTTCCACTTAGGGAAAAATGTACTTCCAAAAGCCCCTAAAGAGCCTACCTGGAAGCCCATGACCTCAGTCCACTTTGCAATCCTGCTAGGCAGCTGGAGCCAGATTAAGAATGTCACTTAAACATCAATAAATGTAGCTAGTTCTCTCTACATGATGGCAAATGTGTTTAACCTTCATGGACACCTCATTCCCACCAGCCGCCAGTTGGCTTAACACAGGCTGACCAGCAATTAAAAAGGAACCGGCAGATGCTTCTTGCTCCACAGCTAGAAAATATTGCAAGTCTAAAAGATGACCCAGAGGACCACAGTCACAGAGCTCATCAGGCACATACTGAGTGGCTTAAAGACAGAGCTTATTCCAGTCTTTATAAGGGGACCACTCATCTGAAAAAAAACAGCCCACATCCATGCCAACATGCCTGGGCCTAGAATGGGAACAGGGCTAATCTCTGGATGTAGGAAAATGATAAACATTCTCTCTAGTTTAGATCATGAGTAAGCATATACAGTGGTATATTTATGTACTCTGGAGACAATGGACAGAGTACTGCCACAATTTGGGATATACTAGCCTGATGGTTGTTGAAAAATTGTCTTCCTTCTTTCTGTCACAGTTTATCCATAGGCGAAATAGATGAATGTTAATAACCTTTGGAAAATTACATGAGACCTCTGCGTGAGCAGCAATTTAAAAAAATATTATTAATCGTTATCATTATCTCTTCATTCCTAGATATTTCTTTTTTGTTAAGGAACTGGTTACTGTTTCCTTTACAAAGTGATGCTACATTAATTATCTTTCTTTTCCCTGACGGTGGCCGAATGTAAAGAAGAAGAAAAGAGCTGAGGGCATTAGATGCAGTTATACCTCCCTGAAATTATCTGCTTTCTAATGGTGAGATTTACTCTGGTAAATTTTAACCTACACTTTTTCTACACATTCCTCCGAATTTTAGAAGTCCCTTTAAGACCCTTCATTAACAAAAGATATCTGTATGACACTATTGGATCTGATGCACAGATCTCTCCTCCTCCAAAAACTTATTGGATGCCATTAGTCTTCTCATGGTCAGACATTCAGTAAGCCGTATGGTTTACTCACTTTTATACATATAAGAATCTTGACAGGCTTTCATCTCACACTATACTTTTCATTTAAGACTAATGTAGCAGCCAGGCTGGCAGGAAAGCTTTTATTCTTTACCCAGTGAATGAAATAAAAAGTATCATCCCATGAGTTTTATTTCAAAAGTTCAACCTGGCTTTGGAAATTATGCATCATCACTAACTCTGTGAGAACAGCTCTTAGGCAAAAAAGACTGAGATCTTCTGTTGTGAGGAATTCATACCAACCTGCCCTCATCGAGATCCTGGCTCATCCATTTTTCTAATATCTTTCAACTTTTCCTGTTTCAGTTTTGGCAGTACAGATACCTGTTCAAGCAAGGCTTTGTTTCATACTAACCTAACAAATAATCATAATGTTCAACAATGAGAACATGCAAGAAGTTGGTCTGAACAGAAAAAAAAGAAAGCAGCAATCAATTTGAGCACTACATGATGTCTCTGGAGCTGGAAAGCAAGCATTAATCTTTTAAATAAAACTAGAGAAAAATAATCATATGCTGCCTCTTCTCAAATCTCATTTTCATTCTTGACTCATAATAAAGACAGCATGGAAATTTGTAGATTAATGGCCTCCTCAGTTTAACAATCCTCATTTGTGTTGAGCTCTATAGACACTGCCTGGCTGGTCATGAATGTCTTGGAAATGTTCTACTCCTCTGACCAATAAGCCCATCTAAGCACTGCATCTTTCATAGGTTATGCCAGCCTCTGACTGGAGAAGTTGGATCCTTTCATTAGTGATGTTCTCCTGATTGTAGCAAACTCTCAACGGAAATATTTGAGTTTCACAGCAAGCCAGAACCATCAGCATACAAAGAACACACTCATGTTCTTAAGTTATCTAATGGAGAAAATTAGAGACATGATGAAACATTTATTTAGTAACAACCCTGGTATAAGAAGCAAATGAAAGCACTGTGATGACTCTTCATTAGCAAAATATATGGTTATACATATAAACTTCCATTATTTTAGCTTCAAATGCATACATCTGCAACCTTTCACAGAATCTTAGAATGGTTGAGATTGGAAGTGACCTCTGGAACTCATGTTGTCCAATCCTCCCAGCTCAAGTAAAGACAGAGATGGCTGTCCAGGGCTGTGTCCAGACAGGTTTTGAATATCTCCAAGGACACAGACTCCACAGTTTTCTAGGCAAGATGTGTTAGTGCTCAGTCACCTTCACAGTAAAGATTTTCCTGATGTTCAAATGAAATCTCATGTATTTCAGTATTTCAGAGGCCTATTGCCACTTGAGTTGCCTTCCAATGACATCTGCTAGCTCTCTGCACTCATGGGTGCAACCTAACAGAGCCCATGAATTTATGTATGCCTAGTTTGCTGAAGCATTCCCTAATCTGATCCTGTTCCACAAAGTATACATCTTTCTTGCTACAGACTTTTTCCCTAGTCTTGACCTGGGATTCCTGCAGGCCAGTCTCTCTCATAAAGAATAAGGCATAAACATGGAATTTCATCAGGCAAGAGTGATAAAGCCACCTTTTATCCAGCCAGCATAACTGATATGAGAAAAAGAAAAAACCTGATAGGACTACTACAAGCAGGATAAGAGGAGATTTGCTTGGACCCAGACTGGCTTTTCTAAGTATTATTAGTTTGTACTGTATGTTGTGTGGAAACAGCTACACTGCTATAAGGCAGCACTTGAGCCATCAATTCTGCAGGACTACAGCTCTGACTACACAGCCCTTTATATCTGCAACACAGACAATTCACAACTTAAGAATGATTGAAAAATTACTACTATCCATCTTCAGGGCTAAATATTTTGGTTAAATGGGTTCTGAAAAGACTCTCATTTCAGAATTCTTAAAGACCATATACATATATATCTATATATATGTCTGTATATAAGGATATAAATATCTGCAGCATCCATTTAACCATAGGAGATTGTGATTCTGTCCTTCCTCCCCATCCCTTTCGGGACAGGCCCATACAAATCCAACAATAAAAGTGATCAACTGCAAAATGTGAGCTGGTGAGTTAAGTCTTACATGACATAATCATCTCCTCCAAGAAAATGGGAAAGTATGTTTTCTTCTTATCTGATTATCTGCAGCCAGTGGTCTGGGATTTTATGCCAGATACCAATAAGTTCAAAGTCAGTCTTGTATATATGCAGAGCACAGATCAATTATTAACTGCATGCTCAGCCATTCCTGCCCAATGTAATCCAATTATAGTTCCCCTGTTTTTCCCTTGTGGGTGTCCAGAACATCTCCTGACCCTTCAGTACAGCAAAATGATCTTCATGAGTACAAACTCGTCCATGAATTCAGCTAATGAGACAGATCTTTCGCTTCTCCTTTTGCTTCTTTCTCTTGGAAAGAAGATAAAAAAATCTGCCAAAGTTGTTGGCTGAATGTTGTGGCTGCTTCTCCTTTCAAGTTAGTTTTGCACACTTAAAGATTTACAGTGCCACATGCTAAAACAAACAAACAAACGGTTTAGCATGCCAAGTCTACCTCTCCCTTCAAAGATTTTAGTGGTGGATTTGAACTGCAAACTCTTATCAGAATTCCTATTTTCTGTGAAGCATGCTTATGGCAGGGAATGATCAAAGACTCCAGAGATGTTTCTAATCAGAGAAATTTCTTTGTTTACATAAAGAAACCACCTGTGAGATCTCCTACCACCCTAGCTCCTACTTATGGTGTCACAGACAGCCTCGTGTTTACAGGAAACTGGGGAAAAATTCTTTTACATTTACCACTCCTGATCAATTACTTACTGGTCCCCCACTCAGGAAATAATATTTCAGGGCTAATTAAAATTGGTTGAAATTGTATTTGGAAGATTCATAGTCCTGTCTGCCATATGACATCATTTATTGACTGTGGACCAGAGCTAGACTGGGAACAATTTTCATTCACTTTCAGTTGCTTGAAAACTAGTCACTTGAACACAGACGTCCCTCATGGTTCCCAGTACAGCTTACTTTCCTGTGCCTCATCTGCCAAAAATACCCAAACCTTGACATCATTTTCCATATCAGTCACATAAATTTTGCAGGTTGTTCATTGGATGTTTAAAGTCTGTAAGCCAAAAAATATTCTCAAAATATAAGACTATTGCATAAGCAAGAGGATAGCCTAGAGAGCTCTTCTGCAGCAGTTAGCTATGTCCTATGGTACTTGCATCCCAAGAATAAAACCCACAAGGTGGTAAAACAAAACAATCAGCAAAATCAGCTCCAAAATCCACCCCAGTGTTTCAGTAAGTCCATTTTTCCTTATTTATTTTAGCTTTGCCTCATTGAATTCCAGAGTGAACAACAGCAACAGAATCAAGATTCTTTGCCCCAAAAACTGAACTATCTTTACCACTGAATGACAAAAGCTTTGTTTTTGCTTGAGAAAAGTTGTTGGAGATGCAGCTCAACAGACTTGCAAGGCAAAAACAATAAGGAGAATTTACATGTCTTCAATAGAGAGGCTATTTATGACTTACAGGCAGGAGGAGATCACAGTTAATTTCTACTTCACTAGGAAGAAAAAAATCAGTAGCTCCCCCCTGAGGACATTTGTTTGGTTGGTTGGTTTTTTCCCAGAGTGTTAATTCAGGTCACATCTATTACAGGTTTGGGTTTCTTTTCCTATTTACTAAAAATATTAGCTGATTTCAAGACCTTATAGGACAGGGCAGTGGAGTCAATCTAGATCTTGGTACTATATTCTGGAGGATCAGAGACTTAACAGAAGAATTACTCAAGCTTTTTCATTTGTACTTTCGTTTTTAACTGTGCCTTTTCCCTTGTCTTTAATCTTTCCTATGCAATTTCAGAGTCTTGCTTTCCAAAATAATTTGGGAATAGAGCTCACTGTGATGGAAATAGTACTGGATAAAAACAAAGAAAAAAAAAGGACTCAAATAGTTTAGTTTTTTATGAGCAGATAATAAATACAGATAATTTTTCAATCACCCAGGGACAGTTTGATATTCTATCTCTTCTCTTTAATGCTGTCTATCTGCTGTTCTGCTAGAGTAGGAATCATATTGTTTCTGTAGGAAAAGCCAACAACACTGAGAACCAAGGCCTGGGAAATACATTTTCTAGACATATACTTCACCAAATTCACATCACATTTGATTACCTGCAGGATGGAAGGAAGAATGGAGAAAAGAGAAGCCATAACACCTTCTTTCTTAATATTTTTCTCCCCCATCAATGATTACCTTTAGAGATTATACTGGTTTCAGCTGAGATAGAGTTATTTTTTCTTCCCAGTAGCTGGCAGAGTTAGTTTTATTGGGAGAATAATTCTAACAATACAGCAATATTTTAGTTGTTGCTAACTAGGATTTATCCTAAATCAAGGATTTTTTTTCAGTTTCCCAAGCTCTGTCAGCACACAGGTGCAGAAGAAGCTGGGAGGAATCATGATTGGGGCAGCTGATGCAAACTGGCCAAAGGGCTATTCCATAGCATTGAACCTCATGCTCAGTATATAAACTGGAGGCAGATGATGGGCAGGAGGGGACTGCTGCTTGGTCATTGGTCAGAGGGTGGTGAGCAATTGCATTGTGTATTGCTGGCTTTTTTTCCCTTGGGTTTTATTTCTCTCTTGTCATTATGTTACTTCTCATTGCAATTGTTATTAATGCTACATATTTTATTATTGTTGTTATATTTTATTTCATTTAATTGTTAAACCATTCTTAGCTCAACCCATGAGTTTTGCTTTTTTTTTTTTTTTTTTCCCTATTGTGCTCCCCATTCACAGAATCACAGGATCTCAAGGGCTGGAAGGGTTGTGTGGTGCTTAGTTACTGGCTGGGGTTAAACCATAACAGAGATCAAGGCAAAATTAGTAATACTAAGATACTGGTAACTTGTTGAATTTGTGTAAAATGCAAAAATGTACAGTGAAAATTTAGCCTTGGAAGGGAAAAAATACTTTTTTTCTTGGCAGTAGTTTCCCATGATGTGAATAACTGCTGTGGACTGACACACTGAAAAGGCTAATTAGAGATGTTTACCCATTTTCTGGAGCTTAGTAATGGGCACTATAATTTGAAAATTCTACAGCACTTATTTTAAAAATATACTCCTAGTTATTACAGCACTGCTAATCTTTTGGATCTGGGAACAATATGACTATGTGAGCTTTACATACATAGCCATCTATACAGAATATACACACATCTATACATGTGTAACTTAAAAATCCATGTGTACAATATGTAAGACTGGTGAGAGGACAAAATAAGTTATTGCATGCGATTTTCAAAGGCACATGGATGATTTATAAGGGTAAGTATTAATTAATGGCAGAAAGAATCTCTAAGTTATCTTTAAAACTAACAGCTTTTCAAAACTGCCAGGACACAAGCCAATTGATCAGAGGTAAGAACAACATTGTGATATAGGTAAGTTCTTTGTGTAGGAGTTGCTTGTATAAATATTAGCTGCTAGACACTACTGAGCATCTCACTTTACAGAAGGAGGTCACCTGTATAAGTCAAGAATTGTAGCTTCTACATTGACGTATGTTGGTACTCAACACCTGTCATAACTTCACCTCCTTCATGAACCACCTGCCCTCTGTGACTCCAAGAATTGGAAGAGATTTCTGTGTGAGCAGCATTGACCTCCATGGGTGAAAATATGAGTGGGCATGAGGAGATTTTATTTCCTTTCCCGGATGTGACAATGGCCGGTTGAGTATCTCTAAATGAATCACTTTACTACCACAATTCTAGTGTCTCAAACAGTATGTACTGCATCTTCTAATGATATGACCTTCTTTAAAGACTGACAGTGCAAAGTGTATTTGGGTTAAATGTGATTATCTATTAATTTTACCGAAACCAATAGATTTTACAGGAAACGTTTCACACCTGATGGGATTAGATCATAGCTGCCTATACAAGTTCCCTTTCACATAAGCCCTTTTTAAAATAGTCTAACTATAAACAAGCCTTTCAGACACTTCCACTTCTTTTATGTTAAACACTTAACACAGAAAGTCTGAATTACCAGAAACATTATTCTCATTGTAATTTTTATTAACTAATAATGTTCCTAGTTATTTGTGGATAGAAGAAAAGAGGAATAACAGGACACACGAGTAGTAGCTTCAAAAATACGTAGAAAAGGTGAAGTATTTACTTCAGAATATATTTAAACCTTCATTATATACATACACTATCCTAAAATAATCTTGTAAAAGATGGAAAGGGTCTTGGCATTATGGCGAAGAATATTACTGGTTCTTCAGTGAGATTGCCCATTCCCATTACATCAGGAACCTAACCTTTATTTAAACAATCTGTTACCAGCAGATACTTGCTTAGGTCCTACTACACTACCAGATTCAGTAAGATTCCCTGAAAATGAGCCAATAAGAGAGAAGGAATAGTGCTCACTTTTAATACTATGAAGGACATTGTTATTCATAGTCTAGCTATTTTATGGCAAGCATAAACCTCTTGGAGAAAGAAAGAGTAACATATCTGAACATTATTTTCATTGGAATAATTTCAATGCCAATGAGACTGAAAAATAAGAGACACTAGATTTTAAAAATTAGTACCTTTCAGAGAAAAAGTAGAGAATATACATGGTTGAAACTACTATCTTGAAAGAATGACGTAGAAACACACATAGAGTAACAATGAAAGAGACTTTCAGGAGTTAACCAAAGTCAGCTATTTATCTTAATTCTTTGCATTTTACAGTCCAGATTTTTGAAGCCTGACATCTCGCCAACCTTTTAAGCTACTGTTATCTTCATTTTACAAGTAAACAGAGGTAGAGATCTGAGCAAAGCACCATTGCTTAAATTGCCTGAGTGTGCTGAGAGCTGCTCCAACTAATTTCCAGAAGTAGAGAGTCCCTACCTCAAACACAAAAAGGGAGGATCTGCAGATGGTGCTGTTGCAAAAATGCTCCTGCTGAGCTGCTACAAGAGCTCGCTGTGTCCTGATTCCAACCTCTTCCCAAGTTCCTTCTTCCAGAACTTCACAATTATAGCCTGCTTATGGTTGTATTTCATCAATAAAAGTCAAATGACTCATGTTTCTAAGGTCATTTTACACTGCTCTGGCAGCAGTAAAGGTGATTTAAATGGATATTACACTTTCTTTCACTTTAGGGCTAATTTTGATTGCCTGAGTGGCATCAAAAGATCTGACTGTAACTGAGAAGCCAATTCCAAGGTTTCACCTCAGCAGAAGCTAACTTCTGCAACTCTGGAGCTATGCACTGGAATATTCATGTACCTGAAAGGGACCTTAAGGATCATCACCTAGTTCCAATCCTCCTTCCACTAGACTGGGTTGCTCCATCCAACCTGGCCTTAAACACTTAGAGGGATATAACTTTCACCACGTCTTTGATAAATCTATTCCAGTACCCCATCACTCCCACAGGGAGAGCTCCTTCCTAATATTTAATCTAAATATACCCTCTTTAAGTTTGAAGCTATTACCTACTTATCCTATTACTACATACTCTTGTAAAAAGTCCCTCTCCAGCTTTCTTGTGGGCTGCCTTCAGGTACTAGAAGGCTACTACAAGGCCACCCTGGAGCCTTCTCCAGATTGAACAACCCCAGCTCTCTCAGTCTGCCTTCATAGAAGTGCTTGAGTCTTTTGATCATCTTCATGGCCCTCCTCTGGATTTGTTTCAACAGATCCATATCCTTCTTATGTTGGGGGCCCCCCAGCCAGACGCAGCACTGCATCTGGGATCTCATGAGAGTGAAGCAGACAGGGAGAATCAGCTCCCTCAACAATCCAACCATCCTTTGGTACTTCCCTTGATAATTCCAACATTCGCATCTGTCTAAGATTATGTTTGTCTGGAGTTAGTTTTCTGAAAGCATTGCAAGGACTTAGGATCCATAGTCTTACTAAGAGGATATAAAGCCTATGCCCCTAAAACCTTTATATGTCTTCAAAAAGTCCCTGCACCATGCACCTTTTAATAGAAAATGGATTTACCCCTCATGTTTCGGTCAGTGAACCTAGAAAACCAATATTTTTTGGTATTACTCTTCAAACGTACTGGCCAAATTCCATTGAAAAAACTCAGTGAAGGGCAATACATGTGCCAAGACAGAATGCAAAAGATAAAATGATTATATATTTCTGCACCAAATGTTCTTGTACATTCATGGTACTTCTCGTTCCCTTGGAGGCCTAATGGATCTCAGTGTGGAATAAATAGCAAGGAATCGCTATTGTACAGTCTTGCCAAATGAAAGTCAAGACACATTTTAAGCACCAACAACACGATTATTCATAGACCGTATAGGCAAGTGTGTCACTGAATGTCAAATAAAGGGACATAAACAAGAGTGACGGCCATTTGTGTGAACTGAATACTATGAAGATGATAAAGTTGCAGACATAGAAATGAACTTAAATCAGTACAGAACTCCACATTATTCTCACAAAAAAAACTTACACAGTTACACTGGTCTCCCTTTGGTAGCAAATCAAGGGTACTTACCATTCTTGGAGAGAATCACAGCCAAATATTCATGAAAGTAGGTGTTGATGTACAGCAGAAGGCTTGGAGTATGTGCTGTGAGAAAACTAAATGCAATATTTTCCTTGGACATGACAGCATCCGCATAAATGGCAGAGCTCGATGTGCTTGCATTTTTTGTGACAGGATAAGGTTCTTGGAAAATATAGGTAATGGAAGTTCCAGCTTCAAATAATGCAGAAACCTCTGAAAGCATATACAAATCGAGAGAATAATTTCAGCTGCTGCATTTTCAGATCTCCCAGACAGGCATGGACACAAACTGACTGCCTCAGAAGTAGAATTTTGCAAATTCCCCGACCCAACTGACATCATTGTTCCTTAATTTGGACGAGCAGTATGTCCTTCTTTTACAGTCTATGTCTGGCACAGTGAAGGACAATGTATGAAGACAGGCTTCTAAACTCAACTATTTTAGTGTTGGAATCAGTGATTCACAAGATAGAATAGGCCAAAATATCTGTCAGCCAAATAAGTACTCATTTCACTATCTTCTAACAGCTGACAGGTAAGGCAATATTCTGTGTCTTTCCCTTAGAATAAAGACAATACGATTGTCCTTTCCAGATTCCCTTTTAAATAAAGTCATTATTAACACAAAACATTGACCCAAAGACATCTAGTAAGGGAAGCTACTTTTTGCAGCTCCGAAGGAGAAGAAATACCTCCCTGTTCATGTTCAGATCCTGAAAACTCATGATAGTGTTTTCTCTGAACACAAGATGGTATGGCCATGAATTGCATAGACACAATAACAACATTTTGTTCTAATGTAAGGCACAGTATAGTCAGGATGATAGTATCTTCAGCTACAGCTTGACTGCAAGTACTTTCTCCAATAAAGCAGCTCCACCTTTACAGCAGCATTTCCTAACAGGACACTATGTGGTTATTTTATATACCTCTTAAGGTGTCAAATCCTCAGCTCATTTACATGAGCATAGTTCAGTGGACTGCAGTACAACTAAGCTGATATACACCAGAAGACGTATCCTACTTAGTAAACCTGTCTCTAAATGTTTGTGAGGTGAGGAGCAGGTGTGGAAATGAAAACACTTACAGTGCACCTTCTTGCTACTAAGCAGGAATTTTGCTAGTTCCCTTCTCTCCCAAAGAGAATGCTTTCTAAATTGAATGTTCTTTATTTGCCCTGTTCATTTTCTGCTATTGGCATCATCTTCGACAAGCCACCAGAAAGGTTCAGCAAGGACACATTCACAGCAGTCTGAACCTTGCAAATCAGTTTTCTCCTGAACGCTTCATGCTTATTTTTAAAATCTCTTAACGTTTGGATGAGTTGTCATAGGAATGGCAAAAAAAAAAATTCAAAAGACTACCTCTTTTGTCACAACATTGCTCCAAAATTCTGTAAAAAATATGATTTTGTTGAGGTGGACAAAACTGAATGAAATTTTAAAAAAAGCAAACTAAGCATTCAGACATGGACAGACTATTAGGAAAAAAAAAATCAGCCTCATTTCATGTCTGGTTGAAGTTATATGCAGTCCAATACAGGAATCATACTGGTATATAGTTGCTAACTTTAGTAGTACAATAGTTTTCATTTCTGAGGCCATCACTGAAGTCAACAAAAAGAGATGTTACAGCCTGCTTAAAATAAACAATAATGCCAAAGGGACAGCTGATACTAAAATAACTTCTTGTGACATGGGGGACATCAAGCTGAGATGGATGAAACTCTGCTGTAATTCAGAGACCGTTGAGGACTCAGGACCAAGGTAGAGCTGCCTACCTTCCTTGCAGAAAGGTCCTTCATAGGCTGAGCTGGTACAATCACAGGCGTAACCATTATATTTCTCCACACATTTTCCTCCATTATGGCACAGGTTACCATAACTGCTGCAATGTCCTGGACATCCAGGTTTAACACCAGATGTTGTTTTAGCTCTTTCTTCAAGGTCAAGCTTCTGTCCATTTAAATGCAGAGATCGGATGCATCCCAAAAAGCCCTTTTGTCTGGAAGCTGTTCCCCCTGAAAAAGAGAGAAAAAAGGGCAAGTATTTATTGGTGAGTCTGCACAGTAATCAGAGTCCTGAAGTCCAGTCCAGAGGTAGAAATATAAAAAAACCAAATTTTAGAAAATTTTACCTACTATATATCAATGCACACAGTGGCACAAAATGACAGATGGAAAGTCCTGGAAAATAAAGGTCTCTTTGGCTTTATGAAAGAATTGAAAATCAGTATGTGACACTTTCTTGTTGCCATTCTTCTCTTTTCTGCCTTATCTACTGCCCTGTCTGGCATTTAAACTGTAACTTCATTTGGAAAAAAGATTAGTTTCTTTATCATATGTCTGCATATCACCTAATACATGAGAAACTCAGACCTACTTTGTTTTGGGTTTTGTTTTTTTTTTTTTGTATTTGCTGCCATAGCACAGAGTATAAAAAAACCCTAATCCCAACAGCAGATGAGTTACACATGTCGATAAGTCCAGACAGCAGGGACAAATCATGTTCAGCACCAGGCTTGCTGGCTGAAGGGAAATGACTTGAATCAGAATTTATGCATGACTGCCCAACTTGATGTTGCCTGTGAATAGTTTTTGTAGGCAAGAAACATGAGCTCAGGTCACAGTTGTATTATTACAATTGTTAAAAGATAATTGCATTTCTTCCTGAAGAAAAGAGCTGTATGGACCTACACAAGAGTGCAGTTCAGTCTCTACAAATGAACTAGATTCTTATCTGCTCAATGAAATTGTTAACAAATAATAAACTTTTCCTGTTAAGAAGTGGTCTCTGAAAATGATAATAATGATGTTTGTTAAAGTACTTTGTGGAAATATCACAGTTTTTCTTATTTTGGAAGTTCCTATTGTTTTGAAGATACTACAATTTTTATTGCTGCTAAGAAATCTAATTTTAAGTTGGAAGTCATTAGCATTTGCAGGCTCTGAAATGCTAGCTTTATTGGTGATTCTCCTGCAAAAGTAGCATGAAAGAAGTTATCTTTCCAGATTATTCTTCTGCAGAAGTTGGTTCAGTATCAAAGTGCATGAGATAAGGCATTATATCTTTTGATAAGTCCTTGCAGAAGAGCATTTGTTTTTTTCAGAAACTGATTAATTAAACCAAGACTTCTGAAAGCTAAGAGAATGAAGCAATGGTTTGAAAAACAATTTCACCAAAATCCTATAATTCTGCTATACCACTCTACCATATTTTTCTTTCTGGTATACTAATAGCAGAAATACTTGATTTGAATTAGTATAATTGAACTATGGATAGTATATATGAGACAGGTTTATTTCATGCTAATTTTATGATGCCTTTCTCAGAGAAGTAAATATTTTCAAATTCTTCTCTAGACAGCTATTATTTTCAGGTGAGTAAATGTTAGCCCACTTATTTTAAAGGCCCTCTGAGCACAAGAATTGAGCCTTCTGCATTTGCTGTACTGTAAACACACAGTCCCTTTCTTTGGAGATTTTGCTTCAAAACTAAACATACCATACAGAACTTACAATAATTTCTAAAAAAGTAGAATTGTGATTCTCCTTTTAAGGTTACAGAATATTCTATTTTCTTTTTGCATGCTAGATAACCACAAGTATTAGAAGAATAAATGACAGCTTCCTTGCATCTTCTCTCTGCACACATAAAAATCCCAGCTGTACCATATAAAGAATGAATACAAACTATTGCTAACTGTTCCACAGATGTCATGTTTACTGCTCTCTAAAGCACTTTGGAAAACCATGTAAAGTTTCTTCCTCCTCCTCTAACGTCTGCAGAGAACAGAGCTTCACAGATGTATCTATATAATCCTAGAGCCACACAGCATTAAGATAATCTGTCTATTATTTGGGCATTTGGGCAGTGTTCTTCAATTGACTAGCCCTTATCTTCAAATAGATCCCCGAGAAGCAGAGAAGAATTGAAAACAAACAAACAACACTATTAAATAATTAGGCTTTGCAAATTCTTTCTAAACCAAAGGCCTGTTGGACTGGGCAATTTCATGGAAGTAACCTAAATGTTTTGTTCAGGAGAACAGATTTTAAGATAAACCTCAGAACCATAAACACTAAGGTTAAGGATGTTCTTTGCTAAGTGGAGGTGACAGTCAAATGAGCCGTGGTGTTTTCAGCAAGGTATTTATGCAGCTGAATTTTCTGGAGAAGCCTTAGGGCAAGGAAGAGAGAAATTGAGAGGAGAGGGCAAGAAGCTCATAACAGAGCATTCATAGTGTAGCCTGGTAACACAAGTGGCTAAATAATTAACATTCTGTCAATGAACTGAGGATTAGTTTTAAAAAGCAAAGCACTTTTTGCTGGTAAGAACTGGATTAGGGAGGCTGAGATGATGTGAATAAGTATTAGGAGCATCTTTGCTTTATGTAACTGACACACAAAAAAAGGAAAGGGCATGGGAGTACAAGAGTTATAATTATTATTACTCAGGAGTAGGAGAATTTGTGATGATATTCCTCAGAAGACATCTAAGTTACACTTGTTAGTCTCAAACTGAAAGTTGTGCAAAGGTCAGGATACACAAGGAATTATGCATTAATTCCTCCGCCTAGCCTCCAAAATACCCCAAAGTGTCTACAGATTCTTTGAAGAACAGCAACAATAAACAAAATATGCCCTTTCTTTTAATCTCCTTCCTTTCTCCCAGGAAAGTTTCTCAGCTGTTCACTCTCTCTCGAGTATGTTTCATTTGGACTGTCTACAACAGACAGAGGAGATTCACCAAGGATTCCTCGCTCTATTACTCCTAAGACAAAACCTAAGTATGTAACGTTGTTAGTCTCCTTAGCGTACCAAATGAATATCACAAAATGTTCTGGTCAAGGCTTTATGCATCAAATTAGCTTCTTGGAGTTTGTGGTTTGCTTCTCTGATGTTACCAGACTGAATCTAAATCCTGTTCTCAAACAGGCCAATGAAGATTGACTTTCTCCTCCTTATATTGGAGTGTCATGGTCATGCCTTTGCCATTATGTAAGACAGAGATTCATCTCAGATCACACTGTGGGAGGAGATGATAACACACCTTAACCAGTTCAAAAACCAAGAAACATAACCAGATGAAAGGACATCTATGCAGTGAATTAAGATTGTAAAGCATCCTAAAACAGTTAGATACCCAATACCCACTAAAATCAAGTGGTAACTGGTTTTCTAACTCCTTTAGGCCACTTTAAAATCCAAGCTTGTTTTATTTTGAGTGTACTGGTGATGAAAAGTCATTTCTCCCTTCCACTTAGCACACAAAGAAAGGTATATCAGAAGCTAGCCACATACTCCATGTGTGCCAGTGTTAACTTTAAGTAGACTTGCTATCTTTAAGTTATTGCAACAAGTAAGAAAACTTTGCTAGTAGTACATGGATAAATAAGTGGGCTGTGAGTCAATTACATGTATAACACAGCATACAAACAGTTACTCTACACTTTTGTCTCTTACTTACGCAGAAGTGTTCCTTCAAAAGAGGGAAACCACAATTGGACACAGTCAGATATTTGTAGGAAGTGATGGTAAACAAGAATTGCAAATTTGAATACTGTCAAATTGTGTTGTTATGCATAAGGAGATAAAAGGAGAGGGATTAGATTTGAGCACCTTCACTTTGGCCCCCCTCCTTTTGGTTTTATCTTCAGGCAGATAGAATAAGAAGGTAGCCATTTTCTATGGTTTATTTTGAACAGCATGTGTAAGAGACTATCACTGCAGTGGAATCCTAGGAACATCAGGCAATGGCAGTTTCTGATATGCTAGCCTGAGCAAATATTTAGTTTCTCGTCCCTGAAGGGCAATATCTCTCAAAGAAAGATGTGCAGGGCTGACATCACGTCAGCAAGAAGCAAGAACAGTCAAGATCACTGAATCAAACACAAAACAGTGCAATGAAAGGTGGCAGGGCAGAACTGAATGCAGAACAGGTGACATGGAAAGAAATTGTACCCAAATTCCAGCATTTGTGTGACTACAATAAATACTATGCGCATATCAGAAGAAGGAATTGATTCCCAGCTCCATTAAGCCCTTTTATACAATTTTGATATATAAAAGAGACTTTCATGTAAAAAGAAACCAGTGAGTGCATGTTTCCAGGATACGTACAACTTGTGAACTTCTCTGTCTTCTATGTTGTACCAGCTCCAAGATTAAGTTATTTTTGGGTTTGTTAGTGTGCAGATAATAAAATATGGCTACTTTATGCTTATCAAGGCCAAGAGTGAGTGAAGAAGCTTTCTCACAGATAGTAATGTTAATCTATGTAACATAACATGAGTTCAAGCCAGTAAGAAATGCTTAACATTCAGATACACTCCACAGAAATGCAGTTTAATAATATTAAACACATCCATGGTTACACCTTAGTACACAGAGCAAGTTGAAAACTGATTTTTACCCTAGCAATGACCTAGACAGGCTTAAGATCAAGAATATGCACAACTCAAAATTAGCACAGGGACAGGGCAAGTCATAGTGAGACTCCCAGGTTCTGTCATAGTTTCTGAACATCTGGATTCTTCTGATAGAATAAGCAACCATGACATACAAACAGTGAACTCACAGTCATTATATAACAGTTAGTATCCTTCTGAGAGAACTCAAGTTCATATTTTCCAGTCTCCAGGACACAGCTTTCAATTAATTCATATTCAGTGTTTCTTCCACGTGAAAGGACTACTGTGAATGCTGTGAATGATATTGGCTCATATATGTGGTATATTTTTATCTCTCAACTCAGTATTTTTAATCCTTTGCCCAAATTTAAGAGACAGTATATTAGATTCTCCCACATTTCAAGAAAACTGGTAGTGGATAAACAAGATCAAAATGGCATCAAGGTCTCCTCTCAGAAAGATGGGAGTGTGAATTCATCCCTTACTGGACATAAAAGAACCTGTACACACAAAAGAGAAATCCTTCTCTGTGCTAAGTCATTGGAAAATCTTCAGTAAAAGCCTAAGTCTCCTAAAATGCCTAAGTCAGTCAATCTGAAGATAAACTTCCAAGGAAAGTCAGGCCTTCTTAACTCCCATCCTTATGAAGTATTTGAAGGCTGATTAACTTCCTTAAAATGTGTCAGTATTGCCAGATCAGAAATAAAAGAAGCATAGTTCCATGACTGCCTCCAACTAACTGTTCTGTTAACATTTCTGGAGAAGGCTTCTGTTCAAAAATCACAGAAAATAAAAAGTTTGTTTTACAAGCCAACTTTATAAAAAATCCCAACAAATCTAACATAAAAATCCAAGAGCTAAATTCCTCTATTACATTCAATCTCAAATATGTCTTTTTTGAGGGAGTTAAGAAGGAAAAATCTGGCCAAAATAGAAGTAAAAAACTCATTCATGAAACAGGTTGAAACAGTTGTCAAGAAATTAATTGGTCCAATTTAGCAAAACCCCTTTAAAATTATATTATATGCCAACTGCTCCCATAATCAAACCTTACAAACATCCAGATTTATTTTATATGTACAATCTACTGTATAAAATTCCCTAAAATGAAAAGACACAAAACCACCTCAAATATACTGCATATAGGCTGTCATCTCTGAAGCAACAGGAAAATGATCATAGATTGAAAGCTACAGTGGATCTCCATTCGATCATCATAATGCTACATGATACTAATATAGTTCCTTCATCCCAAAGGATCAATAAATCCTTCCAGAAGACGAATAAACTAAATTAATTTTTGACATTGAGCCTTATTTATGAGATTTACAAAACAGTTGAATTGATTCTGGAGAAGAATCAAGAAAAAGAAAAGGTTGCATCTTAATGACTTGCTACCTCCAGTGTGGAAACAAAATCCCACGTTGAAACGGAACTAAATAAAGTGATTTAAATGAAAAAAAAAAAAATTTGGAACATTTTATGAATTGCAAATCACATAAGTTATATATATTATTAATTAAGAATGTACATATGAATTATGAAAACCCCTTAATCACTGTCAGCATGCAGAATGCTGCAGAAACAAATGTGTTGTGGATTATAGAGAGAATAGGGAGTAAGAGTATGTGCTGCTGTTTCTTTCCTTTTTACAATGTTGCTTAAGCA
Source organism: Colius striatus (assembly GCF_028858725.1). Lineage (NCBI taxonomy): Eukaryota > Metazoa > Chordata > Aves > Coliiformes > Coliidae > Colius > Colius striatus. The sequence continues at coordinate 15,417,735 of NC_084769.1, read as the reverse complement.
TTTATTTTTCAGATGGGATAAAACTCATTCCACATGGTTGAGGTATTAAATCAGTTGCTTCCTGCTAGAGCTTGGAATAAGACCTTTAGTAGAGACAAATTATGCCACATCTGCGTATTGTTGGATTTCTGCCAACTTTCCCTGGAGCACCTGAGGACAAATTGTGTCAGAATCAGGAGGCTGACCAGGTTTCTTCTCTTCTTGTTGCTCATAGGAAAACTCAGGTTTTGGCTTTTGATATGGTAGAGCTAAGGGCTGAAAATGTTCTCCTAAAACCTTCAGCTTTTCTGTCCTTTTTGCTCAGGGTTCAATAAAAGTGTAGATAGACAACTGAATACAATCTACTTACTGCACAGCAAAAACTTTTCACCTCTTTGCTGAGATAAAGTAACTATGTCCTAGAGTTTATTATAAATATTAAGCACAATCAAAGAAAAATTTAGGTTGGAAGTCACTGCTGGAGCTCAATTGGTCCAACATGTGCCTCAAAGCATGGCTACATTCATGAGAGGTGCAGATTCACTTCTCCACCAAAACCAAGGGGACCTTTTCTGCACAGCTGCCACTTTTCCATTCAATTCCCAGCCTGTCCAAATGTGTGATGCTATTCTGCCCCAGGTGCAGAGCTTTGCATCTGTCTTTGTTGACAAGGGTTCTTGTTGGCACATTTCTCTGTTGAGGTCCTTAACTACCAGGGATTTCCATGATGCAGTTCATTGATTACGTCACTTTAAAAAACACCATGAAGTTTATTCAGGTAACCTGTTTATTTTTCCAAGACAGAGAAGAGAGCTCATAGGCAAATATTGCTTTTCAGATATGAGATGGTAAGCAGCTGATATATACAACATCTAACTCCATCATTTTTACTTCTTTAACAAGACACTACCAAAAATGTGCAAAAGTAATTAATTTGTTTAAGTTTTTTATCTGGAAACAGTGCCTTGGCTATATTTCACTGATATTTCTGATGTTTCTATTGTTTTTAGCAGCCCAACTCTACTGTCTTCAGGCCTGGCCTCTTCTGGAATACGTTCTTAGAATGATCTAGCCTTTGAGAAACAAGTTTCATACCAGAAAACAGAAACTGTGACAATCTTAAACTTCCCTTCTGTGAGTTTTTCAGTGAACTTTCCTCTGTCTATCGTAGATTATTTTAGGTATAAATCAACAGCTGTGTAGGAAGGACTCCTGGCCATTAATGCATCTATATCTATTAACAGTTTTATTCCCTATATTCAGAGCTCAATGATGACTGCACACACACACACAATAAAAAGCTCAAAAAAAAAAAAATCTTCTTATATCAAAGGGTGTGGATTCACAGCTAAACTTTATTAAAACGATTTGACAGTATTTCAGCTAAGTAAGACAATCCATTTTAAGGAAAGAATTGTTAGTTACCTGAGTGGCCCTGAATAAGAAGCAGATTACAACCACTCCATCACTGAGCAGATTAGTCAGAAAGACGGGGTTTGAATATAGAAAAGGTAAAAGTCCCTTTGTAAATACAAGATGGTCTCAATCTAGGCTTCATTTGGAAGAGAGACAGGGAAGCAAACTATACGCAAACTGGATTTTTTCTTTTTGTCTAAAGATCATTTTCGGTTAAAATAACTTTATTTGCTTTGACTGTGTTCATAGTTCTCTCGTACATGCACTCTGTGACTAAATAAGGGTTTTGGCAGGCATGCTTAGCGGAACAAACTTTAAGACCATACTGTCACCTGGCTTTTCCCCAGAACCTTATATGACAAATTTGTGCCTTTTACATTGCATCTAAAATGAGAGACCACATTTCCTGCAGCAAGTTGTACAGCCAGTGCTGCACAAGAAATACAATTCATTCTTCAGCAATACATTTGTTTCACACAATCTTAGACCCTAAAAACTACCACGTAGTATAGTATAGTTAAACTATGGTTAATACTTTGAGAATAAAAGCAGTAGTTTGGGCTTACTTTATGTTGCTTATGCAGGAGCAGAAGAGGAAGCAGAATTAGATCACCTCATGCAGGTTCAATAGTGAAACAACAGCATTACCAAGGTATGGACATAGAAATATTGTATGTATCTGCAGAAACCCTTAAACAGTCCTTACCTACAAACAATTGGCTGTTGAGCTGCAAGCGGAAGTGCCCCTCAGCAGGTGCCTCCAAGACCTTCTTAGGGAGATTGTCCACCTGGAGAGAGGTTTGCTTGAGGTTCCTCTCTGCACGGACATAGTGCCACTGGTTGTCGTTCAGGGGTGTGGGAGACTGCACAGTGGCTTCTGTGGGGCCATTCCCAACATCTATGGAGAAGGTGATCTCTTTAGGGGCTGGAATACATAAACAGATATGAAGAGGAAGTGAAAGTCTGGATCAAATTGTGGTTTTGACATCAAAAAATCATAAAGAAAGGGTCCATTAACTTTTATGTCAGCAAATAGTACAGCATCATTTACCTCCCATCTCCTACACAGCAGATTATACATAAATCTAAGCCTGCAGCCTTGCTCTTTGATCCCTGCCATGATTATCCTTGGTTGTGGATACCCATCTTTTTTTTTGCTGTAGCAATTACAGTGCTCGAGAATCAGTAGTTCTCTTTTGAAGTACAAGTGTCAAATGCTGTACAAAAGTCACACAATGGTAGCAAAAGATTTTGGATAAATAATGCTAAGATAGAAGAAAGGAAGAAATAACTCATTCTGACTATTTCAAAATGCATGTACTTAGTTACAGAACTTGGCTGCATACGATGGCAGAGAATCCTATAAACATTTGTTTGCCTGAATAAGCCTGACCCAAGAAGCAAGGAAAAACAGATGAGCAAAACTAATTCATTGGTGAACCTAAACAAAAGAGGCATATGTAACACATGTTCAGAGACAGTAAGAGTCCTAGAAACAGGATGATAATTGAAAAACAAAAGCCACATAAAAGGGTCTATTTTGCTGCCCTGGAAGCATGAAAGGGGCCATAACTTTTTAATATTCTTGTTACTGACTATTTTTCCTATTCCTAAAATGCTAAATACACCAGAAAGACCAAGAACCAGGACCACAGAACACACAACCAGAAGGCTGTGTACTAAAAATTCATAAAAATCTGTTATTTCAAACCCAACAAACTAGATAGGTCTGGTTTTGGAAGCTGCTTCTTAGATAGTTGATAGGAAACATTCCATAGGGAAAGAAAAAGATCTATTCTGAGACCCTGCATCTGTTAAAAGGCCGTTTCCCTTCAAAGCAGCTGGTCTGTGGAGCTTCCTTGATACAAGGCCTTTAGGCTGTAAATTCCATCTGGCAATAAGAAACACACTACCATACTACTAATGAGAAGCCTAAGTCTAAAAGATAAGACTTTCACCAAACTTTTAAAGAACTCATTTGTCTAGGAGCGCAGATTTAACACACATACAAAAGCTTTCACCAAACAGTCCTCTCAGTAGTTTACAGTATTTGTTATATTTGTTATCAAAATGCTATTTTTACTCCTGTATCCCTGAGAATGAAATGCAGTACACTGAAGTACAACCAAATTGGACTTTGATGTGCAGTTAACAGTAAATTATACTTCATTACCTTGTGATAATGCACCATGACATTTACCATTGGTTTAATGAATCGAAGGGCCTTAGGGCCTTGTTTTATTAAACTTTATATTGGGGTTATTATAAGCATATTATAAAATGCATAGCATTCAGTTTGTTTTTCCTAAGCTTGACAGAATTTGGAATACAGAAGTCATATTTCACGTCAAAGCCTAGTTCTCTTTAGTCACTAATAATTATTTGAAGTCACCGGGAGTGAAAAAAAAGCTCTCTAATTAAGTTCCCTGCTACTCTCCTTTATATACTGAGTAGCTGTTATACTGTACTCAGTTACAAGTTTTTTAAGTATTCAAGGCCCATTACAACTGGGACTGACTTATCTTACACTAGCATCCTGTCCTTCATAGACTCGCATCTCATAGCTGTATTATAAACACTGAGTTCCTCTGAAATACTACAGCTGCACCAGACTGGATATGTTGCTGAAATAGGAATAAAAGTAACCATCAACATGGTTGTATTAAATTTTTCATCCCTCAATTAAAATTATAGTCTACAGATGTATCTGACCAGTAGCTTTTTCTCTTAAATAGAGATAATATCAGTGTTGAAAAAGTAAATTCAGTCACTGATATAAGAAAGATAAACCTCCTCATAGCACAATGAAGTGTAATGACCAAGGCTACACAGGGAAACTGACAGGAGAGATAGATAAATCTAGATTAATGAGTCTTTATGTCTCCATTTTACCCTCTTCAGGCACCTCCAACTGTGTCAAGACAGAAGAAAAAATGCCCTTGCCACTTCCCTGCACCTGTCAAATTGGGCAAATACACCAACATTTCTTGGCAGTGGAACTTACAGCTTATTTCAACTCGTATGAAGTCTTTAATCCCAAAGTTTTCCAAGAATACCCCGGAGACAGCGGTGGTTTTGAAGAAGAAGGAGATGTCTGCGCTGACCTCAGCATGGAAGGTGGGGAAGTGCAGGTAAGAAGCCTCCGTGTTGAAGGAAGCAGCGTTCCAGAACTGCCCTGTGAACACAACCCCCTTCTCTATAGTTAATTGGCACAGGACAGTAGCTGTGAGCTGCATGTGGAAAACCACCTTTCATCGGGATAAATACATTTTTTAAAAAAACCAACCCAAAACAAAAAGAAAGAGGGAACATTCTGTACCTATGGAAATTGAGAAGAGCTAGTACTCACTGTCTCCATAGCAACGCAAAGGGCCGATTTTCCAGGCAGCCTCAGAATTTGATCTGTTTGTGTCAGTGATCACTATCTGAGTTACAGGCAAATGGTCTTTGAAAGCAAGGAGGCCAGTATCATTTGTCCTGGATTATAATAAACAAACAGAAAGAGACAGATTAACCGCAGACAAAATGCCCAGAACGCCTTATACAAGGTAATATTTGAAAGATGCTTACCTAAAGATGAAAGGACTTTTGCAGAATTACCTAGAAGAATTGTGACCCATACACAATGGTTAAGGCACATCTATGCGCATGTACACTCTATGCTTACACATAACCCTGACCTGTATTTGGATACATGATTCTGACTGGTATGGACTGTAACTGTTTTTCAACTGTGCAGAATGTGATGTCGAGAGGAGCACTGCCATTCTGCCTCATGGGTATTAATGTAGATCAGGCTCTACTAAGTTTTCTCAGCAAGATGGTTTTGGTGTGGAGCAGGTATAAGCCTAAGTCTGCACTTCTCTTAAGCTACATGGAGACAGATAATGACACTTATGCTGGCTTTATGCTCTATCTGAGAAAGAAGAGGACACTTGATACCTGATCCAGCATGCTGTTAGCACAGGCAGACAGACAATACCTGATCCAACTTCAAGATGGCTGGTACACAACTGACTCAGCACATTGTGAAGACAGTTGAATTGGCAGAGTGAATTTGGACTGAATCGGCCCTCTGCATATACATGCCAGTGGAAATTTTGGTTCAACAACTGAAATACTGAAGGCTGATTTGCTGCATTGTTGAGCTACAGTCTATTTTTTCTATCAGCCAGCCTTATTCTTCAGCTGTGACTAACTTGCACAAAGCTGCTAGAAAAAAAAAAAAAATAAGAGAAAAGAAAGACAGATTCCTAAAGAATCATTTTGTTGTTTTTACTCTGAGGGTGCTGGGCAAATTGTTGTCCTCAAAATGCATCACAATGTTTGATGGCAGCCCTCTGGTCTCTAAACCAATTCAGTGACTTTGACTCTGGCAGGGTATACAGATGTACATTCATCCCACCATACCTCATGAACTGAATTGAGTCCTTCAGGCATCCAACCCTGACCTTACCAGAGCCAAACTACCCTCTTGAGGTATTTCTCTATCAAGTATAGACAGGTAAGTGCTACCACATCTTCTTTCCACAGTGATAAGTTTTTTCTTCCAGCTTTTTCTCAGGGTTGAGGTCTGCTGTGCATCAAGGCCCACAAGCTGGTCAGATTTGTCATCGTGACAAATCTCCATATTTTTGGAGAAAAGAATCCCTCCCTGCATGGCCCAACAACCTCTCTGCTCAGAGGTGAAAGACTACATGCTGCACATGGGGATGGCAACAATGATCAGATCCAAAATGACAGTAATTCCAAATTTAAACCCATTGTTCTTTCAGGCAGGTATGAGACAAAGCCTCAGGAAACAGGTATGGGAGTTTTTGAGTGATATCACTGCCAAAGAGTCTGACATCCCAGGCAGACTACTTATATGCAGCTTGTAATGCCACCTTCCACAAACATCACTCTCATTAGAGTTCCAGCTCTGCGAAGTGACACGGGAGTTCAGCAAAGAAATAACAATCAAGATGAACACTGCAGCTGTGCTCTGACACATAACCTCGGGTGTTTGCTTGACTAAGTGCTCTACTTTGATTAATGTTAGAAAAAGTAGAATTGCTATTCTGATCCTTTTTTGAGAAATTCTGCATGCATTTCATTTCTTTTTCTTTTTTTTTTTTTTTACCTAATTGCATGCTGCACAGTTCATTGTCTCATAATTCCAAAGGGAAAAGGAGAGGCACCCTCTCCGACCCTAACGTTTTTTCTTTCTTCAGTGAGTGTCTGACATGCAGATAATTATAGACAAAAGTGCAGCAAGATGAAATTCCCAGGCACGAGGCAGAGCAATGCCTTCAATACAGACTGAGAAGGAAAATATAACGTATGAATCAAAAGTATATGGTCTCCAAACCTCTTCACCGAGTCTCTCATCAGCATAGTCATATAGCTTATTGTATCAATCTTTGAAACTTAGTATTAATGCTCTCAACAGATTATGCAATGATTGTAACAAAAAGTGAACTATTTGAGGATTTCTTAAGAAGACAAATAAATAAGGTGTTTCAGTGGGTGGCAGGAAGAAGAGTAGGCAGGATGAATGAAAGGTGGGAAGATGCATAGAAAAAAGGATGTAAAATATGCAATATATGCATGAATGACTAAGTTATCATTTACTTTAAAAAAAAATTTAAAAAAAATTTAAAATCACAAAATATTTAGAGAAGTTTCCTGCAAATTTATTTTCACTCGAAAAATACTGCAGTCTTTTGACTGGCTATGATCAGCATTAAAATAAAAATCAGTATCTTCCTACAGCTACCACTGAAAATAGCTACAAAAAAAAATGAAATGGTGACATTTTAAAGCTATCTATTCCACATCTCTGAAAACTGCATTGCTTATTAGATATTCTGTTATATTGCATGAAGTTCTTTTCTATCAAATTTTACGACTCTGAGTTTTTACTAGTTATATGCCAGTGTAGCAGAGAACTTTAGTAGCATAGCTCAACTGTGAGAAAGGAAAATATTCTAGAACTAATAAAAAAATCTTCACTTTTATGTTAATGCCTTGAAAACTCAATCAAGTTTCTCTTGAAGCTCAAGCAGCACATTTTATGTATTTTATTCTCTCAGATACAGAAAAAAAAGAGACTTGTGTAAGGATACTTATTCAAGCAGATACTGAAATAAAACCTATCAGAAAAACATTCTGCCCTTCAGAGAATGTGTTAATGACAGGAGCAACATATCTGTTGTTGCAGTATATTCTTATTATTTCATGGTAGGAAGTCAAGTTTTTGGTGAAAAGGAAATACCTAATGTGTTTCATCTAGGAAAAGCAAAAAAGCAATTTGAAGACATTATGCAGAACTAAAGTACGGGAGTTGATGTCCGAGTGCCTTAAATTCTTATTATTCTTTAAGTTGAAATTATTTCAGTTTCCATTTCTTACAAATCAATATGATTTCTTTTCTCTTTACGTTGTACACCATGTCAGCCCCTCAAATGTAATGTATTATGCCTCAGCAAGGAAGAAAAGAGATTCATGTACCTGTATAATAGTTTCCTGGAAGCACTGCTGTGGCACAACAAAATACAAATATTCCAGAGTTTGGACAAAACATTTGAAATTTTGCCTGAAGGGAGCTTGAGGATCACCTCTAACATAGTTTTCAAGTAAAAAGTGCCATTTTTGGATAAAAACATCTGCACTATGATGTGCAGATACATAACTTTGTCTTATAAATAAAAATAAAACCATGTTAGAGTCATTATTTTTGTATTTGTTCCCAGAGCTAGTTTTTTACTTCAATGTATTTTAATTTAGCAATTTACATACATTCAAAACTAGATGATATTTGGTTTTGTACATCCGCTTCCCAGCTTAAAATCACTACTTTACTTCTCTTAGGAGGTTTCACAGAGAACTCTGTTACCTCTACCACTGAACATGCCTTTTCTACCATGCTATCCTCCACATCTCACTATTGAGAACTATGGGTGAGTCTTGACTGCAGGATAGTCTTGGGGCATGATACTCCTTGGCCAGAAATCTAATTTCAGTCCTGATATCAGAAAAATTAAAGCAAGTCTTATCCTTTTCCTGAAAGGAGCCTTGTACACAGAAAAAATGTTAAAGATAAATTAATAAACTTAGGAAGCAGACCTTCTGCTTGTAGACTTGGCACTCAATTTGGCACAAATTCAGATGAAAATCTGAATATTGTTCAGAGTGGAAAGCACTCTCAATGAAAAGATGTTTCTCTGGGCTCTTTGCACAAAAGGTAGTATCAATTTATATCTCACAAGCAAGACCAAAACAAATAAAATCCAATAGTGCACTTTGAGTGAAATCACTGAAAAATTTTTAGTTGTGAGTACTAAATATAGTTAGATGTCATCTATTTATCCTTGTCTGAGGATTAATATCTCTACCCAATGGACTTCAACAAGCTACGAGGCAGGTAAGACATCAAACAATTGCTGTATGTATGAGGGGAGTAGGGAAAAGGAAAAAAAGGAGAAAAAATTTTTGCTGCAAGGGCAGCAGTGTTAAAGGTGCTAAAGTGCAGAAACTGGACACTTTAAGATGTAGCACAGGTAGTCTTACCTGTAAATGCCAAGTAACTACTTTGGTGGTAACATTATGAAACTATTTTTCTTCTTCCTGGCTACCAATAAAAACAGGCTTCAAAAAATCTCACTCTGTGGTATCCTAACAGTGTGAGCCATCATAAATTGGTAATCTCTAGGTAGTTGTTTCCATATTTTTCTAACAGATGGTAGAGCAGTGGTGCCATTAAATATAATTTCTTCTCATATGTTTCCCTATTGGTACAGTTTCCTCTTGTACATTAATGAAAGCTCTGGTTGCGTCTGAGCCTCGGTTAGCTCAGATATTCAGTACAGATTTTCATGAATACAGCACATTTAGGGAAAAGAATACTATCATGAATATATGTCAGTGAAACACACGAGGAATGGACCAGTGAAATAGGCTTACACCTGAAAAAGTTTTGAGTCTTGTGCAGAACATATCATTAGTAATCCAAAGGAACGCATTTTAATTGCAATCTTACCCACTGGCTGCATTTAAAGTGCTTTACTCCATACAGTGATTCAGAATCATGATACAGAAAATTACAGCAGCAGAAGGGGACATACCTAATAGTTGAAGGCCAGATGCAGTGGACATATTTTTCTGAATTAGAGAAGAGGTACAGAGAAAGAGTTTGGTAATGATAGTAATGAACTCATTCCTGACAGCTCAGAGGCCTGCTAGAGTCAGCTCTCTGCAGGCAGCTTTTCTCGTTTGTTGACAAATGCAGTCACGAAGGCAGATATCCAAGACAGCTCTATACAGGCCAGGTCACCTCTGGCAGGGTTTATTTATGATCTCACAGGCTCTGAAGAGTTGCCTGCACTGCTTCTGAGGGAATGCATTCTGTGCGGGATAGTGGCTGAGAAAATAAAACCTGTCAAACCTGGGCTTGTCAGCAACTGGGTTTCTCTGCCCTTCTCTCCTCAGCCCTTCTAGCTTTAGTATCCTGTCTCCAGTACAGCTTTGTGAAAATACAACTCATCCAAAGAGGGCTTCATTCATCTCCATGTCGCTTTGCTTCTCCTCAAACAAAGATGAATACACTCAATATAGCTCTGTGAGCCAAAGTGGGTCTGACAATAGTAGTATCCCACCTCCCTTCTCCCATCTTTTCGTGTCCTATGGTTTTGCATGGTAAAGAGGCAAATGCATATTAGTTTGAAAACGGGAAGACTCAAAGGCTGAGTTACTGAGTGACACAAGGTGTTCTGGAAGATAAAAGAAGAGTATACCCCTTCAATTTGAATGGTAAAACTGGAGAATAAAAACAAAAGATAGCAAATCAGATTCTTCTTGGAATCAACACTGCCCATCATACTCTGCTGAAAAGCCTGATCTTCCTGGACAAAATGACTTCCAGAAATGTTCCTCTTTCTGTACAAAATAAAAAGATGTAAAGTTCTCCAAATTTGTTTTCCAGGTGAATGCATTCAGGAAGAAACAAGTTTGATTTGATAATTGGCTTCAAGCAAGTGTCTGCATTTTAAATGCAAAATAGATTCCAGACAGAGAGACCAAAGTAATGAATGGACATCAGGACATTCATGAGCCACCATGGCATGAAAGAGGTTTCTCCCATTCAAATGAAATGTTTGGCATGCAGCAATACTTTCATTGCCTAGGCAAGAAAATTTTGCTTGAGATGAAAGACAACCTGGAAGAGCTATTTAAGGACATAAAGGATCTCTAGAGTGACTTTGAGATAACACAACCCATCTTTGTTTCAGAAATACTTCATTCTTTAGGTCAGTTTAACATCTTTCCCCAATAATCATAGACTCATAGAATGTTTGGGGTTGGAAGGGACCTTTAGAGATCATCTAATCCATTCCCACTGCTAAAGCAGGTCCCCCTAGATGTCTGCATCAAGAATGCACTTTCTGTTTGAAACGGCATATACTTTAATCACAATCACAAATCTGTCCCATCTAAACATAACTTGTCCCAGCAGTTAACTATTCCCAGTGTTGGGGAAGAGGAAGAGAGAGAAAGGGAATATTTTCTGCACTAGATTTAGCTTCATCTTGTAGCCACTGGATTTCTAGGAATATTCCCACCCACCAGCAAGAGTTTTGAGCAATCTTTTTTTGAGGAATGTATAAATTACAGTCAAGTCACGTTTAACACCTTTCCAGATCTCTTGCTTGGGTCAGTGTGATGACTTATGCCTCTGCTCCCTAAGCAGAGGTCTTCTCCCATTCTTCAGCAAATGCCATGAAGATGTTGCACTATTCTGCAGTAACAGAATTAGCTGTCACCCTACTGTAGAGTTTAGAAGTACAGTGAGGAGCTGTATGGAAACATATACTTTTCACTGGAACACTTTAATAAAAAGAAAGGTGAAAAATACTAAAGGTCTCCCTATATAGCATTGCAACCAATTATATTCCTGTTCATCTGGCCAGCATAACTCCAGGGGCACTAACTTGGTGTACAGTAAGAGAACAGAGACAGCAGCTGGCTCAGGTGTCTGCTTTGATAAAGCTCAGCATGCCTGGGATTGTGTTGTGTGCTTCCAAACACCTGGCTCAGTACTTTTTTCAGGTCTGTTTTCTGTTTCTTTTGCTGCTCTGAGAAATTAGTAGCTTCTTCTGCACCCAAGACTTAAGTATAAAGAAACCAAATCAAAGCAAAATCATAAGCCTGTCTCCTCTTCAGAAGGATGCTCCAGCTATTCTGGTGTGTTCCTAACTTGGACCTGCAGTGAGCAGCGTGATTTATCTAAGAGGAGAGAAAGTGATTTTCTGGTTTTCCACTCTGCAGCACCCATTTTGTTTCATGATAGGACAAATAAATGCATCTACTGCTGTCTTGCTCATTCTATGATAATGTACAGCAGGTTAGAGTCACAGTTCAGATCTCAGCAGGTTTCAGATTCAAATGCTCATTATATATCAGGGGGTCAGTGTTCTAGCAGAGAAATGCAAAAGCAATCTTCAAGAGGCATGAAATTTGTTATGTTTAGAAACTTTTTGTAAAGGTAAGGGTTTTTTTAGGTTTTAAAAAAGAAACCTGCAATTTATGTTACTACCAAAGTCCAAATTTCAAACGCATTAAAAACCAAACCGAAACACCTGAACCCCCAAAGGAACAAACAGTAGACAGTTTAGACGAGGAAACTTCTATGCATATCCTGTTATTATAATGAAATTAGGAGAAACAAGTAGCTCTGTGAGCTGCCAAGCTAATGAAGCATGATTTCCAACATCTCTCTCTCGTGAGGGTTTTCCAAAATCTAATAAAAGTGTACGCTTCCTTAACTTCCTTCTTGTGGGTTTTAATTGGCTTTTTCCCGTCAGCCTGACATAAATTTTCATAGAATGTGTAATTTCTAATACTTTTGAGATTCCTCCTTCTCTGTTAAAGATGTTTGAAATGTGTTTGCTTCTTTAAAATCATTGGGTGTGAGGGGAAAACGGAGATAAATACCCACAGCATAACTGGTTTGTGTCTCATGTCCTTAGAGGACTCAGAAGAAAGACTCTAAAACTGTACGTAGCTTTCTCCTTCCACTGGCTGGTAAAATCTAGTGTTGTACTGTCCTGCAGTCTCAGACAAGGACCCCAATAGTCTGCCAGCATAATACACCCTGTTCCACTTAAGCAGGTGCTCACTGAAAAGCGAAATGTGGATTATGGAGAGAGATAGACACCAGTAGAAATAGATGCTTTTGATGCTCATGTGAAAACCTCACCAAAGTGCATCTGATAATCAAATATTAAAGAAAAAAACAGATTAACATGCATAGGCAGGCCCTTTTATACAAATCTATCCAAATGACACTCATAAATAATATTTACATAAAAATCTTTCTGAAGAAATCCCCTTACAGTTATGAATTTTCAATGTGAATAGTGACCCTAAGGATATAAAGGGTCCAAGTAAATAATCACACTGTGTGGAACTCAAGCAACCGAAAAAACCCAGCACTTATGGTGACAAGTCATTTCTGAATTTGTTTTTTTGCTTGTTTCAAAATCACTTACAGTTTCTTTCTATTCATTCTCTTTTAAGTGAAGGTTTCACAAGGACAATTTGAACACTATTTCAAACACAGGCAAGATATTTCTTTGTCTACTTCCATTATTTGAAAATTCTGAACTACTTGAGGTTAAAGTAGTTTTTTTTTGAGAAAAGGCAGCTGCTCCTATCAGTGAGTGGTCCAGAAGGGAGAGAGGGTGAAGTAAAGTTTTCAACATGTTTTTTAACAGTATTTCAAATTGTACTTTCAGCAACACTCATCTGTCACTTCTGTCCCCTCAAACACAAGTATGGAAATAATTGGAAAGTTCAACACCTAGCTCTCAGCTGCTGGAGAGTCTCTGAAGTTGCAGTGAATGGAAGAGGACTGTGAGCCTTTGCAAATTCATATGGCATCAGGGTGCAACAAAGATCTGAACCCAAGCAAGGCTTTGAATGTTCATACTGTAAGTCAAAAACTTCTCATAGAGACTGAACCAAAACTTACAGGGGTCCACTGAATTTAAAAAGCTTGGGACCCGATGTGAAAGAAAGTTAAGGCACATACAGACGTATCGCTGCATAAGAAAATGATAGGTCTTTTTAATAGCAGAGATCTCTCATTCTTTAGCTGTGTGTAAATGAATTTTGCTGTCTATTGCTGATTTTTCTGCTGTGATGTATACCCATGCATCAACCTCCTAGAGCTTTTATTCATGGAATGCTCCAATTGAATCAATGGATATTTTTAATTAAATAGAACAACTGGTTTTGGCATTCAACAACAAAGACTTTTTGAAGACAACTCATCCCAGCAGCCTGCTTCAGACAGACATCTTGTCTTTCATTCAAATAGGAAATTTAAGATGAAATTAGAAGTCCAAATTCTAATTTGACTTTCATTCTCATTTGGTCATACTCAAGCCACGTAAGTTTCCTGAACTGTAAATCATGGAAAGATTTGAGCTTTCTTGCCCTACTTCCTACCCCCAGTTCTCACATAAACACTACTATACACATGTTAAAATTATTACCATTCTTCTCTATCTGCGTCACAGTTGCAAAAATATCTCATATCCAGACAACTTTCTTCCAGTCCACATGCACACTGTTGAATGCCCGGAAGAGATCCTCCCCAGTAAAGATGCTTTTCATTGGCACGGCCAACCCACCAAGCAAATGGCATTCCATCTGGATGAAAGAAAAAAGAGGAGTAAAAAAGGAGAAAAGAGAGAGAGAGAAAGAGAACTCGATAAGCAAATTGGATTCTTCTGTGAATGAAAAAGAGAATGGAGGTGGACATGTTAAATAATACTGAGAGAAAGTATGTAAACTACAGATGAAGTAACAAACCATAAATTTTGTCCACATTCTATTTTAAGGAATATACATTAAGAAAACAACAGCTCTATGTCAATCCTGTTTGATTTCAGGAACAGATGTTTTCTTACATGTGAACCCAACACCGCTGGCTGCACCAGGTGTATCCAGTGTTTTTTTGTGATGCTAGAGGGAAGATCTGATCACTGAACAAGTCTGAAAGCAATTCTCCTGCCGTATCTCACACTGCATAGCGGTCTTGTATCATGTAGTATTGGCCAAGGGCCTCTTGCAGAGCCTATCTGTTATGGAGGAGATTCTAGCTCTTAGATCAAGACTTTTTTTGAGACTCATACGTAAAGAGCGAAAATTCTTCAGAAATAACATGCAAACCTACCTATTACTATGGGCTACAGTTCCTCTGAAAACTAAGACGAAAATCGGTTTCTAAGGGAGGAGGACTAGGGAAATTAATGTACTCTCCAAGGGTGGAATTTGCAAATACAAAGCTCCATAAGATATTAAAACATCCTAGATTAAGGATTCAGGTAGGACATAAGTGGAGAAAAAGATTTCCCTGCTTGGGAATTAATTTGTCTCTGTGAAGCCATTTTCTATCTCCAGGAGCTCTCAGATGTATGTATTTATATAAACCGAGATAGTTTTTGTTTAAATTTCATAATCCATTATATATCAAGAATTAAATATTAATAGTCAGATATAGTAAGCAGATTCAGATGTAATGAAATCCACGGATTAACATTTTGCTAAGACTGACTTTGTATTCCAGCCCAGATAACTTTTTCATTGACTTTTTAATCCTTAAATCAAGAAATGTAATCAGTTACACATACAGGTAGATGGCAGAATTTAGCAAAATTGACATATCAAGGCTTTGTGATCAAAGGAGCTTGAAAAAATAAACTGCACTGCTAATGTAGAAAAATGTATCAATTTATCCTTCTGCAGTGCTAACAGTATTAGTAGGGAGTATTTCTCATTATACAAAGCAAGAAAGTCTAAAATATGAAATGCAATCAAGGTTAACTGTAGAGTGTAAGGGACTAATTAAAATGAGTTTCAGAATCACTTGGCAAAATTAATCCATATTTGTTTTCCTTCTAAGGAAAGGACTGCAGAACTGTAAATTAATTTAAAAAAGAGGAAAATAAAAATAGGAAGAGTAACTCCATTCTCATGATACTAACAATTAAGACATGATGAGTTTGACCAATACCCAGTGGTACTCATTAGAAAAACACAATTCAAGAACATCTAAGCATTCATCTTAAAAAATGTGCACACTCATTTTAGTTCTCATATTATTTTCAACACATTTATTTTTTCTTTCTTTTCTTTTCAGTAGATTTTCTTGAAGAAGTTGATTGCTGCAGCCAGTGAAACACATCTATCCTATATTATTGGGAAATTACTTGGTAAAGCCTGGAATAGTAATGTTAATTGAATAAAAGGGTGATTTGTCTGGGAGTTGAAATAGATATTATGCAGAAGTGCTTAATCTGATTTTAAAAGTACCCATTCTGGAAAAAAATATTTAGATAAAGATAAATCCTTCAGGTCATCTGCAAATAATAGTATTCATTAATCAAATTCAACCTGTGTCAGATTCTTTTGGCAGAAACCATTATATACTTAAAAATAACAGTGAAATAAACAATCACTCACAGGAATTCGGAATGTGTAGATTTCTGATGCCTTTTTCAGATCTGTTGTTATTGTTTTATGGAGCAATACCAAGCAAACACATATACATTCAGATTTATGATATAGACTAGGGAAGTGGTACAAGCACCACAGTTTGAATCATTTACAACTAAATTAAATACAGTGATAAAAAATAGAGCATTCAACATTATAGGGATCCATCTTAGATTGCCAAGGAAACAGACTATAAAAAAAACTCTATGTCTTTTCAAAAATTCTGTTTACTAGGCAGAATCCTGTTGCATTTTACTCAATATCTCCTTAACTAGTCCTCTAGAAATCAGCCATGCCCTGATTCTTCAAAACTCTTTTCTGCGTGCTTAATTTTTAAACATGTGAGAAATCACAGAGCTATTCAGCAGAGCTCTTAAATCTAAGGTATTTCAGCAAGTGTTTAGGAATTACTGAAATATATTGTATGTCACATACCTGTAATTCTGAAGTATTACAATATTTCACTAGCGATGCCAAAGAATTTATCCCCGAGTTCTTTCCAGAACATTTACACTTCTGGAGGATGCCTTGCATTAAGATTGATTTTGGCCAACAGGTGTTGATTAAGACTTTTTTTCTAAGCCTCATCTTTTCAAAGCATGATCAATTCTCCACTACCTCAAAATGAATTAAATTCTTTTCCATTGTAAAGCCACAGTCTAAGTCAATTATATTAATTAAGGACTTAACACAGCCCCATAAACTAATGGCTACATAGGTCAGTAGAATTTCACTTTAAAATTTCTAAGCTAAAAAGTCCATTTAATATGAAGTGCTACAAATTCTTCCTTCTGTCCTTGGCAACATATTATTCAGTAAAAAAAAGTTAGTAAAACCCTACTGTCAATACAAAAGTATTATTTTACGTGCATTTTTGTACATTTAGAACTGAAAAAAATGTCTGCTATAATAAATTTGTTGAGGTTACCTTTGAACACCACGGTTCTGAAAGAGAACATGTATGAAAAAAATTCAGAACCATGCAAAGCAAAGAAGCTTCAAGTCACCGAATTCACCAGTAGAAGAATGAAGATTGATTTCTTTCAAGTGATTTATTCCTATACTGTTGAAGATGTCTTTGAAAGGTTTTAACTAAAAAAATCCTCAAAAAAAGAAATAAAATATATTTCCTGCAGAGAACATTAACTGTTTCTGTGATGCTGCTGTCTGGAAGTCTCTACAAACAGTTATGATATTTACATCATCATTTTTACTGTAATTGAATGTGATAATGAATAAAAGAACTGATCAAGCAGACAGCATTTTGTATCAAAGCAAGCAATGCTGCTCATTTACACTGCCAATTGTAAGGTCGCACTGGTCTTCTGAAAGGAAAGAATATGAGGGATCTCATCTTCAGTTGATCATCTTGATGTTTCCCTCTATCTGTGTCCATAGGCTGATCCTTTGTGGTCTAATAGCGTACCAACAACTACTGCATTTATGTATCTGAATAGCCAAGAAAGACTTCGGAAAACCTGACATATACAATGCTGAAACACATGGAAAAGAATTCTGTTTTTCTCCAGCAGGGCACAGAGAGAAAGCTCTTTCAGTGTCAGTCCTTCAGCAGATCTCCAGAATCTACTTTATCAACGTGCTCAACTAAACTGTTCATTTATTTCTCTGTATGAAATCTGTTTCAGCAGAAGGCTGGCACAGACTGTACAGTTCACAGGCATGGAGGCTGAAGACTATGAAGAGAATAGCAGACACGCGGAGGTTGTTTCCAATGATCCTTAGAAGGAGATGCAAATAGAGATCAAATTCACCTGCAATGCGTATCTAGCTCTTCTAGTGACAAGAATGGCTGAACACATATTCAATGTCCCTCTATTAGCTTACAAGAAAATATCTGTCCACTTAAATCCCCTTTGTACGGAAAGTTCTTTTGTTTTCTGGATTAGAAGGCATCAACATTACTAGAAATACAAGTTATTTTCAGATGTCTTAGGTTTGCTCATGTTTTAATGGCAAAGATGTTTTTTCCAAAATTACTTATGAAGGCACTCAGAAGCTGGACAAGGGGGAGAAGCAGCATATTCTAAAAGTGAAGTAGTCCACTAATGCCAGTGTATCTACTCCCTGGACAAATGTTACATGTGTTTAAGAAAAGGGGAGACAAAGGGAATGCTTTGCTGACATTTTTTTTCTCGTTATCCAGCTTTGCTGCTAACGTACACTGCTTTCATACAGGATCCCAGGCTGAAATAATTACCTAGAAAACAAAAAATCATGCAGTATTATTTGTCTACATCTCTTTCTCTTAAGCAGAGAAACTGCATCTCCCACTGGAGCAGCTGGTATCATGGTGTGCTCCGTTCTTCCTGGATTTGTTTAAGATATTTTCACAGATGGGAACGGGCAGAAATAATGTAAATAAACATAGACCTTTGCTACTTCTACATTTAACAGGAGGCTAATGAGCAGAACTGCTGAGCTGCAATGACAGAGTTGTGCCATCACACACTAACAGTGCTTCAGTGAAAACAAAACCAACTTCTACCCTTTCAGAGACAGATTTGAGGATGGGCATAAGGATTTCAGACACAAATACTTGTATATGCTGAGGAAGATTGAATCCACATCCAAACTAAAATTTTATGCCTTGTGACTATCTCTGCTGAAGACCAGAAAATGCTGAAAATATTATGACTACTTGCATTCTCCTCTGCCAGCTCAGGCTGGGTTGTTTTCTCAATAAATTTCTGGCCAAGTGACAAGTTTTCTGAAAGATGCAAGAGGGACTACAGCCAGCAACAGAAACTATGGGAACAGATGAAAGCATGCAGGTTAGGGAGAAAAAGCAACAACAAAGCCAAACAACTAACTCAACACCAAAAATGAAGAGATTACAGAATCACAGAATCTCAAGGGCTGGAAGGAACCTCAAAAGATCATCTAGTCCAAACCCCCTGCAAGAGCAGGACCACCTAGAGTAGGTGGAACTCATACAGGTGGGTTTGGAATGTCTCTAGAGAAGGAGACTCCACAACTCATCTGGGCAGCCTGTGCCAGTGCTCCCTCACCCTCACAGGGAAGAAATTCTTCTTCGTATTTCTTTATAACCTCTTATGTTTCAGCTTGTACCCCTTACCCCTTGTCCCAGCACTGGACATCACTGAGAACAGCCTGGCTCCATCCTCCTGACACCTACTCTTTGCATATTTGTAAACGTTAATGAGATCACCCCTCAGTCTCCTCCAAGCTAAAGAGCCCCAGCTCCCTCAGGCTTTCATCATAAGGGAGATGCTCCATCCCCTTCATCATCTTGATGGCCCTGCACTGAACTCTCTCCAGCAGTTCCCTGTCCTTCTTGAACTGAGGTGCCCAAAACTGTACACAATAATCCAGATGTGGTCTCAAGAGGGCAGAGTAGAGGGTGAGGAGAACCTCTCTCGACCTACTGCTCACACCCCTTCTCATACACCCCAGGATGCCATTGGCCTTCTTGACCATGAGGTCACATTGCTGGCTCAAGCTCAACCTACTGCCCACCAGGACCCTCAGGTCCCTTTCCCCTACACTACTCTCTAAGAGTTCATTCCCCAACCTGTACTGGTACATGGGGTTATTCCTTCCCAGATGAAAGATTCTACATTTGCCCTTGTTGAATTTCATTATATTTATTCCCACTCAACTCTCCAGCCTGTCCAGGTCTCATTGAATGGCAGCACAGCCTTCTGGGGTGTCAGTCACTCTCCCCAATTTAGTATTGTCAGCAAACTTGCTGACAGTGCCCTCTGTTCCCTCATCAAGGTCATTAATGAATATATTGAACAGTACTGGTCCCAGTACTGACCCCTGAGGGACTCCACTAGATACAGGCCTCCAACTAGACCCTGACCCATTGATCACAACCCTCTGCCTTCTTCTCTTCAACCAGTTCACAATCCGCTTCACTACGTGATCATCCAGCCCACACTTTCTCAGTTTTGCTGCCAGGATGCTGTGGGACATGGTGTCAAATGCTTTACTGAAATCAAGAGAAACCACATCCATCTGGTTATTTCTTCGTAAAGGGCTATCAGGTTGGTCAAACATGACTTCCCTTTGGTAAAGCCATGTTGACTGCTCCTAATGACTTTCTTGTCCTTTAAATGCTTGGAGACAGCACCGAGACTAAGTTGTTCCTTTACCTTACCAGGGATGGAGGTGAGACTGACCGGTCTGTAGTTACAGGAGTTCTCCTTTTTGCCCTTTTTGAAGACTGGAGTGACATCTGTTTTCCTCCAGTCCTCAGACACCTCTCCTGTTCTCCATGACTTACTAAAGATGACAGAGAGTGGTTTAGCAATGACTTCTGCCAGCTCCCTCAGCACCCATGAGTGCATCCCATTGGGGCCCATGAATTTATGTACATCCAGACTGCTCAGCTGATCCTTAATACAGTCCTCATCAGTCAAACAAAACTCCTCCTTTAACCTGACTTCCTCTGGAGTCTGGGGCTCCTGAGGACAGTTTCCAGCGGTATAGATAGAGGCAAATAAGGCATTCAGTAACTCTGCCTTCTCCAGTCCTCTGTCACCAGAGCACCCACTTCATTCAACAGTGGACCTACATTGCCTGTAGCATTAGTTCTACATGCAATGTACTTGAAGATGCAAGGCTTTAGCTTTCTTAGTTGCCTTCCTATATCCTCTGATAACAGCATTATATTCATCCCAAGTGGCCATCCCTTCCTTCCATGATCTATAGATTCTTTTCTTCCAATTGCGTGTGCCCAACAGTTCCCTGTTTAACCATGCAGGTCTCCTGTCTCTCTTTCTTGATTTCCTAACCACTGGGATGGTCTGATCCTGAACCTGGAAAACGTGATCTTTGAATAGAGACCAACTATCTTGGGCTCCTTTATCCTCTAATACCCTGTGTCACAAGATGTCCCCTAGTAATTGCTTGAAAAGGCCAAAGTTGGCTCTGCTAAAGTCCAAGGTTACTGGACTGTTTGGTATTCTGAATACCTGCTTGGTATTCTGTTCCTACCACATAAGATCCTGAACTTGACCATCTCATGGTCACTGCAGCCAAGGCTGCCCTTCAACCAGACCCTGCTTGTTCATGAGTACAAGATCCAGTAATGCTCCTCTCCTAGTTGGTATGTCTACCATTTGCATCAAGAAGATATTACTGATTCACTGAGGGAACCTCCTGGACTGTGAGTGGCAGCTGTGTAGGCGTTCCAGCAGATGTCTGAGTAGTTGAAGTTCCCCATGAGAACCAGGGCCTGTGATTTTGAGGCTGCTCCCAGCTGCCTGTAGAAGGCCTCATCAACTTCCCCATCCTGATCAGGTAGCCTGTTAAATACATCCACACTAGTGTCACACATGCTAGTCTATCCCTTAATTCTAACACACAAACTCTCAACTTTCCCCTCATCCTCACCTGGGCAGAATTCAGAACATTGCAGCTGCTCTTTCATATAAAAAGCAACTCCACCACCTGACCTTGCTGGCCTGTCATTCCTAAAAAGGACATAGCTGTCCATGACCACATTCCAGTCACATGAGCTGTCCCACCATGTCTTTGCAATTGCCACCAGTTCATAGCCCCTTGCCTGTACACAGATTTCCAGCTCCTCCTGTTTATTCCCCATGTTGTGTGTATAGGTATACAGGCATTTCAAGTAGGAGGTCAATCGAGTAGGATTCACCCCTGGCACTTGTCTCAACTCTAATGGGCCTGGTTTTATCCCCCTCCCCCTTTAAAATTAGTTTAAAGCCCTTTCTATGAGCCCTACTAACTCATTTGCAAGGATCCTTCTCCTTTGAGACAGATGAACTCTACCTGTCACCAGACCTCGTATCATGAAAAATCCACCATGGTCAAAAAAACCAAAGTTGTGTTGGTGGCACCAGTCTCTGAGCCACCTGTTAATCAGTTGAGTTGCCCCTATTTGTCCAATATTCCTCCCTCCCACGAGAGGGATGGAGGAGAACATTACTTGTGCTCCAGAGACATCTAGCATTCTCCCCAATGCCCCAAAGTCCTTTTAATTAGCTCTCTGTAACCTCATCAGTACCAACCTGCATTATTAACAGCAGGTAATAGTCAGTTGGCTGCACCAGACCAAAGAGGTTCCCAGTAACATCTCTAACCCAGGCCCCAGGGAGGCAGCAGACCTCTCTGTGGGATGGGTTCAGTAGACATATGAGGCCTTCAGTTCCCTTCAGAAGGGAATCACCTACTACTATAACTCCTTTTCCTTTTAATTGAGGCAGTCCCAAGACATGACAGTGACTCATTCACCCTGAGGACTCTCTCAAGTGGCCTTACATCTTCATATTCCTTTGCCTGACCCTCAACTTCCAAAGCCCCATACTTGTTGTGCGATGGCAACTGCGGAGGTGTGGGTGGCCGGGAAAGGATTTGTCTGTCTCCCCAAGAAGGGACTTGTATCCATTCCCCTCCACCTCTTAGGTCCCCTCTTAACCTGGCTAGAGGACAATAGGGGATCCTGTACTTCTTGTGAAGGCTCAAATTGTTGCTTGCATCTCAGATATTGTAGATTCTCAGCTTTCAGGGACAAACGACAAAACATTAAAAAATCAGCTTTGAATCCTCAGGAGTTTTGCTAAAGACAGAACAGCTACCCTACCTTGTTGAAACAAAAAATTATGTCATTTTCTTTAAGTCTTGTATTTAAGCTCTGTTCCCTTTAAACCTGTCCCTTTTGCTTTCAATTTCTTTTCCTCTTCTTCATTCTCCTTTCTCTTTCCTATTTTTTCTGTTTAGCCTAATTCCTTCAGATGAATTCAGATAGAAAAGCCCTGCATTGCCTTTAACAGATAGGTCTATGGCATTGATGCATGTCCTGCCACATCCTTACTCTGTGCTGGGACCAGAAACTCATCAGCAGCCTGGATTCAATTGTAATGAACAATGACCAGGGATAAGCCATGCTGGACTCTAGCATGACCCTTCCTGGCTCAGAGCAGCAGGTCCTGCTCAGCAGACGTCTGGACTTTTTTTCCTATGTCATAGGTATAGCCAGTAAAAGTAATGGCAGTAAGATGAATACATCATTTGTTGCCCTCACACTGCTCATTCAGATCCTATGTGTTCATTCTTATCCTCTTTCACTGGTGCCATCTTGCTCATTTCCACTGGAAAGCCATCTCCTGTGATCGCTCCATATAGTGCCCAGGACAATGGTCAGTCATTTTTAATTAGTTCTTCTATATGTCAATAGTAAGAGTAAACAGTAGCAAGTGATGAGTTAATGGATTAATAAACAGAAGATTAACTGGACCATTCCAGTCCTTGTGAAAATGCCATATGGTACTGAAGGATGACATGTGATTAAGACTTGGAGTTCTCTGCATTCGCAGACTAAGAATTCCTTAGCACTCCTCAGTGGCTCTCTAGGACCTGAGGAAGACAACAGGAGTGTTATTTGTAGTCACTTTGTAAATGCAGCTAGTAACACCGACCAGTCTTTCAACATCCCACTGAAGTCTTTCTCATGTTACCTTAAAAGCTCATCATTTGAGGTGGCCTCATTTTAGATTACTGTATACCTTGCAGACTAGAGGAAAGCATGGAAGAGATGAGTACTGTGCAAGTTTAGACTTATCATATGCTCCTCTTCAGAGCTTCCTTTTAAAAATGTTTTATAATGGATGTGGAAGGGCTACAGGGTAAGGAGAGAATACTGAACTAATACACCTTATAAACTAGTGTAAGGTGAGAGAAGTAGTTTATCACAGCAGTTTTTGTTCGTAAATGCTATTTAAGTTTTCAAAGAGGAAAGTCATTTCAGAGCCTAGAAATAAAACACTGCAGAGGACAGAGGGGAATAGTTGAAGCGTCAAATACTAAGAATGGTGCATCCAACCAATACCCAATCATTTCACCACAAGAAAACTTATTATTCAGCTACTATTCATGAAAACATTGAAGTGAGACAACTTTTACAGAACTGTAAAAACTACATTATAAACAATTGTCCCAGGAAAGACTGCAAGAAGAAACACTTTGCAACTCATTCGTTCACTATTATTTTTCAGGGACAAAAGAAGTCCAGATCCAGTAGCTGATATAAATCTTTCATATAATAAATCTGACTCCAGTGAAATCAGGGTAGTAATGTTGATTTGCACTCCCTGAGAATCACACTGCTCACCGGAGGATAGAACAGTTGAGGCTGGAGGTAATCTCTGGAGACCATGTAGTCTAGCCCCTCATTTCAGGCTGTTTTGAATCTATTTTAAAGAGAATCTGTTTTAAAGAGGGTAAAACCTGAAAATTAATTACATATTTGATCCATTTACTCTTGAAAGATCCATCGTGACAGCTCAAGCTCTTGAGAAGAGGCATAGATGAAGAGTAACAGAGGAACCCTACCTACAGCACTTTGATCTCCATGCGCTCAATGCAGTGCAACAGTGGAACTGTGCAGCAAAGCCCCCAGCTTTGCACAGACTCCAGGCTCACATACTCTCACCTGCCTACCAGCTTGAGTCCTTCCTCAAGAAATTCCAGGAAATCCCAGGTCTACATCCCGGCCTAATGGTAGTCTGGAAACCAGGCCATAACTTGGAGCAGGTTGCTCAAGTTTATAAACACAAGTTAACTGATGTAATATCAAGTGGAATGTTAAATCCAATTCTTGCAGCAAGCTGTGGAAGGTTTGCTGGATCAAGCCCACAGAAAAATGCAATTTGATAGACTAGAAAAAGAAAATAGATAAAATGAGGACATTTGGGACATTTAATAGGAGACTGGATAAGTTATAGAAAAACATGCTGTGGAAAGCAATCTTGCCTTGGTCCTTTGGGAGAAACTACATACACTAATAACAGCTCTTCTCCCTCCACTTTATTCTGAAAAGTGTCTGAATAAAAACGGAATTACCTTACTCAACAGAACTGTTTCCTATATATGCAGTTTTACTTACTAGCATTAATAATGAGAAAAATATCCTTATTATTACTTTTTTCCCCTCCTGCTTACATTGGACCAATACAGTCACTAGTGACTCAAATGAACTGTCTTGTGATTTGACAGCCCTCCACAAAAGACAGATTTATTTTGTTCCCATTGTACTTGCAATGGCAGCTTCTAGGAATAATAAAAACTGGATTAGAGTATAGAGAATCCTTATTAGCAATATTGATTCATAAAGTAATAAGAACACACCTTGTCTTTCAGCTCCCAGGTTAGTACAGCATGGCTGACAGCTGGAGAATTAGACCTATTTACACAAAGTGAATCAGATCAGAAAGTCATTGGGACAATGTCATTTCCACAGGGTACCTTTTTGAAGTGTAGCCACTAACTGGGTCCTGTAAGTGGCTGATAATAACTACTACATTTCATGGCTTAGATTGATCTTAAAGAAACCAGAAAATATCATCTGTAAATATGTTGGATTTCTGAACTGGAATAAAACCAGAAAAACAATCTTAACAGAACACAAGGGAGTAGAGCATCTCCCTTCCGATGAAAGGCTGAGGTAGCTGGGGCTCTTTAGCTTGGAGGAGACTGAGGGGTGACCTCATTCATGTTTACAAATATGTAAAGGGCAGGTGTCAGGAGGATGGAGCCAGGCTGTTCGCAGTGATATCCAGTGATGGGACAAGGGGCAATGGGTACAAGCTGAAACATAGAGGTTCAGAAGAAATACGAAGAAGAACTTCTTTCCTGTGAGGGTGAGGGAGCACTGGCACAGGCTAAACAGATGGGTGGTGGAGTCTTCTCTGGGAACATTCAAACCCTACCTGGATGAGTTCCTATATGACCTACTCTAGCTGGTCCTGCTCTGGCAGGGGGGTTGGACTGGACTATATGATCTTTTGAGATCCCTTCCCATCATTGAGATTCTGTGTGTGTGGGTGTGTGTGTAAAATAGCATTTTGTTAATCACCTTGAAGCTGAAACCCCTAATTAAAAAAATAAGGACATTTTCTTAAAACTGATAGTAGCACTCAGATATTATTGGGATGATGCTTCTGTTTTGGGAAGAATCTTTCAGAAAATGAGATGTGAACATCTCAAGTTGCCTGTAAATTAACTAGGCAAATGAGCATGTTCAGTAAGAGGGAAATCCAGTATTGTTCCCCATGCAACTTTATATGAAAGCCGGAGAGTCTGTTTTTTTTGTTGGTGTTTTTTTTATTTTATCCTTTTTTTTTTTTTTTAGGCTTTTTGGCATTTGTGGATTGTGGTTTTTTGTTTTTTTTTTTTCTTAAAAAGACAAAACAACACTACAGTTAAATTTATACTAAAGAGCTGACAAAATCCCTATGCAAAGTATGCAATGTATTTGCTGTACTCTAAAAGACAGCCATTGTAAACAATCAAAAATTGAAACCAACACTCAGAAAAGACTTTAGAGAATACTCCGGGCACATTTCTGAGTCTTATACTATTTATGAGCCAACAAGGCATCCTTGACAAGCAGACGAAAAACCATGCTCTTAACCTTTCCTTCTACTCTTTTGTCACATCCCTGCTGAATTGAAACCTTACAGGGACAGTTGAAATGAGTTGTTTCTTTTTTTGCTCCCAAAAAGTGTTAGTTGGCAAAAGACAACACTCAATGGTACTTACTATGGTCATAATAGCACCCATCTGAATGTCCAGCACAGCAGTGAAGAAAGTCCAGTTTTAAGGGCTTTATTAAAGAAAACCCATTCTCATCAAACTGCATCTCAGTATCTCTGAGAGGCTACAAGCATTACTGCAACTCATTAAACTTCTTTATAGTCCAGTGTGTTACAACACATTACAGAGCAATGATAAATAAATAACTGCTGATTTGACACTGCTTTCAACTGCTGAGCAATTCTGCTTTCCTCAATGTTGCAATTAATGTCAGCAGTTAATGTCTTAAGTGGTGGAATTGGAAACTCGACTACAATAAAGAAATGCAGTCAAGTCTCAACTTAAGGATCTACCCAAACTGCAGCACGACATTGGTTCAGCTGTCCCCGTCTCAGGCTGCAATTACAGTTCTGTTGGTCAGAGCAGCAGAGGCATCATTTGTCATCCTAAGGAAGGCTAGAGTGCTGTGAAATTGGGCACTTTGGAAAAATGCAGCTGTAGCAGAACATATGTATAGGTAAGATCATGAAATGAACTGGCTCCAGGCCAGCAAGGAAGAAGAAAAACAAGGGAATATAAATGAAAAAATTCATAGAATATTGTACTCAGAAGATGCTCCTATCGATATATTCTGACCAGCTTTAAAGGTCAGGATGACAACGATCTGTCTTCTCTGTGGAATAGCTTAATCAATTTCCAGCTCTTTTTTTCTTCTGTTAGCAATGAGTTTACATCTTTCAAAGAGATCTTCTATTTAGTTTTTGCTATTTAATTGGTCTCATGTTCCTGTATATCTCTATACAGCTGCAGCAAACAGAAGGATATATACATGGGTGTGTATGCAGAGACTGTGCTGTGTAGGATATGAACTGCTCAGCTATGCTCTGTAGCTCTACTGTCACTAACAGAGATTATTATTCAGCTCAACAGACAGTTTACTACTCCTGGAGCAGAAGGAAGAACCCGTCTGTAGCTTTACCACTACAGTCAATACAGGAATGGGCAGAGGCTGCAGAACAACCACTATACAACCATGAGAACCCAGCAGTCCTTCCTCTTTTTGCAAACACTGAACAGATCCATGAGGAGACACATACTCCTCCCCTACAATGTCAGGACAGACACACTGCAGAGTGACTGAGCACTTCAGCAGCTCTAGGAAATGTATCAGCATATGTCCAGTATCAAAGAGTCAGTTACAAAACTTAATAGTTTTCAAATACAGCATCTCTTGCCCTCTGGGTAAGATCAGGGCATCTTATCCCAATCCAGCAGAAGATGACCTGGCCTCATTCATTGTGATTTCTTGACAGCATGGAAGCACAGATCTTGACTCTTGAGAGAACTCCAGTTGCCACATCACTTGTGATGCATGATCATATTAAATATTGGTTTACATTTTCCTCTTTCCCATGGAATAAACAGTTAACAAGGTTACAGTCCTTATTTTCAGGGTAATTAATCTCATGTTCCATTTAATCTAATTTTCAGCTCCTGAGATGTCTATATCTATGTGCCTTCTTTATTTAATGGCAAGAAAAACCCCTTCCAACCCCTACCATTCTATGATTCTGAAGAACCAGCACCAGAGCTGTTCAGTCAACCTACAAGCTTCATGAAGAATCAAGATCCTTATACACAATGTAGCATTATACCACAAGACTTTCATCACAGCTGATGAAAGACAAAACTTTCTTGTGGGCTGCACCAAAGTTGTGAATCAAAAGCCTACAAGATCATCACATATATCACCATCTTTCCTTCCCAAAGTGAGGCTCCCAAATCAAAGCACCTTCCTCAAGACAAGTTAAACCTGTAACAAATCATGTCTAATATTGGTTTGAAGAGATATAGGTAACTCCCTCAAGTAGTGATGCTTATCTGGAAACAATAAGACGGAGGCGGGTAAGTCCATGTAGGATTGGTGTAGGATTTTGGCAAGGTATACATTAATATCTGTCATCAGAGTTCTCCAACACCTATGAAAAAAGTAATTGTCTTGATCAATTCCGTTTAACTTTCTACATCATTTGCCTGCTTTCTTTGCAAGACACAGAACACCGGAGGACAGAGGTCAGAGGAAATGAAAGTCATGGACATGATCAGACGCAAGACTCGTATTTTAGAGTCAGACTCAGATCAGATAAAATGAGAATTCCTGAGGGGCAAACTACTTTTAAAATATATGAGAGGCCCTCCTTCCCTCCAATGTTTTCTTTGTGTACATATGCCTGCATGCATATGTATACCTCCATAATGAAAGCTTTTCCACTCATATTTATGTTAAGGAATGAATAAATATAAGTTACACATTTATGGTTGTAATACATTCCTAATGATTATGTCTTTTCTCACATTTGAAGAGCAGAACAAATACAAAGGCAAACATTACCCTGATATATGCTTCATTATAGAACAGACTGCAGAAACAATCAGCAATATGCAACCTCTTGTAAAGAAAAGTGACAACCTTCCTACCCTCCCCTCATCTCAATATTGCTTTTTTCTTCCTCTCACCTTCAGACATTAAACAATGTTGATGCTGTGCTGTATATTTTCCTTCACTCACATGCAACTGGTCAAGACAAGGTGCATATATCCAGAGGTTCAGGTAAGATATGGTTGTATTATGCTGTAAATTTAGAGATACAGAAAACTGATGTGTGTAATATAGAAAGAAATGTATCTGCCTGAATTTCGGTTTCTTTTCACTTCCATATTGTGAGTAAAGATTTTAACCATACAGCTTTACTTTTAAATAAAATACATAAATGACTCCCAAACAGCTGGCCTACTTAACACTACTATGTAAACATCTGTTCACATTCATGCATGCAAATAAGTACATCAGCTAGCAGGTCTCTTAGGCTCAGATTAGTCTTTATCAAGCCCTCCCAGAAACCACTGGAGTGGAGGCCAATGACTATGTGAAGACAGAGGAAAGATAATTCTTACGCTTTTTTGTGGTGGTTTGTTGTTTTTTTTTTTGAGAAACAATCCTTGGAGAAAAGATGTATGACAAGGAAAACAAAATCTCAGCTCCCATGCTTTCTATGTTTCAGTATGTTTGTTTTAATGGAAGTTTTCTTTCCTGTCTCTTTGTGGCAGTTTCCTAATTCATCATACACTTTACCAGCTTGTTATAGAAATGGACATTGTGTCAAATTTTTATTCCTCTTTATTCAAATAATCTTTTGAAATTGCCAGGGATCCTAGCCCTGCTCCTGATGAACTAAATGGGATTCTTGACATTGACATGAATGGAAACGGGACTAGCCTGGCTGCACGCCTCATTAGAAACACAATTCTATAGCACCCTCTAAAATTCTGCTGAACTCTCCCTTTCAAGCAAATAAAGCAAGTAAACTCAGAGGCCATGAAATGTCACTATTACATTTTGACACTTAAACTGAGGTACCTGATGAATTAGCCATCTTCTTGCCAGGCATCTTAGAAAACTGCAGCCCCTGAGGGATTTCCCCTGGCCATTACCACTTATTGCAAAGTCAAAGAGAGAAAGCTAAGGTTATTGTTTTGCCTGTGGAATCAAATATGCTGAGAGAGCATGTTATTCCCCAGACTTACAGGTTTATTGCATTTCTAATTCACACCTAAGGTCACCATATGTCAAGTGAGTATGCATTCTGCTACCATGGCTACTGTCATCATTTTAACTCTAATGCTAAACAGTCTTGGATTGGAACAATACCATCTTAGAAACAGTGTGATTTAGTACTTGTAGCAGAAGACTGGGCTTCTGATTAAAGATGGAAAATCAAATGTTCTGGTTCTACCTTTGTTTTTCTTAGACTCTCCAAAATCATTCGAGTTAGTTAATTGCTCTGGACCTTTATTTTCACATCAGAAAGCCAAAAACCTAAAATCCCTGAATAAACAAAATAAATAAAGCTAGTACAACAATTGTTTTGTCTATTGAGAAAGATTAATAAATGAATCAATCCATGATCAAATCACATTTAGCTTGTAAAACTACAAGGTAAGGTTTGAAATCAGTTTCTTGTGACTCTATACATTTATGCCACAATGATCATGCTTCCCTGTGCATAATCCATTAATGTGGATTTAGCCACACAATTGTCATTTCTTGTCATTTAAGTAGTCTTACAGTTAAGCAGCCATAATTGTCCTTTGGGTGTTATCTTAAATACATTAAAAATGAAATTGAATGCTTTCATCACATTATAGCTGGGACACTTTTTCAAACTAATTTCTATGTCTGTGAATTATTCATAATACACTTCAAACGGGCTCTTCTGGATAAGGTAATTGACCTTGTCTGCATGAAGCACCTACTACCTTGCCTTGGGATAATTAAATCTATGTTGTGGACCATTATTTAAAGGTAATGTCTTTTCATTAAGTTAGGTAATATATTATCACTCAACTAGTCACCTAATTCTGCATTTAGTGCATTCAAGTTTTTGCTGTTTGTCATGGGTTACACTCATCATAGCAATATCTCAGATTAAGTAGCATGGTATAACAGTAAGACAGTATTCTCTTGATAAATGGAAGTTGGACTTTGAGGACTAAAATTTCAAGATTTATCTCTGTATTTGGAACCTCCATTGGCTGCTCTTGGTTTTTATTTTCTTCTGTGAGCGAAAGCAATAATATATGTCTATTCAGTAAAAAAGTGTCATGTCAAAACTCAGGTACAACTTACATACCAGGTGGCAACAGCTATATAAATCCACATATTGTTAAAGATTAAAGGAGCTCTGAATCTATTTTGGTCAGTCACTGACAAAGTCCTCCTGCATGGGTAAACTCTTGAGTGGCACAGCAATCTGAAGAAGCTCCTGCATCAACCTCTTTCCTGGCTCTGAAAAATGGCCAGAGGTGGTATTCTAATTTATATTGCATCACCCCAGTAACCAGACTTAAAGATGCTTCTCCATCCCCCTCAGCTGGAGTTGTGCAGGGTATACCTGTGTATTGTATCACAGGAATGCAGTATTGGCTTTTTCAGTCTATTAGTGCTGAAGTCCTTAGACTCTGATTGAAATAACAAGCTACAGATGAACTTTTGAGCTTCTTACACTGTTTCTGTGTTTTGTAGTTTGCTTTACACTTAAGAGGAATTTGATGAAAGATGCAATAACTAAGGAGATAATGCATCGTTTTACTTGACTGAATCAGCATAAGCATACTGAATCCAATGAAACTGGTCCTGCATATCTGTGAACTTTTTATTTTTTAGTTGAATCATTTGATATTGTAGCTTTCCTCAAGCTGTCCATTAATAGAAAGTTATGATCGGATAGTTAGAAAGCTTTTTAATCACATTATACAAATTACAAAGCACTGTTTTAGAGCACAGAGGTAGACAAGGGCATAAAAAAGACTTCAAGGTGTTGGAGTAAATGTTTACTTTGAAGACCTTTGGCTGAATTCCTATTTGTATGAATATTCAGGAACAAGCTGTTCATGCCTCAGGAAGATTTCTGTAAACACAAAAATCTCAGTATTGTAGTCCAAAGTAATATTAAAAAAGGATGATGAAAACTATCAAAGTGAAATTTAAATAAAATTTTGTTAGGATAGGACAGAAACAGCTACTATGTATTATTTTTCATCAGCTAAAACAAACTAGCCAAGGAAAGTATTGTTCTAAGCAAGATTACCTGCAACTGGTCTGTCTGCTAAATCATATTTCATAACGGTCTACTGCCTTCCGTTGTGTAACCAGAGTTGTGTACTATACATTGATAGCTCCTATCACTATAATATGATTATGTTTACCCATTAGTTTCTGCTTTTGTGTCACAACCCAGAAACTACAATATTACAATGGTTCTAATGGTCTGTTTCACTTTGTTCATTTACCTATTAATTTTGGCAATGGCATATTTCATGGAACATAAATTTCATCCTCTGAAAACATGACAACCTGTATTACAATATGGTCAGATAGGTTCTGGAGCTTTGCTCAGAAGTAAAATGAATTGTCCACGGTGGTATTTTGGAAAGAACATACCTCCCTCTGGAGGTATCAGTTGTATCTAAGGTGATTACTTCAGCAGTTACAGGATGTAATTATTCACTCAATAAAATTCTGCTTCCATTAAGCAAGTACTTCTAATGTCCTGCAGATTGACTGGTGGCCTTAGTATGGCTCATACAGACAGTAAACAAAATGCAACACAAGCTCTTTGTCCGAATCGAGCACATAAATGTGCACTGGGAAGGAAATGACCTAGAAAGCTGTCACTGCTTTGAAACTGGAGACTCTGGGAAACAGGACCTCAAAACAGAACCTTCCCTAGCCCAGCATTATATCTTATAACAGCAATACAGATGGATTGACTTTTCATAGCCAGAGAAAAAGCCAAAGTGAGCTGAAACAGAAGCTACTTCAGGAGAAGACATCTTGTTCTAGAATCGCACCCTCTGATGTTATATTGGCATTCAGTAATGAAGATCTCTCTCTGAGGAGCAGTCCCTAAAATTCTTCCAAAAACCACAACATTCTTATTGGGATAAAATATGAGAGCTTGACATCACAGTGACAATGGAAGGTAAATAAATGTCCATGTACAGAAAAGCTTTACCTCAATGGGGAAAAGCATAATCGACACTAACATCTTGCAGCAGGGTTGACAATGATCCATCTATCCCAAGAAGTTAACTACAGCCAATCTTCAATCTTCTTTTTGTCCTAATGTGTTTGCACATAACTACATAAATATGCAAACACACAGTTTCCCAGAAAGACAGCACTTCATATCGATAGATAATTCTATGGACTGCACATATCAGACAAAACAGCAGCTAAAAGAAAAGTGTATTTAAAATAAAAATATCATGTAATTGATGATACTTTTTCTTCAAAATCACTTTTCAGATCTCTGCTCATTTTTAAATCATCCCATTGTAGGCTTGCACTGATCAGTAAAACAAACCTGTCAGACCTGAATTAGATTCAGTAACACAAAATTGAGAAAAAGATCAGCAAGGAATCGTTATCATATTTTCTTTCCTACCAACAAGTGCCACTACCAACATTTTGATGGTATTGAATGAGACAGCCTGAACAAGAAGAAGACTAGAAAGTGGTTACTGATTGCAGACTAAGCTACTGGGACCACTTTTCATGCACTATTAATGTTAATATATTGGAATTACTCTATATTGTAAATTAGACATGTAATTTTAAACTTTTTTGGCAAAGCAAAGATATGGGAAAGGAGGACATAGAAATAAGCATTGAGTATAAAGAAACAGACAGCACATGAAGCAGACAGGCACTGAATCCAGCACAGCAGCATGTGTCCAAAGGTCTAATGGATACTGATAAAGTTTAACTGAGTTTAGGATGTACATTTGGTTTAATTTTTTTGTTTCTATGATGAGGAAGAGACTGACATTTGTGTATCTGGGACCAGCTTGAGAGTTGGGCAGAGAGGAACCTCATGAGGTTCAACAAGGACAAGTGCAGAGTCCTGGACCTGAGGAGGAACAACCCCATGCATCAGTACAGGCTGGAGGTTGACCTGCTGAAGAGCAGCTCTGCAGACATCTGAGAATTCTGATTGATAACTAAACATGAGACAGCAATGTGCCATCATGGCCAAGAATTACAATGGTATCCTGGGATACATCAAGAAGAGTGTAGGCAGCAGGTCAAGGGAGGTTCTGCTCCCCCTTTGCTCTGATGAGGCTTCATCCAGAGTACTGTGTCCAGTTCTGAGCTCCCCATTGCAAAAGAGATAGGGAATTTCTGGAGAGTCCAGCACAGGGCCACCAAAATGATCAGAGGATTGAAGCATCTTTCTTATAAGGAAAGGCTGTGGGAATCAGGGCTGTTCAGCCTGGAGAAGAGGAAACTCAGGGGAGATCTCATTAGTACTTATGAGTATTTAAAAGGTGTATGTCAGGTGGTTGGGGCAACATTTTTTTTTCTGTAGTATTCAGTGACAGGACTAGGAGTAATGGACACAAGCTGGAACACAAAAAGTTCCACTTAAACTTTATAAAAAACATTTTCACTGTTCAGGTAAGGGAGCCCTGGCACAGGCTGTCCAGGGAGAGTGTGGAGGCTCTTTTTCTGAAGGTTTTCAAAACCTGCCTGGACATGTTCCTGAGTGACCCGATCTAGGCAGACCGGCTTGAGCAAGGAGGTTGGACTAGATGATCTTTAGAGGTCCCTTCCAAAGCCCTACATTCTGTGATTCTCTATATGCATGTATGTTAAACACTTAAAACAGAGAGAGCAACCACAAATTGTTTACTTTCCTAAAAGACAATATTAGTAGAAATGTAAATTATTATTGTTTCACTCGTGGCATCTTGGTAGAAGAGGTCAGCTGAGAACTCTTCCACCACTACTATTTACATCTTCTAGTCTCCTGAAGCAGAAAACATCACTCTCTGCACTGGCCTAAATTTGACAGAGAAATTAGTTTAATGTCAGTAAGACAGTTCAAGTCTAATGGAGCCCAAGATGCTCAAAGTAGGACAGACAAATGAAGCAGACAAATGGAAGTGTGATGAGAACACATTCCCTGCTGTGGTGCTAATGAGGGAGAAGGCACACTTTTCTGCTCAGGCAGCAGTACTGCTTGCCTTCTTGAATGGTGGACAGGTTGCTGTCATAGCTAACGACCCATTAATATAACAAGCCATGGATTAGCTGTTTGTTTCTAATTGTCATTACTTATTTATTGTTAACGATATGCTGTGTCCTAAAAATTAAACAAACTCTCACTGATGGTGATTAAGGGAATACTGGCTGGGATGGCCTGAAAAAATGGTGTAACTCTTCATCTTCTTTGAATTGGGTTCTTTGGGAACAAAAGTCCCAGCTTAACAGACTACAGAGGTTAAGTAAACTTCTTGAAGCATCATTTCACAGCACTGACTTCCTTACAGCACCACCAGTAACAGTTCATGCAATGACTTTGATATTCCAGGTTCAAAATCTGTTGTCTACATTTACATTTCATTTACCTCTCCTACGTTTCTTTATTAATATCACGGTACAAGCTCCCTGCATATTGAAAGAGATACTTTCTGTGTCAGTAAAATACAGGAGACCTATTCAGTTTGGACTGGCATATTTGTTTCTCTAGGTAAACTGTAAAGGACCTCAAAAAAAAAAAAAAGCCAAAACTAAAGCTTAATTCCAGAATTACTCTTTAGAATGAAAAAAAAAAAAAAAGAGTTATAAAAATCCCCACAGAAACATCCAGTGATAGCAGAAGTGTGTAGGACATATTCCACAGAAGCAAACCAGAGTTACCTGTACAAGCTCCTTCTTCACTACTCAATCAATCCCCACTTTGAGACATATTTTTAAATTTTCCTGACACCTTGTGTCTAAAGTAAACTCAAGTAATGATTCTCCAGTGTTTACTGGAGGAGTCCCAGGAAACTCATGTCCTCTAATGTCAGTCCAGAAGTACACCAGGTAGTGTTAATGTCCTCTCCTGCAGAGGGATCCAAGGAGGGCGCATGCTTCCATGCACTGCATCAGAAGCCTCTCACTGTATGATTTCCCATCACTTGGCCTCTTGACTGCATTGCCATCTCAGAGAAGCACAACAGAACTAAAGAAGTAGTGCAAGTAGCTACCATTCCTTCCCTGGTAGTTATAGCACACTTTACCTCACTGCCAGTCAAGAGGGATAGTATATGGTGAAAGAAATAAATTGAGATAATGCTATTCCCTTTACTCAAAGGTGCAGGCATACTAGATGCCAAGTTACGTCCCTCAGGTAGCAGGTTTTTATTCTGCTCAGATCATCCGCATTTTAATCAACTGTATGCTACTAACAATACAGCATCTTTAAAAATGACCTCTAAATCTCGCCCTACAAATAAGGGGTCGTGTCGTATTACTATGGTAAACTCTGTTCAAAAGTCTCTAAATGTAGCACAAGTTATCTAAAATTGTCCATGTGAGAGGCTGTCAGCAGTGCCACTTTGGAGGAGAGAGACAAAATACAGTGGTGAAACCCAGATGAAAAGTCAATCACTCTCAAGAAAGGGATCCTAGTTTCCCAAGAATAATTACAACATACAGTTGACATCTGACACTCATCCACTATTCCCTTCAATATGTACCACTTTTTGAGGGTGGATCACCCTGCTCTATTATTCTGTGCTGTGACAAATAGTTTCTGGTAATGCAATTACAATTTAAAGTTATTTTGTGCAGTGACAAATAGTCATTGCAATAATAATTTAAATTACCTGGAATTATAATTTGAAATTATATTTGAAAGGCATAAAATAATAGTGAACAAAACCCAAATGGTAAATGACTGAATGTTATGGGTCATGGTCACCCGATGGTACATTTATGTAAAAAAACTTTATCAGAATCTAGGTTTAATACTTCTTTCTCCATAAAGATTTATACTGCTCTAAAAAATGATGTCTCCTTTACATGAAACTTTGATGCCAATCACATCTCAAGCACTGTGGGTCACTTATGGTGAAAGAAATACTAGAGCCAGTGAAGATTTAAGAAGGACAACTAAAAGGACTTTAAAAGTACTGAATAAGTACAGGACTGTGATTCACAGCATCCTGTAATACCAGAACTCAGTGCACTGAGTAAAACATTAATTTAAAAGACATGGGGGTGGAAAAAAAGTAGTTCTGTATACAGCAATTAGGAAACTCCTGGAACTTGCCTTCCCAGGAAGCTGCAGAGGCAGACAATATAATAAAGTTCAAAAAGTTATTAGATAAATTTATGAACACTGGATCTGTAGTGGCTAGTGAAAGGGATTGGCAATTGCATATACTCTAATGCTCTTAACAGAACTATGAGTGATGGGAACATATTGAGATATGTGCTGAAGACATCCAAACTTGTTACCCTGAACTGCATATTTTCAGCAGCCACTATTGGATGTAGGACCCTGCAGGACAGTTCTTAGCACCTTAAGTCCTGATAGGACTAGAAGCCTCATCTGGAAATAAAGAGGGAGCCTGCACAAAAAGCTGTAGCAACACACAGGGCATAGATAAAACACTCCTGAACTGTCTCAGTAGCAGAAGTGAGTAAGTCTAAACACAGAAATTAGGTGTCCTGGTTTTGACTGGGATAGAGTTAATTCTTTTCCTAGTATCTGGTAGAGGGCTGTGTTTTGGATTTATTGTGAAAACAACGTTGAAAACACATGGACATTTTAGTTGTTGCTAGCTAGTGCTTAACTTCAGTGAAGGACTTTTCAGTTTCAGTGAGGAGGTGCACAGGAAGCTGAGAGGGAATACGGCCAGGACAACTGAACTGAACTAGCCAAAGGGCTATTACATCCCATAGAAAGTCATGCCCAGTAAATAAACTGGGGAGAGCTGATTGCCCAGGGAGGATTACTGCTCAGGGAGGCTCTGAGAATCAGTCAGCAAGTGAGCAGTTGCACTGTGCATCACTTGTCTCTTCTTGGGTTTTGTATCTCTCTCTTTTTTTTTTGTTTTAATCTTTTTCATTACAACAATTATCACATTTTATCAATATTACTATATTCATATAACTTTAGTTATTACACTGTTCTTAGCTCAACTCATGAGTTTTACCCGTTTTTTTCCAATTCTCTCTCCCATTCCATCTGTGGAGAAAGAAGTGGGTGAGCAGCTGCTTAGTGCTTAGTTGTTGGCTGGGGTTAAACCACAACATTAGGACATGCTCCCCACTGTGAGGTAGCAATACATCCTTTCCTCCAATAACAGAGGTACAAAATGCAAATGTAGTGGTTCACAGGTGAGGGCAAACAGCTAGCATAAGGGGTCACAGACCTCAGGATGGCACGTTATACAGCTTGGCACAGAGATACAGGTCTAGCTGGGAGGTAGAGGGGAGAAAGCTGCATGCAAGTCACAAAATAGTGAAACTTGACAGATCTTAAGAGGAAAAAGCACAAAGTTCAGGGAAGAGGTGCATAGTTTAGGAGAGATGTTTGAAATCGAAGCTTGAGGTTAAGTGGTGCAGTAGTTCTACTGGAAAGAGAAATATATAAAAGGGCAGGAAAAAACTCACCACCTATTTCTTTGATTTTGCTGTAGGACTGATCTTTTCTCAGTCCCTGCCTACACAAATGTGCTATGAACTTGACAAATTGTCAGCCAAGTATTATAAAATGAGCCATCCTGCCACTGATATAGCCGTCACTGTGTTAAGTCCTTGATATGGGGGATGTGAGGCAGCTTCCCAAATGTTAAGCCTGTGACTACACTAATGGTTTCTAGAAAATTGAGCAAATTCAGTCAGAGTGAAGGGGTTGTTTGGTTAATAAAGTGTTTTCATACTTTCAAACACCTTGTATGTTAACAATTTAAACATGCACACATGCACTTAATCTTGTACACGTACGTTTTTCCTAGGTATTTCCTGAGATGCTCCACGAAAAGGAAATCAGAGCCTCAGGGGCTTAAATATCTTTTCAGATTCCTAGAATATAGACACTACATTTAGAGGTAGGCTAAGTTTTCTGCCCACTCCTCTCTTGCTAGCTTGTCTTGGTCTGTGCTTCCAAGGATGATGCAGTAGTAAAGTCTGCAATCTTATGCTAAGAGTGTGAATGACTTTCCTAATTAATGCCAACTGTGAGATTTGTCTGGTTTTGTGAGTTATATTACATATATATGTAAGTTTTATGTATTTATACATAAACACAAATCTGGTTATATTCTCTAAAAGGCATGGAGAAATCACAAAAGAGTTGCAATTGCTGGTTATAAATTATCAGTTTCATTTGCCATCATCATGAGAAAGCCAGGTATTTCTTTGATGAACAAATGTCTATTGTACTATTCATAAACCTGAAAATCTGATGGCAAAAATGAACAAAAACGCAGATCAGGGCAATTTAATTTTAGATTTCAAAGACATGCTTGCAGCTAAGCCATAGTATGACAGTGAGAACTGATAAGGCTGTTCCAGACAGCAGGAGGTGGAGATGAGTAAACTCCTTTGCCAACTGCCAGATTGCATGTCTGACACATTGCAGATGTAAATCCAAGTAACTCAATGGGGAGAGTACACTGAGTTGCAGTCACTGGGGTTGTGTCTGTGTCTTCAGGGCAAGAAGTAGTAGGAAGAGAGGAAAGACAAATTCTTTGATGTAAACCAAAACAATCTTATGCAGGCTAAGCACCTCCCTTGGTCTCTCTCCGAGGCATCCCAGGATGCTACCCTTGTCCCTTTGTCCAAACACAGGATTTCCACCCCCCAACTTCAGCAAAGCTATGAAAGCCAAAGTAACAACATACATATTTGCTGGAGAATGTAAAAGGAAAGAGAAATCTTTGTATTGCTTCTCTGTGAAACGTGATAGTGTTTACACAGTCACAGAATGGTAGGAGTTGGAAGGGACCTCTAAAGATCCCTCCCTCTTGCTAAAGCAGGTCTGCCTAGATCAGGTGACACAGGAATGCATCCAGGGGGGTTTTGAAAACCTCCAGAGAAGAAGATTCCACAAGCTCCCTGGGCAGCTTGTGTCAGGGCTCCAGTTTAGATCCTGAAGATAAGGATTTGGGGTTTTGGTGCTACCAGCTGAGATATCCTAATCAAGTGTTCCATCTCCTCAGAAAAAAAAAAACAGAGCTCTAAACAAGAGGAAGCTCAGAAATGGATTAGATTCCTTGCAGGAAAGGAAACTTTTATAGCTCTGTCAAGATCAGATATACCTCTGGGAGATGTCCTTCCATCGAGCATTCACTGCTGGGCTCAGTCCAGAGGTATTAGTGAGAGGTGATATTCAGCAGGCTGGATTAGGTCATGTAATGTTTCCTGAAGGCCTGTGAATGCAGCATTGTCACCAATACATGTGCGTTGCATAGTGACATCTGAAGGAAGATCCCAAGTGTAGTTCATTAACCATAATTACACATTATGATACCCTGGCAACATTGAGAGAACAGAGTGCTTCAGGCATCCAAAAGCCTAGGCCAAATTAATAGAGAAAACTCAAGAGTTTTGATTTTTGTTCTCTTGCTCTGGCCCCAAATCAAACGTCCTCCAGTCACTTCTGGGCATATCCAACACAAATGAGAACCTTCTGCAGGGAGTCCAGCAAAATGCCCTAGGTTTATTCACACTTGTAGCTCATCTTCAAGTTTAGGAATGGAAATTCTTTAAATCTTACAGCTCTTCAAGACACCTATAGTATTCTGCACTATCAAGTCTCTAGGCTTTTCTATAATACAGCAGCAGTTCACTTCAAAATTAGTATCAATTAATAGAGCTATTTAAGGCTTTTGGGGAAAAAAAATGCCTTGCTATAGTTTAAAAACACTTAATACTCAGCTAAGAACAAATTGTTATCCAGATCTGTCATTTCAAGAACTCAAATGCTTTTTTTTTGAGCATGTTCCACATCTTTCCAAATGTACAGCCTTAGGCTATTGAGAAAGTTCAGGATGAAAAATTGAAAGTGTAATTAAAAAGTATACAATAGGAAGAAGAAAGAGGAAAAAATGATGATGTCTGCCCCATACACAGGACTGGATTGTAGATTTGGTGGTTTTTTTCTGATTTATCAGCTGGAGCTGTACTACAGCTAAGAGTTGTGCAATTCTTGTGTGATCTACTGTCATGACCACAGTGGCACTGTAGTAGCTGCAAAAACACAAACAGCCTCTTGGACACTGTCTCCTCGTCTGCTTCATTGAGAAGTCAGAGTCATTGAACAAGTGGAGAAGGAGCTGCCTACCACAAATTCCCTTAAGCAGTCTGTCAGTTGGTAGATCGCTTTAGCCCTGAAGAAGGTAAGTTTATATACTCTCAATATACACAAGATTATCAGTGTTTCTTCATTTCATTTTAGGAGAAATGGGTTTGGATTCTTAAGAAGTGTCCCCAGCTTTATAGAGACATTACATACAAGAAGCATCCTAAAATGTACCCATATGACTAAGTACCTCACAAAAATATGGAAAAGTAAACACATGCAGACCTGTTCTGATATTGTGGTTTTCATCCTTAAAAAATATTTTGGAAATAATCACCATGTGATTATATCTTTATAATATGTCAAGTGTGGTGAAGGATACAAAAGTCAACAATACTGAAAGTATTTGTAAGACATTAGTTCTCCTTCTTTATGAGCAATTATGCCTGCTTTCCCTTTGTATTCTACCCTGAATGCTGATATTAACACTTCATTCTTTAAAAAATGATTAGCAATACAAGTAGTTCTTGGCTGGTAAATTCCGTTGATAACACAAAACATACTTCACAGCTTTTAAAAATAAACTGGTTGTAAGTCAGCCTAAAACATTTAATGTCATAGTAACTTTGCTGGAACCAGGCAGGTTTTTGATACATCTCATTAGGCAGTGTATTTTTAATACAATAGGAACTCCCATTGCAAGCTTCTCTTAAGGCTTTCTGTGGGATTTCTTCTAACAATTTTAGATTTTTTAATGATAAAAGAATCACCAGGACTATATACATGTTACAAGGAACCAGATGAGACTTCGAAGACATTCAGAAGCCTGCTCTTAATGTCATTCATCTCTCTGGATAAGCAAACATAAAACCCCAGCCCAAGAGAACTGAGTGGAAGGCAGCCATCCTGAGCACCTACTGGAAATCTGGTACTGCAGAGAGACATAAACCCGTCAGAATCTTTCCGTTGTTGTTGTTTCTACATTAATTCAGGGCAAAAAACGTATTCCTTCGAGTTTTGCCCCAAAAATTGTACTACCAACCACCTTAAACATGAATTTCAAAGCTGGAGGACTCAAAAGAGGGTACAACCCTCCTCTCCAGAAACATCATAAAAGTCTGGGGCAATCTGAATGCTTCTTATTTTTCATATAATGTTAAAAATTGTAAATGACTAAATATATGCATTTACAATCAGTGAAAGCAGTTTTTGTGGGTTTTAAGTAGTATTTTCTATTGTAGAAGCTTTCAGAGCCTTTATGCACTTGAACTTACAGAGTGGAAACTCCCCTGCTGAGCCCTGACCCTCTTGCATCAGAGGACAGGAGCTGCACAGTGATACCCAAGAAGGTAAAAGGCTCTTCACTCTATTCTGTACTACTACTATTCAGTTTGGGTTTTTTTCTCCTCAGATGCAGTGCAGCCTGTATCTGATGTATAAACAGTAAGAGCTAACAAGGAAATATTTAGGATCATTGCACTTACTTGGAGTGTTCAGGAGACGTGACTTTTTGCAGTGGTAGGCTGCCTCCTGTTCGCAATACTCTGCACTGCTTATCAGGGCTTCAAGCTGCTCCGCACTGCTGTTGTAATTAAAGAACATGGTATATGGTTTCTCCACACCAGCTCCTTGGACTCTGGTTAGTCCTGTGTTGTTGTGCTGCACTGCAGTCCAGATCTTATCTTCTGTTAAATAGAATCAAAAAGGAAGTTAACAGTAAAAAACATGCAACAAGTAGGGAACAAAAAAACAACTGAAATCTAATGCTTGCCTGTATTTGAAAATGCATCAGTAGGACATTGGGCTTAAAAATAGTCAGTCACTCTATGATGAAGACCTACTACAGGTCAGTGTAGCCCACAGAGATGTTTCTCCCTGAACTAGCTCAAGCAAACACTACAGAACCTGATGAGCAAGAGGGAAGCTACAAGCTTCCTAGGAACCAGAGGAGATTTTCAGTGTCTTCTATTGCCAAGTATTTGAAGAAAATAAGATTCCTTTCATTTGGCTTTGGCCATAAGAGAAAAGATAGAAAAATATGGCTCATGGAAGCAACACTCTTCATTTGCAAACATAGTTGTATCTGAAAGTATGGCCCACACTGTTATAATAAGAAATGGTAGCAGAGAACTGTGGCTGGTGAGCTTGAACAAACTCATCACAAATAGCAATCACAAACTCTTCCCAGAAAGCTAAAACTAAGAGTATGTTCTTACCATTCACCTGAAAGTCAGATCACTCATTTGAGTGATCTGTGTATAAAGTGGAGTGGTGCCCTGCTTGGATTATGGTACAGAACAACATAGTGTCAGCATCTGTAGTTGACTGTAAATGTTGATGCTGTACCATGCTGGGGAGACCATTCTCATCTCCATCATTGCACTTACTGGCAGAGT
The DNA here is from genome assembly GCF_028858725.1 of Colius striatus. Classification (NCBI taxonomy): domain Eukaryota; kingdom Metazoa; phylum Chordata; class Aves; order Coliiformes; family Coliidae; genus Colius; species Colius striatus. The sequence continues at coordinate 15,374,213 of NC_084769.1, read as the reverse complement.
AAGGGATTTTGTGGGTGACAAAGCAGAATCTAGGTTTAAGCATGACCTGCACCATAATAACTCAGCTCATGACCCCCATTGGGACTGGCATGATAAGAAAAACCTCGTGATTGGAAGATATGAAGCTTAATGGCGAGGCTGTTTCCTGGCTGACTGATGAGACAGCAACAGGTCAGATAGCAAAGACATCCTGAATGGCCGGTCTGCTGAGCAGACTCAGAAAGAAAGGCAAACTCTTTAATGAGGATTTTGTTATTCATGTTTCAACAGGGAAATCAGAAACCACATGTTTTCTGAACTGATCTTATAAACGGTGTGGTTAAATACTGAGATGGTTTTACCAGGTTACATGGTCTGAGTTCTTGCAGACCATGAGCTTTCCAGGTACTCTCTAATATCCTGGCATGACAAGCCCAGTAGCTTTGTGGCTACTGCAATAACACAGTTAAAGCATTTTTTGTAGAGCTACAAATACACCACAGATTATTTCAACTGAACTCTGATAGGTGTATAAAAATTGTAAATGGACTATCTGTGCAAACACACTCAGATGATTTAATGGGTTATCATTATGAAAGCATTCAGATGACAAGCAAGTAACAACAACCATCTGGAGACAATTTGAAGAGATCTATTGAAAGACCTGGCTACAAGTTATGGAGAAATTACTCTCCAAGTAATTTATGGCACTAACTGTAAAGACAGTTTACACTCAGCAAACCATACATTCAATGGCAGCACTCATCATTTCTGTGATGGTAGACAGAGAGAGTTTGGTCATAGATCTGTAATTTTGTGTTTCTTTCTGATTTCAGGATGCTTTTTGGGATCTCTTGAGTTGGATCTCAAAGAAAGACTGCTGCAATGTGAGATACACAAAAGTTAGATGTTAATCAGATGCAATTTTACAAATTTATTGCTTGTAAAACTTGCTCCAGTTGTTCTAATTACAGTCAATGCTGTAGCACAATACCCTGCACAGTTGTGCACATATATTACTTTCAATATAACATAATTAAATGACTTCATAACACACATCTTACACATCTGAAAGTGATTCTTATCAGCCAGAGTCTCTGTATTTTTTTGTTTGGTTCTCTCAAGGATTTTTTCAGAAGCAGTTGAGATTGATATAACTTTCCTTTCACTGAGGTTGGTATAAGTTTAACCCCTGTCTTCACTGAAAAATCTGCTAGAGACAAACATCAAGTTGCTGATACCATAAGTGAGATGTAAAACCAAGAGATGATGGAACAAATTCATGTCTGAATTTCCAGATGGGCAATCAGAATCTTCTCCTCACTGAGAATTATTAACAGAATTTTGAGAAGTTACAGAAAAATCTATGCTCAAAATAGTAGCTACAGTGCTGCCTAGAAAGTACAACAGCCTAACTCTAGAGCTTCACCGTGGTTAATACTACTGTGCTTTCCAAGCTGTGTACTTGTACACCAGGAGAGGTGCCGTGTGGGCACCTGAAAAGCATCAAGATCTAGTAATTTAGAAGCAATGAAGGATTGATAGGAAAAACTTATTAAAAGTAGCATAACATAAACCGATGTAATTAACTGACATTTGAAATGAGGTCAGACAAGACATCGGCCAACATGCTGTTAGCGACAAGCACTCATTAACAAGTATGTTAGGCAATGCAATGGATCTTTCTCCTATTTTTATCTGTGATTGTTCATTAATAAGAAGATAACAGCAGATTTTCCATCCTCCAGTTTGCAAAGGGAAAGGAAAAAAAAAATCAAGTTTCTTTCTGTACTCAAAGTAATTGTGATTTAGCAAGTACATCAGAATTGGCAGTTAAAAAAGAAAAAAAGTAATAGCAGAAGGGATGGATTCTGGAGTTACATTTCAGACATTTCCTAATCTACACACATCTGATCTGTTACGCTTATTACTGTTACAGATCATATCTGAGCTTTGCTGGTCAAAGATTCCCCCTATGCTCCATCTTTGAAAAAAGCTTCTGAAAAAATGTATGTTTGTCTTACTGATCTAGAGAAAGGAAAGCCACAGTCACCAGCATGTATGCCTCTGAATGGCAAAAGCTAACACCATTCAAAAGCTTGTTTCTTTTCCCTATGCACAGTTGGTGTAGAAAGAGCACAGAGAAACATATCCTTTGCAACTTTATTTATTGGAAATTCTTGGAAGTCTTCAGATTGGAAGGATGGCCCTACACATCACAGATGCAAGACAAAAGTGCTGATGATAACAATGTTAGAGTAGGAAAAGGAAGAGAGATATACTCAACAATCTCAGACATGCTCCTTCCCACTTCCCAGGGAATGAATAAGTACTTCCATTTTAGAAAGATGACAAGAGGAATACAGCAGCTAAGGTGCACAAAGTCACACCCAATGTGTTAAATGTATAAGGCGTCTACACCACAGTAAAGAATACAGAGAGTTCTTTATTTCAAAAGGACATCTCTTTCTTCATATGCGGCAAATGAGCCTGAAAATGATTTACACTTTAATTTGCTTTGGATGGAGTGGGAAAGCTGACTGCTCCCTCCTGCACCTCATCTGACTGAGGGAAGAGTAATGAAGAGCTAGAGGGCAGTAAATTCTTGACTATTTCAGGACAATAGCAAGACCATATGCACCTGTTTCCATAAATCAGAAAACCACACAAAAATAATACCAGCCTTTCTTATGAAGACCCTTGCCATTTCAAGTAAACTCTTTGGCTTTATTCAAGCACCATTTTCTCCACCTCAGATCTGGAAGCATTCAGAAAAATATCATACTACTTTCTCAAATTCACACACACTCGTTTAGCTAGTGCTGCTCCCAAAATACTGCTGCCTGCCTCAGAAGGAGGTAAAAAAATTATACCCTTAAGCTCAATCAGCATGTACTCTGAGGCCACCTGACAACAACCTGTGAGCTTGCATTTCAGATGTGTTTCAGGATCTATGTAAGAAATGTAGCTGCAATCTGAATGGGCACACAGACCACTACAGCTAGAAAGCAGCACAACAGCTGTCTGCAACTTAGCTCCATGACTTACTTGTGCCTTTGCAGAGGCACACCTCCACGTGGATTATGCTTATGGCTTTTGACAATGGGGCTTCAAATGCTCTTCCTGTTTCATTGTAGAAGGATTTTAAAAAAATCCTAACCCAACAAACAAACAACTTCACTATTTTGTTTGTTGGTTTTCCTTACATTTTTAAGCAGTGACAATGTAATCATAGATGCAAAGCAAGCTGAGTGCCACTAACTCCTTCTAGCCATTTCCATATCTGGAAACTGTTAAACTAGGCAGGTAAGAGTCTCTTTTCCTTTATTTCCACAAAGTAATTATCATTATCTTTTTACATCTGTCTGTGCTATATGTTTTCTTCTTGTTTACTCAATTTAATGAGCTTTCCCTATTTGTGAATTTGCAATGAGAAAGAAAAAGCTGTTCTCCAGGCAAAGGTCACTGTTTATTTTTATCTTCTATTATTCCACTTTATTATTTTATTGCTTTCTCAGCTTGGTAAAATTTCAAACCACATACATGCTGAAAGTCATTCAAAACCCAGTAGGAGAGTGCAGCCACATCTTCTACTGTATAACCTGGAATATTTAAATGCAGCCTTGAAAAACAGATTTCCTAAATGCTTGTTAAATTGTTCCATAATTCAAAGGTGACAATAGTTTAATTTCAGGGTAATGCTACAGCTTTATGACTTCACAGTTTTATTTAATGGTCCAATTTACTAGGATATTATGCTGCCTGTATTTGGTCCTGGGAGATGTTTTTACAACATGGGACTGCAATGCATTCAGCACATTTTAGACCCTCTGTTTAGCCTCACCCATAGTTCTGTCATCTTGCTGGAAGCCTCCAAGTTGCTTTTGACGGCACACAAATTAAATTGTGGGAAATTAGAGCAGCTGGAAAACTGTCTTTCAATGAGTTCTGTATTGTCTAATTTTCATTTTTATTCTTCAACTTGAATTTTTTCTGAGGAACACATTTCACCCATACAAACTGCATCATTCCTCTGTGATTTAGGAGGTTTGTCACAAAACAAGATTATTCAGACTGATTAAATTGCCAACAAGCCAAACATATGGTAAATGCTACATGAGAGAGAGAGAAATTGCTCTGAGAGCTCATACGATGCATTTGTTTCATGGTGCTCTACATTGAATGCTAAGTATTGTCCTGAAAGCTGTACCTATAACTACAGCAGTAACCACACAAAAGACAGACTCTCCTACTTGAGCACTGCAGCTTTAAGCTACAGTAACAATTTAACCCAGCCACTCTAACATACATCCCTCAAAGAATATGAAGGACAATTTCTTACTGCAAACAGCATTAATTCACAGACTCCGAGACGATGTTTTCCAAGTCTCCTATGAAACTTTTTTATTTTTTCTATTTACTTTTTCTGTTTTGGTTTTTTTTTTTTCTGGCTGACCCAGCAATATATGCTCTTTCAGCTTGTTTTGTGCTCAACATCCTCCCCCTTGTTTCCGACTCAGCTGCTTCCAGACACAGTGCATTTCCATGGAAACAATTCACGGGGGGTTCCTGTCCCTCAAGTCTTACATGCAGCTTACTCTTTAATCTCTCTAATGATGCTGGCAGACAGCACCTGCCAGTGTGTGCTCCTCAGGGATGCCCAGGCCTGGCACTGTTCCCCCATCTTGAAATCCTTCTTGGCAGCCAGTCACTGGTACCAGGAAGGCACCATAGCCTCTGCTCCACATACATGATGTCCCAGCAGAGAGGGAAGAACTGCGTTCTCAACACTCGTACACCGCAAGCATTAAGTTTGCTCACTCTGAGCCCACAATTTGAGTATCTCTGTCAGCAGAGATGATCCTCTGTTTCCATATTTCCTCTAATCCAGGGTATCTACAAGTGGTAAGAATGTATTAAAAATCGAAGGGGTAGTCACTGTACTGCTTCTTAGTGCAAAATAGACACCTCCACTGTGCTCACACTTGCTGGCCTTGTGACAACAGTCCTCTCTGATTCCTTCATCTAAGATGAGTTTTGAAAGACTCCACTTAATTACTTTTTTGCTGTTCGTATGCCTTGTGATGGTCCAGACATCTGCATGAGCCTGATTGACAACTAAGGCCCACAGGTGTTCTAAAACACCAAGAAGCCAGGTAAGATGTCTCCAGCTTTCCAACATGGTACTACAGACACCCATGTCTGAGGCAAAAGGATTCATCCCTTTGTAACTGAGAGTTGGAGTGACTTTTAAAGACCCACAGCTTACCTGTAACTTCTAGGCACTGAAAATGTGACAGGACAGCGATTAAGTTGGTTAAAACTGGTTAAAATGTAAAGGCTAGAGGAAAATATCTACTTTTACGTTCTTCTGTACCAAAACTTCCTTTGGAGTCTCCTGCAATTGTGACAATGAGGAAGGTCTGCAGGACTTGTGCTGTGATGCTTGTCAGAAACACAACAAATTTGCTGAAAGTAGCAAGGCAGCAATTGACAGCCCAATGCCTTTGGCATAATATAAGCACTAAAGGTGGGCTTTAAAAAAAAAAAAAATTAAAGCTCTGGAGTACTTGGAAAATTCAAAACAGAAATATATAATTTTTTAGAACTACAGTGTACCAAAAGACCTGCAAGTGTTTGAGTGGAAACACTGAAAATCTTTAAGGGCTGTCTTTAATCTAAACGGTAGTAAATCATTTGTAAAGGATTCTCATTCATTGTTTTCTCCAGTGATAAAGTCAATTACAGACAGTACCTACAAAGTACTCATTTAAAGAAAAAAATGCACAAAAAAGGCAAACAACAAACAAATAAACAAGACACTCCAAAAACTCCCTTAAGATTTCAGAGCATCAAATTTCTTATCTAGTTCAATTTGACAATCTCAAGGAGTTTCACCACTTAAGTAAATGTCCCACATATACATAGTTGTAGGTAATAAAATCAGAATTAAGGTCATGACTTTCCTCCTCCTCCTCTCTGTTATGTCTCAGCCTAAAAAGTAGCAGCCCTCCTTCCCACATGAGATTCTACCAAGTCCACAGGAAATATAATGAGTTGAATCACCTGGTGACTCCTCTATTGGTGTAATTACTATACAAAGTAAAAGGAGATGAATTCTTATGGAAAATGGATTAATAAATTAAATAAGCAGATGAACTGAGATTCTTGTGTGAAAACAAAGGGAAATGTGGATGCCATGGAGAAAAATACCACCAGTTCAACAATTATTTTGATAGCAACAATGGGAATCCCAAGGATTGAGGTCCAGTCAGCTCTACTTTATAGTAGTCCATCTCTTTTTCACTCCAGTATATACCTTGTTCACATTGAGTAAAGCTGAACTGATACAGCATTTTCCTCAAATAGTTGACCAAGTATCATAGTGTAAGTAGCACTTACTATTCAGACACCTAAAGTATTTAGACACTTCAGCTACAAATACAACCTGTATCCTCCTTAATTCAACTCTCTTCATGCCATCAAATATGTAGTATACAGAAGAATAAAATCTTCAGCTGAATGAAAAAAACTCAAAAAGGCTAGAGGCAATTTTTTACAAATTGCAACCATAATTTTGGCAATTTCTTTCACATCTTCTTAAAATTCCTCACTTTGTCTGAGTTTTAAACACAGTTTCTATACACTTTTCTGAGACAGAAAATAAAGCTTTCCTTTTCTTGCATCAGAAAAATAGGCAATATTTGTATTTTGAGGTGACTTCAAAACAGAGATAATCTAAAAAGTGAGAGACAGATTTTTGTTCATTAATGACTTTTTTCATTATGGCAGTTTCAAAACTAGATCTTGGACTAGCAGCAAGACCTGAGATAAGAACTCATCTTTCCCCAGTCTGCACTCCTGGAGGACAAAAAGGGAAAGAAAAAAGAAAGACAAACTATTTGAGGACTGGACAAGTACCTGGCTAAAACAAAATTAACCATTGATCTAGTCATAGCAATTTCTAAGCATTATTGATTTGACAGCCCAGGGTCTGCATACAGTAAACCAGCATCAGTAAAGAAGTACAGTGACAGAATGACTCAAGTTTATTGCAAGAAAATCATTCAGATATCAAGGGTAAAATTTACTCTGGAGGAGTTGAGGAAAGGTCATTACAAACACTTTCTATACAGGGCAGCAAAGCAAGTACGCAGATGTAGATTGCATGTCTATAGACTTTGCACAGGAGAATACGATTATTAGCATTTAAGTAGTACTCCAGACAGATCAATAGATTTCTAAGCAACACCAGAAAAAGAATAAGCCCCACAATGACAGAAAGACTGCCAGAGCAGAGGTTCAGAGGGTCCATTAGCCCTTTTCTGTATCGATTCTTATCACTTACTTCAGTGGGAAGTGAAGATTTATTCAACTGTGATAATTATCAAACAATCAGCCTACCGGGAAAATTTCTTTCCCAGTACTGGTGGTTGTTCACTACTGCAAAGTAGTACATTCTCTCTGTACTTTATGCAAAAAAGCGTGGGTGCAAAGCATCGTGGATGATGGGAGAACCCAAGTACAGTGAGCAGAGTCGGTTCACATTCCCATGCATACAGCCCCGGAAACAGACTAGCTGTGTTCCCACGGCACTAAATGCAATCACCTCAAATTTATAATCCCTGCATGGACCCATAGAAATCCTTATGGTGGCTCTCAGCATCCAACTATACACGATCATGGTTTGGGTACATAGCCTAGTTCACATCTGTCACCCACAGACATGTTTGTTGTGGATACCTCGCTGCTTCTTACAGTTGATGAATTTCCCTGTGAAAGTGACTTTGCTTTGGGTATAGTGGGTATATGAGGTGAAAAAAACATTATGATAATAAGGTGCTGTCTTATTTTTCTGTTTAATCTAGTTTTGAGTTTGTTGTCCTTCACTGTCATTGAATTGTGTCTTTATTACTGTTGTAAGGAAATGCAAATGAACATCACTTCTGTCAATGAGGCACATTCACTTGGGGTCTTCCCAATTTAAATAACACTGGTTTATTTACTTGCAACCTTTCTTTGTACAGTTATCTTTCCTTGCCCTTAATTATGTACATTAGTGTTCCTGACAACCTACTATTTCAAAAACATATTTTACTAGAAATAAACAGACTTCAAGATATGATCCTTCTAAAGTGCTTCACACACTCTTCCCTCTTCTTGACCAACTTAAATAACAGCATGTCATCTACAATTTTTGTCATCTTGCTTTTTCAGCCACTTCTCCAGACAATGAATAAATACATTTATCCACTCTGGTATCAGCAGATATCCTCTGACACTCTACTGTTAAATTTCTTGCCATGCTGAAAATTGGCTTTATATTTTTTAATGCCTTTTTCTCTTTTTTTCTCCCTGCAAAATTTCCTTTCCCTTATTTCTCTCTCCCTCTTTGTCTTTGTATGTCTGTCCAATTCCCTCTCAACACAAACAATCACAATTTTCTGCTTTCTTCACAATTTTTACTCAGCAATGGGTTGTTAAAGTTGACAGACTACAGAGAAATCACTGGGAACATAGATAAAATAAATTAACTTGTAATGTTGATACTTCTTATATCCACACCACAGATTGAATGCCTATGACCAGCATCAATATGTGAGAAAACTGGTGTTAATTTGCCTTGGTTAAAACTGTCTACAGACAAGATCCCTATCTTTTCAATTAAACAGATTAAAAAAAAAGAATTTTAAACAAATGGAAGTGAACATTAACGATCATCATTGTTCTCTAAATGCAATGATGCTGTTCATTTCTGATGATCTGTTCCCTTCTTTGAATTCATCCTTCACAGATTCAAGGCACTGTAATTCCGAGAAGTCATTAGTTCACTGCACCTCTACTTTTAAAAGCAGTAAATGAGTCATTTCCTTGTATTTTCCATTCCACCTCCAAATTCTTCAGCCTGAACACATTTTGGACATAAAGAGGTTACCTCTTCTTGAACTGTATACAAAAAGAAGAACTGCCAGCCTGAGTAAAAGAAAAGCTTCACTGAACTCAGGAGTCTGTCTCTGCTTTTGAGAGTAAACAGATACCCAGGGAAACAATGGAAGGCAAAAGGTTTTCCTGAATCTCATTCCCATTTTACACTGATCTTTGCCTCACAGCTGCCTGAGTTGGGAGCTGCAACTAAACCTCCACATTTAATTGCACCTGAACCTATCAATAAGATTGGGGCTTTTCTCAGCCTGAGTTGGTTTTTTTTCCCCCCTCTCTGTTAATACATTGGCCTTCTTAATGTCCCGTCAGAATAAGTTTCAAGTTGAATTGTTCAGTGCATCAGGAAAAAGAAAAGAAAAATATGATCAAAAAGAATCAATCTCTGTTTGCCTTCTCTATGCCACATGTGATCTCCATGTTTTCCTGTGACAGTTCACAATCTTTTAAGCTTGATTAGTTTCACCATACCTGGAAGTCATCTGACCATCCCTATTTTTGCATTCATAGGAGGTATGATACGGTTTTATGTCACTGAATAATAATGTTGGCTTTTTTTTTTTCTCTGTTCTTTGTATGTTCCTAATATAACAGAGAATTTCATTTTGTGTGTGTTTCCCTGAATACTGATGCTTTCAGAAAACTGTGCAGAAGATTACCTGAAAAGAGTAACAAATTCACTGTAAACAGTTATTATCAGCATATCAATGAGGTATGTTCCCAGAGAGCAAAGAAGCTGTTATGATTAAGGCACCCAAACCATATTTAGATGAAACAAAAGCATAACCCAATTGTACCTCAAACTCTCTGGACAACTGTAAAATAGTAATTTCTTTCTGTACCTCAGCCCTCTTTTATGCAATAGAAATAACAAGAGATGCCTGTGTTGACCTTCCTCTGCCTCAAATTAGACATCTAGGGGAAAAGAAGAAATCTAAAAAAGTTTTCCAGGCTAGGTGGTTCTGTCAGTTTCCCCCATCTCCACTGCTCTTCTAACCAAAATAAAATAACAATGTCATCAAGTTCATTACAGATGGAGGGAATATCAGGTATATTCCTTCTAGATCTCTGCCAAGTTAAATTTATTTCAATATAGCAGATGCTTTCTGCAAGGAGTTTGTCAAAAATCCTACTTCTTCAGCAGAGATAAAAAGCACTGACAATGTTTTGATCACACATATTTATAAGATAAATAATAAAAATGAGCACATTTCCCATACTGGAGATCAAGGAAGGATATTCAGACAGAAAGGTGAAACTTTGTTTCAATTCTTATGAGATCCAACAACAGCGAAGGAAATGTATCTTATTAAATATTTGTTACACTTGAATAAAAAACATACTTAATAATTAACTGGTGTGCATTTAATTAACATAATGATTGCCCGATTAAATCAAAATGAAAATTTCATTTGAGACACTTTAAGTACAGGAAAATTAAGGATGAAATATGAATATCCTGAGTATTTAGCTTTCAGGACTGCGTGTGGAGGTGATACGTGACAAAGGAGCTCAACCAGAATTAGCAATTTAGAAGGGGTAATAAAATATTCTTTCATCTGCACCTGACCACAGGAAGGAAAAAACTGACACAGATACCCAGGACAATCAGAGTTTCTATTCTCCAGAACATCAAAGGCAGTACATTCACATGAGGGGTAGTATTCCTGTTTAAATCAGACTGGAAGGGTTTACAGCTAGCTCAGTGCAAGGAGTTTAATAATCATTCCCAGAAGAAGTGTTCTAGTAAAGCAGAGAGACCATTCACAGTTAAAAAAGAATGTTTGAAATCTAAGTTTCTACATCTTCAGTAAAAAAACCCAAACATCTCATTAAAAACTATGGCACTATGGAAAATACATCAGCAGCATGTCCTTTAAAAGGTGCAGATCTTCGAGTTCAAAAATCAGTTTTACAAGGATCCTATTTAAGTAAACACCTCAGAGTCTAGCCTCAGTTACTACCAGTTCTCTTCTTTTTCCCACTATTGAGACACACATGATTGTGGGGTCTTCTTAGCAGTACAATGCCAATAGCATTAAAAGCAACATAAAGCACCAAAGACAAAATTAGGTTATTACCTGTTATATTGCAAAAAACACGGAGTGGTCCAAGTGGTCCACTTCCATCAGAATCAATGTAGAAGAAACCTGAAGTCTTCCCTTGGTGTCGGTAAGCCTCACAAGACTGTTCATAGATAGCTTAAAAAAGAGGAAGAGAGACTGTATCACTTAAACAAGGAGAAAACAAGACAGATACATTTTATATATGAGCACTACTTTAATTAATGTGGAAACATAAACTGTTGGTTCAATGCTGATTAGCACATGAAAGAGTTTACTGCATATGGACCTGAGTCCAGGCTCAAAACTAAACATATATTTGAGTACTTCTTTGAAGTCAATACATTTTTAAAAATACAAGTATTTGTCTTATTTTGGATTAAAGTATGTAAATATTTAAGGAAATAGATATGAACTTTCAAACATGCCAACATCTTGTTTTGGAGTGATACATACAGGCAACTTCATAATATTTCAAAGATATATATATACACATGTTAACATGTTTTACTGCCTAGGTATGCACTCAAACCTTGTCAATATAGAAGACAGATATTTTTGCCAGTGTTCAGCTTCTCTGAGGCGTATTGTTAATAGGTTTCTATAAACCCCTACTACTGTCCACTAGTGAAAACAATCTGTTGTTCTCTAGCAGAGCACTTAAAACTCAGATAATGTTGCCATCCTGGGTGACAACCAGCTCTCCCTTTCTGCTTATCGACAGTCTTTTGGAGGATTAGTGCCCATGAATATCCAAGTGGTTAATAAAATAAGCACACTGGGTCACCAGGAGCAAGAACAGGAGGAAAAGCTCTCACAGGTCAATGCCTGAAATTCCTTGTATTTGAGGCATATTTTCTGGCAATATATCCTAACTGTCACTTCACATGGGGCAAAGAGAATCCTCACCCAGGGGGGCAGTTGGGTATCAGAAATTCACATGTATGATCCTGGATCTTGAACAACAATAACCTTAAATCATATTGCAGGAGGATTGATTTTTTTTTTTCCCCACCCATTTGAACAGTTACTTGATTATACTGCCAAGGTTATTCTCTGTAACATCTTATGATTGTCCAACTAATTGTCAGAAAATGCAACAAAAAAACCCAGATTGACTTAGCAGATGGATCAAGACCTCCTTTTTTTTTTTCTCCCTGTAAGACTGTGTTCTGTGCAAGCCATGGTAACAGAAATGCAAGCAAACAGAATTACCCCTAATCTTAAAGCGAGATTTTGAGTGCTACCACCAGCAGAACGCACAAAAATATATTTGGACACCATATTTGGCTGCTGCAAGGTCAAAGCTATCTTTTTCTTAATTACGTCTTAATTTAAAGAGCACATTTCATCATTATTTGCACATTCGTACATCATCATAGAGCAAATATAGGGCTTACACAGATTGGGAGACACTCAGGAGAACTTGTGAATACTTCACTTGTTAACCACTGAAAATCTTTTCTAAGCCTCCTCAGCAATTCAGGCAGCAGAACAGTACAGTTCAGCTTGATATGGCATAGTATCTGCTGTCTCAAGGTTGTAAATACAAGTGCAAAGTTTCAGGGCCTTTCATCTGGAATGAACTCAAGGAGGATTGCAGATGGAGCACATGGAGAGCAATTCATCACCACTTCAGAAACACAGTCACAGCTTCTCCTGCAGAAGGCAGCAATTGCTGTCAGCAGGAATAGTTCCTCATTCCCACTCCTGTGCAGACAGCGACTCACATCCCTCCTTTCTTCTCATTCCCTAAAAGTAGTTTCTCTAATGAAACGAATTTCAGAAAGGTTTAAACAGCCTGAAGTAGCCTTGTTTAATTGTTATACTGAAGAATGCTATAAGAGAGTTCACTACTCAGATTTTAATGGAATTTGGTCATTTCTTCACTTCTGCCAACAAAACAGAATCACAGTTTTGGGGTCTCTAATCCCAAACTGGCTACGAATTAAAAGCCTCACCAGTCAATCACTTGTACCACTCACTGAAATATACTTTCCACTTGTACATTTCTCTCCCAACCAGACATTTTTAACATTCAGAACATTACTAAATACACATGACATTACCCTTCCTGGAGTTAAGAAGCTGCTTAAGGTACTCAGCATCTAGTGAGACAGTGCTTTAATTAATATCCATCCTATAGTATTCAGAATTAAAGCAGCTTCTTCCTGATAGTCATTATCCTGACATAGAAAGCACTTTCCAGAAGATTTCTAAATTCTCCCTCTCATAGCTGGCCAAGAGTACATATAAAATGCAAATAAAATAAAATCCTCAAACCAGAACCTATTCTTCCACTATTCACAAGCTAAGGGGCTAAGAGAGAGTTCCTCAGCCACTGAAGTGCTGACAAAAGCAACTGGGATATGGAAGATCAGGAGAGAGACCGTAACAGGCGATTAAGTAAGCAATCAAGGATTCATGGTTTGATCAATTTGCAAAGTTCTCAAACCGCAGTTCATGAATTTGCTGTCATCATCATTACAGGACACTTCATCTTGTCTCATTAGGGAATGTGCCAATTGCTTCCCTTGAATTGTTTGCTGAATATTTTTGAAGACACGATGGTACAAGGGACTGAGACATAAAACTAGCAAGTTGTCAGTGAACTGGCACAGTTAAAAACTCATTCTTGATCACAAACTTTTCTTACCAGGTGTTTTGCTTCTTTTGACTGTCATTTTGGCTGAAGCCTGGATATATATTTTTCAAAATGATAAGGAAAGATGTGAAGATTCAGCCACTAATAATGTGTCCAGATTTAAAGAGAGGTGATCTACTCACCTTTATGTGGTCATTGTCATCACAGAACTGAAAAAAAAAAAAAGGTGTATAGAGCTAGAAATGAGGCTAGGGGTGCTCAACAAGTATAAATCTGAAAGAATCACCAAGCTTCAGTGAAACTACAGTTAAGACTGCCAGAAGAAAATACACCCTAGTATATTTTCCTTTTGATTATGTAAGAATTCTATCAGTAAATACTAGGGACTAGTAGAAGTGGGAAAAGGCTATAAACCTCAAGCTCTAGCACATAAAACATATTCTGACTATCATGACTTAGAAAAAAGCTTTTTTGTTGAACAATTTACTTTGTAGCTGCACATCGAAAGTTTCGTATGACTGTATCTTAAGCATTTGGTACTGCATACTCCTAGACTGGATAGGCCATTGCTTTTAGTTCTCTTTTTTTGCTATTTTATCCCGTAGAATGGATCAATGAGAGAATTATACTTTCCAGTCACTGGTAGATGTCCCCACACACATCACACATGCATCATCCATTCCAAGCTCAGCTCAACATTTTTTCAGGCTCAGCTGACTGTTTTTTTCAGAATAAAGTTATACAAATCTGTTTCCTGAAAAAGGCCTATTACTCCAGTTACAATAACTTGAAACTGTCCTGAAAGACAAGATCTCTTTGCAGTTGTTCTTCTCTTTATGCAGTCAGAAACACCACACAAAAGTAAAACCAGACAAACAGTCAACTGTGACTGTTAAGACTCCAGAGCCTTAACTTTGAAAACTGCCTTCAGATTTATGTTCCATTTTTGTGCCAGACTTCTTTGATGTAGAGGGAGATGGGGTTGTTTAGGGAGCAGTAGGAAACCATTATTGTAGTTGTTATTAAAGATACTAACCATTTACATATCTAATGGAGCCTCACTTTAAAAAAAGCTAGCAACAAATGTAATTATGAAACTGTTGACAAATACATACATTTTAATGTCAAAAATGTTGGCAGCAATTAAACCTTTCTAATAAGAGAGGTATTCATCAGTTCATTAGCAGTAGAACTTGTCAACAAATTTAAAGTATTATTTTTATTTTTAAAAAAGAAACAACTCCAAAATAGTGACTTTATTCCTTTCTGTGAAGCATTTTAATGGTGTTTATACTTTTCTCCTCCAAGTTTGTTTTTAAATTTTTTAATTATCACCAAAATAGAAGCAAAAACAAAAACAGTGCTCTTTACAGGCTGCTCATGCAAAGCTTCTTTTCTTATTAAAATGTTTAATCAAGTATCTTTTGAAAATGTCATTTCAAAAAATCAAACCTCTAAGTTGTCACTTAAAGAAGCAAAATCAGTTTTTCTTCTATAATCTTTCCACAGTTTTTTTTTGAACTAATTTTGACTTATACCAGACAGTGAAGATAAAATGATAGTTTCTAGCAACATTTGTCTCACTGAGCCAGAACCACTGAAAATCACAGTTTATGGCTTTTAGCCCCTGCTGCATCTCCTTGGGCCATTTTGGGAATGAGCTGCTGTGCCATGCAGCAATAGCACTGTAGTTCTTTCCACCGAGATCCCTCAGGCAGTCTGCATGAAACTGTTTATGTCAGCAGCGTACATAAACCCATGCTACCCCCCTGCAAGTATGGCTTGGACCTCACAGTTAGGTGTGGTAGATAAACGCATTAGGGTAAACTACAGCACAATGCAAAGGCCAATGTGCAAAAGGTGTCACAGAGACAGAGGTTGGCTGATGGGCTACTTCTGACAACAGTGGCTATTCCAGGATGAGAAAACAAGAAACAGCTTGATTCCAAGATCCCAGAACTAGTAAGAGAAACTGGACATCAGAAATATCTGTTTTATTTGGTCACAAAGAGACTGGTTATCTTTTACTGCCTTTTTTTTTCTTTTAATATTTTTTCCCCAGAATCACTTACAAGACATTACATTGTAATGTGCTAACATTTTTGCAGTACTCTTTAAGGATTCTTTTAAAGCCTACTGTTATGTTTCACAAAGAAATTTAAAATCTTCCCTGAGCTAGCTACTGAAACTGAAACAGCCTGAGAGCCCCGTTATTCATATCAAGAGCTGCTTTCCTAGTACTATATATACTCTTGCCTACCTGCTAGGATAAGCTGTGCTGATGGTATTCACGTGTACACAATACTGACAGAGTTCAAGATATCAATCTCCCACTCCCTTATAATCCTCTGTGAAATACGTATACCAAATTTCTCTCTCAGGTATCTCTTTCAGCCTTAAGTATGTCAAATTAAACTAGCTTCTCAGATCAACAACTCATCCTATCAGGACATTCATTTTGAACACTGCTTTACTCACTGATCATAATGGCCATCTTTTCCTTTTGTTTCCACTTCTCATCTTCGCAGGTTCTTAAGAAATGGTTTGTCAAACTTTGATCAGCATTTAGAAAATAAACACTTTATCCTCAGTCAGATAAACATCACCCAATTCTATACTTTCTTTTCTATTTCCTGGAATACAAAGATTCATAAGCTCAAAAATAAAAAATAAGGACCAGAAACATACACATCCCATATTTTTCCAGGGCACACACACTACACCTCTACAGAAGCATAAATATAATATGCTTTAATTGATCAAAGTTCAAGCTATAAATTCATGGTTCAGACTTCAATGCCAGAAAGAGATTAAGAGATTTTAATGTTATCATAACAACATATTTTGACCTTCTGAGCAAAATTAACTACAGAATTTCATTTTCTCTCTCCTGCACCAAGACCCTTATAGTTGGTCTGACAGGGCTGAGGTCCCTCTTAGATTGGCTCTGCAATTGAAACCAGCCTTGGTACGTACAAGTTTTCAAAGAAACATTAGGAAAAACTTCTCCACTGTGAGAGTGAGGGAGCACTGGAACAGGCTGCCCAGATGGGTTGCTGAGTCTCCTTCTCTGGAGTCATTCAAAATCCACCTGGATGAGTTTCTGTGTGATCTACTCTAGGTAGTCCTGCTCTGACAAGGGGGGTTGGACTGGATGATCTCTCAAGGTCCATTCCAACCCGTAGGATTCTGTGGTTTTGTGTGATTCCTGGTTCAATACACTGCAGGAACCTGAGAAGTTTTACATATAAGCGATGTCATCACTGTTCAACTCTCTGAAATATCCTGAACCTTATTAGTAAACTGTTTTGATTAAACCAGAAGAGATTGTATGCCAGCTGTAGCTGATACCTTTAACAGCACATGGCTGAGCATAAATATTTGCAAGGTCAAATTTTCATTATTTCCAATAAAACATCTTTTTATTCAGTTTTTCACTGACTACTTGTTATTATATTGCCATTAGCCATATTTAAGGAACATGGAATGAGAGGTTTCTTCTTATTCAACAGCAGAGGGATTAGTACAGGCAGTGAACCCTGGGAGTGATCGTCATTCTTACGCTTATAACACAATTGTCTTGTTAAATGCCAGAAAAGAAAATCTATACTCTCAAAAACTGGATTTTGACAGCTCTTCTGTTGACAGACTAATACAGTCTCCACTGTGATGTGCCTGTATGACAGATGGCTTATTTTTACTTTTCCTAATATGTATTTACTCATCTGATAAAAAATATGTTATTTCCATAGATAGCTTTAAAATTACTTTTATCACAATGTCAACTAAATGGATGTTCAGGAGGGGATCCTTCCATTTAGCCTGAGGATTAGATAATTTCCTACAATTCAAGCTAAGGCTCCCTAGCTGAGGTATGAAAGGTCATGTCAACCCGTCCTCCCCTGTCACTCTCCTGCTGAGGTTTGAAGGCGGCTGTGTCAGTCATGTACCCCAGCAGCCTCTGCCTGGTGCTGGGGTAGGATGACCTGAAGTCCTGCTGGTGCAAGAAAGCACTCAGGAAGACCTATGACATTTTAAGAGTAATGTTGGAAGAGAAGGAGAAACCAAAGATTTTAAGGACACACTGCAAAGCATGTTATTTCAGCCATGCTCTTGAAACTACTGGTGTCCCTATGGTGGTGGTCACACCTGCCACAGGCAGGCTCCAAAAAGGGTTCAGTTAGTCCCCCATGTACCATGTTCTGCAGTAAACTCTCAAAGTGGAATATTGTCTGTGTTATTTATAAGGAAGGGTCAAGTAAAAGGAAAAGCTTTTTTTTTTTTTAATCAACACCACTAAGAAATGCAGATGTAGAATCTACAGATACACAAACTGAAGGGAAAGCATTAATAAGGCAGTAACTACTACAAAACAAAAAATGAAAATTCTTATGCCAGAAGAGTGGTGTGGACAAAAATATGCAGGAACATCAAGTAACAGTACTGAAGGCTTGACATGAATAGTAAATGTGTTTTGTTCAGTCAAAGAACATCACTGTATTTAATACACATTGAAAAAGCCTACTGCAAGAATCTCAGACCGGAAAACTGGCTACTCAGGACATGTAAATTACATGACCAGACTCATTGTTAGATGTCTGGCAAAGTGTAACTCTCTGAACCTTGTTTGCCCAGCCAATAATCTGTGTATGCATCTCCCTACCTTGGAAGACAGGAGAATTATCACGTACATGGCTAGTGCTTTAAGATGCAGCTCCAGTACTGCTAACAATCTGGCTGAAGCTATATTAAGCTTTCCAGATAAAAAATGATATATGTAGTAAGCATATTAATATTAAAAAATACATTTTCAAAGCCTGAAGTTATGTTAAGTTTATGTCATATCAACAAATATACGACATTTCCATTATTGGATGGATCTTTCCTCCAGCAATTACCTATGTCAATAAGACACATGCCTGTATGTGCAAGACAGATCACACAACAAGGAAAATATCCAGAATTAAATTACATTCTGTTAATTATCACCTTGCAAAGCTTTGGGACATGTTGACATCCTCAGAACATGAAGAATAAAGCCATGATTTTATATTTCTTATCATCTTTTACATCAATGATCAGCACTCTTTGCAATAAAAAAATATACCCAAGACTAAAGGCCATCTGAAAATTATCATATATAAAAATAATAGACATACAGAAGGGGAAGATGAGGCTTCTAAGGGACTCACATAACTCATAGAAAGAAGAGATTACTAATCATTACCTTGCAATAAAGTTATAACATTTTGTATCTCAGAGCCATTTTACACTGGTCTACTGCTTTCACTATCACATCATAATTACAAGAATTAATATTATGAGAGACATAACTAGGCAGGTTTTAAACTATGACCTTTCAATTTAAAATATTTTGCTTGTATATTCACTCAAAATTCCTCTCCCTCTGTTTCTCCCTCTCTATATAAACACCTGCAATTCTGATCTAGCTTCAGTTTCCTCTGTATGTCCAGGCAAAGACAGCCTCCCTCTTTAGGTGGCAGTCATTGATATGTTTCAGCAGTGGTCCACCCTATCTCACAGCTGAGATTAGTCAAATTCTGAAAATAGCTCACACTTCATTATATACAGAGAGAGAACAGACCACTATCTTAGATCAGATGCCACAACATCAGACAGCAAAAAATAGATGAGATGAGCCTAATCCCACACAGGTCTTCTTTTTTCCCAAGCTGTATACTAACATCAGTGTTCCTATCTAAAAGAGTAAAAGAGAACAAACATTACATTATTATCTATTTCAATATGGTTCACACATATGAGTACATAAAGGATCCTCTCCTATCCATCTGGATGATATCAGACTACTGCAATACCCAATGAATCGGTAGGCTATCCACAACACTAGAAATGGGGAAAGTATGTATCTTTAAAAAGGCTTCAGCTGAGCTAATCTTCCAATCTATTTAAATGAAAGCTCTGTGAAGGGCATTGAAAAGATAAACCAAAAATCAAAACCATGCATTTTACAGACTTGAAGTAAGATTATATCCTCAAAGCACTCTTAGCTACAGATCAGCTCAAGTAGCAGTAAGTAAACAGTAGTTGCAAAGGAAAAAATCCATACCTTTTCAGTAGATGATATAGATTACACACCTTCTAAAATATTTGCAAATTGGATCTTGTTCCCAACAGAGGTGGAGAAACTAAGGCACAACAAAACTCATACCTGAGCAAATGTAACTCATTTACTTACTGTTAGCTTAATATCCTATAGGGTTACCCTATGACTCCTAGTTTCCCCAAACTACAGGCAGTGAAATAGGTACTTGGGGACAGTCAGCACAAGCTGTATGTTTCCCATCAAATTGCACATCCACAAGAATTTGTGACAGCAAGTCACTAACACATGTTTTGGAGTTTCACAGCTATAGATAGTACAGAGATGAAAACATGATTAGTAATCAGTGCTGTGACTAGCCAGCAAGAAGACATGAATTGTGCTGGAGGCTGGAGTGATTAGATGTAAATCCAAGTCCTCTCTCCTCATTGTGGAAAAAAAACAACCCACAACAACAACAAAAGGAAAATAAAAAAATACTTGGAAAGTATTGATAATATCCCTCATGTGGCAGCTTGTGAAAGAGGATTAGCAGTTACTGAGCAGAAATTGTCAGGCAACAAGCTAAGCAAGAAAGAAACAACCTATTTGGAAAATTTCCCATGTGGACTCTTCCCCTATGTTTCAGAAACCCGGAAAACACTAAAGGATTTTAGCACCATTTTACTTGTATTTACAGTGAATGGGAGGAGAGCAGAAGTAGGACAAGAAGAGACCTCATAAATTTTATCTGCCACATAATATATATTTAACAAGATGTGATTCTACACTGTTTCAGTGGTGGACCCTTATTTGGACCAGGTAGATTGCCACACCTTCTAGGAGCTTTCAGGATCAAAAGGGACTTTGAATGAGCAGGAGAACAGCAGAGGTTTGCAGAAAATTGATTGCCTCTAGGAAGATTATATTGAAGCCATGTCTAGACTTAGCTAGTTCTTTCTACATACCTTGAGATGTACTCTTTTGCTTCATCCACATGTCTTGAATTTCAACTACATCCACTTCTAGTTCTGACAGACAAAATCTTGCCCCACTGATGTGACACGGTCATGCAAACAGTGTCCCACCTGTATCTTCAATCAACTTACACTCCTGCCCTGCCACTATCTATGTCCCCTCTGTTGCATCAAATGTGAATTATTTATCTTTGCTTTTCATGGCATATTTCCAAACTATCTACCTGTCATGGCTCTGGCATTTGCCCTGTCAAAAATGTCAAACTCCTCTGGCCATAGTCTTGTATTTTTCAAACAAGCACATTATCGCTTTCTCCCATGTCACTCCTTCATGCTTGCAAGCATGAAATTTCTTCCACTTTTTTAATCTCCACCTCATCACTACAAGAAAGCCTAGCAATGATTATGTACCTGGTAGACTGAAACTGCCACCTATGATGCTGATGAAGACTTTCCAGCAGTTCACCACCTGCTCCAACATATTATTTTTCCTCTCAGAAATTTAGCTGCAAACTCTTTGGTGCAGGGATAGTCTGTGCTAGCTGTTCCTCACAGCGGGATTCAGTGTGGTCTACGAATACTTGGAAGAAACCACTAAGACTGCTTGTGTATCAATCACAACCAATGTACTTCAATTTACAGATGATGACATTAAATTAGGGACAATGTATCCTCAGATCTCAGTTCTTAAAATGGTAAGGTCTCCCAGTGTGAGCTGATAAATCAGTTAACTCTGGTTTGCAGATGCATATGATACAGTTCTTCCTGAAAACACAGAAAGGATTATGGCTTTACGTCACTCAACCGGTGGTACCCACCTCTTACAAACACTCCATCAAAAAGAGGCAAAATCCACATTGATGCAATTCATAGAATAAATATAGCTGACAATGAAACCATTCATACTGTTTGACTTGCAGAAGATTGTCAGTTAAATCTTTCTACTCTTGGTGCACAGACTGTGGTCTGAAGCAATAGCCTCTCCAAACCCGTAAAAGTTCAATTTCAGTCCTGTCAGCCTCAGTGCTCTAGTAAAAATCAAAATCTGCTGAGATAATGTTTCAGACTTTAAGAAATTAGATGGTTTATGTTTCTAGAACTACATTGAATTACATGATTGGAAGTGTTGTCTGTACTTTGAGGATATTCTGGAGTTATGCTGTGATGAGACCTGTGATTTTCATTCACCTGCTGCAAAGGTGCTCCTGTTTGTCAACCACTATCTGCTGAGAGTGATAATCTCTCTTGTTCTGCAGGTTCCTTATCAACAGTTTGTATTTGCCCACCGGCTTTGAAATGGTTCCATCACACATTTGAAGTACATGAATGCATTTCTCCAAACTAATGCTGCTGTTTATCAGTGTTGCTTGGATTACAGGGCAGCTGGCTCCACAATCTAGCTGGAATCAAATTAGCTGTTGACAATATGGTTATAAATAAGTTGAGCAGCCGAATAGCTGTATGTCACATGTGTGCACAGCTTGACCTGCTGGAAAGTTTTAACACAAGATCTTCCTGAGAAACTTCTGAGAGTAGTTTTTACATCACCAAACCTTAAATAACTGCAGCTATATACGTGCCTTTGAGAGCACAGATATGAGCTCACAGAAGTGAGAGGCTTCACTAGCTCCATGCAAATGTCTGTGGAGAAAGACAGTCATGAACCAGTCGTTTTGCAGTAATGACATGGTCTCCTTTGAACTCAAGGTATGCGGAGCTGACACAGAATAAACGAGCCTCAGGCCCTGAGCTAATATGACAGTGTGGATGTAGCCTAGAGGTCAGCCTCTCTAACTGCCTTTGGCCTTCAATAGAGACCTCTGCCTTCCCCAGGGATTCTCTCCCTCCTCATCAACCAATTTGGCTATTTACTTTTTATCAAGCATCAGATGGTGTAAACACTCTGCTATGGCCTCAATCACTGCATGTACACTGGGTTGAGTTTGGAGGTTTTGAAGAGCAGTGATGCCTTTTGAAACAACAAAAACATTGGGCAAAAAGTAATCCCTTTTTTCAAAACTATGAACACAGAATTTTTCTCCCTATCCTTCATCTGGCTTGGCATGGTAAAGTATGAATTCTGCACCAAACCCATATCTTCTTTTGGGCTTAGAATGTAGAGTTCAGGTGGCAAATTTATGAACAGAGCTCTCAACATCCTATCTCATCAGCTGCAGATCCCCACAACACAAATGATTTCATCATTAATTAGCAAACCAGTAAAGTCTCCAGAATTACAGTATGGTTGTCAATTTTCACAGCTTCAAACTACTAAGTACCTCTTCTTCTCTTCTGCTCTTTATCTTAACAGGGAAAAAAAAGCATCTCTCAGCAATATCATCCTATCTGTGTTCCAAGTGCTCATCAAACATGTGGAGCAGAGTTGTATTCCTGGAACTGTTATTCATATCTTTTTGTCTCTTTCCTATAATAGAACAGGAAGTTTAGTTTCATTTTCTGTTTTCCCTTTTAGTCAGGTGTATGAACAGGTTTTGTTTTGACTCCCCTTTCTCTATTTTTATTTTAATTGCCAGCATGTTCTACCTCTACTGTTCAACATTTTTTTTTTATAAATCTTAAAACATCTTAATATTCTTTTTACTGTGGATTTCAATAGCTCAATGTTTCAACTACTGACACTGTTTCGGATACTATATCCTTGCCAATCACAGGAGCCCAAATAATAGTTCAGAAAAGTTCCAAAATTATAAATGCTTGAAAACTAGGTTCTTGCAACAGGAACTTTCAGGTAATCTGTTTACAAAGAAGATGATGGTGGCAAAATCGACATACAACCCCAAACACAGATTAAAATCACCCAGCTCAGCCCAGCTAAATTAAACTAAATATCTAATGACCAATGTATGTATGATGTGTTCGTAAATGAATTTAAGATACTCCAAATCAATATATATAATGCAGGAAAAAAATGTGAAACAGTAATTAAAATAAACTGGTTTTGTTTTATTTGCAAATGGACTCCTGTGGGGTTCCGAGTCCAATTCTTGTCCTGTTCAAACCATGTCAGGATAAGCTACGTCCTTTAATATGGTATAATCTCTCACAAAGCTTCTCTCTGTTTTCTGTGAACTTTGACATACCAGCTCTAGTAGAAAACATCGTATGTGTTGGTTTACTTACAGTTATGACAGGTAGCTCCCATGTAGCCTGTATCATTACAATCGCAGTAAAAGGTAGTCCAGGACTGAGAGCATTTTCCTCCATGTTCACAGTAGTTGGGTAAGCATCTAATTGGAGACAGTTTTAAAAAATGTAATTAATTATAAATATTTTTGTAAAAATAATGTGCTGGAAAAAATAATTATATGACTGACTCAAATCCTCATTTTTGACAAGAGTTTCCTAGGGCTAAATTGTTTTATAGAACCTGAAATAATTACTTATTCCTCTGATCTGTGATTCACTTAAAACACAAGCACTGAAGAGAACAACATTTAATGTATCCAGTAAGCAGAAAAGATCATTCTCAATAAAAACATTCCACTTGTCCTTCATTTGTTATCAATTAAACTGTCACAAACATTCTGAGCACAGAGAAGGACAAGAATCAGGTGAAAATGTTACTGAAATATTGTTTCAAAGAAGAATCCCCTGTTCTCTGATTAAAAAGACACTATTGTTATCAAAATTAGGCTGATTTACATTTGTGGTAACACAAACAGCATGAAAATCTCAGAAGTGAGGGGAAAAACATGCTTCAGTTATGAGTTCTGTACTCTCTCTAATTTTAGTTGGTATGCCTCTAAAGTATCATTGTCGGGAAAATTAGTAAAAAAAGAAAGCGGCACAACAGCATGCAGCTTTGGAAGTGAGCACAAACAAAAGCTGTGGGAGACAAATTCAATCTTCAGGACAAGATACAAATACTTCTCTAAACTACACTGGTGTAAACACAGGCAGTCCAATAGAGCTCATCAGCCAAAATGGAAAAACAGCTTCTTCCATTTTTTGCCTTTTCTTTCCTTTTCTGCCTCCCTTACTGTATATTAGATAATCTCTTTTACACTGTATGACTTTTGAAAAATGAGTAACTTGTTTTTACCACTGATTCAATTGTGACAGGTGGGCGGATAGAAAACAGGCAATCAATTTATCTCTTACACAGTAACACTCCATTAGGGTTTGCTTTGCTGTAAATTGAGCTTCAAGACTCTTTTTATGGCCCAGATTTTTCAGTGGTGTTAGTCGTGAAGTTATTGATACTCCTTAGATCTGTACTAGCTGAAGACGGGATATTATTGTAATGCAGTGGAGGTGGACTAGATGATCTTTCGGGATCCCTTCCAACTCTTAAGATTCTGTGATTCGTCTCATCCTTAGGAAGTATTTTTGCATTTGTGTGCATACTATCTTTGACTCTGGCTTTCAGTCCTTTTCTTTTAGAATCCTTACAATTAAAACATACTTCATGTCTGTAAGCAGAAAATCTGTATGTCACTAACGATCATTGTCTTCACCAGTGTCCCGAGCTCCACCAGAAAAGCATTCAGCAACTTACTTCAGATCAAGGTTGTTTAGAGCTACCAAACTGACAACTCAAAGAAACTTCTTTATGTGCATAGAGGTCTATCAGACTAACCTCTCATCCTCAATATGCTTGCATGTATTCAAGTACATCCATATATCCATATAAATGTGAGTCAGAGGCTTTTTATAGAGCTCAGATTTACTTGATCATTATTTATACCATCGTACATCAAATTATAAAGATAAGATTAAAATATTAATGTGAAAGATTAATTGTAATTAATAATTATTATAGACATTTATTATTCAAATACTATCAACATCAAGAAGAAAGTATGTTATTCATAACTATCTGCAACATCTGTTGAAGCAATTATAAGATATTGGTCTTACAAAAAATGTTGTTATGGCTTCTATTAATGTTTGGGCTCAAATACAAAATAAAGAAGGAGAATGGGAAATGCATGCTTGGTTTTCCAGCTCAACAGGGAGCTTTTTACAGTACTGTGAAGAACATCTTGTTTCCAAAACAAGGAAGAAATAAAGGGGTTGGCCAAAACTGTTGGGTTTGCTTTGTACTTACAAGGCAGGAAGTCTGAGAAGGGATGAGATTTTGGCTTGTAATGGTATGCTGGGAAATCCTCTAACAGAGTCTAACACCCTGTTGGTACAGTGATAGCCCAGCCAGCCCCTCTGCTGTTACATATACTCTTGGCAATGGTGAAGAGAGATTTGGAGACTCTGGCTTGATGCTGAAGAAAATCAAGAGAATGCCACAAACAGGACTGTCTGGTACATGATTTGCACCCAGCTATGCTCTGAACAACCAGGCCAGCTCCC
Source organism: Colius striatus (assembly GCF_028858725.1). Classification (NCBI taxonomy): domain Eukaryota; kingdom Metazoa; phylum Chordata; class Aves; order Coliiformes; family Coliidae; genus Colius; species Colius striatus. The sequence goes on along the minus strand of NC_084769.1, from coordinate 15,348,260 downwards.
TCAAACCAGCAATTCACTAAAAGCTTAATCTGGGAGGCTGCAGGAGAAGCGCAGGGATTCAACAGCTCTATGTTGATATATATGAATTTTCTCTTTCATATAGCAGATTTGTTCGTGCCCGCCCTTGCCTGCAGCATATTACCTTTACTTCTACCTACTGTTTGGTGATAGACATTAAGTTATGTCATCTGTATAATAGCAGTAGTTTTATTAACATCACGGGGTGTTGGCAACAAGAAACATCTGATGTTTAGCTCTTTAGAGAGGTAAAAAGAACAGTACTATGTTATTATCATAATTTACATCATCAGTGTAATGGACGAATATGTTTTCTGCCTATTTTAAGCTACCTTTTATTAATTAACCCAATGCAGTAAAGCTAATTACTAGTTATTTGTGGTTTGCCAAAGGCCTATATCTGAGGCTTAGCTACATTTATTCCCTTAAAACTGTTTACTTTTAAAGGCTTTACAAAGTTGAAGATCACTTCTCATTTCTATTTGTCTTACAAATGCAGACACTTTTTCTTCCCTCAATAATGCACAAAACACAAGTTGAACTAGCCATGTAAGCCTTTAATGATATTCATAAATTCAGAATTAAACCTTTCCTATTCCTTAGTCTATTTTCTTTAATTAGCACCAAACACATTGATCTTGGTTTCAGTCAGATAACTAACCTTCTAAGAGCTTGTGAAACTTATTTCCTTGCAACTCTAATAATTACCATAATCCCATTCTAACCGAGCAGTTGTGACTTCAAGAGAGGCAGAATTTATCCTTGTTTCCAGAGAAATAAAAATTAAGAAACAGCTATGATTAACATTAATCAAGGCACGGATAAATCACAGGCTTTTACATTTCCTAACAGTGCTGGATCCTCATGTGGAAGGACTTTAACACATACAATCTAAAATATAAATAAATATTTGCATTCTAGTAGAATCATGGAATTTTTGCAAAAAATGCAGTAGCATCATAGAAGGTTTCATAGACAAAAATTTGCAGCAGACAGCCCCTGACCTATTTGCAGTTGAAATGAACAAACAAATCAATTCAATTTTTGCATAAATGAGACATTTTGAAATTTAATGATTTGTCTAAGACAGGTAGTGACAGACCAGGGACTCATTAAAAAAAAAAAAAAAGCAGCAAATAAAATTTTCTCTCCTTCAGCCAATCTGAAAACACATTCACCGACCTTCAATGAAACATTCACCTCCAAAACTGTACGTGTGCTTCCTTTGAATTCAAAGGTCAAACTGCATAGATATTAGAGGGAAAAATTTGGCCCTTAGATAGGAATGATCAAGAAATAACAATGACAAAATTACTTCTGTGTGAAGGCTGAGGAATTCTACACATTTGATGTTACGTTTTCCTGGAAATAAACTCAATACTTTCAATATGTGCCTCTCAGATTTTGTTACAGTCTGCACAACACATCCTGCCTGCACCGTCATCTATTTTTCCTAAACAAAGAGGAAAAACAGAGAACTATCAGAGAAAGAAATAAAGAAGAAAGGAATATACACTCTCATTACTAAGATGATACACCCAAGTACTAACAACTTAGGCGGCAGAGAGTCTGGTACAGGGCCACCAAGATGAACAGGGGACTGGGACTCTTGCTTATGAGGAAAGGCTGCAAGAACTGGGGCTGCTTAGTCTAGAAAAGAGGAGACTGAGAGGAGATCTTATTAATATTTACAAATAACTAAATGGTGGATGTTATGAGGTTGAGGCATCCCTTTTTTTCTGTTGTATCTAGCGACAGGACAAGGGGTAATGGGATGAAGCTGGAACACAAAAAGTTCCATTTAAACATAAGACAAAAAGATTTCACTGTTCAGGTGAGGGAGCCCTGGCACAGGCTGCCCAGGGAGGGTGTGGAGGCTCCTTCCTTGGAGGTCTTCCAAGACCCGTCTGGAGGCGTTCCTATGTGAGCTGATTTAGGTGGACCTGCCTCTGCTGAGGGATTGGACTAGATGATCTCTAAAGGTCCCTTCCAACCCCTACCGTTCTATGATTCTATGTATTAAGATATCATTTTGAGACAATCACTAAGACTCTAAAACTCAACAATGCCGTAAACAAGAAAACATGAAATTTAAAAGTTTTTCTATCAAGAAACTATTTGCCTAAATATTATCTCAAATTCATTTTATGTCAACACTTTCCTATTTATTGGATGCAGTTATTTCATGTATAATTCATAAAATATAGCATTAATGGGTAAGAATTCATATAGCAGGCATGCATATACAACGAAATCCATGGGGTTACTGTAAGAGCCTGTATTCTGCTCTGGTAAAATGTTGTCTTTTCACTGAAGTCAAGGGACTGAGGTCAATCAGAACAGCATGGATTTTGGCCCTGCTCTCCTGAGCCATAAATCTGGGAAATTTCTTGCCAAAGGTTATTTTGGATAAAAGAAGTGGGTTCAAGGGGAGGCCAGACAAGTGTTTGGAAGATAAATACACCAATGTTGTTGCACAGACAACATGTAACAACTTCAGCAATTTACCAAGGGGAAAACAAATTAAGATCAGAAAGCATTAGAAAATAAACTACCAGAGGAGTATATCCCACTCTTATTTTACCCTGGATGTCCATTTGTGGCAAAATAGCAGACTAGGTCTCTTTAGCTAAAGGGAAAAAAGAATGAGTAAAAATAATAATAAGATAGGGTGGAAAAGAGTTAGCACTCTCCAGATCTTTGGTTTTCCTCAGCTACAACATACTTTCCAACCTCTCTATTGCAATTTTTTTCTTTTTTAAGCCATTTGCATCTTGTTCTCCAAGTTTATTGTTATGAGAAGTCATAGAGTACAAACAAAACAAGAATAATGTGAAAGACAGTTTTTTCCTAGGCTGGAAATTATTTCCTCTACCACACTTTTCTAAAGAGATTAAAAAAAAGACATTTTAATAATATGTCACAAAGGGAGGCATTTATTCTTTCTGTGAAATTTGATTTCTTGATGTCTGAACTTTAAAACTGTATTATTATTTCCATTGTTGTCCACTTTGGTTCTCAAACTCTGCACTTGCATACCGCAGTGAGATCGACATTTAGAAGATCTAAACATTGATGCCAGCTGCCCTCAGGCTTGTCACTGGGACAGAACTGTCAGAGAAGGTTCTGCTGGGATTGGCACAACTGAAGGGAAAAGAGCCTATTATCTATGCCTTAGATAAAAGGCACTTTTTTCAAGGTTTGATTGCTTTGTTGTTAGAACATTACAATTTTAATAGAGGTAAATGTGCTGACACTTTGGCTTGGTATCAGCAGAAAGCATTTTATATAAATAAATTTGAAAATGAAAAAAAGGAAACAAATAAACCGTCCTGTACAGGCAGCTGTTCTATTTAGAATTTGTCATTTAACAAAGCAAAAGCAGAAAAGCCATCTGCAAAAATCAAACAAACAAAATAGGATATGATATCATGTCCTACATACTTCTCCATAGCTGTCCTTTAATTTACCATGGGGTTGCACATCCCATGAATTTTGACTCAAGGAATAGCAATGGGGGTGAATTCTCTTCATGTCCCTCCAGAAATTCAGTTCCATACTCAAGTTGGATTCCAAAAGCCATTTTAGTAGGCTCCTACCAACCTTCAAACTACCTTCTTTCTCCACAGGAGTCTCATTTAGGGTAAATCCCCTCTTTAGCACTAGTGGAAAGCCCCTCCACTCTGCATCAAAGACAAAAGCTAAGTAGTGTCCAGTGATAGGACAAGGGAAAAATTATTTTGCTATAAGGATGAGGGAGCCCTGGCACAGGCTTCCCAGGGAGAGTGTGGAGTCTCCTCTGGAGATTTCAAAACCCATCTGGACATATTCATGTGCTACTTGATCTAGGTGGAATCGTTTTAGCAAAGGAGTTGGACTAGATCTCTAGAGGTCCCTTCCAACCCCTACTATTGGTACCGCCAGCTCCAGTATCTTTCCACAAGTACAAGTCATTGCAGTTATAGGAGGAAGTTCACCCTGCTCAAATCAGTTCTGTAGATACCCCTTACAACTTCTACTAAATAGGTTTTGAAGGACCTTATCAGCACTCTGATGTTACTCTGTTACTAGTTACTCTGCTGTGGTGTCAGGTAAATGAGATTTTAATTCAACACCATTTTCTTGTTTCATGTGAAAATAAAAAAACAAACTTAACTGGAAAAGAACGCGACTCAATCAAAACACGATCTGTCTCCAGTACAAATGTGGTAATGTGAGTGTGGCAGATTAATCTGAAGACCTTTTTCTTGTTTTACTCTGAAACACGGTGTTTCTACAGACCAGCGCACCCTTCATGGACCTGAATCATTGTTTTCTGCAGCTGGTCTTGCATTTATGAAACAAAGTCAGAGAAAACAAAAAATCTTAAAATTAAGGCAAGGCTGGAAAAATCAACTCATGGCATTGTTCAAAGACTTTGAATATTCCCTTTCACTCATATCAAAGAAATAGAAAGGACAGAAAACATTTCCCCAGTTCTTCGGAGGTAGTATCTTCCACTGTGACTGCCTACTTTTACAGAGTCTTTGCTTTGTACGAACACCCTCTAGTTTTATAACTACTGCAGATTGAGCTCATCTGACAGAGCAAAGCCCATACACCAGTCCTAGAAAAGGGAATTCTTGTACATGATTTTATTACAGTTTGTTGTCAGTCAGCCCTTAAGTTATCAGAGAGAGAAGCTCTGTCGTCACTTGCATTATCCAGCTTAAGCAGAATAGAGAAGATGATGGGAATAGTCTTCAGAACCACAGATATTTTAGCTACAACACCAAACTTTCGCATGTTTGTAGGTTTGGATTTGCATATCTTGCTCTGTTTTTATATATCCTGCCCTTCCACCCTAAAACTTAGATGTTATGCAGGGAGTTCCCAAATCTCACACTCTCAAATGTGCTACCTGTAATGGTTTAATTATATTAGCTAGTATGTCTAATTTGTGATACAGGTGCATACCTTTGGGAATGACCAAAGGATTTCTTCAACTCTCACAGAACACCATGTTTTCCATGATTTCTAATACTATTTTTCTCTCTGTATATGGATCTTATTGATCAAGTCATTAAGATACGTCTTTTACCTTTTCCTTCCCCAACATGTAACATACCTTGTATTTAAGCTATTTCCCCCTTTGCATTTCCATACAATTAATTCCAGTGTTTTACTTTGTTTTTAGTACAAAGAGGAAAAAAATAAATTCTGTAAGGGCTATTTTATAAAAAATAATTTCTAACAATACTGTAATTTTTGCTGCACAAACACAAAGCAAATTGCCAGTGTTTTACAAAGTATTAACACAGGCATGAGAAAGGGAAACCTTTTGCAGACTCATACACAGTTTCCTTAATTAAAATAGAAACTTAAAAGAGACATGAAGCTTCAGTATGCCCTGTGCTATTTGTAAACATGTCCACTGCAGCTTATATTCGAAGCAGGCAATAGAGACAAAAGGTGAGGGGAAAAATAGTCACTCACAGGAATGAAGTGATCTTTTTAAGGTGAAACAAAAGATCAAAAGAACTGTAACCTGGACCATCAGATCTCTATAACTAGTCAGGACAGGCCCCCTGTATGTAAAATTGAATGGAACAATTCTGAAAAAAAAGTTTCAGATATTCCAGTATCTGAAGGTATGCAGTTTAAATGCTTTGTTTTAACTGATTATGAAGATGTAGGTTGGCTATATTCAAATCTACTTCGGGATTTACCCCAAATCAGAATTTTTTTTAAAAAAGGGCAGATGACATTCCCTCTTCTATCTTCAAATCATCCCAGCTTTGAATCCCATCCAAATTCAGAGTGTGACCTAAACCCATCTGACTCACTGCTATAAAGCCAAGAAGGGAAAACCTAAGAGGACATTCTACAGTGAGAATATAACCTTGACTATAAAATAATTATCCTTTCTACAGAGACTACAGTAAACATTGAAAGCAGGAATACTAGAGAGAATTAAAAGAATGGATATCTAATAGTGGGGTTTGGGGTTTTTAGTTTTAATTATTTCTGCAATGCACTGCAGGTATTTATGTGGGGGTGAATGTAATATTAAGTGTTTGCTTATTCTATTCCAGACAGGGACTGTAATAAATAAAATTTAAATTCAGTGGGCATAATATTTTCTCATTTGCATGGTCAAATTTGCAGGGGAAAAAAACCCAAAACATGAAGTTTAACTTCTGCTACAAGGCATACATTAAACCTTATAAGAGATCTTGGAAATGCAAAAAGAGGCTGTGCTTTCATTGGATTTATCCTAACACCCTTCACTTGCAATAGCAATTAATTTCCCAAAGGCCTATTTTGACAGTACAACACATGAAGCAATGTTTAGTACTAAAAGAAAAGGAGTAAAAATTCCAAATTATTATTTCTTACAAGTAAAAATTAATAGAAAAATCTAATGGAATCTATAAAGAAAATAGGCACAAAGTAGGATTTAAAAGGTCAGCTCTATTTAGCAAGAAAAAAGAACACTTTCAGGTAATTATTTTTAAAATGTTATGAAGAAGTTTCACAGAGAAAACATGTGCAGGGATAAAAGGATAGGGACTACAGATAATATTTGTGCTCCATAACTGAAGTATTATAGGGAAACTAATGAATCAACTCAGTATGCTTCTCCCTAATGAGGTAAACTGTTAACACCAATCCCATCACAGTGATTATTATGTATACCACATGCCGCTCTCTCCATTTGTATTTGCTAAGAGAATCAGAATATGCAGATGAATCTTGGTTTAATAAGGATGGCAATATTAGTGTGTGCTTGTGTCTGCCCACTGATGCTATAGAGATTAAATACTGTCAGCATTCATATGAAAATATCTGAGGTCAGGTTCCTCATTGCAGATCTTTGGAATTTCCAGGATGTCCTGCAAGATTTACTTTCTGTACATCTGCCAAGGTAGGTTAGATGGGAATCCTTTGAGTTTTCTTTCTTTTCCCCTCCCCCAGGTCACTTAAGTGAACTAAAGTTCCTGGTGTTGTCCTTAGCAAGTAGTGTCAGCATTTGCTATAGCAAGGGGAGAGTGCCAGCCAAATAAAAATAGGACAACTCAGTCAAAGCTTCATCAGCGCAAAATCAACATGAATTGCAGCAATCAAAGTGCCACAGCAGTTGCAGACAGAAGAGAAATGCAGATTTATGCATTCATGTGAATCTGAGCCTAAAGGAAAGGAAGCCCTGACTACTTTCACAGCTCATAATCATGACTGGTTCAACACATAAATGGCCTTGTTAATCTCAAGACTACTCAGTCTCATATAGTCAAGCATAAATGATGTCTAGAACTTCTGACAATATTACACTAGGTGTACAACACTGTGCTTCTGCACCTGCCTTAGCCCACCTCTGAGAAGGTAAACTTACAAAAAGTCAACAGTTTCAGGCTATTTAAGCCCAGGCAGGATCAGCAGAATCTTATGAAATCAGGCTCCTTAACAAGTTTTCTCTGTCACTTGCCAAATTAAACACCAATGCCTTTGTGATGGGGGTTCAGGAGTTCAAAAGCATTAATATAACCAATGTCATCATTAAGGATGTGTCTCAAGAAGACATGACACATCTAAGGACATGCCTCAAAAGCCTGGTGGAAGCAATCATTTGTCTAGCATCATCTTGAAGGCTAAAGGAGACTATTTTCATGAGACGTGCCAAGTCAGAGGGAAATGTGGCCAGTCTTCCCCTTATGACAGCTGTTTGGCACAAGCTATCCCAATTGAAATGCCTCCTAAGCACACACTTATATGCAGTTTGAAGGAGCTCGTAGGGAAAATTACATCTTATATCTTTGTGTACACACAAAGTACAAGAACTCCAGGAAATGTTTGGGCTTTTTTTTTTTTTTTCTCTTTGAATAACACTGCAAAACAGTTTGTCCCACTGCATGAAAGAAGTGGATGAAATTAATCAACCCGTGCCTAGAGGCTGCAGGCAATGCCACAGCCCTTGCTGCTGTATTCCAAGGGGTCCATCTGCTGTAAGAGCAGACAGCCTTGCTCAGCCCAAAGGGAGCATCTGTGCTGTATGATGAAGGGCTGGAAATCCACAGTGATTCTGGACTGAGGTTTAATGATTTTCTGGCACATATTCCTAATATCCATGGCAACTCTTGAGCTGCAGTATCTCTCGAGACCACATTCCTGCATCTATTCTCTCAACAGGATGCCAACCGTGGCAAACAACCAACTCAGCTTCAGGACTGAAGCTAGTATTTCTAGATCCAAAATCTGGCATTCCAGCCAACTGCTGAATGGGAAATCCCAGAGCTTCTCAACAATGTGGCCAAATTCCCAGGAACTACATATTTGTTTTCCTACCCATTTCATTTATTTTTAAATGAGAGGCTGCCTGAGATTGCCTTGGGATATGCCTTCCATTATTTGCCCACACACACACCAACTCACATCCCCACTACTATGTAGGAAGAGAAAACACAGTGCAGAAAGTATTAGTACTTAGCAAAATTCCCAGATTTCAGTCTACTTTTCAATTAGCACAGATATGACACAGGCATTAGCAGAGGTATGAGCTGCCCACAATCATAGAATCATAGAATGGTAGGGGTTGAAAGGGACCTTTAGAGATGATCTAGTCCAACCCCTCTGCAGAAGCAGGTTCACCTAGATCAGGTCGCATAGGAACACGTCCAGGCGGGTCTTGAAGACCTCCAAGGAAGAAGACTCCACAACCCCTCTAGGCAGCCTGTTTCCTGCTGCTCTGTCACCCTCACAGTGAAATACTTTTTTCTTACGTTTAAGTGGAACTTTTTGTGTTCCAGCTTCATCCCATTACCCCTTGACCTGTTGCTAGATACAATAGAAAAAAGGGATGCCCCAACCTCCTGACACTCACCCTTTAGATATTTGTAAATGTTAATAAGATCTCCTCTCAGTCTCCTCTTTTCTAGACTAAACAGCCCCAGTTCCCACAGCTTTTCCTAGTATGAAAGATGTTCCAGTCCTCTGATCACCTTGGTGGCCCTGCGCTGGACTCTCTCCAGCAGTTCCCCGTCCCTCTTGAGCTGAGGAGCCCAGAACTGGACACAGGACTCCAGATGAGGCCTCACCAGGGCAGAGTAGAGGGGGAGAAGAATCTCCCTTGACCTGCTGGCCACACTCTTCTTGATGTATCCCAGGATGCCATTGGCCGCCTTGGCCATGAGAACACATTGCTGGCTCATGGTTAGTTTATTATCTCCTAGGTCTCTCTCTGCAGAGATGTTCTTCAGCAGTTCAACCTCCATTCTGTACTGGTGCATGGAGTTGTTCCTTCCAAGATGCATGAAAATGTTGTTTTTATAACTGTGAGAAACTTGGGCTTCCTAGTCCTGAGATTACTGCCTCACTCCAGACTTCACTTCAGATCAACAATGCCTCTCCTCCAATTTCCTTACTCTGACATTGTCACAGCAAAGATGCTAATGAAATAAGAGCATCCCACTGAATAATTTGTCAGCTTCCAGCAATCTGTGGCTTATGGATTCATGTGTGCCTTACTGGCTTTTTCCTTTATGCTTGACCTCTACAGCATCTAACAACATCCAATCTGATGTTGTGCAAGATCTGAATTTGTGAGAAACTGCAAATTCTTGTTTATTATTCACTTCTTTCATGTTCTTCCCCATTGCACAGCCCTGCCTAGCTCTCTCTTCTCAAGGCTGAGAAGTCCTAGTCTATTTAATCTTTCCTTGTAGAAAACAGTTTGTGGCATACAAAACAACAGTGTCAGTTTTAGAAACAAGCATAAGTTCTGAATGACAGACTCTTATTGTCAGAGCTGCACACAGCATCACCTCTGAGTATTCCAAAGAGGATGTACTTCTTGGAAAGAGCTGGTCAGGCCAAGGTTGAGGTCAGTGAATACATCCAACTAGATTTGTGTTTCATCTTTTAGCAATTGAAACAGAGGTTGTGAAGGGATCAACATACAGCTGTTAGCTTGATTTAATAAGGGGAAGATGCTTCCTTAGTTAGCTAGTTCTTCAGTCCCCACCTCCTCCTAACAGCTTTCAAACTTTTCATGCTCATTTTAACCACATCTGAAAGAGGGACAGACATCTCAACTGCAAGAAGTCACAGGACCTTGTAAAAATAGAGAGCCAAGTAGAAGAGAATCAAATTACTGTTCATCAAAGAAAAACATACAGCCTCAGCTGAACCATCACTCTAGGCATCATGGAATCTGCAGAGAAAAAATCCCAAGAAAAAACAGGACAATAAATTCTACAATCACAGAGCTTCATCCTGCAGTTGCAAAAATAAATAATGCATTTTCAGAAGCAAAAAGTAAACTGGGGAAGTGAGAAATTAGTAGAAAGTATTGCTTCTTCTTCCCATTTCCTTATACTTGAAACTTAACATATGCATCTCAGGTTAAATACAGCCACCAAAGCGTACCTATGGGCTACATGGTCCCTACCACAGCACTGTCTTAGAATGTCTGAGAGATACATCTATCATATGAGCTTTCTCACAGGTATAAGAAATCCTGAGCTGAATTCCCAAAAGATATTTCCCACATGGTTTTGGTTTCATCGTTTTTTGGTTTTGTTTTGTTTGTGGTTTTTTCCTAAGCAGTGTTGTTGTTGTTGACATTTCAGAACCCCTAAAGCAAGAACAAGACATAGCTAGCTGGAGGAGAATCCTAAGCAAATGTAACAGAATTACAGAAAGCTGGAAGGAACTCAGAAGATTGCTTAGTCCACGATCACACGTCAAGGCAGGATCACTCATGCTCATGACTGTTATTTCTCACAGACCCATCTAACCTCTTTGCAAAGCCATCCAGCGACAGAGACCTGACAGTCTCCTCAGGCAGTCTATGTCATGGCTGCTCTCCTATACATCCTGGTCAGAAAAGATGATTATTCCTTTCTGTGCTGCAGCAGACTTTTAGCACCCGAAGACCATTATGCTACCTCTCCTCAGCAATCTATTCTGGTTAAAGAACCAGAAATTAATAAATCTTTATTTGCAGGGGATGTTTTCTAGACCTATTTTGTGTCTTTTCATATAGACAGGGCCATTCAAGAAACAGTTTGGACTCTGAATGTTTATACAGAATAGAAATTTAGAAACATGACTGCTAACAAACCTAGGACAGCTAAACACCAAGTGGCAACTTCACAGGCCTTGCTCACCCCTCTTTCTGCTCCTCACTCAGACATATCTGCCCATGTGATTTCCTCACCAGCTCTGTTTTGTATTTCAAGATTTGTAGAGTTGTCAGTTACCCAAAATTTCAAAGCAAGGCTGCAGATGCTAAAAGCTTAGTATTTTGGCACCAATGCTATGGCTCAGGGGTCCTGCGTAGATCAAGGGAATGCAGCAAGCATGTTTTCCTTCTAAGCCAACATGAAAAAACATTTCATGAAGGCAAAAGCAACTGATTTGAGTTTATGGCCCAGCAGAACACTGAATAAACCTCAGATTAAAGAATCATTATTAGTATTAGAGAAACCAATACTTTTGTTGGTACTCTCTTGAAGAATCAGGTTAGAGTTTGTCAGTTTGAGAAGGCACAAGAGCTGAAGCTTCTGTTCTGCCACATGTACATGCCAGTGAGGGAAGGGAAGCATTGGCATCCCTGGAGACAGTAGCCTCATGCCTTTCATCAGTGTTAAAAGGACTGAAGGAAGAGATCTGAACCAGCTACACTGCCCAGCTGGCTGCTGCACTAGATGCAGCTGTGATTTCTAACCCATGAGTGAGAAGTTTCTGTAACCACATCCCTTACCCATTTCCAGGAGGCTGTCTTTGCAAACTGTAAAATAGAGGAGGGAAATGCATAAATGAAGACATCATTTGAAAGAGACATCCTACTGTGTGGTGGTGTTATTTTTTTTTCCTCTAAAACAGAAGTAATTAGGAGAGTCTTTCCATCTTATACCTGTAAAGGCTCTAACATGCTACCTGTAGGTGCAGAATGGGAGCCCAGACATACACTTAAAGCTAGAAACTTAGTGAAGCTCAAGAAAAGGGAGTAAATCTCTTGTGATTTACAGCATCTCCTTATATTTAAATGGAACTTTCAGTGTTTCAGCTTTTGTCCATTACCCCTTGTCCTATCATTGGACACTACAGAAAAAATGTTGCCCTATCGCCTTGACATACACTTTTTAAATACTTGTAAGTATTAAGGTCCTCTCTCCTCTTGAGGCTGCTCAGCCCCAGATCCTACAGCCTTTCCTCATAAGACAGATGCTCCAGTCTTCTGATCATCTTGGTAGCCCTGTGCTGCACGCTCTCTACAAATGATTTTTTTATACTGGTTGCCACATCCTCATCCCTTGACACTGACGTCCTCCCTACAGATTAAGGGCCAAATACAGAAAGCAATATTCTGTTCTCATTAGACTTTCTTACTGCTTAGGTTTTCCTCTAGAAGATTTTAGGTTTAATATGTCACTCCCAGAAGATGCCTCCCTTCCAGAAAACACAGTGCAAAACACCAAGAGTTAGGGCTTTACAGTCCCCATAGCCATTAACTTAATCTATACCACTCTGAAATGAAAATAAATTCAAAGAGAATCTGCATTTATTTGTTTGGGTCTATGCCAGATGGCTTTTGCTCAGAGATGGTCAACATAGTACATGTACTGCTGCAAAAGACTGTATACATACTCAAAGATATCTCTTTACCAACAAAAATGTCTCTGAATTCAAGGAATTCATAGCAACTTCATTATTAGACATCTCAGCCTTATTACTTTCTGCTCTGTATAATGCCATAGAAGGGAAATCCCAGAATGATTTAAGAATCTGTATTTCTTGACATGAATTAATTGTAAAACAAACAACTCCTGCTGTATACCTGCACTCCAAACCAAGCAGAAATCCTGAAATGCAACAACAAAGAGGAATAAAATTAAATAAATTTCCTTTTAAATATGGAGCAGACCTCTATGGCTTGGCAGCATATTTTCTCATTTTTTCTTTACCTCTCACCAGAATGGGTATAAATGCATTGCAGGCAGCTATGGCCTTTAATACTTCATAACAGCAGCAGTGTATGCACCACACTTTGCAACATCCTCAGAAAAGGCTGAGCAATATGTATATTTGGACAATCACAGCAAATATGTGTAATACAAACAAAAGGAAAAAAAACCCACATAGCTAGATCAACAGTAGGCAGGAAGTAGGGATAACATGCAGAGTCCTACATATGTATTGCTACAAGAAAAATTGCCTCCTCCTACAAATTCTACCTTCCTATGCCATGAGGCATAGGAAACTGTGCAGGAAGTTTTGAAGGAGGTGAAGAAGGGAATACGGCACTGTTTTGCAGGGCTTGTGGATCAGACTCAGCACTGATATGAATAGATTGGGGATTCCTCTCCTTGCACAGGATATGTCATTTAAGGACAACATTTAAGTACTGTAAAATTACAGTAATTGCAAATTGTAGATGTCTTGATATACCTGTAGTAGGAACACCAGTGATGCTGGCAATACAGCTGAAGGCTAGAAACAAGCATTCTCTAAATAGGAGACAGTGCTAACCAGTTTCTTCCGTCATCAGGACAATCTATACTGTTGTGCTCAATTGCAGACTGTATAATGTCTTAACATGCTACTGAAAGTATGAAAGACATGAGTTTTCTGTGTGTTATCTGATGATCCCAGCTCTCACAGATATATCTTGTCCACTCAGTCAGGACCAGAGTAGCTACTGTGTGGCCTCATTCACAGGATCACTGAGACTGCAAGAAGCCTCTGGAGGTCTCTCGCAAAAGCCCTCTGCTCAAAGCAGAGTCAGCAACAGGGTCAAGTTGGCTTGTGTCTCCAAAAGCTTCTTCACTTGGCACTTTCTCCCCAGACACCAAATGGATGGACAATCCCATTTTTTGTATGTCCTTTCTGATAGCTCAGCTAGTGACAGGGCATTTATTTCCTGATAAATGGTTACTGAAGGATGGAAATAACAAATAGAGGGAGACAGAAGGCATTCCTGCCAAGTTCACTTGAGCACAAATAGAGTTCAAATACTAGACATGAGAGACAAGGAGATATTAAGGTTTAGTCCCTCAGATGGCTCCATTTAAATTAACAGAGGCTCATCACTTTATGCAGGGAATCACAGAGGGGCTGTGTAGAAGGAACGTGTGTGTTTAGGGGAATGTGTGTGTGTGTTGGAGAATGTGTGTGTGTCTCTACAATATGCCTACACAGCTACATTCTCTCATTCTCTCTCAAAAACCCTGCTGGCTTCAATAGTAGTCCCAGTTTATAATTTTTAAAAATAAAATCATTCATTCTCTTTTTAAGAACAGGCACAAGGTACAGTGGGCTGCCTAACTGCTGCTTTCAGAGCCTAGGTCTGAATAAGCTTGACCTACAAGGCTGAAAAAAATAAACAGCTTTCTAAATTGAGACATATTCCTCAAAAGAGTTTTTTTGCTTAGATAACTAAGACAAATGTTCCATTTACATGTTAATTAAGCTACACAATTCCCACGTGCATTAAAATTGGAAAAACACGTGCTTTACAGTGCACTTAGCAATATATCTTATAATTAAGAAACAGGAGATCACATTTCTTGGAGAAGATGCTTTTATAGTGCTTTAACACTCATATAGAGTGAATAAACAGCTGGATGTTCCACGCCCGGGGCCAGAACCCAAGTTTCCTATGCTCCAGAGCTGCTGTGATACAGACCGCTTGTTGAACTATGGTGACTACTTGAATTACAGTGACTGGAAGTGTCAAACTTTTTGTGCAATGAACCAATTTGAACAAGATTTGAAAACATACTACAGGGTACACCATGCAGACTAGACAGCATTACAGTCTTCAGATTTGAGTTCAAATCTCCTGTTCTCCCAAACTTTCCCATCTATAGTTTGTTGTGATCAATTACATCATAATATAAGCTGTAGAATCTAAAATTTGTGAAACAGCTGGGAGTAACACATTCCATTAATACTTACTTGTTCAGTCTTTTCCCAGCTAATCCCCTGGCTTAGGATTTGTGTTGTCAAACTAACACAAAGGATTTGCCTTTGTCTGTATTTTCTGCATTTATTTCCTTTGACTTTCGTCTCTCTTTCCAATGGTCCCTTCTTGCACTTGACTTCAGTACTGCAGCAGCAGTATTTCAATTTGTGAATCTTTGAACAATTCTTGTAACTTCGATTCTCTAAATTTAACCTCTCTCAAGATTGTGTCCCAGATGTGTAAAATGTATGTTACACATGATTTGGACCAAAAAAAAAAAAAAAAAAATTAAAATCTTTCCCTCTTCCCTGCAAAACAGCTTCAGCACAGGTGTTACAGTTGCCAGACAAGGAAAGAGCACTGGGTGTTTCTCTAAAGGTGAAAGCTGTCATCTCTGTGGGGCTAGAGAGGCTCATAGTATTTTGTGATAAGGAGAATTTCTGGCCTTGAGCTCAACACTTTCCCACATACAGGCTTCTCTCTTCTCCTTCAGAGCACCTCCACTGACACATTAGATCCAGCCATTAAAGAATCGGTTTTGCCAACTGTAAATCAAATCCTTTCCCCTCTTTTTTTAATGTAGCTTGGTTTTGTGATCATATCTGCTATATGTTCTGGGTAGATCATATCTGCTATGTGATCCTTACTACTCTAGATCATATCTACTATAGATCTGTCCAGATCATATAATGCAAACACATAAATTTAACGCAGCTCAGTGAACGTAACTGGGAGAGAGTCCTTAAATCTTCACTAGATCGTGTATAATTTTTGTTTCCATGTGTGATATACTCAAGGCAATAAAGTGCCACCATTTTCACAATGTTTGGAATCTTGCCCTAAAAAATTGTAGAGTATGATCACAGACTGATGCTTGTCATCCTCAGGATACAGAAGATGAGAAGACATTCGCAGTAGTACCCCGGACGTATATTATAGCCTGGACTGAGTTCTCTTCTATTTCATAATACAACTATACAAGCTACCTTTGAGTGGTCCACTCAATCTGAAAGAATCTTTTTTTCCAAGTAAACAGTAAAATATTTTCTTTCTCCTAATTCTCAGGAAAGTTTATATTTTACTTCCTTTTGTTAAATTAGCTGCATATTATCAATTCTGTCTACCATTTCAGGTACAGCAAGCATGAAATTCACATCCCCTGGAATTCAGTCATCATTAAACATGGAAACAGGTTTGATCAGCAGAGATAGTATTTTCTCTGTACAAGTTAAGAAGCACAAACATAAAAAGATGAGCACAAAGGTCTTGCAAAACAGAAGTTTTGCCTAGTTTCAAAAGACTGTTGCTCCAGCAGGCCGATCCTCCCTGCAGTAAGCAATAATAGAGATCAGCCTTCAACTCCATTTAAGTAATATGTCTGAAAAAATGTCTAAGTTCTATTTCCAAAACACCCTTACTACTCCCTTAATTATCTGAAGCACATGAAATTTCAAATAGCTCCATTTCCATTTTTCAGAACTTAAAAAGATTTTTAAAAAGCCCCAAATCAGAGCCAAATACTCCAAGCACTAACTTCAAGTACAGATTTCTAGAAATAATTCAGAAATATTTAGGCACTAAAAATTCATAGGAAGCAAAAGAGAATTTATGAGACACTAAAAAAACATTGGTTGCTTATTTTCCCTCTACTCCTTATGAGAAAATCTGGGTTTCCTGTCAGGTTTGACCTAAGGAGGGATTCAAATCAGTATTTCAACCAAAATGTGTCTCTGTTAGATACAGACATTTCATCATTATATTGTCCCACTGAACAGGCAGTATGTTGCATGAAGTGTACCATATCTTCATGATAAACGTGCTGTGCGGCAATGGCTAACCAGAAAAATTGTAAATTATCTACTTAAGCAAAAACAGCAAATATATTAAGGGGATGACATGTTCTGATGAATCAAATAATTTTTCCTTCTCTTTCATTTCCCTCTAAAACTTCAAAGCAATCAAATGTTGTTTATGCATAAAATTTAATCCTTTCACCAATCTGTACTTTGATTGAATTTGCATACTCTATTTCCTACAAGTCAATGTGAAGAGAGCCTCATGTAATTGAAACCATTTCCCCTCCAGTCCTCCTATCTTTGCTGTAATATTTTCTATTAGTAGCTCTATTACGCCTAATATCTGTAACGTTGGCAGATTAGAATTTTCACTTAATGTGACCTGTATTTATAAACCACTAGGATGAAAAAAATAACAAATAGAAGGAAAAGGAAACAATAATTACCTGTCTTTGATGCCACACAGATCAATGTGTAAATCACTAAAATTCCCCAGGAAGCCTTGCTGAACTAAAATGAGGTCCTTGGGCTGGTTATCAATAAAGATGAGTCTCATACAGCCTTGAAAAGCAGTAATGGGATTTAAACATCGGGAATCGGTGAAATTGTCAGGGCACCCTGTGGGAAAAAGAGAAGAGGCAGAGAAGGATATTGGAATGTTCATCTATTTCTGTGGGGATTTCCTGATGCAAGAACTCAGAGGCTCATTATTCCAAGTGTTCTCATTCATTGTGCTATGCAACTTTCTGTGTCACAAATCTTTCAGCAAGAAAAAAAATTAAAATAATTATTTTAAAAAGAAGAGAGAAGAAAGGAGAAAGCAGTCACTGGGAACATCAGAGTATGAGGCTTTCAAACGTGCTAAGAGAAATCAAAATGTGGAGGCTTTTTTTTACATCATTTTTGAACTCTACAGTTGATAAAAACTGCCTCTCATGAAAAAAGCTGTGCAAATTGTAAAATCATTATGGATTAAACTCTGACGCTGGGGCAATGCAAAGAGTAAAAGAATGGAATGCTGTGGACAGCAAACAAGAAAACCATTTGTATCTGAGCTTCCTCAGTATTTGATCAGCTCTGAGATGCAAAGCCTCCTGTGCATCCTCCCTTACTGCTTCACCTAGAGGGTTCATGAAGATCAGAGCCTCAGTACAGCAAGCACTACACAGAAATATATTACATAAAAAGACAGTTGATGACACTCTCTTTATCTAAATTAATGGTTGCACTCCAAAAAGCAGAAGGCAGTATTTTTCAAGACTGTTCTTTCCATTTTCAAAATTGAGCTAAACCTACATTCATTTCCATGAGAGTATAGTACCTAAATACCTTTGTAGATCTGAGCCATATGTCAATTAAGCTCTGAAGTCTAAAGTCACTGAGCCTGATCAGAACAGTGATATCTACAGGAATATTAATATTAATAGTTCTCAGGCCTTTTAGCTAGAAAAAACACTTGTGGGTAATACAGCTATGTATCTTTTGCATATTTTGCCAGATAAATGTAGATACCCATTAGCTACCAGTACCAGTAGTCCACTTTTTATAGCTGTGTTAGCAGTTCTGCTCACTGTCTTTCTGTCAGGGTTGACCAAGACTGTCTGATCTTTCCACAGTGCCCAGTGCCGTATGCATTGCAGCTTAATAGGAGGTCTAAAATAAGTTACTACAACATTTCCTCTTAGCTGCAAACAGAGTGCACCTGGTGAGACCTCAGTGGTGAACATCTGATCTGTATCATGAAAAACGTCCCGCATCTGTCTGAAATAACCTACCTCCAAAATAATAGCTGTTCCCAGAATAGATCCTTGAGACAGTGGTTGCATGGCTAGCAGTGGCAGCGTTGTTATCCAGTGTCAGGGTAATACGATGTCTTCTGGCATTGATATTAACAGAATGCCAAAGCCCGTCGTGGAGATTAGTGCCTGGCAAAACACAAGTACAAAGAGTGAAAAAAATGGTGCAGGAGACAACTGTGCTCATCAAACTTCTCTTTGCTTCCAAACTGACACCAAAAAAGGGAGAACTGGCAGCTGAAAATAACTCATTACTTACGGAAAAAAAGGCCCAAGAAAGGGAAAGTTTTTTAGAGTAATTAAGTAGGTCATCACACATTTTAATCTAACTTGCTTCTAGCACTGCAGGCAAGATAGCAAAGCCCATCACTTTTCTGGTAGCATATTAATGGGTATTTATGTCTATCTTCAGTCTGTTAGGAAGTGCTTATAGCTTATAGTAGCACACAGAGATTTCTGTTGAGCTTCTGGTATTAAACACATGCCTGAGACTGCAGAGGATTAGGTTCAGTGAGATGGTCATACTCTGTCTCAGGTTCCAATATGAAATCTGACCAACTCCAGAAGGTATCAGAAGGATTTACTTTTCTTAAAACCCATCAGCACTAAATTAGCACACAATCTTATTGATGGATGTTCCACAGCCTTTCTATATTGGATTTTGACATGGGTCTTTTGAGAGCTGAGACTGTTGCTCCGGTCAGAACCTATGAAGCTACGTGAGACATTATGGCACTAGGGAGCCATAGACACTTGTGCAAAGTGGTAAAGAACCTCTATTTCCTGAAAATCAATGTTGCATCTTGTGACTCTTGAAATAGCACCACACAGCTACAAAGAAACTCCACATCCTCTTTTCTGACAGCCATGAAAATGAGTGGGCAAGCTTCTGAGCTCACACACAGTGGTGCAGATCAAAAGTAACCTAATTACAGTTCAGAATATGCTGTCAGGCTGGAGTCACTGAGATCAAGCACAGACAACTAGTATTTACTCCCCTCCCTAATGGAATATTTTTTGTTAATGTAGCTTTCAGAAGAAACAAACGAGCACTTAGTGACACAAAGAGGTATGAGAACTGTTCAAAACAAAATAAAAAAATTGTGGGTGTTATGTGTATGAAAAGCCATTCCGTTATGAATTTGAAAATGAGACAATTTCCACAGTAATGGCTGTTAACGCATGCACAATTTCCATAGAATAAGAGTCTGGTTTCCCAGCAAAAATGAATTATTTTTTTCAACTAGAATAAGCCCATTTTGAAGTGAAATATGTTGCTGAAGTTTGAAAAGATGTCAAATCAAAATAGGTCCCATTTGGGACAAAAATAGGTCCATTCTTGAACAAGTATGAATATTGCAAGTACCTGACATCTGCAGAACATGGCACTTGCAGTTTCTGCATATTTTTCATGTGTAAGTAGGCAGTTTAGCAATGGTTTGGATAGCACCAAATGCTGGGCTGAGGTTCATGATTTCAGAACTACATAAAAACAAATACACTCAACAAAATATTGCCATTGTCTCAGTTTTGTCAACAATTTAATTAGGACTTCAATAAAGGCTGAAAACAGTTTTCAGCATTCAATTGCAGCAAGCTAAGGCTGTAGCAATCTACATGAACAAGGATAGATGCAGAGCTGCCTCATTTTCTGTCATAAAGGGGAATGAAACGTGCATACAAAACAGCTCTGCTTTGACATCTCTGTCAGATTTTATCTCTGCTTCTTTTAGTCTGTACTGGGACTATTTTAATACTACATATTTTTAAACAGCTGCTCTTTTAGAAAATACTAATATTATTATTTAGTTCCATCAGTTTATTACTCATCCACTTTTGAAAACTGGGTACTCAACCTACGCAGAAAATGAATTTCCTAGTTTCCCACCAAGCACAGCAGCAAGGGATGTGCAGAAGCCTCAGGCTAAGAACATTGCTGCTTGGGATGTCAGTATGGCTTAAATAGGTCACACTCTGGTTCTGCCTCTGTTGCACAGTCTGAAATTTTCCCTGCTGTCTGTTGGAGTCAATGCATAACTGTTCTGGTAAGTGTTCACAATCAATTTCCTCTGAATTTTTAGTCAACTCCATTTCTCCCTCCTGCATCCTACTAGCTGTACTGCACAATGCAACTTGCAAAATGGCTAATGCCAATGAGGAATGTGAGAAGAGGAAGCTCATCATCAGTCTCTCTTATGAGTGTAGCATAAAGGGAAAGCGTAAAGCTACAGTCAGAGGAAGAAAATCAGCTCCAAGGCTGCCTTAACTTGTCCTGGGGAGTGGTGCAGTGGCTGAACTGGCTCCCACCTGACTTCAGCAAAATCTGTGGATGAGAAACAGGAAGGTCTTCGTGTGACCTGATCGGATCGAATTTAGCATAGCTGTTCAGGGTACAGAGGTTGAACTATTTTTCAGGTAGATCGAGCCTGGAGACCTCAGGATGCCAACTACTCACGCTTAGAGCTACCTCAAGATGCACAGAATGGTTCTACTGCTAGAAAGCAAGAGAAAAATTGAAACGACAAAAGAAGATTGTGTGCTTCCTTATTTCACAATCCATTCATCCCATGAGGTTGGACTTTTGTATTTTAATAGCAAACAGGTGAGAGTAAACAAAAATTAAGTACCTTCACTAATTTCCACTGGATTCTCTGTCTCTTTCTGAATAAGTAGTGTCAATCTCCCACCATGGAGGTAAACCAAGAGAGGTCCTGAATTTTCAGACAATTCGGTGAACAGAAGTAAGCCATCTTTATTCCATGTTCGAAACTGGAAGCTGACTGACAAACCATCAATTTGAGGAGTGCCAGGTAGTAGCAAGTAACTTCGACTGGTGCTGACAAAGGTGATAGGAACAATTTGCGGTTCTGAGCAAGAAAAGGTTACGTTCCCCTGCAAATAATAAAAATCAAAAGTAATCTACATGACAGGGTTCTTTTTGTCATCACAAAACATCCATAGTTAAATAAGCTTATTGAATTTTTATGGCCCTCAAGGCTGAAATAGGTACTGTTATTCAGATATATGTTTTTGGAACTTAATAGCAAATATATCTGTCCATTCTGGGAAAACACATATGGCTTCAAAATTTTACTTTCACCCCAACTATGGGAATCAAAAATCAAAACCTCAGTTCTTAAAAGTATCTAAATGTATCCAAATCCCATATCAAGACTACATCTGAGTGCAGAAGGGTTTCTTTGCCAGCTTAGATAGATCACCTCCACATGGCCACATCTGCCTTGTGCTTCCCAGCACTTTCCATTTCAAGCTCAAGTTTAGCTTTATGTCAAGAAAAACTCATTTGGATCTACACTGGTACCAAAGAACAATAAGTTTGCTTGAACTTTCATGTGCTGTGGGATATGATATATTTGCACTGCATTGGCTCTTCACTGATGGGACTACAGGGGTGTGAACGAGGCAAGCTGCAACTGAAAAAAACAAAGCATCCTCCAAAACACAGGTATCCTATCAGATAGGATAGATTTATTCTAAATATAAGCCAAAATGTTTAACATCAACGCTACATTACCTTATAAGTTAAAACTCACTCATCTACTTGAGTCTACTACATGAAGCAAAACATGAGGTAAATTTCCTGGATTCATTTCAAATATTCAATATATAAATTGTAGCAACAGTACTGGTTATGATTTCTTTCACCCAGAGACAGACATAACCCTGTGCTACTCCAAATAATAAAAGCTGACTTAATAACACCAACACAAATAATTAAAAATATTTGTTCTGAAATTATTTCTAAATTCATAATGAAAGTCAAAGGAAAAGTCACTTGAATACAGTACTTAAAGTGGGATGAAACAACAGTGAGATTTCCTGGCCAGTGTTAGTTCTCATGGTTTCCATGGGGCGTTTTTAGGAATTATTAAAACATTACACACACAGCAAGAATCGTAAAATCCAACACTATTTCAATGCCAAACTCAGCTGATTACTTTAGTCATCCAGCCCTGAAATCAATGGTGCTATTTGCCCAGAAAAGCAGCACATTTACTCAAAAGAGTCAGCAGAATATGTACCAGCATGTATCACTGTAGTTTGCAGAAGAAATAACTCCACCATTTTCTTCAGCTATTGTAGATTACTCAACCAAGGTGATTCAAGCCATGTAATAAAACTTTTAACAATAAATAAAGCTGGGATTAATTTAAGAAGCCACATCTTTCAAAGCCACTCCAGGAGACTGTTGCAAACAGCTTGCTTTGAACTAGGCTGCTTTGTAAAATGCCAACTAGAGTTTGATAAAAACATTTGAGTAAAAGGCTTTCTCAATGGTACCACTTCTCATCAGAGCTGGTACCTCACTCTAACAGGATAATTACAATGAACACACTTGATAGATGTGTAGGAAGTTTCACAGTGCTTGAGGAATTCCTATCTGAAACTTCAGACAGTTGATGGAACTGTTCCCTATCACTTTCAACTGTCTTTCTAGGCTTTATTTTACAATGGAAAATAAACAAAGTGCCAGAAAGATACTCAGTTATCACTGGATTAAATAACCCTTGACAGACATATATCTATATCAAGCTATTTACGTATTCTCTGCCTTGTTAGGTGTACCATATTTAGCAATGGCAAAAAGTACCCAGAGGCATATCATGCAAGAACGACTTTTGAGATGTAATCCACTGTTTATCCAAATTCACTTGAACATTAGTCAAGGGTGAGAAGTAGGATGGAAATTTACTCTCAACTTTAAAAAAGATTCTACTACCTGCTGGGTTTTTCCTGTGTAAGAGAAGCCACAGGTAATGGGATTTTTTTTGCTGTTGCTTTTGTTATGCTTCCACTTCCATTTTCAACCGAATTCATGAGAAATTACAGAAAACAAAGACAGCCATCTGCAGCAATATAAGCAAATAGAGTGAAATTTCTCTAGAGCTTTTTAAAAGATTTAGACATTTAAAATGCCGATGACAAATCTTTGGAATTCTAGACATTTACAGTGATTCAAGTAACTCCACACAAAGTAGTAAGACATTTATAGATCTTATACTTACAAACACAGAATTTTGGAAGAAAGTTCAAACATTATCTGAGTCTGCACTAAAGTATCTAATCTGCTTCACATGAAGTGGGAGGCTGTAATAAAATGCAAGACTGCAGAGGGGAGGATTTGTAACATTTGGATAGGATTTTTGTCTCAAAGCTCTTTGCAGATTTTACCTATCAGCAGAACAAACCATGTCTAGACTGACTTAATGGTGCCAGAGAAGGTGAAGGCTAAGACAAAAAATCATGTTTGCAATGCAAACAACAACTTTCAGATGACCTGAAAATAAGCCAGTAAAGGCCTTCTGTAGTCAATCTGCTTTCAGCTGTTTGCAACAGCACCATAGTAAAGTAATATCACTGATGCATATGCGTGGGCCCAAATATGAAGTCCAGTTTCTGTCTGCTTTTGATAATGAGGTTCTCTCAGCATGTGCAATTAGTCCAAAACTTACAGATTGCTGTGATTTCTTGAAAACCTCAGCAACATCAATCATTCACACTGTGTAGTAATTCATGCTATCTAGGATCTGTACAGAAGTCTTGTCCTGAGACAGGAGCAGTAAAGAGTTGATGACTGGACCTGTGGCCAGTACTGAGACAGATGGGCAGGACCTACACATCTCCCATGCTTAACCTAGTGAGACTTCAAGCTCTGTAGCCTCTCCATTGACTACACTGAAGCAGACCAGGTGTGATCCCACCTGTTACAAGAAAAAGCAGGTGGGAATGCATAAAGGCAGTCTTGTAATATTTTGTGTACATGAGATTAAAAATACATTCTGCAGATAGGAGTAAAGTGTTGTTTGTGTTGTGGGGAAATTCTTTTATCAAGTTGTTTTTGTCACTCTTATGTAAGAATTGAGACCTCCGTAATGTAAGTGCGATAGCCAATTTTAGAGCTAAGGGGATATTTGGAGAAAAAAAACCCCACCAAAATCATTAAATAAACTATTTGATGCCCTGGGAATTTAAATCAGTCAACTGACTCACTTAAGAGCAAAACACATTCTTAAAAAAGCATTCCGGAGTAAAAGCAGGTGATGTAGTTAATACACAGAAACAATAGCTGCTGACATCCTTACCCTGATCAACACTGTCTACTTTTATAGAGACAAGAAAATGAAAATTTTAAAAATAAATGCACAACAATTATTCTTAAAAATATTTTTCCACTGAAGTGGGATAGATTCACATCACAAACACTGTTAAATTTGCCCTGAGTGTTACTCTCAAGAAAATTATTTCAACAGGTCTAAGTCAGAAAAGCTCCCCTAAATCTGCACCTGATCAGGAGCACTTTGCTTTAATTAGCAGTGGTTCTGGAACTCTCCAGAGTACATCCAAGACTTCTGCCAGATACCCGATTTTATTATTCAAACCAGTTTAACTGAAAAGTCTAAACTGATTGGCTAGGAAACTGGATATGAAGAGTTTAATCCCCAGAGAAAATAAGGGAGACATGCATTTCTACCCAGCTGCTGGAAACTCCACCTTTCAAGTGGCATTTGAGAATTGCATTGAGTCCATCATCTCCAGACTGATTAATGGTTCCTCTAATAAGCAGTGAAATCTTTCCAAAAGAGTTCTTATTGTTTTTACAAGGGAAAACTTGTGAACCTAAACATGCAATAGAGATATTCGCAATTAGTTCACTGGCTGCCATAACACTTGTCTCAAGACAAGAGTGCAAGCACCCCAGATTTCTGCAAACAGAGGTGGTTCATGTTCAATTAAAGTGTTGAATGAATAGGCAATGCATGCTACAGCATTTTAAGGAAGAACCAGAGACTGTCCTATTAAAAAGGGTATGGAAGAACACAGTTGTTAAATAATAAGGGTAAAAATAGATTACAAAGAACATCCTCTGAGCCATAAGTCTCATGCAAAACTGATTGGAATCTTTCCGATGACTTCCATGAGACCTCAATAAAACCTGTATAATGTTAATGAACCATTTCAACCTTTTCTGGCTTTTCTTCATGTGGTATTATGTACTGTTGAATGAAGAGAGAAGACTGTTACAACACTACAGTCAGGGCAACTGGTGACTAGTTTCTTATACATCCTCATCACTCTCACAGAATACTAATCAAAAGCAATATCTACTTGGGAAATTACTCAAATTGACAGCTGAACTGAAATCCTCAACATTTAGCCTATCAAAGGACACAGGCCAAGATCACAGTTTGAACAGGAAGAGCAATAAATGAGTATTTCTGAGCTCTCATTCTACCTGTGGGTTAGAGCATCAAATGGGCACTTATTTTCCTCCTTAATCACTCTGTGGGTACTATTTAGTAAAAAGAGTGTCTTGTTTTCTACAGATGATTAGAAGAGAAAATTTCATATGAAAGGTAAGAGGACTAAAATCCCAGGCCTGGCTGAGATACAGATGTGCGTAAACTGGCAAGAATATCCCCCAACGTGGAAACTTGAGGACTATTCCTAGCTGTGAGAAGACTGTGGTTTCCAACAAATTTTCAGAGAGTAACAGAGGAAAAAGGTGACCTCTGATGCAGTGGTAAAAGGACAAGATGAAAGATTATCATTCAACTCTGAGCAACTGAATTTTAAGAATGAAGGAGGACCCTTCAAATCTTGTTTTTAAATTAACTATCTCCAGCAGAACAGATGTCAGGAGACCTACATATGTTTCAAGTACTTCTCAAATCAAGATATTGCTAAGCACTAAATGAAAAGCAAATCAAAGTGAAATATTAGCTCCAGTCTTCTGAAACTCTGGGGCAAACTGTCTTCAAACAGGATGTGGGAGCACTATGACACACATGGTGTTACTTGAGTTAGGACTAGTCCACTGAGTAAACAATCAGTCCATCCCAAGAACAGGGCTTATACTTTAACAGAAGTCCTTCTATTGAGGTCGGTTTCTCTTTCTCTGAGCAAAATTGAAGCTGACATAGCCTTGTGATAACTTCCCCTGTGACAGAGAACTGCCTTCACTCACTCTAGGTATGACGTATGTCAATAAAATGTTAATTGTCTATCACATTGACTCAAGTTGTTCACGTTAAGATACGTTCCTACATGAAAAAAGTAGCATTTAACAAAAAAAAAAAAAAAAAAAGCTTTAAAAATAGTGAAACATTATGATCTTCACAGCATCAGGGATGGGATGCCTGACTAGACATTTCTGGATGTTGTTTACATCCTACTCCTAAGATGACTATGTCACTGGCAATAAGTGGAAAAAAGAACTCAACTATTTTTATGCCTATAGCAACTGTGCATTATTGTTTCATTATATGTACAATAGCTAAGAGCAGCTGACAAAAGGTGGGAGCAAACATAGAGCTGATTTGGAAAGATCATATATCATTTCCCTCAGAGAGAAGGGGAAAAAAAAAAAAAGCATAGCAAGAAATAGAAAAAATAAAACCACTTAATATTTTCCCTTCTTCGAGTAACATGTAGGAATTAAGCCAGCCTTTCAAATTTTCCTTACCAGAAGTGAATAAGATAGATGTCTTAGATTGAACTGGCAAATTAGCACAATCCCAGACCAATTTTTGGTCCAGTTCCAGGTAAACTTATCTACAGCTTATTAGGTTTTATTACTTGGAACAAAAACACAGCAGCAAGGAGAATTTTTTTTATTATTATTACTATTATAGAGCCACATCTACCTTAAAATAGAAAAGTACATAGAAAGCAATTCTTATCAACTTTTTTCTTATGTATTAGTTTTCTTTATTAGATTTTCCTCTTTTAAATTCCAATCATCCGTGTATTATACCAGCCTGAGTGGCTGGTATGAACTGCACACACTCCAAGCTCTTGACTGCAATGGGATCATCTTGCCTCTTTGTGTTATGCCAGTCTGCCAAGTACCAAGCAGTTCCAAGGCCTTCACATTTGGAATAAGACCTTAATACCAAGGTATTTAAGACTTGACTTTAGAGCAAATTACATTCTTCCCATTTTCCTTATCCCCTGCTGACTCCTATGACAATAATTAGCCATCTCTCTTGCTCTCCTACAGGGACTAACAGCCTTATCACCTTCTGCCTTGAAACATCCTTCTCTGCTCAGCAGGTACCAACTGCCCTAGTCACTCAATTCCACTACTCACATAATGTAATAAATTAAACTCTGAACAATTGTTTTTAACCTGTAATTTTCTGAAGGCTGATAAGTCTCAAAAAGTTCCTGTTTGCTCTAAAATGTGCCATGTTTTCTGCATATGTAAACTAGTCTTACCAAAAAAATATGGTCTCTTTCCCCAAAAGATTTGCTTCATTTGTGGTCATCACAACTATGAAAATATTAACACAAAGAAAACTTTTGTTTATAAAATATAAACTCTTGATATAAGAGTTTATTATTGCAGCTACATGATGGATTAAATGTTTACAGACTGAAAGTCTTTAGAATTGTAGAAAAAGCCTACTGAAATAAATGGGAAAATTGTCATAGAATCTCAGAACCACAGAATGGTAGGAATTGGAAGGGAATCATTTTGGTTGGAAAAGACCTTTAAGATCACCAAGTCAAACCACTAACCTAACACTGCCAAGCCCACCACTAAACCATGTCCCTAAGCACCTGATCTACATGTCTTTCAAATATCTCCAGGAACAGTGACACCACCATGTTCCTGAGCAGCCTGTGCCAGTGTCTAACAACCCTTTCAGTGAAAAGTTCTTCCTAATCTCCAGCCTAAGCCTCTCCTGTCACCACTTTAGACCATTTCTTCTCGTTCTATCACTTATTGCTTGTGAGAAGAGACCAACTCCCAGCTCACTCGCTACAATCTCCTTTCATATAATTGTAAACAGTGATCATGTCTCCTCACAGCTTCCTCTTCTCTAGGCTAAACAGCCTCAGCTTGCTCAGCGGCTCCTCATCAGACTTGTTCTCCAGACCCTTTACCAGCTTTGTTTCCTGTCTCTAGACACACTCCAGCATCTCTGTGTCCTTCTTGAAGTGAGGGGCCCAGAACTGGACACAGTATTGGAGGTGCAGTCTTACCAGTGCCACATATAGGGGGACAAAAACCTCCTTGGCCCTGCTGGTCACACTATTTCTGATACAAGCCAGGATGCCATTGGCCTTCTTGGACAGCTGGGTACACTGCTCACTCATTTTCAGATGTCTGTCAATTAACATCCCCAGGTCCTTTTCTGCAGTTATCTTTTTAATGTGCATGTGCACAGTTTCATTAAATAAACAATTGGTTAAATAAATAATTGTGGGGGGTTTTTTTAAAAAATTCAACCTAGTCCTATAGAATGTTGTGAAAAATGTCACTAAGTAATTCCAACATTTCTATTCATGATTCTTATAGTCTGGTTGCATTGCAAAAACTAATGAAAAAGAGTAATAATAATGAAAAAAATCTATCTAACTCCTGGTTCTCCAAACCCTAGTAGAGGCCTTCACATGTCACCAACTTGATAGTCACAGATATATCAACACTTGCAATAGCACTTTGGTAGAAGAAGATGTGCGTAGACAAGTAAAGTCTTCTCAAGATGAAGGTATTTCAAATCAGCCTAATAAAAGAGTATGTTTGGATTCTCTACAAAGGGAATGAATTATTAGTTTACGTTCTCCTGTCACTAGGTATCTTTCCTTGCTCTTTGATACTGGCAATTGGTTATTTCCCTAAGGCACTACAGTGATGCATTTACATGTCAACACATTCCTTGCTGTGCTCAATTGTCACTCCCAGATACAACATGGCAGGCTGACGTAAGAATTTAAACATGACTGAGGGCTGACAACTTCTTACAAATATCCTATGTGCCTCTCAAGTCAGTGCAAGGACTCTGCTAAATAAAAATACAACTTCAATTCTCATTAGTCAAAGGTAACAGAAGGGAAAGGACAATAGGGTTTTCCTCAACATCAGTGAGTACTGGGTGAAGCACTGAGAAGACCAAAGACAGCATCTTTTCATTACTTCTTCATTTCTTCTCTTGAGCTACACAGCTTCTTATTTTGACATCACAAATTGGTGACATACAAAAAGACTTAAGACCTGGGCTACAGATCACATTAGAACAGTTTATAATGGAACAACATGAATCTAGCAGTAGGTAGTCACTGGCGGCCAGGATACTACGCTATTTTCAGGATGTTATAGCTACTTTACTTTTAACTGCTCCCTCAGAGAGATGTACTTAGCAATTCCCAATGGACTTATCTTCCTACAACTCATCTCCTCCAGCATCTACATACACTCTTAACAAGCACAAAATCCTTCAATGATGAATTTGCCATTTCAGATACCAGCAGGTCAAATATCCTTGTGTGAAGGACAATTCCCCTTCTGCTTCTTGTAAATGGAGCTCCTACTAGCACATTTTCCTGCCCCTCAACTAGTTGCCCAAGAAGAGCAAGTAACTGTTATGCAATTTCTCCTAATGGTCGGTCTGCACTTCTTTGTGCTGAGAAGACAGCTAGTAAATAGGGCACATCGTGACGTTATTATTTTAATACATTTTCTGAAGTTTCCCAAGGGTCCAGCTCTACGATCACAACAGTGATAATTACAGAAATTTGACTTCTCAAAACCTCTTGCAAATAAAACCAGTAATC
This sequence comes from Colius striatus, assembly GCF_028858725.1. Lineage (NCBI taxonomy): Eukaryota > Metazoa > Chordata > Aves > Coliiformes > Coliidae > Colius > Colius striatus. The sequence continues at coordinate 15,318,123 of NC_084769.1, read as the reverse complement.
GCTTGGAAGAGCAAATAAAAGATTCCCCTGTCATTTCTCGACCTAGGGAAGAAAAGAAAGCCACAACAAAATAACCCATAACATGCCATCAGGGACAGAAGAAACCCCAGAGAGAAGACAGATAGCCTGTCCAAATAGATAGGACTATCACGCACAGAGGTTAAGCATCAGGAAGTATAAAAATGGAATTTTGAAGGCAAGTTCCAGTTCAAAGAGACAGGCTGCCTCATTATCTTGAGATGTCTTCTCATGGGGATTTATTGCAAGTCTGACAACTGCAAATGAGTTACAGGAAAGAACAGGCAGCATGATAATCACAGCCACCACCCAAGAGTACGATACATAGTACAGTTCTCTGTTATTGACAACCTATAGTTTCTTCCTCTGACTTTAAATGCAGCTGATTTGGGACCATTATTTATATGGACAAGGAACTATTTCATAAGAGGAAATCTACACCTCCCAAAGCTGATGCTTCATTCTCCTGCTTGTGAAAGATGTCAACAGCTAAAAAACCCCAAAGTTGATGGGTATGAAAACCCACAAATTTGGCTTACCATGTCAACATTCACAAAGGCACAGAGAAGGAAGTGGAGCCTAAGTGTTGAGTCTGTTTCCCTTTTGAAGGCAAAAAATAGTGTCTATGAGCATTAATGGCTTTCTAATCCCAGATAGGTCAGTTTATCCTCAAAATATTTTTATTAGGAGACAAAAGTATTTTGGAGACTAACAATGCAAAAACGTCTCTGAAATCTCCGGCTTGTGGGGAAGGAACACAAGTACATAACACATGGTTGGAAGCTGTGATTCCAAATCTCAGCTATATTTAATTATTCTTCTGTGCTGTTATTTTCATTGCATTTCTGCTTCAGATAACCTTAGCAACTACGAAAACTTGAAGCAGAGAAGCTTTGGGATATCGACTGTTACTTGAAAACCCCAATGGACTTTTGAGTAAAGGTATAAAGGTAAAAGACTACATTTAGCAAGAACAACCTGTTTTAATTTGAGTAAATAGATTGCTGAGGAGTGGAGAAGACTGGGAAAACAGGAGAGTGAGACCAGCCTGTGAAAGCTGGAAATCTCAGGAAATACCTGAGAGTTGCTAGAGGAGATAAATGTGGTAGGAATTATGTTGGAAAACAACAGACTTATGGGGGCTGTTTCCCACAGAAGGATGTCAATCTAAGATTATGAGGTCTGTGAGTGGGGCAACATTTCCATGCCTTTTGTATGTACAAGTACCACACACGCAGCACATTGCAGCTCATAAATTTTGCAAAACACAGTACAGTAGCCAGTCTTTGGAAACTTCTATAAGAGAGGCTGAAAGATGGGGGCACATCCCCACTACCTTAAATTGACAAAAGGAGCAGGATTTGTAGACCTTCAATCTAGCATTGGCAGAATCCAGTATTGTGATAACAGAGTTTCATTGCTTGGGGCCACGTTAGACCCAGACAATACCCCTCAGAGAAAAAAAGCATTACAAAGTTTTTCTTTTCTCCTTTAGGAAGGCCTTCTCTTGGTACCCAGCTGGCAAAACAATCAACTGTTTAATGACCTAAGGAGAAGACCAGGGCTCTTTGCTCCCCTTAGAAAGTAAACTGAGGAGAAGAGCAATTTAACACAGTTCCTAAGATTTGTGCCTTAGAGCCTTGAGTCAGAGCAATCAAACTTGAGGTTATTAAAGCAAAGTCTCTCAGTCCCAGGCTAGGGAAGCATCCTGGAGAGTCTTGACTGCCAGCAACACAATGCAGGACTTCCCACCCTTCTCACCTTTTGTTTTTTCCATTTCCCTGTGTATTGAGTCTTGCCTTAGGCAGAAAAAGTGAGGAAACAAAGGACTTTTGTGGTCTTCCGCCTTGCTTTGCTGTAACTTCAGTCCATCTATACACATTACTACAAACTAGAGAGCCATAAAGAGCTACACCTCTAGGTTCTCCAAAGACACAGTATTAGCCAAAAGGTATATATCAAAGTATGGTGCAGGAGTGAGGCACAAGCTAAACAAAGAAATAAATTATTTAAAAGTTGTCAAGGCTGTGTGGGAGTGTACTGTTCCCTCTTCATATGAAATAAAATTTAATCTGCAATTTTTTACATTATTATATGTGAAGTTATGATAATGTTTTGTGTTAGCAGGCTGCATGAAACCGCAGTTCCTTTTGCTTTACCTCTACCATCCCACATTTAGAGACACTAGTACCAGGTCAATGGTTTTCAGAACTGACAATACATTGAATTCGAAGGGCAGCTGAAAGGAAAGTATTTCCATAGCAAAATAAAAAATTATTTTTCTCTACACTATTGATTTAAATAGCAGAACAACATTTTGTTACTACTGTACTCCACAACAGTGATGGAGAATGGTTCAGAAATCGAGATTTTATCTGAGTTAATCAGAAAAAAAAGTCTCTACGACTTCTATCATGCCATTTTAATACTGAAAAATGAATGTAAAGGTTTCTTCCAACAAACTGTAATACACCTGGAAAGTCAGAGAAATGTATTAATTTCCAGATGTCTTTCAATAACTCTCACTAAAGCAGTCAGGGCTGGCTGGTGGTAGCCTCAGCAATATCATTTTAAACCAGTTAATTATTCCCATAGCTATCTATAATATGAACTCTACTCTTTCAGTGCAGCTGGCAGCACCTACAGCATGGGATTAAAGAGGGAAAACGTACTTTATTGTCTCTTACCACAGTATAGATCTGGGGTTTGCGCCTTTTTGCCAGGTCAATGATATTGACTCCATTGTAATAAAGGTTCTCAATGCATCCATGGAAATTTTTCCTCTGAAAGGTTCCTGGTTTCCCTGGGACTGGAATCCCTCCGAAACTGAGCTATTGGAAAAAAATAACAACAGTGTTTAGTTATCACCCCAAAAGCAAGATGATAGAGCCCCATTCCATGCAGCCACCTGGGATATTATCTGAGAAACAAGCCACATTAACAGCATCACCTTGGAGCATGAAGCAGGGCCTGGCTGCCCAGCAGGGGAATTACAGGCTGCATATCACAGAATCACAGAATTGTTGGGGTTGGACAGGACCTCTAGAGATCATCCAGCCTAACCCCCTGCTAAAGCAGGTTCCCTTTGATCAGGTTGCATGGGAACGTGTCCAGACTGGTTTTGAAAACATCCAGGGAAGGAAGAGACAGGTTTTAAGTGCCTTGACATACCACTTCACGAGCCTAGTATCACCAGCCCCTCACTCAGAAACACCCAATGCACAAGGTAACATTCAAATAGTCTCCAGTCCACAGTCTCCACTGGTCTGGAGGCTGGCATCCAGCAGTAGACCATGGCAGACAGCAATTGCTGAGCAATGGAGGAATAAACTCTTCCTGCCTATAGACCACAAGGTTTGCCTGTGAGCTGGAGTAATCCCTTCCCACCAAGTTCTGAACAGTTCTAGTTTCAGCCAGTGGAGGGTAGTATCACATACTCAAACTACCCTGTTTGCACTTGGCAATCGTTTCCCCGACCCCCCCCCCCCCCCCCCCCCCCCCCGCCAAGTTTTACTGTGTTTTGGTCTTTACAATACTCGCACGTGATATTTGAGAGTGAGCAATGCACTGGTGAAGTTCTGCAGGTTACATGTGTAAACAAAACTTCTGCTGTGCATTGTCTAAATCCTGAAAGATTTATGTATTGCACAGATTACAACTCATAACTTAACTGGAGAGCTGAAAGCCATGGGAGAACAAAAAGCCTAAGAAAATAAAGCTTCCAAAATCCTTGGAGCGTAATTACTTTAGTTTCCTGAGAAAAGAAAGCAAGAGAAACAAAACAAATACATCCCACAATCCAAAAAATGTCCAATAATCCTATTTTAATTTTCCAGATGACCCAACTCATTTCTAATTAGCTCCACTGTCCTTTTTGGCAGTCTTACTGGTGGTAGCCCTGGGATTTTACCCACATTTTTCCCACTGCAGCCAGCAGTATCGTGAGTGATACAATGCAGGTGGGGATGCTGCAGCCACTACACTTCACAGTGCTTCAAGCATATCAGGAGCTGTGCTGGAATCCTGCTGCATCCACTGCAGCAAGGGCATGCACTGCTGTGCAGAACTGCTGACGCATTGGCAACTGTTGGAACCTGGTCAGCCTCATTCCTCTGTCACAACTCCTAACAGCTCACCTCAACTCATTGTTACAAAAATAGAGATTTGGGTTTGTGTATCTCAGATCATCAGATGGAGTGGGAGTACAAATAAGCAAATTAAACCTCCCTGGATAATCTTGAGAGCACTTATCTGAAAACAAGTCCTTAATGAACTTGCACCTTGTATTAATTGATCACTTCAGAGAAATAAAGAGTGAATAGACTGCGACTTTACATCACTTGCAGGTTTGATATTGGCATGAGGGCTTATGTGGCACTGTTTCCTTCCAGTAAGAATCATTAGTTCTTCCTTAAAACACCAGATTTTCCTTCTTTCACATTCTATTCTTTAAGTCTCCTGCTTAGGGATTGTGCATTGGGTTTCAAAGCTAGAAGAAAAATCAGTAACAATTATACAATTGCATTATTAAAAAACCAGTTTTCTTTGTGATTGGTAATAATTTTAATTACCGAACTAATGGTTTTATTACCCTCAGTAAGTCCTTTAATCCCTGAAGTGTGCTGAGATAAACTTTCAGTAGACTGTGTTGCTCTAATGTTCAATTGAAAGATTGTCTCAGTGCAAATGGAAATAAAACACGTTGTATGAAAAATTAGTCCTCAGGGGCTAGGACTGAATGCCACAGAGGTCGATGGTGATGCTGACTTACACCAGTGGAAGATCTTCTCTACCATGCTCCCTGTTTTGGAACATCTGGAGAAATGTTCTGCAAATTACATTAAAGCCTCAGTTTTATCTAATTAGCATCAATCTTGTAACAGGAAACGAGGAATTTTATTACTTTGAAATTAGGAAAGACAATGAATGACTCAATTGTTTGTCTTTTCTCAATTCCACCTTAAAAGTATTTACAGCTTTGGCCCTTGATAGCTGAGTCTGAAGCTGTTCCAGATTCTCACTGCTCAAATGTGCCATCCCTACTAAATTTGCTCATGATTTGGAACAGCAGTGCCAGGGGACAGGTACCACTCTCTACAATCTGCTTTGTGAAATGCAAAGAAGGGAATTTCAGACAGAACATGAGAGGAACACAGAGCAGGCAGCTGCCACTGCCAAGCTGTCTGCTTTTGTCCCTTGGGTGTACAGGGAATTGATCCTTTCCAGAGAAATTAATCCAAAGTGCAGAGGAGAAACTTGTGGTCTCTTAGGCAGTGAACCATGCCAGCTCAATGCATCCAGACAGGGTGATGGCTCCGACTGTGCAAGCATAACCCTATGCCTTGTGGTCTAGCAGGACCTGGTAGACAAGCACGTGGGGATAAAAATTAACATGGGTAATTTGCACACAGGTGTGCACTGGGGGGAACAGATAAGAAGCTGCCTTCCATATAGATATGATGATATAAAAGCTTTTTCAAGTATTTTTTACTGACTATCAGCCATAAGCACTGAACTACTGGAGTATATAAACTGGACTCTGTCACACCTTGGCCTCACCACAGGGGAGCACAGCAGTCTCAGGTTTTATGGGCAGGCAGGATGCTTCCTCTGCTCAGTCCTTCCTTGGTTGAGCTGCTCTGGCTCCCCTAGCCCAGGATGCTCTGCATCACAGCCCCAGATTAGAGACAGTTGTCTTGACAGTCATGCTTAGGGTCTTCCATTCCTAGTAGGAAGACAAAAGGTCTTTACCAGCTCATCTCTATGTGGAGAGCTGTAATCCAAGCAGGTAGCAGCTGTACAGAGGCACAACTCAGAGCTAGTATCTACATGGTCATGCCACTCAGACACAGAGATGGTGTGCAATGACCCCATTAAAATCATATTGGAGACAATGACACAGCACCTCTCCCTATAGATAAGCGCAGCTGCTCCCTAAAGATTTGACTAGAACCCAGGCTATACCTTTTAATTTAACTCAAAGCCTGATATATTTTGAAATGTAAGCATAATCCAATACATATTTACCCAGACACTGGACATTTTCCAAGACTGTCATATATAGAGTTCCACTGACAAAATGTGTTAACTATAAAAGAATCTCTCTGGGAAAGAAGTATTAAATAAAGAAAACAAACAAACAGCTTATACAGTAGTTGTTTTCCATCACATTCATTTTGTATCAATTAAGCCTCATCTCCCAGATTAAAGGGCTTCACACACCTCATAATCAATATCCAAGTGATCTGAATCCCCCTTCGTTCGGAAATGCTGGGTATGCTTGTCCACTGTGAAGTTCACTTGTTTGTTGAAGCGCTCTATGAGAACTGAGTGCCAGTGCTGGTCATCCAGGAGGCTGCCCAGGGTGACAGATGTGTGGCTGTTACTGAAGTGTAGGTTGGAGTCCCCTGGAGGTGCAGACACAGACAGAAGACACCAGAATTACCTCCAGGTCCTTAGCTGAAGGATGGAGACTCAAGGTGAGCACAAAACAGTGCTCCTAGATGCAAACTGGAGCCTTCCTTATCAGCAATGGACCCTTGTCACAGTTTGCTTTAGATTCTTTGGGCCTCTTATAAATTTGTGTATACACACATGCATACATTTTTTTCCCCCTGAAATACTTACGATCAACTAGGAAGTTTTCTCAGTGATCCACCCACACATTGTAGCACACAAGGGACCACTGCTCTGCCTGTGCCTTTGGTTCTGCTATGCAGTTGAGGCACCAAAATTCCCCGTCTATTCACATTAAACAGACCACATCTGATGCTTCAATTTCACCTATCTGCTTTTTGTATTATAACAAGAAAATTGCACCTGTCCTTTTTCAGAGAAAAAAGGCCACAAGTCACTGAAGCAACATAAATGCAAGCGTTTTGTTCAGCTCAGAAAGATTCTTAAACCTGGCCTAGATATCCAAAAGTTCAGATCAAGAGCCATAAAAATATTTAGGCCCTAACCCTGGCGATTTCAAGCATTCTTCTGTTTTCCAGCTGACTACACATCTGAAGACTTCAATGCCTCTCATTTAAAGGGACTGTGTGTCATTTTCTTATATTCCAGTAAAATGGAGAGAATACATGTTCCAAATCTGTCAGGCAAGTTGGAGGCAGATACAAGAGTAGATATCAAAACCCTTACCAGTGACATATGAATGAACACAGAGGTCTTGAAATGGCTAAAATCTGTACATCTGGGGCTGCTGTTGAAAGGAAAAACCTTCCTATCTCATATGTATTCACAACAGTGTTTCCTCTGGAAGAAGAAACATATTTAACTACATCACATTTTTAGACTAGTATGAAGCGTTTGAAAGAGGAGGACAAATCAATAGAGTCAAAGAATTCAGAGGCTTAGGATGTAGCTACTTGGTCCAAGCAACATTCAAATAACAAATGCTGTGTTATCATTTCTACTCATTGCTGAACTGAATAAACAAAAAGAAGGAAAGAAAATAATAGTTGGAGACTAAACAATGAATAAGGTTATGTAAAAATGAAATCCCAAGAGCTGTGGAAAATAGTTACTGGCATTTAAAACAAACATAATTAAGCACAAGGGGCAAAATGCAGAATGATCTACGAATTCTGTTTGCTGCCATTTATAATTTCTTTTAATTCCCCAAGACATAACCAAGGGACTGAGATATTGTACCACTGCCTGCTTTATCAAGACAATCTTCTTAAAGTGTCCTGGAACTGCTGGTCTGAGATCTGCCCTTGCTAATACTATACATTACTAGATGCTACAGGTCTTGTTTTTAATAAAACTAGTCTTGGTGGTCTAAGCACCTTTTACATTAACTGCAAATGGCTCAGATTATTTTATTCAAAATTACTAAGATTGAGAGTGGCAGTGACAAACTTGCAGCTTAATTCCCTCTCCTTGCAACACCCTCATGGTTAGATGAGGAAGGGGCTTTGTTTCAGTTTTCCATCTGGATAGGTCACTGAGTTCTTCAGACCAAGTTAATACTCAAACAAGTGTAGCTCTTGTGCTGACCAAAATACAGCAATGCAGGCATGGAAACATCTGCCCAACTCAGACTCATCAGTATATGAAATATGAGTCAGCAGAAACTGCTGATGTCAGGACCGTGGGTCACCCACAAATGAAGTTAATGAAGATTTTGCAGTAAGGCTGGGAGATAGGGTATGAGCATTCCTACTGCAGTAGCTCCTGTCATTTTCAAGGTGTTTTAGTATATTCACTAGGAAAAAGCAAGCATCCTCGTACCGAAAGAAATTAAGCCTGCCTTTCATCTGTCCCTCTGATCTGACATAGATTCATAGAATAATAGAATAGTAGTGGTTGGAAGAGACCTTTAGAGATCGTCTACTCCAACCCCCTTGCCAAAGCAGATCCACTTAGATCAGGTCATACAGGAATGTGTCTAGGTAGTTTTTGAAAACCTCCAGAGAAGGAGAATCCACATCCTCCCCGTGCAGCCCGTGCCAGGGCCTCCTCACCTGAACAGTAAAATAGTATTTTGTTATGTTTAAATATGTGTTCCAGCTTCATCCCATTACACCCTGTCTTGTCACTAGATGCAATAGAAAAAAAGTGTTGTCTCAACCTCCTGACATCAACTGTTTAGATATTTCTAAATATTAATGAAATTCCCCCTCAGTCTCCTCTTCTCCAGACTAAACAGCCCCAGTTCCCGCAGTCTTTTCTCGTATGAAAGATGCTTCAGTCCCCTGATCATCTTGGTGGCCCTGCACTGGTCTCTCTCCAGAAGCTCCCTGTCCCTCTTGAGCTGAGGAGCCCAGAACTAGACACAGGACTCCAGATGAGGCCTCACCAGGGCAGAGTAGAGGGGGATCAGAACCTCCCTCAACTTACTGGCCACACTCTTCTTGACGTATCCCAGGATACCATTGCCTTTCTTGGCCACGAGGGCACATCGCTGGCACATGGTTAGTTTATTATCAACCAGAACTCCCAGGTCTCTCTCTGCAGAGCTGCTCTCCAGCACGTCACCCCCAGCCTGTACTGGTGCATGGGGTTGTTCCTTCCCAAATGCAAGACTCTACACTTGCTCTTCTTGAACGTCATGAGGTTCCTCTCTGCCCAATGGGTTGACATCCCATTGAATGTCAGCACATGATCACACACAGCGATGATCTCTGAGATACTCAGTTTTCAATTGAAACCCTTTCCAAAAGCAAAACAGCATCCAGTGTGAGAAACGTTTTGACCAGAATGTTTTTATTTAAATCCTGTATTTTCAGCTCAGGTCTGATCACAAAATGGAAAAAATAAGACACAAACCAAAAATAAACTTTTCCCACTGCAAATCAGACTTCCTGGGAATGTTATCCAAAACAAACTTTTCCCACTCCAAACCAAACTTCCTGGGAATCTTATTCTAATAATAATAAGAGGAATAAAAATAAATAGAACATTTAAAAAAAAAATCACTGTTTGAAAGCATCATCAAGCAGTGAAGTTCAAAACTTCAAAATTAGTCATTCAAAGGAATTAATTAAAAAATAGCCTTGGTTTCCACTAGTTAGACGAGCAAAGGTCTCTCCTTGCCTCAGGTAGCAAGTCCTGCATGACATTTAGTCAAGTTTATTCACTTTTGCTTCATCTCCAACCTTCTCTGACCAGTATTTAATCTGTGAGCTGTCCAAGGCACATAGCATATTTTGTTGATCTCAGCTAGAGTTTCTATAAACAATAGCAAACCAAGACAATTTTTGCTACAGTAATATGTGAACCAATAATCCTAATTACCCTTACCCAGGTTGATGTGCAAGGAGAGTTTCCCCTTCTGCAGTTCCAAGGTAATATAGTCTCCACGCTGTCCTTCTCCATGGAATAAGACTCCATCCCCCTGCATGCTCTTGAACTTCAAGGAAACTACATCTTTGAAGGTACTCATAAGCTTCTGATTGAACCTGTAGAGGAGTGAACTTCTGCCATCGAAGTCTGCAATATCTGACTCTGAAAAAAAGAAGATGCAAAATGAAGAAGAGAGCCAGCACCAGAAGAAAGACCATATTCTTTCAGATCTTTTCAATATCACTTGGAGTCAGGTAATCTCAGAAGTATACGTCCACAGGACCTATCTGGACAACCACATTTTACTCATTTCCAAACTTCTCCCTCTGTCTGGGGAAAGGGAACACTGGGATAAAGCCACCACTCCTCTGCACTTGTCTTCCTCTCTCTCATGCAAGTCTTTTTTCACTCAACTTTTTAGAACAGAACACATGCGTTCCATCGTATTCAGATCTCCAGAGAATCCCTCACCACAGCTGCTGTTTATCTCAAACACACCCAGGATGTTATTCATTACTTTGAACACTTCAGTTCTCAATCCACTTTTTGTAGCTTCACAAGCATCTGTTGAGCTGCTTTTGCATGTCAGCCATGCCTACATCCATCTTTGCATCCCAATCAGCGTCATCTTAGACTCTGAGGGTTGTCTGCTTGTTTGTGATGGGCATTTATCAATTATGTTTCTGCATGCAAATTGACTAGGCTGGCAGGGATAGCCAAATATCAATTCAAAAAGCTTTTGAAGAGATTTCATGGGAACATAGCATCTAAACTGATTATACACCTTTGAAAATCCTATTAGAAACATATTTTCCCCTTCAGCTAGCCTCTAAATCCCAATCACTATGATAGGAAACAAACTTTCAAATCTTCTATTGCAATTAATATTTCCTCTGGCAGTAGCAGCCTGCACTACTATGTTTTATAAAGCAGTATTTTAAACAAAATGTATTTGTAATAACCTTATATATATAATATATATATATATATAACTAAAACATTTCAGGTAGCTTTAAATACTTTAAACTCTACAGTGTATTCAAATATGTGACTGACATATGTAAATGAATAAAAATCCATCAATTGGTATTTCCTCTTGTTAAGAAAAATATTAGAAATTAAGAATCCCAGACACTAAAGAATTTTAAGAAGGGTTTCCTAAGCTACATAACTACTGTGAGACACGCATAAAGACAAAGAATACCTTCATAGTAACCAAGAAGAAACACCACAGACAATCTTTCCTTGCAAATAACGTTGTAATGATAATCCAAAGCTATCGGATTTCCATTTTCTTTTGAAAAAGAACTGAAAGGTTCACATACAAAACAATCAAAACTTCCAGGTCAGCAGCTGTATAGGAGTAAAGTTGGTGATTTAAGTCACCTAAGCTTCCTTGAGAGTTCTTTGTTCCTTTTGAGCATTAACAGTAGTTTCATTTACCCTTTTTTAAAAACCAGAAGTAATGGAGGTTAGTTTGGGCTAAAGTTCAGAAAATAGAAGAGCTATTAACAATTTGTTACCATGAAAGGTACCATCAACAACAACTGCACATTAGTGTGACCGTTTTTACAGAAGTTTGACAACACACTTAGCAAACTCACAGGGATCTCAAAATGTAAATTTTATGCAAAATTCTGTCACTCCAAAACTGATTCCATCCCAAATAAAAGGCAACTGATTATTTCTTATGAGACTAAAACTACAAAGAAATGAAAGCCTGGGAAAAAATAACTCTAGAATAAATTAAGACCAACTTCTTATCTGTGATGTCAGAATTATAACATGTTTAGCATTGTATGTGGAACAGTTGCTAGTTTAGGAAGTATGAATACAAAAGCATTCATGCCATCTGCTTTTACTGGTTTTTACTTCCGAATCAGGTGTTGAAACAGCTCCTTCAGCATTACTGACTTCTCTCTGTTGACACCTTGACTGCCAGTTTCTATAAAGGGAATTAAATCTGTAGTTTAGTTCTCATGAATTTCCCCTAGCTACATTAAATACTTCAATTTGTTTAAAGTAAATTGAAAGTATATCATAAAAATGGTTTCATTTTAACACAGATATGAATTAGGAAATAGCTTATAAAGAAGCTAGTCTTTGATTTCCAGTGCCTTTTGCATTTAAAGTTGATTTTCTTCCTAGCTCTCAAAAACATACTGTAAGAGAGCACTGATTCAATGTTGCTGTAATAGTAGCCCTTTTTCCTTCTTAAGATCCAAGTCTTCAACCAGTCTGAATTAACACTTCAGTCCTTGTTCTTAACTCTCCAGCAAGCCACAGCATAACACACAATTTCTTGAAGAGCTCTACTACTGACATTTACAGAGTATAATACAAAGGAAAACCTGATTCTGAAAAGTTCTGTTTCACTAACTATTGGTTGTGAGTACACCAGCTAATAAATTGCCTTGAATGAAATGGGAATATGTCAAATAAATGCTAACATTGGCAGCCAAAAGTCATTAGTGGCAGTTTACATGACAAGAAGTCGTTGGCTTCCTGTTAAAAATTGAAAGATACAGCACAATACTAATACAGTCACTCCAGAAAACCTGCTTATTTGCTTAGTGTTTATTTAGTCCATGTATGCACATAATCCACTTGCAGCAAGGGAACAAGGATTAGAAATGCTAAAAGTTGCAGAAAACCTGTAGGAATAACAAACTAAAACACAACATGTGGTTTCATTCTGCACTGCCTGCTGGTTTACTTATGCTCTCTGAAGACAGGCTTTACTTTCACTGGGTACCTTTCTACACCATCCTCATCAACAAGTCTACAAAACTCATCAAAAGTGAGATGCTTCTTTCATGTTATTCTCCTCTGACCAACAATTCAAACAGATGCCTCTGCTGTAAATACATATGTACTTCTGCACACAGGTGAAGAAGTTCTCAGAATATAGAAATCATTCATCATGCTTTCCTGAAATTCAGTAGAGTTTCTGGCTCCAGGGGTCCTGGTTATATTATTCTATTTGAATTTCCTTTCCTAACACAGATCCAAACACTGAAGTCACTTGAGAGTGGGTGGAAACACAGACAGTTGAAAGTGGATTGCTGAGTTAATCTAGCAGTAAGAAGTGAATGTGACCACAACGTTCAAACTGCCGATCAGAGACAGGCTGAGAGCAATCTGAGAGCACGGAGTTTACTTGTGCAACAATCTGCTCCTGGCAGCAGAGAGGATACACATTCATTCAGATGAAGATGGTTCTCTAGTGATTTTAGAAAAAAGTAAAAAATTACTTGGCAAAAATATTTCAAAATACAAACGTGTCCGTTAGAAACCACTGAAATTTGAGACAAGAACTTTTGGCCTTGCACTTCCATCAGTGAACAGAAGCTTTAACTCCCTATAACAGGAAGGTCTGTTCCTGTTCTGAACAGATGCCTCTCTTGGCCAGTCACAGAACCACGGAATTTTAAGGGTTGGAAGGGACCTCAAAAGATCATCCAGTCCAACTCCCCTACCAGAGCAGGACCACCTAGAGTAGGTCACACAGGAACTCATACAGGTGAGTTTTGAATGTCTCCAGAGAAGAAGACTCCACAACCCATCTGGGCAGCCCCTTCCAGTGCTCCCTCACCCTCACAGGAAAGAAATTTTTCTTTGTGTTTCTTTGGAACCTCTTACATACCAAGGCTTGTACCCATTGCCCCATGTCCTATCATTGGACATCACTGAGAACAGCCTGGCTCCATCCTCCTGACACTCACCCTTTACAAATTTGTAAACATTAATGAGATGACCCCTCAGTTTCCTCTTCTCCAAGCTAAAGAGCCCCAGCTCCCTCAGCCCTTCATCAGAAGGGAGATGCCCCACTCCATCATCTTAGTGGTCCTGCACTGAACTCTCTCCAGCAGCTCCCTGTCCTTCTGGAACTGAGAGGCCTAGAACTGGACACAAGATTCCAGATGTGGTCTCACAAGGGCAGAGTAGAGTGGGAGGAGAACCTCTCTCAACCTACTGCCCACACCCCTTCTAATGCAACCCAGGATGCCATTGGCCTTCTTGGCCATGAGTGTATATTGCTGGCTATATCTCCTATCACAAATACATGTTTACCTCTTGGTAAATAATTATTTGAGCATTTACCTTATGCAGTTGGTAACAAACATTACCAGTCAATGACCATCAGACAATAAGTAGCTCTCTGGAATGTGTTCTTTTCTATCTCATAAGAGGACAAAGGAGAGAAAGGTGGGGAAAAAATATTTTAAATGAAAAAAAAGAGCTAGTAGAAATATCATTTAACCAAAAAGCACAATATCAGATCATATCCCCTGAAGCAAAGACAGTAAAAGATGAGAAATCAGTGTCCTGAGCTTCAAATGAACTCTCAAAAGCAGAAGATACCCTGTCTCACACCCTATCACTGTTTCTCCTGTGGTTTCCCAGCTTGTTAACTGCACATACACCTGATCCTGCTGATGCATTTTGGGCTGTTAACCAGTTACAGAATATGATCAGCATCTTCAATGTAGCTATAAATCTTGTCCTTTAAAAGCAATTGTGTCAGCAGATTTTTTTTCCTGTGCTGACAAGACTTTTCCCAAGTATAAAGATATACCCATTTCCCCCTCACTGCCCCCAGCATCAAAAGCAATTGGTTTGCCATTTGTCTGAATACATTCTCTGTTGCAGCTCTGGTTATCTGTTACAATCACACTGCTTCTGGAGCCACTGCTGCAAAGGGGTGGTGAGAGCTTGCACATAGCTCTGCATGGAAATTTCCATTTAACTTGCCATAAATCCTTTTCAGAACAAGAAACATCAACATATGTTTTCAGATCAAGATCATATCCTTTCTCTTTCAGTACCTGTTTTGAGGAAGTGAGACAGAATTTATCTAGGAATTTCAAAGAAATATAATTTTAATTTAAACATATACTTTCTGTGTAAGAAAGTGAATAGCAACTGACTTGAGTCATCTCTAAATTCCAATTGATTCGACTGCCTTGGAGGGCTCTGTTGCACAGGAACTTTGATCTGTATGGGATAGGGTAAAGCACACTCACATGTCTGAAAAAGCTTACCTCTTAAAAGCATGGTGTTATGTTCCACAGAAACAATGATGACTGGCAGCCAGTTAGATGGTGAAAATAAAGGAGAGTGGAGGGGTGGAAACAGAAGAAGAAAACTCTCTTATTTGACTGAGGAGTTTTGGGGATAAATTCATAGTGGTAAATTACTTCTAGCAGCAGTAATAAACAACAGTGCTGCAGCACAGTGTAGTCACATGTTAAATTAGTCACTTTGGCATCCACTGCACAGAGTAGTTGCTTCTTTAGTTGGGTTTTTTTTTTTGTTAACTGTGTCCTAGCAGAAAGTTTGGTGATCTACAACACTTGATGCCTTCCAAATGCCCCCTAGTAATTTGTCAAAAGATAGCACAAGGTTGTGTTCCTGGGACACTTTCAGCAGTGTGCTGCACATGTCATACTCCAAAAATGGGAGATCAGAGCTTTGCACTGGCAGAAGAATGTCACATTCACCTAACTTTGCCATCACAAATACACTTAAGGAGCAGCAAAGCCACAAACCTCTACTACAGCTGTCGTCTTCTGCTCAAATATGCAAGGTGAAAAAGGAGTTGATGTGAGCAGGGACCATCCAAGGAATCACAGGCTATTTTCCATGTCCCGATGTTTCACAGCAAGGTGCTCAGCTGCGTGGTTGGCAGCAGTCCCAGGGTTTTAACAGATGTGCAGCAGCACATGAAATTCAGATGGCCTAAGCTGTCAGTGCTCCCAGACTTTTGTTTCAACCAACCAACAAATGTTACCACTCACACAAAAAGAATTTCCGACTTGTTCATAAAATAAAACTTTACTTCTGCAGTTTTCTGCCCCAGATATCAATATAAACCAGCTTTGTTTTCAGATCAGATGCTGCACTTCTGGGGTAACATTGCACGAAAGACATGAAGGGACAGCCAGAGGTCCAGCATCTTCCTAGCAGCTGCTAGGACTGGGAATGCACAAGAAGCTGGGAGGAACCATGGCCAGGACAGTTGATCCAAACCAGCCATAGGGCTGTTCCATGCCACAGAACATCATGCCCAGTATATAAACTGCGGGAAGTTGGCAGGGCGGGTTGAATCACTGCTCAGACATCTCTCAGTGGGTGGCAAGCAATCACATTGGGCATCACCTATTTTTTGGTTTGTTTTTTTTAATTCCCTTGGGTTTTATTTTTTGCTCTCTCATATTTCTTATCAGTATTATTATTATCATAACATATTCTTGTTCTTGCTATAATATTTGATTTTCATTTTACCTATTACTGTTTTTATCTCAACCTACAAGTTTTTTTAGATTTTTTTCCTGTCTCCTCCTAATCACACTGAGGTGGAGCTGTTAGATAGCAGCTGTGTGGTGCTGAGTTGCTAGCTAGGGTTAAAGCACAACAACATTTGTGCAGGATTTGGTTCATATCTGTTCCCCATGCACACATTCTCTTTTTTTATCTTATACTTCAGAACTGGATCCAAAGCTAAAATGTCGGTGGAAATCCTTTCCTCAACTTCAGTGGACTTAAGATCAAATACTCTGGGTTTGTTTACCTATAAAAACCTTTAAGTCATTCCAACAGCTTAAAGGGGATTTGGGACAACTGGGAATTGGTCTCTTAGAGATGAATTTATATCAGCTGAAGCCTTTGGAACAGGTAAATTACTATAATGTTGTTCCTACTCTCAGCTTCATATCCCTTCTTTCACATACACAAAATCACTTGCATGAAGGGTCGTCTCAGAGATGGCGTATCTTTGGGACATTTGTTGTTCTTGCAGCTCTGTTACCTTCCTGGCTTGCCCCGATGCCTGTCTGTAGCAATTTTTAAAACTCTTTTCAAATATTTAATATATTTCTTGTGCCAGAATTGAATAAGGTGGATGAGTCTGTATGCTGTCAAACATTACAAAATGCAGTTACATAGATGTACACCAGCTCAGGATCTGCTGCAGATATCCTGTCAGAATAACAGTAAAGATGACATTTTATAAATGATCAAATATCTCTTGAACAGTACTGGAGTGTCTGGAGTAGCATTAGCCAAGATGGTGAAAATGTATAAGCAAAACCTGTAGACAGGTATTGCTTGGCATATGCAATTTTCCGGTGAGAAATTTCAATGGCACATTTATATAAACTGAATGAATATTTCAATACTCTGTAAAACTTTTATGAATCCCTTTATTCTTTTCTGGATTGCTTCAATCTCATACCTAATTCTGTACAACCATTTTTATTTCCTGTAACTACAGGGTACAGGACAATGATGAAGACTTAGATGATATCAGCACAAGGAAACTCAGCCTACAAGTGACTCTGCAGTCTTCTTTGCATCACAGAAGATTCAACCACAATCTGACATGAAAGTATTGCCTATGTAATATTTCACATGAAGTAGTACCAAAACACATACAGCTACAAAAGTTTCAACCTTCAAATTCTATTTGTTGCATGTCTGGACTATAGCCTTCACTGCGGAGATTTGGTCATCATTAACAGAAGAAAGCTCTTTGAAAACAGATGATACAACTGTCCTGGAATTATGTAATTAAGGACAGTTGGTTTTGATTTACAGGTTTCAGTTTCCATGTCCAAAAGGTCTCTTGACCTGGTAACTATCCTTCCAGTCTGTTGCAGATCTTTACTTCAATGAATGATAGTTCACAGTGCCTGAGCACCAAAGTAGGTGGAGAGAAGCACTTAAAAAAACAATTGAATGGATCTTTCATGTCTACGCATAGCTCTGCACAGACAATAACAAACCTATGAAACCAGGCTAATCTGTCCTAAGACCTGAATGACTTGTGCCACATTATGTTGAATATACTGGTAAAACGCTGTTAATCACCTGACCTCTCCACAGCAAAACCTCATCTGTCTCTAGTAGCGTCTCAAGTCACATCTGACCAGTTCAGAAATAAACCCAAGGTCCCCTGAGAAATAAACACCGGACCCTTGTTTCCTCATTTGTGGACTTGTTTTTGTTTTGTGCAAGGGACCAACATTGGTCCTTTTTTTTTACATTGTCAGTCTTCTGTGGTGATAAGCCACACATCTGCAGAAGTATCTGAAGGTAATTATATGGCCAAAATGCCCCAAGGCAACAATGTTTGTAGGCTGCCCTAAATCCCATATCACAAAGCTACACATCCCAGGTCTTAGAGGATCATCACCTCCTGTTATGAAGGAGAATGCCAAAGAAAATACTCATGCAAAAGCAGTTAAAGCAGTAGATGAGTTCTCTGTTGTCTGGAGATATTAAGTCCTAAATAGAGCCTACCTGCACAATGAGCTTAATAGTGCTTAATAGAGCACTATCTGCAGAATTCACAGCACTTTTTTTCAGCAACTAGTTAACTTGCTTTAAAAACAGAAATGAACTATTTAAATAAAAGGTGATACCATTCCTAAATAAAACCCTACAAGAGATCTTTTGCCTCCCAGCAGCACTGGAGGTTTTGCAGCATCTGACTGTCTTGCACTAGCAAGAAGCACCATATCGCTCTGTGTTGGTCTTAGGTCTGAGAAACCTTTACCACCTGAGTGAGACAGGCCACTGCATCCCTAAGCAGAAAGACAAGAACAACTACTGAAAACTAAATGATGATTATGTATGTCACATTAAATTTTAACTCATAAAACTCATTCTGGAGCCCTCCCACAGCACTGACAGCATCAACAAAAAGCTCTTTGAGAAAATGTGAGTTAAGATGTAGCCACTTACTATAGGAGCAGCCGAAGACTTCAACTCTCAGTCCTATCTGCCCACCGACATTCCACTTCAGAGGGACGAAGCGCAAGAAGCGGGCTTTCACGGAGTGCAGAAATTTGTGGTGTACCACACTGTCAGCGTTGCTGTTCCCTGTGAAAACCTGGAAGGACAGAATCTTGGTGAGACATTTAACACTGAGAGGTGAATGCAGCACTCTTAATTAAGGCTGTGAACTGCCATCCCTTGTCCTGATCCTCAGTCTCATAAATTACTCAAAATTATGTAAAGTGCTGGTCCAGTTTTATTCTAAATTCTGTGTCTTTTATGGAGGGATAAGAAGTAGACAGCAGCACACAGAGCACCTCAGTAGACTGGGAGAGGGCAGGTGGGCATGTACAGGGCATTTCAAAAGCAGGCTGCAAATGGGCGTGTTACAGAAGATGTTGGATAATTTCTCCAAACCCAGGATATTCCTGTGCACTACAACACTCCACTGGCCCCTAACAAACACACAATCCCTTCATAGCACTGAAGGATGGGGCCCACTTTTGCCTTTGGTGCACTCAGGATAGTAGAAAAAGATTGTCACAAGGCATTGAAGTTAGACAAAGCCTTGGCAAATGAGCAGGAAGTGTGCAACTAGATGGCACATGGAAAACTCAGTCAAGACATAAGAAGAGATGAAAGCCTGAGTCAGTACACAAGAGAGTCAGCATTTTGACTAAATTTGCACTCAAGAGAGTTAAAGCTTCCAAATAATAATAATTTAACTTTTTTTTTTCTTGGCTATTTGATTAATTGCCTGCAACTGCAAGACAAAATTAATGGCCTTACTCTGAATTATCACTTAACAAGTGGAAATGCTCTGATTGATGAAGAATGACTGCAGGACTTCATAGGCGAATCTTCAGACAAACATCCAAGCTCTGATCCTGCCCAAAGCTTTTCCAATTCATCTTTACACCTTTCCTCTAATATTAGGCTGGGAATATCATAGATGTCCTGCAGTCTTAAGAATATTTGAGTAACTCAGCTAGGACTGAAATTCGAAGCTAAAAGTTTTGTAAAACATGAAAACTAAAGACACAACTCGTGAAAAAATAATGTCACGGGAAGACTGTATTTGTAAAAGAGGTTCTTCACTTTATAAGTATAACATTTAATCATAAAAAATTGCACCAGTTTTAAATGGTTCTCCAGTTCAAAAGCTGGCACTATTCACCTACGCAATGAAACTGCAAGAACAAATTGGAATAACCCTAGTAAAGCAGACCTGCAATTAATTCTTAATGTTCAAAGGAGGGGTTAAAGAGATTGGGGGCTTCATTCCCACTGTGGGGGAAAAAAAAAGGTCTAATTAGCAACTGTTTACATTTTTATTAAATGCAGGCATTCAATTTTTTTTCCCAGATGCTGTTAAAAATAGTATAAAACTTCAAATTCAAAGTGTACTTGTTTTACTAAATGCAGCACTCAGTAGAACATTTCCAAGGCACAGTACTTTGAAACCCTACTACACTTATTTCATTTCACCTTAAAAACTCTGACCTGGCAAAATTCTCCTATATGTAACAATCCTTATTTTGCATTTAGCAATGAATGCAAAAAAACTCCTGTATCTCAGTTCCCAAAAACATGCTTTCCACCGTTCATCCTCAGAGGCCAGCAATACCAGCAATTTTACTGAAACTATCTCTCACAACCCCAGTCACCACAGTCAAGAGCCACGTTTCAAAACATATGATCTGCAAAATCATTTGTTTTCAGAAGCAGTCCTAGTTACAGATGGGATGGAGTTAATTTTGTAGCTCTTCTTCTGTACTTTTTATGCACGAGATCTTTTTTTTTTCTTTGCTGTAAGTATTATGCGATGGTTAACTAATCTCTCAGAAATTCAAATATATTATATATAATTATCAATTTCTGTGTGGGGATTCTTGTTGATCTTAATTCAAAGTTAACCACACAGAGCAGTTCAGCAGCCTTGCCTATCAGATATGTTTTGAGGAGTGTCACAAGTAGCACTTCAAATGTCCTGGGCTTACTTATACTGCTTTCCAGATATGAGTCCAATTCAGATTCCAGCAGACAGTATTTCAGAGGGTTTTTTTCCTTTATATTTCAATTGAAAAATCTTGTTCTTCTCACTAATGAAACTGTCAGCAGAGAGTAAGTCTCACAGTCAGAGCTGTGGTAGCGCTCACACTTCTATTAAGATACAGATATGTAAGATGGATCAAGAAGAGTATTGTTTTCTGATTGCTTAGAAAGCTCATCTAGTTAGAATTCTGTGATTATATGAAAATCTCATCTTTCATAAAATAAGAAAAAAAAAGATGTAAGAAAGAAGAAAAAGAACAGGGGAGGAACAAAGAGATTCCGGTCCTCTCAGTTGTGAAGAAAAGCTTAAAATGTGGTGACCAGAGTGCAAGTAAAAGGTGAAAAGTAATAGACAAAAGAAAATGTTCACTTTAATACGGCAATGCTGTGAAACAAGGGCTTGTGCTGTTTTTTTCTCATAATCCTCTCATGCTGTTAATACTGCACACTGCAACATGGAAACAAAAGCTAGTAATTTTTTGCTTTGTATGAAAAAGAAAATGTTCTGGGAGAAAGACCAAGTTGGAAAGTACACTACCTCTAGAAATGTCTCCTTCCAGTCACAAAGTAATGGGAGCTAGGTGATTTGTGAGTACGACTGTGTGCTAAACAGCCCACACGTTCCTGCTTGGAAAGCAGCCAGGAAAACAGCTTGTGCCAGCACACAGTGTCATGCTGTAGGCAGTGGATCCTCATGGCTGCTGGAAAACCGTAAAGGCAGTTTACAGCTACCTGTAACTGTTGGTAAGGGCAGTCTTGACACTTCTGTTGCAGGGCAAATCTGTAAAGACATTGTTTTGCAAAGCTGGTGCAAACCACACACCCAAGAACAATGCATGGGAGTGTCAGCACTGCTTGCATACACAGAAGCAGCTTCTCTGTTCAGCACACTTCAGGGACTGCCTCTGCAGTCAAAGGAGCTTTGTGGTCTTGCCAGCTAAAACAGAGACAGCTGTACCCTACTGTCCACAAGCAAACCCAGGTGCCCACCCACAGGCATCTGTGCTAGACAGTCTCTTTCAAAATACCTCAAGGAAAATCCAGTTACTCACATCCAGCCCCCAAAATAGTTGATTGTATGTGACATACAACCACCTAAAAATGTCTTTCCCATGTTGAAACAGTCACATCCATAAAAATCAACCCTTCAAAAGTTCAATACATCCCTTACAGCAGTGTTTCTCAAGCTTCTCTGATAACAAAAGAGGCAACGAAACTCTTGGGGGAAAAAACTCCACAGGCAATGCTGTATCCATCGATCTGCACCTACAAGATGGTTTTGCATGCAGCTGGCACATCACTGCTTGCTGCTAACTGCGGGGCTTCACTGTGTATGCCTTTAGGACTGCTTTGATTTTCGCTTCCAACTCCCACTGCTATACAGATAACCGTCCAATATTTTATGGACCACCTGTGGGCTGTAGACCATTGATTGAATAACACCAATTGCCATAGATGGTCACTTGAAAACTTAGATCCACAGCTGACACAGAAACAATCCATCCATTAAAGAAGATGAAACAAGGAAGCAGTTCCAGATTTTGTAGCTCTGGAGGTTCAAATATTGATTAACATTAAACTTATCAGTGAGAATGGCAGAAATATTTCCACTTGAAAAATGGACTCTATTACAACTTGTTGTTGATGAGGATTAATTCACAGGAACAAAACAACAAACTAGAGAAGAAAACAAAGCACCCTCATGCCATTTCCCATGCAACACAATTGCTCTGGAAGGGAGGATAACACTGAAATCAGTCGTTTCTTACAAGTCCTGTAAACACAACAGACTGATGATTTACCTGGGAAATTCTGCTTCTGGCATTCTATGGGGCTTATAAATCAAAGAGCTCCATTAGTGCCAAATGTTGTCACCAGCTTCTTGAAGTCAAAAGCTTCTCCCTAGCACTAATGGCTGTAAGGTTAACAGCTTGCCACAGGCAGGGCTGCCTCTCAGACCAAGTTCATTTCATGATGCCTGGCCGTGTGGTGCCCCACTATGACACAGACCATGGCACCACAGTAATATTTTATGAGGCTTTTTTTATGAATCAACAAAGGCAGGTCCCATTGGTACAAAGAGGTGAGGTAAGAACAGCTGCAGTAGTTTGGAGCAGGGTCCAACCAGCCCAGTGGTATCTCTTCAGCAGTGGTTGTCAGCACATAGGGAAGAGTAAGAATGAGACAAGCATACAGAATGCTTTTCCCAATGCACAGCCCACCCGATTCATGGGTTATACAGAAGTGGAAGAAAGCAGAATTCCAGTCAGATGAAAAATAAAACTTTCAAAAGAAGTTTAAATCTCAAAATCCCCACAGTTACCTGGAAATTTCCCTCAGGAAAAAAACAACAATTCAAACAAACAGGCTGTTTATACAACTCTCTCATTCAGAGGGATCCAAAAGGTGTTCAAGGGCAGTTCAGGAAAATGTCACACGACTGTTGTGAAATATGACAGTTGTTTAATAACCCTGCAGACACACATTTGTTTATCTACCTCATGTATTAATTCAGATCTATGCCAGATAGCACCAGTGAGATCTTATGTGCTAAAATTTAAATTGCCTTTTGGCCAAACTCTTACAGTAGTCTCTACCTTTAGACAGACAAGTGGAAACTGAGTGCAAGAAAAGTGTCTGCTCATGAAAGCCTAATCAATTCAAGAGATAGCATCAGATGCAGGACTTTTTCTCAGTTGCCCCTACACACATACTCTGCACAGTAAATGGCAACTTATTTACAGAGCTGCAGAAGGTGGTTCCCATAATGACTCTGCTGAATATATTTTTCTCTCCCACTTTGTTAGGCAGGTAATGGGATGGATTCAAAATGAGTATGCAAGCAGCAACACAGGCACAATCAGCCCTGAACAGTGAGCAGGCAGACCTGAGGTTAACTACCTTCTAGGGGAGATATTTTAAGAGGTATTGAATACCCTCATTTCTGCCAAAGTCATTCTGATGAACTGAGCTGAGGAAAAAAAAGAATCAGATTATGAATGTGCAGAGGGCATATAACACAGATGTTAGCAATTTACAACATTTCAACCTTCGCTGAAAGAAATACAAGCACAGAAAAGAGCACTCCACCTTCAAATCTCACCCATGACATCGCAGTATGTCGCCTCCACTGCCTGAAGAAATAAGGACAGGAGCATACTTAATTCAAGATATTCAGCAGCTTAGTGAAGGAACCAAAAGTGAGACAAAAAGCAGCTAAGCCTGTCGTAAATCCCAAAACTGCAACACTTTGAGAAAAACAATGTAATTCTCTCTTTTAAACTTCCCTAGTATGATGAGAAAGATCAGGAGTTAGAAGTAAGCACTGTCACACAGAACATGGTTTGGGTGTATGCCTCCAAGTACCTCCTCAAATATCTGAGTGTACAAACACTTTAAAGAAAAGATGAATTCCTAACTAAGAAAAAAATATGACAATCTGAAGCAGGAAGGAGAAAGCATTGCCTAGTTTTTAATATTTTCTAGGTTGAAATAAACTCTGACTCAAGGACAACTTTTCTCCAGATGCAATGGGATTTTAATTCTGCTTGAACTTGCACTACCTGAGAAGTAACTCAGTGGGATAATTCATTGTGGATATCAAACCCAGGTTTTGGGGAAGTCAGTGTTTGAAACCAAGTTGCAGTACGGGTCCTTTTTGTCTGCTTGTATGTGTGGAAAAAGACCAAATACTACCATGACAAGGACTCAATAGAGCTACAAATGGAAACTCAGTAGCCTCTGATTTTAATAGGATGTTACAGAGTTTTTTCACATAACAATTATACCGCATCAATGCCTGCTAACAACACCTTGGACCTGGACAGATTTGTGGTGCTTTTTTAATAACAATGTAAAATTTAAAAATCCATTTATTTTCTGCTGTGAAACAAGAGCAACTGTCAGTTAAGGCAGTTCTAGAAACACCCATTCATCTCAGCACAGCCATAAAACTTAAAGAGAGATTACACATAGATATAAAAAAAGAGAGAAGGGAAAAAAAGTGAAAAAGCCCTGCTCAACACATCAAGCCAGAACCATTAACATCTTGTCATGAAAAAAATGCATTGAAATAGCTTTGCTGTCATCTCACTTGCCCAATGTCCAGTTTGGGAGCTGCTAAAAGCTCCTCCTCATTTGGAGGATGTGTTAAGAGCAACTCTCTGGCACAGGAGTTCATGGCAGGACCTGGCCCCTGAGAGTTGCCCTCTTTCAGCATGTGGCCTGAAAATTCTTTTTGCTATTAGAGACAGTCAGACCATAGGGAGAAGGAAAGGATAACAAAGATGATTGCTTAGCTCCTTAAAGAGCTACAGCTTAGATCTTTGTATTCAGGTACTGCACAGCCATATTTGGCACATGGTTAGAAAACCTATGGATTGTGTTTTCTCACTTCTTATCAAAAGGCAATTTAAACTTTCTTTCAATTGTCTTTGAAACAATCCCTAAAAAACAAAGTATATTGTTACTTCAACTACAGGAAACTTGCGTGTTTTGGAGAGTCATCGGGACCCTTCTCCACAGATTTAAGCAGGTTTCAGATTCAGCCCAAGAGGAAACAGCTGCCAGCCTTGCTCAGAGACTGAAGGGTGGAATGTGTCCTTCAAGCATATCACTCACTTCCAAGCATCTCCTCCTACTTCACATCTGTCTTTCCTGTTAGTGTACCATGGTCTCCATAACAAAAGGTAAACAGTCATTTCAGATTAGCAACCTTCTAAACCAAGTCGTCTGTTTCCAGGATTGTACTTTTTCTTCCAAGTTGAATTTTATTATTCCAGCTAATCTGAACCCCAATGTACCACTGGAAAGAGAAACCGTCATTTTACTTATGTTTCTTTTCTTAACACCAGCTACATTTTTCTCATTGAAACATTCATCCTTAATGAGAATCTCAAAACCAATATCCCCTTCCACAGTGCCAGAGCTGCTATTAGAGAGGTGGAGGAGAGATGGTAGATACAAGAGGCACCTGTCAAAATTATCCTCCTTTAACATATTAACATATTTGTGTCAGGAGGTTGGGATATCCCTTTTTTCTATTGTAGCTAGTAACAGGACAAAGGGTAATGGGATGAAGCTGGAACACAAAAAATTACACTTAAATATAAGAAAAAACTATTTCACTGTGACGGTGAGGGCGCAGTGGAACAGGCTGCCCAGAGGGAGTGTGGAGTCTCCTTCCTTGGAGGACTTCAAGACCCTCCTGGACATGTTCCTATGTGAACTAATCTAGGTGACCCTGCTGCTACAGGGGGGCTGAACTAGATGACCTCTAAAGGTCCCTTCCAACCCCTACCATTCTATGATTATCAGAGGTAGTGACAGCTTCTCTTCCCATTCCTCCATCCCCAATGGACGAATTAAAAAGTTGGTCTACAAAGAAGTAGTGTTACTTCCCTGTACAGTGTGAATTAAAATGAATGGGTAAAGCATGACTTATCAAGTAGGGGTCCTACTGGGAAATACGCAATGCACTTGTTACTTATTGAGGGGCTGAGTGCTGTGCCTCAGCAATGCAACATCCACCTGGGCTCATCAGCATTAGCTAGTCACCTCTGACTAGTTTCTCAGACTACTGGCTGTTTCTGTACATGGTAGCAGGGTGGTCCAGGGGAGAGAAGCTGTAATAATGTGGCAGGATTCATGATACTTCATCACTGCTTTGAATAATCTGCTCAAGTGGGAAAGTTATTTGCTTCTAATCTAGTCCATTAAACTGAATGCATACCCTTGTCCCTGGTTAGTTGCTTTCCAAATACAGAACAAATACTGTTAACAACATCATTAGCCCCAGACAGATGACTGCCCAACATGAACCACATTTATATTAAGGATGTTGTTTCTTACACTTCTGCTAACAGTGGAACTATTCCCAGATTTTCCAATAAAAATCATAAATTCTGCATGTTCAAAATATTTTGCAGAAGAAAACATTGGTTTGTTATTTTTGTTTTACTTAAAAATATCTATTAAGACAATCTATGTAATATTTTGTTTTTAAAAGGTCTGTATCAATCCAGAAGCTTCTTAGGCCCCTTCAAGACAATGAAATCTTTCTATTTAGACCAAAGAAAATGAAACAAAATACTGCAGTAGTTTTGAATTCTTTGTGAGTTTCGGTTTTTTGTTTTGTTGGGGGGGAGTTGAGTTTTTTGTTTTCTTTTTTCTTCTGTTTCAATTTACCCCTAGAAAACTCTAATTTCTTTTTTTTTGCTTTGATCAGCAGCACCTCTCAAAATGATGGCTTTCTATATTGGAACAGACAATTTGCTCTTTAAACAGTTGGAATCAGTGCCAATCTGTTTCCAGAGTCTGCCAGACCACTACCTTGGAAAAGTCTGAGATATTGTATCCACCAGAGACCATTCCCAATTAGGCCGCTTGGGTGTGGTGATCTCATCTGAAGAAAAGATAATTTAACAAATGGATACTATATGAACTACATCAGTCAAACTCAGGACTAGAAAGTGTTCCATTGTCTTATATTTGCTCATACAGATGTTGCCCAAGTGTCTGATCCAAGCTGTAGTTGGGCAGGCTGCCCATCTTCTTCCCAGCAATGCACCAAATGTAATTCTCTTACTCTACTGAGACACTCTTTGCATACATATGGGATGTTGCATCTAATGTAATTGCATTTGAGTGATGGAGAACTGATCTCCATCTTTAGTTTTTAGAAACAGATTTTTCTTTGGCTTACCTGGAGGTGAAGCTGCTATTGCAGTTATTATTATCTCTGCTACATAAATTAATAATAATGGAAGCAAGAAGCAGCAAAATTAAACCCGTAAATTACAAGTCTAAGCTAAAAGTCAGCAGCTAATTCCTGTTTCTGCTCAGCCTCCTGCACTTTATCTTAAGGGCAATTCTACATATAGATAGTATTTTAAGCTATATCACAGCAAGGATAAATATTTCCCCAGTACCTTGACTAGATTAACCTTAGCCAACAGACTGAAACTGCTCTTTCCACTGCCAACACTAATCATAGATTTCAGCTGTTCTTCTGCATAAATCTCGTGGAGACCTTCATGATTTACATTAAATTAGTGGGATTAACAATGCAGTGAATGTGTTTATGTCTGGCAACATTGGGGAACTCTGGGAACCTTCTCTGTATTTAGCTTCATCAAAGTGTGTTTAAATAGCTAGCACTGTACACTTGGTATCTCTCTGGTTATAATTTGCCAGACGGATCCAGCAAGATGACACCAGAGAGGTGTTAGTTATTCCATGCAACAGTGACCTCAGATGAATATTGTGCTTCATTATCTTATATTACTTCCCTGTTATGAAGTTTGATGGCATTTTCATTTGGATCTGTAAAGTAATATCCTGTGAAAGAAGATAAATAGGTAGACTTCATTTTCTCCAGTGTTTTAAAATGCACTGAAATGCACATGCACACACATCTTTTTTTTTTTTTTTTTTTTTTGCTATGCATTGCCTTCTGCACTGTACCTCTATGTCCTCTGCACTCACTGGAATGGTGT
Organism: Colius striatus; assembly: GCF_028858725.1. NCBI lineage: Eukaryota > Metazoa > Chordata > Aves > Coliiformes > Coliidae > Colius > Colius striatus. Next base: position 15,289,981 of record NC_084769.1, on the reverse strand, counting down.
AGCAACCCAGATTTCCTATAAATAAATGCAACCATCCAGGTCTCAGGCTGCAGAGTGCCAGAGTCTTTCGTTGCTAATGGATGTCAGTGATGAGAACAGCTTTGTGAGGTTTGACCCAGGTGGACAGTCTGCTCAACCTTGAGGTAGAGCTATAAGAGGAAGTAGAAAGGCTGAGGAGAATCAGGGAGTCTGAGAGAGAGACTGGTGCAATCATGCTTTGCCCTTCCTGAGATAGGAACAGGATCTTGTACCTTGTCTCTACCAAGCTGCAGGCAGTAGTTTAAAGAAATCAACAGAGGAAAGTCCACATTTGCAATGGCAGGCAAACCTCTCATCTTCCCAGGGGCTACTCTACAACAGGTATGAGTATCTGGCTGTGGAAGGTCAGTCAATGGATGATGTGGTCCATCTCACCAAAGGTACTGTCAATGTCAGAAAGGCCTACCCTTCTTATCATGACCACCCCCACAAGGAAGAAAAGACAGGTATAGTTACAGGAAACTGCCTTCTGAGCGGAACAGATGGTCCAATATACAGGACAGACACTTCTCTTAGTGAAGTCTGCTACCTCTTCGGGGCCCAGGTTGCCATCACTAGGAAACTTCTGAGCCTGGTACAGCCCTTGGACTCATTACAGCTTTTCCATATGGGTGGTGATAGAGCCACAATGTGTAGTCCAAAGGCAATCAGGAGACTTCAAGACTTTGAGACAGATGGCATAATATTCCCTCCTAGTTGTGCACAGAAATACACAGTCCCAGTGACTGGTGTCACCACCACAATTTTGGTGTTTTTTACAATGGAATGGCCTATATGGCAGCAGGCTTGCTGGCGTCAGACGAGATTCATCTTTCTCAAAGAGAGAAGAGGGTCTTTGCTCACAAGCTAGTGTGGCTCATCAACAGAGCTTTAAATTAGACATGAAGTGGAAGGAAAATAACATCACAAACTGTAGGATGACGCACCAAGGTTAGAAGGACAGGGGGCTCTCACTAGCACTGAGAGAGCACTCACTAGCACTCTCACTGTTGCTCTGAGATATGTAGAGTATGCTGCAGCACACTGGAAGTCTTGTGAAGGTGAGTCAAGGGCTCCTGAGGTAAAAGGAGTGATCAGGGAAACACCAGTGAAATACCTCAGAGCAACTAAGAGGTGTTCCTCTAAGAAGATGACATACATGGTCAACAGCCCAATTTAAGTGCTTCTACACTAATGCACAGCATGGGCAACAAACAGAAGTCTGAGTTGGAAGTCACTGTGTTTCTAGAAAGTTACAACTTAGTTGCCATTACTGAAACCTGGTGGAAAGAATCCCATGACTAGAATACAGCTATTGATAGCTACAACTGATGGCAATGAGGTTGCCCTCTACATCAAAAAATGGATAGAGTATAAGAGCTAATTCTGAAGAACAGCCATCAGCAGGTTGAAAGTTTTGGGGTAAGAATTAGAGACCAAGGCAACAAAACGAATGTTACATTTGGTGTCTGCTACAAGTCTGCCCTACAAAGGCGGACTGTTGATGAAGCCTTCTACTGCAGCTATGGGAAGCATTGCACTCCCAGACTCCTATCTGGCTGGGGGCTTCAACCACCCTGCTGTCTGCTGGAAAAGTAGCATGGAGACCTGTAAGCAATTCAAAAGTCTCCTAGAATACATTGAGCATAATTTCTTAAGCCAGGTAATACACAGCCGCATCAGAGGGGATACAATACTGGACCTGTTGGTCACCAACACAAGTGAGTTAATTGGTGACATCAAGATTAGAGTCAGCCTGGGCTGTAGTGATCTTGCACTGGTGGAGTTTGCTGTCTTGAGAGATAATATTCAAGGTCAGGTTGGAGGAGGCTCTGAGTAACTCAATCTAGTAAAAAATGACCCTGTTTATCGCAGAGGGGTTGGACTAGATGACTTTTAAATGTCCCTTCTCTTTTGAGTAGGATAAAGTTCACATTCTAACCAAAATAACAAGTTATCATCACAAAAAGGCACTGTAGACTGAGCTCACTGTGCTATTTATCTTCTCTTAGGAATGCCATCATCATGGATCGCACAAATGCGGGGTTACAAATATAAGTAACAATAATGATTTTTTCTAAGGTTTGTTACACTCTGCTTATAAAAACACTTGCAAATTACTTGCAAAATAGGAATAAAACCCACAACCATATATTTTTTGTCCATGTATTTCTCTAAACTTTTTAAACCATGCTTTGTTAAACTGCAAATTCTGCTGTGTCAATACACCATGAATTACAACCTGCATACCCTTCAAAGTAGTGAAACCATGCTTGTGTACATCAGCAATACTCTTGGCCTAGTGAGTTACATAGACTTTTACCAGAGGAGGGTTAAATCTAATTGACATAGCTTCCTCCTCCAAAACCATTACTGTAATATTTTCAGCAACATGCATTTGAGTCTTGTCATTTCACTTTCACATCAGAATCTGTCATTGAACCGCATTAAATTAATCTCCAGGACTAAAGCAACTTGAAGAAACCACTTCTCTTCCTCCTAAATTAGAGTGAGATGAGCCTCTGCAACATCTCTGCAGGCATATTTGCAATGGCTTCCAAACACATCTGCCCATTAAATTTCAACCACACGTTTTATTAAGCCAACCACAGTAAAAAAACCTCAGGAGTAGGCTCTGAAGATCATGATGTTCTCTAAACTACAGGAAAAAAAAGTAACTTTCTGTTAGTTATCCAAGGAGCAGGTGGCCTGGAATTCTGACCATGAAGCATAAATTTTGCTTGCATGCACAAAAGCCTTGTAACTGTTATTATGGTAGGACATTAAATGGACTCATGATTCATTTGGCAGGTCCAAAATCAGAGTAGGCCATAAATAAAAAGTGCCTTATAACTTTTACTTTGAAAATGGGAAGAGGAAGAAAACGGATCACTGACTTGGAAATTTCAGGACTTGTGAAAAACATATTTCAAAATTAACATGATCACTGTGTTGCTGAACATAAGAGAAGGAATGTGGAAATTATTTCTTGAAACAACAGGAGTTTCTACATAACAGAGACTTGTATAAATATGTAAACTGGGTTGCATTATGCTAGACTGTCCCTATGACTTACAATAAGAGCTGCCTTCTCATCCTGTTCCCAGGGATTATCATGTTAGAGAAAGTGTGCTTGTGCATCAACTAGCATCAAGATATATGATGCTGATTTGCACAAAAGGATAACTAATTTTTAAGCAGTTGTAATGAATCACTCATAGGAAAGCAAAGAAAGACTGACAGTTGTCATTCTCTGCTGTACAACTCAATTTAAGAAAAGAACAACAAAGAATGAGGTATGGAAATATTCCCAAGCCTTAAATTCTGTGGCATTGGGGTCAGAAGCCTTACACACCATTTTAGATGGGTAAGAATATTAAGAAAATTAGGTCATTTCTGTATGAAGCTGCAGCATAATATTCACCTTAATGGATACTTTTAAAGAAATCAAATCAGAGCTACAGCTTCGGTGAAGGCAAAAGGTTTAAGTGAAAGGAAAAGTAAAATTGTACTTTTAACTACCATGTCGATAATTTCAATATAATGCCTCTTAATACTAATTGGATAGTTTGCTTTCCCAGAGTGTTCCTTTACTGCAGTTCTTGTAAGCTGTTCTTTCACTTCCATACAGTTTTTACCTAAATCATTGCTAGGCAAACAAAAGAGTAATCTCTCCATTGGAACTAATATTTCCTATTTAAATATGGGGAAAAAGTATGGAGGATGGAGGATACATGGGGAAAACAATAGCTGCTTAACAAGCCCTTCTCCTGAAGTGTAAAACCTAGCACACAGGGTTCTTTTATTCTTTTTACTCTCCTGGTTGTATGTGAAAGAAAGGACCCACGAGTGGAATCCATGAAAGAACTTGCTTTTAAAGTAAGAAATAGAAACACCAAACATTTTCTGAAAATACCAAGATGAAGACATTGTGCTTAAGATTTTCTTTTTCCTGAAGCAATATGGGTAGTTATGCCTTGAAAAGTAACAAAGAAGGAAAGAAAGAAGTAAGTGTTTTAGACAATGCAACCCACAGAGAGGAAAATTAACCTATTACAGGATTTCCTTTCAGAACTTCTGCATCCTGCGAGGTCTGTATAATAAGCTGGCCTACAATGTATGTTCACCATTCAGCCTTTGTAAAAGATGAGCTCATTTTCTATTAAAGAGAATAAAACTGTACACATACACAAACTGAACTTCTAAAAAATGACACTGATATGTCCGCAACTGCATCTGCATCAATACTATAGTCTCATGTACATTTGCACTCAATAGGTTTCTAAGTGTAGCACCTGAACCAGTACCCATGGGGAGAGAAAACAGCATTAAGGCAACAGTTATTTAAAACACCACTAAGTCAATACATTGTGACTAAAAAAATATGCAGAAAAATGTAGAACTTAACCAAAAAAGTAAGTAATTTGATATACGGCTAAATAACTAGCAATAAATATTTTTTTAAATGTATTATAAGAAGCAAACATGAGAAAAAATCTGCAAGACAGCCTAGAAAAACACAAGGTCATAGCCAAGATGTTAAATGGATTATTTGCATCAGAGCCAAGTATGATACGGCTTAGGGAATTTCCTACTCAAGCTCTTTCTTTTGGAGGAATGGGTGAGAAAAAGCATTTTAATTTGAAGTACTGAATTTACATATAAAATTAACAGCAGAACTCCACTATACTCTGCTAGGATTCTTCCACAAGGAAATTCAATATAAAATTGCTCAACTATTGGCTGTGATGTCTATCCTATCAAGACAATTTACTTAATTACCAGTGAAACAGAAGGTGGCAAATGCAGGAGCATATTTTAAAGGGCTTTAAGACAGGCCTGAGTACTCACATATAAATAAACACATAAATCGATAGACATTATTTTTAAAATCAGAATAAGCAAACAAGCAGATCATTACATAATGACTAAAAGACAGCTTGTTTTTTCAGAGGGAAGACAAGCTTTGCAGATTTATTAGAAGTCTTCAAAGGAATCAGTTTATGTATTGATAATGATGGTACAATTTATACCATGAACTTATGTTTTCATCAAGTTTTTGTTGAAAACCACCAAAAGATAAAATGCAAACAAACCAATATTCATGACAAAAAGGATTGTGCATGTATAGTTTAGTAATTTATTAGAGAAAAGGCAAGATGAGTTGGAAAAAAACAGGACACTATATCCAGTCCAATCTATGCCATTGTAAATCTTTACTGACAAAAGAGTTGAAAATCCCTACCCCTTTCACCCCTGTGAAAAAGATAAGGAACACTTCATATACAAAACTGGTGACATTTCATAGAAAATTGTGCATTGAAAAAAAAGCCAAAACTAAATTTACTTCTGACTATATATTCATAGGTTTATTCCCAACAACTGTACTGAACAGAAGAAATCTTAAAACAATAAAAATGTAATTTTATTTCAAAGTTTCATTTTTAAAAATGTCATCGAAAATGTTTCTTTTCCTTGAACAAAAGAATGGTACTGACACAGGTCATTTCTCAAAAGGAACATGTCTCCATAAATTGACTAGTTAGAACCTGGGCTTGTAACTGAAAAGTTATTTGGAAATCAAACACAGACTTTGCACCACAAGCCCCCTGGTTTCCTTTCACTCCTTGCTACCAGATCATCCTTACAAACTGTATTACACTAAGCATCAGTAGGTATTTGGGCATCCACACTACTGAGTAAAACAGCCTAGTTTAATGACATCCAAATTTCTCTGGATATATTAATTACTTCAAATAGATATTTCTGCCTCAAATTCATTGAAAATTAAAGAATCAAGCAGAAAAATATTACTTGAATTATTCTATATGGCTCTTTTGTAGTCTAACCTTAACCAGTAGAACTAAACACTGTGCAGTTGCTCAGTTATTTCTCTTGTCCCAGTGAGATGGGAAGGAGAGTCAAGAAAAAAAGAGTAGAACTCGTGGGTTAAGATAAGAAGAGATAACTAAATGAAATGAAATAAAATATAAATAAAATAGTAAACTATTACAATAATAATTAAAAAGTAATTAAAAAATCCAGTGCAATTGCTCACCACCCACTGATAGACACTCAAGGAGTGATCCACCCCTTCTTGTCAACTCCCCCCAGTGTATATAGTGGGTATGATGACCTATTGGTTAGTTTGGGTCAGCTGTCCTGGCCATGCTGCCTCCCAGCTTCTTCTGCACTCCCAGCCCACTCACTGGCAGAGCAGGATGAGAAGCAGAAAATGCCTCAATGCTATGTAAACACTGTTTGGCAATAGTCAAAACATCTCTGTGTCAATAACACTTTTTTCAGCACAAATCCAAAACACAGTCCTGTAGCAGCTACTAATGAGAAAATCAGCTCTATCCCAGAAGAAATCAGGACAGGCTCTTACAAAGAAAGTTAGTATTTTCATTAGGTTTTAGGTTTTTAGGGTATGACTCCCCAAGGTGTGATACATGTTAGAAAGAAGACCAGCCATCACTGCTCATGGCTTCAGAGACTGGCAAGTTCCTGGGGGACCTTCAGTAAAACAGAGATGCAATGCACTTGTTGAACTTCACATTGATCTGGAGCCTCTGCACACCAAGTGGATACTCATAACCTGTGCTCACAGTGTGCATACAGGAGGACATGGTCAGTTCCTGTGGTACTCACAATCCTGAGGTGTCATAATAGTACATAGAAAAGACATGATTTGTTTGTGAAGGTTGCCCTTGGTATCAGTTTCCACAATTGGGACAAATATGGCTAACTGTACATTTCCTTATAAGCACCCAAGGCATGATCAGATCATGCCAAATAAAAACTTCTGCATGCATCTTCAGATGTTGCACATGGAAAATTCCAAGCTTCATGCTTAGGACAATATGTAAGCTGAGAGACTTTTGGTCCCATTGACTATCAAATGTTAAAAACTTGTTTGGTTATTGGACACAAAATTGATTTGTGCCCTAGCAATCCCATTCATTATATATTAATTTCTCTTGTATGAGTACTGTGAGCTTTGTTAAACTACTCCTCTCCCCAACTACCATAAAAGTAAGAGATTTATGACCTGCTAGAAAAATTAAAAAATCTGTAAGTTTTGTCAGCTGAGTTGAAGGTCTCTTTAAAGGAGAGACAGTACCATCTGTTTGCTTTGTTTCAGCACTCCATTTCCTGATTTGTTACAAAACTCTAATCTCAAATCAAGGATCCACCAGGAATTTTGCAAATCATCCAAATTTACCACTCATACAATCTACAGTTCTCAACTAGATTGTAGGGGGGATGAGCAATCAATCTTGTTAATTACCTTCAATCAATTACCACAGATTTCTTTTATTTCAAGCAGAGATGTTTGGGTTGTTTGCTTTTGAGGTTTTTTTTGTAACTCAGAAGTAAAATGTTTTAGTTATGGGAAACACTCTAAAAACCTCAACCTTCTATTGTATAAATCTTACATTTGTAAATGCAAAACAAAATAAAATTTATACCTATATGATCCAAAGGGACTGAGAGTTGAAAAGCCAAAGAAAAAAGGCAAGGCAATGAGAATGTTTAAAAGAGTTAATAGGGACTCAACCTATTCATCTATATGATTCCCTGTATCCTCCTAGGTTCTTTTTTTATGACATTGCCTTCAACTTGGACTAAGGCACACTCATCCAGCACTTGTGAAGCAGAGAGATCTCCACATTGGTCAAAGAAACTGGAAGGGGCTGTAGCATGACCTACTATTTACTTGTGAAGTTGCTGCTATACTAGATTTCAACTAGCCACTTGTACGCCTGCAAAATGCTAACAGCAATATAAACAAATCCAGATGGCATTGTTTTGACATACATAAAATCTTGAATCTGCCATTGGAGTGATGTGAGAAATCTCTAGCTTTCTACCATCCAATTAAATAAAAATAGTCTGCCTTTAATACTTGGGCAGATTCATGCTCAGCTATCACTGGGGAGATCTCCAGTGCATTTTAAACTCTCTCCAAAGATTTAGAAATCCTAAAGTTTAGCATGTTTTAAACAACTGGCATGAATATCTAGGAAACAATATTGAGGAAGACAAGGCTTCAGAATAGAGGGCTATGCACTAAAAAAAAAAAAAGTCATTTTCCCATAAGTACTTTCTCAAAGTGTGCTGTACTGCTCCTGTTCTCAGATAAGATGTCACTAAACACTCCTAATAGCCAGTGCAGCACTAGTTGTACCTGTCTCTCCTTCTGCCTGAGCCTGATGGGTTGAGACTGCTTTGAATCATTTAATCCTTTGTCCTTTTTTTTTCTTTTTTTTACAAGGTGGTTAAATGAAATCTACAGATATTTGAATCGGTAAAGTAAAACAACTTTCAATTAATTCCTGTATTTTCCACCCGGTGACAGCTGAGCATGCATCTGCCCTGGCAAAGTCATCTTAGTAAAATAACTATTTGCTACTGAAATACATTTGATTGCACCTCTCATTCACAGCAGTGACCTTTGGGACACTATCAAAACCATCCCTCTGCTACCTGGGGCATCTCTGGCATCTTCAGTCCTCAAATTCCAGGCTGTTTGGGAGAGATTTCCACCTAGGAACATGTCCTGTAGCAGTATGTGCAAAATCCACATGCTAGCATCCTCCTGGGAACTCACATAAACCTTAGTGTTTAAAAAATTCGTAACAATTAGGATAATTGACATTACATTGTATTGCTCCTTCTTTCTAATCTGGCAGAAAAATCATCTGGCTCCAGAAGCAGTTAATAATACAACACTACAAAGTGATTTTTGTCTGTAATAATATATTTCCTCAATGCATCATGGGAAGAATGTGTTTAATTGAATTACATAAATGGGAAAGTTTTTTCGTTTGTTTGATTTTTAGCCTTTGAAGTTTTTTTTTCCTGTGTTTACTTGTGCTTGTTACTTTTAAATATTGGATGAAGGAAATAAATTAAACAAGAAAAAAAAAAATAAAGGAAACATTGATGTTGGAAAAAGAATATCTAGCTATTCAACCATTTATCCCAGATGATATGACAGCACACTGACAGGTATTTCATGAATGTACAAAAACTCCAACCAGAAGTCAGATTCCATTCTGCTAGGAATTTCAAAGGATGATCCTTCCCCTAGAAATGCTCCCAGTCCACACTAACAAGACAAAAGCTTGTCTACAGACAATTCTCTTACTTATTGTTATGAGGCAATTGAAGCACAGCAAAACTTGCCTAGGGTGAGGACAGGAGCCTGTAGCAGGATGTAAAAATCAATACCTTATCTGAATTACAACATATTTATTTAAATAAAAATTAAAACAAGGACCTTAAGAGGACAAAAATTAAACCAAAAACATTTGGGAAATTGAGAAAGTCTAGATAATAGATTATCTAGACAATATCTATGATCAGGTACCTCATCTCCAAAATCAGGAAGGATTGGACAATGGGAAACCTTAAATTTGCCTCAAATCCCAACCCAAATGAAATCTGACAGGTAGCATCTCTTCATATCAGCATACCAGGAAATTTTAATTCACTCAGAATTTGAACACAGCTACAGCAAGGGGATAGTTTAAGAAAAAAAAAATCTTTTTTAGTCTACAGTTCTCCCCTGAGTCCTGTATTTGTTATTTAAACTTACCTTCCACTTAGTGCATCATTAGCAGCAATTGCTTCCAAAACAATAGCCCACAAACTCTTTCTGCTGAAGGTAATGAAGAAAGTACTTGCAAATTACTGTAGGAGTTCTGCAACTTCAATGAAATCAAAAGATGAATACAGAAATATATCTTAATATACACAGGGTAGAGACATCTTCTGTCTCTGTGCATCTTAGTGTGCTAGCAATACCTTGGGATTTGAAGTAACACAATATCTAGATTTGAAATTGATATTCTTTGATTTTTAGAAGTAGAAACTATACATTGCATGATCCTTAATACAAAGATGCTGTCAGTGGCTATCATAACTACTTCCAGCTAAAAAAATCACTGTGACAATATCTGGTTTCTTAAATGTGCTACTGTCAGCTGCCACACCATGAACTCATCAGAACATAATTAATGTCAGTTTGTAACTATGGGTTCATTGTCCTTTTTTAGGCTATTGTAACTACCTTTTAATTCTTTTTTATGCTTTGCTGTATTGCCCTGATACGTAAGTAGAATAGGTGTCTCTCTTCTATTTCAAGAGCTCCTAGAGGGACAGCCATTTCTTGTATGACAAACTGCACTGTATTCTCCTTGATAGGAATGACAGCATAATATTGCAAAAGATCTGCAGCTTGCCCCCAATCTCAGTCCCATAAATAATCTTCTGAATGCCTGCTTGGAGGAATATGGATCTTACAGTGCCTGAAATGTGACCCAGACTAAAGAAGTCAAGGTATTAATACTGATTCTTAAAAGAAAAGAAAAAACGTACAAGGAAGGTTCTAAAGCTTCATCATTTTAATACTTTTCGGGGGGGATGGGGGGTGGAGTGTGTAACTGACATCAAAGCTCCAAAATTCCTAGCTGTGACAATCATACCTAACCTAGTCAAAAAACAGTATTGAGAAGGTCACGGAAAATTCTGCCTGTTAGACTCTCTAGTGATGTCTGACTCCACCATTATCAAGTGCTGGAAGTATGAAAGCCATTTCATAGGTGCTTGAAGCAACTACTGGAAAGGCTGTTTATGCATCTGCTGTTCTGCTGACTTGTCTTGACTGTACTGGTTCAGCCTCTCAAAAAGGCTCTGCCAGTCCTTTGCTTTCATCCTGTTCACTGCAGTAGCCTATTGCAACTGACTTGGATATACAAGACAGGATGAGTTGAAAAGGAGCAAGGAACTGTATCCAGCCACAAGCAGTGGCCAAAACATTGCTATGAATTCATGAAGCTGGATCATATCCCAAGGTTTATGCTTCTCTGGGTGACAACATTCACAGATCCACACTACAACTGCTGAATAAGTATACAAAGTCATCTTCTGAGAACATGATTAAAGAGTATCATTAAAATGATTACTCAGCAATGCATTGTTTCATTACTGAAATTCTGCTTATTTCACTGAGATGTATTTTAATTCACACCTGAAGTTTTATTTGGCACTGCTAAAACACCAGATACTGCACCTTGTAATCAGGAGTCTCAAGGGCAGGGGGGTGAAGGGTGGGTGGGTATGTAATATGAAAACAGGTTTCACTCACATCTAAACTCTTGTGCCTTCCACCTCATGATTCAGAATTATATTTCTTCAGTCACTATCATTATGCTTTGGGTGAATGTGGTTGTTAAAGAAAGGTGCAATTTAAGAAATGATATTGTAACAAAGTAGCTTCCTATTAAAACAAACAATTCACACTGCAGATAATAAAGATGTTCTTGCAGTCTATTTTTAGAAATGCAGCAATGCTGCTGAAATTGGCTTTAGTGGTGAATAGATGTATTAAAATGCACACAGGTAGGCAGAAGAGATGGACAGCAAACATTTTAATAAAAGAGGATAGCTTAAACTCCATAATGCACAGAAAGACAAACAGCTAGCATAAGGGGATTTTTTACAGTTGCTTTATTCTCCACTGTCACTTGAAACAGTGTACAAGAAACTGCATCTATTTTATTGCAGTAATATGACACTTTACACTGAATGCAACTAAAGCAGAAAGATTCTCTCAGGCTACAACTTGGCATCAAAATTTCCAAGACAGCAGTGTTTTCATTTCACCTATCTCACAATCTCCCTGTTCAGGGCTTTGGCATCTATGTTTTTAATTCTGGAGTCTCAATTCCTTATGGTTCAGTGTATCTTAAAGTAACCGTGTTTTGTCTCACAAATGAACACTAGGAATCCATCCTGTGCTGTACAAGTCCTGAGGTACCCACAGAAATTATACCCCTATATGCCATTGAACCACTTCTCATTCTGACACTATAATCACTCAACTCCAGCTAATTTTGGGTTGCACAGGACGAGGGCTAATTCAGCATTCCTGTGTAGTGCCCTTCCAAATGAATGCCACAAAGTGACATGTTTGGCTATTGTATCTCCGAGTTGAAGCTATTACAATCTCACCAAAGGAAGGAGCAGAGCATGTGAACCTCCAGCAGTTACTGAATTGAAGAAATTTGTCCGTGTGTCACCCAAAAGCATCCCCTTCTTCTTGATTTATACTGACACTGAGAAAAAGCATTTTGTAGTAGATTCTATTTATGATCAACTTTGGCATTTACCAGTTTGAATGCAATATACAATCAGCTTAAACTATTTCAGAACTGGCCATTACAGTTGCCATTTAGCAACTTAAATGATAGGAAGAAAATTCATCAGTCAATAGTTTAACATACTTGGACTGCTCATAGGCTGAACACAGTCTCTCTGGTGAGATATGAAGTGCCCTTTTACCAGGCTCCTTGGTCCATGTGAATACCTTGGCCTTTTTTCAAAATGCTATATACTGACTGCTTACACATTTTTCCCCTGCTTCTGCATCTCACTTTGAGTAACAAAGAAATTTAACTGCATAAACTGTAAGAAGTTTCAGGTATGCTCTGGATCCAGGTTCCTGGATTGAACAACGCAGTACACCAAGACTCAAGAGCAAGATATTACTTCTTTTTGCCACTTAATCCAGAGAGTCCCTGGGTCTTGGCTCTATATCTGTCAAATAGGGATAATAATACATTGCCAGTGTTTTTTACCTAATAAAAACTGTTCTTACATAGAAATAATCTTATTTCATAGATGGTGGTGGTGCATGGAAGCACACAGCTCTGATCTTAGATGAGAGCCCTTTCTATACTTCTGTAAAAATGCTATAAAGATATAGGAATGTAAAAAATATTTTTTAACAATCTCTCACCAGAAAACTATTATCCACAGTCCACCAAGCAATTACCACTAATTGTAGGTGTTGAGAAACTGGAGATCACTGAAAGTTCTAAAAATTGAATAAATGTTCTATAATGAAATGCATAAATTGTTTCCAAGATATACAGAAATTGTAATGGCTAAACAGTGGAGGAAATAATGGATAGAGTTGTGAAGGTACTAAGCTTGAAGAATATAAACAGCTTTTAAAAGGAAATTAATGGTCTAGACAGATTTTCATATCCTGCTCGAAAAAAAATTATTCATAAAGAAAAATCTTTACTTTTAGAACTTGCTTGGATGTTACCTAATCTTTTTACAAAGGATTTTTTAAGGGATGTGTCTCATTTATAAATGGAGTGAATCAGCATTGATGATCCTGTGAGGCTGTAGCAAAGCTATGCTAGTTCCCATCACATGAGGAGTTAGAAGAATTAAACAAACAGGCATAGTCTTCAGCACATCACCTAGAAGGTACAGACTATTACTTACTCTAAAAGGACAGACTTCAACTATTTTTGTGAAGGACTAAATAAAATAAATATGGTGGGTTTAAATGACATATGCTTGTTTAAACCTGGAATAACCTCTACTTCTTTGGCAAGATAAATCTGTCGCTTACCTTGCTAAAACTTGAAATCACTAATACAAATTGGAATGCCACATTTCAGTGGATTTAAAGTGTAATCCAGAGACTGCTGTTATTTTTCCCTGTAGCTGCTCTGTGCCATTTTGATTGAAGGCAGAATTGCTAGCAATTAGCATGCTAAATTCTCCATCACAGATTAAGCCTTTCCTTTCCCAGCAGGCAGAATTTACTTCTGTAAGGAGGCATCCTAGGAAGGATAAGCAAGAGTACCTCTGAGGATTACATTTCCCTTTGAATCTTTTCTCCTAGACCTTGCACATAGATAAAGAACAGATTATTCAAATGATTTATCCAATCCAAAAGATTTCAGAAATGACGAGAAGAAAAAAATGACATTTTATTGCGGCCATTCTTTCAGAATTATCACCTTGCTTCTGCAATCTTTCTGAAAAACCTCAGATTTAGTTTTTCAGGAACTTTTACCAATAGTCAGATAAGGAAAATCAAGGTGCTCCTGCTTGCTGCAGATATTAAAAAGCTGCAGATACAGACCTCTCCCCCTAGTTTTGGGCCATGCAAGATTCAATGACGCTGCACAACCGTGCTTGTTTATTCCACCTCTTTAATTAAAGCATGGACATAAAGATATCTACATTATTGCACACCAACGGATTCACATCTATCCACTCATCATTCTTTCTCAAAAAAATTAGGGCTGCCAAGAAGACACTTAAAAAGCTAGCATTTGGTGGCACAGAGACTACTGTGGACCCCTCCTCTCCAGTACATGGACAATTATTATTATTCTCACAGGACCGTGGTTTCAATCAGCAGGGGAGAATGTTTCTAGAAAGCTCCACTGTTAGATACAGTTCCTTAGCGACACAGGTTTGGCCTCCAACACCTTCTTCCTTGTAGAACTTGGGGGATCAGTAGTAAATGACAAAGAGGAGAGGAATCCAGAAAATAAATAACAGTTTCATTCATAAGGCCTGGGAGAATACACTTTAATCCCACCTGCACATCAGAGACAGAAGAAACTATCAATTATGGGATTGGCAGTTTTATGAAGGCACATGACAGGTAAAAGATAATGCAGTGTTTTGTTTCAAAATATTTCTATATTTAATTAAAAAGTGCTGATTGATTCATGGGAAGAGTTCCTAGAGTCCTGTATGAGTGCAAGTCAGAGTAAGGGATATAGTAGGGCTTTCAATCACAATTTGAGAATTTTAAGCTCATATCCTTATTGACTCTTATTCCCCTCTGGCATGTGGATATTTAAATGCAAATGGAAGGACAATCTAGAACCTTGTTTTGAACTGTGCTTTAAAGGATACAGAGCTGGGTCACTTCATTTAGTGCTGGTGTCTTTATCCTTCCCTTCAAACACTAATCATATTACTAAGAGGTTCATCTAGCTCAGTGTTCTCAATAAGAAATCACCTCCAGTCTCTCAGGAAACTACTTCTGCTACTTTGCCATAAATCATTTGGGTGAGGCCACCTTGTGGAAAGGGCACAGTTGTGCGAAAACCATGCAAAAGGAAACACTAAGAAGAAGCAAACATGACTCTCCTCATCAGCAAAACGTTCAGGCCCCAGCAGCCAGGACTATGGAGGCTCTTTAGCCCAAAGGAGGTCATGTCCTGTGTGAGGGAGTCCACAGTCATAGAAGCTGTAGCTGTTGGGAAGAATCCACACCAGAGAAGTTCACTAAGACTACACCCAGAGGAGGCTGTCTCATGGGAGGGACCCTGTATTTGTAGAAGCTGCAACAGTTGAGAAGAACTCACACCAGAGTTTAAGGACTGTGTCCCATGGAAGGGACACTGTATTGGAGCAGGGGAAGAAGGCGAGGAGTCGTCGTTATCTGAGAAGAGAGAAGCAGCAGAGCCCATCTACAAGAGACTGACCACATCCCCTATTCTAATGGCAAGAAAGGAGGGATAGGGAAGGGAGATCTTAAAGTCTTGGTTGTAATTTTCTCATCATCCTACTATCCTTTTGCTTTTTCTTCTGTTCTGTTTCTTGTAGGTAGTAGAATAAACTTTCCTACTTTCCTCTCTAAGTCGAGTACTGGGATCTATTTTCTCCAGAACCGTAATCGGCAGAGAGCCCTCCCTGCCCCTGTCTCAATCCACAACAACCTTGCTTATCCTTTTTTGTCTCTCATCTTGCTGGGGCCTTCCCTCTCCTAATGAGGGTGGGAGTGGATCGGGGGTAATGAGCAAGAGACTATTGTGGTGCTTCATTGCTGGCTGGGCAAAACCATGACACTTGCCTTAAACTAATTTAAACAATTTTGCTTCCAAATTAATGTATTCTGCTTCTTTGTGATACAATTCACTGTCTGAAACTGTCTGAAAACTCATAATGACCCATCATCCCTTTTGGATGGTGTGAAAATAAATATTTGTGAAATAAAATGTCACAAATTTTTTTACACAAAGGTGTACTTCAGAATTTCCCATCAAGAAATGAATAATTGTATTTTTGAAGCTAGATTTGAAGAATATACAGTGAATAAAACTTGAGTCTGCATAGTGAGGAGAAAAGAAAATATTGAGTAGTTGTTCATTAATTAAAGATTATCCAGTTTGAATGCTGAAAGGAGTGGAGGATGCTGTGCAAAAATTAGTTTGTGATCAGGTAATTAAAAGTCCTTCCTACCACATACACATTAGGGGGTCTAATTAAGTTTGCAAGGACATTTTCTATCTTTCAGGTTTTTAACTTCACAACTTAATAATGTTCTTTTAACATTAATAATAGCTCTCTACAAAGCCCCAACAAAACATTTATACATTAAGATGTTATATATAAATACATCTGCTTTTAATCTTTTTTTTTTAAGACTTTCTCAGTCTTTACACCACAGACAGAAAATGAAATATGTAGCACTTTGCTGCCTACCAGGAAATTCAATACCCCATTTTTCACCCAAGACACTTTGAGCCCTTAGAGTATCCTGTGGGATCTCCATATTCAGCTTCACTCCAGCTTTGGAGTTAACAGCTAAAGAGCTCTCAGTTACACAGGAAATAGGGTTAACAACATCTGTACCACAGATCTACAGATAGGTAGAATTACCATAGAAAACAGCTGTTTCCCAGACTTTCATAAAACTGTCTTTTCTCTATGAAGCACTCTGCCTTTCCTATGAGCCTGGTTAAGCCAAGTAAGAACAAGGAAATCTTCAACTGCACTTTGCTTCTTTCCTCCCTTCTCTTACAGAACTAGTTTAAAGCAAAGAGCATAAATTTAAATGTAAAGTGTGCAGATGTGGGAATTCCCTAGTGTATGAAATGCTCCCACCTCAGATCTGCTTCTTTTTCCTAATAGTGAAATTTTTCTTACTAAGACTTGAAAAGCACTCAATCATACCCAGTTATGTAATAAGAAACATGAGGATATAGACCTCAAAACAGTGATATCCCTTAGTTTTGTGCTGATAAACACCATCTTTCACTACTATACTTCAAATCTTCCCTCTTTCCAGGATCTCTTGTTTTTCTCCAGACACACCAACAGGGAACAGGCACCAGCAACCAATGGGCCCAGACATCCTGCCTTCTCCTCTGCTGCATTCACTGGTGCTGAGAGTACTTGGGGCTGAATTTCCCAGCTGTGCACTCAGTGCTATCAGAGAAGCAGAGTAGAATCATAGAATGGTAGGGGTTGGAAGGGACCTTTAGAGATTATCTAGTCGAATCCCCCTGCAGAAGCAGGTTCATCTGGATCAGGTCACATAGGAACATGTCCAGGCGGGTCTTGAAGACCTTCAATGAAGGAGACTCCAAAACCCCTCTTGGGCAGCCTGTGCCAGGGCTCCCTCATCCTCATAGTGAAATCGTTTTTTCTTACGTTTAAGTGGAACTTTTGTGTTCCAGCTTCATCCCATTACTCCTTGTCCTGTTGCTATCTACTAGAGAAAAAAGGGATGTCCCAACCTCCTGACACCCACCCTTTAGATATTTATAAATGTTAATAAGATCCCCCCTCAGTCTCCTCCAGACTAAACAGCCCCAGTTCCCGCAGCCTTTCCTCATATGAAAGATGTTCCAGTCCCCTGATCATCTTGGTGGCCCTGTGCTGGACTCTCTCCAGAAGCTCCCTGTCCCTCTTGAGCTGAGGAGCCCAGAACTGGACACAGGACTCCAGATGAAGCCTCACCAGGGCAGAGTAGAGGGGGAGAAGAACCTTCCTCAACCTGCTGGCCACACTCTTCTTGATGCATCCCAGGATGCCATTGGCCTTCTTGGCCATGAGGGCACATTGCTAGCTCATGGTTAGTTTATTATCAATCAGGACTCCCAGGTCTCTCTCTGCAGAGCTGCTCTTCAGCAGGTCAATACCCAGCCTATACTGGTGCAGGGGGTTGTTCCTTCCCAGATGCAGGACTCTGCACTTGCCCTTGTTGATCCTCATGAGGTTCCTCTCTGCCCAACTCTCAAGCCAGTCGAGATCCCACTGAATTGCAGCACAGCCTTCTGGAGAATCAGCCAGTCCTCCCAGTTTGGTGTCATCAGTGAACTTGCTGAGAGTACACTCTGTCCCCTCATCCAGGTCATTGATGAAGATGCTGAACAAGACTGGGCCCAGAACCCATCTCCGTGGAACTCCACTGGCCACAGGCCTCCAACTCAACTCTGTGCCTTTGATCACCACCCTCTGGGCTCTGTCATTCAGCCAGCTCTTGATCCACCTCACTGTCCACTCATCCAAGGCACACCGACTGAGCTTTCTGATGAGGATGTTATGGGAGACAGTGTCAAAAGCCTTGCTGAAGTCAAGGGAGATGACATCCGCTGCTCTCCCCTCATCTAGCCAGCTGGTTATGCACTCACAGAAGGATATCAGTTTAGTCAAACAAGATTTCCCCTTGGTGAATCCATGTTGACTCCCCCTGATAACCATCTTATCCTTCATATTTTCAGTGATAACATTCAGGATGAGTTGTTCTATCACTTTTCCAGGGATGGAGGTGAGGCTGACCAGCCTGTAGTTTCCTGGGTCATTCTTCTTGCCCTTTTCGAAGACTGGCGTGACATTGGCCTCTCTTCAGTCCTCAGGCACCTCACCTGTCCTCCATGAATGTTCAAAAATGATAGAGAGAGGCTTAGCAATCACATCAGCCAGCTCTCTCAGCACTCTAGGATGCATCCCATCAGGACTCATTGACTTATGAGCTTTAAGCTTGGCCAACAAGTCTTTAACCTCTTCATCGTCCACCCAGGGCAAGCCCTCTGCTGTCCTGGCCAACCTGTTATCCTTACCGGACTGGGCTTCCCTAGCATTGGCCTTGGCCGTAAAGACTGAAGCGAAGAAGGCAAAAGCACTTCGGCCTTTTCTGCATCCTCAGATACCAGGACACCCTCTATGTTTAGCAGCGGGCCCACATTCCCCCTGGCCATCCTTCTGCTGCTGATGTACTTGAAAAATGCCTTATTGCTGTCCTTAACTTCCCTGGCTAGATTTAATTCTGGCCTTCCTAGCTGCACCTCTGCATGCCCTGGCAATGTTCCTATATTCTTCCCAAGAAGCCAGCCCCTGTTTCCACCTCTCATAGATGGCTGCTTTCTGCCTGAGTTGTCCCAGCAGATCCTTGCTCATCCATGGAAGCCTCCTACCTCCTTTTCCTCCTTTCTTGCACACTGGGACACACTGATCCTGGGCTTGGAGGAAGTGGTGCTTGAAGATTGACCGGCTCTCATTGGCACTTCTGTCTTCTAGAATCATATCCCGTGAGATCTGTCCAAATAGATCTTTGAAGAGGCCAAAGTTGTGTCGTCTGAAATCCAGGGTCATGGTCATGCTTTGTGTTCTGCCTCTTCCACACAGGATCTTGAACTCTACCATCTCATGGTCACTGCAGCCAAGGTTGCCTCCAACCTTCACATCCCCAACCAGGCCCTCCTTGTTTGTCAGTACCAGGGCCAGCAGCACACCCCTCCTTGTTGGTTCCTCAATCACCTGTGACAGCAAGTTGTTGTCAGCAATCTGTAGGAACCTCCTGGACTGCGTGTGCTTGGCTGTGTGGCTATCCCAGCAAATATCAGGGTGGTTGAAGTTCCCCATGAGGACCAGGGACAGTGATCATGAGGCAGCTCTCAGCTGTTCGTAGAAGGCCTCATCCAGTATGATATAAGTAAAATCCACACCTTTTCTCCATAACCTCCAACCTTCCCTTAGAATTAATAGAACCAGCCACCACAGCCTAAAGTACAGGTTACATATACAGTAAAGAAAGCAATGCTTATAAATTACATCTTCTCTGCAGTGGACAGTTTAAACCACCACATCATCTTATCACTAAGATTTTTCTCCATTTAATTCTATTTGCTATTCCACAGTGAATATCAACAATAACTCATTTAGTTTTAATGACATTAAAAGTAGAGCCTGTCCTTGAGATAGTATCTAATTTTTCTTTATGAAAGTCAACATAAATTCTATGTATGAGGTCTCTGACAGTTTGGTAATAGAGGTGTTGCTAAAGTGAGCTAAAAATACAAACCAAGAAAAAAAAAGTATCTTTCAGAGGAATCATTAGAGAAATTGATGAGGTCTGTTTGCTTTCCTTGCAATCTCTGTGGACACATTATATATATAAAGCATGGAGTTAACACTGAGTCTGTCACACAAAGATACTAGTTGAACAGATCTTGACCTTTCCTTCTATCTATGCAATAAAGATAAAGGTTATTACAGGAGTTCTGTGAGACATCCTTATTATAGTTATCTCACACTTCAGATGAGAGTTAGTAAGCTTCTAGCTATTTTTCCACCCTAGGAATCCCCCATGCAGGAGGGCAGGGGGAAATTTAAACAAATATCTGGTCTTTAAGCCCTAGATCAAAATGGATATAATTAAGAGAATCAGACTAATGTTGCTCAGGGAACTAGTTTTGATATTTCCTAACTTTCTGCTTGACTTTGTAGCCTTGCTATTTATATTCACACATACTTATATATCTGAAAGTAATTAATAGATTTGTGAGTTTGTGATACGCACAGCTGAACATTCCCTACTGTGGTGAGAGAATTTATCACTCATTAATAAGAAAATTGACAGTACAGTCCTGAACTATACAGAGGGTCTGAATAGAAACAACACTGGAATCTGTGGGGAGCTTTTTACATGTGTAATACAGGATGAGACACTCTGTTTCACTGATCTAACGATATCAAACTACTTTCACACTCTCAGGAGATATTCTTACAGGGATTTGAGACCTCTTTGCAATATAGTAGAAGTAAAGCAACAGAAATGCCATAATAAACTGAGATATTGAGAACAGAAGCTGAAAACAGAGAAGTTGCATCCTTACAATCCAGCTGCAGAATTGGTTGATGCAGCATGGTACCAACACCTGAGATCTAACCACTGTCTTTTCAATGAGTAGAAATGCCAATCTGTACTTTTCTTTGAAGCAGATGCCTCAGTTGAAAAGGACATACCTGAAGTTGATTGAATATGAACATTAAATTTCCATCCATATGTCAAGGAATGCAAATCTTAAAATGCTTCATAATGAAAAAAAATCCGCTGAGTGGAGAGTTTTGCGGGAGAGAAAAAAAACAGCAAAGTTGCACATTTCTTAGGAGTAACTACCAGAAGAGAAAGTGTAAGAGATGCACACCCAGACTGTGCTTAGGCAGGCCACTTGATGTAATACTTTGTCTCTTCTGATATCACATGCATTGCTAACACACTAATTTTGCTTAGCACTTTCATATGTTTGAATTACACATGTATCTCAGGAATACAAGATTACCATTACAGTTTGTCCTGTTGCTCTTTAACTTAAGGTACTAACAGAAAGAAAACTCAGCATTCGTGGGACAATTTCCTTGCATCATCATCTTGTTCTGTTATCTCTAACTGCCCTCCTCAAGAAAAAAAACAAAAAATACTTCAACATTTGTGAATATTTTTAAAAATACATTTTGATAAAGATCATTAACAGCATTCTCATTTTTACTATCTGTGGGAAAAAATAAATCATCCTATTTACAGAACATGCGTCACAGAATTGGTTCCTGGAGTAAATCAAAATCTTGTAGTATGTCAGCAGTGTATTTCACCATCATAAATGTTATGCATGACTTTATAGTTTGGCCACACACATATCAGGCAGCAATAAGGAAAGGGCATTTGTGAAGTTACCAGACAAGATTGCTATTAGACTTTTTTTACAGAAATCCCTGCTGGAGTTTGAAAATGCAAATACAGAAGCTCTGTCTGAACTGCAGAACAAGTAAGCCCCACAGGCAGCCCTATTGTCCTGGCCTTGTTTTTGCCCTCTGAGAGGACACTTACCATGTGTCCCTCCAAGCCATCAAACCCAGATTTTCAGTGGTAATAAGCATGCCAGGAAAGACAGTGAGGGAGGAGGTGATGTGGCTGATGCTGATATTTGGGCTAGGCAAGATACACAGTACATGGGTGGGTGTGCTTTACAGTTTCTCCAAAGTCTTGCATTTAGGGTAGCTGGGAAACCTTAGAAAATCATTTTGTTCATGCCCCTCTCAAAAGAAAAGAATCAAATACATGTTTAATTTTATCATAAACGCCTAATCTGTATTTAAGAACACTGACAAGTTTTCCTTTGCTTCCTGAGGAAAACCCAAAAGAAAACAGTATTAGGCTTTGTGCATCCGTCCAGCTAAATTGTGAGTAGACATAGAGCGGTATCTGGTGAGTAAAATACTCCATTAAGAAACACTGAGTTGTGTTGTTGTACCTTTCTGCAAGACTTCTGGAAAGTCTTTTTCCCCATTTTTGCTCCAATTTCTCCAAGCTTGGTTCCTGCCTATCCATTACTGGGCAGCAACAGTAATGAAGTACTGAGCTTTACACTAACAACTCTTAAAAGTATTTATTTTATTGTGTAGTGTAGATGGAAAGTCAGTATACCTGGAAACAGAACAAAATGCTTCTGGAAAAGATAATGATACACTGTAAAACTGAAAGTGCATATCTAAGAGAGACTAGCTAATTATCAAGAATAAAGATTTGGTGTTGTGTCAAATTATTATTGCATTCATAAAAGTCATGTGTTGAAATGTGGAGAACCTGAGTAGAAAGACTTTAGAAACATATTTCTTATGGTGGGTGAAAGAACTGTTCTGCTAGAAGCCAGTAATTTTCTCTGAGTTTGCAAACACTAGCATTATAATAGCACAGGTGAGTAGGAACCTTTGGCAGGTTTGGAGAGATGGGGTGGAATTAATGTTAACTCCTTTCTGAATGGATTTGTTTACCCTCTGTCATGGATATTAAAAGGTCAGATCCATCCCTGATCCCAGACATCATTATATGTTCCAGGCCAGTCAGATCATGAAAACTAAAATGTGCATGCTGTGTTTGAGGGTATGCCATAGCCTCAAGTAAAAGCAAACATCCCTCTGGGACACCTGGTAAGAATACATTCTAAATCTAGAGCTATATGAGTCTGAGCTAAAATTCAAGCAAACTTTGTGAAGTCATGCTGCAGTAATCACTGACACAGAAGAATATTAATTTGAAAGTTAGTGATTAGCCAGTGGTGATGCAAGTTGAAGGTCATGATTTTGCCCAGAAGCAAGAAAAAAAAATGTTTATTTTCTAAAGTGAATAACAAGAAATTATTTAGAATTCTGGATTCATAATTTAGCAATAGTACTGTTGGGCCACATGTTTAAAATTGATGATAAGGTATATTTTATCAATAGAATATTGAGTTTAAGAGGCAGTACATAACTTAATTAGGTAGCCCTAACATTATGTCAGCTAAAGGGAGCTTTAATCTTAAATGTAAAGAAAAAAGGAAATGGAAAAATTCTTATCTGCAATGTTTGCAGCCCAAAACCAGAAAGGATACTGAACATGCTTAATATCAATATTCTTAAAAATAAATAAAGCTTTTGTCTTTGATCAAAAGTTAAGACAGAATAAAAGTGAATAGGATAGACTTCTAAAGATCTTTTCAGCCCTATATTGTCATCAGCCAACAATGCACTGTCCAGAGTGAAACTCCTTTCTTCCTTCAAATTCTTCCTCTTTGGTTCTGTTTTTGACACTTGGATGAGGACACTTGTCAGGACATTCCTGAAGGAAATTCAAGGTATGTTTCACTCCTGTATAAAATGTCTTCAACGATGAAGACAGCTTAAAAATTGGACAACAGTGGCACTAGTTCATAATAATGATGAAGTCATCAGGGGTAAGAATTGATATTGAAGGCAACCAATAACCAAGTTATTACCAAAGCTTGAAGAAAGCAAATTCAGACTAAACTACAGTATATTAGCATGTAAATAGCATTACCCAAATAGTTCTCTAAAGTTTTGCTTGATTTGTATTAGGTCCACAAGAGCCTCAAATATTACTAAAAATTGCAGCACTCAAGTAATAAGGAATCCTGAAAATGACTCTTGGGATGACAGAATGAATACAAAGGTCCAATAGTGACAGACACAAAAAAACCCCTTTACTTACAGTTTGCTTTCTGAAAGCAGTAGTGGATCACAATCTTCAGTTGTATCCTACAGTTAAAGGACAACGAAAAAACCCCTCCTCCCCAAATACATAACTATGACCTCTTGCAAAATTACAGTGACTTTCAGAGAATTAAGCTTGGTGAAATTGAGATTTGAGTTTTTTCTTGTGTTTTCTTTTTTTTTAAAATGTATTTATTATTATTCCTAAAAAACTTGAGTTCATGCTGCTTCTTACACTACTGCTGGCTTATCAGAGTAAGTAGAAAAGTATATTTTTCATCTGTACTACATTAAAGTGTAGTAGCTAAGTGGAAAGAAAATCTGTGTTATAAATTTAAAAAACACACTACAACAAATAGTATGTATGGAAATTATATTCACCAAAACTTTGCAAGAAAGACAAAGTAATAGAAGCAGAAAGCTACACTGGAGTAAAAGAGAAACAATGAACAATTAGAAATGAAAGATGAAAGAGGAAGGACCTCTATATAAGGAGCTCTGCAAAATAGTCTCTATAAGCAGGGAAGATGAGTCTCTATTCTAAATAAACACTGAAATGTACTGAAATCCTTGTGAAGCAAATACTTTCATTAGCATAACCTCCACTGTGACCCCCCCGCAACAGCACCTATTTTAACACTTGCAATTTATCTAGCTTTCATATTCATACATAGTTTAGCTTTTTACTTTATAAGCAGTCCTGGGAGTATGGTGCCTTTCCTCACAATATTATGCTCATCATGCTTGAAAAAAGAAAAGTCAATACATTCAAAATGCAGATTTAACAGATTTGTTACCTTCTTGTTCCACTACCATCTCACCCATATGCAAGTTAGGGAGATTTTATGTTAACTCAGGTGTTTTCCTCAGTGTCACTGACCATCTCACACCTCCATATGTCACAGAGACCCAAGAAATCATTGTCTGAAGCAGATTTTTAAGGAAGAGGTCATGGGCACAACACTGAATTAGCCCTTAAATGCACACTGATTAAGCAGCCTTTGCACCTCTCTTGATCCTGAATGTCAGCCCTGCTAATTAGCAAACTCAAGCAATTAAGCTCCCACCCCTAAGATGCTCTTCTCTGACTCTTCCTGAGAAGTTCAAGGAAATGAACAGTCACTTGATTTGAGATAATAACAAACAAGAAAACAATTTATTTTTGTTCCTTTATACATGTTTTTAAAGGTTTCTGACCTTTCACCCAGAAAAGAGGTGCCTCTGGAACCCAGCTGAAGAAAGGGCCAAATGACCGTTCAGGTTGGTTACGAGCACAAAAGCAACTTTGCACAAAGCACCTCTGATGTTTTGCAGTGAGCTCTGGAAAACAAGACACAGAAGGACATAACTACAGCTCCCACAGTAAGGAGACTGACAGAGGAAACCATTTATGCTGCTTAGTAAAATGTAGATGCATTTGCTAAGATAACAAGTGACTGTGTGGGTTTAAGAAGAAGGATAACAGCTCAGGATGTCATTTTGAGCTGAATACATAATTAAAAGGGATCAAGAAAAGGCTGAGGTTTAGAAGTGGTCTTGCATATCTACAGCCTAATTAAGATTGATTTTGCCAATCACTGCTCAGAATATGAGTCTTCTGTTTGCACTGGTTTCTAGTAAAACATGTCAGCTGCCTAGATATCAGCACAGCTTCTACAAGCATCACCCACATAGAAATTATGGTGGGTTCAATCCTGGCCTACAGTGGTTATACACAAATCCTATGGGTTGATATCTTTTAGCTTTAGATTACTTATGACAAGTGCAATCAATAAAGCTTGTTAGCCTGAGGCTCAGAAGGGCTGTAGCTATTTTTTTCATGTTAGCCTGTATGCATAATATTACAGGGCAGTGAGGAGGCACAGATGAAGCGGTTTGTTGTTTATGACAATATCAATCAATGTATCTTATTACTAAACGAATTAAGTAGCACTGCAATAACAGCCTTTTAGGCTGCAACTTTGTTTTTTAAAAATTGCAGAGAAGAGTGATATTGATCAGCCTAAGTCTACTGACATTTTATTACAATTCTTCCATGATGGAACAGACTCTCCTCTACCACTGCCCCAAATTTATGTAACCATAAAACTAGATTAATCTAAAGACTCACAAAAGGGCTTGAGCAGATTTAAGTCTTTGAAGCTCAAAACTGATTCTAAATCTCTCAGCAAGGCATCTGGTTGACCCAAGAGATTCAGAATCTCTTCTATCATTTGACATGAAGGTTCTCCAGTTTCTTACAATCCTATTTCTCTGGATGACCAGACCTACAAGTCTATATAGTCAGATATTTTGCTGCTCCCTAATGCTGGACCTACTGCATTTGGATTTACTGAACATAGTTCTCCAATGCTAGCAGTGCCCTTGTCTTTACAAATAGAAGTGGCCAGAAGAAAAGAATATGATGTAACAAGAAAAGGTATTTTGGGAATTAAACATCTATGCTTCCTTGGAAACGAAGAATCTATATTCAAGCTCTGCATGTCATCTGAAGAAAGCCTCATCATGAAGCCATCATTTCTCCTGTTGTTTGCCACTAATAAAAGAGCTGTTTCATTCTGGCTCACTGGGCCAGAAGATCAGAAAACACCAGGGAACTCAAATGCAGCTCTAGGCCAAAGTCACTCACCTTATTATGGGAAAATCTCAGAAAATGAGGTATTTGCTGTTGATCAGGTGTGCTTTCATCCCTGAAGGAGGTCCAAGGCACACCAAGACCTAGAAGAACGGGCCAAAGTAATGCAAAATAAACAGCTGCATAGAGATGAAAAATCTGTGTGTGTGTGATTTGAGCGATATGAATGCCTTTAGCCAGCTGTAAAGAACATAGGAAAACTTCAGCTTACTTACCAAATCTGACTTACAGTGAAATCATTTATATAACCATGTTCTTGAAAGCTAGCAGGTGTAATTGAGATGGGAAGACAGTGATTAACATGAAAGAATATGCCTAATTGGGTGATTTAAAACAAATTGATAAATCACAGGCCACATCTTACTGTCTATAGTTGCTAGACATCTAGAACTGACTGCAAAATCAGTATACATGTGTAATTGTGTGATGATATCTAAGAATTTGGCTATAATCCTGGATATCCATCAGCTACCCTTTAGCGTTCTTCTTTCTCTTCACACCTTGAAGTCAATGGCACTTTCACTTTTGGGAGAGTGTTTTTGGGGAGGATAAAGAAGTTGGGACAAAATAATTTCTGTCAGGTACAAAGCTATGACAAACACGGTAACAGCTTTAGCAGTAACGAGGGCTTTGGAGGCCACAAAATCAGAAAGAGTTCTCCGTGAATTGTATTATGGAGATGAGGACCACCATGGAAATGTTCATGGACATGGATCAAATAAGAAACTGAAACTCCCAGATTCAATCTAATTTGACCAGCGAATGTTTAGATTTTATGCAGATAAAATGCAGAAAATGGTTGTTCTGAAGTGCAAATATGCTTATTTTTAGATACCTCCTGAAAGCATCTCCAAAGAGAAAATGGAAGTGTCTTCCGTGTCAGGGTTTGTATTGTTGTTGGTTTACCTTTTTTGCTTTTTTTAAACCTAGAAGAATAAGTAACCATCATAGTTGATAAACATGCTGTTTGTGTAGAACCAACTTTGATTTGATGTTTGAAGAGAAAGGAAATTTGCTTTCTTTCACTTCCCTTTTACAACCAAATATATGAAACAGGAGCCTGGAGTAAGTCCAAGGGACTAAACCAATTATGATAAATAGCTAAATTTGTGAATATGTAGCATCCACTGATCATCACATAATTACTTATAATCCTGAGGCTATGGTAAAAATGTGGCAATAGAATCATTGTTATTTTCATCACAGTAATTATAAATCACCATCATTCCATTCTTTTAGATATGGCTGGATGAATGCCACCTGAAACTCTGCCTTCCCTCTGTGTCTCACATTTGCTTCTTCATTGTCCTAGGAATTGAATTTATTTTTGCACACACACGCTCAGCGTGTTTGCCAATAACTCTTCAAATCTGCCTTAGAGATGTGTGGATCTTTAATTTCATAGATTATTCCTTGCAAAACACCATCTCTGTTAACCTTCATAAGGTGTGTGCATTACCACATGCCCATATTTCTCAGGCTGAAGTAGTGTACATATTTTACAAGGCTATAACCAAATATTGTCCATGAATTATAAACATAGCTACCATTATAAGCCTTAAAATATTAAGGCTAAGCACTAAAAGCTGACCTCCAGCTTAGTAGAGGGAAAAGAAGAACCTAAGTTAGGTGAAAGAGAGTAAGACTTCAAGGCCTTACTTCATGGCAATGTGCTGCTGCAGCTTGTTTTAAAAATCAGACTGTAGATATGCAATTTGCTTCTAATAACTCTGGCCAGCCACAAAATGTAGGCAAGAAGAAAGGTACTTAAGATGAACAAATAGGCAGAGAAACAGATTTCCATGTGAAAAAAAAAAAAAAAAGGAAAACAAACTTTGCAGCAAATGAGAAAACTAAGCAACTTTCAAGTTCAGCAAGTTTATAATTGTATAGTCCCTACTCTACAATATGTTATGTTCAGTACCTAATTACAGGTGTGGGACGAAATCCTGGCAACACTGGAAATTGTATTATAGAGTTATTCGAAATCAACATTTCAAATTTCCTCATTTCTAAATTGTTATGCTTCATGGCTCATTCTGCAAATGTAAATGCATGAGCTAAGTGCCCATATGTTTGCCAGATCACAGGCTAAAACCCTCATTCAGATGAGTAGTTACTTGTACCTGAATAACCTCAGAGCTTTTAGAAAGCATTGTTCAAAGTCAGTTACTACTTGCTTTAAATGGAGGTAACAGAAAGTGGTCTCTGTAATACACATTGAAGTTAGAGAAGCAACTAAAAGAAAAACTGTCTAATGTGTCTAATGAAGCCTAGTCTAATGGGATAGATTAATTGCTAGGAATAAAAGTAGAATAAGAGAAAGATGAATTATTAAAAAAAAATTAAAAAGCAGGGGGGAATAGCAAGAAAGAAGAAGTTGTGAAGATGACTTTTTCATCCCCACAGTACACAAAATTCCCTTTTCTTACAAGGAAAATCAGCATTACACTCAGAAGCTACCAGAAGCTACTTCACCTCCATGGCCATTGGATATAAAAGAACCAGTTTCTCAAAAGGTCTTTTCCATTTTTTGTGCATATTTTTATGAGTTCTGCAGGTTCTGCAGATAATAGAATCAGAGAGCACATCTGAATGCTTTCTCTTTACTATAGTACCTAATCTCGAGACTTACTAACAACAAGAAGTTGCTACCCATAAACGTTTCAATCATGAACTGTGTGTCTGCTACACAAATCACGACTATGTGAAGTTTTGAAAATCATTCTACAGGAATGGCTTTTGCTTTGGCTGACTGAACTTTGTTACGGTTTGTTAGGTGTAATTTGTTAACACAGTGCACTCTGTACAGGAATCAGCTGCACAATTCAGCTGCCTGTGCTGATGGAAAAGACTAAGAAACTTGGGAAAGGATCTGACTTTTCTTAGACATTGTAAAACTGTTCTCAACACCAAAACCAAGAGTTTTGATTTTTCTTACAGAGAAAATAAAATGAAGAAGGGCTACATATACCAGTGCACTAGCTCCAAATCTTCTTCAGCATAAATCATTTATGGTTTTGTTTGTGTTCTTGTGCTCTTGTAGCAAGAAACAAGCAGAAATTAGAAAGTTTAAAGAGATTAGAGAGTGCTTATAAAGAACTACATATTGGATGCACACAAAAGCCTTAATATGTGCATCTGGAACAGAAATTAAAAGCAAAGGAAACTACCTATTGTAAAGACTTGTAGTGAACACATTGACAGATGCTTAAACAATTCCACTGTAAAACAACTTTGAAGCTATGAGGTGGAAATTTTTCCTAAATTTATAAAGAAGAACTTTTTTTTTTTTCCAGAGACTGCTTTATGGGAAAGATACTGAAGTGTGTCCTCTTCCATGGCGAACAAATCTTGTCCCTGAAGTACCATCTGATGCAAGATGGCAATATCTGTAGCATATCCTTTAAGGCGGATAGATCTTGGTATTTGCTCTCCTGACTAAATGATATCTGTCTTTATTTACTGAGTAATAAAGCATAGAAGGCTTTTTAGGAGGCCTTTGTTCCATATTTTTTCTTGCTTTTTCCTATTTATTATTTTTAAACTGAAGTCCAAACGAGAAAGCACAAAGAAGCATCTGCTAAGTATAGGCAATCTCCAAATATTACCATTAATGGATACTGCTAATGGAAAGATTTTGTTGGCTGGGAACATATATATTATGACTAGCATACAAATACTTTCAATCTGAAGGCCTTCACAAGGAGAGCTGAATAACTATGGACTAGGTCTGCAGCATTTCTTGAGCATCTGTGTCCAGAGACTACCAGGAAAATAGATATCTGGATTTGACTCAAAGGATGTGGGATACACTTTAGAGGTTTAGAAAGTCTCCCAGTGCCAACAAAGTCCAAAATAGAATTAGAAAACCTGGAATCAGAATTCAGACTGCAGTTTTCTTTTTACACTACTAAAAAATCCTGCCCTGCAATCTCAAGAACATGAGCTCTTCCCCAAAAGCATCCAAAGAAAATATCTGAAAATCAGTCAAAATCAGCTATCATCCCGATGTCAAAAGGACCTGCATCTCTTGGATTTGTGAGCATTTATTGAAGGAGATTATACAGAATTGCTAGGCATTGCCAGAACTGCTTTAGCCTTCAAAACTGTTCCCAAGAGCAAGGTGTAAAGTTCCTTTGGATCAGCTTCCTCAAATTAACTGGCACAAAGTTTGGATGCTTCCTGGACTTTCTATTAAGACACAGACCCTCCCGAGGCAACTGTGACACGTATTTTAAACTGATCGGTCTAATTTCCAAATGGAAGCTATTGTAAATGAAATCATTATTTTTCAGAGCTGAACCTAAACATGAAATACTCCAAGGAAGTCTTTCCATATAAACTCTGCAGTGTCTACCAAACCCCATCTCTAGAAAGAAGATCCTGGAGAAGATTTGTCCATTCTTATCACTGATGCAGGATGCATATTTAAAATAAGTGACTCACATTAAAAGTTCTCTGTGTGCAACAGCTTGATTAGTTTTATTTGAGATGAATCTCAAGGCTCAAATATACCTGTAAAGGTGTGTGTATATATATATATATACATATATATATATAACCTTTTATCATGTTTCCAGGACTTTATTTCTAACCTCAGCTCATGAATATTTATTCCCTGAAGGTTGAAAGTTCTTCAATTAATACCACTTCAGGATTTACTCTCTGTCTTGGCATGCTCACACTTTATTTTATATTCAATTACAAACATCACAAACATAATCTGAATCCTGCAGAACAGCTGTATGCAGCTGCCCAAAAGTGTCAGACACATTAAAAAGTTTCCTAGTTCAGTTAAATTTCAAAGAAGTGTGGACAGTTTTATTCATTCTGCAGATCGCAATTCTTTTCTTACATTTTTCTGTACCTCAAAGGATCTTCTCAGGATTTCTATCTCTTTCTCCATTCCCATGAGAAACAGCTTTGAGAATCAAAAGTACAATTGGTATAAGATTAATGATTATATGTGTTTTTAAAATTCTGATGTACTAAAACTTGGAAGACATTGAAAGAATATAAACTATACACCACATATTAGGAAAGGCAATTTAAAGACATCCTCCATATTTGGAAAGACTATTTAAATAGGTCCTCCATACTAACGATAATAATGCTTGTGCTCATTTTTAAAAATATCAGTAATGTCACTAATTAGCCTTTCTTTTTTTAATTAGACAGAATATTTAATAAAACATATTCAGTACTTATATTTTATCTGTATTAGGCATTAGAGAAACATTTTGAATATTCCATTACAGGCATCGGCAGTTAAAAAAAATAATCTGATAAAACTTGCTTCTTAATGAGAATGAAAAAAATAATTTTCAAGTTATTTCCACAAATTAAGTCCTCTTTTTTCAGCCTCTGAAAAATAAATCCATATAATACTGAAATTACTGAGGGGGATTGGAGGGAGAGAAGTCTACAATGACTGTATTTCCATCACTGTAAAGATTATGTCACTACAGAATTTCTGGGTTAGCACAAAGACAAGAAAATATTACTTATAAGGTAATTCTAATTGCATGGCAGTTTGCATTGTTTATTTTTTTAAAAATGTATAACAACTTCATCAGAGTTAAGTTTCTACTTATATATCAGTTTCTCTATTATATATTAATTATGAAGATAAAAAAGTAATTGGTCCCTGTGTTCACTTAAGGAAGACTTGTGGGGTTGACTTTTATTTGGCACATTTTTTCATCTTTACAGTTCTGGGATCCCTGAATAGGAAGGGCTTTAGCAACAGCAACAGGCTCCTAATCAAACCACAAAGGAGAAATGAAGCAGAATGCCCACATAACCAAACAGACTTACAGAATGTGGGACCTTTGACAACAAGCCTAAGAAAATTAAAGTTTTAATATATGTGTCTTCTCTTTAAATCATTCAGAACCTTGCATGATACCTGATTCTCCATTTCTCCACTCCAGCATTGCCACTGTACAAAGACCCAACTATAATGTTGAAGACAAGTTTCTGTGAACACAACTCTTTTTCAAGAAAACATTTCAGCAGTGCTTTGTAGGGACGTCTTTGCAGCTGATGGGTGTCTAGAAGTAGGAAACACTAAGTATAGTAGCCTAAAGTGGGATACGAACCTGCAAACCAAGAAGACAAAAACAGGATGAGAAGAACTAACTGATCCTTGGTTTCTGCTGGTGCTGGCTGAAGATATAATGAAAAAACTCTTTATTTCTGTTTTGGATATTGAAGCTCTGGTCATTACCTATAGCTTTCTATATCTGTCTCCTTCTTTGTCTTCCCATCTCCACTTCAGGTTTAATGGTAATTCTCTCCTTTCTCCTCCTCACAAGGTGCTCACCAGCCTACTAGCACATCTTATCACTTAACCTGATGCCTATATAATATCATGTTCCCTTTGCGTAGCCAATACTCTATCAATGTTTAATATCTTAATAAAATCCTAGCCCTAGAGTGGTTGGAATGATTTGTTCATAGATTGCCTCACCTTACATGCCATTTGTAGTCTCCTCAAGCAGCAGGTTTCTACTTCTCTGTTCACGAGCTTCTCACTACAGAAATAGTCCAAAGTTTAAAAAAGGTTCAGAGCAAAATAGGTACCATCTTACAGCAGTTACTGAAGATCTGAACACTCCAAGACAAACTAGCAGAGCTGATTACCTAATTATTTATTAATGAGCGAAGTAGAAGAAGTGATACACTTTTCAAAAGCAGACCAACCTATTTTACTTTATAGTACATGTCAGTATGGTAACTGTACTCTTATTAGGCAGTTCCCCCAAACAATTGCCTGTTAAGACAGCTGGAGTTATTCCCAGTTGTTCCAAATTATATCAAACAACTGCAAGGAAACTCACTAACACCTGAGCTCTAGAAGTATATGCATTGAAGCACTATTTGTTCCATATTTACTTGTAATTTGTAAAGGCACCTATTTATGGCTTCACAGACCACAGAACACTATATGCAAACAAGAATAATGAAACTCAGTCTACTGATACAAAGTTGTCAGCTAAAATCTCCCATCTGAAAGGAAAGGACCACTATTTTCCACATTAATCACCTTAGCATGCTGCCACTAATATTTACCATTTTAGTAGATCCATGGATGGGAAAATAATTTCTTTCTGGCTGTGACAGACAAATCTGCTGGAGGTAGTTGAAAGACCGTCTTAGGGCCAGACTTCATCAGGCATTACCATGCCAGTTAGAGTCATGCTTTACATTCCCTTGCATGAAGAAGTAGAGACAAGATCATATTTTGTAGAAACATAAAATCCCTACAGTTGGAAAAGACCTTTAAGATTATCGAGTCTAACCACTAACTTAACACTGTCAGGCCCATCACTAAACTAAACCATATCCCTCAGCACCTCATCTATGCATCCTTTGAGTATTTCTAGGGATGGTGACTCCACCACCTACCTGGGAAGCCCATTCCAATGCTTAATAACCCTCTCAGTGATAAAGTTTTTTCTAATCTCCAATCTAATCTTCCCCTGGTGTGACTTGAGCCTATTTCCTCTTGTTCTATCATTCCTCACTGGAGAGATGAGACTGACTCCCACTTCACTACAACCTCCTTTCAAATAGTTGTAGAGAGTGATCATGTCTCCCCTCAGCCTTCTCTTCTCCAGACTAAACAGCCCCAGTTCCCGCAGGTGATCCTCATAAGACTTGTGCACCAGATCCTTCACCAGCTTTGTTGTCTGTCTCTGGACACACTCTAGCACCTCTATCTCCTTCTTGTAGTGAAGGGTAAAGAACTGAACACTATACTCAAGCACAAGCAGCAAGTATAAAGGGACAATCACTTCCTTGGTCCTGCTGGACATACTATTTCTGATACAAGGCCAGGATGCCATTGGCCTTCTTGGCCAGCTGAACACACTGCTGGCTCATGTTCAGCCAACTGTCAGATCCTTTTCCATGGGACAAGGACAGGCTTTCACAGTGTTCATGTGCAACATGGTTACAGAAATGGTACCTTTCAGACAACTTGCAAAGGAGTATGCCTGGGAGGTCAGTGACAATAGCACAGACTGCAAAGAACCATGCTTCTTGCAGTTTCCTGGGTCAGAGTGAACTGCTGCCAAACACTAAGCACAGAGAATTACTGAAGACATTACTGATGGATAGCATGTTAATATCAGCATTAAATTCTCTAGACTCCACTTGAAGAGCTCTTTACAGTTAACCAACTATAAAAGCACATTGTAAGGTCACAGAATTCATACAAAATTCAGTTAGCTTAAGGCTAACTCAAGTATCTCAAAACTAACGAGTAATTTGCAATCTAAGTATATCCATTTTATTCAGGCATAAATCTATACAGAGTGCACTTAACAAAAACAGATATCCTGACACTTTGAATTATCTTCCCAACAGGAGAACTGTCCTGGCGATATCAAGAAAGACAGATTTCCCAAGAACATGCTCAAGAGAGCAGGTTTGCAGTCAGTTCAGTAGCTAAATCAGAATTAGGAGTAAAGTAGTAACATCCAAACATAGAACTGGGCAGTCTTAAATCAGAACAATCTTAAATACAACAAATAGGTAATGGCTGCCCTTTCAAACCTGTGGTAACATTAGTTCTTATAGGAAAAGTGAAGAAAATCTCTGAAAAAAGTTGCTTCCCTGCAGCAAGTCAGAATTAGTTCCTTCATGCCTACTTCAAAGTAGCAATTGACTTTTTTTTTTTTGCTTTGCTTCTTAGAGACACAAAACAACATAGAACATAAACCACACATACACTTTAACACATATTTGCCTGGCAATAACTACCATGCATAGAGGAGATTAAATATGTTTGAATACTAGTACAGCGGGAGGCATTATAACAAGACAAGCAGAAACTCATTGTCTGATTCAAGCAAAGTACTAGAGGACTTCTCATCACTACAGGCAGAATTTTGCTCTAGCCTTGCCTGGAGGGTATTAGGACTTGGAACTAAAAGATGCTTCAGAATAAATTAGTACAACTTTAAATCTGACAAGAAGATTACTATTATAACGATGTTCACAATAATTAACTCAGCAAAACTGTTCCACAATCACAATCCAGCTGGAGTGGATATGGGAAAGTTTACAGTGCTCCTGTAGATTTATAAGCCAATCATGAGTGACCCTCCTCTAGATTTCATTAGAAAAGCGTCTGGTTCAGCAAAAGCTCACACATGCAAGTAAGAATTTTCTTAAGAAAAGGGGATGCAAGGGATCTTTATTAACTCTATTAAACACCTTTCCTGCTCCTTTGAATATTACATGCTTCTAACGCATTCTCAGCCTCCTGCCCTCTCACATCTCCCTCACATCTGCAAAAAGTGTGATGGACACCGTGGCACTTCTCTGTGGAAAAAGTTCCACTCTGTATCTTGCCTGACTCAGGGGTCATGGTTCAACACCAGAGATACACTTCCTATCTTGTGATCCAGCCTTGGGTTAAGGGCTCACAGTTCCCCTTCCACTCAAAGTCATCTTCTCTCTTCCATATGCAATTGACACTAATTGTGTAAGAAGTTTCACCATCAGCTCCAAACTTCTGCTGAATGTTTACAAATATACACGTGTCTGCACAAAGTATGAAGTATCTCCTTGCTATCTATGCCATTTTTCCCCCCTTAATTGCCTTTCATCTCAGATTAATTGTTCTAATATAAGAGCCTCCTCTGCCTTTGTTAGAACAGTCTCCCTTTATCTCTAATTCCACAGCTTCCCTTTCTGCTTGCAAAACTTTGCCTAAAGAAGATCTCTTTTCTCCTTTTGTTGCATACATCTATTCCCACTCCATCCGCTTTCCTTTGTGTCTTGCTGCATAATTGTATTTTCAGCTTTGTAAAGTATTTTCCAATATAGATAGCACAAAAATTGCCATCTAAAATGAAACAGCATTGTGCCACAGCCCACACTTTTGTTCCAGTAATATACACAATTTGGACTGATTCAAGATGTGGTGTGTATGCAGGTAAAGTAAATTCTGAATTATTCAACACTTAAAAACACTGAAAAATCATTTACTTGTTACAAGCAATAAGATTTATGTTTTATGTCTCCCAATCAATAGCTAATGTGTCCACACACAGCTGATTTACCCATATTGAAAATATAATTATAAGTCTAGTTTGCTCTGAACCACACAGTCCTTTTGTAACAAGTTTATTTAAATACAAATGGGGTTGGAAAATTGGTTTTAAATGGCTAATCTGTCTTGTCTTCAACTCCAGCTGCAGAATTTACTAACATCATAAACACAGGCTGAGTGAAAATGTAAGAGGTTTTCTGATTCTCCTTGTGATCTGTCTATGCAGTGCTCATTAACAGTGAAGTTGATGGGAGCTATATGCATGCCATGAGAGAAGGATAATAAGCCTTGTAATCTCTATAAAGAGAAAGGGATTTTTACTAGTGGTATGTCATACATACTCGTGTGCAAACGTCTGTCTTATCGGCAGCCCAATGAAGAATTTATGTACCCAGGTCTCAGATGCACTGAAGGACACAAATGCCATATGGGTGGACAAAATCTATACCCAGATGGCTGCAAACAACTCCTCAGGAGCATCACTTGCAATATGGAGCAGCAGGCATTTATGAAGACACGATTAGGAAAAGTTTCATCTGGGTAGATTTACTCAGGGGTTATGAAAGCAGCTACTGCCTTCCTGCTGTCTCCACCAAATGTAGCTGATGGCCCATGACATACAGCGGGGAAAGGCTGTGCCAGTACATCATCGTCCAAGAGAGTGCTGAGGTACAGCCGTCTGAGAATATGTCGTAATTTTGTCTCTGGGACATGCAGATGGGTTGGGAGAAATTGTAGTTCAAATCTCACTTGAGTTGAGTAGAGATTTAAGGATTTCTGACAGTTTTAGTTTAACAGACATAACAGAGAAGAAATTACAATGACCCATTTTCCTTTGATGGAATGCAAACAAGCCAAAGTGAAACCTCAAACTTCTACTTGAAATCAAATGTTTGCCTTGAAATCCTGGTACTTCTTCCCACACAGCTGTACGCTCACTCCCTCCATCTCCCCCACAGTGGGATGGGGAGGAGAGTCAAGAAAAAAAACCCCCTCATAGGTTCAGATGAGAATAGTTAAATAGTTAAATAATTTCAATAATGTAAAATATATAATAGTAACAATCATAATTATAATTAAACAGAAGAAAACAAAAAAAGAGAGAGAAATAAACCCCAAAAAATACAAGTGATGCACAACGGGATTGGTCACCACCTGCTAACTGATGCCCAAGCAATAATTGCACACGTTGACCTCCTGACAGTCAACTTCCCCCAGTTTATATACTGAGTATATATACTAGGCATAATGTCCTATGGTTTGGAATAGTCCTTGGGGTCAATTGTCCTAGCCATGCCCCCTTCTAGCTTTTTGTGTACCTCTTTGCTGTCAGAACATGGGAAAATGAAAAGTCCTTGACCTAGGATAAGCACTACTTAGGAACAAATAAACCATCAGTGTGTTATCAACATTTTTCTCATGCTAAAATCAAAACACAGCACTGTACTGGCTACTGGGAAGAAAATTTATCCAATCCAAAACCAGGACAACTCTTATTTTCAGCAGTACAGTATATCCATTTTTTTGTAAAAGGTTCTCCATATACTTATATTGCCTTCAGGAAACAAATTCACCAGACTATATAGGTCCTTTATGCTGATACATAATCTCTCCTTTCACAGCATCACAGAATCTTTCAACAGCTGCAAATGAATGACAAGTTGTGAGCATTGAGCAATTGTTGTGAGACATTCAGTAATATTCATCCAGCAATGCACAACCTTCCTGCTAGCTTTATTAACTAAAGTTGAAGCTCTATCAGTAAACCTGATAGGTCCAGTGCATATCAATACTTTATATTGACACAGCAGACGTCATCTAATGATCTCCAGGCAATTATTTCAATTTTACAGCCCTTTCTGAGCTATAAGTCAGTATAGATCGCCCCTTCAGTTAGGAAAAGTACAGTTTTCTGTAACAAAAAAGCAATAAAATAGGTAAACTTCCAGCCCTTTTAGCTATACACAAAAATTTTAAAAGGAAATCTTAAAATGTTTGAAGTCCTGAGGGACATAAAGAATACTAAAATCCTATCCTAAGGACAGTGAAAAAAGCTTCAAAGTTGAAGCCTGTGGGGAGGATGTGTTCCGAACTGGTGCATTTTCTACAATAACAAAGGTTTTAACCCCGTCACTCCCTGTGGATGAGCGGTAACCTGGTAACTTGCCACCTTGCCCTTATGTAGGAGAATCCCACTTTAAATCCTGCTTTGATAGACCACCTTACTCAACCCCAAAAAGAATGACATACAGATTCCTAAGGCTGAAATGACCAACACTGTGACAGATTGATACAGTGTACTATGTCACACATTGTGATAGTGGAGGCTACCCTGGGGTGATGCTTCTCTATCCTCATGAAATAATCTACTCCACTGCCTTCCCTTAAGCCAAAGGTGATGGTTCTTTCCAAGAGATATACAACGCAGAACTTCCCTTACAGCTATTTAACAGCTTGATGTTTAGGACAAGAACCATGTTCTGTTTGTCCTCATTTCATCCAAGGGTCTGAGTTTAATAGAAAAAAAACAACCACACAGCTGGACAACACACTTCTATTTTTCTTCTTAGTTAGAAAAAAGCCTGAGGAAAGGATTACTGTCAATAAACCAGAAACACTGTAAAATTTGAAATTATAATTCTACACATGCTTCGGAAAGCCTCTTTGGCTTTCCTCTCTGTGCTCTGAATGGCTCTCAAGATCTAATTTAATTCAGTGAAACAAATCCAAAAGCACTAGGAAAAAAAGAATCAACTTTCTCTTTAGGTAGAATAAAAACTGTACAGAAGGAATTCTTGATCTTCATTAATTCTATAGGCAGACATACAAGCTCCTAGGTGTTAATGAGACTTGCCAATTTAGGTAGACTCTAGAGTCTAATGAAATGTCAAATAAGCCCACTTTGGACTTTCACTATCAGATACTTCCAACAGCAGTTTGGTGATGCATCCTAATAATCCCTTCAAGCCCTCTATTTGGGGACATGAAGCAAATTATTCTCCTGGGCTGGAATTATGTTACTGGCTCACATGGTCAGTGTGACTTGTTGAAACTAATGTGAGGTAAAAAATATCCAAATCCTTCACTAGTATTACCTTTCCAGATCCAAATTCTGAGGTTTTTCCTCTATTTTATACAAACTTATCCTTTGTAGATTATGATGGTTTCCATTAGAAAAGAATACAAAAACTATACCTCCAGAAAGCAAGCTTCCAGATCTACTGCAGTTTTAGAACTTGTGATAGTGTCTACGCAGAGTCAACTTCATGCCAGATAACTTTTTAAAACAGGAAATTCAGATTCATAATAAATTCTAATCCAAGCCTGAATTGTTCAAGGCTTATTCTTATTCCTGTACACAATATTTGGTATCAGGTCAGAAACTCACAAAATTAGATCCTTAGGGCATGAAGATTTGCTATGGTAAATTCTACATGTTGTCTTTCCAAGTCCCTTTAAGGAGAAAAACTTTCTAAATAAAATATAAGGTCAGGAGTTTCCAAAAAGGAAAGGACAGAAAAGTTGGACATGTAATAAAAAATTAACTTATCTTAATATAAAATTTTTAAAAGGTATATAATATTTTCAGGGAAGGAAGCACTTAATGACACCAAGTCTGCAAAAAAAAATCCATTCTGGATTTCTGAGTCCCAAGGGTGGAAGTTGAGAGACAGGTTAAATGACCACTACATTCAATTCAGAATAAAATTCCACTGATTTTAAACAACTTTTTAAAAAAATAAAAATAAAAGTAGAAATATCTGGAGCAAAGACAGTCTAATATAGCTTTATACATGATAGGTGAAGCAGAGCCACGCTTGACAACTTTACGACCAACCTTGGACCAAAGTTGCCTTTTTAAAGGAAGAAGGATTTCATTAGCTTTCCCTAAATCAAACCGTGACAAAATGAAGACAGTGCCAATGCAATGGATGTTAAAACTGCAGAAGTTAACCTCCCTGTACATGCATCCCCACTGCTCAGAACGTGTTCAGGAAAAAATTAAGCAGCCCTTCTTCCTGCGGCACCACAACTCTCCTCATTTGTAGTCATTATGTTCTGGAAGCAAAATCTGCTTTTGTAACACCAGGGTACTAAAACCAAGGTACTAAAGAAAAGAAAATTCAAGACAAAACCAGAAGTCTACTTGATCAATCTTAAAATGTTCCCTTTTATTTTCATAAAGAATATATTTCATTTACCAGCACATACTGTCATGCTACCAGGGCTATTGATTCTCACAACTACAGAATACAGCACTGAGAGGATGTACCATCCATTAATTTACCAACAATTCACATTTTCTATATGAAAGGAAGACTTTTTAACTTCTTCAGCCATATCTGAGGTGTCACTGCTACCACACAGTCCCACAGACAACACCTGGCATGGCCACACGTTGAACTTGAACACAGCAAGCGTCAAGTCTGCTTTAAAATTTTAGGAAATGCCTTGAGCACTTTTAGTCTACCTACTAAATCATTCCACAACTCATTCTGCAGCTCCAGTATTCTCCAGCCGAGGAACAATTTACCACCCACCTCCTGCAGCAGGAGCTCTGTTGTTCTGGCCAGCAAGTGTGCATAAAACACAGAGTTAATTTCCTAATTTCCTGGAGAAAGTATGTAGGTGATTAGCCCCATTTACCCTCAAGTGCCTGAATCAAAGCCAACTAGGTATGGAAGGATGCAGGTAGTTTTGAGTTCCCTGAGCCCCTTCAGAGTCTGAAAAACAATTTAGTCCTGAGGCCCTAAACTTGTATTACACAGATAGTCAGTGACATAACCCATTTATATCATAATGTCCTGGAGAGGCGCTCGGGTCTGTTCTTTAACCCCTAGAGTACTCTTCTAATCTGAAACCAACATCATTTCTCCAAATGCCAAAATGAGTCCAAACAAGAATGATCTGAGGACGAAGACATCCACAGTTCAGACCTACCCAGATGGTGTCATCTTGTCTGTACTGTTTCCAGTTGCGCCCAGTGTCACTGAACATCAGCGTATAGCTGGTTACCCAGTCTGAGCTCCCATACCGGCCCTGCGTAGCCACTGCCACAATCTCCACTCTGTCCCCCAGATCAACCTGGAGCCACTGTTGCTCATTTGAGTCCAGAGGGGACCAGCCACCAGCTCCTGAAAGAGATTGGATAAAGATAATTTAGATGTCAATGAACACAAGAAATAATACTTGGGAAAGGAGTATATTATTTCAATTATTTCATCACATACTTCCTGAATGTACAGCTGTTTGTTCATATTTTTGTACTAGGAAATATGCTACATGAGATGTGTTTCCTTAAGACTTTCTTAAAAGTTCATAAGGAACTTTGAATTTCTAAGAAATGGTGAGGAAATGCATTCTTTGTCAGCTGGATAAACGTCAGTGAGGTTGACACGTCCTCATTAAGAAAAAAACAAAAATCTAATCTATCTCCTCCTCAAGTGCTTATGCAAGTCCGGGAATGATGATTTTTAACTTCTAATTTGCTTTGATATTTTCTTTTTTGTTATATTTCGAAAAACATGCAAAAAAATGTTAGTTAACTTGATTTGAGTCTTATTAAGCATTTGAAAGAACGGTTTGATTGCAGGTTGTAAATGCTTTTCAGATAATGCATTGTAAAGCTAGAGACCATTTGAACTGAACAAATGAGTGGATTGTCTTCACACTGGAAAGCAGTCTTTTCCTTACACAAGATGCTTATTAAGTGAACGGGTATTTTATCTTAAAAGAATAACCCATCATCATAAGAACAAACACAGGTTGAAAAATTATCTACTCCATTCAGGAATGTAGACTTCAGAAGTCACAGTCACATGGAAGCTGATAGCTTGCAACTTGTGTTTGCCAGTTAATAGTGAAGACATATACGAATGCTTTCAAAGGGTAAACTGGCCCATGGTAACACCAAGCCAGTGACATACATGCTGCAACCACTGCTTGATTTCACCATTTCATGCACTAAAGTAAATGTGGCCTTATAGTAAGAAGGCAAATCTTTCCACACTGGTATATATTATGTTCTCTTGCTTTCTTTTACACCCTTAAATTATAGGTTATGTTTATTTTCTTAGAGCTGGTTTTTGCTTATTCTCCATATACAACCAGTAATCACTTCAGCCTTACAAATGAGTGAACAATGCAGAAGCTGAACAAAGTATCCAAACCAGGACATTTTCAGGCTGTCACTGTCACTGCTTCTCCAACCCATCATCTTGTTTATTTTGCCATTTTTAGTGAAGTTTACAAAAGTATATCTGTGTGATTGCACTGAATATTGATAAGGGGGAAATACAGAGCTGAGAATAGAGCAGTAAAAATTTATCATGTAAGCTACAAGAATGATTCTGAATATGGGTTTCCAAACAAAAAGATTTACTAATCTCTGGTCCTAAATGACTGGGTTTACCTTAAGATTTTAATCTCATTAACTAACTGATCTTTCTCACAGCTGCTTTGTGAAGTAGACCGAGTTGAAAGATCAATAAATGTGGTTTATATCAGAGAACACAATTTCAACAACTTTGTCCTTTAAAAAACTTCTTGATTTCTCTGGATTGTATTGTATTTTCCAATTCATAACTGAATTTCCTTTGTCTATGAATATGTGTTAGAATTTTCATTATTTATAGTTAATATAATTCATACAACAGAAGCCTATTTACTCCATAACTAGAATGGAGTATCATTCCTGTTCCTCTGGATGACTCAGTCTTCATTTTTGTAAGAGACCTCTCTAGGGAAAATGTTTGTAACCAAATCAATGCATACTGCTTGTTAGTTACATGCTTTATTTTACCTTTTCAGTCACAATAGAAGTCTTCATCATCACTGTGATTATTTTACCTGCCTTAAAAAGAATATTCCCCACTATGAGCATTCCATGAGAATTCTAATGAGACTATTAGGGATGTCATCACTCAATTCTTCTCTGACTACTTCAGAGCTCTCTTTTACCTCCATATCTATATATAGCTTGCCTAAGACTATATTATTTCCCATTAAAAATCGTAACAATGTTTCTTCTGCCTCTCTCCACCTATTTTTAAAATTTTAAATGACATAGAATATTTCTGCTTGGCTTCTAAGATGCAAACTACATAAAAGAGTTCAAAGTCAACAAGCTGCATATTTCTCATACATAGAATCACAGCTAACGTATATGGCAGTCAAAGTAAAACTTCCTTTGGATTACAATAGCCAATATTTGAAATAGACTCTGAATACAAGTTGCTGATCTGTTTACAGTTTTATACCAGGAACTGACAGGACATAGAAATTCATCTCAGAAGTTGTGGCAGGTCTGTGGCACAAAGTCATTCCCTTCAACACTCCAAAGAGCTTCTAGAAATGTTCAGTTAATATTAAAAGAAAGGTGGGCATTTTCATCTTTCCTTTATTGTCTTTCTACAACACAAACAGCAACAACTAGATGAAGGGAAATTGCTCATAATTAGTAGTTTGTTGGGTGAGTATCCTATTAAAACAAAATGAAAAAAGGAAAAAAAAAAAAACCAAAAAAACCTTTGCTTTCTCTGTTCT
Source organism: Colius striatus (assembly GCF_028858725.1). Classification (NCBI taxonomy): domain Eukaryota; kingdom Metazoa; phylum Chordata; class Aves; order Coliiformes; family Coliidae; genus Colius; species Colius striatus. Next base: position 15,245,822 of record NC_084769.1, on the reverse strand, counting down.
AGTTTATGCAGAAGTCCTTGGCAAGCCAAGTTAATTACCACAGGTACTTTCCAGTAGTCTGTTAAACATCATAACTAGCACCTACTCTGTGTAGTTTATACTCTCCTATTTCTGCTATTGGAAGTGGCAGGAGGATGATATGCTTGGTTTTATTGTACTTGGTTTTGCTATCTTCTGCTATTTTCCAGTTTAAGCACAGCAGAACAGGCTTCTATTTTTTTAAGAAACTCAAACAAACGATACACATTGAATGGAACTTTTGGAGATCTGTGGTGAGCTTAAGCTCTCAAATCACAATTACATGGCCTCTCTGAACTGCATATCTCTTCACAGACATTTATCTGTTGGGAATGTGACTCTTCAGATATAAGCACTGCATGGCACAGCAGTGACACCTGCTCATTGCATCACCTCTCCAGAAGTCGTGTATTGGTTACAGAACATAGCTTTACAGAATAGTAGCTGCCCCATACACCATTTCCCACAGAGAAAATAACCCACTGTATTTGCCTGTCTAAGACCTTTCACCATTACCTACGCCAACAGATGGACAGTAACTCTACAGACTTGTAAGAACAGCAGTTCTTACAACAGCATTAGCTGCCTGAAGGAGGGCAGAACTAAAGCTTTTCCCATTAAGCCTTGGTTGCTTCTGCTAGTAAAGCAAGTTAATATCTTCTGCTTACTTTTGTATCTCAAATCCTCACCAAGTATTGCTGTGTGTGCCAAAAATCAATATATGTTCTTTTTCTCACTTTGTTAAATAGAGTAGGTGGCACAAAGGACACTGACATCTTTTTCCAGCACCACTTGTGTTTGCTCATTTCATTTATGCACATCATTCCTTTTAGTATGTCAACTTTTTTTAGTAAGTAGCAAAAAAGCTACTTACTAAAAGTATAGCAATCCATTTACAGCCATTTGCTCCTCTACCCATCAGAGATGCTCAACCTAGGGAACATTTGTCAAGGCAGGCCCAAGACAAGAGAAAATAATGTAGGATGTGAAGACTCTAATAGACAGTAACAAGGGCTACTGGAGACACAATAGTTACTGAACACAGCTCCTTTGAACAGATACAAGCATAACCCCAACACCATTTCCCACAGTTGGGCATATACCTTTTATTAGTAGCATGGCATAAACATAAACCAGACCAAATGTGTCTCTGATTACACTTGATTTGTATGGGTTTTTTTTAGGTAATCTGTAATGTAGTAGGGTACCAAGATGCCACATTGCCTCTTTCACAGGAAAATGAGACAGAATGCTTAATAAAGTCAACACACATTGAGCACTTTAAAATATCATGTCTGAGGGGCACATAATTCCCCCATTCTGCCCACCATGTTCCTACTGGTATTATAGAATTCTGTGCATTGCACTACACTCTCATTCCTCAGTTCACACATCTTCTGTGTATCACCTAAAGAGAAAGGTTTGACATAGTATGGAGAAACAGTACCACAGCAATCCAATATATTGCTCATATTCTCCATGGCAACAAATCATAAGGCTAGAAATATGAGGAGAACAAAGATCAGACAGCTTCTCAGTTTGAAACCCATATCACTCCATGAAACATGATTAAATACTTTTTTGTCTTCTTTCAGACTATTTGTACATTTTGCCTCAATTTTTCCAAAGATCGCATTTAAGCCCAGTGTTATGCAGTCAGTGCTTCTTTACGTTCCACAGGGCTGCTTAGGATGCCCGCATTTATCTGTAGTTTATTAATAAGAAGCAAAAGGAATGCTTGTTTCCACCCTACAGTGCCTTACAAACAGCTCAACTGGCTTTATATTGTGCCACACTCGGACTTCCTGCTGCAACTAAGTGCTTCCCTGCTGCAGACTTTCACTTTAATGCCCAGATCAAACACTTCCTGGCCATAAACCAAATTCTTTTTGACATTATATATGTTTTATATTCCCATACATAATACTGACTACTCAGGCTAAGAGCTAATAGAGAATTGAAAAAGCTCAGTTGATACAGTCACATTGTAGCAATTTTCTTATTCCTTTTCATTATTTATTTACTGTAAACAAAAAGCCCATTAATCCTTCTCATGGCTAAGTAATATATTTTATACCACAGAATTATATTTATAGGAATTATACTAACTGCTTTACTATTACCAGTACAGATTTATCAGCATTTTAATTGAGCACTTTCAGCAGTTCCCACAAAGCTTTACTCGTGGCCAGTTTATGTGAGGTTTTTTAACATCACATTTCACTTATGTAGGCCTTTTTTTAAACAACAGTCTTTTAGTTATTGTTATCTATTACAGAATCAATTTGATGAATTAGAAGTTTCTACTGATATGTGTCTCAAATGTGTTTTATAAGTTTATTATCACCAGTTGCATTCATTTTTATGTTAATATATTTACCTGGCTTTCTACCTTTAGACTTGCAGTACTGTCTCATCAATTGCCAACAAAGCTAAGCCAACTCATCACAACATTCCAACGTTATAAGAAAGCCATGGCACAGTCTTTCTCAGTGACTATTATTCCTTGTAAAGATATTTCTTGTTTGCATGCAAATGCCAGCCAAAGAGAGTTCCTTCAGCCACTGTTTACCACTGCTTGCTCCTCAAACCCATGGTGAAGTACCCATATAAAATATGTTGGCAATACATCTGTACATTTAAAACAAAGTCTGTACAATAAAAAAATTAAGCAAGGTATAATTTACTTTCTGAGTCCCTGTATTGGGCTTAGCTCATCAGTTATCACATAAGCCTTAAGTACTTTAAATAAAAGTTGCCGAAACAACTTCCTTTCTTAGGGCTCAATTTCAAGACTCATCTTCTTATTCCTATGATTTCTGACAAATCACAACATGGACCTCACTGATGTGATACTGTATATCTAAAAACCAGTATAGCTTACTCCTTGCTACATGACAAAACTAGTCTAGCAGAGCTAAATAACATAAGTTTCATTTTCTGCTCTTAAATTGCAATCAATGTCAGTTTATTTTAGATGTTGCTAATAACACTTTAAGATACAGTATAGCCTTTACTTGCAATAACGCTGATGTTCAATCTCCTTTTCAGAAGATAAAACCAGTCACTCAAGTCATTTGCAAAATCACATAAGCAGGTCTATTCAGTCTCCCAGCAAACAGCTGGAGACAAAGGCAGGGCAAACTGAAATATCATGCTTAATGTTTACAGTATTATATTGAGCAATCGCCATATGACCTTTTATTAGAGCAACTGTAGTTCAGGAGCTTAAATATGATATAGTAACTCCCATCTAACCCTTCTCTAATGGCCTAGCAACTCTATCATTAGAGCCAAGCATCTGAGAGCTCTTTACTCTCTTTCTATAGATTTATCAAATGATATTGGATTAAAACAGAAGTTTCAGAGACTGTTTAAGTGGGAAAATTCTCATTTATTCTCAATTAACATCTCTTTTCTAGTAGTGTACTTTCTAGTGCTATCTCTAATCAAAAGCATATGTAATGTGGTAATATAAGGCTTTCCTCTTTTGGAGGTTCTAGTTTAGGAATAAAATGGAAGACAATAACCTAAAGTTGTAACAGGATGTCAAATGATGTGCTAGATACTGCCAACATCTTTTTTTTTTCTGGTATCAGGTGTGATCCTAATAGTTTCACCTTTTGTGAGAACTCGTTAACTGGGCCTCAAACACTCTTCATTGCAAATGTCTGCAAAGTTTTTTCATTCATTTTCACTGCTTCTGCCGAGTTGTGTAATCACTGAATTCTCCATGGAACTTGAATATCCAGTTGCTTCTAGGTTTAGCGAACAGCTACATTTTAGAATAGGGTCTCAAGCCTAATGACCCTCAAGGTCTGAAGATTATGGAAACCCTTCAAAAGCAAAAGGACTATCTGAACTTCCTTCAGGATGTTTCTAGAACAGAAGTAGAGAGCTTCAAATTAAATAATACAGGTTTTCCATAATAAAGGATGGAATTGTTCCCAAATAGAGAACTCAGAATCATAAATTCATGGCTCTATTCCACTTGGCTCTGAATGCACTGAATATAAATAGCATAAAAAAAAAATTATTTGTAAATGTGACTAAAAGTAATAGTTTAAGTATTTCACATTGCAACCTTACCATCTCGTCTGTTGAGCTTTGCAAAGCTGGGACTGTGAGTGCTGAAGAGCTCAGAGGAACTGGTAAGGGCTGATGAAGGTAAGGGAGATACCAATGCATCATCACAATTATCTAAAAAAAAAAAGGAAAAAACAAAACATACAGAGGTCATCACATGAACAACAAATATGTCAAATTGTGCTGTCTTGAGGTGGTGTTTGTTCCTACCTCATAGTAGACATTCGAGAAAAAGCACACTTATGCTTGAATTCATATGAAAGAATGAAATTCTCCCTCCAGAATGACAGTCTGGTGGGATGGCAACTGGATAGGAGCTGTTGGTAAGACAACAGATACTTAAAAATCTGGAAAATATTTTTATTTCAGTGAATGAAATTTGATGATCTACCCTCCAGGTAAAGAGGATAATGACCCTTGTTGCAAGAGCCACTAGAAGAATGCAGTAATGCCTGGGCAGACTTTAGAGAACACCCCAGGTGCTGTGTTCAGTAAAGTGTCTCAACAGAGCAGATACATAATTAAAGAGTTACAACTTCATACTTCTGTATGGAAGAGGCACGGAGGGATACGTTCCCTGGTCTTTTGCAAAAACGCCCATGTATGTTGCATGTGAATAGAAAACCTGAACACTTCCATCATATCGTCGCCAAGCTCCCACACATGCATACATGGCCAGATCTGTTTTGTTTTCTAAACTGAGTAGCTACCATGTCTTTCTCCTCTTCCTTTCACATCCAAATCTGAAGACAGATGGGCTAGGCTAATACTCAAGTTGAATTTTTGAGTCCATAATGTTTGAATAAGGATGGAATTAGGGAAAGTAAGTTTGCTCATTACAGTGTTGTCACATACACGCTCAAGAATTTAGTGTGGGATTTCAGTAGGGAATAATAATAATAATAAATCCATTTCATTTTTAATTGAATCTCCCATGGAGCAAACATGGATCTAATTACTGGAAAAGTCCTGCAGGTTAGAAGGATCTCAGACACCACTGTGTTTTCACACTCACAGATTAAACGTACAATTTTCAGGGTGGCGGGGGCAGGGAGGGTGGGGGAAATAATGCATTAATGATATCTCAGGGCTACAAAAGACAAAGTGTAAAAACATAAATTGCTTTATAGTTATGACAATAAATTTAGACTGTTCTAAAACTGGGCAATATCTCATCCACAAGGAGCCAGACTACATTAAAAATATTAAAATAATTCTCATCTCCTTCTACAATGACTTTCTAGGCCAGTCCAGATACTTCTATATTCCAACTCTACATGAAAAAAGTATCATTTATATCATTTGTATCAGTGCATTGACTGATGGGCCTCAGAAAGCAAAAACTTAAGTATGAAATCTTTTCCATGCCTTTGGAAAAAAGGCCTAACAAGAAGTTACCAATGTCCTGTGCAGTTTCCCTATCACTTACAGCCTTTGAGTCTCAAAGAGAACTACTGCAAAGCAGAAAGGTCTGTGAAGTGTCATGCCTCCAGGTAGAGAATGGAATCAGGACATAATTGTTCTATCTGGACTTGAAAAATCTGCAAATTAAAATAAGGCTCTTAAATTCACCATCACTTGTGACCTGAACAGTGATTTAAAAAAAGATCTCAAACGGCAAGTACATCAGGGCACCAAACTCATCCAAAATTGTGCATTCTATAAAACTAAGCAGAGGGATTTCTTCAAGGTCTTAGCAACAGAGCCACCGGAGTATAAACCAGCAATTAAAACCTAAAGTTGAATATAACTGAATGCAGAGACTTCAATATAAATAGTGTCTAGACTGCTGAATCTCTTCTGTTCCCTGCTGTTGCTTCCAGACCACAAAGAGAACTCAGGACATCAGTCTGAGATCCACAAGCTGGAGGGTATCATCGGATACCTACAGGACACTAGGTGCCTCAGCACAGCAGCAAGTGTAGACCATTTTAGAGTAATCCATTTAAAGTTTTCCCTGAGATCTCTGGAGGCTCCAGTCCAGGAAGTGACAATTATATTTTCCAATTACCAGATGCTTTGTCTGCATTTCTACATCCTTTGCTTTTGTCTCCAGACACACTCACCCAGATCTTTGCTGCTACAGAATTACATCAACATTTTCACAACAATTTCTAGGCTCCTCTGGTTTTCCTCTAAAAAAAATCACCCCACTATTGGCAGGAATTCTTGCTTGAATTCATATCTAACTGGAAAAATGTAATTATAAGGCTTCAGGATTTAGGACGGCATTAACAATTTGAAGATGGTTCTGAGAGCACCAGCAACAATACAGTCCAACTTCCAATAGATAAGAGACTAATGATTGATTGACTTTAAAGTGTAAGCAGGAATTTCCTTCAAGTTAAGCTGATTTTTTAATGGATATCCTGATGAGATGCAAGGTCACTCTTCTGCCCTTCCCTCAGTCAAAATTAATCTTGCCACATTGGAGGTTGCACCCAAAAGCTCTGCATGCACAGACCTACAATGCAGGACACAGCATAACTCTTACATATCAAACAAAATTTCAAAGTACAGTGTAGCAAAGTGCTTTGAATGTATCAGCCAACTTGTATGTGCACAACAATCCAGATCATACGTAGAATAGCTCTAACACATCCCTTGTCAGACACACTATACATATGAACTATACAGATTTGAGATTGATATCTCTTTGTAAAACTTAGTTGAAATAGGTCACAGGGTTCAAAAAGGTATGGTGCACACATATTGAGGATCACCCCATGAACCCTGTCTCCATGAGAAAGCAGAATTGAAAAAGAATACCAAACTACAAACTCCAAATAAACAAACCACCCACCACACGCCTCTCAAAACTCTCTAAGGATGTTACTGTCATAGTTCCTTTTGTGATGAATGCAGAAAACAATGACATTAAATGTTCTGTGCTTATGCAAGGCCAGAGAAGATCCATAGTAAAACCAAAAGTAAAACCAATGTATCCTGATTCCCACCAAATAATTGCAGCACACTTATTTCAAGACACTTCATGCCCCACACCTGACGTGATAGACTTTTATTCCAAGTGCTCTCACATTTCCAGTTTCTGACTCTACTCCTTTTGCTTTGGTAGTGGCCTGTCAGAACAATAACTTTGCTTCTTTGAGTCAACTGTATCATATGTCTATTAAAAACATTTTTAACAAAGAAATAATCTACACTATAGAATCATTTAAAACTTCTGGACACTCACAAAGAAATGCATTTGCTGGGTAGTTATTTTCTCCTATGTTTTCTTGCTGGCCATATAATTAGCAAAACAATAGAAAATAAAAAGTCTAATTGTACCTATAAGCCATCTTCTTGATGCAAATTTCATAACTTGACACAAAGTTGACTTGCTTTTGAGAAATGAGTGCTGCCCTTGACTATGTTGACTTCTGAGAAACAAGCAATTATGGATAGCATTTACAGTGTCGTGTATTATTAGAACTGTCATCAGCAATCTTGCTTCTGAAATGAAGAAAAATATTTACTCACTACAACTTTATTTTTCAAATTTTTATTCACTTTTGATTTTCAAAAAATAATGATAAATCACAAAAAACCCATGTGAGATATTCACCAACCTTTTAATAAGTTTTTCGATTTCTTAGTTTTGCATGGCTTTAGTTGCCCTTTATGTAAAAACAAGGAAAATTTTTCCCCCTTTCCCTTGTGTATTTTAGATATATCTTTTAAAAGAAAGGGTTTTGGACAAAAGTAAAAGTTATTAATTCAAAAGCATTCAAGTGTGATTTAAATACTTGAACTCTTGGACTCCTTTGAAACATGCCAGAAAACGTGAAATTTAGACATAAGTCCATAAACAGTGAACTTCAGAAAAGGCCTTTTTCCCAAATATCTGATTAAGCTCTATATTTTCTGAAGGCTTGCAACACCTGTGACAAGCATGAAAAAAATGAGAAAATGTATCCAAGTCCTAGAGAGACGGGATTTGAAACGCTTCTGAAGCACAGTAGGTTTTTAAAAGACAGATAAACATATTACCAAAATAGAGTTCAGAGATTCAGCCCAACTTTACTAATTCTTCTTGTACTTGTCTTACATCGGTGCTGTTAGGCCTGTCATGATCCAGCTTAAAACTTTTATCAAGCTTGAGATAACATTCAGCAGCAGAAACTGAATTTAGAAGATTTTGATTAGCGGACACTGAAGATACTTAGAAACCATAACCCCAAAACCCCTTGTGATCACACTAGTGTTTCTTTCACCCTGTCTTTTCAAGAGGATCAATTCCTGTAACGCAAGCAGGGTCATTACCAGTCACGACTGAGACGTGTCAACAAATCTGTCCTGTCACTATTTCCCTCATCCACTTGAAGAGTTAGTGGGACAAAAGACATTGATTTCCACTTGTGAAGGCCATCTAGAAAGGTCACCAATATTTCCTTAATGAAAGCTTTGATGAAAAGAACGTGTTCAGTGAAAGATCTCCAATCCCTAGGCTCCATAGATCTCCCATGTCAGATCTGAACTGCTTTTAGTAGCGCTGTACCCTCACAGACACAAATATGCAGGAAAGATTTGTGAAGCTCACATTCTTCTACATGCCAGTATATTGTTAGCCAAGATCCCTTAGCAGTATGATAAGCAGAGCCATACTTCTACCAACAACTCGTGTCACTGTAAAGGGAAAGTATTTGACAAGGCACAGTAAGATATTGGTCTATGCTGCAGCTACTCTATTAGCAACCATAAGCATCATGAAATAGCTATAAATACTGCAAGACAGTAGTATCCAGAGTATGAAGTTGAGACTAGCATTGCTCGATAATACAACTGAAGGAAGGGTTTGAAACAGGACTCAGCATGGAAACTGTTAACAAAGGAAAAATTGCCTCCTCTTTTCAAAATATACACACTGGAGAAGATAAAAAAGAAGATTATAACCCAGAAACAGGTGTGGGTAGGTCTCACAATGAACTCTAAAAGAGGAATTCAGAAGAGAATAAGTGATATGCCTCCTGCAGCATCCCACTGTAATAAAAGGGTTTTTAAGAGAGGACAGCTGCCTCCTGTAGGTGCTCTCTTTCAAGTACACAGGGCTTGGAGAGTCAGCAAAGAGCTCCTGGATTAGATCTCATTTGTACCTCTCTGCTGAACCAGATACAGGTGGTGCAATGAGGACAGGAGTACTTGTGACCAGCTGTGCAAGCCCTTGACTGAACCACAATCTCTGAGCTTCAGAGGTAGTTTCACAAGGGCCTCACAGATTCACACAGACCTTTTGACTATAGCTTGGTATTTAACTGTAGATATATCTATTTCATAGTAAACATTAAGGAGTTTTCAGGGTAAATCAGAGGCCTTGTAGCTTCCTCCTGGAGACCCCACTTGGAACTTAAAGGTATTTTATTTAAGTGGGACTTTTGCTTCAAAGATATAATTTTATTCATTATTAAAATACCATCAGAGCTACAGATGGTGCTGAAGCTAAATTGTGTGCATCATTTTGATTGCAATTGTAAATTGTCTCTGTACTGGGATTTGAAGTTGAAAAGTTTCACTGGTATTTATAGGCTAGATAAAATTCCTCTTAGCATTACCCACTTAATGGCATACTTTAAAGACATAAACCATGCTTTTTTTACCATGCCTCTAACAGCTCTCAGAAGTGACAACTGATGCCTTCCATTTCATCTGTTTTTCTCCTGCCTTCTGTAGCTACAATCCTCCTTTGCAAAGACAAGAGATAAAATATTTGGACTTACTGTGGAAATTAACTTTCACCTTTACAGTTTAATGAGGGGTTTGTTTATGAGAGAGCTTCCGTGAGAGGGAAAAAATGCACACAAGACACGCAGTAACACCAAGAATGGCTACAGATTGGAGTACGATTGAGACATTATTTCCATATCAAGAGTCCCTGCATGAATCATCTCACCTGGACTACCACATACTATTAGGTTCTACTAGCATGAATGCCTTAGTAAGTGATTCCTGGAAAGATGAAGAAGAAAAAAAGAACAATTTTCCTGTAAAGAGAAATTCTTTCTTTCCCCACTCCCCTTCCTCTTTTTTTTTTTTTCATAGACACTGGTTACATTCACATGCACAGCTGTGAACTCCATCTGTTAGCTGAAAAGCATGGCATATTTTTCAAGATATAAGGCACTAGAGAAAGCTCTTAATACAACAATGTTCCTTTTCTTTCCTTACTATACTGCAAGTAAACATCAATAGGTAAGCTAATCATCAACTTTTCCTAAACAACTGTGAATTACATAAGTGTTCTGTCATATAACTGTAAACTTTGACATAGAAACATTACTCAATTGTTGCATTTATCCTTTTTATGATACATTCTGCACATCTCACAAAAAATGATCAAGTCTGATTTTGAATAATGCAAGGGGCTCTCAAAAAACTCTGGTTTAAGACTGGGTCTTATTTTTTTTTCACAGAAACAAGCATGTCCACTGTGTTAACTCCTGCTCATAAAAATTAAGTAGGAGTCTAATTTGAGGAACAAGGCAATCATGTGACGCTTGGGCATACGAATCCAAAATGTGAATTTCAAAAAAATATCAATGCAGCTCCAGTAAACTAATAGGCGCAAGCTATACTTGTTTCAAGAGGGTCAAAGAACACCAGAAAAAGCCAATTACAAACAAAAATGAGTTAAAATGAAATGATCTTATGTTTTAGGAATGAATGTTCTGAGATTATATCTCTGTCATAGTTTATGCCATTTAAGTGAGTCATAACATCTGCATCTACAAAATGAAGGTACCCATAATTTCATCTTATACTACATGCTTGTCGTTAGATCACAGACTTTTTTTAGGACAGGAACAAGCTGTTGACAAGGAGCAGCAAATCAGTCACAGAAATCCACTGCATAAGAGGATAGTCTGTAATTTTAACAACTACTGAAATCTTTGTTATTTCTATATGGAAAAGAAATGATGACTATATCAAAAGGATGCGTGACTCAGCTTGTCAACATTTATATTCCAATGAACAAACCTACAAAAGTATATCATTGTCCAAAGCTGTGATTTACTCTCAGCAGGTGCAACAGCAGTTGTCAGGAGTTCTTACTACCTTGTACTCAGAATATAATGCTTCTTGTGCCTATTTGCCTTTCCTTCCATATATGTGAAATCCTGCTAATTTAAGAGAGCTCTGATCTTTGACCTGAGATCAGAAAACTCAAATTGAATATGTTTTATATCTGAAGTTTGCTCTTTTGACATGTAACACACATTAGTGGACAGAAGGCATAAATCTTTTCAATCCATTGCAGAACAATATATCCAGAGTATTGCCTCTCTGTACAAGAAAACACAGCCAAATGTTTTTGTTAGCACATGGCAGTTTTTGCTACATCATGAAAAACACAATACAAGAACACAGAGGGTCTTCACTATGTCCACACAGCATCACAATCATCCTTTACTCCTGGCCTACATAAGACTACTTTCTTGAGCATTTCAAACAAAGTGGTTGATCTGTTCCAAAGATCAAGACTGTCTTAGCGTTCTAAACAATAGCAGCAGCAGCAAAGGCTATTTCCTGTTCCATGCTGACTGGAATATGAAAGCCAAACTGGAAAACATAAATGTTTTATTTGCAGGGGTGAGGGGAGTTGACCATTTCCAGTAACTAACACCAATGTGGGAAACTAAATCTGTTTTCTAGCCCAATTTGGAAATAGAATACCTTCAGCAATCTAAGTAGAATCATGACACCTTCTACCACTTTATATTTAGGTCAGCAAAACAAATATAGTTCTCATTGCTTCTGCACACTGGATGAGTTTTTTGTACAGATAGACACCTATGCTATTCCCAACACCTTGAGTGACCTTCAAACTCAGCATGCTTGCACTAGCACTGCTGAAAACTTCAGTGGAGCATCTCAACACCAACTGCTTATCACCACCACACCTGTGACCACAGACACGTAAGCTCAGACCTTAAGTGAGGAGTCCTGTGACCTTACCCTGCCTTTGCAGAGGTGCACAGTGTTAATAGAAGTACTTTAGAGAGCAGAACCAAGAATCTGATTCCCATACTGGGTTCCTTTTGAGGAGTCACACTTGACTCTGATTTCACTGAGTTCAGGGATGAATATAAAAAGGGAAGTTAGGAGAAAATTATTCTAAGTTCTTATCTCCTACTGCTTCCACATCATAGTACTATAGTTCACAGACCCTTAGTTTCTTTGCAATGCTACATTTTCTCCCCAAACTTGGAATAAGACCCATGAGTATCTGCATCCGTGTGATCCTGTCTCTTTTTAACCCAATCACCACACCAGAAGGGCAATGAAGTTGAGCAGCCTCCATCACATGGAAAACTTGATCAGGCCTCAGCTTTCTCAAACATTTTTCTGCTCTGATTTTCCTACAGATCTTTATGGAAAAGGGCTCATTTATACAGGCAATCACTGCAAAGACTTTCAGACAATGCCATATGTTTGTCTGGTAAGGTTATTTTCTGCACATCTAAATTTACAGCTATCTCTAAGAAAACATCAGAAGCAGCTGGAAAGGTGTTGAATGCTGATAAATTTCACAGGCATACCCAGGTAACAATGCACAGCAATTTAAAAGCCATCAATAACCAAGAGGTTGTCCCTTGAATGTTCAAATTAATCATGGCCAAGTGAATTCTTTTTTTCTTTTTTTGAATTTTTGGTGAACTCATGGATAAAACTGATTAAAGGGGAAACATACACAGCATGGGGCTCACTAAATATTTTATGTTTGGAAGAGAATCTCTTCAAATCACATAACAAGCAGGATGGCATACTGAAAAGCAATTATAACTCTGAGAATTTCAGTGCATCCTGTAATGCTGAGAGAATGTTCAATTTGCAGGCTGTGAGCAAGGATTAACAGAGAAGAAGGTAGTAGTAAGTGCCCATGTACCATTGCATTTAAATGTAATGTCATTTCAAGGGATGATAAGCAATCATTTCATGTCTCAGTAACTTCCAACAAAACTACCTTATTTAGACCCAAAACACCAATTTTTAAGACTCTTCTATGCAAGTTAATGGTTTAGATAAGGGACTGGATTGAAAAAAGTTTAAAATTCTCATTCTTAAGCAAGGTGAATGCAGCTTTGATGTCAATTTAAAGATGAACATTTTCTGTCAAGCATTTCTTAGGGCACCACGTTCTCTCTTCTTCAGTCACAGTGGCATTTTTAGCACTACAAGAGAAAAGAAAGCTACAGATCTCTTAGATCAAACATGTTTTTAAATAAACCTGAGAATTTATTAAACTTATTTTTTATCTCTAACTAGCCGTTATTGTTTAGGGAATCAATATTGAGACTCTCACATGTTGGCTACAATATTGTGGTACTTCAGGCTCCAATCCCACACTCTGAACAAGATTTATAGCACTAAGTGATCACGATCCTCATCCTTCACATCACTACAGTTCTGGCCCACGACTTTACACTCACTTCAGCATTTCTGTCATTGAATTTTCTTTTAAGTGGAAGATATTTCCTGGTCTTCTGAGAAACTTTCACCACACACTGACATTACACAAGTATACTAGATGTTAACAAACACAAGGCCAGAAGAGACCCCAGCAAGCAGTCAGAAGACTGCAGCACACAATGAGGGTGACAGCAGCAGCATCTTTCTTAGTGATGCCCTTTCCATCACCCTAAAATAAAATTCTAGAGCTGTTAGAAAGGGTGAGCTTGTGGTCCAGATACTGAACTAATAAAGATATTTTTGACTACTAGTTCAGTCAGGATTTGAGTCTTGTCGGGCTCAGCTTTTCAAATGTATTGTTTCTTGCCCTCTTTGGTCAGGACAGCAATCGTTTGAGGAAAAGGTGTTTCTTCACTTTTGCAACAAGCAAATGTGAGAGCTATGCAGCCACTTGCGGATACAGAGGACAAGCTGAGGATGTGGATAAAAATGCATAGCTACTCAGAACCCAAAGGGACTACAAAATCTGAACTTTATTTGCATCCAGAATCAGTATCTTTCTCAGTTAATACTAAAGATGCTTTAGATAACAGATATGGCCAAAAAGATTCATTAATATAAATATTATCTATTTTTATCTATTATTAATAAACTCAGCATAAATGTTCCCTTCATCCACAGTGCTGATGCTTTTTCATTCAGTATCTAGGAAATTCTTTATGAACTCTGGAATGCCTTTGACAACCCCAAAGAACAAGATTCTTCTTCCTTAGTATAAATCTTAGAAAGTATCTGGAGTGGTGGTATCAAGGCCACACTTGTCATGACTGGTTAGTGTCTCACTTCTCAGAGCTGTTAAAAATAAATTAGAAGTTTTACAAACAAACATATAGATTGATACAAAATTTTCTACTAATTAGCACAATAATTTGAACCCAATTTGTGTTTTCTCATCAGAGATTTTCAAAGAATCAGATAACCAGTAATACTCCTGGATTTAACACAATACAGGATGAGTAGAGGGTGAGGAAGAAAACTTTCACAACCTATGCAAGTACAGTAAAAGAAGGGACAATGACATAACTAGAAAACAGCAGGACTATCCACATTAGGATCTTACAAAACTTGTACTGCAACCAAGTCAGAAACATTAATAACAGAATTAAGAGTTAAATTACACTAAGGATTCCAGTGCACTGTTTCTTTCACATGGGATTAAATAAAACCAGACAATCTTCATTTTAAAAAACACGGTGAAAATTCAAGCAATTAAAAACCAAAAAGGTCAGCAAGAAGAAGGCAATTTTAATTGAAATTATTGATTAATGTATCAGTTTAAAAGCCAGCAGAATTCTAGCAGTTAGATACCTTTTTATTTTTTCTAAAGAAGCCATTTATCATCCAACAAGGAAAAAGTTTCACCTTTTATCACTAGTCCTCTTTGCAATCAACTTTGCACATGAAAAATAAAAATGTCTCAATTGAAAAAATCCCCAAAACTTATGTTCCAATGCCCCCTGCAAAAACCTGTGTACAAAACAGAGTTATCATAGAATGGTAGGGGTTGGAAGGGACCTTTAGAGATCATCCAGTCCAACCCCCCTGCAGAAGCAGGGTCACCTAGGTCAGGTCGTATAGGAACATGTCCAGACAGGTCTTGAAGACCACCAAGGAAGGAGACTCCACAACACCTCTGGGCAGTAGTTATGTTTGTAAAGTTCCTTTAAGAAGCATTTGTGAATAGAACTATCAGACATGGAACAATTTGGGTAATAATTTGATAATTTTATTTTCAGATATGACAAGCAGAAAACTCCCCAGGCTCCCTAATTGCTTGTCACTTTGTTTAGACAGATCCTACTCCTTCAATACTGAATGACTAGCTCAAATGCTTTCACATATAATTATGGCTCAATCCAGCCATGCTTCCTTAAAAACAAATAAACTGGGGTAATAATGTTTTAAACAAAGAGGAAAGCTTAGCTGTGTACTTTCTTATGCTCTTTAAAACAATTTCAGATCTTGCTTAGATTTTTTCTGGTTCACATCCCATTTTAATACACAAACTCCCACAGGTTTTATCTCTTCAACAAAGCAATTAATAAAGCATGGTTCAAGCCATTAAAGGTTCAGTTTATGCCTCTCTAAATCCCTTGAGATAAATCAAAATTGATGTTTATTTTGAGCCTTTTGAAATCTGAATAATTTCTGCAAAGTCCTGCAGCCCTGAAACTAAAATCTAATTACCTGCAAGTGTTCACAGATATAAGTGTATATTCAAACTCACTCCCCTATGTGGTAAGCTTTTTAAAGATCAAAGAACTACCTCTAGCCTTGAGGCTCCTTGTTTGAAAATGCACGTTTAACATTTAATGGTGTTGCACACCAAAGCCCCACACATTGCTTTGAAAACATACTTCTCAATGGTGAAAGTAGCTTTCCTCACTACTAGCACTAATCAAAGGGACAAAGAATATATCCTCAGAAGATCCACAGCCAAGACCTCCACCACAAGAAATGCAAAACCCAGTTGTCTCACAGGTAGTTATTTACAGCATCCTAACTCAGTACATCAGCCCAATGAAAATGCACAAGGCTCGTTCACTTCAATTTTGCCCTGTGGTAGTCAACAATCAGCCCTTACTCCTTTTCTTACCATTGAACAGAAACACTCATGAAGGAAGAGTTGAGGCTGGGGCAGATACCTGGAGGTCATCTTGTCTAGTCCACTACAGCAGATTACCCAAGACCACATCCAGGCCCACATCGGTGCTGGTAAGGCTTTCCATTAATCATTAGGGGCAGAGAAGCAGGGTCCACTTTGTAGGTTACTAAATCTACCCTATTTTTTAATAGCACATGACATTCAGGAATGAAGAAGCTCTGACAGTGTCCTCACGGGTTATAGCCTTGAGAAATAATATGAAAAAGTACCTTCTGTGTCCTACTAAGCCAAATGGAAATGGGAGAGTTTCAGATAAATTAATTCTTCAGCACTAGAAAAAAATTTAATACGATAATTCCATCTAAAAATTTTGTTTATATGCTAATGCAGAGCATTAGACTAAAGAGATTATATGTTGTCACATGTCTGGGAAAGGGTTAAGAACAGCAGATCTCTCTTCATTTGTATTCTTCCTATCTGTTTTCATATTTTCTTGAAACAAGAAAAAACACATCAGTTCCAAATCAACATGCTATGTCATTGCTTATATTTAAGTGTTTACTAGAGTAGGTCTGTTCATCAGAGATACATCTAAGATACGGAAAGATTGAGAAACATGCTTGAATATCAGTATAGGGTACCGGTCTTATGATTTTAACTTTGAGGACTTTCAAAATTTTGAAAAAAAAGAAAAGAAATATGTCAGATAGTTTATTGTAAGGTGTACTTCTCTGAGTCTAGTTGGAGACCTGTGGCCAGTGTGGTTCCACAGTAGTCGGTTCTGGAGCCAGTCTTGTTCAACATCTTCATCAACGACCTGGATGAGGGGACAGAGTGTACCTTCAACAAGTTACCTGATGATACCAAACTGGGAGGACTGGCTGATTCCCCAGAAGGCTGTGCTGCCAGTCAGCAGGATCTCGACTAGCTTGAGAGGTGGGCAAAGAGGAACAAAGTTCCATTTGAACATGAGGAAAAACTTCTTTACTGTGAGGGTGAGGGAGCCCTGGCATAGTCTGCCCAGGGAGGTTGTGAAATCTCCTCTGAAGGTCTCCAAATCTGCCTGGACATGTTCCTGTGTGACCTGATCAAGGGGAACCTGCTTTAGCAGGGGGGTTGGACTGGATGACCTCTAGAGGTCCCCTCCAGCCCCTACCATTCTGTGATTCTGTAATCCTTAGGTTGGACCACGTATTATTAAAGACTATATATCACGTTGGCTTTTGGTACTTTTCAAATTGTTCCTTTCACCTAGATTGCTAGTGAAGAGAATAATGAGGGAAAGTGGTCAAGCGCCTTCCAGCAAACTCATGAAGCTCCAGAATGACCTGAATAGTCCCTGTCACACACTCATCCCTGGAAGGTTAAGTAGATTTTGATGAAGCCATCAGCTTCAGCTGCAAAGAGTTTTGAGTCAATGCCAAATGAGGTCAAAGGGATTTTTTTTCCCCTCCATTAGCTTCAATGGCTCTGAATAAAACCCGATGGGCTCAAGCATGCCTGCTAATTGTAAAGGGAATTAGAATCCCAGTAAATCATTCCAACTATGGACGCTTGAAACCAGAATGACACAGGGAAATTACATAATCTCTTGCAAATCACTGTGTGGAGCACTGAATTCATGCCAAAACCGTGACAACGTTGTCCAAGAACTTAGGAATACCACCTCAGGCAACATGATCCAAAATGTAGTACTTCAAATTAATTCCCGTCCCCTTGAATTCCAGAGCAATTATTTGTCATAAATGCAGGTGACTTTTTATGTACTCACATCAAACTCCCTAAATAGCCTATCTCACTCTCAAAGGTAATCTACTTTCCACAACAAGATTTTGAAAGTTCATGTCTATTGGTATAGAGCAGAGACTGAATCAAAGGCCATGACACTATACTTTTTATGAATAAAGAGTATCAATTGGGAAAGGTTTATATGGCCACATATAATTTTATTTTTTAAATAAAGCTAGGCCAGTTTGCTAACCAAATTCTCAGCACAGTGACAGACAAGCTGTCGCCATACAGAACTTCACACTGAACCATGCTCTAAACGCTGGTTGCCAACTTGATGCTACTTAACAGTTGTTTAGTTATTAACTGGAGGACAACACTCATAGCATTTTGTCATTGCCCTGTCTAATGCTTCAATGTGACCAGTCACATTATCTCATTTCTATTTCTTACCTGCACAAGTGTTTTAAGAACAAGTCCACATCTCTGTGACATTCACAGATACTATCTGCAGACAATTGCCCTAGCAGGACTAGCACAATAGTGTCTGTGAGCAGCACATATGAGGTCATGCCAAGCCTCGTTAAATGAACTACAGCGAGTCCAAGCTTGCTTGTAATATTCAAATAAGATACTTCAGTCCTAACTGAAGTAGGGACCATGCAGGGTAGGAAATGCATAGCAAAAGACCATTTTGGACTGATGCTTTAAATAATATCAAGCATACCTTTCCTTTCTCTGGCAGGGCAGGACATGGAAATGAGACTGGATACAAGATCACAAAGACACGGAGATTCTTTGGCATAAGTGTAAACTGAACTGCTCTCTGGAGTTCCCCAACACCAAACAGCTCTGCTCCCATTATTCCTTTTCCTTGTTTTCATAGAACCACAAGAACAAGTCATTTGAAACTCATCAAATGTTTGAAAAGTGTTAGAATTGAGTCCTGGAAAACAATGGAGAAACTAAAAGAGAAAATTAAGCATACAGGCATTAGAAGAGTTTAACGGGACAAAAACAATGAGAAGAGCTCATGAGGATAAGACAGAACAGTTAAAAACTGTTATAAACTTCCACTTCTTTTAAAGAAGAGCTCAGATCTGTTACCATAGTTTTTAAATGAAGCAAAATGGAATGCTATGAACATGGTAGAGTAGAAGCTAATTTAGGTACATGTCTGGAGCTTAGGTTGATAAGGTCATTCACAGCCTGAAGCTTTCTGGCCATATTAAAGCCTATTCCAAACCATCCCTGCTGTGTCTCACTTCTGTTTATTTGACTAGTTATGTTCAAGGTCCAGATTTGGCAGTCTCTGTTCCCCCCAATGTGCATTTTATTTCCAACCATCTGCTGAAGACTCAGAGACTCCTATCTAAAATGTGAAAGATTTAATGACAATTAGCTAGAAAATACTCCTTTTAATTTTATTAACAGATTGTAGAATCAAGAAAATTCTCAGAGGAAAAATGTATTAAATAGCACTGCTTTTCCCTGTCACTAGACCTGCCTACCAAGCAGTATGTACAAGGCACATATGGGTAGCTGCAAAGCAATTGGAATTCAGACCTACTATATTAACCCTGTAAGAATAATCATGATGTCCAACTTGTGCTATCATATTAACTTTGCTATCTTGCATAAGACCTCGTGGAGATACACTAAGCCATATGCAAGTCATTCAAAAGAATCTTGTTATTTGGTGTCAAGTTCCCCACTGCTGGCCCAATCTGTCAGCTCCCTGTCCCTCCCTCACTCTCCAAATACCAAATTCCATAAATATGAGAAGAAAGTATGTTCTCATGTTGGTGGTCTGAGAAGTTCAAGCTGAATAAGACTTCATCTGGAAAGTTTGATTGCTACACAGTAGATCTACTTTTAAAAAGTAAAAATTATTCAAAGTCGCTCATTAACTTTCCTTGCTTCAAGACATCCATAAATTCATGACTTTTCCATATGGCTCAAAGGCCCTTTGCTTTCATTTTTTGGAAACTCTCTCTTTTTTTTTTATACACTTTGTCACTGTACACGCTCTCTCTCAGCTTCATATTCATGTCACTGGCAACCTTTAGAAACTTGATTCATACTGTTAACGTAGTAAACCAAGGCAGACATGTAATTATGCCCCCAAAATAAAACCTTTTGTAAGCTTTAACAATATCTCAGACATCAATTGGATTGCTTCCACCTATCAAGACCACAGGTGATCAGATATGTCTCAAGAATACTTATCTACTTGAGAGTTCACATCTGACTACTTACATTCCTTCCAAGTAGAAATTACATCTTTTGGTACATTATGAAGCCAAATATTTTTTTCCAGCTGGAAGAAGCATCTGGTCTTTCTCTCTACAAGTTTATACTCTTCTCTGCCTTACAGACCCAATGGAGGGATATAGCTCCAGTCCATGGCCAGATTTATTTATGATTCAGATTTCACCATGTACTCTGCATGCCCAAGCCACTGGTTTTGCACAAGACCATATAGCTCAGTGCAGTTCATGTCTGATCTCAAAAACAGTTTCTCCTAAAAAATGGTGTAGCCCATTACTCCTGAGCTAGAGCTGCAGGAGAGGCAGCATTTCAGAAAATGTGTTATATAGAAACAATCTAGAGTTGTTTGGGAGGTCTGTTTACTTTCTAGCTCTCTGAATTTTCTCATCTGGAAACCTTTTGTTTTGATAGCCCAAAGATAGAAGTCAAAAAATGAGTTACCTGTGCTCAAAAAAGATATATTTTTCAGAAACAAGGCACAAGTCTTGCATGTACCTCTGCTTCTCACAAGGAAGCATTTGTGTAGCATCCTTTATTGAAAGCACAATTGTATTGTTTTTGGAAGCATAAATGGAGGAGATTGGATTTTGGAGCTACTGGAAAAGTAAGGTAAGCAACTGCAGTGTGAAAATATGACAGATGCAAAATTAGCTTCTGTATTTCCATGACAACCAGACCATGCTTACTCATTCATAATTAAGCTTTTCACACCTTACGTAGTCCACATGGATTTCTGGCGCTTACTATCATAACACTTCTCTTAATTGCAGAGACCTCAGTAAGGAAAAGAGCCTTTCAATCACACAATGTGGACTAGATCTCAAAGACCAGCTTTCATATTTTTTATTTTTTATTGTTTATAAACCTCTAGTAAACGCTTTTAGTTTTAATTTCTTCCTTTAACTAAGTAGCATTTCATAGCTCAACATATACCCCATTAAAATATAGGCAACTGGGACAAGTAGAAGAGTTTTCTAATGTTAGAACTTTTTATTTTGAAAACTACTTCATTTCCAAGCTTGAAAATGAGTCATTTTTTCCCCAAAACAATCCATATTTTTTTTTACATGCAACCTCAGTAACATTTACTTTTAAAAAACCCTCAAGTATTGTTACACTTTCCCATCAACTTGGTATGTAAAATAAACTGTACTTATCTCTCTGTAGTTCAACAGTCTGAGTATTGAGAAAACTCTGATCAACAATCACAAGAGAAAAGACATGGAGTAAACCACAAATATCCAACATCTGGTCTACCAAATTTCAATATATCTCTCTGTACTACACTCCTGAAGGAGAAGATTTGAATATGTATGTGTTTAAATTCCCTGGATATTTCACTTGAAGGATATATTTCTTCACTTGAAGAATATATTTTCAACAAACACTTTCACAGGAAAAGATGTTTTTTTAGTGCCTCGTTTTAGGAGCTTACCCTGGAAATCTGAATTGCTGTGTAACGGACTTGCACATTTGATGGAAGTAAAAGTTACATTTCTTGTTTTGTAATCTAACTTGAACAAACTATGGACTGGAACCTGTTTTTAGATCAGACCTGGAAAAACCTGACACTCAACAAAATGACTTTTGATTTTAAATATGACATGTTTTTATTTTTTTGTGTGAAGCTTACCAAGCAATATTATTTACATGGTTCTTATACGCTCTTCAAGACTGGGCCATATTTTACACTTATTCATTTCTTGTTACTTCTTATATTTTATACTCAAACATGTTTGTTTCTGTTCTTGATCATAGAATCATAGAATGGTAGGGTTGGAAGGTGCTAGTAACATTTATAGACAACAGACTTGATCCCTTTTTTTGCATTAAACCACAACTCCCACCACTCTCTGGGGCCCAAGGATCATTTACAACATGATGTCCTGAAGGTCTTTATGGTATAGCCACACCTCTGCGTGCTATGTGGTCAAAGATGACAGACTGGAGAGCAGGTTCTACCCAAGAGGTCCTTCCTCCCTTCTTCCCCAAAAGATCAGGTAATAGTGAACGCTTCTCAGATAAGCCTCCTCAACCATAAAAAAAAGATTGTCACTATTTCTTCTCTGAATGTCATGCTTTTTCCCAGTCAGCAGTGAAGCATCACAACAGTCTCTTGCTCACTGCCCCCCATCCACCCCCACCCTCTTTAGAACAGCAGAGGTCCCAATAAGATGGGAAGAAAAAAAGATAACCAAGGTTGTTGTGGATTGAGACAAGGGCAGGAGGTCTCGCACTTCCAATTATGGTTCGAGGCAAAACAGACTCCAGTACTCTACTTAAAGAGGAAAGTAGGAAAGTTTATTCTACTACCTACAAGAAACAGAACAGCTACAGCTTCTGTCAATACAGAGTCACTCACATGGGGGACAGTCCTAAATGAACATCTCTGATGTGGCTTCTTCCCCACTGTTGCAGCTTCCTCAGATACAGGGTCCCTCCCATGGGACAGGGCCTCTTTTGGGCATAGTCGTTGCCCCTGGCACGGGGTCTTTAATGAAGTGAGTCGCTGCCCCTGATGTGGGATCTTTAATGAAGTGAAAACAAATCTCAGCTTTACCAGTCTTCTCTGCAGGATGCAGGGGAGTCTCTGCTCCAGCATACCTCCTTTCTCCCCTCACTGACCTTGGGGTCCACATGGTCTCTTGTCTCTCCCCACTCCTTGCACCACCACCAGCTGGAAAAGAAGGAAGGACAGAACAGGAAGGAACAGAAAGAACCCTCCTCTTCTGGCTTCTTGTTCTTAAGAAGTGATTGTGGAGGGGCCTAATTGGCTCAGTCCCAGAAGTGTGTCTGGCTCAGAGCTGGAGAGAGTTTCAAGCAACTTCTTACAGGAGTCATCTTTACAGCTCCTTCCCCATTACCAGAAATGATGTCATGTCAAACCATAACTGTCACCTGATCTAGGTGGATCTGCTTCAGCAGGGGGTTTGCACTAGATGACCCCTAAAGATTCCTTCCAACCGCTACCATTCTATGATTCCATGGTTCTGTGATCTCTTCTTCCCTTTCAGGAAGGAGCAGTGGAAGTGCCTTGTGGATGCTGTACAGCAAAGGTACCATTCCTTCCAATAGGAACCAGCTATCAGTGATGGAGAAGTCTGTGACATAACCACTTTCAGGATCTCCAGTTGTGCCTCTAAAATGTGACAATGCAGTGCAGTGAGACACCTCTCCCTCTGTGACAACACACACCAGGGCACTGCTCATTTGCTACATCTTCTAGTCCTCTACTGTTTCACTCCTTGGTTTTTGCTAAACTTCTAGGAAACAAACCATTGCACATTTGCCTTTAGGCTATTCCTTCATGATTTTGCAGATTATTTCATCAACATGCAAAGGAAGAGAATCACAGCTCTCTGATTTGCTGAACTAGATGTACCAAATGCTGCCACTGACTTTTTTCACCAAGGCTTCATCTCATTATCAATTCAAAAGACATAAGTACAAAACCCAGAGGATTCATTTATACTTCAAATTAGTCCCAGCAGGTTATTAGTTGTGGGTGGTATGGAAAGAAATTCCTATTAATGCATCTTGCACAGTCTCAATCCATATCTAGATCTATACATTTCTGAGGCTTGATGGGACCGTTACATTACCTTGCTTAACCTCCAGTATAACTCAGGGTCTACAACTCTGTATAGTCATCCTTACACCAACACAATAGACCATTGTCAGATAAAGTGCTGGAAAATGTATTTGAGATCTGGGATTTTTTTTTTAGTTTTGGGTGTTTGGTTTTTTGTTGTGTTTTTTTTTAATGAACATAGGTGATCTTTTTTAAAGAGATGAATTTATACTATTTTTTTAAACTGCATGAGGAAATATATATATATTTTTAATGTGCAATCTTGTGCTTCTTTCCTGAACTATGAATTACTGTAATTCAACCATTATTTTCATCTTTGAACATTTGCAGGGTCAGCACTGACTATATCCAGCTCCCCAAAGGCAATTCTGAAAATGTTCTTTCCTGTACTTTTCCTGCATCTGAACTCTAACAAAGGTGTTATTTAAAGATTCCCTCCAAGCCCCTGAATGACATTGCTATGCAAATGAGCAAAAGTAAAGCTTTGCTGATAAGATGACACTGAAAAAAAAACCCACAAAAAAATCCCAACAAAACAAAAAAACAAACCAAAACAGGTTTCTGTGCATGATTCAGCCCTTTACATTTTTCATGGGAAGAGGGAGTGCATATCCCTATGAACTTCAGTGCACCTCCTTGATACAAGACATATCGGTCAGCATTTCCAATCACTGACACTCCTATATCACATTGCAAACTCTGGACTACTGCTGATAAACAATCAGGAAAAGGGAACATGAAGAGACAGATAAGTGAAAATTTTTTAATATTAATATTAAGCTGATATATTTGGTTGCTATATTAGGGAGGTGAAAAAGACAAAAACAAACATAAAACCTTGGTGATGATCCCACAGAAAGCTGAAATCATCAATAAGCCATGTCAGTTCTCCCCTGCCAAAGTAGGTTTATTACTAAATATATTACAGCTCTGGAAGGATAAGGTCTAGAATCAAGCATTGGAGAGTGGTGCTGTCTGCCAGTATCAACAGGAAGGCAGGTAAAGAGGGAGAAACAATGAAAATGGGCTCCAGTTGAAGGTTGGTTTTTTTGAAATGATGAATGACTTAACCTGAGACACGAGACTCTCTACTCTGAAACACATCAGGATACTACTTTTTCAGAGAATTATCACAATATTAACCCACACATTATTAGCCCTAGCACTCCTACAATAAGAATGCAATATGCAGAATTTTATGGCAAACAAAATGGTCAGATAACATTACTAGAAGTGCAACAACACTTAGATTATTTTACCTCCCCTAAAAACTACCATTCAAAAAAAACCCCAAACCAATAAACAAAAGCACCTAGAAAGGAAAATGCCAAAAAATTTTACTTAAAAAAAAAAAAAGTAGGACACATTAACTCCCAGTATGAAGTACAAAGATCATCTGCTTTTCTTGAGCAGTATTTTTTTCCCCTCCAACTCCTAACCTCACTTTTTAGTGAGCAATATGACGAGAAAGGAAATTAGGAAAGCAAAATAGGAAAATATTAAAACAAGCACCTTCAAAAACTAAATATTTTTAAAAATTAAAAAGAAAAAAGACACACTATCAGAAACAAATTAATATTTTAGAAAATTTAAAACAACTGAAAATTCTGGTTTGTCCTTTGATTCAGTGTCATCAAGTTGCAAACATCTATTCACCCAACAATAACGGAGACATAACCAATGAAAACTCTAGGTGACTAATCTTTTGGTTTTTATTTCTTGACTATTTCAAATTGAGATGTGATGTTTCTTCACACAGAAAGAACAAGATGTAAAAGAAGGAAGCAAAATTTACTTTTAATAACTTTCAGAGAGAAATGAAATTACTTTTTAAAAGAAAAAAGAAAGGTAAAAAAAGCATAGCCCAGGAACTAACAACTAATTAGACACATTCTCTATTTTCTGTTCTGCAAAATGTAACTCTTCATCACAATGTTTTCTTTCCACGTACTTAACTTCTGGATTTTTGGAACAGAAATACATACACATGCAACCATCCACTTTATCTTAGCACAAAATCAATCATCCATCACTCCCACTAAACTGCACATAGCCTCAGGTGTTATGCAAGCCCTGTAAAACTGCCTATAGAAGCTATACAAGTTTCTACCTCAGATTTTGAAATGAAAACAGTTTAAAGTGGTTTAATAACATCAGAGTACCTATTTCTACCACCACCTTCCCCTGCCAAGAACCCTTCTGTTATTTTTAATTACTCTGCTATTTCGGCTATCGGGTCTTAAAGACAAGTGACACAGAAGCTTAAACAAGAAATACTGTAAAAATTGCTCCTGGAGAAAACAAATAAATGAAAATCAAGACAGCGGTCAAGAACTTTCATGGTGTAAAAAATAGAAGGTATGTCCCTATTCTAGAAGACTGTTGTCTGTACAGCTACTGTCACAATTCTATACATTATTGTACTGCTATCAATAAAATCTTGAGGGTAATTATATAGCAACGTCTTCTCTTTCAAACAATATAGTTTAACACAGCTTAGCACAGAGAAGAAAGTAACTAGTTTTGCTTTATCAGTTTATATTTTAATGTTGCATATTGAATTTAAGGATTTTTTATGTTGCCAACTGGAAGCTATAACATCCCAAAAAGACTTTTCAGAAGCCATAACTTAATGTATTCTCAGTCAAAATGCATATGAGTTTATTTTGGTTTGGTTGGGTTTATTCTACGTTTTCAGATACTAATAAGCATTCTAGGTACTTAAGGGAAAAGAAAAATAACTTTTTTTAAAAAAAGTTGTTTGTAGTAGGTAACTATATACAACTTAAGCAAAGGGTACATTTGTATCAAGTATTTTCCCCAGTGACTATAAAATTTTGTACCAGAAATATTATCTACAAGTTGGTGTGAAAAAAGTATTAATGGAAACATATGTGAAGCATCAGAAAGCAGCACAAAAGGAAAGAGAAAAGCCTACATTGATAATGAAGGAACCCATTCCCAGGACACTAGTTCTACCAGAAGCACAGATAAATATCTTGTTAATGGCATAGCCACAATCCTACACTCTGATCAGACCACAGCACAATGGCTCATGAGCAGAAGACCCTCTATCCTCCCAGCAGGAGGACAACATGAAGGTTGAAGCATATCACGTATACTTACCATTTTCTTGGTAACTAAAGAGAGGTCAGACCTCCTGCCTGTTCAAAATGACAAAAGAATCCCTTGAAAATAAGCAGCAACTCAGATGAAGATTTATGGAAGCTGTAGTCAGCAAGATCCTGAGGCAAAAGAGCACCCTGCAAGAGATGATGACTCTACAAATATCATAAAGGACCTCCTCAGAAACTAGTTTGTCAAGAGGTACCTCTCAGAGGTATCATCAGCTGGTGACTCTTATTCTCTGCTACCAGTCCATTTGGATTCACTTATCTCTATGCTTGCAAGTACACAGATGTGGGAGAAAGAGATCAGAGTGCAAATTATGGATACTTGTTTAAACACTTTTTAAATATTACCTTCTCCTTTCATAATTTCTCACTTCGATTTTTACTGCTCTGCTTTTCCTACATGTCTAGGGATGAAAAAGACCAATTGGAAACTCTCTAAATGATAGGGAGAGCAGATAGCTTTTCGAAGAAGCAGAAGAATCTCAAAGTCCTGTATCTTCCTGGAGCACAGGCATACAGCTAGCCAATACGTTAAGAACAGATGCCAGTTGAGTAAAGATGAAGTTTTCCCTATACAGAAATCAATTATCTTCCTAAAATAAGCCTCAACTGGAGGCAAACAAGACCCATTTTCACATGCTTTGTGGTAGCAGCTAAAATCCAGGCATCCCTAATTGCTACTTCATTGTGATTATCAATTCATGCAGGGATGCACATAGTAAAACACAGCACAGTCCTGCCTACACAGAGCACATCATACTTACAGTATGATAGGAAAAATTGGTCATAATTACAGAGGAGATGTCAGGCCCAGTTTTATTGATATTTACATTTCGGTAGGCTCAGGGAAAGTAATGCCTCAGGGAATGGGAACAAAATACAGATCACTCAGGTTCATTGCAAGAGTGTCTCAAGCAATGCTAGAAATAGAAACTATACAGCTGCTACTATTAGGAAACCATGAAGGTGTTGAAGTCCCAGTGAATACAGCTCTTGAGATAAAAATACGTCTCTTTTCCACCATTCAAACTTCTTTCAGTTCCCAGAGGCTGAGTGGGCATGTCTAAGTGATGGACATGATTCATGTGCAAGGCCAAGCTTCTAAGCAACTAAGCCTATCAAAATCTACATCTTTGCTAATCTTTCATTACGTGGTTAGTTTATCACCTTGAGAATATTTAATTTTAATCTGAAATGTGATGGAAAAAATGTGAGGGGGTGGTAAAGAAGAAATATACAAGAAAATGTTTACCTTTTCTACCTCTTTCCATTGCTATTTTTACCCACTTTTAGAAGAAGAGATGTTTCAAAGGGCAGTTACCCTTGCTAACATTTTTCTGAAAGTCCTTATTTTTCAAATCACACAACTAGGTGATAATCTCAGCAGAAGCAGCACTTTTACTGCAATTGTATCTTGAAGAGACTCATTTATGTCAGAAAATCTTCTACAGGGCTGTGCACAATGTCTTTTTTTGTAACATGTCTTCTTTTTGTAACAAGCAAGACCTATTGGTCCCAATATATCCCTGGGGAAAACTCTAGTGGGGTTATTATTTGTGCATAGCCTTAATTTATTCAGGTATTAAATAGGAGAACAGAAAACTCAATTTCCTTACTGAAAGCAACTTATTCGTTGTAAAGTAACAGATAGAACCCATCATGTTATCAAATTCACCTGCATAGCTTGGCAATTAGCTTGTCATAATGAAGGCTGCCTTTGTTGATTTTCCTCTGCCCACCAGATATTACCTATAAAAAGGAACCTGTCTCTTGGTAGTACTGAAAGTTTTCACACATGCAGGAAATTGTGTTCTCTCTGTAACTCCAACTAACTTAAAGAGTATTTGCCACCACAGATATTTCTGCTAAAAAGTAACAGGGATCTCAATTATTTTAGAGCTTGTTTTAGCTTAAGATAAAATGAAACAAAGAGAGAAATGAGAAAAAAAAAAAAAAAAAGAGGAGGAAAAAAAGAGGAAGAAAAAAGAAGAATGAAGTAACATAGCAGTTGATTTAGATTTGCTCACTGCGGTAGTTATCTTATTTCATATCTTTTAAAGAGAGTTTCATTGCACAAAACAAAAAGCCTCTTAGGTCTGAGCTGGAATTAAATCCACTTAATCACTGTCAACACAGCAGTGATTATTTCCATAGTGAACACTGAGTGGCGAAGTGGAGCTTCACACAGATAATGATAGCAATCAAAGCAGATATGGACTGAAAGCAGTGAGCTGTTTCACTGGAAAGCAGTTTCAAGCGATTCACTGCTATAGAGAAGTAAATAAATTTAAAAAACACATTGAGAGCTATTTAAAGGTGCTATAATCAACAGCTAGTAATTTTTAAAAAATAAACAAAGGTCCCAGTGTCCCAGAAGTACCAGAATAAACACTGTTTGTGAAACACTGGTTGGACCCTCATCTTTCATGACACAGCCCTAGGATCACTGGCTACAGTGAAGCTTCTGCATCGCTGAGCACACAAGTCAAAAGCCAAAGCTTGTGTAATAAAATCTGTAGAGAGAATAATAAAAAGGGTCATCATTCTCAAGGGTTTTCCTACAGGACCACTCCTCACTGCTCATGTTAGAAAATACGTAGTAGGCACAGTAGGAAATAGAAGTGAAAGGCAGTTTCAACACTCACCCTTGCCCAGGCAATCTTGTAGTTGGTCAAAAAAGCAGCAAGGGAGTTTCTAACAGATATTCCTATGAGGAAGTGTTACAAGTTTACACAAATTTCCCTGCTATCTTCAGAGAGAAGCTTAGTACCAAGATGAACAAGCACAGAGTCTGAGAGGGCTGACTTTTACATATCTGCTGGTCAGCAAAAGGCTTCAGTTCAGAGCACTTAAAGGTAGTTTCCACTCTCATCTCCTCACTCTCCACTGACCAGCCTCCTGTCACCAGTTCACTGAAAAAATCTGAAGCAGCATCATCATATTAAAGTTTGCTTTTATCAGTGCTAGATACAGCAAGATCTAGGCTTTAAGAGCTCAGTCCCGAAAACACTTTAAAGTGTCTGCACCATTCTGGAGCTCTTCTCATCCAGCTGTTGAGCAAAGTAGCCACACAGGTGGCTTAGTTAACTGCTTAGAAACTTCCCGGGGTAAAGGTGGGATACAGACAAGTGTCAGCTCTAATTTATCCCTATTTTCAGTCTCCTGTCATTAAGTTACTTACTGGTTTAAAATCATAGACTGGAAAAAGAGAAAGAATAAAGATATTATTAATTGCTGTTATTGATTGCTTTATTTTGAAAGATACTTTTAAAGATTTTTTTGTATTTTTATATATATTTACATTTCTTTTCAAACTTAATTACTGCAGAAATTTTTTTCATCAAAAAATCACTGTAGGAACAACAATGTAAGAAAATTACATCTTCATTTCTCTACCAAGATCTACCTGACCTGGATGAAGATCTTAAAATGAACATTCTATAAAATGCATATCTGCAGGGAGGAAAGATGAGCACAGTCAGACTAGGGTAAACTACTAGCTGCTGAGATCTAAATATCAAATTTATCAAAGATGACTGAAGTTCTGTTAATCCTCAAAAAGCCATGAAGGTTTTAGGAGGGTTTTAGTGAAAGGAAATTGGAGTACTCCTGCCTTCAGAGAAATTAGGACAGAAAATCTTCTCCTCTGTTTAGCTGGTTTTAGACTCAATCTTAACTTCTGTTGTCACTCACTTCCAAGGTCTGTAGAAAGTGATGTTTCAAAGTGTTTTTGTCAATCCAGCAAGTATTACTGGCTTTGTGTGCCAAGGTTTTGGTAGCAGGGAGGCTGAAGAGATGGCTTCTGTGAGAAGCTATTAAAAATTTCCCATGTCCGGAAGAGCAAATGGCAGCCACCTCCAAGATGGACTGGCTGCTGATCAAAGCCAAGCCCACCAGTGATTGTGGTAGTGTCTCTGGGGTAACATATTGTGCAACTGCAGCTGGAGAGAGGAAAATATATGGGAGCAACAAGTCCGCAGAAATCCAGGTGTAGTGGTTTTGTCTAAGCCAGTTTTTGGTACACAGGTGGCTTCTTTAAACAAAGAGCTGCCAGAAGCTTCCCCTGTAGCTGATAGGGTCAATGCCAGTCAATTTAAAGATGTACCCACCACTGACCAAGGCCTGGCCAATTTGTGACTGAGGTAATGCCTCTGTGAATAAACTATTTGAGAAGGGGAAGAAGTTGTTGTGCAGTATGGAAGACCATGAGGGAGCAGAGATCCACTCGCAGCCTGTGGAGTACCCCACGCCGGAGCAGGTGGATGACTGAAGGAGACTGTGACTCCGTGGGAAGCTCACCTTGGAACAAGTTCCTGTCAAGACCTGAGAGTCTGGGGAGAAAGAAGAGCCCACACCAGAACAGGTTTGCCTTATATCAGCCCATGAGACTTTTGTCACATTTTCTCTCTCTGCCTGGCTTAGGTGGGGAGTAATACAACAGCTTTGGTGGGCAACTGGTATCCAGCTACAGTCAACCTACCACAAAGAACAAGTACACATGAATGTCAACTGATTTCATATTTCCATATTAGTAAAATTCTGTGCTGATTTTAAAAGCTTGATACTGAAATATGGTAATCTTTTAAGTGAAGACTAATAAATATGTATGGCATTCATCATCAGAAACATGGTTGCATTTTCTTCTAAATTGCAATTCACCTCTGCAGTGGGAAATATAACTTGAGGCTTTTAATTTCTTCTGTTAAACAATAAATTATGCAGAGGTAAACAAATTAAATGTCTGCAGCTTTTGGTTTCAGCTCACACTATAGAAGGAAGCCATTCTGTCACGGTATTGTAAAAGAACTGTGTTGTATCGTATTTCCAGTTTCAACCAGGATCTTGAATCATTCAAGCTAGATAAAGCTAGACATGCACAAAAGTATACAATATTGTTATTTCTTCTGAATGTCTTTAACCCATTTTAAATAATGGTGCTGCTGTTCCTAATAACCATGTGAATCACATGAAAAGTATCAATATATTTCTACACCTCCTCCAAAGACAAGCTGTGTTGCTGGGAACCCAGCTTGACATATTTCCATCCTCATGTCAATTACTTCAGCCAGAAGATTGACATGATATTTTTAGGAAGGTTTTATTTTTATTTGACGTTCAGCAAGCAAACATGGACAAGTTGTGAATTGGGAATGAAATAGTAGAGAGTACTGCAAACACATCATTAAGTTCAGCACATCGCTTTGAGTCGATAATATCAAAGTTACCAAATTTTTTGTTCTGAGTGTCTAATTCCCTTAAGGCATAATATTTGTAAATGAAAGTTAAGATCACCTTTCTATATTTCTAGAGCTCTCAAGAAATTTTCTGTCTTAATTTCCTGCTTATCTAAAACAGTTTCTACAGAATCTTAAGTCTTCCATGGAGCATGTATTCTGTGATAAAAAAACCAAAGTGAAATCTGACTGTATCATTTAAACTCAAGCCAATTCTTTTGTCCATTTTCCTTTTCAACAGACTAGATACAGAACTTAAAGAACCAAACTGGCCCTTACTTACTACACAGTTTGCACTTACTTATTCAATGTATACTCAAATAGCTTAGGACTAAGGGACATGACATTTAGTTTATAATACAGAGTTTGAGATTAGATCAAGAGCCCTTTTCTTTCCAGATGAGCTTTCTAATTTTTCCACATAAATATACTTCTTATGAAACACAGCACAAGTATCTGGTTAGAGTCTTCAGATGGCATTTTTCAAAATTGTCCCTGAGCTTTTGTGTAATTGAGCACAAGAATGCCCTTCTATATTGAGATAGTGACATTGTCCATTAGAGCATTATGGCCCCATGAGAGTTACCAATCATCCTAAAGAACATAATATGCTCAATACATTATAAGTAGAAAACATTCAGTGAAATAATTAGGTATGCCTTGGTGAAGGAAATGTCTAGTTGTCAAAAGGACAGAAGACATAAAGGTAACTGAATTTTCCTTAACCTACAGTAGACAACATAAAGCAAACATGGAGGACTTGACTCCATCTCAAATGGTTCTTGGGTATAAATATATTCATTACGTAAGTACCGCTGCACGAAGTATATGGGGGGAAAGTTGATAGTTATACCTCTTTTGTTCTTGTATTTCTCACTGAATGTTACTTGTTACACAAGAGATTTATTCCATTCTCTTACAGTATTGAACATCTAAGTCATAGGTCTGTAGTTTTAACCCTATCAGGACTTCCAGCCTATCTGTAGCAAGAATACATATTTACCTGCAGCTACCATTCACTTGCATCTTAACTGTAATGTAAGCCCACACACACTTTGCTCTAGTTTTCATAACTGGAATTAAATTCAGCTTTTATTATGCTATTCTCTAGAATAAAGGCATTTCCATAACAGTAAGAGGAAAAAAAAGTCACCTGAACCCATAAGCATGTATCTGCATTCTATTTTATGCAGCTGTTAATGTTCACGTATAACACACTGATGTACAAGTTTCATAAACAATTCACATATAGGGGTTTGTGACAGATTCACATTGAAATGCACAACAGTGCTAGGCTGGGATGAATGCTGAAGACAGCATCAGGACCAGAATTGAACCCATCTGACGTTTTACATCAGCAACATCTGATGACAGCAGCAGTGAGGAAAATTGTTCTTAATCAAATCCCAGGTGATACTCAGGAGGAGGGAATGACAACAACTATGTTATCAAGCCACTTCCTCAGCAAAAAACAGCCCAAGGTCCTCCGACTAAGATAAGAATATGATCCACTGAATTTAAATTTCTGGAGCTACAGTAAATTTAAAGCTGGTAGAAGGAGAGAGATTGTCTGCCATGAAAATGAATTTCTCCATACACTTAGAGAAAGAGATAAAAGGTAACCAGAGCAGGGCTAATTTTCCCCTTGCAGAGTTTGTCCTGCTGACGTTCATCCAGACGTTCAGCCTCAAAGCGGAAAGACTATGAATGAGGTGGTAAAGATGGAAAAAGAATAAAAACCTCAGCTAATCCACAAGTAAAAGGAAATAAACGAAAAAGCCACTCAAGCCTTGTCCCTATGAAATTTTACTTTAACTTCTTATAGACTGAAACAAAATGGTAAGTTGTCCTACAAGCTTAATCTTATTTATAACTGATATATATGCAACTGTTACAGTGCATTGCATTATTAAATGTAACTCAGTAATACAATTTCCCTTAATGAGAACGGTATAATAACCACAATGAAATATCACATATGATGTTTTAATGAGGATTATGGCATGTTAATTTTAAACTGAACAATAGGGCGTGTAACATAATCCATGCCCTATGTATGGTTCAACAGCCGCTAATGTGTTGGACTGGTTTGTACTTGTGGCTCACATAGATTAAAAATGAGCCAATTATAGAGCTGCTTGATACACCTATTTATGGCATTAACCACTTTTTTCAACACTGAAATCAATTTATGAGGGGCCCGTTTCACTCTTTTCTTTATACTTTGTGGTGCTACAATGAAAACAACATTTACAGCCCTAGTGCTCTTTCCTGCACCTATCTTAACTTGGGAGTACATAAAACAACAGCCCAATATGAACTATATTGACTGGTCTTTATGAAGACCTTCAGTTTTTTCTAAATAAAAGTTTACTTTTCATTCCACACATGAAGTTCCAGGAAAGTTGTTGTTCTTCTATGCTACTGCACACGTCTAAAATTAATTCCTCAGTCATTAACAGGTGATGCTTCAAAATAATAAAGGTTAGTAATCATTTCACATGGTCCAGGTACAGCAGCTGTTGAAGGTATTGTTGTCACTAAAACATGGTATCACTGAGTAAACCAAGCTGGCACAATCATTTCAGTGGTTCCTATAGATTAATGAAACTTTGAATGCATGAAAACCAAGACAGGCTCTCCTGAGATACAAGCAAAACCTGACATCTAGAAAAACCTGGATGATGGAGATGCAGATAAGGAGAAGTTGTTTTCAAGGATGACCTTTGGTTCCAGGAAAAAAAACCCAAAAACCACACAACAAAACATACAGCAAAAAACCCCAGCTTTTCCAAGAGGTCCCAGAAAAGCCATGCAGAACATTGTCTTTCCATTGCAGCATTGTCACGTTTTGGCTTCAAGGCAGAGCCAAATGTTACTCTTCAAGGCCCTGGCCTCTGGACATTGTGAAAAGAACAGGGCTGCAAATTTTGACAGTACTGATGCTTCCTATCTCTATAACCTATATGTTCAAGGTCGAACCTCACGTGCTGTTTAGCAAGCTCCTTGCTTGAAAATGGCATCAACAGGACATAATTTTATTTTAAAAGAACACAAACAAACAATCCCAAACTCATATCCCTCATTGGCATTTAGAAGTACATTCAGGTCTCTTTCATCATAGGAAGGCTAAGTAGCCAAGTTTTCAAAATCTTTCACTGTCCTCTCCATTTTCAGATGACTATATGACAAGCAGTAGGCTAATATAAAACAAAACCTTTTTTCATGCTAGAAGCTTATTTTAGTAAGTCTTTTCACATATTCCATTTAATCTGAAAAAAAAAAAAACAAAAATATTGTAGTAAGTAGTAGTTACTATAAGTAGTAAGTCCAACAACAGGTGAAATTCAAGAGTGGTATTTCAACGGTTCTACCCTTCCTTCCCCTGGAATACAAAGCATAGTGGCATCCACAGATATGCTACCCAAAATCAGTAAGTTTGTTATGAATTTTTCCCATGCCATTCTATTTTCTTTACTTTGGAAAGGAAATCTGAAGCTATAGAAGTCTTTTCCTCAACTTAAAGTTTCCAGCAAAGAGAGTTGAATTTGCAAGAGATAGAATTTAAAATGAGAAATTAATTTACATGAGCAATTTTGCAAAAGCAATAATGAGGCTGGTGACAAAAATACCATTATGTTTCAGATACTTGATTTTGGTGTATCAGTTTGGTTTTGTTTGGTTTTGTTTAGTTGGGTTTTAATTAAAAAGTTTTTTATTGAAAGCTCTGACTCAGAAACAGAAAAACCTTAATTGACAGTTTCCATATCTAAGCAACAGCTCCCAAACTATTATTAGTAAAAACATATGCTACCTACTTTGCTTCTCACACCTTCCTCTTCCAAATTGCCTCCCTTATCTGTTATTCTAAGGGATCATAAATTAACACAGTATGAGCTACTTCTTATCCCATTTTTCCTCCAAGACTGAAAACAATGAGCCACACTGAAGAGAGGTTTCTACCAGGAACTGCACTGGATATAGAAATCCACCAGCTTATTCACCTCAGAGTCACAAAGCTGCTGAGTTACCAGCCTCAACCCAGCTAGTCAACCTACTACTAAAAACTAAAAGCTCCCCAGATGTATATGGGTTGTGGATGGTGGACATGGTACAAGATAGCTTTCTTCCATTTACAAAATCCTACTTTCACTCAAGGTTCTTCCTGGTGTTCAGAGCCATCAGGAGAAACACTCTTGAGTTGACTCATCTTGTAGACCCTCCTCAGCCTCTCCAGGCACACAAGCACCACTCTGAATGAACTTAATGGCTGTTTTGAATGATTTAAGATTAAATGAACAGGCCATAATGTGGTTAAATATGACAGGAATGAACAATGCAGAATGTGGGTACCTACAGCTGTTCAGAAATTAAAAATTTTTATTATTTGCATCAGCAGCTGGTTACTATGGAAGGGAAAAGCTAAGCTCCTTGGAAACATGCTTGACTTGTGCAAATATTGAGCAACTATATTACAGAAGCACAACCACTATTGATACAGTTAATGGAAGAACATGAATGTCCATCACAGCAGATTATTGGCTGCATAATTCAGAAAACATGTGTTTTTGTCTAAAA
Organism: Colius striatus; assembly: GCF_028858725.1. Lineage (NCBI taxonomy): Eukaryota > Metazoa > Chordata > Aves > Coliiformes > Coliidae > Colius > Colius striatus. The sequence continues at coordinate 15,209,108 of NC_084769.1, read as the reverse complement.
TATATTAACATAAAATATACTTCATGGGAATAAGTTCTTGTGGCTTCCCCTCAAACATACTCTTCACCCTCAATACTTGCATGCAATGAACTCCATCACAAGTAACTGGCAACACTAATGGTCTAAGCTTTCCTTCATCACTTGACTTCAAGCTTCTGGAGCACTTCAACCTGCTTTGACAAGTCCACGACAATACGAAGCAAGTAAAATAGGAACATTCTTAGCATTTCCAGCCCTAAAGCTCTAGTATGACTAAACATCATATTCTCCTTACAAGCACTCAGCCTTTGAGAGAGAAACTGCAAAGAGACATCATCCAGGACTGGAAGGTGGAGAAGATGAACTGGCAGTTACATATTAAAATGCCCTTTTTAAGAGAAATTTAATTCTATTTGAAGTGTGTTCAAAGAAGACTTAATCACTAATAGGATACTAGAATAAGTTTAGCAGTAGTTATATTCTCAGTAATGTTATATGGCCAAGAAAGAAGGGTTTTCAAAAAGGTTACATTCCATTTTGTAAGATATGCTTGTGAAACACTGATAGGTGTTACTAAAAACTAGGAAAAACTAGGAAACTAAGCTTTTTCCCCCTCACTGAAAATTCACTAATAATTAAACTGCAGTTTATCTATAAAAATAAACAGAAAAATAATCTCTCCCTGTTCTAGATTTTGAGGGGGGGAAAATATTGAAGAAAAACCCTACAAAAATCACAAATGAACCCCAAAACCCAAACACAACCCAAAACTTTAATTCTTAACTGTGAAGATCATCATCAATTCAGTAAAAAATCAACATGGTTCAAATAACACTTCCAAAATAATAAGTTTAAAACACACACAATAAGATAATATACTTATAACAGCTTATGAGACAGCCCAGAGATAGTTCGATACACCAAAAAGTAGTGATTTCTCCTCTGTAGTAGGGAGAGGGAGTTGCTATTAAGTATATGAAAATTTTGCACTTGCTTGAGGCATTGTCCTGCTAAAAGATAACAGCATAATACAAAGGTACAGTGATAACATAACCATGCTTCATCAAGGAAGAGAAGCATTACAAAAGTGATAAATCTACCAATGCTTTGGGATAAAGACCTACTAAGTACAATTAAAGGAACATAAAAATCTATTGAGAGCCAGCTACTATGATTTAAAATGCTTTAAAATGAACAAGAATAAAATTCACTTAATATTTTCTGCAAGTCCTGTGTTGCACCGTCATTATTTCAGAGTATCTTACACTACAATATCAGGCCACTAACTACAACAGTTTAGAATTATGAGGTATTGTGCTTTGAGGATTTCATAGTGATTTTCTTCTTTGCATCTCCTTTCATTTTGCAAGTTGATAATTCCATATCAGCGAGATGAGTTTTGATCTCATCTTACCCTCTCAGACAAAGAAGCGCCTGATTATATTCTTTGTAGATCTTTTGATGATCATCCTTAAGATTTCTTGAAATAGGATATTCTCAGTAAGTCACAAATGGAGCAAGGATTTACGGTAGTACATCTTGTCCTATCAACCATCTTTGAGATTGAAGGAAATTAAATGTGTGAAACACCAATAGGATATACTGAACAATTCACTGTGCTAAGGACCTGGCATGCTGTAATAACCCAATTTACAAGTAATAAGTGCAAGTTATACAGTGACCAGATCTAAAGCAAAAAAACTCACAATACATACCCTCCACTGTAGCACAAAGAAGGTGCTGCACCACATGCTATTATCTTTTACTTTGGAATATTAGCTGGTGATTTTCTTTACCCATGTAGCCTCAATGAATTCAGAAGAAACACTTTTTGACTAGAACAAGCACAGTGCTCTATCAAAGAACAACAGATAATGATAATAACAAATGGTGTCTCTCAACAAGCAAGCATTAAAAAGGCTGTAAAATGTTTAAAGCAAAAGGTTCAAGAAGCAACAAATACTTAAATGAGCACTTGTAGTCTATTATCCATAGATCTATCCCTTTCAAAACATTTCCCTCTCCACCTACTACAGAAGAATAAAATGAGTTCTTTGCACATCCCCACTAATGGTAGGAATTGTTCTTCTGACTTTATAGTCTGGATTACTTTCATCCACTGCTTGAGTGTCATCACAGACAACTCTCCATCGATCAGCTTGTCTGTACATCTTGGGACCAAACTGCAGATGTAAAGACATGCATAAAACACTATGAGATCTGGTGATTGCACATCTACGACACAGACATAGATCTGTATTACTAGAAGCTCTACACACACACCTCCTCCTCTGAACAACACATATGATCTGTCAGAGGCATCTTACGTTGGGGCACCAATAAAAACCACTAAGCATTGAGCAATCCTACTGAAGTTAAAGGAGTTACAGCTAGCATAAAAATTTAGGTGAAAAATAAAGGGAGGCAAGGACTAATAGTAGCTACTTGATTTTCTGTTTACCTAATTAAACATCTTTTCAAGCCAGGGAGGTATTTTTCTACACTTCCACCAGAATGTGACTATTTTCCACTGGCAAATAAACTAGAAAGAATCGTTCTAACAAGCATTCAGTTTAAATTCCAAGTGCAGCAATAACTACATAAATCAGTCCTTACGTCGACTTCTCAGAAAACTAACCTAATTACACTGTGACATCTCAGCTGAAAGGATAAGAAGAAAAAGAAAGAGAAACATTTCATGGACATAACTTTTTTTTTGTTGCTCACTGATTTTCTACTGCAACAAACAAATTCAGATACTTACTCCTCTGCTAACTAGTCATTTATCTTTTAATCTTTGTGACTTCCATTTCACTACAAAAATTGTGTGTTACTTCTTTCTCTATTTGCCTTACTAACTTATATTACAGCTGAGGCTTCCATAATTCACTTCATTTCCACTCCAACTTTCTTTTCCTAATAATAAGTATAATTTCTCTTTTTTCTTGGAGCAGCAAACAGAATAACTTCTTAGTGTGCCTCATTATTTTTGACACTCATCTTATTCAGTAGCATAAACTTTGCAATTCCATATTCCTGCTGTTTTTGTTTGCAGCCCTGTACATTTGAATCCTCTTTGGGCTGTGGTACTTGCACTGCAATCTGAAATATTCATTGAAAAAAAAGAATCAGAAGAAAAAGACAGGTGGGCAAAGAAATACCTGCTGTTTGTCTGACCTGTTGCAAACATTCAAAAAGCCTCTAGCCCCCAGGTAATTAGGAAAGACAGTTTGAACAATTTAAATATTAAAAATGCATTTTATTATTTAAACATTTCATAAGAGGAACACAGAATCTCTGCAGCAGACAAAATTGAGGCACACTAAGAATGCCAAGTGCATAGTATGCTACCAAAAAGAAATAGGATTTTTCTGTATTTGGTACAATAGAAATTTACAAACCCTGCAGCACAAAGAGGGAAGTTGCCTTACGTTAACCTTAAGCACAGGGTTCTGGAGCAAAACTTTGGTCACACCTTGTGAACTCCCTGCTTTGTAGACATCACACATCCACTGCCAGTGTCTACAGTGGTACCATTCCGTTCCAACCCAGAGATGTGCTAGTAACTACAAAATACACAAATGTCTCCTCCCTATCTCAACATCCTCAGCTAAGCCTTGGTATATATTTCCTTGAGAGACCCTATTACTAACATAGCAGCTCTGGAGGAAAGGCAAGGAGTTTGTTTTGGTTTGGGGTTTGGTTTTGGGGTTTTTTTTGTTTGGCTTTATGGCGGGTTGGGTGTTTTTTGAAAGAAGAGATAAGGAGAAAAAATGGAAAGGACAAACTCAGATGATCATCTAGCCTCCTTGATTTCCCTGAGATTTGTTTGCACTCAAACTCCAACTGCCAACATAATTTTTTAGTGAGTGGAAAAAGCTACAGCATCAGGGCAGGTTCCTTTGTGTCTTGAAACACATACTTTATTTAGGTTGTGCCTTACTCTTTGAAGGCTAATCTGGTGGCACTGTTCTCAAAATGCTTCCACTTTTATTCAAACACTAAGGAAAAAAAAAAAAAGGTAGAGATAAAGATTATTTGCTCATGTCTTGATTTACATTTACAGTGAAAAAGAGACCAACACAGAACACCATCACATATTAGTGGTGTCAGCTCCTCCCTGTGCTGTGTTCAGGCACCCATCTAGAGCTGTCAGCCATGCATACAGAGCACATTCTAGTTGGTCATCATATTGACTTTAGCTCTGCTTTGACTTCTAGTTAGTGGAACTGTCTCTGTTAGCAGGCCTCTTCACAGATTCAGCTCAATGACATGCCTACCCTGTTTTTTAATAAGGGCAACAGCTTCCAAATTACTTGATTTCAAATATACTTCCCATACACCCCGTAGAACTGTCAGATTTCCTTTTCTCCTCCTGAAAAAAGGCTTTTAAAACTCTAGAGTTCTTTTGACCTTTTATTCTTTAGCAAATTAAGACTGGTAACATATGAGAGGCTGAAGACAAGAACGTGGAAGTTAACAGCTTTCCCCATTGCTTTCTGAGCACCAGAATGTCTTTATCTCTAGATATTATATGCCTATCTTGATTGGCTTTCACACAGATCCCATTAAAACTTACAGTACTAAGCACTCATGCAGGATGTGCTTAATAAGATACTCATAGTTAGATGAGCTTTATTTCCCCGACAGATCACTCGAGACCCACACTGTTACTACGTGTTATTATTCAGAGACTGACACTTCACAGCAACTGCATAAGCTCCACACACTTAATAATATACCTCTACTCTCAAGTCAAATTTAAGAAGTTCAAAGATAATTTTCCAGGATAGTCAGAAACATTGAAAAAACAACCAGCTGTTGAAGGAAATCCCAAAGCCCATTCCACAAGTTTTTGAACAAAATGCCTGCCACTTGTGTCATCTTAGAGCTATCAAACTTCAGGTCATTTCCAAGATGCTGCAGGGTATCACAGGACTGCACTAAGAGACATAAAACATTTCCCAGACAGCAACTGCTATCACCCGGGGCTTTTTACTTTTGAAAACAACTACCACTGCCACCAGCTAGCCCCACTCAGAAGTGAAGAAGCACAATACTTACCTTGTACAGATTGAAACTTCCTCCTGAATCTCTATATTGGCAGCTTTATGAGAAAAGGCTGCAAGATCTGGGGCTGTTTAGCCTGGAGAGGACTAAGAGGGGACCTTATCAATGCTTATAAATACCTAAAGGATAGATGTCAAGAGAGTTTTTTCTGTAGTGCAAAGTGATAGGACAAGGAGCAATGGGCACAAGCTGGGACACGAAGTTCCACCTGAACATGAGGAAAGGATTCTCTACTATGAGGTTCACAGAGCACCGACATAGGCTGCCCAAAGAGGTTGTTGTCTTCCCTGGAGGTTTTCAAAACCACACATTCCCGTGTGACCTGATCTAGGTGGATCTGATTTAGCAAGGGGTTGGACCAGATGATCTCTAGAGGTTCTTTCCAACCCTACCATTCTGTGATTCCTTGATTATTGCATTTTCTTACTGGTTTCTCAGTTTATGCCTCATTGCTACATCTCAATAAGTTTCCAAACCTCCCCTGAAACCTATCCCACCTCAGGTGAAACCTTTTGTGGGCCATCTGGTCACAGCTAGTGAGGGTAACTGCTTCACTCTTGAAATCCTGTCAGTATGGGCCAGACCACAAAGACCTAGAGCATTTCCACTGCTTCAAAGCAAGATTTTTAAATTTTACCCTTGTGTTTTTCAAGCACTTGTGTTTCTCTGTTCCTTCAAAAAACTGCTACAGGCATTCTGGACAGTATGAGGCAGCAAGAAATAATTTCACTCTATTCCAATTTATTGTTTGGGGGGGATACTTAGATGCTTTTTCTCATGAAAAGTTTTACCTAGTCTTCAAGTTGTGAGAAAAGCACTACATGAAAAACTACATCACTATCACAGGAATGGGCAGAATGGAAATATGAGCTCTTGGCTTCAGCCTGGGAAGTCCTTGAAAGCTGGACACTTGAGGAATTGAGTGAAGCGGTACAGGACTGTGAAGAAAACTTGTTAGCAGTATATCCTCCTAAAGCATTGGGCAATGACAATATTAAAAAGGGTCATTTCTCTCACATCCCATATGATTCTAAAGTGTATTATCTGACAATAAACTCCTGTGCTTTGGACTGCAATGCAGCATTAGAGAACAGCTGTCTGTATCTACTTTGTAGTCTCCTATCTGTAAACCAACACCTTAACAGCAAACTGAAACCTTGAACATAGAATACCAAACACCTCAAGAAGCTACTGTGGCACAGGAAGAGAATATATAAAATTCAGTCATGCAACAACATGAAACCTTCCAGGTGAACATTTTCTGTTTGGTCTCCATTTCTCTGCATACTCAGTGACATTTTACAATTGCCTTCATTTTTCCCATCCAATCCTAATCCATTTTACTAGACTTTCGTTTTTTCTGCATTACCACTTATAAGATTTGAGAAAGGACATTTACCCCTGGCTTCAATCCAAAAACAAACTTAAGAATACTTGAAACGTGAAGGACACAAGTGGTCTGATTGTAGTAAATGAAAGAGAGCATACATACAATTTTTCAGAACGCCATCTGTCCAGCAAAGTTCTGTCTTTTTCCTACTTATTTTACGAAATTTTAAAGCAAAATGAAAACCTCATTTCTTCTTGAAATTCTAAAATGTTGTTGTTGCATTACAAATAAACGTGACAAGAGAAGACCAAGCTTTTTGACAGAAAAGGAAACACTAAACTTAGAGAAATGCACAAATGCTGGCCTTTTTTTCTCTCCTCTAAATTAAACCATACTATACGTTGTGAGATTCTTTTTTTGTCCCTGTTCTTCTCAGATCCAAAGGCCCTGCTCAGAGTTCATCTTTCATGATGTTCCACGTGATCAGAAAGGAGGGAGACAGTAGTGCATCATAAGGGACACAACTGAGCCAGAAACCCTGACCCAAGTAAGAGAATAAGCGCACTAAGAACCTGAAAAATCCTATTTTGTGATGTAGCAAAGCACATCCCATCTGGGTATTTGAGACATGCACACTGAATAAAATACTTCACTTAATATTCCTGCACAAAGAGAATTAAAAGATGAACTTCTGGGTAACTTTACTTTCCATTGAAGAAAACTCTCAGACAAGGATATTGCAATCTGAAAATACTTTGAATGTACACAGTATAAAATAACAGCACAGAATATCAAAAAGTCCATTCAATCATTCTTAAAATAATGAGAATGGGGTGAAAAAAAATAATCTACTTAGAAGAACAGCAAAGGCTGAGTTACTAAGTGACAAGTAACTATATCCCGAATGGATTTCATTTGCAGACTATTTGGTTGTTCCCAGATTGTTTTATACACATTTTGTAAGATTTTTTTTTCCAGGTTATTTTTACCTAATTTATGTAAAAATTACTGGGAATCAAAATAACTTGTTTTTTAAAATATTAGAACTAATTGTGCAAAATCAGGATGAATTGAGACTTGATAAAACCAAAAAACTTTATGAAGGCTGAGGCCCTAAGGCCACAAAATTCAGGACGACAAAGCACTGGAAGTAGCTTTATGCAAAACGAGATAAAATACACTAAAACTGAAATTCAATTTAAATTCAAGGGAATTCTCATAAGAAAGGGGAGAAATCACCCTGACTGAGGTCAACAAAAAACTGACAGCACTGATGACACACAGGTACAGACAAGATACTGAAGTTAACAAAAAACTGGTGACACTGATGAGACTCAACACCAAGTACAGTTAAGAAGATTATAAATATGCATTAATAAAAACTGCAACTCCTGAGATAAAAACAGGAACAGCCTGGAGACAGAGAAATAAACAAGGAGACCCCAGACTCATATATTATTATTGGTCCGAGCAGTCTCAAGAGAGGAGGGGAACTTAGATTGTAAGGATAATAATAATCAGTGGATGTCTTGATTCAGGACTGGTCTTGTAAAAAGGGGTCCAGCTCAAGCTGTAGTAGACTGACCCTGTGCAAGAACCTGTAATCTGAACTCTTCTTTATAGTCAGAGGCTAAAACTGGATCCAGTCACACACATATTCCTCTTGGAAGGAGCTTGGAAAGCAAGAAGGTCCAGTTCAAACCTCACAACTCAGCAGGAGAAGCCCTAATGGAGACTTCAACAACAGTAATTAACCCTGTGTACACATGTACATGGTCATGCACGTACTTCTCAGCTGGCTTGGCTCGCGAATGTTGTGTCTGATAGTTTGAGTTAGACAGAATGGAAGTAAAGAGAAAAGTCATTTACAGCTTCAAAACCACCCTTTTTCATGAGAAAAGAATTCCAACAATAACTATTCACTTCATGTCTTATGATTCTGTAGGTTCCAATTCTCTCTTCTTTCGAAGGCACTGGATACCTGCTCTCTTCCCTACAGCTAAGAGCTTGTTGAGGACACTGCTGTTGACTGGAGTTATTTGGAATATTTTAAAGGTTAGAACTTTATTATTCTTTCATTTGCACCTGTTCCTTAGGAAGTTCAGCATTTCCCATTATTTTCTTCTTAATTTCCTTGCCTTGTCCTAATACAAGGAACTGTGTAGTTTGAGGTCTGCATGTGAATTAAGTCATCCTCACTTAGCAGATACATCTGAGCAATTTATTTTTACAGAGATGTTTTGTTAAGTTGAGCTACCGATTCTTGTAGTTCCTTAACCCATCCTGTCTGAGTAAAAGAAAATTTTCACACTCCTGCAGTGATCCATTTTGGCTGACACATGGTATTAGATTATTTACAGAGCAAAACGATCGTTTTCCAAACATGAGTTTGTTCCTTCAGCTTCACTGAAGTCAGTGCATGACTAGTGATATATTTCACTGTAATAATATTGCATTTTTCTTGATGACATTGACAGATGCTTTCAAAATGTGTTAGAAAGTGTACCTAATCATCTTGATACGATGGAAATTATCACATGGCCTTTACCTCTTATAAATTACCTTCTTGATAACACAGAAAATAATCTTCCTGGTCATTTCTCTCTCACTATGTAATTTTGAATTTCACGGATCTTCTTATTCCAGATTTCTTTCTTTTCCTCCATACTTAATACAGTGTCTCAAACTGATTTTATGATAATGAGATAGGTCAAAGACAGCTCTACTGCTAGATTTGCCCATTAAGTTCTAACATTTACAAAGTTGTGTCTACCTTCTGGTGAACAGCCTCTTTTGGAAGCTCCAGATTACATTTAATTTCATTCACAAATCTGTGTTTAATAAGACTATAAGAAGAATAAAACACTACTGAAACGACCATGTCTTTTTGGATCTTAATGGATAAGTCTGATTGCAAGTGGAACCACACTATTTTACACTCACTTCAGTAATCACTGTAAAAGATGCATCACAGCATAAGGAAGAAATGGCAATTTATTTTTTTCTCAAAGTTAGTTACTTCACTCAAAAGTTACTTTTTCTTAATGCACAGAGGATCTTTTTCATTAAAAAAAGAAAAAAAAAAAACAGAAGAAATATAGCCATGCTGGATTCATTCTCAGCTGTGATATCCACTGTGAGAAAACAAACAACTTTGAGGAAAAAAAATTGAATATCCTATTGACACTGTGCAAGAGCGAGAGCACAGCTGAAAGCACGAATGTGGCTCTGTTGGATCATCTGTGATTCTGTTTCATGGATCGGGATAGTTGCAACTTCAAAAGTGAATTCCTGCGTTTATAACACAGGTAGTTAGGCAATGACAAAACTTCTATAAGATGATGTGTCAATTTCAGATACTTGTGCTGTTGTACATGGTTCAGAAATTACACTTCCTAATTGACTTTTGGCACTGTTTCTGACTGATAAGCCCCAAATGACTGTTTCACACTAATAATTTTCATAGCGTGTGGTCACTCACATGGACCCCGTGTAATTATTTTCCTGGTGTGCATTTTGTAATTTTCCTCCCTCTGACATTTTAAAGCTCGAATGAGATTAGTTAACTTCCTATTAAGCTTCAAAACTTTCTAGTTTTTCAAATGAGCTCTGCATATTGCTAATTAATCTGAATTACAAAATGCATTTTTATTTGATTGTTAGTTTTTATCTACAACACATAGAGATTTCCCTGCTAAAAGTGCAATGGAAATTAAAGCTAAGAAATACACTGAGTTTTTTTCCAAGGCAGCATGAAATACATATACAACAACTTGACAGGCAGTAACTCCGCTAAAGAAACACGAAAATAAGAGTCAGTTGAAATAAGTGGTATTTACATGGACAAGATGTTTATTTCTACATTGACTTATTTGCCATATGCAGTTTTGTGAAATGGATCCAATTTAAATTCCCTGAATGAAATCAACCCACACATAACATACTGTTCAAGATCATGGTGGATTTTCACTGAACAAACCATGAATATAGCAATACTATCTTAATTATGTTGTTGTAGGACATGAAAATATCAAAAGGATAAATTTAATCCTTACCATGCAGCTTGAATAACTGCATTCAAGAAAGCGGAAATAAGATTAGGAAAGAAAGGAAACTCCCACACTAGAGAAACTTCTTGTCAGTCCTTTATCTATCTCAAAGTTACACATACAGTTGCTGGAAATGGAATTTAAAACTCTTGAAATGATGCATAGAATATATTAATTGTAAGATTCCAGTATTGCAGGTTAAACTGAGGATGGCCCTGAATCTCCCCTGGATTGCTCATCAGCATCTTTAGACATCCCAACACCACAGCCTCTTTCATGATCTGAAGCAATGCTAAACTAAGAAATAGGAAGCAGGAGTTATGGGGTCTTAAAAACAAGAACATATAATAATTATCCAAGTGAAGAAGAGCTGTGTGTTTCTTTAGTTACTTCCTCCTAGTTTCTGACTGGTTTATCACCTTATTCATAGCATTGATGGGATCAACTTCTTGCCTTTTGTTATATTTAAGTCAGGAAATGATAGAAGCTGCAGAGGAGTACCAAGAGGCAGATAAAAAAAGGGAAGAAAAGCAGCAGAAAGTAAATAGTTCTGTGCTCTTTTGAAGTGAATTTGCAGTTCCACATTGACTGTTGAAATCCAAAAGCAAATACAGAAGCGTTAGAATGCACTTTTCTATTTACAGTTAGAGAGTATGAAAGAAGGGATTTGGGACATCTTGCATGGATATTCTTAAATGAACAATTTATTGTCAATTCAAGACATAACTGTAGCTGCTTCAGATACCCACTCCATAAAATCAAAATGACTGAAAAGACATAATTACAGATATAAAATACTTGAGTAACAAAAAAGATGTTTGGCATTGGTTGAGCTCTTTCCTTGCCTTTGATAATAGTACAAAAGAAAAATCCATGAGATCATTAACAGGACCTCAAAGGTCCTCCATATCAGTAAACATATTCCCAATCTACTGACGGTCACTCTAGTTCTCAGAGAAACAATGCTATGACATTTGGCCAGTGTGATAATTTTTTTTCCTTATATAATATCTTTATATATCTTTAACATATAGGAGGCAGTTATTCATATATCAAAAATCTCTACTAGTTTTATTGCAAAAAACCCAAATTCTCCAGAATTATGCATTGTACAGTTTAATTTCTTATGCTGTAGACAAATAGCCTCTTTCAAACTTCACTAGCTGAAGATGTGATTCATCTGCACAACCCGTCTTCACTTGCCATCTAAACGTTACCTCTCCCATACTGGTCAAAAAGGATCTTGCACCTCCACTGTTGTCTACTTTACAAGTCCACTGGTCCTAATTTGGACAGCTCAGTGAGCCCAGACAGATTGTCCCAGTGTGGAGAAAGAATAGCTCTCACAAATCTCTCCAGCAGCACAACTGTGAGAAAGGCAGTGTCCAGCACAGAGGCTCACAAAAAAACTCAAAAGGTGCTGATGTCTCAAGCCGTCACAGCTGTTTACCTTATGAATGTCTGTTCAGTGCATTAGATAGTAATGATATACTGAAAAAAAATGACAGAAGATTATGTATGAGTAATAATAGAGGTTCAATTCCTGGCTCTGCCCCTTCTTTTTCACAAGGGTCAAGGCAATTCATCCATTTCCTCCTGTATAAAAATGGGATTAACAACATTTATTAATTTACCTTTGTTACGTAAATGATTAGTTAACATCTTTGTGTTAATGTGAATATGTTAAATGGGCAATAAAGACTAGGCATGCTTCCCACCTCCATCAAGAGGCAGCTCACACCCACCTGTAATGTATGAAATACGTATTTAACATTTTAAAGCTTCCTTCATAAATCACTTCCATTTGTCCAGAGCAACCCAGATGGATTCTTGAAAAGCCCTTACCAGCAGACACACAAAGCCCTCAAATAAAGGCACTGAAGCAAAACTTGACACATTCAAGAAGGAATTTTAGATTTTTAGACTTTTTAGATGAAATTTGCTGTTGTTGTAATGCAGTTTGAGAGGAAGGAAGAAAATAAGCTATCTTGTTTTATAAGGCTATAATCATGAATTTCATCATACTGAAGACAGTTTTTTTCTCCTGTACATATCATTATTTCACTTGTCAAGGGTGGTGGGTTTTTTTCCCCCCACACACAAATAAAAAAAGGTAGAGAAACTTGAATTCTGTACTATGTAAAATATTGGTGAACTTGCCTAAATTTTACCTTTGTCTATGTGCTGTCATTATAGAATTCATTTTATGGCTAACCAACTAATAAATAAAAATAAACCAGTATCCTTCCATGTAATGGAAACTTCCTATATATTGTTCCAAAACTACTTCTGCATTAATGAAACCATTATTATTAGCCACAGCCTAAGTGCAATTAATATAAACGCCATGAAGATTCTACTCATATTTTTTCCACAACTAATTAGGATGGTGAGAGTTTTAATAGCTCTGCACCTCTTTCTCCTAAATGAAGGAAATCTCATTGTCCTTGTAACTTTTACTTCCATTACACCAGAAGCCTGAGAGATGGATTAAGTCCCTAATGAGCCTTTTGAATGAACAGCCCAGCAAACTTGCTGAGGCATTGTACTGAGAAATGTACATTAGTTAGGCTTTGGCCTTTACAAATTAGCAAAAATTCAACATGAAAATTTTTCCCCCTTCATTTTCTCATTACATTTTGAAATGCAGAATTCTGAGAAAGTGGGAGAAAATAGTCCTAAGAACTGCTGCATCAAAGGATGGCATCCATTATCATCAATGTCCTCTAATGTCCTTTTTTCCTTTTCTCTTTTAAGAATGCTAGATCAAAGATTTTAAAACTAATTACGCTAAAACTACATATTAGTTATCTTCTTGCTATTACATTTTATTTATTTATTCTTAAAGATACATCTCCTCATATATCTGCAAAAGCAAAGGCTAAGAGCAGGGCTAGGAAAATGCTTGGTTTTATACTAATGAGAACCTTTGCCCCTGTTAACAGTTCACATTGGGGCAGGACCTCTAATTCGCATTGGAAATCTGCAGAATTTCATTTGTGTGATTTAATGTCTGTCAAACTAACTACAATGCAACAGGGAACATCAGGTATAGAACGAAGAAATTCTGTTCTCCATCTTAAAAGCAAACCAGTGAAAAAGATAAGCCACTGACATGACCTTAAAGTAAGAGTTTATTTTACAGCAGTGACCTGTGAAACCTTATTCCAGTGTTTTCCCCTGTACACTTTGTTGGGTGAATTTAACTGAATCACAACATATGCAATACTTCTATCTTCTACCTAAAGCCCAAACTCTGACCTAAAGTTTCTGTTAAATTCTAAAAGTGCTTCTTTCTAATACTGAGGAAACTATGTACAGTACCTCTGAGTACATCTGTTCATATTATTATGAATATTCAGATTGTACTGTTTCCATTCATACTAAAGTACACGCATAAACGTGTAACTGAAAATAAATTCCAACAGAAGAAATCCCTTTGTAGTTCTCTGATCATTCCTCAGTGTATGCATGTCCACCACCCATTAGCAGCAAAGCTGCTTAAAAGAAAGTTTTTATCTTGAAATAATTCCTGCAGCTAGAAAGGACAAGCTTCACCTTGTCATAGAAGACAAGCTGACAAGAGTTTCCCTGGGGCACAGCTGATGCTGATTTTCTTGATGTGTGAACTTTCCCACAAGGAAATTACTAGGGAGAAGCATGACAGCCACCAGCTGGGCCAGACCCCTGTGCTCCTACTCTTTCCTTTGCATTTCTATCCCCTCTGTGATGGTCTTTACAGACAAGGGCAGGTCCCATCTTCAGAAGTTCAATCCTGACTATTGAAAAGATGTAGCAGCAGGATGAAACAAGCAAGAATTCAAAGGAGGATTATGACAAACATGTAAAAAGATGTAGGCCCACTAGGCTTTTAAATCCAAGCACAGTCAAAGCTACTCTGACAGGATCTCAGCAGGGCATGACCAGAGGTAGGCTTAGTGACATGCCTGCCTCTTCTCCCTGGAGTAACTCCACAATCCGAAATGAGCTTGTAACCTAAAAAATAAACTGCTTGCAGATAAATTAGAATGTTTTAAAGTAAAAATAGTAAATTAAAAAGTAAAGATAGTATCTAATTAATCTCGCCATATTATTGTGAGGGTCACAAAGCCCCTGCACAGGCTGCCCAGGGAGGGTGTGGAGGTCTTCAAGATCCACCTGGATACGTTGCTGTGTGACCTGATCTAGGTGGACCTGCTTCTGCAGGGGGGTTGGACTAGATGATTTCTAAAGGTCTCTTCCAACCCTACCATTCTATGACTATGATTCTATGATATTTCCACAGTGCTCTTAATGAACAGAAATTTCCTTAAACCTGTTGTCAGTCCAGCATAAAACTGAAACGTCAGCAACTTCTGTGTTACATTTTTTCACTGTTTTCTCTATGTCCTTAGAAAATACTTGGATTCCCATTAGAGCACAGCTGTGTGCCTGATAACTGCTTTTCTAGTGGCATGTGATATTTGCAGAGATATAATTGTACTTCCCAGGCAGAATCTCCACCTGCTTGTCACCTTCCTTCCCTTTGCTCCAGACGACTCAGGACTCAGCTAAGCTGCAGGGAAGAGACATTCCCCTTCTTTCCTAATCCAAAGTGCAGAATCAGGACAACAAGTAGCCTTCAACGGTGCTGTCAAGCCACACTTTATAGATCATGAGAAAGTCATCCATATTGCTCCTTCAAGATTTGTTCATTGTTTTTAGGCAACACAGTAGGATTTGAAAAAGTCTTAACAATGAACATGATTTAAAGTGGCCACAAAAATGAGAGATGAAATAGTGTAACTGCTTACAGCTGTTTCAGAATTATTTCCAAGCTGCAAGCCAGAATCAAGAGAACCAGGTTTTAATCAGGGAAAAATAATTTGGTATTGGGGAAAGCTTCCAGAAATCAAATTACCTTACTATTGATGTACCCTGATAGAGGCTTCCCAAGTGGTAAGACACAACCTGGCAAGAAGACTTCATTTTTCCCTGAGACTGAGATTACATCCTGATGTGGATCTGTTGGAGCAAGTACAGAGGAGGGCCATGAAGATTATCTGTGGCCTGGAGCACCTCTCCTGTTAAGTCAGGCTGAGAGAGCTAAGGTTATCCAACCTGGAGATGAGAAGGCTCCAGAGCAACTTTATAGCAGCCTTCTAGTACCTGAAGGGAGCCTGCAAGAAAGCTAGAGAGTGATTTTTTACAAGAGCATGTAGTGATAGGACAAGAGATAATGGCTTTAAACTGAAAGAGGAAGGACTTAGATTAGATTTAAGTTCTTTACCGTGAGGGTGGTAAGATACTAAAATAGTTTCCCAGAGAAGTTCTGGATGCCCCTGGAAGTGTTCAAGGCCAGGTCAGAAGGGGCTTTGAGCAATGTGGTCCAGAGGAAAGTGTCTGTGCCCACAACAGGGGGATTGGAACTAGGTGGTCCTTTCCAACCCAAACCATTCTATGATTTTATGTGGAATTTAATGTCTAAAGAAGGTGTTTTATTGAGCTTTCTGAATAGGAGATTGATGTCCTGTGGCCTTCAGAAAAAGAGACACTGCATTTTAGAACAATTGCACTTACTTCTTATCACAGGATAATGTGAGGGTGGAAATACTGTGCTGAAGGCAAGCAGTATTTAAACAATTCTTCCTATCTCAATAAAAATGAAAGATTTTACCTCACATACATTGTAATCAAGTCTGTGAGAATACCACCTTGAATTTAAAAATAGTTACAATAATTTTTTTTTTAGATGCATTGATATGATCTCAACCATCTAAAAAGGTTCCTTGAACAAGGCATCTAAGTTTCTATAATTGGATAAATCACAGCTCCTAACCACATTCCTTCAGTATTGTAACTCATCAGAGTGAATATTAGTAGACAGATATAAAACAAGAAAGACACAACACAAAGTCTTCTCTTGAATACCTTCTTCAAAACAAAGCATAAAAGGAAGCAATTCATTTTCTTCACATCTGCTGATACACTGATCCTAAAATTCATAATAATACATGTTTATATATGCAAACAGAGAGTACCATGAGGCTGCTCTGTTCATATATGCAGAGAGAGACATAAGGTTCAGTCCCCTCAAGAGAAGGGAAAGGCAGGGCAGGGTGCCCAATAGCCACATGAGACTGGTAGATCCCATCTCAGTATATCTGCTGCTCTCCATAAGGCAAATAAATGCCAAACAATTCAACATGGCATGGGGAAAAAAAAACACCAAATCCCTGGCAAGTCTTCCTACCAGGAAAACACCAACAGTCATACTCTATCCTTTTCCCACCAAAGCCAAATGATATCATACAGGAATCTCAGCTCTAATCAGTCACTACTGGATGATTTGACTGGTATAGTTAATGATGTAAAATGAACCTGATTTGTAGTATTTCTAATGCATGACAGTTTAATTAGTAATATCATCTCTCTGGGCAAGCTTTTATCAATCATATTTCAATTAATTCAGTTTATAGCTGTCTAAATATGGGTGCTTCATGAGTTCATGTATTAGTCATGAATGAACCATACGTTTGTATGGGAGGAAGAAACATCACCAGGAAACTCTAAATTGTGTTAGAAGGCTGGGTCAGTACTTGAGATGTACTCAGAGAAGCAGTTGTAAATGCTGCTCCTTATTTTGCATCTATTTCTCCACAGTGAATTACATGATAACTTGCAAGTTAAGATTTTTATAACTGGCTGCTCATATACTGATTTTGAATTTGTAAAGGGCTAGACCTCTCTTGCTTCATATATCTCACTGCCAGCAATTTTCTCTTGTATATATATTCTGAAATGCATGGAAGCTGAGAGAAATCCAGTGTGGCTTTCTGCATCCTCAGCCTCCACTGTGCTGACAACAGTAAAACCAAATAGTTTCCTTTGGCAGCAAACCTGAACAGATATAACCTGGAAGATATCCAGGAAAGTGATATTAGTAGCACCGAAGTACAACTCTGATGGAATCATTCTTCTGATCCTAGAAATGCTTTTGAACCTGCTGTTCATTGCATTTCTGATCTACTATGTCAACACAGAAGCAATTTTAAAAGAAGAATCTATTTGTTTTCTCAAACGTGAGTGCATTCCTTATAGGTATCAAAGTAAATGAAAATCTGCTTTCTAAATTTTCTGCCAGGGTTTAGGGTTGGGGAAGAGGCACAGTGACATGGTTTGGAAAGTAAAAGTTATATGAAAGAGAGTTGAATACATTGGAAAAATATCTGCAGCCTTAAAGAAAACAGAATTCCCTCCACCTGAAATACTGCTGAGTGGTATTTATGGCCAATTCCTGGGAGCAGTGGGCTCTGGACCAACTGTGACCCTCTACTCCAGTCATATAGTTCACAGTAATAGTATTTTGCTTCATATAATTACCAGTGAATGCTAAAATATCTCTTACTGTTCTGCCTTATGAAAGGTGTTCGAGAAACTTTCAGAAAGGAACCTGGTTTCACTTCAGATGGCATGCCACACAGAACTCAGTGTCAGTAATAGTCAAAGACAGTGACAGAAATGGTCTTTCCTAAAAAAAATATTAAAGTTACATGTCTACATGGATATAAATATATGAGAAGTCTAACGTGAAAAGCCTTGCAAGGTTTTGGAGGCAATGTACTTCTCACAGGTGTGAGAAGTAAAAACAAACCAACAAAATCTTTATTTTTGCAGCTATATCAGAGAATTTTTCTGAAAGTACCTTGGACCCCTGTGCCAGCCTCATAATTTGGAGCTCTACTTTGGCATTCTTCCAACCTTCTCCCTGCTTCACATCATACTGTAACCCCCTCTGTATTTAATGTACACCCCCCCCTAAAAAACCCCCATTTTCTAAAACTACACCTATTTTGGTTTTGTTTGTTCTAAGGCTCCTTTGTGAGTCATATGGTAGGAAGGAAGATTTAACCAGACTCCTAAAGGATAATGTCATCTTTAGATCATGCTCATTATAATTCATAAGTACTCCTCCACTTGACAGCTCTACGGTTGCAGTTTCAATCTTATGCTAGTTTTTTCTTGAGAGCCCTTTTCAATTTTCCACATTGCTAATAGAGCCTGAGGCGAAGCTAAAATTCATTTGGGCTTCTTGAAAGGATCAATAATTTCAGTGTGCCACACATTTTAGAATACACAGCATCACTGACACAAATGCTGTCGCTGCACTGATAAATGTAACACATCAAATAACGTCAAAAGTTTCCACACAACGTGGGGCTTTTAAATATTATTCAATAACTGCCTGCAATCCCATGTACAGACAGCAGTATTATCAGAGACAAAAAAAAATTAAAGCTTAAAAGAAAGTTACCAGAAGACTGATGGAATAAGCTATTTGCCAAATGTTGTCACTTCCTCTGTGTCCTGGCTCACATGAGAGACTACACAGAGTTAGGTCTAATGGTTTCCCTACTTTTAGGTTTATACCACCAGAAAAGCTGACAGAAGAAAAAACTTCATTCAGCTTTCCCTGTCACCTATCCAAGCAGTCAAGGATCAAGTGCTTAGACATGCTGTACTCAAACAGTTAGCTCAATAAATTATTCATTCAGCACCATGCAGAGCAAATTATATTTTAGGTGGACAGCATTTTTGCTTGCAGTACATTCACTCACAAGAAAAGCAAGAGACTGCAGTGAAAGAAAGGAAAGGAAAGAATCACTACTATAGAGCTGTGTTTTTCTCAATTTAAAGCTTCTGAAGAATCTGCTTACGGAGCACGCTGGGGCTGCCAAACTGAGTTCTACTCTGCTGGTGTCTGTTTAACCCTTGCCAAGAGCATGTTACTTCACTTAAGATACATTGAAGTCTCTAACAGAGATGCGCTGGAGATGGAGATGCACTTGTTTCTCAGAGAAAATGAGTGTTGAAGTAGCATTAATCAGACCACATAGAAAATGTGGTTTCACATAAAGAATTCTCTCAGAGACATATCACAGGGCTGGAGTATAAAGAAGGAGAGAAACATAGCAGAAACAGGTTTTTATGGTGCACTTTTTTTTTTTCCTCAGCTATGCTCCATTCTTTGCATCTGCCCTCTCTAGTATCATTTCCAATATAATTTAGACTGCTTCATCAACTCCCAGTGCCTATGATTTCCAACCTTCATTTTCCTTCTCCACTGCTATGTTCTTGAGATTAAATATGAAACTGAGAATCAGCACGCTTGGTACAATTCCGCCAGTAAGTTCTCTTTGCAGACACCAGAAAATAAATGAATGTCAAGTGTTGATGTGTTAGTACTTTGTATCCGCTGAGTTAATCTTGCCTATACAGTGTTCAGCAGAGCAGAGCACATTTTGTTGTATTTGCATGTCTGACTTTTACCACAATTAAAAAGACTTTCTCTAAATTAAAATGCTTCACTGAAGAAAGTCTTAATGAAAGCACCTAAAATTGGTCAAAAGCCTTTCACAGAAATATTAATTTTGGCCAAATATTGTTTAGAAAGTTCCTAAGGAAAAGAAAAAAAAAAAAACACATTTGAACAACAAAATATTTTAAAACCTGGGTGGTACATATCATCCTAAATGGAGCTACCAATATTTCCCACTAATTCAAAAGCTTCCTTTTTTTTTTTTCCCTCTTGTGGAGAAAGGAAGAAATAAGAAATGGGAAGAGAACTGTAACCTATGATCAGAGAGCAAAAGGGTATATTGAGTCCAGATAATTTGGATGAGGTTAAACCAGATGCATAAATTGAGCTATCTCAATCCAAATATCTGCTCAAAATGCTTTTTATCCTTGTCCTCAGGTGTGGAAGCTCATTAGTCTTTTTTCCCCAGCTTTTCCAGCCTCCCATATGACCACTGAGAGACCAATTCCTGTTCCGTTGGAGGTTTTCTGCATGCTGGAAGGGAAAGCTGTGCTTAAGCTTTTGGATCCAGAAGCATTTCCCTACCTGGCTTCATGCTTCTGGTTTTCAATGTTGAGTGGAGACTGGAGAGGCACTGGGTGGCAGAAAAGGAGGTTCCACAATGGGAGAAGGCTGGGCACTAAAGACAGGAAACACATGGGTACTTGCTTCACCAGTTAGTCAGAAAAAAAGAAGATAACTAGAGTTATACCTAAGTTGGGCTGGGAGCAAGAGTGGAAGGACCAAGCAGTGATCCACTCTCTTCCATTCCAAACAATGCATGCAGATAGTACTAACTACCTTAAGACCCACTTAGGCCACAATTAATGATGATTCTACTCTCCCTCCCAAGGAAGACGTGATAACTCTACATTTATCTGACTGATAGCTTCCCTTCTCTCTTTTGATTTAGATAAAATTTGTGAGGTAAAATGAGATTAACCTGTATCTCACACTTGAGTATGTTTTTTCCGGTCTGTGAAGGAAGATCATTTCAGTTCATAGAATGGTAGGGTTGGAAGGGACCTTTAGAGATCATCTAGTCCAATCCCCCTGCCAAAGCAGGTCTACCTAGATCAGGTCACACAGGAACACATCCAGGCAGGTTTTGAAGACCTCCAGAGAAGGAGACTTCACACCCTCCCTGGGCAGCCTGTGCCAGGGCTCCCTCACCCTCACAGTGAAATAGTTTTTCCTTGGGTCAAAACAAAACTTTTTGTGTTCCAGCTTCTTTCCATATTCCATGTCCCTCTTGAGCTGGGGATCCCAGAACTAGACACAGGACTCCAGATGAGGCCTCACCAGGGCAGAGAAGAGAGGGAGAAGAACCTCCCTCGACCTGCTGGACACACTCTTCTTGATGCATCCCAGAATGCCATTGGCCGCCTTGGCCACGAGGGCACATTGCTGGCTCATGGTTATTTTGCTGTCCACCAGAACTCCCAGATCTCTCTCTGCAGAGCTGCTCTCCAGCAGGTCACTCCCCAGCCTGTACTGGTGCATGGGGTTGTTCCTTCCCAGCTGCAGGACTCTGCACTTGCCCTTGTTGAACCTCATGAGGTTCCTCTCTGCCCAACTCTCAAGCCGGTCGAGATCCCACTGAATGTCAGCACAGCCTTCTGGGGAATCAGCCAGTCCTCCCAGTTTGGTGTCATCAGCCAACTTGCTGAGGGTACACTCTGTCCCCTCATCCAGGTCATTGATGAGCAAGACTGCCCCCAGAACCGATCCCTGTGGAAACCCACAGTCGACCAACTCGATTCCATACCATTGATCATCACTCTCTGGGTTCTGTCACCACTGTAGAAGTCCAAACAAACACATCTTCTAACTTGTGGCTTACTTTCATCTGGCTGCATATTTCTTTTGCCTAAGCTTTTCCTTTGCAGCAAACCTAAATTGTTACTCCAAAGTTTTAGGCGACATGCCTTTAATAACTCCCACATTTATTCCCTCTTACTGTGCTGCCACCCTTTCATCAGATCAGCTTTCTTTCATCATTGTTTCTGAGCTCATTATTCAACATTTAGCTGAAATGAACTGCATTTACCATTCATTAAGTATTTCTGAACCAGAGGTGATCATACAATCCAATACTTCTTAGATTTCATTGTAGCTTGTTATGTGCTATGTTCCCATGGTCTAGTGGTATGTTTAAAATTGGCATTGAATACCATCATTGGGAGCAATTTGTATGAATAGCACAAATTGCAAGACATGAAAGATAATGTAGAGAAGCAATAGGAATCTCTATAGCATCACCTGATCAAGCATACTAAAATGATGCTGACAAATCTCCAGTCACTTTGGTCATACAAGGCTGAACCCACTACCTGATAAAAGGGGGCTGAGTCCACAGCTATTAGCAGGCAAAATGTCAGAGACTCCTAGCATGACAATACACATTTCAGAGACTGTAAAATATATGTTAAAAAAGAGAGGAGGGGAAAAAATGTGCCTAATTTACCCAAGTTTTTGAATGGTACATTTCCATTTGAATTTAAATTTTCATTTTTATGTTAAAAAAACAGAAACAGGTTTTGAAGTGAAAAACAATGATCAAGTCTTTCCTTCCTGCTTCTCTATTTCTCTCCCTCCAAATGGAGGGACTCATTTTCTTTTTAAACTACTACAGCTCTGAGAAAATTACAAAGATAAGAAATGAAAAAGGGAAAGGAGGGAAATGAAGGACATAAAGGGGACAGAAGAGGAAGCCTAACTGTTTGGCTCTTTTGAACTAATAATGGAATCCTCATTTTTATTAACAAATCAAACTCATTTCTCAGTAACAAAACTTTTCATTTGAACTATCAAACCTTTGCATATAAAAATACTTTGAGACCTGCTTAGCCCATTTCTCCAGAGGGACTCTGTGCACTGCAGAAATAATTATTTCTCTGCATAGATTCCCTCATTTAATGGCTTTTAGGGTTCACATCCCTATGAAAAGGTAAAAGAGGATTTTAAACTGTGCCCTTTTCCTTTATATCTCCAGTTATCTCCGAGAAAGTTCTCAGCAAGCGATCACACAAATCCACATTTAGTTTTCAAATATCATTTAACATTCACAAGTAAACTTCATCCTTCTCCTTAGTTTTCTACCAGGATAGATATTATTCTGAGAACCATACTATGGGTATCTTCAACTCCAGTTTCCTTCTGAAACCAGGACCCTTGTCCAGAGTGACAATCTCCCAGACCTACAGCTCCACCGACTTCATACTAACATTAGTTAACCTCCATCCCTCAGTCTCCAGAGATAAAATCTCATTTTGAGTTTCATACTGGCAACAGATGTCAAATGGTACACAGGATAAAAATAACCCAGGTTTCATATTTCTATAATTCAGATGGCAAACACCATGATGCCTGTTTGGCCAGCTGATTTATTAGACAAAAAGTTCTGGAAATCCTGCCACCATGCTGTTTTCTTCTTTCCAGAAATTGAGGAAAAAAGAAAAAATAGCCATCCTTGACCAAATACCACAAACCTGTGTGATCCCTGGCAAGGTCAATCTGCCAAGACACATGATATGGGACTGGAGATGAGAAGAGGCAAGGTCGTATCAGAAATGCTACAAAAAGGTATGTTTGAAAGAAGACTCTGCAATAGGAAAGATTTATAGCAGTAATTCCAGATACCAATTGAGAAGTATTTTACAGTTTGTCCTGTGCCAGTATTTTTCTTGATGATACACATGCCTACAAACCACTGGAGTTGACACTACAATAAAAATCAAAATAATGCAAGTGGATTTGTCTTATTGGCAGATAGGAGTCTTGTGCAGCTCCCCAGAGACAATGCAAGGTAGTGAGATTAGGAATGAAAAATAAGATACTGTATAAACCCAGAAAAGCAAGCAAGAGAGACATTTGAGGGTAGTTGTGGATCATTTTACTTAAGCTCTGTGTTTGCCAACAAGAATGAGCAAAGTACGCCATGGAATATTTACAAAGAATATATGTTTGGATGTAGGACACAGCAGGGCTCTGGAACAATGCCTCCAAAGCTCTGTCTCAGGGCTCTTCCTTGTCCTTTGACATACAGTGTGTCAATGTGCTGGTGTAGGCACATGTGCATAACATTCATGTGGATCTGCTTGTTTCATACTGTATTTTCACTATTCTGCCATAGTAACTACTTTCCCATAATGCCCTAGGAAAACAATGTAGATTTTTGAACATGATGGTTCAAACATATGTATCTAATTATTTTCCTTAATACAATACATTATATACTTGACCTTACAAAAATCCCTCTTTAAAAACAAAACAACAACAACAACAAAAAAAACCCTAGTATGTTTTATAAAATAAATTAGTTACAGCTAAGGAGAACCAAAAATTGTATCCTCCAGTCCAGTGAAAATTTTACTCTGCAGTGCTTCTCTCTTGTAATCCCATTCCCCAACTGTTCCACACTAAAACAGGACATGAACTGAAATACTAAAAAAAAGTTTGCTAAATAAGACAGGTTTTAATTAAGACCTTAGAAGTTAAAAAGAAAAGAAAAAATACTAATTCAATAACTTTATGTCAAACATTCCTTGACAAATCTTTTGTGGTTTGACTGAATCAGCATTTTTGAGGGGGAAAAATGCAATTAAAGCACTACCAAGCCACTCTCCTGACTTCTGAAAAGTACACAGGAAGATCCAGTGGAAGCTGGGGCATAAATGTCATCCAGCTGGCTTACTAGCTGCAGTAATTGAAAGTCCTTATTACTACATACGACTACCATATAGTTTTCACAGAGAACAAGCCTGTAGACAGCATATTTATGCCTTGAATTTAACTGCAAAATCTTTTAAAACATTCTAATTCCATGAATTCAAAATTCAGTATCTGATTTTTTTTTTTTCAGAGGAGATGCAAAATGCAACAAGTCCCACAGACAGGCTGAGGCTCTGCCCCATAAAGAGGCAGCAGAAGGGATGTAAAACAAACTCTCCAATTTCCAGGAAGCACATTATGTTCTATTATCTCTGTACAGGTATTTAATTTTTTTTTGAGAGCAAATATCTGAAAGTTGTCACACAGATCATGCATTTCCTTATAGGTACATATTTGTATCAAAACATAGAAGTACATATACATAAAGTACTGATAATTACCTGTGTATATTTGTATACATATGCACAATTATACCTGTGTGCAAGCACAAAAGCATTCAAAGGAGACGGGGATTAAATTTGACTGTCAAGTTCTACAATATTTTGGACCTCACAGCTTGGAAGACAGGACTTTCCAGAATCAAATAAGCAATAGAGGAGAGGAGCTAGATTGAGACAGATAAAGCAGGCTCTTCTATCTCTTTGAGCTGCTTGTTCAGCCTGAACATAAGCAAACCTTACTGCACTTTCAGATAAAATGATGTATTTTCCTTTTTCTAACAAGAGCTGTGTCTCTTTATTTGGAAAATAGTTTTCCTGAAAACAGGTGAGTTAGTAGTGCTTTTTATCATCTTTTTATTATTATTATCACATCAAAAGACCCTTAGTTCTTTCTGCTTTATGTAGACTTTCACCATAAACCAACACTTCCCATCATATGAACCAACTCTTCTATTAGAGAGGTAGGACTGTATCTAACAGCATAACACAAAAACTGTATTTAATATTGAGGAAGAAGTAACAAGACACAGGCTGGACTATGGAAAGCCAGGGTAGTCTACACTGGTTAGCCAGGAAACAGAAGACAGTGATACTGCACTTAAAAGTGATGAGAATTAGATAATGGGAGGAAAAGCAGCTCATCCTTTGGTGTTCTTTTTTTTTCCACTTTGAGACACAGATTAGTCACTGAATCAGAGGGCTGAACGGAATAAGCATGAGAAAAAGAGAAAGAAAGAAAAAAAATAGAGGTCAGTACTTGCAGTGTGACTGAAGTCAAGTTGAAAGAAAGTGAAAGATATGATTAAATGGCAGAGACAGCAATCAGAGCACAGGGTCCACATGAAGGTCCTTCTGAATGTAGTCTTTCTTCTTACCAGAATTAGTAGTAAGCTCATGAGTAGAGGGCTCAGAAAGTGTAAGGATAACTAATGGTGTCCTTTTCTAGGAAACTTTTTTGGTATTCCTAAAATGGAAAATAATCTGTACAAAGAGTCTACCCCTCACACCACAGAAAAAAAAGTACAGCGGAACAGAGAGTTTAATCATAGCAGATTCCTTTAGCTCACCACAGTATCTTTTTCTTGTTATTGCAGAGCATCACAGGCTTGCTGGCCATCTTTACATGAGAAATAATAAAGTCACAAATGAGAAATTCTTGGAAAGGATTGCATGCAAGAGTCAAACTCCTAATGACTCATCTTCCAAAAAAAATTATAAATATCTGATTAAACAGAGTATTGAAGGTACTAAAACTCAGAAAATTATTTCCTCTGCAAAACAAAAAGAATATAATGAAGGCAATAATTAAATATAAAAATGGAAATTAATGGATTTCATCAGGGAACTTTGATTCCACTGCCTCTTTTTTTGTTTTATTTGAGTAATTGTAAAGAAATGAGTTTCTATAAACAACATCTAAAATATTATCCTGCTCTGTACAAAGATCTGAGGGCGTGCGCACACACACAACTTTACTATTAAAATGTCATTTATGGATCAATGCACACGCCAAAGTCAGTAGAAAGATCTGGACATACCTATCAAGACCAAATTTCAAATGCTCCATTTACAGTAGGAAATTTGAACTGAACAGTCACCAGAATTCTGTAACCACGTGTTTTAAGGATTTGTTGTCTTATCATCAGGACTGAGCATTCTTTGTTTGACTTCAAGGTCAAGGAACTAATATTTTGATGATAGAATGAAAAAAATAAAATTAAATTCCCTTAAAAGAAGATGAAGGGGAACATTTTTTTTCCTGTTAGTTCTACACATTTTTCAATGCTCGAGTCTATTAGCAGGTATAAATACTTTTGTTCTAGTTGAAACATTCTGGCTTCTGATAGTGTATACTGGAGCCTTGGACTTCAGTGAGCATATAGAATACTCATTCCAGTCTACCATTGCTTCAGTGCTCTATTGCTTTTCTAAACAAAATGCTAAGAATTAAATACTCTGGATTCTGAAACATGTTTATACTATAAAATCTAACCCCAATAGTCCTAATGAGATTCTGTAGCAGTTTGCATTTCAAACTACTAAGGCAGGTATTTAAATGCCAAATAAACAGAACATCTGGCACAGAAACATAATATGAACTGAAAAATTAAGATAGTTTTCACAAAGATTCTTAGAAACAGCACTAGAAGCACTTTCTCACTTACACTTTCATCAAAACTGATCAACAACCTTGAAAACTATTCAGCCATTTTTAGAAGACATCCATTTGAGATAAATCTCTTGCTGACCTGTAAATTACCAGTGCTCTTTTGTATTCAGAAAGGTCTTTTCTGTAACCTTACTTATTTGACAAACACTTGTTTCTACCAGCACTTGAGGGACTCAGCTTTTAGTCTAGCTGAAATGATACCACAACATCTAAGTAGCTTGATGTTGAAGCCTGCCAGGTGTCAGGTCTTTGACAAGTTGGTGCAAATGAAATTGCTCTACCAAGAAAAAAAGAAATAAGGGACAAAGATTGGAAAGTGCAGCAGGAAAGAGCAGCCATTTCTGGCTCCATCGCTTTAAGGAGGGGTAAGACTGAAAACAGTAGTCAGTGCAGATAGGAAAGTCCAAACTCATGAAGGATACAGTCCTATTTCTTCCCTGTTTGCACTTCAACTGTTCCATCATCAGCTGCCAATTTTCCAAGGCTCTGGCAGAGATAAAATAGACATGACTTCTTATTCTGAATTACCCCGAATCCCTTTTTAATTAAACCTTTCCTTCCCCTCAGGGAAGCATAATCAAAAAACAACCCATCAAATTACAGACTTAACATAGGCAGATTTACTCTAAGCAGTGTTCATTTGCATAGCTGATGAGTGTTTTGGTCTACTTGGTCACTTCAGTGAATGAAGTGAGGCTATGTGTTATGTGCAGTTTATTCATAATACTTACATTAAGTGTGAGCCTAAGATTTGTTTGCTAGTATATGTAAGAATATTACAGAAAGCAGTTTTTTATCACTCTGACAAAACTATTGTGGAGTGGGATAATCGTATGGTTGAATTTGGCTTTAAAGATACTACTACTAGCCTAAGACCTTGTCTTTGATACTCTGCGTCATACAAGAATAGCCTCAATGAAATAAATTGACTTATTGATTAACATCATGCTTAGGAGTATCATGAATGACTCCCACCTTCTTTCATATATTTATGTGTAGAAGTAGGTTATGGACATGGGAAGGGAGAGGGTTTTCCCATCACCATTATTTCCTAGTTCAAGAAAAGCTACAGGTATACATAAAGTGTGGATGTCTTAAAAGAATTAAACTTTGCTGCCTTCAATATCAGCTTAGTGAGTTTCCTATTTCTCAGTTAAGGGGTATTCCAAAACACTTCTCACTCCTTGAGAGTTGAAGGATTCACTTACTAGTTCCAGACTAAAACAGTCTAGCTGTTCTCATCAAAATGCCTGTTTCCCGAAAGACACCAAAGATTGCCACCAGTCAGTGACATATTTACAAATATGCTGAAGAAGCAGAATCACAGAATTGCAAGGGTCAGAAGGGACCTCAAGCAGAAGATGCATTTGCATTCATATGTAATCTTCAGAGCAGAGACTTCACTGTTATCCTAACTGGCATAGAGAGATACTCTCACTAGCATGAAGACCTTGTTGTTCACAGTTACTAACACAGAAAACTCATTCCTATCCTGAAGGAGTCTAGATCAAATTTCCCTTCTCTGTGCATCTCGTGAAAGAGAAGAACGGGCATTTCCAGCTGTGAACTGTTTTTCTCCATGCCTGAACACTAAATTAAGTGCCTGCCTTGGAATTTACAAAGCTTAGCTTGAACATGACATTATAGATTTGCTCTAAATTTCCTCCAAGCTAAGATTATAGTTTCCCTTAATGTAAGAAATAAAAGGGAATAACTCTTCTCTTGTGTAGTTCTTTTGGTTATCTTAGGACAGTACTCTATAGTTATATCTAACTGGTTAGTATTCTTTAACTTAACAGGAATGCACCATTTCCACCACAGAATTTTAGTTTAGAACCACTGCAGGCAAATTAGTGCAAGCTTACATGCTCTTGTAGGGAGATGCAAGTTAACTCTACGTATATGTCATACAGAAATTACTAGAAGGGCACAATGCTCAAAAATTGTTTTTCTGGCCCACAGCCAACCAGCCATAGCTTTCACATTGAAGACTGCATAATTGTAGATTTACATAAAAATATTGAAAATTACTGCATACAGATCCCCGTGGAAGTCACCAGAGAAGAGCCAGCAAAATCACAATGGTTTAGAAACTCTGTTATTCATTGATGCAGTCAGCATTTTTAAAAGACTATAAGCATTATTGCTTATAGGAAGTTACTGCCTAGCATAAAGGCCTCTAACTCCTTAAGTGTAAGTCTATACACACTAGAAGAGATGAGCATTTATCCCTCATGAGATAAGCCAGGTAAACTCAAGCTCAAAGCAATTAAACGTGTCACCTAATGATGCCCAGAAAAACTTTTTAAAAGTCAAGCATTGAACCCGGGCCTTTCCAATTTTAAGATGGTGCCTCTCCCCTAATGCCCACACTTTCATCCTAACAGGGTTTTTATGTTAATTTTCATATGCTACATTTTTCAGTGCAGCAGAAAAACAGATAATTGCACTTGTAATTGTGGTTTTCCCTTGTAAATTCTGTCAGGTGTTAGAATACTGACCCCAGTGCCTGTGCTAATTAGATGAAGTTGCAAAAAAACAGGCATTATAAATCAGATGCTACTAATGTAGGGGGGAGGGGGGGAAGATTGGAGAGGGTAGGAGGAAAAATCTGTTCTGTTATAGCTCTGACTCACTGTCTGCTTGTAATCAGAGAAAGGCTGTCAAATCAGGACTTCCTTATTTAATTCACACAAGTCACTGGTGTCCAGACCCAATGTCAGAATTGGTGGGGTTCAAATCAAGCCTGTCAGAGCAAGAGAAATAACACATGTTTTCTGTGAAATGGGATGAGTCATGGTAGTTGATACCTTCTTCCATAATCTAAAGAGGAAAATGGCTTAGAATTTAGTGAGCAGATCTTTTTTTTATCTATTCTGCTGAGATCTCAACAAAGTAGGACAATTCTTTCATACTGGCTGACCTTGCCCAACAAAGCCAACCACAGCAAATGTAGAGACGAAAAGCACATCTCCATTTCTTGTCTGAAAAACAGTTTAGGCTTTTGCAAACATGCACTGATGGATGCGGGTATGTAAAAGAGATTGCAATCCAAACTCATAATTATGCAGTAAATCGGCTGCTTCAACTCTTGTGCAGCCTCTCTGGAGGAGGCCTCAGGGAACGGTACCAGCTACCAGATGCATATTTAAAAAAGATAAGTTTATAATCTGAAAAAAAAAAAATCTTAATGTTACAGTTGAAATGTCTAATGTTAGTCATTTTTGAGAAATCTGGAACTCAGGAATGATTGACAATACTAGTTTTCAGCATGATTCAGTTAGAGTCATAGAATCATAGTTCATGTTTTCTCCCTCATACTACCTGTTTCCAGCCTACAGGCTTCACAGAATGGCAGAGCCAAACTCATATTCTTGAGTCGCTTTCTTACAGCACAGAATCTACACAGTAACTCTCCACCAGGAAACCGGGCCAGAAAATAAAGGACTCAATGTATGGGGTTTTTTTCAGAGCAGGGAGATAGACATGGGGAAAATTGTGGGATATAATTTTTTAAAACTCATCTACACAGATTTTTGACAACTGTCACAAGCAATCTCGTGTACCTAATGTTGCTAACAAGAGGCTAGCTATGTTTCTGCAGAACGGAACAAGCTTTCTTCTGACCACCCAGGAGCACCAGCAATACGAGGTCATACCTGCTTGGAAGAAAGCCAACTGTGAATATCCTTAGACTATCAGCTTTTCAGAGCATTTAAAATGTTTTCTGTAGTGCTTGTAAAAAATGTTATCAGAATATAATCCTATGTATTATAGTAGCTAGTATTGACCTCAACACAGCAGAAGGACCCAGGAAACAGAACAACTGTTGATAAAAAAACAAAAACAAAAACATGTGAATAAGAATGCAAAAGAGTGTGCAGCTTTAACTTATTATATTGTCAAAAAGTTGGATACAACATTGGCATAGAATATGACAAAAGAGTAGGACAATACATTCTCAAAAGGAGCAGCAACCATCAAGAAAATTAATAGTTTGTCATACCAACAGGTACAAACATATCTTGTCTTCCATGCATTGCCAGACAGATTTTAAGGAAAATAAACTTCACAGGAGAACAATAACAAGGGTTTTCATATCAGATGAACTGACTTCTAAGGAAAAGATGATCTGAGATGGAAATATGAGTCACTCCCATAATTTTTAGGAAGTTTAGATCATGTCCTAGATGAACTGAGTCTGCAAAAGAATTCAGAGAATAACTATACAAGAATAATGATAATATTACATATAAGAAGAGCTCTGCACTTAAGAAACAGAGCTGGGAAAAAGGAATTTGTTGATGTATAAATATTTGAATGCTGCAAGCTACATCTGATTGAAATTCATCAAATTTTCATTTTCTTTTCCAAACAAACACTCTGTGAAAAACACCATAGCTATTTAATCTTGCTAGGGGTTGCCGAAGGAGGCTCTTTCTCTAAAATGAAAATTCTTCTGATATAAAATTTAAAAATAATAAACCAACAAAAAACAACCCCTGTGAATTTCTGAGGGCAAGTAGGAAGAAACCCAATGGCACCATTCTCTCTGTGTAAGGCCTCTCTTCTCCCTTCTCTCTGCTTCTCTGTTTAGTGTTCACACAAGCAGCTGCACCAAGGGTAGGGCAGCCTACTGATAAAATGATCATCTAAAATCCAATACATCCAAGTCCATATTCTATTTTTTCAAGGGCTTCCGAGGTAGATTTACACAAAACACTCCTCTGAAGTCTCAGTCTCAGTAGAGGTACTGACACTCCCCTTCCTGCTGACATTACTATCCAGGAGCAGAGGAGCAGATGCCCACCAGGACTATCTGAGTACTCAGCATCCTGAGTCTTCCACACTATGTGCTCTGGCTAGGAGAGGTTCACAGCCATGTAGGACCATGGGAAAACCATGAACTCTTACAGCTGCTAAAAAGCCACTGTCATTACACATAGAGGTAGCTTGCCTAGGTTTATGTAGAGTAGCAGGTGCACTTCAAGTTCTCCCAAGACCAGCTTTAGAGGACCATATCCTATGAAAAGAATCTCCCTCTTCCTTTTGCTTACTGTTTCTGTTGGGTTTAGCTTACCCTCTGCACTGTGGAGAATGAGAGCTCCTTAGCTCATTATCCTGTGGGGCAGGCATTTCTCACAATCTATTAAATATTTAGACCTTCATATAGCAAGAAGTGCTGCTAACTTGTTTGACTTAAATTATACCCTACTGGCAAATCAAATTAGAGAAGATTTGAGTAAATCTACCTTTTAAAACAAAAGCCGATTTTCTCCGTGTTCAGCCATTTGTGGGATTAACTTTTTTAATAGGTTCTTATGTGCACAGTGTTTTTGTTTTCATGGATACTAGAAGAGGATGAATTATTCATCAGGAGTGGAAAAAAAAAATCTGCATTTTCATAGCATATTTAGTCCCTTTTGTCCTATTCATAAATCAATCCTGATTACTACAAATGAATGTGTTACTCCTAATGGTTCACTGATGACTCACTTGGACCATTAATTCAGGCCTCCTTATTGAGTGCATTAGGAAGTTCCCTCTAGTAATGAGAAACTGGGAGAAGATCCTTTGTGACCTCCCCTCTTTTGCTGCAAAGAACATACTCCATCTCTTGCTCCTTTCCTTATGTATAATTTTATAAATACACATATTCTCCAGTAAAAAAAATTCATTTCCTCTCCTGCTCCAGTGATAAATTTGCATGGAGGGAAGGAAAGAAGTAGCCTTACTAATGCTCAGTAGGTTGATTTTATGACCTAAAAGGAGGACAGAGAGCAATGGCTCATAGTATCTACATCACAAGTTGAGGTAATTTAGGCCCAAACATCGACATCACTAAACTAATATGAGAATGACTACAGCTATGCCACTGGTGACATAGATCACAAGGTATTTTTCTCTGTTCCCAGACTGCTGACAAGCTGTCATCAGTGAAGAACCATTGTCATAGAGAAACAATGCCTCACCATTTAGAGCAGAAGTAAATGGAACTTGCCAATTCTTATCCAGGCAGTACAGCATTTATCAACTTCTTATTACCCATCTGGGAACAAAGAGAGGATTCTACCCATTTGAAAATTATTATTATTATTTACTACTATATTGGCAACACAGTATACTGAATAGTTTTAGAAGCAAAATTTATGCTCCAGAATTCCTATGGGCCAACACTCAATCCTTCTCAATGCACACAATAAAACAGAGAATGAAAACACATTTATTTCCTTTCCAGGCCAATTGCTATTGTGCCACAATGGTTGGTATTGAATACCATCCTGTTTCATGCATGGGAGCTCTATGCTAAACTCTAATTACTAATGTCAAAAGGGAAGCGTTCCCCAGAATGATACCATAGTTATTCTTTGTCGTTTCCACTGCTGTGGTTGTTGCTGAATATCTTTTGAGTATTTCAGGGTACTGGGCTGAAAGGAGTGCAGTGTGTCCCACTGCAGCTCTGTGCTTTTTTATCCCATAAACATCACACAGATCTCAGGCAATTAACAGTCTGGGAATTAGTACACTAACATCACACACAAAAAACCTTTTATAGTCCAGGATGGCATTGAATGAGCAATCACAAAGTTAGCTTTTTCTTGTTATTGCTTTTAGGAATCTATACAACAGTGATGCTCATTAAGAATACCCTTTAACCTCAAATTTGGAGTTGTGTTGCATGGGATGGAAACACTGTTAGCATGTTATAAGCTAATCACTGACAGGAGGGAGTCACAGTGACTCTTCTCAACAAACCTCCAGCACCCACAGTCAACTCATCAATAAATCAGCCTCTATGGTCAGGAATCTGGGCTTCACTGGCCTAATACAAGCATACTGACGTAATCCTGGAGCTGAAACAACCTCTAGATCTTGAATCACAGTGACATTGACGAATGTTAAATTTAGTTAATTAAGCAATCACTATTCATGATAAAACAAAAATAGTTCAGTTCCTGTTGTCCAAAGTCACTTTTAATTAGATGTAAACAGA
Source organism: Colius striatus (assembly GCF_028858725.1). NCBI lineage: Eukaryota > Metazoa > Chordata > Aves > Coliiformes > Coliidae > Colius > Colius striatus. Next base: position 15,175,065 of record NC_084769.1, on the reverse strand, counting down.
GGGAAAAAGTTTACTACGCTCATTTAAAACAACATTTGCACCCTGGTTGACTAGAAACTTCCTCCCATTCACAACACACAACCACATAGGGGTCTGATTCCAACCGTGACTCCTCTCTCTGATTTGGCATGTGCATAGGATGAGGACAGAAGTTACACTGGCATGCTGCCACCGCTACAGAAGGAGAATAAAGCCCTAGTGCCATTTTTGCCATGTGAATAATTTTTTTCATGTCACATCAAATATTTTTTTTTTTGCTATGTAAATAATTATTTCTTTCTAATGCTAAAGCCTTCTTCTCAACCAGGAAACAGTCTCCAAATACATGTACAACATTTGAAAAAGATTAGAGTATCTCTCTTCCAAAGTCATTCCGACAGACAGCTTGTATCATGGAAGAAAGAAATCTTATTTCAGATGTCCACAAACTCATCACATGCCGTTTCCCTGTCTGTAACACACTCTGGTATTTGAGGTTATGAAATGTCTATGCAGGCTGGGGCCTCTGGGGCTGCACTACAGGCTGAGAGGTTGGATACTGGTGAGGTCTTTATTATGGTGGAGAAACACTGGATAAAATAAAAGCTACCATTACCTCGAAGAACACATTGTCTCTCTGAACTCTGTATCTTATTTTCAGTTAAAATGCTGCAACTGTATGTACAAAAAAAAAAATCAACCCTGCAGGCTTTTGATCCACATGTTACAGAGTACAAAAATGACTGAACCAACCAGCATTCCAATACCCATTTAGTATTGTAAATAGGTCGGTTCACATAGACTTCCACTGCTTTATTCAGAACCTGTGTTGATAATTTCTGTGCACAAACTTCTGTAGGAAATGGACCAAGTTATCTAAGCCCCAGCATATGTCTGGAAGAATGTAGAAAAAAAACCTAGTATCACGCAGAGGCAAAACACAGCCAGAAAAATGTGGTTTTCTCTCCTGGAATACAGATCAGGCAAGATCCTTCATGACATTTACAAATGGCTTCATACTCTGTCTTTTACTAAGTTACTTTCCTTTATTTTTAGAGCAAATACCAGCTAAAATCTGAAATATTTCCTGCATATCTATTTAGAAGGGGAGTTAGACCACCACACAATGAACTACCAATTGTGTTTTAACAGCTTAACATCGCAGATAATTAAAAATAAATACATCAATGTTTTAGCAACTCTTTTTTTTCCCCCTCTAGATTCTATATTGCATTGTTTTCATAATTTAAAACATTATGAGCTGCACTGATCCAGTGAACAGATGGCATTATCAGCCCACAAGAATCTGCACAGGGCAATTAGAAAATTCACAGGCAAGATTAATACAAGGAAATTAATTGTCAGTTATAGCAGTCCTGAACTGTACACAAAAAAAATTCTGGTTTTCCTCCGACTCTAGAGAGACATGCTAATAGGTCTACTGCTTTACCAAGTGATGCATTCAAAACCTTCAAGAATTGCCTGTAACTTTAAACCTTTATTACATCAGTGTTATACTATTCTCTTCACATTTTTCTTAGTTTGATCACACAAAATATAGTTAAATTTTTTTTAAAAAATACAAACCATTCCATATCTTGTAGACACTTTACAGACAGCAGAAAGAAAATGTTCATGCAGATCTGCCCGTTTTCTTATTTGCACCCTTTCCTTTCTGTGTAGACCCAGGTGAGATGTGTCCAGTGAGAACTGCATCACACAGACATGATGCAAATGTGCCCCTTGTACCAGTATGATAGCAGCAGTCTGAAAAAGTGAATGCTACAGGATCAGAACATCTTTCTACCAGTTCTTAGGGTAGAAAAACCCAGCGGAGTCCTTAATTTCAACAGAAAGTACACCAGGTTACCTGCTGCCCTAGGCAGACAGCCTTGGTAGGGCTGCAAAGGCTGGTAGGCTAAGGGAAAGAAAATGCATACAGCCCCCATGATGTGTGATGCTGGCACATCTACCTGCAGTTCTGTTTCTCCTGTTCTCCTTTCTTTCAGAGTGGGGTGGGGAATAAGACAGCAATTCAAGTTTGCCAAGTAAGCTAAAAATTGTCTATGGAAAATGCATTTTGGGGGCTAAAAATAAATAAATGCCAGCCCACACTCCCACTGCCTTTGGATTCTTATTCATTTCAGTATTCAGCTATCTGAACTCCACTTGCTTCAAATAGCAGCAGAGAAAGGGGAAGGAGAAGAAGGGAAATGAAGAGTAATCCATGGATTTAGAAATGATTACATATAGCAGAGCAAATATAAATACAATCTATCAACAGAGCATGGGACATGATTGCACGAGATCAACTTTGATCCCAAAGGGCTTATTTTACATACCTATATGTACAGTCCATGTGAGAATCTATCTCCAGGTTTGCTTAAGTTACAATGACTCAGTTTCCCATTGTTAAAAAATTTTTACAGTGGTTAAAAAACATTTGCCAGTCCTACACTCACCAGGATGCTGGCAGAAGCCTGTACTTGCCATGTGCTCGAAGAGCTTCGCAAGTGTGTTGCTCTACTCAGAATCACCATATTTTCCACTTGAAGCCTATACTTTGTACAAATGTACCAAGCACATTTGAAAACAATTTGTTCTTGCTGTTAATTTATATGAAAAATCCTGCTGCCTTTACATGACATTAAGAGCAAAAAAATAAGTGAAAGCAGACAATGTATTTGGTATTGAGATGATAATAATTCTGGATAGATTCCTGTGGGCTGGTGATGCCATCTGCCTAGGGGATGCAGAATCCTGAGACCGTCGTAGTCTGTGGAACAACCATCTTTAAGACTGACTCAAAGCCAAGGAGAGCTAGTTGAGTCAAACTGATTGAAATCTAAACAACGACAGATGCGCAAAAGAGGCACTCATCAGCGGCAGGCCACTCACAGCCTTTCTCTCAGGAAATTTCATTATTCTCTACCATTTCTTCATTGTTGTATCCAAAGGCATGAAAAAGCTAACATTGGTGTACACTTTTCTCCCTGTATGGAACTAAAAGGAGGAAAGCATGTCTGAATACTAAAGAATTTTTAAGTAATGGAGCCAGAGATGTGTCTGATCCGTTTTACTGAGTCTGCAAGCAAATGAGCCACAAACTGAAATCAGATGATCAATATTCTACCCATTTCAGCAAATTGCTTAGCATTTCTGACCACACAGATAGAAAGGTCACTGTTTAAGAGACCTCTTGCCTTTACCACTATTGACCTGACAGGTCCCATTCATGCTGTTACAAGTCCCAAATACACCTACCGATCTTCCTGGTCTCAAGTATCCAATTTTTCTCATGGAAGTTTTCACTTACACTTGTTTGACTTCTGTACAGTTACCATCATTTTAGATCACTGCAGAGGAAGAATAAAATCACAGGGAACACTTATCTTGCCTAAAAGAATCTTGTCGAAGAAAATATATACTTTCCTCAGGATTCGTATTTTTTCTACATTTCAAGATAAATTAGAAATATGGACACACACTTCCTACATTTTAACTACCTAGGGTTAAAGACAGTCTTCTGTAATGCCACATCTAAACACACTGCAGAGTATTGGACCATACATTCACCACGTATTTCAATAAGGAGTTCAGTAGGAGATGCGATTTCACAACATACCAAATTTCTGCAGCTTCGACTGACAGTTATGACTGGGTTTAAGTGAAAGGTTTGAAACTCTCATGATCAGGTAATAGGTGCTAGTGAACTGGGATAATAAATGCTAGTGATTCTGTGGGAGAAAGAGGAGGCTATGTTCAGGAATGGAAACGTTTAATCGCTTCTGAGAATAACTTTTGCAATGGGAGTTAGAAGGTGCCATTTCTCCAGGAGGTCTTTCAATCTGCTACATATTTCTGGCCATGTCAGAAAAGTTGCTCAAGAAAGATGCAAGTAAGAGGGAGAAGGCCTCTTTTTAATATGTAAAATAACAACAGAGAAATTTTAAGATACGTGACACCAAACCAGGCAGAGGATCACTAACCAGGAACACTCCTGCAATTCCCTTCCGCATCTTTGTCAAAGCAGATGAGTTCGTTTCTCTTTTTATATTTTCACTATTTCTCCTTCTCTCCAACTTTCAAATGAAAATGGAGGAAAAAAATTTGCTCTATGGAAAATCTAGACTTACCAAAGCTACTGATGTTCCTGGATCACAGAATACGTTGCTAAAGGACAACTAATTTGTTATATAGAGGGCAAGGCTTTGTGTCTTCTTGTCTACCTGATAAAGGTAGAAGTTTCAGTCCCTCTGTTACCACATGCAACACATTTCCAATGTTACATACATGCCTAATTATTAATTTTATAGTAATTAGTTTCCTGGGAAGAAATTCTATTGCCATTCTATTTACCTAATATAATAAATTTTTGCAAAAAGCAAAGTGGTAGGATTTTCTCACATTTTGTTAGCATTTGGGAATTTTAATCTCTCTAATGATGTCTACTGACCCCTAGCCTGTAGCTGGGTTTCAACACAGTTACTTTAGCAATTCTTTGTTTAATTAAAAATTATTACCAAACTAAAAATTGGAATCAAATATCTCAGTGGTAGGGAAGATTTTGCCTTGTTCATTTTTAAAAAAAATTAAATAAGGGAGAAGAGAATCATTTGTAAGAGTTTTCTAATTTGGAAGCAAGTTAAAAAAGAAAAGATTAATGGGATAGATACTGGGAAGAAAAAGAAATGTTGCATTCCTCCTTCCAGAAGTATACTCCTTTTCCACTGTAAATATTGTCCCCCGTTCTGCTCTCATTTACAAAACCAGTCAGAAGCAAGCCCATGGAAGTTATTGTGAATATACCAATATAAGCATTTGCCTGTGATACCTTTGGCCAAACTGCTCCAATTGAGAAAGGCACAGGAGCAATGCTTTCCATTTGTACTTTGGCTTTCAAATAAAAGGATCTCAAGCTCCTGACGGTGGTCCACACTGAAGCTTCCCATTCGCATAATTTGGTAACTTCTTTTGGCAAGTTTACTGGGTATCTGGAAGCTCAGTTCTCCTTAAAAGGAATGACACTTTTAGAGTAGTCATTTAAATATACTTCAGGCTAGTACTTATAAAACATTCAATATTTTTACCCAAATGAAAAGCTTTCTTAGCCCAAAATCGAGGAAGGGAACACAACTTCCCTGAGCTCCAACATGCAAGGATGATTTATTTAAGAAGGTGATGAATTTTCATACTGGATGCAATTATCGAGGTCCTTGCACACACGCAGATACCTACACACGCGGATCTAACGAGGTTTCAAGGGAACTTGTAGCTATTACAGATTCACAGGCTCCTTCACTCATCTCCTGGGAAGCCACTTACAGCTGATTCCATGCTAATTCATTGCTCAATGAATAAGTAAAATCTGTACAGTATAATAAAACCATTGATCATTATGCTTTAAAAAGATTGACTCCTAAATATTTAGGAAGCAGTGTGTATTCAATGGAAATGTTTATTGGCACTGGGAAATTAAACTGTCACCCATGAAATAGTAAAACTCATTAATGCAGAGTTTCTTTTTAAGTGTTCGGAATTAACTTTATGACTGCATCAGTAATGGCAAGCCTCAGCCTTAAATCGCTTGCCATTTAGTATTCGTGAACATTATTAAAACATATTAACCGTAATTTAATTGACTAAAAATTAAAGAAAGAGGAGAGGAAATTAAAAAAATAGTCGGGTGCCCGTGGCAGTGCGGGGCCCGTTCGGGAGCACCAGCGGGGACGGTCCGGGGTGCGGGGCTCGGGGGGATGCGGCGGTGCTGTGGCGGGCGCGCACCGCATCCCGCGCGCCGGGACGGGCCGGTCCCGGGCAGGACGCGCAGCCGGCGGGGCAACAGCGCCCTCTAGCGGCCACCGTGCCTCGGCGGGTTCCCCTCCCGTCCAGCGCCTCCCGACGGGCCGCGTCCGCGGGGGAGGCCGCGCGCCTCCGGGCCCCCGCTCCCTGCGGTACCCGCCGCCCCCTCCCCGCGCAGGTCACGGAGAGTCTCCTTCTCCTCCGGCTTCCAGAGCCCACCGGCGCCGAAGGTCCGCGGCTGCACGGTGCTCGCCCGAAGCTCCCGTAAAGCCGTCGCCGGTGCCCGCCCGCCGCCGCACCGCAAATCCGGGCGGCGAGGGGAGGGCTCCGGCCTGCGCCGCCAGACCGCGCCGGCACCGCCCGCAGGGCCAGCAGCGATACGTGGGAAACTTACGAGGCGAATCTCCCGAGGGAAAGGGAGCAAACTGCCATCGCCCACTCACGATGCTGCGGCGGGAGCACGGCCCGGGACCCAGCCGCGCCCGTGGGAACTGACGGCACCTGGCGGCCCAGAGGCAGATTCCTGGTGCCAGCAGCGCTGCTTCGCCCGCGGAATCCTCGCACCTGCTGACCTCTGAGGCTGGGAAGCCCGGGACCCCCAGCACGGAAAGCAGAGGAGGGCATGGCACCGGCCCCGTCCCAGCCGACGGCCCGCAGCTGAGGCAGGGCGGACGGCAGCGACACTGCCCGCAAAGAGATGCGGACGGAAAGCTGTGAGCGGCTCGTTGCGGGCTCTGGCGGCTCCCGTTCGCTCCCACGTCCACGCCAACAGGACGGTGGCGAGCAATCCCTCCATCTGACCGCAACTTTGCATTTCTAAGCTCCATTAGCAAACCGGAGTCGAGATAACTTTCTTAGAGGTCACGTTGTAATAACCTGCTTTTTCAGGGAGTTTTTTCCTCATCTCTTCCTTCCCCCCGCCGCCCCCTCCTCAACCTCAGGCAACTCCTTGCGCTCTCAGTACTCACAATTTGTTGCAGTTAATCCCAGGTGCCAAAAACTGAAGAGCAGCAGAGCGAAGCCTCCGAGGGCTCGGGAATCCATGTTCAGCCCCGGAGGGGGAAGCCAGCAGCCCGCCTGTCTCCCCCGGTCCTGATCTCCGAGCGCCTCTCAGCCTCTGTGTGCTCCCTCTCCCTCCGCTCATTTACTCCATCCAGCATCCAGGCACCCCGAATGAAGGGGGAGCCTGAGTAGGGTCGGCCTCTCGAGAGACCCTCCTCGGCGGAGCTGCTCCAGCTGCCGGCGGCAGCGCCCGAACCCAGCCCGCTCCCTCGGCTGCGGCCGCGGAAATTCACCTTGCGAGCTGCGGCGGGGAGGCAGCAGCCGGGCGCTGGGCACCTCCTTATAGGCGAGAGCCGCGCTGCACTCCACCTCCTCCCAGCCCCCTGGAAGTCACTCCTCCTCGCCTTCCAGGGAGGATCCTTATTGCAATCTTCACGCGCTGTTGATAAGCATCAGAGTCACGGAGTAAATCAGATGCCTGAAGGAAAAAAATTAAAAAATCACAGAGTCATAGAACCGTTACGGTTGGAAAAGACCTTTAAGATCACCAACTCCAATCACCAACCTAAATCGTCTTTTTTTCTTTTTCCTCCCCCCCTCCTTTGGGTACCGCGGTAGCTGGAACATTTTAAAGAGCCCCCAGCTCAGCTGTTTGTTTGCTTATACATACATATGTTATATATACATACATAAAATACACAGGAATATCCCGGCACTGTGCTGGCACAGCCCGTCGAGCCCCAGCTCGGTTCCCGAGACTCAGCCTTAGCCCCAGGAAGCGGGGATGGAGCTTCGGATGGGACTGGTGCTTGATCCCATCTCCTGCCGCGGCTGGTCCAGAGCCTCTCTGCCCAGCCCACCTGGAAGGCGAGCGGAGGTGGCTCTCGTGGTCCCAGCAGAGCCGCGGGCACCTGTCGTCAGTATCCCCCCCACGAAGGGCACGGGGCACCCCGGAGTTACGGACCGGATAAGAGCAGACCCAAAGGCTGCACCGCGCTCCCGACTGGCGAGGTTGATGCTCGACACAATCGGAATTCACGTCTGATTGATTGAATGATCACCCGACTGCTCGGCGGCTGAATGAGCCAGGATTACCTTCCAGAGGAGGGGTAAGGGAAAGCAGAGTTGAAAAAGCATCTTGCGTTCCCCTTGTGGGGTGCGCGCTGGCAGCGGGAGCGCGCTCCGGCGCGCCGGGCCCAGCCGGCTCTCCGCGCACACAGCGGCTAAACGTCCTCTCGGGAGCCCCCGCTTAATCACTGCTGAGATCTAACCTTGTTGCTTTGCTGCGGCGTCATCCAGCATCGATGGAGTGCTGCATCAAAGTCAGGTCAAAATTGCATTAGTGATTCCGCTGTAATCTGCAAGGAGAGTGTGTTTGGACCATTAAAATGTTTGCGGGGGGGAGGGCGGGGTGGGAGGGGAGTCACTGGTCCTTAGCCATAATCCCTCACAACAGCGAGGGATAATCAGAAGAAACAGACTTCACCAAAGCCATCCTGACTTGCCAGTGAACAGCAGAAGTTTAAATTGCTGGCATGTTGTAAGCCTCATATCAAAAAGTAAGGAGGGTGGAGGCAAGACATGGTGCTCAGCTATTAGATACTCTGTCAAACAGAGGTGTCAGGGGGACATTTTAGCTTTAAAGGAGCAGCCAGCTTGGAAAGCAAAAGTCCACACTTAAAAAACGACCTAATTATTTCACCTTCTGTTGTTACAAGTGACACAAGTGACACAAGGTTAAACAGGAAGGATAGCTGCCTAGCAGTGAGGCTTTCAGTCAGAGTCAATAAAGGATTTAGTCAGACAAAACCAAGACTTAGGAGGAACTTAAAAGCCTAATGAGCTCTCTAAGTCTTTCATTTTTGTCTTTAAATACATCTGCACACACCAAGGTTTCATCTTTTCTCATGCAAAGATCTGACCCAGTTGCTCTGTGCTTCTCTCACATCTGAGCCCAGTGAGATTTCAGAAACTAGGGTGGTAGTCAGTCCAAGGCTAACATATCTACATGAGGTATCTGCTTTCCCTTCCAAAGGCCCTAAAGGAGACGTTCAACTAATCACCCAGGAGCATTTGTGGAAGGGCACTGACACCATCTTCTCCGAGCAAGCCCATTTTCTAAGGTAGTGAGCTCTGCTCATTTCCCTCCATAGACAAGAAGAGAGAGGGTCTCACCTTCATGTTTTCTAATCGCAGTCAGAAACATCTCATCTTCTCCATACTGATTATATATAATATTCTGTCCCAGAAACAGAGAACTGTATTGCTTTGCTGCATTAGGCCAGGAGGCTGGAGTATTGAGAAAATTATGTTATTAACCTTACTTTTTCAGGTGAGTAATCAAGCTTTAGAAGTGCTAGCAGTGCTTCCAGAGCTACTACTTGAGTAAAGCTAAGCAGCAGAATATATCAGAAAGCTTAAAACCAGAGAGGCTTTGCTCTGGAGACACACAATCCTTTGACACAGTCACAACTTTGTAACTATGTATTCTGAAATAAGTAGAGGAATTCGGAAGAAGGAGATTTTATTTGGGGTGGGGGTTTTGTGGTTTTTTTATGCTTTCCTTTTAAAAAATAATTAACATTAAATGGACTGTGTTTCAAATATTTCCAGTGTCCCTTTAAACTATCTGGCACAATAGTACACTTTTTAACTGACTCACTCAACTAATTAGTGTCTTGTTTATAGGAAAGCAGATGTGGAAATGAGCTATGCAGACTAATTAAAAGCTATCAGTTAATATGAGCCCAATTCTGCAATGCATCCCAGTGGTCACCGATATGGATCTGACTGCAGGATCGGGACTGCAGTCACACCATTGGTTTTCAAATCACACTTGTGAGACATACCTCTTCCATAAGCTCCTTTATCTCACAAATGCCAGGCAGGCACCTTTAGATTTGTGAATATTTGGGTGCAGGAGCACTACACTGAGAAGTTATGACCGCAGTGGAGGGCTACGCAGCTGTTCGTTGCAGGAAATTATGTAAATAATATCATGTTTAAGGGCTTTTTGCCAGCAAGATTTTTATTAGAGTAAATTTATTAATCACTGTTAAAGCTGTTCAGACAACGTGGCTCGTCCTCAGCCTCAGAAGTGGGTACCCTGGCTGTTGGGAAAACTCAGTTGTTAATTTAGTTTTAGTGTATCTGGACTTTATTCAAAATGACTTTGATGATTGCCACTGAAGATGTTGCAAGCCCTGGCAATGAGTGAAGGCTTTGTTATGCATATAGTTATTATTCCTTTCCATCTCATCAGTAACTCCTTTCTAACTTTCTCCCTTGCTATGGCTCGTTTTCTTCTTCTCAAAGACAGCGTATGTGACCTTAACAGTGAATACCCTCAGATCTTTCCTTTCAATTCCTACCTCTTCTCTGACATATTTAATTTATATCCTTTTGCCAGTCACTTGATGTTCACTCCTTGTTTGCTGAATGGGGGAACACACACCACCTTGTGTCATACAGATGGCAGGAGAAAAAGCCTTGTGTGACACATGTTTAAAGTCTGCATTTGTGTTGATCGTATGAGCACCTGTATCCTTTCAGAGGCAATCCAAATGCTTAGATCATATGAGACTGTATAGAAAGGGCTACATTTGTTCTGAGAAACAAGAAAGGTGAGAAAGCCTAACATGGGAACTCAGTTATTCTCTTCACTGATGACAGCTGAGTGCCCACATTAGTGCTGCTCAGGACACAAGCACTAGATGATCTGCATGATGGGAAGATGAGCAGCATTAGACCAGTAACCATTCCTATCACAGTCTTACTGGCTTTGCAGTGCGAGCAACAGATTACTGAAATTCAGCATTTACATTTTCAGCCCATGTCCTATCCAAGCTTGTTTTACCAGTCTGGAGCCTTGTTATTTGAGCAGAAGGAATCCTTTGTGGGAATTAGACAAGAGAATATGAATAGGAGAGCAACAGAAGTACATAAACACATATGGAAGAGCAGGAAAAGCTGTCTGCCACTAGGGAAGTAAGGGTATGCATTTTTGAAAGAGAAATAATTTTATTTAAATGTTTTTCTAAGGAGGAAACTTTACCTGTGATAAACTTGTTTGTTTGTTTGTTTGTTTTCTAGAGTTAGTAAACACCGTTAGCACTTCTATAACCCACGTTGAGTTTACCATTAGAACCCATAACAGTTTAGTCCATTAATTCAATCAATCCAGCTGTTTGGGTAATTGCAGCTGGAAGTTTTTTGTCTGACCCCAACTGTATAGAATTCAGGGAAGCAGAATTGAACTTTGTATTTGAATTTTGAAGAGCACATACTATGACAAACTTTATTGTATATGGCTTTTGGATCATATGTTGCTGTTTCCTACTGACAACTAGGAATTTCTCTGAAGAATGTCATGTTTCTCATTAAAAAATCCAAAGGTCATTTCAAAAAAACCTAAAGATTTTTTTTTTTCTTTTTCATTTATAGTTCTCCTCTATGAAAAGAAAGAACTCATTCATTAAAGAGAATATGTGTGGAGCTTTCATAAAACACATTGACCTCAACCAGGTGAGTGCAACAGCAGGCTGCTCATTATCCTTGGTTAGTTCCACGGCATATGAAAGTCCAGAGGACAGGAAAATTTAATGATCTGCTGGGATAATCTGATGGCCAATAGCATTTTTGAGATGCATGCTGAGATTAGGGAAGAAGAAATCAGATGTCAAGCTGTGCAGTGATTATTGGAAGACAAAAAACTAAAATCACCTCTTCCTCTCCTTTGCCTTTCCCTATGTTATTTTACCACTGTCTACTGGTATTATGGCTTTCATGACATTAACTTGTCTGCTTATGAAAATACTTGTGTCAATCATGGCCAGATACAGCTACCAGACTTAAAAGATCAATAATCTGACTAAATAACAGTACAAATGGCTAAGGCTACAAGTTATCTAGAGGTAGATAATAATCTGCCTTATGTGGGACACGCCTCTCCATGGTGTAATTCTGGTGATGTTCTATGTTGCAGTTCAGGACAGAGTCACAGAGATCACACAGGACTGTCCATAGCCTGCTCTCTGTGACCACCAAACACAGTGGTCAGCTCCAGCTGGGCCAGCCACAGCTGTCCCTGAGACAGACCATATTTTTACAAAAAAGCAATGTCTTCCGTGTGCATTTTTTGTCCCAGAACCAGCTGTCTACCAGAGTCCAGTGGAAAGATGGACTTCACAAGGTATTGGCATAAATGGGAAACTCATTCCTGTGATCTAATCAATTACAGTTGGCCCTGAAGACAGAACTCATAAACAAATGTAATGTTTTTTCTCCATGTTTTGAAGAATCCCTAAAAGGTCTCCAGACAGTTAGGTGTCACAGGATGGATGTAATCCTTGGAGAACAGCTGCCTAACTAACAGGAAGACACCATTAATAAGAAGTATCAGTCCCAGTCGAGGTCAAACCCCAGAGTCTCTCTTAGAAACTTCAAGGCAAACCAGAGAAAAACAAAGGAAAAAAAAGATAGGGAGGCATTTTAGCAAAAAAATATCTCTATTCAATAGACATTTCAGTTCAGATCACAAAGTTGGAAGGGGGACAATGTTATCTGTATGAAAGCCTATTTCCATGCATAAAGAAGTCAGCTTTTTTAATCATTCATCAGTGGGTATCAAGCCTCCATTTTGCAGAGATTCAGTCCTTGAGTCACAGAATTATAATATCTACCATGTCACTGATATGAGTAATGGCATATGATGAATAGACACTGGGATAGATTTTCAGAAGCAATTAGTGATTTTGCATGAACAGCCAAAGTATGCCTAAGTTGCTTTTGGGCCTTTACCTCCTGAATATCAGTGCCATGATCTGCCTGTCCAAAAATGACAGTTAAGAGAAGAGGCATCCAAAATCATTAGTCTCTATTGCATGCTCACACCTCAGTGCACCACTAAACCATAGTCTCATGCTTGAGGAGAGAAACAATCACCTGGGCTTATGTACATAATGAACAACTTTGAATGTCTCCATCATTTTGCAGAGAAATTTTGCAAGGAGTGAAAAGAGAGCTAATTTAACCGAATAAATCATTTGTGACAAATGGCTCATCCAGTGCTAGCCCTGAGAAAATTATTATTAGCAACAGCTGGGCTGGGTATGACAACCTATATTCAGGCATTCTTTTTACTTTTCTGCCTGCCCTTCACTAATCTCTGTTATGGATAGAGGTCAGAGAGGAGTGAAAAGAGGAAAGTTGTGTGGAAACTAATGCATTCATTAGGCCATTTTTAACGTTGCTGCAATTATCATACAGAAGGAGCCAACTGAGAATAATGGAAGGCTAGACCATAATTTAGACTCCCCTGAAAAAGACGAAGAAGTGAATATACCTCCTCTCAGAAACCATCAGGATTTCCAGGTTCAATCCTGCAGGCATGAGCAACTCCTGAGCACTCCTGCATTAATTACTTCTCAGCCCAGGCACACAAAATCCAGAACCTTGGACCCATCTTTTTACAAAAGTCTGCCTTTCTAAGGCTCATGCTGTCATATTTTTTGATGTAGACATTGAAGGACATGGAACAGAAAATGGGATTAACAGAGATTCCTTAATCACTGAGCTGCTTCTCGACAAAGTCTTTGCTGAAGGATGGGCTGGAAGTTAGTCTGGACTAAACGATGAAAATCCCCTATATATCTGTCACATTGTAAACATATGTATATACACACACGCATGTGTATATATGTGTACATATGTATATACAGACAGAACTTTGTGTAAAACAGTAAACCAAACAAGGTAAACTCCCCCCTCACTAGGAGATCCATTTATTTCATACTTACTGACTAAAAATGTTTATTTCCTCTAGGAAGTGGTTGCATTTGCATCAGAATGAAACAATTCCACGTAGACCTACCACTGTCTTTTCAAGGCAAAGTGATTTTAACTCTGTGAGGGATAGTTGATTATACCATAATGTGTAGGCCTGAGTCAGACACACTCATCTTAACTTTTGACTTGAGCCAGCTTGAGGTATAGGAAGCCTCTGCTTTCTGCCAGACTGCATTGCAGATTACACTGAAATTAATGAAACCCTCCTACTTAGTGAAGGTCTGCTGACAACATGAGAATATTAACATAATGTAGCTATGTAGAGGGATGGAAATTCAGAGGTACTTTTGCAATCAATGTATTTTGCATTAGTTAAAAAAACCCCAAACATTAGTGATTTTGAGCAATCACTATCAAAACTAAGCCAAAATTTTAAATCCTATTGGATGGATTTTTTTTTTCTGTCTCTGAGGGGCTGTTTTATGCTTGTTCTAAGGATAATTACCTATACTTGGATGATGTTATGAATTCCAGGGCAACAAAAGAGACCAAACTTACCGTTGAGAGATTTTATGCCCAGGATTTAAACTAGAGTAAACAAGTCCCTCTAGGTTCCCATCAAGTCAGAGAAATCCCAGTCAGTCAAACTTTCTGTTCACTTCTTAGTTGTGTGTTGGGTCAGTTCAGATTCAGGCAGAAAATATGAAACAGTAGCACAGAGATTTCATTGAGCTCAGAAGAAGGGAGGCCTACTTGGCTGTATGCAGGCCTGAAGACAGAAAGGTCAAGTGTGGTAAACCATGCCCTGATGCTCAGAAGAACCCTAGACCCTAGCCTGTCATCTATACGGTTAGAACATGAGGTGAGTTTAAGCTCAAGACTGGATTCATTCTCACTTTTTAAGGCTGCAGAGATGTTCCTAGAGTCAAAACCCAGGATCAAAACACAGAGAAAAAGTGTGCCAGAGACAGGGGATTAGTCTTTGCTTTCTTCATTGGAATCTGTGTCCTCTATTATCTCTCCTTTGGTTTTAAAATCTGTTTGATAAACGTGACAACTCAAGAGGTTGATAGTCATCTAGGACAACAGTATATGACTCAAATCTTATCCAGATAGGCAGAGAAGTATGGCATAAACACCATGCTTGACTTGTTTCTCCATCTTAGGGGCTAAGATGCTCATTGCATGCAGGTCCAGGCAACAGAGGATCTCAACAGTGACAGAAAGGCCACTGGCAGCCAGGTATGTCCCACAGAAGCCTTTAGTATTGTCTGATACAAAGAAGCAAATGTGTAAATTAACAGTATGTATCGATACATACCCACTAAGTGTGTTAGTACCACTCATGTCATTTCATTTATTATAAGCAACTCAAGCAGATGGATAAACAAGATTCAATATACTGTTCATTTTATGACAATGATCATATAATTCCAGCTTCACTGCTTTTAGCTGTTTGCATGAAACACTGATTAATAAAACTTTGAAAGGCTGTTGGACAAGGATATATGAACATGTAAGTGATACAAGTGAAATCATTCCCCGGTATAAATTTCCCTAAAGTTGCAAAACTAGTGAAGCTGTATGACAGATGAACGTGATCAATTCTGTCCATAAAATTCTCCTTGACAAAGGGTGGGAAGTGTCTACAATCAGTTATAATCATTATCTTCCACTTTCCTTATCTTTCTATCTACTTTTGTGTCCATTTAGACCACAAGCTTTCGAGAAACAGCTGCCTTCTTCCCTGTCTCTTTGTATATGTGCTGTAGTCATTATTCCACTATGGAGGTTGTAGATGCTTGCACAATATTACCATAGGTCAGTTGTTAGAGACACAATTACAGCAGTCTGTGAGCACATCAGTGTGTGAAAGTCACAATAAGAAAAGGAAATAAGAGTCACGAGGAGCATAGGAGGATGAAAGGATGAAGGAATCATTCCTTTATCACAAAAACTTGTTACTGGAACAGCATTCTGTGGATTAACATTACTGATACATCCTTCTTTAGCTGGATATAGTGGTCTGCTGACACATATTCACTTGACACGTTGCATTATTGAGTTATCTCACAAAAACTGATACCAATCCACATCAGTGATTTTAGCAAAACTACAACTTACCAGTTTTAGCTTTGAAGATTTTGAATATTTTAAAATTAAAGAATGGACCATTTAATAATCATTCTGGTCCTTTAGAAAGTGCATTTTTAAGAATTAAGTTATTGGTGGGTATCAGGAGAAAACAAGGTGCTAAACAAAATATTAGCTACCTGGCTATAACTAGGTGAATCGTTTCTCTGTTCTATCATCTCAGCAGAGATAGAAATGAAAAGTCAAGATTAAATCTATGATGTTGTGCTTGTTAGTTTATATGCTGTGACTCTACGCTTCTGGTACCTAAGATTTCCACAGGAGCTCCTCACTGAGAGTTGCTCTGTTCCCTAATCTGCTGAATACACCATGTGGCCCTTGGGAACTGCTGTTTTGAAAACTAGTTCCTAAACTTTCTGGGTTAGAGCATCCCCTGATGGAACTGTAAGCAGGTCCACCTAATTTTAATACTGGCTTACATCATCTTGATGTCATAAGGTGCTAAAATAAAATGCAGAAGCCAAAGTCTAAAGGTTTTATACTATTTTAAGCTACTTGGAGAAATCAAGAGTGTTTAACTCTGGGAATCTTGTGTTAACTTGTCTCACACTCATAGGAAAGATAACATCAAGTGAAGAAAACATGGAGAAATGGATTTCTTTAATTCTCTGCTAATCTTCACAGTTGTGTTTCCTTTTTTTATTATTTTTTTCTTTCATAAGCTCTTCTTAAAGTGTAGATTACAGGTTATTTGCTGGGAAAAAAATCTTGTTAAAAGGCTAGTACAGTTTACAGTCATCTCTCACTCTATAGGAACACCAGCACTGAAATAAAGAAGTGATCCCTAGCCCTATTTTACTTAGAGATCTTGCCTTTATTACACTACATTATTTGTACCTGTGATGTAAAAACTAAAAACATAAAGCATAAACCATAAAACTGAGTGAGAAAGATACTTTAAAAAGTTTTGTTTTCTTAATAGCAAGAGTCAGGGTGAGAGGGCAGTAAGCGTTGAACAAGGGATCTCCTGCACATCAGAGGGTTCCGAAAGAAACTGTACTAAACCCCACTGAAAACATTGAAAATCGTTGCTTTGATTTTAATAGTTTATTTGATAGCTCATTTATTGAGCTTCTTTCTCATCCAAGTATGCAGCCCAATTTTCTCACACCTGTGTGATGGGGAGCAAACATCCCACAGTTCCAGAATACATTGAATGCAAGAAAGATCAGCATCTGGCCACAAGCTCTCTACTGTTTGACTTCTTGTCTGCTGAATGACTAAATTATATGCTTTCCTTCTGTATTATATACTTCTCTGAAGATAAACAGTTATTTTAATGGAACAGGAGATTGCATAATCATTGTGAAGTCCTTGAGCTTTCTGCTGGCTGTGGATTTCTCTGTTCAAGTCCAGATGAGCTACACAATGCAAAAATACATCTAGTAGGTTTTCCATTGACATTACTAGGAAGGTGTAATGACTCTCAGTCTGATGTCAGCAGGAGGTGCTGTCAAGAAGGGAAGGAAAAAAAAAACCCTCAAAACCCCCTGCAGACATTCAAGAAGAAATCTTGTACTGTTGAGTAATTACAATTCTGAAAGAAAAAAATAGACTTGGATAAACCTGGAGGCACCTTTATATTTTTCCTTTTGAAACCTTACATCTCCCTGACATGACGCTTTGCTGTTCTGTCATTTCTGTCACCATGCCATGCTGGGCTAGTACTTTTTTCAGGGAGGAGGGAGTATTTTTGGTCCTTAGAGACCCTGCTGTGCAAATATTTCAAACAAACAAAGTCTCTTTTGAGATTTTTTTTTTTTTAAGTCTTTTAATCAGAAAACAGATATATTCTTTGTCTGCTGGAAGAGAAGCTGTGATTATCAGGGGAATTTCATTTCAAATGGCACATATGTTCTTCGTGTGGGTGGTGAGGTAGGCAGGCATCTCAGTGGTAGGTTATAGTCATGTTTATTATACACTTTGAATGTTACTTTGCTGATGTCAGTGTGGTACTTTTCTCTGAGGTGCACAGGAAGCCTGGAGCAGTAAAGAGCCTCCCTTCCATGCCATTTTCCCCACTTGTAAAGAAATCATGACTGAGATTGTAATTGTGAAGGTATTTAGTCACAAAAATTGTATCCTGGGGAGGTGTTGTGTCTTGCTGCAAGTTATTGCTGTCCCTTTGTCTAGACAGAAAATGGCTGAACTTTTCTTTTGTGTTACATCATTTATTCCAGTTCTTTCCTGCATAAATCCTTTCCGCTGCTTTCTTTCTCATTCACTTTCTTCTCACCACTCAATATGCTTTTTCTTCTCAAGTACTTCATACACCAGTCAGGTCATGTGCCATCAGAGTATGCGCTTCCTTGTAATCTGTTTGGCTCTCCTCTGGCTCCTAAGATTATCAACGATGTGGTACGGTTTTGTGTTATTTTTGTGGGGTTCTGATCAAAACTGATACTCCTTTTAACTGCTTCTTTCTTCCCTGAAACTCTATTGTACTTTCCGCCTTGTTTCTATGTCTGCTTTCTGACTCTTCCATTAGTGCTCCTCCAGGCTTAGAGAGCTCCAGTGAGAGCTCTGCTATCTTTAGTTTTGCCTCCTGATCTCCAGTTTGGGAGAAACACTTCTATCCCACTATAGGTAATTTTCCTGCTCACTGTTTTTCATTGCTTTACATGTTGTTTTGTTATTGCTATCTTTACAAACCTATCTTCACCTGTCACTGTCTGCCCTTGATTTAAAAAATCGAGGGCAGACAATGTATCTTGCTGCATGGAGAAAATATTGCTGATAGAAAGCTGCAGGGCTAAAGCCAATGGCTAAAATGCTCAAACTTTTCTATGCAAGATTTCCATACAATCTCGTCTTCTTGATCTATGGCTGTTTTATGACAGTGATTCAACCACAGATTAGATTCATCTGGTCTAGCGCGTTCATATTTCATCTGTATATATGTTGAATTGTATTTGCTATTTGCTGTGTGTATTTGCTATCTCTCTTTTGTGTTTGATGAAGTGAGTTTTTTCCCTCTTGTAAAGGCTCCTTTGATGGGAGTCAGCTGCATAAGTATGGGCATATAATGTTATTTTAAAACTTTGTAGGGTTTCCTATTTGGCCACTTACTACCTCTCCGGAAGGATATGAGGCACTTACAGGTCATGTGCTCCATGCAGATGTCTCATACTGCTGTGGTATGCATTGCCCTGGTGCACGTACCTGTGTACTAAAAGGCTGTGACTAAACAACACAGCATCTCTCTTCTTATCTTGCCATCTTAAGCTTCCCCTGGCAGCTTTTCAGCAAGTCATCAGAGTCACACTTGTGCAGAAACCAAATGGAGGCACAAATCATAGCAAATGAGAAATAAACCCACACTACAGAGCAATACTTTCCCAACGCAAATACCACTGAGTAAAAATGTAAAGTCAGTCAAAATAATAAAAGAGAATTGCTTTTAAAAAAAAATCCAAAAGTAAACCAGACATAAACCAAAACAAACCATTAAGAGTAGACTTATCAGAAATCCGTGTTAAATTCAGCCATCGTAGAGGTCAGGCTGGAATGCCATATCCTTCTCCGTGACTTTTGTTAGCTCAACCCTCACCTCAAGAAATCCCTGCTCACCACTGTGGATCTTCTGCATAATCTCCTACTGGAAACCCTTTTAAAATAATTATTTTCCTTTTTCTCTTAAATGTTTTTCCTGAATCAGGTTGTAGTCCGCTCTGGACTAACGTGTCTGTGTACATTAAATTGAGACTGGCATAAATTTGATTATTACTACAAGAGCAAAAAGATTTTCTCAGAGCCTCTTTCAAGGATCTGAGACCCATGGTAATTCCATTGAATTAAGATGATGAATATGAGTACCTCGCCCATATTTCTGTCTCACAAAAAGACATATTTCTGCTGTATGAATTTAGAACGTAAAATATACCTCCTTTTCTGGGCATATATTTTCTCTTGCCTTAATGGATTTTATATTCCACACAGAAAAGACAAGACAGAAATTTCCACCTATTGTTTCTTAAAAACAAACCACCAACAAAATTCTCCATAATTACAGAGAGCCTTGAAATGTTAGAGGTAATATTGAAATGTCGACAGGCATCTAACTTCTACTGGGGAGGAATGAGCTATTTAGTTAAGATGAGCTAATAATATATTTCCAGTGGTAAGTAACAGCTCTCCGTTCTGGATAAAAATGATTATTTTAATAAGGCTTGAAATTGCAGGCATGATATGTGCTGTGATAGTACGTAGGATGAACCAGTAATGTAAAACCAAAACCACTAAATGGAGCTTGAGCAGGGATCCTCTAAGGGATTATTAAAGATTATAACAGTAATCTGTTAGCCATTGAAATTAGATTTATGTGACTTTGCATAAAACAATTATTTGCAATGTGTAAAAAAACAACCCACCCAAAAGCTTTTTTTCTCTTATCTTTTCCCGTCTTTTAAAAATATTTTACTTTTTAATATTTAAAGTGCATTTTCACACTTAACTGATTTTCCTTATTTTCAAGGGTGATACACAACTTAATTTTACTACTTTTAAAGACTGCAGGGTATATCTCAGGGTGTCATATTCATATTGGAAGAAAAATTTTTTTCAGAGTGCAAGCTGAGGTTGCTGTTGATGTCCTTGTTATCTTTCATCTGCAAAAACAAGTTAGACAGTAACCAGCCCTGGAAGAGGCTTATGTTGTGCTATAAAGCAGTTCCTGTGGTCGCCCACGGCCCTCCTGGTAGCCAGCTATGTTACTTAGGGCATATCAGCTTCTTAGCTTTCTGATTCTCTCCTCATCCCTCTTTTCTTTGTAAACTAAAAGCTCTTTTGGGAGAGGCTGACAAAACCTACTACACAAGACTGTACTTGGCACAACAGGATGCAGATCTTGGCTGGAGCTTTTTGGCAATGCAGTGATACAGATAATACACTGATAATAAAGGTTTCATACAGAAAGATCAATAGGTACAAGACATTAGTACTTTAAAGCCTCTTCTCTTTTGATTAGTAGGGAACAATTCATATACAATCTATCACACTCATATGAGTTTTGTGAGAATTAATTATACAATGCTTGCACAGGACTTTGAAGATGCAAAGGCAGATTCCCAGCTGTGTTAGAGTTCAGACAGCACAAGGTAGCCTAACAAAACAAAAGCAAAAAAATCATCTACAGGGTTTTTTGGCTGGTAGACAGCAGCTGTAGAGGTTATTTCACCATCTCTCCTACTCTGGCTGCCAGAGTGCAAAGTGTCCTGCCTCTCTCTAGACTCACCTCTACTAAGGGATGGACTCAAGATAAGCTCTCGTCAGAGAGAGGCCTTGGGGATACTCAGTGCCTCCAAAAGCTCTCCTTCATCTGTCATCTGGATAAGGCAGGACATTGCAGCAAAGCAAAAAACCCAGTCCAGCACCATATACACTGCTCTGCATTAGCACAGCATTGGGCAGTGTACTTTACAGAAGGGCTGCAACTGTTAGTATGAACTGATAATACAGAACCGCAGAGCTAAAAATTGCTTGAGCTCTCCTCACTCTTCCAGCATAGGCATAACTTCAGTGTCTCAAAAACTAGTGTAGGCTTCAGGGAAACCTAGTCTGTGTTGTGACCCTTCTTCTCCCACCTTATTTTCTCTTTCATAATTTCTGAGATAAGATCTAACTAATGATTTTCAGACTCCATGTCTTGGATATATATAAACTATATTTAATTCCCAGAAAATTACTTCCAGCTTTAGGACGTGTCCATGAGTTACACCTAGGTGTGATGGTTTAGCCCAGTGTCCACCAAGTCACAAAATCACTCCCCCCCTAAACTGGACAGGAGACAAAGAAATATAACAAATGGCTTGAGAGTTGAGATAAGGATGGAGAGATCACTCAGCAATTAGCATCACGGGCAAAAGAGACTCAAGTCAGGGAGAAAAAAGGTTTGATTTATTAAAGGAACAATAAGAGCACAGAGATGATAAATAAAAACACCTTCCCCCCATCCCTCCTCTTCCCAAGACTCTCCTTCCTTCCGCCCTCAGCGGCACAGCGGATGGGGGATGGGGGTTGCAATCAGTTCATTACAGATGGACTTTGCTGCTGCTTCTTCTCAGGGGGAGGCCTCATCACATTTCCCACTGCTACACTGTGGGGTCCATCCCCACAGGACACAGTCCCTCATGAACTTCTCCAACATGAGTCCTTCCCATGGGCTACAGTTCCTCACAAATTGCTCCAGCATGGGGCCTCCCACAGGGGCAGCTCCTCACACCCTTCCCCAGCATGGGTCACCCACCAGGAGAACAGTCCTTCAGGTGCCGACTGCTCCAGCCTGAGTCCCTCACAGGATCACAAGTCCTGACAGCAAACCTGCTCTGGTGTGGGCTCCTCTCTTCCATGGATTTCCAGGTCTTGCCAAGAACTTGCTCCAGGATGAGCTTCCCACAGAGTCACATCCTTTTTCAGGCATCCACTCACTCCAGCGTGGGGTCATCCATGGTCTGAGAGTGGATCTCTTCTTTCCGATGGCCTCCATGGACTGCAGGGGGACAGCCTGCTTCACCATGGTCCTCACCACATATCACAGGGGAGCCTTTCTTCCAGGGTCTAAGCACCCTTCTCCCCCTCCTACTCCACTGACCTTGGTGTCTGCAGAGATGTTTTCACATTCTCACTCCCTGTTGCTGCTGCAGTTTAACAACTGCACAACAACTTCTTCTCAAACATGTTATTCACAGAGGTGCTACCTCAGTCATCAATTGGCCAGGCCTGGGTCAGGTGCAGAGTCCATCTTAGAATTGACTGGCCCTAACCCTATGAGCTACAGGAGAAGCTTCTAGCAACTCTTTGTTTAAAGAAGCCACCCCTGTAGCCCCACGCTACCAAAAAACCTGGCCCAGGCAAAACCAGTACACTAGGCCATTTCAAATTGATGGGATTCAGGTAAGAAGGAGAAGAGTAGAGGGAAGGAGTTAGCATTTTGTGTACCAAATCTCATCTTCCTCAAACCCTCTGTTCATGGAGCTTTAAATATTTTAAATCTCCATCTCCATGTCATTTGTCACACTGTTCAAAATAAGTGTGGATGAAAATAAATGAAGAAAAGCCTGACCAAAAGAATAGACATTTTATGGGGAACAAGGCAGCCTTTTTTAATAACATGCTGTTATCAAGGAAAAGAGCTAAGGAAACCTTACTTTTACTTTTTTGAAACACAACAGAACAACTCATGTTCACTTCTGTCCATTTAAGCTTTTCAATGGGTCTAGATGGACATCTTTCGAGACTTGCACAGAACCATAAAACAAGGCCAATTCATAATTTCCTGAAGTCCCTTTAAAAAAAAAAAGTGAAACAAAGGCATTTATCAGAAAACAGAAGATCTCAATCTGCTCTAGAAAAAAATCCTTGGAACAACTTCCCTAGAGAACAGTACATGGAGTCTTTTACCCTTCTAGCAGAAGAGGTTCAATGCCACCAGGAGTTATTGGTTTGGCATAAGAGTCATCTAACAAAATTCTATTGCTTGTATTATACAAAGGGCTTTACAAGATTATATTCTCTGTCCTAAATGTGTGTATCCACTAATTTCTTTCCAGCAAATCACAACTCATTCACCTATTTGCAGGGCAGAGCTGGAAACAGATCCCAGTTTTCTGGTCCTCTGAAAGCCTGTGCTGTCATTTTGGTGGAGCAAGCAATAGAAGAAACAGTTCATTTACCATCAAATGATGAGATTCATTTCACAAAAGTGATGGCAGTCAGGATAAGAAGCTGTGTTATTTTTTTTTCTAGGAGCAGAAAAGATTCTAGGAGAAAAGGAGTGGAAACCAAGCCCTCCAAACTGCATGGATGAGTACTTCTGATGCTCTGTTTTTGACCAAGCATAAAAAAGTGAAGAGCTGCTTCACAAGTACTTCTTGTCCTCCACTGACTTCCGTTAAGAAAAACAGTTGTTAGCCTGAATAATACCTCTCTGTGTGTGCTTATGTGGATATACATTCATAGGTGCAAGCTTTCTCATCGGGGAGGATGGCAAGAGCTCATACAGCCCTGCTTGTACTAGGTCTTACCTAGACTCGCCTTTCCTCAGACCCTCCTTCTGTTTCCTCTTACTTAAAACCTAAACACTTCTAGAGAAGCTGCTTCTTCCCAGAAAGTAAAAAGGCTTTATTCTCAAAGAAATTCTATATAAAATACAGGGGGAAAAAAAAAAAAGCAAGCAAGCAAACAAAAAAACAAACCACTTCTGTGAGTAATTGTACAGAAGGCATCAGACCGAGAGAGCAAGACACAAGCTCACCTTTACTGTGAACACAGAGATGTCCTGGGGCTGCTAAATGAGCTCTATTGTTAGGTCTATCTTTTTTGGAGCTAGGATTCAGAACAGTCTTCGGTATTCTAGATTTCTGTTTAAACTGCACATAGGAGTAGTTCTAAAAAAATAATCAAAGCAGAATGTTCCTCTAACAGAAAATACCATGATTTTTCTTGCTTTCCATCTGCAAGAAAAAAAGGAAAATTAAAAATGTTGGGTTTTTTATATCAACACACAGACATTAAAAAGTTTTAAATTCATGATGTTAAGATGGAGCCTTTGAGGATGTTTTTACACAAAGTTTGTTATTTCAAAAAACATTTTCTTTCCCTTGAACTAATTATATGAAATTTTAGAAAACTGTTTTCAAGTGAATGTGAAGAAAGGAACACTGCATTTTTTTATAGGAAATGCTCTGACAAGTCAATAAAAACCTGTTCAGATCTACTGTAGATATTGAAGAGGTAGTGTGAGAGCGGCTAGCATCTGGAAAATAGAGGATGACATAAGCTAATCCTATTTAGGGTCATGTGCCCTATGGTGCTTTTCTGCAAGGGAAGTGTCAGCAGCTGGTAAAAACCCAAAGGTTAGAACAGCACACTGTAGCTTCTGCCTTTCACTCCTGACAGGAACAATTTTCAAAAAACCTGAACACTTCATGCCAGTTCCTGTTGATATAACTGCAGATATTCAGTAACTGGAAAAATTGCTCTGTCTTGTTTAGGACCTGTCTTAAAGCTTTTCCCATTAGAAGTTTAACCACTTGTATAGCAGAGCTAATGGTTACTTGTCTGCTGCACAGAGACAAGTAGTAGAAAGGAGACGTAAATAATTTTAAAGGATTTTGTGGTCCTTTGCTGAGAGTTATTCTAGAAGTGGGAAAATACTGCTCTACTACCATTTTTAAACAGATTTTTCCAAGGTAATATGAAATAGATGGAAATGCTGGTATAAAAATGGGGACACTAATTTAACACTACAAAGCCAGCAGAAAAAGAAGTCATCCTCTCCTTTTTTATGCTGATTGTTTGAGTTTTGGTTGCATTTTGTGTTCATATCTATTGTAAAAACAAAATGTAAATTACACAATTAAACATTTGGAACAGCCTCCTTTATCAGTGTATAATTCACAGTGTGTCAGGGACATCTAATAACATTATATTACGGATCACTTATCAGATAGTTGTTGAGTTAACTGCTATTATCTTCTTTGCCATCCCCCATAATTTGATGTGAACAGTTTCTCATATTTGCGGGATGGTAATACGCTTTCTACATTGTTACATAGTCCTTTTTCTCTCATTTATAGGACTCATCTCCTGTTCCTGGTTTTTTTTGGAACCACCTGCAGTTAGCAGTGTATAGATAGTGCTATGACATTATATTGGGCTAGACTGGCTGTTCTGGTTTGATGAAGCCACTATTATGTTTTTGATTGCTACTGATGATGATCTGTATGTTTTCTAATGCAGATGTTATTTAGCGAGGATGGCTAAGAGCACTAAAGCTCCCGCATTAGCACTGCCTGCCTGCAGTGGACATTGTAATTGTCCTTGACACTCCTACCATGCTATTATTTAGGCAGCTGGCTCTTGTCTGGCTTTAGTGCCTGTTGCTAAGGCTACATAGGTGTGGACAAGCACCAGTTTTGAGGGCTCGTTTCCCACTCCCCTTCTACTTTCACTAGCAACAGCCACAGCTTTTTGACTTGTTGAATGCTAGGACCACCAAAAGGGGTATGAGTGCTGGGGAAGGGGGACAGCATCTATTTTCCTGTTGTGGTCAGGCAGACTGAATGCCTAGTCTCCACCGCAAGCAGCTTCTCCACCTCTGCCCTTCTCAGCACCCTCCTAGATTTTCTTGGAGAAGCTGTTTGCAGACAATATTCATCCACACTTGGGGAAAGGAGCTGTGAAGAGGCAGAAGCCACAGGCTCCACAATCATCAACTAGTCTCTAGCTGACTTTCTACCTTCTAGCAGAATTTCTTGTGAGGATTCAGGTAATCAGGCAAAACAGTTCTGTTCAGGAAACCCAGATCATGAGCTCTCACTTTTGGGAAAGAAGTTTTGTGCCTGTGCTTTCTCTGGTAGCAGTTGATGCAGGCAGCTTTCAGCAAGTGGATCATGGTCTTGAGAATTATAGTGCAAACTTCTTATTTCTTATTGTTCCTGGTTTTTTTAAGCACTCTGTTCTCTTATAAATCAGTACTATAGTTTTATCAATACATTGTAGTGCGTATTGTATCAGTTATAATGTCTGAATATGCACCTGTTGGTTAAAGACATCTTTTAATTTTCCAGACTTACTTTACTTAGGAATTTAATTTTTAATCAAATGGAAAGCTGACTAAACAGTGCTTTTATAATACTTTCTCACAAACAAACCTAAAGTTGGAATGCTTAATGCATCATTAGTACTCCTTACTACAGCAGGCCTATGTTACAGTGTTAATGTTCCCAACCAGAAATATCCAAGACTCTTGGGTTAACTGTTGCCCCTCTCACTGTGAAATAGCCATGAAATTGCTTAAGAATATTTTGGACCATACCTAACAAAATAACAGAATATCTTGTAGCATATATCTTTCTTTTTTTCCTATCCAGATACTAATTCAGCACTCGTCTCAAGTCACCATAAAGTACCTGAACGCATTTCCTAATAAAAAGTGAAGCTTCCCTACAGGAGCAGTGAGCTGTCAGCTATCTTTCTGTCTCCCTTTATTTATTTTGCTGCCTTTCTATTTTCCTGGCTCTTGTCAAATTTCTCTGGAACATTTTCTTTCTCTCTTCGCCATTCCGCAAGAGCAGAAGAAAAGAAAATTGTGGAAAAAAAATCAGATAGGAGCTTTAAAGTTTAAAAAATAAACACAATTTGGGAACTGTAGAAGCAGCTGTTAGTTGCACAGGCCATAATTTACTAGAATACACATGGCTGTAGTCAGCAAAATTAGTATTTGCTTCGGTTTGCATTTCAGGGAACTTTTGAAATAGGAATATAACAAAGACATCAAGGTAGGTAGGTAAAGAAAAAAGGGGGAGGATTTTTTATTCTAGCACACTTATTCTCTTAGAAATTCTCCTCCTTAAAATTGTGTAATTTCTTTCATTTTATGGCCACCATCATCATAGGTGGACCTGCTTCTGCAGGGCGGTTGGACTAGATGATCTCTAAAGTTTCCTTCCAACCCCTACGATTCTATGATCAGCAGTCAGTCTAGTTACCAACAGCACAGCCTCATGGAAGCTTGAGTTCAGGATAAGGAATGACTGTGGATGTGGAAGCTTTATGAATTAGGTAAAAAGCTACAGTTACTTGGCTTGACTACATTTCATTTCTCTTCCAGAAATGTGTCTACCTAACA
Organism: Colius striatus; assembly: GCF_028858725.1. NCBI lineage: Eukaryota > Metazoa > Chordata > Aves > Coliiformes > Coliidae > Colius > Colius striatus. Next base: position 15,147,713 of record NC_084769.1, on the reverse strand, counting down.
TTAAAAGATCTTGCTAAGAAAAGCCTCATTTATGGGGTCCCACTCCAAGAACCATCTGCTTGTCTGCCTATTACTAGGAAATCAGAGTCACATTTCAAATGTTTGGCAATTCAGAGGTAAATGAACTGATTCCTCCAGTTCAACTAAAATCCACCAGCTTACAAAAAGAAGTGGTGTCTTAACCTGTTGCCTCATCTAAGTGCACTCAATAGTGAATCTACACTTCTGCATTCCTCCACAGCATTCCTTGTGTTCTGGCCTTTCACTCCATTTGAGGATCTCTGCAAATCCCATAAACTGTCACCAGGGTACCATAATTAGATCCATAAAAGCACAGGTCAGCTGTGATATTCTAAGGCTGAAACGCCAGTGACATATTAGTACTCACATGGTTAGTGCAACTTAATGTGGTCACATTGGTTTATGAACTGGAGCAGAAAGGGCAAGTGGAAGGAATGAAAGATGCTACTGATAGAACAGAAACTGATAAGAAGTTCAGTTCAAAACCCAATCTAACTTAAAAGAGTTTTTGCCCAGGAATGGATAATTGTTATGTTTCCAGTAATAGAAATCCTAATTCTTTAGAGGGCCCAAAGGGCATGAGACACAGATAAGTTCAGATTGAGCTGGTTTCAGACTGCTCTCTACCACAAACTCTTGTTCAGTCTTGACAAAATTCTCAGGATAAAATTAAGGCTTACAATTAAAGACTGAAGGAAGTTAGGTCCTCAAATTACTGCAATACTTTTGGAAGTATTTGGAAGTACTTGAACTTCTCTATTTACAAAACATGCTTCAAAGCTCTCCATAATTTCATGATCACAAAGCCATCAAAAATGTGATACAGCTAGAAGGCAAATTGTTGTGGTATCACAACAGTAAAAGGCCGAAAAAAGCCCAAAACAAAATAACCTAGAACTATTTTACAGTTGCTATTGGGTTACAAAACAAAATGAGTCTCAATAAGTGACCATGATTTATCTGGCCCTGGAACAACTGTCAGTACTGCAAGTACTGCCTTTTTTCTTGCTTTCACCTAAAAACCATTGTACTAAGTGAAAATTAACCCCATTTGCCCTTCAAGCCACTGTTCATTAGGAGTTTACTTATCAGTACCACACTACCACAGCAATGTTTGATCAGATAGATATTCCATCAACAGAACTGAGCCCAAATAATAAAAATAATGGAAGAAACAAGAACTAAAGATAAATTTTCTGATTAAATATTGATGTTGAAATTATTATTTATGTTTCCTGGCTTTTCTACATTTACTACCTGTTAGCAGTGTCCCTCACTCATGAAACATTCATGCTCGATTTTTATAGCTCACTTCTGTTCTTAATCTGAGTTATTTTATGAAATTACTCCTTTTATGGTGCTAAGGATTTAGATTCTTTCTGCCTATTGAGCTACATCATTATTGTCACCTCAAGTGTAGCAAATGTTTTAAAAACTATTTTTAGAAGGAAGGAAAGTCGTTGTTACCCTCTACAGATTAGCTGTTGTGAGAGATTTGAGTCTGCCCATGTTCACAGGCTGCAGAACATCCTCCAGAAACATTGCTTTAGGTGTTATGCCCCTGTCAGAGAGGTAAATCCTGTAAGGCTTGAAATATATGAAGTACTGAATCAACGTAATCTCAAATGCATGTGATATCAGCTATATGAGATTACAAACACCATGAACATCAAGACAGTCACAGCCAGTCAGACTGTGGCCTTTTTAGCTCAGCGTCCAGTATCTAAGTAGAGCTAGTAACAGAATCTTGAGAAAGAGTATAACAAAGGACAAAAAGTATAATCAAGAAAAGAATAATATTTTCTTATTGTGTCTTTCCAATATTTCACCTAATCTGAAGCTTAGAAACTTTCTGAGTCAGAGATAATATCTTGGTGTTTGACAGCCTTTGTGTAGTTTTCTTATTCATGTATTTTACATTTGTCAAAACCAGTTTGTGGGAAGCACAGCCTACTGTAGCACAAGGTAAGCAAACACATCCTGAAAAACACTACATGCTCCTCTTTGTTTGGAACACATCACTTGAACATTTAACTAGATTCCTCCAAGTTTTGTGTTTTGAAGAGCAGTGAACAATTGTTTCTCATTGACCTTCCCTGACCTACTTGTGATCTCACATCCAGTGTCTCTTTTTGAGGCCTGAGTCCTAGTCACTTTTGCCACTCCTCAAAAAGGAACCATGGCCTATGCTTGATCATCTTTAGAGTACTTTGGGCATTTTAGGCTTTATTGAGAAAAGAGAAAAGCAGTAGAGCAGGGACTACTGGCTATGATTTTTTTTCACGTTTCTCCTCCTTTTCTGTGTTAGTTCTGTTAACACTCCTCTACATAAAAGTCAGTGGGGAAATTTCACTTTAAAATAACTTTAGAATAACTAATCATCAGTAAAGGAATGTGGATTTCTAAAGTCTTGAAAAAAAACCCCTATGATCTTCCTTAAGTTTCAGCTTCCTTATGTGCAGAAAAAAATGCAGCAGTTCAGAGCCGATCTCACCCTGATGTAAGTCTAATGGCTCCCACAGCTGGTGTATATTGATGTAGCTCTATTGATTTAAAGAGTGCTACACTGATTTATATCAAGGAAAGATCTGAGCCTCTATGTCTCAGTAGAACCCAGTGATAAACTTTGTTTTAAAACATGGGGGAAGGGGGGCATAATTCTGATGAACCACGTCCTTGTGCCCGGTACATGCTCCTGAGACTTTTTAAAATGTTACTAGCTTTGGAAAGGCAATATCTGTGATAAGAGCAGCATATCTCTGCTGTGGCCACAAGATGGCCATGTCTCTGAGTACAATTTGTCAGCATTACAGAACAGGAAGTGAATTTACTCCTTTCAGATGGAGGCGGCTTGCAACGGTGACAGCAGCATTGTGCTTACGGCACTTGCTGTGTCTCAGCTGCCTGTCTAATATCACTGACTCCAAAAACCTGCAGAATCGACAGATACTGATACTTTTTAATAGAAGAAAGCAGACTGGAGGTTACAAGTGTGTGAACTGGATGTGATTACTGATACCCCTCAGATTACAGACCACACTCCAAATTTGTCCATGCCAGATTATTCATTGGTCTAAAGATACTCATCATCAAATCTCTGTCTGTCAGACAACAAAACTGTCCCATATAATTTGTGGCACCAAAAACAGGATGCTGGAGGAACATAAACAATATATCACTGGCTGTGGAAAAGGATGGGGTCAAGACATAACAAGTATGTAGTTTATTCTGAAGTTTGAAACCAAGACAATGCTGATCTGCCCCAGATTATTGGATCAGCAAATCAAATAACCAATGTAGCAAGCTGTTCTTTAGGAAACCAAAGCATATCTCTATTGATACAGCATAGCTCTCTGGTATGTACCACACAGCTACATTTCATCATAGAGGAGGCATGCCAATAACTCTTTAGACTTTAGGGATATTTTTAGTAAAATAACTCCTCCATTTCATAATTAGAAATAGCAAATCACTCACTAATCTCTCAGTGATTAATGTCTGAAATTTCTTCTTTATTTAATCTATTTTATCAATTTCCATTTTATGAAGAAGTTCAGAGATTTATGTGTCTATTTATTTACATGCCCACTGACTCATGCAACAGAGAAACAGAGGAAGGAATAAGAATGTGGAAATTTAAGGGGTTACAAGTCTCCTAAAAAAAGCTTTAATTGAATATGTCTTTGTCACCTTTTGTACCCACCCTTCACAGCTAAACAGAGAAAGTCATTATCTGTGTTTACCTGAAGAAAACTGAAGCATATGGATAAAATGGGCCTGATTCAGCTTACAGGGGATTCATCCAAAGAAATCCCCCTTTGACTTCAGTAGGAATAGGATCAAGATGGAACAAGCAAGAACAGGGTTGCAGTAACAGTCTCTGTTCATGGGAGAAATCAGATGAGGAACTTTTGATTCCTGGTCTAGTTCTTCAGCCCTTTGTCTGCCTGACAAACTTCTCTTGGACTTCAGGCTAAGCGTATAAATTTAATCACATGATAACTTCAGGAATATGACTCACCAGGACTACTTATGAGCTTATATTTATGTATATTCTCAGGTATTCTGCTAAAATTCTGTAAATACTTTAAATAGACCTTTCAGACATCATCTTTTCCTTTGTTTCCCAAACTATATTGAAAAGATTAAAAAACCCCAAAAAACCAAACAGAAATCCAGGAAGCTGGTGTTAACTTGCAGAGCAGTTTCCTAGTTCATCACTACTCTTTCGTAACTGTGACAGAGATGAAGAGACCATCAACAAAATAGGTTGTTTTCATTGCTCATGACAGTCTCAGTAAGAATATAAATTCTGATTTTGAAGAGGTTTTATTGATTGAAAGACAATGTTACCAAACTACACACAAGACTTACAAAGAACCCAGACAAGTATTGAACAAGAAATCATGCAGCAAGAACAGGCTTCTGGGCTGCTTCAAAGCTTCATCTTCAGCAGTCCCTGTCGCACAGTCTAATTAGTATCTTTTTCACAGAGCTATACTGTGTAACATAAGCCCAATGTATCGGGAAAGTTGTATCAAACACCTCTGCAAATAAAATGTTTGCAGGAAGTAATTTTTGTAAGTCGGCAGGCTAGTATTTTCACACTATAGAGATTCCTTGTTTAACTGTAGAAAATTGAAGTACACTTAAAAATGCACATACTTTGCAATTCCAGTGTTTAAAGAGAAGTAACATAGCAAATATTAAGGTGGCATACACCTATTATTTTCCCTCTGACATTTAGAATTAGGAAGGAAGAAAGCAATTTGCAAATGTGAGTTTGGGTTGGATCAAGAGGCTAGTGAATATTTTAGCATTATCTGCCAGAAATGCTTTCTGAACAGTCCAGCTCAGACAAAAAAACCCCAACTACTAGAACATCAAATACAAACAGTATGTGAAATTCATGCACTGTTCTTCTGATATCCTCATGGCAAGATCCTAGATGCATGGAGAATAAATGGTATGGAGTATTTCATGCCCTCTTGATCATTATGTAGTATTATCACAGTCTTCATAAATTTTGGACTTGAGGCAGGACTTTGTGAATATAATATAGAAGTATGGAACCAAAAGAAGGCATTCATTCCAATTCCATGGGAAAAAAAATGCCAACAAAACAAACAGAAAACAGATGAATGGCAAAGCAGAATCCAATAGAATATTTAACATAAGTCATTGTCTGACAATTTCCTTGTTGCCAATATTTTGTGGGTATCTGGAGAAACAGGAACCGATCGAAGACAATGGCTTTGTGAGTATCTTGGAAACCTTCTCCTAGATAGCAGGACAAAAGTGGAGGAAAAGTGCTTGCTTGAAAATTTAACAAGTGAGTAAAATGGGGACTAGGACAGAGTGGGAACAATAAATTGGTCTCTCCTCAGTTGGTAAGAGATATGATATGGGGGCAGACTGGAAAGGACTTTACAAGAAGGACAACTATATCAAGTTTAAAAGTTTGAACTAAACAATTATAACTGTTAATAAGAAAATGACTGCAATCCTGAATCCTCTTCATGGAAAGAAGTTGCTGATCAGCACAGCAGTTAAATAAATGCGCATTCTGCAAATCACTATTAAATGCTTCTTTCTGTCCTTCTGCTAGACACTAAAGTTGCTTGACCTCTCTTTAAGCTGTTTCAAACTGACTCATTAAGCCATTAAGGAAAGTGGATTGAGTTTACCCCACTCATTTCATCTGAAGAGGATTAGGGAATGTTAATCTGTTCCCTACAGATCTGGGGTTACTAAGCCTTCCAACATCACTATAAAATCTGGAAGATCATGTTTATTTGTGACCACATTAAAATAAAATTAAAAAAAAAAAAGGCTTGGGCTTGACATATTCTTTGATCAAATGAGGGATTTAGGTTTTTAGCCATGCCTGTACCTTGTGACAAGTCATATATCAGGACAAAGCAAGGCACTGAAGTACCTGGCATAGCCTATATGGTACATGCTTCATATAGATATGTTTTGAATAGTCCCTGGGGCCTTCATCCTTTTCCATGAGCAGAAAGAAGACCACAAAAGAGGACAGAAAGCTCAGGCCTGACTACATATCCTGAGAGTCCTTGAACCAGTACTAGGAACAATGTGAGCAGCAAGTCCTGAAACAGGTATAATTTCTCAAAGTGTTGCGCAAACTCCTTAGCCCAGAATAGTTTTATACTAAGGCCAATTCTCTCCACTCAGTTGCAGTTTCAAGCTCTCACTAGCTTCTGCAAAGATAGCAGTTAAACTCAGACATAGTGGACCTGCTTCTGCAGGGGGGTTGGACTAGGTGATCTCTAAAGGTCCCTTCCAACCCCTACCATTCTATGATTCTATGTTTTCAAGATTCTCCATGAGAATCTCTGTCATTAACCATTACATTTGAAAACATGTTAATACAGTCACACAAAGAGCACTCTTATAATGACAGACTGGTTTGGATTAAAAAGCAACTTTAAAGGTCTAGTTCCACTTCCTACCCTCTTCCCACTGGGCAAACAAAAAAAAAGCATCAAGCTGCAGCACCTTTCCCCTTCCCAAAAAATCTCAACGTGTCAGTTTAACAGCATCTCCTAATGCTCACACATGTCTTGAGACAAACTAAACTCCAGCCTTCAGGCCTGTGGCCCATTTTTTGCAATCTTGAGAAACAGGAAGATGAAGCTGTGTTCCCAAGCTGAGGGAAAAGAGAGCTTTGTATCACCCCTCTGCTCAAGAGAAAAAAGGCCATGAGTAGGACATGTCCTCTGGGGCTGGGCAGAGCAGTGCTGGGAGGATGAGAGGAGATAAAGAATGGCTTTCAACACCCATCAACTCTATCAGCTATCAGCTCTGACAAGTGCAAATATTTGCTGATTTTATCCAAAGCCAGACTTGATCTGTTTTTGCATTATTCCAGAATTCCAATCCCTTGAAGGTTTCAGTGGGTTGAAAGAGCTCAACTGAAACAGTAAGAATGAAACAGCTGAGGTGGAGCAGATGGCCGAGGAGAGGTTCTCTCTGTCTGCCCCTTCAGCTAGTTCTGTCCTTGTGCCTTACTGACATCCCTCTCTATCTTAACAGCATTTTTTTTTTTCTCCAATTGTGGGAAGAATAGGAGTTGCCTGTACTTGGAATTGTCACATAGTGCATCTGTCCTTGTGTCAACAAGGTTGATGGTCTGGATGTATCTTGGTTGGTTTGGGGTGAACTGATATGGAGCATTGCAAGAATAAGAGAAAATTCAAAATACTGTTTTGCACACAAAAGTTTCACTTGGGAATTTGTGAAAAAGCAGCTTTCATGAAAAAATGCCTGACTTCAGCTGTAATGTGGTTGGTATCATCAGACCTATGCTTAATCTCACAGGTGCCAAACTGTTTAAAAACACATGAAGCAGAAACAAAATTAGTAAATTACTTGTTGAACTTGGTAGAGAAACCCAAGAATCATCCTTCACAGAGGTCAGACAATCTTCTGAGGAAGAAAGATCATTAGATAACCATCTCCCTCTTTAAAATGAGCCCCTGATTATTCAAGTCGGGTTTGAATCCTCTCCTTTGTACGAGTGAGGTGTTATTTTAAGATTTGTTTTAGAGATTGTACTCTGCATTTAAAATCTCCTTTGTGTGTAATCTTCTGGTATCTCCTTTGTTCTTGTCAAACAGATGAAGGAAGGAACTCCTGCCAGCTTTTTTTGTTTCTCATTTGGCATATTGCTATAAATTGTACACACAGACCTTCATAAAAGCTTTTATTCACCATCTTTTATTAAGAGTCTTTGTGCAAGTGTATGTGTCTGTATTTATAATCATCTATATTTGCATAAAATGGAAGAGGCCAGTAGCCAGAATAAAAAAAAAAAGAATGTGAACCTTATCAGTCTGAGAATCTAGCTATGAAATTGTAAGGCTCATTAAAGAACTAATTCATGAAAGGTTTCATCTTTGAAACTTCCAGACTATATGCTTTCACTTATACAAATCCTGCAAATCAGTTAATAAACCATAATTCTCCAACATTCTTTCAATTTTTTCATGCAGTTTTCCAAACAGTCTGATAAACTGAGATGTTCTGCATTAGAATTGAGTGATGTTCTTTATAACTATTATACTGAGCACATTTATATTTGTATAGTGCACTTTAGAAATACAAGGTAGCACTATCGAAGTGCACAGTATTTATTCAGTGTTGTAAATATTCATGCTGCTTCTTATGTCAATAGAAAATAATAAATTATATTGTGCTCTTAGTTATGGTGATACTGATGTTTGATTATTCCACTGACTACATAGTGGTTCTCTAGACTTTAATAAATGTAAGTAATACAGGGATATGATTTATGTAAGAAAAGATGGACATAAAAAAAATAGAAAGCATTGAGTACAAAGGTTTTTCAGGGTCTGTTCGTTCTGCTCTGAGATCCAACCTAGAGTGAGATGACAGACATTTTGTAGTCAAACTGAAGACTACCATGGAAGAAACTGCTAGAATGTTGAAAACCTTTTATGGATGTTGCTGGTCATTTCTAAGTACATGTTGAAAGCTGTGCAAAAGTAATTGCTGTTTGCTAATCTGAGATTTTAACTTTCAGATAATTAATGTTCTAATGGACACTGAATTAAAATGGTCAATGTCAACACGACAAAAGATGGAAGAGAAGAAAGGAGGGAAATGAGCAAACTTTTGTCCAAACTTAAGTTAGTTAAGGGATATATTACCTTTGTCATTTGCATAGCTGCAGTAGAGCACAGTATTGCTTTTTTTTTTCCAGTATCCCCTGCATTTAATCTGGAACTCTGAAGAGATCTCATATTTTAAGTACTTGAGCAGTCATTTGCTATGTTAGGAAGTGGCACATGAATAACAGTAAGTCTGAGTCTCAGTGCAAATGCATATATAGCTGGAAAGCAAAGGTTTGTAATAAAAGCCTCTGTAGTAACTGTGACTTAGGGTCTTGGAAATCAAAAAACCTGACTGGCTTTAATGGTAAAGAGTTCAGATCTCAAGCTTGCCCACAAGCCCCAGGGGTTAAGGTCAAAGGTGCAAGAGCTGAGTCAGAGCACACAACACTGACATCTGTTCTAGGGGATCTTTGGAGCATTGTAGGATAAAGTTACATCTTGTTGCCCTCTTTTTCTTTGGAGAACAACTTAAAATAAACTTAGATTAATAGAGAAAAAGGTTATATATTTGTGTTTCTGATTCATTTTGAACACTGAGATGATATCTCACCTACATCATCAAGAAAATCAAGAAAATCACTGAATGAGATTTCAGTTCCTAGTTCTTAGATGAATATCTTAACTTTCACCAACATACGTTATTGGTGCTTATATTTTTATCAAGAAACTTAGTTTCTCAATTCTGAAAAAATGAAAAGCCGAAACTTCATGAAATAGTGTAAAAATTATGAGATTTGTAATAACCCTGTAAATGAGCAACATTATTAAGTTATAACGTAAATTGATGTTATCCTTTTGATTTTTTTTTCTCTGAAACTCAGAGTTGGGTTTTTTTTCTTCTATAAAATAGGTTTGATAACTGAAAAAGCAAACCAAGAGTAGAATTTTCACAGATGTTCTACAAGTAGTTTATGGATTAATGCAGAATCAAAGGTAACACTTCATTTGGTTGTAGCAGTTATAAGCTGATGTGCTACAGTAAAGATAAAGTCTCTCTACTGAGTGCAGCCCGTGAGGGACTCTAAGGTTGTGTATCTCAGATACCTACTTCTTTCATCTTTAGTTCTTATCTTAAATCTGAACAATAGTATAGAATCATTTTGTTTGGAGAACACCTTTAAGACCAAGCCCAACGGTTAGCCTGGTATTTCCAAGCCCACCACTAAGCCATGTCCCTAAGTGTCACATCTATATGTCTTTTAAATACCTCCATGGATAGTGACTCAACCACTTCCATAGACAGCCTGTTCCAATGCTCAACAACTCTTTTGGTGAAGAAACTGTTCATAATATCCAGTCTAAACCTCCTCTGATGGAAGGTGAGGAGAGGTAATTTCCTCTTGTCCTATCACTTGTTACTTGGGAGAAGAGACTAATACCCACCTGACTACAACCTCCTCTCAGGTAATTGTAGAGAGCAATAACGTGACCCCTCAGCGTCTTTCCCTCGCAAGTTCTCTAGATCCTTCACCAGCTTTTTTGCCTTTCCCTGGACATGCTCCAGCACCTCAATGTCTTTTTTGTAGTGAGGGGCCTAGAACTGAACACAGCACTTGTGAGGTGTAGCCAACAAGGGCACAATCACTTCCTTGGCGCTGCTGGTCACACTATTTCTTACACAAGGCCAGGATGCCATTGGCCTGCTTGGCCACCTGGGCACACTACTGGCTCATATTCAGCCACTGTTGATCAACATCCCCAGTTGTTTTTCTGCAGGACAGCTTTACAGCCACACATCCCCAAGCCTGTCGCTCTGCCCAGAGTTGTGGTGGCCCAAGTGCTGGACTCAGGACTTGTCCTTGTTGAACAAGCAAATGGCTTCAGCCCATTGCTCCAGCCTGTTCAGATCCCTCTGAAGAGCCTTCCTGCCCTCAAACAGGTCTACACACCTGCCCAGCTTAGTGTCATCAGCAAATTTACTGAGGGTGCGCTCAATCTCCTCATCCAGATCATTGATAAAGATGTTAAACAAAACAAGCACCAGCACTGAGCCCTGGGGAACACCAGTGGTTTCTAGCTGCCAAGTGGTTTTAACTCCATTCACCACCACTCTCTGAGACCAGTCATCCAGCCAGTTTTCCACCCAATGCAGAGTAGGTCCATCCAAACCATAAACACCTCCAGGAGGATGCTGTGGGAGACTGTGTCAAAGGTCTTACTAACAGCAAGGAAGACCATATTCACAGCATTCCTCTCATGCACTAAGCAGATAATTTTGTCATAGAAAGAGATCAGATTGGTCAAGCAGGACTTGCCTTTCATAAAGTCATGCTGACTGGGCCTGATCACTTGGTTGTCTTGTATATGCCACATGATGACACTCAGTGTGATTTGCTCCATAACCTTTCCCAGCACTGAGGTCAGACTGACAGGTCTGCAGCTATCCAGATCCTGCAGATAGGTGTCACATTTGTTAACTTCAAATAAACTGAGACTTCCCTGGTTAGCCAGGACTGCTGGTAGGTGATAGAAAGTATCTTGTCATCACTTGTAATAGCTCCCTCAGTATCCTCGGGTAGATCCCATCTGGTCCTATAGATTTGTGTGTGTCTAAGTGGTGTTGCAAGTTGCTAAATATTTCCCCTTGAATTATGGGAGCTTCATTCTGCTTACCATCCCTGTCTTCCAGCTCAGATCTTAAGAAAAGGCACATAAAGTATGGACTTACTTCTCAAAGTCTTTTTCTTCTGTGATTGCTTTAATGGCCATGACATATGCTGGACTGATCAGTTTTCAAAGCAGTGTCCTGTTTTTGTTAGGAAGACATATAAAGTCTTCTGTGCTTTGTCATTGCCTGCTGCCTCTCAACTTATGAAACACCTTTGGGATGCAAATACATGAGTTGGTCTATGTGTCCTCTTAGGCTTCTTGACCAACAGGGTACCTGTGGCATGATAAACTTGATGATGGTTTCATTGGTTTCAACCTCACGAGTCCAGAGATCTCAGCCTTACCAACTCCTTATGTCTTCCTTTCTTAAAATACATTCAGAAGCTTAGAAAAAGAAAATATGAGTTTAGTTTTTGAGACTTGTTCTACATGCTTTTATCTACACCTCCATGGGAAATTAAGGATTCTAAGGACAATAAACTGCAGTTTAATTTCACCTTGGCTTAGCCCATTTGAGGGTAATATTGTTTGGTCATTTTTAAAGTCAATGTGGGATGGGTAAGCAGAACTACCAGGGCCAGAGGGGCTTTAAATAAATAAAGGGAGACCCCTGCATTCACTGGCTGTTCTGCTCACCACCATATTTCTCTTTCTTCATGGCCCTATATTTATACTGGTTAATTCCATAAGCAGCATTTTTATCTTGCCCTCAATATCTCATGGCAGTGAGCCCCAGAGCGTGCTCTGTGGAACAGTAATTCATCCTCTGCATTTTACATCTGGACAGAATAATTTCTTTGTTCTGAGAGAGTAAATAAGAATGTCAGATTTACCTTCCTCGGGCCATGTCTCTCTATACTGTGATTTTTCTAACTCTGTTCCTTTCTAAACTAAACAATATTAAGCTATTTCAATTTCTTCTGTCATTATCCATAATGCACTTTCAGAGCTAAGAGAGGTGAGAATAAATATGAGAAGAGATCACTGTTTTTTCACAGAAAGACGATCACATAACTTTTGTTTTACAAAGCTCTCAACTGTTTACTTATTTACTGATTTAGCAGAGGAGAGGAAACAGATAGTACTGATGGAGACAGCTATAGTGGGAAGGTAGCATAGCTAAATGAGTTTGCAGAAGAGATTGGAAAGGAAGAAATGAAATCACTGAGCAAACAGCAAAAGGAAGACTGCAGAGTCTGATAAGCATGGGGGAAAAAATGGGACAAAGGTAAAGTATGGGGGGCTCTACTACCTATAGGTGGTAGCACCATCTGAAATATTTGACATATTGCTGGAGAATGCTTGGCTTCTTGTGTTCTCAAGGTAAAAGGTAAATATAGACCATGTCAAAAACACATATCAAATCAGTTGATTATTAATATTAAAAATGCTTGTTTTCCATTGAATATATATTATTTCACTAAAAATAGTTACTTTGTCCACTGAAAAACCAAACCACAAAAAATATTTTAAATAATTCTGGGTCAATTACACCATGTTTTTTATAGCTGAAATAATTGCTTAATAGTGGAGATATAAATAGACAGTCATGAATATCAGGCACAAAGAAGTGCAGAAGGAACTGAAACCTAAACATGCAGGCTCCCTATGTTTTCTTCTAATCAGTTATCATTTCTTTATTAAATATATTAAGAGATTTATTTTTCTTATTTTATTTTTGTCAATCTGAATTATTTATTTTTGCAGTCTACTATGAAGAGCGCTGGGAGATTCTGGAGTTCCCTGTGCTTTGGTAAACTATATTTTCTAATCACTAGAGAAGAAGCTGATGCTCTGTAATATCAGCTTTATAATGTCTATATTATAGTATTTCTGCATCGAAGCTGTCAGGACAATTCCCCTTTAGGAGCCCCTGCAGCAACTTTACAACAAGAATGATCGGAGAATATACCCTATGTAGTTCTTTGTTTTAATGAACTATTTTAAACAGATGGGCTTTGGGAACTGGCTGACAATTTTGCTGAGGATGAACAAAGCAGATGAAGACTCGGTTTCTGCTCCTTTATGCTGAACTGTGTTGGTTAAATGGAATTAGAAATTGTAACAGAAGACAAAATGCAGTTGCCAGCTCCCAGTCAGCCAGTTGAATGAGTAACATTTTGGCTGGTCAAATCACAGAAGCAGTGAATGAGTTTTAAGCTTAATAAATAGGGCATTTGGAAACCACAATGAGCCTCCTACCTTACTTTGAAGTCACAGTTTTTGAGAGAGGGCTTTTTAGTAACACTTTTGCAACTCTTCTGGAAGAATTGTGCACAAAAGGCTGCTTATTACTGTCATTTAATCTAGATCCCATCAAAATCAATGGAACATTCAGACATTTAACTGTATATTTTCAATTTTTACATATGTTACATAATCATAAGGAACAGAGTAACATACACCAAAGCCGTGTCAATCATATTGGAAGTAAAATTGGAGATAATTTCATGGATTTGAGTGATAGTTTAAAAATCTGGGAGGAGACTTCTCACAAAAATCACACATTTTTATCTAGGCTCAAATGAGTATTTTTTGTAAAATTACAGTATCATCTGTGGTCGACTATGAAACAGAATTTCTATACTCCCTACCTGGTTCTACTATTCCTCTGCTATACACACTTAGTGACTTTATCTATCTGTGTTTTCTTCTCCTGTCACCTATTTGTGCAGTTAAGTTCTTTCTTAAGTGATTTATTTGCATTGTCTTGAGCATACAGAGCCAGATTGGAGTCACTGTTGCTGCTATACTATTTTTTAATAACAATGCTCATAAAAATGCAGTGATGTTTTGTGGTGAAATTGTCTCATGACTCTTGGAAACAAAAGTCACGAATAATGTTTTCAAATGTTCCCTCTTTCTGCACTATGATGTCAGGAAAAACTGGAGTGTAAATTAGATACATTGCCATGAATTAGAAATTTAAATATCCAGGACAGAGTTTCAGGTAATTTATTTTTTAGAAAACATGCTGGATCATTTGCCTAAATTTAAGAGTGGAGTATTTCCACTTAAAATGTCACAGCTACTCTAGGTCTGCATCTGTATGAGGGACAGTGTAGTCCCCTATTCAGATAAGCTAACATGAGAAGTAAAACTCTCTCTCAAAAAAATACCCACATAACAATGAGAAAGATATAAAGAAACTTTTAGTTCAAGCTCTAGATAACATCAATGATATCTATTTGTTTCCATGGAGCCCATTGTAACACTTTAAAGAGCTGGAAAGAGAACGAATACCATGAGTTCCAGTCTCTATACCCATCCAAATCAAAACAATGTCTCAGGTATAAGAATAAACAAAAAAACTGGGTCAGTATCAGATGACAGGATTGCATCCAGCATATTCTGAACCCACACTGACAGGGAGCTTTGTGCAATCTGTATGTCCTGATCTGGAATTACTTTCTTTTGCTTTAGAGTTTCTTAGGTGGTGAACACATAAATTATCAGCAGCCCCATCAAAGAACCTTTGTGCTCTGAAGATGGAAAGCAGTTGATCCTGCTGCAAAAAATATTTGCCGAAGCCATTGCTTAATTAAAGGCAGAGGAGCTTCTGAAAGAAGCTGACACATAGCAAAGCAGATCATGTGTGATACGCCTGCATGATGATATGCTAGGGAACACTCTGGATGTCTATGATTTTTTTTTTTTGTGCTTATCTTGCTGTTTTGAGTCAAAGCCTAAATTAAAAACAGAGATTAGGCAGATGCACAGAGACTGAACACATCAGCAGCTATTAAACACAATGGTCTGAATGCAACCTGTTGGTAAAACATCTTTGAAGTATCTTTGACTGATGAAGACTGGAAGTGTAAAAGCAAAGGAAGAATAACTTCAGCTTTTCTGTTTATTTTACTTTTTGTCAAGTGTTCACATCTGGAGACAGAACCAGGATACTGAGCTACCACATCACTTTGCTTAACTCTTTATAAAACAGACCATTCATAGGACTCTGTTATTTCTTTTATTTATATGAGCCAGAAAAGCCTCCTTTGAAGGCAATTGTTCTGAGTCATCTTATATTTTAAGACCGAAACTGAATTGCATCACCGTGAAATTTGTGTAAAAGATGACATGGTTAATTCCACTGAGCTAAAGCAGTGTGGGGAGAACAAATTTCCATGGACTCAGTAGCTCTTTTTGCATAAACTTTCACATATTCATTAGTTTCAGTGGACATATGTAGACTAGGACTCAGAATCTAATACTGCAAGGTCTAATACAGATTGGTCGAGACACCTTCCTTGGAGGTCTTCAAGACCCGCCTGGACGTGTTCCTATGTGACCTGATCTAGGTGGACCAGCTTCTGCAGGGGGGTTGAACTAGATGACCTCTAAAGGTCCCTTCCAACCCCACCATTCTATGATGCTATTATTCTATGATCTGGGAAAACATATTAGAGGGAAAGGGCTCATTATTTTTGCAAGTATGCAGAAAGAAAAGTGCGAACCAAACACTGTAAACAGGAAAGATCTATGTTATTTTCCTCTTCACATACCTAGGGAAATTCTGCAGTAAATTAAGCTGTTTGTTTAGGGACTCATGGGAGAGTTCGTAATTCCATGCAGAACTCTACTGATGATAATAATGTTGGACAGGCTAAGACAAGGAAGAACATGGTAATGAACTGACAAAAAAAAAATCTGACAGTAGATTCATACTGCACCACAGTTTTATGAACATTTTGCTAACAGAGCATTTAGTGGTGGAGTGGATTGCCCAGATGTTTGGGTTTGGTCAAGTTCTGATTCTGTTGCCTTCTCCTCAGCTTTCTGTTCTGGCTTTGTTGCCATAGTAGATCAAGGCTATCCATTAGCAGAAGGGTGCCAAGCAGGTAATTTTTCACTTGCATCTTCTGTTTGGGGAATATGACCTGGGCTGTTTTTATAGAAGGACAACAGCATGCACTATTTATTTAAAAAGGAACAGTCAAAGGAGCCTGAGGCAAGGAGAAAAGTAGAGCTGAAGTCCTGTTGGTAACTCTGGTGTTGCTGACCCTGGAACATGACCCTGAGCAAGTTCCCAAGGACTTTATTGTTTCTTCCATAACTTTCAATTTCTTATTCCAGTTAACATTTGAGATCCTGATGAGATTTTCTGTGTTCATTTAAAGAAATCCTTCCCCCCAGACTAGTGAAGGACTGGTTTTCCTAGCTAGGTACACTTTTAAAGGAAATATGAAGTTTGTTGTTTTGGAGCATTAGCCAGCTCTTCTTAGAACATCCCCTCCACACTGACAATTTTGTAAAGATACCGCCAGTTTCTCACCTGGTCTTTCACCTCAGCTACAGGCTTCTGAAAATCTGGTGGCTAGCCATTCAGTCTTTGTGGCAGAGATAATTTTACTAAAGAAAAACATAATATCTGAAGAACTGTATTTGTATCATCTGACATTGGTCATCTAAACCAAAGGTGTCCAGCCCAATTTAGCTTTCTAGCCTTTCCCTTAATTCAATGGAGAGAAGAAGAAGCAATTCAGAAGGCTTTGCTGTACCTGCTTTATAATCAGCATAGGCATCAGTGTCTGGATAGGAAAAATCACTGCCTGAATTATTAATCTGCATTCTTCCATTGGCTACGGGGAGAGCTGAGACAAGATGCTGACACATTACAAGGCCGAAGTTTGCATGTATCTACTCCTCTGAAGGTCTGTCAGGAACAGGAACACAGCCAGCTCACAGAACAGAATCAAAGAATCTTAAGGATTGGAAGGGCCCTCAAAAGATCATGTAGTTCAACCCCCGTTCCAGAGCAGGACCACCTAGAGCAGATCACACAGTAACTCATCCAGGTGGGTTTTGAACATCACAGCAAAGGAGAATCAGCAACCTATCTGGGCAGCCTGTTCCGGTGCTCCCTCAACCTCACATAGAAGAAATTTTTCCTTATGTTTCTTTGGAACCTTTTCTGTTACACCTTGTACCCATTGCCCCTTGTCCTATCATTGGACATCACCGAGAACAGCCTGGCTCCATCCTCCTGACACCTGCCATTTATATATTTGTAAATATTATGAGATCACCTCTCAGTCCTGCAAGCTCCTGTAAGCTAAAGAGCTTAGTCTTAGCTCCTGCAAGCTAAAGAGCCACAGTTCCCTCAGCCTTTCATCATAAGGGAGAGGCTCTGCTCCCTTAATCATCTTTGTGGCCCCCCGCATCTTTGACAGCTCCTCTGTCATGTTTCTTTATTCACTCTTCCCTTTTTTCTTCATGACATGGATCTAAATTTGAAGTGCTTATTACAACTTCTCGATCTTGAACGGGGTGAAACAAGGTTTCTTCCCTCAAAAATACTAATAGTTAAGATAATTGCACAATCTAAGTGTCTGACCTGTGCAATCTGAGATTCATTCTTCCTGTGAATACAGGCAGACTCACATGTTCTCTTCACCATAATAACAATATTTTGATTTATTCTGCTAGTCTTTTCCACAATTACATAAAATTATAAACCACTTTCCTAAAGCTGTAGCGATCAACTATTTTTACCCCATTCTTTAAAAGGTATCAGACAACTTACTGTTGCAGCTGTTTCAAAAGCTTGTTGATTCAACAGACCTTCAACAGACAGCACTGATGCACTGTGGTGGCAGCCCATTTATGTCAGGCATTAGGGAGGGTAGGACGGGCTGGAGATGCTTCAGCCAGTCTCTGGTATAAAATAAATCTGATTTACTGCAACAAGCTTTGGTCAGCCTCTTAGTTTATCTACTTTTCTACTGCCCATTCACCGCAGAATGCCATTACTTAATAGGGCTCAGGGCTGCCCTTAATTGAGCTTAGAGAATAGGAGATACTGGAATGGTGAGGAGGACTGAAGGGATGTTAAGGCCTATAGTATAAATGAATCACTGAATTTTTGCCCACTGCCACTAGAATGGGCAAAAAATTGACAGTGTTGTTTATCGAAATCGATGATGATAATCAAGGGATATTTTAGGACTTCCTTCAGTTTAAATAATGGTCTGGAGCCTCGGATGCAACATAAGGCTTCTCTCTTCCTACCGGTCAAACTTCCAGATAAATAATTTCCATTTAAAACTGAAAGACAGGCTATTTCCTTTTCATCTAAGTGAATGATACCAAATCCATTGAAATTATTTCTTTTAATTTTAATAAAAGTATTATCTGTTTGTTTTCCCTCCTCTAATCCTGTTAGAAAGCATCCAGATCTGGTAAGATTTTGTACATAGGTTTTGGTAAAGGAAAAGAAAGTCGGCAAAATGGTATTTTTACATGTGGAGAAAATCCAAGTTTATTATGGTATAAAATACTTCATAAGAAGTGGCTTTTAAGTGAAAATAATTTTCCAATTAGAATAATAAAAACAAAATGCTACCATTCATTCTTTTGTCTTTTTTTTCCTTTTAAACAAGGTTTATTATAGGACTTCCTGAAAGTAATAATATAGTCTTTCATCAATGATTAAATCCCCTCTTGAAATCTATCAGTCCCTGCTGTCAGAATTATACTGAATTTTGGAATTTTACTTTGATGTAATGCAGCATGATGTGTGACTTGCTATTCATTATGGTTGTTAGAATGACTTATCTGCAAAGCAATTGTTTCATATCATACCTGTAGCACAAGAGGATATTTTCTTAAATTTTCCCTTTTCGAAGGAAATCTACTTTGTTTTCCTCATTTCAAAAGGCAATACAAGGTTGTCTGAGTGTACGTAAAACTCTCCTGACACCTAATGTATGCATAAAAGACTAGCTTCAATTTAGCTGGCTGCATCCTTCATTTCAAGCTACTGCAGACTATTAACTCTAAAGTAATGCTTTCTTATAGAAAGCTAGTGACCTTGCTTTCTCTCCCAGCAGTCTAACCACAATTTATTTAGTACTTGGTGTTACATGGTCCTTTGATCCTGTAGGATGCAATATTGTTACTGGATACGGTTTCAACTGGCCTTTATCTGGCCCAGAAAATGCTGCATCAAATACAGATGTTTGAACACACAAGCTGACTTTTCAAACTATTGTTTTCATGCTAAACCCATTACTGCTCGGAATCTGACTGGATACCAAGTCATCCATTTAATGCGCATCAGCTTCACGTGGAAGCCAGCTGCAACTGCAGGGATAGCTCAGAAACTGTAAAAGCTTATTCAACAAAACACTGCCCTCAACTTTGGCTCAGTACAGGTCAGTTTATATCCTTTGTACTCTGGACAGGGAAAAGGACAGTGTGCAGTCCTCCTTCCCAAGGACAGGTTATATTAGCCTTGGGAAACTGCTGTGCTAATCTCTGTTTTGCCTACTACACTGAGAACTAGTTAAGGCATTTCTGTGCTGTGCTTGCTAAGTCATAGAATCATAAGAATCACAGAATTGAAAGGTCTTGGAAAAGACCTTTAAGATCATCAAGTCCAACCACTAACCTCACACTGCCAAGCCTGTCACTAAATCACGTTCCTCAGCACCTCATCTATGCATCTTTTGAATATCTCTAGGGATGGTGACTCCACCACACCCCAGGGCAGCCTGTTCTAATGCATAATAACCCTCTCAGTGAAAAAGTTCTTCCTAATCTCCAATGTAAACCTCCTCTGCACAAAAATCTCAAACACATCTTGAACATTAAGATGGTTGAAAAGCTTCTCTTGAGCAAGAGAAAAACATTTAATCCTTTTCCACATACTATTGTTTTACACATACTACACAAAATGTTCTAGTGGAGAAACTCCCACTCCCACTGTACAGCATCAGCTGAGCAATCTGCACTGTACCAGGCAGGGGGTTGAAAAACACATTTTGGCTTCCCAGCATAAGGACTTCACTCTATTTGGATATAAAAAGTGAATCTGAAGTGAATATGTAAAGGCTTCAAAAATGAGTTTTTAAGAAGCTGGGGTACTTGTTCAAGTGTCACCATGTATTTTGGCTGAAAATATCTTTGGCAAGAGGAAGGAGTGCTGAGAAGAAATCATTTTCCCTCTGTGAGTGGCAGCATTATTAATCTGTGTGATTAATTCCGTGACTATTAAAGAAACTGCAAGGCACTCTCCATTTACTTAATATCACTAACAAATACACATCTGTCACTCAAAATGCTGTGTACTCAGCAATGTTGTTCTTACAATATTAAATATTTACTATTTATTATGATTGTTGCTTTTGTTATTTATTGGCTTGCAGCAGCCAAAAACATGCCAGGCAGCCTGGGGAGGAACTAAAAAAAAAACATTTTCAACGAGCCTGCCTTAAAGTGAGGTGCTTAAATGCCACATTAGATATTTTGGCCTTGATTCACATGAGTCCTTTTTACCATATGTTCAAATCCTACAGGGTGGATGTTGGAGCACATGCTGCAGTTATTTGCTGAGGATGGAGAAATTAGGAAGGGCTTTTCTGGATCTGGGCTGTGGCCTGTGGCAACAAGCATCCTCTTGCTTTTCACCAAACAATGACCTTTCTCCTTAAGTAGTACTGGGAATGGGAGCAAAATTTGATGAAGATTCACAGATTTTCCTGTGGGGACATTTCGAGGAAATGAATCTTGATGTTGCATTTACACATATTTACTTTTATTCTTAGCCTGAGTAGTTAGAAATGCCTGATACAAAACTTCCTCCATTTGAAAAGCACCAATGGTATGCAATCCATTCACTGAAGACCCTACCAATCCATTAATGCATTTTTAAGACTTTAGTCTTTGCATCTCTTTCGACCTATGATTCTGATAACATTAAATTAGTTGATAAGAAGGAAGCAGGAAATCAATTTATAATAAAAGTAACTGAGAAGAATGCCTTTGATGTAACATATTCATTTCTGCCCAAAATATATGGATTGATTTTGAGGTAGCTTTTATGAAACTTCTATTAAATTGGGGATGAGTACAACTACAGAAAATATTGCTGCTTATCATGTCATCATCTTCCTTTTCTTATGATTCCTAAGGAGCTGAACGAAGCTATAATAATAATTGCAGTGATGTTCAATTTCCACGTCTCAAAAAACAGGAGGGATGTTTCCCTTCATGCTGCAGAAATGTTTAACTTGTTCAGGTTCTTCTCCTTGCCTATAACTTCTTACTCAGATGGCATTAAGTATAGATTTAACAAAACAAAGCAGACTAGATAGACTCAAATGATCATTCAAGCAAGTATTTACAATAGGTAAGGAGTTTGCAAATTGTTAATGAAGTTGGGAAAGAAATTTCAAGTGCAAAAAAACCATATCTCCTATGTATTGTATTCTGTTGTGTTCTGCCTGATGTGGCTCTTTTTCTGTTATATTTGTACTGCATGGTTTTTATACCTTGTAAAATGAAGTCAAATTGCGTTCTCAAAGCATTTCTTTCTCGGGTTTTGATAAATGACTATATTTCCATAGTCTTCACTGAATTGCCTTTAATTGAGACCATTTGTTATGAGATCATATCAGAGCTCAACACCAATGGCTGGGTTTTCTCTCCACAATGTTGCTCCCAGCAAACAATCAGATAGGAGACTCTTAAACATAGAGCCTTTTTTAACTAGCAGTATCACTCACTAGTAAATATAGAAGGTTATAACATCTCAAAATAATTTATGGTACTGTCAGGCCTGAAGAAGAAAAGACTTCTCTTGGGAAGCAGTTTCTGCAGGAACTTAAAAAATTGTACATTTGATAAATAGCACCACTACTAAGAATGTTCAAAGTGCAAGGATCAAGGGAACTTTAAATTAGGAATTTAGACTCTCAGGTCCACAAAAAACTATTATGCAGGAAGATGCTATGACCAAACAAAAGACAAACACTTAATGTGTCAATGAAATCAACAACAGAAACATATCTACAGATCTTTTGGGATCTGAGTTTTGACCTGTCAGTATAGTAGGATGCCACTGGCAAGAAGTGTGAATTTTAAGCCTAAGAAATCAGTATTTTCCACTCGTATAACATTTTTGAGACTCTCAAATATTTTTCCATCTCACATTCAGACCCAGCATTCAACGTGTCAAAAAAAAAAAGGTAAAACGATAATAACTATGGCTGAAAAAAATGAAACATTACTGTTAGATGATTTTGCAATGCTTATAAGTTTTCTTTTCAGAGCTGCATTTTAACTTGTATTTTAAAACATTAAGTTGTTTCATTTGGAAAATGTTTTAAAATGAAATACTGCCATTTGAAAATCTTTTTATTTTTTCTTTTAAAATAAATTGCACCAAGAGGCCAAATGAAGCAGAAAAACATGAAAAGTACTGCTTCCTACTAACTGTCATTCACCAATGAAAAACATTTTATTGGAAGATTCCTGACAAGTTCTATCCCTTGTTACAGACAGTGGCTTTTGGAATAAATATATTATTGAGGACCAGGAGCTACTTGCCTTAAAAGAATGGTCTGCTTACCCACAGGTTATCTCAGGATGGATGGTTAAATGTGCTTTAAAATGAGTTCCTCTTGACCAAAAAAAATACCAAGTTACGCAAAACATTTTGTTAAGGCTCCCTTCAGCTCTTGTGGGCGTAACCACCCAGCATCCTGAATTTAGAGGATATCTGCCTTCTGCTATTACCTTGTTTCCTTTTCTATGGCTAGATCCTTTGACTGGGATAAGAAAGAGCGGATTTGCTGTTTGTGAATACTCATTATAACTGTAATGAATGAGACAACACTGATTAACAAAGAAATTAAGAGTTCTGCTCTTTGGAGAACATCAATCCATTTAAGTACTCAGCATTAAACAAGTGAGACATTCTACTAATCCCAGTTTCTTATAGTTTGAACACCTGTTTTAGTGTTTTATTAACACGTGGACCTTGCAACAACTCAATTTTTCATCAAAAACTTCTTTTAAAAGTAAAGCTAATCAGAGACAGGAAAAATATGTTTTGGCAGATTGAACACAATCTGTCCATACGTTGACGCATTCAAACAGTTGCATAATTTTTTTTTTCTCTATGTCCACAACTCTGTATAATTGTGCATTACCTTCTTTTCCAGTGTTATGCTCTCCTTTAAAAGATTTTTTTACCTTATGATTTTGGAACAAACTATCTAATTTCCTATTTAAGCCATGGTACTGGTTTCAGGATCTTTCTAATAAGGAATCGCCATCTTTTGACAGAGCAGAAAGAGTATAAACATAAGCTACAAATATCTGAGTATCAGAGAATAGTGATATCTTTCATGTCTAAAGAGGCTTCAGGCCCCATCAGTATTTCAGAGATGAGCCCAAACCTGGGCCACAAGGATAGCTTCATACTGAAATGGCCTAAATATCACACAAAAATGTGAAATAGAAAATATTGCTCTTCAAAAGGTCCACCTTCCCGTTAATCCAAAATTTTGGGATTCAACTAGTCCTCTGTTTAAACACTGAGATATTCACATAAACACCTCCCCTCTGTACACCTACACCTCTCCCTTCTTTTTTATAGTAAGTTCTAGAGACATGGAAACTGTTGCTTTGCATCTGATTTACATAATAATCAGCCTCATGGGGACTTAGAATTTGTCTTTCAGCCTCACTCTTGAAAGTAACAGTAACACATTTGTCTGTTGGTATTACTACTGAACTATTACTGAGGACAGTTCTCCCAGATGTGCAAATTATAGTGATGGTAAGTCTGTCTTGAGAAGGCAGAACACAGACTGGAAATAGCAACAGTCCTTAGGAGAGAGGTTACTTAATATGCTTGGCAAAGATATTCCTTAGCAGTGATGAATATATTGCCCATGATCTGATTTTTCGAAGTCTTTTCTTTATCATCACGACCTCCAAGGTGCAGAGAGGGAACCAAAAGCTACAAAGCTAAGACATACCTTTAGAAATTAATGTAAGGAAGAAAAGCTTTCCATAGGGGCTGGCACAAGTGCTTGTCCCTCACAGAGCTTTTTTTGTGCATTAGGTTGTTACCTTCCCAGTGTCTCTCGTTAACTGCTTGTACTTTCAACAGCTGAAAACCATCACAGGTGTTTAAAAAGCGTGCTGTTTCACGCTGTTACACACATACAAAGCAGCCATGAAATCCTCAAAAAGCACCCTGGCCTCTTCGCTACTGCTTGCCAATTATGGCAGAATGGATCTTATTTACACTCTAAGTTGTACTCTCTTTGGGTTCCTTTCTCATATTGGGAGCTTTAGCACAAGTTAACTGCACTTGGTAAGCTGTGATCCAAAATGCAATGTCAGGGAGTTGTTCCATCAAAACTACAAGAGCAATTTCATTTTAATACATTACCCTTATGTGGTCCCTCTGGGATCCAGGCAGACATCAGCTGAGAGTCACATTCAGGAGCTTTGCTGATGTGATCCTTTGCCAGATAGATAATCACCTTTTAAACCAGGCAGGCAGACAGGCATCTTTGTCAAACAAGTGCATTTCATGATTGAAAAATGTCATCTTCAGAGTACTTCTAGACACCACACTGGGACTGCAGGCTGCTGCTCCCCCCCTTAATTAAGAAATCCCTTCATGCTCATGCTGGGACTGTTGCACACAGTGAACCTTGGCATTTCCAGATCTATTTATCTTCTTTAAAGCCCTATTGCTTCCACACAATCTGCAGAGACTGTTGCTTTTCAAACAGATCTTTAATGTACTCATTTGTACATAACTTTTCCCCCCAAAAAATTCACAACAGGACCACCAAGCTGCCGTCAGCTTGATGTACACAATTCTTGGTCTTAGTCTGCACTCTGGATAAGTAACCACCATCTTCAGAAAGATATAACAAAGAGAAAAATTTTCACCATATTTATTGAATCCACTTCCTATCTGCAACGTCCATCAGGCTGGGTATAGGGAAAGCTGTAGCACATTGAACTTAGCGGTATAATATTTCTACAGTATTGCAGTCATTGCACCAGGGATGAGGATGAGATACACATATATGATGGAAGGGGAAAAACAGAAACAATCTCAAAAGCAAGCTCAGCCCTATATCTTCCCCCTCCTTCATCCATCCTCCCATGGAAGGAAGGTCATCTCACCTCCTCTTTTGGAGTGGTTAAATGCACTTCTACTAACAAGAGAATTGAGTGCTTGGAAAATTTTAAATCCAAAAAGAGTCAAAGTCAATCCTAATTAATCTTAATGTAAATTTTCTACTCTTGTGGTAAGATTACCTCATTATTCAGGGATTTCAAGACATGTCTACAGATCTTTCAGACTCAAATAGCTTGATTTGTCCTTGGCTAGTTGCCCATGGTTTTAGAAATCAAGATAACAAATCACTTTTTTTTTAAGAAAAAAAAAAGATCCAAAGAAAGTACAAATGTACATATTTGTGGTCAGATTTTGTCACAGTAGGCATTTTTTCTTTTTGTCATTCTTCAGCAGTTGAATATGTAACAGGAAATGATTTATATATCCCTTTTTTTTCCCTGATGTCATTTAAGAGAGGGGATAAAGCTGAGCTATAAAAGGATGTTTGGCTTTTTTTTTATTTTGTTGGGTTTTTTTAAAACAGCTGCAGTGGCTCCTACAAAACAAGACACAACCTTAGTAATTTATGCAGGCTTTTAGAAAAGAAGGGATTAGTATGGTGTATCCTCAACCTAGAAATTACTATAGTTCAGAAAGAATAATAACAATGAAAAAAAAGATTATACATCCACATCCAGGTTCAAATTGCTGTTGTAAATGAGGCTATACACTGAGGAATTGACCCTCTTACACAGAACAGCTAAATCTTTCTGTGAATTATGGGACACTCCTACAAGTTAACATCTATCTACAGCCTGTGATGCTCCATACTAGCTAGAGAAATGATGTGCTGTGATGTGGACCTTGCTGCATAGGTAAGCTAGAGTGTGAAATCAACAGTGCTCTAATAAGTAGCTGAAATATCCCTGACAAACAGTATTCTCAAGGAAATCATTTCAAAATCCCAGGACTCTAAATCTATGCTGTCGCTCATCTTCAGGAATCAGTTAGGATGCCTCACCACCGTATTCAGCCTACCACCCTCTCATGGCTGTATGCTGAGATGGGTCTTCCTCTGCTTTGCTTTAACTTTTAGGGATGGAATAATCATTGCTCCCAGATTTTCTCCAGGAAGTCTGAGTTGCTGGGAAGTCAGTGAAAATGGTATGATGAAGCTTTTTTTACAATCCCAGGATAAGTCTGCTCAAGTCAATGCCTGTAATTCTAGCACAGAAACACATATGGAGGGAAATGACATTTCTGTAGAAATATCATAAGGCACAGTCGTTGCTTGCTTTGGACAACCCTGCAAAGCAGGAGTGAGGAAACACTTGCTTTTATATCCATTATGCAATGGCATTCAGCAAAGTATTCCCGGGTGGCCAAGTGATGACTTGCGACATGGAAGATTCAGGTTCAGCTCCCTGGTTCACTGCTAAGGCAGTAGAAAGGAATAATATGTGCCCACATTTCATCTGCTCTAGTTCACAGCCACATAAGAGTACAAAGGTACCTTCCTCGCTTAGCCCAGCAGACAAAAGTGGTTAGTTTTAACACGGATCAGTTACCACACCATTGCTCATAGCCTGGCTTGCAAAGTTAGGTGCCCCTTCAGAGGCTTGTGAGTGTCATGACCTAATCTGAAAAGGAAAGGATAAGCAAAATATATTCCCACAGAGCTTGCTGAGATTGTGATGTCTGCATTATTAAGCTCTGCATAAGTCTCTTCACCTTTTGATTTCTAATTGTATCTCCATACCTGTCTGTAAAGCACTGAACACACTTTTAACATTAGATAAATCATGGGAAGAAATAATAGTTTCTGATCTTTTACACTATGTGATTTTTTTTTCTGTCCTGCTCTTTCTGACAGCTCTCCATAGATTCCTGCTATGGGTTTGCATACTGTTTTCAAATTTATGTACTTTTGACTGCAGCCTAGTTGTCTCCCACACAGCTAAACAATTATTCGAATATTGGTTCTTTGGTGTTAATACTCATCTTTTACTGCTTTGTCAATACTGAGCACAGAGTGAAATAGAGTCAGCTGCAATTTTTTAAGGCTTAGAGATCATGGTCATGAAGATGACAGAATCAAATTCACCTTGTCTGTAGTTTATGAGTTTTGTGCTATCCCTCACACCCAGTGACATTTTTCTTGGCTGCAAAAGCAAACTACTACATTCACTAAATACACCTAAGGAGGGATGCTGCAAATCCTCCTGATAACTAAACATCATCTGGACTTGAAGTTGTTACAACATGATGAAATTGGGTGATCAGGTTTTCTATTTTGTGAAGAAAAAAAACCCCTAGGCTTGTCCAGCAACACAGTTCAGTTTTATCTTTCTCGTTAGTACATTAACACTCTTCTTTGTATATAAATTTTTACAATATATTTGGCCAGATTCTCAGTTGGGTCCCAAGTAAATGAGATGTTGAAATGTTGGAAGTAAAGCGATTTGGTCCAGTGTCAATAACTGTATCTGTGTTTCCTTATCTGAGGATTTGTTTGTCAAACTGTGAAGAATAACTTTGTTCCTTTAGGACTATCTGTATTTGAAGGTAACTAAAATCTATTTGTGTGCTTATGTTCTCTCTATTGCTTAAATGAGTTATTAGTTAATGAGAGCATAAGAGATCATCATTACATGATAATGTCCAAAACCAGAGATCAGGTACAGCAAAATTCTCTGGCACAAATCATGGCCTAATCTGTTTTAAATTCATTCAGTTACCTGGCAGCTCTCACGTGTATATAAAATCATCTGAGAATCCAGAAAAAGGAAGCCTAAGGGTGCTGATTGAAAGAAAAGGAGTTTGCAAATTTGTCTAGATCAAGCACTGCTCATCTGTCAAGAACTGCTCATTTGTCATCCTGTTACTGCAAAATCATTTACACAGAATACTTGGGGAAATTGTCAGAACAGGATGAGGCTTTCCCTTCAGAAAAGGCAGCAAAATCACCAAATCATTTAGGTTGAAAGGACCTCTTGAAATCCTTAGGTTTGATTGTCTTGGCTGGTTAGACAGGGAGTAGCCACACTCCCACAGTATTTAATAAAATCTGTCACTCAAATTAGAGAATATAGTGCAGAAATCGTAAAACAAACAAGGTAAGATAGACAAGAAAACAGGGAAAACTAATTGTAATTCCTCGTAAATGTCTTCTGTTGGAAATGCTTGATAGATAATGGCCTTTGATTATTATTTTTTTCATTTTACATTTCTTAGCTTTTTTAAGAGAGTCAGTCACTCTGAATGGATTTCTTTTTACTCTGAGTAATTATATTTCTAAAAGAAATGTATAATTTAAATTATATTAAACTGAATATATATTTATTTTAAATATATTTATATATATAAACATATACACTGATATATATAAATAGAAAATAATTTACAAGTAATTCTATAATTAAGGATTGACCTAGAGTTAAAATTTTCTTCACATTGTCTCCTGTTGTTTATGTATTTCAAGTGCAGTCACCTTCTGGACACACAAAAGTCCTCAGTCAAGATTCCAGCCAAATGCCAGGGTGTGTTTAATCCAGCAGCACGGTGATCTCCCTTTTTCCCTTTCTTGGGCCACTGTGTCAGCAGCACAGCTTCCCACAGCAAGAACATATGGCAAGGGCAAAGGCAGCCACCTGTGCACACATCCCAATCACTCAGCAATATTACTAAATATAAAAAAAAAAAACCAACCAGAAACTCCTGAAAACAACTTATAATGCTATTAGAGCTTAGGAAAGTCTGAAGAGGATTAAGTGGCCTTTCCCACAGGAAACAGACATAGTCAATTGAAGGATACCATTAAAGGCTGTCACGAATGCCATGTCCCCATTCTCATCTATAAAAGGATTCTCTCATCAGGTTTTGATGTGCAAAACTTCCTCTCAGCCATTTCTCAGTAATGCTAGACATTCCACTGGCCTATCTCCTAATGAGTGACTCCAGACATAGACATAAAACGGGGCTGTCTCAGCTGGCCATACTCCTTATGTAATATCTGCCTTGAAGAATAGCACTGCAGTAAGAGACAGAAGCCCTATATGGGCAGGGAAGCAACAGCTGAACCATGGAAAATTAGTTTCAAGGTAGAAGAAACTTAGCAACATAATCATTTGTCTGTTTACAATGTTTACAATGCCAGGGGTTTGTTGGTTTGTTCCCATGCTTATTTTTGTGATACTAAATTTGATTAGAATGAACCTTCCCTCTGGGTGCATTGGCAAACTATAAAGTAGAGATACACTGAAGCCTATTATAAAGTCAAAATCTATAAATAAATTTAGAGTTACATGAAACAATGCTAGGCATACTGAGCATTTTATTATTCAATATGTCTTTTTGCTAGTGGCATATCTACTTAATTCTGAGAGATCTGTGTTTTACTAAGCCCAGCAAGCATTTAATAACTAGCACTTTAGAGCAACTTTTGTATAAACAAATATTCAAAGGTGCTTTTCAAAGATTCTAGCTCTTTTCTTCAGTAAACAAATGGAAATGTAAAGCCCTTTGGAAGGTTATGGACATTTTCTAGCTCATAAGTAAGAAAGAAACTTGGATCAAAACAGCTTACACTGAAACTTATGAGTACTTCTGGTGAAGCAGAGTGGTTTTGTTCCAACAGATCTATAAACTTACCTGCAGTTTTGATACCTAAATGAGATGTTTGTGCTTCCTACCTAAAGAGCTTTCAGTTTACTGAAACTAGGGGTTTTCTCTATTTCTTGTTTTAGCCCAATCCTCATCAAAACCCTTTAGATGCCTTATGCTGAGGGATATGAATATTGTACACAGCTGAAATGGTCTACCACAGCATGTGGGACCCAGAATTCTCAAAATCAGTGGCATTCAGACTTTATCATGCAATATTTTTATTAAAAAAAAAAATCCCTGTCTAGACAGACCTTTTCTTGAGATAAATCCACAGATTTGAAGGAGTATTTGTCTGTATTTCAAACTCACAGCTATCTGAATGCTGGCAATTTAAATTCACAACCATTTCCCTAATTTAAACAATGTTTTCTTGATTTGCATCAAAACCAAACTACCATCATGAAATGCATCCATTTATATTTTCTGCATATTGAAAGTGAAATAACTAATATTGGAAAGGGTCCAATGTAATATAAAACTTCCTCCATCATCATATTTGGTTTTTTACTGTGTATGCAATTGAAAGGAAGATACTTTACGTAATCTCAGAGTTTAAAGGTTTTAAAATCAGTTGCAGAAATAAAGGCATCAAAGGTTTAATTTCAAAGATCATTATTTTCATAACTGAGCATCCTTAGTTGGGGCTTGCTTTTGAACTGCACTGACAACAAACAAATAATCCTGAAACAGTGGGGTGAGATAAATGTTGAAAACTTTTGAGCATCTTGACATTTTTCTTTAGATGAGATACAGATTGCCAATTGGAGTAACCAATAAGTTCTCTCCTTATTGCTTTCATGGGGATGTCGTGGTTTTGCCCAGCCAGCAATAAAGCAAACCATGACAGGGTACGACACCGACATTTGACTGGAGATTACCAGGAGTTAAATGTAATCCTCTATGTGTCTTTTAAACATTACTGAGTTGAACAGGAAATCTCTGCCTATTTTGTGGATGGATAATCCAGGTTCTGATAATTCCATGAGAAAAGGAGAGGCCTGTCTCCACCTTCAGGAAACCAAAGGTCTGGTGTCAGGTTGTGTCATTTGAGAGTCTGCCCTGTGGATTTCTCCCTGCGTTTTTATATATGCTGATAAATGCAGAAATTACTTCAGTCCTTATTCAGGCAGATTTTTTTCTAAATTCAAACAAAATTTCATCCACATTAATGTGGTAGGATTTTTTTTTTTTTAACATCACAGGTACAGCTAACAGAAGCTATAACTAACTGTATGCTAACACACTAATTTCAAAGCCCTAGTAAAATCCAGGTGAAAGTCAAGCAGAAGTTAGGTTTGAAGCAAGGTGAGCAAATAATTTTCCAGGTAAAAATGCAGTTGAATATCTGAGTGATGCTTGGGTTAAAAGTATTCCTAGTTGAAACTTTCTTGAGCTCAGTAAGTTTCATTTTGTGAGCACTTCTAGACCCAAAGAGCTGAGCCCTAAAGCTAAATATATAGTTGGTCATGCTAAGCACTAGACTTGCAATTCCTAATTAACTCATTTTGATAATACAGAACAAGTAGCATGATCAGCAAACCATTATCCTCCACAGAGAGTTGTAAATGCCACTGCTCTACATATTCAACATGTAATATATTAAAATGTATTTACTTTTCAAATAATGTTATTTTAAATAATGCAATTGATTGTATACTTGTTAAATCCATCTCTCATGTCATTTCGTTGTATCCTTCAGAGCATTTCCAACTTCTAAATAAATGACCACAGTTTTTTTCACTCCTTACACTAACTTGGTTTCTTAAGAAACATCAGAATGCCATCATATTTTAAGTGGATATGGTGCATACATTGTGTTTACCGTTCTGTATTTAGTGATGCACACTAATCTTTAAATCAAACACAGCATGCCAAATGCCATTAACATGCATTCTAAACACCAGTTCTGTTTTAAAAACTTCATATACCGTATGGTTTTGAAAGTGTCAGTCCAGAAGTTAGGCGTGGTCTGTTGCATTAAGAGGAGAAGGAGCTATTAAGATAAACACTGATAATTGCAACGATTACCAGTTTTCATTGTCATTGCCATCATTGTCTCTGGATTTGTTGAGTGGAATTAAAAAAAAATCTCAAAAGACAATTAGATTACAGTAGAAAGGTAAGTTGGTAGGCTGAAGTTGAGTTTTATGCTTCAGAAAGGGTAATTTCATTTTTATGTGTTGAAGACTATCTAAAGTCTAGTTTTACAGCCCAGACTAGACAGAGTAGTTATGGTCCTTGCTTCCTACCAAAGTAATCTGAAGAGTTTTCCAATCTACAGAAGGCATTGCTGAATTAAGAATCTGTCCTTTCCTCAAGAAAACAGAAAAATTTAAATGGGCAGTTTCCAGTCTGAGTGTGTATTTGTGCTAATATTTAAAATCAAATGTACTTGGCTGTGCTCGTGCCAAGGTTGATGTTGTCTCAGTGGGTTTTTTTCCCCTGAGCCTTGTCATCATTACTCCAGATTAATGAAAGGAACTGCCCAGCTATGCTGACAAGTAAGGATACCTACAAGCTCATGACAGAAAGAAAAAGAAATTCATGTGTTGATCCTAAGAAGACTACCTCATTGCCAACGAATACATTTTGCATTCCAGTGGGATGAGCACTGAGAAAAGTTTGTACTTTATTTTGAATACTTATGTTTGTTCTGATTTATTTTGTTATAAATGTAGGAAGAAAATGAGCCATTGTGTCAATTTTGTCCTTGTCAGTGAGACAAAATTTCCAGTCATATGAACAAACTGAGCAGCTTATGTATCCTGTTCCCTTTTCAAAGTGATGTCCTATTGATAAATGACATTCACATTTATTAAAAGATATATGAATTCTGTTTTCTATTCTTCAGGCATCAGTGAATTAGTAAATCTGTTCTGTTGCAAATCAAGAGCAAAAAGCCTCGTATATCTTGTGTCTGAAGCCAGCAAATTTGCTGAGCAAAGTGTACAATGAGTTGTTTAACACTAAGGTTACCTAGTGATTCTCTGTATCAGTCCAGAGTCATCACAAGAGTAGTGAAGGACTGGACCCTGCCCTGCCATGTGACAGTCTCCATTGCAAAGTTTCACATGTGCCAATTATTCTCAGAAAGAGAAAATATCCTCAACCTGTCCACAATCCCAGTGAGCATTACATGTATTGCTGCACTGTTAGGCTGAGATCAACTCTCTCCATCATCTAATAATTTTGCAGACAGTAGTGACAACATGTTCTCTCAGCATCCAGTGGGAATTTCGCCATGGACTTGCAAGGAAGCCAAGATTTTAAATGAAGTTGTCAGATGGTGGGGAAAGGAGACATCGCTCTGGCTCTCTGTGAAAATGAGGCAGAGCGAATGTGATGCTGCCTTGTGCTGTAACCCCGATAAGGCTCCGCATGGCATGAAGTGGCTTCAGAAATGCTCATACACATGCGGGAGAAAATTTAGTAGTCATGGCAAGGGACTGTTTTGTCTGAAACAGAACAGGTTGTAAGCACTTAGAAGTTGAGAGTACAGGAGGGTATGGCAGTAAGTTTTGAGGGAGGGGCCTCTCAGGCCTTGACCTAACTCCCTTCCCTGTCGGGATAGGATAGTGTGACACATGCAGATCCTCAGGACTATCTGAGCTGTACACAAAGGCTCTCCCACGTAGAGAGACTGATCAACTGTCCAACCTGTCCTCTCCCTCCTCCACCTGCTCTGCACTTCTACAGACACTATGCAAAGTTATACCCAAAGATAGTAAATGATTTGTTTATACCTGATGGCCTATGTGGGTGGTTGGTTGCTTTCACAGATTCAGTGACGTAGAATGACAGGTCTCATGGTGCCGAAGGTCACTGGCATATGAGTTTATGCTATTTTAACTTAAGCAACCAAAATATATCCTATTACATCACTTATCCAAGCAGAAAGCAGCATTCTTTGACTTATTTAAATCTAAATGACACAATACTTTTCTCTCTAAACTTCTACATTCTTCATCTAGATTTCCTTTGCGGAGGCTGAGTTTTGTTTTCTTTTGGTTTGTGGGTTTTTTGGGTTTTGGATTTTTTTAATAGATATTTAATACATTTGATAGTTTAATTTAATTTTTAAATGAAGTGTGGTTGATAATCTAAAGCTTCACAAATAACTTCAAATTGCCATATAGTGTGTATATATATATATATATATATATATATATATATATATATATAAAAGGATTTAAAGTAGTGCTGATGTGACATTGCAATATCAGGAGAAAATATATTACTGTTTCATGCCTTTGAAGAATCAAGTCTTGTCATCCCCATACCTGGTTTATCATTCTTGAACATTTTTACTTTGTACATCTCATTTTATTATTTTTTAAGCATGTAAAAAATGAGGCCTAAAGGAAGTGCATATTGTCTTATTAAGTCAAATCCTTATATTATATTCTACAGCTTAGGTTTTGTCTTGATAAAAAACATTTAATGAGTTTTTGTGTAATGTTAGATATTATTCATGCAGGTACAAAAGAAGAAATGGTTTCTTACATAGCTTATACGGAAAGAAGTTCACTCATAGGCATGTAATTTCTGAGGAAAACACATTTATTATTCACTGAGTGGAAACCTGAAGGAAAATAGGAAGGAGAAATAAAGCTAGACTAGAGCTTTTGAGAAATGCTGTTCTCATCCACTTCCCAAAGGAAATTTAAATGAAATTAGAACAAGCATATTTTCATACAGCACTTATTTTTGGGAAAAATGGTGTTCTGTTTTGACCAATTGTCAAAAACCACATTGATTTTTACAACTATTCACAAAATTCAAGGCACTCACATTCAGAAATACCTGTGGGTAACTACCTACCCCTCCTGCCTCAGGTGTCCCCACACTTTCTCAGCTTACTGAGGCAACTAATCACTTTTTTGAGGCCATGTTAAACTTTGACCAGATTAGCTCTGTAAAATACTCCAGTGCTAATGCAGCAGGAAGGGCAGGAAACAGTAGCTCCGGTTTAAATCAACTAAGTTGGCCCCTTATGCAGAGCAAAGCAGTAAAGTCTAGTGAGCCAGTCACATACCCATGACAGTTAGAGCAGCTGGGCAGCCCTGGCAAGCAGGGAAGTCAGTCCACTATTAGTATCAAGAGAGGGAAGAGGAGCAGACTGACACAGTATAATACAAGAGCCAAAAATGGAAAAATTATATCTATTTACAGAGTGTAGTATACGATGTTTCCATTTTGGAGAAGAGATTTAAGATACCAAACAATGGAGGATCAAAATGAGGCCCTACTCAAACTGGTGGAAGTACATTCTGATTGCTGCAAGCCTTGGATCCATCACAAAGCCTTAGATTCTACTACAGAACAAAAACTCCTTTCTTTTCAATAATATATCATCCATTTTTTTAAATCCCACTCCTTAGCTGATTGGAAGCTTTTTCTGCTTTGACATCTCTCAGTCTTCTGAAAGTCACAGAACTTCAGAGGCCAATGAGCCCCTGCTTTAACAGAAGTATTGAAAAGAACAGGAATCCCATGAAACAACTGGAAAAGTGAAAGATATTGCACCTCTTTCATTACTTCATTTTATATAAACATATACTAAGAAGTTACAGCTAGTTCTCAGTAACAACATTCTCCCATTCACAATACATGAAGTTAGCTCATTTCCCACAAAGAGTGAATCATGAAGTTTCTATGGAAACTTCATAATTAATAGCTCACAGTGTTAAGCCTTTTACATTTCCAAATTTCCAAGTATTTTCCAGTGGAACTGCAGGATCCTGTACAACAAATGCAAGCCTACTGGCCACAGTCTGGCCTTTCCCAGCTACAGATCACTTGGACATATTACATGTAAAAAGTACTGACTCACTTGCCTCATATCTTTGACTCCAACTCGTCTAGGCTTTAGTAAATGGCTTAGGCATTCAGTAAATGGCTCGGATCCCATTGAATAAATATGCTATGTCTCATTAAGTAAACATACTCAATGATTTTGATTTCAAATGTAACTCCTTATGTTAAATGTCAGCACACACTGATATGTGATTATGGATTAGACATCAGCTATGAAATCTTTTAAGGCAAAATTGTTGTATTTGTATCACTTCCATGCCACAGTCTGCTGATACAACAGAAAAAAAGAACAAAAATGTGTATTGGACATTCTCTGTTTATAACTGAGGCATACTTGGATGCATGAACATCTCAGATTTCTACTTCCATAAATTAAGGAGAGAATATTTATACCAAACATCACTGGAAAATTAATTACTTTTAGAGGTCCAATTAAGGTCTAAATTATTCCTGCTTGTCTGTGATACCAATGATCTTCATTTAGGTAGTAAATTTAATTTGTAATATTTAAAACCATTGTGCTGGCATTTTTTAAAATGAGGTGGTTGAATGCAGAAAAATTATAGTTGCCCTGAAAAATGTGCTCATTTATAAAACTACACTTATTAACCTTGATTAGATCCATCACTTACATGGTATGTCCATTATCTCATTCTGAGTTCTTAGAAGATTTGTGAGAAAGAGTGAATATTCAGAAGAGAACTTGTGAATAGTTCCTGTGAGAAAGATGCCAATTGGTGAGTCTAAACCACATTGTACCCCAAGGAACCTCGATGTACAAAAGATCACTCTCATGACAGACATTGGTAGGAATCTTCTATTATTAGCCCTTTATTCCAGAACTACTTTTTCTTTTTAATTTCTGAAACATGATGACATAATGATTTATTTGTTTCTATTCTATGTACCTAATGATAGGAATAGGAGAATTCAATCTTATTTTGCAGGGTTTAGTGAAAGCTTTTAGATTTCTTTGTTTTTCCCTTCATCCAATTAAAGAATAGATGATAGGACACTGAATAATTGAGGAAAAGAGAAGCATTACGACGAAAAAAGGTTCAACATTTCCAACAGAGGAGTACAGAAAACAGGAGATTTTTCTGTCCTTATGTTCATCTTGCCATGACAGTTTAAGTAGGGACTACAGTTTGTGTTTAAGCAAATAAACTAAAAATGTTTCAAATCCTTTGAACCATCATTGAAATGCCAGAAGGTGGCCTATAATACAAATGTGAAGACGTTTATTCAAGGGATCCCCAATTCATAGCCACGTCACTTCTACAACAAGCTGTACGTGATTTCTCTTTTATCTTAGCAGTTACTTTTATACATAGATTTCAATTATTTTTAACTTTAATGATTCATTATCATAATGGGAGAGCATTTAATCAGAAGAATACTCTCCAAGTCAAATGCAGATTGCAAACCCACACTCTCCAAAACTGGAGAGTTTTCAAGGACCTCACATTCTGTCAGGCTCACCCACTTAGTTTAATCATCCAAGTAACTAATGGGGTTAGCGTAAGAGGAAAATTCAGGCTGAGTATCCAGAAGGGAAAAACAATAATCTGGACAGTGGAGATGCACTGAGCCATGAAATTAGCCTCCCTAGGGGATGTGGAAGAAACAAGAAATTTCTAAAATACCAGAAAGTTGCTGTGAGGCAGGGAGCTAGATGGAGGGATCTGAGATCTCAGCCAGGCAACCCCTGTCTGACTTCTGGAGTGATTTAACATGTTATTGTGTTCGCTCTCCTGCCAGATAGGACCACCTTGCAGAGCAGAATCAGAAGGAAAATGGAAGGTTTATCAACTTCAGTACCCAGCCTTACTTCCTAGGTAGAACAGCTGATAAAATGGGGTTAAGCTCATGGGTCAGGCTGTCAGGCAGTGGATGTGATGTGTAGGCTTCTACTGGATTATGTCAAGTCTTCTACATAGTGTGGGGGAGGAGTGACAGGGGCAAGCTGAGGAAAAAGAACATTTTAAACCTCCCTGGAAAGATTTGTCAGAGGACACCTGTCAGAGCTCTTCTAGTTTTTGGGTTTTTCTTCCGTTTTTAACTCTCACAATAGCTTAAAACTACAAAAAGAATAGCAAGGAAAAAAAAAATAGGCTGACACATGTCTCCAAGAATAGAGAAATAAAAATAGATTTGAATAAGCCAAGGTAAATAAAATTGTTAAAGACAAATTCACACAAATTATCTTCCACCCACTTCTGAGTTGGTCTCCCATATTTAAAGACTTTCCTCCATCTCAAGTGCTCTGGTGATGGTTAGAACAACTATTCCTGGCTCTATTTCTTTCCTTTACACACTTTATTGGGTAGAAAAAGCTGCCAAAAAGTGGGAGTTTTATGAAAGGAATCATAAAATGTTAAGGGTAATGTTAAACAAATTATGTGTTACTCTGCAAAAATGGCCCTTTCTTTCAGTAAAAAACAACAGCTGGCTTAGAGACATCAGGTTACATCTCTCAAAGCAACAGTAAACCTACTATCAAAGACTGTAGCTGGCAACTGTGGAGGCTGTGGAAAGTCAACACTATTGAAGCTGCATTCCTGACAGTCATTTCTGAAAAGCTAATAGTGATTTGGTGTCTTGATGTCCCAGCGTGCAACATATACCTCCACAAATAAATGAAGTCGAGTGTCCTACCCTGCACTTCAGAAGATCACAGTTAATTGCTTGCTCTTGTCCCATAGCTGCTGGGACTTGTACTAAGACAGTTTCCTTCTTGCTATCATGGTTTAGCGAGGAGCCGCTTTTGCTTGGTAACAAGAGGAGGGGGCTGCAGTGCAGGTCCAGTAAAGAGTTCTTAGACTTTCCCCCAGCTCTTAGGTTCAGATCCACCTCCAGCTTGGCTGGGCCAATCTGGTGCCTCTACCATCACTATTTAAGGATGGGAATTTGAAGTGCTTTGGAGGAGGTATGTAAGAGTGATACAAGATAGAGGTGACCATGCAGACCCCACAGTCAGAGAAGGAGGAAGGAGAAGCGACAGTCCAGAGACTCCTCTGCAAGGCACGGTAAGAACGCAAGCTGTGCCCCTGCAACCCATGGAGGGCAATGGCAGGGCTGAGAGCCACCAGCAGCTCCGTGTGAGTGCACCCGGATGGGTGAGAGACTGTGTGAGTAGGTGGCCATGGCACAGGCCGTGCTGGAGACCCTGCGGGCCCCAGAGCAGCCCCGCATGAGAGGCAGAAAGGAGCTACTGCCTTTGGGATGAACACAGGTCGGAGCAGCCTGTGCAGGACTGCTGTGTGTATGTGAGGGACCCCACAGAGGAGCAGGGAGGACTGGTGCAGAGTTGGCCTGCCCTGAGGAGAGACAAATGGCAGAAGTCATCAAGAGTAGACTGATTGAAACCTCCATTCCCTGCCCCCTGAGCCGTTCAGCGGGGGAGGAGAAAAAGACACCGAGATCAGGACTCTGAGCCCAGGAAGAGGGGAGGGGTTGGGAGAAGTTGGTCTTGAAGGGCTGATTGTGCTCATCATTGTACTACTCTGTGTTGTTTCCTCTTGGTTATATTTTGGGGTTTAATGGTTATGTTTTAGTTGGTGGTGGATTAAATTATTTTCTGTTTTCTTCCTCAGGCTGAGCAGCCTGGTCTGTTTTGTCCTGGATCATAAGCGGCAATTAAACCCTCCTTGTCCTTAGGGAATTCTCAAGTCTGTGGTACTTGAGTCTAACCGTAGTCTTTTGTCCCTTGATGGGCCCAAACCAGGACACTGGCCTAGCAAGTTTATTGCTGCTTCAATATGCAAGAACTATCCCTATTCTCCTCTCTGTATATTTTCTGGTGTGATGGGACCAATTAATCAAGACTACTACATAGTTACTATAAAAGACTGTTAACAATATTTGGGCTGCTGGGCATTCTGTAGTTTTTTACATGTTGTTGTTGTTTTGATTTGTATATGTTCTTCAGGTATATTGCAGACAGTTTATGAAGCTATGGCAAGTAGTTCAATAAAGTCCAGCTGTGAGAGTCAGCATAAGCCCTTCCTCTATTCAGCCTACCATTCCTCCAGACCACAACTATGATGCTACTGGAGACAGTTCTCAAGTATCATTCCTCTGAACACAGTGGAATTTTAGAAGTGAGGCTTTTGCAATATTTAAAGTACTGGAGTGTACAATCTTAAAAATTTCCATTTAGCTGGAAGATCCAAGTTTTGGAGTCAAAGTTGCCTCAAGTTGTTTTTCTCCATATGGTAAGCTAAAAAATGCTTCCGGTCTGACTCACACAAGGAATATCTAGTTCCTCAACCCTTTGTAGCTCATGCATTAGGCATTTCTCCAAGTATCACTCAGACACATCCAATTCACCAAATGTTGTTGGGGCACATCTACCACACAACAGTGTACACAATACGCACCCTTCTCAAGCATCCTCCAGCTACACCATGCAGATGAAAAGGAAGGAACCTGAATTTAACTTTTCTTTTTGAGATGCAAATCCACTCTTCTTGAGAGTGCAATAACTACTAATCAACTGACTAATGTGAGTTGGCATTTTCAATTTCTCCTGTAAAAACCTATTCCACATTGCACAAAAGACTGGAGGGAATGGAAGAGAGTGCAGCAGAGCCTGACTCTATGTTCTCATGATAGGCACTCACCTGGAAACAGAGAAATGTGGGTCTCTATCTTCTCTAGAAGTACTGTTTATGCATTTCGTTCCATGACTATTTAATGCAAAAGATATAAAATTAGGAGTCCATGAAGCATTAATTAATTTATAACCATTGTTCACTGCCTTTCCTCCTCTGAGAGGGAACATTTTGTGCTCTGGAATATGAATAACAAGCGTTGCTTCTCTACCCTCTCTCTATTTCCTCTGCTTTCAGTTTCACCAGATCATAAGATCTTTTACCTACACTTAGACCTTCAGACTGTTTCAGTGCCTGCTTGTTTCAGATTACCCTATAAAAGGCAAGCATGGAGAGCAAATAGTGCAATAGTATGGCACATAAACAAAGGGAGTTTCCAAGGGCAATGCTTCTGGCATGTGATTTTTTGGAAGCACTATAAAAAAAATCACATCTTAGCAAATTTAGTATCTGCTTGTGAAGCTATTAAGCTGTAACAAGGAACATCTCTGTGGCATTCCTTACCTTCAATGTAATCCCTGCCATTGTTGCAAATTCTCAATGGTTGAAATGATAAGCATTCACAAATTCTGAAAAGCAGGACTCACCATGAAATTCCAGAGCAAATTTATGCTTTATTGGCTTGATGAAAACTGCAGAAATACACACAGTTGTCAGGATAAACAAACAGCTCAGTTTTACAAGCCTTTTTGTCTTGCATTTAGGCAACCACATCTATTCAGTGTAATAGTCTGGTCTCCTTTTCTGGTAATTCTTTCTCACCTCTTGGAGGAAATGAAGACAATTTTATTATCTTTGCTCACTAGTTTGTATGTGTTCCTTCAGCATTAAGAAGGTATTGGGAGTATTATCCTCATGAAATGGTAACAAGACACTAAGTCACTGAGTGACTATTCAGAGTGAATTATACTATGACTCTGCCTCTGAAAGTTACCTTTGTAGATGGTGTAGTGCAAAGGCTATGTGAGGGACATGAATCTTTTAGTTTGCGAATATGAATACAGTTTAGTTTTTGTTGCTATAGTCAGACCTTTAGCTTTTGCTGTTCATTCAAGGACTAGAAGAAGCAATAAATAAATTAATCTATTTGAAGTGCAGGAGCAAGAAAAAGCCAGGAATCACAATATTTGCGTATAACATAGAAAGCCTTTACTTTATGGAATCACACCTGCAGTGAATTTTTGTGTTTTCTAACTATATATCATAAAGCACAAAGTTGTGTAAGTTCTATCTATATTTTAACTCTGGAAAAGTTATTTTGAAATGTTCCTTTTTCTTATGTTTCATTTTTATTATTGACTACTTAATTTCTGTCTGAAATATTTGCTCTAATGTGTTAGTAATTCAATAGAACCCTATTTTGTGATGTTAAATTTGTTGTTATGGAAAAGGAAGTCTCATGAAAAATATGTGTGGTGAGACAAAAACCTTTGGCAGCTGGAGGGAAAAGTCATTTCCCTACTTAACGTACAGCAGTGCCTGAGCCCTTGTCTCAACAAAGAACAAGAAAAATATCTCTTTGTCTTCAGAAAAATATAGTGAGCTATTTTTTTACTGAAGAGATTCATTGTTCACCCCTTTTTTGTGGATAACATAATTAGAAACACGTGCATGTTCACGAATAATTTGCAATTGTATTAATCCATGAGCAGTTAGTTGCCAGCTGCACTCATTATTATGTACAATGCAGTGAATCTGGATACCTTATATTGGTACGGACAAGTCATATCACTATTGTTTCTTTCATGGATTGACTTTTACCGAATTTGCCAAGACATCTGGATAAGCAGCTACTTCTTTAACATTAATGGCAGAAAAATAGCTATAAATTAGTAAGCATGACAGGCATACTAGGGATCACTGAGGCAGACATCACCTGAACAATACTCTGATGAAGACAACTGATCTACACTAATTTTGTCAGCTAAAGGATTGTGCTGCTTAATACTAATGCACATGTACCAAATTTTTCAGCTCTTTCAGGAACCAATCTATTCTTTCAAACCACTACATTTCTTCAAAACAAGACTTGAAATGAGACATTAAAGATTTCTTGCAATGAGATCTAAAACTCAGGTCTGCAAGTCCATTTTTTTTTACTCGTGTAAATCAAAGTTATGCTGTAAAGACTGGAGAGAAGCTTATATAGACATGTTAGCCTTTGACAAACTAGACTTAAAAATAGAAACAGTACATACTACCTGTGGAAATCAGCATTGTCAAAGAGTCTA
Source organism: Colius striatus (assembly GCF_028858725.1). Taxonomy (NCBI): domain Eukaryota; kingdom Metazoa; phylum Chordata; class Aves; order Coliiformes; family Coliidae; genus Colius; species Colius striatus. The sequence continues at coordinate 15,105,217 of NC_084769.1, read as the reverse complement.
TTTACCACAGATCCTGGGTACATTTTACAGCCCAGGCTGAACGCCACACTCCTTCAGCTATATTATTATATTATGAATATTGTCCTAATGTGGAAAACTACCTGAAATACAACTTAATGAGCAGTCTTAGATTTCTCAGAAGCAGAGCTAATAAGCAGGTAGTTCTGATAGTTTTCTTCTCAGAAATAGTTCTGATACCTGATTAATATACACAATGAACCAGTTCTTCCTCTCACAGAAACATGTTGGATAGACCAAAGTGCTTTTCTTAATCTGAAGGAAAACTTTTTTAATCTGAATATTCATATATTTTAAAACTGCAGTTGCAAGAATTTCTAAATATAATGTCTTTTCAGAGAAATAAAACCATTTGACTTGGAAAACTTTACACAAATTTGAAAAGAAAATGATGAGATTTTTAAAATCATAAAAAGAAACATTTGACCTTTTCCAACTTTTTTTGGGGAGCAGAAATAATTTAGCCCAATGGGTCAGGGTTAGCATCATTTACATTCACGATTTCATGCATATAATCCATAATGATAAAGGACTGTAGATGAAACTGTGGCTATTCATAGGAACTTGAAACATTAAAACCAGATCCAATAAATAATTCTGATTAGTATTTCACATATTCTAAAGAGACTGTGAACCTGTTACTCATTTAAACTGAGTTGGATAAACTCCTCTAGCCAGCTCTACCAGTGAATCCTAAATTATTTTAAGGGTCCTGGACAACGTTTCCTGGTGTTGGAGAAAATCAGATTCAGTTTCTTAAAATGTCATGGTTTTAATAATTCAATAAGTGTCATAATATTGTTTTTTTAGGAATAACATATACAAAGCAAGAGATATGCAGCTCTTCCAGCACTCTTTTATACAGTAATGAGTAAAAGAACTCAGAATGGCACTACTGTAACCTATATATCAGAAATTCTCAAATAGAAATAAATTACCCCAAAAGCCTAAAAAATACATCATACACAAACAAAACCATAATATTGCTAGCAATACGACACTAGAGTTGCATATAAAGATTTCCTACAGTGAGACTGAAATGATCTGTTAAATATTTTACCCTAATTTTTTTTTTAACATTATTTTTTTTCAGATTTTGCACACTTGTCAGGGCTGAATTTGTTGCATTTTAAGAGAGTCTGCAAACAACAGCAACTATGTTTATTCTCTTTGTTCAGCCTTGGTTCTGTTAAAATCTATTCCTCACTTTTCCCTCTATTAATTTCTCAATACCTATGAGCAAACTTTCAATATTTTCACAACGTATGGCTTGCTTGTAGAATTAGTCAAACTTTTTGGGTGAGAATGGAAGTATTAGTGAAGTTTTGTGTTGGTTTCTGCAGACAGTCATAATTTGGAACAAGTGCACTAATTTGCTACTGAATAATGAAGGAAATGGTTCATACTGCAGCACATATATTTTCATATGTGTATAGATGTGTATGCTTGTGTGAATATATAAAACTTGTGGTATTAGAAGCTAATAACTGATAACAGAACCAAATTCTAATCCAGACAGTAACGTTCTGCTTATCTGGTTTCCGCAGCATTTTGAATTTGAAATGCTATTCTCTACCCAGTGTCCATACACAATCATGTAATGACAATATGTTCCTTTAAAGGAGTGGCATTTCAATTGAAATTAAAACGTCGTGGGCATTTATTTTCAGAAACCTTTTGTGACGATTATAAACATGTTTCTTTTCTCTCTACCATCACTCATGATAAGTGGAGATTTAACTCTCTGAGATCTGCAAACTCTTGTTTCCCTTTCTTGGGAAAAAAAAAAAATCCATTCAACTCAGTGGAGGTAAGGAAGTTTTAAGGTAAAAGTCTTGTTTGACTATTGGAAAGAAAGTCTGAAAATGGAGAACATGCTAGTGTAGCCCTTCAAAATGCCCACAATGCAGTGTGTGCTGAGAAAGACCACCTAAGCACTTTCCAGAATACTCGGTTGTGGGACCTAACATCAGAGATTCATTATAGACATTCTGTGGACAAAGTTATAAGAACAAATTGTAAGACAATTCAAGGGTCTAATACTATGTCTTTCAACTCTCTATATTTTTCATCACATTGGAATCAGATGCTTCAGGTGACATCTCATCTGAGAATATAATCAAGCGACACATTCTCAGAATTGATTTACCTGTGGTCCAAATAGGATAATGACAAGAAATGGTGAGGTCACTTGTCTTGGTTTATATCGAAAATCGGAGTAAAAGCTGCAAACTGAAGTTCATTTAAGTCCAAATCAGTTTATGCTGAAAGCCACTGGACAGTGAAGCTTTCCATGTGGCCTATTTGACAGCAGTGCAAGATAGGAATTGTGACACACAGTCTCCAAGTTGATATACACTGAGAGTTTAATATTTGTTAATTTCAACCTGTTTCTTTTATTGTCTCTTCCTCTTGTTACTTGTCACAGAGGCATATGGCCATATGTGGCCAGTAGATCAAGGGAGGCGATTCTCCCTCTATGTTCTGCTCCTATGAGATCCCACCTAGAGTACCGTGTTGAGATTGTTCAGCCTGAAGAAACTCTGAGGAAACCTTATAGCAATCTAAAGGTACAAGAAACCTGGAGAGCAACTTTCTACAAGGGCATGAAATTATAGGATAAGGGGCAATTGCTTTAAACGGAAAGAGGAAGGATTTAGATTAGACGTAAGGTAGTTCTTCCCTGTGAGGGTAGTGAAGAACTGGAACAGGCTACCCAAAGAGGTTGTGGATGCCCCATCCCTGGAAGTGTTCAAAGTCAGGTTGGATGGTTCCTTGAGCAACCTGGTCTAGCGTAAGATGGCCCTGCCTATAGCAGGGTGTTGGAACTAGATGATCTTTAAAGTCCCTTCCAACCCAAACCATTCTATGATCCTATGCATATTTTTTGAGATAATCCCTTCAGATGACACCAGCTGCATGTTAAGACTAGAGACAATAGCCCGTGAAAATAACTTGCACCATCATGCTGCTAGCAATGATGAGCAAAGACAATTGATCCCAAATGTAGCTGAGCATTGGACTCAGGTGATGTCAGTTCTAAGGATATCAACTATAAATAATGAGGCTGAGGCCAGTTATTGATTCCACTTATCAAGTTTGCATTGATCAGAAGGTAAAGATTTTGAGCTGTTACCTTTCCTTACAGTGGTTGTTTTAAGGAAAGAACTCTCAGCTAAATATACTGATATTTCTCAACTGCTTGGTCAGAAAAGATGATCCAGAGTCACAAGTCATTGTAAATATTATCAATCTGTAATATAAATAAACTTATAGCATCATAGAATCATTTTGGTTGGAAAAGACCTTTAAGATCATTGAGTCCAATCACTAACCTTACACTGCCAAGCCTATCACTAAACTAAACCAAGTCCCTCAGCACCTCATCTATACCTCTTTGGAATATCTCTAGGGATGGTGACTCCACCACCTCTCTGGGCAGCCCGTTCCAATGTTTAATAACCCTCTCAGTGAAAAAGTTCTTCCTAATGTCCAATCTAAACCTCCATTGGTGCAACTTGAAGCCATTTCCTCATGTCCTGTCATTCATTACTGGAGAGAAGAGATTGACCCTCAATTCATGTCCTTCAGATCCAACTGCTCTCTGTAACCTCTCATAAATACAGTCAGCATTGTTATCATGGACATTTTCTATTTTCCCCTTAATAAGAAATAAGTAAATCTGGAAAAAAGTAGAAACAGCGCTACATGATGCTCTTTCCCTCTGTTCTTCTGATTTGGGGTTGTGGGTTCTTTTTTATTTCATTGCCAGTATTGTGAAATATGAATCACTTTCCCTCCCATTTTTTCCTATAAAATATAAAAGAATGCTAGTTAAAAGTACATTAACTCAGTCTCAGTACTTTAGAGAAAGGAAAATCTGTTACTCATGTTGAGCAGCACTTCTAAAGTCTCCATATGCAACAGGTTAGAAAACCAAAGGAAGAGGAAAAGAATTGCAAACAATTCTTCTATGATGACAAAAGCTGAGCTAGCCAGGGAAAAAATAATGTTTGCTATATAAAAGCAGCTTATTTATAATGAAGAAGAGGAAACAACCATAGGAACAAACAACTACAAAACCAATAAACATGCAAATTCCTAACTCTGCCTTCAAAATATATTCAATTTTAAAACCTGTTTATCCTTCAGATCTGCTGAAGAAACAGGAGAGAGAGGGAAAAAAAAAGTAATCTCTAGCTTTAAGAAATTGCTTATGGAGAAAGCTCAAGCTGATGAGAGTATTGAGTGAACAAGACAATTTTATAATACAATTTATGTCTGTTTGGTAATGATACTAAAGTTGTAGAACAAAAATAAGAACAATCATTCAGCAATTCAAGCAATGTCAAGGTTTATTTATTTATACTTCTAATGGTTTTTTGGTTTTGCCAGACTTCCTCCAGAAATTAAGTGGACTGAATGAAGCTGAACAGTGTAGAGTTTCAGTTTAAGAAACATTCACTCATCTTCCTCCAATGAGTACTCAATTTTTCTTGAAGATTGGGAAAAAAAAATTCAAAATGAATCAGTGGATTCATCCCTGGAAAGGTGATGGAACAACTTATCCTGAGTGCTGTCTCCAAGCATTTAAAGGACAAGAGGGTCATTAGGAGCAGTCAACATGGCTTTATCAAAGGGAAGTCATATTTGACCAATCTGATAGCCCTTCATGAAAATATAGTCACATGGATAGATGGTGGCAGTGCAGTGGATGTGGTTTATCTTGATTTCATTGAAGCATTTGACACCGTCTCCCACAGCATCCTAGCAGCAAAACTGAGAAAGCATGGGCTCGATGATCAGGTAGTGAGGGAGATTGTTAACTGGTTGAAGGGAAGAAGGTAGATCAATGGGTCAGGATCTAGTTAGAGTCCTGTATCTAGTGGAATCCCTCAGGGGTCAGTGCTGAGACTGGTACAGTGCTGGTACGGGTACTAAAGTTTGCTGATGATACTAAACTGGGGCTAGTAGCTGACACCCCAGAAGGCTGTGCTGCCATTCAATGAGACCTGGACAGGCTGGAGAGTTGGGTAGGGAGACATCTAATGAAATTCAACAAGGGCAAGTGTAGAGTCTTGAATCTGGGAAGGAATAACCCCATGTACCAGTACAGGTTGGGGAATGAACTCTTAGAGAATAGTGTAGGGGAAAGGGACCTGGGAGTCTTGGTGGGAAGAAGGATGAACATGAGCCAGCAATGTGCACTCATGGCCAAGAAGGCCAATGGCATCCTGGGGTGTATTAGAAGGGGTGAGGGAAATAGGTAGAGAGAAATTCTCCTTCCCCTCTACTCCGCCCTTGTGAGACCTCATCTGGAATTTTGTGTCCAGTCCTGGGCCCCTCAGTTCAAGAAGGACAAGGAGCTGCTGGAGAGAGTTCAGTGCAGGGCCACAAAGATGATGGAGTGGAGAATCTCCTGATGAAAGGCTGAGGGAGCTGGGGCTCTTTAGCTTGGAGGGGACTGAGGAATAATATCATTAATGTTTACAATGGATGGGTGGCAGAAAGATGGAGACAGGTTGTTCTTAACGATGTCCAATGATAGGACAAGGGGCAATGAGTATAAACTGGAACATAAGATGTTACAAAGAAACATAAAGAAAAACTTCTTCCCTGTGAGGCTGACAGAGGACTGGCACAGGCTGCCCAGATGGGTTGTGGAGTCTCCTTCTCTGGAGACATTCAAAACCCATCTGGATGAGTTCCTGTATGATCTACTCTAGGTGGTCCTGCTGTGTCAGGGTGGTTGGACTAGATGATCTTTTGAGGTTCCTTCCCCTTAAGATTCTGTGATTCTGTGAAGCTAAGCACCTTTTGTTGGTTAATTTTTTTTCAAATTCTAAAGTCTTTTGTGATAAGGTAAACATTTCAGTAGGAATTAACCCCATCTACATGCAATTGATTAACAGGCAGATGCTTTCTGCTGATTGATTAGAGAGAGCTGAGACATAGTGGGAAAGTCTTTTTCCACTGATGGTAGATACCCAGTTTAAGATGTGACAGTTCATTTTATGTAATACCTTTCTCTTTCCACTGTCTACAGCAGGAGCCTGCTTAACAGGCTTGGATTGGACATCTTTTAGGCTGACAAGATGAATCCAACAACTCTTTGGCTACAGATGGATGTGATTCATCACACCCAGCTGTAGTCAGACCTCATTTTACTTCTCTATCTGTACTGCTAAGACTTGCTTCTGCTATGGAAAGCTTGCTGGAAGAAGATGGAGCCCAGATGAAGAGTGTTGAGGAAAGGATGAATTTAGGCTCTATCACGTTGCAGTGGTTTGGTTTCATGCACTGGTTGTGTAAGTGAAAGCTTCCCTGTGCTATCTGCATCCCTACTTACCTACAGTGGCTTCATGGTGATCTTCAGAAGGGACATTCATACCTTCTTGGACTTGATTGAGGGTTTCAAAGATTGCAGAAGAGAGATTGTTACTGCTACAGTCTCCAGGAAGCCCAAGGAGCGTGGCTATAGGGTACTTTTTAAGTCCAGCACATTGAAGTATAATCACAAAATCTGTCTGGTCTTTCCTGTGCACAGGTGATTTCTGGGCAAAACAAGCTGATACTGGAGGTAAATAAAATAACATACTGGTTATCAAGTGATGTCGCTTAGAATCCTGAGTAAGAAAAGCTATAGCTGAGAAAAGTTGCAAGACCAATCCTTAACTATACAGATGATAAAAAGGTAGATTATTTCTGATCTTTTCTGGGTATTCCTTGAGGCCAGTAATCCAAATTAAACTGTTTCACTCCACAGAATATGTAGAGCTGAATCATTTGAAAGGATAGGTAGAGTGACTATCTTCTTCAAAATTTTATAATAGCTTTTCTATTAAAAGATAAGTAGAGGGGTCTGTGCAAAGGAATACAAACATAGAAATCATGCAGTTCTGGTTTTCAGTCCTTTCTTCCACTAACATATATTTTTTCCTTAAGTTTTGGATAATTCACTTCAATTACGTATCTTAGTGTCTCTAATTATAAACTCCAAAACTCACAAAAAATGTTTTCCTGCTTTCCTTGTTTCAAATACGTTACTGACTGTACAGTGCATTGAACTTAAATTGTTAACTATTATCTTGTCATAAATACTAGGTCTTAATATTGATTCACTGAAATGGTTACTTTACAGTTGTTACAAAATTGTAGTTTTATTAGCTGACCTTATCTCTGCTTTTTGCTTTTGTGTACTCTCAACACCTGAAGGTTCATTCAGTTACATTTAAATTACTTAATTTGTGTATCTGAAAGCAGTTATTCAAAAGGTAGATTATCTTTGACTTTACTAAATAAATATGCTTCATATATTGCTGACAAAGCTTGACTCTTAAATTCTGTTTTTTTAAGTTTTACATCTTTCTGCAGAACTATAGACCTTGCAACAATCTAGCAAATATAGATTTCAGTATTTGTTTTCCAAAAAACATACTCTAAAAGGGTCTTATAGTTAAATCTGCAATTCAGACTATGAGCATCTTAATGGATTGTTGACAGAAAAGTAGAGCTCAAGCAGGATGTGATAATACCAGTTGTTTTCTCACTTTTATAAAGTTTAAATAACTTTTATTTTCATTTCATTCCTGGTTGTCAGCTAGTACAGTGCAGCAACAATGACCTTCATAGTAAAGACTGGAATTAACAGAGTAAAAAGAGAAAGAAATTGTAGAGTCACAATAAACATCAGAGAGAACAATATGCTTCTTATGGCCAAAGGAGGTTAGATGTCTGTGATGAATTGCAATATGAATGAAGTTCAGATGATGGCTTATACCCCTTCCAGTCCCCAGGCCTGCTTTTTCATGTCTATAGTTAAGAAGCAACTTGGTTTAATAACTGAAGTTATTAAGTTTAAAGTTTACCTTATGAAATTTCAGAAAATGTTCTTTGCAGAAGGAACAGTTACATAGCTGGGCTAGATAGGGACACTCACAGAGAGCCAGACTGATTTCTTCTTGTAAGTCTGCCAGAGCTGTCTTCTTGTTTTTTGTTGTTCCCCTTTGGTTTTGTGTCACTGCTCCTTCAGTAAATCACTTTGGAGGAAAATTCCTAAGCCAGCGGAGCCATCATTAATAAGGAAAGGTTTATTTTGTACATCTGCAGGTACATCTGCATATTCCACCCCACAACCTTCCAACACATCTGGAATACCCTGTAAAGATAAGGTGACTGAAATGCAAAACTATCCGTTCCAAAACTCCTAAATTCATGCAGTCTGTCCGCTGAGATGATACCCAAGGAAAAGGCCTGGAAATTTTTATGAAGAAACTCCTCACAATTATATTCTTTTTCTCTGAATAAGACAGAAGGCAATACAAAGGAAGAGAGAGAATCTACCATTCCACCTTCCTATAACATCTGTTCTCAATGTTTTTTCAACTTTGTGGTCATTTCTCCATGCATTTCCCAGGTTTATCCATACTGACTCATAATTACCTGAAATTGCCACAAGAGACACTCTAATACCACTAGAAGACTTGTCATCTCACCCAGCAAGAGAAAAATAAAGTACTGCAGCAGTACAATAGAAACAGTTTTTCCTTTCTTGCTTATTTGATTTTGAGGGACAGGGGAACATTTTCAGGAACTGATTATTGACAGGATTTAAAGTCACATCAATTTATATGCGTGTGTGTGTGTTTATATATGTATGTATGTATATATTTAGTGACTCTTTTTTGTTTATTTACCTCAGGTAAGAAAACAATTAGAGCATATCTGGTGCTTATTTTCTGTAGTCTCTGTTTCTTTTGAGAGCCAAACCAACAGCTTTACAGACTGTGCAATCAAACCCATGCCTGCTAAAAAGGGAACTGCACTATCTATACCCTACCTCTGGCACGCAACAATATGCATCCAATCCCACAAAGAACCAAAGAAATTTTTGTCAAAATATTTATCATTAGGAATTAATGTAATAATAAAAGTTATCAGTCACAGAAAGCTGCAAACCCTCAGCTGGAAATCATAGTTTGATTTAAGAGATGGAAGTTATCTAGTTATCCAGAATGGAGCATCTCAGTCATGGCCCCTCTTGCCTTGTCTTCAAGTGTATTAGAATTCCAGAAAGTGGATTCTACTAAAAAGAGTCAAGAAGACATGACAAGGGGTAGGTTTGTAGCCATTCCAGTCTGAAGAAAGGCCCTATTTATCTATCAGTCATGAAAATTGACTGAAATCCTGAGCCTCTGTTCTAAAATTAGTCCACTGTGATCTTGAATTGACATTGAGACCCAAGTTCACAACCACTCACAGCCATGAGCAGAGTCTCAAAATTAGAGTCTCAGCTTAGGGTCAGTTTGATGTATGGGGATCCTCTAGTGATGTAAAATCAATACAAGTCATAGTGCTGGCAGCACTGTATGGCTTGCATTTAGGACTCTTCATTAGAATGGTTGTTCTGATTTCCACATTGGTTTATTGGGTTCTATTGCAGCTGGTGTGATGTCAGCCATTTTAATACTAGCTGGTGCTGAGAGGATGTTGAGAATTCAAGCCCCACCACACAAGTTTATAAGTATTTCTGCACTCACAGACTGTTCTGTGTAGACATCAAGTTTTTTCTATTATCACTTTTCTCACTAAAGTTCAGCTAAAGCCAAGTTCTATTAATAACACTGCAAGCAAGCAGCACTATCTAGATATACCACGGGTAAATATGGGTGAGGATTTAACACAGTGGGGAGGTAAACTACAGGCAGCTTTTTAAAAGAAAAAAAGAAGATCTGTGGGAAATTACATTTTCATTCTCGGATCTTTAGGTTATTGCAAAGAGACCTGAAAGAAGAGTGGAAAGAGACATCTATAAATTACCTTGTTTTAGAGCAGAGACCTTCCAGCCTGGAAGCAAGATGAAGACAAGGAAAGAAGGAATTCCAACCTTGCGGATGATTTCGAAGACGTTATCAACTTGTTGACTTCATGTAAAGATAAAAGGATGCAAGATAAATGACAAATCTCTTCCTTGCTGGTAAATTCCTCATTTATTATCATTGCCTTAGCCAGCGGGAACCTCTGACTGGGAAAACACTTCAATGATGATTACCTGAGTCTGTATATATATGTACAGAAATGTATGTTTCCTTTGTTCCATTGAGATGTTCTGAAGCAAGCTGTAGTGAAAGATAGTGTGCCCAGAATTTCCAGCTAATATTTATCCTCACTTCTACACATCAGATGGTGTTAGACAATCGAGATGCAAATGATATTATTCAAACACAGGTGGAATACAACAATGGTCATGAAACCTCATACTTTGGATATTTCAGGTACAGAACCTGTGCTGTCAGAAAGCAACTGTCTTCCTACGGTAGAATTGGCCAAAGTGCTTATGTTTTCCTGGATTCCTTGATATGTTATTAAGTGCTGCTGTGTTTCCCTTTATTTGCTTTCATCCGGGTGCAAGACTCTCAGAGGTCTCAGGGAGCAGATGTGGTATTTGCAGTTTTGTTCTGAGCAATCTGGCTGTTTTGGAAATATTCACAGGAAAACACCAGTCACAACACCAGATGTGAATGCAGCAAGGCAGCATCTTGTGTTTACGTTTTAATTTCTCCAGCTAGGAAGGCTGGAGTGCTTATGCACTGGGAACACATAATACAGGCTGCATGCTCTAATAACCTACTACATTTATGTGGTGCTGTTCACCTCACAGTGCTCTGCAAGTCTGGTGTGTAGAGGACCCACCCACTCCAAAACTGTCCCCCCCTACAGATCTGTGATACAGCAGCTGTATATTCATTCTAAACAGTAATAACCTTAGTGTAGGAATAAAGGGTAAATGAGAGCTGCATCTAACAGCAGCTGCTGAGATCGCTTTAAGTTGGCAGGTCTCTAGGTGCTTATGTGTGTGTGTGATTTTTACAGCTTTTGAACATCTGCAAGACTCGCTGACTTTATACTGCTGCTGCAACCACTTCTAAATAATCAGGTCCCAGTAATCTAAATTCAAGGCACACAGAGTGGAAATCCCAGCTCATCCTTTGCTATGGAAGTGGTATTTTTCTGTTCTGTACATTTGAGGCAGCCAAGTAATACCAAAGCAAGAAACAAACCCATCTGGCATTGTGGCAGCCCATTTAACTCGCTGCAGGCAGTAGCCAGGTAAAGGATCTGACTCTGAAACTCATGCCAGCTTTGAAGTGTGGCAGAGATACTGCTCTCTATGACAGAAGGAAGAGATAACATTGCACAGAGCTCAAATCTCTGTATTTCCTAGCAGTGGTTTCAGGATAGTGTTTAGTGTCTTCACCATACACAAACCCAGGAAGTAAAAACAGAAAACTCAAGTTGCTGTTAATGGGATGTGGTGAAGGCAGAGGTATGTGTTAATGGACAAAGGAGCCAGGAGACAAGATTATATGCCCTGCCAGGACGTCTCAGCAAGTTGCATTTGTCCTTTTATGTTTGTGCAATTAGATGGGAGAGGATTCAGCTTTGGGGATTTACAGTCAGCGTGTGGCTACTAAAGCCAAGAGCAGTACAGTCAAAGATACAGAGCAGCTATTTATTCCTAAAAACCTTCTGGTACCTGTAATACAGACCAGGCCAAAATAGCTCCTGCTTTGAAACTCAAATGTATCACCAGGCTGGGAGAGGAGTGCAGCCCTCAGCAAAGACCTATGGGGAAGAACAGAGATGTAACTGCAAAGGCAGTATCCCTGCAAAGCCCATCTCTCAAATGCTGAGCAGGCCACCAACATCCTCGTTTCCTCCTGCTCTGCTCCATCTCAGCCTTCAGATGAAATTTTTCCCTTTTAGTGAAGACCTCTAATGACAAGGAAGAGCAAATTGAAAACCCTTCCTCCTGATTAAATCAATGAATTCTCACTGTGGCTGTTAGAATAAATGTTCAAGGAGCCATAGAGCACTACGTCATTGAAAACAGGCCAAGTTTACATGGGATTGATTTGAGCCTGGAATTTTATGACTCCCGTGTGAACTTGATGTGGCCAAATTGGCTCTCTCTTAGGACACTTTATCAGGGAGTTATATCTTTTGTCTAATTAACAGGACTCAGCACTAAAAGACATGACTGTACAGAGGATTTAATGTGCAGGCTGCAGTGGCAAAGGAACACTTTACAATGTACTGCTACTTGAGAGAGAGGCAGTAGTAGTTTTAAGAAAATCTCTCAGGGAAATAAAGACCCTATCCTGTTTTTCCCGATATCATATCTATGTTTGGAAACTTCCTCCCTAAATCTTTAATGAAGGCAGAATGGGGTTTGAAAAACAGCTGGAGGACACTGATCTACACATTTCAATTTGTTTATGTATAAAACATGCATAAAGGATTAAATGCTGTTTAACAGTTTGTCTGCTTTCAGCTGCTTTCATGCCTCTGCTTTGCTACAGCACCAATCCATGTCAGAAGATACCCTGGGGGCCTTTTAAATAATAAATAGGTTCCTTTGGAGAATGTCTCCTCTTTTTTTTTTTTTTAATCTAATATTAATTGGCACACAAAATGGTAATTATACCTTCTCTAGAAATATGCTGTGCCACTCACTCTTCCCTGGTCGATGGCATCTGCCCTGTCTCATGGTAGCTGTAGGAGCATGGGAGACCAGAACTAAAGCTGGAGAGTGACATCAGACTAAATTAAGTGCTCATGCATTTATGTATCAGCATAAAGCGATGCAAATGCATTTATAAGGTATGAATGATTTATCAGGAAGTCATTTTGATGCCTTTCTGTTGTATGTGGCTAATATGGTGAACAAGTCAGCTCATTGATTCCAGTTCAGAATCCTGGTTCGTCTGTCATTATGAAGGGACTGTTTGAAAAGCCTGAATTTTAAGTACTTTTTCTTTTTTATCAGCCCACAGAGGTTGGTTTGCTTCTATCAGTCTGTATGATTTGTTAAAGAAAGAAATATGACGGCTCTGCTTACAAGCTAAATGCTGAAAACAGTCTCTCCAAAATAATACATTGCATTTCCCACTCATCTAATCCTATTTTACACAGAGGCACACAAAATAGATTGGAGAGGCTGGTAATTTAAAAAGATAGGCAGCTGTCCATGCTACAGGAGGTCACAAGCACAAGCTGTGTAGAAAGAACCAAATAAGTCGCCTGTCACTCAGCTCAGCAGTGGCAAAACTCTAGTTCATGATGGCCTAAAACCCAAAACTTCAGCTTTTCTGCAGATATGCCACTGATAACTGACAGCTTTGTACCGCAGCATGGGGATAAGTTTGTAGATAAGATCAAAACAGTTCTATCAGAGATGTGAGCTTCAGTCTTCTGTTGGATATGCAAGATTTCTTATCTCCCAATGATATATCTGTCTCCAGCATGCTTGGTTCTCAAAGTAAGCCATGCCAAGTTTCACAATTACATCCTGTAACATAGAAAAGCACCATATGGTCACATTTTTTAATCTTATCCTGGCTGTCACTGTGACTCCAGGACCTTTTAGGATCCAATGGCAGGCAGTGAGATCAACAGAGTTAAAACTGAGCACTCTAATATCTCTAACGGGATATGTCCTGGCATATTATAATGATCCATCAGAACCCACACCAGCACGTGCCTAAAAAAAGGTCCAAGGATTCGACACCACAATGAGTTAAAAATCCATTAATTTAGCATTCTGAGCTGCCTTTCTATTGAGGACAGACAACTGTTCTTTTAGTTTACACTGCTGCTAGAAAAAGTCACAGAATACTTTAGGAGAAAGAAACCAGGTCTTCTGGGAGATATCCCCTAAGGTATAAATGTAAGAGTGGAAAACCAGTGAAAACCATGGACTGCAAGAAAGATTTGCTAATGAAATCCCCAGAAAATCCTAGCACTGGCCAGACTTCGCTTAACTGAAGGCTAAACTAACTCAACTGATCAGATGTGCTCTCAAGCATTCAAGTTACCCACACAATGGATACAAATACTTACCACTGATAGAGTGACTGTAGCTTACAGCACAAATTTTGCCTCTCCTTTTTTCCTTATTTCCAGTTTAATATTATTCCTTGCCAGTTCAAGCCAAAATGGTCTTTGTTTTTCACCAATTAGCAGAAGAAATGCACAGGCATCCTGTCAAACTCTGTGATCAATAAAAAAATAAGTTTAAGGGACATAAAAGAAGAAAATGAAAATCTAAAACTCCAAAGTCACAAAAGTGTTGGGTCATCTACTTCGTAAATATCAATTTGCATATTGACTTCATTAGAATTACAGGGACATATGCAAGAAATACATTGTTTCATCCTATGTGACTTTTTAAAGCCTCATCGGGCCTTTCTCCTCCATCTACCAAATACTACGAAACAAACTAGACATAGAGAAGTGAAATTATTTATCTGGTGTCAACAGAATGTTTGTATTGCAATTTGGAGCTCAGGTCTTCCCACCTCCATGGTCCATCACCTAGTTATATAGAGGTTTTCCCTATCCAGAAAATAGCTCACAGAATTATGTCTGGGTCAGAAAAGCAGTCATGTATTTTGGTTTCCATTTTCTACAAAATGATTAATTGAAAATGAGTGTTTCTTTCCCACAGAAAGGAGATGACAGGTGTCATTGCTTTCTCATTTATATGATGAGATAATAGCTTACTCAAAATGCACTCACAACTAAGCTACAAAGATATATTTTGGTGACTAGGGTGCGTGCTTCCTGGTCCTTTCAACCCTCTGTATCCAACTCTTTCAAGATGCAAGCCCCATGGCCATCCTTGCCTGAGCATCTTTGAACTCCGTAGTTCTGGCCTCCATCCATGTAGATTTCTCACACCACACCTGCGTAGTGTCTGAATTCAATGCTCTTGCACATAGCCCAGTATAGCTATTCCTTGACTCAAGCCCTCACTGATCCTAGATACAATTCCCATAGGTCTTTTGTTGTAACTGTCAACCTTCAGCAGATGCTTAGGTCACCTGGCCACATATAGTTAGGAATCTGAGTCCATCTTATAAAAGAAATTCTTAAAGGAGCTTAGGATTGTTTCATCAACATTATCTTTTGAGGAATATCAGATGCTTACACAAAAATCATTGCAAATCTTGCCCTGAGCTCTGTCCTCACCCAAGTTTTCTACTTTGGTAGGCTTTGGATCTTGCCCTAGGTTCATTTGAAAAAGAAAAGAAAAAATTTTTTTCTTTTCGATATGCTAAATATAGATGTATAAACAAAATCCTCAGCTAGATAAAGATAGCAGCACACAGATGGCATAAAAAACAAAGCATTTAGCAAGCTCTGAGACAGGCTGTACCCATATATACTTTGTATTACAGTTTGTTGCCAGCTAATATATTTCCACAACAGTTAAAATCTCACTCAACCTTGTAAATTGTCTCACATTACTAGTGAATAAATATTACAAATAGGTCTCTGGGACTCTTCTATGAAATCTGAGTGGGTTTTTTGTCCTAAAATATTTACATTTTATTTTGTGGGCAAGTGGTTTCCTGCTTTTAAAACACTTCAGAGGATGCCTCCTCTTCCTGATGAGAGCATTCATCCAGTACACACACTTGTTAGACCTGAGAATGTGGGGACTAGGGTTGCTGAGGTAGCAGATGTTTTTCAGTCTGACTCTCCTCTGACAGACAAATATCATTATCCAGAGTATGTTTAGGATTAGATGAAGGAGACAACATTCCTTCTAAGCCTTCCAGAACTGCTGAGCTAAATTCTCCAATTCAACAACTAAACCAGTTAGGCTTCCCTTTGTGCAAGGCAGACAGAAACAGCGTTGAGAGAAAGGTCTCGGTCTCTAAATAAAGTTCACAGAATCATAGAATCATAGTTCTACTAAAAAAATATTGACATTTTAATGCCATTTTTTAAATTAAAAAAAAAATCACCTTGTGAATGTTTGGTATTTTAACTTTCCAGATTTTAATTAATGGAAGCTAAAAGGAGAACTCTCAAGATCTTTATAATGACACATAAATACATTTCAGGTGAGTTTTTTTTATATACAGGTTAGAGGTTCTGCTGTTTCCTGCTTTTTCTCTTCCCAGTCCATTCTCTATGGTAAATGGAGAAACATTTCAGTGAAAGAGGAAGGAAAAAAAAGCAGGAAAGGGATGAGGAGACCTGAGAGCCAAAAAGGGAAAAACTGTAAAACTGTAAATGTGCTTTGTGTATTTGATATACAAATATATTAATATTTATCTTTAAAAAGTTGCAGAAAAAGCTCAGAATATTTGAAACTTATGTACTTTTTAAAACATGTCTTTTTTTCTCAGAAGGCTCCAAAAAAAGCTGGTAGGATGCCATTATTTCAAATATGTAAATGCAATTACTTGCATAATTATAAGTCTGTTAAGTTCACATTGATCCTGAGCAAAATACTAGAACAGTGATACAGGAATCAATAAAGAATTATCAAAAGATTAAATAATTAATGCAAATGAGCAGTTTTTAAAAAAACAGATGGGATACCCTTCTATGATACTATGAGTTCCATTAATAAACGTAGATTTAGGTAAGGCACTTCACTTGGTAACATGGAACCACTTAGCTAAGAACAATGTACAACCAACACAGTATGTGTTCAGTGGATGTGCAATGCACCAGTTTATATTTCAGAATGATTACAAGCATTCATCATTAAATGGTGTAAAATAACAAAAGATCGGCAACAATGCGGCAACCCAGCCATCCATATAGCCCAGCATCTTCTTCACAGCAGTGGTCAGGTATAAACAGCCCATCTCCTCCAGGCCTGCATGACTCCACAGGACTCATTTTTTGATCAGTACTAACAACTTTACTTAAACAGCAACTTGTGAGAAAACATAAATGCATCACTGACACAATACCTATAATGAAATGATTGGGGGACTGGTGAATTATTCATTGGACACATTTTCAATACATAAATTTAGAAAATGAGTACAACAAATTCTGTGCTTTAGCGTGCTCTGATCTGAAATCACACATGCAGGAACAAAGGTATTCCTGTGTATGGGCTTGCAAACATTGTGTCAGAAGAATCATTTCTCAGACAGGTTTTGTGGTTTTTGGTAGCAACAAGATGAACATAAGGCATCCATAAAATGCCATGGCCAAAAAGTACAGCAAAACCTGATACTAAAGACAAATTATGAGAAACTAAAGACAAAATACTATGCTCTAACTGGAACTTTCTGACAAATTTGAAGTTGAAGTTCAGAAGTTAAAAAAAAAGAATGATAAGTTCACTGGAAGATAAGCTTTACAGGGAAAGATGCAGAGAACTCAATAGTTTATTTCAGAGTAGATTGAGAGGATTTGTAACAAATTCACTATTACCTGTAGTTTTAAAGACTGATTTTTTTTCCCCTCTGAAAGTTCTACTCTTCTACAGATAAGAGTTAAATCTGGATGCCTCATCAATGCTAAGGCAAGATAAACTCAGTACGTGAATGAGTATGGTTTTATAAAAATGGGTATAAGCATTTAGAAACCACTCCTACACTTCTAAAATTCTATTATATCTCTTCACTCTGTTGTGATAATTAACTGATACTCTGCAGCAGAAAGTAAAGCAGTGAAAAAGAAAAGTAATGGAGGTGATGTTGTAAGATGGGAAGTAGGCCAGTGGAATTTTTTGGGTTTTTTGACATGTACATAGTAAAAGCCATTTACCTTCTGCCTCTTCTTACATGGACCTAACTTTCCCAAACATATGCATTCACTGCCTTCTTTAGGACTAAAGTGCTCCTCATTAATCTCTAGCTTTTTGGAGGTTATCGCTTTATCTTTTTCTTGCTTCTCTTCATTCTGGAACTCAATTATAATGACCACATTGGCATGCCATGAATCACACAGGCAGAACACAAATCAATGTAACTGGTACACTTAGTTAAAGTGGATGTTACAGACAATAGAGCTAGTGAAAATCCATGAACAATTTCAAAATAAGGCGGTGGGAAGAAGAGAGTGTCTAATTTTCATTTCAGAGACCCTTTTCTCAGTATGGGAAATTACTGTAAAAACCTCTTCTCAGGCTTGAAATTAAACTATAGTTATCTTCAGTGCATTGCCTAAGGATGGCTTTTAATGCAATTTATTCTTGTTATTATTTTTTATATTATTATTAATAATCTTGAATTAATTATTGGATGGGATTGGTCCCAGATTACACAGGAGAATTCAAGTCCCAAATCAAAAATCTTTAAGTGCTGCTCAAGAGTAAGTACATCTATAGGCCCTTTGGATAGCATTGGTAACACAAAGATGGTTTCAGTTAGAAAAGCTTTTCAGTATTGATTACTACTGGATGGAAGATGAACTCAAAGAACTACTTGACCCTTTACTGAATGGTTCTGAACAGCCTCAGTGAAGTTGATAATATAATCCTCTAGCATAAGATCACACCTTATGACTTTGCTTAGCAATTTGCTAACAGTATTAGTGGAACAAAAGTATGATTTTCAAAAGGAAAGTGGAGTTGATAAGATACATAAATTCCTTTACTACTTCTTCTCTCACCTGCTGCAACAGTGAGAGAATTTTTGAACTAAAACTGTTGTCATTTTTACTTTTACAAGCAAAAAGTTAATTTAAATTCCTTTTATTTGGGTGGTAAAAAATTCCTCTTCACAATCAAAACCCTATCCTAACTTTTCCAAGACTAAGTCAAACACTTTTATTACATTCCTCAAGTGTCCTTTAAAATAATTGATTAGACAATAAACATAAAATGTACATTAATTATAACATGAGAAAAAAATTTTACCTCAGCTTCTGACCTGACACATTTTTCTTCCACAAAAGCTGCAAAATTGCTATGAAACAATTTGATACTGCTTGCAATAAATTTCTAAACCTAAGCTGTGTAGATATAAAATGACAAATTTAACTGCATTTATATTAAAGCAATTTTCTGCCCATCAGAGAGATGAGAAAATTAATATGTAAACCATTAACTTATAGTCAGAAACACTGTGCACTGCAACTGAAATAAGGATGTTTTTGGATGTTATCGCTTACATTTTATTGCTTTCTCAAAAGGAAAATGCTTACCAAAAATTGCATTTAAAGGAGACTCATTAAAAGAAGGTATACTTTGAGGGAAATCATCCATGAATTATGGGGCAGTCATGTTCACACACCCTCAATCTTTTTTTTTTTAATTCTTTTTTTTTTCATTATCCTACAAGCAGCTCACTGCATTTCCAGTGCAGCAGTCAGCACGCATGGGTACACAGTAGTGCCAATGCTCTATTGTGCTGTTGACCAACATAAAGTTGACATGGAGAAATTAAACATGTTATTTTGGTTTCATCTTTTTGCATAAAAAAACAGGTTTGTTCCTTCTCTGTGCCAACTTTCCCTCAGTGTTCATAGTTTCTCCATGTCACGGCATTTGTGTCGGTCATTGTTTTCTCTTGGGTTTCAGGCATGAAGAACCACCTTCATTTTGAGCTTGACAGGACTCCTAATGAATCAGAAGCCCCTTGGCCTGAGCACCTGACAGCCTAGCTTAGGTCTCAGGACTGCAACTAAAATTCATTATGACCTCACAGTCAATCTTTCTGCAACTGATGGCCACAAAGAAGAGACAGCAAGAAGATATTGACATCTCTCATCCTCTGTCGCTAAGATTTGAAACCAATCTGTACTTGTAAGCTTTTTAACATGAAACAAGAAGACTAAGCTTGAAAAAGTTGGAGATGTGGATATCTGGGCACCACCACAGAATAGCAGCTCATTTGCTCATATGTAATTTCTTGTCTCATATCTGGGTATTTTTGCATTTCTTGCAATAATACATAACTTCTATGGGAAATAGCTTCAGTCCGGGAAATCAAACTAAGGAATACTATTGTAAAGAAAGGAGAAGTTGTCTACTGTTCCTTAGTCTGATACCATTCACATAGTGCTTTCTTAGATACTAAAATATGCAAAATATACCATATATACAATATATACCAAAATATACAATAGGCTTTAATTCTAAAATATACAGCCATAGGTTAAATTTTACCTTCTTGTTTGCAGTCTGACTAATGAACTCCAGGTATTCCATTTATAGATTATAAAGCCACTGCACTGTCCAAGTGTGCACATTCTCTATTGAAGCATTTAATGGAAAGAACCTCAACATGAAACATTTGGATCTGTCATAAAGGCCACTTTGACCCATCCACTTTCTCATTAAAGCAGCCCTTGGCACAAATATAAATTAACAAGCCCAGAAATATCTGTGGTGTTTCTTACATTTGATCAGTTGGGGCATTGATCTACTTTGGGGTAAGGGCAATGGGAATTACAACAGGATTAGGTGAAGGGTTTCTCATTTGTTTGTTTGGTTTTTTTGGAAGGACTGGGCAGAATAAGATAAATAGAGAAGGAATTATAAATGTTTATTGCCCTGTTCCTCAAGACTGAAATACTGCTGCTGTGTCCAAATCTAAGTTTTCTTCTGCTGTAACACATAGACACTGTAAGGTAAAAAGCAGAAAGGTTTATTGTTTGGGTTTTTTTCTAGTGTTTGGGGATATGTAGGCTTGGAATAGCCCTCAGAAAGAATGAAATCTCCTGGGATTTACATGTTTTTCCTGTTCTTGGGATATTTTCTTTGATCCATTGTTTTCAGGTACACATCACCCATGCCTTTGAGCTTCTTTTAAATCTGTTTCAACAGACTATTATTGCTGGATCTGAGCTGAGTAAAGGGTTGTATTCTCATTGACTAAATTGACTATATAATCACAGAAGTACAAAATGAGAAAACACTGACAATAGTGATTTCATATCAGTCGAATGACATTGCTTGAGTTGAATTTCAACTTCCTGATCTGATGACCCTGTCTCCCTTCACTCTCCCTTGTAAGGTATCCTGTAAGGCGTTTCTTTGACTTTCTAATAAAATTCCACTGTTAACATAGCACTTCTTTGCAAGTCATAAGTTTTTGGTAATATTTTGCTTTGTTCTGTTTTCAAGTAAAAAATATCACAGCACTTGTTGCAAATGTATTCATTAAAATCACATATCACAAATTACTTTGGTTCTTCATATTGAAGGACTGTGTCATGTCTCAAATGTGTTTTTTGTGTCCACAAATACACAAATATTCCTTTTTTATATGCTGGGGAGTCTTAACTCCTAGAATCACTGCTGTCGTAGCCCTATCAATGTTATCTCATTGCAAGACATTGTAGCATTGGCAGAGGGTGAGAAATTACAGTAGCTGGTGGAATAAATTCTCACTGCAGAGTAAACACAAAAAGTTCCAGCTAATATCATCCTTTCTTACACCAGCTGGATATGAGATGCCCAAATGGGAAAGAGAAGAAAGGATCAGTCCCGTAGCAGAGCTCTATCAACAGTATGTCCATTACCCAGTACAAACTTTATCAGATCCTGTGACAATACTATACCTACCTGTAAACATGATCCCCACAAGAGGCTATTCAGTGTGTGTGGTTGTTGCAAACTATCCCACTATTTACATTGAATTGCAGAGCCACGAAGCAGAGCAGAGGAGCTTGACACAGGATAGATGAGTTATATGAATATGATTTCTCCCCCCCACGAATGAAGGCAGCAAATTCAGTTGCAATATGCAGCACCAGGATATTTATAGCTTGCAGGTGTTCATGAAAATATATGAGAATCCCATGAGGTTCACAGATTTTAGAAGGAATTATTGTGCACCTGGAAATTTGTCCTGCAAAGTGTGGTATTTGTTTCCTGTTGTTATTTGCTGTCCGTTCTCTTCTAGTCACGATGCATTATTCATGGTTGTACTTGTAGGAGAGCCAAATTCTACAGATACTCTTCATCAACAAGAGAGAAGAATTCAGATAGAAAATCCTCTTTGGGAAAGGATAGCTTGTTTGTTTAAGAGATCCAGTACAGAGTGAATTTACCTTCTTGAGTTTTTAAAGTAAGTTTTCATAACCTGCTTCTAGCAAAAAGAAGGAAGTAAAGCAAAGCTAGTGGCTTTAATATCTTTACCACGTGGAACATAAAGCTGACTTTGTATTAGGCCTATAGTGCTAAGCCAAGCCTTCTATAAAGGCTTCAGAAATCTGTGTACAATTCCTTTTCCTTGGAGATTTCTGAGAAAAATGCATACTCCTTTATGCAAACTGCATGCTTCTCTCTCCCTGCTGAGGAGCTAGCAACAGGGGAAAACATGCCCAGGTTAGCCCTTTCTCACTTATCAAGGATCTAAACAATTCACAAACACCACCAAGGACAGCTCTTCTAGCAAAAAAACACTGTGGGGTAGCTCATGAGGCTTATTACAAGACACTTCAATGCCAAAAACTATGGTAAAAAATGTGTCAGAATATATAGATGACAGGACTTTTACTCAGATGAAAAGATTCAAAACAGATCCTCAGGAGCATGCAAAGTGCAGCCATTAGTACAGTCAGAGGTAAGCCTATAATATGTCTGTATTTTGGCTGAGGGATAAGCATATTATTTGGACAATTAATTTGGCACACATCAACTCCCTTCAGGCTCCAGGAAAAGAGGTGATGATGCTCCTGTAGTTACTTGGCCAGCCAGAATGGAAGCAATTTTGAAAATATTTAGAATTCACAAATCGTAAAAGCAAGACAAATAAAAAAAAATGCCCAAAAATCAGAGGGAAAAACATCCAGATACTATTCTATACATTGCTGAGCTCAGTATTAAAATACTGAGATTGACATAATTTTTATCAAGTTGCATTTTCAGAGAAAAAAGATTAAACTTCACAATATTAATAAAATATTTCAGGTTTTTCCCCTTCTGTTCTTCAGTCCTATCCTCAACTGAAATATCAGCTTCTGAAATGTAATCAAAAATTGAAAATGTTGTGTGAAATAATGGCCATTTTCTCAGTGTTTCTGTAAAATGTATTGCTGCACTTTTCAATCATATCTAATAGTTCATTGTTAATAAATCAGTCAACTGTCTGGAGTCATGGCTAAAATTGGACTATAGAAGACAGAAAATTCTGTTTTTCTAAAAAAACATTTCTTTTCTAGCATAACAGTAAAATGATTATAATTACAAAATAGAGCTTTTTCACTCTCTCACAGCACAAGAGGAACAAGACAGCTTGACATAATGGATGGAAATTACTAATGAAGGGATAAAGGACTTTTTGTATACTGGCCTGTCCCGGTGGAGAACAGGGAGTCAAATGTAAAACTATGTAGTACTGCATCAGGGGAGCTGTAGTCCTCTGTTTAGCTTAGGTTTTGAATGTGTTTTCATGCAATTTTATATACTATACCATTTTCTTTGAAATGCTATGTTGTTAACTGCTCAGGCTTGATCTGAATAAATCTCAAATCCATGAAGGAGATGGTCAATTTGTCTATAACAATTTTGTATGGCTCAGCCTGCTCTTCTGTTTCTCTTCCCATCATTTTCATCATATATGTAAAATCTCCTTCCATTTCCCTTTTGGATTAGAGGGGCTGAGGTGGCAGTAGTCTCGGCCATCTTCTCCTGGATGAGGAAGAACATTTCCATTTACTGGAATTCAAATCCCATTTTCACTTATCAGTCTGTCAAATCCTATCTCCTCTCTAGTTTCATAACTCATGAGAAAAATAATTGCTCTATGATAACATTTCTGTCACTAGCACAGTAAAATGAGTTGGAGGCCTGCTCACAACTTTTCAGCCTGGGAGGGAGAGTTAAGACTGACCCTTTCTGAGAACACGTGTCAAAGTGACAGCTTTAATTTTAAATGCTTTATACCTCTAGCAGAAGTGCCTTATCAGCTTTCAGAAAATAATTATCTAGTGGATGTTTTGATTTGAAATTTATGTTAGAAAACATCCTTTAATGCCAGTCCCCGAAGTTTCCTCTTGGAATTCCTGCTCCCTGCTAAATAATCATCAGGCACTATTAAAAATCTCTGCTTCTCTTTACTGTAACGATTTAGATGGGATGATAACAGTCTCTCCAGATAGCTTTGCTCTATGTCTGGAGAAAAAAAGTCCAGACCTCCATAATCTGAAACAAAGAATGTTTGCACTGAGGCATCCTGGAAACACACTAGAGGAATTAAATTAATTAGGAAATCGATATCCTTTGAAAAGCTGTAGTAGAAAGCTTTGCTTCCACCCCCATCCCAAGACAAAACCCACAATACACCTGGAAGCTGTGTTGCATTTGAACGTATATTAGTAGAGATATACTATCTCTTGGCATACAAACTGAAATTAGGACTTCATTGTGGCATATGTAAACATACAGGCAAAAAGAAACAGATCATTCTGAAGAGTTTCTCATTTTAAATAGACAAGAGAAAGGGTGAAAAATAAACTGTATCTCAGAAGCACAGATACTCACTTAGAACATAAGTCAGGAACAGAGCTAGAAACAATGTCAGATGTTTTGGCTCCCACTCCAATTATTCTGCTGAACCCTTACTTCTCCTTTCATCTTTTAGACAGAAAATACTATTAATAATAATTGTTGTCTTACTCATTGGGGAAAAAAATCCTTACAACTTCACATAAGTTTTCATTCCATTTGCTTACATGACTGGCCTGATATTTGCATAGTTAAAAACCTCTCCCTCAAAAACTCTTTAATTCACATGCCTAACTAAGAATTATTTTGTGATAAAATTGTCTAAACTTCCTGATCATTAACTTCTTTAAATTATACCGTCTGAAGATGTTTATGGATTAGCTAAGTAATCTACTGTGGAGCACAAACTGCAAACCAAAGTGAAATTGAGTTCCCAGCTGACTGAGAAGGTAATTAATGATTTAACTGCACAACTGTTAGCAGATCTATAATGCAACTTAAAAGCTAATTGAGAACTGTATAGCCAAAGGAAAGAGGAAAGCACAGAGCAGCCACAATACTCCTTTGAGTAGTATTTGGTCAGTCTGCTGTCAGAGAAAGTGGAAAAATAGCTATTTCTACCTCATATAAAAATAAAGACTCTATCCAAAAATATGTGCTTGCTTTGGGGAATTGGCATTTTACAATCACCTCATTAAGAGGGCAAGTTTCTAGCAGAGCAATGAATTCCACAACTTCCTTTTCTCTTTGGCTGGTAGCATTAACATGCTCCATTTCCCTCCCCATTCACAGTGCATCAAAACCCACCCCAGCAAACCAGCAACCTAAAAGAGCCAGGAAATGCTTTCCACTACCATTTTATAGCCCTGTTATCTTAATTAGTCCCAGCTGACCGAGGAAGCCCGGGAAATAAGGCAATACTTTGGGTTGTGCTTTTACCTGGAGGAACTCTTCCAGATTTGTGGCAGCTGCTACAGAATTTTCAAGGACCAACAGCTCTTTTGCCACCTTAAGTCTGAGCAAGTGTTAATGTTTTCACAGTACATGTAAGTATTTAACATCTTACCGCAGCCAAGGAGGTGAATAATGATTTAAGATGTACAAGGATTTGGTCCACTCCAGCAACGTGCAATCTGGAAGGAAGGCCATAGATTAGATTTACCAGGAAAAGTGCATGTCTAAATCTCACTGTCATATCCCTCAAGCCCTGTAACATACATATCATCCATAGATCCCAAATTTTTAGGTTAATAATTATTAGTAAACTTGCCAAAGCCAAACTGTGTAAAATTTGGCAGTATCACAGCCCTATGCATTTTTCAGTGTGAGGCACTCCTCTCAGTAGCAAGTCAGGCTAGTACACATTTTCCACACCTAGTTAATAGTTTGGACACCACTACACAAGATATTATAGAAATACACGTCAACATTCCTTTTTGTCATACAATAATGTAGTTAAAGTGTTACCCAGATGTGATACAGATCTGTAGTCTCTCAGTTCTCTCTCTGAAAGGATATGAACTGCATTATCATTTAAAAGATGTGTAGATGTGGTGATTAGGGACATGGTTTAATGGTGGATGTGGCAATACTAGGTTAACAGTTGGACTCAATGATCTTAAAGGTCTTTTCCAACCTAAATGATTCCATAATTCTATCAGCTACCACCAAGCTAGCTGCAATAACCTGTACCTTGCAAGTTGCTGTAAGAGTTAATCTAGGAAAATGAGAATACATGTGTGCTAACCTTTCCTCCAGTAGAAAAAGGATTTCAGCTTGAATTAATACAGTCTGGATAGCTGTACTACTCAACCTTCCTGTGCTAATCAGTGCAGTGTTCTCTGGCCATATTTTATGAGACACACATGAGGCATATGAGAGTCATGTCTCGGGACATTCCCTCCTCAGCATCTCTCCTTGGTTACTTTTAGTGCCTCCCCTCCTCCTCCCCCTTGCTGGCATTGACAGAAATGTCCCTTAGCTGCTCCCATGTATTTAAAAGATAACCTTGATCAGGGCTTTATTCAATTAAGCAACCAAGGCTCTAAGGGTGTGGAGCCTCAGTAACTGTGAATTTACCTGTATTTTTTTTAACTGTTAGCAGTAAGTTGTTCTCTTTGCTGTAGACTTAGTCTAGTTTTAAAATTCCATCATAAACTCCCGTGAAGTGTTAGATGTGTCATCAGAGGGACGGGACGAACAGGCAGGTAAGATCCAAGGACAGTTCTTCAAGGGAAGATCCTGTTACTGACTTGTTAGTGTGAAATCTAAAAGAGACCATCATGTTTTTTAGTTATGACAAATATATGGCTTTCCTAAAACCACTCTTAATTTGAAGTAAAATTCATGACTTAAGACCTTCCAAATTAAATTCCAGTAGATTGAAATGAGTGTGAACGAGATGAGATGCTATGGGGAATTATGAGCCTTTTATAACCACAAGGTCAGTGAGAACTGGAACTGACTCTTCACCTCAGGTATTTGTATTACCCCTTAATCTCCTTTAAAGTCTCCCAGCTTCCTTTAAATATTTCATTAAACAAATAGCAGAGATTCTGCATCTGATCTGATCTGCAATTGATCCTAGATCATACACATTCAAGTGCTGTCTGTATATAATTGTACATAGTGTCCAGTATGTACTTGCTTACTGCCTTCTTCCTCTTGAAATGGATAAGGGACTGAACTGGCTTTCTGCAGTTAGAAGCAGAAATGACAATTTCTGTGAAGCTGCAGTGACGGGAACTGCCTGCTGGACATATTTGGTTGAAATTTATCAGTAAGTTCAAAAGGTATTTGGGGTAATGATTCCTTACAAAAAAAAAAAAAAACCAAAAAATCAATAAAACCATATGAATAGAGAACATAGCCTTTAAATATCTAAACTAAAACACTAAAACCCACACCACATTGAAATCTTGGCCTTGCTGAAGTCAAAGGTGATTATATTTCAGCTTTGATGATGTTTCACCTCAACATGTTCTATGAGCCAGCCTATGGAACTGTACATCAAAAAGACAGCTGTTTGTTTTGGTAATAAAATAAAAAGAAGATACCAGTAAATCCATCAGTGTTCTTCCCCTCCCTGATGAATATATTCTCCACAGTTGCTGCCTCTGAAAGGTTAGCTGCTCCTGCTACAGGTAGGAACAATGAAATCACAACATTCAGCTTCCTGCCTTTCTGTTTCACCTAAAATTGGCTTATTTGGACAGAAGATATTCTACATTTCCTAAAATCAGCACTTTGTTTTGTACTTGAGTCCCATAGTTATAAGATAACAACAACAGGTGTTTGATTAGCCCTTAAAGTTTTCAAGCACTGTCTTTTTTGTTATATACCAATGCAGTGCCAGACATAATGAAGGCAAAGGCTTTGCATGTTCTAACTGTGATTAAACAAACAAACGATATTAATGAAATGTTCCACGCAGACCTTTTGAAGACTCAGACCAGTAGTAGTTTTCTTTTTTTCAATCCATTTTGCAGGCCAGAATTATATAGCCGAACAGAATGCACAGAGAGCCTGCAACAGATAGATTGGCTAAAGGTACAGGTTGTTAATCCTAGCCTGTTATCACAGTTAAATCCCTCTCTTCAGGAAAAAAAGAAAGATAGAATGAGAGCACAACTCCTGTGCTTATGTTCGTGTTAATTTATGTTGTGTAATTGTCACCTTGCAATACAAATAATACTTTCTACCCAGAACATTCACAGGAGATAAAAAAGGCTTTTCTGATCCTGACTGGTCTCTTATGATCCTGACCAGAACTACCAATTTTTAATTCGAAGTCAGATTGTTCAAAGCTTAGAAATGCTGTTATGTCCACACAGGTGGAGGAGAGCTGAGGAAGATACAATCCAGTCAGAAATATTCTCTTTTGTACTTTCCCCGTTGGCAGTGTGATTTTTAAATAAAAGAAGAAACCTTGCTTGCTCTGTTCAGAGTAAGGCCATGGAAGAGAAGGAGAAATGTTCTGCAGATTCTTGTCAAGAGAATAAGGAGCAGTTTCATCACCTACAGACTTCTAAGATCCTCTGAAGTGTAAAGATGAGAGTTTGCTGTAGCAATATACTATCAAGGCAGGTTATAGGTATTGTAGAGCTATTAGCCCATGTAGATGAATGTAACAACGCCTGTAGAAATATATATAACTAAATATACCTATACCTTTGGTATAGGCACACATAAAGGATAGCAGTTAGGAGAAAGCTGCTGATTGTCAGACTGCTCACTAACTGTGTGCTAAAGTATCTATTCTGAACTTAAGATTCCACTAATTACTTACAACTCTCTCCTCAATAGTATGCATAAATGTCCTATGTACAGTGACTACATATAATCAACAGAATTGAGATGATGTTCATAGTGAGTTGGCATCTTGATGGATGAGCTACTCAACCCAATTGGATGTCTTATACGTACTTTAGATCGGTTCAGAAACTGAAATCGTCTTCCACATCCTGACAAGTCCTGATTCTTATTTATAACATTTCACGTACATAAATATCAAGACAGTGATGGTGGTGTATAAGCCTCCTTTTCTTTTTAATTGAGGCAGTCCTAAGGCATGATGGTGACTGACTCACCCTGGGTGCCTCCTCAAGTGGCCCTACATCTCCATATTCCGTTGCCTGGTCCTCAACTTCCAAAGCCCCATACCTGTTGCACAATGGTAACTGGGGAGTCGTGGGTGGCTGTGAAGGGATTTGCCTGCCTCCCCAAGAAGGGACCTGTATCCATTCCCCTCCATGTCTCAGGTCACCTCTGTTAACCCAGCTAGAAGATGGAAGGAAAAACATTTGTTCTTCCTTGGATATTTTGTGCTTAACCACAAGGGGCCATAGCTCTGAGCCAGGTCTCTGACCTGAGTCAGAGAGTTACTCAGTAAGGGTTCATCAAAATCTCAGAGGGATTCACTAGTAAAATTGAAATTACAATAGTTACCTGCTTGGATTGGGGCTCTACTGTATTTTGTACTTTGCAGTTAACTCCTTTAAATTGTTGCAAGATCTTGGATTTTTTCTATTTCTGTCTCTTCCCATGTTTTGTAGATATTGCCTCTTCGCTTACAATAAGGGGTAAGGAATCAGCCTGGTTTCTATGTGATTGACATGGAAGCTGTATGTCTATCAGATACTAGCAGGAGCTATTAATTGTAATGATAAACCAATCAAGATGATACATTATCTAAAGGAATATACTGTACCTGTTGCACACTGATGTCAGATTAAAAATAAGCACTGACAGCTCTACGATTTAACCATTTTAAAAATGACAACTCTGGACTCATTTTATATTTTCACACAAATACCTTTCTGGTTATTTACTCAATATCTCTCTACATCTGAAAGTAGTATTATTCCAGAGTCAGTCTTAGGTGTGTTACTTTGGTCTGTCATGTGAAGCCCTTGTTCATGCAAACCAAGTAACTGTGGATCCAAGACAGAAGTTTGCCCTCTGCTGATAGCTGCAGCTAAGGTTAGATATTTTCCTGAGTCAGGGCCTTATTGCTGCATCCTTTTTCAGATTGTCTTGTTTTATTTCTTATTGTCTTGTCACAATTTATATTTGTTTCTATTTCACTTTATCTATCATGTCTATGTTGATATTTTCTTTCTGGGAATTTCCATCCACTGAATATGTATGTGTAAATTTACTTTCCCTTGTCTCATTACTTGCATTTGGTCAGGGTGAAGCCTGTAGTGATCCCTGCTCATTTTTCTCACTTGTCTCTTTTCCTTTTAATAATTTTCCCATTCTCAATGGTGTTTGCAAAACATCTCAATTCTGCTGGATCCACAGACTATAATTAATGTCTTGTTTGTTTCTTCTTCTATAACATCAATAATGCTGTTAACTATAAGCAGGCCTAACACCAGTCCCTTTCTTCCTGCTAAACATAGAGTCTCATCTTAATACATGATTATTTATTCTTACCTCTTGTTTATGATTCTTTAGCCAGTTCTCAGTCAACATTATATTGTTCCTTTCTGAGCCATGGTATGAATGATTGTGAATCAAATTTAAAACAATTCCTGAAAGAAAATAAAACAAAAGCTAATAAAAATACTCATAAACATTGTTACTGCTTGTTTTATTGCAGGTTTGTGTAAGTCTTATGAAAGAAGTTTATTATCTGCTTTTCTAAGTAGTCTTCTATATCGAGGTCTTGTCTCTAGAATTGTGGCATTAGATTTGTGCCGTTGTAATGAAAGCAATGGTGAAATTCATGCAAATAAACAGAACTATTCCTACCAAATACAAAGCAAACCTGAGTCAACAAACAAAACCACAGCTGGTATTATTTGTTATAGCTCTACTGAAATTAGTAATTTTAATCCATTTTTTTACATCAGGGAAATTAAGCATTGGAATGACCCAGTATGGCATTTGAAAGAATTTTATTTGTGTATCTCTTCATCAGGACTTTGTATCTTTTTTTAATATATCTTTTTAACATCTAACTCTGATAAAAACTATGGGTCTAGTTGCAAATGTGTAAGGGCCTTTGGCTTGTAGTCTGCAGGTAATCAGTCAAGATTAACATTTGTGACTTATTTTCACCTTGAAAACTTGTTTGATACCAGTTAGTGGTGTTATGTAAAATCTTCTCCATAAATGGAATAGATGCATATAATTGAAATACAAAGTTAAGTTATATTTCAGTGTTGCCTTTCAAAGATTATTTAGATCAATAGCAGTGTAACACGTAAGCCCATGGGGGAAATAATATGAAACAGTCCTTTCCTTGCTGGTTTCACTCAGTTTTGGAGAACCAGATTTCAGAACATTGCTTCAGCCATTGCATGTTTATTAAAGCAGAACAAAATTTGGGTACCACTTCAGACTTGTTTACAACTGCAAGCAAAACAGAGTCATTCTCTGAGGCACAGCAATGGAGAAGATGAATAGGATTGTTCTCCTCAAGAAAATCTGATATCAAAAGGAAAAAAATAGCCTTCCTGACCAAGGACAAAATGGAGCATGATTTAGAGAGACTCATCGTAGCAGGGGATTTAAGTCAGTTCATCTGAAACTACCTGTTGGAATCTAAATCTGGCACACTAGTGCAGTGCTGCACTTCACCTAATTAGCCCTGAGTGATACAGCTGTTCTATGTGTAGATTTCAATGGACTTTTCTTACACTTGTAGTCCCAGGATTACAAACGTAAAGCTTGCTTTTTACCTATCCCTATTTATTGGCACAGCTCTACCAATAGTGTCCTTACAGAGAGCTGAGTAGGGCTTAAGTAGCCTTCATACTGGGATCTAAAAAAATCTGCATAGGAAGAAGGTATGATTTGCTGTGGCTATGGCCGTTGTTAAAATACCTCACTCCTTGGACAACATTAACCGCAGGTCACTCTTAGGGTCTAGAGGGATGTCTGCTCTATTTTACAAAAGCACAGCCTGGATCGGCAAGAGTTCAGTTGTGACTGTCACCATTGATGCCTGCACAGATTTGTTTGTTCTGACTTTTTGATACTCTGCGATTATTTGTACATTTAGTTAGAAGTGCAGGTCTGTGCCCAGAGCATGGCAAAGGTTGCTTTGAAACCATCAAGTTTTTCCTCCACAGTTTTGCAGCATCCCAGTTGTATTGGGCGTGGGTTTCTTTTTAACTTTTTTTCTTGTAACGTAGGATGAAAACTGATGAGGTAATTTTCCAGCCTTTATGCAACTGGCAGATGGGTTATATTAATATCATAAGAACATATTGTTCCCAATGCCTGCTTAAAAGGGGAAATGCTATATCAGGACTAGATTCAGTAAAGTGCCAAGGCACGTGCTTGTATTTGTTCCTCTTTAGCAAAGTAGTTATGTACATACCCATTTTAATGGAAAGGGACATTTTAACTGGTTTTTCTCTGAGTTGAGGCATTAGCAGCACATGAGTAAGTTGATTTTCTTTTTCCAGTGTTTTGATTCTGATTTTTTAAATAATATTCTCTGACCCAGCATGACCAAGTGCTATACACATTGAAGGAGGAGAACTGAAGGCCCCATATGTCAACCAGGCCCATCCTACAGAGAGGTCTGCTGCCTGCCTGGGGCCAAGGTTAGAGATGTTTCCAGGAACTTCCTTGGTGTGGTGCAGCCAACTGACTATTGCCTGCTGTTGGTAATGCAGTTTGGTACCAATGACATTACAGAGGGGTGTTCAAAAGCTATTAAAAAGGACTTCAGGGCACCAAGGAGAATGTTAGATGGCTTGGGAGCACAAGTAGTGTTCTCCTCCATCCTTCTCATGGCAGGGAGGAATATTGAACAAATAAGGAAAACTCAGCTGATTAACAGGTGGCCCAGAGACTGGTGCCACCAACACAACTTTGAGTTTTTTGGCCATGGTGGAATTTTCATGATGCCAGGCCTGGTGATAGGTAGAGTTCATCTGTCTCAAAGTGGGAGAAGGATCCTTGCAAATGAGTTAGTAGGGCTCATAGAAAGGGCTTTAAACTAATTTTGAAGGGGGAAGGGGATAAAACCAGGCCCATTAGAGTTGAGCCAAGTGCCAGGGGTGAATCCTACTCGATTGGCTTCCTACTTGAAATGCCTGTATACCTATACACACAACATGGGGAATAAACAGGAGGAGCTGGAAGTCTGTGTAGAGGCAAGGGTGGCAATTGCAGAGACATGGTGGGACAGTTCACATATTTGGAATGTGGTCATGGATGTCTATGTCCTTTTTAGGAAAGATAGGCCAGCCAGACAAGGTGGTGGAGTTGCTTTTTATACGAAAAAGCAGCTGGAATGTTCTGAATTCTGTCCAGGTGAGGATGAGGAGCAAGTTGAGAGTTTCAGTATTAGAATTAAAGGGCAGACTAGCATGTGTGACTTTGTTGTGGGTGTCTATTACAGGCCACCTGATCAGGATGGGGAAGTTGATGAGGCCTTCTACAGGCAGCTGGGAGCATCCTCAGCTGATTTCAACTACCCAGACATCTGCTGGAATGCCTACACAGCTGCCACTCACAGCCCAGGAGATTCCTTCAGTGAATCAGTAATATCTTCTTGATGCAAATGGTAGACATACCAACTAGGAGAGGAGCATTACTGGATCTTGTAGCAGGGTTTGGTTGAAGTGGTGAAGGCTGAGGACAGCCTTGGCTATAGCGACCACAAGATGGCTGTTCTCAGTAATGTCCAATAATAGGACAAGGGACAGTAAGTCCAAGCTGGAACATGAGAGATTCCAAAGAAATGCAAAGAAGAATTTCTTCACTGTGAGGGTGAAGGAGCACTAACACAGGCTGCCCAGATGGGTTGTGGAGTCTCCTTCTCTGGAGACATTCAAAACCCATCTGGACATTTTCCTGCGTGACATACTCTAGGTGATCCTCCTCTGGCAGGGCAGTTGGACTGGATGATCTTTCAAGATCCCTTTCAGCCTTTGAGATTCTGTTAGCAGTGCAAAATTTGTGGAACACTGAAAGGCAATTTTTAAGGAACCCATTAGCTGATCTACCACTGAAGACAAACCAGGCTTTTCCTGTTGGCCTGAACTCCTTTTTCCACATTCACTGCAGGCTTGACTTCTTTCTCTAGGCTAGGCTGGCTGATTTAAATATTTATAGACTCATTTCTGTTTTTTACAATTATACCATTTTACACCAAGTGAAAAAGACAGTGTAGACAGTAAGGCAAAGTTCTATGTACGAAGTATGGCATGCTCTACAGTTGCTGACATCTTGATCAGTGATGTGACACATGCACATCAACGACATAACAGGGACATAGATCCTTGATCCTGCACTGTCAAAACCACATGAATGGACTTGGATAAGCTGCAGATGTATTGCACACCTACAGCTGAATTAGAAGACCAGGACCTACATTTTTGTGTATCTTTGGTAAGTTAGAATGTATCTGTGAGGTTCAAGAATAATAGATGTTTGATTACTTGGCACTGCTGAAAGCCAGATGACATCCTAGTTAATAAAACTGAAAATACATTCACTGTGGTGTGTAGGCAAGCCACACAAAAGTTAGGAATGGAATTTATGGAATTAGATACAGAAAAGAAACATTTAAGGTGAGTAAGAAGAAAAGCCATAGATGCAAGATCCATTAGACTGGAGACCAGTCTCCATTCTGCAGAGTGGAAGGAACCTTCATTACATATGTCATTTAAAACTACTCTCAACAGTGTAGTGAAATATACATGAAGGGGCAATCAATATTCATTTATGGCAGTGCCAACAAGTGATCTAGCCGGTTTCTTCTTCTTATCGTTTTTAGGAGTGAATGATTTTGTTAGATGTTGTTATTTTGTGATTTTAAAAATTCTATCAGGTGGGTACATTTGTTAATTACCATACAACACAAAACCAATATATACAAAAGGCAAGAATAAAACAAGAATGAGGATAATTGCTTGAAAAGGTTACAAGCACTGAATAAAACCTGACGTAGTTTATTTTCTACCATTACATTTGAACACTTTTACTTTCACAAATCTCACTCAGCTACTAGCTTAATGGTAAAAACCTATTGTGACTGACCATAAATGTTTTGGTAAGAGTAACACATGAATATACAGAAAGTAAATATGTATTAGATACTTCTGTTTTGCAGCTAGTAACTCCAAACGGCACAAAAATCATTGTAGGAGATTGAACCATATTCTTTCTATGCCCTCCTGATGTAAATCTGAAATAACTCCATGCAATTCAGTGTGAAACCTCTATATTTAGTGTGGTACAAGTGTTGAATTTGTAAAACACTGCTGTGAATAGCTGAAGTTTTCCTATTTCTCAACTGAGCACAGAAAAAAAAAATCTGTATTCATTTAAATGCAAGTCATAACAGATTTACAGCTGGAGGTAAATTTAAAACAAAAGTACAGCCTTGTTGTGCTTTAGCCTCCTTGCCAGAAAACAATGACTTGCCTGAGATGTTGTGATTGATAAAGTGTTCTTGTGTTGGTTTGATGCTTCTGATCTGAGGGGAAAAAAAAAAAAAGAAAAATTAATACAACACTAGCAGTGGGTACAAAGGAAAGGCTGTTACTGATACCATTTTGCAGAGGTCTGTTCTGTTAAATACATCCATCAATGATTTGGGAAAGAGAGGGATCTGTGAGGTGATAAAGATCTGTTGATCATTCAGAAAGAGGAGGCATGATGGTGAAAAATGAAGAGTGACCTAATAGGACTAGAAGATTAAGAAAAAAAAATCAGATATAATTCAGTGTAGATGAATCTGAACTGACACGGTGGCATAAATCTTACCTTTACAAATAAAAAGACATCTCTGAGCTGACTGTTACTGCTTGTAATTGCGATCTTGGTTTTGTAACAGACAATGATCTTTTGAGGTCCCTTGCAACCCTTGAGATTCTGTGATTCTGTAATGATGAAATATCACCTCAGTGCTCAGTAGTAATCAAAAAGCAAATAACAGCAAAAGAATAAAAAACAGAGCATAGTACCATTACAATACTTTACAAATCTCAATTACAACAGGAAGATTTGGTCTGCCATCTCTGAAAGAATATAGTAGCATTATGAAGACATAGAAAGATGATGCACAAATTGTGGAACAGACACCAAATAAGAAACAGCTACATCCACTTGTCAGCCTAAAAAAGAGCTTATTAAGGAGAGAAGTTGTAAAGCACCACAAAATTACAACTGAAGGAGGGCAAGTAGGAATACATTTTCACTGTTTCTGCCAGTAAAGAACTAATGGATACCAAATGGAGTACTAGATTCAAAACAAACATAATCTAGGTGTTTTTTTTTCATTTAGTGCAGAGATAAACTGTGATCCTCCATACACAAAATATTTTACGTGCTAAACATTTTTTACAAGAGTTTAAGAGATGACTGAATACCTTCATGGATCTGAAATCTATTGAGGGGTGACAAACCCAGCAAAGCTGAACATTCTTGACGAGTAGAAGAATATTCTCAGAAAAGTTTCCTCTAGTATTTCATGTCTTCACAGGTCTCACTTTTACCAGTCACATATGGATCTTTTCTCTGAGCAAATATTTCTGTTCGTATGTTCTAAGGTAATATAAAAATGTTTTTATCATTTATAGGTAAATGATGGAAATTCGCCATTTTGGTGAAAGATGGAGACTATCGCAATTTTTTCTGATGTTGTTGTTGTATGTGTTTATTTATTCATTTAGTGTCTGACAAAATGTTCCATATCATTGCCCAGCAAAACATTTAAGCACATACTAATATAAGTCACAGGAACAGTTCTTCTGAGGTTTTCTTCAGGAAAATATGGAGGTAAAAGGGACTACATACAAATTAAAATTTTGGACAAGAATATTTGAAGAACGTCTTTTTTATAGGGGAGTTCAACTACATCTCTTTCAGAAAAAAAAAAAAAAGGGAATTTAGCATGACATACATTCTTTTTCATACATGAAGGCAACCAAAACCTCTAAGCCCTTGATCAGCCCCCCTCCCCTCAAAATATTAGAATGCATCTTCGTTATCTTTAAAGGCTACAGGATCAGACAGATTTGGATAACACATTTGTTGATCACTTTTGCTCTGAATAGTACCAGGTTAAAGGTCCCCCAGGAGCTCATGTAGGCTGCTGGGCTATTATGGTAGAAGCAAGACAATTTCTTTTGCGGGTTTACCCTACATGAAAGGTCAGATAACCTGATTAGACTCAATATTAAGCACTTGCCTGAGACTGGGGATCAGATGCTCATTTGAAACACTGCCAGATGGAGGAAGCTCTCCACAAAGTTCAAGTGGGCTGAAACTCAAATCTCTAGGTTTATAACAAAATACCTTAATCATTTTTTACCAAGTTTTTGTCTGCCTAAGGCTTTAGTAGAAAAGAATAAATATAACATTTTAAGGAGATCATAAAATGCACCAAGGTGTGTAGCTGTTATAAGACAATTATGTACTCTAGGGCTATAATAAGGGGCATGTACCTTGAAGATATAAGAAATGTAGGTACTTCAGATGAGCACAATCCCTGGAGTATAAAATTCTGTGCCGAATATGGTATAATGGACTCTTAAGTGGACAGAACCAGAAAGGCTAAGTGGTTCTGAGAGAAGTATTGTCCCATCATCACCCAGATTGGGCTCTTAATTAGTCAGTTAAATTACTTTTTCCTTTTCATTTGCTTCTGTTAGATGTTGTTTTATCTGCAAAAACAATTTTCATTTTGCTAAGGCTGATCATAACCACAACAGACTAGAAGAACTCACAGTAGTCTAATGTAACCCCCTAATTACCTGAGTATCTTAACAAAAGGAATAAACTGTTACTTTGCATCAACAACATTAAAGTAATAAAAACAACATCCCACAAAAATAATAAAAACAAAACAGAAAGCAAAGATGAAATAGACATTATCTGTAATGTCAGACTCGCGTACCCATGGTAATAAAACAAAACCATCTACAATGATCTCAAATGAGATATCATAAATATTGTCTCAAGGTGGGACATTCCATTTGACAGCTCTTTTAATCCTCTTCATGACTTTACAACAGTCAAATTATGATCTCACCTGTGCCAGTACAATATACACTTTCTACATGAGCAGAAAGCAGGAATAAAACAGAGAATATCATTCCCCCTGCTTCTTCTGCCACCAGCTGTTTCCTATCATCCATCCCCTTGCTCTTTAAAGGCCTTTGAAAAAGGCCTCTGAGATCGTCATAGCAGTCTGGGGACTATGATATTAAATTTTTCTTGGGTGGTTTATTCATCCCTTCAAGCACTCTGGCATCTAGGTTTTTAGTGCCATATTGTTCCTACAGTCTGATTAACTTTGAGCAAATGCTTTTTATTCTACATTTTGCTGACAATTAAACATACGCACAATCCAAATTTACCATTCTGCATCAGATGACCAAAATGCAGAGCCATATACTGCACAAATTACATTTGCAAAACTCATTGTAAATATCAATACCACTAATTTTTATGATGGTGTAAATGACATGTCCAAGTCAAACCACTGAACTTTGTGACATCAGATCTCACATAAAAACAGAACTTCCCTTCCCCCGAAAGTTAACAATATATAGATAACAGAGATATTCCTGGAGCCTTTGGTAGGACCTGTCTCACCTCATTTCATATTCCTTCTGGAGCTTAATACCATTTTGTATGCTCAGCTAACAGATTCAACACACTTAACACATATCTGTTTTGCGAATATGTGTCTTGTTTGTGCTTCTCTGTTCCTTGATTGAAGAAGGATCCTAGAGAACCAACTGAAAGTAAGTGTCCATCTGCTATGTAACTAGAAGTTAGTGAGTTATCTTGTGATCAAATCCATGTATTATTATTTGACAAACACTATCAAATTCTTTGGCCTTTGCAGACAATAAGTTTCAATGAAAGGGCTCAACAGTGCAACTATATGCATTCTCACATACTTGGAGATCAAACTGACCTTACAGTCGCAGTTTGCACTCCAAAACAGATAAAGAAAGCAACATTCCCAAATTGTACCAGCTTATAACTCTTTTTTTTCATTATTAGAAACAAATCAGTTTATTTTCTAACAGGACTCCCGGAGCAGTCTTCTGAAATTAGCCAGGTAATTTACATGACCAAAAATAGATGAACTGCATAAGTGTAAAAACCTAAAGAAATCCTTTTTCTGTATTCAGAGATGTAAAGGGAAGATTTGCTTTTGTATTTTTGTTTCAAAATCTATGTGTATTTCTGCACCACATTCCATATAAGATGTACTTTATCTTGAGGGAAAATAAGACTCCTTGATATTTAGACATAATCAGTCTGGAGAAACAGGATAATATCTGATGTGTTTCATTGCCCAGGGTAGGGGAAATATTAATTGATTCATAAGGAGATAATACATATTATAAATTTTTAACACATAATTGGAACATTTGGACATATGGTGAAATCACAATCCTGTTCCTACTGGAGCACAATGAACTGGAGCTCTGTTAAGGAGCACATCTGCACCTGCAGACCCAAAGAGGTTTCCTTAGATCTCAGATTTTAATTTTATCTCTCTCTTTTCCAGGAATTCTCTCCAGGCCACTGAGTCATCAATAAATATTCCTAAAGTATACAGATCTGAAGCATTCAGGGAACATTCAAAAGTTTGGCTTATCTTTCTTTTTATCTCTACTGCTTCATAGATAGTCCCAATTCTATCTGAAAAGGGGGGGTTTGTTCCACTCTTGACAGAATAAATTCATAAATAATAACGGATGACATTCTGTTATTAAATTGGTGTAGAAGAATACCTCATAACCATACATTTTTTTTCCCTTTTCTCAGAAGAAAAATTCTATACAACTTTCACAACACAGGAACAGACGTTGAGGTGGCTTCAATTAAGTTGCTTTGATACTTGCCAGGAAAGTTGCATCCAAACAATTTCTGATTCGTCTTAAGAAACAAAACTTTGTATCTCAGGAAAAAATAATGCATTTAAATCCAGGATGATTAAAAAAAATGAGAGATTTCCTATATAACAGATGAATAAACATTACATATTTATACAGTAATAAATTTAATTGTGTCTCTCTCTTTTCTCCTGATCAAAGGAAGCAGAAATAGTAATATCCCATAATATGATTAATATTGTTCTTATTGTTCAAATCACAGAAGGCTCATCTACTACAATATTGCATTTGTGTCTACAGATAATTGCCTTCCTTCAGAGAGTGGACTGAATGATAAGCTGGAGTAATTAAAATAAACTGGCTTAATTTCAGAGTGTATTGCTACTGTACAAAAGTAACCAGCAGGCACATTTCAGGAAAGTAAACTTCAGTATGACTTACTCACTCACAGATGGCAAAGGCATTTTATGGCATCATAGTTTAATTCCTGGCAGTTGAGACTCCTGCAAAAATTTGCCTGAATATGTAGAGTTTGAAGAATGCAAATGAGAAATGTTAAGTATATGGTTGCATGGTTGCATACTGAAAGTTCCCTCCTTTATAATGTAGAATCATCTGGACATTAATGTGTCAAAAAGCTTTGTAGCTAAAATGCCCAAGTCCTCAGCTAGGTCTGCATGCAAAAGTGATCCCGATCCATGATTCCTCATCC
This sequence comes from Colius striatus, assembly GCF_028858725.1. NCBI lineage: Eukaryota > Metazoa > Chordata > Aves > Coliiformes > Coliidae > Colius > Colius striatus. Next base: position 15,064,938 of record NC_084769.1, on the reverse strand, counting down.
AGTTTCAGCATAAATGACAGGCTTTAGGTTTATGCTTTCTCATAATCAGGAGAACTACAGGTCCCAAATCATAAGTGTCTAGTTACCCAGGCTCTCTGACACATGGAGGAATGGAGTATACAAAGAGCATGATGCAAGATGAACCTAAAATGTTGCATCAGATAGACAGATGGGACATCTTTCTAAGATATAAATGTCTTCCCATTGTCTATGGTGAAGAACCTAGAAAAAAAGCATAAGCCTGGGCTTCAGATTTTTCAGGGTTAACATTAACTGATGGGTGTCAGGAGGTTGAGACATCCCTTTTTTCTATTGCAGCTAGCAACAGGACCAGGGGTAATGGGATGAAGCTGGAACACAAAAAGTTCTATTTAAATATACGAAAAAACGATTTTACTCTGCGGGTGATGGAGCCCTGGCACAGGCTGCCCAGGGAGGGTGTGGAGTCTCCTTCCTCAGAGGTCTTCAAGACCCATCTAGACATGTTCCTATGCAACCTGATCTAGGTGGACCTGCTTCTGCAGGGAAGTTGGACTAGATGATCTCTAAAGGTCCCTTCCAACCCTACTATTCTATGATTAAGATAATAAAACTTCTGCATCCAGTCACAAAACCCAAGGTATAGTTTTCTTTACACCTTCCATTTAGGATCTCTATCTGTTAATTCCCATTGATGCTGGCCACCAAAGGTCATACTCTGAAGAAAGGTCATACTCTGAAGCAGATGCTAACTTGAGGTCAACAAAACTCTTTCATTGTAAGACATTTCCCTTTTTCTGTATAAAAATTTATTATTTCCTGAATCTGCTCCAGTTTAACAATAACCTACTAAAAATATTACCAGAAGTAGGCAGTTTTGTCAGTCTTTTGGTATGATATATAAACCAAAAAATCTCCTTCTAACTACTGTTTCCCAGTTTACAAATCCAAAAATCATATTTTATTTTTGGCTCAGCATCATATCAGAAATGTTACTCTTGTACAGATTTTTAGGCAGATATGTTTCCACACTATAGAATAGTTTCTAGTTATGGCAACAAGGTGTGAAACTCTGAATTTGTGTTTATTAAAATATATTTCATCTATTCCATCTTTGCCATCATTGTAATTCCACAAGTCCTCATCTCAGGTCCCAGTTTTAGCAGCAGCAGCATTACATGCAACAGACAAAATTACTGAATAACACTGGGCCTATTGCTAATTCCAGCAGTGAGACAATTCAATTAGCAAATTCTTAATCAATTCAACATGTGCCCTTTTAACATTATATAGCTGTAAATTCTTTTATTTCAGGATATTTTCAATATGTAATAAAATACCCAAGAAAAGTTTAAGTCGTTCATCTTTTCTATTACTCCTCAAACTTCTAAAGTCATCAGAGAAAAGAAATTGTTTGAAAAGATTTATTTTCCATAAAAAGACTTGGGTATTGATTACATTCCTAGAACTTAATTGTTTTTTAATTGAACACTGTATCAGTTTTCCATTATTTCACATTGGATAGACTAGCAGTCCACAGCTACTCACATCAGTTACATTCCTTTCCAGGCTTTTGGCTTTTCTCCAGGATCAAAGTTAATGGCTAGCCAAGGGTTTTCTCAAGAAAATCTCCTGGGATTCCTGAGTGAATTCATCTGAGCTTGTTCTTTTAAAATATATTTTCTTTGTAGATAAAGTTTGTTTTATTTTGAAGTTCTTAATTACTAGTGGAGTGGGAGTTGATTTATTATATCCACCTGCTAAAAGTACATCCTCCTTCTTCCCAGATAATAAACCCAAATATTTAGTGAACAATTTTCATTTTAATGTTTTAATAATAACTATTGGATTAGCTGCAGGTGTAATAGTCCTTAACTCAAGGTTTGATATTTTCCCCAAAGATGTTAAAAAAAAAAAAAATCTACTCTTTATGTCTCTAGCAGACCAGCTCAAAACTATTTTCCTGGTGTCTTTACCTTTCCTTATTAATATTTTTAATTGCTTTGCCAGTTCAAGTAGATAATTTCTTCTTCCTTCTCCTCTCTGGACCAAACTGAAGCGTTCTGTTACATGGCTAGCTAAGACTCCTCTATGAGGTCACTGAACCTACCACTCATTATTTATGCTCTTAATATTTGATTTGGGGTACAAAGTTAACAAGATGTTAAAAGTATCTCCCAGGTAAGATTTCCATTTAAAATTGTCGCATTTTTACAATATTTTCAGAGCAAACCACAATCCTAATAGGCACTGAAGAGGGCGTTACAGCCATGTGGACACTCCTTTACTCCTCAGTAGGGAGAACACTGGTAATCAGATGGAACAGATATGTCTGTCAAGTGGGCCAAACTCCCTTAGCTTTGCCAGCTCCTTACTAAAAAAGTACACCTGAAAAATACACAGGATGAAAACCTTAGTATGCTAACAACATTCAGTGGATAATTTTTAATTAATATCAAGTTTTTCTTCTGAACATGACATATCATGTCAAATTTCCATATCATATTCCCCAGTATCTTGCTGTTATATTTCCAAGTTGTAAACGCCACAGATGGTCTGTAAATTTTCATGAGTTTCTTGCTCAAATAGTTTTTACCAACTTCCTCTCTTCTCTTCTTGTATCACATTGGGCAAGACCTGTACTTTATAATTCCAAGAAAACTTCAGTTTGCAGAAATCACGCTATTTGTTGCTTTAGTTGTTTTTGCCAGATAGTTTTGAACAGTTTCTCTGTATAATCCCACAAATCTCTGTGTAATTTAAATGGGTTTATTTCTCTCTGCCTGGAATGGATTCCTGCTTCAAGATGCTCCCTCAGCTGCTCATAGTTCACCTTCCATATTCCAAACATTGCTTTAGTCTCTTTTTATTGACTACATACATTCTTCATATTTGTTTTGGGATGAATCCAAAAAAGCTTTCATATTATGATTCTTTAATTCCTTTTAGAAGTAGCATTCATATATGACAAATTGCCAGTGAGGATTCTTCACTATTGCTCACTCACAAGAATTTTGAAACCTTCAACTGAAGCCAACAGCAGGAGCACAATGTCATACTGTCACTCCATGTTACTTACTCAGCATTGTTGAAAGTTGGGATCACTGTTTATAAAAAGCTTCCAACTACTTCTTTTATTATTGATGACCGATTCTAATTTTTAAGAGCTGCTTAAGCTACATTATCCATCTCTGTGATTTTCTCTGTGAATTTTGTTTTCAGCCATAGCAGATAAGGAAGGTTTTGATTTTTGTATTATGCTGTTTTCATTCCTTTTCAAGATAATGTATTTTGATCTATTTGCTCCCTGATGTTGGAACTCTAATCTATTTAGTTAAACTTAGAACAAACTCTGTGATTGCAGGTTGTGAATTACCATTTATACTGTGTGGATATCTGTAAAATGCTTGTGGGGATTCAAATTTGCCTGCATCCATAAGCAAATAAAAATTAAAATAACCCAAAGAGCAACAGTACATTGTGAGGTGATATCAAGTATTTTTGATGAATTATGTTTCATCTACAATACACAGATACTCTCAAAAGAAAAAGACAAAACAAACCTACTACTTTCTAACCTTTACATTAGGTACAGATGAAATAAAGTCTTTTGTGAGCTTAGGCAACTCTGTGCCTTCAGTTAGGAAACTTGAAAGGAAAAGGTAGAAAGACTAGATGTTCCTAAAATAAACTGCACCTTGCAAAATTCTGAAGTACTAAATTGCTCATTGTTATTGCAAATGATCTGATATGGCTTTTCTGTTTCACAAACGATTGACTCTATCCACCAAAGTCAGTCAATCTAGGGGCAGTAGGTAACACAGAATTATTTGATAAATAATAATGATCATTGTATCTCCTAATGAACTTGAGAGAAGGGAGAAGCTTCAGTCTTCCTTTTGTTCCTCCAGCTTTGCAATGCAGTCGAATGATGTAAGCAACAGTGTAATGCCGAATTAATCCCAATAAAGCAAGACAAAAGGGAAGCTGCAACTGCTCAGCGGAATTAATGCTCTTCTCAGGATCAGTCCAAGAGCTTGCACTTCTGGTTTGACCCAGGACTCCAGGGCTTCAAAAATCCTGAATTCATATGGAAGAGCCCAGAGGCTTATGTCTGCCTGCTTGCTCCAAGATGCACTGCATTCTTGAATTTCAAGCACATCCACAGGAAACCTGCCTGAGCTTTGGCAAGACACCTGAAGGGAAAAGATGGCTCAACAAATTGTCACATTCTCACATTTGCTACGAAACATCTTATTAACTGCTCTAGTGAATGAGATTAATAACTTGTATTTAAGCTCCAATTTAGATTCACTTCAGTCTTAGGGAAAAAATATCTAATTTAAAAAATACAGTTGCTGATAAATCTATATGTAATGTACAAATTGCACAGATGAGAATTACCCCAAAATAGCATGAATTTCTGTGGGAAATGTCAGCAGCAACATATTTTAAACCACTATTTAATCTTTCTGCAGAACTTTTTCAGTTTCTGCACACCCACACAAAATAAGCAACCAAAAATATCATATTCATTTATAGATAATTGATTTAATGAAATCACGAAACACAAAGTAGAAACAAAGTTTTCAATAGAGAATTAACTCTACAAAAATTTTCGTTTAATTTCTTTTTTAAAATGTTCAATCTGCAAGTAAGAACTTGCTCTAACTCAGGTGATCTTCATCATCTTTTTAATATCCACTAAGAGACAGGTTTTTAGCCATGTCAAATTCAGGAAAAAAGAAAGATGCCTGTGAGTCACTCCTCCGTTCTCATGATCTGGTCTTTAAAAAGAGAAATGTTGCCAGCATTCATGGTAGAGGTTCTCAGAGGAACCACTTGATTTCAGAGTGTAACAGCTGAATTAAAGTGTGCATTGACCGCACTTCTTTATCATCGTTGAGAAAAAGGAAGCTTCAAAGGAGGTACAGTAATTCTGAATTCTTCCTTTGTTATTGTTTTTTAAACAGGTTTAAATACTGCTGAGTGATTGGGCAGGACTACAGCAGTGTTTCTCTCTCTTTGGATCACAAATCCATGCATCCTTGTGTAGCCAAGAGATCTACCACTGCAGTGAGTCTTTCAGGGATAGCAACAGGCAAAGTCAAACTAATTCGTGGGCCTTCATCTGGAAGACAGATTTTCTGAGTCAAGCCGGTGAAGGTACCAGAGACGAATTCTGTATTTCAGCTGTTGCAAGGTCTGCAGCTTTCACTGTTTTTATTGAAACCTCACATGTATTTTTCATGCAAGCTGGAGTAAAGGTATGATTCAAGTTCTGAGCATCATCTAGTGGACCTGATAGTCTACCCTCTGGCCACTCTTTGCCTCCAGAGCACATAAATATGACCAAAGCTCAGTGGTGAAGTGTCAAATGCTTTCTTCCTGTCAGATGAACACAGAACTTGAACAGGTGGCCTAAGAGCAGAGGTTTGAAGGTTACCTTTGCGGATGGTAGGTGGATCTAGTCTTGAAAATAAATCCACTTCCAGCTTTACATAGCATGAAAGACAGTCAGTGGTAGAGTCCTGGAAGAGTCTGCACCTCATCACAGCCAGCTGCAGAGAACCAGATGTGATCTACATGAGACAGAGTGGGAAAATACTGGCATATTTCAACACTGTGTCTCTGAGCTACTTTAAGAGAAGGACAGAAAACGGGAACTTTTTATACATAATCCCTTGCTCAGGGCTGTGCCTGGGGTTGCAATCTAGCTCTTAGAGCAGCAGCTACAAAATGTAGTGATGACTCCTGCCAGGATAATTATATGGCTCCAGTGTCACATCTTTCAACAAGCAAAGTAATACAGAGGAACTGGGAACTGTAATGTGCAATATCATGTCATTGCTTCTTTAGGAAGAGACGGGGGGATAAATGAGAGAGAGATTGTATTTCAGACACACAGTATATGCACAAAGGCAACCAGATCCTGCAGGGAATCCTAAAACAATTTTCTTCTGTCTGAAAAGCTCAGGGGTCTGGTTAGACCTCAATGACATTTTCATTTTCCTAGTGGGAAAATAAAATGTCCCCAGCAGCGTAAACTCACACTCTTAATAAGTAACAGGCTTTTTAAAGCACAATGTTATATGATGACATTTTATGCAGAGATCTAACTCATAAACTCAGAGAGCAAAGAGGGATAAAGAAAATGACAAGCTAGATATAGCACACATTAATATATGGCGGCAGTAAAAATCACAAAGGATGGATTGGCCCTTTACATACAGGGGTAAACAGGGAAAAACTGTTGTAACCAATAGGGGTAAGCCAGTTTAGTCTGGTGGGAAATGAGATCTGAATCAAGCCTCAATAGCTCAAAACTTACTTGTCCATAAACACTATCATTTAATACAAAGACAAGGACCTATCAATGTCTGAACAGCTGTAAACATATGTTATTCAGCTGCTATGATCAATGCAGTCATTAGCAACTTAAGCAGTTCTTGCTCTCAATGTAAAATCATTTCTCCTTGCTACATATCTATCAGCTGGAGACATAAAGCAGAGCTAGGTGAAGGCAGCTAGCAAATATTCAGAAACATTTTAAATACAAAAGCACTAGACTGCTAGCCTCATCTTAGCTCTGTTTCTCTTTAGGCTAATAGAGTTATACTCAAAATCAGTGTGAGTGTGTGTAATGAAGACCATAGTTGTGCAGAGGACAGAGCACTTATGTATCAGCCCCCTTGTTCTGCTTTGAATTGCAAGATTCCAGTTCAATTTGGGGACTAGGTGTTTTCACATAGCTAAAACTCTAAGTCATACAGAGATTTATCACACACACATTTATATTTCAAACAAAATATACTTCTAAGTAAACCCATTTAACTTTGAATCTAACACTGGAGGTCATCGCAACACATCCCAACCTGCTTAAAGCAAGGCCAGCTTCTCAGCTTCCTATCTAACTTACTTGGTGGGTCTAAGGTCTTTTCTCTATATTTATAGAGTTTCATATATGTATATTTGCATGTATGTAGTACAAACACACTGCATTGCCTTTAAAAAACAGGTATGGCCTGGATCTAGGAAATGAAGCACTGAGAGGATCAAAGTGGTCCAAACAGGTCTTGAAAAACACTCTGGAGGAAGACCCATATGTTGGCACAGTAGTGGTGGAACACTCTCTCCATTCACTGGTAAGAAGCAGCAATAAACTGTTGCAATTTCCCAATTTCTCTTTCTTGATCTCTTTCTCTATTGAGAAGTTTCTTTTGCACCAGAACATCTTCTTTGATCCTACCACAGCTCCTCACCTTGTTCAAGGTGTTCACCAAAGAGGAGTGCCAGAATTAATTACACAACATCTCCCTGTTGGTCAACAATATGTTTAAATAAACAACCACTTAGCTCTGTCTGAGAAATCACTGTCATTTTTAAAGTCACCAACAGCCCTTGCCTTCTGCAATCAACTCTGGCAGTGACACTTCGATCTGAAGCTTTGATCCTGAAGCAAAAAAAAAAAAAGTTTGAATTTCCAATATTCATTCCCCATTTCCTGTGAGCTGGGCAGACACACTCCATCCCCCAACACAGCGCAAATCAGATGGTGTTAGTTTCGTTACTTACTAGGTAACTTGGTCCAAGTTTTGGTTTCTCCGTTGAATAGTCATATTTCATTTGATTTTAAAGTAGCATCAAAAAAATAACTATGTCTGAATATTTTGCTGAATCACATCTTCATCTGCTGTTGAAATAATGTATTTGCTTGCAGCCTACCATGCAGTTACCAAGCATGTGCTAAAGATACTGCAAACTCAGGACTGGTTACAGTCTTCAGTTAAAGGTAAATAGGTACCTTTGGATGGAGGTATGAAGCTGGAGCTTGAGCTTTGTGGAAGTTCAAACATTTTCCTATATAGTTTTCAAGGACAACTTCTCATTTGGTTTCTTCTTTTCTTTACGTTTTTAGTGACACCTTTATAAGGGCATTTGCAGAGAGGTGTATTTCATTTCTTTTTATGTACCGTCATGATTCCAACAGCATTTTTCATAAGAGCATTTCACACTCATCCTGTGCCGCCTCTTCTCCAACTTTCTGCACATTTATTCTCACCCTTACACCACCCATTCTGTATGCTGTTATATACCTATTATATGGATGTTTTTGAAGGCTGGCAGGGAACCAGTCTAACAGAGTTGTCCATGTTAAAAATACTCTTCCCACTACTTTTCTCAAGGCTTAGTTTTATTTTGGGTCAATTCCATGATTCGCTTCTCTGCCTGGTCCCATACAAAGTTGCAGTGGCACAGCTAAAGAGGAGATGTGAAAACAGGAACACAGAGTAGCTGAGGGCAGAAACTACTGATGTTACTGCAACTTTCCAGGGATGTGTACATAAATGCATTCCTGGGAGACAGCTCCTTCTCTTCTGTGTTTCTGAAAATTAGTTCTGATCCAGAACTGCAGGGCTAGACTTGTAGTTGACTGAGTTTAGAGGTTCAAGGTCAGGCCCAAATCAGACTTTTCAAGTTTATGACAGATCAAGAACTGAAGACGTGAATGTGGTGGCAACAGAAGTAAATAAATTGACAGAGTGGTAGAGAGAATCCACTCATCATGCATGGAAGGCAGGTGATCTGCAGAGCAGGAAGAGGACAAATGTTTATCTGAAAAGATTTATAGTACTTGCTAGACTTTGGCCTGGAGAGGGTAGAACTAGCTCAAGCATCTGAGAAAGGGGGTTTTTATACCATTATTTGTTCTTGTCGCCCAAGGACATCAAGGGAAAGATTGGCAGACAATCAGGAGATATTTTTGACAGGCAAAAAGATAGATGGCAGTTGGAGAGGCCTAATATGGATATTCAGTGCAAGAGACTGAAAATAAACCACAGGAGAAAGATAGTCTAGACGAATTCAGACATCCTGGAATGGTCACACATTCTCACTGTATACCCACATAAACTATTGATTTGCTTCACATATAATTAACAAGGATTTTAAATACTGTGTAGCTTTCTTTTTTTTTATGGAGGTAAAATGAAAAATGCTCCCAATTTCCTTTTTAAGCCACCACAAATTCCTTTGCACTAAATGATAATGCATGCAGTGTTTACAATACCAGGAGGCTCAAAGTGCATGCAAGGAAAGAGATGGGAAAATATACACTGAGTGTTTTGCAAAATGATTCATAAATAAATGATTCTGATTTAATCATTGTGACTAGAATGTTTAATCCTTCAATCTATTTTCATTTTGGAAAAATTCTTGAGCAAGCCATTGGCGCGAATATCAAGGTTTGAGGTTAGGGATGCTGATTTTCTCACCTCACTCAGACTGTTTAACAGGTAATTATTTGTTGCAGGTTTGGCTGGATTCATTGCATATATCTGTTTGTAATTGTCTTTTTTTACAACTACAGGAGTCCTACATTTCTTACACTGGTGTGACGGTGGTGCAAATGCAACAATTGGAAGGGAGTGATTTCTGGACTGTGTTGCTGTAAGACAGACCTCACTTCACCTCAGACCTTACTTAAAGCTTTTTCCAATTATTTTGCCTTTTTTTTTCCCTACAAGAAAAGGAATATACTGGAAGCCTAGTGGCTTGTTTCCCCCCTTTTAATAACAACAAATGCATTGTCCTGTGTTACCTACAAAATTGCAAGATAGAAATGATATATTTTTTTCTTTATATAAATTCATCATAAGTATGCCTTCCATCCTTTTGCTGGTGTCACTGGTGTAATGTGTATAGTGAATTTTATCTGGTAACACTTTCGCTATCAAGAACTTCCTTGCCTACTAAAATGATTACGGGAAAAATGACTTCTCAGTACTACCAATGACCTCTACCACATTTGTCTTCTATTCATTCTCTATCTAAAAACCAGTGACCTCACAATGTGCTTCTTCAGAGAACTGCATTCTATCCTGCTGCATGGACCTCAGAGTCTTTAAACAATACAGAACAAATATCAACCTCTGCTATAAACTGCAGATAAAAGTCCTGGGAATACACCACAACATGGACATATTAAAACAGTCAAAGTTTATAAAGCCAGTGTAAAGGTGAAGATGGAAATTAAGCCCAAGCAAAGGAGAAAGGATATTTTTTAAATGGGATTTGAAAATTGAGATTAAATTTAGTGGAGGAATGTTGCTGGAAATCCCATATTTTTCTTTAATCAGCTGGGTACATTTTCCTTCTGGAGCTGCTGTGAAAATGTGGGCACGTGGTTGCTCACAGACACACTTAAGTGTGTTTGCACAAATACAAAAACATAGCAGTATATACAAACACCTCAGAAATATTAATAGACACACAGATGGTAAGTGAAAGCAAACTGAAACCCCATCATCAAGCCATAAAATGTCAGAGATATCACATAAAATTAATAGTCCGTGTTCTAAAGTCTTCACCCTGCAAAAGGACTTTTAACTAAATAAGAATATCATTATTTCATGCCAACTATATAATACTGATACTTGCAAAGTAATTTGAAAATGATAGGAGGGCATAGAGAAGGTTAGAGTGTCTTTTGAAAGCAATTCTGTTACATTTATGGAAAGGAAAACTGAATACCTCAAAATCTTCAGCATCTTCATCTTCTCAATAACTTCTGACAAAAAGGGGTGCAAGTTGACCAACACACAAATAAAAGAGGCAGCAGAGGTGAATTCATTACCTGAGTCAAGTTTCAGGTCATTTACAAGCCACCAAAGCTTGTAAATAGCATCTACTAATCAAATCAATTCAGCTGTGCTTTCCAAGCTGTGTTGGGTTTGTGTGGAAGGTTTTTTTTTAGGTAGCCAGGAAGAGGCTACAGTGGTGGTTCCTGTAAGAAGTTGCTTGAAACTTTCCTGGCTCTAAGTTGAAACCATCTCTGCGATTCCTATTTAAGAATCTCAGAGCTGAGGGGGCCTCATGTTGGAGCAGGCAGTAGTGCCTGAAGAAGGCCAGGACTCTGTGGGAAGCCTGCAGTGGAGCCATGTGATGAAAAGCTGCAACTTAAGGAAGGGACCCACACTGGAGCAGTTCATGGGCAGCTGCAGTCTGTGGGAAGGACTCGTGTTAGAGAGATTCCTGAAGGACTCTCTGCTGTGGGAGAAACCCCATTCTGGACCATGAGGAACCTTCCTCCCCTAAGGAGGAAGGAGTGGCAGAGACAGTTTGTGAGAAAGTGACTACAATCCCTATTCCCTGCACTGTTGGAGCAGAGGAGTTAGAGAAATATGGAGCAGACCCGAGCCTGCAAAGAGGAGAGAGGGGAAGGTGGTTGTAGAAAGCTGGTTATGGTTGTTATTTACTCTAGTTTTGTTTTCTGATTTTGATTGGTGGTGGATTAAATTGATTTTCTTTTTTTCTCCACATGTGAGTCTTTTCTGCCCACGACCATAATTGGTGAGAAATCTCTCTCTCTGTCCTTATCTCAGTCCACAGGGCCCCTTGTTATATTTTCTCTTGCTCATCCCACCATAGGGGAAAAGAGTGAGTAAGCAGCAGCTCCTAACTGGGCTTAAACCATGACACCACCACACTCCATTTTTCAAAGTGTATGTCCTGCTTTCAACTTTCAATTGAAGGAATTCTGCCAACAGCAATTTTGTGTGAACAACTGATAACACCTTTCTGACTTCCAGAGCACAGGCCTCCTCCTCTAGCTGTCCCTAAGCACAGACAGCCCCGAAAAGATGAACAACACATCTGCAAATAAGTTCCTAGAAAGACTTTCCATTTTACACATTCCAATAGAGCCTGGATACATCCTAGTGTGCTCAAGAAATGAGTAACTCAAGATGGGCAGTCTTGTCAATGATTGATTGATATGATGGCATGGTGAAATTATAGCAGAAATGAGCACTGCTACTTGATTCATTTTTTACTGTGGCCCAGTTGGCTGAAAGCAGTGCACCACTTCTAGCTATTCAAGAATCTTTATACCATCTTTGCAATTGAGGACAGTGAAGTGACACAGTATTCCACTCAGATATCTATTTTGGGCTGAATAGCCTAAAGCCAGATTACTTTCCTATGCTTCTTATTTACATTTCATATTGAGCAGACACTCTCTGCTGCTTCCCTCCCCTCCCCAACCCCCCATCCTCACTCCTCTTTCTCACTACTAGCACAGACAGAAGAAATGAGAAAATAAAGCTTTCATTATGACACTAAGTCACAGCTGGATGTACTGATCCCTGGGAATTCAGGGGCACTTGGTGTTGCCTCTTCATCAGGGCATCTCACAGTGTTATTATCCCAAACTATTCATTGGTTTAGTGTTATTATCCCAAACTATTCATTGGTTTAGTGAACTAGATAAAATATAGCAATCATTTTTACCATATAGCTGTTTAGTGTCTCACAAAAACTTGCTGTATAAACCTACACTGATTACATAACTGGCTATCGGTTTTGACTTTCAGAAGTGAGGTTATTGAAAACTGTATAAATATTAAAATTAGAGGTGAGACTGAACTGCAAAGTTCATACTCGGATTTCATATCAAACTTGCCCAGCACTTCAGTGCATTGGGAATGACTGATTTGGTTTGGGACCATCTCTAATTAAAAAAATATATGTATCTAATAATCTCACATCATTCCCACTGCTATTTTTGCTATGTACCTTGCCCTAGGTCTCCCTCACTTATTTCAGAAGCCTGAGTCATACATTTGGGCTTTAGAGAGTTGAGAGTTACAGTACAAGTAACTCGAGCTCATAATGAATATATAGTATCCTTAGGAGAGTCCATGCACAAGCAAGGAGCGAAAGAGAAGAAAAATACAGCTGCAGTGAGAATCTACACAAAAGCTGGCAGGCAAAAAATATAACTAAAGTGAGCAGCTCTCTGTAGCTAGAAGGCAGAGAAAATGCAACCAAGATGTGCTCATGGATAAGCAATGGAAGAAACAACAATAAGCTGGAAAGGGGCATCAGAGAGGCAGGAATGAGGTGACTGTTCAAGAAGGCAGGACAGACAGTTACCTATTTCTACCTGTGTTAATTTGTTGTGGGCCCATCACTTTGGATCTATGTGCTTCTTCCTACCTTTGAATCAAAAGCTACTTCTCTCACCACAGGCCCACAGCAGGGCTTTGACTTCTTGTGGGCCTGCACTGTTATGATAACACTGAGTAAACCAAAAAATGATTCTGGCATACATAATGCAAGTCCAGAGTTATAATCCAAAGTGATAGTCAGTAGAAGGACAGTTAAGGAGCTAAAGCATCACATAATAGAAAATCTCATGAGCATGAAATCGATCAAGTTCATTAGAAACGTCACATCTCTCCAATCTTGCTGAGGATAAATTACCTGCTGCCTGTCAACAGCAAGAGACCAAGCTGGGTAACAGAATCTACGACAGAGTAATTTTTCTTATCATCTGACAGTTCATCTAGATTTGAGGAAACAATTCCAATAATATGTGGAGCTTCACAAACGTATTGAAAGCTTCACTTAAGAGCTTCATCTTTAGCCATTACAGCTAATTCTTTTATTTTCTACCTTATAGCCGAGAGTTACAGTTATACCACATGAGAAAGATCATAAAAATCAGTCTAGACTAAAATGATAAGATTCATAGTTAAGATTACCACAAACCAGACCCTTCACTGATCAAAAAACTCCATTTATTTAACACAATAGATGCACACCAGGTCAGGCTCTTCCTTGCTAGTTATTTTTGTTACCTGAAAAGCTGAAAATATCACAAAAAACTTTCTCAATAAGGATGTTTTGGTGTCTTTGGGAAAAGGTGACTCGTTTGAGGAGAGTGAACTGATAGAAAATTCATTTATTTTTCCTACTATGTTGAGATTACTATTTTACATTTCCCACAGCACACTGATTTTTTTGTGTGCGTTTAAACCATTCCAAAAGGATTTCAGGTTTCTAAGAGGAAACAAAACCTTGATAAATGAAGTATGTGCATTCTGAAAAGATGTTATATTTTTTTTTTCTAAACCACTTCCCCTTAAAAAAATTGATAAGAATTTTTCTAACCTACTACTATGTAGAGAGAGCCAGTAGCTGGTAGGCAGCTTTTTGGAGTTTTTTCTATACCCAATGCAGCATGTAAATGATAAAAAAAAAATTGTAAGAGGGAGGCAATTCATGATTAGCTTACTATAACACAAAGTGATGACAGATGAAAGGAGGAGAATGTCTGGTATAAGTAATAGGGGCTATAAAAAGAGTAAAAAGTAATAATAAATAAAGACACTGAATTTCAGCGGAGATAATTTGTGTAGACATGCAAGAAGTGTTCACTGAAATCAATGGAATGAGGGAACAGAGGTAAAGGACACAGAGGAGAAAGGGAAGGTGTTCCTAGGTAAATTAATGTATACTCAAAGGGCTGTGAGCTACCTAGCAATAAATATGTTTGGGTGGGGTGGCATAAAGAAGCAAATGCATGACCTATATAGTGAAAAGAGTAATCAAATGTAAAGAAGAGGCATAGGTAAGGAGTAAAAAAACAGATCCAGGAGAAGGAGGTGGTAATTATAAATGTTCAGGATTTCTGTTCAGATTATTAAAACATGGTGGGAACATGGTTATTGTTACATATGCATAGTCAGCCAGGAAGGAGGAAACAAGAGGAGGAGAAAAACATTGATCTGGGTGAGAAGAATGGTGTCATGTGACTGAAGTGTGCATCAATGTTTGCTGCCATCTCATTATTGCTGCAGTATTTTGCTTTTTAGTACTGTTGATGTCAAAGTTAGAATTCAATCCCTACTGAAATTGACTTTGCTCAGAACAGATTTAAGAAGTGGTAAACTGTTATTTTGTCCTGTAAATATTAAAGACCCTCAAGAACATACGACAAGCACAGGTGTGCTGTTAACAACAATCTAAATACGGCACTTCTGCACATTCCCTTTCTGCTCTTCCATTCCTGCACAGTTTCTGAAATGACTGTGAGACAAGAATGCAAGGGAAATCAATGGGAAAACTCATGTAATTTTAAGTGAGTGTAATGGTTTTGCCTGGGCCAGATTTTGGTAGTGGGGAGTTACAGGAGTGGCTTCTTTAAAGAAAGATCAGCCATAAACTACCCCTGTAGCTGATAGGGCTAATGTCAGTCAATTCTAAGATGGATTCACAACTGACCCAGGTCTGGCCAATTAGCGACTGAGGTAACACCTCTGTGAGAAGAAGTTGCTAAATGGCAGCAGCAACAGGGAGTGAGAATGTGAAAACATCTCAAACACCAAGGTCAGTGGAGAAGGAGGGGGAGGAGGTGGACTGGAAGAAAGTTTCCCCTGTGACGTGTGGTGAAGACCCTGATGAGGCAGCTGTGCCCTTGCAGTCCATGGGAGGACCATGAGGAGCAGACATCCATTCACAGCCGATGCAGGACCCCACGTCGGAGTGGGTGGATGCCTGAAGGAGGCTGTGACTCCATGGGAAGCTCATGTTGGAGCAAGTTCCTGGCAAGATGTGGGAGCCCATGAGGTTTGCTGTCTTGTGATCCTGTGAGGGACTCAAGCTGGAACAGTTGGTACCTGAAGGACTGTTCTCCGGGTGGATGACCCACGTTGGGGCAGGGTGTGAGGAGCTGCCCCCATGGGAGGCCCCATGCTGGAGCAGTTCGTAACAAACTGTATCCCATGGGAAGGATTCATGCTGGAGAAGTTCATGTGAGACTGTCTCCCACAGGAGGGACCCCACACTGTAGCAATGCGAAGTGTGAGGAAGCCTCCCCCTGAGAAGAAGCAGCAGCAATGTCCATCTGTAATGAACTGACTGTAACTTCCATCCCCTGCACTGTCGGGGACTCACAAACCTCTTGTTATATTTCTCTCTCCCCTGTCCAGTTTAGATGGGGGAGTGATACAATGACTTGGTGGGCATCTGGCAGCCAGACAGGCCTAAACCACCACAGTGAAGTCAGGTGTTTAAACGTCAGCAGTTAATATTTACCAATCATGCTACGTTATGCTAAGGTTTGTAATGATGCTTCTGCATAGAAAACTCCTGCCACAGTGTATGGGCAGTGGGAGTCATGTAGCTTTCATGTGAGGACTGGAGTCTTTAGGTTAGTTCAGTGGTACCTTAGAGGGATATATTTTCTATCTCTATGGACAAGTTATCTGAGCTTTCAAGCCCAGAAGTTGAGTAGACACTGGTCTGGAAGGCTTCTGTAAGCAGTTTGATGTCAGTGTTTATGAAATGTAGTGGGGTTTTTCTTCTGTGTTGGGAATAAAAAAAAAAAAAAAGAAAAAAGGCAGTCTTAGGCCCTTTAGGAGAAATTAAAGTTTTGGAAATAAAAAAAAAAAAACCCTAGATTTATGGATATGTTAAAAGATGCAAAAGGATTTAGGACCAAAAAGAATCAGTAGAAATTATTCTACCTGTGTTAAAAACCAATACCATTGTTGAGGCTACATTGTAAAGATCTGGCTAGCTTACCACAGAAAAGAGTACTGACAGATAAAGAGAGCTATGACATTGATAGGAATCAAAATGACAGGGAATCAAAGCTTTTATTTATTCAATGGAAAGTTAGGCAAATGTTATCTTGAATTCTCCTGTCAAGTCACACGTATTTGGCAGTTTTATACAGAAAAAATAGTAGCAGAGATTGCTACAAACGATAGAAGTTTACTGAGTTAAACACTGTTCAGGACACTGCTCAGCTAAACCAACAAGTGTGAGATTGAACACCACCCCTGTTCATAACAACTTATGAATTAAACCACACGTGGTCTGTAAGAGCTGGCTGTACAGTTCAGATTTCTTATGTTTGACAAGGTTGCACACAATGTCTGTGGTAGAACAGCAGACATTTGACATTTTTGCATCCTATTAGAAAAAAGCTCAACAGGCAACTTACATAGGTTTTGGGTCAGCTTCTCTCCAGTATCACTCACATACCAGAGCATTTAAAGGCACAGAATTTGAACTGCTGTCCTATGCACAGCTCTCCTGCCCTGACTTTATCTACCTGGCAAGCCTTTTCTTCTTCTCCCATCTGCTCACTCTCATTGTTCCTTGTTACTCAGTGCTATGGATAAGACCAGCACCTACTCCACAGATCTGGCCCTCAAAAGCAGCCTTTTTAATCACACTTTCACATCTCCCACCTCATCTTTTCTGCAATGGCATCTGAAAACACTTCTCCTGACTGGAACCCAGACTGTTCATCCATCTGTGTTTATTTCATTCTCTTAAAAGTTACAGGCTCTTTAGTGATGATTTTTAGAAATCGTTTGCAGATTCACAGACTTTCCTCCTTCCTCATTTTAAATCAATGTTTTGGATTCCCTTCCAAGGGGAATCTGATTGTGTTGCTTATTTATTTATTTCCTCATCTGTCTTTTAGGAAAACAATAAATAGCTTTGGCTGTTAGGGGTAGAATAATCCCTTGATTTATGACCTGGATTAAAGGATCTCTTGTAAGCAATATGTATCACATAATGTTAGAAGGGAGAAAAAAAAAAGGTGAATACTTGCAAATGCATACTAGAAATGATTTTCAAAAATAGTTCTTAATATTTTCATTTTTGCAAGCTCCATTGTGCAATGCCTTGAAGTAAGGGCTGAAGAGGGCAACCAAATAAGGGGAAGGAAATAGATCCATCTGTTGTTTTCGTAATTATTTTGAATCTTCATTAGAAAAGTAAAATAAACTAAAACAAAACAAAACAAAAACCTAAAACCATAGTGAGGTCAAAAATCTCCAAAGTTAGAGTAAGTGCAGTCCAGGTTAGTTTGCAGAAAGACTGATACCATGCCTTGAAGAGGAAAAAAAATCCCACTTAGCTAAATGAAGGATTCCAGAAATCAATGCTAGTATCTACTAATCCTTCCTTCATCAAAGCAGAGATATAAGGACAGATTGCAGTATATAATTTAAATTAACATCTTCCTATGCTTTTCAAAGTTGAGAATAAGAAGAGGCAAAATCTGACAAGTTAAAGTGACCTGTAAAGCAGGATGTGACAACTGAGAAGAAACCACACCATAGCTAAAGGAAAAGCGACTTAGGTTTTCTACTCCTAAGCAGGATATTTAATTTCTATGAAGTATTATGCATTCAGCTTCTGTGTCACACAAAGGAGCATCTAATCATACCTTATTGCCTTACTGCAGAAGGACTTGCTATGTAGCTCTCATCATGCCATAAGCTCTCTCTGTTATATGGAAAATTAGTTTTTCCTCCTCTGTTGATACTAAGGAGCATAATGCTTACATAATTTAAATCATGTTTTTGGAGGAATTTAATGCTTTGCTGAAGAGTTCCCTAGAACTTCATAATTGTATGAAGAGATCAATCACTTATTCTTTGCAGGCTCTGGGTAGGCTTCAGGGGAAAAAAAAAAGAAAATAACAGACAAAATCAACATCCACTGATTCAATGGCTGGAAAATATATTGATCAGTTGGGTCATTCTCTAAGCTCGTTTCATTCTCTGTGTGAAAGAAAACAGCAGTCTTCTAGGAATAAAAGATACTCTAAAGGCAGCATCTTAATGCATTTCCACAAATGGGCATGCTTTAAATCTTTAAGGAGCACTTTAATTCCTCATTTTTAAGGCATCATTTTAATACGTCTTTTGCATGGGCACATAATTATTGCTTTATACTGCAATATGAGCTAGAAGCAAGAAATAAAGTTCAGCTGGGCTAGGTGCTGTGCTAACATTAAACCATAGCCTGGCTTCCCCTTAGGGGCTGTCAGTCTAAATAGCCAAAACAGGATAAAAAGACAGGGCCTGTTTGGGAAGCCATATAGACACTAAGCAGATCCACTGAGAGGCTCAACGACCTGCCTAGGGTAACACTAGAGACTTGATTCCAGACAAGAGCAATGCAGAATTCACAAGCCAGAGACTAACACAGAAAACATTCTTCTTTTCCATTGCAGATATGCTCACGTTTCCAGTAACACCTCAAAAAAGGCAAGAATTGTAGTGGCACACACTTCCACTTCTTAGGAGTCAATGGTAAGTTATAAATACAAGGCTGGGCTATAAAAGCCCCATCTCTCTTATGTTTCTCAGAAAAAATCAGACATCTTCAACCCAACTGTGATGTGTCATTTTGTCAGATACTGTCATTAGCACTCTGGAGCAGGCAGAGCCTGCATGACTCAGCACTGAAACACAGAAGAGCACCTGGCAGTGCATGAAAAGAGAGGAATCTGGAGAGAGGGAGACACTTTATTTTAAAAGGACTTTAATACAGGCTTTTGCCTCTGGAAGAACACATCACATCTCTTTCCACAAAATCTGTCTGCACCCTTCCATCCCCACAAAAAGTACCCTTCTGCACAGCTGGAGTGCTAATGAGAGAAGTGCTTTCAGGTCCTAACTAACCATATGTGTGGTGGCTCTGCCCCAGGAATGAGACATAATCAAGAACAAACTACTGCTTTTGAAATGTTAGTCTAACTTAACAAGACTGAGCCACAAAGCATAGGCAAGAAAAATCAAGAATTAGCTTTGGGTCAAGCAGTTGCTCTCAGAGGAAAGATCTCCTGGCAGCCAGGAAAATTCTGACCTGCTTGATCATTTTGGCCTGAGAACCTAAAGGGAGAAATGTGTCA
Organism: Colius striatus; assembly: GCF_028858725.1. Taxonomy (NCBI): domain Eukaryota; kingdom Metazoa; phylum Chordata; class Aves; order Coliiformes; family Coliidae; genus Colius; species Colius striatus. The sequence goes on along the minus strand of NC_084769.1, from coordinate 15,045,449 downwards.
GCGAGATCTGTCTCCAGTGGTGATTCACAGAGTTTTTAGCAGCACCATGGTACAATATAAGTGCTGAACTGGAATATAAGCTCCGTGGTCATAGTGTGCACCCTTTTAAAGTAGAGAGACAGGAAACAACATTTGTTAATAATGTGTGGGAGAAAACCCTTCCTGACAGTAATGGGCTCTCAGCTCTTCCTATTAAAAGCAGAGCAGTGTCTGAAATAAGCTTCAAACCACCAAGTTCAGGGAAGGATACCCACTTCACAGAAGAGGACAGGAAACAGGAGGGAGCAGAAAAAATTTGAAATTCCCCTTCTCTCTCAAGCTCTTCTCTTGCCAGTGCTCCCAACAGCCACTAATAGGGACAGAAACTCGAAACCAGTATCTCTCTTACATCCCTCTTAGGCAAGATCGCTGCTCCTTGCTTGACGTTAAGAAGACATCTTTAAAAATCACAGATAGAGAAACGCAATGATGTGATTTGTCCATCGTAGCAAGTAACTCAGGAAGAAACTGCATCTTTTCACATTTCAGCCACTGTCAAAAGATTATAACACATTTTCTGCGGGTTTCTTGGCTATTCAGTCCATCTACAGCTCTAAATCTCTGGTGTTTATTGAAATGGAAGAACACTATCACTCATAGGCTCTGCAAGGGAGTGAGAGATGTTGATATGTTCCTAATCTGTGGCTCAGTATTGCAATTGCAAGAGACATTAAGTTTCCATTGTTGAGTTTGTAGCAGTAGCTATGACAATACAGCAGTGCAGCTTGTGGTAGCAAGCCAAGAAAGTATCCAAAATCCCAGTGCTGACTTTCAGACTCTGCAGTTCTCTCATTTTTTTGTTGCTACCTGCAATTGCTAAATTAGATCTAAAGCAAATATAACTACATGAGCTGCAAACATACCTTGGGAATGTGGAACGAGCATACCCTCAGGCAGGGGAATGTTGGGAATGAGAACAACCTTTGGTAGCAATGTTCATTTCCAAAAATAAGTGCATCACAGCTGACAATAAGCATTTTTTGCAAAGTATTGCTTTCAGATCCTAGAGTGAAACAGCTGGATGCTCACTCTTTTTGCTTGTAGTTAGTCTTTAGATTTCTAGAAACACCTAAACCAAAATTCATCAGCTACTGGGAAACTGATGGTTCAAGGCTGTAACGTTTGGAGGAAGTGTTTACAAATTCATTAATTTCAAAAGAATTTTATCCCTCCAGAGAGAGCTGAACTTTATTCTGAATGCTTCCCTGAACATCTATTCAGATTAAACCTCTGAAGTCTTGCAAATCTGGCATTTTTTTGCCTGCTTGTTTCCTTCTGAGGTTTCCAGTGTTTGCTTCTTTTTTCTTTTTTTTCCTTTTTTCTTTTTCTCTGAACCACTTGAAAATATAGAAAAAGAAAGAAAAATATCAGAAATTTTTTCAGCCATAGATAATAATGTATTTCAGGCCTGAGGTCAAAATTTAGGTTGGTTCTAATTTCATCTGAAACAGTTCATCCACCTCTATCAGCAATCTATGGCAGGATAAGCTGCAATAGCCAGTATACGTAGGAAAGAGAAATTACTATTGCTACAAATAAGGACTGTATCATAGAAATCCTGGATTTATAGCTAAGAGAGAGGCAGTGTTTCTCTCTCTATGTGCTTGCACAGTTGCACTTTTGATTGGTAAGAGAATTACATCTATAGTCCTTGTTTGCTGGGTACTGCATTGTGGGTTTCTTATTAGTTCTCCAGCTTTGCTTGCACTCCCAGACCACAATTCAGATTGCAGCGATGATTAGCATATCCACTTATGAGAGCTAAAGTGCTACAGACAAAACCAAAATATGTCTTACAAACTAAAGAAAAATTTATTTCTCATTACTGCTGTGTGCTGATCTCTTTCAGTTCCTTTATCTTTTTATTTTGATGAGAAAATGTTTAAAAAGTTAAAAATGAGAGAAAAATAATCAGTAAAAAAACATAGAATCAAAACAGAAATTCTGTGCTTATATATAAACATAACCGAAGGCACACATATATGCAAATATGCTTGGCATGCCTACATATGGTAATTTGGAGATACTATCTTTATACGTTCAAAAATAGAGGGAAATTAATTTTTGTGGCTATTCTTTTTTAATCTGTGGTGTTAAGAAAGATACATTACTTACATTTTCCTGCAATCTTTTGTTTCTTTGTTTTCTCACTGGATCTATACATAGCAATACTAAGTAGAGATTTTCAACACTGGTCTCAGGGCAAAGCTCCAGCACAGTTAATGCACTAAGCCCTTGTTTCTGTGGAGAGGCTGATGCTGGGGCAAGCCCTGCAGGCTGAACAATCACTTCTGTAGGCAAAGTCATCCTTCTACCCCTAACATGGTTGATCTAGTAGGATAGAGAGGATTTCATCAGCACAGTCTGTGGGAAGCATGTCTTCTGCTGTGCAGCAGGCTTTGATATGAAAGGGTAATCCCTAAGAGAGTTTGTGTAAACAATCTTCTATAACTTGAAATCCTAATTTTTGTATGGTGGCAAAAATGTGCTAATCTGTGACAGCTCTCCATGAAAGCATTTTGATGGATATCAGACACGTGTTCTAGGACATATGTAATCTCTACAGAACTAACAGGTTTCAACCTGGAATCCTACAATTGATTTCAAGCAGTGTGCATGTACATACATGTATAATTAGCCTTGTTGTTTTTCATATTGAGTGGTAATTTTTCTTTGAGCAAAACCAATTAATATGCAACAACCTATCACCAAATTGCACTATTGGTCTGCAATCCAGGAGGTTTACCTTGGCATATTGTGTATCCATCTCAGAAACAAAATTGTCTTTGATTTTAAGAAAGCAGAGATTGTTAGACAGATAGATTCATTGTAGATGGATGAGAAAAGTCTGGTTCTTCATTTTTTCAAGCTTGACTGCAGGTAAAATGCTACATTGTTTCAAATAAGTGTTATAGATAGAAGAAAAACAGGTTTTGCATTGCTTATGATGCAAAACAATGCTTACGATGAGTGCTGGAAGAGCACTTGTAGTCCATTAGCTGTAGAATAGGACAGGAGAGGCAATATCTGGATCTGCAACTCCAGCTCTTATGATGACTACCAGCTCTACTGCATGGTCATATCAGAAGAATGTTCACAGCCCTTAAAAGCATGTACAAGCCTCTCTTTTCTCCTAAGCTCTCAGCAGCTGCCAAAAGAATTTTGCTTAGTGTCTCCATGTTTTTCAGTAGAAAGCATAGTCCTTGCAACAAAATTACTTTTGAGAAAAGCCTAGCATGTTCTTATTCAACTCTTAGCAAGTCCATGTGAGGGAAATAGTATGGGAAATTATTTGTATACTTTGCTTATTCACAGGATCAGAACAATAAAACAAGACAATAATGATTTGTTTTGGTAATGCTCTCTTAATTTTTGTTCAAATATTTGTAAGGCATCTGAATTCTCTTAGGAGAGGTTCCTGACAAAACAAAACTTACTTTCTTGAGTCAGAACAATGCAGCCATTATTTCTGCAGTCACTTATTTATTGTTTTGACTGACCGCTTTGAATCTCTGGGTTACTAAGTGTGTTGACACAACTGCTCAGCTATGTCCAACACTGAGATGCCTACTACTCCTAAGTCACCATAGCTGTCCAGTAAGAGCCAGATATTCAAATGATGTGACGAGTGAAATATGTATCCAGTAAATCCATTCCCACTTTATACATATATGTTATATATTAAATAAAAATATCTGAAAAAGCATGCATGGTATTACTTTGTGATGCTTTCCTTACATTGTCACAATGCAGGTTAATAGTTTTCTTTTAAGACAGGAAATTGCAAAAAAACGTGCCATCACACTGAGGTTTTTTGCATCTAATAAATTCTCGCCCCATTGAATTAATTTTAAACATGCATACATTACTGTGTAGGACTTACTTATGACACTGAACTTTTGTGGTCCATTTGTTTCAAATTACCATTTTTGAAATAGTATTTTTCTTTTGCAACTTAAAGAAATGAAATCCCAGGCTAAGGTAGTTGTGAAAGCTGAGGCATATAGGTGTGGATTGAAACCCCAATAAAAATAATAAGGTTTTTATTATCATTCATGGGCTTCAGATTAGTTACACAGGATTGTTCTTTTGTTCAGAAATACTCTAGTGTAATCCACAGCTAGGGGTAAAAATGTCCATTACGAACCAATGTAAAGTCCCTAAATTGATTTCCTGCTGTATTTTTAATGGCAGCCTTTGCAGCCAGTAGCCTGAGCCACAGAGGTCATTTGTGTCCTAGGTATTAAGTGGAGCCACAGAAACAGCATATGCTAAAATACTCAGGCTCTGAGCAAACAAGGCAGATATAAAGCTAGGAAGCTTAAAAAATACCTTCTGGGTTCTTTAACCTGAAGCAATTAATACATAATCGTGACTCAGTGATTTGACACCCTGAAAATACTTACTGTGAAAGTAGATCCTTAACTTCTATTAATGTCTTAAATGCCTTTTCAAGGTTTTACTTTAGCAAGTTTGTATAATTTCATACCAGAATTTAGCTCTTGATAGAGCTGTAAACAGAAACCTAGAGACAATATCCCTGATAGTGACTGGGCCACTGGTAAAAGAAAATATGGATCTCATGTCTCAGAGCAGAGCCAATAAACTAACTCAGGAAAAATGCCACTATTTTATAAACAGTGTATGTGTGTCTGAGGTCTTTCAGCCTTAATTCACACCTAACACCAGTACAGAGACCTGTAAAAGTTCCTCCTCTCATATGTAACACTTGAAAAAGGTCTTCATTTAAAACAATTTTTAAAAGATCATTACTGCTTTAATAAGGCTCCCTATTAACTTACAATAGGTTTTTTAAACATTGGATTGCATTTAAGATTTTAAAACTTTTATGGAGTGCACCACACAGAAAAACATCATATATCTTTACCTCTACCTTGAAATAACAGGCTAGGTTTTTTTTTAGTATAAAGCACCATGAAAGTGGTAGGAGAACACAGTATGAATAAAATTGTTGTTTGAATTTCTTTGACTACCATGATAATTCGTTTTAGCAAATTTTTATGTGAAATATCAATTAGATTATTCCCAATTCCTTACTAAGTCACTACAATAAAATACTGTGGTATGTACTTACTGAGAAGAAGCATTTCTTAACCAAACTGGGAATTGTTTGCTGGTAGACTTCTGTCCTAGGCAGCTCTCTTTCTGTCATAGTGACTAACCCAATAGACCACATCTCATTTAGGAGAGGGTCTGGTGTGCCATTACTAGTTGACAAAAGGAAGCGACCAAAAGAGTTTCCTGGAAAAACGCTGGGATTTTTGAAATAAAAATTTTCTTCTCAAAAAGAAGTCAAATATACATACACACAGAGACATATATATACACACACACACACAGCATAAATATATGTATGTTAAATGTGAAAAAAATAAACATTTCAAGTCATGTTTTGAAACATTGAAAGTATAGCTATTTCAGAATGAAATACTTGTTCTTCATTTCAGCATTTGTGAAGAAATATTACCATGACAATTGCTGATATTTAAACCTTGCTCATCTGATTTTGGGAAGAAAACATATGTCAAAATATCAACATTTCCTATGGGACAGAGATTTTGAACAGCTCTAATCAGTGTCTTTTTCAGTAGCTTTTGCTCTGATGTTTGTATCTGTCTTCAAAACAACTGCTGTTGGTATTCTGTCATTCAGAAAAAAAAATAAAGCATGGAATCATGAGATAAGAGAACTCATGAGTTAATCTAATCTGTTCTCTTCAGTATCATGTAAACCTGGTATATGTGTTTTGTTATCAGAAATTAGTCTTTGCAACAACCTGCTTTTTTCCCAGACTGTGAATAGCTATGGTGTATCATACTAAATTTATACTTTCTCTTTCATCACCAAGAAATAATTCACCTCCCCTAATCTGTTGTTATCTGAAAGTTAGGCACCTAGTTGAAACTAATCAGCCATTCTCTGTCAATAATCACAGCAGAGAATAAATTATCTTCCCTCAATATCAATAGGCACTGATAGAGAAAGATTTATCCATTGCAGAACACAGAGTGACTAATCTTCCCAGTGCAAGTTCTCTCCTCTGATTATTGTGGGAAAAAGTAAATGAGATTAGATGCTTACCCTGAGATTATTTCTCATTTTGGTCTTCACCTAGACATGCTCATTTTATGTACTAAAGAGTTACGTGACTTTGACTCTGTGGTTCGGTACTAGTATCTTTTACTGTTCTGTGTTTCCTTTCACATAAGAACTTCTTAGTGTTTCATAACCCCTAAATGGTAGCGAAATATAGTTTTATAGTTCACCAGATCAAATCTAAATGGCATCATGAAATTTACCATTCAGTCTTTTGCTACTGATGTTATAAGAGTAAGGGACAATTATGAGAGGAGGAGACAATGGAATCAAAGTATCATGCATCACTTTTTCATAAGAATCAACACTTTAGAAGAGAACGTTCATGAAAGCTGAAGGGCAACAAGTGAGCAGGATCAGTGAATATTAAGCAGTGAAACAATAACTGAAGAATAATGCAAGATGTGAAAGGGAGAAATAAGCCTGAATTCACACACACACACAAACACACACACAAAAACTTAGATCAATTTTTGTGAACATTAACATGAAGTAAACTGACATCTCATTCTGCTTTTGAACATTCATTTCTTTACTAGTCACAGAGGAAAAGGCCTATTGCAATGTTGCAAACTACAGTGGCTTTGTACCACTTGCTACTGTTAAATGTTAAACATATAAGTAAGTAGCTTTGGTGAGATTAAACAATCTTCAACAAATCAGGACTTTAGGACATGTATTGTTTAGTATACCACAGAAAATCCTGGACTATAGGAAAGCTATTTTAATTAATCAACCATTGTTTCAGATGAGACAGAAGAAAGAAAGGAAAACAAACAAACAAAAGTTAAGACATTCCAGAATGGACAGCTTAAGTGTTGATGGACTTGTGTAAGAAGGATCAGTCCTTGTCTACCATGCAGAACCTAAATTCAAGCTACACTAGCTGCAACCTATGAGAATCATGAAGAACAAAGTACTGTCATTCGATAAAGAAGCAGTGCAGATTGACCTCTTAATCTGGGAAGTATCTTGTTTACTGTACCTCAAAACCAAAATAGGAATATCTAGATGCTAGCAGTGAAGATTCCTAGATGTTTGATTTTTAGTAAAGGTGGACAAAGTGACTACTGGAAAGCTAAAACATAAGAGGAAAAGGCAAACCAGACATATATACTGATAGGTGACATGCACAGATCTGAGCTGGAATCTTTCTTTTTCTTTTTAGTAATGTGTGCATGCCTGGAAAAGTAGTAAATTTGAAAAGTTGCCTATTTTAAAACTGTTAAAAACCTTCCATGTGAAATTAATCTACACTTATTTCTGCAATATGAAAACATTTTTATGAATAAGTTTTTCAAGATTCAGGAAACAGTCATTTATTTGGTCAATGAAACAGCAACAATTAGAGATTCTAGGACAGAAATCAAGATCTATGTTTCATGACCTAAGTCAAACACTAACCAAGTCTGAAAGGAAAAAAAATAATAAATAAAAGAATGACATTTTAAAATAGCTTGGAGATGCTTAGATTCCTATAACTGTTACACATGCACCACCCATAATACATTAATAAATATCTCAATGATGGTGGCTGTATATGTTTATTTTCTATCATTCTCTCAGCCTGAAAGTTAAGAGAAAGCATTTAAGAGGAACTATTTAAGAGCATGCTTCTTTGATGAATTTCACTCAAGTGCTGTCTATGGAAAGACGTGCACTTTGTTCCTTCTGGGAAGTCAAGATGCTTTTTATTTGCTTGCATCATTTTCAAACCACCAAATTTAGTTGTTTGGTTCCCTGGCTGTAATGAAATAAGAAGATAATGAGTTTTTCATTGTTCACTAATTGTATACTAAAGACGAGACAGTCAGCCAACTGTAAATTGCTGCTTTACTGTAATGTTTGGGTATTTCAGCACAAATAGTCACAAATACATCTGTTCCTGCATAAAGTAAAACGTCTGTGTTATGAAAACAAGCTGATGTAGAGAGCAATAAAAAAATAACTACGATGAGTTCTGTTGATTAGGATTTGGTGTACTGCTTCAGTTGCTTTTGACATCTCAGAAACATGCTTGCATGTTTCAGCACCATAAAGTCAAGCAATATTTCAGCAGCTTTTCTTGCTCGATAGCATTTAGAATTGCAAACCTGGAACTGATATTCACAGATAATATAAATCCTAAGATCTAAGTAACTTTGCAATGCAAAATGACAAAACCTGTTAAGGCTCAACAGGCACCATCTTTTCCTTATCTTGGTTGTTTCTAAAAAGAAAGGTTCCCAAGGTGAGTTAAATATCAAAGTTATGTTAACTTTAAGTTTCCTGGCATGTGTGTGTTCTCAATTTTCTTCTGTCTGTTTTGGGAATGGGCTAGATTTAACATTCTAATCTGATCCAAAGTTCCCTGAAGGATCCAGATAGAAATTTTAACCCTATTGAGTTTAATGGCAGCTTTAGTATTGAAATAAAAGTGACTAGGATTTCATGTGAAAACTTTCAATCAGATCATCCATAATGTATAAGTTTCAGTTCAGAGGCAGAAAATGACTGTTTAATCAGCAAGCTCATTTCTCTGTGGAACAGGGAGGTGTTAGTAGAGAATGTTTCATAATGGACTTGATCCAAAACTACAGGAGAAAAAGAACAGATTCATGTAAGAAAAACAACAGGCTCTTGTAGACTTTTGGTGACTTTGACAATATTCGGTATGACCACCGTTCAGAACTAAAACCACTTCCTCCTAACAGTTCAGCTCCTTTTAAGCAAATATCCAAAGTACCATATTCTACAGAGAAACATTTTCAATAGTTATTTAGTGATCACAAGATATTGTAGCATGATTTTCTAGTAAGAAAAAGGCATCTAATTTTAATAGAAAACAATAAGTTCTGCATATATTTTACCATGGGAAGGCATTAATCTTGCCTCCAGAGGGGAGCCTCGTGTCCATTCTGCAATACAGTGCAGCATGACTGGTCAGGCAGCCTGGCAGCTACTGGGGCTGGAAGCAGAGCTGACCTCCAGCTGCCTAATGCGTAAGATAAGCCATTCCACATGCTCTCTGCCTTCACCTGTGAGCTGGTGTCTGTTCCCAGCTCATCTGACACCCATTAAAGCATTACTGAGGTATCTCTTTCTGGGGATCACTGGTTAAAAAGAATATTTAAAAATCAAATTGTTTTAGTGAAACTGGAAACATGGTACCTTTAACTTGTTAGGCTATGAATACTGTGCCTTAGTTGATTGTTTAAATTATTATTATTTTGAGTTCTGGCTATCTAAACTTTCATGGATTATATGGGTTTTTTTATAGTTCACATGATTTGCCGAAAATCTGGGTGATTTGGCAATGTCTTGCATGCCATTGTTTACTTATTTTCTAAGTCCTTTTTTTCAAACTTTTTTCCAACTTCTTCCATTTCATTTGGGAGAAAAATTAAATCAGAGATAGATCACAGTTTGAAAAGAGCTGTATGATATGCCCATGCTGGCAGGATCATATGTATATTTACTAGTATTCTATATTGGTATATATTCGTATACATTTTATCTGTAAATAGCTATATTTCATATATAATAGTACTCATAGGCCATGTTTGTAGTCACTGGTGCCTAGTGATTTGCCTTGATGAAGAAGGGCCTCAGAAAGATCCAACTGACAAGGAAGACTGAGTAGTTGAATGAGAATTAGAATCATGTAATCACAGAATCATTATGGTTGGAAAAGACCTTTAAGATCATTGAGTCCAACCATTAATCTCACTCTGATATCAATATAAAGAGAAGGTGCAAAGAATATAAATAAATATAAATAAGAATATAAATATAAAGAATAGGAGCAAAGTGAGGAGCCAGGTGATCACTGCTTTAACTTATTACTAGCCCCAATTGCAAAGATGGTCTTGGGGCCGTCTCTGAGGGCATTGTGGGGAAAGGGGTACTACTTTTCCTAGGATTTATTAGTTCATCAAAGCCTTTCTTTGAGTCCTTTTGAAACAATGAACATTCATCTTACAGTAATTCCTTTTGGCATAAGCCCATAGTTGCAGCTCTTACACTCAGAATATTGAAGAACTAAAGCTTCTCACGCAGAAGCACCTCCAGCAGAAGAGATACCGTGTTCAGAAAAAAATACTCTGTTCTCTCTCAGAGGCTGCTTCTGCTTGTGACTGAATCATAAAAACTCCCAGAATCTCAAGGGTTGAAAGGGACCTTGAAAGATCATCTAGACCAGAATGATCAAAATATTGGACTGGTGCTCACCACTATATCCTTGAAGCAGGCAGAAAAAAAGAAATTAATAAGCTTAACGCCATGAAGACAAAAAACAAACAAACTCTCAAAAGGAAAGGGACAGAAATCCCATTAAATACAAATCCACAGCTAAAATAGAGTTAATACAAATGCAGCTAAATTTCCACACACCTTGTGCTTGAGGTTAGAGGCTGAGAGGAAGAACATATATTCACCCATGTTTTTCCCCAAATGAAAGCTTTGCAAACACCCCATCAAATAATCCAGTACTCTCTAGGAAATAGAATATCTGTTACAGAGGGCAAAGATCAAACAGTTCCGAGGCTATTCAGAATTAAACTCCAAAATCATTCTAGATGCTTCCTCTTTATTAGTGGCTTTAATACCAGCAGTGCCCATGAACTGTACTTCTTCTAAATGTGTGTGCATTTGTTACTTGCATTGGCCATTCCAGTTTCTCATAGTAAAAAAGATCAACCTTTCCCTTTTTCACCAATTTTCATCTAGCTCATGTGCATTTCTCATTAAGATTCTGCAGTGACTAGAACTAGTATTTTCTGAATTCTCGCTACAGAGAAAGTGTAACACAACCAGTGAGCTAAACTCTTCCAATGACTTTGTCACTTGCCTAGTTGAAAAATGTAATGTGAGCAGTACCAGAATAAACACACATGTGTGCAAGTGGGTATTACTATTAGGTTTATGGTTTGTGTCTTATATCCTGTGTGGAATTTCACTTAGACTAATTAATTTTTGAAGAGGACTTCTTGTAAAATAACAAAAGAAAGGAAATACTAAACAAAACAGAACACTTGTAATTCAAAACTGTAATCTGGTTGTGTTTGCTGTTAAGGCTGAATCTTACCCATCTCACCTTGGCTGGGCTGTTTCCAGCTCTGTGGAAGGGCTAGTTTTAAGGCTCATCAAATGACTATCAAAATATCCCTGCTATTGGAGGCTGCTGCAGGCATGTGTTGTATTACTGTCCCTCTATCAACAGATCACAAGTCATATCCAGCTACTGCCAGTGAAGGTCTCAGCAAAATGCCAGGCCACTCTTACTGTTTTTTCCTTTGTCTCACATCCTGAGGTAAATTTCACTTAAACTAATTAACTACTGAAGAAGGCTTCTTATAAAACAACAAAGGAAAGAAAATACTAAACAAAGAGAAAAACTATAACTAAATTTCTTCATGTAGGGTAAAAGAAAAAATGCATTTCCCTTTGAAAAAATACATAATATATGTTTTTTTCTAGCCTTTTTCCTCTAGGACCTTTATTTATTGCATATTTCAGCAACTACTATCAGGTGATGAGTCTATCAAATGATAATGTAACTGCTGACTTCATTTATTAAACTTCACAAGGGCCAGGCATGAAGTGTAAATAGAAAAATCACTATCACTGGATGCCAACAATGATAATTGCAGCTGCATTTACTGTGAAGGCAGTGGAGTGCTTTGCAGAGTAAATGAGAGGCAGGTTTTCCTTCAGTAGATAAACATCCTGTTATAGCTCTGAGCGAGTGGAGAGATAACACAAACAACACAACTGTTTAGCAAATGCATTGCTTATCATTTAGCTAGTTGAAGGGAAAAGGTAGGAATTATGAAGTCAAGTAAAAATACAGGAATGAATACTGAACCCTGATCAAGAGAGAGATATATAGCCTGACATCTCCAGGTCAACACTACAGTAAGAATGAATTTTCAGATTACATCTCTGCATTATTAAAATAATAACTATCTGTTTCTAGCTCAGAATTCTCCTTCTGCAGAGGTATTTTCAGTGTGTTCTCATGAGTATCTTCCAGCAGCTATGACTCTCATATATCACACTGAAAGGCTAAGCTCAATGCAACACAATATTTAGCAATGTTTCAGCGAGGAAAGACCTAAGACAGACAATTCATTACAAAGAAAGCAGCTTTGGCACAAAGAGGTAGAGGTCTCATTTTGATGCACAAAGTCAAGGCTCAGATGAAGCTTTGAGGGATCTATTGTGAAAATTCTGAATGATTAAAATTGCAAAGCTTAGGGCATTGCCAAAGCAGCAGAAAGGAAGTTGCACCTGCCCTGTTTACAGACTCATTCCAGGGTGTCTCCTTCGTTCAGTGAGAGTGAACAGTCCTGTCATTATGCCACGAACTGGAAAGTCAGGAGGCAGTGGCTCACTTCATCAATCCGCTCAAGGCCGATACTAGAGACAGATATGCAAAATAATCAGTGATGGAGTCTCCAGACATTTCTCAGCATCTCCTCTTCTGCAAAGGAAAGGCAAAGGAGATAGCGAGTTCTAACAGGAGAGTGTCAGAAAAGGATTCAAAGGGTTCGAAGTCTGGCTATGCTTTCTCTCCGAGTGACTTCTGCAGCAACAAAAATTAAGGAGAAAGTGTAATTCTTTGATGATACGCTTGGAAACAGTCTTCATTTTACCACCACCCTTTTGACTAATGTCAGCTAAATCAGACTGTTCACCCGTGCCTTTATTTCTGAAGCAACAAAATGGCAATAGTACTATTCCCTATTGTGTATCTCAGATACAAAACATTTTAATAGCACAAAGATGTTGTTCTGCTATGATACACCTTATGGTGGGAAAAAAAGGCTAGAAGAGTTGTTATTTCTGCATATATTTGAAGGCAGAAATCATTACTATTTTTTTCCCAGCAGTGAGACAACAAAAGCAAATTCCAGGGCAGGTGGTAAAGAACCAGATGCCATTGACAAATTAATAAATCTTCAAATAATAACAAGAGTAACTTCTCAAGTGAACTCAGATTGAAGTTTTTTTGGTAGTGGGTCAAGCTAACATATGGTTGGCTTAGACACTGAGATGACAGACAGAATCTGAACAGAAGCGATCAAAACAAAATCTGTTAAGAAACAGACAGAAAAAATATGATCAGTGAAGGCAGGAAAATTAGATTGACAGCTGAGAGAAGCAGATAATTGATACATAAGCGACTTGGCTTTTTTTTTTTTTCTTTTGTAACAGGAGTTCAAGCAATTGTCCTCACTGCTATATTATTTAATAAACTTTAGATATCTTTACAGGTTAATAATAGGCAAGAAATTTAAAAAGAAATACCCTATTTCCATAGGGAGTGTAACACAAACCATCACTGATCCTGTTTCCTAAAAGGATATACTTCTGTAGCTGTCAGAACTCAATCTCTCAGCTGCATCAGTAAAAATTAGATCTAGATATTATTTTTTCAGAGTTTCTGCCATTGCTGAACATGTGAACTAAAAGACCCAGACAAATTACTCACAGGCAACTGCAGCAAGAGTGTCTCAGCTTTGACTTTCTTGGTTTGCTAATTGCTTGTACAAGACTCTTTGGAAGAAAGTCAGACAGGATACCTGCAGCCACACGGTCGCTATCCTTCACCCTCCATCCCTCTGCTGCTCTCCATCGCCACCTCTCAAACCAAAACACACCACCCAGAGCTGAAATAGAACAAATCTTATGAATGCTTTTCATCTGCTTCAGTGTAAAGTCAGTCAGCTTTTGAAGAAGAACATCTGCCCAAGTGATTATTTAGATCTGTCAATGTTCAACATATGTAGCAAAACCGGAATAAAAGCTATAGCTCCAGTGGAATCAATGGGAACCTTCTTCTTATGTCAGTGGAATTAAAATTTGCAGCAAACACAAAAAGTGCAAAACCTGCTGTTGCCATGGGTAAATTACAACCAATGCATAGTCTTACTTTAGGCTGCTCTTGAGTTCTCGAATTATTGAATTCTTATCTAAAACAGCCAGTGCGTGGAAGGGGAAGATTTAGTTGAAGAACTAAAGTTTGGAGGTATCTGTGCTTGCACAGGTGGATATATATATTTATTTGGCATGAGGTCAGCACAAAGAATTTTGACAGTAGACAAAGTAACTACGAAATCTCTTCATTTTGTTTTTCTTTCCATCTTTCAATTCATAAAAAAGCAATAAACTCTCATGAGTTATTTTGCTAACTCTGCTGTGACCACTCCACAGTTTCATCATTTGTAATTACAGAATGGCAGAGTTTCTATGATCTCATGTGCATGGTTTCAGAAATACAGGAGTAATAGTAAAAAATAAAAATAAACCATCTGTACTGATTACACCCTAAGCAGTTGCACATTCATGTCTTACAGGAATGGTAATTTTATTATGGACAAATATTTATTTATAATTATATATTATATATTGTATGGAAAAATTCTTATCGACCTCCACGTCTTTAACAACAAAGCCCAAAACAGATTGGTGATGTGAGAAAGTCAAAGGAATTTTAGGTGTTATATAAATAAATATATATATATCCCTAACCATGTCCAGGGAACATGAAAACTCAATGTTCAGCAAAAAGAGCTGCACCAAGACTATGACTTTAGAGATGATGCTTCAGCACTGCTGGTTTCCTGACTGGCAGTAGGTAAGAAGAGGTCAGCCCTGCGTCTTGTCTCTTAAATGAGAAAAAGTATGTCTTGTGCTTGGTGTGGTGAGCCAGAACTAGAAACTAATCCCATCTCTGAAGTGAGCATCCCTCTCACAGCCTCTTCTTTAGCTCATTAAGGCTTGATTTCCTTCCTTACATAGTGTCACAGTTGGAACATGAGGAACAGAAAATGCATCTCCTTTAGGCTGAATTGCACTCTGGTGTTTAGAATCCTCCCTGTGGTTACAGTTTTTTGAAGGAAATGTTTAGCTCTGCAAGTCCAGGGCTATCTTTTGAGCCATATATCCCCATCTGATATAGGTGCCTAATTCCCAAAAAGGGAACAGGATTTGGGATTCTTCATCCGTTCAGCATTCATTTGGCCAGTAGAAGCAACTTCTCAGTCAGAAGGAATCAGACCATAATGCTGGATGCAGACCTTGCCATTGTCTCCACCTCTCCCACCAGTACAGAGTTGCCACCTCACTAGCCAACAACTGAGTAGTCATAGACAGATTCCTGGAGATCAATCCATGAAACACTGGAAATGGAAGTACCAATGATGGGGAGTGTAAAAGGAAAAACACCTTGGTGAAGAGAACCCTCTATTGAAGAAAAAGAAATATTACCTCTCTTTTCTTACAAGAATGCATCGATTCATTATGACTAAGTGCTCAAGTTAACCAGACTGCTGATATTTATTCAAAAATTAATACAAAAATTATCCCAATACACAATGGGAAGGAAGTGCAGCTAATGAATGCTTTTCTCCCTCAGTGAACAAAGACAAACGTATTTGCCAGATAAAGTCTTATTAAATTAAGAAAATCTTTATCTATTTTGTATTCTGCAGGCAATTAATTCCAAGCTGTATATTTGCATTTCAACTTCATTTCTGTTTGTAGCTTTCTACACTTTCATGAACAAAGAATCAAATTCCAAGATGACAATGCTGGACTATTATCCCAGGCATGAAATGTCAGCATGTATATGTTTGCATTTCCTAAAAAACATATTACCTAGTAGGAAAAAAGTAATTGAGAAAATATAATACATGTGGAAAACAATAGTATGAAATGAACAGAATTTTTAATCCCTCCAAAACAACAGCAGAAAAGATATTCTGCCTAAGGATATAGAAAACAATTTGTAAAATAGTTGAACAATGGGATGTGCTTAAGTCTGTATCAAGTTATCTTCAAGTGTCATCAAAATGGATGCAAAAATCCATAAAAGCCACACAGATTGCGTGAGTTAACTATGTTCAGATTGCGATTTGCACTGGAAAGAGGATTATCCCTGCATTACTATCATGGATGGTACAATCAAGGCAGGAGTTGCTTTGCAACTAGCAGAAATGAAAACTGGACAGATTGGTTCATGTAAGGTAGAGGTGAAATTTAAAAAAGGCTGGTCTGAAAGATATAAAATCTGAGGTCTGTGAAACAGTATTTTTCAAGCTGTAATGTTATGTTTCCAGGGTGTTACATTATAATATGATCTAAAAATCCATTACATTCTTTCTTTGTGCAAAACTGTAATGTTGAGAGACATCTTACATTTGGAACTTGAAACACACCTCACTTAAATATGCCACTCTGATAATGTTCAAGAGCTTTACTGAATCAAAGTCTTTCTTAGTAAAACACATTCTTTGTGATAAACACATAGAATTAAAAGGTTAGCATTCCTGTGATGAGCTGCAGTAAGTATGCCTCTATAGATATATACATAACTGCTACCACATAAAATCAAATAGCTTAGCTGAAACTTTCTCTTGTTTACTTTTTCTTATATCACTACAATTAGACCATTTGCAGCTAACAAAATGTACTTTTGCTGTCGCTCTTGAGTTGACAAAAAAACCCCACATTTGTTTGACTTCTCTGGACCCAATTCCAGTGATGCAAGGACAGGTACGAGATTTGCATTAGTTCTCATAGTACAGTGGATAAAAGTCTATTTCTTTCAGTGGCTGCCTTCTTGGGACTCAAGCTGTCTTTCTGCAGAAGTGAGACACTATACAATTCAATTTTTGCCATTTGAGAACTGAAAGTACTAGTAAATATTTTACTACCCATTTTATGATTTTTTTGTAAATGAAGTGCATAAAGGAGCTAAAAAGATTATAGCATTTTCAGTGTTTCTATTCCTCCTTTACGACCCTCCAAACATTAGGTGAAAATCTGTAAGTTTATCCACAATGTGCAATGATACAGCACATAGATTCTAATAGATGATATTACAGTGCATAGATGTCCCAAAGCAGAGGCTGATGAAAATGGATTTCACTGCATGTGGAGCTGGAAATGTACTTGTCAGCTAAGCATTTCAACAATATTAAATTCATAATAAAAACGAAATAGTTGTTATTATTCTCGGTGTAGTCCTATGTGATTACTGAGGTATCTGGCTGCCACTTTGATTGAAAAGGCATCTTTTAAAGTGAGGATTTGTCCAGAACTCTGATTACATATTAAGAACTGCAGTGTTACTCTACCAATCATTAATTTTTACCCTATGTTGATTAACACGAACCTTTTGGAGGAGGCATTTTCAAAACCATTGATAAATTCCCATTTAGTGTTAAGTGTATATAAAAAGTTACTTTTTAAAAAATCATTTCTTGTATCTCTTTGCCCTACTTAATTAGTTAGTCATTATCTGTGATGTTTTTGCTAGAGAAAGCAATCAATGGTATGACTAGAATGATACTCGATCTGATCTTGCTTGGATTTAAATTTCAGGTTGGCTAAGCCACTCTCTAGAGGAAAGGTGGCTGTTATTTTTAGTTCACCCTAGCGGCAGCCACAGGCAAATTCAATAATGAAATATGGTGAAGCATTGTTTTCAAATAACTTCAGCTGCAGTAAGGATATCATAGCTTAAAAGTGACTACAGATAATATTTTTTAGCTGTTTCATTGCACTGAAAAGGAATTCTTCAACAGAATTCAACCATAAAAAGTGTGCCACAGAAAAAGCAAAAAAGCTAAATACTTTCTTTGCTGATAAACACACAATATGTTTATAAGTAGTTCTGACTCTCGAATTAAATTAGCAAAGTATGATTAGGCTATGACCAGGTGATCTGCTCACCACAGTCCTTCAGAATATTCCAGGATTGTAAGACATTGAGCTAATGAAATTTCAGACTGTCGGTAGATTAACTGAAGATCAGGGAAACTGCTTCTTAGGAAAGTGAGGTATAAGACAGTCTGGACTAAATTTCAGTTTGCCTTTAACTAAGGCTGATTGTGGGATGAGCACACTGGCTATAGCACTCAGATACTAGTAGTTCTCTAAAGTCTTCTTAAAGCTTTACCTTCATGCTTCAAGAACCTAGTGAAATACTCTAAAATGTAGCAAGAAAAAGAAATCATAGCAGGTTCAAATAAATGCATTGCTCATCTCCTCTTTTCAAAACCTTTGCAGAGCTTAGGGACCCTATTAAGAGGGGGGGTTGGACTAGATGATCTCTAAAAGTCCCTTCCAACCCCTACCATTCTGTGATTCTATGTGATTCTATGATACTAGCAAAGCCTGAGTAGGTAAGAGCAGGCTTTAGAGTGCACATAATCTACATCAAGACAGAAAAAATTTATGCTGCATTTTTCTTTAAGTTCCTTTGCCCTGGGCTGAGAGTACTGCAGTGGTAAAGCCACGGTGGCTGGTGCACATAGGATAGGATCACGGGATCATGGAATGATCATCTGGAATGAAGGAGACTTCAGGAGGCCTTTAGATCAACTTCCTACTCAAAGTGGGATCAGCTGTAAGATCATATCAAGCTGGTCAAGGCTTTTCTTGACTGGTTACAAACTACCCTTATTACACCCTGGCAACCACTACAGCTATGCAGGAAGGCAATGAGTTTCCTCTTCAGTGATTTGCTCTCAGCCAGGGCAAAAGATAAGGAAGAGTGAGAATGCTTACAGAATCATAGTTAAGCTGTGAGATGAAAAGCAAACCAAAAAAGGCTTTTTATTCCCATGCTACAGGCAGATGTCTGTGCAATATAAAGTTAAGATTCTTACTGAAGCATCAGCTACGTCTGAACTCTGACTATGTAAAACTAAAAGTTCAGAAAGAAGTATTTTAGCAAGGCTTGAAATGTAACAGTGTAGGTGGATGGTAAATCTGGTTTTGGCAGTGGGAATGGATGTATGTTTAAGTAACGGTATACATGTGTTCTTGCCCTGCTCTGCTTTTTACAGAAGTATGTGTGCCACACAGAGTCCCTGAAAGAAAGAAAGGAGAGGTCCACAGAAAGCAGAGATGGAAAGAGAAATACAGTCTTTAGAATGAGAGAAATGTAAATGGGGTGTTCTGAAGAAAACAGGAGCGACTTACCCCACAGAAAGAAGAAGTTGATAGACCAGGATCTGTTATACACAGCTTGCAACACAGATGTGTGATTTATTAAGAAGGCTCAATTTATTACTGTAAGCCTTGAGCACAATAGCTTTCAAAGTTTTCAGTTTCACAAACACATAGCAGATTACACTTGTTTTTCTCTGGACACATCTATGACCCTGATCCACGGCTCAGTGCCTGAAATGGATGCAGCATTAGAAAAATACCATGATAAAATCACAGAGAGGTGATAAGATTCTTTCTACACACAGAGCAGATATGATGAGTGCTTTTGAATAAGCTACTCTGCTGGGGTGATTGTATTGATTGGGAAAAGAGGGATAATCATGCACTGATTTGACTTTTTTTTTTAATCAGATATTCTCCAGAATTTTCTAAGCAAGAAAATCTAGTGGATAAATTTA
Source organism: Colius striatus (assembly GCF_028858725.1). Classification (NCBI taxonomy): domain Eukaryota; kingdom Metazoa; phylum Chordata; class Aves; order Coliiformes; family Coliidae; genus Colius; species Colius striatus. Next base: position 15,025,890 of record NC_084769.1, on the reverse strand, counting down.
TTACAGCTGAACAAATTTATGCACTGTGGCAGTTTTAACTAGTATTTTTACCTTTCCTGTCTCAAACTCTTCTGCAGTGTGACAACATGTATGGTGTTCACACCTAGACATGGCTGCATTTCAGGAGAAAGACACCATTTATGTGATCAGTTGACCTTGCCTGCATAGTGTGATACAAATGCATCAAGCTTTGTTGCCTTTATTTATTCTTGCACTATGCAGTATGGTAGTAGCAGCAGCAGTGTGATCATATCGTTTGATGCACATTGTACTGCCCAGAGCACTCCAGATTTATCCAACATAAGACTTGTTACAGGTTACAAAAGTACAAATCAGTGAATAACAACTGCAAGAAGCTGTTCTAAAACACTTTTGTTTTTACACAGAACTGTCAAAATAATTAATTCATGCTCTTGTCAGTGATTACTATCTCCTTTTCTCACCCCAAGAAGCATCACTTGGGATTTGATTCTCTCTTTGAGCATAATCCATGGAATGACTCAGAATAGTTACAATGGCTCCCGGAAGCAGAGATGGGAGTGATAAACATGACAGTGTCCCTGTCAGATCTCCTTGCAAGATTGCTGGTCAGATAGATTGTAACAGGAAGCTGCTTCTTTCACTTTCCTTAGCTGCTCAGAGAAAGAAAAGCTCAGGTTTTTTCAGAGTAAGCCTGTAAACCTAAAGAACTATGTACTTTTTTTAAAGGATAGCATCTGAAGATACCTGTGTTTAGAGTATATTCATCCACTCAGAGACTTTAGAAGCTGTCATTCCTGTAGTGTATTTGTTATTGTAGAGATTGAACTAGTACTTTGATTTGGGAATTATTTGTCCAGATTCATGTAAGATATTTATCAATGGTATAATAATTTGCTCAGTTTCTCTGTGAGGTCCCCACAGCAAAGTCATGTCAGTGAAGCAGAGTCAGATCCATTAGGAGCACTAAGGAAAGCACACGTAACCCATCCTTAACTTTCATATAAAGAAATACTGAAAAGAGCTACAGAGGCTGTATTTGTAATAAAATGTGTTAGGGCTGGGTGGATGTATAGCAGATACTTTGGAAATTATCTTACATACAGAAGACTGCAGTGAAGAAGTGCCATTTGCTTCAGCAGGCTCCATGGTCACAAAAAACTATAAAGCAAGACAGGAATATCTGCCGTGCTCCAAGGTGCTTCTTATCAATCCTCTGTAAGTACAAGCTTCAAATGGTATCTACCAAGGTAAATTTAGATTTTCTCTATATTAATCTGGTGGAATAAAATTGATATGTCAAAAAGTGCAAAGAAAACCTCTGGCTTGCTGTCCAAAGAGCAAAATATGAGACAGCAACACAGCACAGCTGATACATAAACAGAAACAGAAGACTGCTTGCTGAAGAGAGTCACAGCCATAGCCCTCTGTTTAAGGTGGTTAGGCTAATTGTTTGATTAAAATAATCCATTTTCAAAGTGTAAAGCTGTATGGCAGTGTTCATAACAAATTTAGTTTTTAGTCATCAACTGAATAACACGGGATTTTCTAGCATTTAAGTAATTCTGATGATTGCAGCAGAAGCATGTTTAGCCCTGGTTACTTTTCCAGTGAACACTACTGTGCCCTAACTTCAGAAGCCAAGAAAGCCTCTTGCTGGTGTTAGTACTAGACCTCTTGTTGACAAGCCTCATCCTCTGTTTCCCACTATTTACTATTTCAAGATGCTATTTCCCACTCTTCCCTCTTTGATACAGCCTATTTTCTCCCAGTAATTAGAAGGGACTCCTGTAAAAAAAAAAGCTGGCTAGACTTCTAGAGTGTGTGCTTCATTAGAGGCCTGTCTCACCAAGGAGCTATTTACATGTTCTCTCTGGTGCCACATTGCCTATGTTTATTTGAAAGAAGCAGAGATTCTCACAGAAGTGTCTCAGCCTTTATGGCAGACAAACAGACTCCAAAAACACTATACACAGAAATATCTTGATTTCTTAAAACTTGTCTCAGTGCTTTAGCACTCTTAGAGTCAAGTGGATGCTTTGTGGGTGCCTCAATGATCTACTTCCTGACACACAGGTGCGAAAAATAAGTCAGGACACCCCAGACCTGGACATGGACTTCTGAGCTCACTTTCTTTAGATAAAGGTCAGGCAATGAGTGGAGTTTCATTTTACATAGGAAATCAAGATGCATTTCCACTCCAGCTGAATGGTGTGCATCCTCTGCAACAATAACACAGGCTGATTTATTTTTAAAAGCTAGACAGAACCTGCATATAAATTTACTTTTTTTTTTTTCAATTCCTGCTTTTAGGCCACAATGGAGATGTGCCAACATATCCATAAGAAGATGACGGTTACAGTTTTCTCCACCACTATACTGTGGGGAGACCCTGCCAGCCAAAGAGAAGTTTCTGGGTTGTCAGCATAGCCATTGACTCTGTGACAATCCAGCCATATTCACTTTGCTCACAAACTACAGCATCACTCATGAGAGTATTTGGGCCATATTAGCTTTTACTATAAGATCCAACACAGCAGTAACAAATGTGAAGCATGTTTTCTTGATTCTTTTTTCTTTTTCATTTTCTGCAATTGAAAACCACAGCATTTTCCAGTCACTTCTGTAGTCAATATTTTAAAAGTGTGTGAAGGAGCCAGAAAAATAGCTATTTGCAACAAAAACAACCATTTAAATAAAAAGGTCATCTGCCTCTTTTCCTGTCACAGCCTGCTTGGGAGACAGGACTGTTTCCCTTTCTTTCTGCTTTTTAGTCTGGCATCCACTGACAGTCCTCTATCTTCCACTTTTAAGGCATGTGATGAGATAGATAGCCTCCATTTTCCTTTTTTCTTTTGACCCAACTATTTTCCTGTGGATAGCCTTCCTAGAAGTCCTATGGATAGCTTCCATTTCTTGTAGAGAGGCTGAAAGTTGCAAGAAACAATATCCCAGAGCCTCTGATTACAGATCTCCTCTCCCCTGCAGCCAAATGAAGGCTTTTATCCCAGATACATCAGCCCCTTCAGGTGTTGTGAATACACAGCAGAAATCTAGGATACATCTTAATTTTTCCTCTTTCACAAGATTTGGGAAGCCACAGCTTGAAAAAACTTTACATGAGGTAAAAGAAACAAGCTGCCCTTGATCCAGCCTTTACTGTTGGTTAATCTGTTTCCTTTTTGATAGACTCTTCTCAGTATTGTGTTGACTTGGAAATAAGAGCAGTAATATTGTAAATCAGTGTGTCTTGAAGTTACACAATTAACAGGTTTGATGCTGTGTTTTAAGTCTATGTTTTATGCTTATTTCTTTAGTGACTATACATGTTATTAAAGTCAAAAGCAGTTTCACTTCCAGCAGTCTGGGAGATGTGTTTAATCAAAAATAGCGTAAAAGATTAAGATGCTGAAAAGTTATACATATTTCAGACATTAAAGTTAAGGAATAAAAGCCCTTGTAGTTCTTGCTGAATAAAATTTAATGAGATTGAACCAAACCAATGAGATCTCTAGGATTTGCACTGCAGAAAATAAGAAAATGTTTAAACTTTGTGCAGTAGAAGAAAGTATCCATGCTCCTGAAGACAAATTTGCTGGGCAGCCAGATGGACAGTTCTGTGGCTCACTGAATTTTGCAGTTCCCTCTGTAGCTTTTAAAGAAAGGGGATACCTATTAGAAACACAATACATTTGCCAGCTTCTGCCTGTGAAATGACATGGCACTTGGGAAACACCAAGTGCTCATGAGAAGCCCTTTACATTGTGTTCTCGTAAATGACATGACTGACTCTGCAGCCATAACAGCAAAGACAGAGCAGTTTCCAACTTTCTGATGTGACATTTCACATCAGAAATACTTTACAGCCAAAAAGCACTTTCGTTTACCAGATAAAGAAATAAACTGGAGCTACTCAGAATGTTCTGGCAATGACCAAAAAAGCACATGTAGCTTTGTGGTTGAGGCAACAGTGTCAGCAGTTATGACACTTTTCTCTTAGACTGAAATAAAGTGGTATTTTGAATCCCTTTAACTAGGATTTAATTTTGTTCTCCCAGAAACATGCATTCAATATCACTGTCTCCCTCAAGCCTACAAGTCTTCCATAAGTTGAAAATTCAGGTTTTAATCTAAAAAAGACAGACATTTGGAAACAATTCCTGATTATTTTTTTCTCATTTGTTTTGAGCTATCAAACAAATTTTGAAGCTGCAAATGTTGCTGGGAGTGATCAGCATCCAGCATTTCATTAATAGTTCTAGTGATGAAAAGTGCAGCCTAATACTCATGTCAATAGTTGGTCGTCTTTGAAAATCCCCTATAGCTAATAAAGACATCTGTCAAATGGAAAACAACATTATTAGTTTTAAAAAGGAAAAACAACTTCCCATGTATTTATCCACAGCCCCACTTAAGGTACACCAGCCCAGCCTACTGCATTCCTACGTTTTATCTTTTTTGAAAGTTGTGAAATTCTAGGTTTTTGTCCCTCTTTAAGGATATACAGTTATGCATTGCACACTTATAGGGTTCCAGATGTTAGATCTGTCTGTGGCAGGTGTCAAAAAGAGTGAACAAAACACATGTTTAAAAATCACACCAGGAACAGTAAAGATCTGAATGGTATTTGTTTTGCATTTTCTACCATTCCTCACCATCTTCAGGTACATTAAATTATACATCCTTTTGAACATAGCCTCTACCAAAGAAGGATCTGTGCCAGACCATGATGATAAGAAGTCAGATAAAAGCCACTGCTTTTAAAACTTCCAATCACACTACCTATTCCAGACATTTGGGCTTAAATCACTGCTCTGAGTATCTTTTCAAACTGTCTGTGAGGACATGGGAAAACCTCCTGGTTTATTTAAAAGGTAAGTTTACTGACCTTCTACCATTTTACACTTTCAGTATCTATCCAAGAAACTCTTCAGTTTTTTCATACTTCAGAACTACATATTACCAGACCTGGCCCAACTGTCCATGCTCTTTTCAAGAATTTTCCCCCAAGAAAGTTGTATGCTCTGACCTGTAAAGTACTTTTTCAAGTCTATTATAAACACTTATTATGGACACTGCTATGTTAGAAGACAAAACCACTAATACCACAGAAGGTTTTTTTGAGATAAGCTTTCCTTTTCTCTTCCATGCCTGCCGCCTCCACTACAGAAGAAAAATATAGTGGAAGCACAAAACTATCAAAAGGAGAGTTGAAAAATGAAAGTCAGTTTAGATGTTTAAAATTCTTTCATATATGAAAATATACATTTGTACTTTGTACTATATATATCCATCTCTCTATTTCTACTACATGGAGAAGAGGAGAAAAACTCCAGAAGAACATATAAGAACATTTTAAAGTTTTAAAATCAGTTTTATAGTTTTGTTTCTTTTTGAAACTATTATTATTTTTTAAATAACTAACCTTTATTGTATGGCCCTTCAGAATTAATCATATCATCCTTCTGGGTAACAGAAAAGAAAAACAGGGAATACATTTTGCTAGCTTTGGAAATTTAATCTGTTTTACTTTTCCTGCAGCATTAATACATTTAACAGATAACTAAAATATGTTTTAGTTCCTCTAACAAAGGTACTATCAGGTTCTATTGACTTATGAGGGTTCAGTTGCCCAAAGAGTCTTTAACCTCTTCCTCTCCCACCCAGGGCAAGTCCTCTGCTGTTCAGGCCATCCTACTATCCTTGGCTGGACTGGGTTTCCCGAGGGCTGGCCTTGGCCATAAAGACTGAAGCTAAGAAGGTATTCAGTAGTTCAGCCTTCTCTGCATCCTCTCTCACCAGGACACCTCTGTGTTCAGGAACAGCCCACGTTTCCCCTAATCTTCTTTTTTGCTGATGATGCACCTGAAAAACTCCTCCTTGCTTTCCTTTACTTTCCTGGCCAGGTTGAAATCTAAAAGGCCTTTAGCCTGCCCGGTTGCACCCCTGCATGCTCTGGCAATACTCCCGTATTCCTCCCGAGAAACCATGCCCTGTTTCTACCTCTCCTAGATGGCTGCTTTCTCCCTGAGTTGTCCTAGTGGAGATTTGTTCATCCACGTTCAGGCCTCTTTTTCCTGCTTTCTTGCATGTGGGGACACACTGACCTGGGGGCCTGGACAAAGTGGCACTTGAAAATCAAGCAGCTCTCTTGGGCACTTCTACCTTCTAAGATCTTATCCCATGAGATCCCTCCAAGCAAGTCCTTGAAGGGGCCCAAGTCAGCTCACCTGAAATCCAGACTTGCAGTCCTGCTTGGTGTGTCCTGCTTCTTCCACAAAGGATCTTGAACTCCATCATCTTATGGTCACTGTAGCCAAGGCTGCCTCCAACCTCCACATCCCCATCCAGACTAAGTCCAGCAGCACATCCCTTCTCCTTGGCTCCTTGACCACTTGTGACAGGAAGTTGTCATCAGCACTCTGCAGGAAGCTCCTGGCCTGTGTGTGCTTGGCTGAGTGGCTTTGCCAGCAAATACCAGGGTGCTTGAAGTCCCCGTGAGGGCCGGGGATGATGATTGTGAGGCAGCTCTGAGCTGTTTCTTAGAAGGCCTCATCCACTTCTTCCTGCTCAGGTGGCCTAAAGTGCCACAGCACTATCACCCACACTAGCCTGCCCCTTTGTTTTCACCCAGAAGCACTCACCCCAGCCCTCATCCCCACCCAGGCAGAGCTCAATGTGCTCTAACTGCTCTCTCACCTAGAGAGCAACTCCAGCCCCTCGGCCCAGTTGCCTGTGTTTCCTAAACAGCACATAGCCATGCTTGGCTGTGCTCCAGTCCCATGAGATGGCCCACCATGTCCGTGTCACTGGTTTGAGATCATGGGCACCCTATATCTGTACCCACATCTCTAGTTCCCCCTGCTCACTCACTAGTCTCTCGCATGTGCCTCTTGACAGTGAGTCATCCACAATCAGCATCCCCCGCTTTTTACAGTGCCCACTGCCTGTTGCCAGTGAAACAGTTGGTGGTGGATTGCTGTTGAGATTTCCCCACCCAGACCTTGTTCATTCATGACCACCATTATTAGAGCTACAAACGTGTATTTTATTGGAACGTCGGAGGGAGGGTCGCGAAGCCGAGAGGGTCCTGGAGATGGTCGTGTACCGGAGAGTGGCGAAGTGGAGAGGGGAGAGGATGACGATGCGGAGAGAGTCTTGAAGTGGAGAGGGATCGTGGAGAGCATCGTGAACTGGAGAGCACCGTGAACGTTGAGAGTGTTGAGAAGCAGAGAGTCCTGAAGTGGTGAGGGTCGTGTACCGGAGAGTCGTAAAGTGGAGAGAGTCGTGGTGAGGGTCATGAACCAGAGAGAGTCTTCAAGTGGAGAGGGTCATGAACTGGAGAACAGCGAAATGGAGAGTCGTGAAGTTGAGACTTCTAAAGCGGAGAGTCCTGAATCAGAGACGGTCTCGGAGATGGTCGTGTACCGGAGAGTGGCGAAGTGGAGAGGGGAGAGGATGGCGATGTGGAGAGAGTCTTGACGTGGAGATGGTCGTGAAGTGGATAGTCGTGAACAGGAGAGAGTCGTGGAGAGGGTCATTAACTAGAGAAAGTCGTGGAGAGGGTTGTGAAGCGAATAGTTGTGAGGTAGAGAGGATTGTGAAGTGGAGACGGTGGTGAAGCTGAAAAGATTGTGGGGAGAGTCATGAAGCGGAGCTTTATGAAATGAAGTCGTGGAGATGGCCGGAAATGCAGTCTTGGAGAGGGTCATGAAGCTTAGAGTGGTGCAAAGTGGAGAGAGTCGTGGTTAGGATTGTGCAGAGGGTTGTGTACCTTAGTCATGAAGTGAAGAGTCGGGAAGTGGAGAGAGTCGTAAAGCAGAGACGGTCGGGAAGAGAAGTGTCTAAGGTCTTCTGAATCTGAAAGGGTCGTGGAGAGGGTCTTGAAGTGGTGAGTCATGAAGCGCAGAGTTGTGGAGGGTGCCCGAAGTGCAGAGTCTTGAAGTGGAAAGGGTCATGAAGCAGAGAGTCGTGACCTTGAGACGGCTGTGAAACTGAAAGGATCATGGAGAAGGTCCTGAAGTGGTGATTCATGGAGGGTCATGGAGAGGGTCGGAAGCGTAGAGTCTTGAAGTGGAGAGGGTCGTGAAGTGGAGAGTTGTGAAGTTGAGAAGTTTGTGAAGTGTAGAGAGTCGTGGAGAGTCATGAAGTGGAGAGTGGTGAAGTGCAGGTGGTGGGAAGCACAGAGTCTTGAAGTGGAGAGGGTCATGAAGCGAAGAGTTGTGAAGTGAAGATGGTCATGAAGTGGAGAGGCTCGTGAAATGTAGAGTGGTGAAGTGGAGAGGGTCGCGAAGCGGAGAGTCGTGGAGAGAGTCATGTACCTTAGAGTCCCAAAGTGGAGAGTCGGGAAGTGGGGAGGGTCATGTACCTCAGAGTCATGAAGTGGAGAGTCGGGAAGTGGGGAGGGTCGTAAAGCAGAGAGGGTCACGAAGCGGAGGGTCCAAGGACTTCTGCTGCAATGGATTCTGGTACTAGACTGGCACTCTGACATCAATATTTCCGTGGAAAGAGGAGCCTTGGCATTCGTTTGTGGTGCCGGGACCCATACTGTGGTGGATCGACCTCCATGGGCTCTTCCCGATCCTGAGGTGGATCCACCTCCATGGGCTCCTCCTGATCTTTTGGTGGATCCACTTCCATTGGCTCCACCCTGTCAGCTGCTGAAGGAAAAGCCATTGCAGCAGGAGCAAAAACAGTTGCGGGAGGAGGAAAAAATGGTGCAGTAGGAGGGAAAGGGAGGGGAAAGGCAGCCATCGGTGCAGGGGGGCAAGCCGTTGTTGCAGGCATTGCTGGAGGAAAGGCTGTTGTTGCTGCAGGAGGAAAGGCAAGCGCTGCCGGTGGAGGAAAAGCCATTGGTGCAGGGGGAAAAGCTGGGGGAAAGGCAGGTGCTGCTGGAGGAGGAAAGGCAGGTGCTGCTGGAGGAGGAAAGGCGAACGTTGGCAGTGGAGGAAAAGCCATTGGTGCAGGGGCAAAAGCTGGAGGAAAGGCAGGTGCTGCTGGAGGAGGAAAGGCAGGTGTTGATCCTGCATTGTTGACCTTTAGAAGTCTCTGAAGCCACATCGTCACCCTCCTGAACTTCTTCCCTTCTTGGCCAGGCAGAGATGGGCAACTGCTGTCTTTGCTGCTAAGGATCCCCGTCCAAGTGTGCGCAGGTCTCGACACCAGCAGCTCTGCAGCTGAGAGTCAAGTGCCGTGTGTCGGTTGGTGTGCTAATGGGGTTAACGGACATGGCAGGAGACAGCGTGATGTCAGCAGCACACGCTGGGGTCAATGCAAATGTCCATGCGGATGACTGTGATTGGCTCCTGTGTGTCTTGGCTTGGCAGCGTGAGCTTAGGACTAGATGATGGTCAAGGCCTTTTCCAAGCAAACTTATGCTATGATTTGATGAAAGGTAGCGTGCTGTGGGAGGAAGAGGAGGGCTGTGGAGGGGCAGAGGGCCCCTTCCTGGGAGTGTCTCCTCTGTGTCCATTGCTAAAGGAGGGCCGTAGCAGGCATTGGGTCTGAAACGTGGGTAGAGAGTCTTTTGAGAAGAGGCAGAATCGGATGGCAATGGAGCCCTGGACACAATTCACTTTTGTCTGCTGGGAAAAGGAAGGGGGGCTTTACCAACTGTATGTGTGAAGCCACAAAACATGTCAAATCATAGCAGCTATTAGTCCATCCCAAACTCAAGTGCTCTGTGATGAGCACTGCACACAGACACAGTTCTCAGCTGCTGCCACTCCTGGCCAGAGAGGAAACCGCAGAAGCCTTTTGCAATTTTGGCAGCCCTAGGAATGGATCAAATCTGTGCTGCTCCAGCCCTAAGATGCATCATCTTTCAACTAGAGGAAACCTCAGCTGGAGAAGATGGCCTTTGTATCTAAAAGGATGTGCCTGCACTTTGGTTTCTGGGTGTTTAATAGGACAAACACAGCACGTCACAAGGCGGGGCTGCTGCGGCTTTCAAAGCTACCCTTGAACTTGGTTTATGACTTAGGCACCTTGATCTTGTCCGCAGCTGGGACGTGTCTGCAGAGTGGGTGTCCTCTGAAGTGGCTGAGTGGTCCAAAATATGCCTTTCTTGGCTGTTGAGAAGTGCCAGTCGGCTGATGCTTCTTGTCCAAGTGGTGCTTTGTCAAAGTGGTGCTTTTCATTACCTAGCACATCAACAATAGATCTGATTATTTCTTTGTTTTTTGTTACTAACTTTTTCATTGATTTAAAAAAAGTCAAAAAGTTGCCATTAACTCAAGATCCCTAAGCTTTGCCAGATATGGCGAATGATTTTCAATTAACTAGTTCTCTGCCAGGGAGCTTAAATCATGCAGTAAACTCCAAGAAAGGAAATTTATCACTCATCAAGGATTAGTCTTCCCTCAAGACATGTGGAGCGAACAGGAACAATTAGGGAATGAGAATTACTGTGTTGCTTACCAAACAGCATTATTCTGGGGATGCTTGAATTGGACACAAGGGAGCAGCTGAATCTTACGTGCTCTTCTGGACCTCAAGAGAAATTGCTAAAATTTCACTGTAGTTCAAAAATGGTCAAGAAGAGAAAAAAATAAACCCGAGTTGCATGGAATGGAAACCCTAGCAACTCGTAGCAGTTATTTAAAGATAAACTTCAACTTGGTAAATTAACAAGTTGGATTTTTTAAAAAAATATAACCTCTGTGATCATTACAGAACACCAGTTATGGTATATTACTCATAGTAAATGTAAATCTGGAGTGCGTGCATTACTCATGGGACACTACGATGCAGAAATCTCACATGAAATAATGATTGCAGGGCTCAGCCTTGTATGCCTTTGAGAAGATACTCTGCTTTTCCAAAGTAGGAGACATTAGGAAGACCTGACTGACAAAGTAAAGCCTGAGCTGTCTGCCAAACTGTGAAGACTTGCACTGAAATATTTCTTCTTTTAAGCCTAAAGCAACATTTAAAATACAAAGATCTCATAGTGACCCTGTCAAACTCAATGCATGTACAACATCTGAACCCAAAGAGACTGTAATTCAGCAGTGTCCAGGGAACATAAATAAATGAGCTTCAACTTGATATGTGCTGGGGTATTACCAAGTGGTGCTTTGCAGCCCTACTTTCCTGACTTTGGGCCAGAGCCCTTCCGAGTGGGCTTGTCAAGCCCCAGAAGTGCCTTCTAAGCTGCACTGGATCTCATGGATGTGAAGCCGTGCCGTTCGTTGCCTTCTCTCCTTTGGCACTTAGTGCAGGGAGCTTTGGCTGCTTGTCTGTCAGCATCAGGATGTTGTGAGTTCAAGGCTCCTGCCTTCCATTGGCTGCATCCTGTTGGCTCTGCAGACTGGGAGCAGGCTGGCATTTTTCAGGCAGGAGAAAGGTAGTTCTGATCCTCTGGCACTATCAGAAAGCATCAGTGTTTGTGCTGTAGCAAGACTGAAAAGAGTCCCCCGCAGAGAGTGACTGGGAAGAACAGGCAAGCTGCTGCTGCCAAGGAAGGCTACGTCTTTCTGTCCAGCAAAGGCTTTCACGTTTATTGCCAAGGCATAAGGTGCCCGTCATGCGCAAACAGTTGCAAGGTGTCTTTGGAAGGCAGCAAAACCTGTTGCTTCCTGATCTCGCTTCACGTCTCCAACGTTGCTCTGCATGAAGCATCTGAAGGGTGGAGAGGAGCGGGTTGGTATCTAAAAATCAATCCTCGTTTTGCTTTAATTCTAAAGCAAAGATATCCTTCTGTCCTCTCATCTTGAGAAAGAGGATCCTGTTATGAAAAGGGTCCTTGGATCCCCTTCTCCTTTGGTGTGTTCAAAATCCCGCTTTTATTCTAATGCTCAAGCTTGGCTCCACGTGAAGGGCTGAGGGAGGAGGAGAGTGGTTTGCTTTGGATAGAGAAAAAGAAATCAGGAGGAAAGTACCATTTCCCTGGATCCATTTTCAGGCCAAAGAAGAGAAAATGGCCTCACAGGATCATTCTACCATCTAGAATGCTATCCCAGGAGATTTCTCCAAGCAGGTCTTTGAGGAGACCAAAGTCAGCTGACCTAAGCACAGGGTTGCAAGCCAGTTTGGCATCCTGCTGCCTTTACATAGCAGCTGGAACTCCACCATTTCATGGTCATTGCAGCCAACGCTGCCTCCAAACTTCACGTCCCCAAGCAGAACTTATTTGTCAGCACAAGGTCCAGCAGCACATTCTCCCTGTTGATTCCTCAACCACTTGTGACAGGTAGTTGTCATCAGCACTCTGCATGAACCTCCTGGCCTGTACGTACTTGGCTGAGTGGTTTTACCAGCAAATTTCACAGTGGTTTAATTTCCCATGACGACCAGGGATTGTGACTTTGCGGCAACTCTCTGTTTTTTGTAGAAGGCCTCATCCACTTCCTCCTCCTAATCAGATGGCCTGTAACAAACTCCCACAACAGTATCACGTACCTTACCTACCCCCTTAATTGCAACCCACAAATACTGAACCCACCCCACGCCCCTTTTTTTACAAAAAATCTTTAGGCAAGTTCTTGTCCCTTGCACAGCTGTGTAGGCAGGCAGCTCTGACCATGACAAGCCCATGACTTGTATTTCCCAAAGCCCTGTTCTAGTCATGGTCTAGGCCATTTTGGTTTTCAGCTAGAGTGTCCATAAACATCTTTTTAGGAAAAGACTCGTCTAGCTGAATGCTCTGTCTTTTCAGTACCTGACACAATAGGAACATATTCCTGGTTTGGGTTATCCCAACACTATAGTACTTGTAATTCGTTTGCAAATTCCTGTCTAAAAGAGCGTATAGACCCTTAAAAATAAGACAGTCAAGATTATCGACAGACTTAAAATACCACTGATAGCTGAAGTGACTTAAGATACCTAAGTGCTATATCTAAGATACTTTTGAGAATCCAATTTAAGCTTTGTCATCACAAGTGGAAAATTTCACAGCTTCTTATTAAAATTGGGTCTCGTGCTATGTCTAGGTGAAAAGCCAAGTTTATAAAACCATGTCATGGGTTTGTGAGTAGCTGCTTTTGCTTGGTAACAAGGGGAGGGGGCTGCAGTGCAGGCCCTGTAAAGAGTCCTCAGACTTTCCCCTGCTCTTGTGTTCACACCCACCTCTGCCCCAGCTAAGCCAATCTGGCACCTCTGCCATCACTATTTAAGGATGGGAATTTGAAGTGCTTGAGAGGAGGTGTAAGAGTGGTACAAGATGGAGGTGACCATGCAGACCCCACAGTCAGAGAAAGAGGAAGGAAGGAGGAGTGACATATTAAAGACCCCTCTGTAACCTGTGGCGAGAATGCAGGCTATACCCCTGCAACCCATGGAGGGCAACGGCAGGACTGAGAGCCACAAGCAGCTCCGTGTAAGTGCACCCAGATGGGTGAGGGACTCTGTGAGGAGACGGCCATGGCGCAGGCCATGCTGGAGAGCCTGTGAGCTGCAGAGCAGACCCATACAAGAGGCCGAGAGGAGCTGCAGCCTTTGGGATGAACACAGGTCAGAGCAGCCTGTGCAGGACCAACAAGGAGCCCACCTGGCCTGAGGAGAGACAAACGGCAGAAGCCATCAGGAACAGACTGACTGAAACTCCCATTCCCTGCCCCCCTGAGCCGTTCAACAGGGGAGGAGAAAAAAGACACCAGGATCAGGGCTCTGAGCCCAGAAAGAGGGGAGGGGTGGGTAGAAGGTGGTCTGAAAGGGCTGGTTGCACTCTTCATCGTTGTACCACTCTGTGTTGTTTTCTGTTGGTTATGTTTTGGGGTTTTATGGTTATGTTTTAGTTGATGGTGGATTAAATTATTTTCTGTTTTCTTCCTCAAGCTGAGTAGCCTGGTCTGTTTTGTCCAGGACTATAAGCGGTAATTAAGCCCTCCCTGCCCTTTAGGAATTCTCAAGTCTATGACACTTGAGTCTAATCATGGTCTTTTGTCCCTGGATGGGCATAAACCATGACATCTTTCTCTGATGCCACTGAGGACCACACAGGAACTCATCCAGGTGGACTTTGTATGTGTCCCGACAAGGAGACTCAACAACCCATCTGGGCAGCCCATTACAGTGCTCCCTCACCCTCATAGTGAAGAAATTTTTCCTCGTGTTTCTTTGGAACATCTTATGTTCCAGCTTACACCCACTGCCCTTTGTCCTATCATTAGACATCACTGAGAAGAGCCTGGCTCCATGCTTCTGACATCTGCCCTTTACATATTTTTTAAATATTGATGAGGTCACCTCTCAGTCTCCTTTTCTCCAAGCTCAAGAGCCTCAGCTCCCTCAGCCTTTCATCATAAAGGAGATGCTCTACTTCCTTCATCATCTTTGTGGCCCTGCACTGAACTCTCTCCAATAGCTGGGCAGGAAGGCTCTTCAGAGGGATCTGGATAGGCTGGAGCAATGGGCCAAGGCCAATTGTATGAGCTTTAACTAGGCCAAGTGCTGGGTCCTGCACTTGGGCCACGCTAACCCCATGCAACTCTACAGGCTTGGGGACGTGTGGCTGGAAAGCTGTCCTGCAGAAAAAAAAATGGCAGTGTTGGCTGAATATGAGCCAGCAGCGTGCCCAGGTGCCCAGTAAGGCCAATGGCATCCTATCAGAAATAGTGTGGCCATCAGGACCAGGTAAGTGATTTCCCCTCTGTACCTAGTGCTGGTGAGGCCGTATCTTGAGTCCTGTGTTCAGTTCTGGGCCAGAGACAGGCAACAAAGCTAGTGCAGGGTCTGGAGAAAAATCCTGATGAGGAGCAGCTGAGAGAACTGGGGCTGTTTAGCCTGGAGAAGAGGAGGCTGAGAGGAGACATGTTCACTCCCTAAAACTACCTGAAAGGAGGTTGTAGCAAGGTGGGGGTCGATCTCTTCTCCAAAGTAGATAGAATGAGAGAAAATGGCCTCAAGTTGCACCAAGGGAGGTTTAGATTGGACATAAGAAAGAACTTTTTCACCAAGAAGGTCATTAGATACTCACATAGGCTGCCCAGGGAGTCCCCATCCCAGGAGATAATTTAAAATACAAACAGATGAGGTGCCAAGGGATGAGGTTTAGTGGTGGATTTGGAAATGCTGGGTTAGTGGTTGGACTTAATGATCTGAAAGGCCTTTTCCAACCAAAATGATTCTATGTTCTCCTCTTGTGACCAACACTCTGGATCTGAGTAGCGCTAGTAACTGACATGCATAGCTATGAGATAAATAAATAAATAAATAAATAAATAAATAAAGCTATCATCTTTATTACAGGTTTTTACCTATGTGCCATAAAATTGGCATGCACGCTCCTGAAAAACATTCAACATTACTCTTTAAATTTCCAGAAATAATTACTATTTGTGTCTTTTGAAAAATAGCAAGATCCCACAAATCTCAAGGCAGTCACTGTTCTATGAAGTAGAACCTTGGCTAAAAGTTTTTCTTAGCCAGCATTGAACTGATTTTTATTTCATGAAAAATACAGATCTAAGCTTTTTTCCCAGAAGCATGGCACAGAAAGATTCCCTTTAATAAGAAATTGGCAAAAATCAGAGCAAAACTTTTTCTTTTAAATACCATGAGTATTTACTAGTTATGTTATGCATAGCACTGATCAGCTAGTAGTGCAAAGATAAGTGCTGCAGTATTCTAACAAAACTACCTCTAAAGGATATAGGTAAGGGGTACTAACAATGCAAAAGAAATTTAAGTAGCTTTTTTTATCTATTTAAACTAATATAGGATTTCAGAGTGTGAAAAAGGTTTATTCTGGACTGAGGTCTTAGCTGAGCATAAAGAGTTTCTTTATTCCTTTTCTGAGAGACATGAAGTAAAAAATCAAAGGCACGGTGTTATCTTGCCTACAGTAATCTGCATTACACCCTTTTGTTTCAAGGCCATGGTGTACAGCAGGGGAAAACAGTGACAGGATAAGCCACTGCTTACATCCCAACAGACATTCTTCCACATTGTTTGGGAGAAGGATTCAGAAAGATCATTGTCTGACCAGAGGTGAGATCACTCAGAGGAAGCAATTTACACCCAAGCCTTTTGAAGTCTGGGAGGGAGTCATACTCTAGAGATTAGTGTCTATATAAAGGGCAGCTCATAGAAGGCATCATTGTACATCCACTGGAGAAAGGCAGGAGCTAGCTCTGGTGTTGACTGTCAGGATGCTCAGTCTCATTGCTTGCTCCAGTTCTCCATCCCACTAGTTGAATAAATAGTGTTTATGAGTGTGCATTGTTCTAGCAGCTGTAAAAGGAACCTGGCCATTGGCATGATTAGTCATTGAAAAAGTAGGCTTTGTGGAATCCATCAATTGGATGGGTCTTCTACTTCTATGGTTCTCCTCTACCCTCATCCTGTAATTGCTGATCTACCTGAAGACTGATTCTTGGCTTTCAGCTCTGGCTCATACTTTCATGCTGTTTCTATATCCTCGTTCTCATAGATCATACAAGGCTGTCCACAAACCCTATCCTTACGCCCATTAAGCAAGACCTTGCTGAAAAAAAGGAAATAGCCTTCTGAGGGAAAGAAGAAGGTGGAAAAAACCCCAGTAGAGTCCATGAGAAAAAAAAGTTTAAAATGATCCATATTCCCTCAGCTGGAGGAGATTGTATGTACAAATAACAGTCATATAGAACATTAGCATTTATAAATATGAAGTGTTATTTTGCTAATTTTAACTCCTTCATTAATTTCTAATATATAGATCTCTGAAGTATGAGATTCTCTGTAAACAGAAAGATATGTTGCAACTTATGAGAAAAACAACCCTTCTCCTCTCCCAGGTAAGCTGTTTTCTGAACATACTCCAAACTCAGCAGCTGGCTCCCAGGAGAGACATGCTCACAGTGAGATTTATGCTGATGAAAACTGGCAAATGGTCCTGTAAATGGGTGTCATGTTTTAGTAGGTTCATACTCCCAAAGAATTCTGGCTGTGGCAATCTCAAAGAAAAATTCCTCCATGAATAGAGTCAAAGATTGGCATTTGGGTGCAGTATGTCTCAAATGCTGATATAATCCAAGTATGTCCTATGCCTGAGGTTAGTGTATTTTGCTGACATTGCTGTAGAAACACTAATGAGACACCAGCAGAGAATTCCCATGTGTGAGGGTAATTTGTAGCTGGATCTCTCTCATAAAAGGAACATTATATAAGGCAGATGTGTGACAAGGCAGATTGAGAATCCTGCAGTAAAACTGAGGCCTTGGAGCTTAGCTAATATGGGGGGGAAATATCTACTAAGTTCTCTGAAAGCCCAGGAGATGAGGGTGAATGGTTACATGGGGCTTGTTTCATTAAGGCTGAAAAAATTCTGCAGATTGGATGAAATCCTTTCTCCCCACCCATTGTTGATGATAGGTCTGTTTAGATGTAAGAGATGTGAGGGATGGAAAACTGTGAACAGACCTGGAGTAAAACAAGAGTTTGACAGGAACCAAACCTAAATAACGTAACTTTCTTGGACATGAGATGAGAGATTCTAAGGACAAGTCAGTTTGGAAACTTAATATTTTTTTAATCTCTCAACAGAGCTGATGTGAATTAACATACACTGAAAAAAAAAATCTCAGCAAAATAAAAATTCACTTTAAGTGGCCACTTTGAAAAGTATTCTTTAGAACACCAGCTTCGAACCTTCTCTCCTGCTCCCACTCCCTGTTCAGTGTCTTATATGTTGAAAACCACAGTTCTTGTTTAGCGACTAGTTCCTGTCCAGCATATATTAGCACAACTCAGCTAGTAGTACTCTCCTGAAAAGACTAATACTACATGGAAAAAAATAGCTAGAGATATACAGCTCATAAAAACTGTGACTTTTCCCCTAAATCAACAACTGGAGTATTCTTTATTCCAGTCATGGGGTTACTCTCATCTGTAAAATATCTCTTGTAGTAAAGTAGTTGTACAAGTTTTTTTTTTCTAGCCAGTTACTCCAAGGTAATACAATTTAACCAAGCAGAAAAAGGTGAAAGTCTACCTGAAGAACTGGAATAATTTTGAAATTATTCTGTTGAATGAATCTGAACTCTCACCAAGTAGAGAAGAACAACAAACGTTAAACAACGTTACAAGTCTGCAAGCTGGCAGAAGCTTGTATTTAAGCTTTTAAAATGTTCACCCCAGTCATTCATGGGACAACCAAAAAGAAAAATCAGAAACTAAAATTTGTTTGCCTTTCATCACCTGAGTGAACATGTTTATAAATTGTGTTAAATGAGAGTCTTTGTTAAAAATAGTGTGAAAAATTAAGAAGCATTTTATGAATTTTTTAAACTTCCGACTCTTTGTGCTGAGGCAAATGTATAGGCTTTTCATAACTTTTTGAAAAAGGTTGCTGCTTCTACTTCCCTAAATGGACATCAATTTATTGTTGATATTAACCAGAAAGTATATTGGATGTATTTAAGGAACATGATGTTGATTTGATTGATCTTTTATTTTTCTGAATGGTGGATGTTGGGTACAATTAATTTTTTTATTTTTATAAACTCTTCTAGTTTTTTAGGTATTCCACATAGAATGAATCTATATATATACCTGCTATCATAATCCTCGTACTTACCACATGAAACAACAACTTTCCTGCAACTTTGCATAAACAAGAGGATCATGGACATTAAAAAATTGCATAACCAGTTCCCAGTTTTCCGTATCATGAGTACATTCTCTCCAAAGAATAGTTTTGTTTAAAAATATTTGATTGTCAAATATTTTTAGCATTATTTACTTGCTGTTTGCTTCCATATGCAAGCACTGATAAAGCAAGACCTCTGATTAGGAGCTTCTCCTAAATCTCCAAGCACACTTCTAAGCATTCTTTCATAGCTATGTAACTTTCAACTTAAATGATTTTTTCATAACTAACTAGAAAAGGAACATTCATGTCTGTTTATGAAAGCATCAGAATTATATTGCAGCTTTTGGATGAAGGTGATTTTCTGGAAACAGGCATCTCTTCCTATGGTCTTTGGACTCATAGAGGTGAAATTATTTTCTTTCTATTTTTTTGCTAGCTTTGGAAATTTAATCTGTTTTACTTTTCCTGCAGCATTAATACATTTAACAGATAACTAAAATACGTTTTAGTTCCTCTAACAAAGGTACATTTAGCATTGCAAGTCTATGGATTAGGCCAGCTTTCTCAACAGACGATTCAAAGCTGGGATGCTTGGTAACAAAAAGAGATCTAGGACCAGGTAGCAGCTTTGGTGTTAGTGGGTAGAGAATAGGGTTTTTCAACGTTCAGGGAACAGATGCTGTCATCAGCTGTCATGGATTAGTGAGGAGCAGCTTTTACTTGGTAACAGGGGGAGGGGGCTGCAGAGCAGACCCAGTAAAAAGTTCTCGAACCTTCCCCCAGCTCTTGTGTTCAGACCCACCTCCAGCCCAGCTGGGCCAATCTGGCTCCTCTGTGATCACTATATAAGGATCGGAATTTGAAGTACTTGAAAGAAGGTGAAGGAGTGGTACAAGATAGAGGTGATCATGTGGACCCCACAGGCAGAGAAGGAGGAAGGAAGTAATCTTGGGTGCATCCCATCAGGTTCTATTGACTTATGAGGGTTCAGTTGCCCAAAGAGTCTTTAACCTCTTCCTCTCCCACCCAGGGCAAGTCCTCTGCTGTCCAGGCCATCCTACTATCCTTGGCTGGACTGGGTTTCCCGAGGGCTGGCCTTGGCCATAAAGACTGAAGCTAAGAAGGCATTCAGTAGTTCAGCCTTCTCTGCATCCTCTCTCACCAGGACACCTCTGTGTTCAGGAACAGCCCACGTTTCCCCTAATCTTCTTTTTTTGCTGATGATGCACCTGAAAAACTCCTCCTTGCTTTCCTTTACTTTCCTGGCCAGGTTGAAATCTAAAAGGCCTTTAGCCTGCCCGGTTGCACCCCTGCATGCTCTGGCAATACTCCCGTATTCCTCCCGAGAAACCATGCCCTGTTTCTACCTCTCCTAGATGGCTGCTTTCTCCCTGAGTTGTCCTAGTGGAGATTTGTTCATCCACGTTCAGGCCTCTTTTTCCTGCTTTCTTGCATGTGGGGACACACTGACCTGGGGGCCTGGACAAAGTGGCGCTTGAAAATCAAGCAGCTCTCTTGGGCACTTCTACCTTCTAAGATCTTATCCCATGAGATCCCTCCAAGAAAGTCCTTGAAGGGGCCCAAGTCAGCTCACCTGAAATCCAGACTTGCAGTCCTGCTTGGTGTGTCCTGCTTCTTCCACAAAGGATCTTGAACTCCATCATCTTATGGTCACTGTAGCCAAGGCTGCCTCCAACCTCCACATCCCCATCCAGACTAAGTCCAGCAGCACATCCCTTCTCCTTGGCTCCTTGACCACTTGTGACAGGAAGTTGCCATCAGCACTCTGCAGGAAGCTCCTGGCCTGTGTGTGCTTGGCTGAGTGGCTTTGCCAGCAAATACCAGGGTGCTTGAAGTCCCCGTGAGGACCGGGGATGATGATTGTGAGGCAGCTCTGAGCTGTTTCTTAGAAGGCCTCATCCACTTCTTCCTGCTCAGGTGGCCTAAAGTGCCACAGCACTATCACCCACACTAGCCTGCCCCTTTGTTTTCACCCAGAAGCACTCACCCCAGCCCTCATCCCCACCCAGGCAGAGCTCAATGTGCTCTAACTGCTCTCTCACCTAGAGAGCAACTCCAGCCCCTCGGCCCAGTTGCCTGTGTTTCCTAAACAGCACATAGCCATGCTTGGCTGTGCTCCAGTCCCATGAGCTGGCCCACCATGTCCGTGTCACTGGTTTGAGATCATGGGCACCCTATATCTGTACCCACATCTCTAGTTCCCCCTGCTCACTCACTAGTCTCTCGCATGTGCCTCTTGACAGTGAGTCATCCACAATCAGCATCCCCCGCTTTTTACAGTGCCCACTGCCTGTTGCCAGTGAAACAGTTGGTGGTGGATTGCTGTTGAGATTTCCCCACCCAGACCTTGTTCATTCATGACCACCATTATTAGAGCTACAAACGTGTATTTTATTGGAACGTCGGAGGGAGGGTCGCGAAGCCGAGAGGGTCCTGGAGATGGTTGTGTACCGGAGAGTGGCGAAGTGGAGAGGGGAGAGGATGACAATGCGGAGAGAGTCTTGAAGTGGAGAGGATCGTGGAGAGCGTCGTGAACTGGAGAGCACCGTGAACGTTGAGAGTGTTGAGAAGCAGAGAGTCCTGAAGTGGTGAGGGTCGTGTACCGGAGAGTCGTAAAGTGGAGAGAGTCGTGGTGAGGGTCATGAACCAGAGAGAGTCTTCAAGTGGAGAGGGTCATGAACTGGAGAACAGTGAAATGGAGAGTCCTGAAGTTGAGACTTCTAAAGCGGAGAGTCCTGAATCAGAGACGGTCTCGGAGATGGTCGTGTACCGGAGAGTGGCGAAGTGGAGAGGGGAGAGGATGGCGATGTGGAGAGAGTCTTGAATTGGAGAGGATCGTGGAGAGCGTCGTGAACTGGAGAGCACCGTGAACGTTGAGAGGGTTGAGAAGCAGAGAGTCCTGAAGTGGTGAGGGTCGTGTACCGGAGAGTCGTAAAGTGGAGAGAGTCGTGGTGAGGGTCATGAACCAGAGAGAGTCTTCAAGTGGAGAGGGTCATGAACTGGAGAACAGCGAAATGGAGAGTCGTGAAGTTGAGACTTCTAAAGCGGAGAGTCCTGAATCAGAGACGGTCTTGGAGATGGTCGTGTACCGGAGAGTGGCGAAGTGGAGAGGGGAGAGGATGGCGATGTGGAGAGAGTCTTGACGTGGAGATGGTCGTGAAGTGGATAGTCGTGAACAGGAGAGAGTCGTGGAGAGGGTCATTA
Organism: Colius striatus; assembly: GCF_028858725.1. Taxonomy (NCBI): domain Eukaryota; kingdom Metazoa; phylum Chordata; class Aves; order Coliiformes; family Coliidae; genus Colius; species Colius striatus. The sequence continues at coordinate 15,004,172 of NC_084769.1, read as the reverse complement.
ACTAGAGAAAGTCGTGGAGAGGGTTGTGAAGCGAATAGTTGTGAGGTAGAGAGGATTGTGAAGTGGAGACGGTGGTGAAGCTGAAAAGATTGTGGGGAGAGTCATGAAGCGGAGCTTTATGAAATGAAGTCGTGGAGATGGCCGGAAATGCAGTCTTGGAGAGGGTCATGAAGCTTAGAGTGGTGCAAAGTGGAGAGAGTCGTGGTTAGGATTGTGCAGAGGGTTGTGTACCTTAGTCATGAAGTGAAGAGTCGGGAAGTGGAGAGGGTCGTAAAGCAGAGACGGTCGGGAAGAGAAGTGTCTAAGGTCTTCTGAATCTGAAAGGGTCGTGGAGAGGGTCTTGAAGTGGTGAGTCATGAAGCGCAGAGTTGTGGAGGGTGCCCGAAGTGCAGAGTCTTGAAGTGGAAAGGGTCATGAAGCAGAGAGTCGTGACGTTGAGACGGCTGTGAAACTGAAAGGATCGTGGAGAAGGTCCTGAAGTGGTGATTCATGGAGGGTCATGGAGAGGGTCGGAAGCGTAGAGTCTTGAAGTGGAGAGGGTCGTGAAGTGGAGAGTTGTGAAGTTGAGAAGTTTGTGAAGTGTAGAGAGTCGTGGAGAGTCATGAAGTGGAGAGTGGTGAAGTGCAGGTGGTGGGAAGCACAGAGTCTTGAAGTGGAGAGGGTCATGAAGCGAAGAGTTGTGAAGTGAAGATGGTCATGAAGTGGAGAGGCTCGTGAAGTGTAGAGTGGTGAAGTGGAGAGGGTCGCGAAGCGGAGAGTCGTGGAGAGAGTCATGTACCTTAGAGTCCCAAAGTGGAGAGTCGGGAAGTGGGGAGGGTCATGTACCTTAGAGTCATGAAGTGGAGAGTCGGGAAGTGGGGAGGGTCGTAAAGCAGAGAGGGTCACGAAGCGGAGGGTCCAAGGACTTCTGCTGCAATGGATTCTGGTACTAGACTGGCACTCTGACATCAATATTTCCGTGGAAAGAGGAGCCTTGGCATTCGTTTGTAATGCCGGGACCCATACTGTGGTGGATCGACCTCCATGGGCTCTTCCCGATCCTGAGGTGGATCCACCTCCATGGGCTCCTCCTGATCTTTTGGTGGATCCACTTCCATTGGCTCCACCCTGTCAGCTGCTGAAGGAAAAGCCATTGCAGCAGGAGCAAAAACAGTTGCGGGAGGAGGAAAAAATGGTGCAGTAGGAGGGAAAGGGAGGGGAAAGGCAGCCATCGGTGCAGGGGGGCAAGTCGTTGTTGGAGGTATTGCTGGAGGAAAGGCTGTTGTTGCTGCAGGAGGAAAGGCGAGCGCTGCCGGTGGAGGAAAAGCCATTGGTGCAGGGGGAAAAGCTGGGGGAAAGGCAGGTGCTGCTGGAGGAGGAAAGGCGAACGTTGGCAGTGGAGGAAAAGCCATTGGTGCAGGGGCAAAAGCTGGAGGAAAGGCAGGTGCTGCTGGAGGAGGAAAGGCAGGTGTTGATGCTGCATTGTTGACCTTTAGAAGTCTCTGAAGCCACATCTTCACCCTCCTGAACTTCTTCCCTTCTTGGCCAGGCAGAGATGGGCAACTGCTGTCTTTGGTGCTAAGGATCCCCGTCCAAGTGTGTGCAGGTCTCGACGCCAGCAGCTCTGCAGCTGAGAGTCAAGTGCCGTGTGTCGGTTGGTATGCTAATGGGGTTAACGGACATGGCAGGAGACAGCGTGATGTCAGCAGCACACGCTGGGGTCAATGCAAATGTCCATGCGGACGACTGTGATTGGCTCCTGTGTGTGTTGGCTTGGCAGCGTGAGCTTAGGACTAGATGATGGTCAAGGCCTTTTCCAAGCAAACTTATGCTATGATTTGATGAAAGGTAGCGTGCTGTGGGAGGAAGAGGAGGGCTGTGGAGGGGCAGAGGGCCCCTTCCTGGGAGTGTCTCCTCTGTGTCCATTGCTAAAGGAGGGCCGTAGCAGGCATTGGGTCTGAAACGTGGGTAGAGAGTCCTTTGAGAAGAGGCAGAATCGGATGGCAATGGAGCCCTGGACACAATTCACTTTTGTCTGCTGGGAAAAGGAACGGGGGCTTTACCAACTGTATGTGTGAAGCCACAAAACATGTCAAATCATTGCAGCTATTAGTCCATCCCAAACTCAAGTGCTCTGTGATGAGCCCTGCACACAGACACAGTTCTCAGCTGCTGCCACTCCTGGCCAGAGAGGAAACCGCAGAAGCCTTTTGCAATTTTGGCAGCCCTAGGAATGGATCAAATCTGTGCTGCTCCAGCCCTAAGATGCATCATCTTTCAACTAGAGGAAACCTCAGCTGGAGAAGATGGCCTTTGTATCTAAAAGGATGTCCCCGCACTTTGGTTTCTGGGTGTTTAATAGGACAAACACAGCACGTCACAAGGCCGGGCTGCTGCGGCTTTCAAAGCTACCCTTGAACTTGGTTTATGACTTAGGCACCTTGATCTTGTCCACAGCTGGGATGTGTCTGCAGAGTGGGTGTCCTCTGAAGTGGCTGAGTGGTCCAAAATATGCCTTTCTTGGCTGTTGAGAAGTGCCAGTGGGCTGATGCTTCTTGTCCAAGTGGTGCTTTGTCAAAGTGGTGCTTTTCATTACCTAGCACATCAACAATAGATCTGATTATTTCTTTGTTTTTTGTTACTAACTTTTTCATTGATTTAAAAAAAGTCAAAAAGTTGCCATTAACTCAAGATCCCTAAGCTTTGCCAGATATGGCGAAAGATTTTCAATTAACTAGTTCTCTGCCAGGGAGCTTAAATCATGCAGTAAACTCCAAGAAAGGAAATTTATCACTCATCAAGGATTAGTCTTCCCTCAAGACATGTGGAGCGAACAGGAACAATTAGGGAATGAGAATTACTGTGTTGCTTACCAAACAGCATTATTCTGGGGATGCTTGAATTGGACACAAGGGAGCAGCTGAATCTTACGTGCTCTTCTGGACCTCAAGAGAAATTGCTAAAATTTCACTGTAGTTCAAAAATGGTGGAGAAAAAAATAAACCCGAGTTGCATGGAATGGAAACCCTAGCAACTCGTAGCAGTTATTTAAAGATAAACTTCAACTTGGTAAATTAACAAGTTGGATTTTTTTAAAAAATATAACCTCTGTGATCATTACAGGACACCAGTTATGGTATATTACTCATAGTAAATGTAAATCTGGAGTGCGTGCATTACTCATGGGACACTACGATGCAGAAATCTCACATGAAATAATGATTGCAGGGCTCAGCCTTGTATGCCTTTGAGAAGATACTCTGCTTTTCCAAAGTAGGAGACATTAGGAAGACCTGACTGACAAAGTAAAGCCTGAGCTGTCTGCCAAACTGTGAAGACTTGCACTGAAATATTTCTTCTTTTAAGCCTAAAGCAACATTTAAAATACAAAGATCTCATAGTGACCCTGTCAAACTCAATGCATGTACAACATCTGAACCCAAAGAGACGGCAATTCAGCAGTGTCCAGGGAACATAAATGAATGAGCTTCAACTTGATATGTGCTGGGGTATTACTGACAGACATGTTCATTTATCACTCAGTTAGGACTCATTCATCCCTCATATAATTAGCACTGTTTGTAAAGTCCTATTTACTCACCAACGGCATCTGATTACAGTCAAATCGAATATTCCCAGCAAGTTTGACAGCTTATAGGAAAATCACTCTACTGAAACTAGTACTAATGCACTTCAATGACTTGAGAAGGTATGGATACCTCCCAAATGACATTGCTTTAATACACTTTCACAATAAAAGGCTGATGGCTGGATTGTGAATATGTTTTAGCACATTGGAACAGATGCTTCCAATTCCATGACTGTAGTCCTCAGACCCTGATTTCAGCTACCACTTCTCTCTGATTTCACCTATCGACTACAGAGAGATCAATTTCAGATCTCTTGGGCATTTAGAGTTCTAATGCTGAGCTTGAAGATGACTACCTTCATCTTAGAATCATAGAATGGTAGGGGTTGGATGGGACCTTTAGAGATCATCTAGTCCAATCCCCCTGCAGAGACAGGTCCACCTAGATCAGGTCGCAAAGGAATGTGTCCAGCTGGGCCTTGAAGACCTCCAAGGAAGGAGACTCCACAACCTCCCTGGGCAGCCTGTTCCACTGCTCCGTCATCCAGCTCTGTCTTTACAGAGTATGAACTAGATGGCCAGATCTCTTCAGGAGTATTAAACATGTGGCTTCCCTGCTAAAAGCTGTCCATCTGATAAATACATCCAGAAAACATGTTGATCTATGCCCAAAATTTTGCTAGATAAGCTGGCATTGGTACATTCTCCATTTCATTGGCTTCTCCTAAATTAATACATTTATTTAGAATAAGACTTATAAGAAATAAGAGTAAGATCTAATCAGCTCCTTCCCTAAAAAGCATTCAATTTCACACATTTTCTCTGCAAGAAGAGCAGGCTAATTACCAAGCAACAGGCCATGCTGGAGCCTGATAGTGACATTTCTCCAGCAAGAAAGGCCTCATATATACCAGAAGTATTTATACATTAATAAACCAGAGATTGTGACATCAAATATGCTTTGGAGAAATGCAGTGTTCAGCTCTCAAATGCTGAGAAATCTAGTGAGAAAACACTAAGCTTTGCTAGTGTTCAGTAACAAACAGTAATCAGCTAAGATTTCTTTTCCTTCCGTTTACTGCAGACCTAAGCTTCTATATCATACCAGAAAAGTATGCATGCAAAGTCCAAGGGAGGTCAGGAGTTGCGATACAGACTGTGACATCAAAGGCATTTCAAGTAACCCTGTTTCTTCTCCAGATTGTTTGAAACTATCTCTTCACTACCCTCCACACATATGTTAAAAACACAGTGCCCTTTGTGCAACTCCCCCTCCCCAGAGAGACAAAGTTGTATCATGTTTTTCGTCTTTCGTTACTAACTGTTCTCATTAACTCCATCTTTATTGTACAGTTTATTTACAAAACATAAGCATCAAGAAGCTGATTATCTCAATTTCGAAACAGAGAAAGCTGGGGTCAGAGCAGACCTAAGCATAGCAGAACGCTTTCATCTTCCTCATTCTCTACCAGGGCAGTGCATCCATGTACAAAACTGGAGAAGCCCTGAGACATCATACTGTAAGAAGCAATAGCAGTAGGCAGTGCTAAACTTCAAAGAGAGCTCATATAAATATTAAAAAAGAAACTTGGAAGTGCTAGTTACAGCTTATTTCAGACATGAGTCAACTAAGTGGATATCCCAGCAAAGAAATCCAAGAGCAGAGAATAGATACAAGAAAATTTCCTTGGTGTCATAAACTTCCACTTTACTCCCAGGACTATCCTTTATTTCTTCAAAGCAATACGTGAATTTGCTTAATTGAATATCAGTTTGAACCACTTCTGGTAGTCCCATGAAACTGAGTCCCTTCAAACCTTAAAAAGCAATGGGAATACATGTACATCATCTCCACTTTAATCATGGCATAGGGAGAGCCAAGAAGTGTTTCTCTCCTGGCTCAGCTAAAACTTCATAGTGTTTAATTGATGCACAGAATTCAAATATTTTTGACATAATAGTGCCAAGTTATTTTTGGCTCATCAAGTTCCATACCTCTTGGCCGCATAACTGCCTTGATAACTGACCTTCTGTCGGTTCTCAAATTTAAAGATTGATCTTATTTTATGTATCCATGAAACAACTGGATATGAAAAATGATCTTTTTAAAGCTAAATATGTAAAAAAATACATCATTTGGGAAGATCATTTTGTTTGTGACTTATTTCACTCCTGAAAATAATAACAAAACCACTACTATCAACACTAAGAATTATAATGATAATAACAATGACAATTACAATAATAATAATCACAATTCTTCCTACTACTATTTTATTGATATGGAAAGCCTCCTATATTGTTCAGGCTGTCTGGAAAGCCTCTTCACTCCCTGACACTTCCTCAAAGGCACCTGTGACAAGAACAGCATAAACCAGCTAGGTTCTACAAGTCCAGCTCTGGGTAGAGAACACGATTTTAAACAAATGCTCTGTACTGGAAACACATTCAGATCCAGCCTTTATGTGTCATCCGTGCAATATGTCTCAAATCAGAAATCTAGCACCTAGAGGGCAGAGTGACACCGGCAAAATAACACCTCACACAAAGTGCACTGTCAGAAGTACAAATTCTTCCAGGAATATGGTGTGCCCAACACTTTGCAGATGCATCCAGTCACTTATCTTTGTTGCTTAAGGTCTCATTTTCTCAAAAAGAACTCAAAGGAGTAAATGAATGTGCCTGGAAGGCACAGGGCAGCATGTAAAGTGCACACATTTTGCTCTCAGTTGCTACTGTGAAAGCCCAACTCCAGGACTAAGTAAGAACATTGCAGCTGTATATTGTGCTGCTCTTCACCTGAATGTACAAAAGCCCTTCACTTTCAACAGTCAAAACATTCTTACATGACTTCTGTGCATATTCAAATTTATATTTCGGTCTGGATTTTCAGAAGGGGAAGCTACTTGAAAATTACCCACAGTTTGAATAAATGTTGTTTGGGTTAATTCCCTGGGCAAACCTGCCAGGGGTTTTTAATGCTGGTTGCACAGACTTGCAGAAATGGCACAAGGAAAATTAAGCATTTTTCTGAGCACCAGCTGTTGCTTCCCTTCCCTGCACCTCTCCTTGTTCTCACACAGAATCCCACTGGGCTCAAATTAGATGAGGGCTAGATGAGCAGATAATCTTAGGTTTAACAGATTCACCCGAGACTCAGGAAATCTGTATTTTTAATCCAGTATGTGTTGTTAGGCTTTGCTGCAACTTGATCTGTCACTTCAACTTCTCTAGTTAGCCTCTACCTGTCTCATCTGATGAGTCTTTCTTGTTCAGTTTGCCCGTGGTAGTGTCACAACATACAGGTCTGCTTGTGCTGCTGTGACCTTGTTTATTTTACACTAAGTCATCTGTGCACAGTATTCCTCCCATGTAAGACTGAGACAACTTTCCTGTCCTGCGCTGGGAATGCCAGAGGGCTTTAGGGGAGAAGCAATGACATTGTGACAAACCTGCCTCCATACTCACTGCAAGTTAGATAGCTAACATTCATAGTTTGCTGCAGTCATCCATAGATGACTCAAAGCTAAGGCTGGATTAGTAAGCAGAGTAGCACTTCCCAGCTAGCAATTAGCGGATTTTGCAGGCTTTGCTAGAAATGACCTCACAGTGATTTTTGGGGAATAATAATATATTATGAAATCACCAGGAGAAAAATAGTAATATAGGCTTGATTAGAGTAGAAGAAACTCCTCTGTATTTATCGTAACTTCCCAGGTCTCCTTTATTTCATTCATTGTCCTTAGAATTAAATGATACTTATTTAAAATTACTAGGTTCATGAAGCATAATGTAAAATTAAGGGATATGTCAAACTGAAATACACAGTTCTCCATCAGAGCTATTAATTGGTGAAATTAGTCATTGTTTCATAAACTGAAAGCAAGTAAAATATATGTTTTCAATTGATGAAAATGTCACCAATATCCTTTAATTATTTTTCCAACTAAGTCATTAGTATTTTCTTTACTCTTACAAAGACAGGATTTTCACAGTATAGTATTAGCTTGCAGATATCACCACCTCTGCTTCTCTGGTTGACTCCTTTCCTTTTTGTGTGCTGAATAAATAGCACTAAAATGCATCAATTAAGAATAAAGGCAACCCTCAGGCTCTACATGAGTAGCTCCAGATTTAACTCACCATGAATAAAAGTTGAATTAGGCCTACCTTTCTAACCATGTTCACATTATTTCCTTTTCTTATTCCACCTGTGATTATCCTGGGTCCATAATGAACCCAATATATGCTTTTCAATTGATTGATAGGAAGGAAACTTTATACTTTCTTAATATTTCTTTAAGATTTAGGATGGTTTCAATATTTCATTAGTTGCTGACACCAAATATACATGGATTGAAAAAACATGCTTTAAAGAGAACACTCTGCCACTGAGAACATCTGTGGGCTAAGAACATGCTTTGCCTTGATGCCCACAAACTGTCACCCACACAACTGTCAATTACCACTAAGCACAGGTCATGTGCATTCAAGCAGCTATACCTCACTGTGCTACTCATGTTCTCGTAATATTGATTGACTGAGACAGAGCTTTCTGACCTTTCTACAGCTATTGTTAATGGAAATGAGATTTGACTCCTTGGAATTGGAGCTTCAGCTGGTGCTTTCAAAATTAAACATCCATATTTAATGCTACTGCCAAACTACAGCCAGAGATATGATTATAAGCTGTAATCCACAGAGGAATTGCACCTCATGAGAGAGATATGTACAGAAACTTCCAAACAATGCAAGTTTATTTTAAGCCTAAAATAATTCATTCAAAACAGTTTGGCTTTACAAAATCCTAGAACGGTGTCTAAGAGAACCTTGATGGGTTCTTCAGGAGTTGAGGCTATATATACTGTTTCCATCCATTCTGTTTTAAAAACCAGAGATGCCTTTTAAATGTACCTGCTGCTGGGCACTACAAAATCTGTGCATCAGTCCTTCAAGATTGCCTGCAGAAATCTTACTTTTGTGCCAGGGTCTTCTCTGCAGCTGCAAGTGTCACAAACACGCCTTTGGACTCATGAGCTCCCAAGCTTTATGAAAATTTTTCCTTTGACAGGATATGGAGAGGAGAGAACGAGGAAATGGCTTCAACTGAACTTGGGAGAGACTGAAAAATACTCAGAAACAAAAGAATCTTTCAGTTCATTCATTTAACCTTAGAACTGCAACAACCTAGAAATGTCTGCATGGATGCCACTTTGGAGTAGTAGCTCATCACCAAGTCAGTCACCACATGCCCAACAACACAAATCCTTGCAGACTTGCCTCTAGAAGCTCAAGCCTCACTGACAGTTGTAGGCTTCGGGAGTCTAAGGCACTGCCACTTTGTCCCCCACAAGACATACCATTTTTTGGTTTTACTATAAATTGCTTTAAATGAATACACATCAGCTGAGGGAATTCCATTCCTAGACTGCTTGAAGGGTCAGGACTCTTACTTAAAAATTAATTAGTGCACATTAATTACTCAACAACAGTTATGAAACATTTAAAAGGCAAAGGAATATCCAGAAATACCATTAGTAAATACATTCCTGAGGAAATTATTTAATTAGTGTTTAATTACTATTAAAAAAATTTATGAGTTGCCAAACATTAATCACATAAAGCACCATTTTTAAACTGCTAATCCTAGTCGTAATTTAAATAATTACTTTTATCTATGTATGTATTTTCCAGTGTTAAGTGGGTCATTTCTCATTAAGAGCAGAACATAGAAAATGCTTTATATATGGGATTGATTGCTATTCTGGCTTGACCTCAGCTGCAAGCCAGGCATCTTAGATACCAAGACTCAATTCTTAGCCCTTTGGAGTTAAAAAGCAGCTCTCTAAGTAATAGCAGAAAGTAGTTTCTGTCATCTATGCAAACCAATACTGCCGCTTGATTGATGAAATAGGTACTGATTATCCAAGATGTCCTGGATATAAAACAGCTACTACCACACATTGCATCAAAGATCATATTTGGATCCAAGTCTCTTGTCACTGATTTCTGACCCCTTCAGAACTGGGATGACTTTACCAATAGCATGAGAAATCCTTCATCCCCTCTACAACCAGCCCTTGGCCATGATAACACTCATTTGACAGAGTGCTGCAGTGAATAATGAAATAAATCATAGGACTATTTCTCTGAGCAGTTTGGAGACTGAGAAAGTGATTCTTGTTTTATTTTGATGCGCTTGCACTTTGTAAGGTCTTCTGATGATTCATGCAACACCATTTGTGTTCTGCTTAGGATTAGAAAAATAGTAATTTTCCTCAAGTCTTTATATTGGACAAATTATATGGACAAACAGTTGCATTTAGTGACAGATTATCCAAATCACTGGGAATGTCAGCAGAATACAGTCGTTGCAGAGGACTGAATAGAATTCCTCATTTTTCTGAAAGATATCTGATATTGCTTTAGATCTCATTCCACCCTTCCATCTTTTTAAAAGTGTTACAGAGCAGCCTGACTCCTACTAGGTTTAATTAAATTTCTTATCTCATAGGTCTCTAGTTACAATTATTTTTTTTTTTCAGAATTGCAACTTCAAGATGAAGCAGGAGAGAAAAAATAGTATTTGCCCATGACCCAGATTGCTCAGTTTTTTTAGGGTTTTGTTTGTTTGTTTGTTAAAAAAAAAATAAAAGAAAGTTCCCCTGCTGTTTTTTAATTGGAACCATCTGTTATTTCATTTCTTTCCCATAAAGAACAAAAAATTTAACTCTGGTCTAGGTGTTATCTATATGTAGCATGATAAGTTAGTGCTCTAAGTTTAGGGTGGAAAGGTGTTAAGAGACATTGCAGCTGATATACTAGGTATGCTTTTTTTTTCCCTCATATCCTTTACTGAAAATATTGGTGTGCATCCTGTCTATGGCAGGAATAGTCAGTAGCAGCCACAGGGCTGTGATTTGGGTTTACAATGAAAAGAATATTCATAATATAGGGATGTTTTGGTTATTGCCGAGCAGTGCTTGCACAGATGAAGACCTTTTCATGTTCTCACACTGCCCTGCTAGCGAGTAGGTTGAGGGTGAATAAGCTGGGACAGTTGACCCAAACTAGCCTCAAGGCTATTCCATACCATAGGTCATCATACTCGATGTATAAACTGGGAGGAGTTGGCAGGGAGGGGTGGATTGCTGCTCAGGCATCAGTCAGCAGGTGGTGAGCAATTGCACTGTGCAACGCTTGTCTGTTCTTGGGTTTTATTTCTCTCTATTATTCATAATAATATTGGTAATATCTGTAATTATTGTTTTCATATTTTATTTCAGTTATTACATTATTTTTATCTCAACCTACAAGTTTTATTTTCTTTTCTGATTCTCCTCCCCATCTTACAGGAGGGGAACAGGGGCAGTGAGTGAGTGGCTGCCTGGTGCTTAGTTGCTGGCTGGAGTTAAACCACAACAGTGTGTCTTTGATTTCTTTTTCCATTGCTCCTCTAATCAGGCAAAACCAAAACACTGGAAAACCTCCTTTCTTTTGGTGCTTGGAAACATTGCAGTTACTTTTTTCATTCTTTGTAAGGATAGAGATTCTACATTTCTGGGCATCCTGACCCAGGGCTGAACTATTCTCAGAGTGGTTTGGGCTTTTTTTCCCCTTATATCCAACTAAAATTTGCCTTACTGCAACTTGTGTCCTTCTCTTCTCAAATTCTTATATTTTGAGAACTGTCTGATTTAACTTCCCAGTGGGTGGTTATAGCGAAGATGAGAACAGAAGATATTCCCCTTGGCCTTCTCTGCTCCAGGCTGAACAAACATCTCTCATAGCACAATCAGGCTCTCAACCATCTTAGTGTTTCTCCTCTGAAGTCCCTCCAGTTAGTCAACATCTTTTCTATTCTGGGAAGAGTCAAACTGGACATAGTGCTCCAAATCTGGTCTCACAAGTGCTGAATGAAGGGAATCAGTCATTCACTCTGCCTACTGCTTGAGCTCTTGCTAACACAATTCAATACACAGTTAAAATTTCATAGCTGAAAGTAAGTCAGGACATACAGTATTCTAATTCCATTAAAAATAGATAAGCAAATTATCTGGGACCAGACAATGAAAATATTACTTTAACATCTTGACTGTACATGAAATTGGACCATGATGAGGTGTAAAAACAAGAGAAGCTAAAACATTTGCTCATCAGAAAATATCAATGCAAGTAAATTCCATCCCCGTGTGCAAAGATGTAATCATCTACAGTGGTTTACAGCTAGTGCCTCATTGCTATTCCTGAAATGGCATTATTGTTCTCTTTGATTTTCATCTCTGTTTTATTATTATTAATAAAGGGAAAATGGTTCCTGCATACAACAATGGGAAACTTTAAAAAGATCTTCAGGTTCAATTTTGTTATTAGATGATATCGATGATCACCTAGCATTCCTTCTCTTAGAATCTTTTCCTTTCTGGTGTCATCAGCAGTTTATTACTGGATTTTAAAAAACGATACACCACACATATGAAATAATCAGGCAAATTTATTCTGTTTCAAAAGCTGTTTACAGAAACATCTACCCTAGGCCAGCACAGAGCCAGCACAAGTCTGTCAGCATATGTTTTCTAGGGTCCTGCACTACAATCCTTTATAATGTGCTTTCATCAGATAAAAAACCCACAAAAAGCACTACATTGGTTTTGCTTCCTGAATATCCTGTCAAATTTCATATTTTGGAGTATTGCTAATTTGAAGTACTTTAAAATATTGACTTCCCTGCAGTCAGCCAAGGCATGCTCTGAAGACAGTGTTCCTACTGACACATCACTGACAGCAGACAGTTGTTGGGATATTTTTGCCCCAAAACGTTTGATGTCTTTATAATGATAATTGGTTTTTTTAACTGTCAATGACCATAGAAGTCAGTTACAGTATTTCTTCCTCTTTCCTGACCATCTTTGAAATGCTGAGTAGAACAAATATTACTTTCTTAGAAGGCAGAATCACTGAAAACATGAAGGCAGAAGAAGCCACAAAATAGAATATTCATAGGGTATTTGCATTTAACGTGACGCAAATCGCTCCTAGTATTACTGTTTTTAAACACCAAAGTATTTTGGATCAGCCTGTCATTCATTTCCTAATTCCACGTAAAAATAATTATATGGATTAAATAATGTTCAGATCTCTATTTCTTTCCCCTGCATGAAAAGGAAAAGAACTCATGACATACAGTGTCCATCATATCCTCCCTTTTTAGGAAGTTCAATACAGATCTTAAGCGTATGTACCCTACTGAAAATCTCTTGAGAATAGACTATTCAGGTAGAATCAGCTTCATTTAGTCTTAAAGGCTTAAGTGAGGCAACAAAGTGTGAAATCTACGTGCCTGAAGCAAGCTGTGCAGTCAATAATGAGAGACAGATACCCTTAGATTGTGATTCAAGTGGGAAAGACCACCTTACTTGAAATATATCTCTGAATCATAAAGCTTTGTATATATAGGAAAAGTCAGGCAAGGATTCAGAGGTAGAAGCAAAAGGGGACAATTGTTGGCCATGATTCCTACCTTATAGGCCTGGTAAAATCTCAGGACAAAACATTCCTGCTGTGTCCCATAATTGACTGAGATCCAATTTGAGTTGAACATTTTTCCATTAATGTGGCTAAAAAGTTTTATCCACCTGTAATAGATAGCACGAGATGTCAGTGACATAATTTTAGAATTCAGTGGAGAAAAAATGTATTAGTAGCAACACCAAAAATATTACAATAAAAGCGGAACAATAGTGTTTTCAAACACAGATTTACAGTTTCATCTATGGCCTAACTTCTTTTTGAATGCTAGTTATATTATTTGCAGGCCAGCTCTGGGAAAAACGTAAATATCATTTTTAGAACAAACCACAGCACAGGGAGATTAAGGTCAAGGCCTTCAAAATAAGTTAGATAATTTAGTGCCCATGTTTCTAGATTCTGTTTGTTGGATTCAGCTTCCACAATAGAGGCAGCTAAAAAAATTAGAATCTCAAAATGTGTCCTAAAGTAGCTTTTCATGGTGATATAGGAAATCTTTCATAACCTCTAACATGGAAGCCAAATCTCCTTACTGCTTATCCATCAAGTAACAGTCAAAATGTTACATAAAGCAGAGCAACTGACAGCGCTGTATTTATGTATTTAGCTAAACATAGCTAATGGCATTCTCTATTTGGAAGGCTGTTTCTAAAGAGCTCCTAAAACTTTTTGGCTTTTAAGTACCCGTACCTCTGATTTACTCATCTGTCAAAGGGCAATTGTAGCGTATTTCCAATTTTTCCAATAAGATCAACTGCACAACATGCTTTCTCTCTTGTCTGCTCTTGTATTCAGCCTTTGAGAGCCACTCTGGTATTTGATTTGGTGCTAACTCTTGTTGATAACTTTGCCTAGCCATCCAAATCAGAGTCCCAAAGACCTGGCATTACAATCCTGCATTATTTCTATGACTCTGACTGTTGATCAGCAACAAAGTGACCAAAAGGGAAATGCTGACTTAAAAGCTAGTAATTGAAACAAGAGTTCATTTTGTTTTCATTTCGCCTTTCCTTGTAACAATTTGTAGTGCACAAGTAGGTTTTTGTGCTTTGTCTCTTTGTTTCCCTGGAAGATTGTCTCAGAAAAAACATATCAGAAACCAGACTCTGGGCTCAGTCACGATGTTAAGATCTATATGCTGAGAACACTCTGGATTTTCCATCACGTGAGACTGAAGACAAAAGCCTAATATTGGAATAATTTTTTTTTTTTTTTTCCTGCTGGAACACACGGGAATCTCTCTTCCTCTTATTCTCCAGACACTAATCCCTGAAGCTTTGTGAAGCTCCTCGGCCAGTTCACTGCCAGTCATTAACGACAAAAGCAACAATAATAATAAGGGTTTCCAGACTTAATTCCTTCGGGTTTTTAAATGAGAGAGGAATGGAAAAAAGGGGAAAACAAGTTCTTAAAACTGCTAGGAAGGCTGAGAAGTATATATTTTTTAAAGTGTTTGAGTACTTTGAAACAGACACAAACATCTAGCAGGTTTCTCATATCAGGTTTCTGCTGTCCTTTTGATCTGCCTGGATTTGCATGATCAGGAAGTAGCATTAAACTGGAGAGGCTGTTTCATCAGCATAGGTAAAAGAAGCAAGTACCATGGCCAAGTCCTTTAAAGGCCTATCGCCTAGAAGCATGATTTACTACCTGAAACTAAGAGATATGAATAAAATAAAATTTTGCTGACAAACTGATGGCTACAATTCCCAGGAAAAAAAAAATCTTCCTTCTGGATCCCCCCTTTTTCTTTTCACTTTATATCTCCCAAGACATAGGATATGAAGAAATTATTTAAATCTTTCCTGGCATTTTTCTCAGGAGATGCCTACACTGCAATCTGCTATGTTGTGTGAATACATTTGAGGTTGCTCAGTATGAGCTACTTCTCCCTCACTTCTTGAGGTCACAGAAGGATTAATGATAAGTAAACAAACACAGCCATCCTCCTCTGGTAAGGGAACTACAAAGAGGAGTAGAAATGGTGCATTTCATACATATTGACAAACAAAAATTGCAATGGAGGCCAGTCAAGGATATTTTTTTGAAAACAACAGGTTTCCCTCAGAAAATGATGATTAGACCTGAACCACAAGAGTCCTTAGACATTGAATTGACTGGCATTTTCAGTGACAACAAAGAAATCAGAACAGCTAAAAGTTTTGTTTGGTCTGTGTTATGTCCATTTTTCTTCTACTCTTAATTTCTATTTGAGTAAGATTCCATCAGTGCTTACAAAACTAAACTAAACTGCTTCCTATGCTGCTTTGCTTTGTTTTTTAAGAATTAGAGCCCTTCTAGTTGCATTGCACAGGTGGGCTGAATGCTACACTCAGACTCTTCTTTCAGTCTCACTTCAGACACCAACTTGATTACTCTACTTGTGCGCTCCTTTACCGGATTCAACCTGCAGACACCTAAATGAAAAATTGCTGCATTCACACAGCTCTGTTTTACCAGCACCGTTAACTATGAGTAGCATCTCAGTAGAAGCTGCCATAGCCCTGATATTTCCCAGTAGGAGCTTCATTTGAATATTATATGGTGGGATGCGGGTGTGAATGGGTTTTTTAACATATACTGCTGGCTTCTAAATTAAAAAACAACAACAAATTAAAATTAATATCCAACCTTAGTGTTCTGGTTTAGCGAGGAGCAGCTTTCGCTTGGTAACAGGGGGAGCGGGTTGCAGTGAAGACCCGGTAAAGAGTTTTTGGACTCTCCCCCCGGCTCCTGGGTTCACATCCACCTCCGGCCCGGCTGGGCCAATCTGGCGCCTCTGCCATCACCATTTAGGAGACGGGAATTGGAACTGTGGGCAGGAGGTGTAAGAGTGATACAAGATGGAGGCGACCACGCGGGCCCTTCAGCCAGAGAAGGAGGAAGGAAGGAGAAGCAGTAGACCAGAGACCCCTCTGCAAGCCGTGGCGAGAATGCAGCTGTGCCCCTGCAACCTATGGAGATCCATGGCAGGACCGAGAGTTACCAGCAGCTCCATGTGAGTGAGCCCGGATGGGCGAGGGACTGTGTGGGGAGACGGCCATGGCCCAGGCCATGTTGGAGAGCCTGTGAGCTGCAGAGCAGCCCCACACGAGAGGCAGAGAGGGGCCTTTGGAATGGGTGAGTGTGGGAGCAGCAGGGCTGCCGTGGGTGTGAGTTACCCCACAGACGTGCAGGGAGGATGGGTGTGGAGCCTACCTGTCCTGAGGAGGGACAAAGGGCAGAAGCCATCAGGAATAGACTGCCTGAAAAGCCCCCTCCCTGCCCCTCCCGAGCCTTTCATGGGGGGAGGAGGTAAAAACCCTGGGATCAGGGCTCTGAGCCCAGGAAGAGGGGAGGTGTGGCAAGAAGGTGTTCTTAAAAAGGCTGGTCAGACTCTTCATTGTTGTATTACTCTGTGTTGTTTTCTGTTGGTTATGTTTTGGGTTTTAAGGTTATGTTTTAGTTGATGTTGTATTAAATTATTTTCTGTTTTCTTTCCCAAGCCAGGTAGCCTGGTCTGTTTTGTCCTGCACCTTAAGTGGCAATCAAGCTCTCCCTGCCCTTAGGCAATTCTAGGCCTCTGGAGGCTAATCGTGGTCTTTTGTTCCCTGATGGGCCTAAACCAGGACACTTAGCTCTTCCATAGTTACTCAAAGGCAAGATACCTTCTCTTTAACCCAACACACATTGCTCTGTCAGATTACTAGCTTTTTAAAAAATAAAGGAGTACTTGGATATTTCAGGGGTCATTTTCACTTCTCTACATTACAATATGGCAAGGGCAATACATCCCAGATCAGCCCTTGTTAAAATAGCTTTCCTTGTACATAATGAACTTTTTCTTCATGTAGCCAGATGAGTATTGATATGAATGATCTTTTTATTGCAAACTGTAGTTGATTTCAAGAATTTATAAATACAGAACAATAACAGAGCCTCTGTCTCAGCTCATTTGGTAAGAACTGAATTTTCACTGATTTGAAGAGATTAAGCCAACCACAAAAAAAAATGAGGTACTGCACCCAGGGTCACTTCTAAGTGCTACCATACTATTTTGCTCAGCACTGAAACTTGGGTCCTCATTATGGGCACAATACATAGTCATTACACAAAAGATTATGTACTCCAACATAAAGGACAAAATCTTGACCATATACTCATTAGGTGAATCAGTAAGAATTCTTATTAGGAAGTGAATCTTCTACTCTGCAAGACTAGAAGTATTGGGATCTTTGCAAGAACTAAGAGTGCAAACTGCGATCATTCCTCTGACAGAATTAAAAAACAATGTTAAAAATAGGAACATAAGCACAAATGTAATTGAACAGCTTTACTCCATCTGACAGTATTCATGATAATCATGAATCCTCTCATAGAAGACATCTAGAAGCAGGAAGGGGAATTAAAGCCATCAGCAGCTGAGATTGGCAAAGTCAGGAACATCTGTATTTCATTTATTCATTTGTCTAATATCTGTGGTCCTTACTTCAGTTGACCCAAAGAGGACTAGACTACTTGTTAGCTACATTGCATTACATTCTTTCCTAACAATAACCTGAGGATGTCCCCAAAGTCCAAAAGGATGCATAGGCTTAACAGGCTGTTAAAAAGCCAACACTTGCCTCTGGAATTTGAAAGTAAAAAGTTGGGTAGGTGTTCATAATATATATAATTTCCCATCAAAGTTATTAATTATTTCACTTTCTGAAGATATAGAAAAGCTTCAGCTGTCAGACATTTCTATCATAAGGAAAACTCGGTCTGCAAATACATACAGACCTGCACTACTGAATTTTACTACCATAACTGGTCTCTAATACACTGCAAAAATAAAATGAGATATAAACATACTGAGCAGACTGAAATTTTACAGTTCTTGCTAAATATGCATAGAGAAACATTGTCAGCAAAAAATCCAAGTTAAAAGGAGTTTCAAGATCTCTTCTAGTTCCAGAGTCCCCAAGCCAATTTTTCACAAGCACATATGTTTTTACTACATACATTCTTTTCCCACCTCTGTGACTGAGATATCTACACTAACAAAAGGCTGTTGTCTGGATAATTACACAAAGGATGTGGAAAACTGAATGAACACAAGGTGAACTGGAAAAAGGAAATATACTGAACAAGTACAGAGGAACTATGTTTTCCCTTGTACTATTTATACACTTGATTGACAAATCCTGAAGCACAAAGATGGTCTCATGTTTCATATGATAAACAAAGATTCTGACAACTGAACTCAGTTCTCTGGATTTCCTGGTTATCCTGAAATTAATTTACTTTATCTAAACAATACAGACATTGTTCCCTTCCTTTCTGGTACATCTACTTGAGTCAGAGATCTTCTCACAGTATAAATGTGTACAGCAGCTGACAGAGAGAGATCTACAAATGTATTGTTATCAGGTAAAACCTCCTTCCTTTATTTCCTCTAGCTGAAATGTCAGAAGTTTGGCTATCTCCCCTTTTCCAGCCTACTGACTTGTGCCTGAAGAGTGAATCTTCTATCAAACAAGCAATGGAAGAGAGCCTCATTCCTTTTATATTTGTGATCTCCAGGTTAACATGCACCATTCAGAATATGTGCTCTTACATTCACAAAATAGGGCTAAAAGGGACCTATGAAAAACTACCTAGTCTACCCGCCCTGCTCAAAGCAAGGCCAAATTCAAAGTTCGAGTCAACTGCTGAATCCCTCACTAGAATCCATAAACATTTTCTGTGTGTTGATTTTTTTTTTGGATGGTGGTGGGATTTTTTGCTTGGGTTGCTTTTGGGTATTTTTACTTTTTGGAAGGGACTCTTAAATCTTAGCCCTCAGTCCAGTTTGGCTTTTTACCAAATCTTCTGAGATGACTATAAAGCAAACTGAAAGCTGACTGTAAGTTGACACAGTTGACTCTGTTTTTCTCTCTTTATTTTTTCCTTCTGCTGTATAAAGTTAATGAAAATTTCATATAAGAAACTGTTTCCACATCCAGAAAGAGTGACCTCAAGTTTCACTCTTATATTCTTAGCCTTGTTTCTCATTTTTCATGGTTTTTAAATTAATCATGTTAATTTCTAAAAAGTCAATTGATATAAAGGTAATGGGGTTTTGAGAAAGCTGTTAACAGTAATTTGCTTAATTAACAAATCATGTATAAAATCATGCTCGCTATAAACACTGCTGTGGAGCAAATGCAGTCCATTAAGATTCATAGGAAGGCATCATGTTCTGCTCTGTCAAAAAGGTTTAACTGCTGATGAGCGGGTTTTGAATCCTGAAAGCTGGAAACGTGCATAGTCCCTTCTTGTACATCCATTAAACTCTTCCAGACTGTGGGTCCTAGCCTGTGAACTTCTCTGATCTGTGTTCAAGTCCTGTGTAGCTAAAGGGGATGTGTCATGTCACACAATGTACTTATAATACCATTTGGAAGTCATGGTGAGTGTCCTGCTTGTGGGAGGGGGCTAGAAACTTAGGAATCCTTACAAAACCAAGCAGCAGGATCTTATCAGAGTATGTTCTGACATGAACTGGACATCATTTATTGTAATCTATATAGCATGCATTCAAGGTCATAAGCACATTCCAGCCAAAGCTTGGTGAGGGCCAAGTTGGTTCACCAGCTTGGAGACTCCTGAATGTTGTCACTGCTTCTGAAACTTTAGTTCTAGCATGGACTAAGGGTGTTCAAGGAGAATCCTCACTCTGCTTGAGATGAGTATGTGAAGCACTGCTCTTTTCTCAATTTTAAGTCTTTCTGCATATGCTGTATCAGTCACCATTAGCCTGTTTTCTGTGTCAGTCCCTCTGGTACAACATACTTGAAGCCAAGAGAGGATGAAGGCAGGGTTCTTGAAATCTGGGACCCTTGCCTAGAAAAGCCATGGATGCAGCTGAGCCAAAGTCATAATGTTGGACAAAGATTCACTACACATCTGGTTTCTGCCTGCCAGCCATCTGTTAAGTGGATTGGGTGTTGGCTGGAAAACCCCAGTTATCAAGAGAAAAACAAAGGGCTGTGAATTGGGAAAAGACAAGCGAGAAGTAAAAAGGCAATAAAAAAAGGAAAAAGGTGAATGATGGAAAGTTTATGAAGAGCACACTGACATTTAATCAGACCTTTAGTAGTCAACTCTTATTCTTAAAAAGACAATTGGGTGCAAAATCCTCCTCTCAGGAAACAGCCATCCATGAAAAAAAAATAAAACCCATAAGAGATGCTGCTTAGTGACTGCATAATACAATATCACCAGAAACATTTAACAGTACAAATTATCTCTTCAGATACTCTGCTGTACTTTGTTAGTTTACAAAAGTTTTATAGGACAAGATCTAGTTCAAGGTAAAAAAAAGAAATAAATAAAAATGGATGTGTATGTGTGCCTATATGTGTGTATATATGTATGAACATCTACATCTATCAATCTGTAGTTTCACTGGAACTGTATTGAGTTGCACAGGCCAAGGAGCTCTTTGTCTAAGATGAAAAGGATATAAAATATAACCATATTCCAGAGGAAAATGAATATCAATATATAGCTTCCACGTGATACTAGTAACATTGATTTCTGACAATAGTCTACATATGAATGAGCTATAGTTAATAGCACAGGAAGTTATAACACTCCCTCCTGTAAGTACTGCTTATTTGTTACCACACTCTGCTACTGAGTGAAAGGTATCCTGAGTTGCTGGCTGCAATCAAACTCAATCATAGTGTTCTATGTGCCATGTCTTAGTAATTATTTGGCAAATGACTAAAATTCAGATAAAATGCTGAAGAAATCCAGTAACTTTCATTATTTAGAGACTATTACTCATAGAATATACAGCCAGAAGAAACCACTAAACTGATTTTCCTGAAAACCCAGTCACAATACTACCCCAAATTGATTATTCTTTGGATTAAATTCTGCTGTGAAAACTAAGATATCTGATCCTGATTTTTAGAAATTACAACTGATAAAGAGATCAGACAAAAAATGCCATTTATACATACATATATATATAATCACACAGATAAGTCCAGTAGCTCCTGATATTAATCCATATCCTCCTTAGCTGCTTTTTTGTACATTAATGTCTTTCTCTATTTCTTAAATGTTAATTAAACAGGAAATAGTGATTGTCTGTTTCCACTGTTTGTGAATAGTGGCAAATTTATCTTTAACAATTATTCAATAAAAGAGTAATAATAATTCATAATTTTGCTAAATCAAATCAGTTTTACTATAGATTCCTGATTTACAGCAGTGACTTGCATAATACTGTAGTTTACTTTGGTTTTGTTGAAATCAGTTTCATATCTTTTATGATTTGAGTTCTATTGTGCACACACAAAAAAAAAAATCCATGTCAACGCCTTGGTAACAGTCTATGGGATTAAGAGCAAATGTGATAAGAGTTCATACATACATTCTTTTGAGATATTATCTCCACTTCTCTTTCACTGTGCTAATCCCAGTGTAACATAAACTTGAAGTGGTCTCAAGATATCAGGAAAATGTAAATGCCTCTATCTAATTTGTTAATACTACTTAGATATTGATCTTGTGTCCCTTTCTGAGTTGGTATGCTCAGCCATGTCAGGGTGAGGTGTGTGAAAGGCTTTTCAAAGAATATAGATGATACACAAAATAAATAGGCCTGAAGCTAGAATGGCCAAAAGACAGTGAAGTAATTACTTTCATTTTCCTGACACATTTATTACCCAGGATAAAAATAATAACATGGATGAAGGGGTTGTCTTTTGAAATATACACTAGATGCTTGATTTCTTTTTAAATTTCTGCTCAAGATCTTTCATTATTTTCATTATCTTTGCATTTGCTTCAATGACTTTTAACCATTCCAGGAACATATCTTTGGACCACACTGTGACACTCAGTCAGACTTTAATCTCACTTTCTGCACTACAAAACACAGAAGTCATCTCTGCTAGACCATTCCCTGGATTGTTTTGGGTTTTTTTTAATGTTTTGTCTTCCAATCCAGGATGCTCTGCTGCCTTCTTACTGGAACCTTGGGCTCCATCTTGACTCATGCATTCTCCACTCTCCTGAGAATGCAGAGGGCACTGATCAACCTGCAGCTGCTCACCTGTTTCCCTGGATGTTACTCACCCATAGTATATCAAGTGAACAGATAACCAGAAAAACTATAACATGGTCCTCATTTGCTTAGGATCTGTATCTCTATTGCACAAACCTCATGCCCCTAGTAAGCTTTCATATATCTTCTCTGTGGATCCTTCATTAAAGACACATTTAGTACTTAATTTGTTAACAGGACAGAGTTATCTTGTGACTGCATATTAATGTACCCTAAGTAGGCTAAACATTAAATAAACTTGAATGTGACAGTAAAACTTTAAGAGGCACAGTACCAGCTGAAATCCCCCTCCTTCAGATCAGACACTCCATAATGACTAAACATTATTCTGCTAGTTTTATGTAAATGAAGGAGAAGAGAAGCTAAACCTTAAGCAATTTAATATTTTCTTGATTGTATTTAATTTAGGATTAACTAACCCTGATTAAACAAGACCTTACAAGTACA
The DNA here is from genome assembly GCF_028858725.1 of Colius striatus. Classification (NCBI taxonomy): domain Eukaryota; kingdom Metazoa; phylum Chordata; class Aves; order Coliiformes; family Coliidae; genus Colius; species Colius striatus. The sequence continues at coordinate 14,981,544 of NC_084769.1, read as the reverse complement.
TCAACAGCCTGCAATTAACATGCTGTTGGTAAACACTTGGAATCAGAATTTTTTGTCTCACACCATAAAAAATATATATATAAGTATTCCTTAGCTTTCTGCCTGCAATATCTAGTAATTAAAGCCATGAAACCTGGTGGATTATAAGTATTTCTGATATGTTCTCAAGTATGTGTTGTGAAGAATAATAACAAAAAAGGTAGCATTTCTAAACAATTTTTAAGTGTAGATTTTTAATAGGTACCTTGCAGAGTCCTTAATAAAACACACCAATGTGCAAAACTATGGAGGAAGCAGAGGTGGTTCACAATTAAGTTTCCAGCAGCAGCTTCAAAATGAAGGGCCAAAACTTTGAAACCTAAGGACAAAAAGAAAAGATGGTCTCATAAGACACATGCAAACTGGCTTTGTCCTGTGTACAGAAAAACTTCACTTTTCTTGAGGAATCACAAGGGCTAAAATTCCTGGAATGGCCACTCAGGACTACTGGAGCAGGGTTCTTCAAACTCCTCAGAAAAAAAACAAGCAACATTCCCAAACCCAAGTATATGCTGCTACACTGATACCAGCACATCCTAGTGCTTTTCTTGCAGCCGCTGCCATTAATGACATTTTGAATCCCAAAGTGGTTCACATCCAGCCTTCCAGTTGTCCTCCTTGTTGCAGGTCTGCTCGCACATCCTTTCCCACCATCCTTCTGCCAGATTAACAAATTACTGACCTCGCCTCTCTCCAGCTGTGTGGCACAGCTTTTCAGTGTCCTTACCTCTGTCTGCTGAACCACCCAAGAGAATTCTCCTAAGTTGTCTCAGGCAAAAATAACTGAGGTTAGCAAGGACCTGCTGCATAAAGTGCTGTGGAAAATTTAGATCGTTGTTACTTAAATGGGTGAAGAAGCAATTCTTACAAGCAACTGAGCTTGCCAGTCACCAAACACCTTTAGCTTAGGTAGAGTTTTAAGTAAGTTGCATCAACACCTAATGAAAATGCCCTAGCATGCTTCCCAGTTACAAAAAAAAGAGAGGAAAAAAAAGAGTAGAAAAGAAGGCAACAGAAGTTTCAGCAGGGGAGTCAAAAGAACAAGTCCTGACAATAAATTGATTTTCCATTTTAAGCACCTGACTCCTTTCTACAGAAGCACTCTGCTTTGCTAAGGACAGTCTGATTTACCAGGAATGAGAATACATTTCACCTAGTTGGACTCCTCTGAAAAAATAGGTTTAGATCCAAAAGCACTTAAATCGTGAGCACAGTTAGGGGTGGAATAAAGACCCAAATCGTGACATTTAATTTCAGTTACTGGTGTCTTTCCCATCCCTCATAGTAGTCAGTGGCAATTCTTACATGACATCCTCATTTCTTACTCATAAGTCATGTTCTTCAAAAGTTAAAATGATGGTGATATGGGCCAGTCTGTAAAAGATTGACTATAAATCAGAATCACAAAGATCATTCAGCAAAACTGAAAGAAGTTCCTCTGATATCTCCTTTGGGGCTAGAGCAAGTTGGAAGATTACCATTTTTGTTTCAGACAGGAATGTATTTAGAATTAGTTTTGATCTTGGCTTTACTTTTTAGTTCAATTCTTAATTTTAAGTAGAAAAATAGCATTTTCTTGATAAATAATTTGCAATTAAAAAACTTCAGAAGAAAATCACTTCGAATTTTACTTGAGGGTGATTTTTGGTTTTCTAATAACTACTTTTAGGAGAAATACAGAGGGGTTTATTTTTTAATAAAAGTTTATTATTTGTTTGTTTATTTCTTTTTACCAGAATGAAATATTTGTTCCTTTTTCCTTGTTTTTTTCTCCATGTGTTTCCTAAAGGAGCTGAGATCTCAGCATGGCTTTGTTAGACAGCATGAAGGTTAAATAAGGGCTGCATTGCAGTGTATTCGGTTGCTTGGAAGCATTAAATCTCAACTTTAAAGTTATTTTAGCACATTTTTTGCTTTTCATTCCTTTTGAACCTACAGCCTGTGACTATATAAACCATCACACCAATTGCATAAAGTTATGTAGTGGAAAAACCTAAAATGAGTTCCACTCAAAATTTTAAAAGCTCTTATTGCCTCTGCATACGCTACTTAGCCTTGAGAATAAAAAATAATCTATCAATATAAAAGTACCGTGAAAGGCACAAAGCATTTCTTCTTTCTTTGGATTGAAACACTGAGTTTCCAGACCCAATTCTTACTGCTTTTCCAACATGATAAATTTGGAGTAACTTGATTTGAAAAACTGGGATTACTCTGGTTTAAAATCCGAGTTGGCTAAAGAAGAATCACAGTTCCTAACATCTTAACTATACAGAGAATTTTAAACACGGATCTCTTTGGTATAACAGTGATGGGTGTTTAATTTTTTTTTGTTTTAGTATTCCATATGGCAAGGTAAATAAAAGCTTGCTTAGTTTTGACTTTAACAGAAATATTTTCTTCAGTTCTTAAAAGAAGGATTTTTCAGTCATTTAGAGTAAATATGGAGTACAGTAAATAACAACATTGAAATCCCTCTCCAGAAATCAATAGAATCACTCAGGATTTACGTTTGTCTAATTGGACTCGCTATGTGTGCTAGCCGTATATCTTTATACAGAACAACTAGAACAGCAAGGCATCAGCATAGCATTGCAACCAGTTGGACTCACAAAGTTGCCTCATTAAAGAATACGAACTCTATAGTTAGTAAGATTTAAAAGAAAACATTTTCCAGTTGCCATGTCTTATTCTACAGAGCTATATTAATTATATCACTCATGGGAGTGAAGGTGGTTAACTACCAGTAATCTTCTTCTAGAAACTGGCATGCCAACACCTTCCAGGAACATCAGCAAATGACAAACTTGTGAAAGGTACACAAATCATCTTCAGGTCTTTCTGCGGGTTCACACAATTCTCCTCTCAGCTCAACTGCGTAGCACTACTACTACTCCATCAAATTAATGGCATAAAGTTAATCCTTGAACCCTCAAGGAAAACATGGGGCTTGACATGCTTTGGAGGCAAAGCATCCAATTTTTTACAGGCCAAAACCAGAATCCACAGATATCCAGTAAAACATCCAAAGAGATCTTGGTTAACTCTGTGGAGAGCTCATATTAATTCATTTGCTTAGCTCTGTATTCAGGATGCATGTAAACAAAGCTTTGCAGTAAGACAGTTGAATATTGGACAAGCATAGTTTAGTTGGCAATAGTAAAGGATATAATGGTTAAAACATATTTTTACAGGTACAGTTTTGTTCTGTCACAGGCAATAATTTTCTAACACTGATACAAAACAGGTTACTTACTGGTATTGGTGCAGGTGGACCACTTGCTTTCCTGGAACACAGCTATTTCTACATCCTTAAGTGCTGTCCTGGTTTTGGCTGGGGTAGAGTTAATTTTCTTCATAGTAGCCAGTATGGGGCTACGTTTTGGACTTCTGCTGAAAACAACATTGATAACACAAGGATGTTTAAGTTATTGCTGAGCAGTGTATGCACAGAATTGAAGCCATTGCTGCTTCTCACCCCACCCCACCTCACTAGCACGTGGTCTAGGGCTGCACAAGAAGCCGGAAGTGGACATAGCCAGGACAGCTGACCCCAACTGACCCAAGGAATATCCCACACCATGTGACATCATGCTCGGCAAACAATTCTGGGGGAAGAAGGAGGAAAGAAGGGATGTTTGGAGTGATGATGTTTGTCTCCCCAAGTCAATGTGAGGCATGGTGGAATCCTGCTTTCCTGGGGATGGCTGAACACCTGCCTGTGCATGAGCAGTAGTGAACTAATTCCTTGTTTTGCTTCTCTTGTGTGTTCAGCTTTGGCTTTACCTATTAAACTGTCTTTACCTCAGCCCGTGAGTTTTCTCACTTTTGTCCTTACGATTCTCTCCCCTATCCCAGCAGGGGATTGTGAGTGAGCGGCTGTGTGAGGCTTAGTTGCTGTCTCAGCTTAAACCATGACTAGTTTATTTAGAACTGGCAACCTACATAAATATTACTAAACAGAGGAAGTTAATGGACAAGCCTTTAGTCACTGTAAAGCTTTTTTATAAGTGATACCCCACTGTTATTAAAAATACTAAAACCAATCAAATTAGATTATCCGTACCATTTTACAGGCCTTTTCCCTAGCATATCCTGTCTACAGAATGCATTTTCTTGTCTCTCCTCATGGTAGACATTCACCATTATAGTACACAGAGTTTGCCTGGCTTCCTGATATCTTTCCCAGTATGTTTTTTTGGCCAAAAATCTTTGTCACTTGCATTTTCTTGGATATGGACATTCAAAATCTAAGGCAAGCGCGGAGGTCTTCAGACTTACTAGTGCAGTAAAAACAGGACTTCACAAAGTTCCAGTGTGGTGAATCAGATGAAGAGAAGGAAGAAAAAAGGCCATTAAGAATTATGAATTCAGTTTGCTGTTTCAATGATGCATGACACCTGAAGATTTTGTAAAGAGCACCAGAAAACATTATCTCTAGACTTTAACAAGTGCTAACTGGCTTTAAAAGAACAAGCAAAAAATATCCCACTTCTCCTAAGGATTCTTTGGTGTTCTGGCAGGAAACTTTCAAAAACTTCATGTTCCCCCTTTCCATATCTTCTCCATCGGATATAAACAAGCTAGTCTCCTAATATTAAATCTCAGACTGGAAACAACCAACCCCTCTCCCCTGAAAACAAAACGAAAAAATGACTGCCTGGTGCCAGTGTCTACATGCTGTGCCTCACAACAGTCACCAGAGACGCTAAGTGAGCTCTGCTTTCGCAGTGTAGTTTGGCAGTCTCTCAGGTGTAGAGGCTCCAGTATTCACAGGAATTTGTAAGCTGCACTTTGTTGGAATCCCTACATTATCACAGGCCTACACCAAACTGAGTCTACTGCTTTCCTTTGTTCAAGATAAGTTCACAGAAGATTCATTATTTGGACACCCATTATAGCTATTTCAGAATCTGCTTTTCTTTTTTTTTTTTCCAAAATCTCCTTGTTAAGCATTAAAAGCAGTAAAGAATATTTAATTTTGGATTTTGTCTCCGAATATATTGTAAGAAGACAGAGACTAGTTCTCACTGAAATCTTAAGAATAAATTAAAACTATATATAGTCCCAGCTTTTATCTTTTCCTTGTTGGAGTTTTCCTCTTCTGAATCTTCACTGAATTTCTTTTTCCCTTGGAACACATAAGATGATAAGAATGCTTGTGCAATATGGCAGATCAAAGAAACTTGTATGCAATGCTTTTTTGTTTCCTTGTATGAAATGTGCGTAGTGTGTAAGAAACTGTAAATTTAGCTTAGATCCAACATATATCCAATTAGAGAAATCTTTTCTCTGTTCTCTTCTTTCCTTAAATGACAGTTTGGCACTGAAGGCTCTGGCAGTTTTACCCTTTCTTTTCCACATTTATGCCGGCTGAAAACATGTTACTATCTGCACACTGATAAATAGGACTGATTTTCACCCCGGTTTGAAAGCAATATGTTTTTTCCTGTTTTTTCCAGTTAGCAAAGACTGTAGCATGGCTTTGAAAGGTTAAGCTACTACATATAACTCTCACAACTGTGAAGCCTGTACAACAGATCCACAAGTATCCAAAATGATTCACAGAAACAGGGAACAAGAAGGGGAAAATCTGGCTTTGAAAGTGAAGACAGATTTGAATATAGAAAACACACAAAAAGAAAGCTAAAACGTCTTTCCAAGTTAACAGAGCATCACACATTACAAAGCTGAAGGTAAGGCTCAGACTCAGAGCTTCACAGTGTATCTAATTTAAAAACATCTCAAACAGCTTGTGTTATGATATTAAAAAGGTTTCATTAGGAATACATAAGTCAGTGCCTCTCCCCCTGCCATAGGACGCTAATGAATTTATTTGCTACCAATTTCAAGAAGTTACCAACAATTCAAGTATACAAACAGTGACTGTGTTGTGAAAAGACCAGCAAGAAAGCTTTTACATGTTCTCTGATGACACTGAGGACAAGAAACCATGGAGTATTCAAATGCCGCTCAGGAGATTACAAACTACCGATATCTACATTTTCATTTCTGCTACAATCCATCATCATGTTCACTTACTCATATACTCCCCTGCACAGAAGTGGAGAAGACAGCAATACAGTGGAGCAGGGGTGGGAAATGACTCAAATTTTGAAACTTTCCAAGCAGTAATAGGGTTCTTTGTTGAAGCCAAAGAAGTGCCACAAATAAACTTTGCAGAGGAAAGGAGCATCAAACTCCAGCAAACGGAAGCAAATTAAAAAGAGTAAAGGAGATGGATATTCTCCTTTCTTGAGTCATCTTTCACAGGCACTGAGGCTTCTGGAACTGTTTCCCTGTGTTAAACAGCTTACTCTGAAGTAGACCATGTTCTCTTTTGAGGTGTTTTGCAGTGCCTCAGCCTCCTATGATGAAATATCTCTTAATACATCTATCTTCTTGTATGATGTCTTGGAGATTCCATTGAACTGCCTACATTTCTTTTCACAGTAACCTCCAGAGACAAGGACCTGTCACTTCTACAGATCTGTGAACCCTTTAACAGATTATAAGTAAGCCTCTTGCATGTGAGGTGTTGCCGTATTTTAATAATTTGTTTCTTGCTTGTAGTACCTGTATAGTGTTGTCCATATTTTAGTAAAAACGTTCTTTCATTGTATTGCTCTAGTACAGTCTCAAGTGTGATAAAATATAAAAAACATCCAGATCTATGTCAGAGTAACTAAACTCCTGTGGATCATTTTTATGTGTCTTTGTTCATAGAATCATAGAACCATAGAATGGTAGGGGCTGGAAGAGACCTTTAGAGATCACCTAGTCCAATTCCCCTGCAGAAGCAGGTTCACCTAGATCAGGTCGCATAGGAACATGTCCAGGCAGGTCTTGAAGACCTCCAAGGAAGGAGACTCCACACTCCCCCTGGGCAGCCTGTTCCACTGCTCTATCGCCCTCACAGTAAAATAGTTTTCTTTCTTATATTTAAATGGAACGTTTTGTGTTCCAGTTTCATCCCATTACTCCTTGTCCTGTTGCTAGATACCATCGAAAAAAGTGATGCCCCAACCTCCTGACACCCACCATTTAGATATTTGTAAATATTAATAAGATCCCCCCTCAGTCTCCTCTTCTCCAGACTAAACAGCCCCAGTTCCCGTATCCTTTCCTCGTATAAAAGACGTTCCAGTCCCCTAGTCACAAGAGCTCATCCCATCCCCTGTCAGACAAGGTACATTTAAAAGTTAATAAGACAATCAAAATACAAGCAAGTAAAACCCTCAAAAATGGCATTTCTCCCGTTGGATTACTCACTGAGCTTCTCACAGAAAACTAAGTCCCAAAGAGAAAATGAAGAGCTGAAGGAACTCCAGGTCTAGGGATTTGGAAGCTCCACTCTCTGGATGGACAGAGAATTTAAGAGCAGTTTATAAAACAAAAGAACCATTTTCACACAGTAAGTAAAGCAAAAGCGGCCCACACCCAGTTTCTAGTGCCAGGAGTGAAAGGCCACAGGAGGTTTTTTCTGAGGTGTTATTTATATTGGATTTTTAAATGGTCTGAGGGGACAGAGGGTTAAGCTATCAATTATGTAATTGTAAACGAAGAACCTTTGGGAAGAGAGGCAGAAAATTGTACACTTAGAGAACAGGCAAGGCATTTAGGAGAGGTTCAAGGTTAACTCCTTTTCTCCGCTCCTCTGAATTCTGTTTGAGTTCACATCACGGTACAAAGCCCAGGGAACAATTCTGGAGCAAAAGGAAAACAATTCCTAAAATTGTGATTTTCTCAGCACCTCAAGGGGTGCAGAAGGAGCTGTTACAGGAGGGAGAAAAGGACAAATACAGTCCCTAGCCAGCTGAGACCTCATTGTAGCCACTGCAATTCAAAGGCCAAACTCTGTAAGGTTAATTTAGTGGACGCTGTTCATGCTCCTCTGCCTACCAGACAATGCCTGACAGCACTGCTGGAAATGTGGAAAAAAGTGTACAGCCAATGTGTAAATAGGAAATCTGATATGAAAGGAAAATAGAAAATGGCCTGTGAGTGTGTCGGTGCAAGTGTCATAGGAAATAGAGATATTAAGTTGACTTCCCTAAGTCACATTCTAAAGTAGAACTACCTAATTGTTCCTTCCCAAAAGTTGAGATATTTCCACACGGAAAGTTTTTTTCTTGGATTAATCTTGTGGCTGCTGAAAATAGTTTTTTGGGATACACACGAGGGGAGCAATGAGATGAATTGTAAACCTTTCTCCTCCCTCTTCCCTATTTTAATTTCTTATAGCCACTCTAAAACCTAAGACCCTCTTTTCCACTCAGAAACCTCATTTATTGGCCTGAGCACCTCAGCCATTTCCTTCAGGTGGTTAAATCTTGTTTCTGCATTTGTTCAGAAGTACTCCAGTTCAGTCACAACTTTGCAGCTGGGTGCTGAAGTACCAGGCAGCTGCCTCAGTGGGGAAATCATCCCACCTCCTTCCCATCTCCTTCCTTCCTTAGCCAAGCTGCAGAGAGAGAACAAGGTCCTACTCTGGTATCTCCAGCAGGAAAGTCTGAGACCTTATCAAAGTAGCTTTACTGCTCACTGCAGCTCAGAGCTCAGGAAAATGCCCCACAGCCATTGTAGCAGACTCTCCATGGAGAGAATAAATTGTCAGGAGTTTTGGGAAGCTGTCTACATTTCCTGCAGGACAATAGGCTCCCCAGTCTGGGCAGAGTACTTATGGGGCTCTGATATATGAGAGAGGAGAAGGTGGGGAGATATTCTCACTGATAATCTCTTTTTTGGTTGGTAAATTCAGATGCTAGGAGGTAGCAAGGATGATAGTCTGGGGCTCAGATAACAATTTCATAGCCTGCAGGATATGATCCAGCATGTTTAGACAAAAGGCATGTGTTGGATGCATCTTCTTTCACTTGGAAGATGCTTTTACTGTGTCTGCTTGTTTCTAAGCTATAGTACAAGAGGGATATAGATCACAGAAAAGATGTGCTTGTCCTCCTGTATGTACTGTAAAATACTTAGAAATCTTTTGGCTTATGTCTTAGACCACACACAGGTGTGACACACACGTAAAAAGAAAATGATCAGTTCAAGAAATACTCAGGGAGAACTAAAGAGCACAAGTTCAAAACAAATATACATTTTTCCCTCTGGTTGATTGATTTTATTTTTTCCCTGTTGAAGACTCTGTGGAGTAGAGGAGACACATATTTTTAATTAAAATCAATTGTCTAGGATTTTGAGCCACATTGCCTGACCCACGACTCAGTTAAGTCACTGGCAGCCTTTCCATTCACTCCAGTGGGCTTTGGAGGAAATCCATGCAGCTGAAACTGATGACTTGTACTTTCAGATGCAGACAATGCATGTGTTTTTAAAATGTATTACTATTATTTTCTTGCTCTGTCTCTCTAAAATGCTGTTTATTCACCATGGCATTGTGTAGTACGCAGATATATTAATATTAAAAAGGTAACTCTCCATTCTAACACTCAGACTATTATGTTTATCATATAAGCAATTCTTACGAAATCAAATAGTATAATTAATCATAAATTAATAATAGCTTTAGTTTTTATCATTCTATAATGATGTTTGTTTTCTTGAGAAGTTATGTTTAACTGAATGGTTAATGACACTTAATTCCAATCGTATCATTACAATGTAAGGATTATCTTTGCATAAGGTACTCTAAGCAGATAGATCCTCCAATATATTCAGTCTCTCAATCCTCTGATCATCTAAACCAGAACACGTCATTTCAGACTAATTGGTTTTCTCTCCCAGAGAGATGATGCATTCCTCAAATATTGGCAAAAGACAGAGCTTGGATGCATCAAAATATTCACCTCGTCTCAGGAACATTGGGAAGCACTCCTAGGTCCTGTAGCTTAGACAGTGCCATAAACTTTCTTTGTTCTCAGGCTTGGATCAAAGCCTGTGGTGCTACAGACTACTAAAAAAACCCCACACAACACAAACCTTTCCCTATGCCAAAGAGCTTATAATCTAAGTAAAAGAGACCAAACCAGATATATACAGCTAGTCTCAAATGCACTGGCCAGAAAGCAGCAGACCAGCAATGGAACTACTTTGACCCTGACATAAAAAAGAATTTCATGCAAGGATCTGAAGGCAGAAAATGCAAGGATCCTTGCCCTGACCTGCATGCCCACCTTGCCACTTTGATAAACACCCATTGTGCTTACCAGAAAAGACAAGAGTGGTTTATACTAAAATTTAGTCTCAATGATTGCTAGTTCATTAACAGAGGAGATTAACAATGACTAATTGCAAGGAGTATTAATTGAGTAAAGCTAGCAGAAAGAATGCCATTGTCTGACTGAATACCATCGTTGAAACGCCAATTATTTTCTCACTGACATCCACAGCCAAACTGGTAACCTTAAAACCTTCCTCACAAAATGTAGCAGAGTTGCCTTGTGCTCTAGCTATCTAGATTAGATTGCCTGAACAAATGTACCCTTATTCTCCATAGAAAATTCACAATACCAGGGCATTGCCAGGTAGAGCAGGTGAGCTGGCTAAAATTAAATGGGAACCGTAATAACTGCTGTCAAATAGTAACAGAATCAGCAGATCTTGGATTTGTTCCATTTGCATCAAAGTTTCTTCATCAAATGAGCAAGACTTTCAAAATCTCAGACTGAAAATTGATTAAAAAGATATTTGGGCTTGTCTTGTTTTAGCGAGAAACAAACTCTTGGCTAAAACCACAACACCCTTTTCATTTTGAACAAATGCCTCACAGTCATTGATATAGAAGGGACTAATCCCTTGATCCTGTCTGTAAGGAATGTTTTCTTGCTATACACATGTTCAAAATACACCTAGGAACTGTATGCTTTTTCACAGATGTTGATGAGGACACTCAGATTCCATGGGGAGCAACTGCATTTAAATAGTTGTTCTGAATTGCATAGAACCGGGATTTCCATCTGCGTGTCTTCTAGACTGCAATGAATTCTGTGACCAGCTGGTGGCACTTTGCTAAAGATTTCTCAAAACTAAAACTGGATTGAATCATCCAATTAGAGGTGAAAGTTGCTGGGCAGTGCTCAGCTTAGTGTGAACACATCACAATGTCCAGCTACCTCAGCACACCTTTGAACAAGCAGAACGCGATTCAAATTGCAGGACGCAAAACTACGGCAACTTTAGGATCATCTTTCAAAGCACTGATGGAATTACTTTTCCTGCAGTCCAGCTGGTATATACCACAGGTGTTCCTACTTGGGTTGTTGTTTTCGTTTGGTTTAAATATTTATGTGAGATTATTAAACGTAAATTGGAACTGAATGTTAACAGATAAGGAATCATTAACTCTAATTCTTTGTACTATCAAAATCTCCTCTTTAAGCTATTATCACTGGGATTAATCAAGCCAGCATAGGGATGATCAGAGTAACAAATCCTCCTTTCATAAATGTTTAATTTTCTGGTTTAGTTTCTATAGAATGATTTGAAAATACAGATCAATCAACAAGGTGTTTTCAGCTTACTGTTTTATAAAGTAGCCTTTTATAAAGAACAACAAATATTACATGCAAGGAATTAACTCAGATGCTAAAAAATCTTGTGAAGACAAATCCAAATGGAAATAACTGTTACTTCCTATAAAGAGGTACAAATACAGCTGCCAATGTAACCCTTTGTAATACCTACTCCTCTCCTTGTAAGTCTCACTAAACCAAGATAAAAAAGGTAACACTAACAAAAGAGGTATCTTCAGTCAAGGGATGACTTATGGATCAGGACTTGTAAATTCACATTGCTCTATATATATTGTTCATCATCTTCATCCTACAAGTAGGAAATAATAATGATTTTGCTTATGTGGCATGAAGGATTTAACTGCCACCAGAAATATGATGTACACTTACATCAGTCATGAATCTGCCATACAAACTTGTCCTGTTCTGCTAAAAGTGTGCACTGAAGGTTGAAAGCTATCTACCCTGTGATGTTTAAAGAAGCATCAGTACTTCACAGCTTGGCAGTTTTCAGTCTTTTCCTGGACTGCATGAATCTGGACATATTCCAGGAAACAATGACCTGCTTTCAGTCATAATTTTTGGCTCAGAAAGATGGTAGATAGCATGCACTACCCTATGAAAACATTGTGCATTCTCACTGAAGGCTGCCCTTAAAAAATCTGAAGAGAGTTCAATTGCTTATCATGCCTTGTTTAATATCTAGCGCAAAATATAGGAAACCTATATTCACTCTTCTTGGGAGAAAATGGTCAATGCAATGAAGAGTAGGACATTTTAAAACTTAAGTTTTATAAATTTTAACATTAATAAAATCAAAATTTTGCCTGTCTCCATAGAAAACAAAAATGATCTAATGACCCAAACCAAACTATATCTGTTTCATTTCCCTATGGAATAGGTGGAGGGATTTTGTTTTGTTTTTCCTCAGAATTTCAACTACAAACATACAATTTAATTTATTTTTTTTAAAGACAAGTCTGGAAATTGAACAGTAAAAATCAGATAATGTAATACAGAGAAATGGCCCATGTCTGGATGAATGAAATGAAAACAATATGGTAACTGGAAGGAAAATCTGAAATGCTTTTTTCCCCAAAGAAACAACAGAAGCAGCACAGATACACCTGTGAAAACACAAGGCAGGAGGACAGGTGGAATTATAAAGTTACCAAAGTCAGAGACATAGTTATTTCCATGGAAGCTCAAGACCCTACATATTACCTTAAAAATAAGCCTTAATGAATAAGTTAACAAACATCACACTAACAAGGCTAAGATATGAGAAACATATACTGACTCTGACCTCATTAGGAAACCTGCCTAGCTAGTAGAAACTGTCCTTTATTTTGTCATACAGGTTAGATTTCTCTTAAAGCTTGGGGCTTGTTTGGCACTTGCAGTCATCCAATTGCGCTACAAGTGTGTGTGGGATACTCAGAGTCCCCCAGGCTTCGGCTTCTGTTCACAAGTCAGTTTTTCGGTATGTTTTTGGAGGAATACATAAACCAAGGCTTAGACCAAGCTCACAGCCCAAGATACTGCAGTAATATCTTAAAAAGCAGTGTGCAACAAAGTTCTGATTCTTATATTGCAATTGCCAGAGTAGGTCTGCAGGAACAAACAATTACTGCTAAAATGCTTATAAATATAATCGGTTAAAAAGATCATGATTGGTCTATTTCTAATTAAATTAATTGTTGTATGAGAAAGATCAAGCCCAGATACTCAAACCTAAACTATCACATCATTGTATTTCTGAGCACATACTAATACTAAACTATCACAGGATATTAAGAACTTGATCCTAAAATATATTTGTCCATGGCCCCTCAGGGTCTATACAAAGCTCTTTCTGTAATACTGTGCACAAAATAAGAAGTGTTGTATAAAGCAGTAATATATGTTGCTTTTCACCCATGTAAATTCTTATTTCTAAACAATCAGCTGAACTGTACTGCAAAGAAAATATTGTTCAAAGTCATCAGTTTTGCTGCTTACATGAGAAGCAGTTCAGGTAAGCTTTTTACTTCCGATAATTAGCCATTGTTTGTATTACTGATCTTATACAATAACTTTTTTCTTTTTCTGTTTTGTTTTTAAGAGCACTAGTTCTCATCAGTTTTCATCACTCTCCTAAATGGAAGCAAAATTTTCCCCCACAAGTGTAGGATAGGGACACATTACTGACTTCTGATTGCTGAGTAAAATTATAATCTTGCCAGTGTCAGAGTTCTTTGGAGTTTGTGGAGAAAAAAAAATTCTGTATTTGTTCTCAGAGAAGGCACTGACTGATAAACAATAATGACTGGCACTTGATGCTAGCCATTTGTGTAGGACATGAAGCAGTTTGAAATCTGAAAAGTCAGTTGGCCAGTGCAAGCAAAATGCAGTAATTTCCTGTGTGTGATCTTGGAAGACTCAAACAGAAATTTTGTTTTTCCTCGGTATCTCTGTCTATCTGATCTAAATTAATTGTTTTACATACTTGCTGTATTTAATTATTTGCCTAGTTGTTTTTCACTAAGGAGGCTCAGTGATGTAGGTGTTTACAGGAAATGTTTTCAGAGGACTGCAAATCAAAATCAAGAAAAACAACCTGCAAGTTCAGACAAACGTGCAGGGGCTGTGTTTTTCAGCACGCTCCAGGTCACACCACAGGTGATGAATCTTATTCATTAACAAACACATCAAGAGAAAGGTACTACAGCTCAGCTGGAGGGTGTAAATGTCTCCATGATCCATGAGAAAGGAATCATGTTCCTACTGTTTGGAAGGGGAGAAACATGCAGTGTAACCTTATTTTGAATATTTGCACAAGATAAATAAGGTTGGCTTAAAAAAAACCTGTTTCTTCCATGTCTTCCCTGATACCTTACCAAGCATTTTCCCAGGAAAAATAATTTTAGAAGAATTATTTGTCCCTCTGGGGATCGGGAAATCAAGAGACTATCAGCATCTGAGTCATCCATCAATCACAGCTGGGGACACCAGGTCCTGTGGTACTTTAGCCAAATGAAAGATTTAAGTTCCTCACAGAGGAATTTGAGATAAGCAAGAAGAAAGCCTTTAGAAAAGTATGTGGAGTGATGTAGAGCTACCGCTCCTACAGACTACAGCAGCACAGAATGGTGAGAATATTATCAGCATGAAATGAAGCAAACCATTTTGACATTGCCAGACTCTCTTTTTTTCATATAACTTCTTATCCCTATGAAAAATTTTGCTATTTCATTTTCATTTTTTCCTGACTCAAGACCAAGTGTCAAAATACCAGCCTCTTGTGAGACAGAAATTCCATTTTACATTAGCTTTCATATCAAGAGTGACATCTCATTTTCTCATTTGAAGCATCTCTATTTTTCCCTTCTCCCATTCAGCATCTGAAGAAAAATAATGTATGTTAGAACACAGAATCATTTAGGGGTCGCTGCTTCTATTTTATATTCTCAGTTCACATATAGCAGTTCAGATGTAAGAGATTCAGTCTGTTTCTTTCTGTAAATTCTCCTTTAGTTGACTACATTTGAAGGCACAAGGTATCCACTCTGCTGCTGGGAAGACTCACTACTGTGTGCGGAGGCTGATAAGTAAAGACCGCTCCTGGGGGTATTCCACCAGGAAAATGTCATGAAGAACAGCACACAGATCTCAAAATGCTTAAATAACTCTAAGAATCAAACAACGGTCTTTAAGCTGTGTGCTCTAGTGCATTTCAGAGTATACATCAGAGTTTATATCCTACTTGAACTCACTGGAGGCATGTTTTAATTTTAACTGTACCATTTTGCACTATCAGTTACACCGAGCTGAAAAGCAAACTGCTTCAGTGCAAGGGGGAGATCCACTCCCATCTCAAAGTCATACATTTCCAAGGTAAACCTTCCCAGCTGTATAACAAACCAGAATGGCACAAGGTGCAAATTACAAACTACTCTCCAAAATTGGAAAAAAAAAAAGAAAACAGAGGAAAAAAAAAGGTACCTCAAATGTCCTTAGATCATTATAATTGCTGTTTTGAGAGCATATGGAGAACCTAAATCAGGCAGAGCCAGATAATTTTGTCTACAGGGTAAAGAGTTTCCTTCTTTCTGAAGATGGAATATTCTAAATACAGTAAAGTGTGAAGGAGAAATAGAGGTCTAGAGAGAAGTCTTTTGCTTATGATCTGTCAGCAGGTTCATGGCCACGACAAATTTGATAATTCTCCTTTTAATACCCTATCCAAGGACCTTCCAACTCCTGGATGCAAATTGTTATTAAAGAAATGTGACCTGTTAAAGAAGCGAAAGAGAAGACTCCGGAAGGTCATATGGTTCTTGGAAGAGGCGAAGAACAATAGCTGAAAATAAAATCTGTAGATTTGTGACCAGCAGAAAGAAACTCGCCTTCATATGGATTTATGCCATTGGTTTGAACAATGTGCACTCTCAGGTGTCTAATAAGCAATGAGTTCATGCTACAGCCTTTCTCTCATGAGAGGAAATTAAATGGGTGTCTCATTTTTACTTGCTTTTCTATTTTCACATTGTAGAAAATAATTTCCTTGAGACCTCTGTGCTCCCGTCAAAATATGGTTGAAATTGCCCAGTCAGCTCAACATTATAGTGGGAGAGGGACAAAATCAGACATTTAAGCAGTTACATACATACTGTTTCACACACACTTATGCACACAGTGTAATCAATGGAAGCCATATTTCCTTAGGAAACAGGCTAAAAATAAATGTAATGCTACTTTTCTGACAGCCATTTGGAGCTTTGGCAGGACAAATTGTTTTATTCAATAGCATTTCATACAGAAAAATATAAGCTACAATGTTGCCTCCTACACTCCATGAGGAAAATTCATTTGGCCTCTGGGGCTTCTTGCTATTAATCTCCATCAAGTACCCCTGCCAACATCCCCCCAGAGGCCATGATCCCGCAGAAGCACTTATGCCCATGAGCAGGCCTATAGATTTCAACTGTCACAGGCTTAAAGTTTAGCATTCCTGAGAGATCACTGTCACAGTAAGTTCAATCTTTAAGAAAATATTGAGAAGGTAGGTTTGGGTAATATGCATCACTTGAGATACTGTAATGAAATCCCATCAACCTGCTCATTCTACTCTGAGGCAATTTTGCACCAGAAGTAAAAGTGTTTGGGTCAGTAAAGTTAGGTTAGGATGGATTTACCCCGTACTTGTACCTACAAAATATCTTAATAGTGTACTTGGCAAAGCATTTGCCAAGCTAAGATGAGAAATCAAAGCTGAATGACTGAGAATTGAGACCGGTTCTGAGGCCCTGAGTAATGCCACAGATACAATAAAGGAATCAGAAGACATACATAATGAGCTACTAGCTAAGAACTGTCAATCAGGTGGGTGGGCTTTTTCCCAAGTTAATTACACTTCAGAGTTGATCTAAAATCCATAGATTTATAAAGAAAAAGCTTTGGTGGGATTATTTTCAGAGTGATCAAGGTCTTATGAAAGCCTAATAAGTCAAGTATGACACAAGAAAAAATATTATAAGCTGGCTGTTGCAATTATAAATAATGCAAATCAGGTACTTTTGAACTCCTAATTCCTACAATGCTAAGCAATAATTTAGCTGTGTCCGGAGATTTAATTGTGTAATTTTTGCAGCAATTCCAGCTCTTTTCACAGAACATATAACTAGACAAGTAATCTCAAACTTGCTGGCCAATGGAAGAGAACTGAATTAAAAACAATGCAGAGGATATTGTACTTTGCTTACCCTGCCAACTTGGAGTTAGAGCAGTGCAGCTGTGAATGTAGATAAGTCAGAGGTCTCTAAGACAAAACGTTGCCAGAAAGTGACAGAATAGAAGCCTTTCAAGTCATACTTCAAGGTCCAGATGAAGGAGGACTAAGTCTCTTGTTTTTTTCCACTTCTCAAGTGTCTATATGTGCCACCAAAAAGGCTCTTTTTAGCTTTGCTTTTATCAATAAAGCAGGCAATGCCTCCTCTGTAATATATCCTCAAAGAGTTTGGAAATATAATAACAGCACTCATTTATTGATTGCTTTGATCAGATACTATGCAGGAGGGAAGAAAACCTCAACATACACATCAATAAACAACCTGGAGCCTCTAAAGCCATACTGAGAGAGCCTAAGAACTAACAGTTAGGCTGAGATGCTCAAAAAAGAAAACCCATGACAGCGAATCAATATAAAGCCTTGTGGTAAAGATGCTGAAGTAAGAAGAGGAATGTTTGCTCACTGTGAAAAGAACTATGGCCTGCTTTAAAATGCTGAAGCAAATACTAAGGAATCTTTCAGGTGCAGGGAGTGGCTGAGACTATCTCCCTCTCTCAAAATGACTATAGAGGACACTTAGGGTGTCAAGGTTTCTTTCAAGGGTCAGATTGAATCAAGGCACTGATTTTTCCATATACTTCTGACATCAGGAAGACGTGAGGCTTAGTGGCTTCTTGTTTTCTTTGGAGGTAAGTGGCTTGTGCTTTATACAGGCACTATGCAGAAAGTTTGGAGAAGCTCTATAGGGATATGTGCTATTTATGCTGAAATTGTTCCTGGAGTGCTTATAGTATAGGTACACTGGGGAATCATTCAGAAAAAAAACAAATGGGAAGAGGAAAAAAAAATGACAAGTAGATTTGCAGCCCTTCATGGAAAATTATTAAGAGAAAATGATAGGAAAAGGCTTTCAACTAAGAGGAAAGGAATATTTGTTGGAAGATACCAAAAAGTCCCACTAACTCAATAGTACTGTTTGAAAGAGCCAGATTGTCACCCAGTCAGAAGGTCTGAAAATGATAGTATTTGTTAAATTGTATTTTGTGTATGGCAAGCTGTAAGGTAGAGCTGCCTATAGACTTTAAAATCCCAGTGATGAGCTTTTTAGAAGATCTATTTCTTCTGCAAAAGTAAACACACAAGATGTTTTCAGAACATCTGAAAGGCTAGTCATTCCCTTGATAACAACCTATTCTAAATTTTCAAAGGAAAAGTTGTTAAGTATGCAGATATACAAAAACTCGAGCGATGCTCAGCCTTAAAATACAGAAAAGATACAAGGTCTAACACCAAAAACAGTGAACTCAGGGGTCAAGAAATGAAGGTTCACCAAATCCTGGAACTACAACACTGCAACAAGTTTTCTGGTGTGTGTTACACAAGAATCTTCAATCTTCACATTCAGACTTCAAGGAAACTCTACTCTTAGCTCCGTGCTTGGATTTGGGATCCAAACTCAGGAGTGTGAGACCATGGGTATATAAGCACTCCCTGACTTGAAGCATGGGCATGAAATATGCACATGTTACCTTATGGATATTGTCTCTGTACTTCCACTGTCTCTATTATTATAGATTATATATTTGTTATCTAGAAAATTTTGAGAGTTTTGAGCATAGGTCCGTTTATAGGGCACTGGGGCTGCTTCAAAGGGATGCCATACATCTACCACAAAGAGGGAAAAGGCAACTGGGACAAAAAGTTAGTGTGACTCATTAGGAGGGCTTTAAACTAGATGCGAAGAGAAAAAGTGCTAAGTGCTGGGTCCTGCTCTTGGGCCACAACAACCTCATGCAATGCTACAGGCTTGGAGCAGGGTGGCTGGGAAGCTGTCCTGCAGAAAAGGAAATGGGGATGTTGATCAATAGCTGGCTGAATATGAGCCAGTAGTGTGCCCAGATGGCCAAGTAGGTCAATGGCATCCTGGCCTGTACCAGAAATAGTGTGACCAGCAGGGCCAAGGAAGTGATTATTCTCCTGAACCCAGTGCTGGTAAGGCCACACCTTGAATACTGTATCCAGTTCCGGTCCCCTCACTATAACAAGGACATTGAGGTGATGGAGCGTGTCCAGAGATGGACACATCTAGAATGAAGCTGGTGAAGGGTCTGGAGAACAAGTCTGACGAGGAGCAGCTGAGGAAGCTGGGGATATTTAGCTTAGAGAAGAGGAGGCTGAGAGGAGACATGATCACTCTCTACAACTACCTGAAACAGAGTTGTAGTGAGGTGGGAGATGATCTATTCTCTTCAGTAATGAATGATAGGACATGAGGAAATGGGTTCAAGTTGCACCAAGGGAGGTTTAGAGTGGACTTTAGGAAGAACTTTTTTATTGAGAGGGTTACTAAGCATTGCAATGGGCTGCCCAGAGATGTGATGGAGTCACCATCCCTAGAGCTATTCAAAAGAGGCATAGATGAGGTGCTGAGGAATATGGTTTAGTTTAGTGGGCAGTATGGGGTTAGTGACTGCACTTGGTGATCTTAAATGTCATCAGGTTGGATGGGGCTTTGAGCAACCTGGTCTCGTGAAAGATGTCCCTCCCTGCCCATGGCAGAGGGTTGGAACTAGATTATTTTAAGATCCCTTCCAAATCAAACCACTCTATGGTTTTATGAAGGATACAAGTAGTATGTGAACATAGGAACCACACAAGACTTATTTGACCTAGGATTTGTGTCTCTTTTGTAATCTTTGGCATTAAAAGCTGTTTCAGTATGGCAGAACTGGCTTACTTTGCAGAGCATCTGCAGTCTTAGGTTTCCTGCTGTCCCAGTCTCCCACATGTACATCCTGACCTCTTCCAAAGCTGTGAGAAGATGAGTTACTCACAGCTGTCCACATCTGGAAGGAAGTTTTTTAGCACATGAAAATACCCCACATTAGACAAATGCCTGACAGACAACAGAGGTCACAAATGGGCTACCCTTCCCTATAGCAAGGACTCACCCTTTGAAGGCCCAGGCTCCAACCAAAGCTTTTTCTGTGGCTCAGGCACAGGCAATCCACAGTGCATGCGAATGTCCTATAGTGCCTAAAACTGCTTGAGACCATGGTACAGTCACATAGGATACAAACAGGTTCTCTCTTTTCCATCCGGCTGATTAAATAGACAGACAGTTAAAGCGTGAGCCTCATTTCTCTAGGAAACAAGGCTAAGAAGAGCCTCCTGTGAAATGAAGATCAAAAGTGCCAAGTTTTACCAGTTCCTGTGCTAATGAGGAAAACATTCATTACAAGTGTTTTCAAGAGTAACAGTATGTTTGCTTCCACAAATGGATATCACTGACAAGCACTATTTGTAGGTATTTGGTAAATGCTTAAAACATTGTTTTTAATGCCATAATAAAACCGATACAGAAGCTGATGACTCAGCAGGGCTATGATACTTTTTTGCTAATTATGTGCTAAGGTTTATGAAACTAATAATTGTTTTTAATAATAGTGAGTAAGTGAAAGCTTACATTTAGAGAATGTATTAAAATTTGCACAGGTAATTGGATTGTATGGGAATTCAAGATAAGACAAACATAATTAAAATGAAATTTTAAAACAAATGACCCAGGATGTTTTTTAATCCCCTTGTGCCAACTTGAAAAAATAATTTACCTATGATTGTAATCGGCATACAGTCATAAAGAGGTGTTATGACTACTAGGTGAGGAGAAAAGCTGGGCAGAGGATGGTATATTAATGAGGAAAAGAGGAACAGAGGTTCCAGAGTTCATTTATTAAAATTACAGTCATAAATGTCCAGACTATTGTGAGAAGTAAACAACCAACTCCTAAGGCAAGCAGTCACAATTTCTTATTTTCTTTGCCTCTCTTTCCCCTGTGCTAGCTACTTTTCACCAAATGTGCTAAACCATTTTCACCAAATGAAATTAGCTTTGTTCTTGTCTGGGTTAGGTCCATGTTCCTCTATTCTAACCCAACTTCAGTGTTGATACCATCTCTCTTCCAATTCCTAGTAAATCTTCTGCATTAGCTAGCAAACACTCCAGCATTTCTGTATTATATTTTCATGACCCAGATTTCAATCTGGAAAAGTCTTTTCTCTTAGTGTCTGTGTGTCACATGTACCTCATCATTCAATACCCTTTCAGATTCATATTTGAAATGTTTCTGAGCAGAACACAGAGGATGTTGCGCCTGTTTAGGTATAAGTCTTGATGATTAGAGAGTGCTCAGGATACGAGAGGAGACATTTCATGTGCTGTAGGAAAAGGGAAAGTCTATTAATTCTTGTTTTCACTTCAGTACATGTAACCACAGATTGGAGATCCACTGTAGTTATGCTCCCACACCCCGTCACCTGTCATCCTGACCTCAGTAACTCACTAAAAATGAACAAAAGACAAGTGAAAGGAAGTATTATTCCCAGTTATAGCCAAGATGGATAAGAATGCAAGTGACATGCTCAGGGTCACGTAAGCTGTCTCAGAGCAAAGAAGTGAAACCTTGGAATGTCTGCCCAGGAGTTTTTGCTCTACTTGAAAAGGTGCAACTGTCTTTGAACCAGTGCAATTCCAGAATCATATATCACAGAAGAAAAGACTTTTTTACTGTGAGGTTAACTGAGCACTGGCATAGGTTTTCCAGACAGGCTGTGGAATCTCCATCCTTGGTGATACTAAATAAATTACTGGACATAGTCCTGGGCAACCATCTCTAGATAACCAAGCAGCAGGGGGTTCGACATGACGACCTACAGAAGTCTCTTTCCACCTCAATCATTCTGTGGTGGTGTGGTGTTGCAATCTACACCTCTCCAGAACCCCAGTAAAATAAGTGCTGTTCCCAGATTTGAAAACTGCACTACCTTTCTGTCTACCTCTGTTGTGAAAGTCTGTTGTTAAAAGGGAGGTCAGGCCTGAGGTTAGACAGTGTTCACTCTTCTGACCAATTTCACTGCTTTTTACAGGACATAGTTGGGGACATGTGATTTTTATTTCAAATACCTGATTTTTTTTTGTTTTGTTTTCCCAGAGAAAATGGATTTTCTCCAATAGGATAAAAATAGACTTCCACACTTGTTCTGTCCCTTTAGACTTAATGAATAATTGAATAATGCTTTCCCGGTAGTTAGTAACGAAAGAGGTTTACTCTGAACCTTTCTCCATTATCCATCGCCAGCATTTTTCTCTGTTGCTGAGGTTGCAAGAGAAAGCAAGAGGTGACAGGTGCTTGTATATCTCTTCATGAAGAAATGAAGCAAATTCTGCTACCATCTGCCTGGGAGTAAATCTGCAGTAACTCCACTGAGAAGACTTTGGACTTACTTAAGAACAACAAAACATTCAATTACATTTTTCATATGGCATGTTCAAAAGAACATGTGACTAATGAGACTGACATGTCTATAAATGTATGACGAAGTATCAACCCATATGGCTTGCTTTTTTTACCACCTCTTCCCTCCTACTCTCTCAATTATTCACCTGTGAATATCAACATTAACCTCGTCAGTATTCCTGCTATTTTATCTTGATTCCTCTCTACCCATGTTAACCAAATCCCATTGAATTTCTTCTGTGCTAAACAGATGCTCCTATTGGTATAAAATAGTTTCCTACGGCAACCACTGGCAGCTTAAACTCCCAGCCTGCAGAAGGAGGGATCTGTGCAAAGCTATGCCTCCTTTCACAGCATAATTTGGCTTCTCTTTTACAGCAAACAACTACCTGGTTACAGCCCCAGATCAGGGTCTCGTGGCTCTATCTAAAAGACTGGGCTCCTAATTTAATTTTTGCCAGAGATAGGTTTGAACTATCCCACTGTGCAAAGTCAGAAAAGATGCTGCATATTTAACTGCTTTAATTTTCAGCTAATTTCTTTCATGGCTGTAATGTTATTTACATAGGTTCCATCTTAAAAGAGAAGACATTCATGTTAGCATCTGTGGAAAAAAAGGGGAGGTGAATATTTTTCTTCAGTTAGGCCCTGTTTTTTGTGCTGTTTTGTTGGGGGTTTTTTTACCTTTTTGGAGCACTAATTCTTGAAAGTCACGAGGTTTTTGAAATTGTAGGGACACTAGAGGACACATGTAACACATTAAAAATTCAAGCCCCAGGAGTGAGGAAGACTACTTAGCTTTCATTTCACTATGGACTTCTGATAGGTTTTATTGTGAACAAAAAACTAAAAGAAAGTTCTTCAGGTTATTTCTGAAGAAGAGAAAATTAAAGGATCCTAGGTATGGTACTGAAAAATTAGAATGAAGCATTGCCTCATTTTCTGTTACTAGAGCTCTATGGGCACTAGAAATCCTAGAAGTGAGGTTTTTTGTAGCCTGTATGGACAGATTAGTCAAAGAAAAAAATAAGCTACTAGAAGCCCCATGCTGAGAGTTGGCATTGAACTGAACTGAGCCTGTAATAATTTGAGGGTGAGGGAAGAGGGTAGAGAGTAACAGATCCTTTGGTTTGGTGCCCACCTTAGCCTGCTCTCTCTAGGAAATTGTATGATAAAAGCAATTTCTGTGCTTGTGCATACTGTAAGACTGCAAAAGAAGAGTCGTTAAAACCTGCCTTAATTAAAAAAAGAAATAAACAACAAACAAAACACAACTGCTGAGGAAAAATCAAAGCCCATAACTGTGGGATTGTTCCTTCATTTTTCTCTTCATTTTAAATTTGCTCTGAAATCAAATTCCCTTTGCGTTCCGATGCACAACACTAAACCAACTGACAATACTACCATTCCCTTCTATTTATTTTTTGTCTCTGCTTACAATTTTTGAATTCTCATGTTGATTCCTAAAAAAGTAAAAACCCACTAAATTAATAGAAAATTAACTCATGTTTCAAAATGCAGAAGCTATGACTTTGTTTAAAGTGCCTTGTAGTAATCTCCATACGAGATACTGAAACCTGAATTACCTGATCTTTTGAAGAGGTTAACTGATTGCAAACCATTGCAGTAGGCTACGAGGAGGGAATAAGGATCTTTGAGACAGAAGCAGTCAGCCACTAAGGTATGAAAGAGCAGGATGGGAAATGTCTCAGGTTTCCAGCAAGTTCTCCTTAAGACTCATGGACCAGACTTGTACTACTCCTGAATCTGAGAGCTCACTTCCTCCTACTGAACTATCTTTCCTACTGAACTACTTTTACTCACTGCCTACCTGTGCCAGTCTTTCTATGTCTTCAGAATGTGCAGTCGTGTTTTCTTTCTCTTTTTGTAGCAATCTGGCACACAAATCTTTCCAGCTAAAGAGGCTTCTTGCATCCCTGGGTTTTTATTTGTGTTTAATGCAAAACCTAAATAATCATTCAACATTCTCAATGTTCTCTTTGTTCTTTCAGACACTGTTAACATTGATGGTATTAGAGTTGATGGTATTAGTGTAACAGGTGTTTGTTTATTAAAACGCTGGCGGGACTTAATAGGGTAAAGAGGTGAACTGGTGCTGACCAAATAGGGTTCAGCTCTTTGTCTAGGATTTACTCTCCCATAATGCATAGAAATCCAACTATTAATATTAATCTTCATTAACTACTTGTTAATTAACTACTTGTTACCATACAATAAAGACAGTTAACACTTCATTAGCATGATACAACTATTCCTGTACTGCTAATTACTACAAAGTAGTTGACTAAAGGAAGAAAGGATGCAAAGCAGGATCACAAGACTCTGTGGTCTTGCCATCAAATAAGGCCCTATGGGTCTGTGGGATTAGTATGTATGAAATGGCACACATTGTATCAAGTGAGTTTGGGTGCATGGTGAACCCAGAAGACTAAACTCTTCCAAATACGAAGTGTAACAGAGAGAAAAACTGAAGATTACAGGAGAATGAGATGAAAGAACAATTGAGAAGCCCTAGTTGGGAAAAAAATCACATGTGGGAAAAAAATCAATTGGTGCTATGATCACATCATATTTTGATATGCGATCATCAGAAACAAAAGGAAAAAGAGACTGTGTTTCAACTTCTGAATAGACTGAATCAGTGTTGTATTGAGATAGGCTCTTCTGTAGAGATGTAACATCAATTTGACTTTCAGTTTCTGTTTCGAAAAAACTACACAGTAGATAAAGGGCAAAGGTCAGAAAAATGACTGCAGACAGAAAAAGCTCAAGTGAAAGGAAAACACACCTAGCATTTTTGGCTTGAGTCTCAGTATGTGGGTTTTTTTCTTTGTTTAAGGAATTGGAGTTGTGTCATGCCCATCCCCTCTCCCAGCTTAGTTTGTTATGATAGAATCATATAATCATAGAATGGTAGGGTTGGAAGGGATCTTTAGAGATCCCTTAGAGTCCAACTCCCCTGTAGAAGCAAGTTCACCTAATCAGGAAGGAGCCTCCCTGGGCAGCCTGTGCCAGGGCTCTCTCACCTGAACACTAAGATAGTTTTTCATTATGTTTAAACGTCCCAGCTTCTTCCCATTACCCCTTGTCCTGTTTATAGATACCGTAGAAAAAAGGAATGCCCCATCCTCCTGACACTCACCATTTAGATATTTGTAAATATTAATGAGATTGCCCCTCAGTCTCCTCCAGAATAAACAGCCCCAGTTCCAGCAGCCTTTCGTCATAAGGAAGATGCTCCTTAATGTTATACCAAAGAGTGATATGTTGTGCTTTACTGTGCCTCCTAATAACGTTGCACAGATTTTTTAAGCATTTTTTTATTTCTTCATCATTACTACAAGGAAAAAAAAAAGGCAATAGAGACATTTAAGCATGTGTTAAATTCTGGCAGATATTATTAACAAAGGAATATTATTTTCTCTTAAGTACGGTTTTCTTGTTTCTAATGGTTTGTCTGAAAATTCTGCTTGCTGAGTTAAGTTCTATTATACGAATTCCTTGTTACATGTTTATCTTGTTCTAGTGCTGCAAATATTTCTTCATGGCTTTAAACTTTGGTCAAATAGATTTCAGCAGATATGGCAAAATTTAAGCATAAAGACAGTTGCTGTCTACTGAAACATGTTTCTCATTCATGTGATGGAAACCCTTCTGAACTTGTTTGTTTAGGAACTAATTTAGGACTACAATAGTAAAAGAGGAGGATGAAAGCAAATATGAAATTTTTGGAAAGTTTTTATTGAGTTTTTTTTCATTTCTAGGTTGAGAATCTCACAGAAAAGCTGATCCTTGGACAGTTCTGATTCCACATTTAGCTATACAATAAAAATATTTGATAAACCAAAACAAATAACAAAACCCAGTCTTTTTGTTTGGTTGGTTTGGGTTATTTGCTTGTTAGTGTTTTAAAAGGGAGAAAGATATAAATATACAGCTTGGTAATAAAAGTTCATAGGCTCTTTTATGAAACGTAAAATTATTTCAAAGCCTTGGAAAACTTAGCTAGCCTGGAACCTAAAATAAAACGCAGAGAAGAGTTTTCTGCATGATTTCCCAAATTTTAGCTAGTTTTAATAAAAATTATTCTTTCTCTTGTAGAGATTATGCACCACAGCTTGGTGTTCATGGTGGATGAAGGGGAAAATGAACTAAGGGAAATTACTACCTGTTTTAAAAAGGTTTTTACCTGCTTACTGTATCACCCTATTGACCACGCAGAGGTTTAGAAACCTTTATGAGTAAGCCTGTCTTCTACTATATCACATATACATGGTCATGGGATTTCATCCTGCCACTGCAACAGTCAATGAAAAAAACTCATTTTGACTTTAATTAGAGAATAAATCTCTCTCTTCAGCCACAGCAGATGTGTTAATACATGTGAGTAACCCTAAGAATCTCATTTAAGTTTAGCACCAAAACTGATCGGACTCCAGCTCTCATACTCATCTAGTAAATGGGGCAAGGAAAGCTACTCTCATGCTATCTTTTTATAGGACAGGATTATAAAAGGAAATGACAAATGTTATTTACTTGACAATCACTCCAGAATGAACTTAAATATTCTGCAGAGTTTAATATGTGTGTGTGTATATGCACTGTTACACAGTATTGATTATAAAAAACGGTAATAGCACAGTGAACTGTAAGGAAGCTTTGCAGTACCTAATTTAGGAAGATATTCATAATCCCTTTTACAAAAGAAAAACTGCTCAATGAAGTGTAAGGCTGTGATCCTCAGATAATTTTCCAAAGACTGGACTGAGTTAAATGTTGGGAGGGGGGAGGATTATTTGGAGGGGGAGGATTATTTGGAGGGGGAGGTGGGGGCTACACCCATCCCAGTGAAAAAATGAAGTGTGGTCAGCAGCCATTTTCTGAAACAAGCAATTATAGAGGACGACTATTTTCTAGACTGCTTGTAATCATGACTAGTTATCACAGAACCACAGAATGGTAAGGGTTGGAAGGGACCTTTAGAGATCATCTAGTGCAACTTCCCTATTAAAGCAGGTTCATCTAGATCAAGTCATAGAGGAATATGTTCCAGGCAGCTCTTGAAAATCTCCAAAGAAAGAGACTCCACAATCTCCCTGGGCAACTCATTCATTACTTTCTTTTAATGTATTCATTGCTTCCTAAAACCCCTACTATGTGTTTTAATAACAACAGTAATATCTAGCAATATGTATTAGCTAGTAGTCAAAGATTCCTTGTTTTCAAAAAAGACATATTACCCTGTGTTGGAAATAACAGCTATGATATGCCACCACTTTATAAGCTTTCAGGTCTTCAGTGATGGAAAAGAGAGTTTATAACAAAGAGCATTTACATAATGAACCTGTCATGAAGGTTTTCTAGATACATGTGAAAGCTGAAATATTAAAAGCAAAATTAAATTATAGAAATCTTGACATAAGGGTCAGGGTAAAAATTAATAAAAGGAGACATGTGAAAAAGAATCATTCAGACTTGAAAAAAAAACAAACCCAAACAACCAAAACACTGGTTTGCACTATCATGCCATTCATATGGCTACTTCTCAATACCAAGGCCCACAAGCTATTTTAAGTAGCCACTAATGTAAAGTTCATGTGACAAACATAAGCTTTTAAGAAAAAAGAGTTGAAATGGATTGGAGAAAATAAGAGTATGGGAAATATCCTCTGTCATAACCTTGGGCATGAACACTATTTACCTTGAGCTGCTAGCACTGTACAATACATCAGCATGGTCATCTTTGTCAAATTCCATCATCATATATTACAACTGTCTTAAAGGAGTATGAGGAAGATCTTTTCAAAGAGGGGGGAAAGACAGGTTCCCACTTCCTGCTCTTTATTTTTACATAGGACACTTCCTGGTGATGAGGTTCTTCATTATTTGCGTATTAAAAGAAGCTCTGTCTTTTACCTGCTGCAGGACAATGAGAAAGGATGGTGGGAATCTTTGCTGCTTTCACTGGAGCTTTCACTCCCAACAGACATGGTTGTGAATGGATACCTGATTAATTAGCTTTGAAAAATAAAGGCATCTGGATACAACTTTCTCTCTTAGAAATAGGAACTGGTGATAAGAACTGTGTTGATGTAAATGCACAAGGTTTAGAACTGGTGTTTTATTGAGGCCATTGTTCCTATTGAAATCCATTCTCTTCATATTAATGTGATAAAAATAAGTGACTTATTTTTGCCAATGACTACTCATCTGGTAGGCTGTAAAACATTTGGCGCCATGCCACAAGATTGATTGCTTTTCTGAATGTTGGAGTGCCTCAAAATTAAACTTGAGTTACACTATTAATTGATTCAGGATGGCTTTTTTTTTAATAATTATGTTCAAGAATGGTCTGTCAATACAATTTGCTCTCAATTGTCACTGCTCTGTCAAATATGGGGTTGGGTGCACATGGGAAAGTAACTTGCGCGACTACATCAGTATTTGCCAAAAAAAACCCCTCAATATAGAAGAAATATAGAGAAGGCAAAGTTTTAGTCTGTTTTGCACTGCAGAGAGTGTTATAATAAATATAGTTTTGCTGTTTATTTGGATGCTCTGTAACGTTCATTTATGTATGAAGGTAATGGTGATATGTTGGTAGTGTAACTGTGTATATGAACACTTTAGGCTCAAATCATTAAATTGCTGCACTGAGACAGAAGACTCTGCAAACACACATTGCATGACTAATTCTCCAAACAGACTTTTGAAATGCATTAAATTGTGTAGATGAGGGAGCAGCAGTCCAGAAAGGTGCATCAGCTGCCCAACAACCCAGCATAAAAGTCAGGTTTAGAACTTGGGTGTGTACAGATTAGGTACACGCTCAAGGCGGTTGATCATTCAGTCTACCAAATAGGAAAAAACTTCCAGTGTACTCACTCAAACCATCCTAAAACAGTTTCTGCACAGAACAAAGATCACCTTCAATAAACCATCTTACAAAATGGTAACATACAAAAATCTTCCACTGGCTTCTGTAGTTTTCCTACAGGATTGTTTTGGAAATCTCTTCTTTATTTCATGCAAGCAAATGGAAGAGACTGCACACTGCAGTCTTCTTTCTGTTTTGTTTGGTTAAGGTCATAAATGGGCAGATACACTACAAGGAAGCTTTTCTCCAACACAATTGATGTTTTTACCTCTGCCACTTGCTCCTGAGCAGCTCACTGAACTCAAAGTGGTTTGCAAACCTTTCCCCATTACCTTTAGTTACTTAAAATTATTTCCCAGGTCCACTGACTTCTATTTTAAGGTGACATCTTTTCCAAAAGTACAACTCTTTTTCCTTCTATGATCTTTAATCAACAGCAAGATAAAAGTTGGGCAGGGATTTAAATCATTACTTCTGCACCTTGCTTACAGACCAGGAATCAAACACCTGTTAATTTGCTGAGGCAGGTGTTTCTGTTCATCTTCTCTAATCACCCCTCTTTAGTTTGCATTTCTCAGGTTCTGTAGGGGCACAGAGTTAACCAGTCTAGT
This sequence comes from Colius striatus, assembly GCF_028858725.1. Lineage (NCBI taxonomy): Eukaryota > Metazoa > Chordata > Aves > Coliiformes > Coliidae > Colius > Colius striatus. Next base: position 14,951,452 of record NC_084769.1, on the reverse strand, counting down.
TCATATTTCAGAGGAAATGTAATCAATAAATCACCTATATTAGTCTGATGTCCACACACAGGGGTTTTATTATTAAGGATATTTTGAAAGGTTCACTGACTATTACACATTGAAATAAGTGTCTGTTGCCTGGGAGCAATTTCCAAGCTGTCTTCTGGGAACTAGGACACACTTAAAAGGATTTAGTGGTGGAAATCTTTCATTTAGAAAATCCATTTCTGCAATTCACATGTTAAAAAAATAGAAAATGTTTCTTTGCCAACTTCAACTGCAGTAAATGCATGCGAATAGCTTCCCACCCCTGAAACAGAGCTAATTTCTGCAGAAGTTCATCCTAGAGATGTATTTCTGAGCAGGTGTTTTGCTTCACTGTTCACATCTTGAATTGTGTGCATTCCATCACATCTATCATTTTGCCCTTACACAGTCAAGGAATTTGGTCTTTTCAGTTGACTGAGCTGGGAAAGGAGAGTGCATCACTCCTCGTTTTAAAACATTCCATAGTACTTGACTCCTGCGTATGTCTGAAAACAGTAAATGTGTAATGAAATAGCTGGGAAAACAAAGCACAAATTACCACATATATCATGCTTCACATTTACAGCAGCAGAAGCAGCAGCACTTTGGAAGTATTTCCCTCCCCTCTCTCTTTCCCCATCATTGTTTCTATTGGTTTTGTCCTTGTTTGCAGAAGTCACAAAATCCTTCCATCTGTCAAGCCATCATTTCTCAGAAATGAAGACAACCCAGCCAAAGTCAGTTCCAGTTACAGGAGGCACTCAGATGTAAGGCTTCTCCCTTTGTCTCAGTCCTTAGGCAAGGATTTGGGGGACAGGAAAGGAAGGAGGGCTCTATTATTGGCTCTTATTTTAAAAGACAGCTCTTATCTCATGCTTGACTAGCATCTTTACTGCAGAAAGTCACAAGTACTAAGCAAAAGGGGATTTTCCAACTTGAAATCACCAAATGAAAAGTTTAAATGCTTGATTTATCTTGCTCATATCTAATTTTCAGAAATAATTCTACCTTTGTTTCTATGGTAGATATTACTTGAAGTGTGATAAAAGAAGTATTGATCAAATACCCATCACCAATTCTAGCTGTAGGTAACTTGAAGTTTTTTAAATATACCTTCTGTCAAGACACCTTCTGTGTGATTTCAGGCCAATTTGTTACCTTCCTTAAGACTTCTCTGGCAAAAAGGGGGGATTATAGTTTCCTGCCCCACGTGCAGATAGTGAGCTAAATGTACAGTACAAACTCTGGGTTTGTAGATATAGGACAGACTATAGTATTTTGCTTCTAAAATATTTCCATGTGAAGTTAGCATCTGAACAATTTTCTGACTGCTACAATGGAAAGCTTCTTTTGGTGAGTTTTCTTGGCCATTATACATATGATGTTTGGATAAGCAACAAAAACAAGCATTTCCTCAACATCTCAGTGAAATACTCCAAAAGATGCTTTGGCTGTAAAACCCAATCAAAGAAATATCTTTTTTCCCCCCATCTTGCTACTTTTAACCTAGAAGCACTGCCATAAAGTAAATTTCTACACATCTTTCTTTGGCTAACTGTAATTTAATACAAATCAGGCTACTACATGGAAATCAAAGCTAGCTCCAGGCTCAGAGGAAGACTGCAATTTGTTAGGAAAGTATCCCTGCAAAGGAGTATGATAGAATAAAGATAAAGCTCATTAGTTGTCTGGGATTTCTCTCGACTCACAGAAATTTCCAATGGAAAGCCACTGGAGCTACATTTAGGAAAGAGATAAAACTCTGAAGTTTACTTAGGAAACCAGTTGTGTTTGTAGAGTTTGCAGAGGGAGTTAACATTTCATAAGGAGAGGCATGTATTTCCCTAGGTACTGCTACAGAAGTAGACCACGAAGCCTCTGCCAGTAGGAAACACTGCTGAATTTTTGACTAGGGAATGAAGAATATATCCTCATGTATGATAAGATTTACCACAATCTTAACGCTGACTGGGAACCATTTTACTTCCTGTACAGCCTGGAGTAAATAGACAAAATGACATACATGTTAGAAAAAGCAGCTATTCTAATGTTGCTGAATATGACAGTAACAAAGGCAGGATTACACTGCTTGTCTCCTGAGAATTGACCCACTGGGCCAACTTTTTCTCAGAGCAGAGCTGTGCTAAATAAGCCCCAAGTGAATAAGGAATCCAGACATCCTCTGGTCTGAGCATTTTGATCCAAATAACTTGCCTCCACCTTTGAATCCATATCCAACCATTCCAAATCAAAACAGAGGAAAAGAATACAACTCAGAATTTGTCATTCTGTATTTGCTTTGCTTTGTTTTTACTGTAACATTCTGCACATCAGTTTGTTTGATTGGGTCACTTTGCTCGATGAATTTTGTCATCCTTCCAAACAGATGGTGTGAGCCTAGGAATGGTTTTAATAAAACTCTTTGTATGCTGGTTATATGGCACTTATTTGGCAAATATCACTCCACAGACACAGTTTAGGTTTAAGATGATACTGTAACAGCTTAAATCTCCCACCAGCTGCCACAAAATTAGAGCTACATTAATATCAACAGAGAAATTAGGATGTCTGGTAATTCAGCTGGGAACTTGAGGGAAAATTTGAGAGGCATTTGGAATATTTGCAGTGGGAAAAGATTTTGTAAGTCTGCCCTAGCATCAGATATTAACAATATTAAGGCTTGAATGTCTGAAATACATTTCATCCTTTACTCTCTAAGCTGAGCAGCCAATGCAGATGGTCCATATTTTAATATCGACAGCCTGGAAGGAATGCCAGCAAGGTGTATATATACTAGGTGAATATAATTCACTTAACCAGAAAAATGTTTCTGAGAATAAAGTGAAGTTTATGCTATAGAGGGCTCTGTACTGTGAGGATTTCCTAACACCTGTAGATCAGTCTCCTATCTTGCACAGAGATGCAAGATTGGAGACACAGCCACACTTCACTGACTAGACCTGCTCTTCTCCCCACTCCCATTCCTATTAACAGATTGGCCTTTAAAACCAATCACAAACACCTGGTCAGTCAGAACAAGGAGAATCTTGTCATTACACATCCTGAATCACAGAGAGGACGTGCAGACCAGAGAACAAAACACAAAGCAGGGATAACAGCATAACTGGGGAATGTAGCAAGGGGTGTACAGAACATTATGGGATACAAAGAATGTGAACTTCTGCTAGGAGAGGGAGTACTTGGGTGGCCATAAAATAGGGATGATTCCATGTAAAATGAGAATAATCCCAAGCAAAGACAGAAGAGTGCAAATTCAGATGTTGCTCTGGACATTGCATTCAGACAGAGTGCAGACAGAGTGCAGAGGTATACAACTGTTTTAATGAGATATATTAATCTTCCCCTTCACACCCCTTGATCTCTAAAATGCCCTAGACATCAGTGCATTTAGCAGGGCTTTGTACTGGAAGTGAATGATGTGGATGATATGCTACAACAGTCAAATGCAATCGCAACAAACTTCCCCCATGGGTAAGGCAGTGGTATTCAGTTATTGTTACTATTATGGCCAATGGGGAAATTATATTTGCTTTTGGAATATATGTGATTGGCTGTGGTTGGAGACAGGATATCACAGTAGATGGACCACTACTGTGCTCTCTTATGGCAGCTCCTGTGTTCCAGAGTGCATGCACATTATTCAATAGCTGCAAATGAACATATAAAAGTTAAGAGGCTTTTTGAAAATGATGTTTTTCAGCCTGCAGTATTACATTAATTACACCACAGAGGTATGAGAAACTATCATTAGTGTGATCACACTATAATGATGGATAAAGAAACCATTATAAGTAGAAGGGACTGAGTAGCCAGGATAATTAGGAGGTTTTCTGATGAAAAAAGTAATGGCAAAAAGGCAAAAGGCAAAAAAAATAGTGTTAAATAAAAAAAATTAAAGAGAGCAACTTTTAATATTATAAGAGAGGTCTTGAAAATAGGGCAGCTAATGGAGATATTCACTCAAAGAGATCATTATTATAAATCTGCATTAGCATTACTTTTTCAAATCACAGCTGGATGTAAAATCACAGTTTACAGATTGTAGAGAACCTAGTTTTTAACTGTCAATCTGTAGAAAAATGGGTCTATGTCAAACCAGATTCAACAGTCTGCAAGTACAGTTGGCTAAATGTCTCCTGATATTCAGAGCTGAACTAATGGCTATTATTCTGTCTCTGAGAAGCCACTCTGTAGTTTTATTACATACTTTCCTGTACCTGATATTTTCAGATGTAGGTTTTTTTGGGGGGGTCGTATATATCGTTTTTTTTTTTCTTGAGGAAAAAAAAAAGCTGAAATAAGCAGCTCCTAGCCAGTGAATGTTTAAGAAGCCTCAAAGCTAAAGGTGAGGCTAGTCCAGCCAGTCCCAGCTGGATTTTCTATCTTCCATACATTAAAAACTATTCCACTAGGTTGTGCCCCATTACTCACTCTGAAACACTCTTCCCAAAGCTGGTTCATGCTGTGTTATCAGAAAAGTAGTTACTAAAGCGTTCTAAACTGCAAGTTAACAAAAAAAAACCAAAAAACCCCACACCATAAAAAAAACCCCAGTGAGTTGCATTTGCCCAATTTTTACACCAGCAGTTTTTTGGGGAAAGAAGAGTGAAAAGAATGTATCTTTGGAGATACTTGTCCAATTGCAAACTTGCACACACAGATTTGTGGTCCAAGTTGGTATATATCATCATCACATGGTACATGTATGACTGTTGTGACTTCACAATAGCCAATTAACTGAACAACTGAATTGCTTTACCAGTTTCCCTAAGCCTAGTGACTACACTTGCAGACAAAGAGCAGAGCTGCACGTGCATGAAATTGCAGATATTGGTATGTGTAGTTTCATATGCAATCAGATATCAAAAAGGAAAGCTAGGAAACCACAGCAGTGGTGTCTAGGTCTGTCTTACATAACTGTTTTATTCAAAATGATTCTTATATTTAGAAATACTTGAAAAAATGTCTTGCAATGAAAAGGAATTATATGCATGTTCACATATATATATGCATATATGTGCATCAATATGTGTATATGCAGAGACATATATTTGTACATCTGTGTATACACATACTGTCATGAATAAGTAACTCCTGTCTGGGATCACAAGGATTTATCCGTATGTGAGCAGCACTATAAAACCATTAGCAGAGCAGGGAAGGACTTGAGTATTTGATTTGTGACTGTGTGGAGATTTCCTTGGCTCTAATTGAGCAAACACTGGTTCACTGGGCTTGACATTGTTCTTGTACTGGTGTAAAGCTGAAGTAACTATATCAAGGGCAGATGACCTTTGTAAACATAAACAAAGAGAATTATGTTCTCCATTGAATAAAAAGCATGAAGGAGCACTTCTAAGAAGCAAGCAAGGAAATATATTACGTTTGAGTGTTGTCTTATCCTCCCTAAAGGTTATCATTGTGACTCCAATAGAAACCTCAGCTAGATATAATTTTTTGAAGTTTTCATTTGTAGATATTTATCTTGTTTTGGTCTTATTTGTTCTAGCTGCTACATGCCAAGTACTATAGCTGGGCAGTAGCTCAGATATATTCTATTAAAAACCTTTATTACTCTTACAGTGAAACAGCCCTCTTATTTACCTTACACAATCAGACCCTGAAAGACAAAAGAACTTCCCTGGAATGGTAAATGCATGAAATAAACTAGTCTTTTATTCTAAGTGAACATCACCAGCCCTAACTATGGAGTTAAAGGATTCTACTAGTACCACCTGTTTATATAAAGGCCTCTCTTCCAAATGCAGTAGCATTTGTCAGTGCTGCACATGGACTTCATGACAGGAGTCAAATGAACCTTCCATTGAAGATGAGCGTTTTGCTCTGAGAAACATAAAACTGATGCTACCATCTGTTTCCTTGTCTTAAAAGCAGACAATCCGGGGACAGTAGCAGAAGCTGGACTTTTTACTCTAAATGCATTGTATCATTTCATTTTTTTTACAGTGAGTTTTTTTCCTATGCTTACAACTGCAGAAGACAGTCTAATGAGTATAATAGTGATGATTAAATGCAAATGTTGCTTTAGGTGTTACTAATGGAACTTGTGGTCCTGCTTTTTTAAATAGATATTCATTTTGCTCTTCAATTTTCTGTTAGAACATTTTCGTTTCTCCTGACTTCAATTTGTTTCTTGCTGCACAGAGTAGGAAAGAAAAATGCTTGCTGCCTTGACTCGTATCTTACCTCTAAGCTACATGCTCTTCCATAACCAAATAGGGAAGAAAAATGTCCTTTTAAATTGTTCTGGCATACAGTATCTTACATTCCAAGGCACTCCACAAATCAAAGTGATCATGTTTCACCCACATTGGATTTACATCCCTGTTTTCATCAGAAGACTAATAAGATATTTGTTGGGTCTGTCAGCTTTCAAATTATCTGTCAGAGAGATTCTGGATCTGATACACTCTCAAAACATTCATGGCTGACTGTTCTGAATCCTCTAAAAATAATAGGAAATTTTAAAAAAAAGAAAAAGATTTTCCATTTGGTATGGAAACTTTTATAAAAAGATAAAGTACTTTCAGAGCAATAGTTACATCTGAATGTTATAGGCCCAAAGAATCTTCTTTATGCTAATATCTCTCCTTACAAAAAAATATAGAAAGTTTTATTAAAAAAACTATCTTCATGTAGCAGACACAGGAAGAAGCAAAGCTGGGTCTTTCCAGCCTGAGAGAGTGAAACCATCGCTGATGGAGAAAAAAATAAACAATACACAATGGTATTCCAGGAGCCCCATTTAAAAGCAGTTCCAATCTGAGCAGTGCCTGCTTATATTTTGACTCCAAACTTCTGAACCTGAGGAATACTGAATGAAGATCTATAGAGAAATTAAGAGCAAAGTCCAATTGACTAAGCAGAAAAGAGTTACATACAGACAGAAGAAAGAACAGTGGAGGTCACGTTTTAATCTCAGTTTATAGTTTCTTTTTGGCTTCTGACTTTACATTAATAATTACTATACTTCTGCTTTCTTTATGAGAGAAATACACTCTTTTTTGCAACACTTAATTATGAGGCCTCATGCAGGTTGTTTTCACAGGGGTGTACTCTGGCTCTAGAGAATGAATTGCTAATGAAATACTCCAGGGTCCAGAGCTTCCAAACCAAATTCTGTGCCATTTTTACTAAATTTACTGGTAGCCTTGTTGACCAAGCCTAGGAGAAGACTGACATGGATAAAGAAATTGATGAGTTGAGGTCAGGAACACCAGCAAAACAAGGAACAAAAGGAAAGGAAGTTCTCCATGCCAAAAGTTGTCTACAAGGAACCATTTATGTCACACAAAGATACTGTTCCCATTTATTTAAAGCATAAAAATAGCTTTCTGTCTGAACTCTTCAGCATGTGCTCATAATACACTTATAGTAGCTTTTGCAGGCAAGTGTAGCTGGAGCTACACCAGCACAGCTAATAACTCAAGATGTGGTTTAGAGTTCAGACAACACTGGACCTTAGCTCCATCTTCAAGTTATCAGCTTCCTCCTTGACAGTGCCTATATTGCTGTTATTACCTGTACTAACTCATATGAATCTGCTTGTTCATACTGTATCAAATCTTGGACTTCTGTGAAGGGATTCGGAAAACTTCCAGACAAGAACATCCACACAAGAATGAAGATTATGTTCTAGGTCCCAAGAGAGAAGTCAAGAGGATTAGTACTCTGCCCTAATAAATCTCACCTCTAACTTCTGCACAGGTGAAGAGAAAAAGTCTACTTTACATCCACTAATAGTGATGTCATTTCACTTGAGGAGGACACCAAGAGGACACACTTTGAATTACTGGGCTCACAGGGACTACAAAACACATGGATATGTAAAGCCTGCAGACTATCTGGAGAGTCTACATCTGGAGAGTCTACATCTGGAGATAGCTGAGAACACTCTATATGCAAAGCAACATATGTTCAGAGTACCCAACAAAGTAATGTTTACCTAGGAACTTCGAGCAAGGAGGCCCAACTTTTTTTATACTTTAGCCGTTTTAGCCTCCCCTATATAACCTGTATGCTTCAGCAAGGAGCTGGGAAAGTACATTATTTCTTTGTCCTTTAGGTCATGCTATATCCCCAGCTTTCAACACCTTGAAATATTGATCCCTTGTACTTAAAGCATCTAAAAATAGCAAGGGGTAAGCAGTCTCCCCTGGCACCAGAACTGCATACTAATCTTTACAGATGTCTAGGTTCTACAATGTGATGATTCAACATTTTAACAACCAACTAGCACCAAATAAAAAATGAAAGTCATATTTTGGTTGATTTTTACTGACCTGAACTCAACTCCCAGATTATGTGTGTTTGCTCTCCTTATTTCTATTATCTGTCCCATTTAGTTTCTACAGCTGAATGCTAAGCTGACTTTTCTGCTTTCAAAATTCCATTGACCCAGCTGTGCCTAACCAGACTCATATTGACAATTTTATGCACAATAAATGACTATTTTAGTCTCAGTTCATTAAAAAAAAAATTAGGAGCTTCCAGGTGCAGAACAGGAATTACACAAAGCACTCTCACGAAGTCTGGCTGACCTATACATGCAGTGTAGAAGTGCATCCAGTTCTGCATTCATCCAAACTCATTAAGTATCAGCAATCTCTGTTCACATTGTTGTGCTGCTGGTATTCCCAAGAGTTTGAAAGAATATGTACTTCATAAACTATTTTAATAGAATATGCAATAGAGTATATAATTTAAATATAATATCTAGATATAGATATACAGAATGTATAACTGTTCCTATGTTGAATAGTCTTTTATGTCCTTTATTTTCCATGCTGGACTTGTCTATTGCTTCTTAATCTTAAAGGTATAACATGAAAGTTTCAAGATGGATCATCTCAGCAGCACTTAGAAACTTTGTACTTAGATTCTTGTGCTCATGGTTGTGTCTGGAGACGCCAGGTGAGGCTGGTCAGAGCCATTAAGACCTATTAGTGCCCTCAGAGTTCTGACAGCTTCATACATTCACTATTCCAAATGCTCCTTAAACTATATTTGGGTATATATCTTGCCCATGACTTGGAGTATTTTACTACATATAATTTGACCAAAGCCCTTTCAGACTTGCATCTAGCAGTTGTTCTAATATTGAGATAGTAACATACTTTGTTTCAACTGAAGCTTTCACTTGCTTATCAACTTATTCAATGATAGGAGAGTTCCAGCAGACAACTAAACACTTCTACTAAGGAAGATAGCACAGTTTTGCTTTTCTACTACCGGTTAGCTCATAGATATTATAAGGTGTAGGTGAAATATCATAGATAAAATACCTAGGTCAACACAATCAGTTAAGCCTAAGGTTTAGCTAAACTTTCACTACTTCTATGCTCTTAATCTATCAATCTCTTTACATGCACTGTCAGCAAAGTCTATTGAAGTTAACGAGGCAAATTCCACAGACACAGATGAGCTCAAATCATGCTGTAAATGATTTACTACTGAATTATCAGGTGCCTGACTATGGCTTAGTCTTTGCAAGGTAATTTTAAGGAGTAAATAATATTCCTGATTAACTGTAATCTGGACCAACACTAGAAGAAAAAAACAGCCAGTGAAATAATTATTCAAGAGTCCCAAGGCTTCTTCAAGTCTCTAGAACCATGATTTAGCTGAATAAAATTAGATATCCATGTCTATAACCATGTTTAGTCACAATTCATCATCTGCTCCAAAACAGATATCTTAGAAGCCAATTTGCACAGAGGGAAGCACTAGGGACATGTAGAACTCAGTTTCGAGACTTCAGCTGTCAGTATTTATTGGGTCATAGACTCAAGTAAGTCAGCACAGTCAAAGAATAAGATATACACACATGCCTTCCATGTTTTTCCACCTATTCTCAGTCTTCATCTTAGTCATCACTTCTGCAGAGATACCTTTTTTTTCAAGCACAAATGAGACCATTCCATTAATAAAATGCATGGCAATCAAGATGTATATAGGGAAAAGAGTAATCTCTGTCACACAGCTCTGAAAGCACAATTTGCTATGTCAAAAAAGAAATCAGCAGAAAGTACACCCAGCAAACCTCTTATCTTCAACAACAGACTCGGTGAACAGTAAACACCAGGGGAACTGGGTCAGTCAATCCATACACATTCCTATACGTGGGCAATACTCTTTCACTACAGAGCATACTACATTCTCACAGCCTCTTGTGACAGTGTTTACTGCCATTTTCATCTCATGAGGCTGACATGGAGCGGCATAGGAACCAAAAGAAGAAAACAGAGAGAAAAATTGCCATGGAAGCAATTAAAAGAATGACCTGCTCCACTCTTCATTATACTATGGTTTATTTACTTCTGTCCAGTGAGAGTTTCTGTCCTCATAATCTAGATAACTTTCACAGTTTGCTCCTTCCCTCTTGCTTTTTGGTTCTTTGGCTCTTTAATCCTTCAAGAAAAATCTCACTCACTCTTCTCTGAGTGGTGTAGTATATTTGTAACTGGCCACATCCCTTAAGTGCAGAGAATGGGCCAATTACAACTTTGATATTGTACATAATTGATACCTTCCAAATTATGTGTGAAATATACCTTATAGATTAATATTTATTGATTAATATAAATATTTCATCATATTAACTTTCTGCAGTCCATTAGGATTAGTTAGAATAACAATTATGGAATCCTATTATGCAAAAGGTTAGAAGTTTTATGAGGAAGTAACATATTTTTCTAACCACTAAGAAAGATCTGCTTGAGATTATTGTATTGACTTACGTTGGCAGACATAAGAGTCACTCAAACTTCTCCCAGGTACTGTGTAGTCACCTATGAAAAATAAAACCAAATCTGTGATAAGTAATGGAGGTATTTACACCTCTGTTTTATGAGTGGCAAATAAGATAGATAATGAAACCTCATTTAAACTGTAGATAAAATTCTACTACAATTTTGCCAAGCCAGAACTTTACTTGTGGATGTATAAGTACCAAAAGCCACATGCCACATGATGACAGAAAAGAGAGAAGAATTCAGAGCCTCTACATTTTGGACTACCTAATGAATCATAATTCTATCGACAGGTTGCTGATTTACATGAAATTGGTACTGATTCATTATGAGCTAGGTAGAACCCATCTATTCCTGTAGAGAAGTAAAGAATCAAGAAATATCACCACTGTTTATCCAGATCTGGATGGTGCTAGGTTTAAAAAAGAAACCAAAATTGTAACATATTAACCTGAATGAGAGAAGCCATCTCTTAAGTTCTTTCCGAGAGAATGCACTCTTTGTATCTAAACAGATATCTGATGCTGTTGTTAAGTGTACTGAAACTGAGCAATCAATGTTAATGACTTGTGAATTCATATGACAATTTCAAGCTTAAAGGCAATATTTTATAAAAATCCTTAGGAAGAAAATAATGTGGGAACTAGTGGTAGAAAATTCATTGCAACTGTTTTAATGGGTACAGATTTCAGAGCTTTCTTATTTTTCTTATTAATTCTGTTTGCTGTTTTGAAACCATAAAGTGATTAATTTTCTGGATAATAATTCAAATATTTTATATTTAAGTATCTCTGCCCATATGCAGCCACATCTGTGAAAAAGAAATAGCAGGTGTTTCATTTTTATGGTTTCCTTCTGTTTTTTCTTGACAAGTCCATTTGTTATTCTAAAAGGAAATGAGTAATCTCTGAGCCCATTTGATTTGGAATAGAGTGCCCTGTCTGTTTATTGTCATTAGTATTCCCATTGCAATAGTCTGGCCATTACATAACTAGATACATTTAGCTAGTGAGAATAAAAATGTTCTGTGCACCATTTGACTTGATCCATAAAAGAACAAACCTATTAGACCAATACCGCTCAATTTTATTAGTTGTCATAGAACTAATTTTAAATCAAATGTTGTTCAGACTTCTCACATGCTAACACCTGTACGCTTACATACTGTAGCTAACAAAACTTTGCAGATGCATGCATCAGATTCTGTTTCTTTTAGTTTACTGTGATGTGGTGAGAAGGTGGTGAAGGAAAAACTTCATCCTAAATGCCACTGTGGTCTTTAATCATCCAGAAACAGGCATGTGTGATTTCATTATGCTGAGTTTATTATATAGACAGGAATAGCTACTGTATGTAATACAAAACAAACATAAATAGTTTCTTTTCATTCCTGGAATGAAAGGACGAGCTTGTAAGCTCCACAGTACTCTGGACAAAACCTGAACAATTTCAATGTTTACCTCAACGAAAGCTCCAGCCAATGATTTGGCTTTATTGAGGGTGATAGGTAACAACAGATCACAAAATCTGCTCTCTCCTCTACACGAGGAAGTCGGAAAGAGTAGCTCTAGAGGTGCTTGGCTGCCAGTCAGAGCCAACCTAAAAAAGTGCCAGCAACTGGTGATACGAAGTATACAGACGCATCCATCCTCTGCCATTTGGAGCCATTTGAAGATCCTGCTTTTAGAGGGAGCTTTGGTCACAGCTTCTCTATGCCTTTAAGCATGTCTCTATGGAAGTTGTTGGAGATGATTATCAGTACTGAGACATTCTAGTTGTCTCAGTGCCTTTGAAATAGTATAATTTGCATCATCAGGTCTTAAATATGCAGTTATCAATACAGTAAATGTGCCATTGGTTTGGACCTTATTAAGACAAAATTCCTCTGTTAATTTTTAAGCTGGAGTTTTAGTCCTTTTTTGGTGGTTTTCCTGTGAAATCCTTTTAGATCAATCAGGGTTAAAAATAGGAAATGAAATTATGTTCTAAAATAGCTCATGCTCTAATGTTATCAAATTTCTTTGCTCTATAAATAGTCCTTTAAAACTCAAATGTCTCTTAAAGACTTTAAACAAAGGGAGGGAAAAAAAAGATTTCAAAGACACAATTGTCTTTTTTTTTTTCTTATCAACTAGTGCTGAAGTAAAGCATGTCCTTATCATTTTGGTAAGACATTGCCTAAGCGTTGCCACGTAATTAGCAATTTTCCAGCTATTCTCCATTTTTTTTAAATCTTCAAATACCTTGTTAATTTAGAAAACAATTAAGGTTTTTCTGTAGACTTACTACATTTTGCCTAAACCATCTCAGTATTCATGATATGAGGCAATTATTGATATGAAATGTGTACCAAATTTCCGTACAGAAACTTTCCAGTAGAGAGAGAATCCTTTATAAGTGAATAGTTTTGGCAAGTGATTATACAAGCTACACATTCAAACAGCAATAAGCTATACAGTTTCAAAATGGAAACCTTGGTTGGAAGTAAAAACATCTTGTATGAAATATTTCTCAATAGAGTGATGCCCTTGAATTTTAAATCACTGTTTACACAAGAAATCAGTTTTATTAAGGGTTTGCCTATTGTTCTTTGTTCAGGTTTAAACTACAGGCTTTCCTCTTTAAAAAAAAAATGATCTTTTTTATGGCAAATTTTACAAGTCTGAGAAGATATACCACTACTTTGATTGTTAGGGACAATCTGATACAAAATGTTAGTCCCTTCCCTTCCTTTCCCTCCTCTTTTTTTCCTGATAGAGATCATCTATTTGCCAAATGAGTGTCTGTCAAAAGAAGTGAACCCATGGTACTGCGCTTGTTTGCTTCTTTCCAAGGGAATTTTGTTGCACTTCATGATTTTGTGAAGAAGAAGATTGCAATATTAAAAGATAAAAATTTGGCTGGATATTCCTAGGTACTGTTCTTGTCTCTATTTTATACTGAATCAATTTGGTCTCCCTGTAAGAAGACTGAGGTATGTTGGTGGGACAGGCCCATTTCTAAGACTCAAATTCACCATAACTGTAAGCAGAGAAGTAAAAGAGAAGTACAGAACATGCATCTAAACCCTGCAGATAGCTTGAATACTCCTGAAGTCCACTAGACCAATAGAGGAGCTCCAAAAGAGAATTTTCTGTGTCCAACAAATTGATGTTACCAAATATAGGTAAAGCCTGTCTTGTGTAAAACTAGGCTAGAGGCACTGGGCCTACGAGTTTATTGAGTAAGTAAAAGCCACTTACCAATTTGCACTGAAAGACTTCAAAAACATTCCACACCAAGAAAGAGTGAAAGCTTTTGAGAGGTACTAGAACTCGAAAAATTGTAGAGAAACTTCTGGGATAGCTCTGAGGATTTTAAATTCAAACATACCACTTTGGAAATCTAGTAGAATACATAGTGAGGAGTCAGATATCGAAAACTAAGGAAAAGTGAGTTTGAAACTTTGATGTGGGTAGAAAGCAGAATTAATAGCAAAAATAGGTTCCAAATTAATTATCCCGGACTTACTCTCTTCTTCTGTAGCACCTTTTTTACATATGAAGTAATGAAGTGATCTCTAAGGAGTTAACAAAACATCTCCGTAGCATTGCAACTAATATTATTTTTCTTTAGATATCTACTGAACAGCAAAGTATAGAAATTTAAGAAAAATATACAATTTAAAACTACAGCTCATCCTGAATATGGCAGCAAACAGTAACATTTCCTTTGTCAAAACATCACGGTTTTTGTAACTAACATTGGCCATCTCTGTGACAGAAAGAGAAGATATCCTCAATGGTTCACCAATTAAATAACATGTTTTGGATAGAACAATCAGAAGCAGTATGCATGGAAATGCTATTTGTTTTCTAAAGTCTTAAAATCCTGGATTTCTGCAGTGAATACTGAGACAGTAAAGTTTATATTAAAGTATTCAGAAAGGAAAACCCTCAAAAAATTGAGATGTGTCCACATTAACTTGTTTTTCAAACAAACTTTTTATGTGGGGACATATTTTCATGTGACTAAACATGTTGATACAGAACACTCGTTCACTACAACTTTCCTAACAAGCTGACTGCTTTTCCTTTCATCCAAAAAATGCAGTGTAATTTCTACAGAAATGCATCTCCCTTCTGATGAAAGGCTGAGGGAGCTGGGGCTCTTTAGCTTGGAGGAGACTGAGGGGTGACCTCATTCATGTTTACAAATATGTAAAGGGTGGGGGTCAGGAGGATGAAGCCAGACTGTTCTCAATGATGGTCAATGATAGGACAAGGGACAATTGGTACAAGCTGGGACATAAGAGGTTCCAAAGAAACATAAAGAAAAACTTCTTCCCTGTGAGGGTGAGGGAGCACTGGCACAGGCTGCTCAGATGGGTTGTGGAGTCTCCTTCCCTGGAGGCATTTAAAAACTACCTCGATGAGTTCCTGTGTAGTCCTGCTGTGTCAGGGCGGTGGGACTAGATGATCTTTTGAGGTCCCTTCCAAACCTTAAGATTCTTTGATTCTGTGATTACTAATTTCTAGAAAAACAAGTAGCAATGACGCTGAAAATTCTGCCTCTTGCTCTGTGTTAGACGTAATACAATGAAAAGAAACACCAATGACCCCTACACAAGTGAAAACTTAAAAAAAAAAAAACATGATAAAGAGTTTTGATCAAGTTTTAATGATTTTCACAATCCCATGGTAAAACAACCACACTTGTTAATCTCTTTCACCATTCATACTCTTGTCCACTTTTCTCAGTCAGTATAAATATTTTTCATAAAAATTAGTTGCCATTTTCAAAAAATGTGCAGAGGTCTTAGTAATAGCAGACTGTGACTTATTTTTGTTTAAGGTTTTGTATTACATAGCTACACAAAAGAATTATTAAATTAGCTACAAGTTGACCTTAGGAGTAGAGTTTTACATATACTTACCTCTTTGAGAAATATGCACAAGCTTCTATATTTTCTTCAGAAATACAGATACAGATTTTTTTCTTTTAAATTCTGTAGCCTTTAAAATATACTGTGCTTTACTTTAAATGAACAGACACTTCTATCTCACAAATGCTGTGGCATTCCATATATAAGCTTGTAAGCATTACAACGAACAGCCTGTGAAATTTGAAAACAATACAGGTCTGGGGGTAAGTTTTGAAGGATTTTAAGGTATGCATACGAGTGCAGTTTTGAGTAAAGCACATAATAATCCTAAAAACAAAAAGAAATACTGGTTGGATCCTGCAGGAGATCACCTTCAGGTACACTTATTTTCACAAAATCACAGAATGGTATGGTTGGAAGGGACCTTTAGAGATCACCTAGTTCAATCACCCTGCAGAAGCAGGTCCACCTAGATCAGGTCACACAGGAACATGTCCTGGCATGTCTTCCTTAAAGACCTCCAAGGAAGGAGACTCCACAACCCCTCTGGGCAGCCTGTGCCACTGCTCTGTCACCCTTACAGTGAAATAGTTTTTTCTTATATTTAAGTGGAACGTTTTGTGTTCCAGCTTGATCCCATTACCCCTTGACCTATTTCTAGCTAGAATACAAAAAAAGGGATGCCCCAACCTCCTGACAACCAACCTTTAGATACTTATGTTAATAAGATCTCTCCGTCAGGACTGAAGCTAAGAAGGCATTCAGTAGTTCAGCCTTCTCTGCATCTTCTCTCATCAGGAGACTTCTGTGTTCAGCAGCAGCCCACATTTCCCCTAATCTTCTTTTTTGCTGATGATGCACCTGAAAAATTCCTCATTTGCCTTTACCTTCCTGGCCAGGTTGAAATCTAAAAGGCCTTTAGCCTGCCCGGTTGCACCCCTGCATGCTCTGGCAATATTCCCATATTCCTCCCAAGAAACCATGCCCTGTTTCTACCTCTCCTAGATGGCTGCTTTCTCCCTGAGTTGTCTTAGTGGATTTTGTTCATCCACGTTCAGGCCTCTTTTTTCCTGCTTTCTTGCATGTGGGGACACACTGACCTGGGGGCCTGGACAAAGTGGCGCTTGAAAATCAAGCAGCTCTCTTGGGCACTTCTGCCTTCTAAGATCTTATCCCATGAGATCCCTCCAAGAAAGTCCTTGAAGGGGCCCTAGTCAGCTCACCTGTAATCCAGACTTGCAGTCCTGCTTGGTGTGTCCTGCTTCTTCCACAAAGGATCTTGAACTCCATCATCTTATGGTCACTGCAGCCAAGGCTGCCTCCAACCTCCACATCCCCATCCAGACTAAGTCCAGCAGCACATCCCTTCTCCTTGGCTCCTTGACCACTTGTGACAGGAAGTTGCCATCAGCACTCTGCAGGAAGCTCCTGGCCTGTGTGTGCTTGGCTGAGTGGCTTTGCCAGCAAATACCAGGGTGCTTGAAGTCCCCGTGAGGACCGGGGATGATGATTGTGAGGCAGCTCTGAGCTGTTTCTTAGAAGGCCTCATCCACTTCTTCCTGCTCAGGTGGCCTAAAGTGCCACAGCACTATCACCCACACTAGCCTGCCCCTTTGTTTTCACCCAGAAGCACTCACCCCAGCCCTCATCCCCACCCAGGCAGAGCTCAATGTGCTCTAACTGCTCTCTCACCTAGAGAGCAACTCCAGCCCCTCGCCCCAATTGCCTGTGTTTCCTAAACAGCACATAGGCATGGCTGGCTGTGCTCCAGCCCCGTGAGCTGGCACAGCATGTCTGTGTCACTGGCGTGAGATCATGGGCGCCCTATATCTGAACCCACCTCTCTAGTTCCCCCTGCTCACTCACTAGTCTCTCGCATGTGCCTCTTGACAGTGAGTCATCCACAATCAGCACCCCCCGCTTTTTACAGTGCCCACTGCCTGTTGCCAGTGAAACAGTTGGTGGTGGATTGCTGTTGAGATTTCCCCACCCAGACCTTGTTTATTCATGACCACCATTATTAGAGCTACAAACGTGTATTTTATTGGAACGTCGGAGGGAGGGTCGCGAAGCCGAGAGGGTCCTGGAGATGGTCGTGTACCGGAGAGTGGCGAAGTGGAGAGGGGAGAGGATGACGATGCGGAGAGAGTCTTGAAGTGGAGACGATCGTGGAGAACATCGTGAACTGGAGAGCACCGTGAACGTTGAGAGTGTTGAGAAGCAGAGAGTCCTGAAGGGGAGAGAGTCTTAAAGTGGAGAGGGTCGTGGTGAGGGTCGTGAATCAGAGAGAGTCTTGAAGTGGAGATGGTCATGAACTGGAGAACAGTGAAATGGAGAGTCGTGAAGCTGAGACTTCTGAAGCGGAGAGTCCTGAACCAGAGACGGTCTCGGAGATGGTCGTGAAGTGGATAGTCGTGAACGGGAGAGAGTCCTGGAGCGGGTCATTAACCAGAGAAAGTCGTGGAGAGGGTTGTGAAGCGAATTGTGAGGTAGATGGGATTGTGATGTGGAGACGGTGGTGAAGCTGAAAAGATTGTGGGGAGAGTCATGAAGCGGAGCTTTATGAAATGAAGTCGTGGAGATGGCCGGAAATGCAGTCTTGGAGAGGGTCATGAAGCTTAGAGTGGTGCAAAGTGGAGAGAGTCGTGGAGACGATTGTGCAGAGGGTTGTGTACCTTAGTCATGAAGTGAAGAGTCGGGAAGTGGAGAGGGTCGTAAAGCAGAGACGGTCGGGAAGCGAAGTGTCTAAGGTCTTCTGAAGCTGAAAGGGTCGTGGAGAGGGTCTTGAAGTGCTGAGTTGTAAAGCGTGAGTCATGGAGACAGTCTTGAAGTGGAGAAAGTTGTAAAGCTGCAAGGCTCTTGGAGAGGGTCTTGAAGTGGTGAGTCATGAAGCGCAGAGTTGTGGAGGGTGCCCGAAGTGCAGAGTCTTGAAGTGGAAAGGGTCATGTAGCAGAGAGTCATGACCTTGAGATGTTTGTGAACTATAGAGTGTCGAGAAGCAGAGAGTTGTGAAGTAGAGAGGGTCGTGAAACTGAAAGGATCGTGGAGAAGGTCCTGAAGTGGTGAGTCGTGGAGGGTCGTGGAGAGGGTCGGAAGCGTCGAGTCTTGGAAGTGGAGAGGGTCGTGGAGAGTTGTGAAGCTGAGAAGTCTGTGAAGTGCAGAGAGTCGTGGAGAGTCATGGAGAGTCGTGAAGTGCAGGTGGTGGGAAGCACAGAGTGGTGAAGTGGAGAGGGTCGTGAAGCGGAGAGTTGTGAAGTGGAGAGGGTCATGAAGCGGAGAGTGGTGGAGAGAGTCGTGAAGTGGAGACAGTCATGAAGCTGAAATAGTGAAGAGGGTCGCAAAGCGGAGAGTCATGGAGAGAGTCATGTACCTTAGAGTCATGAAGCGAAGAGTCGGGAAGTGGGGAGGGTTGTAAAGCAGAGAGGGTCACGAAGCGGAGGGTCCAAGGACTTCTGCTGCAATGGATTCTGATACTAGACTGGCTCTCTGACATCAGTATTTCCGTCGTGTTGCAAAAAGGAGCCTTGGCATTCGTTTGTGGTGCCGGGACCCATACTGTGGTGGATCAACCTCCATGGGCTCTTCCTGATCCTGAGGTGGATCCACCTCCATGGGCTCCTCCTGATCCTTTGGTGGATCCACTTCCATTGGCTCCACCCTGTCAGCTGCTGGAGGAAAAGCCACTGCAGCAGGAGCAAAAACAGTTGTGGAAGGAGGAAAAAATGGTGCAGTAGGAGGAAAAGGGAGGGGAAGGGCAGCCATCGGTGCAGGGGGGCAAGCCGTTGTTGGAGGTATTGCTGGAGGAAAGGCCATTGTTGCTGCAGGAGGAAAGGCGAGCGCTGCCGGTGGAGGAAAAGCCATTGGTGCAGGGGGAAAAGCGGGAGGAAAGGCAGGTGCTGCTGGAGGAGGAAAGGCAGGTGCTGCTGGAGGAGGAAAGGTGAACGTTGGCAGTGGAGGAAAAGCCATTGGTGCAGGGGGAAAAGCTGGCGGAAAGGCAGGTGCTGCTGGAGGAGGAAAGGCAGGTGTTGCTGCTGCTTTGTTGATCTTGAGAAGTCTCTGAAGCCACATCTTCACCCTCCTGAACTTCTTCCCTTCTTGGCCAGGCAGAGATGGGCAACTGCTGTCTTTGCTGCTAAGGATCCCCGTCCAAGTGTGCGCAGGTCACGACACCAGCAGCTCTGCAGCTGAGAGTCAAGTGCCGTGTGTCGGTTGGTATGCTAATGGGGTTAACGGACATGGCAGGAGACAGTGTGATGTCAGCAGCACACGCTGGGGTCAATGCAAATGTCCATGCGGACGACTGTGATTGGCTCCTGTGTGTGTTGGCTTGGCAGCGTGAGCTTAGGACTAGATGATGGTCAAGGCCTTTACCAAGCAAACTAATGCTATGATTTGATGAAAGGTAGCGTGATGTGGGAGGAAGAGGAGGGCTGTGGAGGGGCAGAGGGCCCCTTCCTGGGAGTGTCCCCTCTGTGTCCATTGCTAAAGGAGGGCCGTAGCAGGGATTGGGTCTGACATGTAGGTAGAGTTTTTTGAGAAAATGCAGAATTGGCCAGTCGTCCCAGTTTGGTGTCATCAGCCAATTTGCTGAGGGTTCATTCTGTCCCCTCACTGAGGTCACTGATGAAGATGATGAACAAGACTGGCTCCAGAACCGATCCATGTGGAACTCCACTGGCCACAGGCCTCCAACTTGATTCTGTGCAAGTGATCACCACCCTCTAGTTTCTGTCATTGAGGCAGCTCTTGATTCACCTTACTATGCACTCATCCAAGCCACACTGCTTGAGCTTTCTAATGAGGATATTACGGGGGACAGTGATCAAAAGCCTTGCTGAAGTCAAAGTAGATGACACCCACTGCTCTCCCATCATCTAGCCAGCTTGTTATGCCATTGTAGAAGGCTAAGAGGTTGGTAAAACAGGATTTCTCCTTGTGAATCCATGTTTACTATCCCTGATAACCATCTTTTCCCTCATGTGTTTAGTGATGACATTCAGGATGAGTTGTTCCACCACCTTTGCAGGGATGGTGGTGAGTTTTTGAAGACTGGAGTGACATTGGCCTTTTTCCAGTCCTCAGGCACCTCACCTATTTTGTCTGTTTTATAGAGTTAAGTTTAAGACATGTCACTACAGATTCATTCAAGTGATTTAGCAAATACTTTATTGAATCTTGCATAATTACGTGTCAAATGCAGCAAATATTTGGAATAATTAAAAGAACTCAAATGTTTTTCTCTGGGACTGTATAATTTGCCCTAATTTTGCAGGAGAATCTTAATGCAAAGTGCTTAACCTTATTCATAACCAGACTCCTGTGTATTCCCATTCTCTTCTGTAGATAATGTGCTTAAAAAAAGTAGGGACTGAGTCCCACATTAACATCCACTGCACATCTAAGTTTTTTCTATGCTCGGCTTGACCAGTTTCTCAGTAGTGCTGGCTTCTGGAAAGATTCATGCTGACTTGATGTCTGTCTTGGTTTGTGATCTGCTGTTCCAAGCTTGTCAGTTTCTCCTTCAGCAGCACCCCAGATCAACGTGAATGGAGACTGAAGGGAAATTTTCAATAATAGGAAGTCAATCAAAACAGTGAGCTGCAAAAGCAAGCCAGGAGAGGGACTCTTTGAAGTCTTAAAGTTTTGATCTGCTATGACTTTCAATAGAGAAGGCAGAGTTGGGAGCAGTGTAAGGTTTGTTATGATTGCCCAACATCCGTGTTCCCTTAAAAGGCCTGACACCTTAGGGTGAGCCCAATAACGTCAACAAGATCCCTTCAGCTGATCTTCAGTGGTACTTGGATTATACTTTTCATCAAATAAATTGTTTTCTTCCTCGGTTTGCAGAGACCCACTTAACCAACAGTAGTTTCAAAAATGTCTGGAGACGGTGAAGAAATACATTTTACTGCCCTTCTTATGCTGAAGAGTATTCACTGATGATAGCAGCTTCTGTTCAGTTATGTTTAATGATGCTGGTAAGTTGATTTTAAAGTACCACTACATGTCATTCATCTGCACACAAAGTGTATAGAAGAGTGGGAAGCAGGGACGTTTTTCTTATCATACTGCATATCATTGAAGTAACGTTTCACAGAACTGGCAACCCTCCTTTTTAGAATATAAAGTCCTTAGGGATACAAATCAAATGGTTCAGCAGATGCTTGCAAAATTTGCATTTTTTGTGATCATCTCTTCTTCCATTTTTTTTCCTGAGGTTACTGTATGCAGGAGGAATGAGTAACCAGAAATAGACAACACACTTCGAGGCATTTTGTTAATTTAGTATTGCAACACAGACCATCAGTCTGTCTTGTTCATTACTTTGAGATGGAGTTCAGTTCACCAATACTTTTCCTGAACTGTCCTGAGCTGTTTCTAAATGACCACAGAACACTCTACAAAAGAAGCCACTCTTACAAAATGAGAACCTCAGAAAACACACTAAAACTGTACAATTGAACATTTGCTCACCCACTGCTTTTAGTAATTAGACTGCACTTTTACCCAAGGGGAAGAAAAGATATTTTGAGATCCTCAGCTAACCAATATTTTCTCTAATGCATTCCATTTACCAAGGCTTTAAAAAGTTGCATGAGTTTTGAGTTTTTTCACTCCAAAAATGGATGGCACTTAACTTTCTGTTATGATAACTCTACTCTTATTAGCTGAGGATGCCATTGGTAAATCTATGATGTATCCTCATCTTTTCCTGTAATACAACCGCCTCGCTGAAACCACATGATCAGTTTAGTTGTACTAATGATCAGATTTAGAAGAACCAAAAAAATGTCACTAATGAGGATCCTTGACAGGTGAATGCCACTACAATTTTTCTAGGATAACCAGAAAGTTCAAAGAAAAATAGTCAACCCTAGGAAGGTTACAATGATTTCAATTTCATATATCCAGAGTTCCTTCCTTGAAGACCCAACTTTACTTTTATGATATGTGTGAAGTCTACAGAGTAACTTCTCAGATGCCATTGTTTTTCTCCTAAAGGATAATATTGCAATCAGCATAAAGTGCAAATATAGTTTCACAGAATCACAGAATCACAGAATGGTAGGTGTTGGAAGGGACCTTTATAGATTGTCTACTCCAATCCTACTGCTCAAGCAGATCCACCTAGATCAGGTCACACAGGAACACCAGGTTCGTTTTGGAAACCTCCAGAGAAGGAGGCTCCACACTCTCCCTGGGCAGCCTGTGCCAGGGCTCCCTCACCTGAACAGTAAAATAATTTTTCCTTGTGCTTCAGTGGAAGCTTCTTTCCATTACCCCTTGTCCTGTGACTATATACAAAAGAAAAAAGTTATGTCCCAACCTCCTGACATCAACCAATTAGATATTTGTAAATATTAATGAGGCCTCCTTGCAGTCTCCTCGTATCTGGACTAAACAGCCCCAATTCCCACAACCGTTTCTCATAAGAAAGATACTCCAATTTCCTCCTTGTATTCTTTGTTTTCTAAATGAAAAAGTCCTGTAAATGTCTTGCTGTTCCACAAAAAAAAGGGAAAGACAAACACAACTAAGTTGTAGTCTAGCACTACCCCATAAATGTCAGGTTATCCCTCTAATTAACCTTAAGTGAAAAGCCCACTTTTAAGGAACATTACTTGCATGTCACAAGTCTACAGATATTGAATTCTGTGGGTTAGTTCTTGAGTACACATATATAAATCAACTTCAGGATATCTAAGATGGAAAGAGAAAATCAGTGCTTTTTCTGTTGTAATCCTAGAAGCATCAAGTAACCAAAAGCTGAAACATCAGAATATGGGAGTTTTTTACAGCATTTTTTTATTACATCAGGGCAGGAATGGACTATATTTCTACTGAAAAAATTAATAAAACTATTTTTTTTTCCTCTCAAAAGCAACTATTCTTGCAAGAAATCTTTCTTTCTTCACAGAAGAAATCTTTCTTCTGTGTCTTGTGGCAGCTGAAGCTTGACATTCAGTCTTCTGGATAAGTTCTTTTTTTTTGTCCAGAATTCTCTCTGAAGATACATTCTGGTCTTTATTTTCAGTCAATTATAAAATGAAGGCTTTGCAATTTACACTTCTATTTTGCTGAATAGTTCAAACGATGAAGCAGTAATAAGTGGGCAAAAGAACAGAGCACATCCTTTTGATGAATATCTCAGAGAATTTATGTAAGACTACTCACACTGATGTTACTAAATAATACAATAATGAACAAAACCCCTGAGATCAAAGATCCTGTTGTGAAAATGAAAGCTTTAATAGTTGAGGGAGAAGACGTAACCATTATCAGTCTGAGGTGATTTTGAAATTGTCAATAAATAAAATCCTTTAAAATATTTATTCTTTTATGGAAAGTTTTATTTACAAGCTGTTAATGAGGGCTAGGAACTCAGAAGTGATGGCTACAGCTTTCATAGAAACCACCTGACTCCAGAAGCTGGAATCTTAATAACAATAACTGCTCAAGCTTTTATAACAAATCTGATGATAGTTGACAACAATGGAAGTAGTGAGACAGGGAATATGAAAAACTGGAAGCAAGTGGTAGGCCTTAGGTTACAAAGATACTTGTATCATGAAAACGGGTTACACCTACTGATAAAGATTACTGTAGTCAAAATGAAAGGGATGAGTTTCAAACAAACTTGAGTTTTGCTTTCTATCCCCACATGAATTCAGAGGTTTCGCTAGATTTTGATAACCTATGTAGAAACAAAAACAGCAGTGTCTTGTAAACTCTTAATTAGAGATGATTTTTATCATAGAATCATAGAATGGTAGTGTTGGAAGGGACCTTTAGAGATCATCTAGTCCAACCCCCTGCATGATAAAATTCTCGAATTCTTGAAAGTATTTCTGGCTTATCTTTAGAACTGAAGACAGGAAGCATATATATACGCATTCAAGCACAAACAAAATGAATTTAATTTTTCTATTTGTTTGTTTTTTTGGGAAAAATACTTAGTTCTGTTTTTCATGTTTCAATATCTAATACTGGGATTTTATGAAGCTTTCCAGAAAAGGACATCACCTCTGAGTAAAAAAAAAACAAGTGTGACAAACCTCAGCCCAGAGAGCAATTATTTCATAGTTTAAGTGCCTGAATCCAGAGTCTTGTTTCATCAACAATAACAATAATGACATTGCCACAATGTGTTATGTCTACTAGCAGGAATAAAGCAGCATCTGTAATGAAGATGTCTTTTATCATGGAGCTAGAGAGTGATTCCTGAATAGCTAAGAACTAAAAATAATTTGCTTGGATCAGAATTGATTTTAAAACAAAAAGCAGTATCAATTAAAAAAAAAAAAGATAAAAATGGGAAATTTTTAATGTGGAGTACAAATGACTTATCGTTCTTCTGATCTGCCTGTCCACTTTTCACTCTTCCTCCAACACATATAGAACTCATGTATTTATTTTGGTGTCTCATTATAAATTTCAAGTGCATATGGAACCAAGTAAACAATGGAACAAGAAAATTCTAATAGACCTAACTCAGTTCAAGGAAACTAAATCAATCCCCATTAAAAACTACTGAGATTAGCTTTCAAATTGAGTTGAGTTGATAGTACTGTATTCCATCAATAGCCTTAGCATCTTATACAAATGAACAAATTTATTCACACCAAAATCCATCACATAAATCTATAACAGGTGTTTTTACTTCCCTTTCAGCAATACCAAAGTGATGCAAAGGGATCAGATTTACTCAGTGTAGGAAATCCTCCTTCCAGGAAGCTTTTGTGGCTCACACATGACATTATCTCAAATTTCCTCACTCCCTAACATTGGGAATAGCAGGACTATTCTTTCACCTAATTCAATGGACTAAGAATGCCCACATTAATTATACTAATGCTAGTGTGGATATACAGGAAATTTTACTAGAAGTATCCTATCAAGGAGATAAGGTAAATGGATTTTTTATTGTGATTGTCATTCAAACACTAAAATTCACAACTTTTTTGTTAAAAAAAAAAAAAATCTCATTTCCAATTTAACCTAGAGTTCATGGGCAAGTGCCTAAAGCCCTCAGTTAAGTGAAAAGACTGAAAACAGTGTCAGTTAAATAAGATATGGAAAGACATTTCTAACTGAAACAACACATAATACTTGTATTGATTCTCTATGCAGGAGTGAAGGAAAAATCTAATTGTCTTCATGCAGCTTTTTCTTTGTCAGTCACCTTCTAAAGTAGTTTTCAGCATCCAGAAATGTAGGTGGTGGATCCATTGATCCTACAAAGGTCAATTTTAATGCCCTTTTACCCAAGCAACATGGAATATGGTATCACTAATAACAGTTAGATTTCAAACTTGGCAAAAAAACATTCACCTTCATTTTCTGGCCTGAATATACTGACAGTTTTGTTGGGTAAAGCTACAAAATCTCAAAAGAATTTAACTTTTTTAATTACTTTAAATTTTAAACTCCATGTTTATATGATTACCAATTCTTTTAACAGCATGAGAGCCAAATGATTTTTGGCCCCAGATGATCATGAAAATTCTTTTCCTGTAACAGTAAATTCTCTGCAGATTCCTTAAAGCTAGATTGTTAGTTTCCAGTGGAGGTTTGCGGGTTTTTTTAGAGTTGAACCTGCTTTTTTTTTTTTTTTTAATGTGATAGATACTTTAATTTCCTCTCTCTTTTTAATTTAAATTTAATTAAAATCTGGCCTCAGTGACTTTCACTTTCAGGTCCTGAGTTGTCTCTGTGTTTACCCTCCAAGTGTTTCCAGTACCTTGAGCACATTAGGAATATTAAGCAGTTAATCAAGTGTAAAAAACATTAATTTGTTCTCTAGTGTCTTTCATCAATCTTTTTTTTTTTTTAATCAGAAGAATATCCAACAACCAAGCCCACATATTCTACAGCAAGCATTTCATTAACAGGCACTGATATTTTCCTGCATCCAGGATTGTGAAATAAATCTCTGCTGACGTGAGTGAATGGTCTTCTGTACAGGAATCATCCCAGGCTCAGCGTACTAAGATTCTCCTATACAAGTTTTAAAATAATCTAATTAACTCCAGTCAAACTATATGTATGTATGTGTTTTTGTGTGCTGGTTTTGGCCAGATTTGGGTTACTTTGCTTCACAGTAGTCAGTATGGGACTATGTTTTGGATTTGTGCTGAAAACAGTGTTAATAAAGCAGGGACATTTCGGTTACTGCTGAGCAGTGCTTGCGGAGTCAAGCCCTTTTGAGCTTCCCACCCCACGCCACCAGAGAGTGGGCTGGGGATGCACAAGAAACAGCCACGACAGTCAATCCCAACTGACCCAAGGGATATCCCACATCATATGGCATCATTCTCAGCATATGAAGCTGAGGGAGGCGGAATACTTAGAGTGATGGCATTTATCTTCCCAAGTCACTGTTAGGCAGATCCTGTTTTCCTGGAGATAGCAGAACACCTTCCTGCCCATGGGAAGTGCTTAAAGAATCCCTGTTCTGCTTTGATTGTGTGTGTGGCTTTTCCTTAACTATTAAACTGTCTTTAATTCACAAGTTTACTCACATTTACTCTTCCGATTCTCTCCCCCATCCCACTGGAGAGGAGTAAGCAAGTGGCTGTGTGGGTCAGTTGCAGACTGGAGTTAAACCACAACAATGTGTGCGTCTCTTTTACAGGACAAGCTGAATCACAGAATCACAGATCATTAATGAAGATATTGAACAGTACTGGTCCCAGTACCAATCCATGAGGGACTCCACTAGATATAGGCCTCCAACTAGACCCTACCCTATTGATCACAACTCTCTGTCTTCTTCCCTTCAACCAATTAACAATTCACCTCACTACCTGATCATCCAGCCCACATCTTCTCAGTTTTGCTGCCAGGATGCTGTGGGACACGGTGTCAAATGCTTCACTGAAATTGAGATAAACCACATCCTCTGCACTACCACCATCTATCCACCTTGTTACATCTTCATAAAAGGCTATCAGGTTGGTCAAACATAACTTCCCCTTGGTAAAGCCATGTTGACTGCTCCTAATGACTCTCTTGTCCTTTAAATGCCCAGAGACAGCACTCAGGATAAGTTGTTCCATCACCTTACCAGGGATGGAGGTGAGACTGACCAGTCTGTAGTTACCTGGCTCCTCCTTCTTGCCTTTTTTGAAGACTGGAGTGACATTTGCTCTCCTCCAGTCCTCAGGCACTTCCCCTGTTCTCCATCACTTACTAAAGGTGAGAGTATTTTAGCAATGACTCTGCCAGCTCCCTCAGCTCCTGTGGGTGCATCCCATTGGGGTCAATGGATTTATGCACATCCAGACTGCTCAATTGATCTTTAACCCAGTTCTCATCAACCTAACAAAACTCCTCGTTTAAACTGGCTTCCTCTGGAGTCTGAGGCTCCTGAGGACAGTCTCCAGCAGTATAGACAGAGGCAAAGAAGGCATTCACTAACTCTACTTTCTCTGTATCCTGTCACCAAGGCACCTGCCTCATTCAACAGTGACCCTACATTGCCTCTAGTTAGTTTTATATGCAATGTATTTGAAGAAGACCTTGTTGTCCTTAACCTCCTTTGCAAGGTAGAACTCCAACAAGGCTTAACCTTCCTAGCTGCCTCCCTACATCCTCTGACAACAGTCTTATATTCATCCCAAGTGGCCATCCCTTCCTTCCATGATCTATAGACTCTCTTCTTCCACTTGAGTTTGCCCAACAGTTCCCTATTTAACCATGCAGGTCTCCTGGTTCCCTTGCTTGATTTCACTGGGACGCTCTGATCCTGAGCCTTGAAGAAGTGATCACTGAACAGAGACCAATTGTCTTGGGCCCCTTTATCCTCTAATACCTGATGTCACAAGATGTCCCCTAGTGATTATTTGAAATGCCAAAGTTGGCCCCGCTAAAGTCCAGGATTACAATCCTGCTTGATATTCTGTTCCTACCACATAAGATACTGAACTCCATCATCTCGATACTCAACTCCACCATCCGTGAAGCCACATTAAATTCTCTTCCCTATTCCTAAAAGCCAAATGCAATTTAGCACGCCATAAGCCCTATCACTCTCTGTGTGGTCTTCTCTAGTTTCTGAAGCTTATATCAGAACTGTCATCTTTCCTATTTCTGCCAAAGACTTGCCCTTTTGTGAGCTAGGTCTCTAGAATTTGTTCAACTAAATGGCACATGTCAACCCCATTTTACATGGTGGATCTGATCTAATATCATGCTCAAACAATGTTACTAAAAAAGGTAGAGACTTTCAAATGTGATGGTATCTTTATTTTTATTGTAGTCATTGCTACCACTGATCCAAAATACACAGTATCTGGTCCAGAAACAGCACAACTTTGAGTCTAGAATATCCATTATTTCTGGAACTGCTTTATGTTAATGTAAATATACTAATTCTTGTCACAAGACTGGTTTCCCCTCAGGTATCAGCAATATTAAGCAGCTCTGGCTAATGTTAGTTTATGAATCTTTGCATTGGAATTCATTTTGACTCCAGTATAATGTGCATCTTCATTTGGGAATAAACTCTATTTTATGAGCTGCAGTAAAACTATAGCTTTTTAAATCCCTAATCTAGGCATATATAATTGTGCAAAAATTATAAAACTAATAGAATAATTGTTTCATTACGAATAAAAAGCCTCAGTCGTGATACAATGATTGTTTTTCATACACTGAACAAACCTAGGAAAGCTCTTTTACATTTCTTCATATCCTAGTAAATCAAATACAAGTGTTTTAAGCCCCTCTTTAGATCACAAATTTTCTGTCTAGGGCAAGATGGAAATATAATTGCCAAACAAACTATACAAGCTTCTGGGGAACCATGAACAAAAACTCAGATCCTGAATTAACCACGATACAGGATCCAGTCACTGAACTAAACGCAAATGAGTCAAACTATTTGTACTGAAGTCCTTTATCCCTTTGTAAACAACCAGCACATGTTTCTTCCAGTTCATTGATATACACAAAATACTTCTAGAACTGTTTGAAAATTATTTTTGTTCTTTTTTCTAAATATAAATAGTTTTAGTGTTTTCTGCAAAAACTTATAAATCTGACTTAGATTGCATTTTTCTGGTAACAGCATTAAAAGCTAGGTATCATTTTTGTTTCTTATTTTTATCCCCTAACTTAGAAACCTGGGACAAAGCCCAGGTAGAAAATTCCCATCAGGGAGTTTGTGCTTACTACTAGATCTCAGGATATAATTTATTGAGAAATTCAATCAAGATAAATACTTGGAAGTAGTACTCCTCTGTGAAATTCTGATGAGCAAGTGGCTTTGTAAAAATTCATTGGATAGCTATTTACAGGTGAATTCAGAGTGACTGCAGTGATTATACAGCTAATTCTTTTTTACTTCGTGTGTTAATAATGCAGCATTCCATATGAGCAAACATTGATATATACTCAAACCTTTAAATTTTGGTCTTGAAAGTAGAAAATATTAGCGTCGATCTCCATAGAAAAGTTATGGTGTAGTAAATGAGTCTTGAAGTGTGCAGAATTTTTCTGCAAGTCTATGGAGCTTACTAACTCAAGGTGAAGTAATCCTACTCCAGTCCCATCTCAAAGACAAGACAGCAGCATGCAAACCAGTTCATGAGTCATGTAACCGCCCAGTCTGTTGTCCTGAGGCTTGCCAGTTGGCCTTAAAGCACTGGGCTGTAAACTACAGGAGAGCAGGCATTTCTTCCTGAGCAGTTTACCTGGCTGCAGAAGCAGTAGGTCAAACAGTTAAGTGGAACAACCTCATCAGATCTACCAATATAAATTGTCCATCTTCATGAATCACAGCCTGAGGTGTGCATCAGGAGCAAGATGGAGCAAAACACAAACACACTATACATTCCTGCCTGTGTATATTGTACAATGACATCTCTAGGCAGACAAGTCCTTAAGGATAAGGAAAAAACTAGTAAAAAAGAAATTTTAAAAACCTGCAATGTCTATACCTGTGTGAAAAACAGATTTCGTCTTGCATTTGTAAATTTACTTAGTATGCTTTCTTAGGCACACTACATTTTTAATGTAATATTATATGCAGTATGTTATAATAAGTACACACAGATCAACTCTCTCCAGACTTTTGTTTGCAGTCATAGAATAATATAATCTGGAAGAGAGCTCTGGAACTTGTCTAGTCCAATCGCCTGCTCTTAACCAATAAGTAAAGATTGGATTGTTTAGGTTTTTCCAGATAAGTTTAATACATCTCCAAGAACAGAAATTCCACATTTCTCTGAGCCTTTGTTCAATACTTGACTGCCATCATGGTGATTTTTTTTTTTCCTCTTAACTAACCAGGATTTCCTTTACATTGCCTCTTTCATTTTACACCTCCAAGAGTCTCTGTCTTCTCTGTTTCTCTCTTTAGGTAGTAAAAAACTGCAAATAGATTCCTCTTACTCTTAGCTTCCCCTTCTTCACGTTAACATTTAGCTTCTCCTCCCTGTATATATTAAGGTCTTCAGAGCATCTTAGGGGGTCTATGATCTCATTCCACTTAAATCATGTTTTTAAAGCTAGTGAGATTCGAAATGGGAGTTGTTTCTGAGGTGCTGAAACTGTGCACTGTTCCACAAGAAGTGCTTTTTCAAGCTGCACAGCTGAAAGTACAAAAAATGTTCAAATTTCCAAAGTTCATAATTTATGCCATCTATGTAATACTGTTCCTTAACTGGAATACCTTTACTCAGAGTCATGTTTTTAGCTGAAAAATCATACTATACTAGGAACATTCTCATTGCAGTACCTGAAATTCAGAAGAAACATTGAAAAGAACCTTTGAATTATTTTGTTTATGCATAGGAAGACTGAAAAGGAAGTGAAGTGACTTAACTCGGGTCACATAAAAAAACCAGAGAAAATTGGGATTTTAGCAGTATATCTTAGTATGTGGTGTACTATCACATTTCTGGATTAGACAAATATCCTCTTTGCACTCACACCTCTTCCCCAGCAACACAGTGGAAAGGAATGCCTTGCACACAAGTTATGAAAAAGGACAGTTTTCATTCTTTGGCTTTTAAAAACAGCATTGCTGTATTTGTTAAAAAAAAAAAACTATACTGAACTTTAGGATCAAAACAAATCACAACAGTTCATCTGTGACTACAGGAATGCACAGTCTGAGTAATGGAGGCTAAAATTGCCTTGATTTGCTATGAAAGAAACACTTCTTTGTTGTTCTCTTTCAAGTGTTGATATTGATGACCAGTATATGAAAATACCTGCAAAGCTGTCAGGCTAATTGCGTGACAGATCAGTCAATAATAACACACAAGAATCTGACTTTGGGCATTGCTATTAATGTCTAGTAACTCATTTGGGAAAAAAAAATAGCATTGAAAAGAAGTAATCAAAAGATCCCTCATCAGTGAAGATATCAGTGCCAGGTATTTATCACTAGGAGTATAATAAGTTTACTAATCTTGGTAAATTGGAACAAGAGATACATTAATTAGGTACCTCCTGCTGTTATGGTTTGATTACTAGTCATAGGACTTGGCCACTTCACTTCGGATTGGGTTATTAAGAGTTCTAAGTACTGCACATAAGCAGCCCCAGCTCTACTTTACAGTTTTACAGAAAAAATGGACTTGATTTTCATTTTGGGAATGGGTACAGAATGAAGTTATGCAACCTATGTCCTCACTAAAAACTGAATAAAGACATTCATCACAGATCTGTACCTTAATGCCCTCACATCTTATCCTCCCAGTGGGCTTCTTGCAGTATAGCTTCTCCCACTGCACTGATATTTTCTTTTGGTTTTACTGTTTTGAAATCACTAAACTAAGCATATATAATTGTGCAAAAGTTTAAAAAATTAATACAATAATTATTTAATTATAAATAAAACCCTTCAGTCATGATACAATGATAGTTTTTGATACAATGAACAAATCTAATAAACGGTCTTTCATGTTTCCTCATATTTTAGTAAATCAAATGTCTGCAACAGCAGACATCATACACAGTAGTATGACAACAGAGCCAAACACTGACAGATTTGCATTGCTGTCTATACCAAAGGATTCCAAATCACTCCAGAAATCCTCACTTCTCAAAGCAGATCTCTAAAAGACTGTGATAGCTCCAGTGTAACAGTTGTAACTCCATTTTTTGTAGCAAAGTTCCATCTGAAAACTTAGCATTTACAATGAAGCACATCAGTGCCATTTTCTTTTTTGAACAAGCATCCAATAATTCTGTGTGTTGGGGTTCCTATTCCTGCAAGAATGCTACAGAATATGTAATATCCACAAAAGATCAGATTTAAATGTCCCAGTTAAAAGGCTGCTGCTTAGAAAAGACGCAATAGAAGACTGTATGAAAAATGTCCAGTGCAGACCAACATCTCAACATAGAATCATAGAATGGTAGATGTTGGAAGGGACCTCTAGAGATCATCTAGTCCAACCTCCCTGCCAAAGCAGGTCCACCTAGATCAGGTCACACAGGAACGCATCTGGGCAGAAAACCAGACAGATCTGGATCTATATAGCATGATCTGGCAGAATACGCTGTAGACTAAACTTACATATTCAAAATACTGAAGCTGAGAGGCTCATAATTTTATTATCTCTGTTAATATATTCCCCTTCCTTATCACAATAAATAAGTTTGTCTGATTTTGGATTAAGTAGGCCTCAATGTGAACTCTGAAAGTTGTTGTGAATACTTTCTTTCTCACACTTCTTATGGCTAGAAAAGTGAATCTCTCAGAGGACAGAAATTTTGAAAGAAAAAAATCAAACACAAAACTCTGGACTACAAACAGTAGTATAAAATTAAACCTCAAGACTGTGAATAAAAATATCTCATGAGCCTGCAACATGGAAACTCAATTGTATGTTAACTGGGCTAGAACTGTGGAGGAGTGTTGGCTAGTTATCCTACTATGCACTGCAATTTCTCTTCCGCTTTTGACACAAAAGGTCTGAGTCATGTTAACAGTGTCTAAGAGTCTATCCTGCCCTTGGAACCAGCCTATAGGACTCTCTGCCTCTGTATGGTTTACTGGTGTAAATACAAAGCAGCTAATATGAGAGATAAATCACAAGAATAGTTTTTAGTTTATTGAAAATTAATCCTTACACTTACAGTCCTTCTTGGACCTTTTTTATTTTTTAAAAGAAGGATATATCTATCCACTAAAACTCATAAATCCTTTTATCTCAGCTGATAAAAATCTGTGTCATGAAGCTTCAAACACAAACTCAGAGTTGCAAGCAAATTTTTGGGGATCTCCTGATGGTATACATGGCACAAGGAACTGACTAGCTACTTCAGCTATGAATTGACTCCAACCAGAGTGAAGCATCAGACACAGAAGGTCAGCTCGGTAGAACTCAAACCCTGTTTTTTACTGTTACAGGAGCATCAGATATAATAAAGCAAAAAAATTTGTGCTTCTCCCCTCACTAAAAATCAAACCATTTGCAATGAAAAGAAAGGGGAGAACAAAAGAGACAATATAATAAGCATAAACCTAATAAGCATTCCTGCTGGGAAGAGCATACTGATGTCTTAGAGACAGTACTCACGGGCAAGAAGTTAAAAAGCATGTTCTAATTTCATGTAAATCATTACATAGGAGGGGGAGAAAAACCTAATACTTCAATTTAGATTAAATTTTACAGCTACTGCTAGTATAGATAGATATTTATAGTTTCACAGCTGTAAAGGTTTTAGATTTAATTAGAAGAACTTGTTTCCCTTTACATGGCAACTTTTGCAATGAAGTATGCGCTGACAATTTGCATTAATGTGCTTTATATAATTTTTACCGAGTTTCCTGCTGTGAGTTGCTATGCAGTATCACATTTTAGGATACAAATGAGAAAGGTAGCTTTCATTCTTTCTCACTTGCGTTTGGAATTTGGCTGATATTGATTTATTTTAAGAATGATGGCCACAGACATGATATTTCCACAAGTAAATCTATTGACTAGTTTTCAGTGTGCTTGCAGTAGAAAGTTTGGTATTAATGAAGTGCATGAAAAATTCAGTCAAAGTCTTCCTAAAGGGTTCATTAGCACTTTCACATACTAGAAAGATCTTACTTTGACACACCTTTTGTTCACTTTCTGGTGTATACAAGGTGAGAGTTTAAGATTTTCTTGAGAACATAAACCTTTATATACCTTCAAGGCATACAAGAGTTTCTAGAAGTTATTTTGACAAGTTTTACACAAAATCCTGTTGATGGACTCGAGGAACCAATCTATTTTGACTACAATCAATCTTCAATTCACTTTCTAATGCTTATTTTGGTCTATCAGTTAAGAAGTTAAAAAAGTCTCTTCACTGGGATTTGGTGGCCCAAGACAAACCTGTTAATGAGCACTGCAGCAACTATGTGCATTCAAACATATTGGTTAAGCTGCAGTTAGAAGTTATCAGTAACATGTAAACGGCTGGGCAAGTAAAAGGTGAGCACCAAGAAGGCAGAAGGACAAGATAGTGCACTTGGCAGTGCCTGTAAGAAAACTACTTTGAAATTATGCTAAGGTCAGGATCACCTTCTTGGCAGCAGGCACTTTTCTGCTGCCTGGGGAAAATTATTTTACTCTTCCCAAACCCACTCAATTTTATTGTTTTTGCTCTTAGAAAACTGAAGTTGTCAATTTATCTCTTGTAAAAATACATCATTTTCTCCAGAATCTTCAACATTTTTATGAAATTTAACTTCTTTCTCTTGACAAGTTCTCTTCAGCAGCACTCATATTTATGTAAATGGGGAAAAGAAAAAATCAGTTCTAAAGACAGAAATAAGCCATCATAAAGTTTCAAAGAAAAGCAATGAAACCAAAATACCAACTTAACAGTGGACTGTGAGGGTAATTACTGGCAATATAAGAAGGAGCAAGTCTTGTACACGCTCTATACTCTTGATTTGCTGTTGTTTTTTTTAAAAAAGCTAGTTTAAATAATTCATTACTTGAGTTTTGCAGTATTTATATCTGATGGTAGGAGGAAAAAATCCTGATATTCTATATGCATAACCAGAAAAAGCTTTTACATTGTGGATACTGAAGCTAGTTTTGCATTTTACTTGTTTCCTAAGAAACTAAACAGAATGAAAAGCTATCATCTGTCACTTGAATCATTGTAGGTTGTATTAACAGGTTGGTTTGACAATGAGAAGCAGTTCATGCAAATTGTTGTATGCCAGCTGGTTGACTTTTTCCTTGGTAAAAACTTACACATATTGTTTAATTTCCTACAAATTAAATGATGATACTTTCCATTAGAGTAATACTGAAGAAGCATCTAGACATTGCTGGAAGAGGCTTTTAGTAATGTACTTCAAACAGCACCTGCTGTTGCTGAAGACCATGATCAGGTTGAGTCACTGATCGTTTTGGTGTTTCAGTGGTACCTCTGGCTTATAACATCAAAATTGAGAGGAATATCAAGTACCTTAGGATTTAAACTCTAATCTGAGGTAATGTACTAAACTCAAGGTCCTTGGTGCTCTTTTCAGCTGGTTTACCATTTTGGCTTCAATCTGGAGTAACTGATGTTTTAGGAAAGGAAACCTGGGTGCTGGGGTGGGAAGGAAGTGTTAGCTTACACTCAGGCTCCTTTGCAGGGACTTTGTCCTGAAGTTCATTGACAGTTGGCAGAAAAAAGCCCCGTGCTCCACCACAGCCTCAATAGAGCAATAGCCTCAGTGGAGCTCCTCCTTGTAAGGCTGTATCACATTTCCTCAGCAAACCCTCAGGCTATTGTAGCCTGAACTTACGGTTTCCACATTTTCTTTCTTAGTTCCATTGCAAGCTGCACATACAATACATTTTATTGCATTTAGCCAAGGGTGATATAGTTCTTGAACAGGTTTTTCATCTCTATAAGGTATATAAGCAGGATTTATGGGAGCAATGCAAGTGCCTAAAATAAGTGCTATCAGTTATCCTGTCAACATTCCGGTTGCCACAATGGAAAGGTATTTGTGTCTTCCAGTCCTAGGTTCTATCAATCAGCTCCAAGTGAATGTCTCAGAATTTCTAAAAGAGATGCTTATTACACATGTGAATGATTTCCTGTGTGGTATCAGACAACAGCTTTTTCTATGTATATCACTAACATAGTATTAGTTTTGTAGCTAACTAAATACTCACTACATTGTCACAAACAAACAGGCTTACAATATCCTGCTGCTTAGAATCACCTCAGAGCTAATATCAAGACACAAACTTGCCCTAGCTCTTCAGGCCACTATGAGATTCATCAGTTGATTCCCAAACAGTGGATGGCTGCATCTGCTTTGCTTGCTTTGACTTGGGGAAGGCTGCATGCAAATATTTTCCAGAATGCACTGTACAGTCCCATGATCCCGTACTCTCAGTTCAAAGGCTTTTGTGATTTTAGTAAGCATCTCTCTCTCTTTGTAATATTGTTACTCCCTTTCCTCTTTCTTGAGGTCTTTGCCTGACTCTGTGCATTCGGATATCCTTCCTGAATTCTCTGTAACATTTCAGAGATTACTCCTGATTCCTTCAATATTTCAGGTTAATATTACCAAGTTCCCCCAACTAGAACAAATTCAATCATCTATTTGTCTACATAAGCCTTAGAATGTACAAATAATGTTCACCCTTACTCATAGCAGACCCTGTAAAAGCAGAACTAAGCTGGTTCATAGATTCCTCCATTTCTGTTGATGTATGGATATACTGAGAGAGGGATATCAGCGCAAGGTAGTGGTTTTATACAAATTATGTTATTGTATTATGAAGGGATAGATAAATCTGCCACGTAAACCCTATCTCCAGAAGTTCCTCTGGAATATTGTGGTGTTCTTTTGAAGTATAAGTTGACAAACGTAAGACTGTGTTTAATGAATTCTAAAGCTTTTCATGATAACCAAGTGAGGTCTTCCAAACAGTATTCCAGTAAGAATGGAGTCATACATCCTTTAAACATAAATCCTTGTATTTCCTAAAACAATTTCTCACAGTATCACAGCCACTTTCACTGAATTATTCTCATTCCTTCCATATCAATGATCACTTCTTTAAGATCAGCTTTCCAGTATTCTCTCTGTAATATCCTGTTACTGAAAGATGAAAACTTTTTTTTTCCTCTTCCCATCTCACTTGCATACTGCACCTTAACTTCTTTAGTTTCACTCTAGTTTAAAACTGAACTGATGGGCCAAATTATTCGCAGTATTGCATAAAAAAAAAAAGTTAAATTATAATTCAGTATGTCTTCTGACAGAGTTTAACCTGGAAGTCTCACAATCACTCCAGGGAATTACAGGCCTTGGTCAATTTTTCAGTCATGTCTTCTCAGCTACCAAATTCTGTTTCTGTTTTGTTAGGGGCAGAGAGAGATTACAAAACAGTCTTCTTTTGTGCAGAGTCTGACACAATAGGTCCCTTCAGTTCTACTGGAGTGCAAATACTCACCATCTTCTTTGGGTGTTTAAATGTCACAGAGATGTGCCTAATCTAACCAGATACATAGTCAGTTGAATTATGATTAATTGCAGAACTCCAGCCTCTGAATAACTGATTGGATTTTCCACCTCAATTAAAATTATTAGCAAGCTCTAATGCACTTCTCACTTTCATCAGAGAATATTTACTGACATAGAGGTGTACCTACCCTTTTCCAGATTAAATAGGACTTCTATTAACATCTTAGAAATGGCTAAAGTTTGAATTTACTGAACAAAGAGTGAGTTCCTCTGGCAGAAATTACAGGGATCTGCCTAGTGCTCTGAGAGTAATAGATTCTGCAAACCAATGCAGTCCATCCAGTCCAGTGAACTACATAATCCACTTTACAGTGCAGCTGACTTCAGATTTTATGTGGTTTCAGATCAATGAACAACATAATCCCAATTTTTATTTGAAACTATAGGCAAAAAGAAAAGCTTTTATGAGTAATCAGGAGCTAGTACTGAAAAACAAGGAGGGCCTGGTTGGGGATGTGAAGGTTGTAGGCAACCTTGGCTGCAGTGACCAAGAAAGGAGGAAAAGGAGGTAGGAGGCCTCCATGGATGAGCAAGGATCTGCTGGGACAACTCAGGCAGAAAGCAGCCATCTATGAGAGGTGGAAACAGGGGCTGGCTTCCTGGGAAGAGTACAGGAACATTGCCAGGGCATGCAGGGGTGCAATTAGGAAGGCTTCTAGAGCCCTTCTAGAATTAAATCTAGCCAGGGAAGTTAAGGACAGTAATAAGGCATTTCTCAAGTACATCAGCAGCAGAAGGATGGCCAGGGTGAATGTGGGGCCGCTGCTAAACATAGAGGGTGACCTGGTGTCTGAGGATGCAGAAAAGGCCGAAGTACTTTTGCCTTCTTTGCCTCAGTCTTTATGGCCAAGGCTGATGCTTAGGAAGCCCAGTCCAGCAAGGATAGTAGGATGGCCTGGACAGCAGTGGACTTGACCTGGGTGGGAGAGGAAGAGGTTAAAGACTTGTTGGGCAAGCTTAAAGCTTGTAAGTCAATGGGTCCTGATGGGATGCATCCTAGAGTGCTGAGGGAGCTGGCTGATGTGGTTTCTGAGCCACTTTCCATCATTTTTGAACAATCATGGAAGACAGGTGAGGTGTCTGAGGACTGTATCAGTCTTCAAAAAGGGCAGGAAGGACAACCTGGGAAACTACAGGCCAGTCAGCCTCACCTCCATCCCTGCAAAGGTGATGGAAAAATGGAACATCCTGAATGTTGTCACTAAACATATGAAGGAAAAGATGGTTATCGGGGGGAGTGAACATTAATTCACCAAGGGGAAATCCTGTTTGACCAACCTCATAGCCTTCTACAAGGGCATAACCAGCTGGCTAGATGAGAGGAGAGCAGCAGATGTCATCTACCTTGATTTCAGCAAGGCTTTTGACACTGTCTCCCATAACATCCTCATCAGAAAGCTCAGTTGGTGTGCCTTGGATGAGTGGACAGTGAGGTGGATCGAGAGCTGGCTGAATGACAGAGCCCAGAGGGTGGTGATCAAAGGCACAGAGTCGAGATGGAAGCCTGTGGCCAGTGGAGTTCCACGGAGGTCAGTTCTGGGGCCAGTCTTGTTCAACATCTTCATCAACAACCTGGATGAGAGTGTACCCTCAGCAAGTTGGCTGATGACACCAAACTGGGAGGACTGGCTGATTCCCCAGAAGGCTGTGCTGCCATTCAGTGGGATCTTGACCGGCTTGAGAGCTGGGCAGAGAGGAACCTCCTGAGGTTCACCAAGGTCAAGTGCAGAGTCCTGCATCTGGGGAGGAACAACCCCATGCACCAGTACAGTGAGAGACAGACCTGGGAGTCCTGACTGAT
Organism: Colius striatus; assembly: GCF_028858725.1. Lineage (NCBI taxonomy): Eukaryota > Metazoa > Chordata > Aves > Coliiformes > Coliidae > Colius > Colius striatus. Next base: position 14,911,493 of record NC_084769.1, on the reverse strand, counting down.
AATAAACTAATCTTGAGCCAGCAATGTGCCCTTGTGGCAAAGAAGGCCAAAGGCATCCTGGGATGCATCAAAAAGAGTGTGGCCAGCAAGTTGAGGGAGGTTCTGCTCCCCTTCTCCCTGCCCTGGTGAGGCCTAATCTGGAGTCCTGTGTCCAGTTTTGGGCTCTTCAGCTCAAGAGGGACAGGGAACTTCTGGAGAGTCCAGCGCAGGACCATCAAGATCATCAGGGGACTGGAGCATCTTCCTAAGGAGGAAAAGCTGTGGGAACTGGGGCTGTTTAGTCTGGAGAAGAGGAGATCTTATTAACATTTACAAATATCTAAATGGTGAGTGTCAGAAGGTTAGGGCATCCCTTTTTGCTATTGTATCTAGCAACAGGACAAGGGGTAATGGGATGAAGCTGGAACACAGAAAGTTCAACTTAAATATAAGAAAAACTATTTGACTGTTCAGGTGAGGGAGCCCTGGCACAGGCTGCCCAGAGGGGCTGTAGAGGCTCCTTCCTTGGAGGTCTTCAAAACGCACCTGGACATGTTCCTATGTGACCTGATCTAGGTGACTCTGCTTCTGCAGAGGGGTTGGACTAGATGACTAGGTCCCTTCCAACTCCTACAATTCTATGATTCTACAATTCTATGAAATGTTCTCTGTATAACGAAAAAGACAATTTGTACTACAAGACATTCATAAAATACTATTTTAAAACTCAGAATCTCTATAGATTTCCATTAGCTCAAAAATAAGACTTCAATTCTTTAACCATAATATATAAATTTATCTGTTCCATCTGACCATGAGTGATTACCAGCCAGCAATGACCAGTTTGTCATTTCAAAGTATGCTCATTCCACATACCCACATTAGATAAAAAGTGTCTCTTATTTTTGAAAAAAATAACACAGATGAAAGATACTATTGGTTCACTCAGTCTGGTTTCTTTGTTACCTGGTCTCTCTACACTTTTATTTTAACTGTTTTTCATGCATTTTGTAGTTGTCTTCTGCTTTTTTTCTTTAATATTAATTTACCAAAACCATGGAAAAGACATTGAATTAAAGATTGCAAAAGCAATTCTCAGAAACCTCAATGTTTGAATATTAATTTACCAAAACCATGGAAAAGACATTGAATTAAAGATTGCAAAAGCAATTCTCAGAAACCTCAATGTTTGAATACCCAGATTCAGTGTTAAGGAAAAAATAAATATATCCTACAGTGTACTGTATCTGTACTGTTCACTTTGGAACTTGTTCATTGTTTAATAGTTTTGGTCCTTCCACAATAATTATCACAAGAAAAGTGCAATATGATCTTTCAGCAAGCCAATCTAACTTCTAGTATCGCCCTAGGTTAGCAAGGAGGGTGGCCTAGGTTACACAACTTAGTCACCCATGTACTTGACTGTTTGTAAATGGAGAGTGAAAACATATCTAGCATCTTCAAAACAAGGGTGTTTTGTGGACAGATTTTCTGGCCACTGCAGTATGATCCCCATCCAACTCTGAAAATGTTTGCAAGGAATAATGTAGCTGCCAAAGGTGTTTAAGAGCAGTCAGCTAGTTTAAAATGCTACAGAATTAAGTATCCTGGCAAATGCTCTAACAAGCTTTGCTACAAAATGTCAACATTTGGATTCATAGCATCCCAAGATACCTGTTAGTTGCAGCTCTGCAGAAGCTCTGAAGGTTTAACTATCTGAACAATGAAAAATTAGTTAAAACTGGAAATATAACAGCACTGAAGTTTAACTTTTCTTGAAAACAATGTGCCAAGAATTGGCAAGGATTTTTCTGAGCTGAAACAAACGTGCTAGAACTAAAGTGCTTCTGTGCTTTGGTATTGTTTTCTTTTCCCAAAACCTGTATTATTGAGTGACTTGTTAGATGTAAACTTTATCCAGTGGACTGTTCATCATGTCGTGGTCTTTAAATAACAACACCACAGCTTCTTCTGCTTTGGTTATAAGTGAATCCATTTTTGAGGTATGTTAGAAGTAAACATACACAGGTAGTCTATCACTTATAAGTTCGTTAAATAACAGGTTAGTGATACTTCCCAAAGTGTCTACTTGATGTGGAAATTTTAAATCTAATTTCATAAATTACAAAAGAGAAAAATTTGCAAAATTCCCCTTATGTCTTGTCATGGTTTATGCCCATCCAGGGACAAAAGACCATGATTAGACTCAAGTGTCATAGACGTGAGAATTCCTAAAGGACAGGGAGGGCTTAATTACCGCTTATAGTCCTGGACAAAACAGACCAGGCTACTCGGCTTGAGGAAGAAAACAGAAAATAATTTAATGCAATATCAACTAAAGCATAACAATAAAACCCCAAAACATAACCAACAGAAAACAACACAGAGTGGTACAATGATGAAGAGCACAACCAGCCCTTCAATACCACCTTCTTCCCACTCCTCCCCTCTTCCCAGGCTCAGAGTCCTGATCACAGTGTCTTTTTCTCCCCCTACGCTGAATGGCTCAGGGGGCCAAGGAATGGGGGTTTCAGTCAGTGTATTCTTGACGGCTTCTGCTGTTTGTCTCTCCTCAGGGCCGGTGGACTCCTTGCGAGTCCTCCCTGCACCTCCATGGGGAACCTCAAACACAACCTGCACGGGCTGCTCCGAACTGTGTTCATCCCAAAGACTGCAACTTGTCTCTGCCTCTCGTGTGGGTCTGCTCTGCTGCACACAGGCTCTCCAGCACAGCCTGTGCCATGGCCACCTCCTCACAAAGTCCCTCACCCATCCGGGTGCACTCACACGGAGCTGCTGGTGGCTCTCAGTCCTGCCATTGCCCTGCATGGGTTGCAGGGGTATAGCCTGCATTCTCGCCACCGCTTACAAAGGGGTCTCTGGTCCAGTGCTCCTCCTTCCTTCCTCTTTCTCTGACTGTGGGGTCTGCATGATCACCTCCATCTTGTACCACTCTTACACCTCCTCTCAAGCACTTCAAATTCCCATCCTTAAATAGTGATGGCAGAGGTGCCAGATTGGCTTAGCTGGGCCAGAGGTGGGTCCGAACACAAGAGCAGGGGAAAGTCTGAGGACTCTTTACAGGGCTTGAACCGCAGCCCCCTCCTCTTGTTACCAAGAAGAAATAGCTCCTCACAAACTCATGACATGGTTTTATAAGCTTAGCTTTATGTCTAGACATAACACTAGACACAATTTTAATAAGCAGTTGTGAAATTTTCGACTTGTGATGACAAAGCTTAAATTGGATTCTCAAAAGTATCTTAGGTATAACAATATAAGTCACTTGGGCTATCAGTGGAAATCTGGAAGTCTGTCAATAATCTTGACTGTCTTATTTATATAAGGATTTACACTCTCTTTAAAAAAGGAATTTGCAAACTAATTACAAGGATAATCCAAATCATGGATATGTTTCTATTGAATCACGTACTGAAAAAACAGAGCATTCTGCTAAAGTAGTCTTTTGCTAAACAAATGTTTATGGACACTATGGTAGGAAAACAAAATGGCCTAGACCATGACTAGAACAGGGCTTTGGGAAATACAAGTCATGGGCTTGTCATGGTCAGAGCTGCCTGCCTACACAGCTGTGCAAGGGACAAGAACTTGCCTAAAGATTTTTTGTAAAAAAAGGGGCGTGGGGTGGGTTCAGTATTTGTGGGTTGCAATTAAGGGGGTAGGTAAGGTACGTGATACTGTTGTGGGAGTTTGTTACAGGCCATCTGATTAGGAGGAGGAAGTGGATGAGGCCTTCTACAAAAAACAGAGAGTTGCCGCAAAGTCACAATCCCTGGTCGTCATGGGAAATTAAACCACCGGGAAATTTGCTGGCAAAACCACTCAGCCAAGTACGTACAGGCCAGGAGGTTCATGCAGAGTGCTGATGACAACTACCTGTCACAAGTGGTTGAGGAATCAACAGGGAGAATGTGCTGCTGGACCTTGTGCTGACAAATAAGTTCTGCTTGGGGACGTGAAGTTTGGAGGCAGCGTTGGCTGCAATGACCATGAAATGGTGGAGTTCCAGCTGCTATGTAAAGGCAGCAGGATGCCAAACTGGCTTGCAACCCTGTGCTTAGGTCAGTTGACTTTGGTCTCCTCAAAGACCTGCTTGGAGAAATCTCCTGGGATAGCATTCTAGATGGTAGAATGGTCCTGCGAGGCCATTTTCTCTTCTTTGGCATGAAAATGGTACTAAGGAAATAGTACTTTCCTCCTGCTTTCTTTATCTCTATCCAAAGCAAATCACTCTCCTCTTCCCTCAGCCCTCCACATGGAGCCAAGCTTGAGCATTAGAATAAAAGCAGGATTTTGAACACACCAAAGGAGAAGGGGATCCAAGGACCCTCTTCATAACAGGATCCTCTTTCTCAAGGTGAGAGGACACAAGGATATCTTTGCTTTAGAATTAAAGCAAAACGAGGATTGATTTTTAGATACCAACCCACTCCTCTCCACCCTTCAGATGATTCATGCAGAGCAACGTTGGAGACGTGAAGCGAGATCAGGAAGCAACAGGTTTTGCTGCCTTCCAAAGACACCTTGCACTGTTTGCGCATGACGGGCACCTTATGCCTTGGCAATAAACGTGAAAGCCTTTGCTGGACAGAAAGACGTAGCCTTCCTTGGCAGCAGCAGCTTGCCTGTTCTTCCCAGTCACTCTCTGCGGGGGACTCTTTTCAGTCTTGCTACAGCACAAACACTGATGCTTTCTGATAGTGCCAGAGGATCAGAACTACCTTTCTCCTGCCTGAAAAATGCCAGCCTGCTCCCAGTCTGCAGAGCCAACAGGATGCAGCCAATGGAAGGCAGGAGCCTTGAACTCACAACATCCTGATGCTGACAGACAAGCAGCCAAAGCTCCCTGCACTAAGTGCCAAAGGAGAGAAGGCAACGAACGGCACAGCTTCACATCCATGAGATCCAGTGCAGCTTAGAAGGCACTTCTGGGGCTTGACAAGCCCACTCGGAAGGGCTCTGGCCCAAAGTCAGGAAAGTAGGGCTGCAAAGCACCGCTTGGACAAGAAGCATCAGCCCACTGGCACTTCTCAGCAGCCAAGAAAGGCATATTTTGGAGCACTGTGGAGGCCACCCACTCGGCAATCCCATCCAAGCCCTCTCTACAAGATCAAGGTGCCTAAGTCACAAATCGAGTTCAAGGGTAGCTTTGAAAGCCGCAGCAGCCTTGCCTTGTGACGTGCTGTGTTTCTCCTACTTAACACCCAGAAACCACAGGTCAGACCCAATCCCTGCTACGGCCCTCCTTTAGCAATGGACACAGAGGGGACACTCCCAGGAAGGGGCCCTCTGCCCCTCCACAGCCCTCCTCTTCCTCCCACAGCACGCTACCTTTCATCAAATCGGAGCATTAGTTTGCTTGGAAAAGGCCTTGACCATCATCTAGTCCTAAGCTCACGCTGCCAAGCCAACACACACAGGAGCCAATCACAGTCGTCCGCATGGACATTTGCATTGACCCCAGCGTGGCTGCTGACATCACGCTGTCTCCTGCCATGTCCGTTAACCCCATTAGCATACCAACCGACACACGGCACTTGACTCTCAGCTGCAGAGCTGCTGGTGTCGTGACCTCCACACACTTGGACAGGGATCCTTAGCAGCAAAGACAGCAGTTGCCCATCTCTGCCTGGCCAAGAAGGGAAGAAGTTCAGGAGGGTGAAGATGTGGCTTCAGAGACTTCTCAAGATCAACAAAGCAGCAGCAACACCTGCCTTTCCTCCTCCAGCAGCACCTGCCTTTCCGCCAGCTTTTCCCCCTGCGCCAATGGCTTTTCCTGTACCACCAACGTTCACCTTTCCTCCTCCAGCAGCACCTGCCTTTCTGCCAGCTTTTCCCCCTGCACCAATGGCTTTTCCTGTACCACCAACGTTCACCTTTCCTCCTCCAGCAGCACCTGCCTTTCCTCCAGCAATTCCTCCAACAACGGCTTGCCCCCCTGCACCGATGGCTGCCTTTCCCCTCCCTTTTCCTCCTACTGCACCATTTTTTCCTCCTCCCGCACCATTTTTTCCTCCTCCCGCAACTCTTCTTGCTCCTGCTGCAATGGCTTTTCCTCCAGCAGCTGACAGGGTGGAGCCAATGGAAGTGGATCCACCAAAGGATCAGGAGGAGCCCATGGAGGTCGATCCACCTCAGGAGCGGGAAGAGCCCATGGAGGTTGATCCACCACAGTATGGGTCCCGGCACCACAAACGAATGCCAAGGCTCCTCTTTGCAACACCACGGAAATATTGATGTCAGAGTGCCACTCTAGTGACAGAATCCATTGCAGCACAAGACCTTGGACCCTCCGCTTTGTGATCCTCTCTGCTTTACGACCCTCCCCACTTCCCGACTCCCCACTTCATGACTCTAAGGTAAATGACCCTCCCCACTTCCCCACTCTCCACTTTGGGACTCTAAGGTACATGACTCTCTCCACCACTCTCCGCTTCGCGACCCTCTCCACTTCACCACTCTGTGCTTCCCACCACCTGCACTTCACAACTCTCCACTTCATGACTCTCCACGACTCTCTACACTTCACAAACATCTCAACTTCACAACTCTCCACTTCACGACCCTCTCCACTTCCAAGACTCGACGCTTCCGACCCTCTCCACGACCCACCACTTCAGGACCTTCTCCACGATCCTTTCAGTTTCACGACCCTCTCTACTTCACGACTCTCTGCTTCTCGACACTCTATAGTTCACAAACATCTCAAGGTCACGACTCTCTGCTTCATGACCCTTTCCACTTCAAGACTCTGCACTTCGGGCACCCTCCACAACTCTGCGCTTCATGACTCACCACTTCAAGACCCTCTCCAAGAGCCTTGCAGCTTTACAACTTTCTCCACTTCAAGACTGTCTCCACGACTCAACGCTTCACGACTCAGCACTTCAAGACCCTCTCCACAGCATTGTGGCTTTCAGCATTGTGACTGGCTCCACAACTCTCCGCTTCATGACCTTCTCCACTTCAAGACTGTCTCCACGACTCACACTTCACGACCCTCTCCACTTCAAGACTCTCCAGTTCACGACCCCCTCCACGACCCTCTCCACTTCACGACTCTCTCTACTATGTGACCCTCTCCACTTCAAGACTCCCCGCTTATGGACTCCAGCTTCAGGACTCCCCGCTTCAGGACTCCCAGCTTCAGGACTCCCAGCTTCAGGACTCCCCGCTTCAGGACTCCCCATGTTCATGACACTCTCCACGTCCCTCTCCACTTCAAGACTCTCTCCGCATCGCGACCCTCTCCCCTCTCCACTTTGCCACTCTCTGGTACACGACCCTCTCCCCTTCGTGACCCTCCCTCCCGTGTTCCAATAAATTATACCTTTGTAGCTCTAATAAATGTGGTCATGTATGAACAAGGTCTGGGTGGGGAAATCTCAACAACCAATACACCACCAACTGTGCCCCTGGCAACAGGCCCTGTAAAAAGTAAGGGCTGCTCCTTGGGGGCGACTCACTGTCAAGAGGCATCGAGACACCCGTCCGTAGATGGGACAAGGAGTGGGGAAAGGTGTGGCTTGCCAGGGGCCAGGGAAACCCATCTGCTGGAGGGAGCCCCTGTGTTGCCTGTACACTCCCAGGTTCCTTAGGTTACCTTGGCTGTTACCTTAGTTGTTACTAAAACAAAGGGACTGATATCTTTCTTTGACCAATCACTGTGGTTTTGGAAATTTTGTGTTTGTTGGGAACCAATCAAGGTGAAGGGCTAAACTGACAGATGGACATTTTATGCATGCTTGTGTTGGCCAATGTGATCCTTTTCTTTGAGCTCTGTAAAAACCCTGAAAATGGTAACTAACAAGGAAGCACCTATGGAGGAGCTATCCCTCGTGTCTTCCCAGCGCTGCATAATAAAGAAGTGCCTGCTTCTCTGCATTCCTGTGTAGGGAAGTTTTTCATGGATTGCGGATCCGTCAACAATCCAACCCCTACCATTCTATGATTCTAGGATTCTACTTGAAAACAAGGTTTTGCAACTGGTTGAATAACAAGACAAACAAACACAAACACACACAAGGAACAACATTAGCTAATGTCTTGGCTCTGTGTAGAGCTGGTTCTGGTCCCAGGAAAGGAGCTGTAATATTGGTCCTTATGGTAATGCTAAGTTGCTCAAAAATTTCCCTGTCTCTAAGTAAGACCCACCTCTGGGGCTGAGCCAATTGGGCACCCTCCACAACTCCTTTGTCAGAGGAAGAAAGTAGAGGAAGCTTATTTTTCTGGGAAGTGGAAGGAGTTGCATGAGGCACAAGTGTCTACGCAGACCCCAAGGTAAGTGAGAAGAGGAAGTGAATGATGGAATATTTCACGTGAACATTTATTTGGTGACGAGCACAGCTGAGAACCTGAGCACGCACAGTTCTATCTCAACTCACCTCAAAAGATGGTTGAGGTTACCAACACCACCAGCTGAGTCTTAAGAGGGCAAAACCCAGAACTTCCCGAGTGGTTTGGCACATCTAGAACACCTTGAATTTCAATGTAAACACCTTGAAGGGAAATGTTTCTAAAGATGAAACTCACAGCAATGACATCCTGTGTCCAGCTCTGGGCTCCTCAGGTCTAGAGGGACAGAGAACTTCTGGAGACAGTCCCGCGCAGGGCCACCAAGAAGATCAGGGGACTGGAGCATCTCTCATACCAGGAAAGGCTGCGCGAACTGGGGCTGTTTAGTCTAGAAAAGAGAAGACTGAGTAGGGACCTTATTAATAGTTACAGATATCTCTCTCTCTGTATTACTCATTTCATTACAGGGTCCTTATATTAGATGCTGGAATTCTAACAGACTCCGGGTTTATTACACAGACCTCAAGACTACATCAGACTACCAGGAAAACAGCCTTTGTCCCCGTCTCATTTCATACGCACAACAACGGTCTTCAGGGAAAACTACAGGAATAGGAGGAAGGAGACTTGAGGTCTCTTGCCAGCTGTCTCATCCATGCTCCTCCTCCCCTCCAGCAAGTCTCTTGACCTCTTTGTGCATTCCTTACTGGTCTGGAAACACAAGCAATAACACTAAGCTGTTGCACTGGACAAATGTTGTGAGCCAAGGAGGAGGGGTGTGTTGCTGCACCTTGTGCTGACCAAGAAAGAAGGGCTGCTTGGGGATGTGGAGGTTGGAGGCAGCCTTGGCTGCAGTGACCATGAAATGCTGCAGATCCAGCTGCTATGGAGAAGCAGCAGGATGCCAAACTGGCTTGTAAGCCTGGGCTTCGGTCAGCTGACTTGGGCCTCTTCAAAGACCTGCTTGGACAAATCTCCTGGGATAACGAGGCCGCTTTCTCTTCTTTGGCCTGAAAATGGCACCAGGGAAACGGTACTTTCCTCCTTGCATTCTGCGTGCCCAGGCACAAGTGCTGGTGTATTTCCATGTGCTGATGTAATTTATACTGTCTCGTTTCAATTACGCTCAACTACCACTAACAACACATCAAGATGTGTTTCATTCTTCTCAGTGATTTGGAGACCGTGATCCTGAGCTTCTGCTCCCCCTCCACTCTGCCCTCGTGAGACGACATCTGGAATAGTGTCCAGTTCTGGGCTCCTTAGTTCCAGAAGGACAGGGAGCTCCTAGAGACAGTTCAGCACAGGGCCACAGAGATGATGGAGTGTAGCATCTCCCTTGTGATGAAAGGCTGAGGGAGCTGGGGCTCTTGAGCTTGGAGGAGACTGAGCAGTGACCTCATTCGTGTTGACAAAGCCATAAAGGCTGCGTGTGAGGAGGATAGAGCCAGGCTGTGCTCTAGGACAAGGGGCAATGGGTACAAGCTGGAACGTAAGAGCTTCCAAAGAAACACACCTCTTCAGTGTTCAGGTGAGGCCGCACTGGCAGGGGCTGCCCAGATGGGCTGTGGAGTCTCCTCTGGAAACATTCCAAACCCATCTGCATCAGTTCCTGTGTGACCTACTCTAGGTGGTCCTGCTCTGGCAGGGGGGTTGCACTGGATGAGCTTTCCAGGTCCCTTCCAACCCTTAAAATGACATGACTTACCTAGATCTTGTGAAATGTATTAATAGCCTTGTAAAAACTTGAAGCAAGGTACGTACAAAGAGTGTGATGGGGTAGCCAATGAACTGAGAGTGCTTCTTCACAATCTCCTTGATTCGCCGCTCTTCCAGGTATTCAGTCTGATCTTCCTTCAGATGCAGGATGACTTTTGTTCCAGGGCCCAAAGGTTCACCTAGAACGGTGTTGACGGCTTTAATTTGTGCAGCAGAAGCCTACACTTTGACTTGGGAATACTAAAGCAGATTTTCTTTGACTAAGTTCTGAAGTACCTTTACTGGCAGAAGGGAAACTTCTGGGCACAGGAACAGCCTCACAGACACTTCCTCAGGCTGACTGTACCTAGAAGGTACTTCAGGCAAGTCTAAGAGACTTGAAACTCATTAATCTACTCACATGGTCTCTTTCAAGTTTCTGTAGATAAACTGTAGGAATCTACAGAAATATTGATATCTACGAGCTTTGAAAGCTTACTGTTCATTATGAAGCATTCCCCTTGGTACCAACAGCTACTCAAACAGGAATGGTATGAGAACAACTGGGCCTGGGCTTCACCTGACACATGACTAGTCCCAATTCCTTTCATTTTCAAGGAATACATTAGGTATCCGAGTACCAAAAACCTTCTAGAAAGCATACTTGAGCAGAGACATTTCATACTCACCATTAGCAAGTCTGACAGTGAAAGATCCTCCAGCTGACCACTCCCAAGCGTCCTGCTCATCATCATTGTGCTTGCTGATCACTGGCACTTTTTCTGCAACCAAGTAGGCCGAGTAGAAAGCAACACCAAACCGCCCGATCATGGACATATCAGCTCCTGCCTGCAGCGCTTCCATGAAAGCCTTAGTACCACATTTGGCAATAGTACCAAGGTTGTTGACCAGGTCAGCTTTGGTCATCCCTATGCCTGTATCCACAGTGGGCAGAGTGCGATCGCGCTTGTTTGGAACCAAGTCAATTTTCAGGTCTTTTCCAGAATCCGGCTTGCTTGGGTCTGTCAAGCTCTCGTACCTTATCTTGTCCAGAGCCTTTAAAAGAAGACGCAGGCTTTAGCATTGCCTGGTTTTTAACATTATAGCAGCTTTATTGACATGAATGAGGGCAGACCTTAAAGGACTTACATCTGATGAGTTGGAAATCAGCTCCCTCAGAAAGATTTCCTTATTGGAATAGAAAGTGTTGATCATCAGAGACATCAACTGAGCAATCTCTGCCTGGAAGGCAAAGGTCTCCACCTCCTCCTCCACTGGTTGATCTTGAGTCTGCACAGCTTCCGCCATCTGCAACAAGAGAAGGAGTTCAAATCCCACCTCCAGCAGCTCTGGGCACATTATCTTCTTGCAGGCAGCAACAATGGCCTTACCAGATAAAGGTATTTAACTATGTGCTTGACTACACACAGGATCCTCTTTCTCAAGATGAGAGGACACAAGGATATCTTTGCTTTAGAATTAAAGCAAAACGAGGATTGATTTTTAGATACCAACCCACTCCTCTCCACCCTTCAGATGATTCATGCAGAGCAACGTTGGAGACGTGAAGCGAGATCAGGAAGCAACAGGTTTTGCTGCCTTCCAAAGACACCTTGCAACTGTTTGCGCATGACGGGCACCTTATGCCTTGGCAATAAACGTGAAAGCCTTTGCTGGACAGAAAGACGTAGCCTTCCTTGGCAGCAGCAGCTTGCCTGTTCTTCCCAGTCACTCTCTGCGGGGGACTCTTTTCAGTCTTGCTACAGCACAAACACTGATGCTTTCTGATAGTGCCAGAGGATCAGAACTACTTCTCCTGCCTGAAAAATGCCAGCCTGCTCCCAGTCTGCAGAGCCAACAGGATGCAGCCAATGGAAGGCAGGAGCCTTGAACTCACAACATCCTGATGCTGACAGACAAGCAGCCAAAGCTCCCTGCACTAAGTGCCAAAGGAGAGAAGGCAACGAACGGCACGGCTTCACATCCATGAGATCCAGTGCAGCTTAGAAGGCACTTCTGGGGCTTGACAAGCCCACTCGGAAGGGCTCTGGCCCAAAGTCAGGAAAGTAGGGCTGCAAAGCACCGCTTGGACAAGAAGCATCAGCCCACTGGCACTTCTCAGCAGCCAAGAAAGGCATATTTTGGAGCACTGTGGAGGCCACCCACTCGGCAATCCCATCCAAGCCCTCTCTACAAGATCAAGGTGCCTAAGTCACAAATCGAGTTCAAGGGTAGCTTTGAAAGCCGCAGCAGCCTTGCCTTGTGACGTGCTGTGTTTCTCCTACTTAACACCCAGAAACCACAGGTCAGACCCAATCCCTGCTACGGCCCTCCTTTAGCAATGGACACAGAGGGGACACTCCCAGGAAGGGGCCCTCTGCCCCTCCACAGCCCTCCTCTTCCTCCCACAGCACGCTACCTTTCATCAAATCATAGCATTAGTTTGCTTGGAAAAGGCCTTGACCATCATCTAGTCCTAAGCTCACGCTGCCAAGCCAACACACACAGGAGCCAATCACAGTCGTCCGCATGGACATTTGCATTGACCCCAGCGTGGCTGCTGACATCACGCTGTCTCCTGCCATGTCCGTTAACCCCATTAGCATACCAACCGACACACGGCACTTGACTCTCAGCTGCAGAGCTCCTGGCGTCATGACCTCCACACACTTGGACGGGGATCCTTAGCACCAAAGACAGCAGTTGCCCATCTCTGCCTGGCCAAGAAGGGAAGAAGTTCAGGAGGGTGAAGATGTGGCTTCAGAGACTTCTCAAGATCAACAAAGCAGCAGCAACACCTGCCTTTCCTCCTCCAGCAGCACCTGCCTTTCCGCCAGCTTTTCCCCCTGCGCCAATGGCTTTTCCTGTACCACCAACGTTCACCTTTCCTCCTCCAGCAGCACCTGCCTTTCTGCCAGCTTTTCCCCCTGCACCAATGGCTTTTCCTGTACCACCAACGTTCACCTTTCCTCCTCCAGCAGCACCTGCCTTTCCTCCAGCAATTCCTCCAACAACGACTTGCCCCCCTGCACCGATGGCTGCCTTTCCCCTCCCTTTTCCTCCTACTGCACCATTTTTTCCTCCTCCCGCACCATTTTTTCCTCCTCCCGCAACTCTTCTTGCTCCTGCTGCAATGGCTTTTCCTCCAGCAGCTGACAGGGTGGAGCCAATGGAAGTGGATCCACCAAAGGATCAGGAGGAGCCCATGGAGGTCGATCCACCTCAGGAGCGGGAAGAGCCCATGGAGGTTGATCCACCACAGTATGGGTCCCGGCACCACAAACGAATGCCAAGGCTCCTCTTTGCAACACCACGGAAATATTGATGTCAGAGTGCCACTCTAGTGACAGAATCCATTGCAGCACAAGACCTTGGACCCTCCGCTTTGTGATCCTCTCTGCTTCACGACCCTCCCCACTTCCCGACTCCCCACTTCATGACTCTAAGGTAAATGACCCTCCCCACTTCCCCACTCTCCACTTTGGGACTCTAAGGTACATGACTCTCTCCACCACTCTCCGCTTCGCGTCCCTCTCCACTTCACCACTCTGTGCTTCCCACCACCTGCACTTCACAACTCTCCACTTCATGACTCTCCACGACTCTCTACACTTCACAAACATCTCAACTTCACAACTCTCCACTTCACGACCCTCTCCACTTCCAAGACTCGACGCTTCCGACCCTCTCCACGACCCACCACTTCAGGACCTTCTCCACGATCCTTTCAGTTTCACGACCCTCTCTACTTCACGACTCTCTGCTTCTCGACACTCTATAGTTCACAAACATCTCAAGGTCACGACTCTCTGCTTCATGACCCTTTCCACTTCAAGACTCTGCACTTCGGGCACCCTCCACAACTCTGCGCTTCATGACTCACCACTTCAAGACCCTCTCCAAGAGCCTTGCAGCTTTACAACTTTCTCCACTTCAAGACTGTCTCCACGACTCAACGCTTCACGACTCAGCACTTCAAGACCCTCTCCACAACCCTTTCAGCTTCGTGACTCTCTCCACAACTCTCCGCTTCATGACCTTCTCCACTTCAAGACAGTCTCCACGACTCACGCTTCACGACCCTCTCCACTTCAAGACCCTCCAGTTCACGACCCCCTCCACGATCCTCTCCACTATGTGACCCTCTCCACTTCAGGACTCCCCGCTTATGGACTCCAGCTTCAGGACTCCCCGCTTCAGGACTCTCCGCTTCAGGACTCCCAGCTTCAAGACTCCAGCTTCAAGACTCCCCGCTTCAGGACTCCCAGCTTAAGGACTCCAGCTTAAGGACTCCAGCTTCAGGACTCCCCGCTTCAGGACTCCCCGCTTCAGGACTCCCAGCTTCAAGACTCCCAGCTTCAAGACTCCCCATGTTCATGACACTCTCCACGTCCCTCTCCACTTCAAGACTCTCTCCGCATCGCGACCCTCTCCCCTCTCCACTTTGCCACTCTCTGGTACACGACCCTCTCCCCTTCGTGACCCTCCCTCCCGTGTTCCAATAAATTATACCTTTGTAGCTCTAATAAATGTGGTCATGAATGAACAAGGTCTGGGTGGGGAAATCTCAACAACCAATACACCACCAACTGTGCCCCTGGCAACAGGCCCTGTAAAAAGCAAGGGCTGTTCCTTGGGGGAGACTCACTGTCAAGAGGCATCAAGACACCCGTCCGTAGATGGGACAAGGAGTGGGGAAAGGTGTGGCCTGCCAGGGGCCAGGGAAACCCATCTGCTGGAGGGAGCCCCTGTGTTGCCTGTACACCAACGCACACAGCCTGGGGAGTGAGCAGGGGGAACTAGAGATGTGGGTGCAGAGATAGGGCGCCCATGATCTCACGCCAGTGACACGGACGTGCTGGGCCAGCTCACGGGGCTGGAGCACAGCCAGCCATGGCTACGTGCTGTTTAGGAAACACAGGCAACTGGGCCGAGGGGCTGGAGTTGTTCTCTAGGTGAGAGAGCAGTTAGAGCACATTGAGCTCTGCCTGGGTGGGGATGAGGGCTGGGGTGAGTGCTTCTGGGTGAAAACAAAGGGGCAGGCTAGTGTGGGTGATCCTACTATGGCACTTTACTCTAGGCCACCTGAGCAGGAAGAGGAAGTGCATCGGGCCTTCGAAGAAACGGCTCAGAGCTGCCTCACAATCATCATCCCCGGTCCTCACGGGGACCTCAACACCCCTGATATTTGCTGGCAAAGCCACTCAGCCAAGCACACACAGGCCAGGAGCTTCCTGCACACTGCTCGTGACAACCAACTGTCACAAGTGGTCAAGGAGCCAAGGAGAAGGGGAAAGCTCCCTTCCAACCCCTACCATTCTATCATTCTATGATTTAACCCTAAGGAAAAACTAGTTCACTGTCAGGGTGACGGAGCATGGGCACAGGCTGCCCAGGGAGGGTGGGGAGTAGCCTTCTCTGGGGGGCTTCCCAACACACCTGGACATGTTCCTGTGTGACCTGATCTAGGTGGACCTGGTTTGCCATGGGAGGTTGGACTAGATCATCTCTAAAGGTCCCTTCTTGTTGCACACACACAATTATTTTAGTGAACCACTTATCACCACCAGAAGTACTTGTTAATCACCTAGTTAGTAAGAGACCAATCAGTTAGCTCAGCACTTCAAATAACTCACACACCTATGGATTAAGTAAGTATTCCTTTGAATCACATAAGGATCAAACTGCAAGAGTTACATACCACACCTGATGGGGACGTGTTACCTTAGCCACAAGACCCTGGTCAACGTATTCCTTAGGTTACCTTGGCTGTTCCCTTAACTACAAGACCCTGGTCAATGTATTCCTTAGGTTACCTTGGCTGTTACCTTAACTACAAGACCCTGGTCAATGTATTCCTTAGGTTACCTTGGCTGTTACCTTAGTTGTTACTAAAACAAAGGGACTGATATCTTTCTTTGACCAATCACTGTGGTTTTGGAAATTTTGTGTTTGTTGGGAACCAATCAAGGTGAAGGGCTAAACTGACAGATGGACATTTTATGCATGCTTGTGTTGGCCAATGTGATCCTTTTCTTTGAGTTCTGTAAAAACCCTGAAAATGGTAACTAACAAGGAAGCACCTATGGAGGAGCTATCCCTCGTGTCTTCCCAGCGCTGCATAATAAAGAAGTGCCTGCTTCTCTGCATTCCTGTGTAGGGAAGTTTTTCATGGATTGCGGATCCGTCAACAATCCAACCCCTACCATTCTATGATTCTAGGATTCTACTTGAAAACAAGGTTTTGCAACTGGTTGAATAACAAGACAAACAAACACAAACACACACAAGGAACAACATTAGCTAATGTCTTGGCTCTGTGTAGAGCTGGTTCTGGTCCCAGGAAAGGAGCTGTAATATTGGTCCTTATGGTAATGCTAAGTTGCTCAAAAATTTCCCTGTCTCTAAGTAAGACCCACCTCTGGGGCTGAGCCAATTGGGCACCCTCCACAACTCCTTTGTCAGAGGAAGAAAGTAGAGGAAGCTTATTTTTCTGGGAAGTGGAAGGAGTTGCATGAGGCACAAGTGTCTACGCAGACCCCAAGGTAAGTGAGAAGAGGAAGTGAATGATGGAATATTTCAAGTGAACATTTATTTGGTGACGAGCACAGCTGAGAACCTGAGCACGCACAGTTCTATCTCAACTCACCTCAAAAGATGGTTGAGGTTACCAACACCACCAGCTGAGTCTTAAGAGGGCTGTGCTCTAGGACAAGGGGCAATGGGTACAAGCTGGAACGTAAGAGCTTCCAAAGAAACACACCTCTTCAGTGTTCAGGTGAGGCCGCACTGGCAGGGGCTGCCCAGATGGGCTGTGGAGTCTCCTCTGGAAACATTCCAAACCCATCTGCATCAGTTCCTGTGTGACCTACTCTAGGTGGTCCTGCTCTGGCAGGGGGGTTGCACTGGATGAGCTTTCCAGGTCCCTTCCAACCCTTAAAATGACATGACTTACCTAGATCTTGTGAAATGTATTAATAGCCTTGTAAAAACTTGAAGCAAGGTACGTACAAAGAGTGTGATGGGGTAGCCAATGAACTGAGAGTGCTTCTTCACAATCTCCTTGATTCGCCGCTCTTCCAGGTATTCAGTCTGATCTTCCTTCAGATGCAGGATGACTTTTGTTCCAGGGCCCAAAGGTTCACCTAGAACGGTGTTGACGGCTTTAATTTGTGCAGCAGAAGCCTACACTTTGACTTGGGAATACTAAAGCAGATTTTCTTTGACTAAGTTCTGAAGTACCTTTACTGGCAGAAGGGAAACTTCTGGGCACAGGAACAGCCTCACAGACACTTCCTCAGGCTGACCGTACCTAGAAGGTACTTCAGGCAAGTCTAAGAGACTTGAAACTCATTAATCTACTCACATGGTCTCTTTCAAGTTTCTGTAGATAAACTGTAGGAATCTACAGAAATATTGATATCTACGAGCTTTGAAAGCTTACTGTTCATTATGAAGCATTCCCCTTGGTACCAACAGCTACTCAAACAGGAATGGTATGAGAACAACTGGGCCTGGGCTTCACCTGACACATGACTAGTCCCAATTCCTTTCATTTTCAAGGAATACATTAGGTATCCGAGTACCAAAAACCTTCTAGAAAGCATACTTGAGCAGAGACATTTCATACTCACCATTAGCAAGTCTGACAGTGAAAGATCCTCCAGCTGACCACTCCCAAGCGTCCTGCTCATCATCATTGTGCTTGCTGATCACTGGCACTTTTTCTGCAACCAAGTAGGCCGAGTAGAAAGCAACACCAAACCGCCCGATCATGGACATATCAGCTCCTGCCTGCAGCGCTTCCATGAAAGCCTTAGTACCACATTTGGCAATAGTACCAAGGTTGTTGACCAGGTCAGCTTTGGTCATCCCTATGCCTGTATCCACAGTGGGCAGAGTGCGATCGTGCTTGTTTGGAACCAAGTCAATTTTCAGGTCTTTTCCAGAATCCGGCTTGCTTGGGTCTGTCAAGCTCTCGTACCTTATCTTGTCCAGAGCCTTTAAAAGAAGACGCAGGCTTTAGCATTGCCTGGTTTTTAACATTATAGCAGCTTTATTGACATGAATGAGGGCAGACCTTAAAGGACTTACATCTGATAAGGTGGAAATCAGCTCCCTCAGAAAGATTTGCTTATTGGAATAGAAAGTGTTGATCATCAGAGACATCAACTGAGCAATCTCTGCCTGGAAGGCAAAGGTCTCCACCTCCTCCTCCATTGGTTGATCTTGAGTCTGCACAGCTTCCGCCATCTGCAACAAGAGAAGGAGTTCAAATCCCACCTCCAGCAGCTCTGGGCACATTATCTTCTTGCAGGCAGCAACAATGGCCTTACCAGATAAAGGTATTTAACTATGTGCTTGACTACACACAGGATCCTCTTTCTCTCCTTTAGCAATGGACACAGAGGAGACACTCCCAGGAAGGGGCCCTCTGCCCCTCCACAGCCCTCTTCTTCCTCCCACACCACGCTACCTTTCATCAAATCATAGCATTAGTTTGCTTGGAAAAGGCCTTGACCATCATCTAGTCCTAAGCTCACGCTGCCAAGCCAACACACACAGGAGCCAATCACAGTCGTCCGCATGGACATTTGCATTCACCCCAGCGTGTGCTGCTGACATCACGCTGTCTCCTGCCATGTCCGTTAACCCCATTAGCATTCTTGCTAGGGGCCAAGAGCCCGGACAAGGGTGACAGAGGGCCATGTCTCGTTAGGAATATGAGCTACTATGTCCTACTCCTCTCTCATGTAGGTATTAATGATGTAATGAGACACAACATCACCAAACTGGGAACAAGTTAACGGCAAGGGGGAGGACGAGTGATCTTCTCTTCCATTTTGCACAGCACAGGAAGGGGGACAGTCATTAAGTGGAAAATCAGACAAGTTCACTCCTGGCTTAGAGGGTAGTGCCAACAGGAAGACTTTTGCTGCCTGTCATTTGCTAGGGCAAGATTTAATACACCTGTCTCACAAGGGCATTGGTATCTTTGGGTGGATTGCACCCACCTAACAGTTAAACAGGTCAGGGAAGGAAATGCAATGATGAGTGCTCCTCAGATGCACACCTAGGTGAGACACAGAAGACTGACTGGCCTGAGGGAATTTTTAAATAGGGAGGATCACCTTGCATCTATCCAGGGAAACCTATCTGCTGGAGCGTGCCCGTTTGTTTCCTGTACACCTTACTTAGAAATGCAGTTATACTGCTGACTCATTTGGCAGGCAGAACAAATGGGGCTTATTAGCTCCAACATAGGAATACGAAAGGAATATATAAAAATTGCTGTCACAAGAGGAAAAAAAACAACAGCAGATGTTTCAAGTTTTTGTTTCTGCTGTGCATTATATTTGAGAGTGAATAGGGAGAGAAATAGAAAGGTATATATAGAGCTATCCCATCCCCATTACAATTAAAGTCATTGAATAAAAAATGAATCAAAACAATTTTTGATGTCTATTCTGGGACCTTTATCCCATTAAGTCGTTTTCTGTGTTGTTAGGGAAAATAATTGGAGGTGGGAGCCAGGATGAGAAGAAAGAGAGAAAAAGGTAGATAGATATTTATATACTGGGGCCTCAAGTAAAACAGAAAATGTTTACCTCTTAATCTTAGAAAGTTGAGAGTATTGAAAGAATGATCAGTTCTGAAGATCAACCTAATGAATTTTAGTATTAGGAAACGGTGATGTTGTTTTGTTCCCAGCAGAGACAGATTTTGCTCAGAGGCTCAGTTAACGCTGTTTACCATCCTATACTTATATTCATTCTGCCATTCATAAAAGCATATCTGCAAACCCGCTTACTCTGCTTCCAAACTAACTTTGATAATCAGTTATCAAATGAATGTTCACATTGGCTTTATCTAGTAAACCTCAGAATTAATAAGTATGGAAAGTGAGATAAAAAGAAACAAAAAAAAGAGATAGATGTGTAAAGATCTATCAGGTAAAAATGAAATTCTATTTCTTATATGTGTCAATTTTCTCTATACGTCTTCAAAGTAAATATTGAATAAGGTGTTTTAAATGAAGCACTTGTTTTCATGTCACATGTACTATTCCAGTTGCTCTGGTCTCTTAGTATGATTCAGGCATTTTACACGATAGCTCTAGTAAGCTATAGAAAGTACTGCTTGGCTTCAGATTCTGTGATAAATTTATCATCAGAAAATTACACATCAGTCTAATTTCATGGTTATATTATCCTTCTGTCTAAAAACTTAACGAACTAATTAAATTCTGAATTAACTGAAATCAGAATAAGCCCTAGATACTAGCTTCTAATCTGGACAAACACCTCATGACAGAAAATAGAATTACAGTGTGTCTCACGCTTCAGAAAAGTTTGCTAATAGTAACACTATACAAGTGTTGTTTGCTATTAGTTTTTTTTCCTTTGATGATCATAATGTACCTTCTTAACATATTACTAACCTTGATACACAAGAGGGATGTAAGTTTTTAGTCTAGAAACATAACTGTAGTATGAAGTCAAGAGGGCCTAGTAGCTCATTTGTTTTCTTAAATTAACTAATTTGTATAAAACAATGTTTTATGTCATTAAATGTTCTGCAGTCTTTTTGCAACTATTAGGATGCTTGTAAGGCAGGAATGTGGAAAATGGTGTGACTTTAAAACAGCAGTAGCATGGGGCAGTAAACGAGGAGGATATGCCCAAAGAATGCCTGGAAAAGCAAAACCAAGGAAATGAAAGCAGAGAATGTGATGTCACATATATATTCCTTTTTGTTGGTCTGTGTAATTTCTAAAGGAAGTATTACGCACCTGCACACCATCTAGGTGTTTCCTGCTCTGGCAGGGGGGTTGGACTACATTATTTTTTGAGGTTCTTTCCAATCCTTAAGATTCTGTGACATCAACAGCCCATACGGCAGTATGCAACAATCTATATAAAGGCTTAGCAATACAACTAAAGCAGACTCGGTACTACTGCAAAGAACTGTCCTAGATCTGCATGTAGACATCAGCTGGGAATGATTTTCACCTCCTAGTCCACCCAGTCTGTCTTATTTCTTTATCAATTAACAGCTTTCACTATTGAGGATTATATATGTCCTGTGGCTCCCGCCAGCAGGACATCATCTCATTACTGCCTCCTGGCTACACTGAAATGTTAATGACTAATTCTATAGCTAATACATGCAGCTGATTTTATCTTAATGTCTACTAGTTTTAAATGTCACTGCTTAGACTTGCCTGAAATTAATTTTGCTAAACCATCTCCTGTCAATTATCTTTTACCATTCATAGTTCATCTGATGGCTTATGTTGACAACTGGGCTGCTCACAGGCAGCTTTCCGCTTATGAGATGGGGGATGGAACAGCCATGCCCTCAAAACAAAGCAGTGCTTGGTCTTCCCTGATGTGGAAAAAACTATTTGGAAAGATTCAACAAACAGAAACTCAGTACTCATGAATTTTATGTACCTATTTAATTGTGAATCCTTTGCATAAGGGATTTGTTGTTTGTTCCTGAAGCCCAATATGATGACACACAGTTCCACATAAAGAGAGTAAACAGCAAGTCCAACATGAAGTCATCTGTTATAATTACCATATCCATAGTTTTCAGGAAAAATGAAACCACTTCCATATTCATATTCTAAGGTTAATGAATATAGACTTTTGCTGTAAAGATAGTTCTGTGCATTGAACTAAAATCAACTTGGAGAAAAACAAAGTTCTTAAAAAAAATAATTTGGAATGTATCTGTTTCCATTCCTTCCTTTTTAGCTTTTATTATTGCCAAAATATCTTCAGTTACCTGGTAGATGAAAAGTCTGGTTCTCAAGCAGATAGGCATTTCGATGGACAGAGTCCTAGCTTGATGACAGAAAACTACAGCAGGTTAAAATCCCTGAAATGTATACTTCTTGCATGACATGAGGTGAAGACTGGATGTAGTCATGAAGAAGTCAATATTCATTCTTTATATAAAAAATTGTGGGTTAAGATGCCATAGCCAAGATTAAAATAGATCTCCGCTAATTCAGCATGTTCAGATGAGGACTTAAAAGAGCTGACGTCAGCATATTTGTTGGTGGACAAAACCATGGTATATATAGTTATCTCCATGTTAGATGATTTAGATGGCCTGAGCAAATCCTTTTTCTGTATTATATAACTAAAAGCCTTTGGGCTTCAGTTACCTCCAGAGCATGAGTTGAGATAGTCTTAGAACACAAATTCTACTCTTTGAATCGTGGGCAATCTTGATCTTAAGAGCGGGTTCAGATTTGCATTTGATAGGGACAGTGCAGAGAAATCTCAGCATCAGATTTACATTCTGAAAGTTAAGACAAGTTCCTGGAAAAGTCAAGAGTGAGTGCTGCAGGACAATCACTTCAAATAGTAAGACAGAAAATTCTGTTTTTAAAGAATTGTAATGACACCCTATTGTTCTCACTGAATGCACCAATATCTTTGTAAACAAGATCTTCTGTGCCATTTTGCTGTGTCTGAAAATTATTATGGTAGTACTTCATCACATCACAGAAGAATCACAGTGTTCAGATATCATGGATGTTATGAGCCATATATAAGTTTAAGAGAGCATCTGCAGAAAGGTATTAATGAAAATTAAACCCCATAAAGACATTTTTAGAGTCGAATATTACATTCTGATTAAATTGCTACTCTCTAAACAACATTAACTCTTGCTAGAATCCTTCTACAATAAGGTTTCTTAAATTTTCTTTGTCTCAAGTAATTTTCAAACTAAACAGAAATTGACTACTCCAGTGCAAATACAAATTTTCCCTGATATGCACACAAGCCTCAAAGTCAACAGATATATATGCCAGAAAGATTTTCAAGGGCAAAATAAATTGCCAGGTTTGAAACAGAAGGCTTGAGTGTATGTTTGGAGATAGCTGTACGTTTTCACTACAAGGCAGTTGACAACTTGTTGAAAATAATATCTTTTTAAACAATTTTTTGTTGAAGTTAGAAAGCTATGCTACCATCACTGATACCTGGCACGGTTATTTTAAAATCCAGTGGAAATGTAGCCTTGAATTAGAACTGATTGACAGTATTACTGTCTTTTCCATGTCACAGTTAATCATAAATTACTATACTATGAAAATCTAATCTTCTCTTGACAAAGATGAGTTGTTTAGGTTGTAATATGATATGTTAAGCGGTACTATCCATA